>NW_028232965.1:55904323-58853985 GCF_057557595.1 Rhyacophila brunnea | reverse complement strand
ACCTAACCTAACTTGCTCCAAAATCCTAGAAATTCTAAGTCTTAGAACTTTTATAGAACTTATTTAGTACAAATATAGAACTTTTTTCCTCCAATTCTATAGTACATAACCTAACCTAACCTAACCTAACCTAGCTCCAAATTTCTAGAAATTCTAAGTCTTAGAACTTTTATAGAACTTATTTAGTACAAATATAGAACTTTTTTCCTCCAATTCTATAGTACATAACCTAACCTAACCTAACTTGCTCCAAAATCCTAGAACTTCTAAGTCTCAGAACTTTTATAGAACTTATTTAGAACATTTATAGAACTTTTTTCCTCCAATTCTATAGTACATAACCTAACCTAACCTAACCTAACCTAACTTGCTCCAAAATCCTAGAACTTCTAAGTCTCAGAACTTTTATAGAACTTATTTAGTACAAATATAGAACTTTTTTCCTCCAATTCTATAGAACATAACCTAACCTAACCTAACCTAACCTAACCTAGCTCCAAATTTCTAGAAATTCTAAGTCTTAGAACTTTTATAGAACTTATTTAGTACAAATATAGAACTTTTTTCCTCCAATTCTATAGTACATAACCTAACCTAACCTAACCTAACCTAACTTGCTCCAAAATCCTAGAACTTCTAAGTCTCAGAACTTTTATAGAACTTATTTAGAACATTTATAGAACTTTTTTCCTCCAATTCTATAGTACATAACCTAACCTAACCTAACCTAACCTAACTTGCTCCAAAATCCTAGAACTTCTAAGTCTTAGAACTTTTATAGAACTTATTTAGTACAAATATAGAACTTTTTTCCTCCAATTCTATAGTACATAACCTAACCTAACCTAACCTAACCTAACTTGCTCAAAAATCCTAGAACTTCTAAGTCTCAGAACTTTTATAGAACTTATTTAGAACATTTATAGAACTTTTTTCCTCCAATTCTATAGTACATAACCTAACCTAACCTAACCTAACCTAACTTGCTCCAAAATCCTAGAACTTCTAAGTCTTAGAACTTTTATAGAACTTATTTAGTACAAATATAGAACTTTTTTCCTCCAATTCTATAGTACATAACCTAACCTAACCTAACCTAACCTAACTTGCTCCAAATTTCTAGAAATTCTAAGTCTTAGAACTTTTATAGAACTTATTTAGTACAAATATAGAACTTTTTTCCTCCAAATCTATAGTACATAACCTAACCTAACCTAACCTAACCTAACTTGCTCCAAAATCCTAGAACTTCTAAGTCTTAGAACTTTTATAGAACTTATTTAGTACAAATATAGAACTTTTTTCCTCCAATTCTATAGTACATAACCTAACCTAACCTAACCTAACCTAACTTGCTCCAAAATCCTAGAAATTCTAAGTCTTAGAACTTTTATAGAACTTATTTAGTACAAATATAGAACTTTTTTCCTCCAATTCTATAGTACATAACCTAACCTAACCTAACCTAACCTAACTTGCTCCAAAATCCTAGAAATTCTAAGTCTTAGAACTTTTATAGAACTTATTTAGTACAAATATAGAACTTTTTTCCTCCAATTCTATAGTACATAACCTAACCTAACCTAACCTAACCTAGCTCCAAATTTCTAGAAATTCTAAGTCTTAGAACTTTTATAGAACTTATTTAGTACAAATATAGAACTTTTTTCCTCCAATTCTATAGTACATAACCTAACCTAACCTAACTTGCTCCAAAATCCTAGAACTTCTAAGTCTCAGAACTTTTATAGAACTTATTTAGAACATTTATAGAACTTTTTTCCTCCAATTCTATAGTACATAACCTAACCTAACCTAACCTAACCTAACTTGCTCCAAAATCCTAGAACTTCTAAGTCTCAGAACTTTTATAGAACTTATTTAGTACAAATATAGAACTTTTTTCCTCCAATTCTATAGAACATAACCTAACCTAACCTAACCTAACCTAACCTAGCTCCAAATTTCTAGAAATTCTAAGTCTTAGAACTTTTATAGAACTTATTTAGTACAAATATAGAACTTTTTTCCTCCAATTCTATAGTACATAACCTAACCTAACCTAACCTAACCTAACTTGCTCCAAAATCCTAGAACTTCTAAGTCTCAGAACTTTTATAGAACTTATTTAGTACAAATATAGAACTTTTTTCCTCCAATTCTATAGAACATAACCTAACCTAACCTAACCTAACCTAACCTAGCTCCAAATTTCTAGAAATTCTAAGTCTTAGAACTTTTATAGAACTTATTTAGTACAAATATAGAACTTTTTTCCTCCAATTCTATAGTACATAACCTAACCTAACCTAACCTAACCTAACTTGCTCCAAAATCCTAGAAATTCTAAGTCTTAGAACTTTTATAGAACTTATTTAGTACAAATATAGAACTTTTTTCCTCCAATTCTATAGTACATAACCTAACCTAACCTAACCTAACCTAACTTGCTCCAAAATCCTAGAACTTCTAAGTCTCAGAACTTTTATAGAACTTATTTAGAACATTTATAGAACTTTTTTCCTCCAATTCTATAGTACATAACCTAACCTAACCTAACCTAACCTAACCTAACTTGCTCCAAATTTCTAGAAATTCTAAGTCTTAGAACTTTTATAGAACTTATTTAGTACAAATATAGAACTTTTTTCCTCCAATTCTATAGTACATAACCTAACCTAACCTAACCTAACCTAACTTGCTCCAAAATCCTAGAACTTCTAAGTCTCAGAACTTTTATAGAACTTATTTAGAACATTTATAGAACTTTTTTCCTCCAATTCTATAGTACATAACCTAACCTAACCTAACCTAACCTAACTTGCTCCAAATTTCTAGAAATTCTAAGTCTTAGAACTTTTATAGAACTTATTTAGTACAAATATAGAACTTTTTTCCTCCAATTCTATAGTACATAACCTAACCTAACCTAACCTAACCTAACTTGCTCCAAAATCCTAGAACTTCTAAGTCTCAGAACTTTTATAGAACTTATTTAGTACAAATATAGAACTTTTTTCCTCCAATTCTATAGAACATAACCTAACCTAACCTAACCTAACCTAGCTCCAAATTTCTAGAAATTCTAAGTCTTAGAACTTTTATAGAACTTATTTAGTACAAATATAGAACTTTTTTCCTCCAATTCTATAGTACATAACCTAACCTAACCTAACCTAACCTAACTTGCTCCAAAATCCTAGAACTTCTAAGTCTTAGAACTTTTATAGAACTTATTTAGTACAAATATAGAACTTTTTTCCTCCAATTCTATAGTACATAACCTAACCTAACCTAACCTAACCTAACTTGCTCCAAAATCCTAGAACTTCTAAGTCTCAGAACTTTTATAGAACTTATTTAGAACATTTATAGAACTTTTTTCCTCCAATTCTATAGTACATAACCTAACCTAACCTAACCTAACCTAACTTGCTCCAAAATCCTAGAACTTCTAAGTCTTAGAACTTTTATAGAACTTATTTAGTACAAATATAGAACTTTTTTCCTCCAATTCTATAGTACATAACCTAACCTAACCTAACCTAACCTAACTTGCTCCAAATTTCTAGAAATTCTAAGTCTTAGAACTTTTATAGAACTTATTTAGTACAAATATAGAACTTTTTTCCTCCAAATCTATAGTACATAACCTAACCTAACCTAACCTAACCTAACTTGCTCCAAAATCCTAGAACTTCTAAGTCTTAGAACTTTTATAGAACTTATTTAGTACAAATATAGAACTTTTTTCCTCCAATTCTATAGTACATAACCTAACCTAACCTAACCTAACCTAACTTGCTCCAAAATCCTAGAAATTCTAAGTCTTAGAACTTTTATAGAACTTATTTAGTACAAATATAGAACTTTTTTCCTCCAATTCTATAGTACATAACCTAACCTAACCTAACTTGCTCCAAAATCCTAGAACTTCTAAGTCTCAGAACTTTTATAGAACTTATTTAGAACATTTATAGAACTTTTTTCCTCCAATTCTATAGTACATAACCTAACCTAACCTAACCTAACCTAACTTGCTCCAAAATCCTAGAACTTCTAAGTCTCAGAACTTTTATAGAACTTATTTAGTACAAATATAGAACTTTTTTCCTCCAATTCTATAGAACATAACCTAACCTAACCTAACCTAACCTAACCTAGCTCCAAATTTCTAGAAATTCTAAGTCTTAGAACTTTTATAGAACTTATTTAGTACAAATATAGAACTTTTTTCCTCCAATTCTATAGTACATAACCTAACCTAACCTAACCTAACCTAACTTGCTCCAAAATCCTAGAACTTCTAAGTCTCAGAACTTTTATAGAACTTATTTAGTACAAATATAGAACTTTTTTCCTCCAATTCTATAGAACATAACCTAACCTAACCTAACCTAACCTAGCTCCAAATTTCTAGAAATTCTAAGTCTTAGAACTTTTATAGAACTTATTTAGTACAAATATAGAACTTTTTTCCTCCAATTCTATAGTACATAACCTAACCTAACCTAACCTAACTTGCTCCAAAATCCTAGAACTTCTAAGTCTCAGAACTTTTATAGAACTTATTTAGAACATTTATAGAACTTTTTTCCTCCAATTCTATAGTACATAACCTAACCTAACCTAACCTAACCTAACTTGCTCCAAAATCCTAGAACTTCTAAGTCTCAGAACTTTTATAGAACTTATTTAGAACATTTATAGAACTTTTTTCCTCCAATTCTATAGTACATAACCTAACCTAACCTAACCTAACCTACCTAGCTCCAAATTTCTAGAAATTCTAAGTCTTAGAACTTTTATAGAACTTATTTAGTACAAATATAGAACTTTTTTCCTCCAAATCTATAGTACATAACCTAACCTAACCTAACCTAACCTAACTTGCTCCAAAATCCTAGAACTTCTAAGTCTTAGAACTTTTATAGAACTTATTTAGTACAAATATAGAACTTTTTTCCTCCAATTCTATAGTACATAACCTAACCTAACCTAACCTAACCTAACTTGCTCCAAAATCCTAGAAATTCTAAGTCTTAGAACTTTTATAGAACTTATTTAGTACAAATATAGAACTTTTTTCCTCCAATTCTATAGTACATAACCTAACCTAACCTAACTTGCTCCAAAATCCTAGAACTTCTAAGTCTCAGAACTTTTATAGAACTTATTTAGAACATTTATAGAACTTTTTTCCTCCAATTCTATAGTACATAACCTAACCTAACCTAACCTAACCTAACTTGCTCCAAAATCCTAGAACTTCTAAGTCTCAGAACTTTTATAGAACTTATTTAGTACAAATATAGAACTTTTTTCCTCCAATTCTATAGAACATAACCTAACCTAACCTAACCTAACCTAACCTAGCTCCAAATTTCTAGAAATTCTAAGTCTTAGAACTTTTATAGAACTTATTTAGTACAAATATAGAACTTTTTTCCTCCAATTCTATAGTACATAACCTAACCTAACCTAACCTAACCTAACTTGCTCCAAAATCCTAGAACTTCTAAGTCTCAGAACTTTTATAGAACTTATTTAGTACAAATATAGAACTTTTTTCCTCCAATTCTATAGAACATAACCTAACCTAACCTAACCTAACCTAGCTCCAAATTTCTAGAAATTCTAAGTCTTAGAACTTTTATAGAACTTATTTAGTACAAATATAGAACTTTTTTCCTCCAATTCTATAGTACATAACCTAACCTAACCTAACCTAACTTGCTCCAAAATCCTAGAACTTCTAAGTCTCAGAACTTTTATAGAACTTATTTAGAACATTTATAGAACTTTTTTCCTCCAATTCTATAGTACATAACCTAACCTAACCTAACCTAACCTAACTTGCTCCAAAATCCTAGAACTTCTAAGTCTCAGAACTTTTATAGAACTTATTTAGAACATTTATAGAACTTTTTTCCTCCAATTCTATAGTACATAACCTAACCTAACCTAACCTAACCTACCTAGCTCCAAATTTCTAGAAATTCTAAGTCTTAGAACTTTTATAGAACTTATTTAGTACAAATATAGAACTTTTTTCCTCCAAATCTATAGTACATAACCTAACCTAACCTAACCTAACCTACCTAGCTCCAAATTTCTAGAAATTCTAAGTCTTAGAACTTTTACATACATACATACATACATACATACATACATACATACATACATACATACATAGATACATACCCACATACATACATACATACATACATAGATACATACATACATAGATACATACCCACATACATACATACATACATACATACATACATACATACCCACATACATACATAGATACATACATACATATATATATACATAAATACATACATACATACATAGTACATTTATAAATATAGTACACATTTATAGAACATTGAGAGAATTCCAAAGTTAAATCTCAAGAACTAGACCTCACATGTGCTCACGTGACATTAGGTCACATTCAACGTACCTCGCGTGACATCAGGTCACCTTTGAATAACTTCAATTGACCTCACGTGATATTACATGACGTGAGGTGACCTCACCTCACCTCACCTCACCTCACCCGACAACGTGAACTGATGTCACCATACATACATGCATGCATGCATACATACATACATACATACATACATATACGCATGACACTTGCATACATACACAAATAAATACACATATCACACTTAATATTAGATAAATACACCTGATCGACGACCGTACGATACCCGCCTAATGTGTGTATTGTATTATTTATATTGCTGTTGTCGAGACCCGATATCCATAATCGATCACTCTCTCTCTTTGAAATACTGCCCGTTGTCGACAGACAAAATAATTATTTCCGACGTGATGCGATATGATATCTGCAAAATAAACGCACACAATTCATAAATATAACAATAACTGTAGCAGAAGACTCCGGGATAATGCGTGTAGGTGCGCTTTGAAACGCCGCAATTTGCCGCGTACGAAGATAGCGATGCTGTAATTCATGCTGCCTATTTCATCGGAAGGGTGATTACTACTTAACTGTCATTCCGAAATACGAGTTTTCGCATGACGGTATTACGGTAAACCCTATACGTAATTATTCAAGAACGGTCGATCGTCGCGGCCTATATATTGTATATCGAATGAGCGAGTCTCTTATCATTTTAAATGTGCATAATTGTAGGTAGGTAGGTACGCGGTCACAGACGGCCGTTGCGCCGTGCCCTTTTCGGAAAGATGGTAAAACACATGCGGCAAAGAGCGAACGCTTCGCTCGTTTGACCGTGCACAATTGCGTTATATAACCGTAGTCATTCAATATACTAGGCTTACGGATCGATTTAGCGGCGCATTATCTAGTAATTACTAATTGTCCGACGGCGAAGTCGTCATTTGTTGCCGGCTGTCAAATGAGGAGACGAACGCGGCCGGCCCATAGACAGCAGACCGGAGAAGAGAATTGTCTATGCCGACGATTGTTTATCGATAATTTCATGATGAGCTAAAAATCTGCAAACCGCCTGATAAATATCTATAATTTATGAGCTTATTTATCGTCGTGTTTGCAGAATTTTATCTGACACCGTCGACCTTTCGAACGTCATTCGCAAAAAAAGTGGGGAAAATTTCAACGACAGATAAAAATCTGAAAACCGTTTTTTAAAATTCTATAATATACACGAATATTTATCGCGGTGATTTCGAAATTTTACGAGTCACCTGTGATTTTTAAACGTCATTCGTAAAAAGTGGGGAAAAATTCGGGAAAACTTTATCGACAGTTAAAAATCTTAAAACTATTTTATAAAATTCTATTATCCATGTGATTATTTATCGTGGTGATTTTAGAATTTTGCGTCGCACCGTCGATTTTTAAACGTCACATATTGAAAATAACAAAACCGGGTAATACTTCATCCGACGGCCGAATGCGCGAACGACACGGCGTAAATAACGTCCGCGATAATATTTAACACTCATAATAATCGAGCGGGTATCGAATCTCTCGATTTCCCGTACGACGGACATTATGAAGCCTCCTAAAGTCACGTCCGCAGTACACTTTTTCATAAGCCGATTTGAAAATGATTCTCGCGGTCCGAGGGGGCCCGAAGAGTGTGCGGTCGCGACGCAGACCCGTTTCGGACGATAATCACTTGCATATTCCGAAGTTTGAACGCCGCTCGTCTTTTGACGGGTCAGTTTAAAAGTTTGCAGAGTTATGCCGATTACAGAGTCGCTATGACTTTGTATAACGTAGCTGAGCGTTGACCGACTTTCCCGATAACTTTGATAAATCTCGAAACCACGTGAAATGGGTGCATTTAAAATGATAAGTGACACGCCCGATGAATATATTTATGCGGCAATGTCAATATGAAGCGGGATAAATAGACATATAAAATATAATCCGTAGCCTTGAATTCGAATCGCATCACGCTTCGCGCGAGAAGTCACGTGGGCGCGTCGCTGCGCGCTGCCATCTGTCGGGTGAAATATGCGTCTCGAAAAAGAAGAATGATCGTGTATCCCCCGTTACAGATTACCTACCTACCTACCTAAATATTGATGAATCGTATAATATATAAATATATATACTCGAGTTCGTGATAAATAATCGTTCATAATTGAGTATTAGATCTCCCGATTAGAAGAAAAACCAATTTCTAAATTGTGATGCCGGCGGCCGTGTCTTCGGTGACCGGTCTTCTGAATTGACGAAAGATTTTGACAAGATTAATGCAAAATGTATCTCGTACAATTTGATAATTCACCGCGTCATAATATGCGGAACCCTGACAGCGATTTCCGATTTTTAACGGCCCGTTTACTAAACTTAAGTCGGATCTGCAGTAATCGGCTATTCTAGGATCTTATAATATTAATTGTCGTCGACTGCGGCCGACGATGCGTGCGACCGTGGTGCGTGAACGCTTATGACGATACGCATTGACATAATCCAGAGTTTAAACGTTTTCCGTCCTCTAATAAGATAGTTAAATTGGATTGCAAAAGTGTCTTGTTCCTCTCGCCTTTGCGCTATACCGAGTCATAGCGCTCTCGGACGGGAGAATGAGAGAAATGAAATAAACTTCGGATCGAAGCGAATCGAGCGCATTTAAAATGATAGATTACACGGCGAACGGTCATACTGAAGCCGTAATGTCAATATCGAGCCGGAAAAATCAATATTCTCGGCGTTTTTGCGAAAATCATCTAGGAAAATTTGAATTTAGCCTCCGTTCGCGCCACCGCCGCCGCTGTCACCTGGCGGATTGAACGGTTACTTCGCAAAATATGCCATAATAAATTTAATTATCACCAGACGACCGACGGCCTGATCCGTCTGGCTGGCGCCTGCCTGATGAAGGATACCGCCTAATGCTCCGTTTCCCTCATGACTATTAATTATACCCGCCCGCCCGTTCGATAGATTAATAATATAATTTACAGGTAATTATACCTAAGGCGGCGGGAATAATGCATAAATATAGCTATGATGTCACCATATTATCTTCCTAGATATATATTCCGATGTCATTATGATAGATCTAGATTAAGATTAATATTAATATTAATATTATATTATATGCGGGTAATCATGCCCATGACCGCTGGAGTGATGCATAAATACAGCAATGTTTCGAGGTGTTTGATGGATACGAAATACCTACCTACCTACCTACCTATATTGTTCATTGTCGACAGACAAAATATCAAGACATTACATCAGAACAGCCTTGAAAACGCAACCTCCCAGTATAATAAGACATGTACGAAGACGCAATAACGTCATACCGCATTCAGTCGATGAACCTATGAAAAATCAAAAATACATGAAAAATAATAGGCCGAGCAGACGTCCGATCTCTGCGGAGGTTTTTTTTACCGCCCGCCCTCCTCACCGATGGACCCGGGGACCAGCGGTATGAATGGTGGGATACGGCCTCGCATACGCGAGAATGTTTCCAACTTTTCCAGTTTTCGCCCTAACTTCCAGAATATCGTGTGAAACCCTTCTGTGGGGCGTTATATGCCCGCGGGCGCATGAACTCGGTGACGGATCGACCTTTAACATGTGACTCTTGACTTAACCGGCGATCGATCGGCCATACAAAATTTTGACACGTCAGCTTACGCGTCCGCCGTATTTCGATATTTATCAAACGAATACAACGCGAGTCAAGGTCGGTCAAAAAGAGACCGTAAAAGAAGAGGTTAATTAAAGCGAGATATGCTATCGTGTGGGCAAAATGACACAATCGCGAACGGTGCTCGCGGCATTTATTTTTCAAATTTCAACAATAACATATCGCCGATCTTCCTGGAGGCGCCGAGTTTTCGAATATATATGCGACGCGCGCATCGCCACTTCGCCTCGTCATTCGCTGGCTATTTTGAGATACCTCCCCGAAAGCATAGACACTAGAGGTGTGACCGCGCCCCTTCTCTCTATATTTATGGTCAGCGCTCGCCGTGCTTATTCAAATTGTGAGCGACGGCGACATCTGTGTGTCGCTAAACGAGATGACTTGACACATTGACATTGTATCCGTCGTCGATTGCATTATTTGACAATCCGATCGACAATAAAATTATTACTGTATGATTGTCATACGATTGCTTTAAATACTTATTCATTTCAATTTACATCGGACATCACAGCTGTCATTTGCATACTAACCTAAAATATCATTATGATGCATTATCTCATGCATTACGATTCAACAATAAATTATTGTACCTATATGTACCTATATGAGAGAATTGCATAGATGATATTTATTATACGTTACCCATCTTATAGTACCTGCTTATTCATTTCAATGTTCGTAGACGTCAGATTATGTCGACGATTGTCATTGTCGTGTCGGTCGAATACTTCGACTCTCATCTTCATACCTACCTACCTACCTATCTTATAATTATAATATCCTTATATTTGGTTACGTCCCCCATATCGATAGATGCTTGCTTTAAATAATAAAATTATTCATTCTAATCTGCCTCGCGTAAATGAATATGTCAAACTGACATTTGCGATCGATGTTGACCTATACATAATAAATTATTATTGCCCTGTAAATAAATAAATAAATAAATAAATTTATCAAAGCATATTTAGATACAATTATTAAAGTTTAATTATATTATTATTATTAACTATTAAACAATAATTAATGGCAGGCTGAATTTTGAGAATACATAACCGATTAGTTTTATATTGACTGTTAAGTATTTCCGTATCCGCAATACTGACGACATCTCTTGAGAAATACTTGAAACGGCTTGTTCACGTGTCTTAAATTAATTCAAGTAAGCGCGCACAGATGGCGGGACATCTCTCTCGGGTCTCTGATCGAACTCATTTGACACATCATAACCTAACTATAAAATTGCATTTGACAATCGATTCAACAATAATTATTATCGTATGAGAGAATATAATATAGGTAGACACCTTATTATTGCATTCACCACCCGTCTCGATTGCTATTGTGTGCATTATGTGTAGATGCTATTCCTAATCTAGCTTTTGCATTTGACATTCGATTGATGCACTATTAAATCAACAATCACTGTATAAAAAGACATACGTAATGATCGGAAGACCACACACATAATATATGCTATTGTGTTCCTATATGATGCATTATCCATACTGAGCCTCCTCGATGCTCTCCGAAAACATCGACTGTCATTCGCACGCATACCTAACTTATGATTATATTAACCTTGTTTATAAGATAGATATACATTATTAGGTTAAAGCCGCTTCGTGATCGTGCTATCTCATAACTGTCCATCGGCAATTTCAATAGATACTCGCTTTCGTCAATCACATTAACTCCGCGAGATATCGCGTACAATTTTTGACAGGTGAAAATCATAAGCGCATAATGTTCCTCGATTTCATTTTGTTTTACCTTATGTGATATAATTAGATATCGCTTGATACCATTGAACATTAAATGATCACTCAAATAGCATTCTAAAGGTTTACGAGAGCATTAAAGTTAGATGAATATCATAGCGTTGAAACGTCAAAGTGACATATCGTGAGGTAGCGAGTATTTACATAAAAAAAATGGATCGAGTAACCCTGACTGCCTACAGGGATACTCTAACATGTTAATGATAAATGTTGTTATATTATTTAGATAAAATAAAATAACAACACATTTAAATTCACATTAATTATTATATTAATTAGAAATATTACTATCAAGTGTTGGAAATTAAACATTTCAACATGTATATATTCTATATGATTGCCTCAAGGTTTTTGACTGATTTTCATATCATATTAAATGATACGCTGAATTTTGAGATTACATAAAAATACATGACCGATAAGACCGTTAAGACCGTATTGACCGTTTTCCGTTTCCGCAATACTTACGATACGACGACATCTCTTGAGAAATACTTGAAACAGTTTGTTCTTTTTTCTTAAATTAATTCCAATGAGTACTCACAGATGGCAGCACTAATTTGACACATCATAACCTAACTATAAAATTGCATTTGACAATCGATTCAACAATGAAATTATCGTATGAGAATATAATATAGGTAGACCTTATTGCGTATAATATGATAATTTATACATTACCCGCCCTCTAGCACCTGCCTACTTGTTCATTTCAATGTTCGTAGACGTCAGATTGTGTCGACATTAATTGCTATTGTACCTATGTATTACGTGTGGATGGATGCTATACCTAATCTAGCTATTGCGTTTGACATTCGATCGATGCACTACAAAATCAACAATTACCACATATTATATGCTATTGTGTTCCCATATGGTACATTACTATCCATACTAAGCCTCGGTGTGCTCCGAAAACATCGACTGTCATTCATTCATTCACACGCATACCTAACTTAAGATTAATAACCTTGTTTATAAGATAGATATACATTATTAGGATAGAGCCGCCTCGTGATCATGCTATCTCATAACTATCCATCGGCAACTTCGATAATTATTAACTCCGCGAGACATCGCGTACAATTTTTGACAGGTGAAAATCATCGTAACCGCATAATGTTCCTCGATTTCATTTTGTTTTACCTTATGTGATATAATTATATATCGCTTGATACCATTGTACATTAAATGATCACTCAAATGGCATTCTAAAGGTTTACGAGAGCATTAATTAATGTTTTATACATTTCATAGCGTCGAAACGTCAAAATGACAGTTCGACATCGTTGCAAGTATTGCGATATAGATAAAAAAAATGGATCGAGTAACCCTTACTGCCGACAGGGATACTCTAACATGTTAATGATAAATGTTGTTATTTTATTTAGATAAAATAAATAATAACACATTTAAATTCATATTAATTACTATATTAATTAGAAATAATATCATCAAGTGTTGGAAATTAAACATTTCAACTTGTATATATTCTATATGATTGACTCAAGGTTTTTGACTGATTTTCATAACATATTAAATGATATTATAATTTATGACATGATTATTATGACAATATAACATATGTCATTATATAATTTCCGACATAGTTAATACAATTTCTAACACATGTTTATATGTAAATGTAGTTGATAAATTTCTGTGAGTAATATCTTTGAATTTCTACAAGCTTAATGAAAGTTCCAATAATTTTAATGTAATATCTGAGATGTTTATATGTTGATAAATTTTAAGTATATTTATTATAATTTCTATGAGTAATTTCTTTGAGTTTCTACAAGTTTAATGAAAAATCCAATAAATATAATATAATTACAAATAAATATAATTTCTATGAAGATTAATGTAATTTCTATGATGTCTATATGTTTATATAGTAGGTATAAATTCTAACAAGTTTAATAAAATCTCTTGTAAATTTAACAAAATTTCTCACATGTTTATATGTAAAAATAGTTGACATAAATTCAAATATATTTATTATTATATCTAACAAGTTAATTATAATTTATAATATATTAATTATAACTTCAAACAAGTAAATTAAAATTTCTAAGAAGTTAATTATAAACTCTAATGTATTAATTAATATTTCTAACAAGTTATATATAATTTATAATATATTTATAATAATTTCTAAAGATAAAACTTCTAACAAGTTATATAAATTTTCTAACTAGTTAATTATAATTTCTAACAAGTAAATTATAATTTCTAACAAGTTAATTATAATTTCATATATATTAATTATAACTTCTTACAAGTTTTACAAGATAATATAATTTATAACATGTCTTTAAAACAATATAATACAACGGGATAAGATATAATGTAACCAACCAATGTAACATAACAATTATCACGTACCTACAGCCCAACCTAACCTAACCTAACCTAACCTAACCTAACCTAACCTAACCTAACCTAACCTAACCTAACCTAACCTAACCTAACCTAACCTAACCTAACCTAACCTAACCTAACCTAACCTAACCTAACCTAACCTAACCTAACCTAACCTAACCTAACCTAACCTAACCTAACCTAACCTAACCTAACCTAACCTAACCTAACCTAACCTAACCTAACCTAACCTAACCTAACCTAACCTAACCTAACCTAACCTAACCTAACCTAACCTAACCTAACCTAACCTAACCTAACCTAACCTAACCTAACCTAACCTAACCTAACCTAACCTAACCTAACCTAACCTAACCTAACCTAACCTAACCTAACCTAACCTAACCTAACCTAACCTAACCTAACCTAACCTAACCTAACCTAACCTAACCTAACCTAACCTAACCTAACCTAACCTAACCTAACCTAACCTAACCTAACCTAACCTAACCTAACCTAACCTAACCTAACCTAACCTAACCTAACCTAACCTAACCTAACCTAACCTAACCTAACCTAACCTAACCTAACCTAACCTAACCTAACCTAACCTAACCTAACCTAACCTAACCTAACCTAACCTAACCTAACCTAACCTAACCTAACCTAACCTAACCTAACCTAACCTAACCTAACCTAACCTAACCTAACCTAACCTAACCTAACCTAACCTAACCTAACCTAACCTAACCTAACCTAACCTAACCTAACCTAACCTAACCTAACCTAACCTAACCTAACCTAACCTAACCTAACCTAACCTAACCTAACCTAACCTAACCTAACCTAACCTAACCTAACCTAACCTAACCTAACCTAACCTAACCTAACCTAACCTAACCTAACCTAACCTAACCTAACCTAACCTAACCTAACCTAACCTAACCTAACCTAACCTAACCTAACCTAACCTAACCTAACCTAACCTAACCTAACCTAACCTAACCTAACCTAACCTAACCTAACCTAACCTAACCTAACCTAACCTAACCTAACCTAACCTAACCTAACCTAACCTAACCTAACCTAACCTAACCTAACCTAACCTAACCTAACCTAACCTAACCTAACCTAACCTAACCTAACCTAACCTAACCTAACCTAACCTAACCTAACCTAACCTAACCTAGCTCCAAATTTCTAGAAATTCTAAGTCTTAGAACTTTTATAGAACTTATTTAGTACAAATATAGAACTTTTTTCCTCCAATTCTATAGTACATAACCTAACCTAACCTAACCTAACCTAACTTGCTCCAAAATCCTAGAAATTCTAAGTCTTAGAACTTTTATAGAACTTATTTAGTACAAATATAGAACTTTTTTCCTCCAATTCTATAGTACATAACCTAACCTAACCTAACCTAACCTAGCTCCAAATTTCTAGAAATTCTAAGTCTTAGAACTTTTATAGAACTTATTTAGTACAAATATAGAACTTTTTTCCTCCAATTCTATAGTACATAACCTAACCTAACCTAACTTGCTCCAAAATCCTAGAACTTCTAAGTCTCAGAACTTTTATAGAACTTATTTAGAACATTTATAGAACTTTTTTCCTCCAATTCTATAGTACATAACCTAACCTAACCTAACCTAACCTAACTTGCTCCAAAATCCTAGAACTTCTAAGTCTCAGAACTTTTATAGAACTTATTTAGTACAAATATAGAACTTTTTTCCTCCAATTCTATAGAACATAACCTAACCTAACCTAACCTAACCTAACCTAGCTCCAAATTTCTAGAAATTCTAAGTCTTAGAACTTTTATAGAACTTATTTAGTACAAATATAGAACTTTTTTCCTCCAATTCTATAGTACATAACCTAACCTAACCTAACCTAACCTAACTTGCTCCAAAATCCTAGAACTTCTAAGTCTCAGAACTTTTATAGAACTTATTTAGAACATTTATAGAACTTTTTTCCTCCAATTCTATAGTACATAACCTAACCTAACCTAACCTAACCTAACTTGCTCCAAAATCCTAGAACTTCTAAGTCTTAGAACTTTTATAGAACTTATTTAGTACAAATATAGAACTTTTTTCCTCCAATTCTATAGTACATAACCTAACCTAACCTAACCTAACCTAACTTGCTCAAAAATCCTAGAACTTCTAAGTCTCAGAACTTTTATAGAACTTATTTAGAACATTTATAGAACTTTTTTCCTCCAATTCTATAGTACATAACCTAACCTAACCTAACCTAACCTAACTTGCTCCAAAATCCTAGAACTTCTAAGTCTTAGAACTTTTATAGAACTTATTTAGTACAAATATAGAACTTTTTTCCTCCAATTCTATAGTACATAACCTAACCTAACCTAACCTAACCTAACTTGCTCCAAATTTCTAGAAATTCTAAGTCTTAGAACTTTTATAGAACTTATTTAGTACAAATATAGAACTTTTTTCCTCCAAATCTATAGTACATAACCTAACCTAACCTAACCTAACCTAACTTGCTCCAAAATCCTAGAACTTCTAAGTCTTAGAACTTTTATAGAACTAATTTAGTACAAATATAGAACTTTTTTCCTCCAATTCTATAGTACATAACCTAACCTAACCTAACCTAACCTAACTTGCTCCAAAATCCTAGAAATTCTAAGTCTTAGAACTTTTATAGAACTTATTTAGTACAAATATAGAACTTTTTTCCTCCAATTCTATAGTACATAACCTAACCTAACCTAACCTAACCTAACTTGCTCCAAAATCCTAGAAATTCTAAGTCTTAGAACTTTTATAGAACTTATTTAGTACAAATATAGAACTTTTTTCCTCCAATTCTATAGTACATAACCTAACCTAACCTAACCTAACCTAGCTCCAAATTTCTAGAAATTCTAAGTCTTAGAACTTTTATAGAACTTATTTAGTACAAATATAGAACTTTTTTCCTCCAATTCTATAGTACATAACCTAACCTAACCTAACTTGCTCCAAAATCCTAGAACTTCTAAGTCTCAGAACTTTTATAGAACTTATTTAGAACATTTATAGAACTTTTTTCCTCCAATTCTATAGTACATAACCTAACCTAACCTAACCTAACCTAACTTGCTCCAAAATCCTAGAACTTCTAAGTCTCAGAACTTTTATAGAACTTATTTAGTACAAATATAGAACTTTTTTCCTCCAATTCTATAGAACATAACCTAACCTAACCTAACCTAACCTAACCTAACCTAGCTCCAAATTTCTAGAAATTCTAAGTCTTAGAACTTTTATAGAACTTATTTAGTACAAATATAGAACTTTTTTCCTCCAATTCTATAGTACATAACCTAACCTAACCTAACCTAACCTAACTTGCTCCAAAATCCTAGAACTTCTAAGTCTCAGAACTTTTATAGAACTTATTTAGTACAAATATAGAACTTTTTTCCTCCAATTCTATAGAACATAACCTAACCTAACCTAACCTAACCTAACCTAGCTCCAAATTTCTAGAAATTCTAAGTCTTAGAACTTTTATAGAACTTATTTAGTACAAATATAGAACTTTTTTCCTCCAATTCTATAGTACATAACCTAACCTAACCTAACCTAACCTAACTTGCTCCAAAATCCTAGAAATTCTAAGTCTTAGAACTTTTATAGAACTTATTTAGTACAAATATAGAACTTTTTTCCTCCAATTCTATAGTACATAACCTAACCTAACCTAACCTAACCTAACTTGCTCCAAAATCCTAGAACTTCTAAGTCTCAGAACTTTTATAGAACTTATTTAGAACATTTATAGAACTTTTTTCCTCCAATTCTATAGTACATAACCTAACCTAACCTAACCTA
The DNA here is from genome assembly GCF_057557595.1 of Rhyacophila brunnea. NCBI lineage: Eukaryota > Metazoa > Arthropoda > Insecta > Trichoptera > Rhyacophilidae > Rhyacophila > Rhyacophila brunnea. The sequence continues at coordinate 58,835,826 of NW_028232965.1, read as the reverse complement.
ACCTAACTTGCTCCAAATTTCTAGAAATTCTAAGTCTTAGAACTTTTATAGAACTTATTTAGTACAAATATAGAACTTTTTTCCTCCAATTCTATAGTACATAACCTAACCTAACCTAACCTAACCTAACTTGCTCCAAAATCCTAGAACTTCTAAGTCTCAGAACTTTTATAGAACTTATTTAGTACAAATATAGAACTTTTTTCCTCCAATTCTATAGAACATAACCTAACCTAACCTAACCTAACCTAGCTCCAAATTTCTAGAAATTCTAAGTCTTAGAACTTTTATAGAACTTATTTAGTACAAATATAGAACTTTTTTCCTCCAATTCTATAGTACATAACCTAACCTAACCTAACCTAACCTAACTTGCTCCAAAATCCTAGAACTTCTAAGTCTTAGAACTTTTATAGAACTTATTTAGTACAAATATAGAACTTTTTTCCTCCAATTCTATAGTACATAACCTAACCTAACCTAACCTAACCTAACTTGCTCCAAAATCCTAGAACTTCTAAGTCTCAGAACTTTTATAGAACTTATTTAGAACATTTATAGAACTTTTTTCCTCCAATTCTATAGTACATAACCTAACCTAACCTAACCTAACCTAACTTGCTCCAAAATCCTAGAACTTCTAAGTCTTAGAACTTTTATAGAACTTATTTAGTACAAATATAGAACTTTTTTCCTCCAATTCTATAGTACATAACCTAACCTAACCTAACCTAACCTAACTTGCTCCAAATTTCTAGAAATTCTAAGTCTTAGAACTTTTATAGAACTTATTTAGTACAAATATAGAACTTTTTTCCTCCAAATCTATAGTACATAACCTAACCTAACCTAACCTAACCTAACTTGCTCCAAAATCCTAGAACTTCTAAGTCTTAGAACTTTTATAGAACTTATTTAGTACAAATATAGAACTTTTTTCCTCCAATTCTATAGTACATAACCTAACCTAACCTAACCTAACCTAACTTGCTCCAAAATCCTAGAACTTCTAAGTCTTAGAACTTTTATAGAACTTATTTAGTACAAATATAGAACTTTTTTCCTCCAATTCTATAGTACATAACCTAACCTAACCTAACCTAACCTAACTTGCTCCAAAATCCTAGAAATTCTAAGTCTTAGAACTTTTATAGAACTTATTTAGTACAAATATAGAACTTTTTTCCTCCAATTCTATAGTACATAACCTAACCTAACCTAACCTAACCTAGCTCCAAATTTCTAGAAATTCTAAGTCTTAGAACTTTTATAGAACTTATTTAGTACAAATATAGAACTTTTTTCCTCCAATTCTATAGTACATAACCTAACCTAACCTAACTTGCTCCAAAATCCTAGAACTTCTAAGTCTCAGAACTTTTATAGAACTTATTTAGAACATTTATAGAACTTTTTTCCTCCAATTCTATAGTACATAACCTAACCTAACCTAACCTAACCTAACTTGCTCCAAAATCCTAGAACTTCTAAGTCTCAGAACTTTTATAGAACTTATTTAGTACAAATATAGAACTTTTTTCCTCCAATTCTATAGAACATAACCTAACCTAACCTAACCTAACCTAACCTAGCTCCAAATTTCTAGAAATTCTAAGTCTTAGAACTTTTATAGAACTTATTTAGTACAAATATAGAACTTTTTTCCTCCAATTCTATAGTACATAACCTAACCTAACCTAACCTAACCTAACTTGCTCCAAAATCCTAGAACTTCTAAGTCTCAGAACTTTTATAGAACTTATTTAGAACATTTATAGAACTTTTTTCCTCCAATTCTATAGTACATAACCTAACCTAACCTAACCTAACCTAACTTGCTCCAAAATCCTAGAACTTCTAAGTCTTAGAACTTTTATAGAACTTATTTAGTACAAATATAGAACTTTTTTCCTCCAATTCTATAGTACATAACCTAACCTAACCTAACCTAACCTAACTTGCTCAAAAATCCTAGAACTTCTAAGTCTCAGAACTTTTATAGAACTTATTTAGAACATTTATAGAACTTTTTTCCTCCAATTCTATAGTACATAACCTAACCTAACCTAACCTAACCTAACTTGCTCCAAAATCCTAGAACTTCTAAGTCTTAGAACTTTTATAGAACTTATTTAGTACAAATATAGAACTTTTTTCCTCCAATTCTATAGTACATAACCTAACCTAACCTAACCTAACCTAACTTGCTCCAAATTTCTAGAAATTCTAAGTCTTAGAACTTTTATAGAACTTATTTAGTACAAATATAGAACTTTTTTCCTCCAAATCTATAGTACATAACCTAACCTAACCTAACCTAACCTAACTTGCTCCAAAATCCTAGAACTTCTAAGTCTTAGAACTTTTATAGAACTTATTTAGTACAAATATAGAACTTTTTTCCTCCAATTCTATAGTACATAACCTAACCTAACCTAACCTAACCTAACTTGCTCCAAAATCCTAGAAATTCTAAGTCTTAGAACTTTTATAGAACTTATTTAGTACAAATATAGAACTTTTTTCCTCCAATTCTATAGTACATAACCTAACCTAACCTAACCTAACCTAACTTGCTCCAAAATCCTAGAAATTCTAAGTCTTAGAACTTTTATAGAACTTATTTAGTACAAATATAGAACTTTTTTCCTCCAATTCTATAGTACATAACCTAACCTAACCTAACCTAACCTAGCTCCAAATTTCTAGAAATTCTAAGTCTTAGAACTTTTATAGAACTTATTTAGTACAAATATAGAACTTTTTTCCTCCAATTCTATAGTACATAACCTAACCTAACCTAACTTGCTCCAAAATCCTAGAACTTCTAAGTCTCAGAACTTTTATAGAACTTATTTAGAACATTTATAGAACTTTTTTCCTCCAATTCTATAGTACATAACCTAACCTAACCTAACCTAACCTAACTTGCTCCAAAATCCTAGAACTTCTAAGTCTCAGAACTTTTATAGAACTTATTTAGTACAAATATAGAACTTTTTTCCTCCAATTCTATAGAACATAACCTAACCTAACCTAACCTAACCTAACCTAGCTCCAAATTTCTAGAAATTCTAAGTCTTAGAACTTTTATAGAACTTATTTAGTACAAATATAGAACTTTTTTCCTCCAATTCTATAGTACATAACCTAACCTAACCTAACCTAACCTAACTTGCTCCAAAATCCTAGAACTTCTAAGTCTCAGAACTTTTATAGAACTTATTTAGTACAAATATAGAACTTTTTTCCTCCAATTCTATAGAACATAACCTAACCTAACCTAACCTAACCTAACCTAGCTCCAAATTTCTAGAAATTCTAAGTCTTAGAACTTTTATAGAACTTATTTAGTACAAATATAGAACTTTTTTCCTCCAATTCTATAGTACATAACCTAACCTAACCTAACCTAACCTAACTTGCTCCAAAATCCTAGAAATTCTAAGTCTTAGAACTTTTATAGAACTTATTTAGTACAAATATAGAACTTTTTTCCTCCAATTCTATAGTACATAACCTAACCTAACCTAACCTAACCTAACTTGCTCCAAAATCCTAGAACTTCTAAGTCTCAGAACTTTTATAGAACTTATTTAGAACATTTATAGAACTTTTTTCCTCCAATTCTATAGTACATAACCTAACCTAACCTAACCTAACCTAACCTAACTTGCTCCAAATTTCTAGAAATTCTAAGTCTTAGAACTTTTATAGAACTTATTTAGTACAAATATAGAACTTTTTTCCTCCAATTCTATAGTACATAACCTAACCTAACCTAACCTAACCTAACTTGCTCCAAAATCCTAGAACTTCTAAGTCTCAGAACTTTTATAGAACTTATTTAGAACATTTATAGAACTTTTTTCCTCCAATTCTATAGTACATAACCTAACCTAACCTAACCTAACCTAACTTGCTCCAAATTTCTAGAAATTCTAAGTCTTAGAACTTTTATAGAACTTATTTAGTACAAATATAGAACTTTTTTCCTCCAATTCTATAGTACATAACCTAACCTAACCTAACCTAACCTAACTTGCTCCAAAATCCTAGAACTTCTAAGTCTCAGAACTTTTATAGAACTTATTTAGTACAAATATAGAACTTTTTTCCTCCAATTCTATAGAACATAACCTAACCTAACCTAACCTAACCTAGCTCCAAATTTCTAGAAATTCTAAGTCTTAGAACTTTTATAGAACTTATTTAGTACAAATATAGAACTTTTTTCCTCCAATTCTATAGTACATAACCTAACCTAACCTAACCTAACCTAACTTGCTCCAAAATCCTAGAACTTCTAAGTCTTAGAACTTTTATAGAACTTATTTAGTACAAATATAGAACTTTTTTCCTCCAATTCTATAGTACATAACCTAACCTAACCTAACCTAACCTAACTTGCTCCAAAATCCTAGAACTTCTAAGTCTCAGAACTTTTATAGAACTTATTTAGAACATTTATAGAACTTTTTTCCTCCAATTCTATAGTACATAACCTAACCTAACCTAACCTAACCTAACTTGCTCCAAAATCCTAGAACTTCTAAGTCTTAGAACTTTTATAGAACTTATTTAGTACAAATATAGAACTTTTTTCCTCCAATTCTATAGTACATAACCTAACCTAACCTAACCTAACCTAACTTGCTCCAAATTTCTAGAAATTCTAAGTCTTAGAACTTTTATAGAACTTATTTAGTACAAATATAGAACTTTTTTCCTCCAAATCTATAGTACATAACCTAACCTAACCTAACCTAACCTAACTTGCTCCAAAATCCTAGAACTTCTAAGTCTTAGAACTTTTATAGAACTTATTTAGTACAAATATAGAACTTTTTTCCTCCAATTCTATAGTACATAACCTAACCTAACCTAACCTAACCTAACTTGCTCCAAAATCCTAGAAATTCTAAGTCTTAGAACTTTTATAGAACTTATTTAGTACAAATATAGAACTTTTTTCCTCCAATTCTATAGTACATAACCTAACCTAACCTAACTTGCTCCAAAATCCTAGAACTTCTAAGTCTCAGAACTTTTATAGAACTTATTTAGAACATTTATAGAACTTTTTTCCTCCAATTCTATAGTACATAACCTAACCTAACCTAACCTAACCTAACTTGCTCCAAAATCCTAGAACTTCTAAGTCTCAGAACTTTTATAGAACTTATTTAGTACAAATATAGAACTTTTTTCCTCCAATTCTATAGAACATAACCTAACCTAACCTAACCTAACCTAACCTAGCTCCAAATTTCTAGAAATTCTAAGTCTTAGAACTTTTATAGAACTTATTTAGTACAAATATAGAACTTTTTTCCTCCAATTCTATAGTACATAACCTAACCTAACCTAACCTAACCTAACTTGCTCCAAAATCCTAGAACTTCTAAGTCTCAGAACTTTTATAGAACTTATTTAGTACAAATATAGAACTTTTTTCCTCCAATTCTATAGAACATAACCTAACCTAACCTAACCTAACCTAGCTCCAAATTTCTAGAAATTCTAAGTCTTAGAACTTTTATAGAACTTATTTAGTACAAATATAGAACTTTTTTCCTCCAATTCTATAGTACATAACCTAACCTAACCTAACCTAACTTGCTCCAAAATCCTAGAACTTCTAAGTCTCAGAACTTTTATAGAACTTATTTAGAACATTTATAGAACTTTTTTCCTCCAATTCTATAGTACATAACCTAACCTAACCTAACCTAACCTAACTTGCTCCAAAATCCTAGAACTTCTAAGTCTCAGAACTTTTATAGAACTTATTTAGAACATTTATAGAACTTTTTTCCTCCAATTCTATAGTACATAACCTAACCTAACCTAACCTAACCTACCTAGCTCCAAATTTCTAGAAATTCTAAGTCTTAGAACTTTTATAGAACTTATTTAGTACAAATATAGAACTTTTTTCCTCCAAATCTATAGTACATAACCTAACCTAACCTAACCTAACCTAACTTGCTCCAAAATCCTAGAACTTCTAAGTCTTAGAACTTTTATAGAACTTATTTAGTACAAATATAGAACTTTTTTCCTCCAATTCTATAGTACATAACCTAACCTAACCTAACCTAACCTAACTTGCTCCAAAATCCTAGAAATTCTAAGTCTTAGAACTTTTATAGAACTTATTTAGTACAAATATAGAACTTTTTTCCTCCAATTCTATAGTACATAACCTAACCTAACCTAACTTGCTCCAAAATCCTAGAACTTCTAAGTCTCAGAACTTTTATAGAACTTATTTAGAACATTTATAGAACTTTTTTCCTCCAATTCTATAGTACATAACCTAACCTAACCTAACCTAACCTAACTTGCTCCAAAATCCTAGAACTTCTAAGTCTCAGAACTTTTATAGAACTTATTTAGTACAAATATAGAACTTTTTTCCTCCAATTCTATAGAACATAACCTAACCTAACCTAACCTAACCTAACCTAGCTCCAAATTTCTAGAAATTCTAAGTCTTAGAACTTTTATAGAACTTATTTAGTACAAATATAGAACTTTTTTCCTCCAATTCTATAGTACATAACCTAACCTAACCTAACCTAACCTAACTTGCTCCAAAATCCTAGAACTTCTAAGTCTCAGAACTTTTATAGAACTTATTTAGTACAAATATAGAACTTTTTTCCTCCAATTCTATAGAACATAACCTAACCTAACCTAACCTAACCTAGCTCCAAATTTCTAGAAATTCTAAGTCTTAGAACTTTTATAGAACTTATTTAGTACAAATATAGAACTTTTTTCCTCCAATTCTATAGTACATAACCTAACCTAACCTAACCTAACTTGCTCCAAAATCCTAGAACTTCTAAGTCTCAGAACTTTTATAGAACTTATTTAGAACATTTATAGAACTTTTTTCCTCCAATTCTATAGTACATAACCTAACCTAACCTAACCTAACCTAACTTGCTCCAAAATCCTAGAACTTCTAAGTCTCAGAACTTTTATAGAACTTATTTAGAACATTTATAGAACTTTTTTCCTCCAATTCTATAGTACATAACCTAACCTAACCTAACCTAACCTACCTAGCTCCAAATTTCTAGAAATTCTAAGTCTTAGAACTTTTATAGAACTTATTTAGTACAAATATAGAACTTTTTTCCTCCAAATCTATAGTACATAACCTAACCTAACCTAACCTAACCTACCTAGCTCCAAATTTCTAGAAATTCTAAGTCTTAGAACTTTTACATACATACATACATACATACATACATACATACATACATACATACATACATAGATACATACCCACATACATACATACATACATACATAGATACATACATACATAGATACATACCCACATACATACATACATACATACATACATACATACATACCCACATACATACATAGATACATACATACATATATATATACATAAATACATACATACATACATAGTACATTTATAAATATAGTACACATTTATAGAACATTGAGAGAATTCCAAAGTTAAATCTCAAGAACTAGACCTCACATGTGCTCACGTGACATTAGGTCACATTCAACGTACCTCGCGTGACATCAGGTCACCTTTGAATAACTTCAATTGACCTCACGTGATATTACATGACGTGAGGTGACCTCACCTCACCTCACCTCACCTCACCCGACAACGTGAACTGATGTCACCATACATACATGCATGCATGCATACATACATACATACATACATACATATACGCATGACACTTGCATACATACACAAATAAATACACATATCACACTTAATATTAGATAAATACACCTGATCGACGACCGTACGATACCCGCCTAATGTGTGTATTGTATTATTTATATTGCTGTTGTCGAGACCCGATATCCATAATCGATCACTCTCTCTCTTTGAAATACTGCCCGTTGTCGACAGACAAAATAATTATTTCCGACGTGATGCGATATGATATCTGCAAAATAAACGCACACAATTCATAAATATAACAATAACTGTAGCAGAAGACTCCGGGATAATGCGTGTAGGTGCGCTTTGAAACGCCGCAATTTGCCGCGTACGAAGATAGCGATGCTGTAATTCATGCTGCCTATTTCATCGGAAGGGTGATTACTACTTAACTGTCATTCCGAAATACGAGTTTTCGCATGACGGTATTACGGTAAACCCTATACGTAATTATTCAAGAACGGTCGATCGTCGCGGCCTATATATTGTATATCGAATGAGCGAGTCTCTTATCATTTTAAATGTGCATAATTGTAGGTAGGTAGGTACGCGGTCACAGACGGCCGTTGCGCCGTGCCCTTTTCGGAAAGATGGTAAAACACATGCGGCAAAGAGCGAACGCTTCGCTCGTTTGACCGTGCACAATTGCGTTATATAACCGTAGTCATTCAATATACTAGGCTTACGGATCGATTTAGCGGCGCATTATCTAGTAATTACTAATTGTCCGACGGCGAAGTCGTCATTTGTTGCCGGCTGTCAAATGAGGAGACGAACGCGGCCGGCCCATAGACAGCAGACCGGAGAAGAGAATTGTCTATGCCGACGATTGTTTATCGATAATTTCATGATGAGCTAAAAATCTGCAAACCGCCTGATAAATATCTATAATTTATGAGCTTATTTATCGTCGTGTTTGCAGAATTTTATCTGACACCGTCGACCTTTCGAACGTCATTCGCAAAAAAAGTGGGGAAAATTTCAACGACAGATAAAAATCTGAAAACCGTTTTTTAAAATTCTATAATATACACGAATATTTATCGCGGTGATTTCGAAATTTTACGAGTCACCTGTGATTTTTAAACGTCATTCGTAAAAAGTGGGGAAAAATTCGGGAAAACTTTATCGACAGTTAAAAATCTTAAAACTATTTTATAAAATTCTATTATCCATGTGATTATTTATCGTGGTGATTTTAGAATTTTGCGTCGCACCGTCGATTTTTAAACGTCACATATTGAAAATAACAAAACCGGGTAATACTTCATCCGACGGCCGAATGCGCGAACGACACGGCGTAAATAACGTCCGCGATAATATTTAACACTCATAATAATCGAGCGGGTATCGAATCTCTCGATTTCCCGTACGACGGACATTATGAAGCCTCCTAAAGTCACGTCCGCAGTACACTTTTTCATAAGCCGATTTGAAAATGATTCTCGCGGTCCGAGGGGGCCCGAAGAGTGTGCGGTCGCGACGCAGACCCGTTTCGGACGATAATCACTTGCATATTCCGAAGTTTGAACGCCGCTCGTCTTTTGACGGGTCAGTTTAAAAGTTTGCAGAGTTATGCCGATTACAGAGTCGCTATGACTTTGTATAACGTAGCTGAGCGTTGACCGACTTTCCCGATAACTTTGATAAATCTCGAAACCACGTGAAATGGGTGCATTTAAAATGATAAGTGACACGCCCGATGAATATATTTATGCGGCAATGTCAATATGAAGCGGGATAAATAGACATATAAAATATAATCCGTAGCCTTGAATTCGAATCGCATCACGCTTCGCGCGAGAAGTCACGTGGGCGCGTCGCTGCGCGCTGCCATCTGTCGGGTGAAATATGCGTCTCGAAAAAGAAGAATGATCGTGTATCCCCCGTTACAGATTACCTACCTACCTACCTAAATATTGATGAATCGTATAATATATAAATATATATACTCGAGTTCGTGATAAATAATCGTTCATAATTGAGTATTAGATCTCCCGATTAGAAGAAAAACCAATTTCTAAATTGTGATGCCGGCGGCCGTGTCTTCGGTGACCGGTCTTCTGAATTGACGAAAGATTTTGACAAGATTAATGCAAAATGTATCTCGTACAATTTGATAATTCACCGCGTCATAATATGCGGAACCCTGACAGCGATTTCCGATTTTTAACGGCCCGTTTACTAAACTTAAGTCGGATCTGCAGTAATCGGCTATTCTAGGATCTTATAATATTAATTGTCGTCGACTGCGGCCGACGATGCGTGCGACCGTGGTGCGTGAACGCTTATGACGATACGCATTGACATAATCCAGAGTTTAAACGTTTTCCGTCCTCTAATAAGATAGTTAAATTGGATTGCAAAAGTGTCTTGTTCCTCTCGCCTTTGCGCTATACCGAGTCATAGCGCTCTCGGACGGGAGAATGAGAGAAATGAAATAAACTTCGGATCGAAGCGAATCGAGCGCATTTAAAATGATAGATTACACGGCGAACGGTCATACTGAAGCCGTAATGTCAATATCGAGCCGGAAAAATCAATATTCTCGGCGTTTTTGCGAAAATCATCTAGGAAAATTTGAATTTAGCCTCCGTTCGCGCCACCGCCGCCGCTGTCACCTGGCGGATTGAACGGTTACTTCGCAAAATATGCCATAATAAATTTAATTATCACCAGACGACCGACGGCCTGATCCGTCTGGCTGGCGCCTGCCTGATGAAGGATACCGCCTAATGCTCCGTTTCCCTCATGACTATTAATTATACCCGCCCGCCCGTTCGATAGATTAATAATATAATTTACAGGTAATTATACCTAAGGCGGCGGGAATAATGCATAAATATAGCTATGATGTCACCATATTATCTTCCTAGATATATATTCCGATGTCATTATGATAGATCTAGATTAAGATTAATATTAATATTAATATTATATTATATGCGGGTAATCATGCCCATGACCGCTGGAGTGATGCATAAATACAGCAATGTTTCGAGGTGTTTGATGGATACGAAATACCTACCTACCTACCTACCTATATTGTTCATTGTCGACAGACAAAATATCAAGACATTACATCAGAACAGCCTTGAAAACGCAACCTCCCAGTATAATAAGACATGTACGAAGACGCAATAACGTCATACCGCATTCAGTCGATGAACCTATGAAAAATCAAAAATACATGAAAAATAATAGGCCGAGCAGACGTCCGATCTCTGCGGAGGTTTTTTTTACCGCCCGCCCTCCTCACCGATGGACCCGGGGACCAGCGGTATGAATGGTGGGATACGGCCTCGCATACGCGAGAATGTTTCCAACTTTTCCAGTTTTCGCCCTAACTTCCAGAATATCGTGTGAAACCCTTCTGTGGGGCGTTATATGCCCGCGGGCGCATGAACTCGGTGACGGATCGACCTTTAACATGTGACTCTTGACTTAACCGGCGATCGATCGGCCATACAAAATTTTGACACGTCAGCTTACGCGTCCGCCGTATTTCGATATTTATCAAACGAATACAACGCGAGTCAAGGTCGGTCAAAAAGAGACCGTAAAAGAAGAGGTTAATTAAAGCGAGATATGCTATCGTGTGGGCAAAATGACACAATCGCGAACGGTGCTCGCGGCATTTATTTTTCAAATTTCAACAATAACATATCGCCGATCTTCCTGGAGGCGCCGAGTTTTCGAATATATATGCGACGCGCGCATCGCCACTTCGCCTCGTCATTCGCTGGCTATTTTGAGATACCTCCCCGAAAGCATAGACACTAGAGGTGTGACCGCGCCCCTTCTCTCTATATTTATGGTCAGCGCTCGCCGTGCTTATTCAAATTGTGAGCGACGGCGACATCTGTGTGTCGCTAAACGAGATGACTTGACACATTGACATTGTATCCGTCGTCGATTGCATTATTTGACAATCCGATCGACAATAAAATTATTACTGTATGATTGTCATACGATTGCTTTAAATACTTATTCATTTCAATTTACATCGGACATCACAGCTGTCATTTGCATACTAACCTAAAATATCATTATGATGCATTATCTCATGCATTACGATTCAACAATAAATTATTGTACCTATATGTACCTATATGAGAGAATTGCATAGATGATATTTATTATACGTTACCCATCTTATAGTACCTGCTTATTCATTTCAATGTTCGTAGACGTCAGATTATGTCGACGATTGTCATTGTCGTGTCGGTCGAATACTTCGACTCTCATCTTCATACCTACCTACCTACCTATCTTATAATTATAATATCCTTATATTTGGTTACGTCCCCCATATCGATAGATGCTTGCTTTAAATAATAAAATTATTCATTCTAATCTGCCTCGCGTAAATGAATATGTCAAACTGACATTTGCGATCGATGTTGACCTATACATAATAAATTATTATTGCCCTGTAAATAAATAAATAAATAAATAAATTTATCAAAGCATATTTAGATACAATTATTAAAGTTTAATTATATTATTATTATTAACTATTAAACAATAATTAATGGCAGGCTGAATTTTGAGAATACATAACCGATTAGTTTTATATTGACTGTTAAGTATTTCCGTATCCGCAATACTGACGACATCTCTTGAGAAATACTTGAAACGGCTTGTTCACGTGTCTTAAATTAATTCAAGTAAGCGCGCACAGATGGCGGGACATCTCTCTCGGGTCTCTGATCGAACTCATTTGACACATCATAACCTAACTATAAAATTGCATTTGACAATCGATTCAACAATAATTATTATCGTATGAGAGAATATAATATAGGTAGACACCTTATTATTGCATTCACCACCCGTCTCGATTGCTATTGTGTGCATTATGTGTAGATGCTATTCCTAATCTAGCTTTTGCATTTGACATTCGATTGATGCACTATTAAATCAACAATCACTGTATAAAAAGACATACGTAATGATCGGAAGACCACACACATAATATATGCTATTGTGTTCCTATATGATGCATTATCCATACTGAGCCTCCTCGATGCTCTCCGAAAACATCGACTGTCATTCGCACGCATACCTAACTTATGATTATATTAACCTTGTTTATAAGATAGATATACATTATTAGGTTAAAGCCGCTTCGTGATCGTGCTATCTCATAACTGTCCATCGGCAATTTCAATAGATACTCGCTTTCGTCAATCACATTAACTCCGCGAGATATCGCGTACAATTTTTGACAGGTGAAAATCATAAGCGCATAATGTTCCTCGATTTCATTTTGTTTTACCTTATGTGATATAATTAGATATCGCTTGATACCATTGAACATTAAATGATCACTCAAATAGCATTCTAAAGGTTTACGAGAGCATTAAAGTTAGATGAATATCATAGCGTTGAAACGTCAAAGTGACATATCGTGAGGTAGCGAGTATTTACATAAAAAAAATGGATCGAGTAACCCTGACTGCCTACAGGGATACTCTAACATGTTAATGATAAATGTTGTTATATTATTTAGATAAAATAAAATAACAACACATTTAAATTCACATTAATTATTATATTAATTAGAAATATTACTATCAAGTGTTGGAAATTAAACATTTCAACATGTATATATTCTATATGATTGCCTCAAGGTTTTTGACTGATTTTCATATCATATTAAATGATACGCTGAATTTTGAGATTACATAAAAATACATGACCGATAAGACCGTTAAGACCGTATTGACCGTTTTCCGTTTCCGCAATACTTACGATACGACGACATCTCTTGAGAAATACTTGAAACAGTTTGTTCTTTTTTCTTAAATTAATTCCAATGAGTACTCACAGATGGCAGCACTAATTTGACACATCATAACCTAACTATAAAATTGCATTTGACAATCGATTCAACAATGAAATTATCGTATGAGAATATAATATAGGTAGACCTTATTGCGTATAATATGATAATTTATACATTACCCGCCCTCTAGCACCTGCCTACTTGTTCATTTCAATGTTCGTAGACGTCAGATTGTGTCGACATTAATTGCTATTGTACCTATGTATTACGTGTGGATGGATGCTATACCTAATCTAGCTATTGCGTTTGACATTCGATCGATGCACTACAAAATCAACAATTACCACATATTATATGCTATTGTGTTCCCATATGGTACATTACTATCCATACTAAGCCTCGGTGTGCTCCGAAAACATCGACTGTCATTCATTCATTCACACGCATACCTAACTTAAGATTAATAACCTTGTTTATAAGATAGATATACATTATTAGGATAGAGCCGCCTCGTGATCATGCTATCTCATAACTATCCATCGGCAACTTCGATAATTATTAACTCCGCGAGACATCGCGTACAATTTTTGACAGGTGAAAATCATCGTAACCGCATAATGTTCCTCGATTTCATTTTGTTTTACCTTATGTGATATAATTATATATCGCTTGATACCATTGTACATTAAATGATCACTCAAATGGCATTCTAAAGGTTTACGAGAGCATTAATTAATGTTTTATACATTTCATAGCGTCGAAACGTCAAAATGACAGTTCGACATCGTTGCAAGTATTGCGATATAGATAAAAAAAATGGATCGAGTAACCCTTACTGCCGACAGGGATACTCTAACATGTTAATGATAAATGTTGTTATTTTATTTAGATAAAATAAATAATAACACATTTAAATTCATATTAATTACTATATTAATTAGAAATAATATCATCAAGTGTTGGAAATTAAACATTTCAACTTGTATATATTCTATATGATTGACTCAAGGTTTTTGACTGATTTTCATAACATATTAAATGATATTATAATTTATGACATGATTATTATGACAATATAACATATGTCATTATATAATTTCCGACATAGTTAATACAATTTCTAACACATGTTTATATGTAAATGTAGTTGATAAATTTCTGTGAGTAATATCTTTGAATTTCTACAAGCTTAATGAAAGTTCCAATAATTTTAATGTAATATCTGAGATGTTTATATGTTGATAAATTTTAAGTATATTTATTATAATTTCTATGAGTAATTTCTTTGAGTTTCTACAAGTTTAATGAAAAATCCAATAAATATAATATAATTACAAACAATTTTAATGAAATTTCCAATAAATAAATATAATTTCTATGAAGATTAATGTAATTTCTATGATGTCTATATGTTTATATAGTAGGTATAAATTCTAACAAGTTTAATAAAATCTCTTGTAAATTTAACAAAATTTCTCACATGTTTATATGTAAAAATAGTTGACATAAATTCAAATATATTTATTATTATATCTAACAAGTTAATTATAATTTATAATATATTAATTATAACTTCAAACAAGTAAATTAAAATTTCTAAGAAGTTAATTATAAACTCTAATGTATTAATTAATATTTCTAACAAGTTATATATAATTTATAATATATTTATAATAATTTCTAAAGATAAAACTTCTAACAAGTTATATAAATTTTCTAACTAGTTAATTATAATTTCTAACAAGTAAATTATAATTTCTAACAAGTTAATTATAATTTCATATATATTAATTATAACTTCTTACAAGTTTTACAAGATAATATAATTTATAACATGTCTTTAAAACAATATAATACAACGGGATAAGATATAATGTAACCAACCAATGTAACATAACAATTATCACGTACCTACAGCCCAACCTAACCTAACCTAACCTAACCTAACCTAACCTAACCTAACCTAACCTAACCTAACCTAACCTAACCTAACCTAACCTAACCTAACCTAACCTAACCTAACCTAACCTAACCTAACCTAACCTAACCTAACCTAACCTAACCTAACCTAACCTAACCTAACCTAACCTAACCTAACCTAACCTAACCTAACCTAACCTAACCTAACCTAACCTAACCTAACCTAACCTAACCTAACCTAACCTAACCTAACCTAACCTAACCTAACCTAACCTAACCTAACCTAACCTAACCTAACCTAACCTAACCTAACCTAACCTAACCTAACCTAACCTAACCTAACCTAACCTAACCTAACCTAACCTAACCTAACCTAACCTAACCTAACCTAACCTAACCTAACCTAACCTAACCTAACCTAACCTAACCTAACCTAACCTAACCTAACCTAACCTAACCTAACCTAACCTAACCTAACCTAACCTAACCTAACCTAACCTAACCTAACCTAACCTAACCTAACCTAACCTAACCTAACCTAACCTAACCTAACCTAACCTAACCTAACCTAACCTAACCTAACCTAACCTAACCTAACCTAACCTAACCTAACCTAACCTAACCTAACCTAACCTAACCTAACCTAACCTAACCTAACCTAACCTAACCTAACCTAACCTAACCTAACCTAACCTAACCTAACCTAACCTAACCTAACCTAACCTAACCTAACCTAACCTAACCTAACCTAACCTAACCTAACCTAACCTAACCTAACCTAACCTAACCTAACCTAACCTAACCTAGCTCCAAATTTCTAGAAATTCTAAGTCTTAGAACTTTTATAGAACTTATTTAGTACAAATATAGAACTTTTTTCCTCCAATTCTATAGTACATAACCTAACCTAACCTAACCTAACCTAACTTGCTCCAAAATCCTAGAAATTCTAAGTCTTAGAACTTTTATAGAACTTATTTAGTACAAATATAGAACTTTTTTCCTCCAATTCTATAGTACATAACCTAACCTAACCTAACCTAACCTAGCTCCAAATTTCTAGAAATTCTAAGTCTTAGAACTTTTATAGAACTTATTTAGTACAAATATAGAACTTTTTTCCTCCAATTCTATAGTACATAACCTAACCTAACCTAACTTGCTCCAAAATCCTAGAACTTCTAAGTCTCAGAACTTTTATAGAACTTATTTAGAACATTTATAGAACTTTTTTCCTCCAATTCTATAGTACATAACCTAACCTAACCTAACCTAACCTAACTTGCTCCAAAATCCTAGAACTTCTAAGTCTCAGAACTTTTATAGAACTTATTTAGTACAAATATAGAACTTTTTTCCTCCAATTCTATAGAACATAACCTAACCTAACCTAACCTAACCTAACCTAGCTCCAAATTTCTAGAAATTCTAAGTCTTAGAACTTTTATAGAACTTATTTAGTACAAATATAGAACTTTTTTCCTCCAATTCTATAGTACATAACCTAACCTAACCTAACCTAACCTAACTTGCTCCAAAATCCTAGAACTTCTAAGTCTCAGAACTTTTATAGAACTTATTTAGAACATTTATAGAACTTTTTTCCTCCAATTCTATAGTACATAACCTAACCTAACCTAACCTAACCTAACTTGCTCCAAAATCCTAGAACTTCTAAGTCTTAGAACTTTTATAGAACTTATTTAGTACAAATATAGAACTTTTTTCCTCCAATTCTATAGTACATAACCTAACCTAACCTAACCTAACCTAACTTGCTCAAAAATCCTAGAACTTCTAAGTCTCAGAACTTTTATAGAACTTATTTAGAACATTTATAGAACTTTTTTCCTCCAATTCTATAGTACATAACCTAACCTAACCTAACCTAACCTAACTTGCTCCAAAATCCTAGAACTTCTAAGTCTTAGAACTTTTATAGAACTTATTTAGTACAAATATAGAACTTTTTTCCTCCAATTCTATAGTACATAACCTAACCTAACCTAACCTAACCTAACTTGCTCCAAATTTCTAGAAATTCTAAGTCTTAGAACTTTTATAGAACTTATTTAGTACAAATATAGAACTTTTTTCCTCCAAATCTATAGTACATAACCTAACCTAACCTAACCTAACCTAACTTGCTCCAAAATCCTAGAACTTCTAAGTCTTAGAACTTTTATAGAACTAATTTAGTACAAATATAGAACTTTTTTCCTCCAATTCTATAGTACATAACCTAACCTAACCTAACCTAACCTAACTTGCTCCAAAATCCTAGAAATTCTAAGTCTTAGAACTTTTATAGAACTTATTTAGTACAAATATAGAACTTTTTTCCTCCAATTCTATAGTACATAACCTAACCTAACCTAACCTAACCTAACTTGCTCCAAAATCCTAGAAATTCTAAGTCTTAGAACTTTTATAGAACTTATTTAGTACAAATATAGAACTTTTTTCCTCCAATTCTATAGTACATAACCTAACCTAACCTAACCTAACCTAGCTCCAAATTTCTAGAAATTCTAAGTCTTAGAACTTTTATAGAACTTATTTAGTACAAATATAGAACTTTTTTCCTCCAATTCTATAGTACATAACCTAACCTAACCTAACTTGCTCCAAAATCCTAGAACTTCTAAGTCTCAGAACTTTTATAGAACTTATTTAGAACATTTATAGAACTTTTTTCCTCCAATTCTATAGTACATAACCTAACCTAACCTAACCTAACCTAACTTGCTCCAAAATCCTAGAACTTCTAAGTCTCAGAACTTTTATAGAACTTATTTAGTACAAATATAGAACTTTTTTCCTCCAATTCTATAGAACATAACCTAACCTAACCTAACCTAACCTAACCTAGCTCCAAATTTCTAGAAATTCTAAGTCTTAGAACTTTTATAGAACTTATTTAGTACAAATATAGAACTTTTTTCCTCCAATTCTATAGTACATAACCTAACCTAACCTAACCTAACCTAACTTGCTCCAAAATCCTAGAACTTCTAAGTCTCAGAACTTTTATAGAACTTATTTAGTACAAATATAGAACTTTTTTCCTCCAATTCTATAGAACATAACCTAACCTAACCTAACCTAACCTAACCTAGCTCCAAATTTCTAGAAATTCTAAGTCTTAGAACTTTTATAGAACTTATTTAGTACAAATATAGAACTTTTTTCCTCCAATTCTATAGTACATAACCTAACCTAACCTAACCTAACCTAACTTGCTCCAAAATCCTAGAAATTCTAAGTCTTAGAACTTTTATAGAACTTATTTAGTACAAATATAGAACTTTTTTCCTCCAATTCTATAGTACATAACCTAACCTAACCTAACCTAACCTAACTTGCTCCAAAATCCTAGAACTTCTAAGTCTTAGAACTTTTATAGAACTTATTTAGTACAAATATAGAACTTTTTTCCTCCAATTCTATAGTACATAACCTAACCTAACCTAACCTAACCTAACTTGCTCCAAATTTCTAGAAATTCTAAGTCTTAGAACTTTTATAGAACTTATTTAGTACAAATATAGAACTTTTTTCCTCCAAATCTATAGTACATAACCTAACCTAACCTAACCTAACCTAACTTGCTCCAAAATCCTAGAACTTCTAAGTCTTAGAACTTTTATAGAACTAATTTAGTACAAATATAGAACTTTTTTCCTCCAATTCTATAGTACATAACCTAACCTAACCTAACCTAACCTAACTTGCTCCAAAATCCTAGAAATTCTAAGTCTTAGAACTTTTATAGAACTTATTTAGTACAAATATAGAACTTTTTTCCTCCAATTCTATAGTACATAACCTAACCTAACCTAACCTAACCTAACTTGCTCCAAAATCCTAGAAATTCTAAGTCTTAGAACTTTTATAGAACTTATTTAGTACAAATATAGAACTTTTTTCCTCCAATTCTATAGTACATAACCTAACCTAACCTAACCTAACCTAGCTCCAAATTTCTAGAAATTCTAAGTCTTAGAACTTTTATAGAACTTATTTAGTACAAATATAGAACTTTTTTCCTCCAATTCTATAGTACATAACCTAACCTAACCTAACTTGCTCCAAAATCCTAGAACTTCTAAGTCTCAGAACTTTTATAGAACTTATTTAGAACATTTATAGAACTTTTTTCCTCCAATTCTATAGTACATAACCTAACCTAACCTAACCTAACCTAACTTGCTCCAAAATCCTAGAACTTCTAAGTCTCAGAACTTTTATAGAACTTATTTAGTACAAATATAGAACTTTTTTCCTCCAATTCTATAGAACATAACCTAACCTAACCTAACCTAACCTAACCTAACCTAGCTCCAAATTTCTAGAAATTCTAAGTCTTAGAACTTTTATAGAACTTATTTAGTACAAATATAGAACTTTTTTCCTCCAATTCTATAGTACATAACCTAACCTAACCTAACCTAACCTAACTTGCTCCAAAATCCTAGAACTTCTAAGTCTCAGAACTTTTATAGAACTTATTTAGTACAAATATAGAACTTTTTTCCTCCAATTCTATAGAACATAACCTAACCTAACCTAACCTAACCTAACCTAGCTCCAAATTTCTAGAAATTCTAAGTCTTAGAACTTTTATAGAACTTATTTAGTACAAATATAGAACTTTTTTCCTCCAATTCTATAGTACATAACCTAACCTAACCTAACCTAACCTAACTTGCTCCAAAATCCTAGAAATTCTAAGTCTTAGAACTTTTATAGAACTTATTTAGTACAAATATAGAACTTTTTTCCTCCAATTCTATAGTACATAACCTAACCTAACCTAACCTAACCTAACTTGCTCCAAAATCCTAGAACTTCTAAGTCTCAGAACTTTTATAGAACTTATTTAGAACATTTATAGAACTTTTTTCCTCCAATTCTATAGTACATAACCTAACCTAACCTAACCTAACCTAACTTGCTCCAAATTTCTAGAAATTCTAAGTCTTAGAACTTTTATAGAACTTATTTAGTACAAATATAGAACTTTTTTCCTCCAATTCTATAGTACATAACCTAACCTAACCTAACCTAACCTAACTTGCTCCAAAATCCTAGAACTTCTAAGTCTCAGAACTTTTATAGAACTTATTTAGTACAAATATAGAACTTTTTTCCTCCAATTCTATAGAACATAACCTAACCTAACCTAACCTAACCTAGCTCCAAATTTCTAGAAATTCTAAGTCTTAGAACTTTTATAGAACTTATTTAGTACAAATATAGAACTTTTTTCCTCCAATTCTATAGTACATAACCTAACCTAACCTAACCTAACCTAACTTGCTCCAAAATCCTAGAACTTCTAAGTCTTAGAACTTTTATAGAACTTATTTAGTACAAATATAGAACTTTTTTCCTCCAATTCTATAGTACATAACCTAACCTAACCTAACCTAACCTAACTTGCTCCAAAATCCTAGAACTTCTAAGTCTCAGAACTTTTATAGAACTTATTTAGAACATTTATAGAACTTTTTTCCTCCAATTCTATAGTACATAACCTAACCTAACCTAACCTAACCTAACTTGCTCCAAAATCCTAGAACTTCTAAGTCTTAGAACTTTTATAGAACTTATTTAGTACAAATATAGAACTTTTTTCCTCCAATTCTATAGTACATAACCTAACCTAACCTAACCTAACCTAACTTGCTCCAAATTTCTAGAAATTCTAAGTCTTAGAACTTTTATAGAACTTATTTAGTACAAATATAGAACTTTTTTCCTCCAAATCTATAGTACATAACCTAACCTAACCTAACCTAACCTAACTTGCTCCAAAATCCTAGAACTTCTAAGTCTTAGAACTTTTATAGAACTTATTTAGTACAAATATAGAACTTTTTTCCTCCAATTCTATAGTACATAACCTAACCTAACCTAACCTAACCTAACTTGCTCCAAAATCCTAGAACTTCTAAGTCTTAGAACTTTTATAGAACTTATTTAGTACAAATATAGAACTTTTTTCCTCCAATTCTATAGTACATAACCTAACCTAACCTAACCTAACCTAACTTGCTCCAAAATCCTAGAAATTCTAAGTCTTAGAACTTTTATAGAACTTATTTAGTACAAATATAGAACTTTTTTCCTCCAATTCTATAGTACATAACCTAACCTAACCTAACCTAACCTAGCTCCAAATTTCTAGAAATTCTAAGTCTTAGAACTTTTATAGAACTTATTTAGTACAAATATAGAACTTTTTTCCTCCAATTCTATAGTACATAACCTAACCTAACCTAACTTGCTCCAAAATCCTAGAACTTCTAAGTCTCAGAACTTTTATAGAACTTATTTAGAACATTTATAGAACTTTTTTCCTCCAATTCTATAGTACATAACCTAACCTAACCTAACCTAACCTAACTTGCTCCAAAATCCTAGAACTTCTAAGTCTCAGAACTTTTATAGAACTTATTTAGTACAAATATAGAACTTTTTTCCTCCAATTCTATAGAACATAACCTAACCTAACCTAACCTAACCTAACCTAGCTCCAAATTTCTAGAAATTCTAAGTCTTAGAACTTTTATAGAACTTATTTAGTACAAATATAGAACTTTTTTCCTCCAATTCTATAGTACATAACCTAACCTAACCTAACCTAACCTAACTTGCTCCAAAATCCTAGAACTTCTAAGTCTCAGAACTTTTATAGAACTTATTTAGAACATTTATAGAACTTTTTTCCTCCAATTCTATAGTACATAACCTAACCTAACCTAACCTAACCTAACTTGCTCCAAAATCCTAGAACTTCTAAGTCTTAGAACTTTTATAGAACTTATTTAGTACAAATATAGAACTTTTTTCCTCCAATTCTATAGTACATAACCTAACCTAACCTAACCTAACCTAACTTGCTCAAAAATCCTAGAACTTCTAAGTCTCAGAACTTTTATAGAACTTATTTAGAACATTTATAGAACTTTTTTCCTCCAATTCTATAGTACATAACCTAACCTAACCTAACCTAACCTAACTTGCTCCAAAATCCTAGAACTTCTAAGTCTTAGAACTTTTATAGAACTTATTTAGTACAAATATAGAACTTTTTTCCTCCAATTCTATAGTACATAACCTAACCTAACCTAACCTAACCTAACTTGCTCCAAATTTCTAGAAATTCTAAGTCTTAGAACTTTTATAGAACTTATTTAGTACAAATATAGAACTTTTTTCCTCCAAATCTATAGTACATAACCTAACCTAACCTAACCTAACCTAACTTGCTCCAAAATCCTAGAACTTCTAAGTCTTAGAACTTTTATAGAACTTATTTAGTACAAATATAGAACTTTTTTCCTCCAATTCTATAGTACATAACCTAACCTAACCTAACCTAACCTAACTTGCTCCAAAATCCTAGAAATTCTAAGTCTTAGAACTTTTATAGAACTTATTTAGTACAAATATAGAACTTTTTTCCTCCAATTCTATAGTACATAACCTAACCTAACCTAACCTAACCTAACTTGCTCCAAAATCCTAGAAATTCTAAGTCTTAGAACTTTTATAGAACTTATTTAGTACAAATATAGAACTTTTTTCCTCCAATTCTATAGTACATAACCTAACCTAACCTAACCTAACCTAGCTCCAAATTTCTAGAAATTCTAAGTCTTAGAACTTTTATAGAACTTATTTAGTACAAATATAGAACTTTTTTCCTCCAATTCTATAGTACATAACCTAACCTAACCTAACTTGCTCCAAAATCCTAGAACTTCTAAGTCTCAGAACTTTTATAGAACTTATTTAGAACATTTATAGAACTTTTTTCCTCCAATTCTATAGTACATAACCTAACCTAACCTAACCTAACCTAACTTGCTCCAAAATCCTAGAACTTCTAAGTCTCAGAACTTTTATAGAACTTATTTAGTACAAATATAGAACTTTTTTCCTCCAATTCTATAGAACATAACCTAACCTAACCTAACCTAACCTAACCTAGCTCCAAATTTCTAGAAATTCTAAGTCTTAGAACTTTTATAGAACTTATTTAGTACAAATATAGAACTTTTTTCCTCCAATTCTATAGTACATAACCTAACCTAACCTAACCTAACCTAACTTGCTCCAAAATCCTAGAACTTCTAAGTCTCAGAACTTTTATAGAACTTATTTAGTACAAATATAGAACTTTTTTCCTCCAATTCTATAGAACATAACCTAACCTAACCTAACCTAACCTAACCTAGCTCCAAATTTCTAGAAATTCTAAGTCTTAGAACTTTTATAGAACTTATTTAGTACAAATATAGAACTTTTTTCCTCCAATTCTATAGTACATAACCTAACCTAACCTAACCTAACCTAACTTGCTCCAAAATCCTAGAAATTCTAAGTCTTAGAACTTTTATAGAACTTATTTAGTACAAATATAGAACTTTTTTCCTCCAATTCTATAGTACATAACCTAACCTAACCTAACCTAACCTAACTTGCTCCAAAATCCTAGAACTTCTAAGTCTCAGAACTTTTATAGAACTTATTTAGAACATTTATAGAACTTTTTTCCTCCAATTCTATAGTACATAACCTAACCTAACCTAACCTAACCTAACCTAACTTGCTCCAAATTTCTAGAAATTCTAAGTCTTAGAACTTTTATAGAACTTATTTAGTACAAATATAGAACTTTTTTCCTCCAATTCTATAGTACATAACCTAACCTAACCTAACCTAACCTAACTTGCTCCAAAATCCTAGAACTTCTAAGTCTCAGAACTTTTATAGAACTTATTTAGAACATTTATAGAACTTTTTTCCTCCAATTCTATAGTACATAACCTAACCTAACCTAACCTAACCTAACTTGCTCCAAATTTCTAGAAATTCTAAGTCTTAGAACTTTTATAGAACTTATTTAGTACAAATATAGAACTTTTTTCCTCCAATTCTATAGTACATAACCTAACCTAACCTAACCTAACCTAACTTGCTCCAAAATCCTAGAACTTCTAAGTCTCAGAACTTTTATAGAACTTATTTAGTACAAATATAGAACTTTTTTCCTCCAATTCTATAGAACATAACCTAACCTAACCTAACCTAACCTAGCTCCAAATTTCTAGAAATTCTAAGTCTTAGAACTTTTATAGAACTTATTTAGTACAAATATAGAACTTTTTTCCTCCAATTCTATAGTACATAACCTAACCTAACCTAACCTAACCTAACTTGCTCCAAAATCCTAGAACTTCTAAGTCTTAGAACTTTTATAGAACTTATTTAGTACAAATATAGAACTTTTTTCCTCCAATTCTATAGTACATAACCTAACCTAACCTAACCTAACCTAACTTGCTCCAAAATCCTAGAACTTCTAAGTCTCAGAACTTTTATAGAACTTATTTAGAACATTTATAGAACTTTTTTCCTCCAATTCTATAGTACATAACCTAACCTAACCTAACCTAACCTAACTTGCTCCAAAATCCTAGAACTTCTAAGTCTTAGAACTTTTATAGAACTTATTTAGTACAAATATAGAACTTTTTTCCTCCAATTCTATAGTACATAACCTAACCTAACCTAACCTAACCTAACTTGCTCCAAATTTCTAGAAATTCTAAGTCTTAGAACTTTTATAGAACTTATTTAGTACAAATATAGAACTTTTTTCCTCCAAATCTATAGTACATAACCTAACCTAACCTAACCTAACCTAACTTGCTCCAAAATCCTAGAACTTCTAAGTCTTAGAACTTTTATAGAACTTATTTAGTACAAATATAGAACTTTTTTCCTCCAATTCTATAGTACATAACCTAACCTAACCTAACCTAACCTAACTTGCTCCAAAATCCTAGAAATTCTAAGTCTTAGAACTTTTATAGAACTTATTTAGTACAAATATAGAACTTTTTTCCTCCAATTCTATAGTACATAACCTAACCTAACCTAACTTGCTCCAAAATCCTAGAACTTCTAAGTCTCAGAACTTTTATAGAACTTATTTAGAACATTTATAGAACTTTTTTCCTCCAATTCTATAGTACATAACCTAACCTAACCTAACCTAACCTAACTTGCTCCAAAATCCTAGAACTTCTAAGTCTCAGAACTTTTATAGAACTTATTTAGTACAAATATAGAACTTTTTTCCTCCAATTCTATAGAACATAACCTAACCTAACCTAACCTAACCTAACCTAGCTCCAAATTTCTAGAAATTCTAAGTCTTAGAACTTTTATAGAACTTATTTAGTACAAATATAGAACTTTTTTCCTCCAATTCTATAGTACATAACCTAACCTAACCTAACCTAACCTAACTTGCTCCAAAATCCTAGAACTTCTAAGTCTCAGAACTTTTATAGAACTTATTTAGTACAAATATAGAACTTTTTTCCTCCAATTCTATAGAACATAACCTAACCTAACCTAACCTAACCTAGCTCCAAATTTCTAGAAATTCTAAGTCTTAGAACTTTTATAGAACTTATTTAGTACAAATATAGAACTTTTTTCCTCCAATTCTATAGTACATAACCTAACCTAACCTAACCTAACTTGCTCCAAAATCCTAGAACTTCTAAGTCTCAGAACTTTTATAGAACTTATTTAGAACATTTATAGAACTTTTTTCCTCCAATTCTATAGTACATAACCTAACCTAACCTAACCTAACCTAACTTGCTCCAAAATCCTAGAACTTCTAAGTCTCAGAACTTTTATAGAACTTATTTAGAACATTTATAGAACTTTTTTCCTCCAATTCTATAGTACATAACCTAACCTAACCTAACCTAACCTACCTAGCTCCAAATTTCTAGAAATTCTAAGTCTTAGAACTTTTATAGAACTTATTTAGTACAAATATAGAACTTTTTTCCTCCAAATCTATAGTACATAACCTAACCTAACCTAACCTAACCTAACTTGCTCCAAAATCCTAGAACTTCTAAGTCTTAGAACTTTTATAGAACTTATTTAGTACAAATATAGAACTTTTTTCCTCCAATTCTATAGTACATAACCTAACCTAACCTAACCTAACCTAACTTGCTCCAAAATCCTAGAAATTCTAAGTCTTAGAACTTTTATAGAACTTATTTAGTACAAATATAGAACTTTTTTCCTCCAATTCTATAGTACATAACCTAACCTAACCTAACTTGCTCCAAAATCCTAGAACTTCTAAGTCTCAGAACTTTTATAGAACTTATTTAGAACATTTATAGAACTTTTTTCCTCCAATTCTATAGTACATAACCTAACCTAACCTAACCTAACCTAACTTGCTCCAAAATCCTAGAACTTCTAAGTCTCAGAACTTTTATAGAACTTATTTAGTACAAATATAGAACTTTTTTCCTCCAATTCTATAGAACATAACCTAACCTAACCTAACCTAACCTAACCTAGCTCCAAATTTCTAGAAATTCTAAGTCTTAGAACTTTTATAGAACTTATTTAGTACAAATATAGAACTTTTTTCCTCCAATTCTATAGTACATAACCTAACCTAACCTAACCTAACCTAACTTGCTCCAAAATCCTAGAACTTCTAAGTCTCAGAACTTTTATAGAACTTATTTAGTACAAATATAGAACTTTTTTCCTCCAATTCTATAGAACATAACCTAACCTAACCTAACCTAACCTAGCTCCAAATTTCTAGAAATTCTAAGTCTTAGAACTTTTATAGAACTTATTTAGTACAAATATAGAACTTTTTTCCTCCAATTCTATAGTACATAACCTAACCTAACCTAACCTAACTTGCTCCAAAATCCTAGAACTTCTAAGTCTCAGAACTTTTATAGAACTTATTTAGAACATTTATAGAACTTTTTTCCTCCAATTCTATAGTACATAACCTAACCTAACCTAACCTAACCTAACTTGCTCCAAAATCCTAGAACTTCTAAGTCTCAGAACTTTTATAGAACTTATTTAGAACATTTATAGAACTTTTTTCCTCCAATTCTATAGTACATAACCTAACCTAACCTAACCTAACCTACCTAGCTCCAAATTTCTAGAAATTCTAAGTCTTAGAACTTTTATAGAACTTATTTAGTACAAATATAGAACTTTTTTCCTCCAAATCTATAGTACATAACCTAACCTAACCTAACCTAACCTACCTAGCTCCAAATTTCTAGAAATTCTAAGTCTTAGAACTTTTACATACATACATACATACATACATACATACATACATACATACATACATACATAGATACATACCCACATACATACATACATACATACATAGATACATACATACATAGATACATACCCACATACATACATACATACATACATACATACATACATACCCACATACATACATAGATACATACATACATATATATATACATAAATACATACATACATACATAGTACATTTATAAATATAGTACACATTTATAGAACATTGAGAGAATTCCAAAGTTAAATCTCAAGAACTAGACCTCACATGTGCTCACGTGACATTAGGTCACATTCAACGTACCTCGCGTGACATCAGGTCACCTTTGAATAACTTCAATTGACCTCACGTGATATTACATGACGTGAGGTGACCTCACCTCACCTCACCTCACCTCACCCGACAACGTGAACTGATGTCACCATACATACATGCATGCATGCATACATACATACATACATACATACATATACGCATGACACTTGCATACATACACAAATAAATACACATATCACACTTAATATTAGATAAATACACCTGATCGACGACCGTACGATACCCGCCTAATGTGTGTATTGTATTATTTATATTGCTGTTGTCGAGACCCGATATCCATAATCGATCACTCTCTCTCTTTGAAATACTGCCCGTTGTCGACAGACAAAATAATTATTTCCGACGTGATGCGATATGATATCTGCAAAATAAACGCACACAATTCATAAATATAACAATAACTGTAGCAGAAGACTCCGGGATAATGCGTGTAGGTGCGCTTTGAAACGCCGCAATTTGCCGCGTACGAAGATAGCGATGCTGTAATTCATGCTGCCTATTTCATCGGAAGGGTGATTACTACTTAACTGTCATTCCGAAATACGAGTTTTCGCATGACGGTATTACGGTAAACCCTATACGTAATTATTCAAGAACGGTCGATCGTCGCGGCCTATATATTGTATATCGAATGAGCGAGTCTCTTATCATTTTAAATGTGCATAATTGTAGGTAGGTAGGTACGCGGTCACAGACGGCCGTTGCGCCGTGCCCTTTTCGGAAAGATGGTAAAACACATGCGGCAAAGAGCGAACGCTTCGCTCGTTTGACCGTGCACAATTGCGTTATATAACCGTAGTCATTCAATATACTAGGCTTACGGATCGATTTAGCGGCGCATTATCTAGTAATTACTAATTGTCCGACGGCGAAGTCGTCATTTGTTGCCGGCTGTCAAATGAGGAGACGAACGCGGCCGGCCCATAGACAGCAGACCGGAGAAGAGAATTGTCTATGCCGACGATTGTTTATCGATAATTTCATGATGAGCTAAAAATCTGCAAACCGCCTGATAAATATCTATAATTTATGAGCTTATTTATCGTCGTGTTTGCAGAATTTTATCTGACACCGTCGACCTTTCGAACGTCATTCGCAAAAAAAGTGGGGAAAATTTCAACGACAGATAAAAATCTGAAAACCGTTTTTTAAAATTCTATAATATACACGAATATTTATCGCGGTGATTTCGAAATTTTACGAGTCACCTGTGATTTTTAAACGTCATTCGTAAAAAGTGGGGAAAAATTCGGGAAAACTTTATCGACAGTTAAAAATCTTAAAACTATTTTATAAAATTCTATTATCCATGTGATTATTTATCGTGGTGATTTTAGAATTTTGCGTCGCACCGTCGATTTTTAAACGTCACATATTGAAAATAACAAAACCGGGTAATACTTCATCCGACGGCCGAATGCGCGAACGACACGGCGTAAATAACGTCCGCGATAATATTTAACACTCATAATAATCGAGCGGGTATCGAATCTCTCGATTTCCCGTACGACGGACATTATGAAGCCTCCTAAAGTCACGTCCGCAGTACACTTTTTCATAAGCCGATTTGAAAATGATTCTCGCGGTCCGAGGGGGCCCGAAGAGTGTGCGGTCGCGACGCAGACCCGTTTCGGACGATAATCACTTGCATATTCCGAAGTTTGAACGCCGCTCGTCTTTTGACGGGTCAGTTTAAAAGTTTGCAGAGTTATGCCGATTACAGAGTCGCTATGACTTTGTATAACGTAGCTGAGCGTTGACCGACTTTCCCGATAACTTTGATAAATCTCGAAACCACGTGAAATGGGTGCATTTAAAATGATAAGTGACACGCCCGATGAATATATTTATGCGGCAATGTCAATATGAAGCGGGATAAATAGACATATAAAATATAATCCGTAGCCTTGAATTCGAATCGCATCACGCTTCGCGCGAGAAGTCACGTGGGCGCGTCGCTGCGCGCTGCCATCTGTCGGGTGAAATATGCGTCTCGAAAAAGAAGAATGATCGTGTATCCCCCGTTACAGATTACCTACCTACCTACCTAAATATTGATGAATCGTATAATATATAAATATATATACTCGAGTTCGTGATAAATAATCGTTCATAATTGAGTATTAGATCTCCCGATTAGAAGAAAAACCAATTTCTAAATTGTGATGCCGGCGGCCGTGTCTTCGGTGACCGGTCTTCTGAATTGACGAAAGATTTTGACAAGATTAATGCAAAATGTATCTCGTACAATTTGATAATTCACCGCGTCATAATATGCGGAACCCTGACAGCGATTTCCGATTTTTAACGGCCCGTTTACTAAACTTAAGTCGGATCTGCAGTAATCGGCTATTCTAGGATCTTATAATATTAATTGTCGTCGACTGCGGCCGACGATGCGTGCGACCGTGGTGCGTGAACGCTTATGACGATACGCATTGACATAATCCAGAGTTTAAACGTTTTCCGTCCTCTAATAAGATAGTTAAATTGGATTGCAAAAGTGTCTTGTTCCTCTCGCCTTTGCGCTATACCGAGTCATAGCGCTCTCGGACGGGAGAATGAGAGAAATGAAATAAACTTCGGATCGAAGCGAATCGAGCGCATTTAAAATGATAGATTACACGGCGAACGGTCATACTGAAGCCGTAATGTCAATATCGAGCCGGAAAAATCAATATTCTCGGCGTTTTTGCGAAAATCATCTAGGAAAATTTGAATTTAGCCTCCGTTCGCGCCACCGCCGCCGCTGTCACCTGGCGGATTGAACGGTTACTTCGCAAAATATGCCATAATAAATTTAATTATCACCAGACGACCGACGGCCTGATCCGTCTGGCTGGCGCCTGCCTGATGAAGGATACCGCCTAATGCTCCGTTTCCCTCATGACTATTAATTATACCCGCCCGCCCGTTCGATAGATTAATAATATAATTTACAGGTAATTATACCTAAGGCGGCGGGAATAATGCATAAATATAGCTATGATGTCACCATATTATCTTCCTAGATATATATTCCGATGTCATTATGATAGATCTAGATTAAGATTAATATTAATATTAATATTATATTATATGCGGGTAATCATGCCCATGACCGCTGGAGTGATGCATAAATACAGCAATGTTTCGAGGTGTTTGATGGATACGAAATACCTACCTACCTACCTACCTATATTGTTCATTGTCGACAGACAAAATATCAAGACATTACATCAGAACAGCCTTGAAAACGCAACCTCCCAGTATAATAAGACATGTACGAAGACGCAATAACGTCATACCGCATTCAGTCGATGAACCTATGAAAAATCAAAAATACATGAAAAATAATAGGCCGAGCAGACGTCCGATCTCTGCGGAGGTTTTTTTTACCGCCCGCCCTCCTCACCGATGGACCCGGGGACCAGCGGTATGAATGGTGGGATACGGCCTCGCATACGCGAGAATGTTTCCAACTTTTCCAGTTTTCGCCCTAACTTCCAGAATATCGTGTGAAACCCTTCTGTGGGGCGTTATATGCCCGCGGGCGCATGAACTCGGTGACGGATCGACCTTTAACATGTGACTCTTGACTTAACCGGCGATCGATCGGCCATACAAAATTTTGACACGTCAGCTTACGCGTCCGCCGTATTTCGATATTTATCAAACGAATACAACGCGAGTCAAGGTCGGTCAAAAAGAGACCGTAAAAGAAGAGGTTAATTAAAGCGAGATATGCTATCGTGTGGGCAAAATGACACAATCGCGAACGGTGCTCGCGGCATTTATTTTTCAAATTTCAACAATAACATATCGCCGATCTTCCTGGAGGCGCCGAGTTTTCGAATATATATGCGACGCGCGCATCGCCACTTCGCCTCGTCATTCGCTGGCTATTTTGAGATACCTCCCCGAAAGCATAGACACTAGAGGTGTGACCGCGCCCCTTCTCTCTATATTTATGGTCAGCGCTCGCCGTGCTTATTCAAATTGTGAGCGACGGCGACATCTGTGTGTCGCTAAACGAGATGACTTGACACATTGACATTGTATCCGTCGTCGATTGCATTATTTGACAATCCGATCGACAATAAAATTATTACTGTATGATTGTCATACGATTGCTTTAAATACTTATTCATTTCAATTTACATCGGACATCACAGCTGTCATTTGCATACTAACCTAAAATATCATTATGATGCATTATCTCATGCATTACGATTCAACAATAAATTATTGTACCTATATGTACCTATATGAGAGAATTGCATAGATGATATTTATTATACGTTACCCATCTTATAGTACCTGCTTATTCATTTCAATGTTCGTAGACGTCAGATTATGTCGACGATTGTCATTGTCGTGTCGGTCGAATACTTCGACTCTCATCTTCATACCTACCTACCTACCTATCTTATAATTATAATATCCTTATATTTGGTTACGTCCCCCATATCGATAGATGCTTGCTTTAAATAATAAAATTATTCATTCTAATCTGCCTCGCGTAAATGAATATGTCAAACTGACATTTGCGATCGATGTTGACCTATACATAATAAATTATTATTGCCCTGTAAATAAATAAATAAATAAATAAATTTATCAAAGCATATTTAGATACAATTATTAAAGTTTAATTATATTATTATTATTAACTATTAAACAATAATTAATGGCAGGCTGAATTTTGAGAATACATAACCGATTAGTTTTATATTGACTGTTAAGTATTTCCGTATCCGCAATACTGACGACATCTCTTGAGAAATACTTGAAACGGCTTGTTCACGTGTCTTAAATTAATTCAAGTAAGCGCGCACAGATGGCGGGACATCTCTCTCGGGTCTCTGATCGAACTCATTTGACACATCATAACCTAACTATAAAATTGCATTTGACAATCGATTCAACAATAATTATTATCGTATGAGAGAATATAATATAGGTAGACACCTTATTATTGCATTCACCACCCGTCTCGATTGCTATTGTGTGCATTATGTGTAGATGCTATTCCTAATCTAGCTTTTGCATTTGACATTCGATTGATGCACTATTAAATCAACAATCACTGTATAAAAAGACATACGTAATGATCGGAAGACCACACACATAATATATGCTATTGTGTTCCTATATGATGCATTATCCATACTGAGCCTCCTCGATGCTCTCCGAAAACATCGACTGTCATTCGCACGCATACCTAACTTATGATTATATTAACCTTGTTTATAAGATAGATATACATTATTAGGTTAAAGCCGCTTCGTGATCGTGCTATCTCATAACTGTCCATCGGCAATTTCAATAGATACTCGCTTTCGTCAATCACATTAACTCCGCGAGATATCGCGTACAATTTTTGACAGGTGAAAATCATAAGCGCATAATGTTCCTCGATTTCATTTTGTTTTACCTTATGTGATATAATTAGATATCGCTTGATACCATTGAACATTAAATGATCACTCAAATAGCATTCTAAAGGTTTACGAGAGCATTAAAGTTAGATGAATATCATAGCGTTGAAACGTCAAAGTGACATATCGTGAGGTAGCGAGTATTTACATAAAAAAAATGGATCGAGTAACCCTGACTGCCTACAGGGATACTCTAACATGTTAATGATAAATGTTGTTATATTATTTAGATAAAATAAAATAACAACACATTTAAATTCACATTAATTATTATATTAATTAGAAATATTACTATCAAGTGTTGGAAATTAAACATTTCAACATGTATATATTCTATATGATTGCCTCAAGGTTTTTGACTGATTTTCATATCATATTAAATGATACGCTGAATTTTGAGATTACATAAAAATACATGACCGATAAGACCGTTAAGACCGTATTGACCGTTTTCCGTTTCCGCAATACTTACGATACGACGACATCTCTTGAGAAATACTTGAAACAGTTTGTTCTTTTTTCTTAAATTAATTCCAATGAGTACTCACAGATGGCAGCACTAATTTGACACATCATAACCTAACTATAAAATTGCATTTGACAATCGATTCAACAATGAAATTATCGTATGAGAATATAATATAGGTAGACCTTATTGCGTATAATATGATAATTTATACATTACCCGCCCTCTAGCACCTGCCTACTTGTTCATTTCAATGTTCGTAGACGTCAGATTGTGTCGACATTAATTGCTATTGTACCTATGTATTACGTGTGGATGGATGCTATACCTAATCTAGCTATTGCGTTTGACATTCGATCGATGCACTACAAAATCAACAATTACCACATATTATATGCTATTGTGTTCCCATATGGTACATTACTATCCATACTAAGCCTCGGTGTGCTCCGAAAACATCGACTGTCATTCATTCATTCACACGCATACCTAACTTAAGATTAATAACCTTGTTTATAAGATAGATATACATTATTAGGATAGAGCCGCCTCGTGATCATGCTATCTCATAA
Source organism: Rhyacophila brunnea (assembly GCF_057557595.1). NCBI lineage: Eukaryota > Metazoa > Arthropoda > Insecta > Trichoptera > Rhyacophilidae > Rhyacophila > Rhyacophila brunnea. The sequence continues at coordinate 58,801,369 of NW_028232965.1, read as the reverse complement.
CTATCCATCGGCAACTTCGATAATTATTAACTCCGCGAGACATCGCGTACAATTTTTGACAGGTGAAAATCATCGTAACCGCATAATGTTCCTCGATTTCATTTTGTTTTACCTTATGTGATATAATTATATATCGCTTGATACCATTGTACATTAAATGATCACTCAAATGGCATTCTAAAGGTTTACGAGAGCATTAATTAATGTTTTATACATTTCATAGCGTCGAAACGTCAAAATGACAGTTCGACATCGTTGCAAGTATTGCGATATAGATAAAAAAAATGGATCGAGTAACCCTTACTGCCGACAGGGATACTCTAACATGTTAATGATAAATGTTGTTATTTTATTTAGATAAAATAAATAATAACACATTTAAATTCATATTAATTACTATATTAATTAGAAATAATATCATCAAGTGTTGGAAATTAAACATTTCAACTTGTATATATTCTATATGATTGACTCAAGGTTTTTGACTGATTTTCATAACATATTAAATGATATTATAATTTATGACATGATTATTATGACAATATAACATATGTCATTATATAATTTCCGACATAGTTAATACAATTTCTAACACATGTTTATATGTAAATGTAGTTGATAAATTTCTGTGAGTAATATCTTTGAATTTCTACAAGCTTAATGAAAGTTCCAATAATTTTAATGTAATATCTGAGATGTTTATATGTTGATAAATTTTAAGTATATTTATTATAATTTCTATGAGTAATTTCTTTGAGTTTCTACAAGTTTAATGAAAAATCCAATAAATATAATATAATTACAAACAATTTTAATGAAATTTCCAATAAATAAATATAATTTCTATGAAGATTAATGTAATTTCTATGATGTCTATATGTTTATATAGTAGGTATAAATTCTAACAAGTTTAATAAAATCTCTTGTAAATTTAACAAAATTTCTCACATGTTTATATGTAAAAATAGTTGACATAAATTCAAATATATTTATTATTATATCTAACAAGTTAATTATAATTTATAATATATTAATTATAACTTCAAACAAGTAAATTAAAATTTCTAAGAAGTTAATTATAAACTCTAATGTATTAATTAATATTTCTAACAAGTTATATATAATTTATAATATATTTATAATAATTTCTAAAGATAAAACTTCTAACAAGTTATATAAATTTTCTAACTAGTTAATTATAATTTCTAACAAGTAAATTATAATTTCTAACAAGTTAATTATAATTTCATATATATTAATTATAACTTCTTACAAGTTTTACAAGATAATATAATTTATAACATGTCTTTAAAACAATATAATACAACGGGATAAGATATAATGTAACCAACCAATGTAACATAACAATTATCACGTACCTACAGCCCAACCTAACCTAACCTAACCTAACCTAACCTAACCTAACCTAACCTAACCTAACCTAACCTAACCTAACCTAACCTAACCTAACCTAACCTAACCTAACCTAACCTAACCTAACCTAACCTAACCTAACCTAACCTAACCTAACCTAACCTAACCTAACCTAACCTAACCTAACCTAACCTAACCTAACCTAACCTAACCTAACCTAACCTAACCTAACCTAACCTAACCTAACCTAACCTAACCTAACCTAACCTAACCTAACCTAACCTAACCTAACCTAACCTAACCTAACCTAACCTAACCTAACCTAACCTAACCTAACCTAACCTAACCTAACCTAACCTAACCTAACCTAACCTAACCTAACCTAACCTAACCTAACCTAACCTAACCTAACCTAACCTAACCTAACCTAACCTAACCTAACCTAACCTAACCTAACCTAACCTAACCTAACCTAACCTAACCTAACCTAACCTAACCTAACCTAACCTAACCTAACCTAACCTAACCTAACCTAACCTAACCTAACCTAACCTAACCTAACCTAACCTAACCTAACCTAACCTAACCTAACCTAACCTAACCTAACCTAACCTAACCTATAAACAACACCCCCTCAACGATACGCCACTGCGCACTTCGTTGATGAATTTTCCTAGCTCAGTCGGTGAGGGGTTATTAATAATAACGATGTTTCCTTTTAAAAAAGTCGGTAATGACTCGGTTTATTTTCACTATGTATCGTCCAGTAGATAATATTTTTACAAGCCAATGTAGGTGAAGGCGGCAGACAAGTAAACGTGACGACCGATTACAGCGAACGCGAGAGATATTTCCCACCCGTAAGTAAACGGGATGCGAAACTCTCACCGGGGAGTACTTCGGCATTCAAGAAGCGAAGAGATGAGCGGCGAAACTGGTGAGACTGGTCCAGAGTGTTTGAAGAGAGGCTGCTAGTAGAGAAGATGTTGTTCCCGAGAGATGATCCGGTAGACATAAAAGTCTCTCGGATGCGCCCTCTTTTATAGCAGCCTCCCTTATTCTAATTGGTCCAAAGAGATAAAAGGGGTGACCAAAGATTCTAATGTGTCCGTTAATTCGTACTGCGTAATATCTCTTGTTTATTTAATAGGAATTTACTGGATTGTCATAAGGACCAAGTATCAAGAGATAATATATTCTGTGCACGTGGATGGATATATTGACGTTATAAAATATCGTCTATCTAATTCTATGGATTTTATATTAATTTATTTAGAGCATTTAAATAGCTATCTCCGGCATAAACTCGCGGTTTTAGTCTTATGCCATGAGTAAACACACGATTTGATTAGCGTTTAAATTACATGCATTTACAACTACTTACTAGGTACCTATTGACATAATAATAGGCCCTGTAATTATCCTCCATCAACCCTCACATAAATATTTGTGATTTTACGACGTAAACCTGTCTGTTGCCTTTACCTTTTACAAATTTACATTTATAATAATAACAATTTATTCTTAAAACTACGTCTTATATAGTAATATGAAATAATATTTTACTATTTCCAACAAATAGCAAAATACTACTTCTCGCAAAGGAAATTCGGTTTCAATGTCCCAGGGTATATCGATCGGCGATATGCCCCCACCTTGCCCGATTTATATCGCTGTCTCTTTCCCGCGCAGCTATATAAGGACATGATTTTAATTTATTTGATCAGAAATTGGCGAAGCCCGCGCTGGTTGCAATCAAGAATTTATTCGTTCTTAAATATGCGAATTTCCTCATGCTTTATATTACAGACGATAACTATACTAATTATGAACACAAAAATCGAATAATATTTCATAAAAATTAAATTTAAAGGACTCTAGTGAAGTTATAAGTTTTTCTTTTCGTGCGCGAGACATTTTTGCGTACACACACCGACGCACACACACACCAACGCGTTGGCTGGTGTTGCCATGTTATAAATTAAGTATGGCCATTTGCAGCATTCTTACATACTTACACCGACGCTCACACATACCCGCGCGTTGGCTGGTGTTGCCATGTTATACATTGATTCTATAATTATTAGTTTATTATTAACGAGTTTATAGATGGAAATATCATTCGATTAGTGTGTTCCACATAACATTTTATACATCTTATTATAACCTCTCGCTACTGCATTCGTCTCTTTATTTTGACAATCGAGCCGTTGCCCGGAATAACGTTGTATCCAACAATATTCTTGTTTTGAGAAAAATGGAAAAAACTAAATCAGTTATGTTTTTTTACATTTTATATTTGAAATACAATAAACAAACAATTATTAAGAGTTTTAAAATATAAAGTGTGAAGAAAGACAATTAAATTTGAATTTATTACAAAAAAATATAGTGAATTAATGGAATAATGTTGTATATGAAAACTTCACATACAACATTATTCCACAAAATGCTTTTTATTTATTCTACTTCACTCAATAGTGCCTTATAGAAAGCAGCGTGCTCATCTAGCATGAATTCACACATATCATTGAGGTCTTTGAGCTTAGCAGCCTTGATTGGCAGCGGATTGGAGTACATTGGAGTGAGTTCCAAGCTCCCTTACTGCATGAAATTTCTCCGTACGTTAGCCAATCTTCCCCGTCCTCCACGAAGAGGTGGTAGAAGACTGTATGATGTCCATGATTCCAGTTCATTGTGGGAGGTTCGAGCTCTGATTGTCGTGGGATCATCAGCAGAGAGCTGAAGCCAAATGGCACCAGTGATCTTCATTTTTGTTGGTCTCTGCATTGCATTTTCAACATCTGTGAAATTTTTAAAGTCAATGCGATCCATATTCTGTATATGAAATGGGTTGTTTGGACGGCTTTCTTTAATAACCTGATTCCACTGATCCGGCACCATTACCTTCGAAACCCGTTTCCTTTGCTCTATTAAAGCAAATTCACGGTCACAAAGCATAAGTCAATCGGTGAGTGATTATCATAATTAGCACTATCTTCGTCTGCTCTCTGAATACGGCGTCCGACATTCAATTTCTCGATACATGAGACGAGATAATGACTCTGTCCATTATGATTTAGCAACCTGAATGCTGATTGTATTTCTGTCTTAATGTTAAAATCGAGAACACATCCGCGATTCAAACATTTTTCGGCACAAACGCGACCCTGCGAAAAATAGAAAGAAACGATTAAAAAATTTGAAAAGGTATTATATTAAGTAACAATATAAAGAGTAATATAATGCAAGCATTATTATCAAATAACAATATGGATAAATCATTTGAATACAATCGATTAACGTTCGACGAGGAATAATATGTCGAACATAGTAATTTTATTCGTGACATCAATAGAACTGTCAAATCGTATACAACATTATTCCACAAACCTGTTTCGGTGGCTCAATTGCAGGTTTAATAATATTTTTTCTGGATAAATATTCTTTTCCTGCATCCTTCAACTTCTTGGCTTTATTATCTCTCCAGTTTAAAACATTGGATGTCCGTTTTCTTCCTTTATTTACATGAATTAAGCCACGCTCCGTGATATTGACGGACGGCGACGCCATTTTGACAACTGCATAGACAACGTTCTTCCATAAACCAATAACTTTAAAATGCTGCCACAAGCTTAAATATTGTTTCCCGACTATAATACTTACCTTAAAAGATGCATAATAACATACCCAACATTATTCCATCAATAACTCAACATTGACAGTTTTGTTGGATACAACATTATTCCGGGCAACAGCTCAATCATTCTGGCCCATTTATACTAATATACAATTACATAATAAACTTATATCTAACATTTTATATTACATAATCACAGGTTTTATCTTATGGAACAAGGCAATTAACATACATCATCTGTCATTCGGTATTACCTTGTCCGTTTCAAATTGTGTCCCGTCCGATATATTTACATACCGAACGGTGACGTAAACCTGTGAACAAATAAAACAATTATATATGATTAGCCAAGGAAGCGTTTTAGGCGTTTTACTAAGCCGTATAGTTAGAGATCAGGTTTACATGTCGGCTTATTACTAATCAATTTATTAGGCGAAGACACCTACCTACAGGTAGGTGGTGACACTAACCTAACCTAACCTAACCTAACCTAACCTAACCTAGTTGCTTTTTTTTTATCTTGCAGGGAACCCACGCATGTTTGCCTTCTCTTCATTAAAAAATCCATATCTCGAAAAATACGTTGTTTTTACAATTTAATTTACTGTTAAGTGAAAATACAAGTGTAATATATATGTGTGAGTGTTATCTCTAAAATATCCTGAGGGATTCCTAGGATATTAAGTTTTGTGTGTTAACCACGTGTTCGGCATTGCCGAAAGTGAGGTTATGTGTACATTTTAAAGTGTAAATATTTTTGTGACAATTTGTTTAATCTGTTTTTTACTATTACCTATCGACTTATTTACATACCAATTTTTTTTTTTTATAAATACCTACTTTTAATCTTAGTTTAACATTGACAGTGAACGGACGTGCTCCCGGCGATTGTGTGCTGGAAAACTCCTGAAAACTCGTTTCAAAGTTCGAACACCTACAATGTCGGAAAAGCTCGGAAAAAATCCAGTGAAATCCGGAAAACTCCCGGAAAATCCTTTGGCCTTCAAGATTAAGTTTTCTTTCGAAAACTTGTCCGTGCGTTGAAGTCTCTTGCCGGATTCTCAATCTCCTCCTCTCGGATTGGTCCCAGCAGATTGAGTAGGCGGAAAATTCCGGAAAAATTCTTTCCGAAGTCCAAGCACCTACAATGTCGGAAAAGCTCTGAAAAATCCAGTGAAATCCGGAAAACTCTTGGATAACTTCCTTCGGGTTGCTTTCGGATTCCTCCCGCGCGTTGAGATCTCCTTCGAGCTTGACGCTTGACCGAGCGTTGATATCTCAGGCTACGACTGTGTAGACCGTAGAGCATTATTCAACTTCGGCAGGATATCGATCCTGTTTCTCGGGTCGGATTGATTCGCATTGAGTCTCGAAGCTTGTCATTGAGTGCACGTTATCCTTAATCGTCGTCCCTTTGATTTGGAGACGATTCATATTCTATCCCTTCCGCTCTCTGAGTATTCCTTACCCAGGGCAGCGACTCGGGTGTCAATCCATATCACCCGCGCGACTGGAGAGGTCTTACCCCGAGTGCGGTCAACTGGTCGCTGACACGGCTTAGTGGGCTGCAAAAGGGAGTGACAGCACTAGCAGTTGGGTCCCGTCCGAAGGGTAACCAGTCCCTTGTTCGGTGATTCGGCGTTGGTGCATACCGGCTCCGCTGCGCACGACCTTTCTTCTGAGTCTGGTTGTCCGCTACAGTTTAAGACTGGTGCGGATCATCCGGAGTCAGACAGACTCAGTTCAACAGTCTCACGCACTCGGTTGACCGAAGTTCGTTGACGACGTTCACTTTCACGAAGGGGAGTTGAACTTCCATCAATTCCCCTTCCTTAGACATGCCCAATGTGCTGAGATCGCCGCCGTCGACGCCGTCTGGCGACGATGCCAGGCCCTCAGAGAGATCACGATCGAGCCCGAACCTGACTGAGTCTGGGAGAACTTTGCGCGCAGCGATCGTGGGAACGGAGAAGAAGACCGGAACTTTAGACGTCCAACCCAAGCCACCATCCAAGCCCGTCACTATTCCCACCTCAACTGGAACAACAAAACCAGCCAAGTCTACAACAAAGATCACTACCAGGCAGACAAGGAAGGCGGTGGAGAAGGATTTCACTTCGGCATCTCCTGAGATGGCTGCTAAGAAGACCGCTCACACCCAGACGACACAACCGATCCAGGACGTTACCCCGACACAGCTTGTTTCCCAGCCTGAATCCGCGTCGTTAAAAACTAACACTGTAGACTCTCTTTCTTTACAGGTTATTAATTTATCAACTAAAGGCCTGCGCATGGTAGACCCCTTAAAGGGGAATATCACGAAAGAGACCAGAGAAGGATTGATGTCCATATTCACGGATATCATCGACCTGGCCGCCGAGTTAACAAAAAAATACCAATCACAGGAAACGACGTTCCTGAAGGAGAAAATAGCGCTAATCCAAAAGAGCGCTATGATCAACCCTCCCTCAACAGCCGGACCTACCTCATTCAGCTATGCTTTGGTGGCAGCGTCGGGTTCTTCCCATGCTGTAATCGTCAGTGCAGCTGATAAAACCAAAACTACCTCCGATATTAAAGCAGCCTTAAGGCAAGATTTGAGGCCCTCTGAACTGAAAGTTGGAGTCAGCGGACTCATAGCCGCCAAGGACAACAAAGTAATCATCAAATGCCCGACCTCCAACGACGCCGACAGAATCAGAGCCGCTCTTCCAAGGCTGACCAAAGGAAACTTGGTCGCTAAGGAAGGCAAACGGCTAGCGCCAACCGTCGTTCTCAAAGGAATTGAAAAAGAAACCAAAGATAATGAGATCGTAGAATATATTCTCCAGCAGAATGATTCAATTTTTGAAGCCGTCGGCCAGGACAAAGAAGCCATTAAACTACAGAGGACTTTCCGGAACAGAAACAGCGACCGCCTACGAAATGCCGTCTTAACCGTCAACAGCGACGTCCGAGAAGCCATGATCAGCCAGGGAAGGATAAGCATCGGATACCAGCGAGTGCAGGTAGAGGACAGCTGCCCCATTATGCAATGTTACAAGTGCATGGGATTTGGACATTCATTAGCCAGGTGCATGGAGAGCAAAGATCGTTGTTTACACTGCGCTGGCGAGCACAAATCCATGTCTTGCACGAAGAAGGATCAGGAAGACGAACACCACTGCTGGAACTGCATTAAAATGGCCAAAGGTAAGACCGAGGTGCCAAAACACAGAGCCAACGACAAGAATTGTCCTTATCGGATTAAAATGATGATGCGAACCATGGAAAGAGTCAATTATGGCTAACTCCATCGTTCCAAATACCACCGGGACCCAATTAAATACTACAGGCACCACAAAAGTAATTCAGTGGAATTTGGGCCGCTGCAAAGCGGCACAAGAAGAAGCACTAGCCAATAAGAGGGGCGCGGATATATTGCTGCTACAGGAACCTTACACTGGCAATACCGGCAGAATTAATGCTCCGGGGGTCACTGTTTATCAATCAGTGACTTCCAAGGAGCGGGTCTGCAAAGCGGCAATAATTATCTGCAAATCCACGATAAATGGCATAATGCTGAGCAAATTCAGTGACTCAAATACCACACTTGTAAGAATTACCACAGAAGCTGGACCTCTTTTTATTGGATCTATGTACGTGGAGCCAAACGCTGACATTGCCCCAACATTGGGAAAACTCACACTGCTTGGAGATGTTCCAATCCTCATAGGGAGTGACCTAAACGCAAAAAATGTGTGGTGGGGGAGCGCGAAGACCGATAGAAGGGGCGAATAAGTCGCAGATTTCCTTTCAGAACTCAATCTGAACATTCTCAATGAAGGAAATCGACCCACCTTCGAAACCTATCGTGACAACCGTCACATCACAAGCGTTATAGACATGACATTCTGCTCTTCAAGTTTTCTGGACACCGTTCACAGGTGGAGAGTAGAATCAAATGATAACCAACTCAGCGACCATAATCCTATTTCTTTCGAAATTTCCACAAAAATTTGGAATCCCACAGATCCGAAAACTGCCCTTTATAATACAAAAAAAGCGAACTGGGAAAAGTTTTCGAAAGATATTAAAAATAAACTGACGGATATTAACGCTTCTGAAAACTATTTTTCTGAAGTGAGCAACTCGCTTGTGTTGGAAAAGAAAATAAACACATTGATGGACATCTTGGGAGAATCGTGCAAAGCAAGTATACCAATCAGGAAACCTTTCAAAAGACAGCCCTGTCCTTGGTGGAACGCTGAACTCGATAAGCTCAAGAAAGAAGCAATCAAATGTAAGCACAGACTTCAGAATTCAGGAAGACTCCGAAGAGAGACCATAACGCTTCCGGAATATTTTGAAGCGAAACAAACTTATAAAGATGCAATTGCGAAAACCAAAATCGAGTCTTGGAAAAATTACTGCGCATCACAGACAAGAGAAACCGCTTGGTCTGCAATTCACAGAGTTCTGGTAAACCGAAGAAAGACTACTCCACCAGCGACGCTTAAAGATGGCGACGAGTATTTAGCTTCGGCTAAAGAATCCGCTCAGCGCCTATTGGAGAAGTTTTTCCCGGACGACACCATACAAAATGAAACCAACGAACAGATTAACATCAGACGTATGGCGGAAATTCTACCCTACACCCCAAACGACCCGATATTCACTGAAGAAGAGATCGAGGATATAGTATCAAACATAAGTCCGCATAAGGCACCCGGAGAAGATCACTTCACCGCCGACATTTGCCTTCATTTCTTCAACGTGGATAGGTCATTAGTATTGGGTATGTATAACGCATGTCTCAGTGTGAGCCACTATCCAGCTCAATGGAAAATAGCGAGGGTTGTTGTCATTCCCAAGCCGGGAAAAGACGACCTTCAAGACATCCAGTCCTACAGACCGATCGGCCTCATTTCAGTATTTGGAAAAGTACTGGAAAAGCTGATGATAAATCGGATAAACTGGCATTTTCATCGAACAGGTAAGTTGAGTCACAAGCAATATGGTTTTACGCCCCAGAAATCAACAGAAGACGCTCTGAACGCTTCAGTCAACGAAATCAAGACTGCGCTGCAAGACAAAAAGATGATCATAGCAATCTCGCTCGACATCAGAGGAGCCTTTGATTATGCTTGGTGGCCATTTCTAATGTGCCAGCTGAGAAGCAAGAAGTGCCCTCGGAACTTGTTTACGCTAGTGAAGAGCTATCATCAACAAAGGAAAGTCATACTGTCACATTTTGATGCCACGCTCCAGAAGGTTACGACCAAAGGATGCGTTCAGGGATCATCTTGCGGACCGAGCTTTTGGAATTACATCTTAGATGATGTACTTCAGGAGAACTTGGGCCCTGGAGCTGAACTGAGAGCATTTGCGGATGACCTGCTATTGATTGCTACAGCCAACAATACGACAGAGCTTGAAAATATGACTGACAAGGCGTTGAAATTCATCACATCATGGGGCTCAAAAGCCAAACTACACTTTGCAGAAGACAAAACCAACGCGATGTTCATTACCAGAAAAAAGGACCGACAACCAAACATTTACATGAACGGAGTTCAATTAAAATACGTGGATCACTTTAAGGTTCTCGGTCTCACCATAGATCGCCACCTTAACTGGTCCTAACACGTCGACAACATTTGTAAAAAGGCCGCAAGCATCACGAACAAATTGATCAGAGCCGCCAAACCCACATGGGGTGCGTCGCCGGGGGTTATGCAGCAAATATATCTAGGTGCTGTCGAGCCTCTGATAACGTACGCTTCCAGCGTGTGGGCGGACGCGGTAAAGAAAAAAGTCAACTGTAAGAAACTGAACTCCATTCAAAGACAAATTGCCATCAGATCTTGCAAAGGATACAGAACGATCTCTCTAGTTTCTGCTCAGGTCTTGAGCGGCTTCATGCCACTTGACCTGAGGATCAAGCAGCTTGCAGAATCATATGAGGTAAAGAAGACTCTCACCCTGCAGGACTTGCCGCAAGACAGAGTCTACCAGGGAACCGGAGACTTTTTCTCACTCCCTCATCCCTCGGAACGCAACCGGATTGACCATGGATACTATGATCAGACTCTGCCTAAGGCAACGCAGAATGAGCTGAGAATCTTCACTGATGGCAGTCTCTTGAACGGCAAAGTGGGTGCAGCATTTGTACTTTACGATGGCGTGAGAGAGTTGCCGTCGAGAAAGATCAAACTCGACGACATCTGCTCAGTGTTTCAGGCGGAACTCCTGGCGATCCGAGAAGCTTTGAGCTACGTTCTGAAGAAATCACCAAACAGATGGAAACAAATAACGATCTTGACAGACTGCAAATCAGGCGTCCATGCAATAACGGACCGAAATTCGGTCAATCCTATTGTCATGGACATTAAAACTGATATCCAGGAACTACGATGCAGAAAACAGAACGTGCACATCGGCTGGATAAGGAGTCACTGCGGAATCCTAGGAAATGAAAAAGCGGACGAAAAGGCTCAAGAGGCTACTCTTAAAAAGATGGCCCCAGATTTTGCCAAGTTTCCGCTCAAATTTGCCAAAAGGAAAATAAAAAGCAGGAATCTTCAACTCTGGAATGATCGATATTTGAAAGAAACGACAGGAAATATTACTAAAATGTTTTTCCCAACAATTTTCCATGCCTTTGATTTCAGGAGAATGCAGGAAGTTGGCTTTGAACTCACACAATTCCTCACGGGTCACGGTGGGTTCATGAGCTACCTGCATCGATTTAAGCTCTCCGAGATCGACAGCTGCCCGTGTGATGATATGACCCCTCAAGATGTCCCTCATCTTTTTATGCATTGCCCCATTTTCAGCTTCCAAAGACAGCAGCTGGAGGCGCGATGCAGGAGTCTAGATGAGGACCTATGCGACATCGGATCCGTGATAGTTCACAAGGAACTATCACGAAAGGTAGTATCATACATGATTAAAATAGTGCAGGATATTGGCAAAATAAACGAAGCCAGGACACAAAATGCCGAACACTCTTCAAGTGAAACGGAAGGCCTGGTGATTTCTGTCAACAGTCCGTCTTCTCCTGAAGAGTTTTCTGTGGTTTCCTCTTCACAAGAGCAAATGCGGAGAAGTTCCTGTTAAGACCCACAGTAGTATATCCCTCCTGATCCCAACACTATATAGTTAACACTATAGACTAATAAATAAAGAAAACTCCAATTGAAGATCTACAAACCTTGTACATAATAAGCAAGGTCAATAATAAATGCAACTCCCATATAAAAAAAAAAAAAAACCTAACCTAACCTAACCTAACCTAACCTAACCTAACCAAGTTTCAAAGTTCTAGAACTTTTCTAGAATTCCAAAGTTCAAGTTCCAATGTTTTAGAACTTTTTTTAGAATTCCAAAGTCCAAATTCCAAAGTTCTAGTACCTAACATAATGTCACCACCTACCTGTAGGTAGGTGCCTTCGCACAATAAATTGATTAGTAATAAGCCGACATGTAAACCTGATCTCTAACTATACAGCTTAGTAAAACGCCTAAAAACGCTTCCTTGTCGAATCACATATAAATTGTTTATCTGTTCACAGGTTTTTACGCTACCCGTTCGGTATGTAAACGTATCGAACAGGGCATCGATTGCTACGAGCAGGGTAATGCAGTGTGAAAGAATGATGGATGTAAAATTGCCTTGTTCTGTACAATAAAAACCTGTGACTATGTTATTATAAAGTGTTAGATATAAATGTATTATGTAACTGTATATTAGTATAAAAGGGGAAGAATGATTGTTAAATATAAAGAGACGAATGCAGTAGCGAGAGATTATTATAAGAGTGTAAAATATAGAATATATTATGTAATAGTATGAAAGAAGAAGAATAACTGCTGATATAAAGAAGAAGAACGCGGTAGCGAGTGATTAGTATTAAAAGTGTATGTAAATTAATTAATATGTCATGTGGAACACACTAATCGAATAGTATTTCGATCCGTAAACTCATTAATAGCAAACTAATAATTATAGAATCAATTATCCGCGAGTGGCAACACCTAAATTCATAACATGGCAACACCAGCCGGCGCGTGGGTGTGTGTGCGCGTCGGTGTGAGAATATTACGAGTGGCAACACTTAAAATTATAACGCAGCAACACCTACCAACGCGTTGGTATGGGTGTGCCTCTGTGCGTGTATACGAAAATGTTACCGGCTAAAAAGTATCCGGCGCACAGATTAACTCAGAAAATAACGCCTTAAAGTCTCTAGAATTCAACTTTTCGGAAATATTATTTCATTATTGTGTTCCTAATTAGGGTATTTATCGTCTGTAATATAAAGCATGAGGAAATTCGCATATTTAAGAAAGAGTAAATTCTTGATAGCAACAGACGGGAGCTTCGCCGATTTCTAATAAAATAAATTAAAATCACGGCCTTTATGCAGCTGTGCGGTGTAAAGACAGCGGCTAAAAATAAGGCAATGCGGGGGAAATATCGCCGATCGATATACTCTTAGACATTGAATTGCGAATTACCTCTATGAAGAAGTAGTATTTTGCTATTTTTCGGAAATAGTAAAATATTATTTCGTATTACTATATAAGACGTAGTTTTAAGATTAAACTGTTATTATAATAAATGTATGATTGTTAAAGGTCAAGGCAACAGACAGGTTCTACGTCATAAAATCACAAATGTTTATGTGTAGGTCGATGGATAATAATTACAGGGCCTATTATTATGTCAATAGGTACCTAGTAAATAGTTGTAAATGCATGTAATTTAAACGCTAATCAAATCATGTGTTTTCTCCTGGCATAAGACTAAAACCGCGAGTTTATGCCGGAGATAGCTATTTAAATGCTCTAAATAAATTCATATAAAATCCGTAGAATTAGATAGACGATATTTTATAACGTCAATATAACCATCCACGTGCACAGAATATATTATCTCTTGATACTTGGTCCTTCTGACACTCCAGTAAATTCCTATTAAATAAACAAGAGATATTACGTAGTACGAAATTAACGGACATAGTAAAATCTTTGGTCACCCCTTCTCAAACTCTTTGGACCAATTAGAATAAGGGAGGCTGCTATAAAAGAGGGCGCATCCGAGAGATTTTTATCAGTCTACCGGATCCTCCCTCGGGAACAAGTCTCATCTCTACTAGCAGCCTCTCTTCAAACACTCTGGACCAGTCTCACCAGTTTTCGCCGCGCATCTCTTCGCTTCTTGAACGCCGAAGTACTCCCCGGGGAGAGTTTCACATCCCGTTTACCTACGGGTGGGAAACATCTCTCGCGTTCGCAGTCATCGGTCGTCACGTATTCCTGTCTGCCGCCTTCACCTACATTTGGCCTGTAAAAAAATATTATTTACTAGACGCTACATACAAGAAAATAAAACCAAGTCATTACCGACTTTTTCAAAAGGAAACAGCGTTATTATTAATAACCCCTCACCGACTGAGCTAGAAAAAAAAATTCATCAACGAAGTGCGCAGTGGCGTATCGTTGAGGGGGTGTTGTTAATAACCTACTGACAAGGCCATAAAATACTGGCCTGCTGCCAGCATTTTCTTAACGTTTTTATGACGTCACAACTATTTTGGTCATATCTTTGAAGTCAATTCCTACATCGAAATGCGAACGTCTACCTCACAACGAAGCTAAAAGACATATGTTATGAGTCCAATAGTTTAATCTGATTGACCAAACGGTCATTATATAAGTAAAATGTGAGTACTAACGGTATAGAGTGTTAGGTTAAATAAGTAATTCTAAGTAAACAATGTATACGTTATCATTATTATCTAAATGTTGTAAATCGAAGTAAATTTATAACCATAAGCTTTTTGCATTATATAAAAGTATTTTGTTTTGACGCGATGTTTTGAAATCGTATTTAAAAACGAGGGCGTGAGGCGCCAAGAGCCAGAGGGAGAGACCTCTTCAATAAATAAGTTCATATGAGTAAGCGAGACACTCATCGGAAGAGATTTGACTGTGAAAAATTTATAATATCTCGCTTGTATGAAAATACTTTCTTGAATAAAATAATGATTTCGTATACTATTCTAATACAATTAAATAATCATATATTGTAAGTAACGGCTACGTGTATCTAATAAAAATGATAAATTATAATTTCTGTACGTAATAGAAGTACACACATATCGACGGGCCCCAGAAAATAAATACTTCATAAACTGACCATTATCATACATATTTTTCTGTAAAATTCTATTGGAAATAATAAATAAAATAAGTTTTCAAAAAACCCGGCCTAATCAACCCTTTTACGTGACCGACATGCAATAATAATTTACGAGTATAATCCACTGAGCTCGTTTTCGAGAAAAATTCGATGTACAAAGTAATTAAGTAATAATATATACCCTTTTATATTATTCCAAAAATATTATTAACACGTAGGACGTATTTTTTTATCCTGAGCCAAAGTCATATTTTTATTACAATGAACTTAAGTCGGTCCCAATGTGTCCCAATCAATTAGTAAGCCTTTCAGAAATTCTTACCATTTTAAAGTGTAATAAAAATGATTTTTTTCACTTTCTTAAGTCATAAATATTAATCCGTAATTAGTAAGTATTTAACTAAAAGAATAATAAAATAAATTCTCTTGTATTTGCTAGCTAGGTAAGTTCTTTCTTTTAAATAATAAAATATTTTAAAATTTAAATATGACAATAATTATTGCCTAGTTGTTAATATCTAGTATGTGCAAGACTAATTTAATCAAAATATGTGATGCTGTACTGAAAATAAAATAGTGTTTTGAAGCTAAAACAAAATATATTAGGAATAGGCTTAAGCATCGGCCTATAACATCGTGGGTCCCGAGTTCGAATCATTCGTCTGAAAATAGATACATATTGTTTTTCAATTTGTGCTTGGAGTCAGAGTATGTACCTAATACGTTGAGCAAGTGGCTGACATCCATTTTACGTAAAAACAACCTGTTTATATAAACCTCCAATATGTGGGGGACCATATGAACTCATTAGGATCGGACATGATCGGATATTTTAGGTGAGTACGTTTTTAATTGCAAAACAATTTGTTTTCTAGTGATAGGTAGTAATATTTAATTTAAATATATCGTTTTCTGCTGGGTATTTATTTAAATTAAGCTTATTTATAATTTCAAACTAGTTTTTACTCATCTAACTAATTTAAATAGTGAATTATTATAATGATATATCCATATCATTTTCTGTTGGATATTTGTTTTATATCAAATAATATAATAATTTCAAATTTAAACATTACCTACAACAATGTTTTTTGGGTATCTAAGTAGAAGAGTAATTAACCGAAAATAGTTGAAGAAAGCTTGTGAAAGTCTTTATTTTGCGGTGGATTGAAAATGGCTGATGAATCAAAATTAATATTTTAACACTACTACTGAGTAGTTTTTTTAAGTACTGACCTATATTAGTACAAAATAATACTTTTCTATTTTGTTTGTTTTTTATTCAATAATATAATATTTTCACATTCCCAACACAGAACTAATGAGTATCTTTTTAACTAAAAATGCATTTACCTATTGAAAATTCCAATATTTTCCGAAGATAAACCATTATATTTTTCGAAACTAATGTGATACGTCAATATAAACCATGCCGTATATTTGGATCTCCGTTAAAGACTGTTATAGCAAGTATAACGACCTTCTTATTCGTAAAATAAAACGCAGTAAACCTTTTTTATTGCGATATGACTATTAGTCCAGTCAAATTAAACCGAAAAATATGTTATGGTTGCAAAAGGTGGGGTAGAAGATTTTTTTTCCTACTTGTAATGTTAATGAGTAAAAAAAATCGAGTTTGCGAATTAGGATGACAACTTTTGGCGGGCAAAAAACCGGAAAATTTTGAGATTTTTTTTTTGGTTTTTCGCTTATATCTCAAAAATGGTCGGTCGTAGCAAAAATATTTTTTTTTACAATTTTAAAACTTATTAAATTTCCTTAAATTCTTATGTAATACTTTCTTTTCTATCTTTGACCCTTTATGATATATTTGCTGTTGAAAACAGTATATAATATGTATTCGAAAACACGCGTTTTAGTAAAAATCAAACTTTAATTAGAAGAAATACCATTTTAAACTTAAGACCTTACAAATAAACAGTTAAGGGTTACAAACTAGACTTTATGGACAATGGGACCAATGTTCCAGATAGTGTGTGGTGGTGGGGGGAGGGGTAGTGGGAGTGGTAGAAAGGGCAACATTCCGTCGCTATAGGATTTGTTTCCCGAATATCCATTTTTGTCGAAATCGACATTTTAATACAGTTCAATTTCTTTTATCGAACTCTACCGAAATCATTTATAAATACAATAAATTTTTATCTAGGAACAGAGATATTTTTTTGAAAAACCCGAATACGCCATGTTAAGTTACAATTACTCCGTGTTGTTCTCCCGAATGTCCAACTATTCGTACCTGAATATCCAAGTTAATTTCGGTCGAAATAAATCTCTGGCTGAGTTTTTATTTCCCGAATATGACTTTTAGCCAATCAAACCGCGCTGACGCCGTGCATCTCGCTCCCACATTCACGCTGTCCAGCTCTAAAACAATCACGCCCACTTTCATATTTTTCGGCCGTCCGGAATGCTCTTTCAAATTTCGTCTTATTGATATTGTTTTTAAAGTTACTATTGTTTTAATAGTGAATTCATCAAATTTGAAGAGATCATTTATAGCTGATACATCACCAGTTCGCCCTGAACTTATAGTAAAGTTATGGAAGTGAGTATTTTAACCTAAATAACTGCATTTTGTTTTGATAAATGACACAAAATCCCAACGGTTATATGAATTCTACAGTGTGACCCGGCAACTACTATGACGTAAAAAATAATTATTATTTCAAATTATTATTAATTAAACATTGTTTGTCTTTATTTTACTTTTAATCTAGGTATTTCTATGAAAATAAAGGCGATGCTATTATTTATTTTTGAATGCGCTGATAGTTAATTTAATTTAATATGTAGGTATGTTAGTAACTATTTATTTGGTAAATATTATATACTAAGGATTTTGGTACCTACCTAATATTAGCAGCCGATTTTAATTAATTTATAGATGCTAATATTTTGTATTGTCATTCCAATAGTAAATATATAATATTTATTTGGTGGTTTGTAATAAGTTTAATTGTTAATTATAGAAATATATAGATATAATAATATACATAGTTTTTTTTTTTTTTTTGGAAAAAGTATTAATATAAAATTGTTAGCAAGTACGAGTAAGTACCATCATAAAATATTGGAGAAATCCGTGACGTCGGTTAGTAATTGAAGTAGTAGATACCTACTTTTATTTAATAAACCAAAACCGATCGCCGATAGTCGCTTGATTTTGAAGAATACTGATGAGCAGGTATTAAAAGGCCAATAGTTAAAGTTTGTCGTCATAAGTATGTCACCTCGTAGCATAGTGGATAATTTGTGGACTGGGCCGTAAACCCAGGAGATGCAGGGACGATTCCTGCCGGGTGTCTTACTTTTTTCAAAAAGATTTTTTCTATTGGTTATAATATATTTTCTCAGAAGTGATTTTAAAAATTATGTATGTTCAATAATTAGAATGGTACATTCTTAAATCTTGTGAATTATTCGTTCAATAAAAAAAAAAGATTATTAAAAACTATTTTATTACTTATTACGAAAAAAACGGAAAAAAGCGAATGCCGCATGTTATTATTACCTACGAACTTGGGTTATTACGATCATTAGGTATTTAAATAGTAAAAGTAATCATTAACAATTATCGTGTAAATAAATATAACATTTGAGGTGCGTACTTTTTGACCACTCAGTAATCCGTGGGCCGTGCAGCAATACGCTACGGTCTTAAGTCCCGAACGTCCTTGTTTTGTCCCGAATATCCACAACGAGTACTTGTAAATAAAACGCATTTTTTCTGTGCATTTACTGATTTATACCAGTATATTATTCTTGGAATCTATTTTTAGATAATGTTGCAATCATACAGTATAGAAAAAATGATTGATACATCTACTGATATTTCATAATACGACAATGAAATTTGTTTTTCGTCTCCTGAAAAATTGACATTTGGTCTATTCGGGAAACAAATCCTATAGCGACGATTCCAATACCTCCACCAGTACCGCTGGTGCTACGACACGAATCAGTACCACTTTTATTTTAGTTTAGTCTCCATCGCTTTGTCTTTGAAAGAAAAAAATATATTTTATTTCTCCTATTGTATTTAGATATGTATTGATCGATTAACATTTAAAGCTTTAATTTGATAATGAAGTATAATTCAATTCAATTCAATTTTTTTTAACATATTGTTGACATTACAAATTATAAGTTTAAGACGTTCACAACGTGACATTTAGAAAAAAAAATATATAAATATATCAGTATTATAGATTTCCGGACCTACACTCGGCCGCCTCACGACTGACTGAAGACATCACCGGATCAGCCGAAGCTTCACTCGGACGCTGCAAGCCCAAGCCACCAAGCCAGTCGCCGTGGTGGACGCAGCATGTTTCGCGCCTGCGTGACCTTTTCAGAAAAGCACGCAAGGCCCATCAACGTGCACGCCTGCGCAAGCAACCACCTGCCTCCATCGATCCCCTTGCAACCATGGCCAAATCCACCCGAATGGAATACAAGAAAGCGATTACTCAAGCCAAGAAAGACTACTGGCGTAACTTCGTCACCATTGAGGGAGGTTCGGACCCCTGGGGTCCTCCATACCGTGCACTGAGGCTGGGACTCAGACCGACGAGCCTCTTGTGCGGCATCGAGAAACCGGGTGGCGGATTCACCAGTACCGAGTCTGAAACGGCTGCGGTCCTACTCGAGGCCCTCATCCCCCTGGATGACGAATCCAGGGATGATAACGCCATGAGGATGGCCCGCTTTGAGGCTTTTCTTCCCATCGACACGGATCACTCATCGTTGCCTTCCGAACAGGAGATCAACCACATCATACGCACGTTGATTGCTGGCAAGGCCCCGGGCTCGGACTGCATTGACAATTTACTTGTCAAACGCACATGGGCCATCGCCGCGCCAGAGATTACAGCCCTCCTCAGTGACTGCATCAGAAGCGGCACGTTCCCCGACTGCTGGAAGAGGGGCTTACTTAAGGTAATCCCCAAAACTGGCAGCCGAGAACCGTCTAGCCCCAAAGCCTACCGCCCTCTAACACTTCTGCCCGCTCTGGGCAAAGTGCTGGAGAAGCTACTGTGCCACAGGATTGAAGCCCACCTGGAGACACACTCGCCGCTTTCCGATAAGCAATTTGGATTCAGAAGAGGCAAATCAACAGTCGACGCCATAAGGAACGTGATTGCCATTGCTGAAAATTCTCGCCGTAAATACGTCCTAGGAGTTTTCCTGGACATTGCAGGTGCGTTTGATAGTGCGTCTTGGCCTCTTATACTTCGAAAGCTCCGGCTGAAGAGACTACCAGGAAATTTGTTCGCGTCAATTCAAAGTTATTTCACCAATAGATCGATCGAGTTTCGAGTTGGTTCAACCACAATAAAGAGGAACACCAGCATGGGATGTCCCCAGGGCTCAGTTCTCGGGCCCCTTCTCTGGAACGTACTCTTCGACGATCTCCTTAGAATTCCGCTTCCAACCGACTGTACTGTCATTGCCTACGCAGACGATGCGCTGCTGCTGGTCGAGGCCGACAGCAGGGCGAAGATTGAGAGCACCGTTGGCGAAGCTTTAGCATCAATTGAGGCTTGGGGTAGATTAACTAGACTATCATTCGCACCTTCCAAGACAGAAGCCATTGTCCTTAAAGGACCGAGACGACTTAGCTGTTCGAGACTACCCACAGTCCGATTCGGTGACACGAGAGTGAAAGTGTCGAAGATCGTCACCTATCTAGGCGTCAAAATGGACACAATGTTAAATTTCCTACACCATGCCGAAACCCAAGTCCACAAGGCTGGGGTGGCCTTCCAGAGGATCGGCCGCATGGCTGGTGAAGGATGGGGCTTAAAAGTAAGGGCGCTCAAGATCGCCTACGGCGCCATTTTTATGGGAATCGCGGCTTATGCCGCCAGTGCTTGGTGCCCGCGCATTCCCAAAAGTGTCAAACTTAGAATCTCTCTTCTAAGAGGACAGCGCATCGCGCTTCTGTCCATTACCAAGGCCTACCGTACTACCTCAACTGACGCGCTCCCGGTCCTGGCCGGCATTCTCCCACTTGACCTGCATATTCAGGTCAGCGGCGCTTCAATATTGCTCCTCAAGGGCGAGGAGGCCGACGTTGGTGATTTTCACCTCGTCCCTCCCCCTCGGCTAGCTGGCGAAGGAGTAGCATTATTGAGGCGCAGAATTAGACTCATGTCGCTTAACGCGGCCATTACGACCTGGCAGCGAAAGTGGGACGAATCGACCAAGGGCCGGCACATATATACGTTTTTTCCAAACATACAGTGGCGAATGGAGATAACCAAATATCTGACTCCAGACCATTACACCAGTCAATTTGTGACTGGTCATGGTGGATTCGCTGGCAAGCTCTTCGAGCTTGGACTTGTAAGCCGTCCGACATGTCCATGCGGAGGGGAAATACAGGATGCCAACCACATCCTATGGGAGTGTCTGAGTATGTGCTCCGAACGGGAGGAAATGCTCAGGTCGGTCCAACCAGCTGTTCGACCCATCGGCCCGTCCGACCTGGTTTTTACTAAGGCCAATTATCTTGCTTTCAAAAAATTTGCGGCGTCTTACTACGGGCGTGAAGATCTCTTCACATAAATTTTGCTGCCTGTATGATTAGCTTCGTTCTTTAATTTAATAAACAAGTAGGTTCATTTTCTTTTTAGTAATTTCCATGTGCTTTTTCTCTCCCTGGCACTTTGCATTAGAGTAAACTCAGTAAACTCAGTCAGAGCTCACTTTGAGCGTAGCAATCTAAGTCTTGGGCATCTTCTCCCAGGACACTCCCAGGCCAATTCTTAGATGCTTCACATCACCAATTGATGGGTCCCGTGATACTCTCGATTAAGACCGAGGGTGGTACGGGGCGGGTTTGGTGGAGGGACTTTAACTTCAATGTTGGCAAAGCCCCAGGCCCGGACTGCATTGACAATTTACTTGTCAAACGCACATGGGCCATCGCCGCGCCAGAGATTACAGCCCTCTTCAGTGACTGCATCAGGAGCAGCACGTTCCCCGACTGCTGGAAGAGGGGCTTACTTAAGGTAATCCCCAAAGCTGGCAGCCGAGAACCGTCTAGCCCCAAAGCCTACCGCCCTCTAACACTTCTGCCCGCTCTGAGCAAAGTGCTGAAGAAGCTACTGTGCCGCAGGATTGAAGCCCACCTGGAGACACACTCGCCGCTTTCCGATAAACAATTTGGATTCAGAAGAGGCAAATCAACAGTCGATGCCATAAGGAATGTGATTGCCATTGCTGAAAATTCCCGCCGTAAATACATCCTAGGAGTTTTCCTGGACATTGCAGGTGCGTTTGATAGTGCATCTTGGCCTCTTATACTTCAAAAGCTCCGGCTGAAGAGACTACCAGGAAATTTGTTCGCGTCAATTCAAAGTTATTTCACCAATAGATCGATCGAGTTTCGAGTTGGATCAACCACAATAGAGAGAAACACCAGCATGGGATGTCCCCAGGGCTCAGTCCTCGGGCCCCTTCTCTGGAACGTACTCTTCGACGATCTCCTTAGAATTCCGCTTCCAACCGACTGTACTGTTATCGCTTACGCAGACGATGCGCTGCTGCTGGTCCAGGCCGACAGCAGGGCGAAGATTGAGAGCACCGTTGGCGAAGCCTTAGCATCAATTGAGGCTTGGGGTAGATTAACTAGACTATCATTCGCACCTTTCAAGACAGAAGCCATTGTCCTCAAAGGACCGAGACGACTTAGCTGTTTGAGACTACCCATAGTCCGATTTGGTGACACGAGAGTGAAAGTGTCGAAGATCGTCACCTATCTAGGCGTCAAAATGGACACAATGTTAAATTTCCTACACCATGCCGAAACCCAAGTCCACAAGGCTGGGATGGCCTTCCAGAGGATCGGCCGCCATGGCTGGTGAAGGATGAGGCTTAAAAGTAAGGGCGCTCAAGATCGCCTACGGCGAGTGTCTGAGTATGTGCTCCGAACGGGAGGAAATGCTCAGGTCGGTCCAACCAGCTGTTGGACCCATCGGCCCGTCCGACCTGGTTGCTACTAAGGCCAATTATCTTGCTTTCAAAAAATTTGCGGCGTCTTACTACGGGCGTGAAGATCTCTTCACATAAATTTTGCTGCCTGTATGATTAGCTTCGTTCTTTAATTTAATAAACAAGTCGGTTCATTTTCTTTTTAGTAATTTCCATGTGCTTTTTCTCTCCCTGGCACTTTGCATTAGAGTAAACTCAGTAAACTCAGTCAGAGCTCACTTTGAGCGTAGCAATCTAAGTCTTGGGCATCTTCTCCCAGGACACTCCCAGGCCAATTCTTAGATGCTTCACATCACCAATTGATGGGTCCCGTGATACTCTCGATTAAGGCCGAGGGTGGTACGGGGCGGGTTTGGTGGAGGGACTTTAACTTCAATGTTCCACTTTTTTCATTAATAACTCCACCAAAAGCAATTTTCTCTCAGGAACCGACACATCCTCACACTGCACATATTTGTGATCAGTTGGCATTATTGACTGATTTTTAAACACCCACAAATGATAATATTCTTTTAAAAAATGCTGAGAGCGCACAAAAGACGTTGTTACAACGAAGCGGTCAGGCTAATTCATGTCAGGCTAATGAATATCTATTCCTTTCCCCCTTAATGAAAATAAATACAAATCTAAATTTAAGATCTTACAAATAAAGTATGTTGATAGTTTTGGTAATGATAGCAAAACAAATGTTAATACCTACAGCGAACAATTGTTCGTAATTGAAATACAATGTTTATATGTAATAATTTGTACACCAGTATAACCTAGATAATTCTAAATCCAAGGGACTCTGAAAATTTGATTTCGAATTCGCGAAAATCGCTATAAATCGAATTTTCTGTAGAAGAAAAAAAATCGTCAATTTGTATGGGGACTGCTTGACTCAAAAATGTTCTTCTAAGCCTATAATTCTGGATTGCAAAGTTGTTCAATTACTAAATAAAGAATTTACCTAAAGTTTAATAGAAATGCCACTGTTACAAAAGTTTCCTGCAGAAAATATAGAAAAAACTTTGTTTGAAACACTTTTGCTGAATTCTATCAGTAGTAATGCGCCTATAAAGAATAAGAGAAAAATGGTTGCCCCAGGAGCAGAAGTGATTACATGTTATGATGTTATAGAGCGAATGAAAAATAATGTCACAATAGAAAAGAAAATAAAGCCATTGCAAGACAAAACTAACATGCAGAAGAAGGTATTGAAACCGATAACACCAAAACAAAAAAAAAACACGAACCCATGTCATCGGAAGAAGGTTTGTCATGGACATCAAGTGACGAAAGCGAAGATAATATGCAAGACTATATCAATGTTTGATCAGTTTGATGATACTGCAGTTGCATCTAATTCAGATATGTTAGAGATTGGAAAATGGATTGTAGGTAGTACAATTTGCTAAAAAAAAACTGTGAAACATTTTGTCAGAGCTATAATAAAAAACTTGAGCAAGGTGACAGAATTCTGACAAAGTTTGCTCGAAAAATTAAGACGATTAAAAAAGAAAACGAAACTATGTTTTCATTTCCAAGAGTAGAAGACATTTACGAAGTGAAAGAAGAGGATGTCATCTGCATATTGCCTCAACCATCAACTGGACGAAGAGGCGAAATAATTTTGAAAACAAAAATCTCTGGTTACAATATTCAGTAGGTACCTAGTCATGCAATTTCAAATATTGCAATTCGAAATAATTAAGTTAGAATAAATAGTTTTGTAAGTAAGCACTTAACTTGAATTGTAAGTACAGTAAAAACGAATGAATGATTCGAGAATGAGACCCAAAACGTTACTAGAGATTTAATGTTTTTGTGTATTAATTATTATTTTTTCTTTTATATTATCTTACTCTCTATTTGTATCCACATATTATTTTTGCTGATTGTTAATTAATTTTGTAATAATACGAAAATAATCATGTTAGGTATATTAAATTTCATGAACTGTTTGTTAATGCTCACTGTTTGGAGCTAAAAAAAATAATATTTTACCCTGTTAATTCTTGGTGAAGCTATTATAACATTTCAAATTTAACTCATTCTTTTGTACACTTATTCTCATGCCGCACACAATCGACAAACCTCTTTATCATTTTGATTTTACTGTAAGTGCTTACATCTTTGTCATATAATTACTGACTATTTTTAGGGTTACTCTGCATTCCTGTATTGTATACTTTGTATTTGTGCTCTTTCGAGACGAATAAAATTATAAGTTAATCTTCAAAAACCTTTGATTGATTTACCTACCACTCCTGTTGCTGAGATAACCACATTAAATAATTAAGTACCTACCTAATAAAAAATGTCATTTTTGTTTCGGGACATCACTAGCTCTACATACATTAGTAATACTACTTACCCCAAAAAAAATGATAGAGATCATTTTTGTTGAAAATCTATACAAAAGTTTTAATTTAAGAATCAATATCCATTAAATGATATATTACCTTTCTATGCATGTAATACGTTATGGTTTTGAAGAACTTTTGGAATAATGGTGAATTAAGTTACACTTACCCCAGTATTGGGGTAAGTGTAACAAACGGACTAGTAATCAAAAATATTAAAATGTCGTATTAAAGTAAGATATACAGTGGGTTCCTTCTGTACATATTAATTGTAATGATATTGTAGATCATGGTTTACCAAACTATGGGTCGCGACCCACCAGTGGGTCGCGAGCGAATATTGAGTGGGCCCTCGCCACTGTATACAAGTGTGGTAAAACCAAGTGCAGCCTAAGATGAACGTACTGTCTGAAATTTCCAGTCATTTATCACTGTTAATAAATAACTTTGACGACTATTCTGGGGAAGAGATGAAAAAGTTTGATTCGTTGCGTTGGATTTGTAACAAGACGACTTACCAACTAGTATGTCAACAAAAGCAAGTGAAGAACTCATTGATTTATCAGAAGATACGTCACTGAAAAATAGTTTCAATCGTAAACAGTTAACGAAATTCTGGCTCTCAGTTGCTGATAATTATCCTTGCCTGTTCGATGAAGCTATGAAAGTCCTCCTCCTCTTTACTACCTCATATCTATGTGAGGTCAGATTTTCGGCTATGATTAACATTAAAACTAAATACCGAAATAAATTGGATATATCAAACTCACTGCGATTAAAAGTAACTTAAGTTGAAGTTGATGCTAAAACTGTAATGAAGAAAAATAAGAAACAAATACATCCTTCCCATTGAAATAACTTTGTAAAAAAACCTTGCAGGTGTAGGTATTTGAGTAATATATTTTTTTTATTTAAGTTGTGTTTCTTATTTCAAGAGTCTTTCATTTATATTGGTAACACTTCCAATTAGAACAAATACGACAGCATTAAGTAGTTCCACGACTCGCCACTAGGGAATCTGAGCATTACCAATATGTATGCCCTCTTTTCTCTAAGACAGCTAAGAGGTGGGTCCCAAGATTGGAAATTTTTGTTAGATGGGTCGGAGCCCAACTTTGGGAACCACTGTTGTAGATCATATGGTAAAGTTTTCAACTCTTTAAATCATACCTATTCATCATGAACCAGGTTGAAATTCATCTCATTAAATTCTATGTTACACTTACCCCGACTCACCTTATATTAAATGATTTCACAAATCAATAAATGAAATCACATAAAATAGTTTGTTTCACAAAACAAAAATCATAAATCACTCATTGTAAATATAAGTTCACTGAATTTTGATAACTACACACATTGGTAAAATTGTTTTCACCGATAAATAATATATCGCACTGACACCCCGTAAGTCCGGGTAGGGAGGGGAGACGGGGCCACACGACCGATCCGACCTCCGCGCTCGACTCTCCGGTCAGCCTGACGTTAATGACGCTCTCGTAGCGTGCCGTCGGCAGAACGCGGGAGCCACACGACCAGCTTCCACCCTTCGACTGGCTCAGAATAGTTCAAGGCGGTCAATAGTAGCTGGTTTTTAGTTCGGTAGAGCACGTTCAGTGTACGGTAGGTCTTGACAGTTGGGGGTAAATGCAGGATTGACGGGATGGTAAAATGATGAACGCACGTTGTTCGTAGCACAAATCGTTGCCGAAAGTTTTATTATTAATTAGGGTTCACAACAAAAACAAAAAAAAATACATACACAACACAATACACAATTATTAAGTTTTCACAGTTTATAAATTTTGAACAGCCCTATTTTTTTTTAAATGGGCGCCTAGGCTGTCAATTAAAATCTAAAGGATCTAATCCTTCCACGTTCGTAACACGTGTACGCTGAAATTATTTTTTTCACAATAGGCGAAAACCCTAGGAATGGTTCGCGAGGACACACATTCCTATCCAACGACCTCGGTGGTACTACCTTTCTTCTCCCTTTTTTCGACCCCTCGTATCCTTAGATGGATTAGGCGAGAGTCTCGCACCTCTCTGATTGGCCGGTCAGATCAGGCGAAGAAATTTTATTCGTCAATTTTAGGAATTCCCCAGACGTGCGTCTCGCGGGTGAATCCAACCCGCTAATGCGCCTACGGCTATCGGCTTCGCATTTGGCAGGGGTAAAAAATCCTGGACTGAAAACTTCGCGAACACACTTTCTTTCACAAAGTTTTACATATAGCGGATTACAACAAAAAAAATAAAATGATACCTATTACATTTTAAAATATTTATCAGAATAACACTTCCGCAAGGAAATTCCGCGATACATAATTCGAGATACTTGTCGACATAGGTACATAAATTCAATTTCACTTTTCACCAACAGTGTTACTAATTTTGAAATACCTACAATGATAGTTATCATTACTACAATTGATACAGAAGGGCCGTCGGCTTCAATTGAAAGTTATAAAAATTAACATGGGTAATCCACAACGAAAATTTACGGAAAGAATGTAATCTATAATAATCATTAAATTATTAGTTAGTCGCAAGAGATATCAAAATCAAATGTAAATAAAAACAATACCTCCCACGGGGGCAACCTAATAAAACAATTCACTCGTAAAGTTTAGCACTCCTGGGTTACACCGGGAGTTTCTTTACATGCGCAGGTATATTATTTAAAAAAAAAACCGCTTTCTCTTGCCTTAATAACGACCCAAGGTTTTACCTGTTCAAAATTTTGTAAAAATTTAAATTTAAATTCCCGCGCTGTGTCCTTTAACTACGTACTCATTTCATTTTGTTTCGAATTATTATCAATCTTGCGTGATCAGCCTCTATCTCGCGTATCTGGTAATTTGAACACTTATAGGTAATTAATACAAATAAAAGTATAGAGCATTCCACCTGATCGAGCAGCGACAAAGGGAAATCCGGTTTGGTGGACTACAAGAAACATGAATGTGGCATCCATAACTTCGCTCGTACTTTACCCTTAAGGGGTCCTCCATTCACGTATAAACGTGGAGGTATCAGCACAAAGAAAAGGTAGAAATTCACAAATGTCAAAGTAATAATTGTAGCGACAATACAATTTATTAGAAGGCAATCGCAAAAATGACGCTTAGGTGCCAATATATTATGTTATGTTTAACGCAGTAATATAAATACGTAGGTACTTATATATTCGTGCTGCTATCGTTCTTATATTATTTGATGTGTGGGCATGACAAGGATCTCCAGACCAAGTGCACCGTGTTAATTAGCATCTTAAGTTATGATAAATAGCCTAAAACTATGTTACATTGTAAAACTAATATTAAGTGTGTCTCT
The DNA here is from genome assembly GCF_057557595.1 of Rhyacophila brunnea. Classification (NCBI taxonomy): domain Eukaryota; kingdom Metazoa; phylum Arthropoda; class Insecta; order Trichoptera; family Rhyacophilidae; genus Rhyacophila; species Rhyacophila brunnea. Next base: position 58,772,460 of record NW_028232965.1, on the reverse strand, counting down.
CCAACCAATAATTGTCAATGATATAATTTTACGGTCAGTGAACCCGATTATGTAAACCGACTCATTTATATTTCTTGCTAAATCCATCATTCGTAAGAATTGATGGAATGTCGACGCATCAAATTTCAACCGATTGTTATTGCAAATAATCAGCGAGCAAATATGCATTTGCGCAATGTTGTAACAAAAAATACATTATTTAATTGATAACATTTTTTCATAGTCAAATTTCGCAGACAAATTTCTACGAAATGGTCTACAGGGTATGAACCCACAGCGGTCATTCACCCCAAGCGGACTCTGCATTTCCTTTGTCTCAATTTACTATAACAACGAATGTTGTGATACATCAGCAACTCATAAATTTAAAATCGTTCAACTCTCTACACGCATTCTACGATCCAACGCCAGTAATTTTTCTCGCAACACAATTTCCGTAATTATAATTGTAAAATTATCATTGTACGAATCTGTATTAATGATTGTATCTTTTTGTTGGTTAAGGGAAAATAAATTGGGCTACTTTATTACGCACAAATCCTTCTACTCATTGGAACATACCTACCCCATCACAACTCTCTTACCTTCAGATGTAAATCTACAACCAATAGATATTTTTCGGTTCATCGATATAGGTATAAGTTTTGGTAAATGTGCCGCAGATGCGGTCCTGAGATTTTATAACTTTCTTTTTAGACCAAACTAAACCTAACCTAACCTAAACTAATATAACTTAACCTAACCTAACCTACCCCAACCTAATATTACCTAATATAATCTTAGTTTGTGATAATGATGTATCAAAATGTATGAAAATTTCAAATTTTAAATTAACAATTATTATTGGATCGAATAACCTATGCGTCGATAGAAAAGGGTATTTATTATGATGAAAAATTATTATGAAAAAAAAAAAAAAAAAAATTATGATTGCCTACGTAGAATAAACTGTTTTCGTAAAAAAATACATAAAAACTCATGACGGCGTCGAAGTTTTAATTAAGTCACTTTTTAAATATGTACTTATAGTATTATTTGAATCTGAAGATAGGTACCTAATACATACTTATGTTTTGCCAAAACATTGTTTAAAATCATTAAACCTATTTTTCTTGTGTTTGTATTCATTTACGATTAGTTAGTTACAATAGTATATTGATACGTGAAGACTACTTTTTCCTTAGTGCAAATCGATCATTTGACAGTTGTAGTTCATTTGTGAATATCATCCAATTCCGATGTGACGAACATCTTTTTAAATATTGTCAGCGCTTTGTGAAAACAGTCTATTCAATTGTGCGAATATATATATTCCCCGTTACATAATCTTATATTCTTACGTTAACTTCAAGGGTGCTGATAATTGGTAGAGTGTCAACAATTGGGTGCGTTATAATATTTCTATCCATATTAGATGTCCATTTACCTGGATCACCCAATGTTAAAACTCCAACTTTTTTGATTGCATTCGTTTGTGCATCGTTAGCGCACGTTTGTGCACGCACATTAAGGGGGTTATTCTCATTTCAATTTGGTTGACCCAGCTAAATGCTGGATACTACTTGTGTCACTAAACTTATATTCTTTTAAAAATTTAAATTGTTAACTTTTGTGCGCCGGTAGTAAACGTTAGTGCACGATTTTCTTGCCTTTTCACCTATATTGAGCGCCTTTGATTTTTTTTTTAAGTTTGTATGCGAAACCTGACTGCGTGGGTTTATAAATTTTTTTTAGTGAATTCACTCGTCACATAACTAGTGGGAAATTCTGCATACTTTTTAATTTTTTTTCTCATATAGTGCGTGAGATATTTGATATGAAATACTTGATGAACGTTAACTAGAACTTACTTTTAACCAACAACCTTTTTTTAACTTTTTATTAAATCATCAATTTGTCTATTATTGGCTTACGTTTGTGCACGTGCTTTTATTGTTTTCGAGATTATATCGTGATAGATATTATTTTTTAAATTTAGTGACTTGATACTTGAACCAATATATTTGCATACGATTATGTATATTTATTTCAACTTTTTTCACGCTTTTTCAAATTTTTATCTCTTATATTAGGCTAGAAATTTGATTTTGAGTGGCAGTCAAGTTTTAACACCAAATATTTTTTTCCACATTTTTTAAATGCATTCCTTTGAGTAATTTTATTGCATGTTTTTTCATGTATTTTTTATGGTTTTTCCATTAAAATTACGCGAAAAATTCGCAATTATTCGTTATTGATTCTGAAGTCCCTTGAGATGTTGATCGTATTTTTTGCCTTGTGTTCTTCTGTGCTGGCCCCTTTTTATCCCCTTTTTTTCGATTATTCACCTCTCTGGTTGCTCATCTTGTTTTACCGGCTGGCAGGAATGACGCTTGTATCGTAGCATTAACACCAAATATTTTTTTTCCACATTTTTTAAATGCCATCCTTGGAGTAATTTTTTCATGTATTTTTTATTGTTTTTCCATTAAAATTACGCAAAAAATTCGCAATTTTTTAATGCTAAAAGAATGCATGACAGGACATGATAATACTCACTATAACATACTGTTATATCCATGATCATTGGGCCTCTCCCGATAGATAAAATTAATTATTAGGTATAACCATGTCACCTGACTTCCTAGTCAACAATGGGCGTACGTACGTCCATTATTCCTTGATTAACTGTCAAAATATTTAACTTGTATTTAGCCCGTAAGAATTATTGTATTTAATTAATAATAAGGAATGTGTGAGGGAAGGGTGGCAACACTGCTAGTGAGTCTGGTCGCGAAAAAAAACGTTTGACATCCGGCCTTCTCAACTCGGAGCGACGCGTAGAATTTGAGAAAAAAATACCCACTTAGTTATTAATTTTTGTGAATCCCGAGTCCCACCAACATCCCGAGCTAGCCACCAGGTCCCAGGTAACAATTAGTTGTGAATTGCTGATTGGAAGGGACACCGCGTAATGTATGTTGTCTCCGGGAAAAATAAGATAAATGGAACGTGGCCATCTTGTCTTGCACACGTGCCGTGAGATAATTTATAGTATCGTTAGCTGTGTGTTGCATCCCGCCCAAATTACAATATTATACGTAGGAGTTAATTGCGCCCTGAATAAACAATAATACGAAAAGTTCCGAGTGTTTCATTACTAAATATATTTTCTTTAACCTTTCCCTTACCGTGATAAAAAAATTACGCGCGTTCCGATGCTGTCGACTCAGTGGACCGATAGAAATTTGGCATTAAAAGACATTTTAAAAGCTAATCAATTGCTTCAAAAAGTCATTTCTCTACTACGAGATCATCGTGGCAACGGGAGTGTTTTAAAAATTATAATAATAATAAAAATAAAAATAAATCTTGCTTACAAAATACACAAAGTGACAGTTTGCTAATTACGAAAAGAACAATTATGATACCCACCTTCAAAAAAAACTGAAACTGAGCTAGACCAGAAGTGTGGTGATATATCAATACCTACATACATTATTTGAAAACATCTCGGAGACATTGGTGCTTGAAAAAATATGACGCCAGACAGGATTCAAACCTGTATACAACGGATTTTGGCTGATGTGCTTTAAAAATTTAGTCAACTATCTAATTACGGCGTAATTAACTATCCAAAATTCACTTATATCGGTCATTGTCCTTCGCAGCTCGGCCGGAATACAGCTCCATGTTCTGTCCGGTGCCATATTAATCCAACAGATGTGTTTCGGAGGTGTTTTAAAATTTTGTATGTTCAATAAAGAATGTCATCTTCACAAATATTGTAAAATAGTATATTGTATAAGATCTCTTTAGAGCACGGTGAATTCCTTGCACACAAATCTTTGCCAAAAAGTGTAATAATTAGTAATATTATGCTCTCTCATATTATAAACACATTGTATAACTTGATAACTAATGCAGATAGACTTAAAATTATCAAAGGAAAAGAAGGGAAAATTGAAATTCAACATTCATCATGAAAACATATATTTATTGAAATACTTAAAACTAGGTACCTACCTGTATCTATTAACAATAATTATTAATCCCAGTGGTACGTATGTAACTGGGTAGTCGTCTTAAAAAAAATATGAAACCCTCATTAAATTTCACGATAATTATCAAAATTTGTTTGACCAAAAATTATTTTAATCGAAATTTAATGAGGTTGCCAATGTAGACGGTCTCTAATAACTTACAAAGCTCTCCACTAAATGGCATCATTAACTCTTTTTGCGAACAATGGTCTTTCTGTCTGGATACCCTTCAGGTAGTATTGAAAAAGTAATATAAACTTATGTACCTAGTTACCAAAATAAGTCAATTTTAAAACTCAAAACTCTCAAGATATTTCTCTCCCATCTCCGATTAAAGTGGTATTGTTATGTACCTACTCTCATACTTAATATTTTACATCTTACACATTGAGAAGCCCTGATGAATCAATTGATGTTTACACGCCTAACATAATTATCGTTTCTATTTGCTCGTCTAGCCAATATTTTCCATTATATCCTATTATCAATCGAAAGACAAACTATTCATGTTTAACTTCAATAACATTATATATCAAATATTATAAACTTTCCATTTCTCTAATATCAAAACAAGTACAAAGGTTACCTTAATATGTACTTTCTAAACTCCTATTTAACGCCATATTTCTCATATCGATCAGTTCTAATATATCAGTTCCAATTTATACATCAGACCGACAACTACTCCAGTGTAATTTTTGAATTATTATTGTACTAAATATTATATTGTGTTTATAAATTGTTAATACTTGTTAGTAACTCTGTTACTTTGATGATAATAATAAATTGTGAAGCCTAAAGTGTAACTTTTGTCAGATCATATAAATAAATAGTTTATATAATAATATGAGTGATTTATGTATCTACGACATCCCGATTCCATAACAAAAATTGGCGCAGCCGGTAGGATTGCTGAGGAAACTGTCGTAGAAGGAACGCAGACAACGCTCATCGCTGGACCGACCGATCATCGAGACCAGCATCTTCTAACGAACTCAACGTCGTTAGATAAGGAGCATCTCTAGCGAACTATACGTCGTTAGACAAGGAGCATCTTCTAACGAACTCAACGTCGTTGGATCAGAAGCACCAACTCCTGCGGAAGAACTCTACGTACGGTTGAATTTCATTTCTTCAAAAACAGCAAGAATCATCAAAAACAAAATGGAACAAATAATCATCATTCTGTAAGCTATTTTTAATATACAATAATATCATCCAGCCAGTGTTATTTATATTGATTTTCTTTGTATTTTTAATCTATTTGTAAAAATGTCAGAACAAATTACTCTTCAATTTTTATCACAATTCATCTACTCATTTAGTGGTACAGAAAAGTTATCCACGTTTATCAGAAATTGTGATCATGCGATTAAGCTAGCTAGTACCGCTCAAAAACCCATAATTTTTGCATTTATACAATCAAAAATTACAGGTAAAACAGATCTGGTAATCAGCGCACGTGAATTACCATCGAGTTCGCGAATGAATTATGAAGACCCACACGCATCGAGTTCGCGGCTAGCCTGTTCACGGTCACCTCCAACCTTTCGATCGTCGAGTCAAACACGACTGCGTCGTCTGCATACTCCAAGTCGCACAGTCTTTCTTCGCATAGATCGCTTGTGTCATCATGATGTAGGCGTATCCCACTGTCGGGGCAAACCGTTTTACGCATTATGAAATCCATCATGAGGATAAAAAGAAAGGGCGCAAGTACACATCCTTGCTTGACTCCTGACGTGATTTCAAAAAGGTCAGAGGATGTTCCGGCTGCTCTCACGTGACACTCTGTATTGGTGTAGAGAGCACTTATCACGGCGACCAGTTTCCGTGGGACACCATAGCCTAGCAGAATTTGCCACAGAGATTTACGATGAGGACTGTCAAATGCCTTTTCATAGTCCACGAAGCAGCAGGCGACAGGTATATTCATCTCTTGGTACTGTTGCAGGAGGCATCGGAGAGTTGAAATATGCTCTGAGCAGGACTTCCCCGGGACAAATCCACTCTGCTGCGCACGCAAAACGCCTAGCATGGGACTTCTAATCCTGTACAGGAGAATCTGCGCCAACACCTTCCCGGGAACGCTGAGGAGAGTGATTCCTCTGTAATTATTACAGTCTTGTGGGTTACCCTTTTTGTGCAGAGTAACAACGGTACCATCCCTCCAGGCTTTGGGACACTGCACCCTTTCCCACACCTCGCGCAGAAGGTCACACAAGGACGGCAATACAGCGCTCAGTCCGCAGAGCAGAAATTCTGCATGGATGCCGTCATCTCCAGGAGCTTTCCTGCGCTTCAGTCTTTTGACAGCCTCTTTAACTTCAGCAGTTGTTGGAGGAGCTTCGCGATGCAGTAGTGATTCCGAGGGCGGTGATTTCCGACGGAATATCGAAGGGATGCAATGGAGGTGGGAGATTCAGGACATCACTGAAATGTTGGTGCCATAGCTCATGGACATTTGCAGGTTCGGTGACTGTCACTCGGTCAGGGTTGCGTAATGCAGTGACCACTGGACGTTTCCTACCGCAAATTGCTCTGGTGATGCGGAAGAGAGCACTTGGATTATTCTTGCTGGCAGCAGATTCCGCATCCCGAATGAGGTCATCCAGGCATCGGCGCTTATCGCGGCGGGCAGAACGCTTTACCACGTGGTCCATTGTCTGGTATTCCGCGCTGCGCTGTAGGTCGTATGTACCATTGTCTCGCGATTCTTTAAATTTTAGCTTTAGCGCCTAAAAACTGGTACATTCTGGCTACGGGAAGGAAAACCCCTACAGAAAACCAGGGCGTGTTCACGGGCCCTAAGGTGGCAGCCCCACCAGTGAACTCGGGTGCTGTGGGATGAGCACCTGCACACCCTAAAACAACAAATTAATCCAAGCACAGGGAAGCCTCGGACCCCCGTTTCCATCTTGACGATCTCGCCCGAATTCGGTAAACGATTTTGTTTTGGAACCTACAATATCCATACTCTAAATGTCCCTGGAAAGGCCGAGCATCTAACAAAAATACTTTCTCAATACAAGTTAGATGTTCTCGGGATCAGTGAGTGTCGACTCACTGGCATTGGCGAGAAGTTTATTCGTGGGTTTCGTCTACTGTACTCCGGACACGCCACATTGCGACGTAGTGGAGTCGGATTGCTGATGTCCAAGGAAGCTTGCAAGTGCCTCACCAGCTGGGAACCTATCTCCGAACGTCTACTCCGTGCTACTTTCAAGACCAAGTCGGGCTCCATCACTTTTCTGCAGTGCTATGCTCCCACAGAGGCTGCTAGCGATGCAGATAAGGATACATTCTACGAAAGTTTGGCGGAAGCCGCTGGAAATATCCCCAGCTGTGATCATGCAGTTATCCTTGGTGATCTAAATGCCAAAGTAGGATCTGACCCCTCGCGTGGACCCTTTGTGCTGGGAAAACATGGCCTTGGCCAAATGAACGATAATGGTTCTCGTCTGGTAGATTTTGCCTCAATGAATGGTCTTGTGATTGGTGGTAGTCTTTCCCACATAAGACCATCCACAAATATACATGGACATCGCCAGACGGTAATACAAGAAATCAGATCGACCACATTTTGGTCAAAGCGAAATACCGGCATGAACTGCTAGACGTGCGGACATATAGAGGTGCAGACATCCACAGTAACCACGAACTCTTGGTCGGGAAATCCCGTATAGACCTCAAACGTGTCCCAAAACCCAAAAGAACGGTCAGACTCGATGTGTAAAAACTGAAAAGTACCCGTGTGCGTGCAACCTATGAGCTGGAGCTGCAGAAGCGCTTATATGATGCTCGAACTCTCACGGCTTCCATTGACTCGGATCCCTTGGAAGGAAAATGGATATTATTCCGGGATGCTATAATGAGCTCTGCAACTACTGCCTTAGAAGAGCGGCACACGCACAGGCCGGACTGGATGTCACCTCATACATGGGAGATGATTGAGAAGAGGAAGCTCCTGAAAGACAATGTGGGTACTAGGCTCTAGAAAAGTACAGAGATGAACACGCTATTTCGCTATTTATCCAAAAATTATTTTTGTTTTGGACATCATGAGCTTTCGTTTCATTTTGCAGTCTATGAGATTTTATTGTAATTTAATTTAATTTCAATGTCAATAATGGTTGCCAATAATGGAAATTGTGAGTGTCAAGGTATTATACAAGGTATAATTTTATGAAGATCGAAAATGGAGATTTTGTGGTATTTTTGTGAGTTTAGCCTAGAATCTAGATTCTAGATTATCTATAGACTTTGTAAAATTACTTACAGGAGAAAATTTGCAATCTCATAATATTGTATCAGTAAGCCAATCTCACTTTTCTTGGAGACTTGAGAGCCTTGTCAGAAATCCAGGGATATTCTTTATTAATCGAAATCCAGAAAATATCCAATGGAACATCGGTGAAGTTCACTTTTAGCATCTCGTCGTTTCTCGATTCAACCAATTCCTCTCGAATTTATAGTGTAAGCGCTTCTATAGAATTTTCCGCATTGGTTGCCAAAGGCTTGATTGTATTGATTGTGTGAAAGTAATGATGAAATTTCTTTTGCAGCAAAGTTAAATGTTTTTGAGACGGTCCAAAATCAATTGTTTCTTTTCAATGGTGGTCTGGTAGTTCCTTTGGAACATTTGTAGAAATCCTTGTCTTCAACTCCTGCCAAAGTTCGAGTTTATTTTCGTATTCTTCTAATTTGTCAGAGCACGTCAATATATTTTCACTCTGACCTTGCATTGTTTTATGAAGTTCATGCAGGTTCTCAAATATATTATCAGCCATGTACGCAAATTTGAGTATTGCACCGCGGCACGCACAATGAAATTAATAACGACATGGAATTGTTTTAAGTCAACCAACAATTGATTTAAACAATTTTATTATCGTTTTATAGCACTGATTATCACGTGCTCAAATATCAAAAGCATTAAGCTATTATACAAATCCATTTTTACAGTATGTTACAGCGAAACGGAAGGTACCTACTAATATTGATAGTGGAGGATTTACATTGTGTGAAAATGCTCAAGAGTATTTGAAATCAGCAATTGCAGGCTTTAGTAGATATGCAGGTGACGCATTCAATTCACGCACGCAATATTAATTGGGTGATGATATTAACACTGCGCTTGATTTCTTGGTAGATTTCGATGGAGGTTGTGGGTACCTACTGAGATATCCAGGGTTCCAGCGGCTAGCTCAGGTGTCCATCGAACCCCGGATTCACAAAAAAGAACGTTATATTTATGTTTGTTAGGTTAAATAAAACACCAAGTCTTTCTTGTGCGGGTCTTAGCGTTATATATTTTAATATTTAGTTGCACAACGTTATTTTGTAGTCTTTTACATATTTTGTTTTTACAATCAGTTTCGCAGGTCCGTACACGGTTTACAAAGGACGCTTACTAACTTTTCTTTTTTTCTTTTTAAATTTCCCGTACCCACGCCGACCAGCAAAAAGGACTCTCGTGATTGGCCAAATTTTATCGCATGATCCTTTTGATTTGACGAATCACGAGGACCACCTCGGCGCAGGCGCGCGGAGATTTTAACGTTGCCGGCAAAATTTATTAGATTTAAATACTTTAATAATAAATATTTTATACATTATATTTAGTCTTAAAATTATCTCTTTCATCCATCATCATTTATACTTTTTAAATCAAATTAAATTTATCTTAATTACACCTCCGCCCAGTATATGATTTTCACACACCGGACGAAGGCCTTTCCTTATGAATAAAAAAAAATTACGTAGTTGAGCAAGGAATCAGATTAGATGTTTTATGAAGCCGTTTCTAGAGGTCAGGGTGACGTTTCGACTTATGACTACTAAATGATTATTTTACACCGGGAGAAGCCCGCCTGTAACAGGAGTGTATCACTACCCACCAATCGTAGGAAGGGATGGACTTATGACTCCGTGCAAGGGACGATATCTCACAAATGATGAAATTGTTTTATTTTATTGGCAAAATTATTTCTGATTATGTGTTGAGAATCTCAGATCGAATTTATAATTATTACAATTGAATGTTGTCAGTTTTGTATGATTATGAAAAAAGGTATGAAACAAAACAAATGCTTAGGAAAATTTTTATTCCGGAAGTAACATGGAGTTTTCATTATATTATTATGTTTTCTGTCATGCGCACTCTAACCCACCTATTCCAGATAACCTAGGTTATACTTCTTCACTACCTAATTCATTTGTATTTTAAAGTGTGCTGATGAAAAAGACATTCTGGTTATGTAAAAGATCAGAACTATTATGTTATAAGATCACTTTTGATAAGTTGTTTGATACCACTTTAATCGGAGATGGGAGAGAAATATCTTAGAGAGTTATGAGTTTTAAAATTGACTTGTTTTGGTAACTAGGTACATAAGTTTATATTACTTTTTCAATACTACCTGAAGGGTATGCAGACAGAAAGACCATTGTCCGCAAAAAGAGTTAATGATGCCATGTAGTGGAGAACTTTGTAAGTTATTAGAAACCGTCTACATTGGCAACATGTTGCTGGCAACCTCATTAAATTTCGATTAAAATAATTTTTGGTCAAACAAATTTTGATAATTATCGTGAAATTTAATGAGGTTGCCAGTGTGGACACGGCATTTAATGGCATAATCTATATATATAAAAGAAAGTCGGGTTAGTTACACCATTTATAACTCGAGAACGGCTGGACCGATTTTTACGATCTTTGCATTGTTGGATTTGTCTCAGCCGCGAATATCAGAATAACTATTAAAACATCGAAAAATTTTACGGGAAAAAAAATTATGAAGAAAATTAATTTTCTCATACATTTTGACATTTTGAACAATGAACGCGCAATCGAAAATAAAATAAAATCACAAAAAAATTAAATCCGTATACAACGCCATCTCTGATACATGACAGAAACAATAAACAAACAAACAAACAAAAGAAAGAACGTTAGTCGAAATGTCTAACTGTCAATGGTGTAGTGTGCCCAACATTTCGTGCTTCATGTCAACAGCTCAATTTGCTTGAAAACGATACTCATTGGGACATGACAATCGCTGAAGTAATTATTGTTTCTGCATCTCCAAGTCAGACACGCACATTATTTGCTATCATTATTTCGACATGCTTCCCATCGAATCCACCTGAACTGTGAAACAAGTACAAGGATGACATGTCAGAAGATATTTTACATTGAATTCGTGTCAGTTCAGGGAATCCCGATCTCGGAGTGAATAAGTAAATACATAACCAGGCTTTTCTTTTGATCGAAGACATGTGTTACCTCATGTGCGGCAGTTTGTTAGTCAAGTTAGGAATGCCAACGCCACATCGTGGAATAAACGACTCTTTCAATCTAGAATTGGAACGTGAACATGAATATGATTGAGATGCATTGAACCAATCAGTTCGAACGAATGTACCACTGTTGAACCCCCAAAAGAAGGAAGTGTACGATACGTTAATGAAGGCAATTGATGATGAAAATGGTGGCTTATTTTTCCTCGATGCGCCCGGTAGAACTGGGAAGACATTCCTCATGTTCATGATTTCGCCACTGTTCGTGCGAGATCCGAAATTGATGTAGCAGTTGCTTCTTCCGGGATGGCGGCCACGTTGCTAGAAGGATGCTGAACGGCTCATTCAGCGTTTAAATTGCCGTTAAACCTTCAAACAACTCAAAAAGCAACATGCAACATTGCTAAATACTCAGCAATGGCCAAAGGTTTGGAAGCAAGTAAAATCATCACCTGACATGAATGCACAATGGCGCACAAACGCGCATTGGAAGCACTCAATCGAACTATGAAAGATCTGCGATCAAGATGTTTTGGAGGCGCAATGCAAATACTTTTCATTTTGATTTGATTTTTGCACATTTATTGAACTTAATTAATTTTGAGTATTCATAAAAACTGAATTAAATTATTCAGCTAATAAGTTAACACAATATTTCTTGATTCTGAGGCGGTACGAAGTTCGCCGGGTCAGCTAGTAAATAATAAAAATCATTGTCCAAACACTGACCTCGGAAAGAAATCATTGATATTCAAAAGATAGATCATTATCACAAACATTTGACTAGGAAAGTATTATTGTAAGTATATAATATGTAATTATTTTTTTTCAAAACTATATTTAACCAGAGTGAATTGTGAATGTAATTAATATTAAATTAATATTTAAGGTAACTTTTAATTTAAGTTTAGTAGTACATATAACCAGTTTAAGTTTTTTCACTTAATCTCAAAACTGAATTAATGTGACAATGATTATTCTTTTCGCTTACCCTTCACCTATGTGCCAACAGAAAATTGATTTAATTTTATATCATAAATTTGGGAAAGGACTTGAAGCTGTATTCCGGCTAAGCTGCGAAGACCAATGACCGATATAAGTGAATTTTGGATAGTTAATTACGCCGTAATTAGATAGGTGACTAAATTGGTAAAGCACATCAGCCGGAATCCGGTGTATACAGTGTTATGGGTTGGAGTTATTAAAAGATATTATTAATTAAAATTAATGTTGTCCTTTATTTTCCATTTTTTAACATAAAAATCACATAACACTTCTACTGGTATACTAATATAAAGTTTGAATATTACTACAATATCTGTTTCTCGTTAGATGAAGAACTGAAGAGTCTTTTATATACTGGATAGCCACTAGGCAGGAATAATATTGATGATGCAAGGAACCAAAAATGAAACATGATTGAACATGTAAAATAATGAACTCATTGTTTCCAGCCAGAGTCAAGCTACTGATATATTTGACTCACTAATAGTTACGTAATTTGAATAGCACACAACAACAGGTTCGAATCCTATCTGGCGTCATATTTTTTCAAGCACCAATCGTGGGTATTCTGCGAATAAGCATTAAGTCAAAAATGCTAGTTTTGAGATAATCGAGTTTGAAAGTTTGCATGCTCCTAACCGTTTTTATATATATATAATGTCATGTAGTTATGCATTGCAAATTGCAGATCATTTTATTGGCTACAAATTTCTTAATGTGGTACTAAAAAATAGCCGCAGGTTTGCTACTTTTTGGAAAAAATATGAAGGTAGTACTTGACTTAGTGCATTTTCGGTGACAAATTAAAGTACAAAAACAGAAAACACAGTATATGGTGACTATGTCATATATTTTTTTTCTTACAATTTTGCAATATTTACAATGGTTTCACAAACATATTATTTTATCAAAAGTATAAAAATCAGAAAAAAAACATATTTCTCCCAATAGTAATATTTTTTATACATGTTTGTTCAAAAGAAAAGTTTCGTAAAATGAAATCCTTTTTTCTCTCGTGAGATCCAATTGCCCAATACATTTTACATACATTCAGACGCTCATTTTCTGAAAAATTAGCAGAACACTGATGGCGGCATTTAGCACAATCGATTGATTAGGGAGCTTTGCATGTCTTAAGATTTATTATGCTTTCCCAAATATGGTAGGCAATCATCTCGTTTTTTCTCCACATTTACCTTCCACGTACTGGCTTAGTTTTACGCCAACGAGCATTTTCTTTTGGACACATTTCAATGGTATATTTATCTATTGTAGTATTACCTATATGCTGAGGTTGGATAGACGGATCACTAGAATTATTATCTTCAGCAGTATAAATCATAGACATAAGTATCATGCTTTTGTTCGTCAGGTTGAATAATAGCATTTCCAGAATATTGTCTTTTATGCCAATAAAGGATCCAAAGAATCAGATGGGCTTGGAATATAATCTTCGTCAGCAATGTCATCGTCACTAAAGTCTACAAATGATTCCATCATTGTAAAAACCTGTATTTGGCTATCATCCAACAAACTATCTTCATTAATTGGCAAGTCCATTGAGGTGCTGGCTACATCTAATTTCCTTCGTATTTTGGGTACCATTCAACTTGCTTTTTTGTGATAAATCCGTAAAAGTAGTAGTTGTCACTAGAAAATGAAAATAAGTATAATGTAGATTTTGTAGATAGTACTAGTATTAACAATAAATAATAATATAACATTTATGACAAACAATTGAAAGCAAAATTATGATGTATCTGACAAAACAACATGTAGATATTCAACAATCACATAATTATTACAGTAGGTATACTTTAATGTAATATAGGTTTTGTTATAGTAAGACAAAAGATTTCAATGACAACTGTTCAACAAAACAGTAAAAGCAATAAACATTTTTAAGTTATGTAGGTATCCACATAATATTAAATAAGCATGTTACACAGTAAAATATTAAAAAACTTACCATTTAGCTTCAACATTTCACTTTCATATTGTTTTTTTGCCATTTTTAATATTTTCGCAGCCCGTGACCTCATTTTTGGCTAGGTACGTTTATAAATCAGTAACACACTAATCCTGCCAACGGTCAAAATACATGAGACAAAAAAAATAACTTCATACCAATTCATATGCAAATTCCTTTCTGCGATATTGCTTTGAGTATGACTTAGTGCAGTTTCGCACGCAGAATTTTGTGAATATAGCCTGAGATTGAGAGAAAAAATGCACTAAGTCTCTTTAGTGCCTTTTCCCTGGATAGATGTATGTCTTTTTGACTTATAACATAAATTATCTTCGCCAGTTTTATAGATATGACTGTGTATGTTTTTGTAGACTATAGAGCGTATTCTTAATAAGATTACCTCATCATTAAGTCAAAACAGCAAAATTTTGACTTAGTGCTTTTTCGCAGAATACCCACGCAATGTCTCTGAGGTGTTTTCAAATAATGTAAGTAGGTATGTTATGGCGAGTATTGTCATGTCCTGTCACGCATTCTCTTAGCATAGATATAAATAAAATATTGTTTTACACTGGCTGGATTGCAATACTTTTATTAATAGAATTTAAATACAATAAAAAAACAAAATACATGTTGCAGTTTTTAAGTTCATCAGCTGAATGCAACTACTAGGTTCTAAGTGTTTGTCCTTGGAGAAACAAAAGTAACAATGAGGTAGCTTAGAATACTACTTCTTTGTTGGGTTTGTTTTTTCAAGGACGAACACTTAGAACCTTGTAGTATTAGGCTCACAACAGGTCCTGGTGGATTATGGCACATCCATCGACATAGGGTGTGTGGAAAATGATGTGGTTTATGAGGATATGAACAAAACAATGACCTTATCATGACATTAGTATCATACAGTTGTCTTAAATCTCTTTGTACGGTTACCTATGTGCCTAGGTGCTGGGAAAATTCTAGGAAGGGCAATTATCCACTTTAGTTGCTTCAACAGGGGTGTATGTGTAGGTAAATATATTGATAAATTTGTATTAAATAGGATATCCAGTTCAACTTTTGACTACAAAACAAAAATGAAATATCTTTTTTATTTTTGGCGGTGACAACTTTACTGACAGTTGATTTTGTTTTGACGTTAGCTTAGCTCAGTCATAGATAATATACAGCTCAGTTAACTGGTATAAAGACAAAGACAACAGGCATTCATAGACTATAACATTGCCGGCCGAAAAACAATATTAAATTAATTTTATTTATACGCTGTCATTTGAAACGATAAAGTGAATAATAAGTACTGATAATTTTGTTTATTGGTTGTCTTGATATTAAACGAAGTAAAATTGAGATTTTTAAAGTTTAAATAGCATTGAATATCAGCTTGCTCATCATAAATTAATGTACAAACGAAATATTTATAGCCCATACGCACTTGCGGCAGGCCGCATATCGTTTTTTGTATGCAAATTAACAAATATTGCGTATGGTGTAAACAATTTGCATACAAAAAACGATAGGCGGCAGGCCGCTGCGGCTAGCCGCGATGCGGCCTGCCGCAAGTGCGTATGGGCTCTTATGCACGAAGATCTAACGATACAGTGAAAGCCATCATTTTTTTTTAATACATAATATAAATGTTATACTATGTGACATTGGAGTGGTGAGAATTGTTTTTTGAGACAGCTTCGACTGTTGTGAAAAGCTTCGCAAAAGATATTTTGACGACACATATATAAAAATACATACAGGTGCTTGTCAAATTGAAGCACGAATATGTTAGATTGGTACACATTATTTAAGAGGTAGGAAGGAAGCATTACAGCCGGGTTGGCTATCTTACGAGACTCTTTTGACAGGACCATTCATACTGATGCGGTTATTTTTTTTTTGGATATTTTGACGGGGTACTTAGTGAAAATACAAAATGAAAGGAGTTTTACCTACCATTAAAACTCTTATTATTCTTGTTGACTCTGAAGTCCCTTGAGATGTTGATCGTATTTTTTGCCTTGTGTTATTCTGTGCTGGCCCCTTTTTACCCTCTTTTCTTCTCGATTATTCACCTCTCTGGTTGCTCATCTTGTTTTACCGGCTGGCAGGACTGACGCTTGTATCGTAGCGTGCTTTGTCTTTGGTTATTCAATTTGATATGTCTCAAGGAAACCAGGTAGGTGTTTTCTGGACTTCAGAGTCAACAAGAATAATAAGAGTTTTAATGGTAGGTAAAACTCCTTTCATTATTCGCTATTGACTCTTAAGTCCCTTGAGATATCTGTTTGTTATCACCTGGTAAAGCAAAATAGATCCTGCAAGATAAAGTGGATGAACCTAACATGAGAATTAGGTATAGCATCTCCTTGCTTTTAGGCTCAGTGCACCGGAATTAACAGAGAGGTCAACATATTTTGTTCCCCCGCTGTAGAAATCTGAGTGTCTATCGGTCTCTGGTAAAATGTTTTAAAAGTAGCTTCTTGGCGCCAATTACCTCTCTGCAGGATATCATCTATGGGGTAGTTCTCTAACCAATTTAGAGAGGCGACTGCTGATTGAGTACTGCCTGGTGATTCCTGTACCCCTGCATCAGCGAGTACTGACTTCACCCAATTTCCAATGACTGCTCGAGTCGCCGGTTTTGGGGGGCCTCGTGACGAGATAAATAATGCCGGAATATTACCACCCTCTTCTCTTCTCTCATTGGAAACGCAGATAAGTTTTCGTAGCCAAAATACTGGATCGATGTTTTGGAAACTGGAAGCGCTTAATTTCCATCCAGATTGGCGGTGTCTTGATGTGTCCGTCTTGGAACCAAACACTGGCCATAGAATCATATGGTCGCCATTATCAACTAGGCCATTATCCGCTACGCTGAGTAGGGTAAGGTCATGAACCCGTCGTCCCGATGCAAGTAATAAAAGTATAGTTGTTCTGCGTGAAACTTCATACAGGTTGTATACTAGTGGTGTTGTTTTCTTGAGGTAGTCCACGATTATTCTTGGATCCCAAATCGGTGGTTTTGTAGGTCTAGTCTTGCGGGTGGATATGGCTTTTAACATATAACGCACTACTATGTTACTGCTGATGTCTTTACTGATCATAGGTTTGCAAAAAGTAGCTATGGCTGACTTATGTACAAGAATAGTGTTATATGAAAGACCTTCCTTATTGTATAAGTGACCCAGGTATCTAGCCACTTCAATCGGCTCGGGGGTATTATAGCTTATCGTGTTGTCCATGCACCATGTCTTCCATTTGTCCCATGCAGGTCTATAAGTCTTCAAAGTGGATGGTCGCCAGCCGGAAGTGAGAAGTGATTTGTCCTCTACCGACCAGCTAGAAACTAACTCTGCCCACCCAAAATTATCCATAACTGAAGTGATAGGTCCCGGACTTGTGGAGGTGGATGGTTTGTCACCGTATCCACTAGAAATGACTCTAAGTGCGGGATCGAGTAGGGGGTTCCAATGATCTCTGCTGTAGGTCTGCGCTCCAAAAACACTTCTTCCACCATGGGGCCACTAGTAAATATTTCCCCTTGCCATGTTCAGGTGTGCCAATACTTGTGGAATTAGATTCGGTGGCGGGGATATCCAGGTTAGTTTGAAGTCCCACTGTCGACTGAAGGCATCGTGGAACAGTGCAAGGGCATCGTTCGGATTTCGTGAGACATACGTTGCGACAACATAGGCTGTGTTGGACGCGAACAAGTCTACGTCTGGGAGTCCCCATTTTTGAAATAGGGGAGCTGTAGCCGTCATAACTAGGTGCCATTGATAATTTTGCTGCGTGAGAGATGGTCTGCAACGCAGTTGTATTTTCCCTGGAAGGTATTGTGCAGTCAATGATATACTGGCCTGGTTGGCGATTTCCAGGATCTGTCGGCAAAGACTTAGTAGAGTTGCAGACTTTGTGCCTCCTTCGTTGTTGATGTAGGCCACCACTGTTTTGTAGTCGGTTTGTAGGAGTAATTCTGATCCCCTGAGCGTTTGCTCCCGGAGTTGTATGGCTGAGAGTACTGCATACAGCTCTTTTCGGTTGGAGTGCCACGTGGGTTGGCGTTTTGTCCATGTACCTGATAGGTGGCACTCGTCTAACTGCGCTCCCCAGCCTGAATCGGCTGCGTCAGTGGTGAGGAAATGATTGTAGGTTGCCCTGTGAAACTTTTCTGAGGAGCCCACCGCTCGAATCCACCACATGATGTCTACTCGAGCTTGTGGTGGAATCGATGTTGATTTGTGAGGGTGGCTCCTTGATAATTGAGCGCTCGTACGTTGTAGACGTCGGCAATGCAACCTCCCCTGTGGAGTGACGAAGGATGCAAAGTTGAGTCGCCCGAGGAGGCGTTGGGCCTGCCTGAGCGACCAACTGCCTTTTTGGATCTGCAATTGCAGGTGGTGACGAAGCGATGTGCACTTCTCTGTTGATAGATATTTCCGATTGTTGTGAGTATCCCACGTGATACCCAAGAACCCCGCTGTTGGCTTGGAATCAGACAAGATTTTTTCTTGTTGATTATCCAGCCTAGTGCCTGCATGAAATCTATCATATAATTCAGTTGCGACAGAAGAATCTCTCTGGACTGATTTGCCATAAGAAAGTCGTCTAAGTAAGTGACGATTCTCATACCCTTTCCCCGGAGGTGTTCGGCCATCCAGTTTGTTAATGAGGCAAACAGTCTTGGTGCGGCCGACAGTCCGAACGGAAGGCACGTGAATTGAAGGAGTTCTCCTTGGTAAACTAGCCGAATTAATCGGCGATGTTGTATAGCTATAGGTACATGTAGGTACGCTTGGCTTAGGTCTGTTGTTAGGAATGTTGGGACCTTGAAATGGTGAAACAGTTTGAACGGCCTTGGTTGTAGGAAACCGTTTAGGCGTTTTAGGTTGAAGACGGGTCGTTGACTGCCGTCTTGCTTCCTTACTAGGAACAGGGTTGAAAGGAAGCTCGGAGATGGCTCTGTCAATTCCAATACTCCCGTTATTATTTTTAATAATGGTGGTGGTGCACCCTTGGCCTGCCAGATTTCCTGGAAATGCTGGAGGCGTCCCCCTTTGAACGTGGTGAGGGAGACCCGGTCACCTGCGTCTAGGGTAAGTGCCCCTCGCACCACCTCGGTTATCTCTGGTAAAACCTCGGTTGGATTGGCGTGGGCCTCTCGGCAAGCCACCCCTAACCTGGTCTGGTATCCTCCTCGTGTATCCCTGCCTCCGAAAGGTGTACTTGTGTCCACCTGACGAAGTGCTAGGTTGACTCTCCCTGCCCTGGTCAACCACTTTGTTGGTCTGATCGAAGACCTTCTCACGACCCCCACCTCTTTCTAGGAACCCCGCCAGTTTATCTTTATTGAATATATGTTCGGCGCTAGGTGGGATCTTGTTAAGAGCCTCTCGGGTGAAGGTGTCTTTTATACCGGAGAGGATTTTCTTCCGCCTCGTCTGAACCAACTCTGCCCGTTTTCCACAAAGGATTCGGGTGACGTCCTCAGACACTTTGTTTAGTGCTGAAGAGGGCCCGAACTCCTTTACGACCGTCTCAAAAAGAGCCGTACCGTTGGTGTGGTCGCTGACAGAGTCGACCACTCGCTGTAACGCGTCCCGAATACACTCCTTTTGCATTTTGGAGGCCGGCGATCGTACGCTCCATTAGAAGTATCGTTTGCGATGAACGATCGTAGGGGCGTAACTCATCGTTGAGTCCCAACTCAACGAAAGACGGGGCTGCCAAATATTGTTTTTGGGTTTCAGCGTAGCGAACCCCCGCCCAATTATCTGTGTCGAACAGTTGGAGCCTGGTAAGTTCCGCTACCCGAGCTTTGTCTGGCGTCGGAAAAGCAGGCTCCTGAACTATGACGCTAAATACAGGCAACGGAATCCTGTTGGGTTTTTCCGCTGTTTCAGGCCTTGCGGGTGGCCGTAAAAAACTTACCGGAGAGTCGATGTTTACCGTCGGCCTCTGCGGAGTAGGCACCACTGCAGGCAGACCCTGTTGGATCAAGATTGAAAAAATCTGTGATACCTTGTTGTCAAGAGACATTACTCTGTTGCCCTCAGTTCACCCACTGGATCGTCCAACAGCAATTCCGACTCATTCGAGTCGGTCTCCATCGCTAGTCCCTCCGCGACGTTGTTGGCTTCATTAAGCTCCATTATT
This sequence comes from Rhyacophila brunnea, assembly GCF_057557595.1. Taxonomy (NCBI): domain Eukaryota; kingdom Metazoa; phylum Arthropoda; class Insecta; order Trichoptera; family Rhyacophilidae; genus Rhyacophila; species Rhyacophila brunnea. The sequence continues at coordinate 58,752,015 of NW_028232965.1, read as the reverse complement.
GCACAAATTTCACAATTCAACTGCACTTAAATGTTTGACAATTTTTTTTCGCTTTGAACAAAGGCAATACATTCAAACAATTAAATAACCAAAGACAAAGCACGCTACGATACAAGCGTCAGTCCTGCCAGCCGGTAAAACAAGATGAGCAACCAGAGAGGTGAATAATCGAGAAAAAAAGGGGATAAAAAGGGGCCAGCACAAAAGAACATAAGGCAAAAAATAGATCAACATCTCAAGGGACTTCAGAATCAATAGCGAATAATTGCGAATTTTTCGCGTAATTTTAATGGAAAAACCATAAAAAATACATGAAAAAACATGCAATAAAATTACTCAAAGGAATGCATTTAAAAAATGTGGAAAAATATATTTGGTGTTAAAACTTGACGGCCATTCAAAATCAAATTTCTAGCTTAATATAAGCGATAAATTTTTTAAAAAACGTGTAAAAAGTTTAAATAAATATACATAATCGTATGCATTTAACAAAAAAAATTTAAGGCAAATTTATTGGTTCAAGTATCAAGTCACTAAATTTAAAAAAAATAGTATCTCTCACGATATAATCTCTAAAACAATAAAAGCACATGCACAAACGTAAGCCAATAATAGACAAATTGATGACCTAATAAAAAGTTTAAAAAGTTTGTTGGGTGATTCTAGTTAACGTTCATCAAATATTTCATATCAAATATCTCACGCACTATATAAGAAAAAAAATTAAAGGTATGCAGAATTGCCCACTAGTTATGCCACAAGAGAATTCACTAAAAAAAAAATTTTAAACCCACGCAGTCAGATTTTGCATACAAACTTAAAAATCAAATAGCGCGCTCAATATAGGTGAAAAGGCAAAAAGGAATCGTGCAATAACGTTTACTACCGACGCACAAGAGTTTACAAGTTTAGTGACACAAGTATTCAGCATTTAGCTGGGTCACCCAAATTGAAATGCGAATAACCCCCTTAATGTGCGTGCACAAACAAAAAAACGCGTGCACTAACGATGCACAAATGAATGCACTCAAAAAAGTTGAAATTTCAACATTGGGTGACCCAACGTTTAGCTGGAACACCCAATTTAACGATGCACAAACAAATGCACCCAAAAAAAGTTGGAGTTTTAACATTGGGTGATCCAGGTAAATGGACCTACATAAATTAGTGGTATGCACAAAGAGATTGAAAGACTGGAGAGGGAATACGCTATCATTTATGTACTAAAAAATACGTATCGGAGAAAGACAGTTGGTAATGTTGGTATTCTGGAGCTTCTTCAAGTTCGTGTGGTAAAACAACATGGCGGATATGATATTGTTATTCTCTCGATTTATACGTATTATACGTTATTATTCGGTAAAAAAATGTTTATTAATGGAAGAATACAAATGAGTAACAGCATTTCGGAACAATATGCATACTATTAATTATTTATACATTGATAATTTTCCCTAAAAGATCTTTTACAATAACAATTCAAAACTTTTACATCAAACGTCAAATGGTTGTTTATTGCGAAAAATCCAGGGCCATATGCATAATATTATGTTGTACCCAAAATATACGATGTCTTTTTCAAAGTAAAAACTGTTAGTGCTAGTTAATGACATTCATTATTTACATAGATGTTATATTTCATTTCAGAGTTAAATATATTTTTAAGAATACCAAACAAAAAATTGTATTTATATGAAGTATGTAATGGAGTATATGTAGCAATTTTATAATGTTATAGGTATGAATTAAATTATTTCAGATTTCCGAAAAATTAAGTTCTTCGGAAATTGTGGATTGATGCAGTCGGGCGGGAGAGCTGGGTGCCATCTAAATAGTCATTACTGTGTGGGAAGCATTTCTCGGAAAGTGACGTTAAATGAGTGTTAAAGTTAAATGAGAGTTAAAAAAGTGAGTTAAATAGATAAAATATTGTAATTAACTATATAATCAAATTTTCAACATACCTACCTGTATTTTGTTTAATAGGTTTGTATAAACAAGTAATTTTATACACAATATGTCAAAAACGAACCCATGTTATATTTTTATTTCATAAAATATTTTCAAAATACACATGTGTAAATAGGTAGGTAATATAATATTTTTTTTTTGTTTGTAATTAACTGTAATTATTTGTGTTTTTTATTTAACCGTTCTATCTAAACAATAATGCTAAATATAGAACAATATGTAAAAACAAGACCATATTTCTTATTCCAATATTTAACCATTTGCTATTAACTGATTTGTGTATAATTTTTCGTAATATTATTGTGTTTTTTGTGTTATTAAAAATAAAATACTTACATCCATTTGCATTATTTTTTCTTACCCTGAATCCTAATAAAGTTTTTATTGCGGGAACTTTTTATAATGAAAATACGTTTATCATAAATTGGTTGTAAGCTTGTGTTGATAAAAAAAAATACTCAGTGGGGCGTTTTTATGTCCAAGTACGGCCCATTTGCAGCAAAGTGTACCTAATTTCAGAGAAGTAAAACTTTCTCTCACAAAACGAGTACACACTGACATTTGTGTGCTACCTCTGGGGGAGGAGTCCAATCTCTTTGCGCTTGGCCGTAGTCATGGGGCGTCTTCGACGCGGAATAGGCGCGGGGACGGGCACGGGTAGAGTGTCCGTAGTAGCCCGCGCGCGTCCAGTCGTGTTCAGCGTCAAATCAGGGATAGGAAACCATAAACACAGAAAAGCTTTTACTGGAAAACTCCTATTTTAAATGGCAAAACTTTGCAGCAAAATATGGGGCCAATGAAATCAATATGGAAAGCACTAATTTAACAGAAGAATTTTATAACTTATACAAGAAACTGCGGGAACAACCAGACAAGTTTTTCGAAAAAGAGTAACATGAGAAAATATTTGATTAAGTATATTCTAATCAATGACATTAATATGGACGACGCATCTGGAAAGAAAAATGACACTCACTTTTTTGTCGGGTCTGCCGAATGGAATAATCTGTTCTAACGCCTTTACAATAAAGGTGATATTGCTATAAATTCCCGATGCTTTGTGTCGGGTCTGCCGAATGGTTCGGTTCGAACGGGTTCGCTCAAATGATGATTGTCACTAGAAACACTGTTCTAACGCCATTACAATAAAGGTTGATATTGCTATAAATTCCCGATGCGTGATGTCGCATAATGGAAATTGCGTGACGTCTACCTATATATGTGCGAATGTCGCTATGTGTGAATTTATTTTCTAACAACTGTATTGAGTGAGTCGTCCATTAATAATGTCATTGATTCTAATTGATCTAAGTTTTTTCTATTCCTTTTGAGTCATTTTTTGCGATCCGACTATCGCCTTTTGGCATCTTCAAATACCACCAATGGTGAATACACACTGTCATCTGATACAGTTAATTCCTGTTTATTTGGTAAATTTATATAATATATGAATTTAAATTCAAATTCCATCAAGTACGCTTGGTCGATTTTATGTTTTGATTATATATTGGATAATATGTAAGTTACAGTTTAAAAAAGACTTTTCGGTTCATATGGTGTGAATGTAGGTGTAGAATGTACACTTCATAACTTTGCACCCCGGCTCTAGGATGGAAATGATGTACCTACTTAATATATTTTATTTTTATTATGTTTATATTTTTTTATTAAGGAAAACAAACAGTTACATAGACTACAAATATGTATAAAATAAACTAGAAAAAGATATTGCAACAAGCAAAGTTTCCATATAAATTATAATAATTATAGTTAATCATATTATAATTTAAATACAGAGAAATTAGATAAAGAGATAAATGAGAAAGAATATTGAATAATTATAGACAAAAAAAATATTTTTTTATGTACCTACCTTTATAACTATAAGTAAGATAAGTATACAATATTATATTATGTGCGTTAAGAATTATTGAAATTTAAAGATATTATTTTTACATAATATATATACAAGTGAATATCATTTGATATAATTTTATGCGACGTAATAAGGCAAAAAGGCGTATCAGTGTAGTAAAAAGTGCAACGTTATAAAACGTATACCTACTTTACATCACTTCGCACTATCTATGCTTTGTGAAAATAATACCATAAATACACCAGCGCGCGCGGTAAGCTCATGAGTGCTCGTCCGTGGTGGTTAGGCGGGCGCGGGGCGGCGGCGGGGCGGGCAACTCAAACGTATGAACACGTCTCGACGTGTCCGTAGACAATGCGCGGGGACGGGTGTTCGCGCGTGTTGTTTTGGCGCGTCTAGCTCAACGCAGGCAAGATCGTACATGCGGCGGGCTCTTCCCATACTGCGCGCATAGAGGTGTCCGCACTGAATGGACGGGCACCGACGCGGGAAACGAGCGAGTTGCGGGTGTCTCAAACCATCATGAGCTTACCGCGTGCGTCTGGTGTATTTATGGTATTATTTTCACAAAGCATAGATAGTGCGAAGTGATGTAAAGTAGGTATACGTTTTATAACGTTGCACTTTTCACTACACTGATACGCCTCTTTGCCTTATTACGTCGCATAAAATTATATCAAATATATATAAAAATTATATATTCACTTGTATTAATATAATATGTAGTACTAAATAAATATATATTATGTAAAAATAATATCTTTAAATTTCAATAATTCTTAACGCACATATAATATTGTATACTTATTTTACTTATAGTTATAAAGGTAGGTACATAAAAAAATGTTTTTTTTTGTCTATAATTATTCAATATTCTTTCTCATTTATCTCTTTATCTAATTTCTCTGTATTTAAATTTTAATATGATTAACTATAATTATTATAATTTATATGGAAACTTTGCTTGTTGCAATATCTTTTTCTAGTCTATTTTATACATATTTTTAGTCTATGTAACTGTTTGTTTTCCTTAATAAAAAAATATAAACATAATAAAAATAAAATATATTAAGTAGGTACATAATTTCCATCCTAGAGCCGGGGTGCAAAGTTATGAAGCGTACATTCTACACCTACATTCACACCATATGAACCGAAAAGTCTTTTTTAAACTTTAACTTACATATTATCCAATATATAATCAAATTATAAAATCGACCAAGGGTACTTGATGGAATTTGAATTTAAATTCATAAATATAAATTTACCAAATAAACAGGAATTAACTGTATCAGATGACAGTGTATATTCACCATTGGTGGTGTTTGAAGATGCCAAAAGGCGATAGTCGGATCGCAAAAAATTACTCAAAAAGAATAGATAAAAACTTAGATCAATTAGAATATACCTAATCAAATATTTTCTCATGTTACTCTTTTTCGAAAAACTTGTCTGGTTGTTCCCGCAGTTTCTTGTAAGTATAAGTTATAAAATTCTTCTGCTAAATTAGTGCTTTCCATATTGATTTCATTGGCCCCATATTTTGGTGCAAAGTTTTGCCATTTCAAATAGGAGTTTTCCAGTAAAAACTTTTCTGTGTTTATGGTTTCCTATCCCTGATTTGACGCTGAACACGACTGGACGCGCGCGGGCTACTACGGACACTCTACGTGCTCGTCCGTGGTGGTTAGGCGGGCGCGGGGCGGCGGCGGGGCGGGCAACTCAAACGTATGAACACGTCTCGACGTGTCCGTAGACAATGCGCGGGGACGGGTGTTCGCGCGTGTTGTTTTGGCGCGTCTAGCTCAACGCAGGCAAGATCGTACATGCGGCGGGCTCTTCCCATACTGCGCGCATAGAGGTGTCCGCACTGAATGGACGGGCACCGACGCGGGAAACGAGCGAGTTGCGGGTGTCTCAAACCATCATGAGCTTACCGCGTGCGTCTGGTGTATTTATGGTATTATTTTCACAAAGCATAGATAGTGCGAAGTGATGTAAAGTAGGTATACGTTTTATAACGTTGCACTTTTCACTACACTGATACGCCTCTTTGCCTTATTACGTCGCATAAAATTATATCAAATATATATATAAAAATTATATATTCACTTGTATTAATATAATATGTAGTACTAAATAAATATATATTATGTAAAAATAATATCTTTAAATTTCAATAATTCTTAACGCACATATAATATTGTATACTTATTTTACTTATAGTTATAAAGGTAGGTACATAAAAAATGTTTTTTTTTTGTCTATAATTATTCAATATTCTTTCTCATTTATCTCTTTATCTAATTTCTCTGTATTTAAATTTTAATATGATTAACTATAATTATTATAATTTATATGGAAACTTTGCTTGTTGCAATATCTTTTTCTAGTCTATTTTATACATATTTGTAGTCTATGTAACTGTTTGTTTTCCTTAATAAAAAAATATAAACATAATAAAAATAAAATATATTAAGTAGGTACATCATTTCCACCCTAGAGCCGGGGTGCAAAGTTATGAAGCGTACATTCTACACCTACATTCACACCATATGAACCGAAAAGTCTTTTTTAAACTTTAACTTACATATTATCCAATATATAATCAAATTATAAAATCGACCAAGGGTACTTGATGGAATTTGAATTTAAATTCATAAATATAAATTTACCAAATAAACAGGAATTAACTGTATCAGATGACAGTGTATATTCACCATTGGTGGTGTTTGAAGATGCCAAAAGGCGATAGTCGGATCGCAAAAAATTACTCAAAAAGAATAGATAAAAACTTAGATCAATTAGAATATACCTAATCAAATATTTTCTCATGTTACTCTTTTTCGAAAAACTTGTCTGGTTGTTCCCGCAGTTTCTTGTAAGTATAAGTTATAAAATTCTTCTGCTAAATTAGTGCTTTCCATATTGATTTCATTGGCCCCATATTTTGGTGCAAAGTTTTGCCATTTCAAATAGGAGTTTTCCAGTAAAAACTTTTCTGTGTTTATGGTTTCCTATCCCTGATTTGACGCTGAACACGACTGGACGCGCGCGGGCTACTACGGACACTCTACGTGCTCGTCCGTGGTGGTTAGGCGGGCGCGGGGCGGCGGCGGGGCGGGCAACTCAAACGTATGAACACGTCTCGACGTGTCCGTAGACAATGCGCGAGGACGGGTGTTCGCGCGTGTTGTTTTGGCGCGTCTAGCTCAACGCAGGCAAGATCGTACATGCGGCGGGCTCTTCCCATACTGCGCGCATAGAGGTGTCCGCACTGAATGGACGGGCACCGACGCGGGAAACGAGCGAGTTGCGGGTGTCTCAAACCATCATGAGCTTACCGCGTGCGTCTGGTGTATTTATGGTATTATTTTCACAAAGCATAGATAGTGCGAAGTGATGTAAAGTAGGTATACGTTTTATAACGTTGCACTTTTCACTACACTGATACGCCTCTTTGCCTTATTACGTCGCATAAAATTATATCAAATATATATATAAAAATTATATATTCACTTGTATTAATATAATATGTAGTACTAAATAAATATATATTATGTAAAAATAATATCTTTAAATTTCAATAATTCTTAACGCACATATAATATTGTATACTTATTTTACTTATAGTTATAAAGGTAGGTACATAAAAAATGTTTTTTTTTTTGTCTATAATTATTCAATATTCTTTCTCATTTATCTCTTTATCTAATTTCTCTGTATTTAAATTTTAATATGATTAACTATAATTATTATAATTTATATGGAAACTTTGCTTGTTGCAATATCTTTTTCTAGTCTATTTTATACATATTTGTAGTCTATGTAACTGTTTGTTTTCCTTAATAAAAAAATATAAACATAATAAAAATAAAATATATTAAGTAGGTACATCATTTCCACCCTAGAGCCGGGGTGCAAAGTTATGAAGCGTACATTCTACACCTACATTCACACCATATGAACCGAAAAGTCTTTTTTAAACTTTAACTTACATATTATCCAATATATAATCAAATTATAAAATCGACCAAGGGTACTTGATGGAATTTGAATTTAAATTCATAAATATAAATTTACCAAATAAACAGGAATTAACTGTATCAGATGACAGTGTATATTCACCATTGGTGGTGTTTGAAGATGCCAAAAGGCGATAGTCGGATCGCAAAAAATTACTCAAAAAGAATAGATAAAAACTTAGATCAATTAGAATATACCTAATCAAATATTTTCTCATGTTACTCTTTTTCGAAAAACTTGTCTGGTTGTTCCCGCAGTTTCTTGTAAGTATAAGTTATAAAATTCTTCTGCTAAATTAGTGCTTTCCATATTGATTTCATTGGCCCCATATTTTGGTGCAAAGTTTTGCCATTTCAAATAGGAGTTTTCCAGTAAAAACTTTTCTGTGTTTATGGTTTCCTATCCCTGATTTGACGCTGAACACGACTGGACGCGCGCGGGCTACTACGGACACTCTACCCGTGCCCGTCCCCGCGCCAATTCCGCGTCGAAGACGCCCCATGACTACGGCCAAGCGCTACCCGTGCCCGTCCCCGCGCCAATTCCGCGTCGAAGACGCCCCATGACTACGGCCAAGCGCTGATGGTTTGAGACACCCGCTACTCGCTCGTTTCCCGCGTCGGCGCCCGTCTATTCAGTGCGGACGCCGGACACCTCTATGCGCGCAGTATGGGAAGAGCCCGACGCATGTACGATCTTGCCTGCGTCGAGCTAGACGCGCCAAAACAACACGCGCGAACACCCGTCCCCGCGCATTGTCTACGGACACGTCGAGACGTGTTCATACGTTTGAGTTGCCCGTCCCGCCGCCGCCCCGCGCCCGCCAAACCACCACGGACGAGCACTTTGGGTATGCACCTTTTTCAATCAATAAACTTTCTTTTTATATTATTTATTTTATCATATTTTAGTTTATTCTATTTTATTTTAATTATTTAATATTTTATTTTATCATATTTTAATTTATTATATTTTATTTTAATTATTTTATATTTTAATTTATTATATTTATTTTATATTATATTTTATTTCATCATATTTTAATTTATTATATTTTATTTTATCATATTTTAATTTATACATATTTTATTATCTATGGTCATCATGCGGCAACATTGAAAAATCAACTGTCAGTCGTCAAAATAATTAGTCCAATGTTAGTCTATAGTCTATGGTCGTCACCATAGTACTGGCTGTCAAAATTGCGTAAAACTACTTTCTATAAAACTTTATTATAGTTTGTGAAACATGTATCTTATATAAATAATAATAAGGTATTAACGATGTCTACACCGCCGCCGGTGAAACCTCCGAGAGGAATGAAACAAGGGAGAGAAACGGTGAGAGATTTTCGAGCAAATCTGTCACGGGTCTCGCTCGCACCGCCCACTGATTGAATAATATTATTGATTATTTGTTTTTATCGGCGACACTCGAATGACCCGAATCGTAAATTATTTTATCGAAATACCTACAATGCCGACTGCGGGTGTCAGCGACTGGATCGTGGAGATTAGGTCCTTTGCTATACTCGAACGGCGAATTGCGAAGGTGTCAATGAGAAACAAATAATCGAGGCTCGAGCGATAGATCAAAATTGAAATGTGATATTTTAATATTTGTTTCAGAGCGGTCTCCTTATGTCCGTCATTCGGACGCTCTCCGCCAGCGAAACAAATGAGCAGCGAGACCGAGAGAAGGCGAAACTGGAAAAGGAATACAAGAAGTGCGACCGCAGAGTGGACGAGCTGGTGTCTGAGCACGACGACGAGCTGGCGCAAGTCATGCAGGTGAGCTGTCTCTCTCTCTAGAGGCTCTAGACCTGGATCGGAAATTGGACTGTTTCATTTCCGAATCTTTCAGAAAAGAAGACACAAAGTGGGTCGTGTGACTGGTCCTCCGCCCTCGCGCACCGCCGTCAGCTGTCAGACGCCATTTCTGGATTTTATTACAGTGTTGCTATCTTTTTGTCATCGAATTATAGTACATGCGCATCTATTCTATACACAAGTCTGCTTTCGCCCTCTATGGCAGCTAACTAGGGTAGGAAAGTATCGAAATATTAACACTTATTGTAAAAATTACAATAAGTTAGCCGTCTGAACTGTCAAAACTGCCTACCTCACTCTAAAATTTATCACAGCCAAGCCACCGCCTGTGCCGAGTTCATTGTTTGGTGAAAGAATGTATCATTTATTTATTCATTCAAGAAATGTATTATGAAATAACAGTGATTAGCTCATGCGCCACAATGCACAGTAAAAATGCAAAATGTACAACGATTATAAAAAGTGTAGTAAAGAAGCTTATTAAGTCGATGATTAAAAATTGAATAAAATGTCCTTTCATAGGTGCATACACCGCTTATAAATAAATTAATAAAAAGTGCGCAGGTGAAGAAGTATGGATGGACAAGGATTGTATCAAAGGTATACCCAGAACAAAATATCTGAAATTTCTTTTAATTTTGATTGATGAAAGAGTCTGTACATCCTGGAATACAACAATTGAATAAATTTTCTAAATAATATATTTAAACTGCAGGTATTCGGCGGGGTGTGCGGTGCGGTTGGTGCGTGCCGGGCAAGGGTGCGGGGGGCGCGGGCGAGACTGGCAGGCTGCAAGCAACTGCTGCGCTGGCGCCGTGCTGAACTACGCCGCCTCTGCGGGGAAGGCGCTCAGCATCGCCACGCTCTTCAGCTTCTTCAACAAATGTACTTGTCCCGTCCCGATTTACTTTATATTTACATTGGATTATTATTTTTTCATCCGACCTTGGCTTTCGGGTCTTGTCCAAAAGTTTTGACAATTCGACCTTGTGGAAAGCGCTCAATGCGGAGGTTGTTCTTTCGCAATTTGCAATTTTTCATAGAGAGGTTTATCGCAGAATTGATTAGTTTAAAATATTGACAAGAAGGAAGTGCACATTGTATTAAAGCAATATTGTCCTGTGCCATATTATTTTCTTAATTTTCCGGGTTGCCATGTTTCAGCGAGCAACTGACGGGAGTGGGGGCGGAGCTGAGTGGACACCTGGCACGGGGACACTACCTGAGCGCGGCGTGCGTCCTACGAGCGGCCCTCGTTACAGCGCAGACCAGCCTTTGTCGAGTGGAAGCACTACAGTATCTGCGCACCGACATGGAGGTAACCACAATTTTTACACTTCCACTTTTCTGTCCCGCTTTAAAAATCATCCGAGCCAACACATTGATGGATTATTTAATTGTGCAGGGATAAAGAATGAGCTATAGTTTATTTATTACAGCACATGTACGCATGTGTACTAGATTTCTATTGAAAATTATTTTATTGAAAGGACTGTCAAGAAATTTTTCACAAAACATGCACAACGTATTTCTCTTTTTCAGGCAAAGCGACAGCTGGTATATGACTGTGTTTTGAGCCGGCTGAATTCGGAGCTATATGAGATGAACGCGGACGATGTTGCTCTCAAGAGGCAGGGCAGTGCCCGACGACCGGGTAATTTTTCCAACTGTCAACTTCACTCTGCCACAACCCCACACCCTTACTATTTCATACTTTTTTAAATCAGAGGAACCATCACAGTTTTACAGACACCACAGACTACTGCACTACCTACAGACATTAGGTTTTGACAATTCTGACTTCAGACTCAATGATCTTGTAGAGCTCATGATTATAACAACATTGCCAGATCCTATCCTTGCAGATAGGGCTGAATAGCCTTTGCAAGATACTACGCTCAAAACACCTATATCTTCTGGAAGTCACGTTTCGAACCGCATCACAATACTGGTTTAACCTATTAAGTATTAAGTGCCGGAGGTTTTGTATGGCGGCATGTGAGAGGCTGCAAATTTTTTAGCAAAAATGAACCTTATTATATATATATATATTTTAAATATATTTAAAGTTTATCATAAACACTTAGGTACCAATCATATGCTAAATGTCTCATTATTGGGCCAGTATTCTTCCGAATTTTAAATTATTCAAAACAAACGCCTGTGACTGGCATTCTGTCTTCAAAGACAGGCGAATAAGTCCTCGTTTTTGCATGGCTGGCACTGTACACCCGGCCATATCCACAAACATGTTCGCTTTGAACATATATAATTTTGAAAAACACTTTCTGAGAGAGTATATTATTATAACCAAAAGAAAAAATCTTTTTTTTTGAAAAAAGTAAGTCACTCCGACGGGGAATCGAACCCCGTATCTCCCGGGTTTACGCCCCATCCGTAACCAGTATCCTACGGTGTGACATACTAATTGCGACAAATTTTAACTATTGTTCAATTTTAATACCTACTCATCAGCGTTCTTCCAAAATGTTCACTTTGGTTTGGTTCGAAATATTTTATAATATAATAAACAGATATTTATATTCCTTGATAATCTGTTGGATTGAAGGTGTCTATAAAGAAAAGATTTGTTTAGATTTTAAAATAAAGCACTCATGGGTGAAGACCCATTCAAATGAATTAATTGAATCCATCTGTTTTAGAACCACCGCGACTGAAGAGCGCCCGATCAGAAGACAGTGTCCCGGACGTCACTCCACAGTTTGAGGTGAGCCTCGCCGACGAGAACAAAACCGCTGAGACGACATTCGCCCTCCTTGTGGAAGCCCTGGCCGCCGTGGACAAGTTACGCGAATCGGCCGAGGTGAGCGTCTGCTCCTTCCGTCCCCTACCCACCGTGATGCTTTACCCCCTTCTCCGTTATTGGCTAAAGTCCTTTCTGATCGCAGGCCGTGAAGGTACAGATGCAGACGGAACTGCTGCGGGTGATTGCATCCACATCGCAGACTGTACTGGAAAGCGGATCGTCGGTGTTGGCACTGCCGGCGTCGGGCCCCGAGGGCGTAGGAGCAGGTGCTGAGCGGGAAGCGCTAGCCGCACAGCCGCTGCAGGAGCTCACCTCACTTCTGCTGGAGCACTTCCGCGTGATCGCCGGTCGCCACCGGACGCTCCTGGAGGTCTGGAAACGTGCTCTCGCCAAGTATAGCATTCCAGTTTCGCAGCTCTACACAGTGCAGCACTATTGGAGCAGAGTCCAGGCAGTGGTGAGTGTGGACCTAAAAATATCTCGTTAAGTGCTGGGGAGCAACTAGGGCTTCCAATTAACCGCGGTAAAAGTACTACCCGGTTAACCGGTAATTTAGGATTAAGTGACCAGCTAACTAAAAAAACTTATTACTAAAAATATGAGTTTTTCCTTTTATAATGGTTTAATTGAAAGAAAAAATTTGGTACTTTTATTAATTTAATAATACATAATAAAATACAAGATAATTAGGTAATGAAATTTATAAAAAAATATCAAAATTGGAATTTACCCATTTCAAAATATTAAAATACGACAATATACATACCAGTGAAGAGCATTCCTAGCAATATTCGATAGATTACTATTTAATATTTATTATGTAGGATGTTAATTATTGCGCAATTGCACACAAAATTTTACATAACGATTCTAAACGTTATATTATTATCATCAGCTGGGATTGATCCATTGCTGGAAGGAGGTCTCCCCTAACTTCCTCCAATCTTCTCGGTCCCTATATTATATATTATGTATGTTGCTTGACACTTTCATGGTTGGCTCTATATTTTAAATAGTAGGTAAATATGCTTATAAAGCGTCAATTACATTGAGCTACTTTACGAGCTGCTTGTTGGCAATGTACAATCTGTCTGTAAACTCGCCCAGTGTCATCATTGAACAAGCTAACAAGCAGATTGTAAACAATCTACCGAGAAAAGTTGAAAGCCGGTCAACTTTACACGCTACACGCCGGCGCGTGGGCCTACTGTGTCTGCGCAGTAGCAGGGAATGGGACAACTGGACGCCAGGACAATTGGATGCCGCACTGTCTTGGACACGTAAACAGAATGTAGACGAGGAATTTTAATCATAATATAATAATTTAAATATAAATAATAATTGAATATACATAATTTTGAAAAACACTTTCTGAGAGAGTATATTATTTTTATAACCAATAGATAAAATCTTTTTTTTTGAAAAAAGTAACCCACCCCGACGGGGAATCGAACCCTGTATCTCCTGGTATCAAAATTATGTATGTTCAATAATTTGAATGATACATTCTTAAATCTTGTGAATTATTCGTTGAATAAAAGAAACAGTTAATTATAAGTTGTCCTGGCGCCAAATCGTCCTAGACCCCAGTAGCAACCTCCCGGTAAAGAAAAACTTCGTTCTGTCAAAATAGTTGCTGGCTTGTTGGCTTCTCAGCGAATGGAAAGTTTTGTGTGTCACAATCGCAGTAGCTGAATCGCCCGCTATTAAATTTGCCAACAAACAGCTCGTAAAATAGCTCAATGTAATTGACGCATTATATTGCAGTTACTACTTCGTATTACCTACTATACACAATGTATGTGTGTGGTAGGTAATTCAATTAGTTTCATAAACTTAATTAGGTAAAACCTATGTATCAAAAAGTTGGTATACAATATACATTCATGTATTTTGTCAAGAGCAACTCTACAAGAAAATATTACCATGCGCATTTGATATAATATCGTTTATGTAAGTTCAATACCGCGGAAGAACCATTTGTCAAAATGTTCAGGAGAGACAAAAAACCTTGCAATTTCGTCAATAAAAAAGATAAAAAATAAATTTAAATGCACTTTATTGTGTCTTCCTGTTTTATATTAAAAAATATATTTTTACTATCGTATGCATCTGTGGCCATATATTGCCATAGGATTATTTTGTAAATCAGTTGGAACTTACGCTGTATTGCCGCAACTCTCCGCTCGTCCGCTGTATTGGATCTAGGGATATACACGGTCTTGCTTGCTTCTTTAGTATGGATAATTCATGCGCGGTATTGATTTTAACCGAGTCATTGGTCAATTTCAAAATTTGAATCCACCAATCAATGCGGCTTATGCCGTTTAACTGAAAGCACCAAAAATACGTATTTGAACATATTGGCTCATATGCGGTATTGAACTTACATAGACGATATACCTATCTATAATATGCAGACAAACGTAAATAACTCAATACAAAAATATTTCAGTTTCATATTATCACACAATATACCTATTAATTATGTATGTGTAGAAACATATATATAGACAAATTTAATATAAAATGTAATATAATTATATAATTGAATAATAACATTATAAGATACAATTTGTGGGTACGTACTAATAAATTAATACTAACCAGTGCTAACTGTACTAACCTATTCTTATATATGAAATGAGTAGCATTTTTATTGTTTATAATTACTAATGATCTATTATTAGGTTTTGACGATTTATACGCTTATCGAGTGTATTATTAGTGTTAAGGTAGGGTTTTTTTTACAAACACTTCAACTATTCATAATTTGTTTGTTATATTTTTTTTTGTGATCCTTGACCTAATAGGTAGGTGATAAAGTTTTTACCTACTTTATTGTATTAATTTGTTATATGAGTTAATTAATGTTAACTGTATTCGTTGTCAGTGTGTATTTGCCTTTTGGTGAGTGCACATAGTGCCTGAAGATGCCGAGACGCGAAACCCGGTTCGAAAAAATTGATTCAGATGGAATAGTACAAAACTTAAATCCATTACAATTTAAATCAAAATTCCATTAAGTACCTTCGGTCGATAGTATTAACATTAAATTATTTATTACATTGTCGGAAATTTAAATAGATTATACCTATTCTAAAGACCAGATGCAAAACAACTGACGTAGCATATTGGCCTGCGTAATAAATAAGGTATTATGACATTTTTAATGTAAAGAAATTTCACTACCTAGGTACCTGATTTATTTGTTGTCAATCTATTCTATTTAATTGGCTCTTTCATACAAATACCTACTTTCATACAATAACCGGTTATCCATGTAAAATTCCCCGATTTTCGGTTATTTTAAAAACCCGCGGTTACCCGGCTAACCGGTTTCAGTTAAAACCGGTTTGGAAGCACTAGGAGCAATCTATTGATCATACCCCTTATCTGTTTCAGCTGCAGCTACTGCTGACGGACCACTTGGACATCCGCAGTCTGAAGACGGGCTCAGGGACAGGACCGCAACCCGCCTTCCAGGAGCCACCTGTAGGCGCCGACGTCAACTCCCACTTCATCAAGAAGAAGCCGCAGAGGTTGGGGAGTTATTTCTTCCATGTTTGATAGTTTATTATCTCTGTACCTATTGGTTGAATCTTCTCAAATCAAATCAAAAATCTTCTCTGACGTGGCGTGGCGGTCGAATGATCTGCCGCTGAGCTTTATTCACAAGTTAAGATTGTGCAAAATATCTCTTATACTTCAATTATGTACCTAAAGCCCCCGATTAGGTTAGGTTAGGTTCAAACCACCAATCTTTCAGTTAACAGACCGATATGCTGCCCGTTTCGACACCGAGTCCGCAGCAAGAGCGATTTTAGAGAAGAATAATTAATTACACACATAGACTCGCAAGATAGATTCCTTGGATTTCTTGCTGTATTCAAGTGATATAGGTAAATTAAAATAATTTTAAATTAATAATTCTAATCTAATGATAAATTATTAAATATGTTTTGCTATACTTCCAATCAAAACATAACTCTGCAAAAATACTTCTACCTACGTAAATAACAAGCAAGTAGTATAATGGCCCGAACACATTACCATTACCTCACCCCATTCTTGATCTCAATGTTTCTAGGTCTGTCTCAGCATGACAACACGTGATATTGGTAATGTGCTAGAGCCGTAAGTTGCGGTTCATGTTTTCAAGATATCATTTTATCAAATTTAATATATTCAGTCATTCGGTTGGAAATAATAAAATAATGCAATATTGAAAATAGAAAGCTAGCAGAAATTGGTTTCAATCGACAGATCTCTGGGTCACAGGGCCGGAACGTTTCTGCCACTATGCGACTATGCAGCAGCTGAAAAACATAATAAAGTTTGAGGTATTGTTTTTAAATGGGGTTAAATGGGGTTGCCGATATTCTCATTTTAACAGAGATGATATTTATTTATGGGATGAGGTTATAAAAATAAGTAAATAAATTAATAGAATTCTTCTTCTTCTTTCACCCTGTCACGTCCCAACATTGGGGCATAGGGCAAGCACAAGTTGGCGCCACTTCCCTCGGTCCATCGCCAACTCCTGCGCCTCCCGCCATGTCAGACCTGCAGCACGTAGGTCGCTTTTGTAGCATCGCTGCTGGGTGAGGGAGGGCCGGCCACGGCGACGGAACCCTTGAGGCTGTGCCACAAGGGTACGAAGTGCCGCACTCTTTGGCGGCATCCGGAATACATGTCCCAGCCACGTAAATCGTCTCTTCATGATAACTTCAATCACCGAAGGCTGTTGTGTCTGCTCACGAACTCGGGTGTTTGTAATGCGGTCGTACCGATGTACCCTTAAGATTCGGCGGAGACATCGATTCTCAAAGCTCAAAAGCCGAGACTCTTGAAGCTTAGTAAGATGCCATGTCTCACAGCCATACAGGAGCACAGGTAGCACGCACACGTTAAACAAACGACATTTGGTCCTCACAGAATACAGCCTTGACCTCCACGCGACTCCAAGTTGGTTGAACGCAGAGCCCGCCACACCCATGCGGATTCTAAGCTCACTAGAAATACCACCATCATCGGCAACCGTGGCACTCAAGTATTTGAATCTGGACACCAGCTCGACGGGCAGACCAGAAACCCGCAGAGGAGTGTCGGCGTCGATGCATGCAGCACTGCACATGGATTTGGTCTTAGCGGCATTCAGATGAAGACCCACACGCATCGAGTTCGCGGCTAGCCTGTTCACGGTTACCTCCAACCTTTCGATCGTCGAGTCAAACACGACTGCATCGTCTGCATACTCCAAGTCGCACAGTCTTTCTTCGCATAGATCGGTTGTGTCATCATGATGTAGGCGTATCCCACTGTCGGGGCAAACCGTCTTATGCATTATGAAATCCATCGTGATGATAAAAAGAAAGGGCGCAAGTATACATCCTTGCTTGACTCCTGACGTGATTTGAAAGAGGTCAGAGGATGTTCCGGCTGCTCTCACGCGACACTCTTATTGGTGTAGAGAGCACTTATCATGGCGACCAGTTTCCGTGGGACACCATAGCCTAGCAGAATTTGCCACAGAGATTCACGATGAGGACTGTCAAATGCCTTTTCATAGTCCACGAAGCAGCAGGCGACAGGTATATTCATCTCTTGGTACTGTTGCAGGAGGCATCGGAGAGTTGAAATATGCTCTGAGCAGGACTTCCCCGGGACAAATCCACTCTGCTGCGTACGCAAAACGTCCAGCATGGGACTTCTAATCCTGTACAGGAGAATCTGCGCCAACACCTTCCCGGGAACGCTGAGGAGAGTGATTCCTCTGTAATTATTACAGTCTTGTGGGTTACCCTTTTTGTGCAGAGTAACAACGGTACCATCCCTCCAGGCTTTGGGGCACTGCTCCCTTTCCCACACCTCGTGCAGATGGTCACACAAGGACGGCAATACAGCGCTCAGTCCGCAGAGCAGAAATTCTGCATGGATGCCGTCATCTCCAGGAGCTTTCCTGTGCTTCAGTCTTTTGACAGCCTCTTTAACTTCAGCAGTTGTCGGAGGATCTTCGCAGAATCCCGATGCAGTAGTGATTCCGAGGGCGGTGATCTCCGATGGAATATCGAAGGGATGCAATGGAGGTGGGCGATTCAGAACATCACTGAAATGTTGGCGCCATAGCTCCTGGACCTTTGCAGGTTCAGTGACTGTCACTCCGTCAGAGTTGCGTAATGCAGTGACCACTGGACGTTTCCTACCGCAAATTGCTCTGGTGATGCGGAAGAGAGCACTTGGATTATTCTTGCAGGCAGCAGATTCCGCATCCCGAATGAGGTCATCCAGGCGTCGGCGCTTATCGCGGCGGGCAGAACGCTATACCACGCGGTCCATTGTCTGGTATTCCGCGCTGCGCTGTGGGTCGTATGTACCATTGTCTCGCAATTCTTTCAGGAGCTTCCTCTTCTCAATCATCTCCCATGTATGAGGTGACATCCAGTCCGGCCTGTGCGTATGCCGCTCTCCTAAGGCAGTAGTTGCGGAGCTCATTATAGCATCCCGGAATAATATCCATTTTCCTTCTAAAGGATCCGAGTCGATGGAAGACGTGAGAGTTCGAGCATCATATAAGCGCTTCCGCAGCTCCAGCACATAGGTTGCACGCACACGGGTACTTTTCAGTTTTTCCACATCGAGTCTGACCGTCGTTTTGGGACTCGTTTGAGGTCTATACGGGATTTCCCGACCAAGAGTTCGTGGTCACTTGCACCTCTATATGTCCGCACGGCTAGCAGTTCATGCCGGTATTTCGCTTTGACCAAAATGTGGTCGATCTAGTTTCTTGTATTACCGTCTGGCGACGTCCATGTATATTTGTGGATGGTCTTATGAGGGAAAAGACTACCACCAATCATAAGACCATTCATTGAGGCAAAATCTACCAGACGGGAACCATTATCGTTCATTTGGCCAAGGCCATGTTTTCCCAGCACAAAGGGTCCACGCGAGGGGTCAGATCCTACTTTGGCATTTAGATCACCAAGGATAACTGCATGATCACAGCTGGGGATATTTCCAGCGTCTTCCGCCAAACTTTCGTAGAATGTATCCTTATCTGCATCGCTAGCAGCCTCTGTGGGAGCATAGCACTGTAGAAAAATGATGGAGCCCGACTTGGTCTTGAAGAAAGCACGGAGTAGACGTTCGGAGATAGGTTCCCAGCTGATCAGGCACTTGCAAGCTTCCTTGGACATTAGCGATCCGACTCCACTACGTCGCAATGTTGCGTGTCCGGAGTACAATAGACGAAACTCACGAATAAACTTCTCGCCAATGCCAGTGAGTCGACACTCACTGATCCCGAGAACATCTAACTTGTATTGAGAAAGTATTAGACTGTTAGATGCTCGGCCTTTCCAGGGACATTTAGAGTACGGATATTGTAGGTTCCAAAACAAAATCGTTTACCAAATTCAGGCGAGGTCGTCAAGATGGAAACGGGGGTCCAAGGCTTCCCTGTGCTTGGATTAATCTGTTGTTTTAGGGTGTGCAGGTGATCATCCCACAGCACCCGAGTTCACTGGTGGGGTTGCCACCTTAGGGCCCGTGAACATGCCCTGGTTTTCTGTAGGGGTTTTCCTTCCCGTAGCCAGAATGTACCATTAATAGAATTACATACATAATAAACCATCTGTTCACATCATCACATACTTTTATAAGATTCAATTCTTCCGTGCACACTGGTGTTTTTAAAAATGTTGTCCCTAATGAATTTTTATTTTCATTTGAGGAAAACTAAGAATATAATTAATCCGCATCGACCTGGAAATTCCTAATCTCTCGTGCGATCTATGTTTTCAGCAAAAGAAAGAGCCGCCTGTTCAAGTTTTCGGGCTCGGCCATGGAGGAGAGGGCGTCAGAGGGCGCAGCTCCAGCCGGCGAGGGTGGGAAGGGCCCCCGATTGGTATGCACGCCTGCCCCTGAACATCTTGCTCACATCTACCGCATGCTGGACGACTTCATGGAAGAGATTGAGGCCGTCATTGGGTACCGTTTCATGTTCTCGTTGCTTTCTCTCATTAAAAATTTCCTATGTCTCTCAGCTAAATCAGTCTCCTGGCCAGATAGTGCCGGATTATAACAGGTGTAACATTTACTTGAACTGAGGAGCTCGATTATTTTCTGTAGCAGGTATTGAAGATGTCACTGTTTTTTCTTTGGATATGGACATTCAATGTGATGTCATTTTACAGATTCTTTTATTTTACATTATGTATTTATGAAATAAGTTTTTTTTACAATGTATTTTCAAATAATTGCAGTGCTGCTAAAATTATTAATGTTTTTAATAAACCTGAACTAGTACACGCTCGCATAATAACTAATTTAATAGATACATATTATGGCCGGAACACTTTACCATCACGTCACATGCTGTCATGCTAACATAGAGATAGCACATAACATGATGATAATGTGTTCGGAACATTATGTACATTGTATGAAATGAAGTTATGTAATATGAGCGTAATTTTTTTAAAGTTGCCGTGTACATTGCATCAACGCCGAGACTTGTCAGTATTTTTTGTTGGATTTTGGCATATTTCTCGTCTGAAGTTATAGGTAAAAGTCGTACGGGATTGCTGCCGATTGATGGCATAGGCTGGGGCGTATTAAAACTTTTTACACAATATTTTTCCGCTAACTGTTTAATTACACCAAGCTGAAACTCAGCCAATGTTTTTTTGTTACCGGTAATAAATTTGTATAAATAAAAAAAGTCCGATAAATATAGATCCACCATATAAAAACCAACTTTCTACATGAAATTTGAGTGCCAAAGGAGGACTAATAATTAGCCTTAGCCTCGGTCTCCGCCTTTCAAATCTGACATCTCTTTTCGATTCTTCCTGACTGTTCCACAAGCCAAACAATTGGTCATTTGGGTGTGAAGATATTTGAATACATTACATTTAAGCTGGACTAGTGTACCAAATGAATTATCACAACCTGCCAATGTGGCCTTGCCAATATAGTCGACAACAATGTCATTACGACCGCACCTGAAATGTCAAATTTTTGTGTGTTCTCCCCACAATAAAATATGATAAAGTGGATAATATTATATCCTGTCATTACATCGCAGACCACACACATTTTTATTCAAAATCATTTTGTTTTGCATAAAATGAACCGTTTAAAAATTAACCTCCCTTTAAGAGGATGTCTTTGGCTCAATTTACGATGAAATGTGACTTCAACGCCATCTAAAGGCATCTTACCATGAATTTCTAAAAATTATTACTAAAAACTTTGGTCGATCGCAACCAGATGGCAATAAAATATAAAATAAAATATTGAGTGTCGCCACATATCAAAAATCATAAGCTTGATAAAAATGCATTTAAATTTATTATATATTTACTTACCTATGTAAAAATATTTACAATTAATATTAACCCCATAAAATATTTACAATTCTGACATGTCTATTTGATTTGATTTAAAGTGTTTATGATTTTTACATTTTGTTTACCGTAGTTTTTTTACAGTGGCAATAAAAGGGTAACCTGTCCAGTCAATGAACCAGATTTTTTTACGTTGTCAATTCTAATTAATATAAATATTTTTCTACAGTAAAGTTCATTTATAGTAGTAAATGAACATTTAAGTACAAATGTTTATAAGATTGAGTTTAATCTTGAACAATTGACAATTACATTGAATTTTTAGAGGTGGAATAAAAAAATGATATTAAATGAATAGCAAAACAAATGCCATTCGAATTATTATTAAACAAAATAAGGAATATACAGTTGTACTTGGTTATTACTAGGAAGGTTGGACCGGCTGAATTTGCTCGTTATAAGCGGTACTCGTTATATCAGAGAATATGTATTTTTATTGTCGGCGAAAACAATTAGACACTTAACTAGTGTCATAAACGTAATCCGTCCCCGGCGGCATCCTGTCTGATCGGATTTTATTGCTTAGGGTCGAAATGTTTTTAAACGATCAACACATTAACAGTATTTTAGCTCGGTATATTCGATAAGTATCTCGTTATAACAGTGAATAAAAATGTATGGAGAAAATCATATACCAAATGTCAACGATTGTTTCCTCATTACATCCGAGATCTCGCTATGTCCGAGATTGTAATAACCGAGTTCGACTGTAGTTATAATTATGACATAGTCGATATATAGACATCCCAATTCGTTTCATTTCAACCATGTCCGATCCTAATGGGATCATATGGGCCTCCACAGAGTGGACGGTTTCTATTAACTAACTAACTATATCCGAGATAAGAATAAAGTAAGACACGCAACGAATTGAATAAAAAAAAAGTTGGAGGTAAGAAAAAACGTAAATAAACATGGGAACAAATCTTGAAACCCAAGGACAAAAATGTAAAACGTAAGAAAAAAATTTAGAATTTGAGGTAAGTGCACCACTGATTACATCATATTCTAAGAAAAAGACAGAATGTTAATTCTTTGAAAAAATCTAATGTCGATTTTAACGAACAGTGCAAGATAAAATAAAAGATAGTTATATTTATTTTACCTATAAATATGTAAGTGAAATGGATTTGGAGATATAAAAAGAAACCTTTTTGGCCCAGTGGTTTCTAGGTGTGGACTTTTGTAATTCCCTCATCTCGAATAAATAATTAAAAATTATCAACACCTATACCATATTCCTAGGTATCTACTATGATTGAAAAGTAGATCTTAATTTTTGTATTTATGATTGCTTCATAAAAAAACAATATTTACGACTTTATGATGTGGCAGATAAATGAGCAACTAAATAGTGATCCAAATATTATGAAAAGTCCAACTATCAAAGCATCACGGCATAAAATTAGTAATACCACGGTTATACACAATTTATTGTACCTACCTATTGTTATAATTTTCTTAGTTCATTTAATCGTTGTTTTAATTTAATTTATTTTAATTCAAATTTATCTCTTATGTGTTCATTCACTGAATTGTTTACCCTATCCTTTCAAAGCGTATATTCTTTACTTTTTTCAGCATACTAAATTATCAACCTCCACTTTTTGATAGGACGACAGGCAGTTATAATAGGCACGTAGATAATAATTTTAAGGCCGTAGACAGGAATGAACGTTCGATGGCTCAAATATAGTACAATAGTATGTATGTAATGAAAGTTAGGGTACAAGTCGGTTATCCTGGATTCAGCGGCAAACACTTTATTTTCAATCTATGTGTGTGTGTGTGTATTTTTTAATCTATGTAGGTATTGTTTCAAAAATGGTTCGATTTATTTCCGCGTTAGCAGCACATGACGATCAAATCTTGTCAAATATTAATTTTATATACAATCGATTAGTTAATATACAAAAATACAAGATTAAATTTAAATAACTCCCCTGAAAATTAATAAATAATATTTTTAATAGAAACGCTAATCGTTTTTCGTCGTTTATTGCGTCTAAACCGAGATTTTTCGATTTTAATTACATGCTTTCTAACCTCTAAATCAGCGATACTCAGCCTCCGGCCCGCGGGCCACATGCGGCCCTTTAAACTTTTATGTGCGGCCCGAAACACATTTATTATCAGGAATTTCGTATATCTTTAGATTCGTTTCGACTTTTTCGACACCCGAAGAGGATTGTCATTATGGTACACATCAGATCTGGTATAAGAGTGTTGCTATTGCACACGATTAATTAAAAAAAACACGCATAATTTTTAAAATCTCAAAAATGTTTTGTAAAAAAGAGGGGGTTTCATGATTTTTTTTCGTCACACCAGTAGTGATGCGGCCCGCGTTACTTTACAAATATATGTATTTGGCCCGAAGAAAAAAAAGGTTGAGTATCATTGCTCTAAATCGATGTTTTTTAAATTTGAAAAAAAAGATATAAGGATATAATAAATTCCAATTTCCGTTTAGCGTTTCCCTAGGTAATAGATTTTCGTACATTTTTATCGTAATTTTGATAATAAAACTCACGTCATTCATTCTTGCCACCCGATATAAATGTACCAAATTTGACACGTATTTTTGGAATACAGAACTCCCCGATACTTTTAAATTTTTTATTTTATTTTTCTCATTACTTTTGAATATATATTTACCGATTAATAAACTTTTCAAGCTATTTTTCGATAACAACCTTACCTAGAGAAATCACCTTAAATACAATTATTGATTCGTTGATACATAAATTCTGTCGCTTAACCTATTCGCTGCGTCCAACGTAACTGGTGCGTTGCCTATCAGGTGGCCATTAGATATAATTAGCATGTTATTTAAATGTGGTAATTAAATAGTTAATAAATATGTATAATTTAGTAAGTAAATATATACTTGATTTTAGTTATAAATAAAACCATAATTTGCTAGTACAAATTTCCCAAAAAAACTTATTTTTACGGAATACCTGTTTTAATTTTTACCATTTGTATGTATATGCAGTATTATAATCCGCCGTTTTCACTAATTGGACACTTGGTTTTTGGGGTGGCGGATTGCTGAGAGAGTATTAAACTGTCATTTTCACACCTCTGTCATAATCAGGGTCAAACAATTCACACAGCTAGACCGGCACCCATTTATGAACTGACAAATTGCAGCAGCAGAAGAGGCAGCGAGTAGAAATGACAGTAGAAAAGAGTCTGACACGGGATGCATCAAAACTATTTGAAAGAATCATTTCAGCCTAGTACCGAACCGCCTTTGGACCCCTTTGACATACGTGTGGAAGCCTTACTCTTGAATAACCCCCGAGTCATACTTAAACTGGCATAGAAAAAGATTTTTTGATTTTCATTAATTTTGTTTCCGATCATAGATGTGCCTACCGAATTGGGTCATAAAATGTCAGGATTATTTTTATTACCTTCTAAAAATAAGTAATTTTTGATTTTTTAAGAAAAGTCTGTCACAATTTTCAATGACTGGCTCATGAAATAGTGTACTTTATTACGATTTATTGAATATTTTTGTATGCCAGGGACTCTGATTTCGAATTACGAAATTCGAATTAAAGGTATGATTTTATATGAAAATAATGTTCAAGGGACTTTTTTTCAGGAAAATTTCGAATTACGGCGAATTTCGAAGTATCAGTGTTCTTACTAACGAGGTTTTACTGTGGTTGATTGATACGTCATCGATGTCTATATGGAAAGGTTGAAAAACGCTGCTTTTTCATGATAATCCAATTAATCTTGTTTGCAAATCTTCAATAAT
This sequence comes from Rhyacophila brunnea, assembly GCF_057557595.1. NCBI lineage: Eukaryota > Metazoa > Arthropoda > Insecta > Trichoptera > Rhyacophilidae > Rhyacophila > Rhyacophila brunnea. Next base: position 58,726,358 of record NW_028232965.1, on the reverse strand, counting down.
TCCAACAAACTTAATTAATAATCGAATCTTAAATACAGAATAAAATATGTAGCATCTAATCAAGATATTTTATATAATATAATGTCATATTCCATAATTATTTATGATTTAAAATTGGATTCGTAGTATTGACACGAATAACATTTTTGGTAAAACAAAAAAATGTCAACCGAGATGTACCGGCTCACATAGAAAAGCTGATTTTTAAAATGCGATATCGTTGCCATTCGATTACATCATCATCAGGGGTGTTACAAGGTATTTTAGCGCCCGGGGCAGTAATGAAAAATGCGCCCCTTATGTAATTCAAAACTCACAGGTTGAACACTGTGAACGTTCACTGCCGACTTGTAAAGATTAATATAAATGTGGATTGAAACGAAATTTACAAAACGACGAATGTCGGGCAGGGCGGAGTGTTCTCTGCGCGTGTTCGTCGGTGAATTGGTGAGAGGAGCACAGGCGGAGAGGACCGCGGGGCGACTGCGCGGCAGCATAGCGCGCCACTGCGCCGAACCCATCGCCTGGAGGGAGCTGCACGTCTCGCCGCTCACGCCTGCCACCAACAGGACCCTCTTCAAGGTACGCTCCTCTTCCCTCTCACTCCTTTAATGGGCTTCGGCGAGTATTCTTTATCTTGTTATCTGTTTTACTGTTATCCTCTTATCACTGCTAATAAAGCATAACATAACAACCTAGATTTTGGCACAAATTAACAAATTTGGTGCACGAGTAGTAACACAGTAAGGCAGACGGCTCTCGTGGTGCTGTGCGTAAGGCGCTTGTCTTCCACCCGAGAGTTCTGGGTTCGATTCCCAGTCAGGACATAATATTTATGTGTTTTTTTCAAAGCCTGGGTGTTTGTGATTGTTCAAAATTACTAACAACCACCTTGTACGAAAAAGCAACGACATGGTTATTAATAATTCAAAAAAAAACAGGCAGACAGCATCATCATCGCCTAGCTATGGGAGTGAATCTCGTAATACCTATTTTTAATAACACTATATTACTTTCAATGGTACGGCTCTCAGTATGTACCGTCAGCCGTTTCCTTGGGTCCTTCGGGTTTCGCGGGGCCGGAGGAGTAAATTTTTGTACCTTGTGCTTCTTCGAAACAGCATTTGACAATTATTCTTCCATATTTTTCTAAACAAGGCATGTAGCGGGGAAACGGCGTGTAATTGCATGATATCTGAATACATCACTGTTTGGTTTTCTGCGATTTTGAATTTGGTTCTGATTATGTTTAGGTTTCCGATGGAGAATTCAGGCATTAATTTCATGTTGTAGATTTGGTATCAATATTTATTTTAAAAATATTTATGATTGTTAAATTTTTACCAATTTGCACAACGCCCACATGGCTGAGCGGCTACTGCGTCGGTTTATTGTACCACGGGTCCCACGTTGGAATCCCAGATCTGGCAAATTCACATGTTTTTCAATGTGTGTTTGGACCCAGAGTGTGGACCTAATAAGTTGAGCAAGCGGTTAACATCCATTTCTCGTAAAAAAAATCTTTGAATACATTCTCCACTCTGTGGAGGACCATATTATGATCTTTCTAGGATCAAACATGGTTAATAAAAATAATTAATTGTATAGTATTTTTACGAGACATTTTTTTTAAATTATCACACAGAAACAAATAACTCAATTGAACTAATCAGTCTGAATGGGTCGCCATCAATAATAAAACGAAAGTCTCCGAAACACTTATAAGTAACTCGGTTTCTATCTCTACAAAGAAGAATAAAAACAATGAATCGTAAGCTATGATCGTAAGATAAGATGTTAGAAAAAGTATTAGGATGTGAAAAAAAATGCTCTTTACAAAATAGTAAGAGACATGAGAAAACAAAACCAATTATGTAATGGCAAAAAATGTTTTACCAATATATAATAGTTTGTTCACCAAACATGTTCCTTTTTTCCAGATATAAACACTCCTTTTTCTAAAAAATTTATTACAAACATTCAGAAAGAGGAAACCTTAGTATGTACCAATGTAACAATATAACCTGTAGTCAGTAGTGTGTTTATGTTGCTGTTACTAAATACTAATATCAACAATAATAGCTGCGCTGTAGAATTTCTGTCAGATATAAGGTATGTCAACTAGTCACCCGTTCCCACCGCGTTGTTACGATTTTCATACGGACACAGGAGCTATATTTAACACTTCAACACGCCAAACTTGTTAACTTTAAAATGAACAATGTGTCCATACTGCCGCGGCGATATGCATAGAGACTAAATGGAAATCATCTCTAGAACGTATATTGTGAACTGTTGCAGTGTGGTGTGACTTGCTGGGAGGAGTGCGAGGTGGCGTTGCGCAGCGCTCTGAAGCTGGGAGCGCTGGGGCCAGGCGCGGCCCGCTCCGCCCTGTCCCCCGCCCTCGCCGCACTACACTCGGCCGCGCGTCGCCGTATCGCGCACTACGCCCCGCGTGCCCGCAGTCATATTTGGCTCGCCGACCAAGACATCACTCGCTTTCTCAAGTATCTCTATCTTTCTCGCTTCTCTCCCGTTTCTATCCGTCCATTATAATTGTGAGGCATACGCACTCGTTTTATTAAATGTCAGAAAATTGTATAAAATGTCTAGGTATATTCACATTAATCATCACAATCAAAATGTGTTGTGTGTGGCACATGCTAACGTCCACTCCGCGGCGGGTGGTGTGGGCGCTGTTCGTTATGTATTTGAAAATATTGTTCCTCACCTGGAATCCATGAGAAATGCCAGGCCAAAAGACATTTAAATTAAGAGTCATCTGAAAGCCATTTCATTCAAGAGAGCAAATTTTCTAGTGCTCAAATTGTAATAAGCGGATGTAAAATATTCACGAAATGCGTTTCAGAGGACTGCCGAATTGGCAGCTGCTCAAGAATCCTCCCGGAAAAGGGAAGAGAGATGACCGAATCCTACCTGAGGTAACTGTATTGAATTTTTTCAAAGAACATATTTCATTTACATTATTTTCTGAATTCTGTCATTCTCACGATCGATCGTCACTTTGAATGTGTTTAACAAAATTGTTTAATGGCTCATTAATCTGTTGAGTTATCGATGTAGCTCATCAGCTTAACGTGGATATCTGTTTCAGGACATGAAGCCAAGCTTTGAACGTGAAGCAGAGATCTTGGGCTCGAGTCTGGGCGACAGCGACATCACCGAAAAGGAGATCATCACCAACGTGTCCACGCTGCTAGATGTGGCAGTCATGTGCGAGACCATGGTGAGTGCCCCGCTCATCTCCCTCTCCGCTCATCACATTTATTATCATGACGGCTTTTCTCTTCTCGGACTATAGTGATCAATTTTTCAGCTGAACGGCTTTTTAAAATTGTGATATCTTTATCATTATACGCGGTCACATGCTCATATTAAATTTTACTGTATATTGAATGATGGATTTAAGGTTAGAAGTTAGACTCTAAAAGCTGTAAGTTATATCCACACATTTATTAATAGCTTCTTCTTTCTTCTTTGCCCATATCCGCCCCTTAACTGGAGCATATGGACACCACGCGGCGCCTCCAATAATCCCTGTCGCTCGCCAGTCTTCTTGCTTCGTTCCAGGTCAAACCAGCAGCCCGTAGCTCCGCCGTATACACTCTGTAGATAGTATTTAGCGACCTTCCAGGACGCCGGAATCGGGTCGGCTTGAAGAACAGGCAAGCCAGGTTGAGGTTCTCTTCTGGCATCCGCAGCACGTGGCCGAGCCAGGTCCAACGTCGCTTCTTCACTCTCAGCGTGATGAGAGGCTGCTTGGTGCGTTCTCTTATCTCCTCGTTGCTCCTTAAGTCATACCGCCCCGCCGCACACCCAGTATCCGTCGTAAATATCTGTTTTCGAAGCTCAGTATACGGTTGCTCTGAGCCATGATTCGCTACCATAAAGCAGCACCGTCAGAATGCAAGCGTCAAATAGGCGGCATTTGATTTTGACGGAGTACAATCGTGAGTCCCAGACATTCCGCATCGAGTTGAATGTTGCTCCAGCCATTCCCATTCGGATAGCAAGCTCTTTCTGCAAAATGCCATCTCCCGTGATGTTTACCCCCAGCAGGTCGATTCCGAAACTAACGACTCGTGTGAAACATCATAGTTATTCGCAAAAGTGACGCAGGTTATCGAAATATGGCATGTCGAAACTTATCACTACCTGAATTAGTCATAATCCGTGTCGACATTATTGCCCATACCAAAGGGTACTCGTGACCAGAGACGGCCATACGACTTGAGTCTCTCTCTCTCTCTCTCTCGCATTGATGTCTCGCGCCGATACGTAGGTAGTTTAGTTTTGAACTGTCAAAGGTGAGGGACTAAACTGCAATCGGATACTATTATCTTATCTTTACTCACGAGAATAATTACATATTATTATTTTATATTTCGCCAAAGCATTGCTATATATTTGTATCGTTCACCCAATTATTGTAAAATATGTCAATCCCATAAATAGTTACTTTTGCTGCACTTTTAGGATCACGTAATCATCCGCGAAACAGATCAAATAATTATGCTAACTTATGTCAAAATGCTTTTTCACTCAGTGATGCACTATTTATACGTAATTTCCGGTTAAACAAAGAGCTTGTGAGATATATTTTACAAATTCTCACCCCATATAGGTATATTATCGTAAGTTTAATGTTACTATCTACAAGCGTGAAGAGTTTACAATGCGAAAAAATGAATATGGTTGTATGGGTGGATTAGACGATGTATGTTATATTTTGACACATTATGACGTTTATAATATTATATCCATGGAGAATTAAAAAGTCATAGGTAGGTATAATGTTGAGACGGACATAACCTCTCCTTTCTTTTGCTACTTTTGCACGACGAAGAACGTGAATTCATGTACCTATTTCCATGTTTATTTTGATATTTCGTTTCGTATGTGACAGTGACCTTGAAAACAAAACGTCAAAATGAATGAGTTCGCTCACGGAAAGAACACGGCAATTACCAATTTATAAACAATAAAGATTCACAATGTTACTTAATACTCTGTTATCTTGAGTTCAATTAATTATGTTACTGTTTTATAATGGTTTGTAATGAATAAATACCTACATAAAAATAAATGTTATTGAAGACACTGTGTTTATTTTGTTAAATCTTGTTTGACAGTGTAATAATATTATATGGTTTCGCATTTATGTAAGGTTATATTCTACGTACATATATCTATATCATATTATACTAAATCAATCGAATATTATAGGAATTATACACAAACATAACCAACAAAAATAATGATTTCGTTTGACATTTCATTTTTGACGTTTCATCTCGTACCATAGACATCGATTTTCTCGGTTTTGGCGATGTTGCCAACTGGTCACTCGCGAGTTAAAATAGTCCGTAGCGAGTGGCTTCAAAAATAGGTATTATGGTATACGGTATGAAACGGGCGATACTAACTTGTCATACCGCACAGTTTTCGACCACACGAGTCGATAGTTACGAATTCGGGCTGCAGGTACTTGAAGCTGTCGACGCTCTCGATGTTTTGTCCATCACTAATCAGAGGGAAATCTGGATCAGGACAGGTGCTATTACACAAGACGTTGGTTTTCTTCACGTTGATTTTCAAACCAACGCGAGATGAGTTGTTATGCAACCTGTTGATTGTCTCTTGAATGCCCTCGATTGGGGTGTCGAATAGAACAGCGTCATCGGCGTATTCCAGGTCGCATAGCTTCACCGTGGGGGTAACAGGTTTCTGTAGTATGAAGTCAAAGAGAATGATGAAGAGAAACTATCTAACTAATCTGAGTTATTGTGTAAGGACACAACCCTGTCTGACTCCGGTCGTGACCCCGAACCATTCTGTGACAGTGTCTCCAATTCTGACACAGCATTCGCTATTCTCGTGCAGGCTTTTGATTATGACAATGATCTTGGGAGGAATCCCGTATGCTCCCAGTATCATCCAGAGGGAGGGGCAGTGCGGACTGTCGAAAGCCTTCTCATAATCTACAAAGCAGCAAGCCATCGGACTGTTCAGCTTATGGCTCTGCTGGAGAAGACATCGAAGGTTATGGATTTGGTCTGCACATGCTCGAGCAGGTAGAAACCCAGCTTGAGGACGTGCATTATTGGGTTCCTTATTCTCATCAAGAGGATGTTTGCCAAAATCTTTCCCGAAACACTGAGTAGCATAATGCCTCGATAATTGTCGCAGCCAAGAGGGTCACCTTTTTTATGGTGTGATAATTTCACCGTTCACCCAGTCCCTTGGACAGCGCTCTTCTTCCCACACCTTTGTCATCAGATGAAACATAGGGTGCAGGTCTTAATGAATTCAGGATGAATCCCGTCTCCCCCCGGTGCCCTTCCGTTCTTGAGCCTTTTCACAGCGATTTTATATTGGCGTGGGCGGGCAATCAGAAATGTCGTTCGCTCGGGGAATGTCCAAAAGTAAAGCTTCCGCAGATATGTCGAAGGGATCCAAAGGGGGTGGGCGGTTCAGCACTCCGCAGAAATGATTCTTCCAAATCTTCCTGCCGCATTCTGTGTCAGACTCTATTGCTTCACTTGGGCCGCGAATGGCTCCGGGAGTCGGTGGTCGCCTGCCGCAGACTTCATGGGTGATTCGGAAGAGTTTCCTGGTGTCATTTCTGCTTGCTGCCTCCTCTGCCGCTTCAATTTGCCGGTTCATAAAATTGCACTTGTCCAACCGCACGGATCGTTTGACTACCCTGTCTTGGGTTTGGTAGTCAGTCCGGCGGTCTCGGTTCGGTCGGGGTCTGTCTACTCGTCTCTCGGGGCTTTCAGCCTGGCTCGTTTTCCTATTTCAACCCACGTTTCGTCAGACATGCTCTTTGACTGCTCACTCCTTCTGGTACCAAGGGTGGTACGGGCCGACGACACAATCGCACTCTTTATGAGGCTCCAGTCCGCCTCAATGAGGTCGGATTCAGATTTGTGCCGCTCGTAGATACGATCTACACTATCTCGTACAGCAGTTTCGAAGTCGATCCGAATTCTGCGGCGTCGGAGCTTCTCAACGTTAATTTGTTCGCGCTTTGGTGGCCTCGCCTGGCGACTGAGTTTTACTCGGATGTTTCCAATGAGTAACTCATGATCGCTATGGATATCCGCGCCTCTGTAAGTACGCACGTCGAGAAGTTCCTTTCGGTGCTTCAAGCTGTCCAAGAAGTGGTCAATCTGCGTCCTAGTGCGTCCATCAGGAGACGTCCACGTATATTTGTGGGGAAAAACAGTGCCTCCGATAGCGAGCTCGTTCAGAGTGGCGAATTCTACGAGTCGCTCACCATTGTCGTTGGGGTCACTGAGACCCAAGTTTGAAACCAGGAGACCTACGAGTTTTTAAAATTCGTCAATAGATGGACAACATACTAGTCTAGAAAACTTTAGAGAAGTTTAGAGTTGATTTAAAAGGTTTTTTTGTTTAAATTTTGTCGAACAAACTTCATTTTTCCCTAATATAGGACTTACGAGGTCTTAATTAATAGTAGGGTGACATTATGTTAAATTTATTTTACGAAAAAATTGTTTTAACAGGTTCATGTACTGATGACAGCTTTATTTCTGGATTTAATGGGTGAGTCAAGTTGCCGACTCCAGGACGTACAAGGCTTGATACATAAGGAACAATTCCCTGCTTTCCATACTTTCATATAGAATTGACCCCCCCCTCCCTCATGTATGTCGCATTTGAGACTTCCGACTGAGGCACCTGAATTTATATGAGAAAACATTTCAGGAGTGGCTGGCCAACAAGATGGAGAAGTGGAGCGAGGGAGCGGACTCGAAGCGAGATGCGCTACACGCCGAATTGACCCACTCCGCCGCTCTCTTCCGGGACCTAGCTGACAATTGCATTTTGCTTCTTCATCTCGAGGTGAAGCTCTCTGTCTTTCTTATTTTCCTATTACCTTTCTCTGTACCTATGTAACCGTGTCAACCGATGCATATTCTCTTTTCCTGTAGCCATCATTTGTTGGTGAAAAAAAAAAGAACGTCCAAAGGGCGATACTGCAGCAATGGCTCAAATTAGCATTATTTATTATTTATTAATTATAGCATTATTATTTTAGCATTATATTATTTATTAATTATAGCATTTTGATTCCATATCAGTATTCATAATGTATCGTAATAGAAAAACAGATTGAAGCTATTTAAGATCTGGTGGACCATAGACAACTCGATCATAATTATGACAGGCTTTCTGCATAGTGTTTTGTGATAAGGAAATTTTAGTTATGACAGATGGTTCTGCATGGGCTTTTAGTTTAGATAATTTACTGTGTGCATTTATTTTGTCAACACATTGACTGTGTATAAAATATTCAAATGCTGAAAAATCGGCTATTATTGCAATCCCAAAGCTTTGTCAATAATTAAAAACTATCACCGATTATTATTGACACTGTACACAGGTCTAGACCGTTTCGAACTGTTTACAATCTGCTTGTTAGCTTGTTCAATGATGACACTGGTCGAGTTCACAAGCAGATTGTAAATTCGCCAACAAGCAGCTTGTAAAGTAGCTCAATGTCATCGCGCCTTTACATAAATCTATCTTATGCATTGAAAATTCAGCATTTTTATGACACCTTTAGTGAATAATTGTAATAAGGGAATATTGTATCTAGACTATGGATCAAAATCCATGATGTACATGTTTTGTAAACGGCACTTTTTTTACTGTTTTTGAAGTTCGCAAATGCTCTGCAGAATCTACAAATTGAACGATCCATTATTGTAGATACTGTCACACTGACAGCCAAGCAGCCATTTGCAATTACGCAGTGACGTCACATTGTTTACATTTTTTATAGAAGTCAAACAGCTTTTTAAGATTTTTTTTTTAATAAGCCGTGCATTGATACACCCTTGTTACAGGCGGGCTTCTCCCGGTGTAAAATAATCATTTAGTAGTCATAAGTCGAAACGTAACCCTGACCTCTAGAAACGGCTTCATAAAACATCTAATCTGATTCCTTGCTCAACTACGTAATTTTTTTTTTCTTATTATTCATGAGTCAAGGCCTTCGTCCGGTGCGTGAAAATCACTTACTGGGCGGAAGTGTAATTAAGATAGATTTTAAAGTGTAAATGATGATGGATGAAAGAGATAATTTTAAGTTTAAATATAAGTACTTAATCATATATAATAAATTTTGCCGCGCTTGCCGGCAACGTTCAAATTTCCACGCACCTGCGCCGGGGTGGTCCTCGTGATTCGTCAAATCAAAAACATCACGCGATAAAATTTGGCCAATCACGAGAGTCCTTTTTGTTGGACGGCGTGGGTACGCGAAGTTTGAAAAAGAAAAAGAAAGGAGTGAGCGTCCCTTTTCCAACATGTACGGACCTGCGAAACTTATTGTTAAAACAAAATATGTAAACGTGTAAAGAAAAGGTAAAATATAAGATAATACTAAGTTACGCACGAGACAGACGTGGTTTCATTTAATTTCTCCTCAATTTAAAATAATTTTTTTGTGAATCCGGGGTTCGATGGACACCTGAGCTAGCCGCTGGAACCCCGGGTATCTCAGCATCCACTGATTACCTTCAATGCGATTTGAGATTGCATGCATACGGATACAGCTGTGAAATGTTTGCCAAAATTCATAAAATTTGTTTACAGCGGTTTCTGCTAAATCGATGAATGAACCGTAATAGTCTTCACAGAAATTAATCCGAAAGAAATTGTATTGAAAACAGAAACGTTACAGAATTTCAACAAAAAAAACTTTTTTTAAAGGTTTCCGAGTATCTGAGCTTTGGAAGTGGAAATGCTCAACAAAATGCCCGTTTAGTTTGAAAATTACGATCAGCTGAATCGTCATTTATCCCTAGTCTTTCTCCAATCCGCCGGAGAAATGCAGAGTGACAAATATCGATACAGCTCTCTTTTTAGGTGAGGATGCAGTGTTTCCATTATCTGGGGCGGCCGGGCGCGGTGGCAAGCGGAGCGGCGGGGGTAAGCGCCTCTTCACGGTTGGCCGCCGACTCCCCGGCTGCAGCGCTGGCCCGCACACTTCAGTCTTTCACCGAACGTGCTACGCCTCTTCTGCACCGCAGGACTATGAATGTAAGTTGTACACATATTTCTGTTATCTTGCAAGTGTTCTTTGTCTAGGAATATTTCATCTAAAAATTTGATTCTGGTTTCCGGTATATAAATTCTCAGAATCGATATTCCGAAGAAAAATGTGTCACAGATAGAGTGACATCATTTGTTATAAGCGGTAGCTGCCACTCTAACATAGTGCGAGTGCATTAAAGTTCATTCCTTACAATTTACTGAAGTCAAACTTATTTGGCTTACTGCCCCTTCTCAACGCACCCCTGGAAATCTACATTTTTTAAACTTTAACCGATCAAACAAACAAAAAGAGGAATCGACAAATTGGCGTTTATTTATGTACCTATTAAATTAACATAATGCAATACAATTAGTAATTAAATCAGTAACCGGTTAAAGTAAAGTGCCGACCATAAGCAGAATTGCCTTAGTATTACATTGAAACCCTGACTTTATCTTTTTGAAGGGACTGACAAAAAACAACATTAATGAGGGTATTGAAAAATAAAAAAGCGTTCAAATTGGTTTGGTACATATTTTTGGCTTGTTTATAAATATATAAAACTCATTCAATATTAAAATTGATATGAAAGTTTCAATTATTTTGACATTTGAACACAGACCCGTGTACCCGTCTATAGTCGCCAACACCTGACACGGGACTGTAAAACAGCATTTTAGGGTTTCCATTCTCGCATATAAAGTATATTAGTCTATGCTCACTCGCATCATTCATGAATATTTAATTTGACTAAACTATTTATGATTACATTTACCAATAGAAGACCAACTAAGAAGTTGCAAAGGTGCAGAAAATAGAGCTAGAAGGACATTTCACACAGGAAAGGCGAATAATCTCAATCATATGGTCTTTAAACTCAAAGTTTAAAATACTAATTGATGAAAAATGTATTTTACTACAAATTTAATATTACGGAGATTGTATGAAAAAAATCCTTAAAATTTTAACCTAAGTATTGTCTAATTGTACAAAAAAAACTATTGAAGTTTCGCAAATGATCGAACCATGGGACAATTAAGGAATTTAAAAATTTAGCAAAGATTTCATTAAATTGAGAAATTATGCAAAATGATTATATTACACTATTTACGTAATTCTATAGAAACATCAACCAAATGGACGGGGATGAGATAATAGAGAAAAACAAATACTCTTCTAGTAGCAACAGCCAAGGCACAACCTGTTCTAGAGAGCCAGACAAGAAGAATTCTATCCAATGATACAAAAGCAGCTAAATAAGTTATTTCTACAAAAAAAACTGTCCAATTAGATTGTATTCCGACAAACTTATATTTATACTTTCCATTAAGCATTTAAATAATTCCCTGTGACAATTTAGATACTTTCATATTGATTATTTTAATACTTACCAAAAATATTTTTTTTTTGTACCCACGATGGCCGTGCGGCTTAAGCGTCGACCTATAGCGTCATGGGTCCCAGGTTTGAATCCTGGGTCTGACAAGTACACATTGTTTTTCAATTTGTGTATGAGTCAGACTATGGACCTAATAGGTTGAGCAAGTGGCTAACATCCATTTCTCATAAAAAAATCTGTTAATACAAACCTCCACTCTGTGGAGGCCCATATGATCTTATTAGGATCGGATATGGTCGAAGAAGATAATCACTAATTTACCACTATTTTTATTAAAATACTTGCTGTTTTTACATATACAGTCGAACTTGGTTATTACGAGGAAGATGGGACCGACTGAATTTTTTCGTGCCACGTTTTATATAAGCATAGAACATAAAAAATCTGAAAACCATCGTAAAAATCCCCGAAACAAGCATGGCATTCATAAATTACAAAAGAAGTTGTTTATTGTAATGAGCCGCTGGCGCTGGTAGGTACCTACTGACTTCACAAAGCTTGGATTTTTTTTACATACAACTTCAACCATATGCGTGGATACTTTTTGAATATTGTCAGCGAAAACACCAATTAGGTACTGAAACGTAATCTGATCCTGGCGGCATCGGTAACTGCTCTGTTGTATTTTATTGCTTATAGCTTGTTATAAAAGTGAATAAATGTATGGAGAAAATCATAAACTAAAATATCAACAAATGTTTCCTCATTACATCCGAGATCTCGCTATTTCCGTGATCGTAATAACCGAGTACGACTGTATATAATATACTTACCGAATAATTGGAAGCCATGTTAAAATCAACTTGAATCAATTTCTGCACAAAAACATCTTAGCACAAAAAATATTGAATTGTGAACTTGGAAATAGACACCTGTTACCTGTCCTTTCGTATCAAACTCAATGGTGAGTACATCCAAAGGTCTATAAGATCATCGGGTACAGTTGAACAGGTGTATCGCCTGGATCTGAAAATGGACTGCGATAAACTTGTAGCAGAATAGCAGACTAAAAGAGTATGGGTAACAACATGCTTACAGTACTTGATGGAGGGGCTGGGTGAGATGATGTCGGGGGCAGTGGTGGCAGGGTGGCGAGGGCGTGGGCGGGGGGCATCACCGGAGCGGGCAGCACGACAGTTGGAGCCGCTGCGTCACGCTCTAGCGGCGGCGCGTGTGTCGGCGGACGGTCTACATCGAGCCGCACTCTACCTCAACATGCTCAACATGTCTCACGAGGTAACCCTCTTCTCATGTTCCATTATTTTTGTGTACTGCCTTTTTTATACCGACCACCGATCGCACTCATAAAAACTTTAGTGTGTGAGAGTGATCCTCTCTTTTCATTGCAGGAAATCCTGGCACTGGTGGCAGAAAAGGGCGCAATATTCTCTGAACTGGAGTACATGAATGCCTTTCAGGTGATCGCTAAATCCAGAAATTTGCCTGACTCTCTTCTCAAGACCAATATGACCAAGTTGTCCAATATTCTGGGAAACGTTGGCGTGACAGTTTAGCCGGTGACCATCTACGATTCGAGTGCGTTCCGCTAATAGTGAAATCATTAAACTCTGCAATGTGTCAATAATACTTTTCATTCATTTTTAGCAAAGAATGTATTATGTACTCCTACATTATGTTGTCCAATACGGAATCTCTTAAATTCTTTATTGTCACAGGATAAGAGTGATGAAAATTATATATGTATAAATATCATCACATCTATATTCGTGACATAATTGAATTGTTTTGGACCGATATAATTAAGATGTCTTAAGAGGTATCAGATGGTTTAGAGATCGCTTTGGTAATCAATATGCGTTCAAATCTAGAGCAAGAAACCGAAGGGTTGATTGAGTAGCTAACAACCGGTATGATAAAAATGATCAAAGCCCGATATGTACATATAATAGTCCACTCTGTGGAGGTACATTTGCTGTGTTAGAAAACCAAAGCCACCACCAGCCACCGCTAAAGATTAAACAAAACCAAAGAGATTTATCAATCATAGTAAAGTTTCGACATTTCTTCCTATTTTAGATTTTAATGATTTCCTTAATGTTGATATCCACCATCCACCCTGTGAAGGACCATATACTACTCCGTATTCCGCTTTGAATCGAAAATGGTTATTCACCTTTTTTATTTTAGTACCTATGTATTGTAAATGATATTAATTTTGCTTATCAACATAAACATTTTCTTTATTTTAAAATATATAATATATATAAAAGTTATACAGTCTTTTTCCACCTTTAAAGACCTACATCATCTGTGTTCTTTTTTAGCAGCTTGTTAGTCTTTTATACCCCGTTTACACGTGCATGAATTTACTGCTGACTACGTATTATCGCGGCCATAACAAAAATAAATTACAAGATAAAAAGAACTTTTTATATACGTTTTTAAATTTTCTGTTGAATCATATAAACTTGACTTGACTAGATTAAGTGAACTAAGTGACTAGCTTGAGTGAATTATTTTGATTATCGTCTTAATATTGATGGTATAATTAATGCATCATTTTATTCAACCATGACTGCTTTATTTAGTCTAAACTTTGCTTACGCCACAAATTTCATAAGAGCGATGACACTTTCGAATTAAACAAGAGTTTAGTAAAGACACATCAGACGCAGATTAATGAAAAGATTGTTCTGAAATCGCTTTATGCAGAATAAATGGGTATACCATGATAAGCATTTGCTTTTTATTTGTTTACCTTCCATGAGATTTCCTATATAACATTATAACATTTATTCAATAACGTTTATCCGGCCATAAATGTAAAAAATGAATAAGTATGAAATAACGATTTTTACATGTTTCATTGTTACTACATGAACGTTGCTGAAAATCAAAAAAAAAATTGAATTACGAAATATGAAATGTATGGGGTGCAAAATACTAAAATTAAAAAAAAATGTGCCTACCAAATTTCTGATACAATTCTTTCAAATTAAAATCTGCAAATACCATGCGTCATTAATCAATTAATTGAAAGTTACCAAGAAATGTAGAGAGGTTTACCACCATTGAGCTAGAATTTATTATAAAAAAATATGAAATATTTTTTTATTTTTCCAATTTGTCAACATAATAACCTGTCAACATAATAAATGTCAACATAATAATTGTTTGGCTTTGGTTCTCTAATAAAACTATGTGAAAATCCAATAAACAACAATTAAATACCTACAGCCCTGAAACATGTGGGTTATTGTTTTTCCTTTGAGTGGAGTGCAGTTGTGCCACTAATGTGTTAATGTTAATGTGTCATAAAATGTCAGGATTCATAAATTGCTTATTTAAAAAAGTCTGTCACAATTTTCAATGACTGCCTCATGAAATAGTGTACTTTATTAAAATTTATTGAATATTTTTATATGCCAGGACTCTGAAATCATTTCGTATTACATTACTTCACGAAAATTTCGATTCACGGCGAATTTCGAATTATCCGTGTTCTTATTAACGAGGTTTTAATGTAGTATATGACTACTAGGGGTATCTAGTGACAAGATGCGAAAATTGACGTCGTATATCGTTTTTGTTTGACGTAGGCGACCCGTAGACATCAAACTTGTCTAAAACTAAAATTAAAAGTGTGACCTTAGAGAAAAATATTCTTCTGTTTTTGTACAAGGAAGACTTGATCCAAATATACGAGAATATCAAACACCGTGATTTGAATGGAGCATAATAATTTTATTATAATTCATTTATTGAACATGGCACACCATTTACAGATTCGCACGCAGCTCGACGAACACTCAACTAGTTTGTATATAGTAATAAACGGTTATGGCGTAAGGTCACACGGCAATAAACGGCATTCGACAACCTATTTGAATGGACACCCCATAAAACTGTCAAGCGTAATTCTATCATCAGAAATAGTTAATCCCAAAATGTAGATATACATAATTATGTCATAAGGCACCCGCGATGATTGAGCAGTATGTCATCATCATCCTAGAATGTCCCAGGTTTGAATCCTGATCTGGCAAAAAAATTTACAGATTGAACCGACAAAAATCTCCACTCTGCGGAGGCCCGTATGATCTTAGGATCGAACATGGTTTAAATATTGTACTACATAATATACACGACATCCTTTTTTTAAAAATAATAATACAGAAACAAATTTCAAATGTGGGTGCCTAATATTGTTGTATAGGCTACTTAATGTATTTGTTAATGTTTTTGTCTCGTTTTTTGAATTCGGTTATTGTATATCAGTTGAAAATGAGGGACTTCCTTTGTCTGCGGTTAGCCATTTCTCTCAGCACCTCATTGAACAAAGATGTAAATAATTCATTCAATTGAAGTGACAGTAGGGAGAATAACAAAGTTCTAGGATGAATATAATATTATTTAATAGGTAATTATAAATTAATACATTTAGTTGCGATACATATATTTAAAATGTACATATTATTTATTTTCAAGAAGAACTGCTTGGTCTGCGATTTCATATGCTGGTAAACTGAGATTGTATTTTTTTAAGAGATCCGGAGGTACGAATCTGCCGCCCAGAAAGTGTATGCCATTCTTGTAAAACCTAGCACAGTTCTTGGGTGCAGACAGTGAAATTAACATTTGAGGGAGTATCAGGGGACCCGTCGATGGAGGGCCGCTGTTTACATCCCATCCTGAAGGTATATCCACACTGTAACACAGAAATCATATGAATAGTCAAGATATATTTTTATGATTTATATTATTTATTATTATATACAATTCAAAAAAGACAGTGAGGAGGGGGGAGGGAATAAAATCAGGACACTACAAAGAAAATGAACAATATAAAAAAAGGAATAGAAATAATAATCTAATTAAATAAAAATGAATATCACTATCACACTGTCGCGGTGAAAAGTGTGACAGAAAAGTTTCAAAGAACCTCTCATTCTGACATAATAATATTCAGATCATGAACAAACCTTCGCTGTTTGAATTTTAGTTTTAATTATATATGGATTGTTATGATTGTGAGTTTATAACCTGAAGCAGCTGTCGACATAAATTACTCAAATATCATAGAATTAACCTTGCACATAAATGCAGGTTCAATAAAAAAAAAATTATGGTTCATATTAATATTATGTTAACAAAAACATAACTCGAAATATGTATGTAACTTAGAACAGCTTCAGAAACGTAGATACCTATTAGAAAAAGGCATTTTGTCATTGTGTATTTAAATTGACAATGTTTGAAAACGAATACCTGCAGCAAACTGTTTTTGTGTCCGCCAAGGCGGTCATGATGGGCAGGAACGCTTCTCTGATAGGGGGTTTGAAACTAAAACCAAAGAGTCCATCGACGACTATGTTAAATTCGGCATCCATCTGGGAAGCTGTCGGACACTGTTCTGCAAAATGAATGCCGTACTTGACGCACTGGGTGGTCAGGTTCCGATATAGAACGTTGTCGGGTCTTTTAGGATAATAAATGTGCGGGGTGTATCCCATCATGGCCAAATGTCGGGCGGCCACGAGCCCGTCACCGCCATTGTTTCCGGGTCCGCAGACCACTAATACCTTGTTGTATCTGAAACATTTAAGGATGTCGAAATTTTCATATCGGTAATTGAGAAGGCCAACACTAAAATTTACTCAGGGATACTTTCACTAAATAAACTGTATTTCTAATATTAGCTGCAACTACTACTATGGTCAATGAAGATGATTATTGTCATTCTGAATAAAGCTTTTCACACCCCGATGATGATTGATGATTCCATTTGATTCAAATTTCTTGGTTTATTTAAATTATCATGCGTAGATTCTGAGGGATACATCAGAATCATAATGTAGGTAATAAAATATCCATTGCAGCGAGGCTATTCTAAGATATCAGTTGAACATCCAAAAAGAGCTAAATGTGATCAATATATCACTTTATGTATTCAGGCAGTTAATTATTATAATAAGTTAACCATCTGCGCATCTATTCTATACATAAGACTGCATCAGCAGCTATCGAGGGTAGTTTTTCATATGTTTGTATTGAAGTATTATAATTGTTACAATAGGTTAGCCGTCTAAACAGTTAAAACTGTATATCTCGCTTTAAAATTTAGCACACCCAAGAGAGGTTCTGTTAAAATATTGCACTTATTGTAACAATTAAACTTATTGTAATTATTACAATAAGTGCTAATACTTCGATACAAAACTACCCTCAATAGCTGCCGATATCAGTCTTGTGTGTAGAATAGATGCGCTAAACTGTAAAAAAGTGCTATCTTTTAACAGCCCTTTTCTCGGCCGTTAACGTTTAGAGCAAGATAGAGTACTGATACATCCCTGTTACAGGCGGGCTTCTCCCGGTGTAAAATAGTCATTCAGTAGTCATAAGCCGAGACGTAACCCTGACCTCTAGAAACGGCTTCGTAAAACATCTAATATGATTCCTTGCTCAACTACGTAAATATTTTTATTCATAGGTAAAGGCCTTCGTCCGGTGTGTGAAAATCACATACTGGGCGGAGGTGTAATTAAAGTAAATTTTAAAATATAAATGATGATGGATGAAAGAAATAATTTTAAGACTAATTAAAATATAAAATTCAAATGTTGTAAATTTTGCCGCGCATTGCGCAACGGTAAAATCTTCGCGCGCCGGCGCCAGGGTCAGGCTCGTGATTCGCCAAATCCAAAGATCATCCGATCAGATTTGGCTAATCACGAGGGCTCTTGGTAAGTCGTCGTGGGCTCGGAAGAATTTCAATAAAAGGGAACCCCGAGAAGAAAAGTGAGTGAGTGTCCGGTTTTCAAACCATGCGGACCTGACGACTACAAACTGTAAAAGCCCAAATATAAATTTGTGAAACTAAAAATTTAAAATATAAGAAGACCACGTTACGAGCACGAAAGACCTTGTTTTATTTCTATTCCAATCGTTTAATTTTTTTTTTTGTGAATCCGGGGTTCGATCGACACCTGAGCTAGCCCCTGGAACCCTGGATATCTCAGTACATCAATTACATATTGAGATGCAAGATGTGAATGTTTTGAAAAATAACATCACAGTCGCCGCCTTCATTTAAGAACTGTCAAATATCGAGTGACTATTAGTAACATAATATTTGTTTTACTACATGCTGCAATATGACATGACTAATAAAATTGTAGGTTATATTATGTTTGATGTTTCAATCAAAATTTGGAGCATTTCGAGGTTCGGGTGGAAAAAACATAAATAAGCCGGCGCGAACATATCCGAATTTGACTGAATAGAGGCGTATTTCACACGCATGTCTACCAACTTAAATTTTTACCGTATTATGAATTTACCAATTATTGTATGGAATAGCTTCCGTGTTAATTTGGACCAATGAAAATAACAGAAACGTGCTAACTGTTAAGAATAGCTGCGCAGAGGTGTTTTGCCTTCAATTGACACTGAAGCAACTCTATTATCCGACTCCGACCAAAACATCAATAAAATTACATTTTGATTCTTAGATTAGCAAGAAATTTATTTGCATATACAGTAGGAGCTCGGTAATCTGGCGTTCACCAATCCGGCACGTCCAATAGTCCGGCATTTTGCAACTCAGCTCTCTTGCTCTATAATCCGGCATGTTTCACATTAAACTGCCGAGACGGAGACCCGTTCGCTCGGCAGTTCGGTGCCTGACCTTGACAGATTATTATTATTATTTCGTATAGAAATCCAATAATCCGGCTTTTCCGACAATCCGGCATAGGTGAAAAAATATGGGTGCCGGATTACCGAGCGCCTACTGTACTTATATACAGTGGCACAGTTCAATTATTAATATGTCAATAATAATAATGAAATAACACACTTAACACACTTTGGTTGACACAACTCTGCGCTAAATATGGTAAAATAAGTTAGCTTATTAACACAATAAAAATAAATTCTCTACCTGAGAGCCAGACTACTTTATCCCCAAAAAGAACAACGGGGAAAATGCAATTGAAAATTTTTCACGCCCTTAATATTTCAGGTTTCGTTTATGAATATATCGACCCTTAATCGGCAGAACAACGTAAGCGACACTTTTTGGTAAATTGCGTTTTAAACTGAGAATTGTTCAATATCACCTAGCGCGTAAGTGACAAAAATATAACAGCCCGATCTCATTCGCATGACATTTTTTTTGGGTCTGAGCCTTTTAGCGTTTTAACTTGTATCGCATTATAAAGTAGAGCAAAACAACGTAACCGACGTTATTTGATAGTGTAACCTACGGTACGGTTTATTCGGTGGTCCGTCTGGTAGTGAGTTGTGCGAAAACCGATTTGGGAGGAAAGCTCGCGCCGTCCAGTGAAACTGGCTGAGATAAAATAAACCTGGTAATAGAGTTTATTAAACAATAATTACCCGCCGTTCCATCTCACTACTGTCGGAATAATCTACAAAGAATAGTATCTTCCTGTAGATTTTTGAAATGTTAAAAATGTACTTATATAAAATTTATACTGAAAATTTGGATTCTTTGAATGAATCCACTAATGTCGTGATTCGGAATGTTTTCAGAAACGTATTTCCCCTTACCGTAAAGAATAAATGCAAGGAGATGTTCTTTAATGATCTGGCCAAACGTAAAAATCACAATGACGTTTTGTGCGCAAGTTTTGACCTCGAGAAGGTGCTAAATACTCTCCACGATGAAACCGTAAATTTATATTATAGTCGAAAATACGCATACTATAATAATGAAAGTATCTACGAAAGTGGAACAAATATTGGATACTGCTTTTTATGGGGTGAAACTGATGGTAAGCGTGGCAGTAATGAGATCTCCGCAATCATGCACAAATCTTTGGATAGGACTGACAAAGCGGGAAAAAATCAAGAATTTATTATACTGTGATTGGTCATAATAATAACCGGGCAACACTGGCTATGCTATCTTGTTTTATGAAAAATTCAACTTTCATTGAATTGGTAGAAATACATTTTCTATTACTAGCTGGTCGTACTACGATGCCGGTCGATTCCATTCATGCGACAATTGAGTCATTTATATTCAGAGTAGTTTGGGCACTATCAGAATGACCCACCATCTTTTCCAACGCTAGGTCATCATGTCATATGCAGAATTCCGAGAATGGAAATCTTTCGCTGCTACTTGATTCTATCAAAGTTCAAAATTAAATTTGGTGAATTACGAAAGGCATAATTTAAAAAACTTACCAAATATTGCACATACTCTGGTGACAGTAGGACTAAACTGTTAGACCTAGAAAATGTCATCAGATCCCGATCAAGTGCTGTGATGCTTTAAGCGCAGCCACCCTTGCTGTATAGTGCTAAATCACCAATATCGGAGATCGAGTATAACGATCTTAAAAGTCTCTGTGTTAAGGTGATGTCTCTAGGTAAAGTTGTTATCGAAAAATAGCTAGAAAAGTTTATTAATCGGTAAATATATATTCAAAAGTAATGAGAAAAATAAAATAAAAAATTAAGATGTATCGTGGAGTTCTATATACCAAAAATACGTGTCAAATTCGGTACATTTCTATCGGGTGGTAAGAATGAATGACATAAGATTTATTATCAAAATTACGATAAAAATGTACGTAAATCTATTACCTAGGGAAACGCTAAACGTTAATTGGAATTTATTATATCCTTATATCTTTTTTTTCAAATTTAAAAAACATCGATTTAGAGGTTAGAAAACATGCAATTAAAATCGAAACATCTCGGTTCAGACTTAATTTATCGCAAAAAACGATTAGCCTTTCTATTAAAAATATTATTTAATAATTTTTAGGCTAGTTATTTAAATTTAATCTTGTATTTTTGTATATTAACGAATCGATTGTAAATAAAATGAATATTTGACAAGACTTTATCGACATATGCTGCTAACGCGGAAATAAATCGAACTATTTTTGAAACAGTACTTGCATAGATTAAAAAATACATACACACACACATACATTGAAAATAAAGGTTCGCCAGGTACGAAGACAAAAACTGTGTTAATTCTGCTGTCAATAATTTTTGTTTGCGATATTGGAGCATATGTCAATGGACTACATATATCAACCTCCACTTTCTGAAATAGTGTTGTGTAATTATTTCAGATATTTATTACTGTTTTGACGTACCTACCTTTTATAAAGCGATTTTAAAATAAATATAGTTTCATAATAATATAAAGAAAGCATACGAGCGAAAATGCCTAAGATACTTCTGACACACATCAAATTTAATCTTTGTCTAGTAACTGTACAATTTATCCATATTTATGTTAAGTGTTTAAAATGTCTATTCACGTGGTAGTCGCGAAAATTATGAACAATATACAATGTTAAAAATAATAAGAATTGTTAAAATTTCTAGTCACAATATTATTCAAAGACAAATTAACCCGATCAAAACAGCCTCGACAAACTTCCACTTCACTAACTTTTGTTCTATATGTTTATCCTGGATACAGCGGCAAACACATTTTGAAAATAGCCGATATACTGGATTATTTGTTAGTTTGGGTTAGTTTAAGTTAGATTAGGTAATCCTAACAAATAATCCAGTATATAGGCTATTTTCAAAATGCCGCTGTATCCAGGATAACCGACTTGTACCCTAACTTTAATTACATACATACTATTGTACTATATTTTGGCCATCAAACGTTCATTCCTGTCTACGGCCTTAAAATTATTATCTACGTGCCTATATAACTGTATGCCGTCCTGTCAAAAAGTGGAGGTTGATAATTTAGTATGTAGAAAATAGAAGTTATTATTATTCTCCATAAAATATAGGGTAAACAATTCAGTGAATGAACACATAAGAGGTGAATTTGAAAATAAATTAAATTAAAAACGATTAAATGAACTAAGAAAATTATAACAATAGGTAGGTACAATAAATTGTGTATAACCGTGGTATTACTAATTTTATGCCGTGATGCTTTGATAGTTGAACTTTTCATAATATTTGGATCACTATTTAGTTGCTCATTTATCTGCTACATCATAAAGTCGTAAATATTGTTTTTTTATGAAGCAATCATAAATACAAAAAATTAAGATCTACTTTTCAATCATAGTAGATACCTAGGAATATGGTATAGGTGTTGATAATTTTTAATTATTTATTCGAGATCTTCAGGGAATTACAAAAGTCCACACCTAGAAACCACTGGGCCAATAAGGTTTCTTTTTATATCTCCAAATCCATTTCACTTACACATTTATAGGTAAAATAAATAAAACTATCTTTTATTTTATCTTGCACTGTTCTTTAAAATCGACATTAGATTTTTTCAAAGAAATAACGTTCTGTCTTTTTCTTAGAATATTATGTAATCAGTGGTGCACTTACTTCAAATTCTAATTTTTTTTCTTACGTTTTACAATTTTTTTTTAATTTGTCACTTATTTTGTCCTTGGGTTTGCTTATCAAGATTTGTTCGCATGTTTATTTACGTTTTTTCTTACCTCCAACTTCTTTTTTATTCAATTCGTTGCGTGTCTTACTTTATTCTTATCTCAGATATAGTTAGTTAGTTAATACAAACCGTCCACTCTGTGGAGGCCCATATGAACCCATTAGGATCGGACATGGTTGAAACGAAATGAATTGGGATGTCTATATAATATCGACATTGTCATAATTATAACTACAGTCGAACTCGGTTATTACAATCTCGGACATAGCGAGATCTCGGATGTAATGAGGAAACAGTCGTTGACATTTGGTATATGATTTTCTCCGTACATTTTTATTCACTGTTATAACGAGATACTTATCGGATATACCGAGCTAAAATACTGGTAATGTGTTGATCGTTTAAAGACATTTCGACCCTAAGCAATAAAATCCGATCGGACAGGATGCCGCCGGGGACAGATTACGTTTATAACACTAGTTAAGTGTCTAATTGTTGTTTTCGCCGACAATAAAAATACCTATTCTCTGATATAACGAGTACCGCTTATAACGAGCACATTCAGCCGGTCCAACCTTCCTAGTAATAACCAAGTACAACTGTATATTCCTTATTTTGTTTAATAATAATTCGAATGGCATTTGTTTTGCTATTCATTTCATATCATTCTTTTATTCCACCTCTAGTAGAAATTCGATGTAATTGTCAATTGTACAAGATTAAACTCAATCTTATAAACATTTGTACTTAAATGTTCATTTACTACTATAAATGAATTTTACTGTAGAAAAATATTTATATTAATTCGTATTGACAACGTAAAAAAATCTGGTTCATTGACTGGACAGGATACCCTTGTATTGCCACTGTAAAAAAAACTACGGTAAACAAAATGTAAAAATCATAAACACTTTAAATCAAATCAAATAGATATGTTAGAATTGTAAATATTTTATGGGGAAAATATTAATTGTAAATATTTTTACATAGGTAAGTAAATATATAATAAATTTAAATGCATTTTTATCAAGCTTATGATTTTTAATATCTGGCGACACACAATATTTTATTTTATATTTTATCGCCATCTGGTTGCGATCGACGAAAGTTTTTAGTAACACATTTTTAGAAATTCATGGTAGATGCCTGTAGATGCCTTTAGATGGCGTTGAAGTCACATTTGATCGTAAATTGAGGCAAAGAATTCGCCTTAAATGTAATATCCCTCAGAGATGACGGATGAGTTTATGAAACTGCCACATGGATTATCAGTGGAAGATACTTTACCGGAATCCGATCAGGAAGATGTGAATGAGGATAATACAGCGATTTCTGCTTAAAAAATGTGGGACAATATTTTTTTTGTAAAACTGAATAGTTGATTACAATTTTATTTTATCATAATTAGTAGGTCCCCATATTTAATTATGTACGAGTAGATACGTACCTATTTCATTTAAAAAAATAACAATACCTAATAATATTAATAATATAAGGGAAACCTTAAAAATACCAATCATTTATTTTTATTTTACCTATATGTGGTTAAGTACCTACAAGCAAAAATATTAATTTAAAAAGTCAAAGTATTTTTAATTTATTTAACAACGCCCCCTTTCGTAAAATAAATGGGTAAGTACTTATGTTATTTATTTTAATACTTAATTATTAATGCCCTGTCATGATAATTAGCATGGAATTTATTTAAATAAAAATAACTACGCCAAATAGCGTAAGCGACATGCCTGGAAAAAATATCACGTCATAGACATAAGCAAAACAGCGTTACCGCCACTATCTCGAAAACTAAAAGCACTAATGCAATTGTTTTATAATTTCCGTATAGGCAGTAAGCAATTATTAATAACCACATTAACAGAATTCATTTTTGGAACTAATCACGGAAATAATTTTAAAAAAACCTTCTCTAAAATTTATAAATTGTTGCTTACGTTGTTCTGCCGATTAAGGGTCGATATGTACTCAAATTGTGAATTGTGCTTGATAGATAATAATAAAATGATAATTTAGGTACAAAATCTATAATACTTGACCCATTTTCGGCTTAAGTGGAGTTAAGGCTCTGAAGTACAGATTATATTATATAAGAATACATTATGTCCTCAAATCAGACACCGAACAATTGAAAAAAAGTACATCTTTATATGGCATATTCACAGTTACATATTAATGTGCTTATCAAGCCAATAAAAAGAGTGATTACTGTAGAAATTTTAAATGAAAAGTAACTTCCAAGTAAAAGTAAAAGTGGCTGATACCTGTAGTCTAGGTACAATGGTACATATTATATCCATCAGAAATTTGTATTAAAACAAAATATTTGCAACTGTTTGTTTTTGAGATGGCCGTAGAGGAGTAATTAATTAATAGTTGATGAAAGGCGACTCACTCGTGCGGTTGGTAGGTTTTCCTTATTGCAGTTGCGCAGCTCAGTCCCGCCAGTTCCATCAGCTGGTCCAAGCTGTACTTGTAATTGTCTAATAATTCTTTGTCGAAAGCAGTTGCCTCATCTTGTGACAGGTATTTCATATCTGACTCGGTACTCAAATTGTTTTGTTCCATTATTGTATAACTACGGCCCTGGGGAGCATAATAGGTAAGTAATAAGTGATTAGTTTCAAAACCCCCTAAAACGGTTTTCATACAATAATATTGAGTTAGATCTAATTTACCTTTTTCAAAAAACATTAATACATATAATCCGGTGGCCAAAAAGTGACCATTGGAGAAAGATAAGCTATGGCCAGGGCTTTTTTTTAAAAAAAAATGGTGCCGGAACTCACTTCTTGCCAAATAATTTACCTACTGTAATAACGTCATATATTTGAATAAAAGTATATAGTGATTTCCATGGGTAGGTACATCCTGAAGCGGACCCCCTACCTATCACTAAGGTTAAAGGCAGTGTGATGCTCTATAGTAGCGTTTTTCAAATGGAGTTCGAGGTAAAATTAGAGGTGTTTAGTGTATCAACAAACATTAACCAAAAAATGCAATTACACAACCATATATTTTAAAATGTTAATATGTCCGTAGGAAATTAGCGCCGCAGGCGATTTTTTTTACATTTAGAACAAATTTGTGATGTGCGTTATTTCAATTATCTGGTCGATCCCACAGGCTAAAACCCTGACAGCCCCCGGTCATGGTGATTTCCAAAGTTCAGTCCAATTTTCGTCCGACTAATCGTCTCGATTCGTTTTCTTATAGTTAAAGTCTATGGCCGAATGTCTTTTTCCACTGAGACCAAAAGTGCCAATACTGTATTGGTCTTCAACAAAGCTATTATTGGGGTAATAATTAGATTCATTTGCGAAAATTCGCGTTCATATTCACTTGAAGAAATGGTAATAGAATTCAATGCACATATCAAACGCGATAGTTTTTCAGGATATGTCTTTTCATATGAGATGATTCAGGAAAATTAACTAAAAGGAAAAGTACTATGTAATCGTGAACAATGTTTCATCTCATTGCTTTTGAAACGTTAAAAATATCATGAAAAAAGGTGGCGGAATGCCGTTCCACTGCGTTGCATTACAAAAAAATCCCTGGCTATGGGTAGCTAAAAAAAATTCTAAGACAGTCATATTTACGGGGCTTGATTATGAATTTCATCTTTTTTAAAATAAATATTTTTGGACACCCCTTATTTGGCCAGCCGCTGGATCAAACTTGCAAGTTACATCACCGGTGGCGTGCAGTTCGTAGATGATGCAGGTGCAAACCATCCACAGAAATATTCGGTACTACATATCTAATACATAACAATATTTCTTTATTGTGCAACTGTAGGGTATATTTTACTTACCTAACTAAAATGTACTATAATATTATTAATAGTATGAAAATATCTTCAATACAACCGAGAGCTATGACTCTGTAATACAGTGAAACTCCGATTCTACGATTTTCAAGGGACTGAACAGGCCGAAGAACGAACGAGGCAATCGTTCAGAGACGAGAGACTCCAAATAAAGAGAGGGCTCTGGACAGTGTCTCTAAGATGCATTCTGCAGTTTTTTTGAAGGATTGTTAGACCAGATAATCAGGAAGAACTGATAGTTTTGGGTAGCCTCCAGGGAAGGCGAACCAGAGGAAGAACACTGACGCGCTAGAGCGACCAAGTGAAAAAGCTTACTGGGGGAAGCCTTCATTCTACCATGAAAGAAGAGGACTATGAGGGGTGGAAAGTCTTAGTAGTTCAGAAGATAACTGCACTTCACGGTGGTTACGATCCTCAGCCATGAGGGAACGAAAAAGAAGAGTGAAATAAAAAACCTTCTTATTCATATTGTTGTAAATTACTCAGTTTATTATTTTTGTAGTTACCAATTTATTTTTTTCACAATTTTAAAATTTTGTTTCTTTTAAAATAGAGCAACATCGCGAATGAGCAAAAACTTGACTGAAAATAAATAGCAAAAACGCGAATGTGAATCTAACAACCAAATACATTTATACTAATTTTCTTTAAAATACAATTAAGTTAACATCTTTAATTATAGAATTAATTATAAATATTTCATTCACAATTATAAAAACATTTTAGTGGTTAATAATAAATTTTCGTTTTTACATGATTTCTTTACTAGTGTCAAGGTAATAGTTTTTAAAAAAAATCTAAAGGGGCCAAGTGTGTACAAGATTTTTTGTGTTTTCCTTCAAAGTAGCAACTACAAAAATTATTAATGAACTGCATTTTAGAATGAAAAGGATATTATTTTACATCTCGCTTATGCTTGCTAACATGATATAAAAAAATATTGTCTCTTTTGACTTTTGTTCAGGAGAGTGATTTGTGTGTAGGTTAAGGGGGGACATGCTCGTCGAAGGTCAAAATTGAGTTTTTATTGTATTTTCAAACCATGATCCTGGACACTCCTTAAACGTTGTAGATAATCTATTTATATAATTTTGAAGCCTTATTATCCTTTATAGTTATTTTAAACATTTGATGACTGCATGAAGTATTTTTGTTACATAAAATAGTATTCTTTTAAACCTCTCGCTCTAATGTTTTAGAATATAGTCATATTTCGGTACAGAACTGTGCAGTGGTGTTAAGATTTTTTACATTTATTAATTTTTAAACGCATTTATAAAACCATTAGCATAATTTATTACGAGATAATTTTTGTAAAATATTCACGATAAAAAATTATTTTGATAATCTCTGTGATCCCAAATTTGACAAGAATTAGGCATTTTATTATTCAAAAAATCGGCAAGATTAACACATTTGAAGATGATTCTAAATATATTTATTATAAGCTATGTCTTTGACCATTCAAGTGTGATAAAAATCTTATGAATAATGATTGCTTTATAATAATTATTGACCTAAGAATAAGGTAGTGTTTTTTTAAAATACGCCATTTCTTTTGTCATTCCCCAGTGGTTAAGCTACAACATACGGCCGTAGCCATAAAATAACAAACTATAATTAAAGTAGGGAGTAAAATTATGTTAACGCGCGTGTTTGAACATGTACCTAACCGAATTTATTTTAATTTTTTTTTAAACGGTACATGTTCAAACACGCGCGTCAATATCATTTTACTCTTTACTTTAATTATAGTTTGTCAATTTATGGCTACGGCCGTATGTTGTAGCTTAACCACTGGGGAATGACAAAAGAAATGGCGTATTTCAAAAAAACACTACCTTATTCTTAGGTCAATAATTATTATAAAGCAATCATTATTCATAAGATGTTTATCACACTTGAATGGTCAAAGACATAGCTTATAATAAATATCTTTAGAATTATCTTGAAATGTGTTAATCTTGCCGATTTTTGAATAATAAAATGCCTAATTCTTGTCAAATTTGGGATCACAGAGATTATCAAAATAATTTTTTATCGTGAATATTTTACAAAAATTATCTCGTAATAAATTATGCTAATGGTTTTATAAATGCGTTTAAAAATTAATAAATGTAAAAAATCTTAACACCACTGCACAGTTATGTACCGAAATATGACTATATTCTAAAACATTAGAGCGAGAGGTTTAAAAGAATACTATTTTATGTAACAAAAATACTTCATGCAGTCATCAAATGTTTAAAATAACTATAAAGGATAATAAGGCTTCAAAAGTATATAAATAGATCATCTACAACGTTTAAGGAGTGTCCAGGATCATGGTTTGAATATACAATAAAAACTCAATTTTGACCTTCGACGAGCATGTCCCCCCTTAAATGTTAACTTTTTCAATAACTATAGTAATTAGGGTCTGTAAATGGTATCCATTCATAATTAAATTTATTTTTAACCATAGCATGGATAGAAATACCAAATTATTTAGAATTAATAAATTAATGGACTTCCGTGTTTTATGTTCTAACACATAATGTAAAAGTACCACTAAGCGATACTTAACCTATAGATAATACACGGAAGTCCATACGTGTAGATAATATTTTTATTTCCTGTGCATCATATTATTAATAATTATACTTATTATTATAAATACACAAAATTGGCCACAATTTTGGGTTCATTCATGTGGTTATATTCTTTGAAGAATAGATCAAACATTTTTGTAATACCTACTTATTTATGTATAATAATATGTACCTGACGTTTGTTGGACTTCCGTGTTTATGGAATTATTAACATTTTTCTTAGAGCATACACATTGTAAAAGGGACATCCATTGTTTATGCACTAAAGTTAATTGGACTTCAGTGATTTTTTAACTAGTTATATCGATTAATTTACTACTTATGGATATCGGCGTTTCATTTATTTGTGTAATGAAATAAAATAAAATTTTCTGCATATTTAACTCAGAAACGGTAAAAACTTGACTTCCGTGGTTTATCCTCTAATGTACAGAGTTAATAATTAGATATTTGACAATAATATTTAGTCAATTTAGTGCAACATCAATCGAATTGAACACTCCCTCGCTTATTATCGTCTCTGGATACTTTTTGATTTAGCGTCAGTGTATCAGGCGGTCAGAACATCGAAGAGGTATTTGTACCTCTAACATGAAAGAGTTATTATCATTATTTGCAAATGCAATTTATCATTAGACCGTCAGAGCTCCGCCAATCAAATCGAACATCGCTTCGCAAATTATCATCTCCTAATAATTTTTGATTTGGTTTCAATATACCAGGCGCTTAGAAATATCAAGGAGATAAATGTACCTACCAATAAGCTTCAATATTGGTACCATACCTAAATAAGATTTCATATAAATAAAAAGGATTTCAAGTTATACACATTTATATTTTTATGAAAATCAATGTTTTTTAAAATAAATATAAATAATATTAAAACTATGAATTAGTCAAAAATCTCTAGGATAAATATGACAATAAAATGTATCTAATAATAAGATGGGGTCGTTTGACAAATTTACATTTTATAACATTTTTTTACAATAATTGTAAGTCTATCTTTTACTTAAAATGAAAAATAATTATCAAAAAAATGTCTCAAATTGCAAGCTTCGTACTTTCTCTTTTTTACAGACATCGCCTTAAATCGCCCACGTAAATGTGCCGCAGCTGCCGTCATGAGATTTTATAACTTTCTTTTTAGACCAAACCAAACCTAACCTACCCCAACCTAATATTACCTAATATAATCTTAGTTTGTGATAATGATGCATCAAAATGTATGAAAATTTTAAATTAACAATTATTGGATCGAAAAACCTATGCGCAGACAGAAAAGGGTATTTGTTATAATTGTCTACATGGAATAAACTGTTTTCGTAAAAAAAAAATCATAAAAGCTTATGACGGCATCTGCGGCACAATTACCTATTTTACTAGAATTTATAAAAAAACAATACAGTACACTCTCAGTAATCCGCCGCTCGATTATCCGACAACTACTATAATCCGTTGCTATTTTTACTAGTTGAAAGCACAAAATCAAGCTCTATAATT
This sequence comes from Rhyacophila brunnea, assembly GCF_057557595.1. NCBI lineage: Eukaryota > Metazoa > Arthropoda > Insecta > Trichoptera > Rhyacophilidae > Rhyacophila > Rhyacophila brunnea. Next base: position 58,695,533 of record NW_028232965.1, on the reverse strand, counting down.
CGCCGGTATTCGATTGTCAAGTTCAGTAGTCCGCTGCGAAAAGTATACAATGCAGATGAGACGGATTTATTTTGGAAACTTCTCCTTCGTAAAACATACGTTCATCGCGAAGAAAGTAATGTACCAGGGAGGAAAGTGCCCAAATTTATGTCGTGCTCCAATGAACCGGGACACAAACTGAAGCTTTTGGTCATAGGTAAAGCCAGGAATCCTAAGCCATTCAAGAATATCTGCCTCACTGGACAATTACTGGTTGTGTCAACTGATTTACTGTTTAATATTTAGTTTATAAATATATATAATTTAGTAAATACTTGATTTTGATTATAAATAAAACCGTAATTTGCCAGTACAAATTTCTCAAAAAAACTATTTTTACGAAATATCTACCTGTTTTAATTTTTACCATATTTTGTATGTATACACTATAATCCGCCGCTTTCACTAATTGGACACTTGTCTGGTTTTTGGGGTGGCGGATTACTAAGAGAGTACTGTGTGTTCTTTCGCCAAGTGATTTTATTACAACAAGATGTCACATTTGTAATGATGCTAAATGGGCGCTAGAATTATATTGCATTTTGTAGACGAACGGACTCATTAAATAAAATATGACTGCTTATCGAGACGAGTGTCGAAAACAATCAATCCGATGATTATACATGTTTTTGAATACTTAGTTGAAATATTATTTTGGTACATAATTCAATTTAGTATGGTTCCTACTGTTGTCATGTCAGCGTTATTAGAAGTTTTGTCAGTATTTTGAGAATTTTCTTGATAAAAAATAATTCTGAATAAAAGATTCATAATAATTCTACAGACAGTTCCAGACTTAAATGAGAAAGTTATTGAGGTGTTCGCTAAACTGAAAGACCTCAGAACTCACTCATTTTTAAATAAGGTAAGAAAGTTTTCAGTACACCCGCAATGAAATCAATGGTCAGGACAGAGAAGATTTCTCGGTGCTTTTTACTGGTTCTCCGTCATCGTAATCTGTCAGTCGCCATTTTGAATTTTAGCTATCTTTTTGTCATCGAATTATAGTACGCGGTCCAAGCCATTATAGTATTTCGGCAAAAATTATAGTACGTGTAGAGAAAATGAAAGTTTTTTGTTTGTCACAAACATAACGGAGAATTCGAGAAATTCCGATGTCCTACTTAATTATAACACCTCTTACGACCGAAAAATGCTAACACCGGCCGCCGTCATTAACTGTCACGTTAGTTTTTTAGAATAGGTATACAACGCAAAACCATGTCCATTGACTAAAATCGCACACTGAGATCTTATTTATGCTATTTTTTATAGTACTTATTCCACTTTAATTAATATATTAGGACCGGTTTCGTCCGCCTCAGTGGGACATTTTCAACTGAATGAACTTTCAGCTGAAAATGTCCCTCTGAGACGGACGAAACCGGTCCTAATATATTAATTAAAGTGGAATAAGTACTATAAAAAAATAGCATTTTTTTAATTGTGGTATTTTTGACGTACTATACTTTTTTAATAGTACGCGAATCAAAATGTACTATAATTATAGTTCGGTTGGCAACACTGCGCTCACTGACAGATGACAGCAGCCGGTGGCGGAGAACCAGTAAAAAGACCCGATTTCTCTCGTTTACAGCTTCTCTGACACGAGAATGAGTCTTATAAAATGATAAACATAACTTACCAAGTCTATTGTATTTTTAATAGAATAACATTCCAAAAATTGTGGCGACAGTAATAGTCGACGAAAACACTGCATTAAAACACTATTCGGTGGTTTCTCGAAACACTCGACGTGATTAATGATTATGACAGGTAAGAATATCGTATAATAATAATTATCTACAATATTATGACGTTATCATTTCCAATCTGTCAAAAAAGTATATTAGTCTATGGTCACTTCACTAGTGTCAATGTGTTACCAATAATGCTCATCGGTGAATCAAGAAATTCCATTAAATCAAAGTAACTTTTGTCTGACAACTTTTTTTCTCGGCTCAACAAAATTTCTTCCATAACGAACTATAGTACCTACCTACTTTGCACTAATTTTTACGACGGAAATAACGAAATTTCAGTATTTTTTATGTCGAAATTGAATCATTAATATAAAAATACATTTTTTCCAATAGGAGGCACAAGCCAATTAGGTATCTATTGATTTTTTCCAATATTATAATTTTGGGCGTAGGTACTATCCGTGTTTAATTCCCTGGCGTACATACTCAAACCAAAGTTTTAGTCCAAATACCTACTAAATTATAATACGAATGCCAACAATAAACATATTAATATATTAAATTTGGTATGTTTCCAATCGTTTGATAACTACTTAGCACATGCGCAGTAAGTAGACGTTTGATTAGTATCTGTTCCAGCAAGCATCTGACCATTCGTTTGATCTGAAACGGCAAACCACTTCTGACAATAATTTGTCAAAGCGATAACTGTCCAGGGAGGACCATAGTAGTAAGTAAGTAGTAGTGTAGTACCTACCTATTCACGGAGCATTATTTATATTGATCAAATTCCATCAAGTACCTTCGGTTGATAGTATTATTTATATGTTTAAAATAAATGAATACAACATATTACTATAAATCTGTGAGTAGACGACGAGCTATAGCAGGTTGACGGCAGACTACCGAACCGAGTTGACATTTCAAAAAGTATTGCTGTCATATGCCGGCGCTCCATTGGCACGCAAGTCAGACGATTTACAGTCTTACAGTAGCAGAGCATAGACAAATCAGACGATTTATTGTCCTCTGACTTTTGGCTCGCCAATGGAGCGCTGGCAAGAGACAAATATTGTTGAATTAATTTTAGCTACCTACTGGCGAGATGAGTAGCGACACACATTTGTTAGGTAGGTATCGGAAATCGCGTTCCCACAAAAATGTTGTCAAACATCGGAGACCCAATCTCCAGTTGAATTGGTTTGGTTTGAAATGCTGGAACATACTTAATATTATAAAACTAAAATTATTATCAAACATTCTCTATATCTCAACAACCTTGATTCAACTGGTTCTTGATTTGAGCCCACAGTGTTGCCATATTTTTGTCAGCGAATTATTATAGTACGCAGACAAAAAAAATATAGTATTTCGGCAAAAAATATAGTACACGTTGAATGACCAGTACTTTCACTTTTCTGCATTTAAAAAAATCCACGTAAGGTGATTAACGAGAGCTTTTTTTTTTTAAAATAAATTCTTACCGGTGAAATCATTATTTTGGTCATCTTCCAATGTGAGAATCATACCTAAAGTGATTAACGAGAGCTTTTTTTTGGGTCTCTCATGCAACTTTACTCCTATATTTCATCTATTGCCAACCTTTTTTCCGTAATTTCAAAATTATATTAGTTTAAGACTTTTTATCGTACATAGTACGCGGGCCAAAATTATAGCGCAAATACTATAATTAATTATAATACGATTGACAACACTGTTTCGCCGCAGCCTATTGCTCAAAATTAGTAAAGTTGTTCAAATTTCACTGTTGTCAACAGTACTAAAAGTGACGCTAAAAAACAAACGTAGCCATCTCCATCACAAGTGAAACTGAGTAAATCAACTTTTTTGTTTTTGTGGTTAATTTGGACCCGTAAGTTAATAATTTCCTAATTTATGATTATATTTTATTTAAAAGATACGATTTAAACAATGCTCAATAATCATGAATCTTTAACAAACAAGATATTTACGATTTTATGTTGGAGATGGCTATGTTTGTTTTGTATCATCTGGATTTGACCAGGTTTGAAATAAATACTATTGAAGATGGACAGTTTTGTTTTGTATTCGATTGGTTTGTTTTGTATTCTAACAAACAGGGTTGTGCCGGACGAAATCCCGAATGCTAAAATCCCGAATGCCGACATCCCGAAAGCCGAAATCCCGAAAGCCAAAATCCCGAATGGCCGGAATCCCGAAGGCCGAAATCCCGATAAAAAAAATATAAACAGTATTAATTTTCAACCAGCGGTTCCCCAATAGGCGGCGCTTTTCTTGGGTGTGTAATTTAACAAGATAATTAAAATAGTTATATAAAAACTGTTATTAATTATGAAAACTGTTATTAAAATAGTTATATAAAAACTGTTATTAATTATGGAATGAAGCAACAAAATAATTTTCAACCAGCGGCACCCCAAAAGGCGGCGCTTTTTATCGATTGTATAATTTATCTAGATAATTAAAATAGTAGTATTAAAAACTATTATTAATTATGGAATGAAGCAAAAAAATAATTGATAAAATGCCACGACATGATTGGCCATTCTGAAAAAGTGCTACGTCGTGATTGGCTAAGACGAATGTGACCACGTTTGATATAAAAAGTCAATGGAGATGACTAAGTTTGAAAAAAATCACAACTTTTATTTTGATTTTTTAAGCAGAAAATAAGGAGATAGACATGTCTGAAGTGAATATTATTATATAAAACAACACAAGCAGTCATACCAACCAAAAATCTCAAAAAAGTCAGTGACTGGAGATGGCCACGTTTGTTTTTTAACGTCACAAATATAATATTTTGTACATAATATTGGTTCGCGTACTATGTGCGATATAAAAGTCTGAAAATACTATAATTTTGGCACATAGGAAGACGACCTAAAAAAAGCTGTCGTTTATCACTTAAGGTGTAATTTTTTGAAAATGCAGAAACGTATTGGTTATTCAACGATTACTATATTTTGCCGAAATACTATATTTTTTTGTCTGCGTCAAAGAGATTGGACTCCTCACCCGACTCACCCGACTCCTCTCCCGACTCCTCTCCCGACCCTCTGGAGTCTTTCAATCTCTTTGATCTGCGTACAATTCGGTGACAAAAATATGGCAACACTAATTCCATAAAGTATATTTTATGATCATTCAGTGTTGCCAACTGTACTATAATTATAGTATTTGTACTATAATTTTCGCCTGCGTACTATGTACGATATAAAATAGGTATAGTACGCCCAAAATACTATAATTTTGAGAAATTGGAAAAAAGTTAGAATAATAATATAGAAGAATAATAATAATAGAAGAATAATACAATAGAAGAAAGATAATATAGAAGAATAATACAATAGAAGAAAAACAACGCCAAACATAATCTATGAGAAGCAAAAAAAAAATAATCCCCATGTCTAAAAAAGGTGACGTTAATTACTTAACACAGCGATTTCCAAACTGGGAGGCGCGAAAAGCTTAACACAATTAATGTAGCCACAGGTTTGCAGTTTGTAAATGCATAGTTTATAGTAAAACGGCCGCTTTTTATAAACTACACAAACACATAAAAGGTTGTTTGCAAACCTTTCTGCAAATATTGAGATTAATTTTATAATCTCTCACTTCTATACTATTGTCAAGCGCAATGGCTATCTCATAAAGAAATGAAATATAAGGGTCAAATTAATCATAATATTGAAATTTGAGGCGAATTTGTTTAGGAACGATAATTTTGTTGTTAAACTTGTCTATTTGGTTGAAATTGTAAAAAAATGAGTGAATAAATCAATCCAAGGACCACTAATGCTTTCACTGATTTAAAACGACAAGGGTAAGGCATTCATAAAAAATTGGAGCTTAGGAAATCAAAATGACAAAAAAAAGTTCACCATGTCTCCACTTTTAAATATTTCTACGCCAGATATATTGAAGCAAACAAAAATCTATTTACTGAGTTCTTGGTTAGTTTGCTAATGCACTTTTCACATTATTATTAATAGCAAAAAAAAGTAGCCTGCGGCGCTATTTTGTTTCGAACCTATTAAATATTTTAAATATATGGTTGAAATATCCTGCCCCGGAGGGTCCGCTCCAGGATGTGGGGTCCATAATAGCACCCATCTGTCAATGAACGAAAATTGACTATTTAAAAAGGTGTATTTAATGAAATAAGGGGGGGCGCCTAGATTAGATTTTTTAAAGGTAGGCGTAGTAACATAAAGTTTGGAAACCACTGAGTTGACATTTGAATTTTGTCTAAAAAAACGAGACGTTAATTACCCTTCATGGATATTTTGTCTAAAAAAACAAGACGTTAATTACCCCACGTTTAATTTTTTGAAAATGCAGAAAATTATTGGTCACTCAACGCGTACTATATTTTTTGCCGAATTACTATAATTTTGAAGGCACTGTACTATAATTCCACTTTCAAAATATGGCAACACTGGATCATATCACTAGTATATTAGTCTATGATATCACAATTCAATGTTCAATTTGAAGTTTGAAGTAAACGTTTTAAAATTTTGAAACTTAACGTTAGTTTCCTTTTTCCTTATTATTTCCCAATTTGGTTATTTTCGGCCGTGAACTGTGTAACTTTTTCATCTGGATTTATATGCATATACCTATTTTTAATTGTTTTATTCTTGAAGAAATATAATATTGCAGTGTTAAATATTAGGTCGGTAGATACCTATTAATTGTAAGTTGCGAACTGCAAACAATTTTATAGAAATCATTTTATCATTTACTGTCCGTTGAAATGAATTACTCCAGTGCAAATGAGAAAACATCCAACATCACCTTACAATCTTTAACTCAAGACGAGATTACTGAAAAATATGTATCTTTAAAAAGTCAATATGATACAATAAACAGACAGTTTGAGGCGACTCAACAGGAATTGCATGATATTAAAAGAAATACCCAATTTTCATTAGAACTAAAGGAACATTTGACATCCGAAGTAGAGACTTTGCAAAGAAATGAGAATAAATTAAAAAGTGAATGGTCAATCAAGGCGCAGAGCCTACATGATGAAATGGAACAATTAAAAGAAGAAAAGTGGAAGGAAGCCGAACAGTATAAAAACACAGTAGACTTATTGGAGAACCAAATAGCCAAATTGAAGGAGAATGAAATCAGGCATCCGTTAGACAAGAGCGTATGTCAGTTAGATAACACTAAAATCTCTGACGAAATTCGACAGTACCAAGATGAAGTTGAGACTATTAAATCCTTACTCAATGTACAAAAAAGGGAGCTCGGCGACAGTGTGAGAGCAAATGAAATGCTCAAGCAGGATATCGGATCCCTCAATGAACAAGTACAATGCCTGAAGAGTAATCTGAATTGTAAAAAGGAGGAGTTAATGTCCGTTACGGACATGTTACATGCGGCACAGGATGACCTGTGTACGGTTGGTGCCGAACTGCAACAGTTTAAGAATCAGACCAATATTCACGGTAAATAAATAACAATAAAACACTCATAAATGTAATTTGAAATAACGTTCAGTTGTAATACCTTGACTAAGTAGTTACTTAAATTGTAGAGATTTACCCTTCTGCCGAGTGTGGAGACACAACTGATATTCATTTATGAATACCTTCTTTTTATTAATCAGCTAAGTATGTAAGTATTTTGGTTATTGTCATCTCTTGTTGTTTTGTTGTATGCCCGCATTTGATAAGAACCTACTTATTGTAACATACATAATATGTTTTTTGTGGTTTTCTAAGTCAATATTTTTGTGTTTGGGGAATTTAAATCTAAACATACTTATTAATTAATAGTGAATAAATAATAAGCATGTAAGTACTTACCTATCTTATTGAAAACATAATAATATTATAACTTACTGTGAAATATGAGAAATTAATTTTACTGTCTGTTAAAAGCGAACCAAAAAAGTTGCAATCTCCCTTTTGTGACCACAAACAATGAAACAAAATTATGCTGTATGGGTTGTATGCATTAAATGAGTACTTGTGAGCTTCCACTCTTTATCATATTGTCGGCATAGCTATAGCACAGGATTTCTTATCGTTTTCAGCCGTGTTCCAGATTAGGGCAATAGTCTAGTTTCATGACCCAAGAAAAAATTAATAATATAACTTAACGGCCCACATGCCCAACGTAGGTCAAAATGGAGATTTTATGGTATTTTCAAAGCGTTAGCCTGAACATTCCTTAAACGTTGTAGATTATCTATTTATATAATTTTGAAGCCTTATTATCCTTTATATTTATTTTAAATAGCTTAGCATAGCTTATAATCAGTATCTTTAGAATTATCTTCAAATGTGGTAATCTTGCCCATTTTTTGAATAATAAAATGCCTTAAAAATAATATTTATTTTAAATTTTGTCACGATGTAATTTATGCATTTGTTTGTTTGAAACTAAATCCTGCAATCGCAGGACACATCAAAAAGTCACACGGGACATAATTGGCCTGCGGAACACACTTTCTGAAGCCCTGTCCTAAACCCTGTGTACTTGTGCCTTCATATGGAAAAATATTTTCTTGTAATCTGTTTGTGATTTCTCACGATTTGTTGAAGGGAAGTAGGTATTAACATATTCTGTTATTATATTCTTTTCAGCAGTGAAAGGTAATTCGCTCTTCGCTGAAGTGGATGATAAGAGGCAAGAGATGCTGAAGAGTCTGTCGCAGATGAAAGATAAAGTATATCAAGTGAGTAAGTTTATTCAGATTCCCTTATTCACGTGAAATTTAATAATAATGTGTATTTTAACTACTATGGTCAGTACATATTTTGTCGGGATGACCTTATTTAATATGGAGGTTTGAGCGCATTGTTCCCTCTCTCAGTTCCTCTTTGCTGATATTTAAATTTGTAATGTTTCCAGTTGAACCGTGAACTGGTGAGCAAGCAAGCCGAGATTGATTCTCTCCTATGTGAAAAGAAGGCACTGTGGGAGGAATACGCAGGTCAAGCCAATCATCATGATGGAGTTTTGAACCGTAATTTTTTGTTTTATCTAAGATACAGAGATTCAATGTCGGAAGTCGTTTACTTTAAAGATAAGTTGGGAAATATCCTGATAATTTTGATACATCTCAGAAAGCAAACCTTTATTAACTGAAAAAAATCCTATTAACTTGTGAGGTGTATCAAAATTATGTATTTTGAATAATAAGAATGTATCATTTTTGAATCTCATGTAGGAATATACAGTATTGAAAAAAATATTTAATTAAATAAGTAAATTAAAAATTTAGTTTAAGTTCTCTTGTTTTCATTGTTGAATTCTAATATCGTCGCCCTCAAGGAAGAACTCACCAACCAACAAAAGTAAAATCCTGAGATAATCGACTTTTAAACTTTTTGAAAATTTTAAATTGCTCTCATTAGAAAACGAAAATACATAGAAGGAAACGGTTTTTTTTGTTTGATTGGTTATTTTTATGTTTATTCACATTACATTTAAAGCATGTAACCTTCCTTAGAAAAAAATCTAGAAAAACTGTTTTTCGTACTTGGCTAGTTTTTCCATACACATTCAATGTATGACATTATTCAAATGGTGAGTTTTTATCTTGAATGATCATATCAATAAAACACATCAGAAAAGAATAATATACTGTATTTAACTGAAATAATCTTGTCCATTTACATATTATATGTCTTATACATAGACCTCATTCACATTAACAATTATTCTTCTGATTCGTTTTCATTCATCAGAATATCATTCTGAGGAACATTTCTAGACAATGGTAGTTGTGCATACCAGCCGTGGTATTCCTCTGGAATATTGTTTGAAGTGCAAAGTTTCCAGTGGTCATTTTTTTTTTGCACACTTATGGTCAATATTTTGTTATATGCCTTTTTTATGGCTGGTGGTACTTCATAGTTGCCATGTCCACATATTTGTAAATTCTTATATTTATTCCGGCGGCCATATCTAAACTGGATAATACCCGGTAGTTTTTGGTTGAATCGCACACCCTTAATCTTCTTATAGTCTCACCATTTTCATCCTTAAATCGAAATTTAAAAATAACAATTTTCATGTTTAAATATGAGCTACTTTTGTTTTAATTGAAAAAAATGTAATACAACAAAAATAAGTAATTTAGTTCTTTTATCAGTACCTAAATAGGTATGTATAATAAAAAATAATCTTACGAAATATATCAGAATTGATATTTAACCATTTCAAAATATTAAAACATGACAATATACATACATACCAGTGAGGAGCATTCCTAGCAATATTCGATAAATTAGTATTTGATAATACGTAGGTACCTATTTATTGTGCAATTGTATACAAAATTTCACCTACCTATTCTAAAAGTTGTATCACCATCAGCCAGGATTGATGCACTGCTATAGAAGGCCTCCCCTACCTCTGTCCACTCTTCTTGGTCTCTATAGTATATGTATATTGCTTGATACTTTCACGGTTGGTCCTTATTATTCAAGTTTTATATTTTAAATATTAGGTAAATATGTTTATAATATTCCAGAGTTACCTTTGCACTACCACACTACCAAACAATCGCACAATAACATATAATTTAACATGATAAAGACTGATATTGGATAGTTATTCAAGTTTCTCTTTAAATGAATAAGATTGCGTCGGTGTCTGTTTTCAGGTGCTTATGAAAAGAGAATAACTGATTTAGAAAAACAATCTGACCTACTTCACAGGGAAATCGCTCATTGGTATGAAAAGAACTTAAACCCCGGGTCCTCGGAAGCGGCACAGTGGTTGTCAGGGGTGATGGCGTATTACAGGTACTTTAATATTTATTTGTATGTAAATAATGATTGTAACATAGCTCGACACTTCTCTACTCGTGCGTGTTGTGGTGGACCTTTTCAATCCGCTGTGAATTATTTTATTCAACTCCTGAATGGTGAACATTGAATCCGATAAGGAACAAATCGCATTAATATGCTCCACTTGAATTCTTTTCAGGGACGGTTGTTTGATTGTGAGACCATTCATTTCAGATATTGATGTATTCCAATTGCGTGAGGGGGACTTTAAATGGATCATGTTTTATGAATCCTCAAAATTCGATCTGATTAACTGACTCATTCAGTAAACTCCTCACTGTATATTTCTAATTTATATGCTGTATAGAAGATTTTCTTAATTATCATTGCTAAATCATCGTAATAAATTGAATTGTTGCCGTTGTAAACAAATTTTTTCAAAATGAATCTGGTGAGGAAATCTTTTTGGGAATAATATTCTTGCTAAGAAAGTTGAATTTTTCACAATAAGCTTAATATTCAGAAACTCTTATTAAGATCAACATTTGCGACTCGAGGGGACCGAATTGATAATGTAAATTTTTTGGGATGTATATTTTCAGAGATGAAAATATCCGACTCGGCGGTGAGCTGACCGCCAGCAGTGTAGACAATCTGTCCAAAGAACAGAAGTTGAGAGAGTTGCAGAGACAGTCGATCGTGTGGCGGACTAAAGCCATGGAAGCCAACGCCGCCGTGTCTCAATTGGAAACAAAATTGCGAGTGGCCGAGAAGTGTCTTGAAATGTCAGCTGATCAAAACGACAGTGACGTTTCCGCAAAAGTGCCCGCTCATCATCGTTCTTCGCTTGAAGAAACCAGTTTTAAACATATCGAAGGCTTTCGAGAGATTAATATAAGCGTTCTGAAAAGTGAGGTCAAAAATGACAGCATGCAGATAAAGAAGTGTGTTACTGCAAATAGTGGAATATTGGTATCCGATGCTGGAGAAAATAAAATAAATAAAAAGCATTTCAGTATAAACTTTGATTGCAATTAGGTTCCCATTTTAGATAATATAATGATAATATCATGTATACATTTATTCTGTAGTTATATTTTGTATTCTTTTCTTGTGAATTTTGATACATTTGATACTCGTCATAGTCTTCTAATTTAGTTCAATAAAATTTTACACAAAGTATTACATAATTCTTCCACAATTTTATTTTGCACCTTGGATTAGTCATACTCACAATGGGTATAGGTATCTATACTTTTTATAGAACACTAAGTTTGTCCAGAATTATAGGCTTCGAACCGGCAGCCTCTAGAGTGCTGAAATGTTTACTGAAATTTCCTTGGCTAGAATTTGGATAAACGCATCTATTTCGAGGTGTTTGTATGATTTAATTCACGAGATATGAACATTTGAAGTTTCCCAAACATTATCAAAATTTCAATTTATGGATGTGTCTCCCTCATTTCATATTTCTTTAATAATCAGTAACCTTGGTAACAGAACAAAAAAATTTCTGAAGAAATTATTTAACGTCAAAATTATCTCAATTTCCGAATTCACCAACAGTATCTACAATATTATAATCAAGTTACATATTATAATGGAATGACGATATTCTGAAATTGCAGGAATATACCCCATTCAAAGAACAAAGGAACTGGAAAAGCTAAGATGAAGAACGAATGTAACTTCTCGTATAAAATTCGGGAAAGTGATAATATATTATGATCCGCCTGATTCTTATCTTTGCTATAAAACTCGCTCTTAGGGACGGGATTATGTACGTTTTTAAGGCGTATATTATAACAGAGATAGGTATCATTCTGGTAATGTGTAAGTAGGGTTGTCATATCGAAAGAAAAAGTATTGATACTAGGTATCGCGTATTGTATCGAAGTATCAATACTTTTGAAAATATTACTGGGATCACACGCTCAACTATTCTTTAGCCATTCAATCGTTATTTATAATTTTAACAATACCGTCATGGGGAGACATGAAAAAATACATATCATGAACCCCGTTTCGCACAATGTGTGTTAGATGACGTTTTGATTATCTTTCGATGAGACGAATTAAACAAAATTCCACGTCTTCAGTACGAAAAACATAAAATCTCCATTTTGACCTACGTGGCGCACGTGGGCCCTTAAGGCAGTAAATTAACTTTTTCTTTGTATACTGTACCTACCTACTGAATTTGTTTTTCATAATAATTATTATTAGAGCAAGATTTTATTGAACTTGAATGATATTTGTTCAGGTTGAGTTGAGTCAGGTGAACTGTAAATATACCCGACTCATATTTTAATATTGATATATTTCTGTGCATGTTTCAGTTTATAAAAAATAAGTATGCTGAAATGTGAAATTTTATATTCTGATCACCGTAATTAAATTCTTCGTACGAATGAAGTGAAACTTTAAGAGGTGCGCGCCCGGTGCCACCCAACCGAAGCTGCCTGACCAAATGTCCCCCCAGATCCGCTGGATCATATTCTTCTTCCGACACCACTCGATTCCGCTGACTACACGACCAATATTACTGTTAATGTTTTTTGATCCCGATAGAAATAATGATTGTGCACAGGTAGCTTCATGATGCACAAAAAACTGCCATTTAATCAGGTAAATATTATATAACATTACAGTGGTGAAACTGTTTTTTGAGGCAGCTTGTCTGCAACATGCTTATGTTGGATCTTTGCCTTGGACTATTTTGTTGGAGTATATATTAAAATACTTAGGTATAGACGCTTAACAATTTAAATGACAAATATCTTACTGAGCGTACATAAGTGAAACGGCAAATAATTTTCAACACTGGAACGAAATTTTGGCCGTGTTGCCATTCGGAGAGGGATAGTCGACCTGTTCGCACGTCAATTTCTTTTGTGATGGAGTCGGATGAATATATTCTTAAATCGTGTAAAAATGACTAAAAAACGTTCCGCATGTACTTGAAAAAGAAAACATGTCAATGAATATACTATTATTATTACGAATATAATAATAAACATAACATAAAAAGGACGCATGTTGAACTTTTATGACAAATTATATTTCGTTCGGCTTGCGTCATTTGCACCTGCAATCCGTGCATCGCCTAGTCACAATCTTTTTAGACCATGCCTCAGCTGAGACCTCAGCTAACTTAAGGAAATGTGTGCATTCAGGACCGCTAACGATGCATAAACTCCACCCTTTAATGAGACAGAAAGAGAATTTGCAGCGGTGTGAGCTGTTGTGTCATGTGTAAGGTGGTTGCTTTGTCTTTTGATGGGATACGTAAAAAGTTAAAACAAAATGAAGCGTTGTCTCGCTTGGTATACAGACGATTGATCATCAGTGGAGAACTACATGCCGGTAGCTGTTATCTCTGTACCAAAAAAACTTTTCGAAATGATCATGCACACCCTGATTTTTCCAAAACATGAATCATTTACGACGAATGAACAGTGAATTTTTCCAGCAGTTTTACGAAAACTTACTAGATGCTATTTATCGAGAAAGTGTTTGTTCCCATAATGATAATCCCATTCCAAGCGATTCTTCTCTAGCTTATTAAATAAAACTACAATGGGGAAATCTTACAACTTTGGTAAAATTCACATTTGATATAATTTTTTCACAAACTGACTTAAATAATTATCAGCCACGGCCGCAGGGTCTCGCAGTGATGGACGGATGGACGCTGAGAAGGCTGCTCGCCAGTAACTCAAGTTCGTCCGCCTCCCGGCTCATGATACAAAATGTCGATAACGATACTCGACAGGGAGATAAGAAAAGTCTATATAGTACACTCAGTAATCCGTCGCTCGATTTTCCGACAACTACTATAATCCGCTGTTATTTTTACTAGTTGAAAGCACAAAATCAAGCTCTATAATTCGCCGGTGTTCGATTGTCAAATTCATGTCAATTCAATGTCCGCCGCATACAAGTATACAACGCAGATGAGACGGGTTTATTTTGGAAACTTCTCCTTCGTAAAATGTACATTCATCGCGAAGAAAGTAATGTACCAGGGAAGAAAGTGCCCAAAGACCGCATCACAATTATGCCGCGCTCCAATGCAATTGGGACACACAAACTGAAGCTTTTGGTCATAGGTAAAACCAGGAATCCTAACCCATTCAAGAATATCTGCCTCACTGAACAATTACTGGTTGTGTCAAGTGATTCACTGTTTAATATTCAGTTTATAAATATATATAATTTAGTAAATACTTGATTTTGATTATAAATAAAACCGTAATTTGCTAGTGCAAATTTCTCAAAAAAACTATTTTGCCTGATAAAATGCCTGTTTTAATTTTTACCATATTTTGTATGTACCTATGCACTATAGTCCGCCGCTTTCATTAATTGGACACTTGTCTGGTGTTTGGGGTGGCGGATTACTGGGAGAGAGTACTGTATATAAAATTTGGTGCAATTCCACTTTATAGATATTAGCTAATATAAAAATTCCTATAAGCGGGTGCAGACCATTTTTACCATGTTTTTCTTAGCCTGTATTCTTGTTTGTCCGGTGGTTGTTTATCCAGTACAAATCTTGCAATCGATTTTTAACTAACTTCCCGACTAGCTAGACATTTTAAACTTTTAGAATATATCAGAACACGATGCCAATGCATTCTTTGCCAATGCCATCTTTAAGTAGAATTGAATTCATTTTCAGTTAATTCTGTTTTGTATGAAAAGTTATTTCGGAAGAAATCCGTAATCCAATCCACTATTATTGGTTGCTAAGGGGAAGGGGGTGGTCCTAGCAACTAAATTATTAATATATACGTGCGTTACTATGGAAATCAAAATGACATTTCAGTATTCTATATTTGTTTATTGCAAAATAGCAACAAAATGATTTGTTGACAATAATTGCCTTATTTGTCCTAAATTATTAATACATAAAATTGTCAAGTTTATATGATTCAACAGAAAATTTATAAACATAGCATATAAAAAGTTCTTTTTGTCTTCTAAATTCAGTTCCTAAGGCGACTGAATCACAATATGCACTAGGCATAAAAACGAAAACGATCCGATTGGTTTCGTAAAATTATTTTACTTCATTATATTATTTGTTTTTCATAATATGTTGTATTTTTCAAAGAGTTCTTTTTCTAGTTTTTCTCGTTTTTTGTTGTACACTTTTGTCTTGATTTTTGCATTCAGAGCTTGCGGGAATTGTTGACTGATGCAGGTGGTAAACGCTTCTACCTCATCAGTGCACTTCAATGAGCAGTCTCGGTGTTGATTATAACAATTCTGCAGCTGAAATTTAAATAAATTTTCATCAGTATATCATGGGTATTTCTAGTCTCTTTTCCTTCCTCGAGTGAAGGAAATTACTGATGAACAATCAAAGCTTAAAGTACACTACTCCGACATTGTTTATAATAACCTCAGAAGGTGAAAAGAATGATGTTATTGTTAAGGCCGTACATCAGTTGAGGCACGGTCTAAAAAGATCGTTGCTAGGCGATGCGCGGATTGCGGGTTGCGGGTGCAAATGACGCCTGTCAAACGAAATATTATTTGTCATATAAATCCAACATACGTCCATTTTATGTTCTGTTTATTGTTCTATTAGTAACAATAATAATATATTCATCGACATGTTTTCTTTTTAAAGTAAATGGGTAACGTTTTTAGTCATCTTTACACGATTTAAGAATTAATTGGCCCGTCGCCATCACGAAGCAAAGTGACGTGTTTCTAGCTCGACGTTCTCTCACTGAATGCGAGCGAGTCCAAAATTTCGTCGCGCCTACAGTTGAAAATTATTTACCGTTTCACTAATGCGTCACCTTAAGAGCATACATAAGTGAAACAGCTAATAATTTTCAACAGTAGGTGGGATGAAATTTTTCACTCGTCGCCAATCGGAGACCGACAGTCGAGGTGTAAGTACGTCAATTTGTTTTGTGATGGCGTCGTAGGAATATATTCTCAAATCGTGTAAAGATGACTAAAAAACGTTACCCATTTACTTGAAAAAGAAAACATGTCAATGAATATACTATTATTATTACTAATATAACAATAACATTAAATGGACGCGTGTTGAATTTTTATGACAGATTATATTTCGTTCGGCTCGCGTCATTTGCACAATCCGTGCATCACCTAGTTGCAATTTTTTTAGACCATGCCTCAACTGAAGTATAGCCTTAATAGTAGACATATTGAATACATATTCTGTGGTTGTCGGACTGCATTCAAATTGGTATTTTGCCATATTGTGCAAATGTGAAGGTGAGGTGAGGTATGAAATATCATGGGGTTATTGGCAAAAGTTGGCAAGTCTCGGGATCATGTTGTGGAGTAATTGCAATTTGAAGTTTGACATGGCCGCTAATATCAGGCAAAATGCTAATTTCTCTGTGCTTTATGTGCATATTCTATTATATCGGATGACCTTGAATTTTTTCTAACATATTTATATCATCAGCCTGAATCTAACCACTGCTAGATGAAGGCCACTCCAAACTGATTCCACTTCTTTCGGTCCTGTGCGTTGGATTGCCATGTACTTCTGTAGAGCTTAACCATTCCATCGATCCAGTGGCCTCTAGGTCTACCTTGCAGACGTTTGTACCTCTTGGGTACCCCTGGGTGACTAGATTTGTCCAGCGATTGTCCCTTCTTCTTCGAGCTATGTGTCCAGGCCATTTCCAACTGAGGCTTTTAGTGAACTCTATTACATCGCAAACTCTTGTCTGTTTCATTATCCACTTATTCTGCTTTTTGTTCTTTTGCGTTATGCCCAGCATGCACCTCACCATACTACGCTGTGCTACTCTAAGTTTCTGGATCTCTCTTTTACTTAGTGTATATATATAGTGTATGTACTTAGTCCATATTTCACACGCATATGTGATTACGGGAAGCACACACTGGTTGAACACTTTGCGCTTTAGGCACAGTGGGAGGTCATTTTTGAATACATTATATAGGCGGCCAAAACAACTCCAGCCCAGCTTTACTCTGCGAACAATTTCATCAAATATACATCCATCTATAGACACTTGTTGTCCCAGATAGACGGAGTTTTTCACCTGTTCGAGCTGAGTGCCATTGATGAGGATATCTTTTTGGCTCGCAAAGCAGTTGAACATGACTTTCGTCTTTGTTACATTTATTTTCAAGTCTACTTTGCTGCTTACTTCAGTGAGTTCCTGCGTTCTGTTTTGGAGGTCTTCTGAGTCTTGCGAGAAAATTACCATGTCATCGGCAAAACGCAGATGTCTAAGGTATTCTCCATTTATGGGGATACCTTTGTCATTTCAGTCATGTTGCCTGAATAAGTGTTCAAGGGTAGCTGTAAATAGTTTAGATGAGATTGTATCACCTGGTCTAGGGGTCGGCAAACTCTTGAACCAAAAGTGCCAAATATGAGTGGCACAACGGTTAAATTTTTTTTCGAGAGCCATATGCATATTTTTATAAATATGAATTAATTACATTTTTAATTGTTTATTTATTAAGTGAAGAAGATTTCCCAAATAAAACTAACGTAAATATTATATGTTTTTATTATTGACATTATAAATATAATTTTTACAGAATATGAATTACATACAATTTTTACGCATTCCTTAAAACTAATGTGAACAATGACTTTCCTTGCATTTCTTTGGAGAGTGTGTATGTTTGGTATGTAACTTGTAGTTTTTAATTTCAGGCGCGACTCCAAAAAATCGTTTATTTGGCTTCTCTAAATGCTATTTATATTGTTCATGTTTGAAAATGATTGTTCACATACATATTATTATGTAGACTCGAATATGAGTTCGGAAAGCTATTCCATAATATGTATTAAAAATCGTAGTATCTACTTTATGTATGAAATTAAATTGCATTTTTCTCTCTCCAAATCCTCAATTTTGGTGGCAAGACCTACAAATTTTGAGCTCCATAACTATTTGCTTGTTAAATCCACCAATAAAATTGTATTTCAAAAGTGCTCGTGTCAATATCAAATGGAGAAAAATTTGATTTGTCGACTTTTGCAATCGGCAGATTTAAAACAACAAAAATCATACTTTTTTGCATCAACCATCGCGGAGGAAAAATTAGGCTCGCGATAATGTCATAATATAATAAGTGTACAAATCAATGACAAAAAATAAAAATTGTGAATTTTGCAAAAGTTTTTGTAAAAATTGGGAATTTGGCAAAGAGCCGCACGCCAATACACAAAGAGTCACATGCGGCTCGCGAGCCACGGTTTGCCGACCCCTGACCTAGTCAGACTCCTTTGCTGATAGTAAATCTAAGCGATGGCTTATGAAGATTGATAGATGCTGTTGCGCTACTGTGTATATTATTGAAAATATTTATATAGTGCCCGGGGATTCCTTGATTTCTGAGTGTATCGAGTATTGAAAATTTCTTTATGGAATCGAACGCCTTCTCATAGTCTCTCTCAACCCATGCATAGTGGCAGTTTGTATTCCTGGCACTGCTCTATGATTTTTCTGACGACTTGGATATGGTCCATAGTGCTGTATCCTCCTCTAAATTTGACTCGTTCTCTCGGTTGGTTCTCGTCTAGTACATTTTGAAGACGGTTCACGAGAAGTTTTGTGAACGTCTTGTAGAGGATAGGGAGTAGACTTATTAGACGATAATTTGATAGGTCTTCTCTGTCACCTTTTTTGTGGCAATGACAATGCTGGCATTTTTCCATGACTTAGGTACATATTTATATAGACTCATAATCCATTGTTAACTCTAAATACCTAAATTATCGACTTAGCAACCCCACGATGTTATATTCCTAGGTGTAGGGATGTCATAAGGTAAGTAAAAGAAAGGTATCAATTAATACTGGTATCAGCATCATATTATCAGAAAGTATTGTCACTGGTATTGGTAGCAGAAGTAATGTATTGATACTTGATTTTTGATCCGTATTCACAATAGCTTTTTTTAGGTCCACACTATTATACCAAAAGAAAGTATCACGTAAAGTTTTAACAAGCACTTTTTTGACATCCCTACCTTGGTGTAGGTAGAGTGTAGATTGTGTAGAAGGTTTCAACTTACGTCATTTTTGGGCTGGTGACAAATACTCTCGAGTTTTGCGACTGCAGAAGTTCTCCTTTCCACAAGATTAGCGTAATAGAAGATAGCATCTTCTAGTGTACTATTCATTCTATTAAGAAAGAAAGCATTAGTTCTTTAAAATTATAATGATTAGCAAAAATAGGTCTTCAAAAATAAGTGTCCTGTCCTAAACAGTGAAACCCTAATATGGTGGTATTGAAGAATTTGATTGAATATATATTTATCATACAAATTAATTGGTAACGAGAATATTCCTTTCTCTGGAACTGACAATGTTTGGATTTACTAAGACATTATTTATACAGATGTAAAAAAACAACAACAAAACATACCTGTAAGTAATTATGTAAGCAATAAGAATGAAAAATATCAACAGGTGACCATAACATTCGAATTGAAATGCAGACTGTGATCGAGAATTCATAAGAAATAATTAGATAAGGTGAATATCAAATTTCGAGAGTTCCTGAATACCATGTCCTTGCCTTCATCTGGTTTGCCATCCAGATCTTCCAACTTTAGGCGAGGAAAGCAAAAAAAAGCTCTCGACTTTGATATCCGACGGATTCGGCTGGTATGAAAATTTGGACCAGATGTGTTAAAAAGGGGACTGTGACCATAGACTGAACATAATATACTTAATTTAAAAAAAAAACCGGTCATGCCTTCAGCGAGTTATCTCGCTCTATGTGTCGTTAAAAATCTGAGGCTTGTCAGATACTGCCATAGATATATCGAGAGGCATAGAAAAGGTGCATAAGTTTAATATTATAGAAGTTATTGATTATCTATAAATTCCGAAAATATAACAATACCACCCACCTACCTAATAAAAATGATATTTTTTTTGACTATTTATCCTGAAATTCCCTAAATTTTTCTAGAAAATTAAAGAATAAAAGTTAAATTTCTAACCTATTCTCCTTTATGGCCGAGCGGTAACGTGTTGGCCTATAATGATGTGGCAAAGAAATAACATGTTTTTTTAATGTGTGTCCGTTTCTCGTAAATAAAAAAAATCTGTTAATTTAACTTCCACTCAATTGACTCCACATAATCTTTGGTTCGAAAAGGGAGCATCATCTAATTCGAGACATTTCAGTTGTAAGTGGGACATTTTTTTGTTAGTGTTATAGATTAGAAATTGAAGGAGCCTTATACGTTATTCCTGTTATGACACTTGAAATTTTTTTGCAAGCCGATGGACTGATGAACTGATGGAGCATGGTTAAGTTGGGAAACTACAAATCTTAAGATTGCTCACTTGCCATTCCGATTTTATTACATACGCAATGGCTGCCATTTTTTATTTTCATTGCGATTACTTACTCAAGTGCAGTGATAAATAGTTTTACACAAATTTTTGATGATTTTTCAACTAAATAATGCCTAAGTGTAATATTATTGGCTACTCATCGTGACGGGTTGTGTTCTTATGTGCCCTGCAAATTGGCAACTAAGTGCCATAGCATAGTGAAGTTTTTTTGGAAATTAATCAGCAATGCGAAGTCACTTGTTTTGCTTCAATTTAACGTTTTTTCAACATATTAGATATGTAGGTAGCTAATAATTTTGAATATTGACTATAGATAGAATTAAATTGAAAAATCAGTTGTCCGCACGATACATCACATATTATGTCACAAAGGAATTTCGCTAATAACAGTACATAAGTATCAATTTTAATTCCACATTTCTCTTTTACACTATAACCATATCAAGAGATTCCTCAAAATAAAAACCACTGGGACAGAAGAAACTTCTAAATAAAATACATATGGCATGTCTTCGGATTCTTACTCTAGAGATGGTTATTAAAAGTAGTAAACATGTATTTTTTAAGATGAAAAATCAACATATGTTAATTGTGTGTAGTCAAAAACTAATAACACGTCATGTTAGCGGCGCGTTTCTTTGAATGATGCAACCGATAAGTCAGAAAACTTAATAAAAAGGGGCCTCCGAAAGTCCTAAGAATTAAAATTAGTTGCAATGCTAATAAACTATATTTAATTTTATAGAAAATGCGTATTTCTCACAAACTGAGTGTAAACAATGTTACCCAAAGCATAATAGAATTCCTGCATTTGTACAGTATTTTTTAAATTCTATTGTATTTGTAGGTAGGTACTTATATTGTATTTGGTCATCATCCACTCGTGCTTATATGTACCTTGGTGTACCTACACATTTCGGACAAAAGAGTCTTATTAAATGTTATGGTGTTACTCGTATCTCCGAAAGTTTATTGCTTACTTTATTCAAATGGATTTAAGTTTTTGTATTAAAAAGGCGTGCATTTTTGAAGCAAGTATTGACAGATGATTTTGAAAAGTTTTTATTACCAATGGTCGGAACAGTGTACTTACAATAGATTATTTATCCATGATGAGTGATAAAAAGGAGTAGATAAAGGCAGATATTGACGAACTAATCGATCGATATTATTTAAAACAAGAAATATGTGATGTGAATTCGAAATAATATAAGAGTGAAAAAAAATTATGCGACAACAGAACTTAAAATAATAACACTCGCTGCGACTTTCTTTTTTTGTCATTCCCATACTGATAACTGACAACGTTTTGAGAGAAGTGTACGGCATAAGTGTCAGAATAAGTTACAGTGCCATAAGTAAACACCGCATATATTTATTCCAAATGTTGCCCTCGAATGAAGTGAAGACTTATTTCAGCGAGAAGTACCTATACGAAAATTTATGTCAGATACCATGCAGATGTAAAGAGTACAGTCCGACAAACTTTTCTTAAGACCGGTCAAAATGGAACTACAAACTACCATATGGACGCCATTTTGAAAATGTCATTCGAATGTCAGATTCTGTCCAGTTGCAAGTCTTGATTGGGTAGTTTTCGACAGTGGCTCCCCCATCCATTCGTTAGATAAGTTTGTAGGTCTGTAAG
The DNA here is from genome assembly GCF_057557595.1 of Rhyacophila brunnea. Classification (NCBI taxonomy): domain Eukaryota; kingdom Metazoa; phylum Arthropoda; class Insecta; order Trichoptera; family Rhyacophilidae; genus Rhyacophila; species Rhyacophila brunnea. The sequence goes on along the minus strand of NW_028232965.1, from coordinate 58,673,021 downwards.
TGAAATTCGATGTCAGATACATGACATAAGTATCGCGATATAAGTGTCAGATGTAAGCCTAGCATTAGGTATCATTAGAATAATAAGTGCAAATAACCAAGAATCACAGAGCGTAAAGGGACGGAAATGCATGTAAACTATAGAATTAAGTTGGTAACTACCTAATATAATTTGTTAATTTTAAGTGAATTTAAATAAAGACGATTGCCACTGTAGTTTTAAGATGTTATATAAAAGGTACCTACGACCAGCTTATTAATTATTATAATATTCTACTTAAAAAAAATATTTTGCATAGGTAGGTACTAAACCGAAGTTAACGTAAATATAGAATCAATAGGTAGTTATCATTCGCGGAATTATGATGGATATCACAATCTCGTAGTGCGTAAGCTGTACACGCTCCAGAAGCATTTTTCGTCATGATAGACTAATAGAGGCAACAGTCAGACTAGAAGCAAGCAAGAACCAACGCAAGCAAGAAAGAACGAAAAAAGAGTTTATTTTATTTTATATAAAGCCTTAGGCATGGTAATTCTCAATCCGCAATAAAAAACATTATGTTAAGAGTAAAATAAATTTAAACAACTAACTAGTAGATAGAAACTGATTAAAATTCCTCGTCTACGTTTTGTATACGTGTCTACGACAGTGCGGCGTCCGATTATCCTGGCGTCCAGTTGTCCCATCCCCCCCCCCCCGCAAGGGAAGTCTGACGGGGCTCTAGTTTGGAGGTCCAGAATTAGGGGGGGCTAGCATGGCGGGTCGACCAGTTAAGTGAGATAAATATACACCACAAATTTGCCCTAATTGTAAATAAAAACGCCCATGATGACCGAACAGCTTACGCATATACCTATTATGTCTTGGGTCCCAGGCTTGAATCCTAGGTCTGGCAATTACATAGATTGTTTTTCAATGTTTGTTTGGTGTCAAGAGTATGGATCTAATAGGTTGAGAAAATGGCTAACATCAATTTCTCGTAAAAACATAAATCTGTTAATACTAACACTCCGCGGATATACCTATTATGATCTTCTTAGGATCGGACATGGTTTAAAAAATAAAAATAAAGTAAATAAAAAGTATAATATAATTTCCGTTTAAGAATATTATCATAATTATTATTAAAATATGTGGGTGTGTGATGCAATTTGTTCTGATATCGATGAAAGATACTCGTATAAGATTGATGTGATAATTTAAATATAGAATTTTATTTTGTTATTATTTTTGGTGTGTTTCCGAATAAAAATGGCAATTTATCCAATATGGCAAAGGGTCGCATGTTACTCGTCTACCAAAAACGGGATCGCAAGCATTGCTTCATAATTTATGATGCCGAATGCCGGTAACTCAATAAAATAAGTGAATTTATTTAAAAATACCAAGATCTCTTACGGAATACACTTAATTTTACTTCGTGGAACCCCGGGGTTCCGCGGAATACTTCCGGGAGCACAACTGTAGATCATCACACTGCCCTTTATCTTAGCGATTTGTAGAGGGGCCCGCCAGACATCCTGATCTGAGGGTCCGTTTCAGTGTGTGGGGGGCCATTCCTACGATATTAAAAAGGTATACTATGCAGTCCAAAATACTATAATTTTGAATATCGGGAAAATGAATTTTTATCTTAAAGATTTCATTTCAACGTTGAAGTGAATGGCCTGACCAAACCAACCGCCCGCACCACACCCGGTCTTAATCGGGCGTATCACGGGACCCTACTTTTAGATGTGTAGCATCATTTTTAAGTCACTTAAGTCGCCATGCACTCAAATGTGCTTTGACTGAATTTACATGACTTTAAGTTAAGGCATTATTAAAAATTGTAATAAGTAACAAATTAACGCTAATACAAAACTGCCGAACATTCTAAGTTAAGAGATTTTCACGTTGGCAGTATGACGCCAATGTATGATTTAATTTCGAAATTAAAAAATACTACAAAAGTACTAAAACTTATTTATAGATATATATAGATATTTCCGCAAAGTATGTACTATAATAATCACGAAATTATTTCGTGTTGGAAGAAAATTTGGCGAGCCGAGAAAAAAAGTTGCTCGAATGAAGTAAAGGAAGCCCTTGATTTCTTTTATTTTGTTAACTGTCAATTCATGGTGGAACTGCATTGTATTGTTGTTTTTATTTAATAAAACGCAATTTTTTTGTAGTACTTATTCCAGTTTTAATCAAGAGATTAGGACCGGTTTCGTCCGCCTCAGAGGGACATTTTCAACTGAATGAACTTTCAGTTGAAAATGTCCCTCTGAGGCGGACGAAACCGGTCCTAATCTCTTGATTAAAACTGGAATAAGTACTACAAAAAAAATGCGTTTTATTAAATGGAAGCCCTTGACTTTGATTTAAAGTGGAATTTATCGAATTCGCCGTTAAGCATTTTTGGTCGAAAGAGCTACCTAAATATAAAAGGGCCTCGGAATTTTTCAAATCCGTATTTTTTGTGAGAAACAAATAACCTATACATTTTCAACAGATGACAACGCGTACCTAATGTATTTTTTGCCGAAATACTTGGACCGCGTATTCGGAGACAATAACATGGCAACCCTGGGTAGGTACAGGTAACTTAATATTAGACTCACCCTCCAGGTTCTGTGTAGGTATGAATTGAGCATTTATAACATTTAGGCATGCATTTTCTGGATTGATCTTGCTCATCATGCAAGCACATAAAGCGATGTTTGGCCCTCTCGGATATTATTATATTATCAGTTTCAGCGCAACAAGAGGTATCTGCAGTGCTGCACCAGTTACCCATTTTGAAGTTTCTTGTTTTCACCTTTAAATATTTATGAAAATAATTACATATAATTGTTTGAATTGCAAAACGGTGTTTCGTTGATAAAATAAAATTTGAAAACTTATATATTATGGAAAGTATTGAATCTAAAAAAGGTCCATATTTAAAGGACATAATATTATTTTATCTTAGAATTTTATTATAATCCAAATATCGAACACAGATACTCATCTTGATAAATGTTTGCGTTTTGATACAAGTAATTATAAACCGATTTATTTGAAAATAGCCAATGATGTACAATGTAAAATATTTCATTACATAACTTGTTATTTATATATAAAAATGAATGTTTGTCCCGTATGCGTTCCTATACCATTCATCCGATTGCGATGAAAATTTTGTGAGTTGTTGTGTGTACACCCGCAAAGGTTTCTGAATTAGAAAAACTGTCTTCTTCTTCTTCTATTCGTATGCGTTCCTATACCATTCATCTGATTGCAGTGAAACTTTGGTGAGTTGTTGTGCGCACGCCCGCGAAAGTTTCTGAATTAGTACAACCATCTTGTTCTATTCTATCTTCTTCTATTCGTATGCGTTCCTATACCATTCATCCAATTGCGATGAAACTTTGGTAAGTTGTTGTGCATACACTCGCAAAGATTTCTAAATTAGTAGGTACAACCATCTTCTTTTTCTTCTTTTTCTATTCGTATCCGTTCCTATACCATTCATCCGATTGAAATGAAACTTTGGTGAGTTGTTGTGCGCCCGCCCGCGAAGGCTTCTGAATTAATACAACCGTCTTCCTCTACTTCTATTCTATCTTATTCTATTCGTATAAATTCCTATACCAAATTTTGAAAATCCATGCTTCTCACATGGACGTATGTGGCCTGCTCACGCGTTGGAAAACCCTCTGATTTATTCGTGTACGCACCATACGGAAAAACCAAAAATATTGTAAGTATATCCATTAACATAATTAAAACACAAACACTTTATTTCTTTGAGTGGCAGTGCAACGCATGCCAGGTACCCGCTAGTTTTTAATAAAACACATTTGAAGAATAAAATTCAAATAGGTACTCAATGCTTTTTTTATTTTAACTTTCAGTTTATGTCGCGTCACCGACCAAACTTGTTGAAATAATATTATTGTTTCGCAGATATTAATTAACGATAGGTATTTAGTCTTATTGAATGAATATTTTTTAACATTTTTTTTTAATCTACCTACTTGAAAGATTCTTATATGAAAAATCCAGTAAAAAGTCGCTCCCAACCTAAAAACCGTGAATCCGAGATCTTGTGAGCATAATGTTAGAAGGTGTAAATATGCCATTTGCGGACTAACGATACATAATAATAATAATAATATTGGAAGATATCTGGAATATCTATAATAGAATTTTTAAGGGTTCTAAGACAATTTTCAACCCTAATCTTCATAATATTGTATTTCTGTAGCGTGAAAACTGTTCCGATGCGATATTTGATTTAAACGACAGTGTTCTTTGACGCCGAATACGGAAATCTGCGATTAAAATAAACTGCCTAAAATATGATATTATCAAACATGACCAGTAGATGATATAATTTCTATTAATAATAACTAAACAATGTATTTGTTTTATGTCTTGGCTAAAATTGATGAGTCAAATAAATCGAAACTGGTTTATTGGCATTTCGGATTTTTTTAACGCAACAAATCGTTGCCTGCGGTTGAATAGCATTCTAGTGACATTGTAATCACTAATCGAAAATGGATACAATTTTTGGTAAAAATTATTTATGTACTTCAGAGCCCGTCTATCGTATGTATGAATATGTAGAAAATTAGTTACTTAAGTACAATTTTTCTACCTAAAATATAATTTTGAATATCACAAGAGAAAGACATTTCTAAAACCAAATAGCCGAAAGTATATAAATATACACCAAATGGCTGAAAATCTTCAATTATTGCGTTTTCCTGAAAGTGTTCTGTTTGGACGGTAACCGGACAAAACAGAACAAGAAGAAACAGAACGGTGACAAAACAGAACAGCCAGTGGAAAAATGAAACAGCAATTCTTTCCATATCTATTTATTAATTAAATACTTATAAAACTTAAGTTTATAAACAAATATATATATATAAATATTTAATGTATGAATAATAGTAGCATCTTGAAAAATATAAAAACTGCACCTGTCCAAACGGTTCCATGAATAAACAGAACTCGATACCTATAATAGAACATTGCAAAAAATTGATTTTCATGGTGCAGGTGTTGAACCCATGTGGATTATTTCAGTTGCATTTACCATTGTACTGTACTGACATACTGGCAGCATTAAACACACAACGAGTCTACGGGAGTCCAGACACACATTGGCTTCGGAGCCCTATGGTAAAAATGATTAGCAAATGACTGACCAACTACCTGTAGCTCGGTTTAAAATTATTATATAGAAAGTGAAACAGGCAACACGTCACATTATTAATCAAAAACACGGAAATTACCGCTATTTTAGACTATAATGGGCTCTTGAGACCCCTTCCACCCGCATTTTTTGCTGGAGCCTCCTGTATGAATGGAATAATCCACTACTGCACGGATGGCCAGTGCGTCGATCGCGAAGGTATTTTTGGTCGATCGTGGACATAATAATATTATATTGTACTATTTCTTGTTCAAACGAATCAAAACTACGTACCCGACTTTCCAGCTCTTAAAATCCGCTAGTTCTTATACCTTCTCTTACAATCATTATCAAGAAATACAGTCATGCGAAGAACACAACTGATGAGCTTAAACTTGGAAGAAATTCTACAGGAAAACATTTTTACAGGTTTCCTATTAGCTTATTTTAGAACGCGTCCAGAAGACATTTCTTCGATGTCTTTATTTTAAAACATTTAAGTACCTAACTATTTTCCTTTCGATAATTCGTCAGATCATGGTTTCCCAAACTATGGGTCGCGACCCACCAGTGGGTCGCGAGCGAATATTGAGTGGGCCCTCGCCACTGTATACATGAATTTAAAAAAAATAGGAAGTGATAAATTTGATATTTCATTCAGCTATTTATAATTCCTAAAAATTGAAATAAACTTAAGTTACGGAAAATATCGTGATAAAATAATAATAATTTGAATTGCCAATTCACTACAGATGGCAAGCCCGTCCCTAGCGAAACGTCCCGAGCAAGACGGATGTCTATTGTTTTTACGAAGTTCATTTCCTAAACCTAAAACTAAATACCGAAATAAATTGGATATATCAAACTCACTGCGATTAAAAGTAACTAAAGTTGAAGTTGATGCTAAAACTGTAATGAAGAAAAATAAGAAACAAATACATCCTTCCCATTGAAATAACTTTGTAAAAAAACCTTGCAGGTGTATGTATTTAAGTAATATTTTTTTTTTATTTAAGTTGTGTTTCTTATTTCAACAGTCTTTCATTCATATTGGTAACACTTTTAACAATTTTTATTTCAATTAGAACAAATAAGACAGCATTAAGTAGTTCCACGACTCGCCACTAGGGAATCTGAGCATTACCAATATTTATGCCCTCTTTTCTCTAAGACAACTAAGAGGTGGGTCCCAAGATTGGAAATATTTGTTAGATGGGTCGGAGCCCAGTCAACTTTGGGAACCACTGCGTCAGATGATTATTTTCCGACTGCCTTTCTACAAGGCATGCTTACTTTTCACTCTTTTGGATCTCGTCGGTCTCTTCTGCTTTTGAAACACTTTTGCCTGTTATCGCGAGGGATGGTTTCCAATCCTGGTGATGCCATGATTTATTCTGGATTGGAACAGTTTCCTCGTGTCAAGCCTATCAGGCACCATTAGCGAGGGGTGCAAGATTAGTAAATGCGCTCCCTAAAGAAATAGACATTTTCAATGACGTACTTTGCATTTTGTTTTTGAAACTGTATTTTTCTGTACAAAATTGTATGTTTTTTGTTTTCAAAAATTATATTTTTCTGTATTAAATTGTACTTAAGTATGTTTTGATTTTTTTTGGTATTATTATTATTGTTATTATATTTTTTCTATATTCTCTTCTCTCTTGTGAGGGTAACGTTGACTTATAATGTAAATCTCATGTTGTGTACGTCTTGAATTTAGATTTGTTATGTCCACAATGTTTTTTTTCTTAAAAAAATAAATTAATAAAATAAATGTAAATTCCTATCCTTGCAATTTGACGAGTCGGTAGATTACATGGATATTGCGCAACTATGCGTTTTTATTCGATTGGGTTTTAAAGACATGTAAGAAGAATTATTAACAGTTTTACCAATGAAGGAACAATCCAAAAGAGAAGATATATTTAATGCATTTAAGTCGTATATTAATCGTACTCGATTTGCTATTCATAAATTAGTATCGGTAACGACTGATGGAGCTCCTGCTATGGTTGGGAATCATGTTGGGTTTATTACTTTGTAAAATGTAATGTAAAATTGAGGAAGCAATACCAACTTTTATCAGTTATCATTGCATTATACACTAGCAGACATCGCTCCCACAAGAGGGCTCTAGCCTGAAGGGGGCACGGAGTAGCGGGTCGAGCAGTTAAGTGAGAAAAATATAAACCACAAATTTGCTCGAATAGTAAAATAGTCGCCTGCAGCGATATTTTCCTCCATGGATATTTACATTTTAAAATACATGGCTGTGCGATGCAATTTGATCTGATATGATTATTCATGTAATTAAATGATAATTCATCCATAGAATTTATTTTAAGTATGTTTCCTGGCAAAGGGTTGCATGTTACTTGGCTACTACAAAATTTCTAATATTCGATATACAGGTAAATTGTGTAACTATGTCTAAATTACAGTTAATATGTACCTACTTAATTTTTTTAGAAGTAAAAGACATAATAATATATTATTGTCGTTAATTCGATTTTTTGTATCGTTATTTCTTATATGTATAACATATCTGTTTTAAAAATACAGAAATACATATTTGAATTATAAAAAGTGGGTTATTATTGTTCTCGCATGATATAATAATTACAAGTGATATCAGTCGATCGCCATAAATAATTTTGTCAACAAGTCGATCCTAGAAAAAAAAGTGTGGCCACCCCTGCACTACTGACTACTTATATGATATTATAATGTTTATATTCAGTTCTTAATATTATTTTTATTCATCTTAATTATATTTAATTAAATTTTGGGAAAACATAATATTGACTTTTTCTTAGTAACATGATACAATAAAATTAATAGAATTACACAGATGGATTATCTAGAAACTACCTGTTACAAATAGTAAAATACCTAGTGTGAACTTCACGTTTTGACATAGCTGAAAAATAACAGCGTAGAATAGGAAAGCAGAAATAATATATGAATTAAATAAATTGAGTTACATTTTAAAGACTTATTTGTTCGTTGTTTTCTCATTAGGAGCTCAATATTTTTTTTAAATAGGCGATCATATTATTTTCAATTATAAATTTTAAAGCGTTGTCATTATGACTGGAAAATACACAAGAATAATAATATACATTTTGAGATTAGCCATGCATAATTATTAATAAAGTACATTTGAGGGTGAAACAACGACACCCGCCTATATTCAATCTCCTATATATTATTATCCTAAGAGATTTTGGAAAACGCACCGACTTTTTTTTATTTAAATACCGTTTTGTTGATTATTAAAGGAATTCACTTCAATTTTTGCAGTCCCAAATCTGTTTCCATTTGAATCGGGCACAATCTGATAAAACGCGACACAATCACAGATAAAATCATTTTTAAATCCGTCACCATGCATTTTCGCTACTTTACTGTCTATCTACCGCAAATTGATTATAATGTCGCTTAATACTGTCTGTTTAATCGAAATTTCAGAAATCAGAATTAATATTCCACAAATCTATTCAAATCTGTAAGTAGCCAATTGGCGCACTATTGAGTTTTAACTAGAAATAAATACATCTTTCCTCACTTATTACCTACTACGAAAATATAATCTAAAACCATGTCACTGCTTTTTATCTGTCAAACTTATAGACTACTGATTGTCATTTGTTTTCTTTCGCAAAACAAGTTCATTTGACGTGTCAGAATTCAAATTTAGAATTTGCAGAATTAATCGAAAAAATGTGACATTTCTATTAGCATGTTAAATAATCAATTTCAATCAAGACCTTTTTATTGTAAGATGAGTTGTCTATTAATTAATAACAAATTTGATTTTTTTAAATACTTCTTTGTGGCTGTTCACGAACTCTTTTTTATTGAATAATTACCTAGGCTACTAATTTCCATAGATATAGTCATATTAAGTTGCCATTGCAAACAATGAAAGAAATTAATACGAATTGTTATAGTTAACAAAATGTGTGATATTGTATAATATCTACCTATTTTTATCATCCTTATCATTATCAATCTTGACCTATCCACTGCTGGATGAAGGCCTCCTCAGCCTTATTCTACTCCTTACTTACACATGAATTATTATATTCATCAAAATCAGTGATATTATACTATCTACCTATCTATATTTATAATGACATTATTATCACGAGCCTAATTAAATCCACTGCTGGATGAAGGCCTATCTACGTTGATTGTATTCTTGACAGTATTGAATTTCATAATCATCATCATCAATCCACTGCTGGATGAAGGGTTCCGAAACGTGATTCTATTACTATCGGTTTAACGAATTTGTGTATTATACCTATTTCTATCATCCTTATCATCATCGACCTGAACTAATCCACTGCTGGATAAGGGCCTCCCATGCCTGATTCTACTCCTTAAAGTCATTTTAATTGCTGTATTTATCAAAATCGATGATATTATATCTATTTATATTGCCATTACCATCATGAGCCTGAATCAATCCACTGGTGGATGAAGGCCTTTCTAAGTTGTTTGTATTTCTGTCGATCATATGAATTGCTATATTTATCAAAATTGCTGATATTATATTTACCCATTCATAATATCGTCATTATCATCATCAACCAAGTTCAATCCACTGCTGGATGAAGGTTATTCCAACCTAATTCTACACTTCTTAGTCATATAAACTGCTACATTTTTTTAAATTTGTGATTTTATATACCTACTTATTTATATCGTCATTATCGTCATCAACCTGTATCAATCCACTGCAGGATGAAGGCCTCTTTAAGCTGATTCCACATTTTTAGGTTTTATAAATTCCTATTATTATCAAAATTGGTCTATTCCTCTCAGATATAATATGTATTGCTTTCTTATTTATCAACATTTGTCTCGATATAATTGTCCCGCACAGGGAAACTATATTGGTTAAGGTTAATTTTGAATTAAAATTTGATTTTTAAATATTATTCTATGGCTGCAAGCATTTATTTTTTATAGACAATGAACCAAAACAATGTTTAAATTTGTTTTTAATGCTGCTAACTTTTTTATTATGTAAATGGTACCCGAAAGAGATTAATATTTGGATATATTGGATCGCTTTTAATGATATACACATAATATTGCTGTATATTCGAATGAATGAGATGTATAATTATTTATCATATTTAAATGCACATACCTACACATATATTGTATTAAAATTAAAATTTCATTGGTAGCAATCGGCAATTGCCAGCTGTTCTGCTAGGCCTAGCAGCCTGAAGTGGTGTCAGGTGATATTGTGAAGGCCTAACTCCAGAATAGACTACGCATATGACTCCAAATTTGTATTGGCAGTGACGACATGCAAATCGTAAAACTGACAAATCAGCGAAATGTCAAAATGTCAGACGTAAATGAAAATCCATCCTAAAGGGAAAACTATGGCGCTGCCTATACATACTTTACAATTATATTAAAATCCAACACCGTGTCATTATGACGAAAGCTGTCTGCAAGACCTAGCGAGACAGACTGGCGAGAGCCAGCTGGCTCAGCTAGTATTCATTAAATACGAGTATAATTATTGTATTATTGTAAATATGAAAATGAATTCTATGTCTACACAAAGTTCAAATCATACGTCATTGACCTTCAAGGTAACGTCATGTCGTCAAATGACATTTCGATATTATTGACTCGTAGCTGATGTCCGACTCGTGTGAAAATGATAGGCTATGTACAAAAATGCGTACAGATGTATACGTTTAAATATCTATCTATGTATGATTAACGTGTTTGACTATTTATAGATAATATTGATGGAAGGCCATTGCATAGTATCATAATATACATTTAAAGCAATATATAGCACCCATTACTTTCACATTTTATTTTTAGTGATAAGAAGACACTTTTTTTAGCTCATGGCGAAAATGACTGAAATGCACATTTTCGGACATACGATTTATGAGAAGGCTGTGAAGCTTTATTAGACGGCGGTTGATAAGATGGTGTTCAAAAGGAAAGGATTGGAAAAAATATATTTAATTTTATTATGTACGCTGACGTTGAATATTTTTCTATTTTCTTATACCTACTCATTCCTTATTTAATGTTCAATTATTACCTATCTAAGTTAATTATATGTCAAGCAAAATGTTAAATGCTTATTCAATTTCAGATGGGTTGCAAGGTAGTATACCTACCCAATATAATATTATGATTATACTAGTTCTTCGCAGACTTGAAAAGCTTAAAGTGCTGATATTTATAACATTTTTCGAGATTTCAATTCCTGAAAATTACAGCTCATGAAATGTTTATTTTTTTGTGACATCGGTTAATTAATGCACCTTGAAGTGAGTGCATTTGCTTACCTTACGGATTACATCCTATTATAGTCGTGTAGATGAGATAAGCAAAATTTAACAAGAAGTGACCGACGGTAGCGGACAGCATCCGACGGCCCTCCCCTCCCCTCCCTCGCTAGTCGAAGTCGCCACTCGAGAGATGTTTTAAACAAAACTATCCATATAAATACGGGCGAGGAGCATCTTCACAATGCATTAGCGATTTATCCGTTTCAGTTTAGAGTGAAACGTTTGGTCTATCGATCGATTCGAGTCACGTTTTCAATCGTCCGATTCGAAGTTTGCGGTTAATTATTGCTTATTCTGTGAAACGAGTCAGTAAAAACCCGCGAGGATGATCCCTACGTTAACTGCTGCCTTGGCCGTGAGTATTAACAATATATTACATTATTATCAACGTATATTTTATGTTATTGTATTCACCAGTTTAATGTAATATATTATTTTATATTGTATTGTGAATAAAAGTACAACAAAAATAATTAATATTTCATTATTTAGACGAACATTCGTGATCTCATTTGCCGAAGTTTTTAGGAAACCATGAGGGTCGAAAAATATCACGTGAACTGAGTAGGCAATTAACTAAAGATATAAATAAAGAGCCAGTTCTAACTTTCTGAAGCTTTGAGACACTTTGTGAACTCGATAGGCTATTATTATGCTTCCATGCCGTTAATTAGCAGTGTTAACGAGGGGTTACAGTATTTTTAACAAGGGGTTGATTATGCAAAAGTAGCAACACCCTTGATTAATTTATTGAAGGTTAAAATTGAGAATGAGTTTTATCGTAATTTTTTAGGAAATGATCTGACTTCTATTCATAACCTTTTTCGATATGCTGAATAAAATAACTGGGTGCTGATATTCAACTAAACATTAGCAAATCATGGGAAAACCCAATACCCCACCAATTTATTTATGTGTTTATCATAGGTACTTTTTATATTTTACTTTAGTACATACACATCATAATATGTAAGTAAGAATACTGATTTATTCTATCAATCAGTAGATTTTCTATATAAAATATTATACGGTTTACAATATTTATTATGTTGATTAGGTACTTTGTTGGTAAGTATATTTTACTGTGATAATGATTATATTCAAATAACTTTACCTAATGGCATGTTTTAACGGAACTATTGGCGAATAATTCATAAGAAACGTCAATCAAGATCCTTAGGATGGCTTAATGTTTGATTATAAATGATTTGAATAACTGGTTTTGTTATAATATTATTATTTATATGATATTAAAGTTAACGGTACATTATTTATATTGAACAAATTATCTAATTAATATATTCAAATTGCATTTTTATGCTTGATATACCCATGATATTAAAGCCGTGCTGACATTATCAACAATTTATTAGCACGTTGACAGTGTTAATCTTTAACAATACTAATGCTAATCCACATACTATGTTGGTAATGACTAGGACCGGTTTCGATCGATTTGATGGACACTGGAAGTAAACTGATCACTTAATCACGTCCCTCTAAGACAGTCTAAGACTTAGAGTCTAAGTGAATGAAACCGGTATTGATCGTTATCAAATTATGTGGATTACGCACTTTTTGTTTTGTTTCAATTAAACATCTATAGATGGTTCCACGAATAAACAGAACGGTGACAAAACAGAACAGTGATAAAACAGAACAGCGATAAATATAACTATGACCTTTCGGGAAAAATATAACATGTAATATTGAAATTTTCGTATGTATCTCTATATGTTGTATAGATTTTTAATAATACAGGTTTTGAATACGCCGTAAACAAATCAAATTATATAATTTCTGCATTCCTAATTGCTGGAAATTTTCAATTAAATGGGACTCAACTCGGTGTTACCGGCAAGCTAGGTACCCATATCTTGTATTAATCAATCTAATATGTTCAAAATGCTTAGGTGACTAGGTACAATAAAATAATGAGTAATTATGTGGAGTTCTGCATGAATATCAAAACCAACCAGATAAACTGAGGTTTTTGCGAAAAATGTCCAACATGAAGTGATTATAATATAATATATTCAATTTTTATATATATTTCGTTTATAAACTTTATTTTTAATTAATAAATAGAAAATTAATGATTTATTTTTCCCCTGGCTGCTCTGTTTTGTCACTGTTCTGTTATTACAATATTATTAGAAAATCAAGATATTACTTCTAATTCATTGTGTTTCTAACAATAGTTTTGGTAAAACAGCACACTTTAAATTCTAAATGTGGTGTTGAAATAACAAGGAATTTTGAATTTAAAATATGTATTTTTAGGGTATGAACGCATTCAAAATACGATGCAGCTTATATAATGTAATATAATTAATGTCCTTTCACGAAAGCTTTTAAGATATAAATGCATAATATTATGACCTTTTTAACATGTGAAATCGAAATATTATTTGGGTTTTCAGGTTTCATACAAGTTTTTTTGAAAATATTAGAAACTATTAATCGTTGTTATAGCCATGTTTCTCAAAATCACACTTGGTGTGCATCATAATATCTATTTTACAATACATTCAGTATGAATATTTTATAATATGTAGGTAATGCTACATCGGGTCAAAATTCGTAGGCATTTTATCACCCAATGTTTTTTTTATTAGAAAAAAATAATGAAATACTCACCAGTTCTTGGCAATTTTCCGCCAAATCTCGTTTTGATTCATCACAATCCAACCAATACAATATTTTAGAAGAAAAGTCGTCGCCAAATTAAAATTTCATTAGGTATTATTAATATTTTCTCGGAAAACAAATAAATATTTTTACAGTGACTTTCAATAATTTTGACACTTCATTAGAAGAATAACAAAATTTAGTAAAATTAATTCTTTTGTTTAATAGCTACGTATATTAATAAAAATTTGAATTAAGAATATAAAATAAATGAATAATTTTATTATTCTGTTAAAACTGAAAAGAATCGATTCCAAGCAAATAAGGTACAGTCCTAAAAACTTATCTAAAGAACGGTCAAAAATAGAACTTCGAACTATCATATGGACGCCATTTAAAAAAATGTTATTCGAATGTAAGATTCTGTCTAGTTGCGAGTATGATTGGGTAGTTTTCGACAGAGGCTCCCCCACCCATTCTATAGATAAGTTTGTAGGTCTGTATCTACCTAATTCATATGTGTAAAAACAAAATCATATTTTAAAGATCATTAAAAATCGTTTGTTTTTCAGTATAATATTATACTTATGTATAAAAGAAGGTATACAGTTAGAAATAATTTCTGATTGTAATAAATAGCACTATAACAGCTTTACTAATATAGATATTTTTCATTTCTAAATAATATTATTAATCATTCAGCATACCTACATAGTTTAAATTGAACGCGAATTATAAATAAAAATGCTAAAATATCTATTTGCCTTGGCATTGAAAATTTATACTGCAAACCTGATAATATTATGTATTAACGACGTCTGATAAAAAATCTCACGCGAGTCGTTAGCATCTGATAAACTATTCTATACTTATTGGAATATACTGACTTACATAACTGCAAATATTTATTTATGCTGTCGAGCGAGTTTTGTTGATATTGTGATATAAGTACTTAACAGATGTTAGGTGATTTTTTTAAAAGCTTAAATCTTCCATATATTATGATGCCGGAAAAGGGATTTTTTTTAAATTGTGACAAAATTACACAATGCAACGACCTACAATATTATTTTTATTATTTTAATTGGTGCGTATACCGAAAAAAATGCGTTGCGTTTATATTAATTAAGTTTACGGCTTTTATTTGGAAACACTAAATTAATTTCGATAAAAAATCATAAAAAATGTGTCTCAATATGTTATTGGAAGCTTCGATAAATGTGTGAATCATTTTTCATTCAGTACTTCAACCGTATTGCCCGGAAATATTACGGAAGATACGTCAAAGGGACAAAACATACTTACCTGCTTACAGTTGCGTGCATAATTCATAATGTTCATAATGCCTTTAAGCTTAGTGATAAACACGTTAATCCATTATTTAATCGCTTCTAAATACAATACATAATTTGCTTTTTTCATGGATACAACAACGTAAATATTATAATATTACTAGCTGACCCGGCAAACGTTGTTCTGCCATATAAATTATTTCTAGTGAATATTTTGGTTGTTAAATAAAAAATAACGAATGTATCGTAAGTTTGTGGGGATGGGATCTATGACAGAAAGAGGAATAGAGCGCTGTAGACGATGACCGCCGATAAAAACAAAAAAACATCAACCATTCATTTTTTCAATTCAAAATGACTAATGATGTTCATAATGAATGAATTACCTCTGACAGGATCTCGTTGTTTAATGTTTATGCAATATCCGTCTTGTCCCTTCCATAAAATTAGCGGATATTGGAGAGCGTTGTATGAACGGTGTGTGTCAGCGATGAACTCCAGATTATTGTTTCTTCTTCGAATCACGATTTCTCGCGTCGATGTGCGGTCGCCAACCATGATTCCAGCAATGTCGTCAACAACAGGTGCATTGAATCGACGCACGTGCTCTCCAGCTGGTGTTTTATCAGGATTGATAACAATAGCGTGATTGTCACTTTGCAATTCGTGCATGTGTGCTTTGAAGAATTTCAATAATTCATTGTGCTCATTCAACAGGGCGTCCAGTTCGCCGACGATGCGCCTGGAAATAGGCGAATTGAGGCCATTGTAGCCGCAACGTGCATCTACATGATTGATGTCCTCACCGCCCATGAAGTAGATTTGTAAAAATTTATGTGGTTCGTTTGGCATTGGCAGCAATGAGCCTACTTTGTGGTATACTTGGCCTCTGATTTTGAACGCAGAATGGAATTGTTGACCATTTGCCGCAGTATTGTGAACTATTTCTGTTGCTCCGAACGAAGTCATTTGGAAGCATGAATTGAATGTGCGAATGGACTTCCGGAACAGGTTTGAATCTGGAACCGTGCCGATGAGCAAGCCGTTCAATGGTTCTGGTGGTATCTCAATTTCTGGTAGTTGCACTTTTCCTGATGCGCAACACATCCCGGCTGACTCATGTTTGAATTTGAGCGCAAGACAATGGGGACATTCTTTGTCCATAGCACCAATCAGCACTTTCGGATGAGCGGAATATTCAATATCTGGCTCGTACTCGAATGCGAGACGAAGGAACGAAGCGGATGTAAATGTTCGATGTACTTGTTAGCGTTGTCGGTAATTGTTGTCGTTGTTGATTTCGTTCAGCTCGTGCCTCTTATGATTGAGATGCACGCAATTGCGACATGCTTACACGCACGTTTTTCTTCTCTTGTTGGATTTGTTCGTCTGTTCTTTCTGCTCTACTATTTCGCATGTTTGTTGCTTTATTTCTTCGACGGCCTAAATGGCCCCCCTTGCGTCTTGCTGGCATTGTGCACTGTAATACACGCACATAAAAATAGATAAATTAAAATAAATCGTACAAAATTTTGCACGCACTGCGTTGTGATATGCCGAATGAAATGTCAAAATGACGCGACGCTTCTCTTGAATTCTTCTCGGATGTAGCGCCATCTGTCATTCAACAACATAAATAATTTCGTTCTGTTTGAAATACGAACGACGGTTAAATTTGTTCATACAAAAATAATAAAATCGCGATTAAAAATGGGAGGGTGGGGGTAGGAGGGTTAAAATTTGGGGTTATAGGTATTTTTATGCCAAATAACAAAAAAAATACAAAAAAAAATTGTCAAAAAAATAAAAGAAAATTTTTCTGGATAGAGATACCCTAATCACCTAGCGGTATGAAATATACTTGTTGACCTATTCTCATACCTAACAAATATACATTAAAAAATTCATAAAAATCGGTCGAGCCATTTCGGAGGAGTTCGACCACAAACATCGTGACACGAGATTTTTATATATATAGAGATTAAAAATAATATGTGGTTACATGCGATTACTAATTTTAGTATTATAAACCTACTACCTAATTAATTTTATACGATTGATACTATATTATATTCATATTTTTAAATACAAACAAAAAAGATTATCGTAATGAGACAAAGCCTAAACGCGATCATAATATTAATTGTGAGCACCGAAAACTTAGAATTTGGAGCATATGTGGATGTTCAGCCATCTATTCATTTTATAGGAAATAATAAATATATGTCATTATTATGCCCTATCTTTTTTCATAGGAGAAATCAATATTTCATGATCATTTAAAATATTATATTAATACAATCGAAAGGCAGATATTATTGCAAACGTTGCCCATTCAAAAATAAGGTCATATTCTGATACATCACAATAAATGGCTATGGTGATAATACCTTTTACAATTGTTATTTTATCAACACGTGCATTATACCTTTAATAATTATATTAAAAAATAACATTATCATATAGTCCAATATAATATATCTATTGGATTATGTAATTGACTGGTATTTTTTTCAGAAATGTGTGTACAATAAACACTTTGTGTTCTATATTTTTGTCATGATATTATACTAATACGTATTTTATGATGGTTTAATATTGTATTTATTGATTGAGTTAGCATCTACTTACTAGAACTCCATTTTACAAAATGATAATATTATATTAAAACACCATTTTAGTCGATAGTTATTTTGGTTGTAACACCATTATCAAGACTAGGCGTTCATAATAGAGGTACAACCGAAATAGCTATCGACTAAAAAACGACGTTAAATTTAATATAAATTATATTAGTATTATTATTTTGTTTAATATATTATTATCTCAAGGTCCATTCTTTGCCATTCTTTCCCAAAATACCGTTTTATTTCAAATTTTAAATGATGACGTTTACAATAATACCCTTTCATGATAATAATAAAATATTCTATGATAATAACATGCTATTTTTTTATGATTAGAAAAGATAGAACATTACAGTGACATTTATTATAGATATAGTTCTCACAAAGTCTACAAGTTTTTTAGACGTAACTCCCAAAGATGGGCCCTTAAAACTTTTGCAATAAGGTATGGAGATACCTTAGATCAATTTTTCACCCAGCTCAGCATTGATTGCGATATTCATTGTGAAATATTATTTTTTCGAAGAAACAGGAAGGTATATACACATATAAACTTCTGTATCTCTTCGGATAACATAGAAACCTACTCATATATTGTAAGTTACCAAGTAATACATCGATAGTGCCACGTACAACATACAGATGTATATCAGCGAAGGCGAACCTTTTTATGCTTTATATGCCATCACTAAATATCTTTTAGTGTATGTAAATAACATTAAAGAGAACATAGCTAACTACAATAATATTTGAATGACGTAATATATACTATATATATATATATATTGTATTATGCTGCACATTATAATAAAATGTTATAATAAAAATAATCATATTATAGTCATCTTTAGCGTGCCATCGAAATTGTCTCGCGTGCCAAAGGAGGCAAGCATGATATTGGTTCGCTACAGCTGATTTATATTATAATATTATGATGTTTAGATGAAGATACATACATACATTGCATGAAAAACTATTGTCACGACTTAATAATAGACGCTGACTATGCATAGTATTGAAGATTCGTTTCTGAACATAAAGCCGGATTTACATTCACATTATCCGTATGCAAATATTTTGATACAATGGTAAGAAACAAATTTATGTTAATTATACAATCCCACAAATAATAATAAAGCTATAGAAGTAGTTTTGTTTCCAGCCGAAGTGAAGCAATCAGTGAACTGAAGGGGTGCCAGGGGGTGCAATCAGCTCCGTGTACAACGTAGTTAGGAGGGTTAATAATAAAGAAGTAACATAATATTTTTATAGAAGTGTTTTTTTCCAAAATAATACAAGTAATATATAACTACCTACATAATGTGTTTTTTTGTTTCCATAAAAATATGTATGGGTTAGAGTTAGAATATAAATTTGCACTCCTGATACCATTTCTTCTTAATTTAACACTGCAGAACTCTATCATAATATACATATTATATAATTATATAGAGCTACTACATATGTATTAAATATAATACTATGACACTGATTGAATGGCAATTGATTAGCAATCCAAAATTATTTAAGACCTGAATGAATACTTTCTTGTGGCTAGCTAGCTATTATTATTCAGGCATTTCATTGTATATTTTGGTATGATAAACTATTTTTTCAAAATTATTATGATTACGGAATAAATTGATTTCATAGTTATTATTGGATGAGTAAATTGATGAGATCTCATCTATTGAGCGAATGACTATCAAGCCATTATCACAAGAGATGCCCACAATGAACCAATATGAATGGTCATTAGATAAATTATAAGCTTATAACTTATCACTAATTTAAAACTATGTCTTTCCACCGAATAGGTACAGTAAATAAATTTTAATAAGTGTATGGTCATACTTAACCACTTTTTCTGTTCAACTAAATTTTTCTGCTTCACAATTTAAGTCCATTCCTAAAATTGATCTATTTTAGTCACATATTCGTTATGCTCATAATATACCATCTAAACAGAAATAAAAAAAAAAAGTTAATTTTTGTTGACCATGTCCGATCCCAATAAGATCATATATTATGATCCTCCACAGAGTGGATATTTGTACTAACAGATTTTTTGTTTTCGCGAGAAATGGATGTTAGCTACTTGCTCAACCTATTAGGTCTAAACTCTGACTCCAAACACTAATTAAAAAACGATACTTATGTGTATTTACCAGACCCAGAATTTTAACCTGGGATCTACATCATTATAAGCCGACGCGTAAACCGCTTGGCAATCGTGGGCGTAATTTTAATAAATTAAAACGTGATTTCAACTTATTGTCTCTCGTTTTTTCATCAATGTACATATATCTATATTGGTATATAAACCTAAGTATATAATATAATAGTGATGCTAGTTAAACAATATATATAGGTATATATATTAATTAATGTAATGTCTGTCCGTCAAAATTGTAATCTTAATTCCATTGAAGTGACTAACATTGACGCAATTTAATATTGTATAATATATACCAAAATATTTTTTACTGTCTGATCATATTTATAAATAATTACAAGATAAAAAGAACTTTTTATATACCACGTTTTTAAATTGTCTGTTGAATCATATAAACTTGAAAATTCTATGTATTTATAAAAACTTTTTATTGTACTTTATAGAAATACTGAATAAATATTATAGAATACAGAAATGTGATTTCGACATTTCGTATTGATTTCCATAGTAACGCACGTACATATTAATAATTTAGTTTCTAGGACCCACTTAGCAACCAATACTGGTGAGTAGTAGATATTACTTCTAACGATTTTTTTTCCGAAACATACAAAACAGAAATAATTGAAAATTAATTCAATTCTGCTTAAAGATGGCCAAAAGTATTAAAAGAATGCATTGTCGTCGTGTTCTGATATATTCTAAAAGTTTCAAATGTCTAGTTAGTCGGGAAGTTAGTTAAAGATCTTGGACAAACAAGAATACGAGCTAATAAAAACGTGGTAAAATAGGCATGAATCTAAAATAAATATTACCTATAATATAGATAGGCTACATATTTTGTTAAACACTTTAATTACAACACCAAAGTGTCTTTATTAAAACGCGCATACTTATGTAGGTATCTATGTAGGTACGGTATATAATATATTATGTATATTGTGATTGTTGAGTGCTATTTAACCTTTTGGGCTATGGAAGATCCGGTACGCGAGGTTTACAACAACTTTTCCATTTTCAAAAAACCATTGTCACTATTTTTTTGGAAGTCACGAATCATGTTATACGGCTTGTACCTACCTAAGTATTCACCAAATAAATTGAAATCTTTTAATATATGACAAAAACAGGTTAAAAATGAATTCGTTGTATTAAAATAATTATTCATCATACGCGCACAAAAAAACTTGTCACAAAAAAGATTTAAAAAATACGACGTAATAATTATTTATTATGTTCAAATACAATTAAGTATGTAGATACTCAGAAAATGCATTTTCAGCATTTTAAGTAATTATTTTCATAGATTCATATTGCGATGGTTGTCAAACATTACGTATCTACTCTGGATTCAATTAATTAATTTCAGCACTAATATAACAAAGAAAATTTACGGCATCCACTAGCGCCTTCCACTCTTCGCAATTCCCAGTTCTTTGTTGTCACGTACATTCACTGAACTTTATGAGTTCGTCATTCTAGCGGGCTTAAGAGCGCCCTATAAAAAGTTATTTTTAAAATAAATTGATGGTATATTATAATTTTCTTTATCTCATTTTATATAATAACTTTCCACCAACAACTGGCGATCACATAAATCGTCGGTGTTTAGTAAAAAGGGCGAATCAACGATTTTGGCGAAATCGAGATTTTAATGAAAATACAATATGTACCCCACTAGCTTTGTTCTGTAAAAATGGCGAATTTGTATCTTCACAGGAAAGTACTTAAAAACGATAATCGACTAAAATTAAATTAATTAAAATTACGAATAAAAAGCGAATATGACATATTAGGCCTTTTAAAATATTATATAATAATGCCTATTATAATGACAGTATTCTTTCTAAGCTTTATTATAAACTTGTTAGATATTTATAATCATCCACAGGTCATAAACAAATAAATGTCAATAGTTAAAAATCCTCCTCCTGTAAAATAGCATTTTGGTTAGTTCGCCCTTTTTACAAAACAGCGACGATATATTAGTATATTATTTAATTTTGATATGATAATATTATAATATGTACGAAGGGTTTTCTATACGATGAACATGCTGGGCTACTTATGTTACGAGTATAGTATTGTGTTGTTAACAGATAGGTATTCAACTGCTAAAGTCATAATAACTATAAAATATTGTGACGCAGATACATTTCAAGGTGAAGATGATCATCTCATCTATGATCATTTATCCATTATTAGTTTCATAATAAATCCACATTGTTTTTGTTAGTCAATCTTCATTCAGCTTAAGTATCGTAATCAACGTAAAATATTATTTAAATTCTGGCAGACTGAGATAGGAACGTGATCGTGTTATTGATATGCAAATAGTTTCATTTTTAAATACGCACTTTACTTCATATAATATGCGTAAGTTTATTCTAAAACTCTATATACATAATATATTGTGGGTATGCTATTGTATAGATTCATCTGCGTTTTAGAGATTTTAGAGATAGAGTGATGTTTAGATTCTTATTTATGATTGTGTAGCATACAAATAATAAAAATGGTCAGAGAAAATGTTTTCCTTATGGTATAAATATAAATCTATTTATATATTTATCATATTAATTTTTAAAATTTATTAATTTATAATTGATTCACTAATAGCCTATATAGAATAGCCTATAAGAGATAAGTATGTAGTAAAAGATAATACGATATTATGTTATATTAAATATTTTCAAATGCGTATGCACTGCTTAAATTTGATATATAAATTAATCGTGGAAATTTTGTTGTCGAAATTACAAACTACGCAATAGCAGAACGTCTGTTAATAATATTATGATATTTTAAAGATCCAAGGTTCACTGTTAAAGCGGCCGATATTAAAATATATATGTCACACTTTTGTAAAAGGTTCATTGCTATAAATATTACTGTCAAATAAACATGCAACATATTTGATTTGTGATCTCTGCCTAATAAAATAGAATATCTGGCCGATATAGTAATAGGCGAAGAGGCAACCGCGACGCGGCTACAGGTGAATCGAGAAGGTTACGCGGAACTCATCTTCGAACAGGATAATCTAACGCAATCTGACCTCTACAAACGTAACCTATAATTATTATTGGTGTTCACCTTTTAAATGTAAAAAATAACTACATATCTAATTAGATTTTGTTATTGATAATTTAAAATGATTAATGGAGCCATGAAAACGATCGCATGTAATGACCGAAAAATTGTTTTAATTAACGACAACGGCTCAATACTATGCTGAGAATAATATTTTATGGACCTACTTATGAAAATTATTGGCTTGTTCAAAAATCGTGAATGATTAATTTTGAAATAATTTTATGAATGTGAGCTTTTAATATTCTGATATTTAGACCTTACCTAGTTTCGTTGTTTAATTCAGAATTGATGTAGAAAATGTATTATGGAATTCAGTTCATAATATTGTTTTTCATATTCTTCTTTTTATGCCATATCCGTTATCAGCTGATGTCGACGATGAGACCGGCCATTTTTTCACTATACTTTTTTTATATTAAACGTTTTTTTCTCAAAAAATATTTTAAAAACATGTATAATGATATAATATGTATTTACAATACTTATGACACATTCACATAATTATAAATAGATATTTTTATTCATTTAGTTGCTGTCCTAATATTCATGTGATTCAAGACAAAAAAATATTATGCTTGAGTCTTGAGTTACTAACCTTTATTATTGCATTAATTTAATATTATTATGCACATAATTGTCTTTACAGATTTTTAAGTGGTCATAATGATATTTACTTTCTAATTTAAATAACAAATGTTTTAATTCAATCGAAGGTGAAATTCAAAAATAACTGTAAAAAAACAATAGATACTTATGTTCAAACATATATTACGAAGGTTACTTAAGAAAACTTAATAAGATAATATCTGACATAATCGTATTTCAATAAATTTATGATAAAAACGATCTGTCACATAGAATCACTTCAATAAGGATTTTCTCAATTGATATTATCTTTTGTTTTAATCGATGCTACGGACCTACGGACCTACGAGATACTCGTACATAGCCTGAAGTCGTAAGATGACTGGCGGTGGCATGAATTCTTCGAGGTTCAATATACCTACCTACTTCACCCAATAAGCGGACATGAAACAAAAATTGTTTATTTATTTCCATATAGGTAATATGATTTTTCTTGCAAAAAATTGACTATCACGGCTATTAGGTTGATGTTTTGTTTTGAAGTTTTATGATTATATTTGCTTAAAATGATTTAGGTATTTGCAATAAAACAGTCTGCAGTTCAACATTATACATACTTACATCTCCATATTTATAATACGATTATTAAAACAAATAACTGTCTGCTTTATGATAGGCGGAGTTTTTTTTTTGTTTTTTTTTTATAAAAGTAATTATAGCAATTTATTAAAATGTATTTTAAATGATGATTGTCGAAACAATAAAGCATGTTGTTGGTCAGAAACTCGTAAATCATTTCCCAACACAAAACATTGTTTTTTTCCAATAGAAAATAGTTTGCTTTTGACAGAGAAAAAAGACATTATCTACCTATAATACAATATTGAGTGAGATGTTCGTGACAGCACAATAATTTTCATATAGGTAACGTAACGTAAAGCTAATGACACCAATTGTAGCTCGTAGTACTAGATCTTTTTTATTTTGCGTACGATCGTGTAACAGGTTTTAATTTAAGGAGATAATTTGAATAAATACTACAATTTGAGATCTTGAAGTACCTACTACTGATTAAATTATTTTTATTTACTGGCATATTATGAAAAAGTGATACAGTAATTCAGTTGAAATGATACTCGGGTTTGCTTCTTTACCATGCGTTGGTGTAGAATATCACCCATGTAATCATGTCAGTGTACTAGAACTTTGTTATTGGATTAATAAAGTAGATACTTTATTGACCATCTCTGAACGTAACTATTAATTTTCTTTTTCCTCGCCAATGTCACTATTACTTCCACGATACTTGGTCCTCGGTTACTCTCTACTCCAGTTGTCCATCAGCAACATCTCTTTAGCTACTTTCCGTCCACCACTAGTCTCCGCACCCTTTTAGGTATATACCGTGGCGTAACAAATGGTAACTGCCGGCTGTGCTTACAGCGTTCCCGGAAAATCTTCCCGTGACTCTCGTTATAAAGGCCGTGCACTAGTCTGCAAGTCTTGTGTGCCATATGATATAGGTAGGTTCAACACATATCATCAATGAAAGTATTAATACAACTGTATTATTTAAATTTTGGAACAGTTCTTGGCGGTCACCGTATATGCTGGTCCTCCTGTAGAAAAACCACTGATTTTTTTGGACTTGTCACCGGAAGAAGCTCAACGGTACATTCATCAGCCACCGTTCCAACAACCAGAACTTTCTGTCAAGACAGCTTCATTGCCATTGGTATGACAATATTGTATAAAATATGCTTATGAAGGAACATCTTCTTATTAAAATATTTGTCCGACACGGAACTTAAAATAATGAAAAATTTTGTAATATTTTATCCGTTCAACTGTTTGATAATAATTACATAGGTACACTCAAATCCAATAATAAATGTATTTTTATTATGCTATATATTATAGTTATTTAATTAAATTAAATAGATAATATATATATCATTTTTTATTCACTCAAAACTTATTTGCAACGATTTTTGAGTATTATTAATTTTTGAAATCGAATTAACAATTTTTATTTTGTTGTAGGTAAGAAAGTCCGACCCAAACTTTAAGTCAGCTGAAACTGGCCCTTTAGAGGGCCACTACTTCAAAAATGGACGAGAAATTGAGAACACTGGCGATTACCTTGAAGACGTAAGTATTTTTAACAAAAATAAAAACACACTTTTTAGCTGATTTTATCTTTACGTTTACAACTAAATCAAACATATTATTTTTGGTCAATCTGGTCTTCGGATAATGTTAAAAAATATTATAAGCGTATGGAAAACTACAAATATTTGGTATTGACCTTATTCTTGCATAATATTCATTATTTGAATAAATTTTATTAATCAGTCATGATAAATATTCAGGAATAGAAACATGTATGATAGTATGCATAAAACATGCATGGTATATTAAAAATATGCATTGATAAATACCTGGGTTCATCATTATCATAACACAATATATATAGATTTTTACGAGCCAACTAATTGTAAAGTTCATTTGTATAATAAATAATCTATTGTGTCAAATTACAATAACTACATAATAATATGATGCGTATCATGATTTCCAAAAATAAACGCCATTTAATCACATATTTACTTTTATTTTATCGAATATATTTTTCGACATCATGTATATATTGTTTTTATTATAAATTGTTTTCTTGCGAAGGCGGATGTAGTATTATAATGGGATTGATCTTTCATATAAATATTTGCATAATAAAATTAATAATGATATCGATGTTCATTGTTGTCTAACTCAATCAAATCTAAATCATTCTCCATCGCATATATCTACAATAAGAATTGTAGAATTATTATTCTAAAACATAGTCAACGCAACTATAAATAATGATTACCGCTTTTGCTAGGTGTACGTAGCTTCACAATTCCATGGCCAAGATGGATTAGGAGCGGCTGCTTTCGGTTATTCCGCTCCAGAATCATCACGCTTGGAGAATATCGAAGCCAACGGAAAGGTTCAAGGATCGTATACTTTCAAAGATGCTCAGAACAGACTCATAAAGGTACACATACTATAAATTAAATTATTATCTAACATATTTTTTACGTACCTAGAAAAAAATAATGAAACAAATTTGGTTTATGAAAGTTCAATATTATTTCCGATTCATTCATTTTTCTCTAATTAGCATGATAATATAATGCTTTTTCAGGTTATTAAAATTAGTTATATTTAAACGAGGCGCCCAAAAATGATTTTTTTGCGTATTCTACCACGTTTTTATTAGCTCGTATTCTTGTTTGTCCGTTACAGATTTTTTCTTGTGTATCCAGTACATTTTTTTCTTGTTTATCCAAGATTTGTATTTGACGATTGAAGATTTTTAACTAACTTCCCGACTAGCTAGACATTTGAAACTTTTAGAATATACCAGAACACGACGACAATGCATTATTTTAATACTTTTATCCATTTTTAGGCAGCATTGAATTTATTTTCAGTTAATTCTGTTTTGTATGGAAAGTTATTATTGTTGGTTGCTAAGGGGGTCCTAGCAACTAAATTATTAATATATACGTGCGTTACTTTGGAAATCAATATGAAATGTCAACATGACATTTCAGTATTTTATACTTAATATTTATTCAGTATTTCTATGAAGTACAATAAAAAGTTTTTATTAATACATAGAATTGTCAAGTTTATATGATTCAACAGAAAATTTAAAAACATGGTACTTACATAAAAACTTCTTTTTATCTTAATTTTTATATAACGTAATTTTTATAAAATATTTCCGAGCGACATGTCCGACTTACTATGGCCTCTATCACATCGCTACTTATTGTCTGCCACCTTTTCTGGTATTTTTGCGTTATATTTCACAAGCATACGTGAGCATTGGTAGCACATACCTATCGATTGAACACTTTAGGCTTTACGCCTAAATTCACTGTATATCATTTTGGTTCTATGAGCAATCTCGTCAATTAACATTCGATATCCGTGATATTGGTACACGATCTTTGGCGCGCTCGATTTGAGTGCCATTGCTGAACATCGCTTATTTAGATCAGCAAAGCAGGTTATAATTACTTTCTTCTTTAAGATATTTATATTTAAACTTACTATGCGGCTTTCGTTTGCACCCTTTGCTGTACGACTTTTGGGTCTTTCGAAAAGATGTCATCTGCAAAAAGCAAGTGACTGAACCATTTGCCGTTAATGGCGATTCATTTGTTCAAAGTAACGGTAAATAGTTTGATGAGTTCGTGTCACCTTGCCGGACACCCTTGCTAATAAGAAACTTACAAGATGGCTTATAAAGTTTTTTTCGCAAGCTGTTGTATTACTATAATACCTATGAAGTTTATTTAGTGCCGTAAGATTCCTTGATTGCACAAGGTGTAGGTATAGTTGATAATTTTTAATGGAATCAAATACTTTTGCATTTTCATATTCAATGAAACTTTTGATATCGCTCTACAACTTCCTCGACAACCTGTATAATATTACCCATATACGACTTAAGTCCAGTTTGCTCTCTCTTTTTTAGCAGCGTTTCGACGGTTGGAGAGTATTTTTGAAAGCTTTAGACATAATTGGACACAGACTAATTTGCCTATAATTTACTCAGATTTTTATAAAATTATATTTACGTTTTATTACGATATGTACCAGGTTCAATATTTTGCTGATGAAGAAGGATTCCATCAAGAAGACAACATTCCTCATGTGGCCCTTGAGCCGGCACAGGAAACACCGGAAGTACACGAAGCTCGTCTCGCCCACGAAAAAGCTTGGCAGGAGGCAGCTGATCTTGCCAAGGCTAACCCTGACCCGCAGTAAGATAATTCATTATTTCTATGATGGCTCTTGGGACATTTTCGGCGTTTCCCGTAGAGGTTCCTTTTTAGATTCAATTTTCAGAAGGCGTTTTTGTTTAAAAAAAAAAAAAAAAAAGACCATGTTCTCGGTGAACCATAGATATTATTTAATTTACTAATATTTTAAAACTGAAACTGAGGATATTATATGCTTTAACGTTTTCAAGAGAGTCAATGTTTCCGTACCGGTAAATTTATGATATTTAAATAAATCTGATATGAAGTAAATGGTGAGAATTAAACGCACTTTACATAATATTAATAAAAGTAGGTACACGATAACAAAAAGTTAGAAAATATGTTTCACTTAATTAAAAATAATAGCACAAATGAATAAATTAAATCACTTAAAATGTTGTACAACGGAACCAAAATCATAAGCCACCTTGTTGAAACGCTGCTTTCACTAAGCCCTGATAAGATATCAATTTCTAATGTGTTTTCATAAATCAACGACAACTGTAACATGGTCAATTGGAACGACGGGGAGAATAGTTTTTTATTGTTAATACATTTTCATAACTAATAACAATTCTACAATATTTTATTTCAAGATATCAGAAGACATTACAGAATGTTTTACTGTCATAAATGTCAAAACTGTCGTTAATCGTCTCTTGATCAGTAGCAAAAAGTGCATCGATACGAAGTTTAAATAATCATATATGTTGCAGAAAATCTAATAAAACAGTAATATATGAAAATAATCTCGCATTCCTAATTGGTAATTGATATTATCATTGTGTACAAAATATTCTTTGTAGTAATTAAAACGTTCGTAAAGTAGTTGTGA
The DNA here is from genome assembly GCF_057557595.1 of Rhyacophila brunnea. Lineage (NCBI taxonomy): Eukaryota > Metazoa > Arthropoda > Insecta > Trichoptera > Rhyacophilidae > Rhyacophila > Rhyacophila brunnea. The sequence goes on along the minus strand of NW_028232965.1, from coordinate 58,643,430 downwards.
GTAGTGAGTTACAATAATCTATTGACAAGTCAAAACTATTGCTTTCCATGTGTAAATTATTGATCTTTTTATCGCTGTCGTTTGTTATTTCGATTTGTAAAAACTATTTATTTCCAATCTGAAAAATATATGTTAATGTTGTCAGGGCTTTGTGAAAACAGTTGTTGTGCAAATAATTATATTAATGTTCTCCTTAAATTAATTGTATTTGTGGTGAATACCAAGTTTAGGTACAATACTATAATACCACTAAGTAACCGCTGAACCTCCTGAAAACATACTTTTATTATTTTGTTGCAAGCTATTATTTTATTACAAGGTTGAATTATTTAAAACATGCGATTATCAAGTTTCGCCCATTTAATAGTTTCTGCAAAAAGTTGCTAATAAATACAACATTAACACTTAAATGCATGGTGTATTCATAGGAATACACAGCATAATATGACGTCTATTATCCAAATCTTCCAAATTTTAGTGTTGACGTAAACCTTTTAATCATTATCAAAGTCTATGCGTCCATTTAGTTTCATATTTGATCACCAGACGATTCAAGTATATTTTTTATTACGCATTAACCACACCAATCTGACATTTCATCGGATCGTGACGTTTTTCCATGTTGGCAGTGCTATATCTATGAAATATTACATCTTCCAGTCCTACAAAAATTCATTTTATAATGAATGAAGGTCAGTCAAGCAAAGTTTTATAAAATATTGTAAATATTTTTGTAAATTTCTAGAATAATGTGATATTTACGTCTGTATTCGTTCGTATACACCATGCATTAACGGGTAATATTTACCACATAGGAAGCTAATTTTTGTGAACATATTTTAGTCTTTTTAGATCAACTATGGCTCGCCGACACTATTTAACTGACAAGAAACTTGAAGAGTATGCTAACAACTTATCTGACAGTGAGGATGGAATGGATATCAGTGACGATGACAATGAGATAGATGGGAGGTATGCAAGATGACGAAGCGGAAGTTTCCACTTTTGATCCAAATGACGACTCGCCATTGCAAAAGGATGAGTCCTATGATCAACCAATACCTTCAACTTCAAGTCTTCCACCTTTAAAAACTAATCCCCTAAAACTATTATGAAAAAGGAAAAATATAGCACTGGATGAAGCCTGCTCATCTTTTTTAGGTAGCACATCACTTCTTCAGGACTTCAACATTAAAGCTCAAAACACCTTACCAATTCTTCAATTATTTTTTTTACCAACGATATAATTGAAGAAATAGTTGCACAAACGATTTTTTTTCCATTGAAAAGACCCGAGTAAGCCCGTGGGAGTTTCTTGTTTTGAAATAAGGGAGTATATAGGTATAATTATTTTCATGTCTGTCTTTCGATATCCTGGCACTCGTTCATACTGATCAGATGTATATCCGTTTTTATCAATAAAATCAACATACAAATAAATTTGAAAAGATTCGTCAGTTTCTGCACTTCAACCAAAATGGATTCTTCCCAGAACAGACCCTAACCACGATAGGCTACATAAAATAGGCCTATTTATGATAAATTAAATCAAATGTTCTGTAAAATTCCTATGGAGCAGAGGTTGTGTGTAAATGAACAAATATGTTCGTCAAAAATTGGACATTACATGAAGCAGTACATGCGTAAAAAGCCAAATAATTGGGGCTTCAAGTTGTTTGTGCTATGTGATGTGTTAGGGTTTGGCTATCAATTTGAAATATACTCTGGACAAGAAAATGAGGCAAAAAACAGACTTCCGTCTGAACCAGACCTAGGAGCAAGTGAGAATACTGTCGTCAGATTATTAAGAAAAGCTTCAAAAAAACATTAATCATATCGTATATTTTGATAACTATTATACAGGAAAATCTAGAGTATATTATGAGAAATGTGGAGTCGTAATATTGTGCTTAAATCAAGCAAAAAATTGTTTTAAATTATTCCATAATGTATTATAAATTGTTTTGTTAGTAATTATAAGAATTTGTTTTATAATTATAAGGCTTTAATTAAGTCCTTCAATTTTTCCATTACATGTTGTACACTTTCACTTTTATGAGCTAAATGCATGGTGTATTCATATGGATACAAACGGTTTTTATATTTAAATTTGTCCAAAAAATATTTATTATTTTTTTTTATTATTTTCCCCATGTTATAGACAATCAACAGCATATGAATATATTTTTTTAATGAAAGTCGGAAAAATCATGCATTTAAGGATTAAAATTATTATTTTGGATAACGATGTAATATATGAAAAATATATATTAAATTTTTATATTTATTTTTATAATAAGATTAAACACACATACTATGAGTGAAATTATTCTGTAAAATACTCAAAATCTGTAGATATATTACCTTAATAATAACTACGTGGCAATAAAAAATAGGGACCGTAAAGTTTACCTATAAAAAGCTAGGAAGGGGGGGGGGGGGTGTGCTTAATCCAGTAGTGGGTTGAGTTCGCCTGATTATATTATTATACGAATATATTACTATTACAGATTTCCATGGCAGTGTGATTAGGAACAAAGGATTTTTGTCTAAAATTTAACTTTTATAAATTAAATTCAACATTACCTACTGATTTTCACTAGGTCTATACTTATGAAAAAAGTTGTGTAAATAATATTTGTGAATATGATAAATTTTAGTCCAATATTAAGGCTAGTGTTATGTATTTTCAGCGGGGAGTATGATGGCAGGTACGAATACGTTGACGTCCAAGAATCGAGCCCACTTCAAGAGGTGAAGGCACAGCTGAAACAGGAACTGAAGCAACCGAAGCAATACAAAGGAGACGATGAAGCAACCGTAAGATACAACTTAACCTTTATAATAACACTTGATGACTATTAAAATGATACTACGATTTTCATAAATAAATGAAAGCTTATGATGTCGACTATGAACTATTGACTTCATAATCATAATTAAGTCAATACATACTATTAGTTTTCTTTGCACACAGTTCGACAGCTAACATATAGATATATAGGTATATATTATCTATTCCACTATTATTATTCATAATTAGTATAAATGACAAAACTCTATATCATTTATGATAAATATTGGTCAAAATCCTTTAGATACCTACCAAACTAAGTATTTTCTACATATACGGTTCTTTTGAAGACCAGATTCTAGATTTAACTGTAAATTTCTTTGCATTAAAATATTTGCGAAATACAGAATAGATCTGTTTCTTAGAATAATATTATTATTATGGTCTTATTTGACTGAGACATAATAATATTAAAAATATCATATTTTTTCTTCTATCACGTTTTAGTAGTAAAATATTATTATTCCATACAGCTTTTTATAAGACTTTTTGGATGCTTTTTTATTGCGATAACTACAAAAATAAAAACAAAATATTGTTTAGTTTTAGATAATAGTATCTATTTTTTATATTCATTCAGTTAGATAATATGCCGATAACTTGCTAATATTGCCATGCATGTACATCCTGAATCACGATGTACTCCAAGACTAACATAGATTCAATATCTTCTCACTATGGAGATATTGTCTTGACATATTTTGTACGAATACTGAATATTATCAATATAGCCAATCCTTGGTAGAATGCTCTGGGTCCATATATAAAATATTGATTGACTTCCACCCAGCAAGCGGTATTTGAACTCATGCCACGTATCAGAAGCGCAGTGATTTAGCTTAGTATGTTCTTGCACGTCTGCAGAGTAATAAAGCATATTATATAATTACTAACATATACTACGCGATTTACTGAATCTTATGACATTGCGATTTTCATGAACTTAATTATTGGAGTTTTTGGTGTCGTACGTCGTACGCCGTACATCCAACCTCTGTGGTCATGCTATATAATGTAAAATAAGAAGAATTAAAAGTCGTCATCAATACAATATTTATGACGTGTGTGCTAGCATCTTGATTGATGAACGTGTGATCAGTTTAGCATTTAAATAAAATTAAAAAAAATAATTTATATAATTATTCTTTCGTTTCAACATAATGACCTTAAGTTTCTTGATTTATAATAAAGTTATATTAATTTGCATAGCCATAGAATTCGGAAACACTTTATTTATGTTTTTAAAACTTATTATTACAGCTGCCTATTACCACGGTGTCGATTTGATTTATATATAAGCGTATTTTTATGCAATTTTCCAGGGACCTCCGCGAGGATTCTTCTACAGCTTTAAATATCCGGTTTCCATCTTGACACCCAAGTCACAGGCAGGCCAAGGTCAGGGTCATGGTCAAATAGTGGACGACGACACAATTGCCATCAACGCGCAGCCGTCCAACGCGAGGTTCCAAATCGCAGAGCGACCTATCGAGGTTCATGACGCCCAAGTACCGCAAAACAACCATAGCGAATAAGCATTAATAAATAACCTGTTCGTACTTCCAGAGACAAAGTATTATGATTGCGATTTAAACGACAAGTTACCTCTGTGGCAAAGTGAATAGACATTCGTTATATTATGATTGTACCCCATTCATTTTATCACAGAAAACTATAATTGTATTTATATAACATAAACGTGCATTAAATAAATTAAATATTGGAGTTGACCAATGCTTGACCCGTAAATAAATGTTGTACATTTTTCCATGCGCTCGAGCGTTGGTCTCGTGAATGCGTTGATATATATTTTTTTATGTTTTCTTTGCATTAACAGTTAGTAGGTACCTAAGCACGTGTCCCAATAAACTGTATCAAAAATATTCATCAATCGTATTATTTAACTATAAAGTCTATCTATGTATAATTATATTACAATATGCAAAATAATATTTATCACTACTTAGTGCATTATCTTTGTCGTATCCTCTTTCAGATTAAGTATGACGTGTCACCCCAAAAATGAAGTGTACATTTAATCATGAGAGAACATTACAGCAATTTGGATTTTGTAATTGAAATATAGAGTGTAAATAATATTTAATGATTAGTTTTATTTAACAAATTAAATTTATTATGCTGGATTGTAGGGTAGGTCTTGATCATATACAGTGGCATTTTGATTTATCAGAAACAGAGAATAGTGGAGAAATTGTATCATTAATTCGGGATTATCGAAGACTCCCTCCCATTGATGAAAAATAACGGTTCTTATCGAGTTTTTGAGAAATGATTTTGCCATCAGAAAAAGCAAAAAGAAGAAAAACTCTCTAAATTGATATATTATGTACCTACGCTTGTAGGTATTTTTTGTTATTTTCTCCAAAATACCGTGGAAAGTAAACTACATAATATACCTACACATTATTTAACATACATAATTTGAAAATACCTCAGATATAAACCTATTAGAAAATCTTGACAAAATACGACGCCAGGCGGGAGTCAAACCGTATCCATCGGAGTTGTGTCAATATGCTTTACCATTGAGCCACCTGCGTCCTACCTAATTACGACGAAATTGGCTAATATTCATACATCTGAAATGCTTTACGAATTATGTTAATTTTGCAAACGGCTTTTGTGGTTTGAATTAAGGTACATACCATTCAATAATAGGTACTATTCTGATTCATAGCCGAGGACTATCAGGATCTCTCCAACTTTTCTTGGACTCGCTAATAATTTAATAAACTATTTATTTATACTTTTTTAAATTTTGCCATATATTATGTATGTGGCAAATTTGAAATCCGTCATTTGTTTGCGGGGATTTGACCTATTTTGAAGATTCTTTTACTGGCCTTTCTGTAGAATAGTCAAGTTGATAAATGTGCCCACCGTTTCATTTAACACTATTGAATAAAAGCGTGGTATAAATTTGTTAAGTACATACATAAATTATAATAGTAAATATGTACCACCAATGTTATGATATGCTATATAACAAGTAGGTATAGATTTTACGTGTATGTAAAATATGGTGCATTATGTTTTATTTAAATATCAGTGGGATAAGTAAAATAAGACTGTTATAGATTTATGGAAATGTATAAATATTTATAAGCAACATATTTTGAGATAGGTACTCATACGTACGTACTATTATTGTTTTGTTTGCCAAAACGAAACTCAAATAGCGCTTGTTCTCTGTTCTTTAAATTAAATCGAAATACAACTAAATACATAATACACATATCATGAATACTTAAGTACAAACATTTTTGTAGATGATTAGACACTCACCTTTTGTTCTATGAGTGGGAGTTTGAATCCCGCACATGCTATTTTTGGGTATAACCAAAGCATATTAAGGTTATGTACTAATTCAATAATATGCAACGTTGATTTAAAAGTGGAAACATTGCAGATTTTTTTTAAATATATATTTTTACGATCAGAATAATAGTATGAATCATTATTTTTATAATCATTCTAATTAAATTTATTATGAAAATATGGCTCACATACTTGAAAATTAAATTATGGCATTAGTATCTAAATCCTCGATATGTTAACTTTTTCAAATTTAATTGAAGTAATATTACCATTAAGGGATGATGGGAAGAATTGATATAATATATTTATTTAGTTTATTGTGACATATTTATGTAGTATTAATATCCAGAAATAGTTTAACTTTACCTACTCAATCTTTACTGACTCCAATATCCCGCACCATAAAATATGATAAGTGAGGAGTCAGTATTATAGCGCCGTAGTCTGTAAAGTCGTATTAGGTATATGCACTTATTTAAAACTAACAATTTATTGAAAACTTAAACGGATAAATGCATTCATTTGAAACTTTCAAAGACTCTGGAATTTGTAAATTTTGTAACGTGTGCCTGCTATTATGAGTCTGCGACAAAATTCCACTTTTTATGATTATTATTTTAAAGAATAATTATATTATTCTAGTTAAAGTAGGTATATCGTATATTTTAATCTATTTTTTATGTCAATACTGACATTATATTTATTTTAGGTCAGCAGTCATTGTATAATATTATGTAATAAATACGCCTTTTGTATTTCACGTTAGGCATGGCGGAAGTACAGTTGAATTTGTCAAGTAGATTCTGCCCCATCATCGCCATCGATATTCGTGACTTCGAGGAACCTCGACTGGCGCATCATCACCGGAATAAAAATTACCATCGGCATTTGAATTTTCTCTCCGCTAGCTCCCAATCTAGTTTGCGCCATCGGCATTGGCATCGTCATCATACTGTCGGCCGCCGGTTGGGTTTGACCCGCCGCCCAGTTGCTGAATATTGGAAACCGCTGACCGATATTTCCGAAAAACCCTTGAACGCCACCGACGGCCGCAGCGATTGCGTCTGGAACGTTTATTTGTATTGGCAGAAAAGGGATGGCGCTTATGATACCTCCGATGATTTGGCGCTGATCTCCTGATACCCTCGCTACTGCAGCGGTAAAGACGTTATTCATGTCTTCAGCGATCCCTGTGGATGATGGCTGCTCAGCAACTGGCAGCTCAGCGCTCACCAAACCTCCTTGGTTAGAATACTGAAGCTGTCCTTGGGGTGATATCCTAAAACAAATAAATGAGTTAAATAAAAAAGTGGTATATTATCTCTTAGTAGGTATTTATTTTTTAATGATTAGAATAACATTCATACATTATTCCAGTATAAATCAAACGTAAAACCATAACAGGGCTGATGTTTATATTATTATGATTTTTCTATCGAAAGATCCTTTTGGTGTGGTAAATAATAGTAAATTACCATAAATATTCACTCATCGGAGGAGCGTATATATGGGCATTCACGAGCGATGGTTAAATTGATATAATTTTACAAAAAATAGTTGTTGGCGTTTACAAAGATCATTGGATCTTTCCAATGAAGCAAATACATATTGAAAAACAATATGCACTTTTTTCCATCCCTAGATTTCCACTTGGATTCAAAGACTAAAGACTAAAGAATAAGGCACTGTAGCGTGGGTGCAATTTACTCATTGCATATTTTTATATACTTGTTTAGTTATAAACATTCTCCAGAAGTATGAACCCTATCAACACAGAATACATACTAGGAGTCGAACCCTTGAAACGCAGCTCAAAAATACGTGATCTGGGTGTTATAATGGATAATAAGATGAATTTTCACGCACATATCAATGAAACTATCAATAAAGCATTAAAATTACTAGGTTTTATTCTTCGGATCTCTAAATCATTCAGATCACCTGATGTTCTGAAGGTTCTTTACTTCTCATATGTTAGATCCTCAGTTGAGTATGCCTCTGTCGTGTGGAATCCACAGTACGTTACATATATAAATCGGGTCGAAGCGGTACAAAAGCGATTTCGCAAGCAGGTTAATTTTAAAGCCTACTGTTATGATTTATCTAATTCTACTTCGACCGCTGCAACTTTTATGGTACCATCTTTGGGAAGTCGACGTTCTATATCTGATCAATATTTTCTTTTTAAAATTATCAATGGTTTTGTTGACTCGCCAAACCTACTCGAAAGGGTGGGTTTCCATTGTCCATCAAGATTTACGCGAAACCAAACTTTGTACCATATCAGTCGTAGCGGTTCTAATTATGCACAAAACTCCTTTATTCGGCGCTCTTGTTTAAATTATAATATGTATTTCTCCACCGTTGATCCTTTTAATAATTCACCTATTTCATTTAAACATGCTATCTCCAAAATTTTGTATAAATATATATATATAATGTATTTACTTATACATATATATTATATAATATATTCTTTTTTTATGTTACTTTTTTATTTTCCTTTTTTTCTTTTGTATATCATTTAATTATTCATTATTCTTCCTCATTTTTCTGAATTTTCTCATGTAATCTTCTTTTGTAATTTCTTTATATTTATGTTATTCGTACTCTCTATCTTGTTAGGCTTAACTATATTATAATGTATATATGGAAACTTTACTGGTTGCAATAACTTTTCATTATTATATTTTAAATTTCTGTAATTAATATGTAACTGTTTGTTTTCCTTAATAAATAAAATTAAAAAAAAAATAAGAAAGAAAAACGATTTATTAGAAACAATCAAAAGAAATCTATAATAACAGATTTTTATTTTAAAAATAAGTTAAATACTTCATTGGCTACACGCTTTATTGTTAATACAGGATTTTTGCAACTGGAATGGCTATTTAATTTCAATATTTGTTTTGTGGAATAAATTTGTGATAAAAGTACCTACCTATGTTAAATTGTATTGTAACAATGTATTTATTTGAAAAATTCAGGTATTTATATACCTACCTACATATAACACTAACATCAACACATATTCCTATATTATTAAAGTCACTGATTTATAAAAGGAAACAGTTAGATGTTATCTCGAATTATTAATATCAGTTAGGTATAGTTTCTATAATTAGAGAATTTTCACTTAAAATATATCATTATAAATGTACGGTAAGTTTATTATTTATTCAAGGTGAAAAAAGACGTGAGTTATACCTAATAGAACTAGAAAAATGGTTGGGAAGTGGTATTACTATATTCTGCATTAATAAATTTAAAAAAAAAACTAAAATCACACTATTGGGTTATATTATTTTTTAATTATGGCGCAGAGTATTGACGTTATTCGATAATATAACTATTCACACAAATTGATAAAAACATTATTCAGTGAACACAGAAATCTTACCCAGGATGTGAAAATGTCAATGGTGCAGGGTACATGGCAAATTGAAGATTTGGTATGGGCGTAGATTTGCATAAGTTACCACTTAAAACAATGAATGTTAGAAAAGTTAACATATTAAATATTTAAAAAAAAGCTCGCGATTATTTGATAATTTTATAGGACTCTTGCACGTATAGTAACGATATTAATTTAAGTAGTAACGTATCACACAAATAATATGGAAGAACAGTATTTTGTTCAGGATGCTCGTGTTTAAATGATGTCTCTAGAGAGATGTTGGACATGAGCAAGTTTATCTGGCGACTGACTTACGAAGTACACCGGTAAGAGTGCTGAGTAAATTTAATTTTGGCGAGTACCTAGTACCTACATGGCGCACTCGGACGATAATAAATCGCATCGCTTCACCGGAGTACTCATGTACCGTTCATTAACTACACTCGACACTCCGGGTAGCGAGCTTTGCTTCATATCAGATGTTTGCAAGCAATGCTATTTATTTCAATAAACTGGAGATATACTCACTGGAGTTCGATTTTATGATTCATTGAACAGTAAACATAGGCAGTGCAATATTATATAAATTATTATAAATTATTGACCAATCAATTTACAATTTACTAAACATAGTATGATCGGAATTTAATACACTTTCATATTGATATAACATATTAATTTGGTTACATGAGTTTATTAATACGGAAAGTCCTAAGGGTGGTATATAAAAATAATCAACTATGCTATCTAAATATTAGGTACCCGTGAATTCAACACAATACCTACATATGTATATATACAATACCTACATACGTACAATACCTACATATGTATGATACAAAACATGTATCTCAGTCGCTATTGTTCTTGTTAGTTTTTTAGATATTTTTATGTTACATTTTGTCGTTTAAGCTTTTATTTTTTTTCTAATACTAATATTGATCTATTAAAAACAATGCTTATGGTTGACAGTGGTGATAAACTTAACATCAATACGATTTTTAAATGGTTTATTTTTAACCACATTTGTCAGACTATTCCAAAATAATCGAAATATCTCGATTGATTCAAATTGATACATCGTTATCATCGTGCGACTGTGACCTCGTTTGAACTTGCATTCTAATCGCCGATTTGTTACATTACGATGTTCTACTCTTATAAGATCATTAGATATAAAGTGGAGCGGTATGCATTACATTTATTCATGTAAACTGTAAAATGTTAAGTACCTACCGCCAACAATATTTGTAAATGTAGGATACTGAATACTGATATAGGCAATAATCAATACTATCTACTCACATGAATTTGTTCTCGATGGCAAAGTTATTTACCTGGTTTTTTGAGATGCTGCCGTTGACGCTGAGTTCTTCACCGCCTTTTGGATAACCGTCGTGAATTTTACTCCTCTAATATTCGTCAACCTGTATAATAGTAACCTATAAGAAAATTCACTGGGTATGCGTGATATAATAATCGACTCGTGATCCTGTAAATAATTTGCACAATAATTAATTTTACATCTCGTAATCCTCTTCTGTACCAATCACGTTAAAAAATTAAACTCATAGTGATTATTAATTAACTATTTCTTTTATTCAACGAATAATTCACAAGATTTAAAAATGTAATATTCTAAGTATTGAACATGTTTAATAGTGATTAAAAGTATAGTTTCAAAATGTTCCTAATAAAAGACAGTCTGGTATGTTTACATATTTTTTATTAAATACTTATATAAAAAATCAATCTCATATTCACGAGTTTTTGTAGACATAAAATAATTATAAGTATTTATATAATGGGTAATGCTTCTAACTAACGTAGGTATTATGAAAAAAATATATTACCTACTTATAGAAAAAAAGATAATATAACACTCTATAGGTATTCCACACTCACTAATTTTATAATGCTCGTATTACAGTTTAAGTGAAATGATTACAATAAAATATATATATTTTATTAAATGACTAATTCAAAAGATTGTAGCAAATGTAACATTATTTATCTTAAACATACATACTTACTTTGAAAACACCTGAGGTACTAAAAAAAATATTTTCAAAAAAATACGACAACAGACGAGACTTGAACCTGTATTCACTGGAATTCGCAGAACGGTTAATTGGTAAAGCACATTGCCGCTAATCCAATGAATATAGGTTCAAGTCCCGTTAGGCGTCGTATATTTTCAGAAAAGTTTTTTTCTAGTAGCTATATGTCTAAGGTGCATTCAAATTATGTAAAATATTATGTAATTAATCGTGAAACTATTTGATAATGCATATATTATTTAGTGATAACTATTGGCAGTAAGTACTAATTGTAATTTACCAAGTCTCATATTGTATTTTTTTTGTATTTTTGTAATATTAAGTTTGTATTTATTTTAATTGTTATATGTAGTGGTCGTATGAAACCCCGTTATATAGGATTGATATCCTAGTTGCTAGTAGGTGCTCATTTAACTTGAATAGTTGTTACAATGCACCATTAAAAATATTAGGTATACTAAGTGTGATAACCGGATAACATTAATAATAATAATCTATCGTCTGTCCTATCAATCACTAAAAATCGGTTTATATTAGGCGTTCACGTTAGTTGTTATGACCAACATAGTACAGTAGCATAAAATTATGTTAATGTATGTACCTACTTACGTATTAAATAATATTATTGTGTTTAGATTTTTAGGTCCTCTATTAACACAATGCTTACGGGCCCTTTTAATTAATTTTGTAATTAACGTGTTAATTTGCATTTGAAAAGTAATTAGCAAAAACAAAATTTTGTGCGGCCCGTAAGCTATGGGTTAATGTGCTGATTTTAAATAGTTTAAGCTATTTTGTAAATGAAATAAAAAATAATATAAATCATAACTGTTGTAGGTTAGGTGCAGTTAACTCCATCTATAATATATATTTTTACTAGTTAGAATGCTATTTATTAATTCTGAAAATATAGACATTAGCAATCAGCCTTTTCCGGATGTGAATGGTTATTACTATTACCTATTTTTATCGACGATGCACCGTTACTGTTAATAGTTACCGAACGGAAATGTCTCTCACTTAGCACTTATTATTGGTTCAGAATAAACGGTTAACGCTAACCGTAATGAAATGCATCTGAATATGTATGTACTAGTTTGTTTATATTTTTTAGAAACATTCGTTAGTTTTTATTATTTTAACTTTCATAATATACAAAAATGATAATAAATTCTAGACTAAATCATAATTTTAATTATGTTTTTATATTGCTCTTTCGTTCTACAATAATAGGTAAAACTACTTCATAAAATGGAGTTTCCGATGTGGTCAATAGAGCTTCCGAAATATTAATATTTTCTTCCGTGGTGTTGATTGACGGATCAGAATATTCAACTTTATCATAAAGTTGGCTGACAGTAGTATTGTTATGATCGTCGGATCCATTCACTTCTTCGTGAACTTCGTCATAGCCTTGTGTCGTCATATTTATATAAGCGTCGCCTAATAAAATGCTTTGATCTTCGAGTACATGGACCGAGTAATATCCTTGGATTCTCTGCACAACATATTCCAGAATAGGAGGAAACTTTGATATTTGTGTCTTGGTAGTTACATTAAGTACGTCTTGCGTTGTATATTTTAAATTCCCTTCGGGGAAAATATTTGATTTGTTTTGTAATGACACTTCTGTGTCAGTGTTTTCCGGCGGAATCTGGATAATAGTTACACCACAATTTACACAATTTATGCCAATATTTAATAGCAGCATATGTGCAGCAATCACTAGAGAATTAAACTTCATCATTTTAAAAAGAGTTTCCGGTTCCACAATGCCGTTTAAATAGTCATAGTACTGTGTGTATTATGTACTATTGTATGGTAAAAAAATTACAAACACTGACTGTGGCGAATAGTATTGACCGGTTGTCTTGAAGAGTTTTTGTATGAGACTGAATGAATTTAATTGGTAAATGCTTTTATTTCAAAATTGTTTCAGAGCTAAATAACATATCGAAGGCGCATAACTGTAAAAACAACTACCTACATATGTGGATCTCTGTGCCTCTCACGTTGGATATCTTTACTTCCATAATAATATTACGAAACGCTTTCTTTTGGATCGTAAAATAATATTTTAAATGCAGAAATAGCTTTGACGAATGTATTCATTGCCAAATTTAATTATTTATATTACATGTTATACAATTTTGTTAAGCACATTTCGTAGTTAGTTGAGTCAGCATTAGCTTGGTAGAATTCCATTTTACAAATGATAACATAAATTTTAATAAATTTTACAGATGTTTTTAATTCATAGAATTGAAAATAATATGTGCATTGAATGAATATAATTTAATTTCCATCGTTAATGATTAGCGGCAAAACTATAAAGATGTCATCTACTTTCTGGACATAGATACATATATTGAGCGAGATTTGTAGTCTAGAGCCTAGACCAGGGGTGACGAACCTTTTCCTGTCGGAAGGCCACATTTATTTATCTTAAATCAAATAAGGCCGCATTTAAGAAACGTACAAAAATGCATGTACAGTAATCTCTCAATTGACGCGGTAGATAAGTTCCAAACGATTTTGATACTATATATTTTTAAAGCGTTTTTTTCTATTTTTTACGATCACGTTAAAGTGAACTGCGTAAATCGAGGGATGAGTGTACATTATTTTGTAAATGAAGGAAAAAATTAATTTATTAATTAATTTATTTACGAGTTTACCTTTTAAAATGTATAGGTAGGTACATACATTGTTTAAAAAAAATACATTATGTATAATATTCTTACATATATTTACACGGATATAGTGAATATTTAAAATTAATGAATACTTTCTATTAATTTGACAGGGTTGTGTCTGCTTTTTCTTGGAAATCATTGGAATATTTGGTTGCAGCGTAGAGGTCCGCAGTTTCAGTTGAAATTGAAATTGAAAATTGATCCTCCGAATGAGTATCTTTCATTGTATTGTGGCCTTAATCGTGTATTGATTACTGTTAGATAGGAGAACGTAGATTTACAGCAATATGTGGTTGAAAATCAGGAAAGCATTTTACAAGCAAGTTGCCGAAGGCGTGGGTATTCTACATTTTTCCATATTTCAATTGGATCTTTCTTAGCATAAAACAATGATTTGAAAATATCCTCTACTGAGAGCTCAATCAATTCCATCTGTAGTTATTTAGGTGCCTTGATGACATCAACTAGGTGAGGCTGAAAAAAATAAACAGTTCATCGCAGGACACGTCTTATTCGTGCGCCACAGTACGTGAAACATGAGTTTGTGAAACATTTAATTAAATGACGAGTTCTTCGTTGAAAATTTCACCGTGGAGTATATTTGCATGTATGCTACAACATTATAGTAATTATAAACGTAATAAAAAGTAGTATTTAATTAGATAGTGAAATTAGTAAATATTTTATAAACACTGTGACTCTGCATGTACCTACCTATATTTTTACGAAGCATGTAATTTTCATATATGTAGGATAAATTGATCTTAAATATTATTTTGTGACCATATCTTCTGAAATTTGGTTTGATATAGAAAAATACAGGTTATGCACATTATTATTTTTAAGTTAAAATTACGTTTATTAACACTGAATTATTAAAAAATATTTTCGCTGTATAAGAAAAAAACTGAATAACCTAAATGTTAATGATAAACATTACCATAAAATAATATACGAATTTATAACATTTTTTAATTGTAAGCCTACCTTATATTTAAATAAATAGATATGTTTTCTTTAAAAGATTTTCAGATAGCTACTAATTGAATAATTAAATTACTTCAAAATGTAAATTATCAATAAACTAAATTAAATAGCAAGTTTAGTATTTTTCCGCTAAATGCAACATGTAGGCGGAGTATATGAATTTTCCAGACCAGTGATTCAAACCCAAAACTCGAGACCCATTCATTTTAATTCGAATTCCAAATTTTAAATTTAAATTTCTTAACAATTAAAACAGATTCGGTGGGACGATAATTATGTAGGTTTTGTTACTGTCTCTCGATAGTTAACCAGTTTTTTAATCTGATTATTTTTTATGCTGAAAACACGGAATTTCGGATGTATGTTTGGGACATTCTATAAATCTTCACTGACCAAACTAGTTTACCGACATCTGTTATACGCAAAATTTATTTTGACAGTTTCCTTAATCTACTGTTTGTTGTGGTGTTTTCACGTTATACCTATCCTTAAACCTGCTGCATCACCGAACTGATTAGGTTTTCCTAAAAGAGGCAACGAAAGATTAAGGACTGATAAAGGTGAAACCAACTAGTGGACTTCATTCAGTGAGTCGACCATCGTTGATGATTATGTATTAATATTTTAAAAAATACTAAAATTTTACCCTTTCGTACCATTGATAAATAATGTAAAATCATGTATTTTCTTCCATAAACAAAAAAATGTTTCCAAGCCATTTACAATCAATATGATAAAAAATATGACCAAAGCATTATGGTGATTATGCATTAATTTATGTAAACTTAAATAAAGATAAGAAAATAATGTGATGACTATTAATTAAATAATAATACTCCCACATATAAAATATAATTATACGATTATTTTTAATCTGTTTTTTTTTCAAAAATTAAAAATGCCTCTTTATGCAAATGAGGCGGAGGGTCGCAAGTTACTTGGCATGTATAAAAGGGATGTCATGACACGATAATGATTTAGAATCAATAATTTAGACAGTATTCAGTGTTTCTCAACCAGGAGCTATACGGCCTCCCTGAAGCCACAGGATGTTTTTGTAATAAGTAAATTACTGAAATATAAGATGATAAAACATAATTTTGAATATAATGCAATAGTCAATTTTACAGAAATATGTTCCGTAAAAATTCAATATCTTTATCAAATCCAGTCGAATTTAAAATTGCTTTTTCCGACAACTATGTGAGGAAAACGGAGGCGTCTATACGTTGAGGTTCATTCGTTGAGGTTCATTCGTCATCGAAGGGTAATCGTGTTGCACTTTGTGAGTGAAAACAATTTTGAGAAGAAATCACTGGTGCTAATTGTGAAATTATTAATATATCTTAGGTTTTGTAATATATCCATTTGATGTAATGCTATTGAAGCGGAAGTTAAATTACAAGAAAGTCTCTTAGAGTTGTACTCATGTGAACGCTCTAGCTAGACACAAACAAAAGAAAGATAGCTTATGGGTAACTAGTGGAATGGCGAGAACATTTTTACACCTCTGGTAAAGAGCTAATTTATATTTTATTCCAGTTTTCACATCTTATCTTGTTGAACCTAAATTTAATCGGGTCAAAAGCTCGTGATTAGCTTGATGTCGTAGATAGAGGTGAACTTTGCTTGCCGCTGACATTGTTCAACCAGGCATTAAATAACTTGCTAATTTGCATCGATCATAAGGATCACAATAAATAAAACTCATAAAATATAATATATTATCATTGTTTTTATATAAAAAAAAATGTATTTTTAAAATATACGGTTAAAAATAACTATTATGGGCAGTGGCGCACCCAGGATTTAATATTGGGGGGGGCCCAAGAAGGAGAATTTAAATTAGTCCTATAGGCTCTTTTTCGTCTTCACAGCCTAATTTCTCGTTTATTGGTCTTTTGTCTATTGCACTCGGTGTACCTACACCATGGTCCCCACATCCTGAAGCAGGCCCTCAGGCTAGGATATTTTGGGGGCCCCATACCTACCGCTAAGATTAAAGGCAGTGTGAAACACTACATTAACGTTTTTAAAATTGTGTTTTAGTTCAAATTAAGGGTACTTACACTGAATTATTGGCGATTTTTAATACATCTACTTTAATAATGGAGCTGTCGAGTATTGACACACAATAATCAAAAAATATATTGCACAATTATATAAGTAATTGAAAATGTTCATGGCCATGAAGTATAATAGCGCCGCAGGCGACTTTTTTTACAATTAAAGCTAATTTATGATGTGTGTTTATCTCACTTATCTGGTCAACCCGACACGACGGGCCCCCCACAGCCCGGGCCCCCAGACTAGACCCCTGTCAGCCCTCCCCAGCCATGACCCGGAATTCCGGTGGACACCGAGAATTTTTTGACAGTTCCACTAGGGATTGGGTTTCTAAAAAAAACTGACTTTAGTGTTTCCAAATTTTTGTGTTAGAAATTAAAATCTAAGATTTTTTTGTAAAAAGGGTGCTGGAGAATTATTACAAATCATTTTTTTGCCGTGTTTTTATTTGTCTACGCCCAAAGGTATAGTTTATTGGCTTTCAATTTCAATGTTTAAAATCATTCTGATAATTTTCATTTTTGGGGGGTGCCAGGGCCCCTTGCCCCCCCCCCCCCCCCGGGTGCGCCACTGATTATGGGTGGGGCCACAGATATACTCGTATATAGGTATATAGCTCAAAAGGGGCCAGAGGAGAAAAATATGTTGAACAAAAACACTGCTCAGTATTGTATCACCAGGCCATAATCAATAATTAATCTCAATTTAATAATGTGATACATGCATAAGAGAACTGGAATTAGTAAAATAGATAAATTCTACGAACAAGTAAGATTTGATTAAGAATTTGATAATTTAGAAGTATTAGTAGTATTTTTGCTATTCTAGGTAAGCCGTGAATTGTGTATATAGGCCGTAGGGTGTGTTAGCTTTGACTAAATCTTAAATGAATTTAGCTAGGAATGTTACCATTATTTCTTTCATTTGTTATTTTTAATCGTTTTTTTATGTATGAGTTTTATTCTATTTAGAACTTTTAGAATACTGTTATAGCCATAGATACATAAAATTATAAATAAGTATGCTGTAGAACAAAATCTATAAAAAAATATATAAAATTACTTATGAATTTTGTCTCATGATGTCTTCGCTGTAAAATATTAAATGATTCACACATTCATCATTGAAACGTCGTTTACACAATCAAATACGATACATGTATTTTCTATGTGGTTGAACACACAATAAAAAGAAAAAAACAATGATTGTATGGATTTTATTGTTCACAATACTTATTTGTTACGAAGTTTATGGCAAGTCAAGCAGTGTTTTTGTTTTGTGGGGAAGATGTCCTGCTAGGGCGGTGGCTGAGGGATCGGAGACGGCGAGTCCCTGAGGTCCGGCCAGAGCTGTGGCGGAAGGGTGGGCTTGCGCGGACCCTCCCTGCCCTGCAACGGCTATCGCTGACGGCTTCGAATGCGCCACTGCTGGATTCTCCAATAACTCAGAGTGGACGAGGTCTGAAAATATAAATCTTTTCATGAAATATCATGGTCCGCAATTTCATAGTGTTATACACATTTTTTAATTGCGGTATGTGGTGCCATTTACTTGATAGAATTCCATTTTACAGCAGTGCATACATAATAACATGGCCCCCACAAAGGGGGGGGCTGACAGCGCTCTAGCCTGGGGGCCGGAATCAGGAAGGGCCCGGCGTGGAGAGTCGACCAGAAAAGTGATATAAACACACATCACAATTTATCTCTAATAGTAAAAAAGTAATTTCTCTTCAATGTTATTATTTAAAATTATGCGATTGTACGATACAATATTTAATTGTTTATCGATACTCGAGAACTCCAAAATTCAAATGGATGTTAGTATTAAAATACAAAAAAACTAAATATAAACATTAATTTTACCGCGTACACCATTTGGAAAACGCTACTGTAGAGCATCACACTGCCTTTATCTATAGGGATAGGTAGGGGGGGCGACACGCCCACGGTGGCCGCGCGGCATAAGCGTTGGACTATAAAGCTGTGGGTCCCAGGTTCGAATCCTGGGTCTGGCAAGTACACATATTGTTTTTCAATTTGTGTATGTCAGGGTATGGACCTAATAGGTTGAGCAAGTGGCTGACATCCATTTCTCGTAAAAAAAAAACAAAAAATCTGTCAATACAAACCTCCACTCTGTGGAGGCCCATATGATCATATCAGGATCAGATATGGTCGGATAAACATTAATTTTACCGCGTACACCATTTGGAAAACGCTACTCTAGAGCATCACACTGCCTTTATCTATAGGGATAGGTAGGGGGGGCGACAAAATCCTAGCCTGGGGGCCCGGAATCAGGATGTGGGGGCCATGCATAATAATATTATACGAGTACCTAATATACAAACTTTTGTATTTAATTACTTGCGTTATTATAATCACCCTTCCTAATAAAAGATGAATTCGAATATGGCTGGCTACACCTTAATAAAATTCACATCCCATGCATATACCTATTGAGTACTATTCCTATTCTACTCGAACTTCCTATAATATTTAAAGTACTAGAATTGTCGAAATAAGCTAACAACCAAGCCTCTAAAAAAATATGAGACCTCTTACATTTTAGACGGGCTGCATTAGGTCTGGTTCTATTATAATGTAAAACAAACAAGTTTTCAACCTTAAATCTATGTTAACAAACATGTCAGTTAAAGCTATTCATTTTATGAGGGCAGAACAGAGAAAGGTATAATAATTCCGGTGTTATCGAGTTTCTGAAAAATAATTAAAATGTATTCTAATTAAATATTTTTCAGATGGAATACCTAGTGCTTCTTTCGTCCCCTCGTCCTCCGAGTCACCGGATGCCTCATATTGAGCGTCGATCGTCTCTGAATCATCCTCAAGTTGGACTCTGTCAGCAGATGTCGGTGATGACAGTCCTGGGCTCGGGAATTGCGATCGGTCTCCGGTAGGCCCAGGTGAAAAGTACTGCGGGAATTCCGGTGTCACCATCCTGTTTCTGTTTATAAGTATTCTTCCGTTTATTGTTCCAAAAAATCATTAAAGTTACCTAACTACCATTATCTACATTTCGATAGGTACTATGTTATGTTGCATGCGATAGAACTTTTGTTTTGCCTATGATACTAGATTTCTATTGGATTTTCGTCACTGTTCTGGCAGAAGACACCAATTCGAAAAAAATACATATTATATTTAGTTAGTACCAAAATGTTCCCTATTTCAAACTTTACCGTCTGGAAACCTTCTTCATAAATAAACAGTCTTTATTTTAAAGTCATAATTTTTACGATTACTTAATAAACTCAGATGATAGACCATTATTTCAAACATTTTAACAACTTCAAAGTCAAATTACTCAAAACTAGCATTCTCCAGTTGGTGTGTTCTGCCAGAACAGAGACGTTATATTGCTATTGGATTTTAAAAGATTTGTCTTATAACCCTCGCATTACAGGCACAGTGATATAACATTAATTAAGCTACTTTATACTCTCTCTAATCACTACAATTTAGTTTCCTAGCTATTTTCAACTGAAGTGTTATTTCAACATCATAATTATATAAGGTAATAACTTTGATTCCTAAATGGTGGTGCCAGTAAATCAAATCTTATTTTTATGATACTTGCTAATTATTTTAATTCAACTATTTTTTTATGTTCTTGTCTGTTTAGTGGAAGCCAGCGGCAAACAAAATTTGAAAATAGCCATTATTCTGGATTATTAATTGTTAGGTTAGGTTTTCATTCTTGAATTTTTCATGAATTTCGCCAAAATCGGCTTTGAAAATTTCCGCTGTTACTTTATTCCGCTGACTTGTACCTCTGTTTTTTATTACTTTTTTGTTTTAAGTGTTTCCTCGTGGTATTATAGCATAATATAATAATTTCCAGGATACGTAGGACCACCGCAGGGAAAACCATTCATTACAATAGTAAAACAGACTTTAAACAAAAATATAGGTGAAAGCTTACAGTGTCGGAAAGTGTGATACTATCTGAGAAGTATGTTGCTCCGATGGAAGCTGGTAATACTGAATGGGATGTGTCAAAAGCTGCTGTTGAGCGAATCTTATGCGCTGCTGTTGCTCGTGTTGATTATTGAATAATTGGTTTCGTTGTTCCGCCATGCTCGCCAACAACCTCTCGTTCATATTGATCTGTTGCCTGTTGAAGTCTTGCGGGACGCCGTACTGAGGTTGCAGAGGAGCCTGTTCAGGCTGAGGAATCAGATTATTTTCATATTGGGCAGCGGCATCTTCTTGTCTTCCTTGCAACGGTATTTCTGGGGCGGGGATTTGAATCTTTTGTGCGTGGATGTTTCGGAAGCTCTCTTCCGGTGAACCCCCCACTACAATTACAGCTTGTCCTCCTTAAATTTAAAATCAAAATTTTACAACAATCAGATAGCTAAGTAAATAATGCTTTTTATCAATAATCTGTATTTTTTATTGTTAGTGTGTCATGTGTATAACCGATATTCGATATAATAGCAAAACAATCATACAATTTCTTAGACAAGGTATAG
Organism: Rhyacophila brunnea; assembly: GCF_057557595.1. Lineage (NCBI taxonomy): Eukaryota > Metazoa > Arthropoda > Insecta > Trichoptera > Rhyacophilidae > Rhyacophila > Rhyacophila brunnea. The sequence goes on along the minus strand of NW_028232965.1, from coordinate 58,621,529 downwards.
CAAAAAAATACACCAATTGGATTAATTATTACGAATTAAAATACGATGCTTGCAATTTAACACAGATTGTTATTATTTTTTTTTTTAAATGTTTTAATAAGATACTAATCTGAACTTTTTAAAGGATTGTATCTTATTATTGCATATTATTTCATGGTTATATTTATCATCAACATTTAGTTTCATAAGTTTTCTCTTATGCAGCGAGATTTTTGACCCATTATTACTTAGTTTTAGTATATTTCACATTTATTCAAAAAATCATTTTTTTTTCAAAAAAATAAGTATATAACTAGATTTATTTTATGGTGTTAACTGTCAATTTCTGGTGAAAATTGCATTGTATAATTAATTTAAATAAATAAATTAACACAATTTTATCTCACTAATTATTCTACTTTTATTAAAATTTACTGGACCTGTTTCGTCCGCCTCACATGAACATTTTCAATACGCAAATTGAATCCTTGAACTTGAATCCTTTATTTATATCGAATCTATTTATACAGTTTATCTTTGATTTAAAAACCATTAAAAATGTTTTTAGAAACGCATTGATTAATTAAAACACTTTAAAAAATCAATAATTTGTCTCTAGTTGCAAGCTTCGTATTTTTTACGCCTCTGTTAGGCCGAGGCATAATTTATTTTATAATTAATATGGTTTTCACTAAGATTATATGCATATAAAAATATCACAGTAAAGTAAATTAAAAGTGGTGACTTAACGGCCCACATGCTAAGCGTACGTCAAAATGGAGCTCTTGTGCTATTTTCATAGCATGATCCTGGACATTCCTTAAACGTTGTAGATAATCTATTTATAAAATTTTGAATCCTTGTTATCCTTTATATTTATTTTAAACATTTGATGACTGCATAAAGTATTTTTATTACATAAAATAGTATTCTTTTAAACCTCTTCCTCTAATGTTTTAGAATATAGTCATATTTCAGTACGTCCATGTGAAGTGGTGTTACGATTTTTTATATTTATTAATTTTTAAAAGCATTTATAAAACCAATAGTAAAATTTATGTTGACATTATTATAGTGAAATATTTACAATAAAAAATATATTGATAATCCCTGTGATCCCAAATTTGACAAGAATTAGGCATTTTATTATTCAAAAAATGGGCAAGATTTACACATTTAAAGATAATTTTAAAGATACTGATTATAAGCTATGTCTTTGACCATTCAAATGTGATAAACATTCTACGAATAATGTTTGCTTTATAATAATTATTGACCTAAGAATAACGTAGTATTTTTTGAAATACGTCTTTTCTATTGGAATTCCCCAGTGGCTAAGCTACAACATACGGCCGTAGCCATAAATTGACAAACGATAAATGAAGTAGGGAGTAAGATCATGTTAACGCGCGTGTTTGAACATGTACCTAACCGATTTTTTTTTTAAAAACGGTACATGTTCAAACACTAGCGTTACCATGTTTACGAATGTTTATCACATTAGAATGGTCAAAAACATAGCTGATAATCAGTATCTTTAAAATTATCTTTAAATGTGTAAATCTTGCCCATTTTTTGAATAATAAAATGCCTAATTCTTGTCAAATTTGGGATCACAGAGATTACCAATATAATTTTTTATTGTAAATATTTCACTATAATAATGTCGACATAAATTTTACTAATGGTTTTATAAATGCTTTTAAAAATTAATAAATATAAAAAAATCGTAACACCACTTCACATGGACGTACTGAAATATGACTATATTCTAAAACATTAGAGGAAGAGGTTTAAAAGAATACTATTTTATGTAATAAAAATAATTTATGCAGTCATCAAATGCTTAAAATAAATATAAAGGATAATAAGGCTTCAAAATTATGTAAATAGATTATCTACAACGTTTAAGGAATGTCCAGGATCATGCTTTGAAAATAGCATAAAAGTTCCATTATGACGTACGCTGAGCATGCCCCCCCCCTTGTGATATAAGTAAAACTGTTGTACTAATTACTTGTCCATAGATAATAAAAATAATACCCAAATGATTTCGTTAGTTACCTTTGTTTTGAAGTATAGGATATTGATCTAGGATCAAGAAACGGTGCGGAAACCCGCCCACACCCTGGAATCTCACACTTGGATGAGGACTGAAATATAAATTGCCTTTCATATTATATGTGATGCCATGGAAAGGTAATTTTTGTCGAATCAATGTTAAATTGAGTTACAAGTATTTTGTGATGTCTTATCTTATTGTTACCTATATTCATGTTTTTTATTTATCACTCTAGCTGAAGTACCCGGCTTCGCACAGGGTCACTTCGTGGTTATATTTATCTTAGATATTTAAAAAATAATATGAGGTAATTATTTTTTTAATATTAAAATATCTGTGTTATACGCATAAATGTAAAAAAATAATATGGCAATATGAAAATAATTCTAATAGGAGTAAAGGTCAAACAAAAGACCACTAAATTAAAATCGAATCCAACATATGCAAACCTTATTAATGTTATTAATATGTAGTAAAAAAAAAATCAAAATTGCATGGAACAAACAAACAATAAACGTTGTATTTTATATACTACTAATTTAGAAACCTTCGCAGGTGTGCGCACAACAACTGACAAAAGTTTCATCGCAATCGGATGAATGTTATAGGAACGCATACGAATAGAAGAAGAAGATGATTTTCTAATTCAGAAATCTTTGTGGGCATGTGCACGACAACTCGCCAAATTTTCATTGCGAATAGAAGAAGATAAAGAAAAGGAGAAGGAGATGGTAATTCTAATTCAGAAACCTTTGCGGGTTTTGGCACAATTATTGACGAAAGTTTTATTGCAATCGGATGAATGGAATAGAAACGCATACGAATAGAAGAATATAAAATAAAAGAAGAAGATGGTTGTACTAATTCAGAAACCTTTGCGAATGTACACACAACAACTGACGAAGGTTTCATCGCAATCGGATGAATAGTGCAGGAACCATACGAATAAAAGAAGATATAATAAAGAAGAAGATGGTTGTACTAATTCAGAAATCTTAGCAGGTGTTGGCACAACCACTAACGAAAGTTTCATCGCAATCGGATGAATGGTATAGGGACCATACAAATAAAAGAAGATATAATGATAAAGAAGAAGAAGAAGAAGAAGATGGTTGTACTTATTCAGAAACCTTTGCGGATATTACCACAAGAACTGACGAAGGTTTCATCGCAATCGGATGAATGGTATAGGAACCATACGAATAATGTATAAAGTATAAAGAATAATGTATAAAGTATAGGAACAATAAGATATAATGAAAAAGAAGAAGAAGATGGTTGTACTAATTCAGAAACCTTTGCAGGTGTTGGCACAACCACTAACGAAAGTTTCATCGCAATCGGATGAATGGTATAGGGACCATACAAATAAAAGAAGATAGAATGATGAAGAAGAAGAAGAAGAAAAAGATAGTTGTACTTATTCAGAAACCTTTGCGGGTGTTACCACAACGACTGACGAAGGTTTCATCGCAATTGGATGAATGGTACAGGAACCATACGAATAAAAGAAGATATAATGAAGATGAAGTAGAAGAAGATGATTTTTCTAATTTAGAAACCTTTGCGGGTGTGTGTACAATAACTGACGAAAGTTTCGTCGCAATCGGATGAATGGTATAGGAACTATACGAATAAAAGAAAATAGAATGATGAAGAAGAAGAAGATGATGATTTTTCTAATTCAGAAACCTTTGCGGGTGTGCATACAACCACTTACCAACATTTCATCGCAATCGTATGAATGGTATAGGAACGCATACCGGACAGACAGAAAGATAGACAGACAAACAGGCATACAGACAGACAAACAGGCATTCATTTGTATATATAAGATATAGCCTATACTCTTCACGGTAGTGCAAGCAATAAGTTAACACAGTGACGTCCCGTGGGGGTAGGCAGACTGAGCGTCGCTTGGGGGCGGCAGTTACTCGAAGGGCGGCAAATCGATGAAAATCATTTGGAATATATATAGAAATAGCTACATGAACTTAGTAATAACGAAAATATCTTTCCATTAAAATATTCAGCTGACTGGTTTTGTAGGGTTTGCGATATCTAGTTTACTTTCGTTGCCCTTCGACGTCCTTGATGACCAGTAATGACACGTGCAGATATGCGAATAATACTTTGATATTTTGATAGTAATGTATCCATACAACACATTTCTTAGATATTGGACTCATGAATGGATGATAAAAATAATTTATATAAAAAAAGGCGGCATTTGGCGCTGCCTAGGGGCGGCATTTTATCTAGGGACGTCACTGAGTTAACATAGTTTTATCGCAATCGGATGAACGGTATGGCAGTGCATACAATACGAACAAACAAACAAACAAATATTAATTTTTATATATTAGATTGTTTTCGTTGAGACCACATAATGTAATATTATATTGAAAAAATAAAATAACGTACTTTTACAATACACTGGTAGATATTTCCGTTAAAATAATAATATTTAAGGAACCTACGCTTACACTATGGCGGGCCTGTGACAAAAATCGTTGACTCACAATCTTTAAAAAATGTTAACATATATTATTATCAAACTATATAATGGAGAATAAAGCTATTCTATTTCATGTCGACATAAATTTGAAAGCTTCTCAGAGTACCACTTTAAATCCTGTGCAAAATTTAAAGTTAAATTTAATGAACTATTCAAAATTACCGAAGAGTACCTATGCCCTGTTACTAAATTGTTTATTAAATCCCACGGTGGCCGAGCTGGTAACGTATCAATCTATAATTTCGTGGGTCCCGGGTTCGAATCTCGGGTCTGGCAAAAAATATCACATGTTGTTTTCTAATGTGTGTTTGGATGGACCCATGTATGGACCTGTTATGCAAGTGGCCGACATCTATTTCTCGTAAAAACAAAAATCTGTTAATACAACATCCAGTATGGGAAAGCCTATATATGATCTTGTTCGGATCAGACATGGTAAAACAAGTTTATTACATTATTTGATAATGTGGTGTATTTGTGGCACTTTTTATTACAATGTAATAAATAATATACTATGATGAACTGCGATCTCTGGAGAAGATTGAAAATAACTTTTGTTCAAAAAAGGTCTGGTTTGGCCTGCCCCAATATGGCACAGCCGGAATACATTTTTTATTCCAAGTAGGACTAAAACTACAAAAATACATCATTTTTGTAGTTTTAGTGTAAATTTCAAATATAATTCCTTTATAAATTTTATGTCTACATGCACTATAAGAAATGTTGTATATTCAAGTAACTGATTAATTTATAATATTATTATTATATTGTGACTGCATAGGCTCTAAAATTGGTTTATAATCTACGGACGGACCAGAGTTTTAAGCTTTGCAGTAATTATACATTGTACGTACGGTAAAAATAAATGGCTAATTATTTACGTAGATACGTCATTAACTGAATCCTGCATTATTTATATAAATATGAAGAAAATGATTTAGCCAACATTAGATTTAAAAGATATTGCCCTAATTGAATATAATAAATTGGTCATTGTACTTTTTTCTCCTAACCTAACCTAACGATGCCAAATATGTATTACGTAAGAATTTTTTACCGTAAATGATTATTGATCGGAGAATATCCAATGAACGGGTTTGGGTTGCCTCTAACGAACTGATGTGGATCATTCAATATGTAGAATTTTTGTCCAGGAATAATCCCAGGATTGTTGGGATACAAAAACGGAGGCCCCCTTTCAACAGGCTTAGGAGTATTCTGTACTGTATCAGGAATAATTTCTGCATCAGGTTCGAGGTCTTCCAAATTAGAAGTTTTCTTTTTCACTAATTTCAGTGGCTTTTTTTCGATACTCTTTTCCCCTAAAATAAAACAAAAACTTTATTTAATTTATCGAAAAAAAATATAATAAGTATATATATATAAGTATTATGTAAACATGTATTTAATGATTAATGACCGAGCAGCTTACGCGTCGGCTTATAATATCGTGGGTCCCAGGTTCGAATCCTGGGTCTGGCAAATACACTTATTGTATTTCAATTTATGTTTGGAGTCAGAGTATGGAGCTAATATGTTGAGCAAGTGGCTAACATCCATTTTTCATAAAAACAAAAATATATAAAAACTCCACTCTGTCAAGGGCTCATACGATCTTATTAGGATCGGACATGGACTATAAATATATACATACTTATTGTATATTATTTTAAGTTGAAAACTATACAGAACCAATATATTATATTTCTTTAGAAAATAGAATCGATAGTAGGTATAAAAAAAATTAAAAAACACATCGGTATCAGTTTGATATTTACCTAGTCAAAAGCTTTATGACATATGACAAATATAATATTATGTTATATAGTGACTATCGAATTACTTTTAATTCTACGATTTGTGATATTGGATGAGTTCTGTAAAAAGAAACATTTCTTACCAGCCGTTGGGTTTAAAGTGTTCACTTCGATATTTTTATCCAGATCTGCTGAAGAAATTTCTTCGGGAGATTCATCACTTTTTGGATGAGGCAGCTCACCAGCAGAAACTTGAGGGGGCGGAGGCATCATTCCTTCCGGAAGTGGTTTCATTTCTTCTTCGCCAGAGAACCAGTTGTAAACTGATTCAATATATCCTGGTTCCGTTGGCTGCTGGGGCTCTTCGCGCAAGTAGACAACGCCATTTTGAGACAAATAGGCGGGGACTGAAATATTAATAATTGCTCGTAATTAACATTTGGATACCGAAATAAACAACACAGTGATTACTGATTACCTACTACATTATTTTGATACTGATTTGTACTATATTAAAAAATATATAATATGTTAAATAATCATCTACGTAGGTAATTATTATGGATTTTTCCGGTAATTGCAACGGTTAGGAAATATTTATATAATGAAGTTTATGTTGTATTAAGAAGTAGTTTTAGTTTTTTTAAATAAATTTCTTTACGGATGATATACATTGAATATAGATATTATTTTGAAATATTCACAAATGTTAATTAATTAAATATTTACCCTGTTGCTGTTGCAAAGGACTCTTTGTAAGGTATATCACATTTTGTCTCTCAGATGGAATCGGAACACTAAAACATACAATATAATAATAAATATAATATTTAATAGCACCGTTACTTAATTTATATCGCCATAAAATTGTATTACTTTGATGATAGTCAATATTTTTATTAGTTTTTTCAAAATCGTATTGTCGTTTGACGTTAATAAATTAATATACAGGGATGGTAATCAAAATATTGGTAGACATTATAAAAAATATCCTATTGTTAATATACATTTTACATTGCAAAAACAGTTTATCATGTGCAGATAGTGATGAGGAATACCATTATCCATCGCGGGAGATGTTTTTGTTTGACACATTTCACATTTCAAACAAGGCATATTAGTAGTTAGGGGTCTTGGCATCTCCATTAGGGGATACACTATTTTCGCAATAAGAATGTGTACCTACTCTTGAATTTTTTATTTGCAATAGTGATATATTATGTAAACTGAAAATTATAATACCATACTTTGCCTAAATTGCAAATGATTATAAATTATTCAATAAAACACAAGTAGGTACATTCTAGTTATTCAAGTAATATGCAAATCACCATATTACTTATTAGGACTCAGCGATAATAATTGTTTTGAGACACATTTTATAAGATAATATTATACGATAATCGAAACTAAAGAGCAAAGTAGAAAATTAAAGTATGGTTAAAAGTAGCAACAACTTAATATTATTTTCCTTTAGTGTCGTTACAGTGGCAACTAATGATCTTTCTACATGATATTTTTACCTTTGAAGAATTTGATGGTGAGGAACTAAGGGTAATAATTGTCTTCCTTGCGGTGTGCATTGTACTCCGAGTATTCCAAAAAGACATACGTAAAACTGAAAATAAACATATTTTTAGTTAATCACAATGCCTGTAGAACAATAAGTTATGTATTAGGTATGTACGTAAGTTCGATGAATGAAAATCGTGAAAGGGACATTAACTGAGTACTTTTATGAATACCAAAAATCGAGCCAGAATCTGGATACAAGGATCAGAGGATACTGGTTTTACCACTAGCTAACTAGAAACTTGCTTGTTGTTGTTCATGGGCGCGAGAATACCAGTTCCTACTTCTAGCAGCATGACCGTCGTGACTTGGTATATTATATTTTAATAGCTGGTTCTTTTTTTACTTTTCAAGAACCATTATACAAACAGTAATAATACTAAATTTATAAATAAATAAAATAAATATATTATAGCCTGTTGTAAAAATAGATATTTTTAAAATTTGAAGAAACAAGTTAAAACTATAGATTTTTGAAAAATCGTTTGTTATTTTCTAAACAACTTACCAAAAGAAATTTGAATGCTAAAGCTATTCATAAAATACGGTGTACTAATAAATATCGGACTTAATAAATAACGCGCATTTTATTATACTGTGAATTAAAAAAAAAATAATTACAAGATAAAAAGAACTTTTTATATACTTACCACGTTTTTAAATTTTGTGTTGAATCATATAATCATCAATTCTATGTATTAATAAAAACTTTTTATTGTACTTGATAGAAATACTGAATAAATATAATACAGAAATGTCATTTTGACATTTCATATTGATTTCCATAGTAACGCACGTATATATTAATAATTTAGTTGCTAGGACCCATTTAGCAACCAATAATATTGAGTAGTATATATTACTTTTAACGATTTTTTTCCGAAACATACAAAACAGAATTGCCTGAAAATGAATTCAATTCTACTTAAAGATGGCTAAAAGTATTTAAAGAATGCATTGTCGTCGTGTTCTGATATATTCTAAAAGTTTTAAATGTCTAGCTAGTCGGGAAGTTAGTTAAAAATCTTGGACAAACAAGAAAAAAATTGAACTGCACAAACAAGAATACGAGCTAATAAAAACGTGGTAATATGTTCTTATATGCGAAGATATTATTTATTTAAAATGAAAGTTATGATTAAAATGTATTAAATAGTTTTGCTAAAAAGAAAATACTATTTCGGCGTTGTAAAAAATATTTATTCGCCAAGGGAACCGTGATATAAAGGAAAATGAAAACCAATAATATAAAGCATCACTATGAATCGTTTTGATTAATTTCAATAATTTCAATAATTTAAAAAAATGTGATTGAGTAAATTTTCACAAAAGTAAAAATTTACAATAATTTGTAGGAAGTGACCATAAAACAAATTGACAGTGCCGCGTATATAATTGAAAATGTTCAACGTTGGTAGAATGAGAATATGTGCATAGAAGTAGAAAAGGGGACGCACGACTGATTGTGGGGTTTAGCAGGAAAGTGACGACACTGATTGCTAGGCAATCCATCGATAATTTTATTGTATCTAGTACTTATATATTATCGAATATGTCCCAAGACTACTGGGAAAATAAGCGACGTATAATATTAAAAAATACGCAAAACATTGAGCTTCGATTCACACATGTAGTGTTGGGTATTTCCCGAGAAAATCTCAATCTCGAGATTCGGGATTTACCGAAATGATAAAATTATGATTTTTTTTTATTTATGTAAGAAGACAAACAAAAAAGAAGTAGGAAGATAAAAATAATTTAAAACATTACTTATTAAAATAGAATTTCAAAAAACACAAACTGTCAATCGCTGCGTCTGACAATCGCGTACGCTTCTGAGACACAAAATTCCCTGATGTTGCAAAAATTGCGCTCATTTTGATTCGACGTTGGCTTAATTGTGTTAAATGCCCCGATCAGTCCTTGAATTTTGTTTTTTCTGTCCACTTTTTCCATATAGAAAATTGTTTTTTCAATTAATATTTGATAATAAAGAAATCCCGAATCCCGAAAAAAGATTCTCGAGATCCGGGATTTCCCGAAATGTTAAAAATTTCCATTCTCGAGATTTGGGATGGAAAATCCCGAAAATTTCTCGAGAATTCCCGCCGGGAAACTCCCGAAAGACACGCAGGTGACATTTACTTTCATTTTGCAGAGTAAATTTTCACATTTCATACTAGGTATTTTGCAAATTTTAAAAAATTTACACATTACAGGTTGTGGGTACTTAATATAATTTAATACCCTTTCGCCGTAACGTAGATCAACGATATAGTTTTAGTGAATTACAAATCTGTCACTGAGAAGTAAACCGGGTTATCGCAAATAACATTTTTCAGTCAATTCAAAAAACAATATTATATCATAATATAAAATGCATATAATTTTCATTACAATACCTATCATACAGTATAACAGGTACCTATCAGCATGGCCCCTACATCCGGAAGTTGGCCCCCAGACCAGGATTTTAGGAAGCCCCCCTACCTACGGTTAAGGTGAAGGGCAGTGTGATTATTTACATTAGGATTCCTCAAATGGTATTCCGCGGAACCCCAGGATTCTTTGAGGTCAAATGAAGGGTGTTTCGTGTATTTTTAGCAATGTTTGTATTTTTAAATAAATACAAATGAATTATGAGTTATCGACACTCAGCATCATATAATTATGAAGCACTAATCGTGACCCCTTTAGTGGTGGCCAAGTAACATGCGACCCTTCAACATATTGGATAAATAGCCATTTTTATAGTCAGGAAACACACAAACTTTATCATTTAACTATATCAATCTTCATATCACATCAAATTGCATCGCACATTATATAAATATTCTTCATAATATACTATAATACGCAGGCGACTTTTTTTCTATTGAAGCAAATTTGTGGTGTATGTATATCTCACTTAACTGTCCACGCCGGGCCCCCAGGCTAGAGCCCTGTCAGACCCCCCTTGTGGGGGGCATGCCTAGCAGTATACATCTGAAAATAAACGAGTGGCGGATGAAAACAATAATAGAATTTCGCGTTTTGCATCGATTGGAAAAAATAACTCTTGGTTTCAGAAATATCGCACACTGTCAATGAAAAATCAGAAGTGGATGTATCAAAAATTGAAGATTCAAGACGAATTAAATATTGAAATGGTGGAAAAATAATAAATCATTAGAATTTCTTTTCGACTCTTGTATAAATATAATATGCAGTATTGTAACATTATCGCTACGCCGTATAATTTTATCAAATATCAGTTTAAAAGAATTGAAAAGATAAACTATAGGAAAAAAGAACAGATTACATTTCTATGTCATGTCGGATTTAATAATCTTTTTGTCAACAAAGTAACGGAAGTCTATTCGACCTTTGAGAATGTATTGTATTTTTTTGTGGAGGACATCGCACGAAACGTATCGGCGGTGCTGCGGTGGGCACGCGTCGCTACTATTAAATAAAACCTACATTCAAATCCAATTATCTTATCAGATCCAGCAGACCGTTGGCATATTAATAGGTAGCATATTACTCACATACATTACATCAACACAATATGGTTGTATTATGAATGGTTTTTTTTATGAGATTGATTTAAAATGCACTGTCTAACATCTAATCTAATTGCAGTATAAAAGGTTAAAAATCAACAATCATTCAGAATCTCTTTAATATAATATAATAATTGGTAATTTGATTTGTTTTGTATTTCTTTTTTCTTAAACACAAATCAACGTGGATCATCAATCACACGAAATGTAGGTAATTATAGTTTCAAATTCGATCAGGTATGATTTTTTACAGAAGTTCGAGATTTTAATTCATATTAAACTTTAAAATACATTTTCAAAGAATATGTAGGTTTAATAAATATATACCTACAATACCTATACCAATTCAAATTCAAACAAAAACTAGATTCTCAAATAGTTGCCGAATATAAGGTATATTAGCAACCAAATCGATAGATTCTAGTTATGTATAAAAATGAGTTTCAATGTCGCAATTAAAAATAAATATTGTTTTATGTCGGTACATAGTATTATGTGCATTTATATGCAATTATCAGGACCTGTTTCCACAATCACAGACAGATATATTTCACTGTTAAGGGTGACCGTGAGTGATTTTGCAAACGGCAATTTGAACATTATGCTGACAATGTTATCTATTAAAAAGATTGTTTTTCAAATCCTTTCCATGCGGACGGCACACCTGTTATGCCCTCATTAATTGGCCATTCGATATAATTAGCATGTTATTTAAATATGGTAATTAAATTCTCCGCGGTCAACAAATTGTGAAACATTCTTGAATATGTTGTGTTTATAAAAGCTTCGTCTTCGTTCTTTCAGCGGTTTCGTTTATACGCGTGTCGACGTATTAACGATATATTTTTGACTACTAAATAATTTAACGAGCATAACCATTATTCCATCTGTTAGTTATACTTATTTATTAATTAACACAATTTAAAGACACTGTTCTTTAACAGGTATGTTACACAAGGTATATAAAATACCGATCCCGATGATTTCGATTTTGATTAATACGTTACTAATACGAATCATTTTCTCTACATACGGTTATTATTATTAATAAAACTTATTAATAAATAACATATTATACGTATTTATCAAAAAAATATTATCTTAATTCTTGCAATGTCACAGTTTATATTATGATTTAAAAAATCAATTGATCTTTAGTCTTTAATCAACTTTTCTATACAGTATGACGCTGTTATACAAACCGTATGATGTTAAAAAATGTCATTAATATATTAAATTTAAAAATTGGCCATACAAAATCGTTTTCTCAAAAAGCAAGAAACTCATTATAAAAAAGCAATTAATCAGAATAAGTTGAAACAATGTTATAAAATATAATCTTGATAGCGGCTTTAGTATATAAATATTTTTAGTATGTATCGGACATGATAAATATATTACTCGTAAATTCAATTCAAACGGAGTTTCACTCACCGTAGTAATCATTGTTGTAAAGTGGAGGGAACTCCCTTCGAGAATGCGTTTGAGGACTTGAATCACAATCGATTTGACGAGCGAAGTGTTTCCTGCGCACGTCTTTTGCGAATAATCCCGCGGCGAAGAAGTCGCGAGGCGAAGGTAGAATCGGCGAAGGTGCTCCGAGGGCGGACGCTCGACCGGCAGTGGGGTCGATTATCCTGCCCACGTCTCTTATAACACTCTTCTATGCTACACTCACTAAAGGGTGGACGAAGGCTGACTTACTTAATAGTCACTATAATATTTGAGACTGGAACGCCTCACACATTTTAAATTATTTTTCATGCAATATAAAAAATTTGCTTCAACCGAATTCAATAATATAATTCGTTCTTTATTTTTTAAATAAATTATTAGGCTTGACTTATCAATTTACTGACTTAGTGTTTACACATTAGAACCGATTTTTAATGGCAAACAATGAATACATTATGTCGATTCCTAATTATTATTGTATTATGATTTACCCTGAAACGTAATCAAGTAGTTGGTCTATAATCTATATGTATATTATACCTTGTAAAAATATTCACATGGTCCATATATCGATGTATCTCGTGATTTAACTGGATGTGTATATAATAACGACATCGTTATTTTATATTCTATAACACAATTGATTAAATGAGTAAAACATAATGGCATGCATAAAACTGCATCGTTGCAATTCGCAACGTTAATGGCGGTCGGGACCACAAACCACTATTAACATACTAGTATATTCTATTTGAAATAATCAAGTATGTAGTTCGCAGCCAGTTTTCCAGATGATACTATAACTAGACATTATCATTTCTTTAGCAAGTGCGATGAACCTTTCTTGACCTTGTGACGCGAAGGATTGGCCAATACTGGAGTAAAGTTTTCGATCGCTTCAAACCAATTTCTATTTTTATCGATTGTTATTTTTATATTGCATTATCAAAATGCTTATTTTCTTTTTTTGGCTATATAATCTGATGTGAATTTTGAGAGTTTTATGAAGAGATTTCTGAATAGAATTTTTACGATAGATGAATGTTAGCCACTTACTCAACTTCCATTTAAACATTGGAAAAAAAACATGTGAATTCACTGTAACTTTACAATTAATATGTCACCACTCGACCATCGCGGGTAAAATTATGGCGTAATTCTTTATTAGTATCTAGTGCGAAAAATATGATTGAATCATTAAAAAATGGTACATACTTATTTTATTTATTTATTTAAAAAAGACACGTTGAGAAAATAACAAATTATTAATTCAGGACGTTCACAACATGACATTTAGAATAAAAATTACAAGTAATCAGTTAGAGACGTTTATATATTTATATATTGGTTGTACTAAATGATATAATATATCGTATATCTATATTATATAACCCATATCTACATCTATATATCTATATTCTTTAAAAAGTAACAGAAAAAATTGATAATAGGTTGGTATCAATATTTATTATTTTTAAAGCCAATCAATTGTATTATATGTAGGTACTTTAATATATTATTAAAATTAGTACTGATAAAAAAGATTTTAATTAGATGCTTGTGCATAATATAGTGAAAAATGAGATACTTCAAAACACATAGAGATAATAGATAAGTAGGTTCAAACCAGTTCAAAAAATATTATATTATTATGTCGATAATCTATTACAAATAGGGTATTAGGATTTAAGTAGGCGGCCCTAGTAATCCAATGCACAATTTAATGGGTTCTCAAATAGAGAGGTTACTGTTACTACACATATTATGTGTGATTTTCTCAAAGCTTTGATATTTATATGATTGTTTCATTGCTACTACTATACTACTGGTATTCTGCTTAACAGCATGATGTAGTATTGAATTGAAAAGTATATTACCAATAATTTACTGTAAAGTCTCCCATGATCATCAAAGAAAATTTAAAGAGAGTATGTAGCTCTAAAGGGTTTCAGTAAAAATAATAACCGTCATAAATCAATGGTATTAGAGTTTATATATAGTTGTATTCATACTAAGTATATGCATTTCATATAATAACCGAGGCGTCAAAGGCCTAGTAATACCATTCATTCATACAGTCGAATGGCGATATCCGAATTGTTAGGAAGTACCTAAGTACCATGATGACTAAATATTGGGATTGTCTTTGAGTCAATTTATATGTGAAGTACCTACCTATACCAATTTGAAATGTTTCCTTTTCATCTGATAATATTTCGTCGTTTCAGTTCGATTACGCGTCTTGCTGTACATTCATAATAATCATAACAAATACTATTTATTTACGTAATTACCTTGATTTCCCGCCAGGAAACAATTCTACTTATCTCTCTGTCTGCCGCAAGGTCCCTTCACTAACATAGTCTAGGGGATGCTGTATCTCTTTCAACAAAGTCCTCAGTCTAGACTCTAGATCATCCTTTATAGTCATGCCACATGGATAGGAGCCTTTTGGGTAATCGAGTGTCTTTCATACTTCCGACAAGGCCTGATCAACGACGTCACCCTACTGTCACCCTACTGTCACCCTACTGTCACCCTACTGTCACCCTACTGTCACGTGTGGGATGACAGGTAGGTCACTGTACACCACGTACAGTAAGTGTTTGTACCTTGTACCACAACGATTCATATGTCAATATTGACCTAATGAGGGTTTTATAAAGATTTATTTTAGGTTTATTAAGTATTATACTATACCGCAGTGGCGCAGTATGAGTGAAATTCTTCTACAATTTGTTTGTTGATGTTGTTTCGAGTACTCTAGTTGCGTGATTTCGGATAAATAATTTGAATAAAACAATGTACCTACTTAGGTAATTCAAATGTTATTATGTAAATACCCCTCAGCCATCAAATTTTATTACTGATCATTTCATCTGAATTTGGTAATAATTGTTACTTTAGCTTATAAAGCTGATAATATACTAGAGTAGTGATGAGCGTACGGACTCGAAAGCTGTAAACAGTGAGTTGAGGCCTGTGTCTGGTTAATTTATATATTGTTTTTTCAATATATCAATATTTGATCCAGAGCAAAGACCCCATGGGTCTGGCAAGTTCTTGATAATCATATATAGTAACTCGGTTAGTGAGTGGTTCGCTCATTTCATTCTAACTCATAATATTTCGTTTTATTCATTTCTAGTAAATGCCAGCCAGGTGAACACGTGTTATTTATTATAATAACAAAATAATAGCTTAGGATGAGATAAATTTATATTATAATAAAAAATGTATATCAGAATAGGATACACCACACACCTGTATTGATATTATTGTTAATTATATTTTGATCCAATGCTAATTTTCGTCATTCATGCAAGTAACACAATACAAGTATGTAGGTACGAGGTGGAAGGAATCGAGGCCATGACGTATGACGTATGACTATGAGGTCTTCACGCTCATTTTAAGCACTTACCTAAATGCTTTTCAGAATACCAAGTATTTGAGCGGACACCTACCTTAATTCTAGCAGATGGATGATTTGACACGAGACCTAGATTTGTCTACCGAATTATAATTAGCATTACCTATTTAATATCTTAATATTATGAAAGAATCAGTTTTTGTTAAGTAAATAATTATTTGTCAATTCGTTAAATATTTTCACAATAGTAGTCTTGCTAGTCTTGATAATGGCGTCACAATCAAAATATTATTCGACTAAAATTCGACAAATCGATTTGTGGAATTTTATTAATATAGTAAATTCTGCCGTAAATAATTTCATTTATAGGTACCGAAATTTGTTGAATGTCATAAGTAATCACGAGGGTTAGGTTCTCTCTTGCTTGTACCGGCATGTAAGAGCTCTATATTATTGTAGACCACATGAGTGTTCCAAGTGAAAATTCTGGCTTCAATTATAAATAACTAGGTGCAATATTGGAAGTCAAAAAAGAGCCATTCTCTTCATTCGCATTCGTAAAATTCTTTTCCAACGCATCGACGAATCTTTTTTTATTCGACTATCTCCGATCCTAATAAGATCAAATTAAATAAACAAATTAAAAAACAATATTATGTATACGTGCCAGACCCATGATTCGAACCTGGGACCCACGACCCTGTAGGCCGACGCGACCATCGTGGTTGTCGACGAATCTAGATACGTATTATGTTACATAGTTAATTTAAGTTATGTTAAGTTAAAGTTAATAAAAATAAGATGCCTAAAATTTCATACAAGAAATGTGTTCGCGAACAATATGTAGGTATTCTGTTCTTCTGTATGGCGTCACTTATAGCTTCTGACTACTCGACTTTTTTTGTTTCTCTAAATTCGAGAATTTTAAAATCGAAGAATATTTTTTCTAAATAATTCGAGAGTGGTTTATTGATTTCTTTTTTTAACTCATCGGGCCCAAATTTTTTACCAGCCGAATCTGTTTGAGAAGAAACTTTTTTTTTTGTTATTCTTACAAAACATTTTTTCATCGGAAAATGAAAAAAAAATACGTTCGGATTGAATGTCAACAGCCTTTCTTCACCTTTTCTTGGCAATAATTTTTCAGCGGCGAATTTTATAGATTCCGTTCCAATTCAAGTTAGAGTAGAGTTGAACTTTTTGCTTTTTCCCCAAGGATAGGAAATATGACCAATAAAAATTGAATGAAAGGTGAATAAGTAATTCTGTTTCGGTGATTTCTTTCATGCGGAAAATTTCATAATTTTCATTTCATTTTCTTTTCCGTTTCAAATTCCCTTTATTATTTTTTCTGGTAACAATTACTCGAATTCTCGAGATTGTCATTGATGATTACTCGATAAATGAGAATTCTCGAAATTTCACCCTTTCTGATTATTTCTCGAAAATTCTGGAAACGATATTTTAAAATCACAACGTCCACGCTCACTCAAGCATTGAGTTATAATATAACATTTTCCGTAGTGCGGGTTTCCCTTGAATATCACGGCAACAGGAAATTCAAATGACTGTATACGATGGGTTCAGAGTAAACGAAAATTCCTCTTATTAGGTCACATTATGTGTAATGACAAATATCCACTGCGTCAGATAAGGACAAAAGCAAACTACGAGCAAGACGACTTTTTGTCTGAAGACATCGATAGTTCGACCAAAGTACAGAATCGCTTTAAAAATCACAATAATTTTAAATCAATATAGCTAGCTTTTACTTAAATGACGGTAATTAAATAAGAAAACTAAGTAGTTACATTAAAGTATTAATCGATGTATTATAAAATAATAATGGAAATTTATTTCGTTCCCATGATTAAGTGAAAGAACGGTTATGAGTATATTCTAATTATATAATATTATAAATATTCTCCCAATACTGTCATGATATCACATTGACAAAAAGATGATTGTGTAATTTTATTATTCGGTGGATCTTGATTCCACATTTAGTGTTACAGATGTACTAGTAAGAGTAACCCTAGAGTTAACCCATTATTCACAGGGAAATTTCCTTATCGACTTTCATGTTGTCCAACGTTTTACTAAAAAGAAAAAAATACAATTAATTTTAAGGGCCGGTAGGGCACACTTTTATTTAAAAATATATAATATAATACAATTTAACATATTGATACAGAAAATATGGCATTCATTTTACTAAAAGTAATGGCAAAACTAAGAAAACAAGTCTTATATGAAAACATTAATATGAGTAGAATAACTTGACTATCACATTGGCAATGTCAAACACTTTTTTCATTTTTTTTCTTAAAGATACAAAAATATAGATATTGCACACAATAATATTACCTATGTGCGGTGTTTCATAATATGTGTGTAAATTGTATTTGGTTTTCATATTTTTAGTAATATCGGTTACATTACACTAACTTTTATTTAAATTGACCATTATAATTGATTTTTTTTAATATTGCTTTTGTTGTAAAACATGACTGCCTCAAAAACTGCAAAATAAAACCGTCAGACAAAGTGTCACCAGAGATAGCTTGGAGGTGCTTCATCACAGATAATTCAATTTATAAAATATTGGTATTTTCTGCTTTATCTATTTTTTAAATTACGGCACTGTGACATGGGTTACCAATGTTTTAATTGAAAAAAATATAGTATAACATGCTTGTATTTTTATACCGAGACTTCGAGTGCGATATAAGTACAACAAATGACATGAGTACAACAGACTCATATTTCATTTTCTGTGTGATTATTTTATTAATTATATTTCACTGATGGTGTAAATATTATAATCTATCATTGATGATACTTTATTTTCGTATGAATTGTACCTACTAATATTATAGTATGCCATTTCAGGCATATTGAATTTGAGAGAGGTGTGGATACAGCTGGACGAGTTGCGGGGTCATGAGATAGTGAAGCTGGCGCGTCTCCTGCAGTGGTGCAGCAGCTCTGGCGGAGGTGATGGGGATCTTGCTTCCGAAGCCGACGCTGTTGGGGTCGACGCCGGCGATGGCGGTCGCTATTGGCCTCGCGATCGCCAGTCCGCCAGGTCCCACAACCGCCGTCGCCACCGGTTTACTGGAAGCCACTCCTCCCTCGCCGGCGATCGCGACTCCTGGATCGAACATATATAAATTGTTAATAACTAATATTAACTATGCATTTATATTTTCATAGAAAAGGTTATTATTTTTAGTTAATTTACTTAATATTTTATAGTTAATAAAATACTCGTAACACATCTGGAGTTTTTACATAGCTACACACTCCTAAATATCTGAAATTTATAATTAATTTTTAATGATCTAGAGTTATATTATAAATCATTGATATTATAATGTTAGTATTCTGTTTTACTATATAAGTATAGTATTATTATAGTATAATAGAGTAATCAAGTGGAGAAGGAGAACCGAAGATCCAGCAGAATGGAGAAATCTGCACGAGGCGGTCAAGATTCCTCCCGGATTGTAGCACGAGAAAAAAATTATATTGCACATTTTAAGGTAATGAAACCATGTGCTTTCCTCAGTAATCTACAATAACAAAATTATCAATAACGCTTCATATTATGACCTACAGATGCCAGAAAATCTATAACATCCGTAATTTAAAACCGAGACGTTATTAAAGCTCGATTAGGTACCTACTACAATTATTGATATAACTACAGAATACAGCGATACACCATTACATAATATAATATATAACAGAAAGATAAGTTCTTTTTTCCAGAAGAGGCATAGACATAAGGCAAAGTATTCAGTATTGAGTACATACAACATATTGTATTTGTGACGATTCTCATTAAAAATATCCCATAAAAGTAATAATACTTATTTTCTTTCATTAAAAACTAAAATTACAATAAATTTGATGTACAATACATTACCGCAGTTTGGAAAATCACCCTTATTTAAATTCAAGTTGACTTTTCCCGCCATTTTCATCTGCATTTATGTTTATTACGAAATAATAATATTTAAAAAAAAAAAAATGATTGTGGCAAACTAAACTTCAAGGCACACAAAAAAATTTGTAGTCATTTTATTTTTCATATAATAATATTTCACTATGTACCTACTATTAAACCAGATGATACTATAATTAATAATATTGACAATATTATTAATTGTTCTGCTGAAATCAGTAGAGTTGACATCGTCGGTTCCATTATTGGTGGCATTATTTACGTTTCAGTGAATAATTTTTATTTTAGCTTCTTTTGAGACAACTAAATGGACTGCTTTCACTTAGTCCCGACAATATTAAAAAAGATAAAATTCAGATCGGAGATGGATGGCTTTTACAAAATGGTCGACAACAGGTGTCAAATGGTAGATTTTTACCATGGAAAGAAATAGTCCTCACTTGTCAATAGAATATAAGTATATCAACGGAAAATAATTTTACTCCTCTTTGCGGATGACTATACTTAATAATATTGTACCTAGGTACATAATATTTAAATATTATAATAGTATAACTCCTAATATATAAGTCTATGAACAAACTCATTCAAAAATAAATGTTGAAATTGATGAAAGGTTATAATAATTATTATTAAAAGCATATTATATAAATGGTATATTTTGTGTCTTCAACAATAATCATACAATATTGTCATTTTGAAGGTTAACTAGGCAAAAACCAATATTTTCTCTAATATCACAATAAATCCAATGTCGGTACCTATTAATCTGAATTTCAGCAATAAAACATTATAATGTTATTTTATAAGTATCTAATTTTTACATATTATAAATAATGTAAAATGTTATAACAAGATACGATAATTAATTATTATTATAAATTTATATTTTGATAACTTTTTATTCAAACGTATATTCAAACGACTATTTCTACAGTAATCTCACGCTTTAATTATTGATATATCTGTGACCATAGTGACATTTAGTGACATAAGGATTATTTTGTTAAAATATTGCTTCGCCTCGTGAATTACTTGGTTTATTTACTTTTACTGTGTTAAATATAATTCTTATTACACATACAACTGACGTATTTAAACACGGTTCTTGAATTTAAATTAAATATATATATAGGTTAATAATTAACTAAATTCTAGTCAATAAATATAAAATGTGCAGGTACCTACCAAGGATAAAACACTCACGATATTTACAAAAAGTCAATTAGAATTCAGAATGTTGAGACTAGTACACCACTTAATAGTGCCAGTATTGTCATCTTTTAAATCCATAGAAGTAGTAAAAAGCTTTTAGTTGGATGCAATTATTAATGCTAACAAAAACTCAATGCATATCTATATTTGTGTATGTTAGATATAATATCAATTATTATTTGCTTTCATGACTAATGGCCTTAATAATCTAATTATAATTTATTTTATTCTTGTGGATAGCTGCTACTTAATACATTTTGTTTCTTAGAAGAAATACTCGCAATGCAGCAATCTTAATTATATAATCCTTAAGGATTTTTTTCTTTTACTTTTTAGTTATCTTTCTTTTGGCGCGTTTGGGAAATCAGATCAGAGTGCACAAGTTTTGTTTTTGTTTTATTACGCCAAAGAAGTATATCTTCTAACGCGCGTACACCCACGCCGATGTTTTTTGAATAGTAATTTATGTAAACCGTCTAAGTAAAATGACTTTATTTTTATGTCTAAATCATTCCTGGTAGAAAACCATTATATGAAATAAAAGTTTAAAAAAAATGGTAAGCACGATTTAATAACGGTCGGTATCCATTCATTTATTTCGACGCCCACGATAATCGCGTGGTAAGGACTCGGCTTATAATCTCATAGGTCCCGGGTTCAAATTCCGGGTCTGACAAATTCATATGTTTGGAGCCATAGTATGGACTTCATATCCTAAGTAAGAGGCTAACATCCATTTTCCTCCGTGGAGGCCCATATGATCCTTTTAGGATCGGATATCGTGGTGTATATAATGTAATATCCATTCATTGAGAACATTTATTTAAAGCCAACGAAGAAGGTCCCGATTATTATTAAATTATGTAGAATAATAATTTAAAACGTATGTTAGTACTTATACAAATACATAAAATGATTAAATATAAATACCATAATGTGGAATGTGGGGAAAATATCACACTAGAAGTCTTTAATTTGTTGAAAAAAAAAATTCTCTCTTTTTAGTGCTTTATTTCAAAATCAGAAAGATCAGTGGGTCCAGCCGAGAGCGATGTTCCTGCGTAACTTGTTTTTTTTTAGTTTTGGTGATTTGATCCTACACTATTCCCATAGTGTAGGATCAAATTGTAAGGTACTCGAAAAACAAATAAATAAATTTAAAATAACGATTGTTTAATATTTATGACCACGTTTCTTAGTAATAAAGTGATTTCCACATTCACCGCTGAGTTCACCAACGTCGAATTGGGTTGATTGACTTTTCTCGCAACGGGCTTTACATATATTATCTTAAATCCAAATTTAAATTGATGGTATAGTGAAGATAATCCAGAGAATCTGTTGACTACTAACCCACTGGCTTGGCCTCTGCAACGGACGCGTTGTCTGGGGGCGCGCTCACCTGCACAGAGTCATCCTCTCCTGGCTGATTGTCTTGGTTGTCGTTCTCGTACCCTCCATCTTCTTCGCCTACCTAAAATGTTGTATTACCACATAACTATCCAATGTTCTCAGAAATTTAGTAGAATCACACATTCAATTATCGTTTTCTTGTATTTTGATCACACTTGTTTGAATTGAGCAAGTGAAGAGTTAACATAAACTAATATTTCTCATAATTATTAATATTGCAATATATTTTTCTTATACGTATTTTATTAATTGTTATATAAGTTCATTTAAGCCAGACATTTTTACCACGTTTTTTTTAACTCGTGTTCTTGTTTGTCCGGTGGTTGTTTATTCAGTACCAATCTTGCAATCGATTTTTAACTAACTTCGCGACTAGATAGACATTTGAAACTTTTAGAATATATCAGAACACGATGCCAATAGATTCTTTTAATACTTTTAGCCATCTTTAAGTAGAATTGAATTCATTTTCAGTTAATTCTGTTTTGTATGAAAAGTTATTTCGGAAGAAATCCGTAATCCAATCCACTATTATTGGTTGCTAAGGGGGTGGTCCTAGCAACTAAATTATTAATATATACGTGCGTTACTATGGAAATCAAAATAACATTTCAGTATTCTATATTTGTTTGTTGCAAAATAGCAAAAAAAAGATTTGTTGACAATTGCCTTATTTGTCCTAAATTATTAATACACAGAATTGTCAAGTTTATATGATTCAACAAAAAATTTTAAAACGTGGTATATACAAAGTTCTTTTTATCTTGTAATTATTATAATATTTACCTACCTAATAACTACAGACTTTGTTGAAAATGTATAAAATGCAAATAATTATTTACATTAAGAAGCACAATTTTTGTATAAAATCTTGATGAATAAAATAATAGGTACTATGACTATTATTAATTCATAATCATAATAAAAAAACTCTAAATATATTTTGCATTCGGTAAAATAACCTTTCATATATGTTTAAATGGATAAGGAAAAAATTTTAAAATTTTAAAATCTTACATCTTCATCTCCTTCTTCTTTGATATTTTCTTTTCGTTTGTCAGTTTGTTTGTTTTCGGTCTTTTTAGTTCCTCTCCTGATGTTAAATAGTTCTGATAAATCTTGGTCTCCTTGTGCCCCGATTTTCGCCAAGTTCGATGCAGACTCTCCCAGTAAAGCCAGATGTGATGCATAAGTTTTTTGGTCATCCGCTTTCAGTTGGCCGGTCTTCTTTGTCTTTTGCTGGAGTTCCACTAGGCGCTGTGCCGAGCTTTGAATGTTATACAAATGATTGGAATAATATTGGTTTGGTTCTGCCAGATTCTTTTGAGGAGACGAAAACTTTTCATTGTCTGGTGGCATAATATTTACATAGCCGGGCACTACTACTTGGCTTAAAATAGCGCCATTTTGATCTTTAGTTATTTGCAAAACTTGCCCTTTTGCACCTCCATAGAAGGGAAGATTGTATACGTGTCCGGGCTGCTGAAATCTGTGACAGAAATACCGCCGAGTCAAATATAAGGAGGTCACAAAACTTTAGAAAAATAATGGAACATGTGTAGTCGTATCATTTTATTATCTCTTATATGATTTAAAATTTTATTTAAGTATAAACATTTTTTAAATAAGAATTGAAAATATAATAATATTATGAGCCCAATTAATCGATACATTATCATTAAATATCATTATTAGGTATTTATTTATATGAATGAAAATCATATACCTATTCCAGTTTTTTTTGCTTTCAGTTTATTAATAATGTAATTACACTGAGATTTTTTTTATTGGAGAACACGTTATTTTTGTCTGCTTTTTGGGCCATTATTTTATTTTAACGATATGTAACAACATTGGTAATAAAATTATATATACTTATGGTAACATCGCATTAATTATATAGGAACATTTATTTATGTTTTATCACTCTCAATTTTTAGTGGTACACAATTGCCACGATGTATTATTTTTTTCAAACTACTAAGATTAATATTCTGATTAATTAACATCTTTTTTAGCTTTTATCTTCGAGTATAAGTAATGATTCTTCGTATATTTTTATATTATATTTTTTGTTATACTCGGTACAAAATTTTGAAAAACTGGTAGTAACAGGTAGGTACATGTTATTCGAAATAGTCCAAAACAAGATCCGACTGGGCATGCGCAGTACCGCCGGGACCTGCGACGGCGACCGCACGAGGATCAAAAATGATGTCCACGTCTGCTCCTTTCTTAACAATAGCTCGAGAAATCGGATTTGCAATTGCTGTCCCGCGCTCATCGGTCGATGCGAAGGCGACAGGGCTTAACAGTAAAAGTTCACGCCGCCGGACTGGAGTACCGACTGTTGTGGGAGTAATTTCTTCACCTGAATTCATATTTCCGAACCAAAATTTATGTCTCAAATTTTCCAGTTTTTCATGGCGTATTCTTATTATAACTCCGGTGTTTTCTATATTGTTTTCTATTTTTAGTGTTGCAGTGTTTTTATTTATTTCAGGTATTTGGTATAATTGTGGATTTGGAGATATAATATCTGCTATTCTACTAAATTTGGTATTCATTAATTCATTATCACCTCGTTTAATTTCAGGGATATTTATTGTGTTGTCATCCATTTTTTTATCGAGGACAGTATTTTTTTCTCCATTTTCAATATTATATTTTGAATTATCTGCGTATTCTTGCGTCAATATATCGTGTTTATAATTTCCCCTCAATTTTTTTATAGGCATAGAAGTGACCGGTTTCCTGCTCAGATTGCTTTGATGGTTTAACTTTTGTGAACTGATGTGATAATACGGCAAAATGGTAGGATTTTGTTTATTTTGATATCTGGAGGAGTGTAAAAAAAGCATCGGTGTTGAAGTGGCAGGCTGTTGCAGAAAACTTTGAAGCCAGTATCTATGAAATAAAAAATTCCATTCTTACTTTTGTGTATTTTAATAACTTTGTCACATCACCAGTGATGTAGATCAATAAAAGTTTATTGTGACATTTTATGCAGACTTTTGAAGTATGTATGTTTATAGTTGAACAATTATATTGTAGTAATCATTATTGGAATGTTATCCTAAAACATTTAGTCAATATTATGACATATTTTAAAGCCTTAGACCAAAATACTGGACCAATGAAAAAATAATTATGTATTTTACAGTTAATATTTATTTTACATAATCTATGCATAATCAAACTACAATATAACAAATAACTTTCAATGTAACGAGCTAATTATAAATTATATTGTTAATAATAAATAAAGCTAATTTCATTTTAATTATAGCCTTAATATAAAAGATAATTTATTTCAAGGCAAGATTCTTGCTTAGTGTTAAAGTACATTTAAGAATATTTATTCTATATCACAATTATTTAATTATTTAGTGTCAAACTTTTAGTTTACTTTGAGAAACTGTATATATTTTATGACTTACAATAAATGAAGAGAAAATGGGTGTACCAAAAACATATAATACAGGTATTTCATAAAATCTGGTTTTCAATTATACAAAAATACTGATAGGTACAAATTCTAAAGCTATTTTATATTTATTAAAATGATAGAAATGGTTACGGTATGTTGCGATATATGATCGGTCCTATGGCGACAAGTTTTCCTCCAGAAGGGATAAATATTTTCTTGGAGCTGTCTCCTCGGTCATTCGAGACGTACTCTCCGTTGAGGCTCCGCGACGTTTCCTCTTCGGGGTCGGGCAAAGAGTTTGTTTTGGCCAATTGCTCAATGAGTTTATTGAGATCAGTGTCGGCGGGTAAAGAAACAATCCTAGCTCCGGGCCCGGCGATGGCCGTTCCGTTGGGCTTCGTGTAGGCCAATCCTCCGGGTCCCACGATGGCGGTGCCCCCATCCCCCGCCGTCGCGATGCCTCCCGGTCCGGCGATTGCGACGCCGCCCTTTCTCACCCGCAATGTTTTGATAAATACTCCAGTGTCGGGTCGCTCGGTAGTTGTCCTAAGAAATAGTTTAAAATTCATTTGACTATCTTCTTGTTCGTTCGATTCACTCAAATTCTCTGGTACATTATCTTTTGTGAAAACTTTCTTAGAATCAGTGAACCCATTAAATATACCAAATATTTTACTATTTTCTTTGTTGACCTCACGAGCGCTGTCCGATTCAAGTGATTTCTTCTCATTTGCCAAATTAGTTGTCGGAGTCGTACTAGAAATATCTTCAATTATTCGATGCGAAGTGACGTTTTTTCCTTCGCTGCTCACGATTAACTTCTTGACTACGTTATTTTGCTGATCCGAGTGACTTCTTAAAGATTTCCCGGAACGGCTGATTTTTCTATATCTGGATTGTGAATTATCAGCCTCCTTATCTGTCGCGCATACATCAGCGCTAGGTCCATATTGAATTATACCGGAGAAGCCATTGAGCGCAGACTGAAGAGGATCTTTGATAATGAAGGGAAAAAATTGCGCGAGAGGCCACTGCCACTGAAATTGTTTTCCCAAGTCGATTTTGAAAAGTTGTCCATTTGAATACGCTGAGATTATAGGTGAGTTTTGATAGTTCTGCAAGTAATTTGAATTTATTATAATAGAAGGTATTTCATGCCCTATATGTAAATATTCTTTATCATCATGCTGATGTCCTTGAACACTTTCAATATTGATTGTATTTTTATTAAACGCATCATCGTTTCCGTTATTTTCATTAGGATTATTGTAAAACCGAGGCGAGTATTTATATATGGTACCGCGAAGAAGTCCTTGATCTGGGTGTAATGCATTTATTAGTGAAATTGGTTGAAAACGCGGTGCATTCACATAAAAATCATTCGGAACAAAGTATGATACTTCCTGATTAATTTTCTGTCTAATAGGTTGACCTTTTGATATTTCCACTACATCGCTTATTCTGTCATTAATGCGATGCATATTAGGTGTGTGGGTATCTCCTAAGTCTGTATGAGCTCGGTTATTATCGAACAGTTCAATTGATGAAAATTCGGCGCCATAACTTCTTTGAGATTCTTGGACGGATGATTTTCTTGAAATAACATCATCATGGTTTGTATCTGTAAAATTTTGTAGATTTTTTTTATTCACGTCGTTAATCTTATTTAATATCTCTTCTGTACTCATTCTGCCGTCTTCATTACTCTCTACATTTCTCGCATGACCTACATCAGGTTTTTCGTTACTAGAAGGGATATGGACGATGAGTTGTTTCTCGATCCTTAAATAATAAGAATATACAAATAATATAAGTTGTGATTTGCAGATTTTTTTTTTGTTAAGTAATAATATAATATATGCATATTTTTTACATCATTTATTATGTATATAAACACTTACCACAGGCGGTTTTTAATTGTTAAACCAACACAGATTATTTACCCAAACCACTAAAATCACTTTTAAATTAATATGATATAAATTTAACCACAGAGTACCGTTTATCTTTGTTAGTGAAATTAGTTTTGTTAATAAACTATGTTTATACTGTTTTGAAGAGTGAAAGACGGCATCTTTTTGTAATTAAATTATGAAGTTAATATAATATTATTATATAGTCAACAACAAACGTATTATTACAAAGAATACAGTTTGTGTTGAAGGAACATAAGTATTATTACTTGACCATGGCATTTGTAATGTTTTACTTCACTGATAATATCTTACGAAGAGTATTGATTTATATTTCAGTGCGATTAACATGACAAGATTATTTTGAATATTGCAAGATAATTTTGACACCCAAATAATATCATAGGTCTATGAATAGCCTTGACTAAAAGGTCATTCAATTAATTCTTACAAAGATCACACGATATTGGGCTATTGATAACAAGGTGAATGACATAAAAGTATGTTTTTAGATTCCATGTCAATATTGAACAGCGTCTAATGTTTACTGTACATATTATAACGAGATAAAAATTGCGGCAATAGCAATATTTTTTAATATCTACAACAACAAATGCCTCAAATTGACTCATTTATGAGTGTCGATAAACGCTGGCTAGATTAAAACGTATTGTCTCTTAAATATATTTAGGCTTTCATGCTGTTACAAAAACGTATATCTGGATATTTAAATAGTTATCTGTAGGATTGACAATATTTTTATATACTTATGTATGTGCTTCTTTTATTTTAGTGAATTTATTAAATCGCTGTAAAATGGCGTTTTTCGGTGAAATACTCCAAGTAACTCAATTATACATTCGATTTTTTATAATACTCGCCGAATTCTCGGAATGAATGTATTTGAGTAAAATTATTTGTTTTCTTATTGTATTAAACCCCGATATATGCTTACGGAAAAATGAAAAAGTTTGCTTTTTATAATTTATTTTAAAGAAATTGATTTTTGGATAGATAACATGCATGTTTATGTTTTTACATGTTATGTTGCAACATAATTTTTATTGCCAATATATATGAGATACCTATAAAGTGTTAAAATAATTTTTGACAAAATAAACCAATATTTAAAATTAATTGACAACACGTATGCACAATTAAGTAACTCAAACGCCACTGTTTTATTGAAAAATTATATGTATATCTAAATAGTTTAGTAATATGTTATAAAATTTAAACTTACTGAAAATTTTGGGGTCTCCCAGATACGTAGGCAACCGCAAATAATCCGATTATAATCTGAAAATATACAATAACCAAGTATCATTATATTTGATCGTAGTAAGCCGGAGCCGATCCTTCTATTATGTATGTGTAATCAATAATCATAATATGACAATTGTCAGGGGTTTGAAGTAAGATTAAATCAAAATTTAATTTAATATAATATATTTTGAGTAACTCATCCTGTTGTTACATAGTGGTAGTACTGGGATTATAATTATCTATTGATAAGTAGATATTTAAGAAAATTATCTGGTAACAGATTTTTCTTAATTAGTTACGAAGATGAAGAATATATGACGCATAATATGAGAATAGGATAAATACTTCAGCTAAAAAGATTCTGAGAAAACCGATATTATATAAATGTTTTAATTTGCAATAAATATATAATGTCTTTTAAACAAGTAATGAATTATCAGAACCTCCGAAACAATACTTTAAACAATAATATACCTAAACATTTTTCTGAAGTCAAATTAAATAGATTCGATACATCGATTCGTTGAAAATGTTATTGAATTATTTTATTATTGAATCATAACCATACCTACTTAAATTGTATATATTGTCATTATTTTATCATTAATTGTCATACTTCTCAAATTGTATTGTTTGATTTCATCGTAATAAAATTAATCCGAATTTGGGAAATTTTTATCTGCTGTGCGTGTGCAGGTTTAAAATTTTCATTTGAACTTGAATTAAAAGTATTAGGTATTAGAACGCCATAACCGATAAAGTCACCATTGCGTGACACATTAATTTAATCTACGAAGTATAAAGTATGGAACATGTAGAATTCTATATTATTAAAAATAATATGCTGAATTTAATATTCAGCGAAAGTATCAAGTAGTAGGTAGCGTTTGTTTAAGTTTGTGTGTTCTTCAAAATGTGTGTCTTAACATAACAATATATACGATAAATAGTTAAATTAATCAATTTATAAAATAATCTAATGTTATACATTGTTAAAACGTTCCCTGGTATACATAGAAAGCCAAGGGTCGAGAGTCGAGGGTTTGTACCGCGGCGGGTCTAAAATGAATGTTGTTTATACCGTAGGCTGTAGGTATTCTAAATCACCATTTTGTTTTTTTTTCATAGTAATATGAACGAATTCACGAATACGAATTTGAAAATACATTGGGAAAAATTAATAAATTGTTAGTATTTTTAGTTTATAAATAATATTCTTCTTGGGTTAATTTACAATAATAATATTCATTTTAATATTCCGACCCGTTTCACTTAAAATTCAAAAAACGTGATGTTTGAAGATGCCGTCTATCGCACGGCTAACATGTTTATATTTGATAGCACCATTAGGATCGATATATTTTGTATATATTTTTTAATGTTTATGAAATTGTAAAATAATTAGTTAATATTTGCATCCATACATACACACTCAATGGTACACTTTAATACATTATCTTATTAAAATAGCCTCTGCAACGGTCCCGAAGCAACAAAGAAAGAATGAGGAAGAACACACGGTGAGAACCAAAAAGCCCAAATTATACACATATAGGTTAACAAACTGTTAATAAACTGTTATTCTTATTACATACCTATTTAATTTATTTTATGTATTAACGGTCATAATAATATTATAACTGTATTCCTTCAAAAATTCTTAATATCAATTATTGTTATTGTATAAAATGATCTTACAATGGCCATTCATAGTCATAGCCGATAGCAGAAGTCACTCAGAAAAAATAAGTTATGTAAAGTGAGAAAATTCTTACCCAACTTTAGACTACTTAACCGTTTGCAATAATGACTTAATGATATTATTTTGGCGATCAAAATATTATCCTAATTCTACGCGCATTGACTGCTAATTAGCAATTATTTGTGCACGCGTCAAGTTTGGGCATTTTGTCACCTGCCACCCGTCACTTGCGTCACATACCATTCCGTAATAATGAATTGCTTTCTTCTTTTGTTTATTGAAAGAAATACGCAATGTATTGAAGCGAAATATGTGTCCCGAATTGGATTCAAATTAATTAAGTACCAATGAATAATAATTTACTGACGTTGGTAATAATCGTAACGCTATACTGTCTACAAACTAATCTATACAAACTGTTCATGTTCTGTTCATAATTGAATTGCATTAGAATGAGATATGATATAATCAGAAACCATAATTATGAAAATATGAAGAAGTAACTAGATCAAAGGGATGGAGTGAATACATTTCTTTGAACATAGTTCATCTTTGTGCATCATTTTTTTTAGTAAAATACCTTATTTATATAGGTAATAACCGCATTGCATAATATCATTTTCAAATAAAACACCGTATGTATTATCGATTCTATACATAAAATTTAAAATATCTCATGCCTATGATTTTTTTTTTAAATAATAATATTACCAACTGAGCTATAAAAAAATCACTTAGCGCCCAAATAAAATAAAAATAAGTTTATTAGAGACATAATATTTTTATAAGCAAAAGTTATGTTAGCCAAGCTCCAACCAGAAATGTTAATTTAAAATTGATTGTTCAACAAACAGTGACAGTAATATGTATATATTTGCGAGATCAACGCCCTGCGATGTCTCCAAATTTGTCATCGTTTTTAAAATACCAACTTTATAAAAGTGGTTCAGGTTCAGAGAGTAATATGTCGGTGCTTGCAATATGAGTGAGCGGAAACGATGTGGAGTTCAGCAGTCGATAGCAACCGTTACCAGCGGAATGTGTCTGCCAAATTTATTAATACATGAAACCAGCACACGACATCTTTGTAAGTGTAAGGTGTATGTCATAAAACATCCATTTTCATAAATTTGAAAAGATATTTTGCACCGTTTCTTGTTGTGCATGCAACGTAGGTACATGACAGTAGTCATGTAGCAGTAAAAAAGTAAATTATCATATTCGCTCCTAAGCAGACCATATAGGCTTATATTAAGTGGCGGTTATATCACAAGTTTTTTTTATGCTTATAAACAGCCGCTTTACTATCTCTGGTACCATGGGTGCTAGCGTAGCAGGGTATCAGTTTTTATTGATCTTATCTACAGCGTGTGTTTATATCTTATATATATAATCTTGTATTTATTTTGAATACATATTAAAAGAAATTATTAATTCAAATCGTGCATGGATTATTATATAGTTGACATGAAACGAATTTTAAGCATTTTTTTATATTTCTATATTTTACATGCTTAAAATCTTTCATAATATACCCACTTTCACTATCAGATGTGAGTAAAAAAAACATTACAATTTATGTAAACAGAATAAAACAAAATCTATAGTAGTACGTGTTACCCATATACAATGAGAATTAGTAAATTAGACCTCATTGACAATATATACGATAGCCGAAAACCCCTGTTCAATACCTACTAAATATGTTATTTTTATTCTAGGTGATGAAATATAATAAGTAAAAATAATCTCTGTGTCTTAAGATAATTTTGATTAGAACCTAATAATATTATAACCATGTTTCACTTCTTATACTAGCTAGCAATAAACAGTATTCTCTCATATTCATCAATACAAATATTAGATTGTTGTTTAATTTAATAAAACGCATTTTTTTGTAGGACTGTTTCTACTTTTAATCAATAAATTAGGACCGGTTTCGTCCGCCTCAGAGGGACATTTTCAACTGAATACATTTTTTTTTTAAAACAATATTTATCAAACAAAATCCAAAGCGACAGAAATAATATAACAATAGGTACATAAATTATCCTACCTATTGTAATATTATTTCTGTCGCTTTGGATTTTGATTGATAAATATTGTTTTTAAAAAAACATGTATTCAGTTGAAAATGTCCCTCTGAGGTGGACGAAACCGGTCCTAATTTATTGATTAAAAGTGGAATACTGCACTACAAAAAAATTGCGTTTTATTAAATTAAATGCAGTTCCACCATGAATTGACAGTTAACAAAATAAAAGACAAATATTAGAATCCTGAAAAGGAAAGTTTTTACGATAAAAATGTCGACTGGATGATTGAAAACAGAAAGGACATAACATAACACGCAGTTAACAATACTGTCGCAAAAGATGTCAGAATATTGACGAGCGCCCACGCATCAACACGTATTTTGAACTTATCGGCTTGCGCAGCAAAGTCATCGACCGCCATTGACCCTCTCTTCATCTATTTTATATAAACGTCGTCATCTTTATCTTGCTGACCTTCAATATAACTTTTATGGCACACTGTGAAAACTGGAGCAATTACATATCACTTACCTACTTAAGCAGAGAAGTATGGTTATCTTTTGCAATATAATATTATGATATGAACCTAAAGATAATATACTAACAGGTAGCTACTAATTATTGTTTAAGACTCGCGATTCGCATTTGTTTCTTATATTCTCTGGTAATCGGGATATATAATGAGTTATACGTTGTCAATTTTTCTTTATAAGTCGGTAACAATTATTTGTATCAATATATATTTAAAAGAACATCGCACCGCTACTGTTAAATTTCTAAAGAAAAATAATGAACAGTTCTATATGTATGTAGTTGGTTCAAATATGTAAAGCTTTGTATTGGATCAGTAGTATGTATGCTACCAAGTGAACTTGATTATATTATATAATATTCCCTTGTTGAGGGAAACCGGTTCTCATCTAGAATTAAACGTGTCGTTGCGTATTATAAGAAAATAATTAGATTTATTAATAATAGATATTTTAGGTAGATACCTACGACAAAGTATTTCTTGATTATATCGGTTTATACATAAGGAATTTTCTATATCTCTATATATACCTACCTACTTACTAAATAGCACTCATATTAATGTTCAAACTTAATAAATTATTAAAAATTGTAAATTAATTAATAATAATTGGCCGGAATATTATTTATCGTAGGTATTATACATAACTGGGTAATAAAACAAGTAGAGTAGATGATGTGTCAAAAATTATGGCCACGTTCGTCATTGTCAACATGTGTAGCTAACAATAAATTTATCAACAATGTCACCTACGTGATCTAAAAAAACAAAATTATTCGATTTCACATACTTATATCGTATACCTACTGTATAATGATAATTTACATAGTCATCTTTCAATACAGACACATAAATAATAAAATAGTTAGTTAATTAGTTTTACTTTAAGTAAGCAAATAGGTTGCGTTTTTTAGTTAGTAAAGGACAATAATTTGGCTACTAGGTAGCTACAATATTAAATTGAAGGTGTTTTTGAGATGAGTTTAAGAAAGGGTACATATTATGTTAAGTAACTACATAGAAAATAGATAAATGACAAAAAAAAGTATGGGCATTGCATTCTATCACAAAAAAAAAATGTAATCTACAAAAGTGTTTCCCAAACTTAAACATGAGTAACTTTATATTTAATTATTAAATTTGAATGGCTTACATTACGTTTTTTTATAATGTTACATTTAGAGTCAGATTCACGAACTAATACTATGGTAAAATATAATTACAGCAAGGTTGGTTGATAAGACTGCGTGAATGCAAATCATTCATAAGTCACTCGTTTCAGTTCTATTTATTTTGTACCCAACCGGTAAAGCAAAATGTTTCATGAAAAAATTTCAACTGCGTCCCGTTTTAAATGTTTATTATTTGTTTATTGTACATACGCGGACCTCAATTTGGGAAGCACTCTTCGACATATATACCGATAATGATATCCAAAAAAAATGTTTCTGCGAGAAATAAATTTAATTCTAAATCTTCAAACTGAAAGTAAAATGTGAAACGAATTCGCGATATTTCTGATTATACCCTGTATTTATTACATACCAAAAAAATTAAACAGTATTTTAGTATGGCTTTAAGTACGTAGGCAGAGTTGTAAATTACTATTATTTTGACAACGTTAATAATAAATAGTTGTAAATGTCAATATTACGCACAATGTTAGTTTCAAATAAAAATCAATAATATTTTTAATTATATGCACTAACCGCTTGTGAAAAGGACGACATATTTTTCGCGGCGTGTTTGACAGCCAAGCTATGTGACAGACAAAGCCGACTAAACTAGCTTTCTTAGTTGTGCGCCGGCGAAGAAGGTTTATGTCTTGTCCTTGCGTTGAACTTGCGCCGCTTCGGATGGCCGGAAGACTGAACGGCTGACTGAGACCGATCTACTTTTAAGTTTTATGCGGTTTTGGTAGTGAGGAGAGGGGGAACGATTTTCCAGCCGCCGAATTTGATTTCCCAATAAAATTAGATGGTCCGACGTTAACTTGCAACCGACTAGACGGGGGGTGGTAATCATTAAACATATTAATTACAATATTAGTATCATTGCCTGCCCATATGCAATTGTTGACCTCTTATAAGCCCACCTTAGAAAATTAACTAATTTACTATTATTTAAAATAAAACACAAAATGACAGTAGTACCTACTTAGGTATTGCACATGATCTAATAATAATCAACACCGGTTTCGTCCACTTCAATAAGATATTCTGTTTAGTAGATACTGTACCTACTATCAAAGTGGACGAAACCGATCCTGGCCATTATTAAATTGTGTGGAATAAATACTAGGTACATACTTGTTGTGTTTTATTTTAATTACTACGATATCTTTCCACCAATAATTGAAGTGAAATATTTTATTCTTACAGACATGGACATACATAAATAGTGTAATATATTGATACATAATTATATACTATTCCCAAGCAGACGTAGCACATTGCTCGTTCCAAATACGGAATGTTTGGTGTTGAATCCCGTTGACTAGGTGAATTCTTTCATTCCACTCCTCTATTTCTAGCCCATAAATACCTATTGGACGATAGAATGGTTCATAGATAGACATGATATATTCCTATTGTCTACTTAGGTTTCACTCTGCATTATAATTGAGATCATACAATTGAACTGAGATGCTGAGTCAAGAAGGCCAGGGATGCTTTTAACTGAGACTGAGAATGAGAATGGTAAGATGATATGTCTTTTCGGTCCCACTATATACGAAGTGGAGGCAAAGAGACTCACAGAAACAACGCTAAAAATTCTTTATAAAAACTAATTTTTTAAATGTACGTGTACAGACGCATGCTCCGTATCAGACGGAACGACAATATTACGAATAATGTCGAGGATGAAAAGTGCCAAATAAATAGTCGTCTTATTTTTCTTCGGCCATGTCCACTTAGCCGGACCATATAGATAGACAACACACGGCGTCTTCAAGAAACTCTGTCGCCTGGCAGTCTCTTTCGTCATTCCAGGTCATGTCCTTTCATCCGGGGGCTCCGGGTTCGATTTTTGGTGAGGTCACAATATATTTATGAGATTTTATCAAAACCTGGGTGTTCATGATCGTTTCACTTATATTACTACACTCATGGCCCCCTGGCTATAGCTCTGTGAGCCCCCCTTGTGGAGGCCATGACTACACTACTGTTTCACTACACTATTGTCATTGGGCCTCATGAACCGTTGTAGTACTAAAAAAAAGTATATACATGTATGATAAATTGGCGAATCTATGAATGACTAATAAGCTAAGAAAATAATACTTTTTGTTAAATATAATTATGTAGGTAAAGGTGATATATTATTTTCAAATAAGTAGATAATTGGATATTTATCTACATACCTACTAATAATCTTTAACGTGTTTTGAGAAGTATTTTGTATTTACTACGTCTTATATTATGTAAATATCTACATACTTATTATGTACTTATACATAATTATATGTTTTATAGCAGTTCTAAAAATTTACATGTAGACGATTAAGATGACTTCACTGCAGTCAAGTTTTATGAATGTAATTTATGAAATAATTATCTTAAGTATTAATAATATGCTTCATATTACTCACATCTTTATTCATACATGTTGCCCAAATATAAAATTTAATGATGCCTGTCAGTAATGATATACATTCAAATATTATAAAAATACATCTGAAATACCTACTTATCGAGATAACCACTCATGTTTGTATGCATGTAGGTACACCCACTAACTGTAATGTAAAGTGTATGCCTAATGCTAACCAATGTTTGTGATTAAATAGCTTATAAATATACTCGACAGCATACCTACTCTTTTGTATTGAGATTGCTAAGCTAAAAGAGCTTAAGTGAGAGTTAGTAAAGTTGACAAATATGAAATAAGACTTAATTGTTTTCTTCGTTTATATTTTGTTCTGACCTAATACCAAAAAATAGTATTATTTTCGTCACTGAATAATTCTCACTGACATACTTTTAAGACGCTAAAAATGACATAATACTGACCTAACTACAAAACGTCCTAAACCTATAAATAACTTATGTTTCCAAAAATACCCTTAAATGATGACTTCGCTGATACGATGATCGCCAAACAGGTAAGTAGATGAAGTCGTTCAAGGCATCCAGTACGATGATCGCATGAGTACAAGTATAAGTAGGTACAATCAATACCATTTGAATTTACCTAATCATTCAATTCTGGTGCGATCATCGCATAAGTAAAATCACACCATTACTCCCTTACCCTAAACGCAGGGGGGAGCAAAATTTTTGGATGGAGGGCCAAATTCAAGAATTCAAAATGAGCGGCGGGCCGCAAGTAAAATACCATTTTTAGATATACACTATTTTTTATCACGAAAAACAAACATTACAAAAAAATGAGAAGAATGAAACTGTGGTACATTTTTTAACATTTTTTAAAATTCAGGTGTTAATTTTGTAGTTGATATTTTCAAAACTGCTTGTACATGGGCATCGGATATATTTGATCGTAAAGAATTTTTATTGAGGTTCATGATCGAATATGTTTGTTCACATAAAATATATAGGTTGATCCAAAAATAACGAACATTTTTCTTGAATAATCTTTAAGTTGGTCGAATTTGTCTGAATTAAGGGCATTGTAAAATTTGAAGATTTCTTCACGACGATGCAATTCTATTAAATCAGTGTCACACTGCAGATCAATACTCTTCAGTTGTAGCTCTGTCGGTACACTATCAATCTATTTAAAATAGATCGCGTACTATTGCTAAACTTGTCTCAATTTTTCGGAAGTCACCAAATCTTTGTGAAAAATCATCATCCAGAGCTTTAATAATTTTACCATATTATTCAAATTTATATTCTGGTATATTCAGCAACTTCAAAGTTGGAAAGTGGTCCACGTTGTTATTCGATATTTGTCGAAGGAATAACTTGAGTTTTAATTGAAATCCATTCAAACTTTTTACCATATCATGGGCATATATTTTCTTTCCTTGCAACGCGGAGTTAAAAGTTTTTAAATATGTCACGATGTTCAACGTAGAAAATAGTGGTTACATAGTGTGAGACGAGAGGCAAGGAAGACGTACAAGGAAGTTATTCGTAATCAGTAGTAAAATTAATGATGGCGGGCCGCAAAAAAATACCCGGCGGGTCACATGCGGCCCGCGGGCCGCAGTTTGCCCCCCCCCCCCTGCTAAACTATGTATTTAATTGGATTGTTTATTACAAATTCCTTTCAATATTATTTTGATTCTCATAATAATATATCTAATCTATATAACAATATAACCACCAATTTTATTTTAATTGATTCTTTATTAACATTTAAGTGTATCAGAAAAGTCACCTATTCAGACCAGGATAAACGTTAATTTTCATTTCGAAATAAAGGTAATTTTGTATTTTAAGATAAAGCAAAAATCAATCGATATCCTTCTTTACTGAAGTACCTATTACGTATTGATATTGGTACCATGCAAATTAGAAATCTTCTTCTCGTGCCATCCTCTATTGGAGATTGGCCATCATTAGAGCAATTTTGCTTCTATAATATGCTACCCAACAGTTTAGTAGAGTTGCACTCGTACCGATCACGAAGGTTCTTAAACCACGAAACGTGATGTTGTCCTCTGTTACAAGTACTGTTGATCTTTCCTTGGGTAACGAGTTTGGGAATTTTGTTCTTTTAGTTATCATATAATGGAGCCGAGTACTGTATTTTTCTGGTTTTGATACTACGCAAAACAACTTAGTAAATGTTAATACTATCGACTGAGGTACTTTATGGAACTTGAATTTAAATCCATTAGAATCTTAGTAAACCGTTAAGTATATTAATTTATATATTATACAAAGTTAAGATAAGATAAGACAAAATAATAACTGAAACTGTTTCCAGTCTCATTTTCAATGACGACGTCGTAAATCTATAAACTCGATGATGAGTGTCAATAATAATAATGACCCTAAAAAATTGAAAACCCGTCTCTGCGATGGGCAAGGCTCTTGACACGTCTGAGTGATTGATCACCAACAAATTTTTTTCACATTTAATGGATTAACGGTGTCTATAAATATCTGCAATGAGTTAAACATGTGGAGAAGAAGAGCGGAAAAGGGAACAGAATGGAAGAGTTAAGTCTACTTGAGGCGACCAAAGAATAAGGACCACCCGGGCTATATTGCCAAGAAAGAAGAAATAATCGGAACCGAAAGACCGTTTCCTTTTCAATTTATGTACAATATCATTAATTTAACTCTGTTTTAATGCATTTGTCACTCTATTGAACTCATCTGAAATATATTTGACATCATAAAATCATACTTTTAATAATAACATTGTGCCCACTCGAAATATCCGTTACAGTTGTACCTAAATAGCATATATAGGTATTTATAAGAGAGACAAATATAAATATTGAGAAGTGTTTTATGTGAGTTAGTAAGTACTCAGTACGGTATATCACCCACGATAAAATTTTAGTGTACCCATTCTTTATGTGTGATCATAAACATTTATGTAAGTGCCTATCTATTTTTTTCATAACTAATGTTTTCCTCGTTTACATACATGACCGTACCTACTTTCGTAAACATATTTTTGACAGACAAAATTAATATTAACTTATATACAAATTGGGCCGTCGGCCTCGTAGTGGGTCCCAGGTTCGAATCCTGAGTCTGGCAAGTACCTACACAATGTATTGTTTTTGCATTTCTCATAAAAACAAAATCTATAAATACAAAACCTCCACTCTGTGGAGGCCCATATGATCTCATTAGGATCGGACATGGTAAATATATATATATATATACAAATCAACTAATATTACTAGCCTACTGTGAATTTGTCGATGACAATAGGTTATCTTCCTCTGCATCATCCATTACCGATCCCTAGGTCACCTATGTAGGTGGATCAAAGTGGCAACGTGCTACGTCCCTGTCGCCAGTCATTCTTTTTGCGTCTTCCCAGGTCACGTCAGCATCTCGTAACTGTACGAACACAATATATAATATATAAATAGATAGTTATAGATGGTATTCAACGACCTTCAAAAATAAGATAATCCGAATTTCTTTATGTTCTAATACAGACCGCGTTGAAACCCTTGGAATCTTCACATTAGATCTCGTTTTTTTTTTAAATGGTACCTAATCTACCTAGGTATTGTAAAATATACGATTATACGAGCGATAAGGATCATATACCGTTGACTAATAATTGATAAACAACATTATGTTTTCCAAAGGCAGGATTCGAACTCGCACTCACGTTGTGTTTTGATTATACTATATTTATATTATATATAGTTATTAGGCTTATATAAAAAATAATTGAAAGTAAAAACAACATGTATCTATAGTAAATCAGACGATATGTCGCAAATAAATAAAGTGTATCAGATGTTTCGAAGGGTTGAAGTGGTCAAGATGTTGAAACATCAGCTCGAAATAGTGTTTAGTGTTTGTGAAACTGTTGTCGTTATTTGTAGATAGGTACAAGAATAAAACTTTCATCCATACGATAATTCAAATAAAAGCATTAATTGAACCGGCACCTACGTAATAGAACTCTATTACAATGGTTTTGAAAGAAAATTTGTTTTCTTTGTTTCAAACCCATCAATTAAAAGTATTCTGAATATCTTGTGTGCAATTTGTAACGTACCGTAACTGCATCGTATAGTTGCTGTGGAAGCTTCTGAAAAGTGCGATTGATATCTAATAAGGCATAATATATACTAGCTTAAATTTGGTCGCAAACTTTTGTAGAAGACAACACCATACAATCTGGATTGGAAGTTCTGACTGGGGGTGGGGCATTTAAAAATTATTACTAAAAATCTTAATTGAAATATTTTTTATACAATCTACAAGCTTTAAGACTGTGGCATACTTTTTATTAGATATAATTAAAAAAAAAAAAAAAAAAAACTCAGGTAACCTCTTCTTATTAGTCCATGTCCGTTCCTTAGTCCGAGAATATATACATCACATTGTGCTTCCAGAAATACCTGGCGTTCGCATCTTTCTAGATTATGCCAGCATCCCGTAGCTTCACCGCATACACAATGTATCGAAATCATCCATCATCCAAATCCAGTCGGCTTAAAGAATAGGAAGGGCAGGTTAAAACTCTCTATAGGCAATCATAGCACGTGACCGAGCCAGGCTTTACGTCGTTTCTTTACTTTTAATATGACGACTGGCTGCATGGTCGGCATTTTTATTTCATCGTTTTTTTTTTTTTAATAATACCTACTACCCATCCAGTCAGTATCCGTCGCAAGTATCTGTTTTTTGAAGCTAAGTATACGGTTGCGTTCGTCAGCTGTAACGTTTCGCTACAGCAGTACCGGCAGAATGCACACGTTCATTTGGCGCCATCTGGTTTTAACCGAGTGCCGCTGTCAGTCCCAGATATTCCGCATCGAGTTGAGTTCATTTACAGTAGTTATTGGAAAGTATTAACAAGAAAAATCGATTAGATAGATCGGTAGCTTAATGGATAATAATCGTCCCCCAAAAAGTGAAATATATGATTACGAATCCCATCTGGGTCCAGTATGGATTTTTTCTATGCATTTAAAAAAAATACAATTGAGTATTTTTAAAACTACCTAAATTAAGTACTTACTTGATAGGTGATGTTTTTGACAATATTTGTCTTTACTTCACTTATTAACCCATGTTGAAAAGATCATAACCATGATGTCAACGGCATTATCATAATTTCAAACCTCACAGCATACCAGTGTTTCACAAAATGTTTATTGCATCGATTTTCGGTTACCACAAAGTACCTATTTCCTAAATCATTTTTTCGTTCAATTAAATTATTTTAAAACACATTTAAAACACTAAACACACAATTATAACATACATTTTGTATTACGAGCGTGAGCGTGTGCTATCCGGCGCTTGACTTTTATTTTTAAAGACTTTCACATGTCTCATTCCACCTAATTTTGATATCCGTATTATTTATGTAAAGTCTACCTTTATTACCTTCAGCACACAAAGTTTTATTGATGATAATATTGAACTATGTGTAAGTAATACATATTGTATTTAACTTGATATCGTCAATGTTACAAAGAAATTTAATACTTACTTAATAAAAAGAAAACTATACAGTCAGCTAATCTTTGAAATTTGCGAATTTATTCAATGCTACTTTATGTAGATAAAATTGGTCTTGGTCGATTTTTTAGTTTAATGTCTTTCTCCAAAGAGTTGACAGTTAACATCATAGCGATAAATAATGTTAGTATTGG
Organism: Rhyacophila brunnea; assembly: GCF_057557595.1. NCBI lineage: Eukaryota > Metazoa > Arthropoda > Insecta > Trichoptera > Rhyacophilidae > Rhyacophila > Rhyacophila brunnea. Next base: position 58,578,508 of record NW_028232965.1, on the reverse strand, counting down.
ATTTTCAATTGCATGCACTTATACTTTGAAACCCATTGACTGTGGACCCTTTAATTAATATTTAATCACCACATTTAAATAACATGCTAATTATATCTAATGTCGACCTGATGGGCAACGCACCAGTTGCATTGGACGCAGCGAGTAACTAGAAACAATATTTTTTTCAATGTTTGACAAACGTTTCAAGTATTAAGAAAGAAGATAGTCATTTAAGTGCTGTCGTATGACTCTCTGATTCTCCGCACGACGTCGTCATTTTAAGTGCTCTAGATTTTATTTACTGTCAGACGCAGCTTGCGAATCGTTCAGTTACTTGTTATAATTTATAACTACATCATTATACATACCTACTTACTTAGTACTTTAATGAAGTTTGCAATGCAAGGCAGACCAGATATTCTCACAAGAAGTTCAAGTCGCGACCTTCACTTGGCCATAAATATAACAATTCGATAGCATAATCGCCACCCATTTAACAAACGGGTGATATTTATTATTCGACGCAGTTTGCAGCATCATACACTGTGTAGATACAATTAAACTTGCATAGTATTATAATATCAATACTATAGGTATATTTAAACATTTTTTTTATATATAGGCTCTTTTGTAAATGTTTTTATAGTGTATTTAATCGGTACCTATAACTATATTTTACAGTTGATATTGAATACATACTAATCTAATTATTTAGCCATAATAATATTATAAAAATAATAGTTCAATTAATTAAATAATTTCACTTCTTTCACGTGTTTACAAAGTAGTAATATAAATTATAAATATTATAACAATTATTTCGTAACGAGGAACGAAGTTTTTTCTCAATTCACTGTAGGTATACCTGCGTATAGTATTCTCTTCTTAAATGTGAATTTGATCCAGCCAAGGAATTTGAATCCGCAACAGTGGGCGCTTTCTAGTTTACTTAATTACAAATGAAAAATAATAATACATTTTTAAATGTTTTATACCTAAGTAATACTCTATCAGAGAAGCCGATAGGAAGAGAATCGACGAGTTCAAGTTGTGGTACAGGCTGGGGATGTTCCGCATTTCAGGTATGGCCAGGTGTATAAATGTCCGTGTATTGGAAGATCTTGGTTTGAAAGAACGTCTCTCAGCCGGCTGCAAGGGACACGTTCTCCAATTCTTCGGCTTTTCTGGAGAGTAGAGTGATCTCTGGTAGCGTCGAAGGGAGGAGGTGGCGAGGGTAGGTATGCGCATTTTAAGTGAATCGACACCATCAAGAAAGCGACTGAATCAACAAGATCAGCACAGGATTAGATGAGAGAACTTTACTATAGATGAAAGCAGTGACGTCCCGTGGGGGTAGGCTGATTGAGCGTCGCTTGGGGGCGGCAGTTACTTGAAGGGCGGCAAATCGAGGAGAATCATTAGGTATATCTAAAAATATCTACCTACCTAAGCTTAAAACCTAATAACGGAAATATCTTTCCATTAAAAAATCAGCTCGCTGATTGGAAACAAAATGTATTAATTAACATACAAGGCTTAACATGGCTGTATTTATTTTTTCGGGTTCGCGATGTCTAGTTTACTTCCGTTGTTCTTGGAGGTCATGTTCTTATTGACCAGCAACAACACGTGTAGATTTTAGAATTATAAGTAGGTTAATACTTACCTATTTTAAATTTATCCAAATATTTTGCCAGTCACTCGCGAGTTTTGGAAGTTGTCAGGTGTATTTTTAAATGTATCTGAAACCGTGGTCTCACAATATTGTCTATTGAAGCAGAGATGACATTTAAATTAGATTTAGTGGTATATATTTTGTTAGTTAGTAATATATATATATATACTTACAACCAGCGGCGGCTCCTCTAATCCCATCCAGGTGCTACGCACTGCCTGCAGTTTTGAAGACATCACTCAACTTATCATTGTTATTCATATGTGTATCACTCACTTCGCGAAGTAGAACATGTAGCAGTATTATGAACAATACTCGGTTCATGGGCGCAAAGCGATTGCGATCCAAATGGATTTTCAGTTTGCTCAGGATTACAATGAGGTCATTGTATACTTCTTAAACGGTAGTCCAATGTTCCCATGGTAGCGTTTTGTGTAGCAATTTTTACACACTTTGTGATCGGCGCAGGAAATTAGGACTCTAGAAACAAAAACGCCAGTTTCTGTTTTATAACAATGTTGGCGAGTTAATTTTTAACAATTCCACATTTAAGATTTAATGAATCGCCAAACTTTTACGAACATACAAACTGCCGCATTTATTTCTAAACCACTCAAATACATTCAGTATAAAAATAACACATCAGCGGTTATTTATTTGCCTGACGCATTCATTGTTCGGAGCGTTAAGCCATAAACCGTGACATTTATTTTTCTTTATTAATATTAAATCATTCTGCTGAAATGAAATCAACTGTTTAAAAACTTTTTTATGAAATAGAATAAATAAACAAAGACATATTTAATTTACCTTCTGAGAAGTTCGACGTTTCGGTCTTTTTACACTAAGATATTATCTTAGCTTATTGACACGGCAGCCTTAGGTGATTAAGGTAATCATGGAGAGACGCTTTACGACCTTTACGTGGCTAGGACAAGTGTGCCTGATGCCGCCAAAGAGTGTGACACTGCGTACCCTTATGGCACAGCTTCAAAGGTTCCGTTGCCATGGCCGGCCCTCTCTCACCCTGCAGCGGTGCTACAAAAGTGACCTACGTGCTGCAGGTCTGACATGGCGGGATGCGCAAGAGTTGGCGTTGAACCGAGGGAAGTGGCGTGAACTTGTGCTTGCCCTATGCTCCAATGCTGGGTATAGAAGGTAAGCCATTGCGCACTACCAGAAAATGCTATTGTGAAGACCACTGGCCGCCACTGCTTACAACACATTTCTTAGATATTTTGGTCATGAAAGGATGATAAAAAAATACTGCATAAAAATGGGGCGGCATTTTGTCTAGGGACGTCACTGTATGAAAGAAGATAATTGGTAACAATTTTAATTTCAGTTATCACCATCTTCACTAATGAGGCAAAGAAAATGATGATAACTTCGAATTCTTTGAATCAATACATTCTGATGATCTATTTTTACTTAGTGTCATTTAATTTAACACGTATGCGTACTTTGGGCATTATATAGTAATATACAATGCCTTCTTATATTTAAATTATTTTCTCATATAAATACGATTTAAATGTAACTCAATCATAGGTGAGTACAAGATATTTCCAGCAAGTTGTAAATTATGAAGCTTCTTAATGATAATTTAATCAATAGACTGCATTAATGTTTCTCAACTAAAAATGTGGTCTGAATGTATACATTATGGCTTATAGTAAAAAGAGCAGGATATTTACACATGCGTAGTGTGATGCGCTGACAGTTAATTAAAAAATTGCGATCATGGAGTCGTTGTGAATAAGTTCGTGCTCTATCAATTGCGCGGAGTCGTCGCCAAATAAAACGTGTTGCAATTATTATTTACATTCTGCGAAATTGAGCAAAAAATTAGTACAGTGCTCGTGTACATCTATTATCGTTAACGAATGTCCGAGATTATTTTGCAAGACGACCTTCTTGCTAGCCAGAAACTAACGTGCCGTTTGCTCTGTACAAGTTGACAAACTTAACTACATATTATGTAGATGAGTCAAGTGATTGTTATCCGCATCAGGCATATTTAAGATTTATTATATAGTTTTATTTTTTTATATTATTACTCGAACACCTCCTACACTTAATATACTTTTTGTCCGTATTTAATTTAATTTAACTGGTATTTTTTTTAATTTACCCTTTTAAATGTTAACTTTAAATTAACTATAGGTACTATATAATCCTAATAAGTGACTACTTAATTTTATTAAAATTCACTATAAATTATTATTTACTCTAAACGCTTCAAGAATATTTTGAACTAAAATTACCTATATTATTTCACTAATAGACATTACGAATTTATGACTACCCTATAGTGCTTGGCCAGAGTGAACGCGCGGGCGGCGGGGCGGCGGCAGCTCGTGAAACTCAAACTTATAATCGTGTCTGTTATTCTCAAAAAAAGACTGTCTACGACACTGTTTCACACACGGTTATACGTCCGAGTTTTTATTTATTTATTTAAAAAAGACATTGAGCACATAACAAATTATTAATTAAAGACGTTTACAACATGACATTTAAAATAAGAAGTACGGGTAAATCAACTTAGCAAAGAAAAAAACAAAGCAAAAAATAATTTCATAGCCAAAGAAATAAAATAAAAAAGCATCAATAATTCAAGAAAAATACAAATTAAACAATAAAATAAAATTTTAAAATCAAAATGCATAATGCATCGCTAAAAATGTATAGTATATATTTAGGGAGTGCATTGACCAGTCGCACAGCCCTCGCTATTGGTGAGTGGTGAGCCTGACACGAGGAAACAGCCTTCACCCAAAATAGATAATGCCTGCGACCACCTATGTAATTAACGGGTACATAAAATCTCAAATTTTCCAGAATATCGGGATTGAAAACTATACCACGTGAGAGCAGGGAAAAATGCTTTAAGAGCAGAAGTGACCTACGAGCTTCAAGAGAATGAAAGGCGAGCATGCCTTGAAGAAAGTTAGTCGGGAAATCCTCGTTAGAGAAACTGTCAACAGGAAAACAATTATATACATTAAAATAAAGATGTCGAAGAAATTTCTTCTGAACACGCTCTAAAACAAGCTTATAGGACACTTCATAAGGACTCCAGATTTTGGACCCATATTCAATAATACTCCGTACTAACGACACATAGAGGGTAGGTACGGAAAACATTTGGATTCTTGAATGGCTTGGCTTGTCTCATGACGAATCCTTGCAGAAACTTGCTCGCGCGAAGTTGCGCACGACGCTGCCGTCCCGCTGCCGTCCCGCTGCCTCTTCGACCACTGTGTTCTTGCACTATGACACGCGTGTCGCTGGGTGACATTGGAAAATTTTAATTTTGTATGAGTTTAAATTTAGTTATTTTTTCCAAGTAGGTACCTACTTAATTCATGTAAAATATACTGATTATTAAAAATTTACTTTATCTTGCAACACTGGATTCTTTTATTGGCATTCGACCAAATTAGGCTATAATTTAAACAATATTTTTTATCGATGACTCGACTGAAACCTATTGCGTAGGTTTTTTTTATAAACTGCATCTTTAATTATCTTCGAAAAGTCTTCAATTATAAACTCCGAATAAATAAATTTACATATGAACATCACCTATATCTATCTTCTAATATATAAAAAATAATATTTGTTTGTGTGTTTGTTTGTTTGTTCGTATTGAATGCACTGCCATACCGTTCATCCGATTGCGATAAAACTTTGTCAACTTATTGCTTGCACTTTCGCGAAGAGTATAGGCTATACTAATATATAAAAATGAATGTCTGTCTGTCTGTATGTCTGTCTGTCTGTGTGTCTGTCCCGTATGCGTTCCTATACCATTCATCCGATTGCGATGAAATTTTGGTAAGTGGTTGTATGCACACCCATGAAGGTTTCTGAATTAGAAAAATCATCATCTTCTTCTTCATTCTATTTTCTTTTATTCATATGGTTCCTATACCATTCATCCGATTACGATGAAATTTTGGTAAGTGGTTGTATGCACACCCATGAAGGTTTCTGAATTAGAAAAATCATCATCTTCTTCTTCTTCTTCATTCTATCTTCTTTTATTCGTATTGTTCCTATACCATTCATTCAATTGCGATGAAATTTTCATCAGTTGTTGTGGTAACACCCGTAAAGGTTTCTGAATTAGTACAATCATCTTCTTCTTCTTCTATTCGTATGTGTTCCTATACCATTCATCCGATTGCAATGAAATTTTGATCAAGTGTTGTGCTCACGCCCGCAAAGGTTTCTGAATTGAGACAACCATTTCTTCTTCTTTTTCATCTATTCTATCTTCTTCTATTCATATGCGTTCTTATACCATTCATCTGATTGCGATGAAATTTTTGTAAGTTGTGCGCACACCTGCGAAGGTTTCTAAATTAGTATTATATAAAATACAAAGTTTGTTCCATCCAATTTTGGTTTGTTACTGCATATTAATAACATTAATAACGTTTGCATATTTTGGATTCGATTTTAATTTAGTGTTCTTTTGTTTGACCTTTACTTCTATTAGAATTATTTTCATATTGATATATTGTATTACACAGATATTTTAATATTAAAAAAATAATTACCTCTTATTATTTTTTAAATATCTAAGATAAATATAACCACGAAGCGACCCTGTGCGAAGCCGGGTACTTCAGCTAGTTATTAATAAAAATAACTGCACTCCCTCGTGCTCTTGAATTAGCAACACTACAACACACAATATTTTAATATTAATCTACTACTCCCAATTTGTTTTAATATATACATAATTTAGCCTTATAACAAGACCAATAACGGCAATTATTAACAAATTAGGTATTTTCGAACTACATATTTTATAACTATGACTTTAGATCTCTTGAATACAATAAACATAAAAATAATTAAGTACAAGATAAAAAGAACTTTTTATATACTTACCACGGTTTTAAATCTTCTGTTAATTCATATAAACTTGACAATTCTATGTATTAATAATTTAGGACAAATAAGACAATTGTCAACAAATCATTTTTTTGCTATTATGCAACAAACAAACAAATGTAGAATACTGAAATGTCATTTTGATTTCTATAGTAACGCACGTATATATTAATAATTTAGTTGCTAGGACCACCGCCTTAGCAATAATAGTGGATTAGATTACGGATTTCTTCCGAAATAACTTTTCATACAAAACAAAACAGAATTAACTGAAAATGAATTCAATTCTACTTAAAGATGGCTAAAACTATTAAAAGAATGCATTGGCATCGTGTTCTGATATATTCTAAAAGTTTCAAATGTCTAGCTAGTCGGGAAGTTAGTTAAAAATCGATAGCAAGATTTGTACTGGATAAACAACCATCGGACAAACAAGAATACGAGCTAAGAAAAACGTGGAAAAAATATCTTAGAAATGAGTTAAATGAGTCGGAAATTTTATTATCAATTATCACAATTAGGTAGGTACCTACTCCAGGTACAGTAGTTTTTCAACAATAAAAAACATTTATTTAAGTTTTGTATTAATACAGAAATTTTAATAGCAAGAAATAACTTACATCTAAATACCTTTTATTTTATTAAATCTCTCATATCAACGAACGGTCGTAGACTGCAATCTTCTATAAACTATAATTAATAGCGGTGGCAAACCCGCGCGCGCCACGTTTGACACGCGCGGAAATTCTACTGAATCGCGAAAAAATCTCAACAGAGACAATGCGACACATCTAGAATTTCAAAGAGCTCTGACGATACTAAACGGCAGACAAAAGTAACAAATCGATTCAGAATCTGTACACATTTTATTTATTTTCGGTAAAAAGGTAGATCGAGAAAGAAAGCTAAAATAATCTAATATAAAAAAAGAAGGATATAAAATTGTATCGGCTTAGATTTTGTACTGCAGTTATAGAGGGAAAGCAACCGTGTGAGAAAAAATGGAAAAAAAGCTAAATCTGGTCTCAACCTTCATTCTGGAGGGATAATTTATTTTGGAGAAAGAAAGCTAAAAAATGTGGATGGAAATCTGAACGGTCAATTGAAAAAAATAGCTTTGTTGAACTGCTTGAAACTGATTCTATTTTTTTGATAGATTTTGGCACTTACAGTTCGCTACCCCTAAACTAGGATGTCGTTCAAATCATTTTAATCGCAATATAAAACAAATAAAGTTACTTCGCATCATTCAGTGCGCTCGTTCATCACAAAGATATAATAAATCCTCCCATTCGGCCTTCCCCAAAGTCCGCGATGCCTTCTTCAAATGTGGCGGTCTCGTCTGCTTCGTTTTGGAGAGTCGTCGTCTCCTCCGGGTAAGTTTCGGTAACCGTTGAAAAGATATCAACGTCCGTCGTTTCTGGGTTGTTGGAGATATTTTGGCGCATTTTCATTATTTCAACAAAACCTTCCGTTTCATCTTCGTTAGAATCGTATTCAAAAGCTAAATCATCCTTAGAATTAGTTGTATCTGTTGAGTGTTGGATATTATCTTTTTCCAATATTATCCCAACATTTTTTAATGACTTAGACTGCAAATTCTCATGATCATAAAACGGTTTCTTAACTTTTTTAATTAGAGCACTTTCATCATTTTTGCTTGATATATGATAATTCTTTTCAATGTTGACTTCCTGGTTAATATTAAATACGTTTTGAGGGCTATTTGTTGGATCGGTTATATTGGCACCGTCTTCGTTCATTCGGCTTTCGACCTTAATGTCGCTGTCCGTATTTGAAACAGTACCGCGTATATTGACGATAACAGTCGGCTTGATTACCATTTGAGATTCTCTGTTCCCTATTTGACTGTGCCCGTTCAAATTGTTATTCTGGGGACGGACGAGCGTCGCCGGAGCCAGCGAAGATGTTTCGTGAATAGACCCTTCCGATTCTTCAGATGGCGTTTCGCTCTCATCGAGTTCCGTGGCTTGTTTGGTGACAGACGTTTTGCTGGGGCGCGGTTGAGGCTTGTCTTTTGGCTTGGGACGTTTGGTAGTCGGAAGCGGTCTTCTCGGCTTCGCCGGAGAATATATTTTCTTCGAACCCTCCGTAGTTATGGTTTCAATTTTATCTAGGAGGGTGTCAGTTATTTTTAACCTAGAGAGTGTGTCGCCTAACGTAGGTTGATATGATATCTCTAAGGATTTGGGAACTTCAGGTTTTCTTCTCAGTTCGTTTTTGGGGTGCAATATCGTGAACCCTATGACGCTAGGAATCATCATTTGGTCTTCTAAATAGTAGTATTTGTATTCTGGGAAGTTTTGTTTCTCGGGTAAGTTTTGGGTGTAGTATTTCTTTATATTGGCATAATTCACCTGATGCTTTATGGTACTAATGGCATCATTGAATGTTGTCTTTTGCGTGTGATATGATTTTGGTTCTATGTCATCAACTTTTATGACCCTTTTCCAATCTCCTCGGTTATTCCATTGTATTTGACTGAGAGGAGCGGACATCGTAATCGGCTGAAGCTTCAAAAATTCAAATGGATAACCTTGCGACTTATATACGAATAAAATCAATAAGACGGCTTTAAATATCTGAAAGAAAAATTAAAAAATAAATGTTTTATTTACAATTTGTTGAGGCATTATACACTACGAAGGTCAGTGAATATAAATAAACATAAGATACACTAATGAGGGTATTTTTACGTATGTATAATAATATTTGTTCATCGGTTTACTCCTAAATTATTGTATCTATTTATTTACTAGATTAAGAATCGAAAAATAAATATATAAGTAACATTAAGACAGAGTTAAATGGGAAAATAAGGTAATTGGATTTAGAAAAAATATAATAAAATGTCTTGCTATTTAATGGCATGTATGAAAAGTATTACCTATATGTACGTTTTACTTAGAAAAAATAGGCATTACTACTATACTTACTATGAGCCATAATTAAAATCTATAATAATTTTATTATAGTGATATATTTATTGTATTTTTCTCTATATTTGTTGGATGCCTATAAATCTCGATTTGATTATGGCATCCACTCGGCCGAGTAAGGCATATCAGAAAGAATGTAGGTATTTATCCATTTGTATGCATATAAACAATGCTTTAAAAAGAAAATAATAACGATGATAATAAAATTATATGTATCAAGCAAATTAAATACGATTTCTGAGAGTTTTGAATGACACAATAAATTAATGTAAATATAACAATGGTTATATTTACAATTATTAATGAAGTTTTTTTTTTCTTTTCTTTCGACCATGTCCGATCCTAATAGGATCATATGAGCCTCCACAGAGTAGAGGTTTGTATTGACAGATTTGGTTTTTTACGAGAAATGGATGTCAGCCACTTGCTCAACCTATTAGGTCCATACCCTGACACACACAAATTGAAAAACAATATGTGTACTTGCCAGACCCATGATTCGAACCTGGGACCCACGGCGTTATAGTCGAACGCTTAAGCCGCGCGGCCACTGTGGGTAGCATAATATCCATTGCATGATTTTTTTAAATCTTTAAATATAGCAATGTTAGGAACAAATAAATGAAGTTAATTAAATATCCACTGAATCAACAACTAGGATCGTCACTTTACTAATGTCAAGCTAATCACATTTATAAAAACAGATAGATACAAATTCGCAGTAAATCGCTGAATAATGTAGAGTAGAAGGCACGTAGCTAATATTGTATGTGCAAGCCATATCTTACACAAATGTCAATCTTAAATACATTTATTATCCCGTTCGTCGAAAGTACTCGTATGAATCAATGAGTGCGGATAGAATTTGCGGCAAACGATTAATAATCTTAGTTTAGTTGAAAAAAATTATAAATTTTAAAAATAATTTCATTTGATTTCATTTTTTTTATTCGCCATATAGATATTATATTATTTTATTATTATTTATTAATATTATTTATTATAATTCAGTAAATCTTACAGTTGAAGGATAACTGTACAATAATTAATGACAATCTGCGTTCCGACTGGCTAAGATGATAAAAGATAAATACCTACATAGGTTAAATAAATTATTGTTCATGAAAATTCTTTTTTTTATGATTCATTTGCAAGACATTTTATTCTATCTATTTCCGTACATATTTTTACAGTAGGATTTGTATTGTACAAATTTATAAAACTCTATACAATATTAAATTTATTGCTGTTTTTTATCCCGTTATCCCGTGGGGTATAAAGTACCTAATGCACATTTACAGGGGAGGAAATATAATGATAATAATAGAATATAATGATTTTGATGAAGAAAAAACAAGAGTGGTGCAACTTTATTTTTCATTCTATTTAGGATCGATTATTATTAATTTACCAGCGATTCAATTTTCTGGCAATTATTCATTTTACATCTGATACATAATTAAAAAAAAAACGTTAAGGTGTTATTCCATCACAATCGTGGGGATGACATTTCAGCTTAGGCTAAGGCAGTTTGCTAGGGATGTCACTAATAATTCATGTATGTACATAACACATGTGATACGTACATGTAGGCACTACATAATATAGGTATGTACTACATACTATAGTATGTATTGTTAGGTAGGTATTTAATTACGATTTTCTGCAACCTATTTCGATGTCAATATTCGACAATAATTATTAAGAGTACCTAATAGTTTCTGCTTATCGAAAGTACATTTATTTTGAATTGAACAAATTTTGAAAAACTATACAAAATTATCGGAAATATTTAATAAATACATGTAAAATTTTATTACGACTCACGTGAAAATCCATGACTAAGAAGTGATGCTTTCTGTTCGAGATTCAATGCACAACTGTGTATTTGGCCTAGTGACTAGTTAGCTTTGAGAAGTAGCTCTTGGAGTTTAGGTTCACATCTTGTTCTTTTCTTTTCACTTATTCTTGCTGAAGAAACTAGAATATACGATCGACTTGTGATAACTGCAAGGCCTCTGGACCACTTGCTTTCTTGAAACTGGTCGTAAAAACCGCATTTTATAGGAAAACTACATAAGTACTTACTTATATATGAATCTACCTTTGGACAACATTTTATAATACTATCCACACACAGTTTCTACTCAATATCTTCAATAATATTGTCAATTATAGATCTGACTGACGTATTATTTACGGCTTCGGAAAAATGTCTGTAAGGACCTACCTACCTTAACTGTTTTATTCTATATTGGTGGAAAATAATCATCAATTTCTGTACTATTAAACCCAAAGTTTTTCCAGGATTCAGACTCGGAAACGGAAAATTCCAGAGGGTTTCTACCAGTGGCGAAGGGTGGTGGTAGACTCTTAAGATCCGCCATAAATAGTGAACAATAAACTTTGTCAGTCATACTCATACATAGAGTTGGGTATTTCCCGAGAAAATCTCAATCTCGAGATTTGGGATTTCCAGAAAAGAATTCTTGAGATAACGGGAAATTTAAAAAAAAAAACTGTAAAAAATCCTAAAATCAGTGTAAAAACAGACAAATTCCATTTTTTATGTAAGAAGCCAAACAAATAGAAGTAGGAAAACAAAAATAATTCAAAACATTACTTATTAAAATAGAATTTCAAAATACACAGACTGTAAATCGCTGCGTCTGACAATCGCGTACGCTTTTGAGATAAAAAAATCCCTAATGTTGAAAAATTGCGCTCATTTTGAATCGACGTTGGCTTAATTGTTTTAAATGCCCCGATCAGTCTTTGAATGTTTTGTGTTTTCTGTCCATTTTTTTATATAGAAAAATCGTTTTTTCAATTAATATTTGATAATAAAGAAATTTCGAATCTCGAGAAAAGATTCTCAAGATCCGGGATTTCCCGAAATGTTAAAAATATCAATTATCGAGATTCGGGGTATAAAATCTCGGAAAATTTCTCGTGAATTCCCGTCGGGAAATTCCCGAAACCCAACTCTACTCATACCTACGTATATACGGTATTCTCAAAACTGCATGAATCTACCCATTTGAATGTCAAAGGAACTGGACGAATCAAGATTTTGTATGATTGTAATTATTGTAAAGCGTTTATATGGTGTCACCAAAAGTTTTTGACAATTAATTTGATAATGCGCAGCTTAATTTCTCCAGAACTTGAGTCATTTAATACGAATGAACATCACGGATTTAGAGCACGCGAATCAACGAAAATTATCTGAGAATGTGTTTCATTATTTCTTTTTTTGTAAAGCAGGTAATTGGAACAATAAAAATACACAAACACCAAGGAAACCCCCCAAACAAAGCTGGGTACAAATGCTAGTATTATCATAAGAGCAATCTTTTTCTCGTTTTAAAAACGCATGTAATTTCTTAAGGAGTCGTCCATATTTGACATCTGAGGTGGTCTGACATAATGCGATTATTTAAGACGATGGGGATAAGGGGGAGGCTTTTATAAAATGTGACGTTAAAAAACCAACAAAGTACAGTACTCTCTCAGTAAACCGCCACCCCAAAAACCAGACAAGTGTCCAATGAGTGAAAACGGCGGATTATAGTGAACACATACAAAATATGGTAAAAATTAAAACAGATATTTCGTAAAAACAGTTTTTTTTGAGAAATTTGTACTAGCAAATTACGGTTTTATTTATAATCAAAATCAAGTAAGTATTTAATAAATTAAACATATTTATAAACTAAGTTTATTAGCTTTTTAATAACTGAAATACAAGTTTATTAACTGGAGCAACATTCAACTCGGTGCGGAATGTCTGGGACTCACGATTGTACTTGGTCAAAACCAAATGCCGCCTATTCGACGCTTGCATTCTGACGGTGCTGCTTTACGGTAGCGAATCATGGCACCTTACGAAGGCTCAGAGCAACCGTATACTTAGCTTGGAAAACAGATGTTTGCGACGAATACTGGGTGTGCGGTGGCATGACAAACCGGTCTCATCTGCGTTGTATACTTGTATGGGGCGGACTACTGAATTTAACAATCGAATACCGGCGAATTATAGAGCTTGATTTTGTGCTTTCAACTAATAAAAATAACGGTGGATTACCGAGTACTGAGTGTACCTGTACCTATAGTAAAGTTATTGTACAAAATATGTGATAATAAAATGTTCTTCAAGAAAGAAATCAATAATTTGCATCGAATTTATGAGCCATGTGGGAGTGTCCAAAGAACATTTATAATAGGTATATAACGTGATGATGTACGATCACAATAATCGATTCCACTATCGCACCTGCTTGTGACCCCCACTGCTTTCTCTCAAGATAGAAACTAGTTTTAAAAAGAATTTCAGGAAGATAATAATATTATGGAGTACATATGAGAGAACATAATAAAGGTAGCTGAAGTGACAATCGGAAAATGAAGGAAGGAATGCGAATCATACAACTTATTCAAATAGATTCATTCTTTCGAGCATTTTCGCCTGCGGCGCTAACGATCTCTATTTGTATATTTTAATCTAAATGACGAAGCCCACTAGAAGCCGCGTTCGGGGCGCTCACTACGAAGTAGGCCCCCTTCCACCCGCGCATTACCCTTCACCTATGTAATAAGGGGCACGAGAAGCTCAAAATAATTATTATTATCAGCGTCTCTCATAACAAAGCAATAAAAATATTATATTATTTCTCGGGGCTTGTAATTAATATTCACGATGACATCATTCTACCAGCAAAATATCGGACACGCAGCAACTAAACAATGAGTTCACTGTTATTAAATAATGCCTACCATGCCCGTCTATCGACAACGCGTCCAGAAGCGGATAAAGTAAAACAGCGCGCGCCTCTTTTGCTTGCCGTTTTCAATGAATGGGCTACGTTGTATTTTCGTTAATTCGTCCTGCTGAGAAGCCAAACCACGGGTGAATCATGGGGCGGGCGGGCATAATGCGTCGTCAAATCCAGTGTGCTCTGGCGTATTTGATTATGTTGTATTTTCGATGATTCACGCGCCACTTGTGAAATTTTGCGCGAGTGCCCCGCTCGACGCGTTCTATGGGCGCTATCGCTAATATGTATGTTTAATCTAAACTCAGCACGCAGCAGTAAAAGAGTTAAGAGTGACCTGGAATTTCTGTGTTCTGATTTTGGATTTTCTCAGCACAATGATGCCTCTAACTAACTCTAGTAGGTTATGAACTTTTGGATATGTACAATTTAGCAACATCAATTTATCGCTTTCACGGTACATGTCTCCTCTTGCACGCGAATATGTGTATCATCCAACTTTAGTTTTTCTACTCAGGTTTCAGTCGTGTCGTCCGCTTCAAACTCCAATTCCCTCTTACGAAACCAACAAGTTCAGGGGGTGGAGGTTTGAAGGCGGAAACTGCAAGCTACTTTACTCATTGATGAATAAAGTATATTGGAGTGAGTTGCTCGAGATTTGTGATGTGAATGAGGCGGTACAATGTTTGTATAAAATTTTATATAATATTTTCGATCAATGTTTTTCGAGGAAGTCGCGATGTCGTGGTGGAAGGCGGTACCCGAGGTGGTTTTCTCGAGAGATTATTGTGGACATTATGGTCAAGCATAACTATCATAAAACATGGAAGGATGGACATGATCAGATTGACTATATCATTTTTAGCATCTAACAAGCTGTTCGACTGGCCTATCGAACATACTATATCATGGAAACGGTAGGAGATTGCATTCGCAAAAATCCTAGAGTGTTTTGAAATTATGTAAAATCGTTAAGAAGAGGTGGTGGATATAATATGTATTGGAAGGACGACGAGGTGACCGGATATGAAGTGGTGGAAGCATTTTCTGGTCATTTCAACTCTGTCTACGCAAGTAGTATTCCAATCTGGATGCTGCCTCAGCGTCAAGAAAACCGTCATGTGGTGCCCAATCCAAAAAACTAAAGAATACTCGCTCTTTGGGACCTAATTATGTCCCTACATTATTTTAAAAGATTGTATTGACTTTGTCAAAGGCCCACTTTCGAAATATTTAATCTCACAATGGTGACGGATATCTTTCCGGAAACGTGGAAGATGGTCGAAGCTTACTTCAATCCATAAGAGTGGTACAGAGTCATCAGTGGAAAATCACAAGCCGGTAGATGTTCTCTCTACACTAGCAAAAGTTCTTGAGATAATCATGCGCAACATGAATTCTCAAAAGCCGTTTATTATGAGTATATAGAGTCATTTATAATGAATGAACAGCATGGATTTAGACTATTTAGAGCATGCCGATCAACGGAAACCAGCCTGATGGTATTCACTGATTATATTGTGTCATCAGCGCTGGACAGAGGCTACCAGGTTGACTATTCCTACAATGACTTCTCGAAAGCGTTCGATAGAGTCGACCATGACATCCTGTTGGGAAAACTTCTCGAATTTGTTCGGTATTTGGGTAGTTATTTTAGGAATCGACAGTAATACGTATCGTATGGCCTTTATCAGTCACAGACCTTTTACATATTATTTCGTGCGTCCTTCAGGACTCAAACTTGGCGTCGTTGCTGTTCACGATTTTTATAAATGACATAGCATTGGTAATAAATAATGCTAACAAATTATGTTATTATAACAAATTATGAATTCAAAGCGTTCACGACATGACATAAAATAAGTGTTAATAATTTTTAAAAATAAAAATACGGAGAATAAGTAATAAAATAAGAAAATAAATAAAATAAGTAACAAAATAAAAGTAGATGGAAGCACACAGAATGAACTTTGATAGACCCTATCTTAAAAACTTATAAAACAACGTTCACCTAAATTCACTTTCACGTAAGTGGAATATATCAATATCCGAAGCGATTTCATTAAACATGGTTACTGCCCTCCCAATTGGCATTACTAATGGCAGGTTAGTTCTGCACCGTGGGAGAACAAACAACGGATGCCCTCCATTCCTAAGGTAATTGTCAGAGACACACATGCCAACACCACCAAGAATGTCAGAGTTCACATTTACGCCGCGTATAAGTCTGACAAAATATGTAGCTAAATAAAGATCCCTCCTAAATATTAAGCTACAGTATGTAAGCATCCCTAAGAGAAAATCAGTCGGATAGAGCCACGGATAATATCCATACAGCCGAAAGTAAAGGAGTCTTAAAAATTTCTTTTGGACTCTCTCCACCATAAGGCCGTACTTCAACTAATGCGGGGCCCAAACGATAGACCCACTCTCAAGTCTACTTCTAACTAAGGAGTTATAGAGAATTTTTAGTACCGTAACATCCGAAAAGACCCGGGAAGTACGCAAGACAAATCCCAACATCTTTAGCGCCTTTTTACAAATGGTATCTATATGACCACTAAACGTCAGTTTACCGTCAAACGTAATTCCAAGATCTCTTACAGATGATATTCGCGAGAGAACTCTGCCATGCATCGAGAACTGTAAAAACAATACTCGTGAGGCTTTAGTAAACGATAAAACATTGCATTTATCAATATTGAAGTCCAGTTTGTTACGCCTGCCCAGTTGGAGTTGACGACAATCGTCTAAGGTGACAACTTCCATGAAGAGTTTCAAGTCGTCAGCAAACAACAAAAACATAGCATTTTTAATTACCAATGCTATGTCATTTATAAAAATCGTGAACAGCAATGGCCCTAAGTTTGAGCCCTGGGGGACACCAGAAAATGTGCAAAAGGTCTGTGACTGATAAAGGCCGTACGAAACGTATTGTTGTCGGTTCCTAAAATAACTCCCGTATAGCTTCAAAAATCGATCCGACAATCCAATAAGTTGGAGTTTTTCCATTAGAATATCGTGATGGACTGGTCAAATGCCTTCGAGAAATCATTGTAAGAACAGTCAACCTGGCTGCCTCTATCTAGTAATGACGACACATAATCAGTGAATACCATCAGGTTGGTTTCCGTTGATCGGCCTGCTCTAAATCATCCATGCTGTTCATTCATTATAAATGACTAAATTTTTGGAGAAATCATGCTGTGCATGATCATCTCCAGAACTCTTGCTGGTACTCTGTACCACTCTTATGAATTGGAGTCACCTTCGACATCTTCCATAATTCCGGAAAGATACCTGTCTCCATTGTAAGATTATATATATATATATATGCAAGTGGGCCTTTGACAAAATCAACACACCCCTTTAAAAAAAATGTAGGGACGTTATCCGGTCCCAAAGAGCGCGTATTCTTAAGTTGTTTTAATAAATCTAAACACGTCACCTTCATCAATTGGGAAGAAACGGATTGGGCACCACACGATCGTTTTCTTGACGTTGAGGCGACATCCAGATTCGGAATACTACTTGCGTAGACGGACCTGAAATGACCAGCAAATGCTTCTGCCATTCTATGTCCAGTCACCTCTTCGCCCTTCCAAGTCATCGAATTGGCAAATCCACCATCCTTTCTTAACGATTTTATATAATCCCAAAACGTTTTAGGATTTTCGCGAATGCAATCCTTTACCGATTCCATATAATATGTTCGATAGGCCAGCCGAACAGCTTGTCTCACTCTCATACGATAAAGGTTAAACATTTCATAGTCGTGCTGACCATGCTTAGCCTTCCAGGCTGTATGATAGTAGTGTTTGACTCTAATGTCTCTAATAATCTCCCGAGAAAACCACTTCGGATATCGTTTTCCACCTCGACATAGTGACTTCCTTGAAAAACATTTATTAAACACATTATAATACAACATTATAAAAGTATTGTACCGCCTCATTCACATCAAAAATCTCACGCAACTCACTCCAATCTACTTCACTCATTAAAGAGTAAAGCAGCTTGAAATTTCCACCATCAAACTTCCATCCCCCACACCAATTAGCTCCATGTGAGGGAATTTCTGTTCGCAGCGGGCGAATCGCATGAAATACGTGTAAAAAACCAATGTAGGGTGGTACACATCCTCTCGTATCAAAGGTAATGTACATCGCGAAATTGATAAAATAGCGTTACTGAAAATCCTATCCAGGAGTCCACCTTTAGAGTTAAGAATATCATTGTACTGGGAAAATCCAAAAACAGCAGCAGAAATTCCAGTTCACTCTTGACCCTTTCACTGCTGCGCGCTGAGTTTAGGTTAAAATCTCCCATCACAATAACCCTCTTATCCCCAAATACGACGATACTAGATAACATTTTTTCAACAAAATGTTTATACGCCTCCACTCCACTTGCTGGAGGAAAATACACGACACAAACGTAGACAGTTGTTTCTCCGTTACAGGTTAGTTTAACCCAAAGGTCCTCATTAGAAATCTCCAAAATACGAAAACGTTCGGCCTGCAACCCTTTCATATTTCTAACTCCCAGGAGGCAGCCTCCTCCCTGCCTGAGGCCTTTTCCGGAGTCTCGATCCCTTCTAAAGACAGCATAATCACCACCAAAATATTCACGACTGAAAACACTGTCATTAAACCACTTTTCAGTTAACGCTATGACGTCATAGTCGTCAGCTAATACGCCGTTCAAAAATTCCACAGATTTTGTCTTCAAGCCGCGAACATTCTGATAGTAAAAAAACAGTTTATCTGAACGGTGACTGTTCCGAAGTCAGCTAATTGGCAACCGTGGAGTTTCCACTCTCGACACCCATTCTTTAATGAATGAGTGACGTGGCCAGTTATCCGCCTTCAAAACAGTGTTCGTGACATCAGAAGGGATACCTACCTTGAAGGATGCGTAGTCCCCTCTTGATTTAATTTTCACGACTGTGAAATCAGCGGTACATAACTTATTTAAATAGGTTAAAACATCAGCCGTTGTTATATCTCTGTGAAGCGGGCATGTGATACTGCTTCACAACAGTTTTCGCCAGCGCTCGGAATGGACAGGAACGCACCGGAGCGCCGTTGTGGTTCGTGGAATTCCAAAATATACCGTTCCGGCTCGTGGATTCATTTAAAATTGCGTTGCGGTTCGTTAGATTGAGATAATTATATATGAATGTATCTTTTAAAGTTTTTCTCAAAATTAAAAATTAACGAAGTTATGTTATGCCGGGCGTGCAAGGGTTAAAAATAAAAATTATGACATCCCTAAATTTCTTTCAACCTTCTTATTTTGTGTCGATATGTCCATGCCCAAATGCATTGTCTAAATAACAAGAAACAACCAGCTGCAAGCGTAAATTACTTTATTACCCAAAAAAATGTGCCTTGCTGACACTATTTGAAAACTCTTAAAAAATAAAGTATACATTGTTTAATAATTTCTAAAGGATGAAACATTTCAAATCTCAATACAATCTTGCCTTTGACTTACGCATTGTTAATTTACTTACCTACTAATTTATTATATTATTTTATTCGGAGTGACAAAAATTATTACTTCGCCATTTATTTTCGGGTGAATGAATTGTGTTTTCGATGGTTAAATTAGTACAAAAAAGTTTGATAATTTGACTCGTGCAATCCGCTATAATATTCCTATAAGTTGCCTTATATGCCGGCGCTCCATTGGCACGCAAGTCAGACGATTTACAGTCTTCGGACTTTTTTTTCGCGTGGAGCACCCCAGTGGGTCTATTCTATACTTATCGAACACTAAATTGATAAATAGTATCAAACTTAGGGTAGGTTTGTATCAAAATATTAGCACTTATTGTAACAATTACACGTAGCCGGTTTTTATTGTTGCAATAAGTGCGATATTTTAACAGCAGCAAGATAGGTGCTGTTAAAATATAGCACTTATTGCAACAATAAAAACCGGCTTCGTGTAATTGTTACAATAAGTGCTAATATTTTGATACAAACCTACCCTAAGTTTGATAATATTTTTCACTTTATCACTTTAGCGGTCGATAAGCATAGAATAGACCCACAGGTCTGCGGACTTTTTAATCCGCAGACCAGGCTCGTTGGATTTCAAACATGTAAGATATTTTACCTCCGAGTTGCCAGACTTCGTCCGTCGATCGCAATGCAAATTCGATTTGATATTAATACGCAATCATTCGGACCGCAAAAAAATCTGTAATTGTTTTAAACATTTTCATTGATTTATTTGTTAATTTACACATTATAAAATGAGAGATTTACCAATTATTTTTTTATTTGTATTTATGAAATTCATAAAAGAAAACGTAAATCTTGTGTTGTTTTCACTGCTATATTATTTTACGCAAGTCTACATATAAATAACACAAAATTATAGGGTTATCAGAAGACATTACGATAATCGCAATTTTTGACTTTTGACAGCTCGACTTTTTTATTCGTTCATTGATCAGTAGCAGAGCATAGACAAATCGGACGATTTATTGTCCACGGACTTTTGGCTCGCCAATGGAGCGCTGGCATTAAAATATTTTGTATTATTTAAGATATAAATACGTTTCTAAACAAAATTGTTTATATTATTAGTTTGGTGTTTTTTTGCTACATTCTAGTAAGTTTTGTGTTTTAATTTTAACTGTGTGTTTAACTTGATTTTTTAATAAAAAATTGTTCTAAAAGTTGGTCAAAAATGTCATCAGGCGAAACGTGTTAACCGAAACTATTGAAAAATATTTTGTCGCAGATAACGTAACGCTGGCCACATACCTACACAATTTGATCATTTAAAAAATGATATTGAGTGGTTATTTATAAAAATAATGAAGGTATAATAAAGTAGTAGGTAATTCGTGTAAATCTGCTAAAACCACATTACATTACATTAGGAATTCACTCCAATAACCATTGAAGTGGCAACAGATGGTATTCATCTCAACAATTAACTTTTCTTAAAAAAAGCTTATGACGTGTCGTAAACCCCTCTTTTTACGATGTTTACATTTGTTTTGTAATTTACATTATTGTTGAATTGCGACTATAGTACAATAAATCTTGTGATATAACTACTACATTCATTCATTTATTTGCCATAGGTCATGATGAGTACCTGTGGATGAATACTTTCCTTATAATAGGCTTTATAATATAATATTTTAAAAAGTCTATTATGTTAAATTCGCTTTTTCTTCGTAACACTAAGTGGATAATCACCCTTACAATTATCGTTTTTAATAAGTACTTTCCTGTGGGATACAAATTCGCCATTTTTACATACTTAATTATATTATTACATATATACCTATATACTATTGTCGCTGGTATCCAAACTGATTTAAGATAATTCTGGCCACACGCACAATTTGATAATTTTGTGGATATTTATAAAAATAATGAAGGCTTAATTACGTAGTAGGTACTTCGTGTAAATCTGCTAAAACATTAGGAATTCTTTCCGGTGGACAATACAGTGGCAACATCTGTTCTGTGATTCAATAATTATTATCATCTCAACAACTTGACTTGTGTTAAAAAAATATTTATGATAAGTCGTAAACCCCAATTTTCACAATGAATAATGAATGATTTTTTCTACAAAAATGTGTTTGGGCCATTGATGGTTTGGGCAGAAAATATTGAATAGCCTTCTGCAGAGTTTATTTATTTGGGACGTTCCTATTGTATTACAATTATTATTACATGTATTGTAGCTTGTGACTTTAAAAATAATAGAAATAATACATAGGTAGTGTGGAGAGAACTTTTACTTAATTTTTGTTTGTAAATTTGTTTAAAAAAAATATAGGAATATCCTTTAATAAAAATGCACGACTATCATAATATCTGTATTGTATGTAGGTACCTATTATCATTTCCATGGCAATAATAACGTGAGTAGGGAAGGACAAACAATATAGATTGAATCGTTTAGAATAAGTAGGTACTAACAAATTAGGTACCTATGTGTCCAGTGCGGACATCTAATTATCTTAGGTGGTGTTAGTCATAGATTATTAAATAAATACGGTGGTAGATGTATATTACAATAATTGTAACCAAAGCATCACCATTGTTACATAACATGCATACAATACAATATTAGTCCTTATAATGTTGAATATAGTAGGTACTAATTAATGACAATTTTATATTATTCTATAAGAATCGCGCTTAGCAACCTGAGTGTCACCTTCCGTCATGTTTTATCTTATATAAATGAAAATGACACACCATTGGTAATTTAATTACAAATAATGCTATGTTTACGTTGTTTGGATGACTTGAAACTTTTATTAGATGTAGGTACGGCCTTCTTATAGTGGAGAAGGTTCAAAATAAATCTTTGAGAATCCTTTAAAGCTGTGTGGATAGTGGATACTATCCATGGTTTTATCCGATTGATTTCTCAAGACGTATGCTTACATACTGTATTCTGAAAGTTAAAAAGAGAGCTAGGTATTTAGGCTACGTACTTTTTCCAACTTATATCTACCCAGTACAAATGAGAACTCTGCCATTATTGGTACTTAGTATTGATTTTATTATATATTATTTTATAACTTTCTTGATAATCTAAGTTGTTTGTTCTGCCAAGGTGCAATAATTGCTAATGATAATTGGGCAGGAAATAACTATGTTCAACCAAATCGCTTCGGATAATCGTATATTCCACCTGCGTGAGAACGAGTTTATGTGAACGCTATTTTATAAATTCTTTGTATAGGTAGGCACTTACTGTTTTTTCTAATACTATTTCTTTATTTTTTAAACACTATTTTAATACTATTTCTTGATGTTTGATATTCTGTGCTCGTATTTAAATGGAATTTGTAAAATTTTCTATAACTACGTAAATATTTTTTTAATTTGAATCTATAAGGTACTTATGTGGATATGTTGTTTGTTATGACTAATTAATTACAAACTTATCTATCCCAAATGAGACAGTAAGTTATAATCAGTGACGAGTGGTGGTAGAGGTATCATGCACTGGTTATAGTGGTAGATAAAGTAAAAATAAAGAATAATACAATTTTTGACGGTATACTTTGTTAAAACAAGATTATTTCGCCTGCGGCGCTGACAATCCTTACCAACCTGCCCAATATAGATCCACGTAAGAAGTTTAAAGTTTATTGTTGCATTTTTATATCAAAAGTACGTACGTACGTAAAGAAAGGATTAGCATAAGTACTTAGTTTCGGAAAATTATACAGCGTTCCTGTTCGTGAAATTTTCCATTTCGAGCACTGGTTTTCGCTCGTCCAGCGAGGTTTCCCCGAACCGCGACACGCCGCTTCCGTGCAACGGTGGCCGATCCATCAACAATCCTAGGCGTAGGTAAATCTTCAGCTGGTTTCGGTTGTGAGGCCTCGGGTGACGATGAGTAGTCCTCTTCTGGGGCGACTGCTGGGATAACCCCGAGTGCAGGATAATTTTCTTTCCAGGACGCAACCGTTCTAAGGCGGCATTTTTTGAATTTGTATCGATTTGTTGTTTCGTCGATGCTCGACGCTTACTTTGCACTCGCGTTTCAACAGTCGTTTTTGAACTTGCTGTGCTAATTGGTTTCACCGTATTATCACTAATTACGGCGGACGTAATTACTGGCGAAGTACACACTGTATTCACTCTATTCGAGTCACTGGGAGTTGCTTTATTTAATTTAAATGAATTTATTTTGAGGAATTCCTCAATTCCCTTCACTTTATTCATGAGTTTTTCTATGAGCGCACTTTGTTTGATTATGATATTCGTTAATTTAGTAACTTCAGCCATTTTGTTTCAAAGAAATAATAAAACAAAACAAAAATTTAGTAAGACAACGCTATGTATGTGTTAACTGCGCGGCGTACAGCAATGTATGTATGTATGTAATGAGAACTCTGCCATTCTGGGCAGTGGTAACCTGTGTGTCACTGATAACTATCTTAGAAATAGAGAGCATCAGTTGATTATTTCCCCAAGGTACAGGATTAACTTGCCATAGGCAATGCCAATATTGGGAGGGCGATAACTACTATGTTCAACCAAATTGCTTCGGGTGTTTTTATATTCCACTTGCGTGAGGGTGAGTTTAGGTGGACGCTATTTTATAAATTCTTAAAATAGGGTCACCTTAGCAAACTCAGTGTACCTACTTCTTTGAACTTCTATAGATGTAGGTATACTAATTGAATTTTCACTGCTTTTGTATGTTTATATTATATTGTTCTCTTTTTACAGGTATTTTCATTTTTAACGCTTCTATTACTTTTTTTCTTCTTTATAATAATGTCATGTTGTAAATTTATAATTTGTAATGTCCACAATATGTTAAAAAAATAAATTGACTTGAATAAATTGAAATTGAAATTGAATGAATATTTTAAAAAGTTTATTGTTTCTTGAAGATTGATTTTCTACATAAGAAAATACGTGAAAAGTATCTAGGTAGGTAGGTACTATTATTCTGGTATCACTGTGTTATAATTTGGTGCATAAGCACTATAATTTCGTAATAGAGGAAAATTTGGCGAGCTGAGAAAAGACATTGTTCGATTGGACAAAAGTCCTCGATTCCCAGGTTCATTTTTTGGGCAGAAGAGTTTCTCAAATTCACAATTCTATGTTTTGTGAGAAATAAACTAAGTACGTCAATGGAAGATAACGCGTACTATGTATATTTTTTCCCCAAAATTTAAACGGTTTTAATACTCGACCTTTGCGACAAAAAGATGGCAATCTGGCAACACTGCTCAGTGGTGACGCATAAATCAGCTATGGTGCAATGTTGCCAACCGTAGTATAATTATAGTATTTATACTACAATTTTGGTCTGGGTACTATGTATGATATAAAACAGGTAGGTATAGTACGCCCAAAATACTATAATTTTGAATATTGGAAAAAATATGTGAAAAGTACTAAAATTTCGATATTTCCGTTCGATAAATTGGTGCAAAGCACTATAATTTCGCAATACCTATAAGAAGATATGGAGAACTTAGAAAAAAAAATGCTCGAAAAACCTGAAAAAATCTCTTGACTTTGGTTTAAAATGATAATTCTTGAATTCTTCGGTAAGTATTTTTGGTCGGAAGAGGTACCTAAATAAAAAGAGGACTCGGAGTTTCTGAAATTCTCCGTTATTTTTTTCTGATAAACAAAAAACCTATCCATTTTCAACAGATGACAACGCGTACTATATTTTCCCCCCAAATACTATAATTTTGGAGGCTCTGTACTATAATTCCATTTTGAAAAGATGGCAACACTGGTGGTTTGACAGTTCGCGACTTGAGTCGTAGTCGACTAAGTATATCGCATTTTAGGTTAAGTTTGTGTAAGCGTTTGAATCGTCAATTTTTAATTGAATTTTGAATATCACTCTATATGAACGGCTATGGAGACTGATTGTACGATATCTGAGCCGACAGAGCAAGATGTGCCTATTATACCACCTAAACAACCGATATGTTTAATTGTTTTGGGTAAATACCTTTTATTTTGTAAAAAATGTTATTCATCGTAATATTCGTACCGTTTTATTAATTGTTGAGATACTGTAGCCCTAGTGTTATGATATGCTACGTTCACAAGTTGTAGATCGATTATTTTGATATTATTATGTATATTTTTACCAACTTGACAGGAATGGCTGGAGCAGGAAAAACTTCGTTCGTGAAAAGACTATCCGCTCATAATTACAAGGAGTATAGACCATATTTAGTAAATTTAGATCCAGCTTGTCGAGATGTTCCATATCCAGCAAATATAGGTAAACTATATATTTTATTAAAATAATGGTTATTATGATTTTACTACCTTACTTACTGTATGTAATATAATAATATGATACCTAGGTGTGTAATATTTGTTTCATCAATTCTATTGTGAACGTGTTCCAGATATAAGAGATACAGTGAATTACAAAGAAGTCATGAAACAATATGGATTAGGTCCCAATGGTGGCATTGTAACATCACTAAACTTGTTTTCGACAAAATTTAGCCAAGTGGTTGATTTGATTGAAAAGGCTGGAGATAAACATAAATACTGTATAATTGATACTCCAGGTATGTGTGTCTTGTATTTAAATATAGATGTATGCAATTTGTAGTGACAGGAAATGCGATTATTAGTCACACGTCTTATGTCTAGTCGGCTAGTCCAGACCAAAATACATATTACTTATATTATGCGTAAATAAATATACAATCAGCTGTTGTAAAAAAAAAGGCTGTCAATTCGAATTATTCAAAAGGAGACTCCATTCCATTTCACATTGTTACACATTATTGTGATATTTACTAAGTATTTATATTTTTTTTCTTTTTTAATTTGTCTCTTGGTGATTAATAATAAATTTTGTTAAGGTGATTCATCAGTGAAACGCCAAATAATTTTCTACCATAGGCGCGACGAAATTTTGCACTCGCTCCCATTCTGAGAGAGCATGTAGAGCTGGAAGGACGTCATTTTGCTTCGTGATGGCGACGGCCGTAATAATTCCTAAATCGTGTAAAGATGACTTAAAACGTTACCCATTTACTTTAAAAAGAAAACATGTCAATGAATATATTATTATTGTCACTGATAAAACAATAAACAGAACATTAAATGGACACATGTTGGATTTATAAGACAAATAATATTTGGTTTGACATGCCTCATTTGCACCCGCGACCCGCAAACCGCGCATCGCCTAGCGACGATCTTTTTAGACCGTGTCTCAACTAATGCATGGCCTTAAGTATCGCTGCTTGTTCAATATAGATCAATATGGATGTGAATTTACCAGCTGACCTGCGCATACGATAAAATTATCTGCATGGTCAACAATATACCCTAGCGCATGGTTGGCGAACCTTTTTACGCATGCGTGCCAAAATTTCCCAAATATAATATATATATAATAAAAGCTATCTGACGTGCCGAGCAGTTTTTCATGGAGAAACAATAGTTTCAAAAATTCAATTTACTAAAAATTTAAAAAATGATGGTGTTCTAGATACCACTCACAAAACATAGTACACAAAGTATAGCTTTATCACTTTTTTCAATTACGCCATACATTTCGGTCCACCAATTTTGAAACGGTCTGCCAGAATTACTACTACTTACTAGCTTCACCAATGTTTTGTTTGTTATTTGGCGCAGTCATTTTTGTGGGCAGAAATGAAATTGTTTGTTAATGTGTTCATTATTTTGGTCTTTAACGTAAAAATTGACACCTGAATTGCTTCGATCAGTGATCTCAAGCATTGTAAATCGGTCAAAATAAGAGGCTCGCGACATAGTAATCCCCGCTGCCTGATGAGGTTAGTGCGTTAAAATTATATGTGACGCATAAATTCTAAGGACCAACCTATGCAATTATATATTTAAATTTAACATAATGCTTATTCTTGAAGAGTATTTGCCTGCTATTTTTTATACACTGCGATCTGCCATTTATTATTATTATATGTATTCTTTCTCTTCAAACGTGTGCCATGCAAAATCATCTCGCGTGCCACTAGTTGTACGCGTGCTATAGGTTTGCCACCACCGCTGTAGTGCACATTTTTGATGTTTACATATTTTATTTCAGATCCACAAACATATTAATTTTTGATTTTGTACAATTATAATCTGGCTAAAAGTAAAATAAGGTATTTTTTAATTGATTTACATACATATTGAACATTAATAATTGTCATCAAACAGTTACTTACGTTAGTCTGAGTTTATGGTTTATATCATGTAGGTAGTTAATTTAATAATAAAACAAAAAATCAGATTAAGTTATTTATTATAATTAAAACTAACTATGTACATTTTCATTTTGATAAATTTATTGTCATAATGACCACTGAGTTTCGCACAAAACTCAATACATGGCTTATATAGAATCTATTGATTTTTTCCTCTAGGTCAAATTGAAGTATTCACATGGTCTGCATCGGGTGCTATCATAACTGAAACTCTGGCGTCAACGAGGCCAACTGTAATTGTGTATGTCCTGGATACCGTACGGAGTGTCGCTCCCGTTACATTTATGTCTAACATGTTATATGCATGTTCGATAATGTACAAGTCTCGTCTACCATTTATTGTTGCCATGAACAAGGTTTGTAATTGTTTATACTAAATTCATTCTTAATATTACAGATTTTCTAAGAAACTGAGAATTTCAAATTTGAATACATAATCGTTGTTATAAATATATCACATAAGTGTGAAAATTGATAGTTTTGACAGAAAATATGAGTAGTTAGAGCGACCCCGAGTGACAGGAAAACAATGCAATAGGCCCCACGTAAGAGCAGTTGGAAATAATAATTGTAATAATAATAAAGTTTACCGTATGTAATAAAAAGAATTCGCAATCTGCGCAATTTCAAGGTTGAGTTTTTCCACTATAGTATATCAGATTTATAGTAGACAAAAAAATATCAGAAAACAATATTAAACAATGTAATACAAGACTTACCGAGGAGGTTGAAAATCTTATTACTGCTTTTTATGGAGATGCCCATATGCGCCAAAGTCATACAGTACCAACCCACTGTCAATGTTGACTACTGTGAAGTTAACTGCACAATAGCGATATAAAAAAAAACTACATAGGCTGTAAACCGCCTCATACAAATGGGCCGACCAATGAACTGCCCGTGTGTGATATAATTATTTGTTAATAATCAATAATGTCAAAATCAATTTTAAATTTCAAAAACTATGAATGCGTTAAATCTAAAGTTTATCATTCTCAGGAAGAATATTTTTTTTCTTGAGAATTCGAGATTGATTTATTGATTTCTCTTTTTATCTCATCCGGGCCAACGAGAGTTTTTTTTAGCTTTTATTATTTGAAAACTTTTTCAACCAACCATTTTTTTTAAATTACGATTGTGGTCGGCAGCTTTCTATTTCTGTTTCAACTGCCCTTTGTTATTTTTGCCTAGTAATGATTTGTCTCAAAGGCTTGTAGTGAATTGGTGAAATCTTACTATAAAAGCCAAAATGGATGTGGTGGTAGGTGTCCATGCAGAAAGGCCAGAAAGGTTGAAATAATTATACTGTACTTGAGCATGTCAATTTTTTAATATGGCATGACCAATGGCATTTTTCATAACAGCTCATAATGATGACCTTTATATAAAAATGATCTGTCTTTTAATGCGTATTTAGTGTGTATGTATGTATTAACTCAATATCAATCAAATAATACTTTTGAATAATTAAAATACATTATTTATTTCACTTGTGAAAACAATGTGCTTATATTAATTATCAATCTATGTTTACCAGTACGTATTATACTACTTTAAATAAAGTGTGGCATAATTCAACTAATATATCACATCTAATAATCTAATATAAAAGAATGCGACAATCCAAAATTATTATAATCCAGCATTTTTTGCCCCTTTACTTGGATACGAAATTGTTTTTGTTGGATACTGTGTAATGAATTTGTAAATCAGCGGCAAGACAAAGGCGTTGTTGCTAGGTTTTTTAATTTTGCTTATCTCAAAAATTAAGTTATTTTTATTTTTTTTTAAATACAGGCATATCTATTATGAGATTGTGTATTTAAAAATACAATTACTTAAATGCATTTAAAAAAAAATGTCGCTTGTCATGTTTTCAATTTAGACAGCCGTTCTGTTCACTAGGTGAGTAGAGGCACAAAAATTGTGAAAATTTATTATACACAGAGTTATGTACTGTTGCTAATTCTACAAAACTTCTTAAAACATAAAAATAAACATTAGTTTTGATATTTGGAAATAATTTGTTGTGAGCAGGTAGATGTTGTGGAGAATTCATATGCTGTGGAGTGGATGCAAGACTTCGAAGCATTCCAGGAGGCGTTGGAAGGCGAATCGGAATCTTCATATATAAGTAATTTGGCTCGGTCAATGGCTCTCGCCCTGGATGAGTTCTATCGTGGCTTGAAAACATGCGGAGTTTCCGCTCACACAGGACAGGCAAGTTTTTTGCACAACATCTCTTCATAAATCTACACCAGATCCTCTTTTTGCACGGGGGATACGTTCCAAAGACTACCGTGCAAAACAAAACCGTGTAAAAAAAGATAAGGTGCCCATACAAAAATGGTAGATAGGTTCCATTACTTAAAATCAACTCAAAATACGAAATTCTTGAACTTAAAAATAAATCGAGTTTATTTATTATTTATGCTTACATAAAAATATTTATTCATAAAAATACATAGTTTTCGATTTAAATTAAATTCATCATAGAGAAATCGTATATTCATTCAGTGTCGCTACTTGACAATAAACGTGCCCGTTTGCTGTTTTCGCTGGTGAAAAATCACTCTCATTGCTGGAAATATTTAATGACGTTGACGCCGAAGCACGCGGCGGGTCTCTCGTATCGAACCCGAAGTGACTGACTAGTGGCGCCATGTATGTATGTATGTATGTCTGGGAGGCATCCGGTGACAACATAATATGTATGCACCAGTGGCGTGCGGTCCATTGCAACGAAATTTTTGATAAATATGTACATCCATACATAGTTTTATCCTTTTTAGGTTTTTTAAACCGTGTTAAAGCAAAAGAATCAGTATAAATAAAAAATATTCGGTACTTTTTTATACCGTGTTATTTCGAAACCGTGCAAAAAAAAGCCATGCAAAAAGAGGATCGGCTGTACTTCATAAATAATTGTATAACATATGTATAAAATCACAGATGTTGCCGACAATCACCCTCCATCTAGAGCATGGGTGGCCAACCTTTTTAGCAGCCAGGCCAGATTCTAAAAATGAGATTTCCTTCCGGGCCGCACAACCGACTTTTTTATTATACAAAACAAAAAAGAAATATATATTAATAAAATAAAACATAAATGAGAATCAAACATATTTATTAGATTAGACGTTTTTTAAATAATAAAAAAAAAAAAAAATATAAAAATAAGAAATTTTAGTGAGAAGTTTGTTTTTGTGTGGCAGAACTAAGTGCATCGATATCGAGTGAGGTTGTTCCTACATGCAAACAGTTTTCCAAATGCAAATCAGTGATTCGTGTTCTCACTCGGGATTTGATTTGCTTCATCCGACTAAAAAGCTATTCACACGTGTAAGTGTTTCCAAATAGCGAAGTCATCATTAGAGCATGTTTGTAAAATGCAGGATATTTCTCCTTGTCCAAATATGTTTTGTAAAACTCTTCCAAACCAACCTGATGGAATTTCTCCTTTAACTGTTCATCGCAACATATTTCACAATGTTCCATTTGTAAATTCACGTCTACGGAGAATGGCGTTGCAAATGGAACAAAATGCACACGGTGCTTTTTAAAATCTTGAGCCAATATTTAATCCCAATTTGGGAAATTAGCATATCTAGCGGTAGCATTTGATTTATTATTATTTTTATTTTCTCACTGCTCCACGGGCCACAAGGTGACACCCAGTGGGCCGCATGGGTTGGCCACCCGTGATCTAGAGCGATCCAACGTATTATAATAATATATATTTACAATTAATTTATTTTCCAGGGTATTGATGAATTTTTCAAGCTCGTTGATGAAGCGGCCCTCGAATACGAAAAGTGAGAATTATTTTATATATTGCTTATATCAATCAGTCACTAATTCTCATCTATCAGATTAAATTAACCATTATAATATAAAATAAATTAATTCTTAGCATACTTTTTCTGCAACTGTGGATACTGTGATTCAGGGGCTGGAACGCAAGCCTCTTGCCCCATTGGTTTGATCATCTATACACAAGGCTGCCATTTGCCTGCTTTGGCGGCTATCGAGAGTAGTTTATCATATTTATGTATTGAGCTAGTATAATTGTTATAATAAGTTAGCTGTTTAAACTTTCCAAACTGTCTATCTCACTCAAAAAGTTAACACAGCCATGAGAGGTGATGTTAAAACATAGCACTTATTGGAACAATTATAACTAACTTATTGTAACAATTATAGTACCTTAATACATGGATATGATAAACTACCCTCGATAGCCACCGATAGTAGCCTTGTGTATAGAGTAGATGCAATGATTTTAATCAATGTGTGTGTTTGGATACAGCACATCGACTGGCCAAGTAGCTAATAACCATTCTTTGTTAAAATACGATTACACCATGGAGTTTCATACTATGCTTTTTTATACTATATTTGTTTGACTATTGAGATGAAAATCTTAAAATAATATATATGGTTATCATGGCCTATCAAGTGTTCTGTAATTTCAGTTCAGTGGTTGAAAGTCGATGTTTCTATAATGAATTATAAGAGATTACTTCAATATAGTAAAAAGCATTTGCCACTCTTATACTTTTACATGTATAACTATAATTATTGCATCCTGAAATCAACATCATATATTATATATATATATATTTATTTTTTTCAGGGACTATAAAGTAGAATGGGAGAAACGAAGAGCTGAAAAGACAGCCAATGATAACAAACCACCTGACATCAAAGAAGAATCGACTTCCGGTGACTATCACATATTATATTTTTATTATTTACATAAATGCTGTCTAATCTCTTCTTCTTTGGCCATTAGCTGGAGCATAATATGGACACCACACGGTGCCTCCAAGAATTCCTGTTGCTTACCAGTCTTTTTGCATCATTCATTGCAGGTCATGCGAGCATCCCGTAGTTCTGTCGTATAAACTGTAGATAGTATTTAGCGGATTCCTCCCAGGAAGTTCTCTACAGGCGTCTGCAGCACGTGACCGAGCCAGGTCCTACATCGCCTCTTCAATCTCGACCTGATGTGAGGCTGCTTGGTTTGCTCTCTGACTTCCTCGTTACTTTTAAAGTCTTCTCCCATGATGGATACCCCCAGGTATTTGAAGCTACAGTCTCAATGTTTTGATTGTCGCTAATCAGGGGGAAATCTATACCAGGACAGGTGCTATTCCACAAAATGTTGTTTTTCTTCGCGTTGGTTTGTCATGCATCCTGTCGATTGTCTCTTGAATGCCCTACATTGAGTTGTCGAATAGAACGACGTCATCGGTGTATTCCAGGTTGCACAGCTTTACCGTGGAGGTGACATGTGGTTTTAACTTTCGTAGTATGAAGTCAGAGATGAATAAGTATGAATAAGACATAGCAAGGACGCAACCCTGTCTGACTCCGATCGTGACCCTAAACCATTCCGTGACAGTGTCACCAATTCTGACAGCATTCGGTATTCTCATGCAGGGATTTGGTAATGGCGATGTTCTTGGGAGGGATCCCGTACACTCGAGGTATCCTCCAAAGGTAGCGGCAATCCAGACTGTCGAAAGCCGACTCATAATCCACAAAGTAGCAGGTGAACGGACTGTTCAGCTTATGACTCTGCTGGAGAAGGTTGTGTATTTGATTTGCACACGCTTATCCAGATAAAAAAAACCTTCCTGATTTTTCCTGAGGACATGCTATATCGAGTACCTTATTGTCATCAAGAGGATGTTTACCAAAATCTTTCCCAGAACGCTGACTAGCTTAATGCGTCGGTAATTGTCGCAGCTAAGAGGGTCACCTTTTCTGTGGCGGGATGATTTCACTGTTCACACATTTCCTCGGACAGCGCTCTTTTCCCCCACATTTTTTATCGGATGAAACATCAGGCTTTACTTTCGGAATTCAGGATGTATGCCATCTCCCTCCGGTGTCTTTCCATTCTTGAGACTTTTTACGGGTGATTTCATCTCAGTGTGCTTCGGTGGACAATCAGAAATATTGTTCGCTCGGGGATATCCAAAAGTAAGGCTTATAGCCGTGAGGCGTATAAGGCGTAAAAGGGTATGTCAATGAATCCAAAAGGGATGGACGGTTCTGCAAATGATTCTTCCAAATCTTCTTGACGCATTCTGCATCTGACCTTGACACGCACGTGTCTAGGTCTTGTTTTAATTTTTTTTCATTTTAAAACTTGTGTAGCAACTAGTTGATGGAGAATCATCCTACATATTTGGATCGGACATGATCGAAAGAAAGAAGAATAAATAATTTTTGATTATTTTGTGGATAATACAAAGCTAAATTAATAACTGATTATAATAATATGATAATAAAAAACATTTTCGTCAATTGTTCCATAGGCAATTCACTTATAACTGAAATAGAGGCAGGCCGTGAATTGACAGACATCTACTTGCGCCACCCGGCCAATGAAAGTTCAGAGGATGAAGAAGGAACAGAAACCGAGGCTATTTCAGGTATTGGTCACAAACATTATACATCTCTTTATCTCACCATTATATATGTCCTAATCAACATTGCAAAATTTTTTGTTTATATTCTTTCTTATGTTGTAATCTAGGTTATGATTGGCAAAACTTTTGAATGTTCTATCAACTTATAAGTAACTACCAACTGTAGGATGACAATTTTTTGTATATTTCAGATGATAATCGCAAAGATGTGGCAGCTTTCCGAGAATTTCTTAAGAAACACATTAAACCTGAAGACAAAGAAAATGATTTACCAGACATAAAGGAATGAATATCTAAGTGTATGAAAATATTGTGATGAATCTAAACTATTATTGTAACTACTTTTTTGAAATAAAAAATTATTTTGTATGAAACAACACATTGAATTGTCAATACAAATATTTTATATGCATCCCCAGGATATTGGAATGACCAGGACTCGGCGTTTCGTTGCAATTTTAGGAAAGTAAAAAAAAGTTTTTTCCAAAGATGTTAAAGAAATCTTTCAGTTAGATGGAGCCTTTTGTAGTTTTTTACTTTGGCTTTGTGCTTCACAGTTTGATTTTTGTTATAGTTGAATATTCTGATTTGCTTGGGCATTTGTATGTATGTTCTTGCATATTGAATGGCAGTATAACATGCAGTAGTTTGTTTACTTAGAATGTTGACATTTTATTTTTTAAATTCAACCAGAATGCGCCACAGAGACTTGCAAAATGCCTCATCATATAATATTAATAATATTGATAATATGTCACTCAATGTTTGCAATGTCGACAGGTCTCATCACAATACAGAAGCTCTATCTGAAAGTGTTGCCAGATAGTGATACATAAATACAATATAATATTGTGCGGAGTCAATACAATACGTTTTAGTGAATTCTGAATATCAAAATTCTGTTATTTTCGACACATTATGACTCAAAAGATTTTGAAAATGAGCTCTGTACATGGATGTTGTTTAACAGCGTAATATAATTTCTATAATATATTTTCTTTTAATGCATCGTGTATATCGTATTATTTACTATGTCAAAAATATTGTTTTTGTTGAAAATATTACGCCACCTATTCTTAAGTGTTGGACTATAACGCCGTGGGTCCCAGGTTCGAATCCTGGATCTGGCAAGTACACATTGATACAAGTACACAATTGGCAAGTACACAAGTAACCTCTACTCTGTGGAGGCCCATATGATCCTGTTAGGACATGGTCGAAAAAAAAAATATTCAATATTATGCCAATCAGCCTAATTTTGGTCGGCTGGCTATCCATAGGTTAATTATATTTCGTATTCAGTAATATGTATAAACACGAAAATTAAAATAGTTGTATTTAGTCATTAGACCCTTTAATTAAAAAAAAAAAAACTAAAATGCCCATGGTCGTATTGGATCCCGTCTTCAGAATCAACTTGAATCTAGGATTTTTTTATCATATTCAATCCTAAAAAGATCATAATCGTATATTATGGGTCATTCCAATTTACGTTATAGCTAATAAAATTAACGTTAGAAAGTAGTTCAATGTGAAATGTAAAACAGTAATACGAGTCTTCAGCATAAATTGGCTGATTTTGCTAATTTCAATAATATCCACTCTCACCATTTTCGATCCTAAGAGGATCATAATATGGGCCTCCTGGTTGGAGTTGGGGTGGAGGTTGTGTGTAGATTTTTGATTTTTTATTTGTGTTTGTGTATAGAAATTGATGTTAGCCGCTTGTTGAACCTATTAGGTCCAGACACATTGAAAAACAACATGTGAATTGTATAGACCCGGGACCCATGACATTATAGGCTGACACATTAAGAAGGTAACAATAATAATACGCTGTGGTCAAATGGATATAACATGTTTTTTTACGCATCAGAGTTTAAAATACATTACTCACCAATGTACTTAAGTATTAAAATTTCGACAAACTATCAATGGAACCTATCGGAATATAATACTAGGAATGCGTTTGAAAAAATGCGCAACGGACGCGTGGCGCGTTCAGCAAAGTGCTCTCTCGAGTTGGGAAAGCGGCGTCGACTATTTTTAGAGCGCGCGGCGGCCATCTTGCCCCCCGCCTCGAAAATAAAAGTAAATTCCTCGCGACGAGAGCGTTATGAAAACGTTATGGCGGCGACGCCGACGCCTCTGCTCCGAGAGCGAGTGAGTCACGAGTTTCGCGCCCGCGCGGCGAATCGTCTCAGCCGGCGCGCCTCGAAACAAAACAAACCCTCGTCGACCGTTTTATTCCCGAATGGCCGCACTCTATTTGCGGAGACCCGCAGTCGGACGAACGGTGCGACTTCAACAGCGGACCTCCGAAACGGACGGACGCCGACAGTCATTATTTTCCGAAGATTCCACCTGTAATGCATTCATACATGAAAATCCAAATGAGTCTCGATAGCCGATCGCTGAGGCGTCGCGGTGAAGCGCGCGCGTCGTGCTGCCGAGTTTGACAGGGCGTGCGCGACGCCAGAGAGACGGACTGACGTCCGGCGTGATGCAATTGTTTGTGATGATTCGTGAATTGTTTGCAGTGACAGTTGCCATCTGGACGATTCCACTGGGCGGGCGATATCGCGCGCCGCGGCGGTAGGGCGTTTCTAGGGTGGACACTTCCACGCTCCGCAGGGCGAGCGCTGTATTAATAGTGAAACTGGACAGCGACGCTCGTGCTGTTTTTGACAAACATTCTATTGATGGACCCTGACAACATCACATTTTCAACGTTTATCTACATTTTATGTACAGTAAGAGCGAGATTGTATATTTCGCGCGAATGACTTTGAAGGTTAGTGCATTACACGTCTGAATCACCCGCGAATTGTGATCGTGCGGACAAAAAAAAGATAATTAGGCACGCATTTACACTTCACAACATTTTTATTAATTTTTCATCGTAACTAATAGTTTTTTTTTTAATATACTTACATATGAAGTTAACTATATCTAATGTATTATAATAATATATAGTATCTAGGACGTAGGTATAGATGAAATTGTTTGAGTATGTATCAATTTATAAACCTGGGAGTGTTTATAGAAGACTATGGAAAAGTGTCTCCCAACTCAGTTGTGTTGTGTATTAGCCCGCACGTGGCCACCTGTTAACTGTTTAGTATTTTGAGTGCCGATCTGTTCAATTTTAATATGTATTGGCACTGCATCATAATATCAAAGAATAACAATAATATGAAGACAGTGCATATCGGTGCGTGGTAGTAATGTGGCGCTGGCGATGGCGCGACGCGGAAGAGACAGGTGTGCGCGTGGTCGCGGACGAGTGCTAGTCGGGCGATAAGAAGATGATGTTCACAGGGGCGCACGGGCGGCGGACTCCGGCCGCCCCTAAACGCCCCGCGAGACCTCCGGATAGACACAACTCGGTAACTCCTCCAATTACTTATCAAATAGGTACCTATTCATTGAGAGGTTGTTTATAATTAGATAATTACCAAAGCCAATCTTTACATTAGGCCAGTAACGTCAGTTTGGCATTCAAAATCGATGGTCACATTATTTCTTAGCTATCAAAATGCGCTTAATTTGGATTGAATTACCTATCAGATTGTAAAAAGTAGATGCATATTTACATGGCCGGATTTGAGCTAATACAATATATTGGCGCCCCATAAAAACAACATGTCGCAAATTTGCGACATTATGCAGTAAAGGGTTTTAATGAAACGTATTTTAGAAAATGTTAAATATTTGTAATAATGTAATCTTCTTGCTTTTTTACTGTATGCTATTGCACGTCTTTCAACAACGAATGTTTTGGCTGATGCATGCAAAATTGATGATTTCTGGGTGTCATAACGTCTGAACACTAGATTGGCTTTTTCAGCCTAGTCAATACCAAGAAAATCTTTATACTATGTACAATATTTTCCATCCCTGTCTTGAATATCATTGAAAAAAGATGGAGATATAAAATAAATGTTCTATTGTTATTACTGTATGAGTATAAGCGTATAGTATTCAGAAAAAAACTATATTAAAATAATATTTATGGTAGAAAATATCGAATCTGATTCGGTCAACTCTATTGACAGGTGGCGCCTACTTTCAAATCCCCCTAAAACGCTTTTTGAAAATTTTTGAGTTAGATATGTATTTCTGATGAATATTTTTGTTACCTATAGATATGATGGGCAAAGATTCTTTAAAAAACGCCAAAAATCGTTAATACGTATGATCAAAAATTAGGGCAAATTTCAAAACCTGCTAAAATGGTTGGGTGTACTTTTCAAATGCCCCTAAAATGGATAAGCCAAAATACAATGACATATTCAAAATACTCTTTAGAATGTACGAATTAAATAATAACTACTTACATAAAATTCACAGATTTAATAGATATGAGTTTTTCGCATTTTTCTCAAACCTACCTAAAATCGTTTTAGGGGGTTTTGAAACTAGGCGGTTCAGTTGACAGTTGAGATTATTTCACGACGATTTTCTTTGACGGATATGACGCAATCGATTCGACAGAAGATTTAAAATGGGACCTTGAAACAGTTCAAACCTATCATACAATTATTAAATTATACCGAAATCTTTAAAATATCGTATTTCTTATAAAATAAGACTATATAATGTTACCCAAAGCATAATAAAATACCTGCAACCTGCAACTAATATAAAAGTGGTCATAAGATCACTCAAACAGATACGTACTTGTACGCAATAAAAATTAACCACCAAAATTATTACGTGTCACCAGACATCGATGTTGTCGTTATCTTCAATAATGTTTGGATAGGATACATCGTTATATTACATAGTTGGAATTTAGGCAGTGGAGAGCTTCAAAATAAATCAGTCCGTTCCTCGGGGCTCGAAGCCACAAACCCCGCCAAGGCCTCATTATATTCAGGATTTATTAAATGTAGGTATGTCATATAACTACTAATATACCTAATATGCAGTGACGTCTCTAGACAAAATGCCGCCCCTAGGCAGTGCCAAAATGCCGCCAATTTTTTTTTATACAGTACTTTATAATATCATCCTTTTATGTATCCAATATCTAAGAAATATGTGTTGTATGTATACATTAATAAGAATATATATCTATTTTAAATGCCATCTCTGCTTCAATAGACAATATTGCGAGTCTACGGTTTCAGATGGGTACATTTAAAAATACACTTGACAACTTCCAAAACTCGCGAGTGACTGGCAAACATATTTGGATAAATTTTAAATTAGGTATGCATGTGTCATTGCTGTTCACCAAGAACGTGGCGTCCGAGGACAACGGAAGTAAACTAGACATCGCGAACACGACAAAAAATCCTTATTCATACCTAATTAATACATTTTGTTTCCAAACAGTGAGCTGAATTTTTTAATGGAAAGATATTTCCATTATTACTAAATTTAGGTGTCTATTTATATATATACCTCGTGATTCTCCTAGATTTGCCGCCCTTTGGGTAACAGCCGCCCCCAAGCGACGCTCAATCTGCCTATCCCCACGGGACGTCACTGCTAATATGTAGAGCGTAGAGATGAAGACGCTTAGGTAGAATCGAAATATTAACAACTGTAATACACATAGGTGTCAGATACGAAATACACCCTGAAAATCACACACGTGTGCAATAATAATAACACTGACTTCTATAAATCTACTAAACGTTACACTTAGTTTAGATTGATAAAGTTTCTATTAATAAACAATAAAAACAAAATAAATAAATTATTTATGATTTATCCTTCGATTTGCCACCCTTTGGTAAATGCCACCCTTCACCAGTACCTGTCTTGAATATTCTAATTCGATGCCGATGGTTTACCAATAATTTCTAATACGTTAAATAAAATTCAATATTTAATTACAACCCTAAGACGACCTAAGAGATTCACATGGTTTTTCTAAAATCGCTACGTTTTCAATCAAGACAAAAAATGAATTGGATTGGAATTGGAAATGGAAATGTGTATCGTTACACCGTTACAAATTACGTAGGTAGGTACTGAAATCCAGCACAAAATAAACGAATGCTGGAAGAAAACAACAATTGACATCCCTTCATTGACATCATACATACAAAGATACTATTTCATTTGTACGGATTATTTAAAAATCTAAAATATGGTGTGTAACGGCATATTGCTATGTGGTTAAAGTTAATAAAATCGCTTACAAGGAATGCCTGCGATAGCTTCTCGGATTCTTAGAACGGAGTATGTAGCTATTAACGATATATCCGACTATCTGCGAATAATGTGAAAGTAGTAACTTTTGCATCTTATCATTCAAGGGAAGATCTCCGGTAGGCTAAAAGGGTAGGCTAAGTGGAAAATAGCCGAAACCTCCGATGACGGGTATTGCAGAAAAGAAGATGAAAGTATTGTTGTTTTTATTTAATAAAACGCAATTTTTGTGTAGTACTTATTCCACTTTTAATCAATAGATTAGGACCGGTTTCGTCCGCCTCAGAGGGACATTTTCAACTGAAAGTTGTTTGTTATTGAAAGTAGTTTTATTAAATAAAAACAACAATACAATGTAGTTGCACCATGAATTGACAGTTAACAAAATAAAAAAAATTAAAGATGAAAGTAGTATCTAATTAGGTCTACGGTTTTTTGCGAAATGATTTCTTCACGTCCTTTGCCTCATTTCTGAAATTACAAGCGTTGTCAATAATTGCTTAACATCTAACTAGACTAGAGCAATCCTACACTGATCTTGTTGCTTCAATCGCTTTCTTGAGTGGCTCCATCTGGAAGACGGACGCCCTCGCAGCCTCCTCCTGGAGATCCGGAAACCGGAGATCACTGTTCTCTCCAGACTACCTGAATCTATTCTTATCGTGTGGCCGAAGAATCGTAGAACGCGTCTCTTGCAGTTGGCCTAAAGACGTTCTTCGATGCCAGCGAAAGTGTTTTTGTCAAGCAATACCAAAAGTATAAACATTGTCGTACAATGTTTTCCACATAACAATATGTTTCTCCACCCAAATGTATGTATTATATGGAAATATACCTGCTAGCTCAGATGGTAAAATAGAGTAACTGTCTTTAAATTTGTGGCATCCAATTTTAGGGCAGGTATAATGTTTTCAGTGCAGCAAATTTAAATCGAGGTTTTCGTCACGTCATAAATATATTTGTTTACTATGATTCCGACAAATTTCGTACAACCTTTAACAGAAATATATACCTAAAGTAAATTAATTTTATTATTTTTTTAATAATTCATGGACTTGATTCGGCAGTCTTCATAAACTGTTCTTATCTTCGAGCATTCGTTTAAAAGTGATTGCGAAGTCTTAAAATATTATTTTGTTGTAGACAACGTTGAATACGTCGCGCCACTATTACCATCTCATTAGAGATCTTGAATCTTGAACGTTCAGTTCTAGACGAATTGGAAAACAAAAATTCCTAAACAGAGATCTAAAGACCTAAACCATTAAATTAAAATGTTGGATTAGACTCAGTTTTCTCATCATGATAATAAGTTTTACGACTAGCAATACCGAAAGTTCAATATCTACATCATACTTATACGATTAATAATCATTGTTTGTGACGAATTTGTCAATAATTTGTGCGATCGCCCCATTTACTTAGGTAATTTTGGTGACGCCGCACCGCTCTCCAAAACTACATAATACGATTAACGGCTCTTACTCTATTATAATAGTGTATATTATCAAGATTCTGAAAACGTTACCCACTTAAGACACACTGCATACATATTGCATGTTATTATTATTATTATTATTATGTATATTATATCGACATATTTGTATCAGCATTCTGTGTAGGTGTTTTTATTTATAGTCAAGCGGATTAGGTACATACGTTTAGAATAAACAGAAGGATCTGAAATGTGGATTATTATAATGGTTTCACGATGATCTATTTTGGAAAACTATTTGAATATGTTTACAAATCCATGCATACCACTGTATGTTATATTGAGAAATAAATTTATATATGTAAGACCGAAGCAAAGTCATTGTAAAATAGGTATGACGAATGTAGGATGGAAATTGTTCCAAAAATATATTAAATAATTATAAGGAATAATTAAAAAGAAAACCCACTGCCTACACAGTGACGTCTCTAGAAAAATTTCTGCCCGTTGGCAGCGCGAAAATGTTGCCCATTTTTTATACAGTCTATTTTATCATCCTTTCATGACCCAAATATTTAAGAAATATGTTGTATGGATACATTACTAATAAAATATATACCACTAAATCCAATTTAAATGCCATCTCTCTCTACTACAATAAACAATATTGCGAGTCCACGGTTTCAGATAAGTACATTTAAAAATACACCTGACAACTTTCAAAACTCGCGAGTTGACAGGCAAAAATATTACCTACCTATAATTCAAATATAATTCACAAATCTGCACGTGGCATTGCTGGACAACGGAAGTAAACTAGACATCGCGAACCCGACAGAAAATACAGTCCTGTTAAACCTTTATGTTAATTAATACATTTTGTTTCCAACCAGTGAGCTGAATTTTTGAATGGAAAGATATTTTCGTTATTGGTACTAAGTTTTTAGTTCCTATTTCTATATAATACACCTAATAATTCTCCTCGATTTGCCGCTCTTCGAGTAACTACCGCCCCCAAGCTACGCTCAATCTACCTACCCCCAAGGGACGTGACTGTGCCTACATATGTGTATAATAATATTACCAGCGCTCGAAATAACAAATTTTAAGAACCAGAGCGCTCAATAATTTTCCTAAAATTTCCCTCATTTTTTATTTTATAAATACCTACATATGACGGACATATTTGATTGTACTAACAGTCTTTAACTTCTAACATGCATATACATAGGTATATCTACTGACAATTTGATTTCTACGAAATATACTGTCAAAAAATGTATTATTCTCTTTTCTTCCTCTGTCCTCATCCAAGAGGTCCAATCACCTACCTCCACTGGACGTGCGTGTTTTGTAATTATACATATACATTATAAAATAACATACAGTGATTGAAAATGTCAAAAGGCGAAGTCCCAGTCTCTAAACCCAAATCATATAGAATAGTACAAAAGTCTCAATAATTATAATTTATTATTATTATAACAACTAAATATTTGCGTGCATTCGTGTATAGTTATATTTATTATTATTGGAGTAGGTAACGCTTTGGCTAGCACGCGTTCATGCAACAGACTTTGTTTTTTTATGACAACAAAGTCTGTTCGCTGAAGGCCG
Organism: Rhyacophila brunnea; assembly: GCF_057557595.1. Lineage (NCBI taxonomy): Eukaryota > Metazoa > Arthropoda > Insecta > Trichoptera > Rhyacophilidae > Rhyacophila > Rhyacophila brunnea. The sequence continues at coordinate 58,534,792 of NW_028232965.1, read as the reverse complement.
AAATCGAAATCGCCTAAAAATTCACCCACCAACCACCTATTTTAGATTTTTTTTCATAAGAATTTTAGGTCCTAAAGGGTGACTTTTAATTTGGCTGTCATATTAATATTAAAATATACAATTTATGTAGTTTATGTTTGGGTAATAAGTCAGTATCATGATCATTATATTGAATATAATTAGGGATTACAATACCGAATGAATATATCAATACCGGTATTTCTTATTGAATACCGGTATTCGTCAAAACTTATTATAGAAAAAAATAAGTACATACGTATCTATTAAAATCTATTTGAAATACTATTTTTTTGCAATCTACATACATTTATTATGTTGACCTTTATAAATATGTATTGATGATAATATTTTAGAACTGTTAATTTTTACAAATTACTAGTCCGGGTACAGGAAAATCTCTCTGAAATACAACGTTTGTTGGATGTACTATCAACGTTAGATCAATAGTTATAGAATAATTGAAGACATTAATTCGCCACGAATATCTTCTTTTTCGAAATACGTTAATTCATCGCCACAATTCTATATAAGTATATTTGAGGGATTTTGTTTTAATATTATGTAACTTTTGTTGGTTTCGGTCAATATATTTGCGTTTTGGCAGCATAAAATTTATACACTATATATTTATACAATATAGTAGTAAATAATGAAAAAATAACATTAATTCATTTTCGAAAATATAAACGTGTATGCTTTCTTAATACCGAAAATACCGGTATTTCGGTATCGATAAATAATTGAATACCGGTATTGCAATCCCTAGATATAATAATGGAGAGCACACCAAATTCAATTTCGTGTCCTATCTGTCATGTTATTAAATATTAATCAATAACTAGGTAACTGTCTTGTGATATAATGTCAAACTTGTTAGTGGTTAAGTGAGTATTTTATTGTAATGATTTATTGTTTTTATTTAATTCTTAATGGAATGCATTTCCACCATGAATTGACAGTTAACACCATAAAAAAAAGAAAACTTGTAATGTTGCTTGAAACCACAATATAACTTAATAAATGTGGTAGGAGGTCGATGTATTGGGAAATATTATAATGCTATGCAAAAAGGTTTCTTTTCTTGCTTGAAAAGTAAATCAATTCTATGACAATAATATGAAATCTTACTTAAGTTACCTACAATTCAATCACTTCAGCGTTCTTATTATATTTGCAGGCTCTAATTTTACAATAAACCTTTGAAAACATGTCAATATCTCTGGATAAGACACTAGTATTCGTAATTATTATGTCCTCGTACGCGATACCACGTCGTATCGGTGTCATTTCATTTTATGTAATCATTAATCGCTTCTTCAATTATTTTGAAAATAACCACTGTAGAAATTTGTGTTGTTTACAAGATTTTCTTGTACAGCAACTCTTTAATTCTAAAAGTTGTCAAATTCTTTCGAGATAATAATGCATGGCAAGAACAGGTGTACATACATGAAGACGTAAAATTTTAATAATCCGAAACAACTTTGTTTCTTAAATTTTATAGCAGCTATGGTTGATCGAATACATAAATCATTAGGTATATAATTTACTACATACTTTAAGATACTAAATTAAATGTTAATATGATAACATAGTATTAATAAAATTTATGTATAGTAAATTAGCAGCTAATAAGCTAGATAACACCCACGATGGCGTCATGGGTCCCAGGTTCGAATCATGGGTTTGGCAAGTACACATATTGTATTTCAATTTGTGTGTGACTCAGAGTATGGACCTATAAGGTTTACTTACTACATTACTCGTAAAAACAAAAACTGTTAATACAAATCTCCACTATATTATGATACTATTAGGATCGGACATGGTCGGATTGATAGTGTGAATAAGCAGCTAAATGCAAATTTAAATACACAATTCGTAGATAATGGTAGTGTTACAGTAAGCTAGATTTTAACATATTGAATCTATGTTAATGAATGATTTTGCTTCCATGTGTATCATTTTGAACGAACGTTTGATAAATTAAAAGTTTAATAAAATTAACACAGCTCGTGAGGTAAATTAGCATAATAACATAATACCAATACCGTTTCTAGTTTTTAGACTGCGGTGCTTATGGGTATTTTTATCAGTTCTAAATGCCTTTGGATGTGTTATGATCTTAATAATTATGGTTGCATTTCTCTTTAAAAAAAAAATCGAGACGAAATGAGGAAAATTTCGTGGCCAATGAATTTACATACAAATTTGACTAGCATTATGATAAAATCTTGAGTTACAGGACGTATTAAACCAATTAAACATAGGTACCGATTGATTTAATAAGAAAAAATATTTTTCTTCGATTAGACCATTTTCTTTCATTTTTTTGTGTTGACACGAGGTCTTTCTTTATTGAACAGAATTTGAATGTAATATTATATTATGTTATAAATACTATTGAATACAAAATATGGTCGAGTGTAGGGATTCCAATACCAAATGAAAATATCAATACCGGTTTTCGGTATTTCTTATTGAATACCGGTATTAATACCGATGATCATTGAAGCATGTCGGAAAAACAGAGGTATCTATCAATAACCTAATAAATAATAATAAAATTATGTATAGTTAATATAATTATGATAGAACTGCTGAATTTTACAAATACCTTGAATTTGATTTCGTAATCGGATTAAATATTTCTGAAACTATATAAAAGTCCATATTATGTTTTTGTGAAACTGTGTATTCTATCACATCTGAAATATCAGTTCGCCCTTTTCATATCCTTATTTTTTTAAATTATTTAATTACTTAATGGTTTATTTAGATCTTAAATGATTTTAAATACCGGTATTACAATCTCTAGTTGTGTGACGCTATGTAACTTTTATCACTTGACATTCTCAGTGTTAACGACCATTTTGCATTGAGAATATATTCACTCGCTCGCAATACAATCAACTTAGCATTATTATATTATTATTAAAAAATAATGGTACTTACTCTACATTTTTTTTTCGTTTTATCACGCTACAACGAAATATTTTCCAGGGATTGACACGAGTGCCGAGGGCGCGTGTTACCCACGCGCTCAGTCCTGGCGTGAGTGGCGCTGGGAGTGGCGGAAGTGGCGGCGCAACCAGCGGTGCGACTAGCGGAGCGGCGAGTGGTGGAGGTGGTGCTAACTTTCTTTCTGTTCCGCTCAATTGTGAAGGCGCCGCTTGTGAACCAAAACGGTCCAGAGCAAAAAAGATATCTAAACGAAGAGGAGCCATTAAACATCACAGGTACGTAACTACGACACGTACGTTAAAACAATATTACATACGTATTACCTATATGTATATATCTGACGGGTATATCCATCAATCAAAAATCATATATACAAATATATATATATAAAACCTTAGTAAAGCATATTGTCAAAAAATATGAAGAAGACATTAGAAAACTAAATCATAAAACCAACAACGTAACACTAACAAAATGGCTGAGCGGTGCCGACTACTCTACAACATAACTCCATAACCTGTTACCTTTAAAGTTTTGACTGAAGAAATATTAGAAGAATAAGAGTGATTAATGATTGTATTTTCAATTTTACTTGACAAAGTATCCTGGGAGAAGTCCGAGGGAAACGATAAAAGTCAAGATTAATATGCATAATTTGCCGGTAAACAAATTGTAGAATGGTTTTTAAACTTTTCCTGTTACACAAATGCACATGCACAATCTATAGTGTGAAACTTAATGCATATCGACATTAGTAAACGTTGCTATCAAATTAAATGTACTTATCACTAATTCCAACGAAACAGTAAAAACCAATCCCTAAATGCTTTAGTATTTTTCTCTTCTGTGGATAGAGATGTTAGAAATTTTCGTTTGAAGAGTTTTAAAATACTAAGCAGGCATCAGAAGGCCGTAAGCGAAATCATAGTTAAGTATTTTTGATAGATTATGGAAAAGCAGGTAGTAAGTATGTAGCATAGAAAACTCATTTTTAAGTCGCGATTTTTGTGGGAACATTATTAAATCAGTATGATATTTATTATATGCAGATCTCCATCCAATGTAAATACAATTATATTGAAATGTGAAATATAGACATTCTTCAAATTTGGCCATTCTCATAATATAACGGGTTACAAGTTTTTCCATGTAAATTTTTGCGTCTTTCAAATCTTTATGAGTATTTCTTGCCGAATTGTGTTTAATTTTAGTGTAAACAATATTTTGGAACAGATGTAAGCTTATACAAAAAAATTGTCAACGACCTCTTCAAAATCCCATTTTGCATTTCGATTTAGTCACCGTGAAAAAAAATGTCTGTAAGAAACTTCCCGACAATAATAGTCAGCTCATTTCGTGGCGACTTTCTTTTCAACAATGTAGGTACCTACCCACTAATACTTAAAATCTGAACATTCATTAGTCATTATAAACAATATACGAGATTTACATTATCGATATGTTGTGGCACATATATGTTTTGGTTCTACCACCCACTATGTCTCCACGCCATTTCTGGCATAAACTGTGTCGTGGCGAACGAAAGAACCCAAGACACTAGTTTTAAATAATGTTCACTTGAGTGTGAATAATAAATTCTTTGTTTAATTACTCCTATTGTTGCTTTAGTTTATCTCACGTGATAAGAGATCTATTTACTTAGAGAATACGTTTTATAACTTTGCAACTTTTCTTGCACTTTTTACTACACTGATTACCTCGCATAAAATTAGTGCAAAATTATATTCACTTGTATTAATTTATGTAACAATAAGAAAATAAATAGATTATATAATATGTAAAAAAATATTATATACATCATTTTCACCCTGGAGCCGGCGTGCAAAGTTATGAAGCAGCAACTCTGCCGTATGAGGTTGAACAATAATTAAAATGTATATTGTGTGTTGTTCTTTATAAGTCGAACTGTCAGAATTTGTGGACAAAATAACTGGTATAATATACCTCCTAATAATATAACAGTGAAAAACAGTCAAAAATAATTTTAATTGTTTTAAAGTTTAATGACATGTTATTTTCAGAATTCACGAGGTGAACGGCCATCGTTTTGTGGCGAAGTTTTTCCGTCAGCCAACTTTCTGCGCCTTCTGTAAGGAGTTTCTATGGGGATTCGGCAAACAGGGATATCAATGTGTCAGTAAGTGTTTTATAAATTAATAATTATCATTCGTCTCTATTTAACAAAATGCTTAGAAAGATTTGCGACCATTCTAGCACGTACTGTGAAGTAATAAAGTTAGTGCAATATTACCTAACCGATTTTTTTTAACGGTACATGTTCAAACACGCGCGTTAACATAATTTTACTCCCTACTTCAATTATAGTTTGTCAATGTATGGCTACGGCCGAATGTTGTAGCTTAACCACTGGGGAATGCCAAAAGAAATGGCGTATTTCAAAAAAACACTACCTTATTCTTAGGTCATTAATTATTATAAAGCAATCATTATTCGTAGGATGTTTATCACACTTGAATGGTCAAGGACATAGCTTATAAATAGTATCTTTAGAATTATTTTTGAATAATAAAATGCCTAATTCTTGTCAAATTTGGGATCACAGAGATTATCAGTATATTTTTTTATCGTAAATATTTCACTATAATAATGTCGATATAAATTATACTAATGGTTTTATAAATGCGTTTAAAAATTAATAAATGTGAAAAATATTAACACCACTGCACATTTATGTACTGAACTATGACTATATTCTAAAACATTAGAGCGAGAGGTTTAAAAGAATACTATTTTATGTAATAAAAATACTTTATGCATTCATTAAATGCTTAAAATAAATATAAGGGATAATAAGGCTTCAAAATTATATAAATAGATTATCTACAACGTTTAAGAAGTGTCCAGGATCATGGTTTGAAAATATAATAAAAATTCAATTTTGACCTACGACGAGCATGTGGGCCGTTAATGGCCGATGAATTTTGATAAAGTATCATAACTCCAAGAATGGAGATGAAGTGTGGCGCGTACATCACATCCGAGTTGTCTACGGGGACTTTTGGGAACTCAACATTATCCAAACTATTAGCGACTAAAATGACCGTATGAAGATAGACTGGACATAGGAAGATGACTTGAGGAGCCTAAGGTCCACCCTGGGCTCTTGCACCACCAGTGTATATTATAACCCCTCCATAAATAAAGAAGCTGCGCAGATTGTAATCATTCTGATGAGCATCGGTCGGTTCGTGGACTTTTTTTACAAGTTACCAAACTTACTGCTAGCAATACAGATTCATAATGGACACTTAATATTTCCAGTTACACAAACCAAACAGGACCCTTTTAAATATTGGTTATTTATTATATAAACACAGTATTACATTATAATAGTAAGGTAGAAAATACGGGGTGGTTTTCATCGTGTTCTCTTTTTTCCGTCCTATTTTTAAAAGACCCTCGCAACTAAGGAACACTCTTCACGCTGTGGTCGATCTATAACCGCATTCTTTTGAGTGTCATTTTTTTCTAAACCAAATTGTTTGTTTAGCCATGAACCATGAGCTGAATTCATGCGATAAATATTGATGCCATGTGTATTCAGAATAATTATGATAGGTACTTAGTTGATTCACGGATAGTGTACTGTCAGCGATAAATAAAACAATAACAGAGTTACGCTCGAGTTTCGAAGCTTTTGAAAGTTTGGCAGTCGGCCGCGTTGGCTCTACCCATCATTAATTCGATAACAAAAACATTTTTGTGTAGACATTTTAAATACTTATGTATATGTTTTGCTTCTTAGCTATGAAAGACTTTGCAAGAAAATATCCGAAAGATCTATACAAGTACCTACAAAGCGTATTGAATTTAATAGCTGTTAACCTATAGGTTCGCGCATGCAAATAATGCATACAGCTGCATTATAAGATCTCCGTGTCTTTGACCTATATAAGAAGAATTCAGCTCAGAAAATGAAATATTCCGTGTTATAACTTGTCCAGACCTATTCTCTCTGTACCTACCAGAATAATGTTGTTATATAAATGTAAATGCATTTTGATGCAAGTTTTTTCTAAGTGTTGTATGATGAATCATCATAATCCTTCAAACAATAACATCTGTGAAATATTATAAAATGTAATCGAGTATTTTTGAGTTTGTTCGGTATCAAATAAAGCGACTTTTTCAAAAAAAAAAAAAAACAATTTAGCATTCCTTTTTAGCCGGTACGCAATTTTTTAATGAAGTTATTTAAATGCGAACCGGTCTTTATAGAAAATAATAATTTGCGGCTAGCTTTCATACCGCAAAATACACTAATCTAAATATTGTGTTTCTCGGTCTCATAAATAATTTGGGTACCTACTATAATAATCCATATTATGTGCATGCCTATATGTAAGAAATGATACACAATATCAGTTTAATATGTAATTTACTATATTACCCAACTTTTACCAGTTTAGGGGGTAATTTTACCGGGGTGGAGAAAATTCGCTACAAGAGAGATGGTCATTAGTCACATTCTCAGCTCATTGTATATTTGGATGTAGTGGATATGATGGTGTGATGAGGAGGTGACTGCTGTGTGGAATGAAGACTTGGAGTTACCGGCGGAGATGGCGTGTTTATTTGATAGATTGACACGTACAGTTTACATAGATACAACGATAAAAGATAACAGCGAGGTGGGTATTTTCGCCCAAAGCACGATGATACTTAATGACAGTTCTCAACTAAGATAAATATTCGTTCAATCGCGATGGCTTTTTTATTGAAACCCATCACGATTGAAAATGCTTACACTGAGTATCCCAGGCCTTCGGTGAGAAAATGCATTTTCAACATAATAAATATTCCTAAGGTGAAATTTATAAGCAAGAAAAATATATGTATTAATAGATACTTAATGGAATTTGACAAACAGTGTATATTTTCCTTTTGGTGAGTATACATAGTGCCTGAAGATGCCGAAAGGCGAAACCCGGGTCGCAAAAAACGACTCAAATGAAATAGTACAAAACTTAAATCCATTAGAATTTAAAAATATATATGATAATGTTATTTTCAGCGTTTCTCACTGATTCAGCATTATACAAAACTGACGACGGCCTATGGATAATAATATAAACAATAATAATTAAATACATAATATTTGAGAACTATTCGTATGTCAGGATTTTGCTGACACTGCTTATTATTCGGGACTCGTTGATCGCCACACGTATTTTAAAATTTAAAGTAAACGTTTATAAAAAAATTAATAGCATGTCAATTTGAGCTTGCCACTGGATTCAAACCCACGGTTTTTGAAGATAGGACTACTTGGCAGTGAGTGCATTAATATCCAACATTTCGTAATTTCAGGAGGAATGTTAAATTTATGAAAATCATCAGTTAATATTATAATATGATCTGATTTCTCGTATACTTTTTTCAAATAAAATAAGTGAGTTAATATGTATTTTTTTTTTAAATACTATGAAGCCAGTTCCTGTACATGCGTCGCAGTTAGGGGAATTGTGTGACAATTTGCAAAAAATGTTCACGTTATAGTGAATCCATCGCACGTGTTTTGCGATCTTTGGAATTTGTTACACTTGAAGTCCGTGAGAGGAGGCGCAAGAAAGTTTACCCAGCAATAATAGACCTTATGCCTATTAATTATAACGACAATCCACATTCGCCAAAAATATTATTTCGTAATAAGCCCCTTCAATTAAAATACGGCGATGATTTATAATATGTCTTCGTCTCTCGTCTTATCTTTTATGATAAACATGTTTATAAGCAATCTTCGGTCTCGGCCGATGCCACTTATAAAAATCATGTTATTTGCCTTGGTAGGCATTTGTAAAGTAAAATTACTTGACAGAATTGGATCCCGCATTTAGTATATTAAGTTATAAGAAAGACAGGTGTATCGATAGTTTAAAGGATAAAAGTGATCACCCAGAAAGTGAAAGGTATGGGGTTGAAAACCATTCTTTTCTAGAATTTCTCTAATGTGTATGTTTTTGAGCTTTTGTTAAATATGTACATATTTCAATCATTACTGTTATGATTGAAATATTGGAATTTGATATTATCTTACCATAGATTTTATGTATATCTTATTTTAAATATAAACATTTTTTTGTAGATTTTATAAGTGGGTTCATACAATAAACCTATATGTGTAGGTAACTGACGAATATTATTCAAGACCTAAGTTTGATCTTTTAATGCTATCTGTCAATTATTGTAAACTAACCATCATTTTAAATAAATATAATACAATAATTAAAATGTACTTATGTACGCGCGTTAGAAGTTATACTTCTTTGGCGTAACAAAACAAAACTTGTGATAAACTAGATTCTTTGACTAGCTCTTAGTTATCTTGTTAAATTACACACTCAAGATAAAGTACCGCTTATTGGAACGCCGTTGGTTTATTTCTATACACTCTAAATTATATAATGGTTTCTCGTTGTTTTTATTTTTAAAGTACCAACTGTCACTCTGACGTTTGATCGTTTGTTTATGTAAGGAATTGCAAATGGTCGACAATAATAAATTCGCTGCCTAGGCAATGGAACAATTCTAAACTTTAATATTATACTGTATAACCGAGACGATTGCAGTACCATACCGTGGCGTAAAGGTAGTGCGTTCGGCTGATAACCGAACAATCGGTGGTTCGAATCCAAACGAGTGTGTTTTTTTCGTGTTAAAAAATAAATTATCTGTTACATGTCACACGCCAAAAATACACTCTGATCTGATTCCCCAAACGCGCCAAAAGAAGTATAACTTCAATAAATTTTCGAAATTCGGCGAAAATTAACTTTTGCAGATTAATAATGGGTAAATTGTCTTTTGTTTCTAGCTTGCCAGACAGCGGTTCATAAAAAGTGCCATGGAAAGTTATTGGGGGCGTGTCCTCAGTCGAGCTTTAACTCAGAGAGTACAATTGTAAGTAAATGTATTATTTTAATGCAGCTTTTCTATTTTTTTTTTCTTTTTAAATCGAAACATATTTTTTGCTAAAAATTCTTCTGCTATTTTAATTTGGCTTGCATTCCATTGGATTTATCGGCGACACTCGCGACCGCGATATCCTAATATAATTTTATCAGATTATCACATACGAGTATTCGCATCGTCGTGATACGAGTATAATATACGCTGAAATATCTATTTACTCACTCAAAATACCTATAAGTAATTATTCATAATCATTTTTTATAGTCAATATAACCTCCACAGAGCGGAGATTGTATTGACAGATTTTTGATTTTACGAGAAACGGAATTAAGCCTCTTGCTCGAACTATTAGGTACATACTGTGGTCCAAACACATTGAAAGACAACATGTGAATTTTCCAGACACAAGGTTCAAACCCAGGACCCACGACCATATGAACCAATACGGTAACCGTTCGCCAATTTAGATACCTATAGGTACCCATTCGCTGCGGACATTTTAATTAATATTTAATTACCACATTTAAATAACATGCTAATTATGTATAATGGCCACAATGGGCAACGCACCAGTTGCATTGGACGCAGTGAATGGGTTAATATTGTTTTCTTCACTCTCTGTTTTAGTAGTGATAAATCTATATGATCCTTTTATGTTATGGATTTATCAACAGCTATTTTATGATTAACGACATATTTTAAGGTTCATCTGTTTATTTGTAACACTATAATGCGTAAGTTTAGTAGCACAACTATACCAAGTTTTAATACATTGGAATAATGGTACCTAATGATGATTCCACAAGGGATGTCACTAGGCGCTAGACACGTACGAAATATAGTCAAACAAGAATGCAACTAGTGACTAGAAAAAATGTAAAAATGACACACAATATTATAAATCTATCCAAATTGGTCCTCATTTATTCCATTGAATAAATTTGTATTGCAAGCTCTATGATAATAAATATCACCATTTATTAATAATATTATATTATATTCATAATCTAGAAAAAAAAACTATTTTAGATTGTAACACCACTTTCAATTTCAAGACCTCTAGTAGTAGGTAATATCTAATTATCGACATTCTTTGTGTTTACTATTTACTATTAGTATTAATAATTATATTGCTGTAAAATGTAATTTTATCGTGTTCCTATTTACTATCTCTATGGATACAGATTTAAAAAAAATATGTAAGTACCAACTGATAAATAATGCTATCAACTCATCAAATATGATAGGTCTGAAATAACTGCATTTTAATGAAATTGAAATATCTGACGTGGAAATAATTGACCAAACGATTAATTTTAGTATCTTAGGGAGCGGTTCAAGATTGACCTTCCTCATCGATTTCGTCCACATTCCTTCGTGTCTCCGACTTTTTGTGATCATTGCGGATCGTTGCTTTATGGATTTTTCCGACAAGGACTCAAATGTGAAGGTATTTATTTATTTATTAGAACTATATTCTTTTGCAACACGGTCATCAATTTATATGTAAAAAAGATGAAAAATTCAAAGCGGATTTGAATGATATAATAGTGTCAAATTATTTTGAATAAGGGAAATACATAAATTGGTTAGGTTAGGTTAGGTTAGAAATAAACCAATTAATCTTATTTACCGTGATTTGGAAAAAAGAATCACATCAATACCTTTACCGACCTCAGTATATTTATTATGCTATTATTTCACTCTTTGGAGGCCCATATTATAATCTTCTTAAGATAGAACATGAAAAAAAAAAAGATTTGAATGTAAAAGTTTGTTTAGATTATTGATGTTAGTTTATTATTAATTATTATTTTCCATTAAAAATACTTAATTGTAAATATATAATTTTGAAATCGTTTTCAAAATATTTGTATATTTAAGTGAGGTCGATAAAACAGATTCCTGTGTAAAATATCGATAGTTTTAACATACTCAATAATAGGTAGCACTATTTTCTATTCTATCGAAAGTGAGAATGGTACTGATAGTACAATTCATATTATAGGTACCTATATAAATCAATTGTCTGCGAAATGAAATGCTAGATGGATAATAAAGGATACGTGGTGTTTTGGTGTACCTACGATTTACGATGTACATACTTATCATATTATAGTTTAACTTTATTTTTAAAAATAGGATGGATATTAATCTATATATATAAAAGAAAGTCGGGTTAGTTACACCATTTATAACTCGAGAACGGCAGGAACGATTTTTATGATCTTTGATTTGTTGGATTTGTCTCAGCCCCGAATAGCAGAATAACTATTAAAACATCGGAAAATTTTACGGAAAAGAAAATTATGAATAAAATTAATTTTCTCATACATTTTGACATTTTGAACAATGAACCATTCGCAAATAAAAGAAAATCACAAAAAATTTAAATCCGTATACAACGCCATCTCTTATACATGACAGAAACAATAAACAAGAAACAAACAAACAAAAGAAAGAATGATAGTCGAAATGTCTAACTGACAATGGTGTGGTATGCCTAACATTTCGTGCTCCATGTCAACAGCTGAATTTTCTTGAAAACGATACTCATTGCGATATGACAATCGCTGAAGCAATTGTTTCTGCATCTCTAAGTCAGATACGCACTTTATTTACTATCATTATTTCGACATGCTTCTCATCGAATCCACCTGAACTGTAAAACAAATACAAGGATGACATGTCAGAAGACATTTTACATCGAATTCGTGTCAGTTCAGGGAATCCCGATCTCGAGGTGAATGAGGAGATACATAACCAGGCTTTGCTTTTGATCGAATACATGTGTCACCTCATGTGTGGCAGTTTTTTAGTCAAGTTAGGAATGCCAACGCCACATCGTGGAATGAACGACGCTTTCAATCGAGAATTGGAACGTTATCGTGAATATGATCGAGATGCATTGAACCAATCAGTTCGAACGAATGTACCACTGTTGAACCCTCAACAGAAGGAAGTGTACGATACGTTAATACGTTAATGAAGGCAATTGATGATGGAAATGGTGGCTTATTTTTCCTCGACGCGCCCGATGGAACTGGGAAGACATTCCTCATGTCATTGATTTTGGCTACTGTTCGTGCGAGATCCGAAAATGCTGTAGCAGTTGCTTCTTCTGGGATAGTGACCACGTTGTTAGAAGGATGCCGAACGCCTCATTCAACGTTGAAATTTCCGACTGAAAAACCGACATGCAACATTGCGAAATACTCAGCAATGGCCAAAGTTTTGTTAGCAAGTAAAATCATCACCTGGGATGAATGCTCAATGGCGCACAAACGCGCATTGAAAGCGCTCAATCTAACTATGAAAGATCTGCGCAATGACTCAAGAATTTTTGGAGGCGCAATGATTCTACTATCTGGCGATTTTCGCCAAACACTACCAGTCATTCCAAGATCGACCGCTGCTGATGAAATAAATGCTTGCCTTAAATCATCGACTCTGTGGTACTATGTGAAGACACTTCAGCTGACGACAAACATGCGAGTTGCATTGCTAAACGATCCATCTGCCGAAGATTTCTCCAAGCAATTGCTGACTATCGGTAACGGCCGTGTTCCTGTCGATGAATCGAGCGGATTGATTTCGTTTCCACTGAATTTTTCTAAATTTAACTAAGTACGAACTCATCAACAAAGTGTTACCAAACATCATTGCTAATCACAAACATGACAATTGGTTGAGTGAACGAGCATGCTTGCGGTAAAGAACAAAGATGTGGATCACTTAAACTTCACAATTCAAAATCAAATCGTTGGTCCACTGCATTCCTTCAAATCTGTCGACTGTGTAACAAACGAAGACGAAGCAACCAACTATCCAACTGAATTTTTAAACTCATTGGATCTGCCTGGCTTGCCACCGCACAATTTACGACTGAAGGTTGGCTCGGTAGTCACCATTGAATTGAAATTGAATTACGATATGTGAACTTACCAGACCCAGGATTCGAACCTGGGACCCTCGACATTATAGACCGGCGCTTAATCCACGCGGTCATCGTGTGTGTACAGTGTGTACAGTTCAATATAATTAAAATACTTTTCAATTTGATTTGATTTTTGCAACATTTATTGAACTTATTCATTTTGAGTATTCATTTTAACTTAATAAAAAACTGAATTTAATTCAGCTAATAAGTTAACACAAGATTATTGATTCTGAGGCGGTACGAAGTTTGCCGGGTCAGCTAGTGTTAAATAAAATTGTATAGGTACTATATATACATGCGCAAAGTAAAATGGAGTATTTTGTATTTATTACTAGCTGAAGTACCCGGCTTCGCACAGGGTCGCTTCGTGGTTATATTTATCTTAGATATTTGAAAAATAATAAAAGGTAATTATTTTTTAAATATGAAAATAATTCTAATAGGAGTAAAGGTCAAACATAAGAACACTAAATTAAAATCGAATCCAAAATATGAAAACGTTATTAATGTTATTAATATGTAGTAAAAAAAAAAACAAAATTGGATGGAACAAACAAACAACAAACTTTGTATGTTATATAATAATAATTTAGAAACCTTCGTAGGTGTGCGCACACAACTGACAAAAGGTTCATCGCAATCGGATGAATGGTATAGGAACGCATACGAATAGTAGAAGAAGATGATTTTCTAATTTAGAAATCTTCGTGGGCATGCGCACGACAACTCACCAAAGTTTCATTGCAATTGGATGAATGGTATAAGAACGAATACAAATAGAAGAAGATAGAATAGAAGAAAAAGAAGAAGAAAATGGTTGTATCAATTCAGAAACCTTTGCGGGCGTGAACACAACACTTAATCAAATTTTCATTGCAATCGGATGAATGGTATAGGAACGCATACGAATAGAAGAAGAAGAAGATGGTTGTACTAATTCAGAACTCTTTGCGGGCGTGCTCATAACAACTGGTCAAAATTTCATCGCAATCGGATGAATGGTATAAGAACGCATACAAATAGAAGAAGATAGAATAGAAGAAAAAGAAAATAGTTGTAACAATTCAGAAACCTTTGCGGCGTGAGCACGACACTTCACAGTGATCAAAATTTCATTGCAATCGGATGAATGGTATAGGAACGCATACGAATAGAAGATAGAATAGAGGAAGAAGATGGTTGTACTAATTCAGAAACCTTCGCGGGTGTTGGCACAATTACTGACGAAAATTTTATTGCAATCGGATGAATGGAATAGAAACGCATACGAATAGAAGAAGAAGAAGAAGAAGATAGTTATACTTATTCAAAAACCATTGCGGCTGTTACCACAACAACTGACGAAGGTTTCATCGCAATCGGATGAATGGTATAGGGACCATACGAATAAAAGAAGATAGAATGAATAAAAGAAGAAGAAGATGGTTGTACTAATTCAGAAACCTTCGCGGGTGTTGGCACAATTACTGACAAAAATTTTATTGCAATCGGATGAATGGTATAGGAACCATACGAATAAAATAAGATATAATGAAGAAGAAGAAGAAGATGATGATTTTTCTAATTCAGAAACCTTCATGGGTGTGCATGCAACCACTTACCAAAATTTCATTGCAATCGGATGAATGGTATAGGAACGCATACGGGACAGACACACAGACAGACAGACAGACATTCATTTTTATATATTAGTATAAATAGCCTATACTCTTCTCGCATACGAATAGAAGAATATAGAATAGAAGAAGAAGAAGAAGAAGAAAAATAAGATGGTTGTACTAATTCAAAAACCATTGCGGGTGTTACCACAACAACTGACGAAGGTTTCATTGCAATCGGATGAATGGTATAGGGACCATACGAATAAAAGAAGATAGAATGAAGAAGAAGAAGAAGATGATGATTTTTCTAATTCAGAAACCTTCATGGGTGTGCATGCAACCACTTACCAAAATTTCATTGCAATCGGATGAATGGTATAGGAACGCATACGGGACAGACAGACAGACAGACATACATTCATTTTTATATATTTGTATAGCCTATACTCTTCTCGCAAGTGCAAGCAATAAGTTTACAAAGTTTTATCGCAATCGGATGAACGGTATGGCTGCGCATTAAATACGAACAAACAAACACACAAACACACAAATATTAATTTTTATATATTAGATCATAGCTATTAGGTAGTTTACTCTGATACAATAATATAAGTAATTGAAGTAATTTTATATTTTATTAAGCACAAAATACCAGCTATTGAATTTGTAGATTAGTCGACACATCGCTGTTTTGCTTAAATATTAATCGCAGTCATGTGCATGTTTGAAACTAAAATTAACATTATTTTATTGGTGATGTATTTGACTTGTGCATGCACTGCAGACATACTAATACAAGATTTTTATTTTGGTATCACTGCAAGAAATTATGAAATAATGTTTCGTGATAATAATAAATATCTACTTACTGAAAAATGAATTTGTCTTATTATTGTGACAATATGACTTTTTGACTTCAATAGGTACAAACATTTTTTTAAATCACTATTAATATACTTGATAGAAAGATATTATAAGTACCTATTATAAAAAGAAACAGTTAATTGTTATAATACTGAATGTCATGCCCCCCACATCCTGTAGCGGGCCCCAGGGCTAAGATCTTTGACGGCCCCTCTACCTATCGCTAAGGATAAGGACAGTGTGACGCTCTACAGTAGCGTTTTCCAAATGGTGTATGCGGTACAAATTAATGTGTATATTTAATGTTTTTTGTATATTTTAATAAATCCATTTGAATTAAGAAGTTGTCGAGTATTGATACTCAATTAAAAAAATATATCATACAACCACATAATTTTAAATAATAATATTATTGAAGGAAAATATACTTTTTTAGAAATTGTGATGTGTGTTTATCTCACTTATCTGGTCGACTCGCCTCGCCGGGATCCTCCTGAGCCTGGCCACCCAGACAACAGCCGTCAGCCCGTCATTGTAGGGGCCATGCTGGACGAAGACGAATGAAGGACGAAACTGGTTTTGCTATAAATATAATTGTGGAAATACTACGAAAATTATAAAAATATAACCAACCTAATTTTTATTTCAAATATAAAAATATGAAGTATTTTGGGTACGGTTTATGGGTATTATTATTGGATATTATTTACTTTAAAGTATAATAATATAATAAATGTAACTAAACTTAAGTAGCATTATCTCAAATAATATCTAGTTCCCTTGAATAAGTTTTTGTTTATCTTATTATCGATATATTATCGATATTCTATATTATGCTGATGTAGTGATGTGACAATATTAATTTATATCTCGATTGCGAATGTTTCAGTGATAAAACCGAAAACTGCGCGAATTAACAACAGCGGAACCTGCTGTGGAAATTTAGAAACTGTCCAAAAAGTTTTTCACAGAGGGCGCCGCGACGCGCCACAAAGTTCTGTAATGTAATAAATGTCAATACGGATAATAATATCATAGTCGGGAGTGTTTTTATGTAATTTTGATAAAGATACTACTGTTGATATTTATTAATATTTTGTTTGAGCAAATTTTGTCCACCTAATTATTTTCATTACCTAGTCTGGAAAACTCTCGTATTTTTTTTTCATTCATAAAACCAACCTTAGAATATCGTATAGTTATACAATGTATTTGAATACCATTATGTTATTATATTAAGAAGGTGGTGTACAATTTTCAGATATTTAACTTATAGTGACATGACTTCGTTTATGCATACAGGTACATGGTAACGAATATTTGAATGACATTAATTATTTTGAATTTATTATAATCCATTAGCCAATGGTTAATATGCAGATCGCTTTTTAGCTTTTTATTGAGAATATTTATACTCACGTAATTACTATCTACGGTAAATTATCGATTCTATTTTCATTAAATATTTAGATCAGTGAATATATTATAATAAATATTGTATAGTCTATACTCTGTACTATATCTATAGGTAGTGCATGCTTCGTAAAACGATGAGTCATGTAAATTAGTTATACGCAGGTAGATACTGTTCGTTGATTTGAACAAAGTAAATTAATCGTACCTTGATAAGTCATGTGTTTGCGTTTGACAGTGATGAATACACGACAGTTCGACTATTTTTAGATTGTTTGTAGGTACTTACTAATTTTCGGTCCGTGTCTGTAAAAATCATTCCGCAAAATAATATTGATGAATAAAATTGGCACCAGACTACCTGAAAAAATATCTTGCACACGGTTTCCGGGAGTCATGTATTTCATAATCGAATTCATTGCGAGTTTATCGATTGAATTATTGCTGCGAAGTGTTTTTAGTTCACATGATCATTTTGCTACCTACGTGTAAATATTTCAAATGAATAACCGACTTTAGCCCTTTCTAATTACTAGATGGAATATACACATGAATTGACTTACGATAATTCCAGACCAGTTATGACCGGATTTAAGATATGACCGAGGGTAAACGCACGGTAAAGTCAAGTCAAGACCATCGAAAAATTATTACATATTATATGGATAGTATCTGGATCTAGGCGTCTCCAAGAACCCCTGTCGCTTGCCAGTTTTTTTGCGTTCTTTCAGGTCATACCAGCATCCCGTAGCACCACCGATACACTATAGTATTTAACGAACCCTCCTGGACGCCTGAATCCGGTTGGCTTGAAGAATAGGCAAGCCAGGTTGATTCTCTTTTGACATCCGCAGCATGCGGCCAAGCCATGTCCAACGTTGCCTCTTCACTCTCAGCGTTGCGAGAGGCTGCATTATAATAATTGGTACATAATACAAAAAAAATGCTGATAAATTTAAGACCACTCGTAATAGTTGACATACACAATATTAATATACTTATGTAATAATGTATAATGTACCTACAAAGAAAAAGAGGTTTCCCTTACTACCATAGTAAAAGTTTGTTGACAATCAATTAAAACACATTTTTTAGCACAAAACAATTTTATTTTTCACACAAATTTCATACCGCCTGAAAATAGTTTTGCTCCTAAACTAGTATTTTAAATGATCCAATAACGGTGCATATTGTCTTGCCCTCTTCCATTGAATTAATAATAATGATACCCTGTGTATTATTAAAAAAACAGCCAAAAAAACGGTCTTCAATTTCTGCGGCACACTATCGCCAGTCTCTATCCAATGTTTGACTGCTGAATTTGCAGTGGTGACTGATGAATGTCATTGATGATGAGTGGAGTCAATGGTGGTGGATCCACGTTTGTCGTTAGTCACAAATATATTATACACAAAGTCTTTCGGATCGCTGTTAGAAGTCGTCAACCACTGCGCTAAATTAATATCAATTCGAATGAGTTTTTGGTCGATAGTCAACAATCGCGGGTGCCGCACCCTTCGCGTAGACAGCTTTTTTTCTCTAATTATTATTGTTCGTGAACGATACCGTAGGCCCATTCACTTGACATTTCTACATCCTCAGCAATCTAGCTCACACTCGGCGGTCTTTCATGACATTACCATGGATTTTCCAATGACCTTATGAATGATTCTTCAGCGCGCATGTGTTACTTTCTGCTTATTTTGCAGAAATTAGTTTTTTATACCTGGTTATATTTTAGTTATTTCTAAACGTAAATTTGCTTCTATGACAAGTTTCGTTCTATATTTGTTTTTTTCCTACAGCATATAAAAGAATCCTGCTACACATAAATACGTCACCAAAGTGACATTCAAATATTATTGCTCTTTCTGAAACATCTTTAAAATATTTATTTCATTGCAAACAAAGATTTGGTTTTAAAATTATCTATAAAATTTTTATCAGAGAATGAGTAGTTATCAATATATTTATTATATGAAAAGTATTCTATTAATCCTCCGTTGTTTGAATAAAATAAATAGGTAGCTGATAAAATTTTCTGAGAAGTATCACTTTAAATTATTCATAATTTAAAATTATAATTTTATTATATTACTTAATCCTTTTCATGTTTTTTCTCAGAGAAAATTTTCTAAAGTTTCAAAAATTTTTATCATGCTCTTTGGTAGTTAATTTATTTTTAACGACTGTATTTAATTTGTATATAACAGTAAAACCATTTACGTTGGATTGTTGTAAGGTTATTAGCAGATTATTTGCCTGCCAATATGCTAATTGCAAACATGGTTAATTGCAAACACAGCTAGTAAAAAAGACATACTTCACAATAAAATTATTATTGCAATGGAAAATTGCTCTAATCGAACTTCAAATTTAATAACTTGCCTCTAGATCAGTGGATCTCACGTGAAATTTAACTGTGGCCGCATAATTGACATTGACAGTTCTATAGAAACGTCTGGTGGCCGCACCAAATTTTACTTTAGTTGAGATTGAAAAAATTGAAGCTAAATTTTATTTATTAAAAAAATTGATCAATTTATTTATTGACAAGTCCATTTAATAAAAGAGATTTGAACATTTTAGTACATGTCTAGAAATAATGCAAATGGAAATTCCTCAATACTCATTTTTTTCAATGCGAGCTGCATGACTGCTTCTAAGTTTACATCTGTCAGCTAGCTTCGATATTTGTTTTTTATAAAGTGCATTACACTGAATGATCTTTCACAGTATACAGTAGTAGGCAAAATCGACAATATTAATAAAGCAATTGTTGCCAATTGACTTGATTCTTGTTTAACGTATAACTTCGACCAAAATTTTTCAACCGTGGTATTATTAAAATGGTTTTTAAGGACTTGGCCATAACTCATTTCCAAAACGCATATTTAACGTTAGCCCAGTTAATTAAATTAAATAGGTACCTACTGAAAATGGTGTTGGTGGCCGTAGCAAAATTCTCTGGTGGCCGCACATGAGAACCACTGCTCTAGATAATCATCGAACTTCGCTACCTTCTATTTCTGTGGTTACTTCCCATAAGCTGTAAATACATGCCCATGGTTGATTAAATTTACGCAATTATTGCATGCAGGTAGGTGCATTTGTTCAGGGTGTTCAGTGCCATTTGAATGTACGCATGCGATCATCGCATAAGAAAATCACACCACTATAATATTACATTCATAAATTACTCATAGGCAATGCTAAACTGGATTCAGATTTGTGATAGTTTATGCTCGAATCGGTTTTTGTTGTGAAAGAAACACGTAGATTTATTTTGTTTTAATCTTTGAATTTTTAATGGACCCTGATGTATTTATATTGTCAGAGAGTTTGAAACATAATTCAATTATTCTATCTACGGTGTAGTGTAGATTGTAGACCTCATTGATGAGGGTCGTGATGTCTCTCGGAGTATTGTTCACGTGTACACTCTTTGTATTTTTCAGTCTTATGTCAGTTAGATGTATGGCCTTGTATTTTGCCATTAAGAATTAGTGTAGTTGTCCAGATTTTAAATTTGAAAATCAGTTACAGAAACGTGATATAATTTGATGAAGCCAAATAATTGGTTTTCATTTTCGAGGACTTAATACGTCATTCGGGTCTTAGTCAGTCAATACAATGTAGATATATTTGTCTACGTACCTAGTTGACGCATATTTTAACGTCATCTGTGAGTATCTGGAAGGATAATAATTATATGTTGTTCAAGCGCATGATCGCCTTAATGATTGCCAACAGATCGCAGGGCAGATAAAGCCGTGGCAGCGATCCACCCTGCATCGCATCTCATCGCAACCAAACTAATTACGACATCTCATCTTATCATAACTGTTCACTTTATTAAACGTAGCTAGGGTGTTCGTTTCATGTATTCTATTATACGGCAAGTCATAGTAGATTTATAAATACTTGAGGAGAACCTTTGGAAATTCAAAAATATTAGCATAAGTTTTAAAGAGTTGTATGTTTTGTTCTTCAAAATTACGTGGAAATTACTTGTGGCCGCAATTCTGAAGTCTTCATCTTTTGTATATCCGTGCATAAAATTGTGAATCTATAATTTCCCCATCCACGCCTTGGCCACTGCTATTTCCATGCCATTGAGCTCCACCGTAGCGTCCAAGCTAGCAGATTACCACGTCTTTCACGGTTTACTTAGCGCCTTAGTTGCAATTTACTCCATAGCTTCTGTAAATTATTAAGGCCTATTCAAGCTCAATAAAAAACTTCTAATAAATCACTACTCTTAGGGATTGCAATACCGAATGAAAATGCCAATACCAGTTTTTCGGTATTTCTTATTGAATACCGGTATTTCTTAAACACTAAAAAGACATAAGTAGGTGCTTATCAATAAATATAGCTATTAAAATATTTTTAAAATATCATTTTATAGCAAAAACCTACATGTATTGATCATAATTGTAGAACTAGTGATTTTTTACAAATAATTTGAATATATTGATAATTTTAACTAAAGCCCTCAAAAGTTCATCAAGTGCAAATAAACACGGTTGCAGGTAAAGCTTCTTAAATTGAACGCTTGTACAGTCATCAATAATTATAGAATAATTGAACATTTTTGTCACGGATGCTATTTCGAAATAATATTATGATAATTCATCGCGACTATTACTCATATAAATATATTTGATGAAATTCGTTTCATTATTTTTTCACCTCTGTTGGATTCACTCAATATATTTGCATTTTAGCAGCACATAACTTATAATTCATTTTCAAAAACGTAAACGAGTGTGCTTTCTTAATACCGAAAATTCCGGTATTTTGGAATTTTAAAACCGGTATTTCGGTATTGATAAATATTGAAATACCGGTTTTGAAATACCGGTATTGCTATCCCTAGCTACTCTGTTACAGTAGATATTCGATCTTTTCGTTTACTTCCCTAAGGGTCTAATAGTATTTAGTGCTAACATAACACTTATGTATTTGAAGGTGGTTAATTTTAATGCTACTATCAAATAACGAGTTGCGGTCTCAGAAAATTTCGGATGGCGAATATTTGTGGCGATACGAGGAATTATAGCTGGTCCCTCTTTCGTGACGCCACGCGCGCCCTCCGACCGTTGCAAAATTATTTACAGAGAACGCGACAACACCCTATTAACCTAATTGGCAGTCAAACAATCGCGGTTCAACTGAAATAGCATTTTTGATAGCATTTGAAGTTGGCATTGACCGATCACAATCTTTGACAGCTGACGTACGCGAGAAAAGAACGGTGATATGGCGTCGACTCCTGCTGCGGATTCATTTAATGCACCGACACCGGCCAGGTATTTCTGTTTGGGAAATCAGTCATATATTTTGAAGGTCAAAGTGAAGAGATTTTCGCGGTCAGCCAGGGCTGCTGTGTATCTCGTGGACTAATCTAACATATCTACGATCAGTGTATTTATAACGACAGAATAAGATTCATAACGTTCAATTATATCACCCACGCATTTCGTAAACAAATAATTGAGCAATCAACACAGGTAATTGCAAGGTGAAATACCCACCCAAAAAATTAAGAGACATACTTACCTATTGTTTTATTTATAAATTTTGACTTCGTCGATGGGTAGGTACGTATTTATTGAGTAATTTAGCAATACAAATAAATTTTCACAACCATTCTTCCGGAAAATAAGTTTAAAAACATTTATATTTTAATATTATTTATATATAATATACTCGTAATATGCACTGCATTATGAGGTTTGACATATAATAATTATTATTTTCATTAATGAATATAATATTATAATATGCTTACTAGTTGTACATATTATATTGGTTGAGATTCTCTTTTTCATTAAGTTATTCTTTAGTAATCGGGATATCACCGTAGGTATGTGTTATATGCAAGAACCAAGTATAAAAGAATATGCTTTATTATTATAATCGAGGAAATCTATACAGATAAGTACATACTAAACTTACCTACCTAAGGTATATACATTTATGTTAAAATTAAGGTAAATATTAAATTATTAAGATTCGATATTTTTGAAAATTACTGAGAAATTTTAATAGATATATCTAAAATATTTCAGCTAAAATTGATATATAATATAAATGCTTAGTTTCTTATGATTGTATCAATTATTTTTGGAAAATTAATTAGAAGATGAGTATTTTCTAGAGTAATATAAGTATAGGAAATGCTTTAACTGCGAACTCGTGTGTTTCTGGCAAAATGACAGCCCATCGGCGTCGGCAATTCAATCAGCCTACTGCTGCTATCTGATCACGCGTCACAATGTTCCTCCCGCCAGCAAGGGAACGTACTTATACCTACTACCTGAATTAAACCTGTAGAATTTAATATTAATTATATTTTCATTTCTTATAATATTTAGTATCAAGACCTGACAAATAAGTGATCGAATGAATGCCTTCTTTTTACAAATATCAATTCAAAAACTTTACAGTAGTTACGTATCTGGATTTTCAATTCCGGGATCCTGCTGGAAAATATTAGAAACACGATATATAAGGTTTACATTTATCATGATTTTTAACAACAGCAACGTGTTTTGGCGACAAACGGTTGGTTGATAAATAAATAATTACAAGATAAAAAGAACTTTTTATATACCACGTTTTTAAATTGTCTGTTGAATCATATAAACTTGGCAATTCTATGTATTAATAAATACTTTTTTTTGTACTTGATAGAAATACTGAATAAATATAGAATACTGAAATGTCATTTTGACATTTCATATTGATTTCCATAGTCATGCAGGTATATATTATTAATTTAGTTGATAGGACCCCCTTAGCAACCAAAAATAGTGTTTTACTTTTTACGATTTTTTTCTGAAATAACTTTCCATACAAAACAGAATTAACTGAAAATGAATTCAATTCTACTTAAATATGGCTAAAAGTATTAAAAGAATGCATTGTCATCGTGTTCTGATGTATTCTAAAAGTTTCAAATGTCTATCTAGTCGGGAAGCTAGTTAAATTTTGACTATTGCATGGATTCCAGTATTGAATACATACTCATAACGTAGTTTTTGGATTGAAAATTCTCCCCGCAATTGCAGTCCTTACTATTTATAATATATGTTTCAAGAATCTCTAAAACTCTGTGACTACACTACACATTCATGTCGGCGGCTAGAATGTGCAGAATTCAGGATAAGTAGGTGGTATATTATATTAGGAAGTAAAGTTACGAATATCGTAGTAGATTTTTGGGTTTCCACCGTATGTCCTTCTTTCCTCGACGTTTCGGGCTCGTTGCAGAGGTCAT
This sequence comes from Rhyacophila brunnea, assembly GCF_057557595.1. Classification (NCBI taxonomy): domain Eukaryota; kingdom Metazoa; phylum Arthropoda; class Insecta; order Trichoptera; family Rhyacophilidae; genus Rhyacophila; species Rhyacophila brunnea. Next base: position 58,509,747 of record NW_028232965.1, on the reverse strand, counting down.
TATCAAGAGATGATATGTTTTATGATGAAATGTAGTGTAGGATTGACACATTACTCTAAGCAAAGTTTTCTCTTAGGTAATCGGATTCCTTTTGACATTCTTAGAGAAACGTTTACATTCATATAGCTACACTAAATTTCATCATAAAACATATCATCTCTTGATAATGGCATCTGCAACGACCCCGAAACGTCGAGGAAAGAAGGAAGGACACGCGGTGGAAACCCAAAAATCTACTACGATAAAAAACAACCGTGATAGCCTCAAACATTTTATAAAGTTACGAATGTAAGCATATACCTACCTTGCTATGGTTATTTATTAAGAGATTTCTTTCGTAAAAAGTATATCATTAGTTTTTTCCCTTTATTATGGCATATAGCAGCATTTTTATTTAATTTTATGAAAATATTTTAATTTCATCGCATTTATGTATAATTCTGTATTATTATTAATGTCATTATTTGTTTATCTTTCCGTTGCGATCAAAAAACACTAAACGCAATAAACATAATGCCATGATTCAAAAACTATTCAATAAATTCCGCTAGTACCTACGTCATAATACTAACTACTTAATTGCATACATTTAAATATTTGAACTCATCCGTGAAAATATAGAAAAGTAGTTGTGTGTTACTTACTATAAACGCTGAAAATATACCTGTATACCTATCTGTCTGAATTTTTCAATAGGGATAAGATATATGCGACTCAGTTCGGTCCAGAGTAAGTCATTGATATTAAAAGAAGCAGTTCGTTGATGCTCAATCGAAATGACTTTGAGCGCAAGCTTTTCCAGGGTCAATCGACTTCACTAGACAGCGAGGTATGTTTGAATTAAACAGACACTAGTAAAAGTTCATACTGATGAAAGTCTTTTTATACGCTAACGTAGCAGTAGGTATGTATCTGTATGAAGTGTTTACTAATTTATAGAAGTTACAGATAGATTGATATTGAAATATTTTGGAGCAAAGTTCTTGTTATCTAAATTATGTTTTCTTTTAATTTTTAGTATTGACACGGGTTGGCCAACAAAATAAATAAAAATATTTAACTAAAATATAATATTATGTACTTATTAATTTTTGTAAATGGTAAATATCTTCGAAGTAGCGTAGTTTTAAGTAAGTAGTAAAACAAGACAGTTCGGTTCGATCATTAATAGGATTTAATAGTAAGTACACACGCACGTTCATGCTCGATGGTTTTACGCTCATTCCAACATGTCTCAACGTGTGTACCATCTGGCTTGATGGTTTTTTGTTCAACATCGAACAAATTGCGCTATTCAAAAAAATATTGAACGTCCGTTATTCTTGCTCGATCCAGTTTGGGTGAGGGAGTGAGGACGTACCGACAGGGCTCGTGTGGCCTCGCTCTCACTCGTGGTCGTAGTAGTGGCGGTGAGATAGTGGCCTCACAGCATCTTGTGTCGAGTTGCTCGACTGTGTGGACGCAACGACGAGCATGCTTCCCTGTCAACATGCTCGATCGAGCAAAACCGTCAAGCAAGAACGTGCGTGGGTACTAGGCTTAAGGTTCTGCAGATTCAAATCACCGGTCTATAGCATTGTCCCTCAACCTTTTTACACCGGCGGGCCGGTACAAATAGGATTAATATTTATATAGTATTTTGTTAATTACTTCTTACATATTAGAATATAAATACATAACAGACATATTATAACAGTTTGATTGTCAATACAAAAAATATAACATACAAAATCTATTGCTTATTGAAATAATCAGGAACCGATTAATTAAACGGTAAATAGTTAATTATCTAAGAATCCGGAATTTTAAGAAACTTCTCTGCTGCTGCATCTTTGGTAGAATAATAATTGATAACCGTGGCTGCAGTGCATTGATATCTCTTCGGTTTCCCTTTACTGACATGGCCAAAAAAGTCTCACCTGAATAAGTTGTCAAAATGTGGACGAAAATTGAAGGGATTTGTAACAATATTTTTGTATTTTATGTCTGGACACCAAAGTGGCATCAAAATACAACTCGATTAGGTTTACTTATTTTCGATTATTAATTGCACGTCGATTGACATCTTGATCATTTTTTGAATGAGGATTTGCTTGGAATTTTCGGCACATGCATTTTAAAATGAGTGACAACTATTATTTGCAGACCAGTTGAAAAATTCTGCCAAGCGGCAGTTGAGAAACACTGGTCTATTAGTACGCCGAGGTTTTAGATGACGTAAATGTAAACTACAGTAAAGAAAAACTGTAACGTCGAATGTTTGGGTTATTAAAATTTATTTTAGACAGTAGGAGGATAATCTTACATAAGATTAATAAGTTGTTTGACACCAGTTTATTTATTGGAAGTATAAACGGCGAAACCATATAAATGTACTGGTCATTGTAGGGTATAATAATGAGATTTTGTATAAGGTATGTTGTCTTGTCTTTTTTTACTTCCTAATAAATCGAGGTATGCCGAACAACTTTAAAACATGTATTTTAGTGAGACAGTTAATAAAGTACATGTTGTTTTTGGCGCCAGAATCGAACTTGTTTTATATTTACAAGTTGGTTACGTTATAAATGCTATAATATTAATAGGCGTCAACACGCGGAATCATGTGAATATAAAACATATTCTCCGCCATCTATTTATTATCTTAAAAATAATTCTTTTTGCACCTGTTTTGAGATACAAACTTAATTTAACATTTTTTGTCAGATACGTAAAACATTATATACTTACTTGTTTTCTTCCATCTGCTATAATATAAAAATAGGATGTTTGGGATAGATGCTAGTCGAAATATACATATTTTTTTTTAATTTTGATAAAAATTATTTGTATTTACTTGAATGTATCTAACTTATACAACCATGATGTGGTTCCTTTCCACATACGTAATTGCGATTAATTACTGTTTTCTATTATAGTTAACTATTAGTAATATAAGTAAATAAGGTAAATTACCGTGATCGACTTGAAGCGGAGCACTGGGTCAACGTTGGCATAATATAATCATATACTTAGATAATAAAGTAGTATGTATCTAAATAATCGACCAAAATGTCCTTTTTATGGACATTGTCATTTCCAGATACTAGAAAAATGTACACGTAACTAAGTAAACAAACTCAGTTTCAATTGTAAATTATAGTCATAGACTTACGAGTAATGGTTGTTAGCCATTTATCCAACTCATTGGGCCATTGCACCGAATCACACTGTCATTAAAAAAATACCATACATTTTTCACCCGCGAGAAGTAAAATAACTTACCTAAGTATTATTATTTTAGTATTGTGGCCTTCTGTGGGTCTATTCTATACTTATCGAACACTAAAGTGATAAATAGTATCAAACTTAGGGTAGGTTTGTATCAAAATATTAGCACTTATTGTAACAATTACACGAAGCTGGTTTTCATTGTTGCAATAAGTGCTATATTTTAACAGCACCTGTCTTGCTGCTGTTAAACTATCGCACTTATTGCAACAATAAAAACCAGCTTCGTGTAATTGTTACAATAAGTGCTAATATTTTGATACAAACCTACCCTACGTTTGATAATATTTATCACTTTATCACTTTAGCGGTCGATAAGTATAGAATAGACCCACTGGAAAGAAATAACAGTACCTAGGTACATAAATATCGTAAATAGTAAAAATATATTAATTATTAGCATTGTAACTTGTAACAATTAATTGATGATAAAGAAAAGGGTAAATTTGCGACAATCTTTACGTTTTCTTAGTGGCGAATAAAAACCCATAAAAATACCATAACATTATTTTTATAAACCCAGGATGACATTTATAATGGCATTTGAACGAATAGGGGATCATAATAATGTATTGAAAGCAATAGGTAACCACAAAACTGAGTAAGCCGAGATGACAATTATTGATAATAATCAAAGTCGTTTTACGATAACACATAATAAACGCGCTCGGATTTGGCAATGGATCAGCGAACACATCTTCCATTTTAATTTCAGACTGCATGGCAGTCGAACTGACCGTAAAACGCCCCCAAAATCATAAATATGTATACAAATTATACCTCATGTATCGTACTGCGAGAGTGATTTCATCAAATCAAATTATCAGCAACACAAATATGTGAGAAAAACCTCTAAATTCAATATAAAAGCTTCACATATGATGTGTTATTCTTCTTCCTCTTTATTATACCACGTATTTTGTTATAAAATTTGATATGTTATAATTTTCTATACAGGCGGAAACTCCAGCTATTGATATGGTGCGAATACTGCGAATCACCTGCGGAGATGCAATTGTAGGAAAGGTGAAACAGATTCCTCTGTCAAATGATACAATCCATGCGCGCATCAAATACATGGCCAAAGATATTAAACAATAACTAATCACAGTAATAAAATATAGATTGTTTAACTGTATTTAGTATTATTAAAATATTTTTTTTTGTAAGTGCTATTTTATTTATTTTATCTTGAGTCGCGAACCAAAATTATTAACCTAAATTGGGTCGCAGCAATGACGTCCCGTGGGGGTAGGCAGATTGAGCGTCGCTTGGGGGCGGCAGTTACTCGAAGGGCGGCAAATCGAGGAAAATATCTACCTAAACTTAGTAATATCTAAAACATCTTTCCATTAAAAATTCAGCTTACTGGTTGGAAACATAATGTATTAATTAACATAAAAGGTTTAACAGGACAGTATTTTTTTGTTGGGTTATCGTTATCGATATCTTGTTTAATTCAGTTGCCCTTCGGCGTTCTTGGTGACCATAAACGACACGAGCAGATTTGCGAATAATTACAGTCTATATTTTGTTAGTAACGTATCCATACAACACATTTCTTAGATGTTGGAGTCATAGAAGGATGATAAAAAATACTATACGTATATAGTATACGGAATGAGGCGGCATTTTGGCGCTGTCATGGGGCGGCCTTCTGTCTAGGGACGTCACTGGGTCGCAGATCAAAAAGGTTAAGAAACACTGCTATAAGTAGATAGATTTCACCACGAGTTGTTATATTTCTGTTAATGATATCGGTGAATAGTAATTATTCAACCCATTCCGATAGTATTTAAAAATATTTTGTCAGATTACTACGTTCTCGTTTCCACATATCCGTTGTCTCTATACTGTGCGGTTCACAATAATAGTCTGAAAGTAATGCGTGGGTAAAATATATGCGAAAAAAACTAACGCAAGCTAAAACGAAGTAAAAATAACTATTAGCTGATTATTTTGGCACCTCTTTAGGTTTTTCTAACATTTTTTTGTAAGGTGACTTATTCCCTTGTTTATTATTAGACGTACAAATAATACCGCGAAGAGTTTAGTGTTCTGTATTATCTGCAATACAATATTGGTATTTGTAGATGATACCTACTATAAATAATTACAAGATAAAAAGAACTTTTTATATACCACGTTTTCAAATTTTCTGTTGAATAAACTTGACAATTCTATGTATTAATAAAAACTTTTTATTGTACTTGATAGAAATATTGAATAAATATTATAGAATACAGAAATGTCATTTTGATATTTCATATTGATTTCCATAGTAACGCACTTATATATTAATAATTTAGTTGCTAGGACCCCCGTAGCAACCAATAATAGTGAGTAGTAAATATTACTTTTAACGAATTTTTTTCCGAAACATACAAAGAATTAACTGAAAATGAATTTAATTCTGCTTAAAGATGGCCAACAGCATTAAAAGAATGCATTGTCGTCGTGTTCTGATATAGGTATTCTAAAAGTTTCAAATATTTAGCTAGTCGGGAAGTTAATTAAAAATCTTGGACAAACAAGAAAAAATGTGTACCGGACAAACAAGTATACGAGCTAATAAAAACGTGGTAAAATAATCTTATTGAAGAGTAACCTCACATTAGGTACTTACCGCTATGCTAATTTTATTCCATGCAAGCATTTATTATTATTAAACGAGTAAGCCAAAAATAAATCTTTCGCTTTATAGAAACTACTCAAAATCCTACTCGAGAAGATCACTTTTGAAATAATAAATACAGTCTTAATTTATTCGCTATTAGTGAATCATAATAAAATACACTCTAATCTTTCTTTACCGGCAAATTAAAAATATATATTAACATTTTTAGGAAAACATCATCGAAAACAAACTAAATTTCAGTCAAAATTGTATTATTTGTAAACAAATTTTGTTGGTAGTCTTATTATTTTAACGTGTAAGTAGAGAGCATTTTCCATCAGTGAAAAATTATTGTCAAGAATTTCGCCGATTTATGTCAAGAGAAACTTTACTAATACTGTGTGAAAAAATAAGTTCGTATCGAAGACTATTTTCACTTCAATTACCTATACCTATTACCTATTATCATATTACAATATTCCCAAATAATTTTGTTCAGTGTTGATATAAAAAAGTCAATAAACATTACGGTTTCAATAAAGAGCGTTTAAACCAAAGTATTTATTGATTGATGAATTGTGGGTATACCTGTGACCCGTTAATAGAAAATTCATCGACTTACTTCACCAGTGTTTTCGTGATTTCGAGAGAATTTGCAAAAGCATTATAAAATTGTAGTAAATCAAAAAGTATTTGTGGCGACCTATTTTTAAAATATGAAGCATTTTGATAATATAGCTGGATTAGAAATAATTTAATATGACACTGTCGCTATTGTTAATCTACTTAGCAGTGATTTCCAAATAGGGGTCTGCAGAATCCTTGAGTTTTAAGAGCCCAGTCTGGGTTCCGACGAAAATGCTCCGAGGCTTGTACCAACCAAAAAAGATTGAAAAATTACAACTTGAAACTTATTTACTGATACAGTAAAAAATAACAAACATGACCTAACTTTAAATATTGGTCAATTTTCAATGTTTAATTTCGTTAAAGGTCGCAGCATAGTTATAACAGATTGCAGAATTTTATTTAAGAGGGAAGTTTATGTATCAACAATAAATGAATGAGTATTTATTTATCACTGTACCATTTATATTTAACGGTATTTTATTTTGCTAATTCCGCTAATTTTGGACGGACATGGTGGAATTATTTATTTATTTTATTTTTTTATTCTACAAAAGACACGTTGAGCACATAACAAATTATTAATTCAAGACGTTCACAACGCGACATTTAGAATAAAAAGTAGAAGTAAATCAACTATAAAAAAACAGAGCAAAAAATTATTTTATAGAAATGAAATAAAATAAAAAACCACAATAATTTAAAAAAAATCAAAATAAACAATAAAATAAAATTTTAAAAACAGAATACATAATGCATCGCTAAATATATATCTCTAGGGAGTGCATTGACCAACCGCACAGCACTCGCTATTGATGCCTGGTGAGCCTGACATGAGGAAACAGCTTTCACCCAAAATAGGTCATGGCCATAGACCACGCATGTAATTAACGGGTGCATAAAAATTTTAATTTTCTAGATTATCGGGATCGGAAACTATGCCACGCGAGAGCAGGGAAAAATGCTTTAAGAGCAGAAGTGACCTAAGAGCTTCAAGAGAATGAAAGGCGAGAATGCCTTGAAGAAAGTTAGTCGGAAAATACTCGTTTGAGAAGCTGTCAAAGGGAAAATAATAATATACATTAAAATAGAGATGTCGAAGATTTTTTTCTGATCACGCTCTAAAACAAGCTTATAAGAAACCTCATAAGGACTCCGGATAAAAAAATATAGTCAAATATTAACCCTACTGGCAGTGATATTCCGTGAGGATAGGGTGATCATGCGTTACTTAGGGGTGTCAGTATCGAAGGAAACGGCAAGTTTAATAAGAATAATACAGATTTTGATAGTGCAATCAGTTGAGATAACCATCGGCGCCAAGAGGTATTTTTTATTTATGAAATTGTATATTTTAAAGCTATCATTTGCATGTATCCTTATAAAATAGACATGCATTAATAATAAGAGATGCTATGTAATGAATCCATATAAAATTTGAGGCTAAAGATTTGTACAAAATCCTCCAAGGGTTCCACCAACTAAAAAAGGTTGACAATTACTGATCTACTGTATAAATAACTTCATAGTTGCGTAATATGTATATAAAATAAACCCATCAATAAATCAGCAAGTGACAATAGAAAATATTTCTAAACTCAACACTTTTCGAGTAGGCAGTGCCCCTCTTGCCGCAGTGGCACTAATGATGTTTCTCTTATTATTGTCATATTATTTTAGCGCCCGTGGGATGGTTTCGTAATCTATTTTAAAATGAAATTGTTAGGTATTTAAAAGTATTTATATTGACATTTACGAATATTTTACGTGTAAAATGCTTGGGAGATGAAACATAAAAAAATATTTTAAGTGTGCATAACGAATAGAGTCATCTTTATGTACATATTCAGTTTATTATTAACATGAATTTTATTATTTCACAACATAAGATTACAAATAAGACATTTTTAAAAGAGCACCTGTTCTAAATTTCACTTGAAATGGGGCTTTCTCAGTAAAATATATCAGATGATGTTCTTATTTATACAGCATTATCTTTTTAATGAGTTTGTTCAAAATATTTTTACTCGACGAATTGTCTAGAATCTGGAACACGTCATGGGATCGCATACATTTTTAATTGAATTTATGAATAAATTTAATTTACGTATAACTTAAGTTTTATGGTCATTTAAACAGAATATGATAATCCACAACATTGTAATAAATTATGATACGAGTAGGTTGAAAATTAATAGATAGCAAAAGAAACTACCCTTATATGTAACAATGGTGATGGCATATATATATTTACTTTTGAAGGTTATCGTAATAATTTCACCGAATGATGAAGTCGGAAAATATTTCCGTTTCATTATTCTCTATATTTTTAGCTGTATATATTTTAAGATATTTTAAAAATACCATTTTATATTCGGTTTTGAAAATAAATATATATTTTTATAATCGTATAGGTACCTATACCAAGTTGAAATTAAATTTGTAATATTCATAAAAAAACACAACAACTCGATAAAACTGTATGTCAAGAATGGTAAGTCTAGGCAGATATTTTGTTTAAAATTTGTGATTGACAGTGTTAGATTGCTTAGAATAATTTTTGCGTTTTTGACTTACACCCCACGATAAGTAGCTAAGTACGTACTCAATCTTCGTGATATGATTTTCAAGGTAGATCCATTCGAATAATGTATAATTTGTGAAATTTAAGTTATCACCCTTTAATGTGAATGGAAAACATGCACTGGTTTTAGCTCTTTGCCGTGTACAGTGAAAATGTAAAAATATTGTCAATTATTAAAAAATGGTTTGATTCGGCGCGCCAGTCACGCGCCCGCTGTGACGTCACTCGGCATTACTTTGCAAAAGCTCGGTCGCTATCTAAATTTATCCACACTTATTTACACTCCATTGTAGTTTCCTACCTGGGAAGTACGTCATATTATTATGTATGTATGTACTTACTCATATTCGAAATATGAATATTTTTCGAAAACGAAATCAATAATTGCACGCCATAAAAATGCAGTAAATTTCCCCATAAGTAATGCAGTCTTTGAACATTACAATAATATATTGAAGACAAAATAACACTGTTATAGTTGACTAATAGCAATAAAAATATGATACAACAATGAATTCAAACATTCTTCTATAGATATGGCACCTAAATGTATGAAAGGTGAAGCAAAAGAACTGACCCCATATTTACTAAATTTAAAGCAAACACGCATTTGCCTATAAAATGAAACTTGTAATAAACAGAAACCACATAAGGCTCCATCTAGCAGTAAAACGGTTCGTTCAGAGAATATATAAAATAATGTAATATGAAGCATTGTACCTGGACGGTTGAATGAATTGTATGCAAGGGAATTAGTTTACTTCTCTTAAGACGTTTCGGGTTTTTATATAATTGCTATTTTATATTCCGTGTAAATTCTTGTATATAATAACAATAATATGCTTATGACTCCTAATAATTGAACATATTCAGTCAGCTGGTTTTAACCATTTCTACACTCAATGAAAGTAATGTTGAAAAAATATTTTTAAAAACATAGCTTTTTTATTAGAGGTACGTACCTACTTAGAGTAGACTTATAAATGTATTTGACGCCATATAACTTCAGGCGCACGAAGCAGTAAAATGTGTTGTAAAAAAATGGTGCATTTTGAATGAGAAATAGGATCTAACTGAAACTGTGTTATTGCGGCGATATTAACTCATCAGACATATTATTATAAAAATCGTACTTGAAGAGGTACAATCTTTCCGTGGAAATACTTTATTGGTGTGTACGTGCAATTGTGTGACTCGATTGAAATGACACCCAAAAACTAAATTACAGGTGTAAGTTACCATTGTGCTCAAAAGTTTCAAACTCTGGCAATGCCACTGGGAAGAATAACCCTGTGGAAAAGCTTCAGAGAGGGGAAAAGAAAAGCGCGGGCGGGGAGGGGACGGGAAGCGGACCGTCCGCTAGTACTCCGCCAGTCGTCGCGACGCTCGCCACGTCGGTCCCGTCGCCTCAGCGCGAGACGGTCAAACCAAATTAGAATCGCGAGTCAGTGAGAGAAATACTTTGACATTTGTGACGTATCGGTGTTTAGTGTTTCCGAATTTACGCAAGAAAATCTTCAAGTGATGCCGCTTTTTTCGGATCTGTCCAGCTTAAGTTTGTATTATGGGGGGAGTGCGGGAAGCGGCAGCTCCTACAGCAGCCCTTATCTCAGCAGCGGAGGCAACTACAGCACGCATTCATCTCTCGGAGGATATTCCAGGTCGCCTCTTACATCCGGACTCGGTTACTCCGGAGCGCGGACGTCATACGTTCCTACCAGATCGTATGCGCCTCTCTTGACAACCATCAATGAAGGCTTGGGAGCGAGACGCGCCGCCGCCGGCGGCATCATGTCAAGATTAAGCCCGAAAGTGCATACGCATCTCAGTCCTAAATATAAGTCGTCAAAACCCATAACGATCAATACCGAAGACATAGACGTATCGAAAAATAAATATAGTAGAGACAGATCGAGAACGACCGCATCGCCGGGAGCCCTCGTATCAGGCCGGTCGTATGGAAGGGCGGAACCGGGAACCTCTCCGGGGTCGGGGACGGCGACGCCATCTGATAATGAATCCTCCCACGTTGAAGGCTCCGGCTTAGAGCGAGGGCGCAGCACTATCCACAGAGGCCGTCCCGTCATTAGGCTTAATACTCTACGCCGCAAAGACAAGGATTCACCGCGACAAAAACTCGATGAAGGAGAAAAAGAGCCTGAAATGTCGCCCCCACCGGCGCATGTCACCGATCCAGCGGCGAAATCTAAGTGGCGGACTAACTTGACGGAAGATTTGTCGTTCAAAGAAAAACGACAGGCCAAGAAAACTCCGGGGGAAAAACTTGTTGAAAAATTTATGATACGGGACAAAACAGAAGAAGAAGCCGCTCTGATACAAAAAGAAGTTCGAGAGAAAAAACGACAAGATAATCTAAACCAATACTCTGATGATACTTGTAGCCTTGCAGTACCTACTGCAATTAAACGCCATCATTCCTCAAAAAGACAAAGTCTTAGAAAAGTTCCTATTATTGCGGATAATATTCCAAAAGATACGGTCGACGGATCGATAGATAGTGCAATTCTTTCAAATATTCAAAGAAAACCTTCTAAACGGATGTCTTTGATATCTGTTCAAGAAACGGAAAAGGAAAAGTCTAGATTGAGAAGATTATCCCAAGAGATGTTGGACGAGCAGGCATTGATATTTGATGCCATGATTCGAGATGAAAACCTCAGTAATACTCGATTAGATCTTTCAAAAGTAGGCCTTCAAAAATCGGAGACGACTGATGATATCGGAGAATTAAGCAAAATCGGTTCAAAAAGGAAGAAAAAACTCCTGACTGTTGGGAACTTAGAAGAAAGTGTAAAAAATTACCCTCACTCAAAAACAAAATCAGATAATGCTATTAATCACATGGCAGATCGGATAGAAAGAGAAAAATCACCGAATACGCTGGCCAGCAGGTCATCGCAAAAACTGAGAAAATCGTCTTCTAGTGGCTCATTATCATCATTGGATTCAATTTCCGAAATTCCAACGCCACAACTTGTGCAGAGATTGACATCAATCGAGGAATCAGCGACCTCTGTTCAAATTGATAAACCTAAATCGAAGCCAAAACTTATACCTAAGATATCGTCGACAGTAGAAGTCACCAATGTGGAAAAGATTCTCAAAGCTCGCGTTGACGATTTAGTTGTTGAAAAGATATCTACTCCTAAATGTAAGCCTAAATTATTGCAATATGATGTTGTTCTTGAAGAAGTTGAAATCGTTAATGCGAGGCCTGTGGATAAGAAGACTGAAATATCAATAGATTCTAATAAATCACCAACGGATAATAAAACAAATGTAAAAAATGAAAAAATTGTTTTACCGGTGTCTCCAAATAAAATTGTGAACGAAAAAATTAATGAAGTTCCTAAAACGCCACTCCCAGATAAAAAGCTTGTAGTGATAAAACCAAAACAACAAAAAAGTGATACGTCTTCCCCAATTCAAAATGATATACAAGAAAATCAAGATGATATTGGAAACTTTTGGGATAGAATAGGAAAGCGAGAAACAATCTATTATAAAGATCGAAAGAAAAGGCTTGTAGAAGAAGCTGAAAAAAATAAGAAGTTAATATTTTGGGATCCAGATGACGACCAAACTATAGAAGAATCGGTAGTGTCACCAGAAATCCTTTCAAAAGAAAAGGAGAGCATTCAAGATCTTCAGAAAAAAAATGATTTGAACAATGTCGACAACAGTAAAGAAATCAATACAATTTCGTCTAAATTGTCTCTCAGTAAAGATGTTGAAAAACATATCATCAGTGATACAATAATAAATAATAGCAAAAACGCGTTGTGTCTGGAAAAAAAAGAACCTTTAGTAGTTTCAGATCCTTCGATTTTACCACACGTTAGTAATCCGGTAATCCTTAATAAATCAATACCAATAAAACCTGCTGTCGGCATTAAAAGTATACAAGTTGAATTAAAAACAATTTGTATACCACCTCCATGCGAAATGACTGCAAAAAATGTAGAACTACAAGTTCCTAAAAATGGTGTTATCGTCTCTGTTTTAAAGGAAATAGACATTAATTTAACCACCCTCCCGAATTTAAATGAGACTTCTGCACTAAAGGATGTTCCGAAACACAAAAACAGTAATATATTAAATCATGTAAATGACGAAAATATTAAACACACTGAAACTAAAAAGATGGTTGTGGTTGATAAGTTGCCAAAAATTGAAAAAACAGAAAATATATTTGAGATAAAAGCTGAAATCCCCACGGCCACAACTAAACTGACTTCGTACAAAAATGTACCAGCGCAGAACGAAGATTCTGAGAAAAAAACAGCCGTGAATTTATCTGAAAAAGATTCTGTTGCGGGAATTTTGGAAAATACCGTTTTACTGACTGGAAACGCGAAAGGAACTAAAAATAATGATATAAAAGAAATTGAAAAAAAATCTATTAATACGCACGTAATTGATGATAACAAAAATGTTTGTAAAAGTAAGTTGAACCCCACTACAGAAACAGCGAAACCTGAAGATAGTAAACCGATTGTTACGGAGAATTTGACTCAAAAACCAACGGTACTAAAAGAATTAGAAAATACTAATTTAAAATCTAATAAAAAAGAAAATAGCGGGGAAGCTGTACAAAAATCGAAAAATATGCTACCAAAGATGATTCCGTTAAATAAGATTGTTGAGGTTAATGAAAGTCAAACATCAATCGATAAATTGCTGGTCAACAATGAAAACAATACAGCTGTGACTACCATACCTTTAAATGTTATTGAAAATTGTAATAGCAACGTGAAAGAACACACTGAAGAAGATGGTCCAATACCTGTTATAACTATGCCGATGTCTGAAAAAAAGAACTCTAGCTTAAAAACAAACGAAATTTCAAAAGATGCTACTGCTGATTCTATAAAAGAGGAAAATGAAGATAGCGTTTCATCAATACCAACGCCTATTATCCCTGTACCTAAGCTACCAAAACGAGTGGTGAAGGATGAGCCCGCTCTGAGACCGCTGATTGCTACACCAAGACCTTTACAAAAACGAGCACCTCAGCAACTAATTGACTCTAGTTCGGACGAGAGCAGTGACGAAGAAACGTCCAGTGAAGAAGAAGAAACGGAATCTTCAGAATCAGAAGATGGTGACGACGAATTTTACGAATGCGAAGCGAAGAGTACTAAAACTGGAAGTGGCAAAGATGTCAGGACATCTACTAGTTCTAATGATTCTGGATTTGATTCTTCAGCGCCAGCATCTCCTGCCGGAATCGTGTGCATAAAGAAAGGTATGAATTTTACTTTTGATCCAAATATATAAACTAAGATTTTAAAAATTGCCTCCTAAAGATTTTCATTATGATATTAATACTATCGACCGAGGGTACTTTTTGAACTTAAATCCATTGGAATTTTCATTATGATTGCTTCTTACAATAGGTAATTGAAATGTAATGACCTTCCATCGAGGATTGAAATGAAAATATGATAAAAGTAAATGAAAAAATCACCACACGGTTTCTTACGTATTGATAATGAAAATCTTATCTAAAAAATTTAAATTTTTCATCGCTTAATACTAAGCATGTGTTTTTATTGTTTGTTTTTGTGTTGTTTAACTTGCATTCTTTTGGCTAAAAGTCTTCCCGTAGTAAATACGAGTGTGCTAGTAGACGATGATTGTGAGTGTTGCTAATGTCGCAGTTTGCGTTTTGGCGGAACCATTGCCAGAGAGTGGGCGCGTTGACAGACCGGCAGCTCGTGTGACTGATTCGCTTTACTTTCTGACTAACTTCTTACGCGTTTATAGATGGCCCTCGCAAAAGTTTAAGGTGAGATCAGGTGCGATGATTACCCTGCCAAATTTTATCGATTCCCCTCACCGCCTCGAACAACTATACTGGAAAATCGTAATGCTGATTCGACGCATATCTCTTAAGAGATTTCTTCCACTATTATGAATAGATCTTTTTTTTTAATTCGAAACGCATTTTTCACATAGCCACCGAACGCCATGTATCCATATTATCCAAAAAGATTTAAAAATAAACGGCATTGATATATATCGCATAGATATATTTTTACTACCAGGTGATATCATAAAACTATGAAGTGCTCTAATATGTGATTGAATCTTTTGTGGACAGACTGCGATGTGAACTGCCACAAAAAGTGTGAAAAGCTGACTGCCAACCTGTGTGGCGTCAACCAAAAGCTCGTCGTGGAAGCACTCGCATCAGTCAGAAGAGGTGACATTAATTTAGTGTTTACTTAATAATTACCTACCCACTATCATTATTCGCTTTATTGCTGAAAAACACAATAGACAATATCAAAATTATATTACATATTTACAAACTTTTGTTTTTGACACTTATAGTAAAATACACTTTTTAGAGCGGGTTTATATTATCCCAGCTTAGGTTATTTAATTTATAAATCATTGGTTGACTGTTTGAAGATACTCAGTTGTTAAAAATGTGAATCCGCGTATTATTAGGTAGGTAAACAAAAAAAATATTGGGGGGTTAAATTTTCATCAAATACAGAATTACCGGATATCTAAAAAATGCCGCTAACTTAAAAACTCGTCATTACAAAATAATTATATTTTGTATAATAGTATTAGATGAACAAAACAAAAATCATGTCATATCATCGTTATATTATGTAATCAAATAAATTGATTATTCACAAAATAAAACGTAGTTTTTCCTCATATATTTTTTTTGTAGAAATTTTTCAAAAACTAACTCGGTGAAAATTACATTGTTATATTTAGTTTACATAAGACAACTTTTAATTGGCTACAAATTGGCACATTTTTTACGTTCAATATTGTTTAACGAGTTGTAGGTTATATTATCAAAATAGTAAAAAAAATACGCACGCTATTTATAATTTGTTTTAAGTGCACGATGTGGTTTAAAAATATAATCGAATAAAGCGGGCTCGTCGATGGATTTTATTATTACATACTTAATGTGCTTCCAAAGTTTATCAACACATCAAAATAAATTGAAATAGTACATTAGTGTTGGTCGATAATTTCCATGCGGATCTGCCAAATTCACGCCTACTCGTAATAAATCTCTACTAGGTACCTGAAGATTTCTTTTCCCGAATCAAAATAACGTAGTCTATAATGATATACAACAAACATTATAATGTTAAACTGCTCAAAATAGTTTTCTTTAGTCCATAACCATTTTGGTTTTCATATCAATATAGGTCGCTACTATAGTTAAATATTATACTGAGTAATGTTTATTTGATATTATTTCTTTACTCTGCCCTGCTTCCCGGCACTATGTGGGATGTCCACTTCTTAGGATCGAATTTGGTAAAACATCTTTCATAACTCTTTCGTCATATATGGCACTAGCTATTAGCATCTTTCAAGGACTTCCTCCATCCTGGAGAATTCAGCTCATTATTGTTGTATAAACAAGAAACGAGTTCCTACATTACATAATAAACCTATAGCACACTTTTCTATGATAATACTATTTTTATTAAAAATACAGATGTTTAAATGCTGTTTTCTCTACTGTCTTATATATTATGGACCCTCACTCAAGCACCAAGTAGGTGCTAAAGTATATGTATGGAAAATATGAATTTACCGGAAATGGTATGATATTATGGGGATAAGTAGCAAGATGCAGTACTCTAAAGATTATGTTTTTAATGGTCATGAATGAGGAAATTAAAACCTGAAAAAAGTACAAAAGATAGACGTCAAAAAAAATAGAAAGACTGAATCTGCCACAGTAGTTCGAGTCACTTTAATCAGTCACAATAAACAGAGCCGCAATAAATTTACAACGAAGATAACCAATATTCGTTTAGAACACGGCACAACTAAGAAGGATAATCAAAATATCCGAATAGCTTTTAAGTAAGTATAAATAAGTAGGTATACTATACATATTTTAATGAAACGAAAAAGAAGATACTTAATGAAAAGAAGATTGTGGGGTTTCTTCTCATTTTTTTAAATCAGTTAATTAGGTAGATAATAATATGTAGATTACGACAGAACAATTATTGTTAGATGGCCAAGCGGCAACGTGTCGGCCTATATGGTTTTGAATCCCAGGTCTGGCAATCACATGTTGTTTCCACCCAGAGTAAGCACCTGATTGATAAATGGCTAACATCGATTTCTCGTACAATAAATCTGTCAATACAACCTCCACCCAGTGGAGGCCCATATCGAACATAGTAAAAAAAAACACGTAGAGCAAGTAGTTAAATGAGAATTCATCATGTCTTTGCTGTTCAATAGTAAAATAAGTAGTATTCGTCTTTGTTAATTATAAGTGTGATTAACGTATTGAGAAAGCTAAAGGATTTTCCATTCAAGTTTGTCTCACATAGATATTTTCTTGTGCATCTCTAAATCCGAGTCGAATATTTTTCTGGTTGGTAACAAATTACACGAGATTAAGATATCATCAGATAAAATAGAGATATCCACGCGGTTCACAATAATATCATCTTTGGCCATTCCTGCATATTATGTAGGTTGTAGACATACATGTTAATTGCATGTAGACAACTTACTGACAGTGCTTAAAATATTATAATATAAAGTATCGTAAACATAGCTTGGTAAGAAATGCTAAAATAGAGTATTCACCCATTTACATAAAAAATAACAAAATATAATAAATGCATAGGTGTATTATTATTTTGAAGTCTGTAAAAGTATTATCCACAGAATAAAGTAGAATAAATACGGAAAAATCGTAAAGTCAAAAGCATACACAAGTAAAAAACTTTAACCAAAGACATGGGTTGATACATACTAATTTTCTATAATATATAAACCATACTATAAGACGTTATTTTCGTCATTGATTATAATAATTATTTTTTTCTGTGGAAACTTTCTCGATATGTGTAAGTAATTAAGAACGTCTTTCCCGCACCAAAGCATTTAAAATCCCACGCATTGCTATTTCAAGGGCAATATTTGATGAATAGCTTCAAAACAAATAAAACTTCCTGAATCATTTATAATTATAATTGAATATTTAATTTTATGTCGGAAAGTATATTAACTATTAACATCTCAATTCGCTCACTCGATTTATATTCAAAATTATTCATAAATAATATTACCCTTTATATATAAATATGATCGGATTGGCAAAAACAGAAAAGCGAGGTTTTACACGAAAGTAATAATTAATAATTGTATAGGGCTTAGAATCATCAAAGTATTGAACATTTTTAAATCAGGTCTTCGAACCGAATACCGGAAAAACCGTTATTTTTTCGGAACGGAAACCGGAACCGAACCAGAAAAAAAATACCGGATTTTTCGATTCGGTACATTTTCAAACACGCGCGTTAACATGGTCTTACTCCCCACTTCAGTTGTCGTTCAGTTGTCATAGGCGAAACACATCTTACGTCTTGGGTATTGACTCTTGGACTCTTAGGCTCTTGAGTCACTCACTACCATCCATACGTAAAACATTTAAAAATTCACTCGGAGCTGAACCGAAATCCGGAAAAACCTTTCTTTACAAAAACCGGAACCGAACCGATATTATATATTTTTTACTTGAACCGGAACGAAAACCGAAACGAAAAAAAATAGCAGTTCGAAGCCCTGGTTTACATAACTACCGAGCGTCGTTGCAATTTAAAAACTACTTTCGGTAATAAGTAGGTGGTAGATTAATGTTAGACCTTATGTTCTATATATTTCGCTATGATGAAAAATAATATTTCATTTATCTAATTTACGAATTTTAATTTCCAAATTAATGGTTTTAGAGTCACCACTAATAATATTTTTTGCGAACAGCATTAAGTGAAAAAGAAAATGCATTTCCGAGAAAACGAATTCGAGTAGGTAGTCAGTGTGTTGGCGCATTATAAATAATTTCACCGCTATAGGCGCATTAAAAGTGAATACCTGAGGCTGCCTGTCTGTGTTTGTGGTGAAACTCAAACGGCACTCTCTTATTCGGTGAATGTTTGACGCTAATCATGATGAAGTTAAGAAGTCGTTCTGAATATCCAGAGTTGTAAATTTAATGAATCTCAGAATAGAGACTACATCTAGACATACAGAAGTTTGGAACTCTCAACCCGAAGATTATGTAGGGTACACATAAATACTACAAAAAAACATATCCAATTAAATTTACTGTGGAAACTATTTATATACCTACGTATGGAGTGGGTGGCCGAAAAGGGGATATCATTTTGTGTTATTAAACAGTAGGTATCGCGACAAAAATGTCTAAAATATTTCAATATATTCTTATATTCGCTCTACAATAAATTCTATATGGATCTTGTTCGACTCGACATGCAGAGGTTTATCAACAGTTTTTTTTACGAGATATATGTAGATTTTAGCCATTTTCTCGACCTATTTAGTCCATATTATATTCCATATGTCCAAACACACATTGATTAAAAACATGTGAATTTTCTAGACGCGTGACCGACCCCGAGACCCATTTTTATAAGCTGATACTTTACCACTCTCGTTCATCGTGGGTTAATGAAGCGCCTAGTTTCAAAAGCCCCTAAAACGATTTTATGTAGTTCTGAGAAAAATGATAAAAACTATTTTAGGTAGTTTTGAGAAATATGAGAAAAACTCATATTAATTAAATCTGTGAACTTTATGTATTTATTTTTAAATTCGTTACATTCTAAAGAGTATTTTGGCTTTCCATTGTAGGGGTAATTTGAAAAGCACACTCAACCATTTTAGCAGGTTTTGAAATTTACCCTAATTTTTGATCATACGTATTGACGGTTTATGGCGTTTTTTAAAGTTCAATCTTTGGCTATCATTTAGGTAACAAAAATATCCATCTAAATACATATGTAACCCAAAAAAATTCAAAAACCGTTTTAGGGGCTTTTGGAACTAGGCGCTTCAAATATGAAATTCAACATTAGTTACAAGTAAAAAAAACTGGGTTTAAATTATGACGTGTAACGATTAAATAAAATGTACCGTTATTGAACCATTACCTTTATAAAAGTTATTAATTAATCAAGATTTATTTATTTATTCCATACAAATTTATTTTACAATAAGTAGTATGATAATAATACTATTCTACAATTGCATACGAGTTCTATTCGTATATTGCGGATATTAGGAGAGCGTCCACATCGAAAGCCGTGGATCGCAGATTCGAAATAATTAAATAATCGAGAAAAAAAAATCGGTGTTTGATCAAATATCTAATAACAATTTCTCGTAAAGGACGCGAGGGTTACTGTCGTAATTTATCTTATTCTTATTCATAGATAGCGAATATTTCATCATTATACATTATAACATACAATCATTAAGACCTATGGCTCAATTGATATCATTAAATGCATCAAAAGAGAATTTCACTTGCCTGACAAAAATAAATTATGTAGGAATCAACGTTTTGTCCTAAGAATTGAGAATAAGCGGCCCGACCGCGCGCGACCCTATGATGGGCGCCGGATCCAGTTGGGTGTGCATCGCAGTGCGAGGAATCCAATCGCCGCATATTATTGTCTGGTCTCTGGAGCATTCTAAAACAATCTCGACGAAATAGTTACGCAATAATTTACGAGCCGGCAACTGAACGAGAGTAAAATTTTCATCTGTTTTGACTACTCACCTTTTCGGCGTTACGTAAAACCTGAGCTTTTGCTGAAAAGAGCTTTTCCTTGGAAGAAAAGTTAAACAGATTTTTAATCAATTATGTTGGAGGGTATGCCATACCTTATAAATATTTTTCAAAATATCACACTTATTTATTTTTAACTTACATAATAGTTATGTGTAGAAAATGATAAATAATAATATCAATTTATAAGCATATTTTTAAAGTATGTACTTCTGTGCTCCTTCAGTAAACTAACATCAATTTAATGATTTACTGACAAAATGTAGCACGACAACGAAGTGGCCAATCTTGATAACTAAAATCGCATTACTCGGCCTCGTTGAAAATATACTACATAAACGTAGTAAATCACTAATTCGTCTAGTTTATAGAGATAGATAAATGAAAAAAATATATAAAAAAAAACGAATCAAATGCTTCACTTCATTTTGGCCAGTAAATTAGTTTTAAATTTCAAACATCTACAAAATAGCAATTTATCTTGCGAATAAATTTTTATTAATCATTATTCTCGATACTTTCATATAAAATAAGTAGGCATTACAACATTACATTTTTTCATGGCTGTGTTTTTCTCTTGTATTTGAATATTCTCACGACACGTGTTATCAGGACCATCCAATAAAGTCCCAGTTCAAGATCATAGCCAAATGATGTTACATGAACATGAAAAATGAATTAAAGATCGTATTGATAATTTATCGTTCGCACCTGTGCTGCGCCTTCAATTCTGATCACTTCGAGCGCTAGTTTATTTCGGGTAAACAAATCGGCAGAGACGAAGAAATGAAGAGGACAAATTGATTTGATGCCGGCTCGCTATTGTTGATGATGATGACGCTATTAAGTGCCACCGTGTCGTCTCGAAATAGCCTCAGGTGGTCGCGACACCAGCGCCATGCATTTCTCTACCCGTTTACGTAAACAGAGAAAACACAATGATTTGTCATTTTTCATTATGGAATTTTCAAATCCACAGTTCTGAAAATGTTACTTTGTACTTATAATTTAACATAAACACAGCCAACACAAAGCGACACATAATTATATCTCAAACATCATAAATCCTTGAATAGGTATAATTAGAAACCCATTTCTCTTCCTAGAATTATTTTTATAATATAACAGTTTTACACTTTGTTTTAACTTCAAAATATTTCCGGGTATTTAAATATAACACTTACCTACCTACTTAATCTAAATATATCAGGCACCACACACGCGCAATATGCTATATTCTAATAAATGTTTTATAAACAAAGCATTAACTGTTTCTCTATAAATTAAAATTATTAGATTAAATTAATAGAAATTTGTTAAAAATGGAATCGTATAAATTGATTTATTTACTATTTAAGTACGAATTGTCAACAAAGAAGTTTTCGTCGCTCTAATCCAAGAATTATTTAAGATGCAGATAAAATGTAACAAATGTTGTCATATCGCTTTAATTTTTTAATTTAAATAAAAGTTGACTTTATAAAAGTAATAATTACCAATAAATAGTTTGGTTTCCTGTAGACAAAATGTCCGCCATTAAAACAGTCAGTCGGTTACAGACAGGTTCGACTCCCGGTTGTTTTTACAATATCAGTTTATATGCAGGAAATAAACTCAATTGTCCGAATGATTAATTACCTTTCCTTAAAATTCTTCTAAGACACCAATACAGGGAGGGGCAAATGCTCCGCCTTCAAGTGGAGTTGGTAATTTAACTTATTTAAGTACCTAAATCAGTTTTTTCAGTGGTGTCAATAAGAAATAATATATATTATATTTTAGTATATATTATTTAGTATACGACTGCTTACATCTTTCTGGCATAACTATTTTCTGTTTAGCTGTCGGTAAATAATATGAAAGTTTTCACAAGAGAAGAGGTCGAGGCGTCGCGACGCTTGCACAATATAATAAAGAGACGGCGCGAACAGCCTAACTCATTTCGAAGAATATATTCTAGAGTATGAAATTGTGTTTGGTTAATTTCAAATAGATTCCCAAGAAAAGTTCAAAGGAGTTATTATTAAAATAGCAGGAAGATTCGCTGCCAACTAATTCTTGTAACGATAAAGGTAGCCACAATTTCTCCACCCGGAGGTAGACTTTATCAACTCCAACCTGGATTAAAATTATTTTGAGCTAATATGAACTTTGAATTGAATTTGAGTTGTTTCCCATTTCTTGAATTATTTCAAGTAATTATAGTTGCATTGCGTATGTAGATGAGTTACATTGGATCAGGCTCAATAGTTCTAAATACATATTATTACGATTTCTTTCAAATTCCTCAAAAATAAACCAAATTAAAATTACTAAAACTACAGTTGTAATCAACAGAAAAAACTACTTTATGAATTGAATCTGCATTTGTTACAACGATCTATTTAGCATCTGTGTCCAGTTTATTACCTCTTATGTGAGTCTTGACCGGCACTCATTTTCTCGGGAGAGGTTCCTAATGTTCATTTTTATCGGGGAAACAGAAATAAAGCGAATATGAATCAATACAGTAGGTAGACGAGTAAATTATTAACATTTTAATTATCATTTACTGGCCCGCGAGAATGAGATCTCCAACTACTAGGATGTAACCTAAAAAGTGAGTAAGATAATTTTATAGTCTCTTCAAAGGATGGAGGTTTTAGTTTATACTTTAGTTGCGTTTAATAAAAATACCTTTGGTTATAATTCTTCTTAATATAATAATACATATTTATTATTTCAAATATAATATATATAATGCTTTATGAGGGCGTGATATAAAAGATATTTTCCACTGTCATCAAAATGTGAGTACTTTCTTTCCGTTTGTGAAATATTCTCAACACTGAATATCATTTCAGTCAAATACTAATTTATACTATATTCATAATTTGACATATTATATATTTTTAATAAAATTTGTTTTAAAATATATATATACGTATATACATATTAAACATATTCTTCGCACGAATCATCCACCAATCTTAAACAGCACGATAAAATATTAAATTAGATGCATCGATTTTTTTAATGTAAAATCAATCAGAAAAAATGAATGTATGTTATTTAACGAATGGTGATATTAATAATTCATTTTAGAACACAGTTTTATATATCACTAATTGTCAGTCTGAGAAATTCAATATCATATTTTAAATGCATATAATTTTACCCAGTTTCGATAGCTTTGTGCTACAGTCGGTGTGTTACGCTATCTACATACTTGTCTGCATACAAGTTACATAAAAAACATTTCAAATAATATATAACTGCTTTATTCTAACGGCTCGTCTTAGGTAAGTGCATTCAGCGGCGCGTTGAGCGGCGCGCGCAACTCAAGCGAATAAACGTATAACCAATAAAAGACTTTGTCTACGAACATTTTCACACACGGTTATACGTTTGAGTTGCGCGCGCCGCTCAACACTTCGCCGACTTCGCCCACGTAAGACGCGCAGTAAGAATTATTGATAGTTACAATATTTACTTATTAACGAGATAATATATTAAGCAATAAAATTGACAAACATATATAATAAAAAGTAATAGCGTTATTAATATGTGATTTTTTCAAATAGCATTTACAGTACAATATATTTATTTTAAAAATAAGATCAAACCGTGTACTTATTTATTTCTACTTGTGTAGATGTATAAGTATACAATATTTCATAATAAGATGTTATTAGAGCATAACAAGTTCTACTGATAAAATGTAATACATATGGTTTAAGTTAATTTCACTATAGTTGAGTACCAATGTATGTATGTATGTATGTATAGCGTATCCAGACATATTAAAAGTAATATTAGAAAATATTTAAATATTATACTATAAGTAATTAATGCATAATGGTAAATAAATAAATTGTATGTTACGGGGAGCAGGGGGTGGAGAGAGTCGCGAAGGGGGATCGGCCGCAGGACCGGCTGCAGGGGACTCACCTTCCTCTGACGCAATACTCGGTAAGACAAACATACAACAATACAACAATAATAATTGAATAACTTAATGGTATCGACCTCATTATACATTTATCGAGAACTGAAACAGGTGAGTTCAAGTAATTAGTGTGTTTTAATTTATTTAACCTTGCTGGTTTGCTGTAAAATTCTTGCACCTCACACATAAATTGGCAAAACATACAATATATTCCATTCAATAAAACTCAGTTGAACAATAAACACAATTATATGAAAATGAAGTCCGTGTGAATACAATTTAAGGGCGCGAAAATACACACTATTATGAAAATTATATAATTTTAGCCAATGACAACCATCACTCTTTGATATGACCTGTGGGTCTATTCTATACTTATCGACCGCTAAAGTAATAAATATTATCAAAATTAGGGTAGGTTTGTATCAAAGTATTAGCACTTATTGTAACAATTACAATAATATGTTTGTAATTGTTGCAATAAGGATAAATGCTATATTTTAACAGCACTTGTCTTGCTGCTGTTAAAAGTTAGCACTTATTGCAACAATTACAAACATCGTATTATAATTGTTACAATAACTGCTAATACTTTGATACAAACTTTCCCTAAGTTTGATAATATTTATCACTTTATCACTTTAGCGGTCGATAAGTATATAGTAGACCCACTGATAGGTTATGTATTACATCTACAAGTAAATACAATAATCGTCTATAAACTTTCCAGCTAAATAAATTGATTTATAACACTGCAAATATTATTATGCTTGCAGTTTTTTCATTGTTTTGTCTAATTTCGTAAGTATTATGACAAATAATAAAATCAATGAGAATATTTACAGTCGTTTTTTTCTAATATCGACTCAACAATTATATATATCCCCAGTCCTCAATTCGGTTCAATCCTTATAATCCATTGTAAATATATCACCCCCCACCATAATGGTTTTCACATTTCAATTTGGTTTGATGTAATTATATTATATTGTACAAAATTATTCGTTAAATTCACTATAACTGATGTAATTACATGAAAAACTAATAAATAACATTGAACAAATCATGTATATAAGCAACAGACATACTAAATAAATAAACTTCTTATCATTCACTACTTTTTCGGTAAAAAGGGTAATTTTTAGTTATTTATAATGAATCACGATCGTGGAACATGAGAACGCATTGTCGTTCTGATTAATATGGTTCGGATTAGAATATATATTTAAGGACAATTAAAAATTGTTTTGTCAATCAATATAAGTATTATTTTGAATTTGGATCCAGGGTTGGGCTCAAGAAGCTAAGCTATCGACCAACAACCGACCTCTGTTAATAAGACATCTCTAGCATATTATTCAATTTAACAGAAGTGGTCTTGTATCAATTCTTTTACATATTTTTATATTATTAAACGCACTACTTTACCTACGTGTTCTGTTGTTAAATACCTAACGCGCATTATCAAACTCGTAATATTATATTCATAGTCTCTGACTAGGTAAGGGTATTGTTAAAAGTTTATAAATATATATGAAACTAGTTATTATGCTATAGGTTCCCATGATCCCAATAATATTGTGATTGTTGGTGAATTTCAGAGGCGTCGACTGCGTACAGTGCATTCCAGAGATCAGGTCGTGTCACTCCACCCGCGACTACTATCCCAAGGTTTCGCAAATATGCTGTGGAAGACTTTTACTTCCTCAAAGTTCTCGGGAAAGGCAGCTTTGGCAAGGTATGTCAGACCATTCATTGAATGTTTCGGATTGTTTTCCTTAAAGATGTTTACTTGGTGGTGGTTACGCGATGTATTGAGTACTATCAGTTTGTAAACAGTTTTTTTTTAAGTAATAGTTCAATATTAAGAATTTAGCTACTGCTATACATCTACTGAAGAGATTCATCTATTGATATATTTACCTTTGCCATTTGAAATCGAAAACCTTTTAAAAATAAAATACATCTGTGAAGATAAACAACAACTTTACACTGTCAACCTCCGCTTCGCTCTCTTGATAAAGTTCCAAAAATACGAGTGTTATGTTATGCGACACAGTTAATAAGATTTCGTTAGAAAGACAAATCTTGCGGAAATAAATAAATTTGAATAAAATACTGAATTATAACGTTTTTCATTGGTGAGGTTTACTTACACGAAAGTTGTAGAGCGTGGGTGAATTATTAGTAGATACGTAATTACTCACAAAAGAATATGCATGACATAATCATATTACTCCACATTTATAATATCAAGACGAAAACTCCCAGACTGACTGCCTACATATTATATTTTATACTGTTAGTTATTCGTAGTATGTTCATATTTAAATCTATAAAAATATATTTCAATTTCAATTTTAAACTAAATTTATTTTATCTATCCACTCTGTTGAGTAGCAGCGAATTAATCGGTATGGATAATACTCATGAAACTTTATTAAACAAATAGTTATCACATGCATTATAATTGAACCATAAATAAAAACACCTGTATTCCACTTTATAATAAATACGTTATTATTACATTAGATACAAGTTTTCGTTTATCTTACACTTTCTTACTATCCGCGCTATTTTGCGTCCTTTGGATAATAAATGACTAAATCGATAGGTATTATAGAACCTATCACGATTTATTTTATAAACATTAAATTTAAGTTGATTGCTAATTTATTCTTTATTGCAATGCCATTCTGTTTTCTTCCTTTGTCTAAAATTAATATCTAGTTCTCTATGCCCAAACAATAGGTACCTATTTGATTATTGCGACAACGAAAATAAAATATTTTGTATTGTATTATCTAAGGTACTCTTGGCTGAACTAAAGAATACGGAGTACTATTACGCAATAAAGTGTTTGAAGAAAGACGTGGTGCTGGAGGACGACGACGTGGAATGTACACTGATCGAGAGGAAAGTCCTCGCGCTTGGCACCAAGCACCCTTACCTCTGTCATCTTTTCTGCACATTTCAAACCGATGTAAGTTTGTCTACGCCTTCATATTTTAATACTTCATTTTCTCTTTCAAATCTCACATATACTAATTTCATTGATTATATTAGCTCGTAAGTTCCCAACCCAGGAGTCGCGACCCAAAGGGATAGAAAGGTTTGTGTTTTATATGAGGTCGCCTACTACTCAAATTGAAAAACATTGACTATGATGCAAAATCCAATTCATCTACAGAGTTCAGACATAATGTCACATGTATGTATGTTTATTTTGTGTAATTTTTTTGGATCGATATGTGTATTGCTCGCATAATCGAAGTGGCATGGAGTGCATTGTGGTGCTTGAATAGTATCTTCAAAATTGACCTCCCATTGTGACGTAGCATAAAGTTTTAAACCAATGTATGCTACAAGTGTGGGAGAAATCCAATGCCATGAAAAAGTGAATGATGGGCATAACGCAGATGCATCACAATAGAAACCAGTGGATAAGTAAGCAGATAAGAGCACGTAATGTGACAGTGACCGCTAAATGGGTGAAATGAAAATCGGTTGGCATATCGCTCGGCGAGTAGACAATCGCTGGACAAATGCCGTCATATAATGATACCCAAGGGGCACCAAATGACCATAAAAGCGCCTTAAACCCCGCTGGATGGACGAACTCATAAAGTTACGTGCATGTAAGTGGCAGCGGCGAAGAACTGGGAACCGAGAAGAATGGAGGGAGCTAGGGGAGGCCTTCGTCCAGTGGACCCTGGCTGATGATGATGATGATGATGATGATGATTATGTGTATTGATGATGCACTTTAATTTTTGTTTAATCGACTGTTGTATTTAGATAATTATTATTATTCTACTCAAAGCGGAAACAAACAATTTCAGAACACAAAATAATAAAAGTGCAACGATCAATATTATGCATAAACAAAACAATCAACTTATATATGGATAAAATAAAAAAAATAGTCTTCACGAGACTAGAAAAAATATAACAATTGGATCAACGAACAAATTCTAGTAATGTGAAATCAAGTGTAGTGTTTGCTTATTTAAAAGTAGCAGCAATTTCAGTAAAAAATCTTCGCCCCCCTGGGCCCATCAGATGATGGTTACTTAAACCCCGACGGCTAAAATTATTAAACATGGATCATTCTTTACCTACTGATTCTCTGAATGCTAGTTGTCCAAATTCGAAAGAAAAATTATTTGTCAAAGTAACCGAACCCAAAGGATTCAAACAATTTTACTTTTCTGTAAATTATGTAATTACAAATTACAATAATAAAACTAAAGAAGTAATAATAACAAACGAACAATACGTCGCATAGAATGTAGGCTACTGAACGTAAAATGAAAATCGGCGCGCGAAAGTAATCGGGGCGGGGTGCGGGCCGCGGGCGGGCTACGCGTCTGTAGTTATTGTGCGTCTATTTTTCATAACGCTTTTGCGTCGGAGATTATGAGTAAAATATGCTCCATGTTAAAAGCCTAACGTTTGAGAGAAAAGAAACATAAACGTGATGATGAATACAATTTTAAAGTGGCCAATACCTTCACATACATTTTTGATTCAGCTTAACTAAAATCAACGAACAATCCATCGAACGAATTTTCACAGGGAATAAAACCTAATTCTCTTTTCTATTCTTCAGTCCAGGAATGTACACAGAAAAACAAAGATACTATTGTATAAAACAACTACCTGTAAGGATAGTTGTGACGTATGGGGATGATCTTGGATTATGTCGATAGCGAATGCCAACATAATTGATAAGGTCGAAGAAACATTTTGCGGCGAATATACGGACCTGTAATAATGATGGAGGAGAATGGAGAGTAAGAGAGCGCAATGAAGAATTGTATAATCTATACAAGGATCCGTAACTTTGCATATTTAAAAAATCTCCGACTTGGTGGACGAGGTACCTACAATAGACGAGCGACTCCAGCATTTCGAAGATGTTCGATGGATTCTCGGGGGAAGATACCCATAGGGAAACTGAACCTTCGCTGAAGAAACGCAAGGGAGCTATTTCTGGTGGATAATTGGAGGTTAACAGTGGAGTATCGTTGATGCGAATTGAGCTCGATCAGCACACGAAATAGAAAATTTTACGAACCGGAGCGCTCGATAATTTTTCGAAAATATTAACATAGTTATCTAATTTTATGTATATTTTATAAAATGAGTGTGTTATTTTTCTGTTTGGCCAAATTAATTTTTCCACGTGACGGAGCGATGACTTTGCCGATTTTATGAACCGGAATGGCGCTCCATTGCGCTCTGGTCCATTTCGAGCCCTGCTCGATTAAATGTAGTGCTATTGAAAAGAAGAAGTAATGTGAATAAAACAGTGAATGATAATTCACATAGAAAACACAGTAACGTAAAATAAATTGGGATGTTCCTGATTCTTGTGGGTAGTAGGTTCCTTAACTGTTACCTACGTACCTACCTATATTACAATAGGTGCCCGACTTCAAAACTATGGGAACCCGTGGATTAGTTTATTTCTTGGATACTTAAATACATTGATATTTTAATCACATTTAAATCATACAGGAATTTGTTTATTAGTGTACGAAACTGTGTTTTAGGCTGCGATGTGTGTTTTCTTATACTGCGTTGTTCACATAGCAGATAGATTTCCAAACTGAGAGACGCACCTCCCTGTGAAGGCGCGAAAAGTTTAACACAAATGTAGCCACAGGTTTGCAGTATGCAAATGCATAATTTATAAAGAGCCTGGGGGCCCGGGCATAACAGACATCACAAATTTACTCGAATAATTTAATTTTAATAGTTAAAAAAAGTTAAAAGCTAAAGCTACTTTGTTTCGAGACTGTAGAATATTTTAATTATGTAGTTATGCGTTGTAATTTGATGTGATACATATATGATGATTGCTATAGGTACTTAAATGATAACTCCCGTGTATAATTTAGGAAACACTACTTTAGAGCACCACACTGCCCTTAACCTCAGCGATAGGTAGGTAGGCCCGCCAAAGATCTTAGCCTGGAGGCCTGCTTCAGGATGTGGGGCCCATGCTAGAATCCATTTGTCAATTTTTGGCTATTTAAAAAGGTGTGTGTTATTTAATGAAATAAAGGGGGGCGCCAAGATTAGATTTTTTTAATGGGAGGCGTAGTAACATACAGTTTGGAAACCACTGGCGTATGGTGTTATTTTTTATTAGAAATGCATGCGTTTCATGAACACATAAGCCATATTACTCTTATTTAATAACGAATGATTCTCCCCTCTCTCCATATTCCATAACTGCCTACTATTAACAAAATTATTGGTCCGTGTTGAGTTGTTTTATTTTTAAAATTTCAGTCACATCTTTTCTTCGTTATGGAGTACCTGAATGGCGGAGATTTGATGTTCCACATACAACAAACCGGCCGCTTTCCTGAAGCGAGGGGGAGATTTTACGCT
Source organism: Rhyacophila brunnea (assembly GCF_057557595.1). Taxonomy (NCBI): domain Eukaryota; kingdom Metazoa; phylum Arthropoda; class Insecta; order Trichoptera; family Rhyacophilidae; genus Rhyacophila; species Rhyacophila brunnea. Next base: position 58,478,681 of record NW_028232965.1, on the reverse strand, counting down.
GCTGAAATTGTATCTGGTCTCAAATTTCTGCACAAAAAGGGAATCGTGTACAGGTAGGTTGTTTTGCACGGATTACAATTTGATATTCAATGGTAAATGCTAGTGTATACCTACCGGGTCTAGGACGATTTAACGCCAGGAAAACTGGACGCCACCCAATTCGAAATTAAATAGACGTTAGGTACTTATAGGTACTTTAAAAAAAATATTTAATATTATTATTTATATTTAAATTATTATATTATGATTTAATAGTTGGTGAGAATTTTAATATGCACACGTAAATAACGATTTAATCGTGCATATGTTTAACTTCCAAAGAAAAAAGAGTTTTTATTTTATATAAAGCCTTAGGCATGGTAATTCTCAATCCGCGATAAAGAAAACATTATATTAAGAGTAAAATTAATTAAAATTACTAAGTAGTAGATAGAAACTGATTAAAATTCCTCGTCTACGTTCTGTATACGTGTCTACGACAGCGCGGCGTCCAATTGTCCTGGCGTCGAGTTGTCCCATTCCCATACCTACCTACTAGAAACAGATTAAAGTGGTTTTCGGTAACGATTTTCATCTGGTTACTTTACCGTATTGACGCACGACGCAATCTGTCTCTTTTACCTGGAATAATTTCCGTAACTATTAATCTTTCAAAGCTTACTGGTCCTGGATGAACAGTTTCTCAAAATAGAAATCTATTAAGTCATGCAAATATTTCAAATTCTTCAGATTATCAAGAAATTAATACGAATGTCAGAAGTCACGGGAACTATGCATAGAAAGGAACATAGAATCATACAAAACGTATGTGGCACATCTGTGGGGATGATATCTGGCAGCGTCGCTGTAATAGGAAACTGTATAAACTCTTTGATGATCTAAAATCATAAGATTTATGAAAACCCAAAACTACGAACGAACCGGTAATGTGACGCCTGACACGTGCACCTCACGTTTAGGCCGTACGCAGACAATAACAACGAGACACTGCAACTAGTCACAGGCCACTTTTTCATTGCAGGGATGACTTCTTAAATTCTGCATATGTAAAATAGACCTGCAAAATTCTGACCAATAAATAAATATTGAATAATATTATGCGATTCGTATCGGAGTTTGAAAACTACTGTATAGTCCTATAGTCGAACCATAATGGATTATGTTGCTATGAGAAAAAAAAAATAGGAATTGCGATGTCCAATAATGATATGCCGTCTCACCAAGATAGCCCGGAAAACCGGAACAACACAAAAATCTCTAAAATGAAACTCGTTAAAACGTTAATATTATGTTCAATCGTCTTTTACGGTGTTGAGACCTGGACCACCAGATAATCCGATAGAAAGAGAATCGATTCGTTCAAGATATGGTGCTGACGGATCGAGATTCCATAAATGTCTCTATATTGGGGTCTCTAATGGTTGGCTTTAAAGAACGTCTCTCGCATTATATCTGCGTGCGGTCTTCAATAACTGTTCAGCCAGTGTTACAAGAGACCGGAGTAGCCTGTTGAGGAAGGTGACCATTGGTATTGTCTAAGGAAGGAAGTCGTGAGGCCATGCATCTTCCGAATCGTAGAGAACACGACTATATTAAACCAACAAAATCAACGTGGGATCACTCCAGATGGGAAGATATTGTTGGGAACGCCTGTTACTTCAGTGATCACCGTCCTTAGTAATACGACAACAGATATGAAGATATATTATGCACAACTGTAATTAATCAATAATACATGGGCAAATTTAATGATAGTATTATTGTTAAAAGAAGTAACAATATAATTGTTATTTGATGAATATTTATATTTACTTAAATACCAAGACCAATTTCATTCCACAAAATTATCGATTATCGATGAAAAATATGATTAATTAAAAATCGAGTAGGTGATTGCGAATCGTTCCACCGATCAAACGTTGCGTCGATTCATCACTTCATTATTAATTTTTAAATGATAGCATTAGAAAATCGATTTGTTTTTGTTGTATTTTGTTTTGTTTACCGTGTAATAATATTATTTTTATTGTTTTAGGGATCTCAAGTTGGACAACATACTCCTGGACTTCGAAGGTCACGTGAGGATTGCAGATTTTGGAATGTGCAAATTGCAAATATATCTGGACAAGACTGCCGACACATTCTGCGGTACGCCGGACTATATGGCTCCTGAGGTAGACATCAGCTCACAAACAATTTATCATTAGTAATGGTTAATCTTGAAGCTAATTATGATTTGTGGTCAATCTTATGTACGCAGTAAAAGGACAGTTGGTGTGAATTATTTCTTGTCAGATGACGTCACGAAGATGTGTGGCATCATTCCAACAGCTACGCTGCTTTGTGGCAGAACATTATATTATAATCGTAAATCATCTTCTTATTTATGATAGCCAGAGTCTAAATAATACACGTCACTGGATAGTGGATACTATAGTTCGTGGTTAATATTAGAAATTACAATTATTATATCACAAAACGTAACAGCTAGTAAAGTTGTAAACTGTTGTGAGTATGTATGTATATATAACAGACAGTTTTCTCATTGCGTTAGTACATCCTAAGAAGTATCTGATAGAAATTTATTATGATTTTTCGTGGGATTTAGGGATTACATATTATTAAATTTATTATCTGTTGGAAAAATTGTCACTAGTGCCTTTTTGTATTTTTTAATTTCAGATAATAAAAGGTCAAAAATACAATCAGACCGTAGATTGGTGGTCGTTCGGAGTGCTGCTGTATGAGATGCTGATCGGACAGAGTCCTTTCAGCGGCTGCGACGAAGACGAATTGTTCTGGTCCATATGCAACGAGCTGCCGAGCTATCCACGCTTCCTCTCGGAAGAAGCGCTCAGGGTACTCAATATGGTCAGTCAAAACCACTTTCAATTAACCAACGATTCGAAGCAATTAATTTAGGATTACCTAAATTATCCAAATTTGCGATTAATGCGTAATGCTATAAACACATTACGGTCACGTAACGTGAGCGCACGTGAGCTCGCGGTAAACTCGCGACACGGCCAAAAATTTTGCAACGTTGTTTGACTTTGTATACTGTAAAATGTTATAACATTATAACATTAACATATTTTGAACCGAAAACGAAGTGCCCGCAAAATATGCCAATATATCAGAAATACATTAAGGTCACCTCACGCGTCTCACGCCACACCACCAATCTTATGCGTGAACGTGATAGTACGTTTTTATGTTCTAAAAAAATACACATTTTCGAGACACGTATCTTTGCTTTTATTGGTTTAGAAAGGAGCTACAAATGAAGTTATTGACGCAATGTTTTTATAGGTTTAATGTGTTTCTAACATATGAATCATTTCTGAATGGTGTGAGGGGTGGCTCGTTATAATAGCCATCTAAAAATTCGAATCCCACTTGAAGTAAATCCAGAATGTTTGATTTTTAACTATAACTGTCTTGTTTAAATATAATTAAAATGGATCTAGGAAATGGATCCAGTTGATTATAATAAGAAAATTAAGAATAAGGCCTGGTGAAGTCTAATGTTCTATCTTAGAGCAGACGGGTTGATTTACTTCTTTTATCGTAATGGATTTGAAAATGTATATTAATTGATTTTTTTCGACAAATTTGTAAAAAATATTAAGTACTTATGTGATATTACATTATGTAAAATATTAGCAAATAGGATTTATAAGAACCAGTGGTGAAGGGTGGAGGTAGACTCTTAAGATCCGCCATAAACAGTGCACATTAAACTTTGTTAGTCACACGTATTTGTTTTTATTGAACTAAGACACTTACAGATGGTATTGGTTAGTTTTTAAAATTCAATTAAACCCTGAGAAAACCAAGCCATACCTAATAAATAATGGTCAAAAATACTCATCTATCAATCATATATCATATATCTAAAATTATGTAATGAATTCATACATAACTTTGGATATTTTATAGATAGAATAATATTTAGGCAGGGTTCAATGAATTTAAAAAAATGAACCAACAATATGTGCAATATGTATTTTTAATCCAATGAAAAAAATAAGTATGAATGAAACAGTGTGCACAATTCTGTCGTATCGCCCAAAATATACAAAAACTATTATGGTTTGTTTAGGCAGGGTTTAATTATTTTTTTTAAACTAACCAATACCATACCATCTGTAAATTGTAGTCTTAGTTAAAAAAAAAAAACAAATACGTATGACTAACAAAGTTTAATGTGCTTTTATGGCGGACCTTAACAGCCTACCTCCACCCTTCGCTACTGATAAGAACACTTAGAATTAGTAACTAAATTGTCACTATTAGTTTTCAGGTGGGTATATAGGTAAATGGTGTATTAAAAAACTTACATACGTTATAGGTATAAAGATTCTTTCACGATGCCCCAAAAATAAATTAATATTCTCCCTTCAGAATCACATTCGAGACTTTTTTAGCTTTTATCAAAGTATAGATCGGTGATTGTTCGGAAGTAAAGTTATATACTCTGGAGAGAAGGTCAGCGATGAGGGAGGAGTACTTTGGACGAGATAATTTTATTGTTGTTTGAAGACGCTAGCCATAAACTATGTGAATCTGTATGGGTTTTAATTGAGACTGTATGGAATTATTATTTTTTCGAATAGGTGGCGGCTAGAGCTTTCGTCAGCTGAATGCAGAACTATTCTAACTCGCATTTGAAATGTTTTGCAGAAGAGTTTTTTGAAACAGCCTACTTCAGTTATTTATTATTTATATAGACAAGTATATGCACCATTTTTTCATAAATAATCTTACTAAAATATGATGCGTATATTTATCCATAAAGATAATAAATAATTTCAGTACATAAGTTGTTTCAAAAAACTCTCTCCTCAAAAATTTTAATTGTAAGTTAAAATAGTTCAGCATTCAGCTTTAACTGAGTGAGTGATGTTGTGATTTCCGGCTTTTTTGATTCCCGAGATTCGAGACATTCCCGATTTAATAATATTGGATTCTCAACCATTTGAGATTGGTTTACTGATTTCTTGAGAGTTCGAAAATTCTCGAGAAATTATTATGGATGATAATTACATGAGATTTTTTTTTGTAAATTGCCTTAAATTTTTTCTCTCTCCAGATTCGAAGCCGAGAGCTTTATTAAGTTCTTGTAGCAAAAAAAATCTCAGTCAAAATTTAGCTTTTCCTTGATTTTTTTTTACATATTTCTGATAGAAATTTCTCGTATTCTCTAGATTCTTATTGATGATGTCTCTAAATGGAAATCTCGCCAGAAAAAATCTCGAGAACTGTGAATCATCTTTTCTCATTATTTATAAAAAAATTCTCGAGACGAGTATCATAACCAAACATGCAGTGCCCTCGAAGATTGTTCGTACGGCACACACTGTGATTATAACCGTTATAAACTATACATTTATTTCTTGATTATGAATTAAATTCAACGGATTGTTTTTAGCTGCTGGATAAAGATTCCAGTACGCGATTGGGAGGCGTCGAATGCACTTATGGAGACATCACCGAACAGGACTTCTTCAGACCGATCAATTGGGAGAAGTTGGAGCGAAGACAACTCGAACCTCCTTTCCGACCACAAGTGGTAACCTATCTCACTACTCTCATATCACTTTCATCATTTTCATTCGGGGACAATTAATAAATTTAGCATGGAACATTTAATAATAAATAATGACATTATTTTATTATTATTATTATCATTATATTATTACTTTATGTTCAAGCCACTTTGGCATAATATAACAAGTAGGTACTTTTCTGTCCACGCAAAACACACAACGAGAAAACATTAATAGGCATATTATCATGAAATTTAGTGGAAACGTGAATTTTGAGTGTAGGCGGATAAATAAAAAATTAATTTACACGGCACATTAATACCGTGCTAGTATCCAAATATATATCAGTTTTTTCGTAGAAACTAAAATTAATCTTGCCAAAATTTTGGAATGACAATTCATTTTGAAAAACATTATTTTTTTTAATCAACATTACAAGTGTTTATTTATAAAAACAACAATTCAATGCGTTACCAATCTTGATAACATTCTATCACATACATAAATAAACTATTAACCTTTGAATGATTTTTTTTGGCAAAAACATTCTGTTTCCGTCGTTCTATTTCTCATTTTTCGCAATTAATTATTATAATCTCATTTTTTTTAAATAAAATACTTTTAATAAATAAAAACGACTTTATTATATATCACTAATTACAAGGAGGTACCTACCTGTATCTTCAAATGTAAGATTATATTTTTGCGACAACAATTGGCGAAAGGTCAGAAACAGAGATTTCGTAGACGCTTCGTTGTATGTGGAAGTTTTCTCAACATAAGTACTCTGCAATTCATGATAAATAGATACTAACATCTACGACTATTGATATTTTTTCAGCGCCATCCATTGGACACGCAGTATTTCGACAAGGCTTTCACAGGGGAGAGAGCTCGCCTGACGCCGGTCGAAAACAACATCTTGAGAAGTATGGACCAAGCTCAGTTCCGAGGATTCAGCTACACGAACCCCAACGCGACTGACCATTGACCTGACAACGAAAGTGAAAGAATGAAGATATTTGCTTTTAGCGCTTATCGAATCGCGGCAGGTCAAGTTTCGCAATGGGGCTCGATCGACCCGTCCGGCGGATCGGTCGAATACTCGAGCGGACGATGAGAACTGCAAGGATGCGGTGAATCTCCGAGGGAAGCGGTCCCGATGATTGATAGGCGCTTACAATAAATTATTGCTGATTTTACATACTCTTGTGAGATCTCAAACCCTGTTCCTTAAATTCATCGTCATCGAACGGTGGATTGAAATCGTTGTTGATTATATTAATAATTATTGCTCCAGATCTTTCCTTTTTTGATTGTCATAATACTCACTGCTGTTTAACTAACTATGTAGGTATACATATAAAATTGTTAGACAAGTAGCACTAAAAGTATTCTGCATGATATTGAGCAAAGTAGCAGAGTAATCACTAGTCGTTAGTTACCCACCGCTGACTTTGATTTTAACTCGTAGTTTTCTATAATCTTAGAAAATGTGTAGGGATAATATCAGTCACTTATAAATCTCGATGACGAACATTAAAAAGATATCTAACTCCGCCCCAATTCAGTAGATATTCCACGGATTTATCCCCTCAACATTATGGAGCATTTAGAAAAAAATACGTAATTTTTATACAAAAAGCTTCCATGTCAAATTAGCAGTCGATATATCGAGAATATAATATTTTATTTTTTCTTTTCAATAGGAAGTTTATTATCAAAAAGATAACAAACTGTAACATATTATTTCTCAGTAATCAATAATTATATGTTTGAGTGATAATTAATTGTTTAGCAGACAAAAGTATTTATACTCAATGACGAATATAATTTGTATAAATAGGTACTTAAACTACTATTTTATATATCTACATTATATTAATAATTTGATTGATAATAGTTTTTCGTACTCAAGTATATTATATAGATGCATATAGATAACTATCAATTTGTCAATTTATCATGTACCTAGGTATATTTTATTGGTGCTATAATAATTATTGTTTAATATTTTGTCGAAATGAATGTCGAAAGAAGTTGAGATCTCTATTTTACTATAAATATTTTGTACTGCTATGACGTTTAAAAAAATATTCTGTGTAAGTATCTTATTAAGTATTTTACAGATTTACAAAATTTTACTTTGTTCAATTTACATTTTACACTGAGTACTTTTATTAAAGCATAGAATATTTTTTTCTATTTTGGTGTTTTATTTTATTCACATTTTTTTCAAATATGTATACCCGTAGTGCTTTATCTTATGAAAGTACCCCTGTAGGCACTCGGCCCATGCTGATAGGCTGATTGTGACCGACCGGAGTGAGAGACCTCGGCAGATTACCGTGTCCGGAAATCTGTACGTATGCAGTTCGCCTTATCACACTTCACCGTGAAATGTTATATCGGAAATATATGGTCGTATATTAAAGACCGTCCAACCTCTTTGAGTCGTATAGTACTGAGATAAAATTCATGTCTAAATAAAACACGATTTTTGTCGGTTTACAGGAAGCCAGCGGCAAACAAATTTTGAAAATAGCCGATATACTGGATTATTTGTTAGGTTAGGTTAGGATCTAATAAAATTGGAACATTACTGTCTGCAATGCTCCACGAACAACGCGTATTTTTTCATATCGGTACTATAGAAATAACGGTATAGTATACGGTCATCTCTTTCTGATAAGAAAGCTCACGGCGAACTGTGCTACGGTGAAATGTAATACGTACAATTTACATGTAATCAGAGATTACTGGAGAGGCTCTAAAGTCTAAATATGTCGAAAACTACAAATGTTACAATGCGCCACAATATACTTTCGTACATTTTATAAGAAACTAGTTGAAGTAGGTACATACTAGGTTGTGCACGAATCGCTTAGTAAATCAGTATACATTTATCAACACTTTTAATAACATTTTTCAATGTCAAAATAACTGTATGTAAACATAAACCTATAATAGCAGTAAAAGTCAACAAAATAACACTAAAATAAAATCGAATCTAGAATATGCAAACTTTATTTTGATCTGTGGTAAAAATTCAAAAGTATAAAGAACAAAAACATACTTTGTATAGGAGACCTTCAGATATCAAACACCTTTATGCACATACTACTACATAATAATTTTCAATTTATTAAATGATTCAGAATAAATGAGATAATAATATGCAACATCATTGGAGAATATGGATAACGTGATAAATAAAGATCTCAAAATGTCTTCTAAATTATGAGCTATTTATAAACTACAATATAAGGATTTACCGTATATTATAGTCAATGGAATAAGAAAGTAATCGTAATAATAAAATAACCCGCCTATTGACAAACGAAAAATTCTAAAAACTGTAATAATCATGATGAAATGTGGCTTTATACAACATTTCAACAAAACGATAGGAGGTATAGTACTAATTTATGGCATAGAATTATTTTACATAATCGAATTAGGAAAATTTGGGAAAATCATAATAATACAAATTTCTTTTCTAGGTACATAAAATATTTAGCTTTACCCAAAATTCTTTATTTACAACTTATTGAAAGCAAAAGGGTACCTATGTAGTATGTAGGTACATAGTACATACTATTATCATACGTCAAATCGCATTTAACAAACATTTTTTTCAGATTAAGTACATCACATTTTTATTCGAAATGTTCAAAATATTTTTACATAAATAAAAAAAATGAATTCATTTAATTTCTTCTAAAAGCAATTTATTTAATGTTTCTTATTTTATCATTATAACAATAGCTTCAATCATACAGAAATACCAGTTATTAGTTCGTGGCCATACCTTTTTAGTTTAAATAATTATTACTTAAAAATGGATAGCGTATCATGGAAATGTAGCTAACATTATTATATTTTATACAAACATATTTTTAGGGTAGGTATGTTGATAACATTTCAAGTACCTAGGGAGATATTATCTCATATACAATGTATACTAAAAATTGTTTTATTCGTGTAAGTATATAAATTTATCAGTTATAAAAAAAATGAGTATTCAGGGCAAATACTTTTGATACATGGGCGGCGGCGAGTATCCGGGTGGTCGCATTTGTCTTGATGCTTCTCTAACCAAAATGGGCTGAGGTCTGGTCCCGCGACGTTGAGGACCGGCTCCTTGCATTACGGCTCTAGCCCCGTGCAGCGAGGCCGTCGGAGGTCTTCCCCACCACGGCTCCAAGGCCAAATCGTACGGTGGCTGCTCGCGCCTCGAGTATTCCACTTTGAGTCGAACCAGCTCTTCTTTGTCTCTATGGTACATGCAGCAAGCCCGGAGAGTAAAATAATACAAAATTTCTACTCCAGACAAAAGAGAAAATCCCAAAAAGAGTCCAGCAATCCCACCAAAAGATACTGTAATAAAAAAATCGGTGTTTGTGTAGGTACTTATGTACGCGCGTTAGCAGTTATACTTCTTTGGCGTAACAAAACAAAAACAAAACTTGTGATAACCTAGATTCTTCGACTAGCTCTTAATTATTTTGTTAAATTACACACTCAAGAAAAAGGACCGCTTATTGGAACGCCGTTGGTTTATTTTTATACACTTTAAATTATATTACTAAATTATATAATTATTTATCGTTGTTTTTTTATTTTTAAAGTAACAACTGCCACTATGACGTTTAATAGTTTGTTTACGCAAGGAATTGCAAATGGCCGACAATAATAAATTCGCTGCCTAGGCAACGGAAAAATTCTAAACTATAATATTATACTGTATAATCGTCACGATTGCAGTATCATACTGTGGCGTAAAGGTAGTGCATTCGGCTGATAACCGAACAATCGGTGGTTCGAATCCAATCGACTGCGTTTTTTTTCGTGTGAAAAAATAAATTATGTGTTACATGTCACACGCCAAAAATACAATCTGATCTGATTTCCCAAACGCGCCAAAAGAAGTTTAACTTCAATAATAATATGTAATAAATAAACAAATATATGTAAAAACAATATTTTTAGAATATAGTACAACATTTTCTTCCTAGAGCCGGAGTGCAAAGTTATGAAGTAGGAACTCTACCCATAGGCAAACTCCGCCAGATAGTGCCTAATGGTTTTTCGGTATTATTTCATTATCCGTTAGCGATACGCAGTAATCAAAGTGATATCCGGCAGATTATTTAAAAACCGCTGTCCTCAAACAGGTTGGGATGGACGATGTATCTTTGTTCCTTCGCATCCAGGTCGCGTCCTCTGGCGAAATGGCTAATTAATTGTTTTATGTTCACCATTCTAAGATTTTCAAATAACTTAGTCGGTTATTAGAGTATTGAATGATGAGATATCGCAATGAATAAACCTACTATGAAAATTATATATCTTTTAATATTTTATTCTAAGTAACGTGATTGGTACTCAAAATACGCACCCAGTAAATCGACCCAACCGAATAAGACCTCTCTTTTGTATCGCACCATCGGCCACGATACGAACTCTGACTCCAGGGGGCTACTCTCTCCGTCACTGTCGTCTGTGCGAGTTACACTGCATCATAATTTATTCAATTTATTTTGAGTTATAATTAAACCATAATATTATGATCAATATATAAAATACACACTAGATTATCTCATGGCTATGTAAAAAATAAAATCATTTAAAATGGATATTACCAATATCATTCTATTGAAAAATTATTTACTCTTATTAAAATTATTAAGTATTGTTTTCCTTACTCTCTTTCGGTGAGCTTTTCAACTTCATATACAGTATTCGTACATCCCAGTTCACACGAGCAACGGTCGATATTTGTAATTTTATCTGCATTTTCTGCTATACATCTCAACTCCGTCAATGTACAGTATCGAAACTTATCTATAAAAACAAGTTAAGATAATTTATTGGTCACGATTGATGAACCTATGTTACGCATGACACTCGGTAGAGTATCCTTCAGATATCCTTGCCATTGTACACAGTGACAAGGATTTTTGTGTATACGCAACCGTATAATTGTATTAGTAAAAGCCAGGCACTTGATTGATTTACTCACGTACGCCGTATAATTGTATTAGTAAATTCCAAGCACTCGATTGGTTTACTCACGTTTTAATTAAAAAAAATCTATTCCAAATGGCAAGGTTACGTGGCGGCTACTCTACATGCAGACCATTTTTGTGTGACACGCGGACCAATTCTGAATGAAAAAGTTTAGCAGTTTTTATACTGTATTTAAATATCTTAATTTTACAAAAATAGCCTATTTCATAAGCATTCAAATAAAGTATGCTATAATCTGAATAATATTTTACATTGATATAGGTACCATTAGATATAATTATTATATATGTGAATAAAAAAGGGCAATATTATTGCAGACTGTGAATGATTCCTCATTGGCATTACCCAATTTAATTCGATGAAAAAATAGTAAACCACTATTGTAACCATCTTTGACATGCATGTGAACAACTATTTTCTTCGGTGAATTAAACCTAAAATTATCAGTTTACCCCTCCACCCTATATGAGGAGTTTTGTTTATTTAAAAAAAAACTGTAGTAGGTAGGTACTACATTCGCAAAGATACTCAACAAAACGAGTCTTTCCTTGTCTCATGCTGCATGCTGGTGAATTTAGAAGTACCTTCATAATAAAATCTCACGTGTCCATCAATACAATCTAGGTAGGTACCATAATTATTATCAGGTGTCAAGTCGAACGAGACTTATAAAACGCTTGAGGCTTTGTTTAAACAGAGGTGCTAGTATCATAAGAATCAGCAGGGATTATTTTGTACAGTATTATAATTATAGAACAATGTCTAAAAAATCATACCTATTTTGGGATAGAAGTAAGGGACACATCCGCAATATTGACGAGACAATGTCATTCGGCATTGTCGAGTGCATGCGGAGTACGTGTAGATGGAGTCTGTGGCCAATTTTATTTCGTCGGAGAACACGCAGCGGCGCTGCCTAAAAGTGCCAATAGTCATCCAGGTTAAAAGCTGTCGCGACTAGGGGTTGCAATACCGGTATTCCAGTATTTATCAATACCGAAACACCGGTTTTAAAAATCCAAAATACCGGAATTTTTGGTTTTAAGAAAGCACACTCGTTTACGTTTTTGAAAATGAATTATAAGTTATGTGCTGCTAAAATGAAAATATATTGAGTGAATCCAACAGAGGTGAAAAAATAATAAAACAAATTTCAACAAAAAATACATAGGTATATTAAATTTATATAAGTAATTGTCGCGATGAATTATCATATTATTTCGAAATAGAAAACATCCGTGACAAAAATGTTCAATTTTTCTATAATAATTATTATGACTGTAGAAGCGTTGAATTTAAGAAGTTTTTCCTGCAGCCGGACTTATTTGCACTTGAACTTTTGAGGGCTTTTGTTAAAATTATCAATATATTCAAATTATTTGTAAAAAATCACTAGTTCTACAATTATGATCAATATATATTTTAAAATGTCATATAATAGATATAATAAGTCGGTAGGTATGTAGAATTTTGCTATAAAATAATATCTTTAAAAGATTTTAATAGCTATGTATTTATTGATAAGCACCTACTTCTGTTTTCTTTAATGTTTAACAAATACCGGTATTCAATAATAAATACCGAAAAACCGGTATTGACATTTTCATTCGGTATTGCAATCACTAGTCGCGACGTATAACTGAATTATAAATCTGTTTATCATGAAAATATTACATAATAATGTAACTCAATCAAACCAGTATCTCGTGAACTAGAGACTACGAGATTTAGTTACATACATCAAAATATATTAATGTTGTGATCTGATACTATTACTGATACTATATTAGTTTGGAAAATTCACATATCATTTGTCAATGTGTGTTTGGACCCAAAGTATGGACCCAATAGGATGAGCAAGTAGCTAACATCCATTTCTCTTTAAAAACAAAAAACAATATATAATTAACTATTTCTTTTATTCAACGAATAATTCTCAAGATTTAAGAATATATCATTCTGATTATTGAACATATGTTCAAAAAACAATATGTTAATACATCCTCCACTCTGTAGAGGCCCACGTGTTTTTCTTAGGATCGAACATGGTTTAAAAAAGATAGCTATGATAGCTATCATTAAGAGACACAAAAAACTGCACAATTCAAAATATGTTTTATGTAGGTAGGTATAGGAAAATAAAATATGAAGAAAGATTTCTGATAATATAGTATGGTTGGAAAAATCGTGACTACTTAGTTATCCTAGTTGTGAAATTGAATCAACGTTGGAGATAAGATGACAGCAAACACGTCACCAACTTTCAATAGAAAACCTATATACACGACACACGTATTTATTTCTTTCTTACTTGATAGAGAGTTGTCTGGCATCCGCAGTAGTATAGGTTTGTTTGACGGAAAATGAAATTTTCTCGACCCGCCGATCCCAAACGTGCTGAGGGTTTGTATCCATTCCAGGCATTTCATCCGTCGAATGAATATATACCTGAAAATATCAGTTACTACCTACGTTAATAATTATGCTTAATACTTAAATCTATCGACTAAATATAGAGAAAGACGAGATACCTAAAGCGCACTCAGGAATCTATCTACTTGAGACTATACTAAATATTGAAAGCTGACATTATTATCATGTTCAAGCATTTTTACTACGGTACGTCTGTGTGCAGGCATTCTGTAAATCGAGCGAGACCATTTGTGTCGCTAGATTTCAAAATCAGCCAAGTCCATAATATATGAATAAGAGAAAAACAGCTTCTTGTTTTCTCAAATACACAGTCACAAGGGTGAAAGTTTATATTATCTCGTGTATAGAATATTTAAAATTAATAAATTCCACATTTTGATAATGCAGAAATGTTGGAAAGCAGCAGTTCTTCAGCAATTCACAAAAAAGTCAAAAATACCTAAAGGTGGACTTGGCTGATTTTGAAATGTAGCGACACATTTTTTGTGTAACATTAGTTTCAGTAAAATGTCGGTTTGTGTAACGCCAGCAATAGATAATCATTCGTTACTTCATAACCGATACATAAGTAATAATTTAAAATTAGCTATCATTATCTTTGTGCGTTTCAGTAATTGATTTTTTTAATATTCAGACTGTCGTCATATAATATTATGTATTATCATTTAGCACAAGTAAAATGTCGTTTCACAAAACCTAATACGCAAAAACAACACATTATCTATAATAGTATATACGATAGATGTCGTAAGGCGCAATATATAATGGCGTCAGCTGAATGCAGAACTATTCTAACTCTCATTTGAATTTCTTAAACGTCGTATAAATTTATAAATATAAGTAATACATAGCTTGACTATGCTGTTTCAAAAACACTTTTGTATAATATTTCAAATAGTTAGAATAGTTCTGCATTTAGCTGACGTATTGGGTAGGTAATTTGAAAAAAGCGTGAGTAATAAGTATTGTTTAAAAAAAATCTTGATTACAAAAGAACTACTCGTAAAGGTCACCTACAAGAAGAAGCAGAGGGGAAAATCAAAATGTGGCCCACAGTCACAGTCGCCCCTCGGAGCGGCTTCCCGTGTACCCCGCAACATTCCACATGCCCCTGACCATACCAAAGTCAAAATGAGGTGCGCCAGCGCCAGGCTTTGGGTGCGCAAATCCCATTTATTTCCGCGCCAAGAAATGGGTGGAGATAATTGTTACGTTGCCACCCACGCTACCCCTAATCGTCAATCGTTAGACGAGTAAACTTTTTTATTAAAGTTTTCGGACTGTAGTTTTAATATTAACAATAATTTTCTTTTTTCGTATTATTTATGAATTATAATTTCGCACATGTTTTTGCTTATCAGTTTAATATACTTAGTCTAAAATACAATACACAAACTTACATTGACTAATGTATCTTTATGGCTCGAATCAAAAACAAATGACCATTTGGTATCTGTTTCGTGAATATACTGTTCAAGATAGGGGTCCAGTTTTCGTTGTAACCTGAAATTAATACAAAACTATTTATTAATTAATGCACACTTCAAAAAAATATTAAACGCTGGTTTTCGTGTTATTTTCAAATGGGTAGGTATTTTTTTTTCTTTTGTTTTAAATATCATTATTGGGACACAATTGGCACTGCGAGTCAGTGGCGCACCCAGGATTTAATATTGGGGGGGCCCAAGGAGGAGAATGTAAATTAGTCCCATAGGCTCTTTTTCTTCTTCATATAATTATTTTTACATATTTTCACACTACACGGCGATATATTTGTACAGTTTCTCGTAGTTTTTATTAAATTGGAGGCATAGTGGCGGTAACCGTTGAGCGTGTTATCAGCGACTGTCGAATTGGAAGTGACTTACAGCGACCATGCTGGAAATGTGCAGCTAGTATGCTAAAAAATTACTCAAATAATATCGGCTGTGCTACCCGCTTAATCTAGAGCAGTGTTTCCCAAAGTGTGGTACCCCCTGGGGTACCGGAAGAGTTTGGTTGGGTTACGTGCTGCACCGGGCTATGGCTGCGCCTGGTGCAACAAGCATTAATACAACATCCATGCTAGAAGGTTTATCGCATGCGGAAGAAGAGCAATTGTTGGAATTAGCTTCAGACGAATTCTTGCAAAATAAATATAAGGAGTGTACTTTAACATCATTCAGGTTGCAAATGCAACATGTGTATCCAGTTTTAACAGAGAAATTCCTGAAATACATCTTGCCTTTTCCAACTTCATATCTATGTAAAGTTGCTTTTTCAGCATTTATAGACATTAAGTCAAAAAAAGGAACAGCCTTTTGGGTGTGGAACCGCATCTCAGATTAAAATTAATAACCAGGGAACCAAATTACGATGATCTGTCGTTTCAGCATAAACAATTTCATCCTTCTCATTGATTATAATGAATGTATTTTTTTATAATATAACTTTTATTCATATTTTATTATGAATGAATTTTATTTTTCGTTTATTATTGTTTTGTTTATGTACTACAAAAGGAAAATATAAATATATTTTGATTATTATTGAAGTACTTATATGCATTTTTTTTTGATGAGGGTTAGTCAGTGTTACGATAATAATTATAGAAGGGGTACACAAATGTCGAAAGTTTGGGAAACACTGGTCTAGAGAGCTACAATATTTATGCCGAATTCCACCGAAAAAAAATGTTCTTTTAATTTACACCCCCACCGACTGTAGTGGGTGTAGTCGTTCTTTTCGCCGAATGTTTGTGGTATATTTTTGGTTTTTTAATATTGAGGTTCCAAAATATTAATTAAAAATGGACAAAAAAAAGTGTTATTGCATTTAACTTATACACAAACCCACTCAACACAACACAGCCTAATATCTCGTTTATCGGTCTTTTGTCCATTGCACTCAGTGTACCTACACCATGGCCCCCACATCCTGAAACGGGCCCTCAGTCTAGAATATTTGGCGGCCCCCTACCGCTTAGATTAAGGGCAGTGTGAAACACTACATTAACGTTTTTCAAATTGTGTTTTAGTTCAAATTGAGCGTACTTATACATTGAATTATTGGCGATTTTCAATACATCTACTTTAATACTGGAGCTGTCGAGTATCGACACATAATAATCAGAAAATGTATTGCACAATTATATAATATAAAATGTTCTTGGTCATGAAGTATAATAGCGCCGCAGGCGACTTTTTTTACTATTAAAGCTAATTTATGATGTGTGTTTATCTCACTTATCTGGTCAACCCGACACGCCGGGCCCCCAGGCTAGAGCCCTGTCAGCCCTCCCCAGCCATGGCCTATACCACTCCGGAATTCGGGTGGACACCGAAAATTTTTTGACAGTTCATTAGGGAACGAGTTTCTAAAAAAACCCCACATTAGTGTTTCGAAATTTTTGTGTTAGAAATTAAAATCTAAGAATTTTTTCTGAAAAGGGTGCTGGAGAATTACAAATCATTTTTTTGCCGTGTTATTTTTTTAAGCCCAAAGTATAGCTTATTGGCTTTCAATTTCAATGTTTAAAATCATTCTGATAATTTTCATGTTTGGGGGGTGCCAGGGCCCCTTGCCCCCCCCCCCACCTGGGTGCGCCACTGCTGCGAGTAGTGTCCCCAACTGGTTCACCCCCGTGTGTCAACGAACTAGATTATAGGTGAATCAATAACGAAATAATAATTATAATATAGTCCTATATTATTACTACGAGTACCTATATTGAAAAGTATTACGATTACCCCTTTCATTCTTCGGTATATCGTCCCTGTCTGGTTTTTAGGGTTAAGAATATAAAAATAAATCGATATAGGCCTAGAAATAAATATCTATACTATTCTATACCATTCAAAATAATCGTAAATTTGGTTTTGTTCGTTAAAAATAAAGTGCTCTCAAAATGCTGCCATTTTATGCGTTTTGGTGTATCTCTAGTACAACTCTTAAAATAATTAAAATAGTTGTAATATTAATTATGAGTATTTGCATTCTTATGACTGCAGTTAGTATAATATGTGTTATAACATACCATGGCCAAGTTTTCTCGACGTGTCTCGAGTTGAAGGCATAGCAGAAGCCGATCTCAGTGAAAATCGGCAGAAAAATCTCACAGCAATCTTCACTGTCCGCTTTGAACACGCAGTCGAAAATGAAATCCTCACATCGCAAAACCACCTTTGACAAAAAATATGATTACATTACGGCATGATTTAACCATCAAACTTATAAATAATATGAGACACTGTCACGGAATGGTTCGGGGTCACGACCGGAGTCAGACAGGGTTGTGTCCTTGCACCGTTTCTCTTTATCATTCTCTTTGACTTCATACTACGGAAGTCAATACCACCCGACCAAGGCATACCTGTTACCCCCACGGTGAAGCTATGCGACCTGGAATACGCCGATGATGCTGTCCTATTCGACAACTCAATCGAGGGCATTCAAGAGACAATCGACAGGTTGCATAACAACTCCTCTCGCGTTGGTTTGAAAATCAACGCGAAGAAAACCAACGTCTTGTGCAATAGCACCTGTCCTGATCCAGATTTCCCTCTGATTAGCGATGGACAGAGCATCGAGAGCGTCGACAGCTTCAAGTACCTGGGGGTACACATCACGGGAGATGGCATTTTGCAGAAAGAGCTCGCTATCCGAATGGGAATGGCTGGAGCAACATTCAACTCGATGCGAAATGTCTGGGACTCACGATTGTACTCGGTCAAAACCAAATGCCGCCTATTCGACGCTTGCATTCTGACGGTGCTGCTTTACGGTAGCGAATCATGGCACCTTACGAAGGCTCAGAGCAACCGTATACTGAGCTTCGAAAACAGATGTTTGCGACGAATACTGGGTGTGCGGTGGTATGACTTTAGGAGCAACGAGGAGATAAGAGAACGTACCAAGCAGCCTCTCATCACGCTGAAAGTGAAGAGGCGACGTTGGACCTGGCTCGGCCACGTGCTGCGGATGCCAGAAGAGAACTTTAACCTGGCTTGCCTGTTCTTCAAGCCGACCGGATTCCGGCGTCCTGGAAGGCCGCTAAATACAATCTACAGAGTGTATACGGCGGAGCTACGGGATGCTGGTTTGACCTGGAACGAAGCAAGAAGACTGGCGAGCGACAGGGATTCTTGGAGGCGCCGCGTGGTGTCCATATGCTCCAGTTAAGGGGCGGATATGGGCAAAAAAGAAGAAGAAGAGGAAATAAATGAATTATTGTTATCTTAAAAAGACCTTTCCTATCCGAATTATAATCCTGCAGGCTGTAGGTATAAAAATTACAAAAACATGGCAAGCGGATCATTGTGTGAGCATACTATGAAATTGCTCGATTACGACAACCATTGGTGATACAATTTCGTAGACCAGGGGTGCTTTTGTTGCTTCACTTTCATGTATTTAAGCTCGATCTCTATATAAGAGAGTTTTATTTAACATTTTTGATCAGGGCACAAATAGAATCGTTTTGGCCGTTTGATCTTGCCCTGTTAAGATATATAATAATATAATGAACGCCATCGTAGTTTTATGATTTGTATGGAGTTTACTATTTTTCTACTAACATATAAAATCAAAATATTCTCATTTTCAATTTATAAAATATCATTATTATCTGTCGGTACGATTCTCTGTTGTTGGATGAATGCCTTTACAGGCTCTAATAGATTATTACACTACTATAATTGGTACATACTCGTACCTACTCCAAATTGTAAAATACATATTAATTGCAAATATGAAGGGAAACATCATATTATAATGTAAAACACATGTGTAATAACATTATTATTATTATGGATAGGTGAGTATAATTATGATTTTTATCATCAAAAAGTGTTCTCCTAAAGAATGACATAATTTATTACAGAAAAGTTGAATGTAATTTGTAATTAACTACTATATTATTATTAGTATGTATGTATATACACTAAATCAGACAACTACTTTCCTTTCAGTGGCGATTTTCTTTGACGCAGATGATACAATCGATTTGTCAGAATATTTAAAAGAGGACCTTGAAATAGTTCAAACATTAACTAAGGCATCAGACGGCCTGCGTAGTTCAGTCCACGAGCCCGCCACCGTTTCCTTCTTTATTTATTTTTATAAAATTATCTAGAACTATTAAACCAATATGTAGAATTATTTATTATATCTGTACCTCAGAGCGGTATCGTTTGCAGATTTTTTTCAGAGTAAATTTACATTTTCAGTCTGGTCATAAAAGAAACCTGAATTCTCTAAATAAAGTCGACAATCCATTCATAGACATCAAGCGGTTGAAAATTATAGTTTTACCGAAACTGTTTTTACTAGACAAACGATACACAGATTGTCTGTTACATATTATATAATATTATGATTTTAATAAAATGGAATTATGCCAAGTACCTAAATGAGTTTCAGCTGAAAAAATATAGAAGGATAGACCAGATAGACAAATTCATTTCTGAAATGGTTTCTTAAAAAGGGCTTGGAAAATAAGATAAGTACATTATTTTACTCACGGAAAATACGGCTGATCGCAGATCTTCGCCGATAGTAGCCAACTTTGAATCTCCGGCATATTTTGCCCCATCCGATTTTATACTGGTGTAACTAAGTGTCCCAAGAAATTGAAGAAACTCGACATATTTTTCGCGCTCTTCCGTAGTAGCATCCGGCCATGTTCTAGCATATACAACAATCGTAAACGTTATTATATGTAATGAAAAACACTGCACTTTATGCAAATCATTATTTAAATAACATAGCATTTATCAATAAGCTTAATGAAAAAAGCGTTATTAAACACAGTTGACGGTACCTATATTATATTCTTATTTCTAAATTCAGTATTGAGGAAGTATAATAATAATTACTTGTTAATAAATCCATCGACGAGTTCTTGGCTTGTAGGGCTTCTGTCGCATACCGTGATGGAAGGGAACAGTACATCCCAATTGTGGAAGTCAGTATCGAGACCTAATTTTAAACACATTTATATATTGGTAAAACGACTACTAGTTCATCATAAAGTATTACCATGTGCAGTATTTTACCACGTTTTTATTATCTCGTATTCTTGTTTGTCCAAGATTTGTATTGGACGATTGAAGATTTTTAACTAACTTCCCGACTAGATAGACATTTTAAACTTTTAGAATATATCAGAACACGATGACAACACATTATTTTAATACTTTTAACCATCTTTATGCAGAATTGAATTCATTTTCGGTTAATTCTGTTTTGTATGGAAAGTTATTTCGGAAAAAATCGTAAAAAGCTTAGACTATAGATACATATGGTAAAAAGTAAAACACTATTATTGATTGCTAAGGGGATCCTAGCAACTAAATTATTAATATATACGTGCGTTACTATGGAAATCAATATGAAAAGTCAAAATGACATTTCAGTATTCTATATTTATTCAGTATTTCTATCAAGTAAAAAGTTCTTTTTATCTTGTAATTATTTTATTTAATTAACTAGATACATTTTCTTATTTCCTGGTAAACATATAAAATTTATGAAAAACCATAGGTAGGTAGGTACCTACTATGAATTGGTGAGCGTGCTATATAATTATTACGATAAGACAATATTATTCTAAGAAAGTTGAGAGCAACATTATTTTTTTTTAATCAAAATTGGTTCATTATCGTTATTAAGATTTGAGATATTTAATATTGAACTATTTTATTAATACCCAAAAATCCTGTACTTGACTTACCTGTGATTGTTGGATTGGTTTGAAACTTCTCCCAGAGACTGACGATGATGATGCACGTGGCGACCGCTCCTACCGCCGTGAAGCAAAACCACATAAATCTGCACAACATCAAAATAATAACCGATGTTAATATTTTTCCACGTGTAATTTAACATAGTTTGCTTTAAAAAAAATATACAAAGTAGCAAGTGCAGACCTCTCACAGAAGGGTCTTCCGCGTTCAGCAATGTACCGCACTCCGTGAAGAGTCGAGTTGTCAAAGAACTCTCTCGTCTGATGACGGTAGCTGGTGCCCAGAAGTTCGTATTTGGAAGCGTTATCTGTCTGGTCCAGCATCTTGCTCGTCATCAGGGTGCCTGAACCCTTCTTTCTGTCCATATAATTATCATACATCATGACTCCAGATAGGACTTTATTTAAAGAAAATAGAGATTTTCTTGTTGAAGTTTAATGGTAAGCCGTAATGTTATGGCTGATATCTACAAAAATGCTATTTTTTCTAAATAAATCATTGTTCAAGATGAAAATACGTAATCTTGTTCAAGTTGATATTCAATTATTTAATTATAATTATAAATGAAAATTTATTTGGAAAAAAATATCTAGAATTTATTATCTAGTACTGTTCTGGTATCCGCGAACACAGACTGAGTAGATAATCAATAATATTTTCTATATTTCTATATTCTATATCACTATAATAAAGAAACTACGCGCGTTCGTTACAATAATTTACGTTAATGAGATTTCGAAAAAATAAACGTTTTCCATAAAAGCTTTCCATGTGACACGAAAATGACTACTGAATATTATTTCAGTGGGCAATGTATTTTTTTCATTGGCATGTGTCATGAACAAGGAGTTGAAAACATTTTAATTGGTTAACTTTATTAAAAACGTGACATGGTAATTTTCAGTACTTACAATGATGCACACTATTTCTAATAATAAATCTATGAATGTTTTCGGTGAATATTCCGATTAAATCTAGCGTCTCACCTGGTTGTTTATATTATATTATATAAACCTACTAATGGACAGTTTTAAAATACCTACTCCCATATTATGCGCAACTTCATTTTCCATGAAAAGTTTTGTGCAGGTTATTATTTTGAATGGTTAATGACCGGAGATTGTTAATTTAGCAATGATTCTGGCCCAAAACAGCGGTAAACACTAACAACTCAAAATTGTAGAATTACTAATCAAAACTTTTATTTCGAAGACATTTAGTAAACTTAGTAGGAATGTAGAAAAAAGTGTGCGACGCCCTTTATTCTAAAATTATATAAATAAATCAATGCCAGGCTGTAACGTTTTCCACCAGACAATTAAATATAATATTATGGCATTGTACTTACGTATTACGGATAATAGTGTCATTAAATCAGCGCATTATTGATGGATTATCAGATGAGGCAGAGATAGCAGTCACGCCATAAAAGCTTTGCTGGCTAATGATAATCGATTTTTCAATAATTTGTAGTTACTGACTTAATTGGGTTTACCTTGCAGTAATTTTGTATACCTACCTATACGTATTCTGGCATTTTCTACTTCTGATACACTTGAGTGACACAGCAAATTATTCATAATAATATTAGCAGTAATTTTATTATCCGACGAATTACATTAAAGGGGGACGTGCGCCGCGTAGGTCAAAATAGAGCTTTTATGGTATTTTCAAAGCATGATCCTGGACATTCCTTAAACGTTGTAGATAAACTATTTATATAATTTTGAAGCATTTGATGACTGCATAAAGTATTTTTATTATTACATAAAATAGTATTCTTTTAAACCTCTCGATCTAATGTTTTAGTTAGAATATAGTCATATTTCGATACATCCATGTGGTGTTAAGATTTTTTACGTTTATTAATTTTTAAACACATTTATAAAACCATTCGTAAAATTTAAGTTGGCATTATTATAGTTTATAGTAAGCTTTTTATACTATTATAGAGTTTTTATTATAGTAAGCTTTTTTTACTATTAAAGCAAATTTTTGATGTGTGTTTATCTCACTTATCTGGTAGTCTCGCCGAGCCGAGCCCCTCCTGAGCCCGAACCCCCAGGCTAGAGCCCTGTCAGCCCCCCCCTTGTGGGGGCCATGTAGTTACCTAATCAAGATGATATTTTTCATGCGTATTATGTGCTAATCGTCCATATTATTAACAGTTGAAACTCATAAAATATTCAGTAGGTAGTCAGTATTAATAAATTAATTGTAAAACAATAAAATACTAGGCACTATACCTACTGCATCTCCAATGATGCCAGTGAACTATTTTTTAATATGTTTTTGTATATAATATTCCTATCTATAAGATGGTTCTGAATAACTTTATGAGAAACTCGCCATTCTCGGAAATTCGCCAGAATTTTATTTTCTTAGGTACCTACCAACTATCTACACAGAGGGCGCATACTGAAAAATATCACGGGGGGTCTATTTAAAAAAAATATATACATAGTACCTATCTTATTATTGATTTTTTAATGCGGTGGGGTTCACAAAATTAACAGGTGCCACTGATTTTTGTATTTACCCCGCCAATTCCCTATAGCTTCTCGTCTGTTCAACCATGGACACCCGCAATTTTCTGGGTACATTCCGTATACCCAGCACTCCATACTTTTAGTATAGCGTGAAGACTTGGTCTACAGCTATAGTTACGGGTGCTCACCTTATTAATTACGACCTATCGCCTCCCACAAATAGTTGTTAAATAACTTACTATTTATTAGGATCGTCTTATGTTTTAGACATGCCACGTCAGAATGTTAAACAAAACATTGGATGCCTCAAATAATTGCACCAACTCAGTGACACAGGCCTTCGTGTGGTAGAATGCCGAAAGGACACGTTGAGAAGGCTATTCGATAACCAGATTATCCTAGTATGTCCTACAAGGAATAGAGAACGAAGAAGAAAAATATTCCATTCACCTCACTAATTTGTACTTTTTTCGTTCGACCCTGAACCCCCCCCCCCCCCCCCCCACACCCCTTGTATGCGCACCTGAAATATTATATGGGGCTTGCATTTTAAATGATTCTACTTACCTAATCAAAAAAATAATTAGAATAATTATTAAAAACAAGTATATTATACCAAGGTTTTGAACCGGAACTGAACCGAAAATCGGAAAACCCGTTATTTTTGTCAGAACGAAAACCGATACACGCGTTAACATGATCTTACTCCCCACTTCAGTTGACGTCTTGGCCCTTGGACTCTTAGACTCTTGGGTCACTAAAATATGGTCACTCTATTTTATAATATAATATTTATATAATAATATTTTTTTAATACAAATAAAAACGTTTAAAAATTAATCACTCGGAGCTGAACCGAAAACAAAAAAAAACGTTATTTTTTTAACGAAAACCGGAACCGAACCGATATATTTTTTTATTTGAACCGGAATGAAAAAATAACGGTTCGAAACCTTGGATTTAAACATTTCATTTCATTTCACTCAGGGTGCGAGGCCCAATTGGATGCAATCGCTCCAATCGCACAAAGGCCAGGCCTGATCACATCACACCACCAAGCACCAACCTCACGGATGATGGAATGTTTTATGATTTTCCGCACCTATTTAGTAGTAGTACCTACTAAAATGAAATATTTTCAATCATTGATGTTACTTGGGACAAACTATAGAAGTCTCCGGATTTTTCTGTGTATTTTTTTAAAATTCGGCAAGGATTTGGATTTTATAAGAGAACCAATACATGAAAAGCAAAAATACTTTTAATAAAATTATAGTCACACAGTTTATAATGCAAATAATAATAATACAAAAGAAAATGTCAACCTAAGATCTTCTCAATAACTAAGGCATCTCATATGGAAACATGTATCGCCCTCTCTTCTCTAAAAGAGTCTTTAAATTTTCGAAAAGTTTAACACAATTCAGTGACGTCCCGTGGGGGTAGGCAGATTGAGCGTCGCTTGGGGGCGGCAGATACTCGAAGGGCGGCAAATCGAGGAGAATCATTTGGTATTATATAGAAATAGCTACCTAAACTTAGTTATATTATAACCAGAGCTTTGGAGATGTTTTGTTCCGGATGCTTTTTTTTATTATTACCCAGTCGGTACTCGCAGCCATTTTAGTATGATGTCACCACGCTCCACTAGAGATTTTTTTATTTTATTTTTGACTGCTCGGTTTCGTATACAAATGCTAATAAACTTGGCGCCTATACACATTATGAATATTTTTATAAATGTAAAACATCACAAACGAATAATAAATCAGTCATAATAATATAATGTCATTTACTCAGATTAAAGAGTTCCTTTCATAACAGTGGTAGGTATACTGCGCAAAAACTAATAATTATGTCGCGCCATAGTTATTAAAAGAAAATAATATTATATAGGTATTATATCAACGTTGGTAACGAAACAAGGAGAATTTATGGTAGAGATTTATAGGTAGATAGGTACATACCGTATTTTTTAATTTATCCAAATATTTTTGCCAGTCATTCGCGAGATTTAAAAGTTGCCGGATGTACCTATTCATAATGATTATTAATCCTTATTGACATTTGACATAATCAATTAGTATTCGTGCATATAATAGGTATTTACGTTAAGTACCATCTAATTGTAATAAAAATGTACACTAGTAGGTATCTACCTAGATTATATCATATTTATCGTGCTGTGAATACAATACTGTGCAATACCTTCTTTTAAGTCGTTTTTTTTGTAAACATATTTTTTGCTGATAATAGTGTGGATTTGTAGTTTATTTCAATCATCAACGGTTGAATGTTGAGACCATTAATTAATAGTGTATTTATGATTAAATTTAGGTTTATATTAAAAAAATAATGAGGAAAATTATTTTGTTTACATGTTGTAGGGTACAATAATAGCATAGAAAAAATGGTGTGAAAATAATACATCTGCGTAGGTATTACTAAATGATACAAACCAAATGTGTCAGACATATTAACCAAATGGCATCTCAGACTCTGGTGATTTGGGTAAGTGTCTATTTAATATTATATTTATTCGGTTATTTATTTATTGATATCTAAATTTAATTTTGTATGTTTCAGCTTAGTGGTAGGTGTATATTTTATTAGTAATGTATCCAAACCATGGCCCCCACAAGGGGGGGGCTGACAGGGCTCTAACCTGGGGCTCGGGCTCGATAAGTGAGATAAACACTTATCACAAATTTGCTCTAATAGCAAAAAATTCGCCTGCGGCGTTATTTTCCTTCAATAATGATAATTATTATTTAAAATTATATGGTTACACAATACAATTTATAATTGTGTAGCGATACTCAAAAACTCCACAATTCAAGTGTATGTATTAAAATATACAAAAAAACACTAAATATACACATCAATTTTAACGCGTACACCATTTGGAAAACATTACTCTAGAGCGTCACACTGCTTTTATCATTCGCGATAGGTAGGGGGGGGGGCAAAAATCCTAACATAGGGCCCGCTTCAGGATGAGGGGGCCATGCTTCATACAACACATTTCTTAGATATTGGAGTAATGAAAGGATGATAAAAAAATGGGGCGGCATTTTGACGCTGCCTAGGGGCGGCATTTTGTCTAGGGACGTCACTGACACAATTAATGTAGACACAGGTTTGCAGTTTGCAAATCTGTCTGAAAATATGGAGACTAATTATTTTATAATACGAGGGTGGGTCAATAATTCCTTAGAAAAAAGCATTAAAACAGTTTTTATTTTTGTATTTTTTTTTTATTTCTCAACATAATCTCCTTGGAGCTTAATACACTTGGTTAGACGTTTCTCAATTTTTTTTAAACCGTCAGAAAAATAAGTTTTCGGAAGGTCCTCAAAATAAGCATTTGTCCGATCGATGACTTCTTCATTTGAAAAAAAACGTTGTCCACTTAGCCATTTTTTTAAGTTTGGGAAAAGGAAAAAGTCACTGGGGGCTAAATCTGGCGAATACGGTGGGTGGTCGACCAATTCGAACTTCAATTCTTCAATTTTAGCCATTGATCGTAAACATGTGTGAACACGGGCATTGTCCTGATGAAAGAGGATTTTTTTCCTGTTTAAATGAGGCCGTTTTTCTTCAATTTCGTTTTTTAGCTGATCCAATAAAGATGCATAATAATCCCCTGTTATTGTTTTTCCTTTTTCCAAATAGTCAACGAAAATAATTCCACGTGCATCCCAAAATACAGTAGCCATAACCTTACCAGCTGATTTTACGGTTTTCGCCTTCTTTGGACATGGTTCGCCTTTCGCAATCCACTGCTTTAGACTGTTCTTTCGTCTCGGGAGTATAGTGGTGTATCCATGTTTCATCTACAGTCACAAAGCGACGAAAAAATTCATCCAGATTGCGTTGCATGAGCGACAACAGGGCTTTAGAGGCCACCACCCTATTGCGTTTATTGTCGACTGTGAGCAAACGCGGCACCCATCTTGCAGAAATATTTTTCATGCCCAATTGGTCATGTAAAATAGAAATGACGCTACCTTTTGAGATCCCTGTAACCTCAATTATCTCACTCAACTTTAATCTTCGGTCACTTAACACCATATCGTGGATTTTATTGATCATTTCTGGTGTAGTCTTCTCTACAGGACGTCCTGAGCGTGGTTCATCCTTTGTTGATGTACGACCACGTTTAAATTCATTTAACCAGTTATAAATAGTTGCAAGTGAAGGAGCAGATATGCCGTGAACTAAATCCAACTCATTTTTTATTTCCTTTGCTGTTAACCCTTTTATATTAAAATGTTTAATAACAGCTCTAAACTCAATTTTCTCCATTTTTGTAAACAAGCAATTTTTTTTTTAAATGTACGAAAATAAAAAACAACAACCCGACCAATCTGATTGAAACTTCGCAGCATACTGAATCGGTAGTGCCGCTGCATGAAAACAAACCGCTTACAGTACTAGTCGCGCCACCTGTCGGCTTTTCTAAGGACTTATTGACCCACCCTCGTACCTCACTTCAATACTATTGTGATGCGCGCTGGCTATCTCGTGAAAAAGATGAAATAAAAGGGTCAAATTTGTCTAAAATACGATAATTTTGTTGTTAAACTTGCTATTTGGTTGAAATTTAAAAAAAAAAATTGAGTGAATAAATCAATGCAAGGACCATTAATGCATTCACTGATTTAAAAAGACAAAGTGAAGGCATTCATAAAAAATTGGAGCTTTGGAAATCAAAATTACAAAAAAAATAAGTTCGCCATCTTTCCACTTTTAAATAATTTCTGCGCCAGATATATTGAAGCAAACAAAAATCTATTTACTGAGTTCTTGGGTTAGTTTGCTAATGCACTTTTCACATTATTTTGTTAATAGTAAAAAAAAGTCACCTACGGGGCTGCTTTGTTACAGGGCTTTTAAATATATGGTTGTGCGTTGCAATTTGACGTGATACCTATATGATGATTGATATACTTAAATAAATGATAACTCCCGTGTATAATTAGGAAATATGTATGTATAATTTAGGAAACACTACATTAGAGCACCACACTGCCCTTAACCTCAGCGAAAGGTAGGTGGGTCCGCCAAAGATCCTGGCCTGGGGGCATGTATTTTATATAAACCAGGGGTTCCAGGGCTCGAAATGGACCGGAGTGCCGTTCCTGTTCCTAAAATCGATAAAATTTTTGCTCCGTCTCGTGGAAAAAAATAATTGATATATATGGATAATATTTGAACTATGTTAAAATATCTTCAGAAACTTGTTGAGCGCTCCGGTTCATAAACTTTTCCATTTCGAGCGCTGAGGGGTACCTAGCCTCATTTTCATCAGGAGCACATTTACAGCCAAAAATGGAATGGCGTGCACATTTCTTTCAATGAAATTTACAAAACTTTGACAGAGAATAAATACTACTTATGTATATTTGACAACTAAATATTAGTTATAATTTTTAAACAATTCCTAGTCAATAACCTTGTATTAATGAAATTTTAATTAATAAACACATATAATTTTAACAAATTTTTATACTTGGTTCTTTTCACCAAAATAAAATTTGGTATTTTAAGAATCAAACAAATTTGTGAGGAATAGCTCTATTCACCACCAAAACAATGATTTATGAAGGTTTTATATTAAATTTAATTATTTTTGTAATAATTAAAGCCTAATATAACATATTATTTATAAATTGTGGTTAGCTAGTATCTTCCATAATCAGCAAACTCCATATTCGAGACACACTCCTCGGTTTGCCGCTTAAATTTTTAGTATATGTATGGTTTGCCAAGAATGTTACAACCTGACTCAACAAAACTCCAAAGGTCTGAGAAGATGAGGAAGGACTCTTACCCAAATAAACAATCCAAATCAAAAATGTCAAATAGACAAATGCCCTGCGCACCGCTGAATACCTGGAGGGGTGGAGCCAAGCAGTGGAGAAGGCCAAACCATATGGGCCTTTAAAGCCTGCATATTATTATTACCTCATAGGTATCCAAGTGACCATTTATCCAATATAGAAACTGAATAATCTCCTATTAAATATTAATGGAACTTGCATTGGTATCTACTTCATTTTTCTTTTTAAAATAATCATTTAATAATAACCATGTCCTTGCTTTTTCGTACAAGGTGGTTGTTAGTAATTTTGAACAATCACAAACACCCAGGCTTTGAGAAAATCACATAAATATTGTGTCCTTACCGGGATCTAACCCAGAACTCTCGGGTGGAAGGCCAGCACCTTACACACTGTAGCACGAGAGCCGCCTGTATCTATTTCATTCAAAACGTTATCAATGGAACATGAATCCATGGATCTATATTCTTGGCTTTTTAAATGTCTATTTACATTATACACCTATCTCATGTTTTTTTGGTTATGTCGTGTCATCTATAAATGCATAAGGTGCTTATCTTATAAAATATGGAAAAGATCAATATAAAATTCAATATAAATTGAAATATGCTGTTGGAAAAAAAGACTTAAGGCTAAAGTTACAGAGACATCAGGATAATAGGGAATAAATTTAAACAAGACAATTATAGTTTTTGAAAGCGTAGGAATAATATTTATTCTTCTATTTTCTTCTAAATTACAACAATCATTTCAAATAGTTTAAATCGAGTGACGCACAATGTAAGAATTATTGTTGATTTGTCAGGATTTGACGGCAAAGTTGAAAGTCAAAAGTTTAGCCGGTCTCATCATTCAGGATACTGTTCTAAAATATAACTAGGATAACAATAAATACTAATTATTATTTTCGCAGTACCGCACTAAATTAGCTGAAAAACAAGGATATTAATCTTCTGATAACTTGGGTCAATAGTCATTGTCAGCGACACGTCTTGAAGTAAGACTGCTACTTCTACAGTTCAGGCAACACCTTTTCCGATTCTTTTTAACACACACGCAAATCGCAAAATCACTTTGAAAACATTCCAAGTTACCTATGTATGTAATTATATCAAATATAAATATGCATTATTTGAATTTGAACATTTAATGATGAGGTTACTTAGTATTACTAGTGAAATTACGTCACAATAATTGAAATTAAAAAGCAAGAGGATTTGAACAGAAGTCATTTGACAAAAGTAAAAAAATAATCTAAAGAAAGAAGCTTTTAAATAAAAAAAATCATAGATCATAATATTATGATAAAAATGTACAGAAATGTGATGCTGACAATTTAAGTTTTGTAAAATCCACTCTGTTACTTATTTAACACATTGGAGACAATCAAAATAATTATAAGTTAGAATGTTTCATTAAAACATTTTTTTTTTTAAATATTGATATTAAACATACATAATAAACAAGTTGAGCATAATAGTTTTAGAAAACTCTTGTCAAATTTACTACAAAATTAAATCTGCCTGTTGGTCCATTTCTTCCCCCTTTTTAACCTGTCCTCAATGGGTTAAATGTGGATTATTTTGGTTTAAATGTTTCCTTTTATATACAGTATAACCTCGATAATTCGAAATCCAAGGGACCCTGAAAATTTGATTTCGAATTAGCAAAAGTCACTATTAAATAGAATTTTCTGGAAAAAAAAATTCGTCGATTTGTATGGGGATGATGTAGTATTGAAAAACAGTGTTACATAGTATTACCAGTGAAAAAAGTAATTTAATGGTGAACTAATTCGAAATAATCACTGAGTAATCACTAATCAGACATCCAATTAATTAGATACGTACCTAGCAAAAATAAAAATACTTATAAATCAGGATGTTGTTCCTTATGAAAATCTAATCTACAGTCAGACAAATTCACAGTATAAAACAAGTGGGTACAGTTCTACAAACTTACCTAAAGAACGGTCAAAAATGGAACTACGAACTACCATATGGATGCTATTTTGAAAACATCATTCGAATGTCAGATTCTGTCCAGTTGCGACTCTTGATTGCGTAGTTTTGAACAGTGGCTCCCCCATCCATTCTTTGGATAAGTTAGTAGGTCTGTAGTGAACTAGTCCCATCAAACAAAGGATTGCCTTGTTAATCTAAATATCCAGTTGGTGTCAACATAATTATTAATTATGAAATTTCACAAATAAAACAGTTTAATAGCTACATGTTAAGGTGACTTGTGAAATACACAAGTAATGAATGTTCACTAACATGTTTTTCACATTAATGTTTTACAGAGTAAATATAATACAAAATACAATGGATACTGAATTTATATGAATGACAAGTAAATGGACCCTCTGATTGACATTCACTGCAATAATAATATTTCATCTCTGTTCTGGCAGAACACACTAACTGGAGAATACTAGTTTTGAGTAATTTGACTTTGAAGTTGTTAAAATGTTTGAAATGGTTTATCATGTGAGTTTATTAAGTAATCGTAAAAAGGATGACTTTAAAATAAAGACTGTTTATTTATTAAGAAGGTTTCCAGACGGTAAAGTTTGAAATAAGGAACATTTTGGTATAACTAACTCAATATGTCATTTTTTTGAATTAGTGTCTTCTGCCAGAACAGTGACAATTCGTTTGGATAAGTCATGTGTCATTACTCATTAGTGCATTTAGAAGTTTTTGGGTTTTGCTTCCACAAGTAAATTTGTCTACTTAATTGCATTCATTAAATTTATTACTTTCCAGGAAAAAAATATTTTACAATTATTAATTCTGATTTATATGGATAAAAATGGCCTTTGGGATCAAATTCCATTTTAAATTACGAAATAACGATTATTTCGATTTATAAAGAAC
The DNA here is from genome assembly GCF_057557595.1 of Rhyacophila brunnea. Lineage (NCBI taxonomy): Eukaryota > Metazoa > Arthropoda > Insecta > Trichoptera > Rhyacophilidae > Rhyacophila > Rhyacophila brunnea. Next base: position 58,445,725 of record NW_028232965.1, on the reverse strand, counting down.
CTTTCGTATGAATAATGATTCTCGAGGATTAAAATTGACGAAAAATTCGAAATACGGCGAAACCCGATTTAGTGAGTTTCGAATTATCGAGTTTCTACTGTATTTTGTTGTTCAACCCTTCACTATTGAGGAATCTTTTTTTTATATACAAGACCCGTAACATTTGTATCGGAATATAAAAAAAAATAGATATTTTTTTTAATAAAGAGTAAAGTTTTTATGTTTTCACTGTTATTGTTGGAATTATTTAGATCTCGAAAAGCTAGAAAACAACTAATTTATTTTATATAAAAAAATCTCAGAAAACTACAAAGTGCCACGTTGCCTGCACGGTTGTCTGTTTTAATTTATTTCATAGGTCAAAACAGGTAAGTGTTACGATGTCATCAATAATAGAAAATTATGCAATTGCAAGTCTGCCACCTCAGCGGGTGAGGCTGAGGGAAATACGATCTCCGAAGTAATTATGAAAGAATAAAAAAAATATTTTCCTCATGTCCAGCTTCTTAAAAAAAGCGCTCTTCTTCACATAAGGTGGAAACTGTGCACGAGTTCACTATTCAAACTGTCCTAACAAAATTAAAACTATTTTAAGTTTTTTTTACATTGTTTACAATAATGATGAAATTTACAAATTTAAATATACACCAGAAATACAATAATAATTAAAATAATGCGGGAGATAATAATACCACCCGAGACTCGAACGTCCCGATTCACACGAGACATTACCGCCGTGGCGGTCAACGTTCGAAAGTCAAACTGCAATTTACACTTCTCAATAATAGCGATCCACGGTCGTCGTCCACAGACGAATCGTCTCAGAAGGTAGGGACCGCCGGAACAGAGAACGCTCCCGAGAATCGTCTTCACATTTTCACAGACAAAATGAGTCACGCGAGCTGTCCTGAGAGACGGCGCCGTCTTCGAATCACGACGGACTTCAGAAGCAGAACGAGACGATCGGACTGCAGAAGCGGGCAGTGACGGAATGCTTATCTAATTTCTAATATTCTCATAATTGATGAGCGTCGGTGCACGGCTTTTTGGCTTCATCGCACGGAGGTGAGGGGGCAAAGGGGCGCTTGAGGGATCCGCGGGATTCTTCGTCTTCCGCGGGCGGTGAGGGGGAGGGCGACTCCACCGCCTCCTCCTGTTTTTCTGAGTTGTGGGCGGCGCTGTCGCGCAGACCAAATAACCCGTCCGATTCGCCATGGGCAGGGAGCGGGGGAGGCACATCGGCAGCGCACGACTCTTCGCTCTTCTTGGCCAGCGCAACTCTGCGACTCAGATATTTGTGAAGTTGGTTTATTTCTTCAGGACTCGCCTTAAAGAAATGTGAAAAATATCATCGCTATTGGTAGGAGGAAATTAACAAAATCAAAATGTCATCATTGGGTACCCTTATAAATACAGAGGTATTAGTGACAATATTAATGAAATATTTCTGAATAAAACATTTTGCGAAATTCATTACAGTTGTCATTGCAAAATTCAATAATTCACTCTGAAGTGTATTTTAGTCCAGTTTAGTTGGATGAGTGATAACTATATTCATCCTAAATAATAGACCCTAATTGCTGAATTAATTGAGATATGACATGATTACTTATAACTAAAATATTTTTCAAGTTAAATGTTAAATAACTGTTTAATACAAAGTCTTTGCTGATGATCAATAGTTTAATCCAGTGATCGCCAAACGGTCGCTCGCGAGCTACCGGAGACTCGTGGTGGCATTTTCGGTGGCTCGCGTAGGATATTTTATCATATTTATAAATTTTGTCATTGTATTCTGGGAGCACAACCTCAGTCGGGGAGAAGTTAACATTTCCCCTGTTTGAAAGAGAAGCTGGAAAAAGAAATAAATCGTGAAAGCTACAAAGGAGAAAATCATGTCCAGATACTTTGTTCGCCTCAGAGGGACATTTTCAACTTTCAACAGTTGAAAATGTCCCTCTGAGGTGGACGAAACCGGTTCAAATTTAATGATTAAAGTGGAATAAGTACTACAAAAAAAAAATGCGTTTTATTAAATCAAACAACAATAAAATGCAGTTCCACCATGAATTGACAGTTAACAAAATAAAAGAAGAAGAAAAAGTGTTGCCTCAACTGTAGAATCTGTATGGCCTTTCGTCCCAACAGAAAAATATCCAATTTTAGTTTGAATTGCGTTTAAAATGAAGGCATTGTTTTGTTCTACCCACTAATGCGAATCAACGTTTTCTACTATGAAGGTAGTTAAAAGTAAATATAGAAACAGACTCACAGACGTACATCTTAATAATTGCATTCGGATGGGAGTGACAAGGTACCAGGGGATGTATCTTCCATACAGCGATCGTGACCACTTAATACATCAGAAATACTCAGTCATGATAATAGACGACACTGATGTCAGTACAGTACAAGGCCAGTTCAATGACCAATCAGAGCTCACCCATGGCCCAGCCAATCAAAACTCGAGCTGCGAGACTATTTGTCACTGATATCATGTCATTATTTTCAAATTGCATGTTAATTCTACACATATTTTCAAAACAAAAGCAATCGTGCGATATTTTTCGAGTTGACTGACATTTATGTAAATAAAATATAATATTATCTAATAGTTTCAGAATAATATTGATATTTGGCGTTTTTAAACCATACTGATAAAAAGGTTTTACAATTCATACAGTTGATAATAAAATAAATTAATGGGTAAGTCTACTTTTAATAAATTATGTTTATAAACGCTTGTAAGTCCCTTGAAAATTCTTTGGAGTCATGGCATTGAATTAATGAAGTATGTATTGTAATTTTAACATTTGCAAAATCTACCAATGTAAACATAAATATATAAAGAAGTTTACGTTTCAGTAAATTACATATAAAATGTCTATACTTATATTATATTTGTGCATTCTTACAAAAGTGTAAATGGCGACCATCATTGTCATTTAATTTTTTGACATTATATTTAAAATTATTGTTTCAGAATCTACATCAATATGTTCTTTAGGGTTTTGACTGCGCAGATCATTACTATTATTATTATTACATAAGTATGTCCACATAAATTATTTATGTTGTTATTCATAATGTCAATATTATTATCATTGCAATAAACAAATACCTTCTCTGACTTGAAATATATTTATGTGTGTCACAATTTCATTTTTATAATAATTATAAATACTTTTTGGGTTCAGATCTATGGTTCTGGGGCTCACATAGTCAAAACGTTTAGTCACGCCAATAAATGGCGCTAATTATAAGGGGCATCTTTTTGTATGGAACTTACGAATCTATATATGTGACGTTAAAAGACAAACGTGGCCATCTCCAGTCAATGACTTTTTTGAGATTTTTGGTTGGTATGGATTGCTTGTGTTGTTTTATAATATAATAATATTCAGTTCAGACATGGCTATCTCCTCAATTTCTGCTTCAAAAATTCAAATAAAAGATGTGATTTTTTTCAAACTTAGTCATATCCATTGATTTTTTATATCAAACGTGGTCACATTCGTCTTGGGCAATAACGACGTAGCACTTTTTCAAAATGGCCAATCATGTTGTGGCATTTTATCAAGATGGCTCCCATCAGCAAAAAGTTTTCTTTGTGTATAAGGTGTGCTCTTCAAGTTTTTAAGCGAAATAATTGTCTAAGAATGGAAAATAATCCGAATAAAGTTTGAAATAGTGTCTCCAGATAATGCACGAAAGTTTACCAGATCAAATTATACCATTAAACGTTCAAAGAAGACTGAAAAACCGTAAGTAAATTTTGATTTTCAAACGTTTTACGACAGTTAGCATCTTAGAACCTAAGGGCTGTGCCTTGGATGTTCAGTTTTAAAGCTGCATAATATCGTGTAAACTGGTTCAGTCATCTATTGCTTAGTTACCTATTTAATTCTAATATCATAAAACTCAAAATAAATTCATAAACCCAATTATAATTTCCAAATTATTAAGTGTTATTGTAAATATGAAACACGTTATACGAGGGTGGGTCAATAATTCCTTAGAAAAAAGCATTAAAACAGTTTTTATTTTTGTATTTTTTTTTTATTTCTCAACATAATCTCCTTGGAGCTCAATACACTTGGTTAGACGTTTCTCAAATTTTTTTAAACCGTCAGAAAAATAAGTTTTCGGAAGGTCCTCAAAATAAGCATTTGTCCGATCGATGACTTCTTCATTTGAAAAAAAACGTTGTCCACTTAGCCATTTTTTTAAGTTTGGGAAAAGGAGAAAGTCACTGGGGGCTAAATCTGGCGAATACGGTGGGTGGTCGACCAATTCGAACTTCAATTCTTCAATTTTAGCCATTGATCGTAAACATGTGTGAACACGGGCATTGTCCTGATGAAAGAGGATTTTTTTCCTGTTTAAATGAGGCCGTTTTTCTTCAATTTTGTTTTTTAACTGGTCCAGTAAAGATGCATAATAATCCCCTGTTATTGTTTTTCCTTTTTCCAAATAGTCAACGAAAATAATTTCACGTGCATCCCAAAATACAGTAGCCATAACCTTACCAGCTGATTTTACGGTTTTCGCCTTCTTTGGACATGGTTTGCCTTCGCAATCCACTGCTTTGACTGTTCTTTCATCTCGGGAGTATAGTGGTGTATCCATGTTTCATCTACAGTCACAAAGCGACGAAAAAATTCATCCGGATTGCGTTGCATGAGCGACAACAGGGCTTTAGAGGCCACCACCCTATTGCGTTTATTGTCGACTGTGAGCAAACGCGGCACCCATCTTGCAGAAATATTTTTCATGCCCAATTTGTCATGTAAAATAGAAATGACGCTACCTTTTGAGATCCCTGTAACCTCAATTATCTCACTCAACTTTAATCTTCGGTCACTTAACACCATATCGTGGATTTTATTGATCATTTCTGGTGTAGTCACCTCTACAGGACGTCCTGAGCGTGGTTCATCCTTTGTTGATGTACGACCACGTTTAAATTCATTTAACCAGTTATAAATAGTTGCAAGTGAAGGAGCAGATATGCCGTGAACTAAATCCAACTCATTTTTTTATTTCCTTTGCTGTTAACCCTTTTATATTAAAATGTTTAATAACAGCTCTAAACTCAATTTTCTCCATTTTCCATTTTTCCATTTTCCACAAGCAAATTTTTTTTTAAATGTACGAGAAACACACAACAACCCGACCAATCTGATTGAAACTTCGCAGCATACTGAATCGGTAGTGCCGCTGCATGAAAACAAACCGCTTACAGTACTAGTCGCGCCTACGGCCGTATGTTGTAGCTTAACCACTGGGGAATGCCAAAAGAAATGGCGTATTTCAAAAAAACACTACCTTATTCTTAGGTCAATAATTATTATAAAGCAATCATTATTCGTAGGATGTTTATCACACTTGATGGTCAAAGACATAGCTTATAATTAGTATCTTTAGAATTATCTTCAAATGTGTTAATCTTGCCCATTTTTTGAATAATAAAATGCCTAATTCTTGTCAAATTTGGGATCACAGAGATTATCAATATATTTTTTTATCGTAAATATTTCACTATAATAATGTTGACATAAATTATACTAATGGTTTTATAAATGCGTTTAAAAAATAATAAACGTAAAAAATCTTAACACCACTGCACATGCATGTACTGAAATATGACTATATTCTAAAACATTAGAGCGAGAGGTTTAAAAGAATACTATTTTATGTAATAAAAATACTTTATGCAGTCATCAAATGTTTAAAATAAATATAAAGGATAATAAGGCTTCAAAATTATATAAATAGATTATCTACTACGTTTAAAGAATGTCCAAGATCATGCTTTGAAAATGCAATAAAAGCTCCATTTTGACGTACGTTGAGCATGTCCCCCCTTAACCTTTCAGGGAGTACCTTTATTAGTACTGGTCATGCTATGGGGAGTGAGTTTTTTTTGCATGAATATTATTTTTTTTTTAAATCAAATCAGTGTAATATGAAGATAGAAATGTTTTAAAAATAGTAAACACTATTATCAAACTTAAAATAAAATGGTGATTCGATAATGGCATTATTTGTCTAGTAGGTATATTGTTATGGATTTTTTTTAAACCAAGCTCATTAAAATAACGGTGGCCAGAAAAACATACATTTCTTCTTCCGCCGTCTTCACCCACTTTTTCATTTTCGACATCGCAGATGATTTCTGGGACGCAGCCGTGGCATAAATATTTGTTTCAGAAACTATTGTGTTGACAATATATTCCGTAAAAAAGAGTTGAAAAAGGTCCAGCTCAAGGTGATCCCCTTCTACATTTATATTCCCTTTTATACCGGACTGAAAATCACCAAAATCGTTAGGTGTTGGAGTGAAGGTTGAGTTATTCCAGGTCCTTGGTTCTTCCCGCCTGTATTTAGCACTTGGTTGGATGTCTGGATCCTCGTCATCAGAAGAAGAAGATTCATAAAATTCCATCGATATATCATCAATGTTCTTGATGTTCTCCTGTTCATTGTCACTGTTCATCAAAATTTCGTCAATGTCTTTGCCTCTTTGGAAATCCATTTTAGGAATATAGATCGACACAAATAAATCACGGCAATAAAAACACCACTAAGTCCCTATATCAAATGTCAACACAGAAAAACATCTAAAAATCGCGGAAAAAATATGATAAAACTCAATATAAAAACTTCCACACGCATTAAAATACCGTAAAACACAGTAAAACATCTGAAAATCGCGGAAAAAGTATTAGAAAACACAATATAAAAACTTCAATTCACAATAAAATATGGTTATAAACTTCGAAAAATTGCGAGAAAAGTATAAAAACACAATATAAAAACTTCAAATCACAATAGAATACGGTTAAAAACTTCTAAAAATCGCGGGAATAGTATGAGAAAACACAATATAAAAACTTCAAATCACAATAAAATACGGTTATAAACTTCGAAAAATTGCGAGAAAGGTATAAAAACACAATATAAAAACTTCAAATCACAATGGAATACAGTTAAAAACTTCGAAAAATCGCGAGAAAAGTATAAAAACACAATATAAAAACTTGAGATCGCATTAAAATATCGTAAAACACAGTAAAACTTCTAAAAATCGCGGGAATAGTATGAGAAAACACAATATAAAAACTTCAAATCACAATAGAATACGGTTAAAAACTTCGAAAAATCGCGATAAAAATATTAAAACACAATACAAAAACTTCCAAACGCATTAAAATACCGTAAAACACGGTAAAACTTCTAAAAATCGCATGAAAAGTATGATAAATCGCGCGCGCGGAAATCGATTGTTTGCGATTTATGTACTTGTCCGAACTGGTAGGTATGACGTCATATTGATGTCACGTGACATACGAAAAAGTAGAATTCTGCATTTTATAAAGTTGAAATCTGTTTTGAAATGGTATAAAAATACACTCAAGTGTCCATAGATGGTGTTGCAATTCATACTTGAAGCATAGACACACCAATAAACCCATACTACTAGAAAACGTACATGTACGTCCATACTCCTGCATGCAAAAATCGCGCCGACGTACATGTACGTCCATACTCCCGGAAAGGTTAAGGATTCGCGATTATTGAGCATTGTTTAAATCGTATTTTTAAAATAAAATATAATCATAAATTGGGAAATTATTAACTCATGGGTACAAATTAGCCACAAAAACAAAAAAGTTGATTTACTCAGTTTCACTTGTGATGGAGATGGCCATGTTGGACAGTTGGAAAGATGGACAGGTTTACAAAAGTAACCGCCGACGTGAGACGACTGTTTTTGTGTGCTCTCCTCTTATCCTTAAAATTGACTGAATTTAATTCATTTAAATTTAGAAATGTCGACTGTAAACAAAGCAGTTCAGTGCAATGGTGAAGATCTCGTGTCTGCTGCACCAAATCGTGTGTTAGTGATTGTGGAGTTATTGCTAAAAAAAGTTGAAAAATTAGAAGAACGGTTGAATAAAACGTGTACCTGTCAAATGGTGTGCCCCCCTCCGGCCCCGCGCGATGCACCGCCCGCCGCTTTACCGAGCAAGCCAAAATCCAAATTGGTAATTAGCGGTAATGCGCCAATTAAGGAATCGAGTGTCAAACAGAAATCAACAACAACAACTGCGACTCTATCTAATACGATGACGTCCCGAATAACCAGGTCACAGAAGGTTTTAGATAACATCAATAAAAAGTCTACGACCGAGATCCCAAAAACACGGGAAAGTACTTCTAATCCAGAGCGTGACGTCATAGACATTTCGGCTGTTGGACGATCTACTGAAGACGGAAAATGGTCTACAGTAGCCAAGAAGAAGCGACCAGCGGCTGTCCGTGGCATCTTAGGCGGAGGAGTGAAGGGGAGCGATGTAGTTAAAAACTACCACTTCTACCCATTTCACCCAGAGACGTCTGCTGCGGATATGTCTAATTATTTAAAAAAACTTGCAAATTGTAACGCCAAATTTACAATTGCAAAGCTAAAGTCAAAAGGGGACTACGCATCTTTTAAGATAGGGATCCCTGTTAAACTGAGTACGTTGATTCTAAAGCCTGATAATTGGCCACGTTACTCATTCATTAAAGAATGGGTGTCAAAAATTGAAACACCACGGCTGCCAACCAGCTGACTTAACAATGAAAATAATAATTGCCCAAGGCAATTATTGTTCTACTACCAAAATGTACGTGGCTTAAAGACAAAAGCTGTCGATTTTTTGAGAAATGTTTTGGCTGACGACTATGATGTCATAGGGTTAACTGAAACATGGCTTAATGACAGTGTTTTTAATCGCGAATATTTTGGAAGTGAGTACTTAGTTTTTAGGAGGGATCGAGATTCCGGCGCAGGCCATAGGCAGGGTGGAGGCTGTCTTTTGGGGGTTAGAAGCATGGAGGGGTTGAAGGCCGAACGTGTCCATGCTTTAGAGACTCCAAATGAGGACCTTTGGGTGAAACTAACCTGTGATGGAGTCACTATTTACGTTTGTGTTGTATATTTTCCTCCAGCCAGTGACGTGGAGGTGTATAAATGTTTTGTTGAGAATATGCTATCTAGTGTCAACTTAATTGGAGACAGAAGTATTATTGTGATGGGAGACTTTAATCTAACTTCAGCGCGCAACGATGAAAGGGTCAATAGTGACCTGGAATTTATGTGCGCTGTTTTTGGATTTTCTCAGTACAATGATATTTCTAGCTCTAGTAATGGGCTTCTGGATAGGGTATTCAGCAACATCAATTTGTCAGTTTCCCGATGCATGTCCCCTCTTGTACGGGAGGATGACTATCATCCTACTTTGGTTTTTGTGCTCAGGTTTCGGTCGATTCGCCCGCTTCGAACTGAAATACCCTCACATGAAACCGATCGGTGCAGGGGATGGAAGTTTGAAGGTGGAAACTTCAAGCTACTTTACTCATTAATGAGTGAAGTAGATTGGAGTGAGTTGCTCGGGATTTGTGATGTAAATGAGGCGGTACAATTCTTTTATAATACTGTATATAATGTATTTGATGAATGTTTTTCAAGGAGGTCGCCATGTCGTGGTGGAAGGCGATACCCGAGGTGGTTTTCTCGAGAGATTATTGGGGACATTCAGATCAAGCATTGCTATCACAAAGCTTGGAAGGCTGAGCATGGTCAACGGGACTATGAAATGTTTAGCCTTTATAGCTTGAGAGTGAGGCAAGCTGTTCGAATGGCCTATCGAACATATATGGAATCGGTAGAAGATTGCATTCGTGAAAATCCCAAATCGTTTTGGGATTATTTTAAATCATTAAGAAGGGATGGCGGGTATGCCGATTCGATGAGTTGGAAAGGCGAAGAGGTGACCGGACATGGAGTGGCAGAAGCATTTGCTGGTCACTTCAGGTCTGTCTACGCAAGTAGTATTCCTTATTTGGATGTTGCCTCCACGTCGAGACAGCCATCATGCGGTGCCCAGTCCATTGATATTTTTCCAGTTGATGAGAGTGATGTGTTAAAATTTATTAAAAAACTAAAAAATACTCACTCTTTGGGACCTGATAACGTCCCTACATTTTTTTTAAAGGGGTGTGTTGATTTTGTCAAAGGCCCACTTGCATATATATATAATCTTACAATGGAGACAGGTATCTTTCCGGAAACGTGGAAGATGTCGAAGGTTACTCCAATCCATAAGAGTGGTACAGAGTCATCAGTGGAAAATTACAGGCCGGTAGCTGTTCTCTCTGCACCAGCAAAAGTTCTTGAGATGATCATGCACAACATGATTTCTCCAAAAATTGAGTCATTTATAATAAATGAACAGCATGGATTTAGAGCAGGCCGATCAACGGAAACTAACCTGATGGTATTTACCAATTATGTGTCAACGGCCCTGGATAGAGGCCACCAGGTTGACTGTTCTTACAATGACTTCTCGAAAGCATTTGACAAAGTCGATCATGATGTCCTGATGGAAAAACTCCAACTTATTGGATTGTCTGATCGATTTTTGAAGCTATTCGGGAGTTATTTTAGGAACCGTCAACAATACGTATCGTACGGCCTTTATCAGTCACAGACCTTTTACACGTTTTCTGGTGTCCATCAGGGCTCAAACTTAGGGCCGTTGCTGTTCACGATTTTTATAAATGACATAGCATTGGTAATAAAAAATGCTATGTTTTTGTTGTTCGCTGATGACTTGAAACTCTTTTTGGAAGTTGTCACCTTGGACGATTGTCGTCAGCTCCAACTTGATATAGATAATATATTAGATTGGGGCAGGCGTAACAAGCTAGAATTCAATATTGATAAATGCAATCTTTTGTCGTTTACCAGAGCCTCAAAAGTGTTGTTTTTCCAATACTCGATGCATGGCAGAGTTCTGTCACGAATATCATCTGTAAGGGATCTTGGTATTACGTTTGAGAGTAAACTGACATTTATTAGCCATATAGTTACCATTTGTAACAAGGCGCTTAAAATGTTGGGCTTCGTCATGCGTACTTCCCGGGTCTTTTCGGATGTTACGGTATTAAAACTTTTATTTAATTCTTTAGTTCGAAGCAGACTTGAGAGTGGGTCTATTGTTTGGGCACCGCATCAGTTGAAGTATGGCCTTATGGTGGAGAGGGTTCAGAAGAAATTCTTGAGACTCCTTTATTTGAGGTTGTACGGATACTATCCGTGGCTTTATCCAACTGACTTTCTCTTAGGCATGCTTACATACTGCAGTTTGCAATTTAGAAGAAATCTTTATTTGGCTATGTATTTTTTTCGACTTATACGAGGTATAAATGAGAACTCTGCCATTCTGGGCAGTGTTGACCTGTGTGTCCCTGATAACTATTTTAGAAATAGAGAACATCAGTTGTTTATTCTCCCAAGGTGCAGAACCAACCTGCCACTGGTAATGCCAATTGGGAGGGTGATAACTATGTTCAACGAAATTGCTTCGGGTGTTGATATATTCCACCTATAGGTGGACGTTATTTTATAAATTTTTAAAATAGGGTCTGTTTAACTCATACGGTGTATTTCCATGTACCTATATAATAATATTTTTGTATGTACATTTATTTCTATTGTTTAATAACATATTAACTATCTATCTCTTTTTTTATGTCATGTTGTGAACGTCTTAAACTTATAATTTGTAATGTCCACAATATGTAAAAAAATAAATAAATTGAATTGAATTGAAATTGAATTGAATGTTTGTTTTTTGGCGTCACATATATGAGTACCTTGGTATCAAAGTGGGACAAACGCCACCTCCCACTAAATTCATGTTTTAATTGATTATGGTAGTGCAAGTGATGCTCTTTTCAAAAAAATACCAAAAGTATCAAAAACGGTAGTTTTCATAGAGATTTTTGAGTCTCTTGTAAAATGTTGTAAATGGCTTATGTCCCACTTTAGATACTAAGCTACTCATATATACGTCTGTTATCTATGCAAGGTACTCGATGAGAATTTTAACAATTGTGGAGAAAAGTGAATGCCATTCTTTTCACTAATTATTTTTACATTTACTCACTCATTTCAAGATGTTTTTCAATTATTTTGTTTATGAATAAATAATTGAAGCACGCATTTATGTTTTATTGTCCGTTGTCCTAATTTATTTTTAGTAAAATAATAATATGTATGGTACGATACAGGACGATGATAAAAAATTATAAAGAAGGAATATGTATAAGTAGCTCACCAGACAATTTCAATTTCTGAAAGTAGCTCACATCCTTATTAAGTTTTGAGACCACTGGTTTAATCAGACGGTATAATTATGATTTAGCAGTGAAGCTACAAAAAGGCAGAAATCATAGTTACCATAATAAGGAACACCTTCAACTGCTGCTTGGAATCAGTAGCGGTGACTCGAAGTGATTTGCTTCCAGCTTTTTCTTCTTTCATATCAGCGAACACCTGTTTCATTCAATCAAAACAATTTTATAAATATGAAAAAGAGAGTCCCGATTATCCAACCATAATCAAAGTGATTTGAAGAATATGCCACTTAAGTTAGTAGAGGCAGCCGATACACTAGTTCTACATAATATGTATGGAAAAAAACTCAAGGTTCTGACTTAATGATGCCATTCAATATAGAATAATTTTTTATTTATATTATGTAATTCAGTAAAGAAATGGGTCAAAAATTTCTTGAATCTGTAATAAAATTGAATAATACTTTCTAGGATTCATTATTATTTTAACTGGAAGTATGCTACAACCACGTTTATGCGCTCTACAATTCCGTGTGCGCAAGGCCGGCCATAGAATACGAGCGTGTCACGCAGTACTTTACACTCATTATAAATACAAGTCCCGGCTAAAAAAATTAATATATTGTACACACGCTGCCATTTCTTTGAATCATGGTGAAATACTTTTCCAAAATACAAGTTTTTATATCTGAAGTGGTTGGGTGAACAACTACATAACAAGTATTATACGCAAAAAAGTTTTATGTAGTATAACTTCCACCAGATACTCCGCTTAGATACTCCGCTTAGAGGGAACGTAGTTATTCACTTTATTAGTAAATATTCAAAACTGAAGAAAATCAAGTGAAAAGAACTAATAGAGTAACCTTAGTGTTAAGAAGAACTCGGAGAGAGCCGGCAGCTCTGCAAACCAGTCGTGAGGACGAGGCACCGTCATTGAGCCGCAGCTGACCACGTCCGCGCTCCTTCCACACACCCCCTTCAAACGCAAACAGTCGACAGTTCACCTGCAACCAACCATTATATACATACATAAACACGAATAAACATTTAAGTAATTCTTTATACCTAGGGATGTTAGTGATGTTAAAAAGTATCAATCCTTTAAAATATCGATACGATACAGATGTCAGGTCTGGTATTAATACTTCCATTCATCTTGGGATATTTTTTTTGTTTTCATCTTTTCATCCACCTCTTGCGATTTTTTTTGTATGGTGGAAAAAAACTCGATTCGATACCAATATGTACTTGCCAGCGGTGTACATGCATAATGTTGGAGAAGCCGCCACCGCTTACCGGTATCGATACTTCATGTCAATATGATACTGATACCTTTTCTTTCGATATGCCATACCTACCCATAGCTAGTTCACAGTTGAAACATTGAAATAAATGAGGGGTCTGACCTGCAAGACATTGGTCTCCTCCTCCTCTCCCGTAAAGATGGGCCCGGGCGGGTGAGCGGGAGGCTGGGGAGCGTCCCTCGCTCTTTCCCACGCTTCCGCTGACTCCGCCAAAGTTCCACTCGTTTCTTCCTATCGTCATAAATACAGTTACACATGCAAATTATCATTATTGAATGTGATAAAATTTGTAAACGATGAGAAGTTGTAATTGTGATTCACAAAATAATACCTAATTCATTATAGTCATTAAAAGTGTACTTGTTGCTACCGCCTAGATTTCTGTTGACAACAAACAGTACAGTTAAAGGGCAGAGCGCAGATGAACTGATTGGAGTTTTATCAATGTCAGCAAAAACCCCCGGATGGAGGTACAAGCGCTGTTATTGTTTGAGAAAGTAAAAAAAAATCGCATAGGTTTAATTTTAAGCACAAACATACACCTGAAGATATATGGAATTTTTTGGAAAATTAAATTGGTTTCATATTACCCATGATGACTGAAGTGCCATAGTGACACTATAGAGACCAATGGAACATTTACATGTACACTGAGCAGTCTTACCTTGGCTGAGTGGGAGTGGGCGGCGGCAGAGAAGAGCAGGTGAGAGGCGGAGGTACCGTTGGTGGCAGGGGGCGCGGCTCCGCTGGGCCCCTGCCCCTCCCCGGACTCCTCGTCTGACTGTTTCACGATTCTGTCTTGCAAATTTTGACCGAAAACGAATCCCGAAGCCCTGGTCAGGCCGGAAGGTGAAGCCCGCGATGCGCTTCCACCTGCAAAACCTATGCCGTCTCTGGAAGAGTGCAGCGGAACAAATTTGGGGGCGTCATCTACTTTTTTATCAGTCGCCTTGTTCTCTCGGTTGTGATCAGTTTCGGTCGAGGGCGCGCTCGCATTGGATGGAGCAGGTGCAGAGGAAGACGGCAAAAATGGATTACAGGAAGCACCTCCACCCTCTCCCGACAGATTGGACGATGGGAAAGGAGCCTTCAGCTGTGACGGTCGCAACACTGCAATGGAAATATCACAATTAAAAAAAAATATCAAAGGCAGATACGACTGACTCAAAAAAAAAGTATTATTGAATAAGAATTGTTTTCACATAGAAGAAGTTAAGAACACAAGCAACATCATGTTGCTGCTGCCGGCAGTCGCAACTCGGAAATCCCCAATTTTTCATACAAAACTCATACTGGACGCACACACAGCAACACACTGCTGTCACTGGGCAGCTGCTGTCGACGCGCTGCCCGGAAATCTGTACTAGCAAATTATGGTTTTATATTTATTAATTATAATATTATAAATATGTATAATGTAATTAATTACATTATACATATTTATAAACTAAGTTTATTAACTAAATATTAAACAGTAAATCACTTGGCACAACCAGTTGTTCAGTGAGGCAGATATTCTTGAATGGCTTTGGATTCCTGCCTTTCCCTATGACAAAAGCTTCAGTTTGTGTGTCCCGGTTGCATTGGAGCATGGCATAATTGTGATGCGGTCCTTGGTCACTTTCCTCCCTGGTACATTACTTTCTTTGCGATGAATGTACATTTTACGAAGGAGAAGTTTCCAAAATAAATCCGTCTCATCTGCGTTGTATACTTGTACGCGGCGGACTACTGAATTTGACAATCGAATACCGGCACATTATAGAGCTTGATTTTGTGCTTTCAACTAATAAAAATAACGGCGGATTATAGTAGTTATCGGATAATCGAGCGGTGGATTACTGAGAGTGTACTGTATTACAAATAATATATAAATTACAAATCAATTGTTCCAATAATTTTCAACTGTCACGTGAAAATTCAGAAGCTGCTGAACTTTGTTGATCCATGCATGTAATCTTGCAACTTAACTAAACTTAACTTGCAACTTGTGTTTACACAAGCATTTTCTTGTTATGGCTGCAATAATATGTATAGTTCAGTAAATCCATGCACGTGAAAACAGTGTATTATTAGTGCCTGTGCACGTGCATGGATTTACTGGCACCAATAGTGTGTAAATTCAACTATCGCGATAAGAACTGTTTACATGTAAAAGTGCTGACTGTCTCGCCAATCTCATTCTTCAAGCGTTCAACAAGCGAGATGCGTTGTTGTCATTTGACTGGTTGCGAAAAATTGTAAACGTCAAAATGCTTTGCGTGGTGCAGGTTCGCCACAATTGTTCTACTGCGCAGACACAAATATCACACAAATTCCAACTGTCACGTGAAAATTCAGAAGCTTCTGAACTTTTTTAATCCATACATACAATCTTGCAACTTGCACAATAATACATGTTTATTTGTGCATTTTCTTGTTATGGCCTCGATAATACGTACTGTTGGCAGTTATTCTATGTATGTAGAAACGGGGTATTAGCTTGCGATTAAGAGAGCTACTCGCATGTGTACCGGCGGCTTATTGATGAATATAGCAAGTCATGATTTTGTTCTAATACAACAATCAAATTGGTTTTGAATGAGATCACTGATGAAATGTAGAATTTGTCGGCATTTTTCAGATCATTTAAGGATCACAATAGATAACAATTAGTAATTTCAAAATTTTTTTATTTTTTCGAATTTATTTTTTAGTTAGTGTGAAACTTTAAACTGTGACAAAAATTAACAAGAGTTTTTATTGAATTACCTATATAGGTTGTTTTTTTTTCCTTTGACAAAATAAGGTTTAAGATAATCTGATAATAAGACATCTTTTATACGTGAATGTTTAAGAAATCATATAATTTCAAGCATACTTATATATCTTGCTATTCCACATGTTAAAATTAAGCCAGTTTTGATGACTACAAAAAATCAAAAAGGCATTAGGTAGCAATGTGTAGATACTTACCAGATTTGGTGGAGTTGAATATGTTGGAAGTGTCGACATGAAAAGTGCCGGTGGACGGCGGTCTGTTTAGGGAGTCTGCCGCGGATGAGGCCACCGCTACCAACCGCGGCCGCGCCAGCAAACTACCTCTCGAGGTGCCACCCCCGATATTTCCGTCGACCGCACTACCTATACTTTCTAAAAGGCAATTTTAAAAATCATTCAAAAACAAAACATGAAAAATTTTCATCGGTACTTACTTACCTATCAAAACCAGTGCTTGGTGATAATAATATTATCATCACATGTACTTAATAATAATATCAACTTTATAAGAGTGTATGAAATGATTATTTGATAACATTAAATTTCCTAGTCATGTAGAAATATCAGTGAATACAAACTTATGGGGGGGAATCAGCTGAAAACAATATAATTTACAGGTTATGTACTTACATAAATAAAACACGGAAACCCAACAATCGGATCAAATCGTTTATTAGTTTGATGTTTCATCGACTTTCAAGATCAGAAAAAAGATATCTTTTTAATATTCATGTTAAATTATTTGACAACTGTCATCTGATATTATCAAAGCTTCACAAGTCAGGTTAGAATTTACATCACGATTAAATTTGATAAGCTGCATGTGCCATATTGTAATTCATTAAATATGAAAAATCATTTCAATAACTAATTACAGGCTCCATAATATTGCGTTAATAGTGTATTGGTAATTTACAATAAATTAAACCAAACTTACTAAAAAACAGCTCACGGTCCGCGCAGGCGAGTGTATACTACAAAATTTGAGAACGCTGGATTTGCGAAACAAGGCATAATATTTTAATTGTAAATAATAAGCATACTATGTTACCTTCTTTAGCGTCTGCCATTTCAATGTTTAAACTAAAATATCATGGGCTCTATATATAATAAAATGCTTATAAAAGTGAACGAAGTAGGCAGCGACGAATCGCATCGAATACTCGAATTCACCAAATGGACAATTGACAAACGGACATTGTTTACAGCGTTTCAAAACCACAAGCAATAAAAGATAAAACGTATCAATTTTCTATAACATTTTAAAAATCTACCTACTACCTACCAATATTTTTTTGATTGAAAAACTTAATTTGAATCACTAATAAATACACAGTTTTTTTTAAATAAAGGAAAAGAATATGAATTATGTGTTATAAAAGTTAACAAACTTTATTAGTTATATTTTTATGTAGGTAGGTAGGTACCTATATACAATTTAAAAATATAAGGGTTTTACACAGATATACCTAATATCAAATTAAAACGTTTCTGTATTATAAATATTCTGTATATGTAGTATAAAAAACCACCGGGTATGAAATCAAAACTACTTCAACAGCCACAAAGAAACCAAAAAAGTATATATTATAGCTGTCAATTGAACGTCGAGCGTGAAGCTTGTCTATGAAAATCAATCAAATTCATCAACAGATCGGACTGTTATTGAGTTTCTTAAAAGAAATACTCGGTTCCCGATTAAAGATATTGTTAGTTGTTACACACTTTAGACATATATTGATAAAATGATAACAATAACGGAAGATTTGATGAGCACAATCGTGCGATACAGTCTATATGCTGGAGCAGTCTTCCAAGTGATCTGCCTGGCTGCCTGTATCACTTTACCTGAAAACTCGAATGACTACAGTTCCAACAAGGTATGGGTAAAAACGCCAATCAAATATTTTTTTAATCTTTTGAAGACGCGGGTGACTGGATGTGCTTCGCCTCTGTTTTGTTTTAATACATCAATAAAAGAAATATCTATTATTGACATGGTCTACTTATTGTTTAGGAATATCATGTATTCTTATAGCAATAACTAGTTACACTGAATACTTTAATGTTAAAAATACATACAGCCAGTACTTAATTCACATTTTTAATGTAGAAATAAAAAAAAACGTATGCTACACCAATTTTGTTGTAGATAATTAAAGATATTACTTACTTATATTATTCAATTATTATTATTAAGTAAATTATATAAATATCAAATTATTATTAAATTATGAAAACTAAACAGGATTACAGAAACAACAATGCAATAATGGGTGGTGGAAGTAGGTGGATTTTTCCATAAACAATCTTGCTTCAGCGTCCCAACACAACCTACTGAAGAAACCCGGAAATATATGAAACCCTTTACGCCATAGGTTTTCATTTGTTTCCACGGTACAGTATATTGTGTTATGTTTTAAATCTCAATTAAAAAATGGCAATGGATAAATTCCGGCGACTGCCATTATTTTTCAATGCTATTTATTAAGGTTTTTTTACGATAGGGAGTAAGTACTGCAGTGGCGCACTCAGGATTTAATATTGGGGGGGGCCCAAGGAGGAGAATATATATTAGTCCCATAGGCTCTTTTTCTTCATATATTTACTTACTTAATTATTTTTACATATTTTCATAATACACGGTGGTATATTTGTACAGTTTCTCGTAGTTTTTATTAAATTGGAGGCATAGTGGTTGTAACCGTTGTTATCAGCGACTGGCGGATTGAAAGTGACTAACAGTGACCATGCTGGACATGTGCGCCTAGTATGCTAAAACATTACTCAAATAATATCGGCTGTGCTACCCGCTTGGTCTAGAGAGCTACAATATTTATGCCGAATTCCACTGAAAAAAAATGTTCTTTTGATTTACACCACCACCGACTGTAGTAGTGGGTGTAGTCGTTCTTTTCGCTGAATGTTTCTCGTCGATTTTTGGTTTTTTTTATTGAGGTTCCCAAATATTAATTGAAGATTTTTGTCTATTGCACTCGGTGTACCTACACCATGGCCCCCACATCCTGAAACGGGCCCTCAGGCTAGGATATTTGGCGGGTCCCCTACCTACCGCTAAGACTAAAGGCAGTGTGAAACACTACATTAAGGTGACGCATCAGTGAAACGGCAAATAATTTTCAACTGTAGGCGCGACGAAATTTTGGACTCGCTCGCATTCAGTGAGAGAACGTCGAGCTAAAAACACGTCACTTTGCTTCGTGATGGCGACGGGCCAATTAATTCTTAATTTGTGCAAATATGACTAAAAACGTTACCCATTTACTTTAAAAAGAAAACATGTCAATGAATATATTATTATTGTTACTAATAGAACAATAAACAGAACATAAAATGGACGTATGTTGGATTTATATGACAAATAATATTTCGTTTGACGGGCGTCATTTGCTCCCGCGACCCGCAATCCGCGCATCACCTAGCAACGATCTTTTTAGACTGTGCCTCAACTGATGTACGGCCTTAACGTTTTTCAAATTGTATCTACTTATACAGTGAACTATTGGCGATTTTTAATAAATCTACTTTAATAATGGAGCTGTCGAGTATCGACACATAATAATCAGAAAATATATTGCACAATTATATAATTTAAAATGTTCATGCCCATGAAGTATAATAGCGCAGGTGACTTTTTTTTACTATTAAAGCTAATTTCTGATGTGTTTATCTCACGTATCTGGTCAACCCGATACGCCGGGCCCCCAGGCTATAGCCCCGTCAGCCCTCCCCAGCCATGACCTACACCACTCCGGAATTCGGGTGGACACCGAGAATTTTTTGACAGTTCCATTAGGGATTGGGTTTCTAAAAAAACCCGACATTAGTGTTTCGAAATTTTTGTGTTAGAAATTAAAATCTAACAAATTTTTCCAAAAAGGGTGCTGAAGAATAATTGAGGCGTGTAATTTCAAAAAGCGATAAGTCCACATTTGGTCAAAATCGAGAACAAAATACGCACATATTCTTTGTATAATTTTACACAATATGAATAGGGTAAATGCACTGGTATCCGGACAGTTAACTATTTTCTCACCTTATTTTCGATATCTTTTCCATTTTTAGAAGAAAACAAAATATGTTATGATTTATAAATGTTTACATATATATTCTTTTGGTTTATAAATATTTTAAAAATCTATATTTAGGTAAATTATTATCATATTTCTCATGTTAAGAAAAATGGTTGGTTTTTTTAGTCTCCGGACACACAATCTTAGTTTCCGGACGTACTATTTTTAGTGGTCGGACAGATTATTTCATATAGAAAATAAGACAAGTTTTGGTGTTAAAAAAATATTTTTTCACCTTTAAACAATTTTAGTTAATACAGCGATGCAATAAAAGCAGAAATAGTTCACAATGAGCACTCAAGCAACTGCTAACTTGGAAAAAAAAACATATTTTTATTTATTCAATGTGTTTCTTTCATATAGTTCTGTCGAAGTAATTTTGAGTGCAAATTGAGCAAAGCAAAATGAAATAAAAAACTGAACTTCATAAGTCAAATGGTAAAACTAATAAACATCTCAAGTGAGTTGACCAAATTTTGACATTATATTTTATTACATCCAAAAAATCTCAAACTGTGTAACTTTTGTTTGTGTACTATAATATGCAAAGCAGGCTTACAAAAAAAAACATACTTGAGAACTGCTGGCAACTAAATTATTGCCATTGATAATTTTAAAAAGGTTCAACACTTCAGTCACCATAATTATATTTCCAAACACACTAAAATAAATTTCAATACTAATCCTAATCCCTTCTCTGACGAAAAATAAATGTTTTAAAGTGCTATTTTCAATCATAAATATAAAAGAGAACTAAGTGTAAAAAATCCATGCTTGAATCAAGCACTCTTCAGTAGTTTTACAGAGAAAAAAATGCTTCAGTGCTATACCCCCAACCCAATAGCCTGGATATGTGACTTAATGTCTAAACACCTACAAACCCGGAACCGGGGTACAAAATCTTTTAGTGATGCTTCACTATAAGATAACATAGACATTGTCCTGCATTTAAGGTGAAACCAACGAACACATCCATCACAGCCAATGTTCTTTAATAAACCATCCTCAACATCACTTTCTAATTCATCAGAACAATTTTGGCAAATCGCCTTTTTCGTTTTCCTTTTTTTTATTTTTTTATTTGTCTTCTCTTTTCTAAGGAAGACCTTTCATCTTTTATGAATTGCTGTACTGTTGTCACCCTTCACTTTTTCTTCTATGATCTTCCTCCACGCTTCCGAAGAAATGGCGCTTGGTGCTTTGACAGTGTCTTATTATTCTATTTTTACTCCCAAATTGAGTAGGTTTGGGGTAAAAAAGATGAGATTTTAATGTTAAATTGCTCACACTTGATGAACTGGTGCTTGCATTTGACGTACTCGAACCAGCTATTGGAGATAATTGTGTAAATACATAATAATTAATTAGAAAATAGCTTTGTCCGGTCATTCAATATTGAATTTTAGTCGCCGGACAGCAGGATCAAAATTATAAAATCGTGTCCGAAAACTAAAAATATTTACAATTCTATGTTTGTCCTTTTCTAACTTGTATAAAACCAAGCAAGCCTCGATGTGATACTGTACACACACAAATACTCAATGTCTCTTATAAATTCAGTGCCCGGACACTGCGTCCGACAACTAAAAAAAGATAAAATTTTGCACTTTAGTTGCCGGACACCAAATATTTAACTAAATTTAACAAAATACATTATTTTTATCATTGAATAATATACAAGAACATATTACTGAATAATATGAAACATCTTTGAAGCGAATAAATGAAATAATCATAGTTTTAACGTACTTTTTGTATCCTTCGTTCACTAATTATTTTTTAAGAAATCGAATATTTTTTTTGTTGAGTCAGCATGTGCACCACTACTAATGTAATACTATAGAATGAATTCATTTGTGCGTGACAAATATAATTTTATTGGTCAAGGAACAATACAGGCACAATATGTGAGTCATCCTTCATATGAAACTCTCATACTTTGCTTATTTTCGTTATATTTGTACAAAACTGTCCGTATACTGAAGCTGTCCGGGGACTAATGCAGTTACCCTATATCTATAAATTTAAAAATGCGATATAACCATATGAAAAAAAATATTTTAAGTCTCAATTTATTACAAAACGCGCCAAGTCCGTTTTTCATATTATTTAAAGCTTGTCAAGTCAACCAATAAGGGAACGTTCAATATTGAAAAGGGCGTCTCGCATGCTGTAGCATCTGGTAAACTTAAAACTAAATGACAGTGCCATGGAAATATGTGCCTTATGCGGGATAAATTAAAAAGTTAGGTAAAAGTAGCGCTAAGTCCAATTTTATTTTGCCTATATTTATTACATTTAAGAGTTTATCGGCTGAAACAAATTGCCATTTGGTTCTAATTTCGACATAGAATACAACGGAAAAAAAAATCTCACGTTAAAACAAATAATTGTAGCTAGAAACATAAAAACGTTGTTTCCCGAAAATATTGAATTGTGGACTTGTCGCTTTTTGTAATTAGACACCTCAATTACAAATCATTTTTTTGTCGTGTTTCTATTTGTCTAAGCCCAAGGTACTTATAGTTTATTGCCTTTCAATTTCAATGTTTAAAATCATTCTGATAATTTTCATGTTTGGGGGGTGCCAGGGCCCCTTGGCCGCCCCCCCTGGGTGCGCCACTGAAGTACTGTATCTTTGCCAAATTTAATAATTCTCTTTCCTCGCATGAGAGCGAGAATTTAACAAACTCCGAATGATTGTCCCTCGTAGAAATCTGTTAGCAATATTCGATCGACCCAATTGTAGATGGGACAGATAGACGTAGATTCCTAAGAAGACAGAGATTTCATTTACATAATATGAAATTTTCTGCTTTAGGGCGCAGACAGTGATGAATGCAGCTCAGAACAATCATCTCCAGGAAGGCGGCCACACCATCGCCCCCGTAAACAAGATAAGAAGAAACGCCGCTAGCCCAAGCATTTGTGATTCATCACAAACTAAATGGAAATTTTATGATTATAGGTCTTGTGATTTTTTTAATATTTAAATAGAGACCCTCCTAAGTGGTAGTTTTTTCCCCCGCAAGAATTAAGTAATTGTTTTATTTATAAATGATTTTAACGTTTTAAAGTTCGTGGGCGGATATGGCCCGGCGTACAGTGCCGGCTATACAAAAAACGCGAACTTATTCGTCTGTCTTTGAAGAAAGAATGCCAGTCTCTGGCGTTTGTTTTGAATAATTTAAAATAATTCATTGTTCACATGCATAGAAAAGTACATCATTTGAAGAAGTTAAAGAAGAACCTACTTCTATAGTAATCCAATCTCATTGATAGCAGTCAATAAATAATGTATGTATGTAAGTTGCACATTTTAATTAATAAAATAGTCACAAATCTTATCATAATACAAAATAATTTAAGATGATTATTTTGTTGTAATGACTTGGTTGATATCAATTTGTTATTTGTAATAGTATTTACTTCAACCAAAAGTGTGTATCTATAAAATATCCCAGGCATTGCTATAAAAATATTAATAGCTAAGTGTTTGTAGATGAAATTACAGCTTTCCGAAAATGAATAGGTACAGCATTCATTGTACATAGTTTATTTGTCTAATTGATGAACCTACCATGTTTGCACTTATAATTTTGTCCATTTGAATCAATGACATTAATATGGACGAATCATCTGGAAAAGAAAATGACACTCACTTTATTGTCGGGTTTGCCGAATGGCATAATCTGTTCTAACGCCATTACAATAAAGGTGATATTGCTATAAATTCCTGATGCTTTTTGTTGGGTCTGCCGAATGGTTCGGTTCGAACAGGTTCGCTCAAACGAACATTGATACTAGAAACACTGTTCTAACGCCGTTATAATAAAGGTCATATTGCTATAAATTCCCGATCCGTGATATCGCATAATGGAAATTGCGTGACGTCTACCTATACATGCGAATGCGTGAATTTACTTGCTAGCTACTGTATTGAGTGCGTCGTCCATTAATAATGTCATTGATTTGAATAGAAAGATTTATATTTGTTGATTAGGCGCTTTTTACTATTCAATTTTAACATAATAACTGATCAATTTGCTGTGACATGTGTGAATCAAACAGATATACAGTAAAAATAAAACAATGATTCGTTTCGTCGATGGTGTGCGTGCGGTGTTTACCCCTACTAGTGCTACTAATTATCTGGCGGCCGATGTACTCATAGCGCCTACGACGGTATACGTATTTGTACGCATACAATCCACGAACCGAATCATTGTATTATTTTTACTGTACCTACCTATGTATTAAGTTTAATTTAATTAGATTTAGGTATTTCTATTTTTATTGTTGTGAAAATATTTTTTATATGCTAAATAATGTGACGTTATGTAAATGTATTAAATATATAACTAAAAAAATGGATGTAAAGTTCATTAGATGTGAAATAAATAAATTGAATGAATAGTTCAATAGAATAACAATAACTATTTATTTACATAAATACAAAATTTTATCAACTACGATTTAGAATTATAATATAGCCATCAATAGGTCTATATATGCCAGTTACAGTGGTGGTTTTAGCCATGTGGATATCCAAGGCAGTAACAGATTTTGAGGCCCCCTTGCCAACTTTGTCTATCTGTTAAACCACCGTTGAGTGTTATAAATAAAGCAATAGTTATGTGGCCAAGATTTTTTTACACTTTGATTATTTATGGTTTGATTGATGTTTTTATACTTGGATTGTGAAAAATACATTTTTAAGATTTTCTTACTGTATGTTCCCACTGGTTAGTTATACACAGTGTGGTTTAGTTTTTTCGCTGCGCTCATAGAGACGTTCTTAAAAACGAATTTTATACATTGCCCACCTTCAGTTTGGGCAAACCCGATATAAAATCTCATTGACTGAAAACCATTCCATACTAACCGGTTGATTCCTAATTGGCTTGATACCAATACGCCGACCAATGAATGGCTGCGAATGCTTTACGAACCATCAAAAAATGTGTATGCATCAAATCTATGTGAATTTAGCTTATAATACATGCAATAATTTTATTTATTATAAATAGGAGTCAACAAAGTATGAATGAAACTTTTTCAACGGCAATCTGTAGTCGTAAATACTGAATTTTTTTTCTCCTCACCCTGAAGCGCAATGAAAATATGACACATCCCCAGATTACACCACTGGAGCCAGATCAACTACACCTGTAGTAAATAACTATTTATTATGCCAAAGTCAAACACAGAATGATGTAAATTGTAAACAATACCATGATCATATTGTGTCTGCAGGCGCTATTTATGCAAAAGAAGAAACTTTACTTCTGTATAATATCTGGTCATGCTTATAGTGCGAAATCTTTGCGGTGATAGGCGGCGGCTTGGAGAACTACACCCCTCCTCTCGCGTTTCAGTACTTACAATACTTCGAAATCGAAAACCATAGACAAGATACAACACGAGCGCCGCTGCCTGGTCTCACGTTAGAGATTTCGCAGTCTAGCCTGGAATTTGAGAAATTTCAAAGACATGTTTTTTAGGTCGTCCGACGCCAAAGATTTTACAACTTCTTTGGCTTTTTCCTGTAACTTTTAAAGCTATTTCAGTGTCGAATAGTGCCAGATTTAACGCATTAATCTAGATGCATTTCCAACATGCTAGATGCCTTCTGGAGCTTGTCACAAAAACTGGCAAAAATATTACTTCACCCTGTCACACCCTTCTATTGGGGCATAGGGCAAGTACAAGGTCACGCCAATTCTGAGATCTGCAGCACATAGATCGCTTTTGTAGCACCGCTGCATGGTGATGGAGGGCTGGACACGGAGACGGAAAATCATTAGGAAAGTATTCACAACATGTTAGATGTTTCCAGATTTGTGACTTTGAACACTAGATAGAGTAGTAAAACACAAGTAAACATATTAGGTTGGGTTTTATTTTTTACATTTACAGTTGTACATCAGTTATTGAACTCCTCGGGTTTATCTTCGTTTGACAGATTTTTATTCTCAATAATAATTGATTTGTACACATTCAATCACTTCTTATAAACATTTGTAAACATTGCAGGGTTCTCAATAAAAGCTATATCCGTTATTGTGTCCATTATAATAGTCTCCTGCAACATCATAGCCAATATCGTAGTCGGAGTATTGGGGGGACTTGTAAACTGAAAAATATAACAATAATAATATTTGTTTAATGTATACATTTTGTTGACAAAAGTAGTTATAGTTACATAATGTAACTGCGCATCTATTCTATACACAAGGCTGCTATTGAGGCCGCACGGCCGCAGCCATACAATTTTTTTTAAATAATATATTATTAATTTCTTTTATTTTGTTAACTGTCAATTCATGGTGGAACTGCATTGTATTGTTGTTTTAATTTAATAAAACGCAATTTTTTTGTAGTACTTATTCCACTTTTAATCAATAAATTAGGACCGGTTTCGTCCGCCTCAGAGGGACATTTTCAACTGAACAGTCTCTCGTCGGACTATAGCGTCCTGGGTCCCAAGTTCGAATCCTGGGTCTGGCAAGTACACATATTGTTTTTCAATTTGTGTATGAGTCAGAGTATGGACCTAATAGGTTGAGCAAGTGGCTGACATTCATTTCTCGTAAAAACAAAATCTGTTAATACAAACCTCCACTCTGTGTAGGCCCGTATGATCTTATCGTATGTGGCCGGAATTTTTTTTTATTATAAATAAAATTATGAGATTTATGTCGAGATGCGTCACTACAACTAAAGTGGGGGGTAAGATCAGGTAAACACGCATGTTTGAATATGTACCGAACCGAAAAAAACGATATTTTTTTTCAGTTCGGTTCAGGTATCCGTGCTTGAAATGTTGGCAAACAATAGCACTACAACTGCATGACGATTTTGCCGTGCCACTGTTATGCCGTGTCCACACTGGCAACAAATTTCTTGACACGGCATTAGGTTTACCAACATCTAGTTTAGTTCTATGTTGACACGATGTACCTATATAACAGCACATTTTTACCATTCTTTTATTAACTCGTTTTCTTGTTTGTCCATTACAAATCTTGCAATCGATTTTTAACTAACTTCCCGACTAGCTAGACATTTGAAACTTTTAGAATATATCAGAACACGGTGACAATGCATTCTTTTAATACTTTTAACCATCATTAAGCAGAATCGAATTCATTTTCAGTTATTTCTGTTTTGTATGGAAAGTTAGTTCGGAAAAATCCGCAAGGTGGCGCTTCGATTGAATTCAATGCTTGCACTTTTGCGTTCGACGATTTTGAATAAAGAATTAACTCACTTTCTTGTTTTTTGTTTGTTTTTTACTTCATATCAAGTACAAGTTTTAAAAATCTCATAGATGAAAATTTCTTATAATTATTGCTCTCTTTATTACGCATTTTCTTTGATCAATTAAGTTTATGGGATAATTCATCAAAAAAAAGTTTTTATTAATACATAGAATTGTCAAGCTTATATGATTCTACAGAATTTAAAAACGTGGTATGTAAAAAGTTCTTTTTATCTTGTAATTATTTTATTTTGGTTTACAAAAACTTAAAAATAAAAAATATATAACTATAGCTGGAAAGTGAGATTTCTTACGAATGGGAGCTGGCGATGCGTAGACGACTTTCTTGGCGAGGACTGGCAGCACGGGTTTTGAGATAACAGGGGCGTGATGGTGCAAGTTCGGTCCAGACTTGGAAACAACGGCGTTGAAGCCGTGGACGGGATCGGCAGTGTAGTCGACAGTTCTCACTGAGCCATCTGGCTCCACAAGAGAATATTGACCTATCATCATAAAATACATACGAGTATAATTATTATCATCCTTAATGTTATCTATCTTCTATCACTCACATAGAATGTATTTGAACGGGTATTGGAAAAGGGTTAACATTCCAGTTACCCTAGTTGCTGGGAAAACAAAAAAAAAACTGTTTTCTGATGAAACTACATATACGTTTTTTTAAGAAACTTGAGTTCAATTACTCAATAGTTTATTAAATATTGTTAATTGAAGGTGCTGGAATGTTATCATTTTCCACTAAATGCTTTCGCAGTGGGTAAAATATCATTAATAATAACAAAACATACTTATTAATGAATCAAAACTACAAAAAATAATACAAAATACAATCGGTTCTATTCATCATTATCACTGTCTCCAGTGTAGGTGGTAGTAGTCAAAGGGTAATATTTCCGGAATATTATCCTTTTTCTACTCATGTAAAATTTAATGGTCGATTTTTACAATGGAGTGAGGCTGGAATATTCCCCGTTTTACACTCAATAGAAAGAGTACCTATACAAAATGGCTATCAGTTCGCGACCCGAGAACTACATGGTTCTAAGTGAACAAGTGCAGCAAAAAAGTTATGGGCTGTTGAAGTTTTGAACGCTTGTATTTTGTTAATTGTAAATGTTTTCAATTATATTTTTGATTGAATATATCAATGATGGTACTACTATGTTGTAAGTTGTAACTATCAATAAAACTAAGTTAAAACTAGTTTTTAATGGTAAATTTTATATATCATAAATTCAGTTAGAACTTTGTCCACCTGAAACTCAAACCATTCACCTTTACTACAAGGTTCTAACTGAAATTTGTATGGAAATCCTGGTGATTCAGGACACATAGTTTCACTTTTCATGTTAAAATAAATAAAATTCTTGAAAGTTATCTAATATAATATTTTTTCCGGAGAAAATGTATGGAAATTGTTGGAAAAATGGGAAATTCGGAAAAACTTAAATATTTTTTTCTAATTTTTGTTTAATACCATTTTAAAATGAAAATTATGTTGAAAATATAATTAATAAAAATACAAAACTAATGTTGATGCAACTAGCCCAATGTTTATTGTTCAATTTCAACTGGCTTGTTGTCTTCAACTACATCAGATACATGTGTTGTAATTGTGTATACAAGATTGTTGTTACTAATGGCTGAGGGAATATTGTGTAAAAATTCTTCTACTATATTATTCGCTTCAGTTTTAGAATAAACTTCAAGCCAGCAAGAGACATATCTTTCAGATCCATCGTAACATCATAATGATATTGTATAATTAATATACTAAATCTCTATAGTGTGGGAATTCTCAGGAATAGGGATTTTAGAATACAACATAACCATTTCTTCACCTCATCTACTGAGATTTGAAACATCTCAAACATTTATATCACTTTCAGGAAACCAAAAGCATTAAATCAATGAATGAAATAGCCTTAAAATACTCTCAATATTTAGACATTATTATTAAAAAAAGGTTAAAGAATAAGTGTACAATGTTCGCTCGACATTCACAGTGTTAAAATAATCAATTATGTAGGTATTGAAATTAACGGTTTGTGAATATGTAACTGTAACGTCGTTTGTAACGAAATTTAAAAAAATAACGATAATATAATTAAATCTTACTTACGTTTCATAATATTATTATTCATCTATTAGTGAGTTCACAATTTACTGTTGATATCAAATATCACGAAAAAAATTTTTGAGGTTATGTATCTCGAAGCTATAGTAATTTATGTAAATACTCGTGGTTTATTGATACACGACATGAAGTCTAAATAATAAATTTAAAATACAAAACAACAAGATTTTACTCTTCATATTGCAATTTTAACCATTTTAATAACTTTAAATGTATTCACAACCACGAAATCTCAAAGCACATAGAACTTTGTAGAACGACGGATCTTTTTAGATTATGATAGAACTCTCTAGTACCACAGATATTTTCTAAAGTGCACATAGAACTCGGTAGTATTGGGGTTTAATGAAAAAATATAAGAAATATTGACGTCATATTGATATATTATGTAGATAATGTGACTTGGAAGATTGCCTCATTATTACTTTAGTTTGGCCAAAAAACGACACTTAGAACCTTGTAGTTCTCGGGTCACGAGTTGATTTTATCATAATTTTGGAATATTATCCTTTTTCCACTTACCCGTTCATTTGAATAAAAATGTGATCGACTCTTATTAGCGATTTGACTGACGCTGATAGTCAGCTGTTTGTGGTAGTCGCTGCACCATGATAGGCGCACTTCTGACTTGAACAACTTTTAATAAATTATGACGAATTGGATACTGTACCTTTAACCACATCCCCATCTCTCGTTTCGTGTTGAGATTTCACGTCGCCCGTTGAATGGTCCGCTACTCCGTAATTAAAGGCATATTTCGGATGATCCTAGAAAATGAAAATAAGCTGGAAATTATGTGCGGTACGACAACTGTTGCCCCTGTGACTGTGTTCAATGGGATAAATGTAGTGCATTTAAAAATGAAGCCGATGTTTTTTATTTCAGTTCTCACTACACACAGATTCTTTATTGAGATGTTGGCATTGGTTAGGTACTCGTACTTACCGCGTTGATGACTTTGATTATTTATACTTACATCTTAATGTTCTATAACATACATTGTTAAAACAAATCTGACCTTCACAATAAATAATTTAAATCTCACCATTACTAAAAAAAACAATCAGTCTGTACCCACACACCTTCCTGTCTTGCTTAATTAGCAAAACAGTTGTCGCTATTCTTATGTAGTAGCTATTATACACGTTTGACTCCGTATCTAATTTTATTATATTATAAATTTATTGTTTCCTCAAACGTTTATCTAACTTATTCTTTACGTGGATCTAATAAAGATTCAAAGATAACCCAATCAGTCAAAGACGTGCTTGCTCATAAATGGTAATCTCAATTTTAAATCGAGGATGCGAAGATCCTTCCGTCGTCAGCCCACCGCCATCGCCGTGTCACGTCAATTACTGCAACAGTCTGCTAAATCTACCAGAAAATGGTGGAAAGGGGATAAACGTCGAAAAAATCTGTGATGTATAGTTATTGATTTTTTATTAAATGGAGGGGAATTATATTATATCAATGTAATCTGTCGAATGCGACTCGCTACGAAGTTCTATATTATATTATCCATAGTTAGCCGGTTCCACTGATGTCACCGCTCGTACGCCGTATATTGTAGGCAGTAACGTCCCGTGGGGGTAGGCAGATTGAGCGAGGAGAATCATGTGGAATATATATACATACCTATTATTATTTTAAAAATTCAGCTCCCTGGTTTTGTTGGGTTCGCGATGTCTAGTTTACTTCCGTTGCCCTTCGACGTCCTCGGTGACCAGAAACGACACGTGCACATTTATGAATTACAGTCTTAGTTATTAACCAGTACGCACGGAAGTTGCGTTGGTCGTCGAAATTCTTTTAAAAGTATAGTAGTAAAGTAAGTAAGTAAAAGTGTCGATGGGTTACACCCTCCTCTTACAGAGCGTCCCACCTACCACTCCGGTCCACGATTTTAGTCTGTATCGAAGCGTCACGCCGTCATCGATTATCGATTTAATAATGCCTAAACCTTCGCGATCTCAAACTAAACATATCATTACAGTAGAACATATTTCTTAGATATTGGAGTCATGAAAGGATGATAAAAAATACTGTATGAAAAATGTGGCGGCAATTTTTGGCGCTGCCTAGGGGCGGCATGTTGTGTAGGGACGTCACTGATTGTAGGTACTACTATGGAAAAATACTATATGTTTTGGTCGTAGCGATGAAGTTGGCTTTGACCGTTGGCGTTGGTGGTGTGCTCACTTACGAGTTCCTGCAACATGTTGCACCCATAAGTGGTTACAGTGTGCGCTTGGCGTAACGGTACATACTGATTATTATGACCACCTGTGTCATCCACGCCGCATACATTTTTTGTAATATCACCACGACAGATAATAAATATTATTATGCCCATTCGTTGAAATAGTTTGTGGTTTTCTTTGTTAGTGCGGGTAGGCAGACGGCCCCCTTGTGTGCGCGCCTGTGTATGTTATCTAGGCTCGCTGAACAATTATTAATACACCGAGTTCAAGTACATAGTATACCAACATCAGCCCTGGATTTACTATAGACCGCTAGCGCTATGGCAGTGGCGAGAAAAGAATTTCCTAGATTGCCTGGGATTAGAAATTACTTAAATCTTTACATATAGGTAACGAATGTCCAAAATTAGCAATATCTTACGCAAATAAATGAATAATCAAAACATATATTAATTTTTAAATAAAAATAATCATATCCAGGGCTTTTTTGTCATGTAACGCGCTGGTACGGCATTCCGCCACCTTTTTCACGGTATTTTTAATGTTTCAAAAGCAATTAAATGAAACAATCGTCGCGCTTACATAGAATAAGTTAATTTTCCTGAATCTTCTCATATGAAAAGACATATCCTGAAAAACTATCGCGTTTGATGCATTGGATTCTATTAGGAACCATTTCTTAAGTGAATGTGAACGCGAATTTTCGCAAATGAATCTAATTATTACCCCAATAAGAGCTTCGTTGAAGACCAAAACAGTTTCGGCACTTTTGTTCATCAAACTCGTCGGACCACCTTTGACAATTTTCGATCCTTCAGAATACATTGATCGGTGGTTACTCAGTTGACGAGAATTGGACTGAACTTTGAAAATCACCATGGCCCCCACAAAGGGGGGCTGACAGGTCTCTAGCCTGGGGTAATCGACCAGGTAAGTGAGATAAACGCACATCACAAATTTGCTCTAATCGTTAATATATATAAATAAAAAGGATTTTAAGTTATACACATTTATATTTTTATAAAAATCGATGTTTTTTAAAATAGATAAAAAAAATATTAATACTATGAATTAGTCAAAAATCTCTAAGGCGAAGCTTAGAAAACGTAATAAACTAAATTTTATTAATAAATATGACCATAAAATACATGTACTACTAAGATGGGGTCCTGCGACAAATTCACATTTTTTACAATTGAAAGCTTATTTTTGACTTAAAATACAAAATATTTTTTTTTCCAATGTTTTCAGATACATAATTTATTAATTAATACAGTTGAAATTGTAAATTATCAAAAAAATGTCTCATATTGCAAGCTTCGAATTTTTCCGCTAGATGCCTCTGGTAGGTAAAGACATTACCTTAAGGGGGAGAGGCATGCCAGCAGATAACCTAGCGGAAAAATACGCAAGCTTCGCATTAAAATAAACTTCAAATTAAATAAATTAAAATATTTTTTTATTAAAATAAATATGTTTAAATGAGACACAAGTAATTGATATTTATTTTTAAAAATAACCAATTAAGTAGGTATATGAATTTACATAATATTAAAGGAGATAATATATTTTCTAAATTTTCCACAAAATTGAAGGAGAAAAGTTAATTATTTTCTTTTAAAATGTATTAAAACAGGTCCTGGTTTGTCCGTCAGCAAATTAAAAGTACGCCACGGCAGGCCCCCAAGCTATAACAGTCAACCTCCCGACCTTATGGGGGGGGGCTATAATTTAATTAATAAATGTTAAAATATCCAAATCCATGTATCTTTTGTTCGGCTTCAAATCAAAAACTATTGGACCAATATTTATAAAACTTACACATCTTTTGCAGAGCACATTATTTGTACCAAATCAGTGGATTTAAAAAAGTCTCAAAACAATAGTATGAAGTGAGACACGGGTTGAGAAGCGCACACCGACCAAATCGACCAAATCGACCAAATTAATAATACACATCAGTATATTAATTCACCTGTCTTCCTTTTATCCGTATTTCAAGCGGGCAATCGGTAGTCTTTTATATTATAATTAAACTATCAATCAAATCACATAGGTAATTCATATGATTAACTTTTTATGAAAAGTAGGTATCTACCTTCCTACCTATCATATTTACTTGCGTTATATAAAGCACACAGTTTAAATAAAATCGTTTCGAATGAGCTAAATTAATTCATCTTCAGATAAGATTTTTCTCTTTTTTATTAAAAGTTAAACAGAACAATATATATATATAAATATCGTTGTTTGATAGTGGCTAACAATAAGTGGGTACGAAGGTCCTTGATGGAATTTGAATTAAAATCATTAGAATAAGTGGGTAATTAAATAAACTCTCAAAATTAAATGTGCGGAAAATTCCTAATAGTTTCGTGTTCAGGAACCGTACAGAAAACGTTGAACTTTAATTTATTATAATAATACAAAATGTAGGTATCAAAGAAAAAGAACTCAACTAGGTCGTAGGTACCAGCATCGTGAAAGCTTCATAAATCGCACTGCCAAATTTATAATAAATTAAATAGGTAGTAATAATATTATATTTAACCCTTTCTAAAACTGGTGTAGACAGACGGTTATCCAACACTTTACAGTACATTGGCGGTTGATAGGTTTGGAGTCGCTTGCAGAAAAATTCTGCGCGATAAACAGCTAACCAGTATTGAAAATACAACAGTTAATACGACCTCGTCATTTGCTCCGTGGATAACTGCCGCTGACAGTATTAAAATTATTGTTCTAAACTTTTTAAAATGTAAAGCAAATGTCGGGTTGTTTGAAAAATTGATAAGTATAATACAAGAGAACGTACCCAAGTGCTTAGACAAATGTTTTCTCACGTGCGCTATTTTGTAATAATTAAAAAGTGCGTTTCTTACGTAGGTGATAAAAATGACAATCTCATGGGAAAGTTATCGAAAGTGAAATTTTTATCACCTAAAACCGCGTTGTCAATATTCATCTGCCAAAGAGAGATTAATACATACATTAAATAAATCACATTAGGCACTTTTTTAAGATGATTCGGATGTTTTTAATATCCGGGCCGTTATCATTATATTTAAGCCATTGGCGATCGAAGAGACAATTTAAAGATAATGAACATGCTGCAAATCGTTATTTACCATCAACTTACTATAAATAAATTAAGTAGCTTACTAAATTATTTCATTTAAGATTGAAGGAGAGATTTTTTTATTGAAATTACCATGTTGTTTTTATAAACCTTATAAAAACACGTACTAGAGATTTTTTTATAGGACTGAGTGGGATTCTGTGCGGATAAGATAAGACCCACTCAGTTTTTTTCCTAATACGCGTCATGCTGAGTTTTTCCAAACGTATGTAAGCATACCGTCTCACTCTTCGAAAAAAACTTCTGAAAAATATTGAATTATAGAATTATAAAAAGTACCTATATAAGAGAATGTACATACTTTCTTATGATGAATAGGTATATAGTGAATACCGTCTACATAATAATATCGACTGTGTTTAGGAAAAAGGGCGTAACCCTCGATTTTTCGAAAAGTGCTTTTATTAGATATTAGCAATGTATACAACTAAATACACGTTCTATAAAAAGGAATTAAGCTGCAAATGCCGAATTATTATCTAAATTCAGGTTTTAATTGAGATTAATTAATTTTTAATTTATGGAAAAAAGCATTTATCCTCAATTTTAATGATTTATCTGTAATAACTTTTTTAAATATTATTAGATCGAAAATTAATATATTACACCAAATCATCAATCATCATGCACCCAATGTCTGTGCCTATTTAAAAAAAAACTATTAAACTAAAATCACTCAAAAAACGTTTTTTGCCTCTCCTGTAAAATTTATTCTGTGAGGGTTACGCCCTTTTTTCTAAACACGGGCGATATGATGAAGGTAAAGTATGATTTTCTTTTATTCTCATGGAAAAATGACAAATTAAAAGGTCTCGCATCTTATCTGTTTCATGTCTTAATATTAGACTAAATCGTGATTAAATTTAAACTGTGCATAATTATAAATTTATTTATATTTGAATTCAACAAAAATTCTTTGTATAGCGACTAATAAATGTTTTTTTTTGTAAGTTAAGTAACAACGTAAATTCTTTTAATGTTCTAGGTAATGAATATTATCTTATATTTTTATTTACAGTTAAAAACAATTTCATATTAATGCTTTTCAAATCCGTTTGCATTGTATACGTTATATTTTAACTTTGCCTGTGGAGGATGAAAAAAATATGAAAACTCAAAACTACATACTTCTACATTAGATCTACCGAAAAAACACGGCATATGATGACCAGGCATGAAAACATATTCTTGAATCTAAATGCATCCGATCTATACTGGACTGTGAAACCAATGATACCAACAATAATTGTTGGTAAAATTATTTAAAAACATCTAAAAATTAAAAAAGCGGCCCATATTTATTTGTGTTATATTTTTAATTCGAGATGCGTTTACAAAGGTTCCTGATTTTTCGTGCATGTCTTGTATTCAGTGATTCGATTTTATAACTGTACATTATTCATTTTATTAATACATCAATTTACACTATCATACATACTTATCAACATAAGCAATCAATTTTTCCTTATTCAAGTATAAGTTAGTAGTAGTATATTTAATAAGGTCTTAATAAAATAACCAGCAGAATAAAAATATTTTTCTAAGTATAATGTCTAGGTAGATAAATCGTTTCATACTTACAATGAAATGTTGAATACATCGTTAATTTTAGAACTAATAAAAAAGTATGGGAAACATAATTATAACTTAATGTGTCAATTTTATTTTCTTAATAATATTAATCAAAACAAATAATTCAATGACACGACGATCTGCATGATGTAGTTATCTGTTTATTGTTTCTGTTTTTATGCGTTACCTACATGTTAATATTGATCCATATAAATAAATTAATGAATACTTACATAATAATCCACATAATGGTCTGAATATCCAGGCTTTGCCAAAACATCACACCCTATTAAACTCAAACTAACAACCACGAAAGTAAATATCGAAACCATGTTTAAGTATTGTACTTAGAAATAAACCACAAATAAAGGTTTTATCTCCCGTAAAAAATAACAAGCACTACTGATATATTTGTTTAATTAGGATAGATTAATCTTTGCTTGAAATATCCTCGTGATTTTATTATCCCTGTGGTCGTAATAAAATAATAAAAATATAAGAATCCTTGTAGTAGTTGTGACTGAACTCGGGTTGCGATTGGTAAAATGTTTTTGTGGTTTGCATTTATAAGTGGCCTTATTTTGAGGCTTCGGGTACGGAAAACTTGGACCGAGGAGGGGCAGAGGAAAACCTTTGACTATGAACCCCACCACTCTGAACCCCGCGTCACTCAAGACGTAATGTATTACATCGCGCTGAGTGAACTGTGACTACGGAAAGATACTAAACGATTCCAAATTAAAATAAAGTCTACCTGTAGAAGTTTATTTAGTTTACCAATTCGACATATTGCTTCTGTAAAAAGTAATACTTTTACGGGGTATTGATTTTATTTAAGGCGAATCCTCTATCTACCAGAGACACCTAGAGCAAAAATACGAATCTTGCAGTTTGAGACATTTTTTGATAATTTACAATTTAAACTGTATTAATTAATAAATATGTATCTTTGTAGCCAAGATAAACTGCTTCCTATAATTTTCATGTAGGCTATCAATGCTCACGGTTAAAAATATATACTTACAACATTCTTAGAATCTATACTCATCTTTTTATTAAATGAATGTGCAGAATGTATACTTGGTACCTACTAGTATCAAATATGACACTAGATATTCCTTTTGAGATATAATGAGAGAACTTGTTTCTCGTATCTCGAGATTTTTTTTTGTGAAATGTCCAGATTCTCATTTTTTTCACTGCATGTGAACATTCAGTACAATCCGTAAGATCTACAAAATATTAATACAAATAACCGCTTTTTGAAATGTTACCAAACAACTGGGTTATTTGTGGGCATCGAGGAGTCTTTTTCTCTTTCTACACTATCCAACTACCTTGGATCTCCCAACCATCCTTTTTACTTCTGCTTTATTGAATAAAGCTGGTGTCTTCCATCCTAGAGACATGGCCTGTAGAGATTGTACAATACATACCTTTCTCCCCGCGTGCCATCTTCGTCGCATCCGGCTCCGATTACCCTTCTCATAACATATCCAGCTTCCGTTCTCCTTTTTATTAGGCCAAGCATTCTGATCCATAGATCGCAGTCTGGTGAGGATATTATATAGTTTGATTTTAGTTTTCTTTTAGATGAGTGATTGCTCTGGAGATTATCTTTAAACCGTAGTAGAATTTCCCTGTCAGAGTACTTATTCGACCAACTTTTTCTACTTGGTTTTCCCTCCACCACCCGCCACGTTTCCACACCCGTTATGCAGGCGTATACCGTGGCGTAACGAATGCTAGGCGCTTTTCAAATTTGTGGCGAAAGTGTCCCAGGAACAACTTCCCAAGACCTTGGTTGGCGTGCACTAGAGTGTGCGTGATCAACTTTTTCTACTAAAGAAAAAAATGTTCAGCATTAAGTACTTACTTAATGCTTACTTACTTATGTAGTTTTTTTATTTATGTAAAGTATTAACCCACGATGGCTGCGTGGCTTAAGCGCCGGTCTATAGTGTTAAGGGTCCCAGGTTCGAATCCTGGGTCTGGCAAGTACACATATTGTTTTTTAATTTGTGTATGAGTCAGAGTATGGACCTAATAGGTTGAGCAAGTGGCTGACATCCATTTCTCGTAAAAATAAAATCTGTTAATACAAACCCCCACTCTATGGAGGCCCATGTGATCCTATTAAGATCGGACATGGTTGAAAGAATTTAACAACATTTAAAAAATCCCAAATGATTGCCAGAAAATCGTAATATTTATCAGTCATCGACATCATATCAGACAAAAAAAGCTAAAGCTATTATTAGTATTGAACTGTATACTAGCCGTGTTATGATTCAAAACTTGTTTTAAAATTAGAACGACCATCGATATTCTTCCCTTGAAATGAGGCGTGAAAAGCCATCGGTTAAAATAGAAATTAAAATTAAAAATAACACACTTAGCACAGATGGAAACAGTGTTGCACAAGTGCAAAAATAATAATCAGGACAATGACTACTGTTCTGAGAACGGTCTGGGAAAACTTCTCACGCCCCGCCACGCTAAGGGCATTCAAATAAAATAAAATATATTATAAATTGCCATACAAACTCCCGGCTATTTAACACCTCACTACGAAAGTTTCGACACCGACATTATAATAATAGGTATTATACAATAGAATTTTTATATTGCTGTGTAACATTTTGTCGAGAAATATATGATGACAAGAGAGTTGCAGACATCAAGATACAATAAGAACTTACTCACTTCAAAGTAGTGCAATAAACAAAATCATCATCTTCTTTGGGTTCATATTTTGTCAAACTGTTTTTAACTGATTTTCTTTAGTATACTATGGACATGGATATAAAAAATTATTACTTCAAACTTTCACAACATGATATTTAATTCTATTTTTCTTGGTCATGCACTCATGGCTGAGGATCGTGACCACATTTGAATTTCGCCATCTTTTGAGCGACCAAGACTTTCCATCCTTCTCGATCATCCGCTTCTCTCAGGGCAGAATATTTAATTAAATAGTTTTAATTAATATATTGATCAACAGTGAACAGTCTGACCAGCGTTATGCTTATGTTAAACAGATATAATTGTAAGAATTTGTAAAACGACGCCCTCCAAACTCTTTTTCACGAAATTGGATTCCAC
The DNA here is from genome assembly GCF_057557595.1 of Rhyacophila brunnea. Lineage (NCBI taxonomy): Eukaryota > Metazoa > Arthropoda > Insecta > Trichoptera > Rhyacophilidae > Rhyacophila > Rhyacophila brunnea. Next base: position 58,405,927 of record NW_028232965.1, on the reverse strand, counting down.
TATAAATTCACGAAATATACATAATAATTTTAATGCATTAATTATTTAGAAGGTAAGGGAACGCACCAAGCAGTATATCATTACACTGAGAGTGAAGAGGCGACGTTTGACCTGGCTCGGCCACGTGCTGCGGATGCCAGAAGAGAAACTCAACCTGGCTTGCACGTTCTTCAAGCCGACCGGATTCCGGCGTCCTGGAAGGCCGCTAAATACCATCTATAGAGTGTATACGGCGGAGCTACGGGATGCTGGTTTGGCCTCGAACGAAGCAGGAAGACTGGCGAGGGACTGGGATTCTTGGAGGCGCTGCGTGGTGTCTATATGCTCCGACTAAGGGGCGGACATGGAAGAAGAATAAGAAGAATTATTTACCCTCCCAATTGGTATCACGATTGGTACGTTAGTTCTACGATATAAGAGGATATATTAATTATAACTTATTGTTACCTACATTTTTATATAATAAAATCAAAGACACGCATTCTTGAAATTGATTATAAATTCAAACGGTAGTAGGTGCCTATCAATAAAGTAGTGACGCCTATAATAACGCTTAAAACATTTAATACGTGAACTATTATATTACGCATTATACACATTATTTTTGAGCCACTACCCATATAAGAATAATAGTTTTGGTTTTGTGACCCATTTTTATTTAAATTAATAATCGAAGTTGAGAACTTATTTTTAGTTCCAAAGGTTTCAAAGTGTTGTTTGTAAGTACATTTTTAATGCATATGCTATTTATTTTCTTATTATTTAAAATCTTCTGTCACCCACTTAATATACCATGTGACTCATATATTATCTTCTGATAGACGTATATGTCACATCATATTTAAATATGAAGCGCCTAGTTTCAAAAGCCCCTAAAACGGTTTTTGAAAATTTTTGAGTTAGATATGTATTTAGATGGATATTTTTGTTACCTATATGATGGCCAAAGATTGAACTTTAAAAAACGCAAAAAAACTGTCAATATGTATGATCAAAAATTAGGGTAAAATTCAAAACCCGCTAAAATGGTTGGGTGTACTTTTCAAATACCCTTAAAATGGAAAGCCAAAATACCCTTTAGAATGTAACGAATTAAAAAATAAATACATAAAGTTCACAGATTTAATAGATATGATTTTTTCTTATTTTTCTCAAAACTAACTAAAATCGTTTTTCTCGTTTTTCTCAGAACTACCTAAAATCGTTTTAGGGGCTTTTGAAACTAGGCGCTTCATATCATCTTTGTATTTTAAAAATCTGAATTCATGAAACAGTAAACTAGAATAAATTTAGTTTTAAAACTCTTTTAGATGTTTACTGCATCCCGCATATTGTAGGTATTATGCAAAAATACTTCAGAAGAACTTAGACATTCTACGATTGTGGATTACAGTCATATTAGGACGTCTCCCTTGGAATTTTGAATACTTCGAGTTTCAGACAATTGAAGGATTCACACTAGTGTATTTTTACCCATTTTTTCATAATTAAGTAAATATTTAAAAAAAAATCCTGGAATTAAAATTTAGATAAGTTTCATCTGTGTTCAATTCTCCTCGACGACCATTCTCAATACACGGCTAGTACAAATTTAGATATTATTATATTTCACCGCAAACAAAAAAATGTATAACTGTATAGACGTTGTATACAACAAATTTCGCCAAGATTTAAATAGTGTTACAAACTGCCTAAGATAATAATATGTAGCAAATGCTAGGTAAATATGGCCTTATTTTCAACAGAATCCGTAAGTAAAAGTCACCACATCCCCCTATAAGAACAGTTATTATTTGGGGAATTCTCATTCAGATTTTCTTTATTCTTTCTTGATCAAGTCAAATTTATTTATTTTACATATAATGAACATAACAAATTATAAATTCAAAGCGTTCACGACATGACATAAAATAAGTGTTAATAATTTTTAAAAATAAAAATACAGAGAATAAGTAATAAATGACAAAATTTGTAGCTAAATAAAGATCCCTTCTAAATTTTAAGCTACAGTATGTAAGCATCCCTAAGAGAAAATCAGTCGGATAGAGCCACGGATAATATCCATACAGCCGAAAGTAAAGGAGTCTTAAAAATTTCTTTTGGACTCTCTCCACAATAAGGCCGTACTTCAACTGATGCGGGGCCCAAACCCACTCTCAAGTCTGCTTCTAACTCAAGTCTGCTTCTAACTAACCTCGTATTGTCCTACCTAGTGATAAGTTATGTGTAACTTATAATACAAATTTTTGTAAATTTATGAAATGACGGCTAATTTTATCAAAAGTGACTAATCAAAATTCTGAGTCATTGAGAAAGCAATTAGGATTGAAGTAGGTACTGCAGCTATATTTCTGCGGAAAAATCAGAATTGAAGGAATTCCTATTTTCGCGTGATTGTTATTCTCGTTTTCTCACGATTTAGCGATTTTTTCAAAAGGCAAACATTAATTGATAGGTAGTTTGTTTTTACGGTGTTCTGTTGCGGCACTATCTGAGAAACAAAAGACTGCGGTGCGGTTACTTCACCTCGTCTCTGCGTTGCTCATTTTTTGATTGACCGAATAACAATCGCGCCATTTGTATCACATATTACCATGCATAATATTCACACGGAATGCTAATATTTGACTCGATTGTCAGCAACACTGCATTCTCTCTGTCTATGTATTTACAATATTTATATTGCTTACATAAAATTACATAATATCTGTCAACTTAACTGCCTCCAATATACATAACGATATTCTAAAACAATCTCTTAGTTTACAAGAGCGTACTACAGTGAAACGGCAAATAATTTTCTACAGTAGGTGCGACGAAATTTCTCACTAGTCGCCAATCGGAGACCGACAGTCGAGGTGTCCGCACTCGATTTGTTTTGTCATGGCGTCGGATGAAAATATTCTTAAATCATGTAAAGATTACTAAAAAACTTTACGTATGTACTTAAAAATGAAAATATGTCAATGAATATACTATTTTTATTAGTAATATAACAATAAACATAACATTAAATGGACGCATGTTGGATTTTTATGACAGATTATATTTCGTTCGGCACGCGTCACTTTCACAATCCGCGCATCGCCTAGCCACGATCTTTTTAGGCCATGCCTCAACTGAAGTAGGTATATAGCCTTAACTCTTCCCATCAGTAAGTACGACATTGTAATGTTTTAACTAAAAATCTTTAAGTATGTAGTTACTTGTTACTATCTGTATTCTAATGTCGTCGTCATCTTAATATTAAGTCCCAAAATCAATGCTCAATAAATTGGCACATTCTAATTTCAACTGTTCTCTGCTACGGATCGCTATGTTTCAGCTCATTGATGGCTCGGAAGCCCGTCTCCTCTTTACCAATTAGGATGTGGATATGGAGAGGATGAATCTATTTAAACTGTTTTTTTCGTCGGGCGGGTTCTTGCCTCCTCCGAGAACTTCCTCCATATCCCCTTATATATCCTCTATGTGTCTGCACGAAGGCTCTAGCACAGTGGTTCTCACGTGAAATTTAACTGTGGCCGCACAATTGACATTGACAGTTCTATGGAAACGTCTGGTGGCCGCTTATTATGTATTATTATTCTCTTATTTATAGACAAGTCCATTTAATAAAAGACATTTGAACATTTTAGTACATAATATATATTTATTTAAAAATAATGCAAATGGAAATTCCTCAATACTTTTTTTCCAATGGAAGCCGCATGGCTGCTTCTAAGTTTACAGTCAACTGACTTCGATATTTGTTTTTTATGAAGTGCATTACACTGAATGATTTTTCACAGTATACAGTAGTAGGAAAAATCGACAATTTTAATAAAGCAATCATTGCCAATTCTGAATTGACTTGATTCTTGGTCAACGTATAACTTTGACCAAAATTTTTCAACCGGTATTATTAAAATGGTTTTTAAGTATTTGGCCACGACTCATTTCCATTGACGCCTTCTAACCATCGAAGTTTTGGTCTATCAGACGAATTTCGACCGTCCTGTTATATGGCCCACCCATCAGAGTATACAAGTTTAACAAATGCGAAGTTACATTATCCTTGAAAGAGGTTGTAGAGGTCCAGGTTATGTCGTATACGCCATTCTTCTCCTTTCAGTATGAGCTTAAGTAAAATTATTAATATACTTACCTATTCGAGTAACAGAATAAGGCAAAAGCTCCCGGCATGAAGGTACTACTATTATTAATAACAAAATATCAAGAAAATCACACATAACCTTGTGATAACGAAAATAAATAAATTTATTCACCCAACGTAGTGACAAATACGATGAGTGAAATGTGAGAACTACTTATAAACACGAGTGTTTTATTTTTCATTTATTTAAGCTATTGGTTCGTATAAGAGCATGTAGCTTTAACAATATGTTGTGTCAAATTAATATTCTTCTGATTTGCATTTGAAAACAAATAAGTCTAGACCTACAAAATATGACTGATAGGTATATAATATGATAAACAAACAAACATAATATACATGGACCCCGGGTAAAATTTCCATCGAGGTCAGTCGGATAATGATGCCAATAGTATGGCTTTATTTCTCTACGAAATGCATTAAGTAACTTACAAATAGTCCAGCGTGTGAACAATATTAAAGCCATTTTCATAAAGTCTCGCTGTTTAATTTTATTTGTCTTATTGTCTATTTTTTACAATGGCTACAACATATTGTTTATTCAATGCCACTAAGAATTATTTATTGGTGCTTTAACAAATGGGACAGAATTATTTAATATCTCTTTATTAAATAATTACATCGTTGCCATTTTTAAACAAAAATTATGCGAGTCTAATTTTAGATTAATAAATGACCTTTATAATACTTATTGTATGAGTAAATATTAAATGAATTAATTCAGATGTATAACGCTTTGTTCTGAGTATCTGAAAATTAATGATAAATCAGATTTGTTATGTAATTATCTAAGCATTTCATTATCATACTAAGTTAAATAATATAATTTACTTATATGATCATGACTTACTTTTATACATACCTACTTACATCATAACACTAATAGATTATTCATTTACGGATACTTTTAATAAAATACAAATAAGTACTTACTCACATATAAAATGATGACATTTTTTTGAGTTTAATAAGCATTCAATTATGTAAGAACTTACAACTTTTCTCAAATTACGGCATGCATAGGTAAATATGTAAGTGTAGGTACTACCCAACGTTTTATATTTTATGCCCCAGTCAATATTCATAATAATGACAATTATTCAGATTACATCTGAGAGATATGGATAAACCATAAAATGCGTACCTACGCCTAATAAAAAATATATATTGGTTTTGATTATTTAAATAATTTTAACCACGGATATTTTTTATTTATATGCTCGCACCATATTATTTATTATCTATCCTTTTTAAACTTTTTAGTTAAGTACATAAGATAAAATATAAAACGTTCGTTATTTCTAATACCAATTAATAAGTGGTGGAGTGGAGCAGACCTAATCGTTGGGTCATACTCATAATACGTGGAGGTAATTGTGCTTTATCTTGGAAAAGAAATAAAGACTGATGAATATAATTGACCCCACGATGACCGCGCGGCTTAAGCTTCGGCCTATCGCGTCGTGGGTCCCAGGTTCGAATCTTGGGTCTAGCAAGTACACATATTGTTTTTCAATTTGTGTATGAGTCAGAGTATGGACCTAGGTTGAGCAAGTGGTTTACATCTATTTTTCGTAAAAACAAAATCTGTTAATATAAACCTCCACTGTGTGGAGGCCCATATGATCTAGTTAGATTTATTATCAAATAACAAACCCACTACATGGTAACTGTTAATTGATTAATTAATTGTTGGTTGATTCTGTTAATTAATTGTTATTTGACTCGACTTTTACATGTTAGAACTCTATTTTAATGGTTGTAAATATAGTTTTTTTTTATATTTCTATGGTAATTGAGTTATTATAACAACTTGATGTGATGTCTTCTTAGCTACAATAATTTAGATTTAAGTTTAGGAAATCAGTTACCTTAGTGCCCGTTCTGAAAATATGTTAATAGTCCGAAACAGTTGTCGACATAAGTATATTATAAATAATCGTAGAATTGACGAAAAAGTACTACATGGTACCTATCTAATATATAAAAATTAATATTTGTGTGTTTGTTTGTTCGTATTTAATGCGCAGCCATACCGTTCATCCGATTGCGATAAAACTTTGTAAACTTATTGCTTGCACTTGCGGGAAGAGTATAGGCTATACTAATATATAAAAATGAATGTCTGTCTGTCTGTATGTCTGTGTGTCTGTCCCTTATGCGTTCCTATACCATTCATCCGATTGCAATGAAATTTTGGTAAGTGGTTGTATGCACACCCATGAAGGTTTCTGAATTAGAAAAATCATCATCTTCTTCTTCTTCTTCATTATATTTTCTTTTATTCGTATGGTTCCTATACCATTCATCTGATTGCAATGAAATTTTGGTAAGTGGTTGTATGCACACCCATGAAGGTTTCTGAATTAGAAAAATCATCACCTTCTTCTTCTTCTTCATTATATTTTTTTTTATTCGTATGGTTCCTATACCATTCATCCGATTGCAATGAAATTTTGGTAAGTGGTTGTATGCACACCCATGAAGGTTTCTGAATTAGAAAAATCGTCATCCTCTTCTTCTTCTTCATTCTATCTTCTTTTATTCGTATGGTCCCTATACCATTCATCCGATTGCAATGAAACCTTCGTCAGTTGTTGTGGTAACACCCGCAATGGTTTTTGAATTAATACAACCATCTTCTTCTTCTATTCTATATTCTTCTATTCGTATGCGTTCCTATTCCATTCATCCGATTGCAATAAAATTTTCGTCAGTAATTGTGCCAACACCCGCGAAGGTTTCTGAATTAGCACAACCATCTTCTTCTTCTTCTTCATTTTATCTTCTTTTATTCGTATGGTCCCTATACCATTCATCCGATTGCGATGAAACCTTCGTCAGTTGTTGTGGTAACACCCGCAATGGTTTTTGAATTAGTACAACTATCTTCTTCTTCTTCTATTCTATATTCTTCTATTCGTATTCGTTTCTATTCTATTCATCCGATTCCAATAAAATTTTCATCAGTAATTGTGCCAACACCCGTGAAGGTTTCTGATTTAGTATAACCATCTTCTTCTTCTATTCTATCTTCTATTCGTATGCGTTCCTATACCATTCATCCGATTGCAATGAAATTTTGATCAAGTGTTGTGCTCACGCCGCAAAGGTTTCTGAATTGTTACAACTATTTTCTTTTTCTTCTATTCTATCTTCTTCTATTTGTATGCGTTCTTATACCATTCATCCGATTGCGATGAAATTTTGACCAGTTGTTGTGAGCACGCCCGTAAAGAGTTCTGAATTAATACAACCATCTTCTTCTTCTTCTATTCGTATGCGTTCCTATACCATTCATCCGATTGCAATGAAAATATGATTAAGTGTTGTGTTCACGCCCGCAAAGGTTTCTGAATTGATACAACCATTTTCTTCTTCTTTTTCTTCTATTCTATCTTCTTCTATTCGTATGAGTTCTTATACCATTCATCCAATTGCGATGAAATTTTGACCAGTTGTTGTGAGCAAGCCCGCGAAGGTTTCTAAATTAGTACAAAAATCTTCTTCTTCTTCTATTCATATGCGTTCCTATACCATTCATCCGATTGCAATGAAACTTTGGTGAGTTGTTGTGCGCACGCCTGCGAAGGTTTCTGAATTAGTACAACCATCATCTTATTCTTCTATTCGAATGCGTTCTTATGCCATTCATCCGATTGCGATGAAATTTTGACCAGTTGTTGTGCGCACGCCCGCAAAGGTTTCTGAATTAGTACAACCATCTTTTTCTTCTTCTATTTGTATGCGTTCTTATGCCATTCATCCGATTGTGATGAAATTTTGACCAGTTGTTGTGCGCACGCCCGCAAAGGTTTTTGAATTAGTACAACCATCTTCTTCTTCTTCTATTCGTATGCGTTCCTATACCATTAATCCGATTGCAATGAAACTTTGGTGAGTTGTCATGCGCATGCCCACGAAGATTTCAGAATTAGAAAATCATCTTCTTCTACTATTCGTATGCGTTCCTATACCATTCATCCGATTGCGATGAAACTTTTGTCAGTTGTGTGCGCACACCTGCGAAGGTTTCTAAATTATTATTATATAACATACAAAGTTTGTTGTTTGTTTGTTCCATCCAATTTTGATTTTTTTTTTACTACATATTAATAACATTAATAACGTTTTCATATTTTGGATTCGATTTTAATTTAGTGTTCCTATGTTTGACCTTTACTCCTATTAGAATTATTTTCATATTGCCATATTGTATAACACAGATATTTTAATATTAAAAAAATAATTTCCTCTTATTATTTTTCAAATATCTAAGATAAATATAACCACGAAGCGACCCTGTGCGAAGCCGGGTACTTCAGCTAGTTGTATATAAATTAATGTTGAATTATATCTATTTGTGCCGGGCACTTCATGAAATACCGCAATTACACACATAACTGGTAACATGTAGGTACAATACAAACTACAATTGGTTCTTTATGCATTCATTCTGTTGAAAGATATTGAAACAATGTGTTTGAATGGAAAATATATATTTATAATAAGTGTGTACAGCTACTAATAAATTGTCTTGTGATGTTCGTTTTTCGCTGAGTTTTCATCACAGATTGCGTGATATATGGAGATACGCCGTGACGTCACTCATTCATTGTACGCATCTTCAATTTATTCAAAAAGTAGTAAATTCTCAAACAAAATTATGTTAAGATATTCTGCTTTCGTTTCACGGTACATCGCTAGATAGTGAAAGTAAGCGTTTGTAAATATGCATAAAAATATTGATGACTTCCTCGAGAATTTTCCATATTGTGTATTATCACCTCCAGAGTGTGATGATTGTTATGAAGTATTATCTAAAAACCATTCGTCAACACCAGCCATCGTCCATCCACCGCTGGATGTAGTTTACTACTATAACCTTAAAAACGGGAAAAAAACAAATTATTCGGGTAAATGGAATAATAATATGGAGAATCGTCACACGGCTGATTTGGCTCTTCAAACAACACCCTTCTCAACGTCTTGCTTCTACTCCACTTAGTATTATACGACACGCAAGGCATGTGTTTCACTGCATTATAATCCATGGTTAAATTGGTTCATCTGGGGCATTCAATGTTTGCTTTAATATTCCGATACACTCAAGACACTGACCACGTAACACCCTTGGTTATACCTGCAGGCCAGGTGTTTATCGCTAGACTCGAAGTACGGAGTTTCTGGGTATCGGGAATGTACCCGGAAAAGTGCGCTATTACGCGGTTGAAGCGACGAGAAGCTATGTATAAGTATATATAAGTGAATGTGAAAATCAGTGGCACCTGCTAGATTTTTTTGACCCTTCCCCTCTCTTCCCGGCGCCCTAAAAATAAAAAAATTAAATGAAAATGGAACCCCCCAAATCATGATTCTGTGTTTGCACCTGACCTCATATCATAGTATTTTTCAGGGCTCGAAATGGACCAAAGCGCACCGGAGCGCCGTTCCTGTTGGTGAAATCGGTAAAATTACCGCTCCGTCTCGTGGAAAAAATAATTTAACCATCTGAGCTACATATGCCATAATAGAAAATCTAACACACTTATTTTTATCAAATACACATAAAATTTGATAACTGTCTCTGGAACTATCTTCAGAAAACTGTCGAGCGCTCCGGTTCGTAAACTTTTCCATTTCGAGCGCTGGTATTTTTGTTTTTCGTGGACATCTTATCAGTTGAAATTATAATTTCAGATTTTGGTGCTTTTCAATTTTGTGTTTTTTTCATTATCCATACAGTACTTAAATGGAGAATGATATAATATAAATATAATATATATCTATAATTGTTATTGTATCAACAAACAGACCACAAAAAACGATAATTTTCCTAAATGCCTAAATGTTAGAAAATAAACGATCGAAAATTGTTGTAAAGATAAGAATTAATCATTTCGGATAAGGCACAAGGTTGATTGAGATCGGTTCACGTAATGAGAATAGCTTACTCTATTCACAGTGGTCCGTTTATTGTTTCCTCTCCTTTCTGTCGCAATACTTGGATGTTGGAAGGTGCAGCACCTTCACGCGATGGCCAGATAAGATCGAAGGCTCTGTCTTGTATTTTGGGACAATAGCGCCTCACTTTGCAATTTCAACATCGCAGGAACTTCAACTTATTATTCCAATAAAAATACACTCCTAATTTCTGCCGCTCGTTTTCAATGATCGAGAAAATTTTAATTGTTTTGCATACAATTGAATATCGTTCTGTCTGGTATTAAAATTGCTGCAATAACCGAAATTGACTTGTATGTATCCGTAAATAGATTGATAGATTTAATTAGCAACCGAACTGCTAACATTGACGTGTTTTTAATGTATTATCACCATGAAGACCTTCCAAAGCTTCCGGAGCCTAGTACTTATTAGCTTTATGCAGTCATTTTAGAGGGGTGGGAAGAAACTGAGGGCGTTTGGCTTCTTGGACGATTTGTATGACTTTTATTCTGATGGTTATCCACTCGTCGAATATTTTCGATCGACGTATTCTCATTGGATCGTTTAAATAGTGTGACAAATAAAAATACGACAATAGCCTAACTACCAATGTGGTATGAGTATATCTACCGTAATGATTAAAATTGGGTATTTTTATAAATATTGCATCTGTATTGATTTGGCCAAAAAGGACATATTGAAAAGAAATTGCGAGGGCATTTATTCAATGATAAATAATCATGGGATTCTGATAATACGGAATATATTTTATTGCATTAAATTTTCGTTATATTATATAATTTAAAATATAACTTTGTAAATATATACTAAAAGGAAGGTAATAAATGTGCAATACACGTATGACCTAATACCTAATAACTAAACGGATTTAAATGTGAAGGTTTGTGTTTGTTGAATTATTGCGTACATATTATTACAGGATTAATGGATTTCTTAATGTATCCACTACATTGCGAATATGCGAAACATCAGTAGATAATAATATATAATAGTAAAAGTAATCTAGATTCCGCAATATATTGTAACTTACTGAAGTACCTTTATGCGTGTAAATTGTGCTCCCAATGCATTCTATCTGAATAGTAATCGGACGTGCATCTTCATCACTAGTTCGTGATCTCCTATTCACCATTAAATTATGTTACAAAATATTTACGTACTTGAGTAGTTTTCTGAACGTAATAATTTATCTCGAAGACATTATAAAATCGATTATAAATGTACCTAATGAACTTATGGTTCAGAAATATCGCACCAATCTTAAATAGTTAATTACCTGTTTAAAATATTTGCAACTCACCTAAAATATTTAGATACCTACTACTAAACCTGTGTTGGCAAACCTATGGAAAAATTGTGTATACTTACGTCCCTGTTCCCGGTCCCAATTGAACTACAACCACGATGCAAAATGACCCAGAATTTGTATTTAACAAGTAGCTCGAAACGCTGCGACAAAAAAAATAATATGTTATGAGCTCAAATGAATCTGGGAGAAAATTTATCATGGGTGTAAAAATCCTCCCCCCTGAATTGAATAAAAATTAAATAAATAACTAAAAAACACATTATCACTCAAGGCTGATAAGAACATTTCCATGCTGTTCAGAACTCATATTTTTTCCTAATATTAGTCGATGGCACGCCTCCCACTTCCCAGTATTACTAATATTTTTTGTACGTTTGTATAAAAAGGGTTTGCCATCGCTTTATTAAACTAATAATCATAACTTAAAAAATAACAATACTTCTCGTACTTCACGTGCATCCACAGAACATATTAATAAGAAAATGCGAAAACCACTCGCCATAGACCATACACCAAGACATTGAAGTCAGTTTTGGCGAGTTATCACTTAATGAGGTGCAAGTCAATAAACAAGAAATACCCCTGAATGTCCTCAAATACTTATTACCACTATTAAATATACGTTATGTTTACGTGACAAATAATCTTGATTCATGATATGGTACAGACGTAAATGTTGAAAATAATACATTCTTTAACATGTGTTTCTCCTATATTTGTCCTCACTCGAGAATCTTTTATACTTAAGACCGCACCCAGAAGGTAACGCACTTCCGATTTTTTTTGTCTTCCAGTGTGTTAACCTGTTTAATAGTCCCCTCTTATAACTGGTTTAAAACCAACTTAACATATTTTAAATCCATAAAATTATAACTTTCTAGTGAAATAAATATCTACCTAATATCAAAAAGTAAATGAAACCTTTTCCACAAAGAACGATCCGAACAGGTTTAACACAGTACGCCCTATATTTCTGATAATATGGCTTACGAGGTAGAAGCGTTCAGTTTAAGCTTTTCCGAGTTCAGTTCCAAAGATGGGTTTATAGCCCGAATCGGCTATAGCATAGGTAACTAAACTATCGTACAATTAATAAAAAAACTTCTGTCTGTCCTTTTGTTAGGGTATTAGAGTAAAATCAGTAAACTCTGTCAAATCCCACTTGAGAGCGTGGCGACCTGAGTCTCGGGTAACTGCTCCTGTGGGTCTATTCTATACTTATCGAACACTAAAGTGATAAATAGTATCAAACTTAGGGTAGGTTTGTATCAAAATATTAGCACGTATTGTAACAATTACACGAAGTTGGTTTTTATTGTTGCAATAACTGCAATATTTTAACAGCAGTAAGATAGGTGCTGTTAAAATATTGCAGTTATTGCAACAATAAAAACCAACTTCGTGTAATTGTTACAATACGTGCTAATATTTTGATACAAACCTACCCTAAGTTTGATAATATTTATCACTTTATCACTTTAGCGGTCGATAAGTATAGAATAGACCCACTGGGACATTACCAGGCGTAAACAACTGTACAGATACTTCACATCAAACGTAGTGTCTCATGATACGCTCGATTAATTTTCAATTCAATTTTAATTTATTTTACATATTGTGGACATTACAAATTATAAGTTTAAGACGTTCACAACATGACATTTAGAAACAAATAAATATTATTAAAAAAGTATTATGTAATATTGTAATTATGCAATATTAAGTTATTCTATAGTATAAATGTGTAAATACAAAAAATATGAAGTATATAGGTACAAGGAAGTACACCGGATGAGTTAAGCAGACCCTATTTTAAGAATTTATTAAATAACGTCCACCTATACTCATTCTCACGTAGATGGAATATATCAACATCCGAAGCAATTTGGTTGAACAGAGTTATTGCTCTACCAATTGGCATCACCAATGGCAGGTTAGTTCTGCTCCTCGGGAGAACAAACAACTGATGCTCCCGATTTCTAAGATAGTTATCAGGGACACACAAGTCAATTTTACCAAGAATGGCAGAGTTCTCATTCACACCACGTATTAGTCGAAAAAAATACGTGGCCAAATATTGATATCTTCTAGCACTTAAACTACAGTATGTTAGCATACCTAAGAGAAAGTCAGTTGGATAAAGCCACGGATAGTATCCATATAACTTCAAATAAAGGAGTCTCAAAAATTTCTTTTGAACTCGCTCCACCATAAGGTCATATTTTAACTGATGCGGGGCCCAAAAAATCGACCCACTCTCAAGCCGGCTTCTCACTAAGGAATTATAAAGAATTTTTAATACAGTAACATCCGAAAAGACCCGGGAAGTACGCAAGACGAAGCCCAACATTTGTAGCGCCTTTTTACAAATGATAGCTATATGACCACTAAATGACAGCTTACTGTCAAACGTAATGCCAAGATCCCTTACAGATGGTATTCGCGAAAGAACTCTGCCATTCATCGAATATTGGAAAAATAATACTCGCGAGGCTCTGGTAAATGATAAAATATTGCATTTTTCAATATTGAAGTCCAGTTTGTTACGCCTGCCCCAATCTAATATATTGTCTATATCAAGTTGGAGTTGACGACAATCGTCCAAGGTGACAACTTCCATGAAGAGTTTCAGGTCATCAGCGAACAACAAAAACATAGCATTTTTAATGACCATTGCTATGTCATTTATAAAAATCGTAAACAGCAATGGCCCCAAGTTTGAGCCCTGAGGGACACCAGAAAATGTATAGAACATCTGTGACTGATAGACGCCATACGATACGTATTGTTGACGATTCCTAAAATAGCTCCTGAATAACTTCAGAAAACGATCGGACAATCCAATTAGTTGGAGTTTTTCCAACAGGATGTCGTGATCGACTCTGTCAAACGCTTTTGAGAAGTCATTGTAGGAACAGTCAACCTGATGGCCTCTATCTAGTGCTGACGACACATAATCTACAAATACCATCAGGTTAGTTTCCGTTGATCGGCCAACTCTAAATCCATGCTGCTCATTCATTATAAATGACTCAATTTTTGGATAAATCATGTTATGCATGATCATCTCAAGAACTTTTGCGGGTGCCGAGAGAACAGCCACTGGCCTGTAGTTCTCCACTGATGACTCAGCACCACTCTTATGGATAAGGATAAGGATTATGGATAAGTATGTATAAGATATGTATAAGACCGAGTGTGGTGTGGGGCGGCTTTGATTTGGAGGGCGTGTTTGTGTTGTCCGTTTGTTCGGTAATAAAAATAAAACTAGATCAAGATTAATGAAAATTGCACAGCTTATAAACTACATGTTAGTACCAGGTTGTTGTAGACTTTCATTTCGATTGTTAATATTTCAAAAGAAAAATCTGGTAAATAACGCACTTGCAACAATATGAGGTGAGGTGCGGGTAGAGACGCGCGCACATAGAAATCGAATAATTGATAATACGAATCAGTCCATGCCTCTTCGTTGTGTATATCTGTCTGTTTTTTATTATCGTATTTCACGTGAACGAAGTCATGGATGATCGCTTGTAAATTATAATGTAATATTTGATTATGTTGATGAATCATTGACCAACGGGTCTATTCTATACACAAGGCGACTATCGACCGCTCGTGATAAAGTGATAGTATTTATTACATATTTGTATTGAGGTATTATAATTATTTGTTACAATAAGTTAGCCGTCTAAACAGCCAAAACTGTCTATCTTGCTCTAAATTTTATCACAGCCAAGAGAGGTGCTGTTAAAATATAAAATATAGCACTTATTGCAATAATTACAACCACCTTATTGTAATTTTTACAATAAGTGCTAATACTTTGATACAAACCTGCCCTAGTTAGGCGTCATATTTATCACTTTATCACTTTAGCGGTCGATAAATATATAATAGACCCACAAGACTTGTTTTTTTACATTTTGAACTTAAGTACTTAATGCTATTTTTAAGAATTGAAAAAATTGAAAATTAAGTTGTATAATATTTTTAGTGCACCTGTAGACATTTCAAAAAACAAAAAGAAGATGAAGAATTGGGTATTGTTTAATGATCGGATCTAGTAGGTCTCTTGGTCTCTATATGAGAATCTGTTAGACAGGACAATAAACTATTAAAGCGCTAAAAACATCATTAGTAAATTAAGTGTTTTATTTGTAACTGGTTTGTGCTATGTTCGTTAAAGGATTACTATTCACACGTATCTATAGAGTTGTGACATAATTACAACAGTTAGTGAATACTAACTAAATCATATACAATTTAAATAGTGTTAAATAGTTATATCATTTTTTATAACTACCTGTGAAAATGTAGGTATTAATCGGACGAAGCTGTCCCTTGTCGTTTTTTGATAATGTTATATTCGGCCTATATATATTATGGTTCCACATAGTGGAGGTTGTATTAACAGACTATTTATGAAGAATGGTTGTTAGCCATTTGAAAGTAACACAAAAAACCACAATACGCATTACATTTTTTGCCCAGTCGCGGGATCTAACTTGAAGAGAAGGTCGCTCTATCGCCTCAACTACCGCGGGTAGATATTATTTATTTAAGAAAACAAAACATTGTGGACATAACAAATCTAAATTTAAGATGTTCACAACATGAGATTTACATTATAACAAATATTACCTTCACAAGAGAGAAGAAGAGAATATATAATACTAATAAAAAAAACATAAGTACCATTTTATACAGAAAAATAAAATTTCGAATACAAAATACATTGCACGTCACTGACAATGTCTACGTCTTTGGGGAGCGCATTGACTAGTCTTGCACCGCTCGCTAATGGTGCCTGATAGGCTTAACACGAGGAAACTGTTCCGATGCAGAATAAATCATAGCCTTTTGTACCCTTCAAATAGTAGATAATCTAATGTTTGTATGAAAGCTTTGTAACGTTTTTATCCGAAATTTTTACTATTATATAAAGGGATGTTTTCTTGTAATTTGATATTTTGATATTTGGTGATATTTTTTACAGAAGATCAAAGGAATATAGCGACAGTTAATGCTTAGGACTCATTTTAAAAAATGGCTCATACACTTCTTTAATTATTGTTATATTTTAAGAGAGTGTATGGTTAAAGTGAAAATTGGGACAGCCATTACAAGAATGCCACGTTACCATGTAAAGATGCTAGAGTGAAACTACGAAACACTAAAACGTCCGAAGGTCACCTGCCGACAATATAGTCGAGGATATAATATGATAATTTTCCAGGATTATAGAATAACATTGTCAGTACAATGGGCCGGAATCGGGAGGAGTGTGGGAAATTAAGAAAAGACTGTGATAGTGTGATAATGTCGAGTAACATATTATATTATATCCATATTTCCAGAAAATGAAACCACATATTATTGTCGGTCGTCTTTGTTTATTCATACGATAACAACATTGGTAGAATATAGTTATTTAATATAATATAGTAGTTAAGCACATGAAAAGACTGATTATATTATTGATTGACTAAAATTTACTAAAATGAGATGCATTTATGAAAATATATACATAATATATGAGACTATAAACATACTTCACGAGAATACATTTTCAGAAAGTAATTATTATTATTAAATCACATATCAATTTCAGACTTTGAAAAATATAAGTCACCCCACATCAGTTTGATATAATATAATATTTATTTTATATATACCTATGTATATCATAGTCGATATATTGTATTAGAAAGAATTCCTTATTCCGTAATAATCATAAAAAATATATTAAGTTCATACACAAATATGCATATTTTATTTAGTATATTCATATTACTTTAGTTAAATTGAGCATAGAACATTTTATAATTTTTATCTTGGTGGATATCTAAGTATATAATAGTCATATATTTATATGTCAAAATTATAACAAAAATAATTAAAACATATTTTTGGAGTGAGAACACTATCTTTGGAATTTAAAAGATTACATAGATATTCGATCATTAGGTACAATAACGTAACTTTTGATAATCTTTTGAAAAAATATAAATAATAAATTAATATAACTTTTCTTTAATTTTGTTAACTATCAATTCATAGTGGAAATCCATTGTATTAATAGTTTTAATAAAACATATTTTTTTTGTACTGATTCCACTTTTTTGTTAAAATAACTTTCATACCAGTTGAAAATGTGCCTCTGAGGTGGACGAAACCGGTACAATTAATTACTTACTAACAAAGTGAATTCAGTACATACAAAAATGGTGTTTCATTAAAATTATTGATACAAAATATTACATGTATTATATATTAAAGATGTTTGGTACCATTTGGTACACAGTTTCATTTGTACAAGAAGAAAAACGTAACGGTGACCTTTTTGATAATTCGCGGCATCTGAATATCGGGTGATTAATAATAAATAATAATGTAATGGAAGTTTTATATACATATCGATATATGCTATTAAAAGGAACTTTCAGGCGTATAATATATGAAAAGTGCAAATTATAACTAAAAAACAACAAATAGCTCAACAACGTTTTCGCAAACCATAATAAAAAATATATTTATGTACAGGAAATTAAGCGATCGATCTAATACTACCGTCATAGTATGCGAGACATCTGTGAACGGGACTTCTATACAAAACAAATTATATACCGCGTAATCAAACCAAATAATTAATTTTCTCGGTTGAATTATCAGTTAGTTCTAATAGTGGCCGCCTTCGTGAGGATTGATCGGCGCTGTCTTGTGGACGACGGCGTTGAACCCGTTGTGTTTGTCGGCGGTGTAATCGACGGTGCGGATTGAACCGTCGGGTTCTACCACGGAGTATTGGCCTGGAAATAATAACAAATGAATCACATAAGTACCAATCTTTATACCTACATAGGTACAATTCATAAATACCACGGACCCACTTCCCGCATAGAGGATATACCTACACAGGTACCGTATAATCTTTTAAGATACAAAACGAAAAATTCACTTCTTTTCTCAGTATGTAGCCCAAGGTGGGTGACGACATAGAATATTGGTATTGATACCATAAAATATTACACATAATTTTTAAGTGCCTATATAAAAAGAAAAATACGTGACTTTTTCATTTGTAAATAGTAGGTATTAATGTAATTAAATAAATCTATAACAGAAAAAAACCTATTGAACACGTTCTATTCGCATAATCAATTAGGTATTCGATAAAACTGTTTTTCGTAAAGTTTTTTTTACCAATAGAAAATTTCATAAGAAAATGAAAATTATATCTACGTAGTACGTACTTATGTGTTAATTGATTATCGTAACAAAAATATAATACATACCTACCTAATTTGTGCATTTATAAAAACATTAAAATACTTATATATTATATTTTAATAATTTCATTAAAATTTACCAGGCACTAACAACGGTCGTAAAAAAATATTCTGTCATATAGATAAATTTAAATTTCCATTACAAATACGAAATTCATTCGGCTATATTATAAAATTGTCGGTAAGGGTATTTTTTAAAAATACCTTTGACGGTATCTCCATCTCTAGTTTCGTGATGGGACTTGATATCTCCGGTGTGGAAGTCGTTCACTCCATATTTGAAGCTATATTTTGGATGAGCCTGAAACAAATAAAGTAAAAGGTAAACACTTTACAACAAATACATCTCGTCACAGGCCATTGCATTATTCGCTAGTATATTATTTTTAATACAGTGTGAGTTAGGCATTATGCACAGACAACACTGTTATCCATATTATTACATGATCTAAGTTTAATAGCAGTTATTTAGTAGAGACAGCAAAATGAAATCGTTTTCTCTCAGCAGTGAATCAAATAAAATGGTTTAATAGGCTTTATTACCAACACTTAAAATTAAATAAGTATAAATAAAATTATATAGAATACAAAGCGTTCGTTATTTATTAGAATAATAACAAATGCTAGGCTAGGTATGAATTCAGATTTCTTTTCCATTACAAGAATCATGTAACAAGTGATATTATTTTAACAAGGCATTACTTACCAATCTACTAATAATTTTATGCTGAATAATAATTGTGTTATGTAAAAACGCATCAAGGAAAACAGGAAGTTATCCAGTTTACCAAAGTGAAAACTGTCAAATCGGAAGTGTTTATATTGCGTACGATTTGCAAGTAAAATCACATTCATTTAATCTATTTCCGTCGCTGTAATTTCTCAACAGTTTTCCTAATTTGTATGCGTGTGTTATAAGTGAATTTGCATATTACAAGCTGGCAATCGCCACTTAGTATTTCTATAATCACGCAAAATCTTGTTAACGAGGCATCAAATCAAATCAATGAAAACACTTTTCACTTTCACGTAATAAATATTGCGTGCCAATATTAATGAATCGATTTATTGTAAAAACCATCCATTGTTTATACTAATTTCACATTATTCCATCAAATAATATGAATGTCTACGTTTATTTTTAATTGTCTCACTTTTTATCTCTGTGACATTCCATTTACGATCATAAAAGTCTTACGACTATAATCGATTAATTAGATGAGAAAGTATGTATTAGTATATAAATAAAACTACCGCGGTATACATAAAAAGATTCATTGTCTAGTCTCTAATCACTATATAAACTATAAAGCCTAAGTTTATGGAAAACAAGTGAATGATCTGGAAACATTTTCCTTTTTTACAAAAAGTGAAAACTATATAATAAAATGCACGATACAATATCATAAGTTTCTCCACGCCATCATTAAATACAATAACAGTACATATTTCTAAAAAAGCTCTCTTATCGGATAAATGAAGTTTACCTATCTGCTGTTTACGAGGTGTCCACTGACCTCTGGTTTTATTGAAAGTCATATTGACTTATAGAGCATCTGGTTTAACCAGCTAAAGCTAAGTCGGCGCAGCTTTCATTCGCAAAACAGCTTTTAAGCGCGTGTTACGAGTAAATTAAAACTTTTTTCATAATATTATCTGCCCATATTAATTGAATTTAATCATTGCAATCAGATATAATTTTGAGTTAATGCTTTATTTCATTTTCATATAATGAACTTCGCGCTACGTTCAACTAAAAATAAGCTGTAGTGGATTAATTTTAATAATATCGATCTTTTATGTTTTTTACTAAAATTCTGTCTAGAAATAATATATTAACAAACATTATGTATTTACTTTCGCTTTTTTTAATACATAACTCTAATTACACATATATATCTCATCTTATGACATATTTAAAGTAACATAAGCCTTAATGAAAATTATCTAAATTTAATAAGAGTGGTTTATAATAGTTATCAAATATTTATTACTAGATGCCTAAGGCATTTTAGTTTAATATATTGAAGTTTCACTGACCATACAAATTGAAGTTAGATAATTGAATTATGTATAATTACCATAATATATTCATCATTTCGCGGTGAGATTGAGGTAACATTATCAATAATAATATTCAATATTACCCCGAACTAAAACCGTAGTACTATAAAAGCCGATAATCAAGGAAATACCGTCATCTTGTTTTACTACGATATAATATTGTATAGGTATCAGTTATTTGGGTAGGTTGTTCATTAAATATCGGAAACAAATTAAGTACGAAACGGATGACAATAAAATGAAGCAATATCAAATTAGCAAAAGACATAATAATAATATGGAGATCCATGATTCTCATTCCTGAAATGTTTTTTGACTGGTCGTGATCCTCAATAATTACTCTGAAAACGGCATAAAATAGTAAATATTTCAAGTTCTCAATCAATTTAATTCAACCTACCTGAAATATTCCTCAAATTTTGTAATAGGTATATTATGGAAAAGTTTAAATGATTTTCTTGGTAACCATTTTCCTATTATATATTCAATGTGTTATTTTATCAGTTCCCAATATCCGATACTTAAATGTCAATGTTAATTTGATTTCAATAGAGAAAAGCATATCAAATAATATAACCGCATTTCATACGTCAAGTTTATTTGCAATACGTTGATACACATCAGAATCTATCAGAAAATACTTTTCCAAGTGATAGCGAAGGCGACCCAGTTGAGACGTATTGCACTCTCTTTCGCTTTTCACATAAAACCCGATAATCTACCTTGTCACCGCATCTGATGGCCGTACATGGTAAACATACAGAGCAATGACTGTAAAAACGGTATCATATGGAATTCAAAGTCAAATTGAATTTAATCGATCCAATAAAATAAAAGTTTCTTTTACAATCATGTAATGCAGTTAGAAAGCTTTCGAAAGGCGTATGACAATTTTTACTCAGAATCAATATATTATTAAATATTGTTGTATAGACATGACAAAACTTTGCGAGTTGAAATGAAATATCTCCACTTTTAATAAATAAACTGAAATAATGTCACATACGATTATTTTAAATAAATATTTCGTTTTAACTTTCTATTGAGTGTCTATTTTGTTAAAATAATTCGACTTTTCTAGGTTTAGAGTTTTCGTGGTTTATTTCGATTTTCCACTAAATTTTAATAATTCATCTTTTTTATAGAATCCGCATGCAATTTTTATGAGAATTTTATCTAAAAAATAAATGTACATACCTACTTAGTTAGTATACTTAGTAGATACATTTTACTAATAATTGTCAAATATATGCAGGAATAATAACGGATAAATTGCATAAAGATTTTCTTTAACGTTATTGAAAAAAATTGACACCAATATTTTAAAGCAAATTACAGAAGTTATATTTGTAGGTAGGTTAGGTATCAATATTAATGTTTTTTTTTTAATGCGACGTTTATCTTACGAAGTAATCCACGTGCTCATCGTGGTGTGCTTCCTCATGCTTGTGATGATGTCCTCCGAACGAGAGCCTCTCCTCTGCAGCTTCGGCCTGCTGATGATGCTGTGGCTGATGCTGTGGCTGATGCTGGTAGGCTTCATACTGAGCTGGAGCGTGCTCCGCCGCCTGGTACTGCGGCTCGTAATACCTAGGATATCCCACGGAGCATGCCACCAAAGCGAACGATACGATCAGGACCTGGAACACATATTATTATAACATTAAGCATAAGCTTATTTTATTAGCTTAAAGTTATGTTTGACATTGGAAAAAAATAATTTTACATACAAATTATTGTTGTTTACCAATCGTATAATATTGATTATTATATTAAGCCCCACAAATTCGGTTTTTAGACGACAGCTATTACGTTTCTTATTTTATTGTCATTGCAATAAAGATTAATACTCTGTTTCGGCTTAAGTATATAGTTTATGTACAGAAAGAGATAATTTCGGTTTCCTTAATTCATCGAATAATAAGAAGTATTTTAGAAACATTTTAAAATTTTATCATAGGTATGTTGTTATATTATTATTTTGTGTATGAAGTTCAATTAGTTTCTAAACTTTTATTCATTTTTTCAATTTAAAAACACGTCAGGTAAAGCTGGATTTATTTTCCAATATTATATTTTTAATTATCGTGGATTTCATGTTAAATTTAATAAAGGTGATGAATGCATTACGAATGCCGCCAGAGAGTGCGATACTCCACACTCCTGTGGCATACCATCGAGGATTTCATCGCCGGCCTTCTCTCATCTTGAAGCGGTACTACAAACGCGATCTACACTCTACAGGTCTCACGTGACGGAGGCCACGAAGCAAGGCGATGGACCTTGGAAAATGGCGTGACGTTGTGCTTGCTCTATATTCTGATGCTGGACCGTAACAGGGTGCAGTAGTAGAAAAGTATGCATTATTTGGTTTTCGTGCATTCTTGAATAATTCTTTATTCATATCGCACTTTTTGATTAGGTGTTTTAGTCAAGTAGGTGGTTTAATATACCAATGAATACCAGTCACTTTTAAAATTAACATTAGATACTTGCAACTAATAACTACTGATATTCATTAAACGTATTTACTATGTCATGTAAACCTATTTAATGAAATAGCTGAGGCATTACTCTTCTAATGAAACATTAAGTTACTCATATTATTTACTGTAGATACTACTTAAGTAAAATTTAAAAAAAATCAATAATCATAATATGTCCGACAACATAACATATTGATCGATTTAAATAATGAATGATTGTTGATTCATTCAATTTAATCAGTTATAAATGCTGAAAAACTGAATCATTTTTTTTAATTGTTATTAGTGTTGGGTACCTATCTAAATGTAAATTCAAACTTTTATACAAAATAAAATGTTTTCGTACAAGTTCCTACAAACAACAAACTTCCTCTTAGTATTTCATAATAATATGCTTTTGTATTTTTTTTATTGTGGTTGTATATTACACTATCATGTGGATGCGTGTTGAGATACCTAATAAAAGTGCACTCCGTTTTGACACGCTTCAACGTTCAAAACAAACCAAGTGCATTATCGATACAACCTCTTGTCGAACATAAAAAATCTTTTTAATAATATATGGATTGTGCGAAGTTGTTTTCCGCATTTAGTTGAATTTAGTAGCTACATAATTATAAATAAACGGAAGAAAAGTTCTTGAAACTTTTACTATCATAATAACGAATATTATTTCACAAAAATACATAAGTATTCAATTTACTTGGCGATAAAACTATTTTTATGTTCTTACAAAAATATGCATCTCTACCTGACATATTATATATTATGTTATACGCTTTTATTTCAAAGCTAAATGCTTCATATCTTCGATTCGGGAGTACAATCATAGGTTCCTCGTAAGATAAAAAATCATTAGGCTATAATGTCGTGTTACAACCAGCGCGACGTATTAATCTTTCGCCAAGTTGCACCACATTTTTCATGACAGTTATTTCCACAGTATTGTGTAAACCATGTATAATTTATGTATCATTATAATAATTTACGTTCAACTAAGAAGATTGCCGTTTATAAATTAGTTAAATGTGAAACGCGACATCGTAATACGAGTTAGCAACATAAATTTGCCTAATTTTACTAAGTGCAGTAATGTATTGTAAAAAATATTACTATTTTGTTAATTATTAATGGTTTTGAAGCATTTTTTTCCGTTAATTCTACTTTATGTGAGCTATTTATATTGACAACTGTTTCGGGCTATAAATCCATCTTTGGAACTGTTAATTCTTTACTTAGATGGTGCAATCGTGAACATCTATCATAAACAGTGTAAAAAAAAACTTTTTATGCTGGCGATGACAATATTGTTACAGAAACCAATAGAAATGATTATTGACAAGATTTAGTTGAAATATAGTGATATTTAAATGTACTCTACCTTATCCTTGATTAAATGTACTTACAGTAGTAGAGTAAAGGTAAACTAATAAAAAATGAGTAGGTATTTAAGTATACATCTATACCTAATAACCAGTGTGCCTCATGCTTAATTAAAAAAAATACTACCTACATCTTCAAAGTTTTCAGGGCCAATTTACTGTTCAAATCTATTCATAACGTAAAAAAACGTTATAATTACACTAATACATACATACTTATACATGGACATGTAAAATCTTTGATTGGGGTTTCTCGAAGTTTTACCACGTTTTTATTAGCTCGTATTCTTGTTTGTCCAGTATAAATTTTTTCTTGTGTGTCCAGTCCTAGCAACTAAATGATTAATATATACGTGCGTTACTATGGAAATCAATGTGAAATGTCAAAATGACATTTCAGTATTCTATATTTATTCAGTATTTCTATCAAGTACAAAAAAGTATTTATTATTACATAGAATTGTCAAGTTTATATGATTTAACAGAAAATTTAAAGCGTGGTAAGTATATATAAAGTTCTTTTTATCTTGTAATTTTTAGAGATAAGTTACCTTGGGTTTATGTTATATTATCCAATAAATCTTCTAAAAAGTATGGATATGAATTTATAATCGTGTTACACGTGTTACGTGTTACCTATAATGACATTTGATAAGTAATATTGTTCTAGTAAATTGTTTTATTTTTTGAAAGTTTTAATATTTTTAATTAAAGCTGCGGTATGTATGTGTTGAAAATTCATTAGTACCATAACAGTAGGTATATAAAAAATAATTACAGACGGCTGACGACAATATCATTATTATTTTACAAAGTATAGTCAAGTGGTCAAAATATACATTGGACGTGTTAGTCTGTTCTGTGGTGTGAATGTTTTGACTCATTATGCATATAATTATGCACTTGCAAGTGCATGCCAAATGAAGTCTTGTAAGTTGCCCTTGAGACATTTCCAGATCTAAATAACTCCAAATGCTTCACATGACATGTTTTGTTTTAAGTTCGGGTCCGGTACAAGGCGGGTTTGTTAGTTAGAATTATGTAATCGTATTAATTTGTTATTTACTAGTGTTGCAATTACCGGGAATCAAAAATCGTGGACTCGCAAAAAATGGAATTACTAAATTCAATATTTTTTTGACTTTACAAATGAAATACTTAAATAGTAATCAGTTAAGCCAGTTAGACGAATGTGGAAAGTGATTATGTCAGTATTCGTAATTATTTATAAGTAAATTAACGTTTCAATTTTTTTAAAACATCTGATCTAAAACAACGCACAGTGTCACGCAACTAGTTAGTAGTTAATTCAAACGGTAGTGATTTCAATCAAATTATGATTGGATTATAATTTGACTATTACATAGCATTTCTTAAGTTTGAATTAATTAAATTGATAGAAATAAAGTACATATCAGAAAGTTTTTTTCACTGCTTAAATTTCGCAAATCTGATTAATTTACAGCTTTGCGGATACGCACTATCTGAGTTAATATATCTTACCCTGAATGTATTCTAAAATTTATTGATATCACAACGTCATTGTGTTTTAGTTTATCATTTTTTTAAATACTTTATAAAAAACATAAATTTATCTCTATTTTTTATTTACTTAAATTGAAATGTTTATTTTTATATATTAAAAAAAATATGGCTACCTTGAACGCCATGTTTATTTTGTATAAAGACTTCGAACACTCAAACACTGGGTATACACACTGAAAGAAATATTTCTCACTGGAGGTAATTTTAAATGAATACACGAGAGTAAATGAAAATGGAATGATGACTAGTGAAAAATTTTCTCCCTATTTATACGATAAAATAGGCTTTGATATGTTTCGGGGTGGGAGTGAAAGAGACACTCTCGCTACTTTCGCATGAGCGAGACAGACGTAGGCGAGTACTGTGCCAGTAATTCAGATTATAAAAAAGTCGCGAACGAACAATGATATCATTAGGAAAATTATTTTCAATGTTAATTCCACGATTAATGGTGAGAAAGGAGATGAAATTTGTTTCAAAAAATGATTCAGAATAACTAATTAATTTAATATGAAGCACAAAAATGATATCGTAAAATATTTGAGATACTAAAATTAATTTAATCAAATGTTTACATTAAATTTGACAAAGATAAAAATTAATGAAAGTGAAACCCCATAAGAGAAATAAGTTTCCGGACAGAAGCTGAACTTTATATAGATACGTCGAGTTGATGGAAATGTAGCTTTTTTGATAAACAATATCCAAGAAAAAAGATAAAAGATGTTTAACAAGAGAAGAATTTAGAAAAGGGATTCAATTTGAAATGAATTATCGATAGCAGCTGTAATTTTTTTATAACGATCCATTTACTCGTGTTTTATGAATCAAGACATTCACGAAAAACTTCTTTACTATTATTAAATATTATGTCGTTTTATAGATTGTGCTTATTAAATGTTTTATGTACTTATACATTATTATGTATGATAAAAAAGCAACTTAAATGAATTAGTCGAATTTTTTGATACAAGAATAGAAGTTTGTATTGCTCAAATAATGTAATCAAAAGATATTCACAATTATATATCATTTTTACAGCTCTCATAATAATATTGTTATATAATTTCTTATAGCAAGTAAAACCTGCACTTCATTATCGAGAGGCTATTATCATAAATCTATAAAGTACTATTAATCAACATAAATCGACGTAAGTATTTTAAAATTAGAAACGCGAAAACAAGAAACAGTGCCGTCAATAAAAATCTAATAAAATTGAGTGGATTAATCCGAATATTTTGTTATATTTTCTATTGGAAAGTAAACAGAGTATCTATTGTATAGGCTTATAAAAGATTAAAACTTATTCAGGTGCTTAAAACCAGGTATTTTATTATACAACGTTTTCGAAACCCATAGAATTTATATTTAAAAACTGTTTATTGTGGATGTTTCCTATTGATTTGACAGTATGGTGAATTTTAATCCATAAATACACCTGAAAAAGTAAAAAATTGAATAGGTACTGAATCGTAAGCGTATCTTATATTGAAGCACTTAAAGTAATATTTTTAACTTATATTATTATTTTCAATACATTCAACTGCAAATATAGGTATATTAACATATCTTTGTGTTTTCGTTTTTGTTTTTTTCTCGTATTTGGTTAATATATTATTAATTTTGTTATGTATAATAATACGGATAGTTCAATGAATAACAGTTTCCTTATTTACACGTGATATTAAACAATACGATGTTGTGGTTTTAGAACTCAATAAAAATGTGAAATAGGAAATGTAGAAAAAATATGTAAGTAAGTACTTCTTCATATAAAATTTAATTTCCTTAAATCCAGGCTAAATTCAAAACATAATTATTATGAACAGTCTAAAATAAATGCGTATCCAAATCAGTTCGTAAACTATTAATATATTTTACCTACACAAAATAACGTAGTTATTGAATAATATGTATCCTAGGCAAGAAAAAAATTAATACTTAATAAGACGAAAATACAAACAAAAAAGGTTTTCCCATTAATTAATTAGTAGGTATCTGATGTTGTTTTTGATCTTAATTTATACAGTTGAACTTAAAATCGTCAACTGTACTTAGGAATATATCTCGCAATTAAAAAAAGAATTTCAATAAATATTAAATTGTAGTAATGATTATTGTTTCATAAAATCTCACGTTTGAAAATATCTGCATTTTATAAAACAAACCCATTAATAATAGCTATGCCAGTTCAACCATTATAAATCCCTTGCATAACATTCAATATTTTTAATAATAGATATAAATTTATTTTAAAAATTCATAAAAACTAGGTACCTACTTTATTTCACCATATTATAAATAAATGTGTAGGTACTAAAAATATGTACCTATCTACCTATTCCTACCTCTGTTCATCATATAATTTGAAGGAAAATATGTGGTGAATGGACTAATAAAAAATAATGAAGTAAAATAAGCAATGAAATTATAATATTATATATTATGTGCTAGACTTTTCTATTTGATCTTCTTCTTCATCATCTATATTCCCTCATTATATTTACCATATGGACAAGTCGTAACTCACTAATCTTTCATTACTATATACTATAAATATGTAGAAATGGTATTTACTGGCCTTCCATGAAGCCAAAATGCGAATGACTTGAAGAAAACGTAGTTTGGGTTAAAACTATGCTACAGTGAATACTCCGACTACCAGAGGCGCATACTGGAAAAAAACGATGCTTGCAATATTTTTTTGAAAATGTTTTAATTAAATTTAAATATGCAGGTATCTAAAAATAGCATCATCACCATAATCACCCATGGTCAATCCACTGCTGTATGAAGGCCTCCTCTAGATCTTTCTAAAATCTTTAATATTTCCTAATATTCTTCTAAATACGTATATATATATATATATATAAATAAAAAGGATTTCAAGATATATTTTTTTTATAAAAATCGATGGTTTAAAAATAAATATTAAAACATTTAATCTACGAATTAATCAGAAAAAAATTTAGTACATTCAAGAACACTTAAAAAACTAAATTTTATTAATAAGCATGACCATAAAATAATATGTAATAATAAGATAGGATTATTTAAAGAAATCACGTTCTTATTAACTAAAACACTTTAAAATGTAAATTATCACAAAAATGTCTCAAATTACAAGCGTTGTATTTTTCCGCTAGGTACCTCTGGTAAATGGAATATGTTCCTTAATGTATCTGCAGAAAGTAGCTAAACCAAGTCAGTCATCGCATCATCAACCATATAAATTATTCATTATATTTATTTAAATGTAACGTGAAGTTTATACCAATCAATTTTTGATGTGTTTGCAGCCCTATTCTAATATAATAACATATCATTCAGCATTTGCATATTAGTAGTATTTAGTTACGTTACAAGCTAATATTTATTATTAGAGGTAGTCAAAGGGTAAAAGTAACGATAGAAAATTAAATCGTTCAATATTACTACATTATTATTTAAGCAATCATTGTATTTTATATAATGCTTCTGGAAAACAGACAACCGTAATATAATATGGTCTTGGTTATAACTTTTCAACTAATCTGTCTTTCTGTATCTGTTTCATGTAGGCTAATTCCATATTTTCATTTGTTATTTTTAGTAAATCAAGGTAAATTATAGCATACGGTCAAATTCATTTTCTAATTTTCATTGATTGTCTTTTATTTTTCTTCTTCTTCTTCTTTGGCCATATCCGCCCCTTAGTTGGAGAATATGGACACAACGCGGCGCCTCCGAGAATCCCTGTGGCTCCCCTGTCTTCTTCCTTCGTTCCAGGTCAAAGGCAAGGTTCCAGGCTTCCCGTAACTCTAACGAATACACTCTATATATAGTATTTAGCGGCCTTTCAGGACGCCGGTATCCGGTCGGCTTGAAGAACAGGCAAGCCAGGTTTAAATTCTCTTCTGGCATCCGCAGCACGTGGCCGAGTCAGGTTCAACGTCGCCTCTTCAATCTCAGTGTAATGAGAGGCTGCACGGTACGTTCTCTTATCTCCTCGTTGCTCCTAAAGTCATACTACAGCACACCCAGTATCTGTCGCAAACATCAGTTTTCGAAGGTGCCATGATTCACTACCTAAAGCAGCACCGTCAGAGTGTCAAGTGTCGAATAGGCGGCATTTGTTTTTGGCCGAGTCCTAGACATTCCGCATCGAGTTGAATGTTGCTCCAGCCATTCCCATTCGGATAGCACGTTCTCTCTACAAAATGCCATCTCCAATGATGTGTAGCCCCAGGTATTATTTGAAGCTGTCGACGCTCTCAATGTTTTACCCGTCGCTTTTAATTTTTAACCACTACCAATACATAACGAATCGACATAAGAATAATATGAATTATTTAATCTATAGTAGAAATAAACTAGAATATTTTATATTATACACATTAAAATGAATTATTACCTAATTATAATCCCATATAAACAATTTATTATACCTCTGTAATTTTACAACGTTTTAACGTCGTTTTTTTTAATACTCACTCATCATTAGTATGTTGGCATAAGAAAGTGTTGTGTGTAGAATTATTCCATTTTTGAATGGTTTTTGATTTTTATTGAGTTTTACATAAGTCGCGGGAAAATTATTGGCTGGTATGCGGTTGTTTGCGGTTTACACGCGAACCATTGGAGGATACTTTTAAATAAATAGTGATATTAACACGCATGTATTATATCGCTAATATACTGAAAAAACAAAACTTTGATATGTCTAAAAATGGAACTTCTGTTTTAATTATTTTACAGGTTGCAATATTAATAAAAATAGTGCATAAGAAAATATTTGACGCATAAAGTGATTGAATGTGAATTGGAAATGAAAAAAAAAATATACGCGAGTTCGAGTTCGACTCGGAGCTTTCTGGCTTCATATAAATGTGTCTACCTGTCCTGACCTGTCCCAATATAAAGTGAACACTTTGGTAGAACAATTCGGTACTATAATCATACAGTAACTACATCTGATAAAAAATTCTTCTTCTCCGCCCTATCACATTGTTAGACGGTGATATATTTCCAGGTTTATAGTCGATAATATGGTACTATCAACAAACGCGTCCTCTCAATCTCGATTGATTGAACTGCATGCACATATGTACAGCTATTAATGCTAACGAAATCGAATTGAAGTAGATACTTAAATATAAAGTTTAAAATCATGTTTGGCAGACACATTGAACATACTGATGGATGGACTATTCGATGGACTGTATATTATTGGCACATAAAATGGGTGGAAATGTTATGAAAAGCTATCTGAAAAGAGCCACATTTTTTTATATATTGTGTGGTAAGTAATTCATAAAACATTAGTCATAGTCTACTAGAATTTACTATGATGAATATATTATTTACAATAATCCCTTAAAAATATGACAATATCTTTATTAGCTGGTTTTCATCCACTGTCATCAACAGGATGAACGTTATTACTACTATTACTATTGTCAGTCCCCTATCATCATTAGCCATCTATTTATGGTAAATCTAAATATCCATTGAATACATGGGTCTTTTAAGTACCACCAATTAATGGTGATTCGTCCTATATTCAATCAATCTATCCTGCCGCGGTGATTTTCAATATAATGTATATTATGTGATAACTAGGAAACTTAAAATACGTACATAAAATATAAAAATACTAGTTTGGTGCTAATAATATTAAAAATATGGTATCTTGGAGGCTTTACGATTATTATTTTTTTTCAGAATTCAATCTAAAAAGAAAAGTTGTCACATAACATTGAATTTAAAAAATTGCGGATGATATTGTGATATAATTATGAAGTGAAAGTGATACAATAATTGTCGATTATTATTATCGATACACACATTGGTAATTTAAATTCATTGATATATTGCATTAACGATTTATGTGGAACCATACCTATTTAGAAATTATTGTCTTCAATATAATCAAATGTAGTGTATATGTAATATATTTTGTTATTTATAACAGCATTGTATATTTACATTTATATACAATTATTCTCAATAGAATTTATTGGTTTTTCTACAATTAAAAATATTTTATTTCCGACCATGTCCGATCCTAACGATCCTAATAAGATCATATGGGCCTCCACAAAGTTGAGGTTTGTATTAACAGATTTTGTTTTTACAAGAAATGGATGTCAGCCACTTGATACTCGTACACCTATTAGCTCCATACTCTAACTCATACACAAATTGAAAAACAATATGAATGTACTTGTCAGACCCAGGATTCTAACCTGGTACCCAGAACGCTAATAATATGTAATGATATCTAACAAGAGTCAGTTAAATAATTTAATTAAATATTTTACAATGAAAAATAATTATCATTTTAATATCGCAATATAAACTCATTAGATATCTACTTAACCATAATATTACCGATATATATATATCATTTTTTTGCACAGAATACTAATGACAAAATTTATTTAGTTTTTGAAAATTTACGTGTTTTTTCTGCATCTAAAAAGTCACCAGGTGTGGAATGTTGCACAAAAATACGACATCATTATTTCCTATTTCCCAATATAATATCCAACGTATTGGATGCAAAGACAACTAGAGCAAATTTAACGAAGTGTGACGAACATACATGACTGTCTTTTGTAAAGATTTTCTAAGAAAATATTTTACCGTCATTTTGAAATGAACCACCACTGAAATGAATTGCCATTATGACTCAACTGCCAGTCCATTGTTTTGGAAAATAAGGCAAACTTCGTAATTGTAATGTGCGATATTTCTGATCTGATACGTAATCTATAATAGTATGAAGAAAAGCGTTAATTATATAACAAATCGTCGAAGCATAGTATTTATGTAGGTATACGTCAGAACATATCTGACTACTTAACGGATAATAATATAGATACTGATGAAAAGTCTTCAGTGAAGTGAAGATGGTAATATCGATATTACTAATATCACATCTTAATGATGCCAGGCGACAGGTAATCCAAGTTTGTGCTGAAAGCTAAAATGCACAGAAATCGCCAGTATAGATGTTGACAAAAGCAACACCATTTTCTTTGTTTTTAGGATAACGTTGAAGTCAGTGAGTATGCGTTGCATTTCAAATTACATGCAGCCTTGGTCATCAAAGATCCTCCACTCCACCATATTGTCTTGAGTACGACTTATTATGGTTCGTAGTCCGTTAAGGAATTTTCATGTTCAGTACTTAAACTTTCTCTGCTATACTTACCTAAGCTTTGAACCCCTCTGAGACGAAATTCATTTCCCATGCGGATAGTCGGTCCTCTTGGGATGAGACTTACTAAGCCCAATAGTATGGTTAGGGACTGCAATACCGAATGAATATATCAAAACCGGTATGTCGGTATTTCTTATTGAATACAGGTATTAGTGCCGGTATTCCTCAAAATATATTATAGTAGAAAAATAATGTACCTATCAATAAAATATAGCTATTACAATCTATTGAAAACACTATTTTACAGCAAGCTAAAGAACATGCATGCATTTATTACGTCGACCTTTATAAATATGTATAGATAGATAATAATATTTTATAAGTTTAACTTTTTACAAATAGGTACTATAAGTCCAGATACAAAAAAATCTCTCTCAAATTCAACGTTTTTTGGATGTACTATCAACATTGGATCAATAGTTATAGAATAATTGGAAATATTTGAAACGAATGTTTTCTTTTTATATAATTCATTGCGACAATAATTCTATAAATATTTGTGAGATATTTTATTATTATGTAACTTTTGTTGGTTTCTGTCAATATATTTGCGTTTTGGCAGCATTAATCGTATACAATAAATTTGATATTACCATATAGTAGTAAGTATTTTATTATTATTTTATTTATTAATTTCCAACGTGTATGCTTTCTTAACCCAGTGCCTACGGGCCGCACAAAATTGTGTTTTTGGTAATTGCTTTTCAAATGCAAATTAACACGTTAATTACAAAATTAATTAACGTGTTAATTTTCATTTGAAAAGTAATTAGCAAAAACACAATTTTGTGCGGCCCGTAAGCATTGGGTTAATACCAAAAATACCGGTGTTTTGGCTTTTTGAAACCGGTATTTCGGTATCGATAAATAATTAAATACCGGTTTTGAAATACCGGTATTGCAATTCCTAATTATGGTGTGTGCTATAAAGCTTCTCTTAGATTTTGGCCTTATTATATGCGTTTCTTATCCTCTATAATATTATGACTTCTTGTGGATTCTTCTTTTGGCCAATCTTCTCAATACATTTCCGAAACTATCGCCTCTTTATCTATAATTAAAATTTGAATATTAATGGAAATTATCATCATGGATGGCCTTGGAAGGAACATTTGGGTATCATCGTCAATTCACATTTTAGGTTTTCGTTTATAAACTCCGTAGCATCAAAAATCGACGGTTATAATAATTAGTGAGTCTTTTTCGTAGAACACGAAATCGAATGTCTTTTAATCGCCCCATCGCCCCATATGGTTGCCTAACATTGAACAATTTATGGAGATATGATCCTCGTGGATGTCAGCAGCGCGGAATAGAGAATAGTGGGGCATAACGTATGTGTGATACAGTGACGAAGGGTTGAGGTAGGCTGTTAAAATCCACCATAAATAGTGCACACTAAATTTTGTCAGTCGTACGTATTTTTCATTGAAACAAAACTACAATTTACAGATGGTGTTGGTTAGTTTTTAAAATTCAATTAAACCCTGTTAAAACCAAGCCATAATAGATAATAGTCAAAAAATACTCGCATATCTAAAATCATACATAATTTTGAATATTTGATAGATACAATAATAGTTTTTATCTATTATAGTTTAGTTAAAGCAGGGCTTAATGAATTTAAAAAAATGAACCAACAATATGTGTAATTTGTATTAATGAATGAAAAAGTGTGCACAATTTTATCATAGTGGCCAAAGTATGCCAAAACCATTATGGTTTGGTAAGGCAGGGTTTAATTTATTTTTAAGAGCTAAAACACCATCTATAAACTGTAGTCTTAGTTCAATAAAAATAAATATATATGACTAACAAAGTTTAGTGTGCACTATTTATGGCGGATCTTAATAGCCTACCTCCACTCTTCGCTACTGGTGTGATATCTATCTCGCGGACAATTTTATGAATGGGGATGATTATGGAATAAAATAACTATTTTATGAAATACATTCTAAATGCAAATCTAATTTGCTCCTCTCTCTTACCGCCTAAATACCGATAGGATATATGGGTAACAGTCCTCGTTAAAAATCGTAATAGATGTATAGGTTGTAACAGTGTATTCTTCTATATATATTATTATATAGAAGTATACTATAGTTTAGTATATTCTATATTGAAGTGTACCTTTAGGAGTATGAGTGCATCTCTGGAATAAGACACGGTGACAACAGCAACCCAATAAATCTATTACGATAAGGAACAACCGTGAAAGTCTCAAACTCTTCAAAAAATAATATGCAATCGCGATTGAGATGCATTCATCAACCGATGCAAATAGTAATTATATTGTTTTAAAATTGTAATTAAAGCCATAAAAAATGCAATTACATTAAAGTATTACTAAAATATTCATCGTTTAGCAGAAAATTATACATTCATGAAACAATTTGCTTATATTTTTATAGAAACAATATAGCGGAATTTGGAATTCATTTTTAGCATTGAAGCATAAATTTCGACATGTTATTTTATTTTACAACTATCAATAGGAAGTAACATTAATACTGTATCGTTTATGTAAACGCGTGTTATAAATTCAATATACTTATTGTTTATTTTCTCTGTGATGTAATGCTTATTTATTGCGATTTAGCGCTTAAAATTAACTTTCAAAGACATTTGAAATAAAATTTGTAATTAAAATTAATGTAACTCATAAAGTCAAATTGATATTTAATTGACTCTAATATTGCAATGTAAACCAATTTTCTCATTTCCTAGCTATTGTAAATAGGTAATATTATATAATACAATTTTATTGATTTGAGTTATGATAATATTTTAAGATGACTTATGCAGATCTCGTCTTGAAATCTTGGACTTATAGTTAAACATCATCTGGGTTTAGTGTACAAACCGCTGCACCGCAGCAGGACGTAAATATAATGACGAAATCTATAAGCATAATGTATTTAAATTATGATAAATGGATTACCAAAAGTCCCAGTAGACCGATTAGAGTCGCGTTCAGATTATATTGCATACGCGGACAGATGCATAAGCTTATTCAATAACTATTCATCAACGCATTGCGATATTGAAAAAAATTAATAATCACTACGACATTAAAAAACAATTATAAATTCTACATTGACGATTGATTGTGTATAATTGTGTAAATAATCGCGTGTGGTTAGAACTCCATTATAATTCGACGATATTGTAATGATAACAAAAAAACTTTGTTTCAAAACGTTTGATAATACGGATTGAGAGTGTCTTTTGTAGAATTTTGAATAATTTTAATTTACACCCATTAGACGAGCTACGTGTAGACTTTTTTATTGTTGAATAATACAGAAATGATAAATTAAATCATAAAATGGTTCTAAAGATCCTGGAATTAAAATACTAAATTCGATTAGTTGTTAATCGACAGCGCAGTAGTAAATAAACAAATTAAACTGTTTTTTTCAGTAAGTTTTCATTATTTTTTATATCCATATCAATTATTATTATACCATCGTCAGAGTCGTATCCTTTGATGTCGGTTAGGCTTAATTCGACCCTTATCCGCATTTCCTGCTTTTCTCCAGTCTTTATTAATTTAATATTATTTTGTGACATACACTTCATCAGGTAAGTTACCTTTGACAAAAATTAAAGCAATAAAACTATGTATAAAATATACATTGTAATAAAAATGAATCAAATTGTGATAATACGTAATTAAAAATGTTTAAACTGCATGAAAAGTTAAATAAATTTATTGTCTTGGCGAAAGTTTGATTCGCTTTTGAGATAAGACGGGTTTAAATGAAAATACAATCAGAGTTTCTTTGGCACGTTGCGTAAATAGTTCACGTGTGAAAAATGTATAATATTATATAACATTCAGAAATAAAGTAAAATATTCGATCGGATTTATAGAGAAAATGAGAGCCGGCATCATTATACTTTTAGGAAGAATAGTTTTATCAGATTAAAAAAAAATCTTATGCAGACGTTTACAATAATTAAAAAAAACATTATAATTTAATTACCATATTATTTAAATATTAAGTACAAAAATCTTTTTTGAAAAGCCTCAGTAACGTATTACATAACAGAATCTTTTATAGAATAATTCGACTTACTGGAATTCGAGCACACGTTAATAATGGCATCACCTTGATTACTCACAAATATGTTATCTATTTCTTAATAGGATACGAAACAACTCATATAGGATAGTTATTGTGAATTATTCGCAACAATGATACTTGGGTCGGTTGCTTACGACGATACATCAGTGAAACAGCAAATAATTTTCAACTGTAGACGCGACGAAATTTTGGACTCGCTGGGCATTCGGAGAGAGAACGTCGAGCTGGGAACACGTCAATTTGTTTCGTGAAGGCGACGGGGGTATTAATTCTGAAATCGTGTAAAGATGACTAAAAACGTTACCCATTTACTTGAAAAAGAAAACATGTCAATGAATATATTATTATTGTTACTAATAGAACAATAAACAGAACATTAAATGGACGCATGTTGGATTTATATGACAAATTATATTTCGTTCGGCATGCGTCATTTACACCCGCGACCCGCAATCCGCGCCACGATCTTTTTAGACCGTGCCTCAACTGAGGTATAGCCTTAATTGATTAAGTAAAATAATTATCCCTAAAGTGAAAGACTCGTTTCAAGATTCTTTTCTAGTATTTTTCATAAATGTGTATTTGTGAAACTTTTCAAATAAAAAATAATGCTATATTCTTAAATAGTGTGTATCTACATTCAGTCCTCAATAAAAATAATTGGATTAAAAATAACGTATACAGATTAAAATGTTTCATAAAAAATAATTATAAACTACTTTGCTAACCTAACGTAAATCCTTATCAATGGCTGGGGCTGGGGCGTATCAGCAGCTATGTTCTGGGAAAATGTCCACTATGTAGTACTATGTTTGTACATCCCAAAGTCATAATATTAAGTTGGTACCTACTAACTTATATCATACACATACATTATTATGAGCGAGATTTTTTTTTGTAAAACAACTGGGATAGAACGCATTTGGGCGCTTATATAGTACCTATCTTAAAATGTAACCTTCAATTAATCCTAAAGACCTAAAGGAATGGTAACTAGTAGGGATGTATGGAAGAAAAACATGGATTCTCATTAAAAATAGGTTTTACATTTAGAGTAGCCTAATGTTATATAACAATGTGCATGTTGGGCATAACGGTCAAAGACTGCAAGAAAACCAATGGGTAAAGTTGCAAATAGGTATGCGTTGTGTTGATAGATGTTGTAAAGTACCAGAAGGAGTGGATAATCGCTGTACAAAAATATCGGCATCCTGAGGCAGCCATAATTATTATTATTAAACTGGCGCTAGGGGCCGTTCAGGTCCATGGCCGACTGCACAACGTTTCTCCAGGCATCTCTGTCCAGCGCTCTCTCTTCCCAGTTGACTATCCCCAGCCTTTCCGCATCCCTTTGAATGTTGTCCGCCCATCTCCGTCGAGGGCGGCCAAGAGGTCGAGTGCCAGCTGGTGTGCCTTTGTAAATCCTATAGAGAGTTCTAGATCTTTCAGATCTAACAACGTGGCCCGCCCATCTGAGCCTTCTTGACCTCAGAATATTAGTGATTCTAGGTTGGTATCGGTCGAAGAGCTCAGCGTTTGTGCGGATGCGCCACCGGTGGTTCTCATTGACGGGTTCAAGTATTCTCCGGAGGATTCTGTTTTCAAACACTTGGAGCGCCTTTTCTTGTTTTTCTGTTAAACCCCACGTTTCACATCCATACATGACGATTGGCTTGATGACCACGTTATACACCCGGAATTTCGTTTTGATGGACAGCATTTTGGACCTGAACAGACGACTCAGCGCGAAGTACGCTGCATTTCCACTTCTCAGTCGGTCAGAGAGCTCTAGGGACATTTCATTTTTAGAGGTAATGTTGGAGCCCAAGTACTTGAAGAGAGAGGTTCTCTCGAACGAGGAGTTTCTTATTCCAATGTTTCCAGAGGGTTCAATGCCTCTTGTCATTTTCAAATACTTGGTCTTTCCCACATTTACTCGTAGGTTCAACCTTTTCGCTGTGTCCTCCAGAGGAGTGAAAATATCTCTGACTTCTTCTTCAGATTCTCCGAGCACCACCAAATCATCTGCGTAGCCCAATATTTTATGGGACCCATTCAGGGTAACTCCGCCTTCTGCTTTCAGAGCTTCTCTAACGGCTTTCTCTAAAGCTAAGTTGAACAGCATGGGTGATAAGGAGTCGCCTTGTTTTAGTCCTGCTGTCACCTCAAAAGATTCTGATATACTACCTTGCATATGAATTCTACTTCTGGATCCGTCCATGCATACTTTTATTATATTTATAAGTTTTGACGGTATTTCAAATTCTTTCAATATATTCCAGAGAGCTTCTCTATCAATAGAGTCATATGCGGTTTTAAAATCTACAAAGAGACAGTGTGCATCTTGGGCGTATTCCCATTTCTTTTCAAAGATTTGGCGCAGTGTAAAGATTTGATCGGTAGTACTGCGGTTTCGTCTAAAGCCGCATTGGTAGTCACCAAGAATGTTTTCGGCATATGGTAGAATTCTTTCGAGAATAATGTTCGACAGAACTTTGTATGCAGTAGGAAGAAGAGAGATGCCACGGTAGTTTGCACAGTTGAGTTTGTCCCCTTTCTTGAAGATAGGACAGACCAGTGATTCTTTCCATTCTTCAGGGATCTTTTCTTCCTCCCATATTTGTTGCAGTAGCTCAAGCATGGCACTAAGAAAGGTTTCTCCCCCATGCTTGAGAAGCTCCGATGGAATATTATCGTTTCCTGCCGATTTGTTATTCTTTAAATAACTCAGTGCTCCCATCAACTCTGCCTTATTTGGTGGCGGTATAAGAGGTTCTGCTGTCGCGATTTCTGGCGATTCCAAAGGTTCATCTGGTACAGAGCGTTGAAGTAAGTTTTCAAAATGGGACTTCCATATGTTTCGCACTTGCTCTTTGTTTGCCACTATCTGACCCTGTTGATCTTTGATTTGTAGCGTGCTAGGTTGAAAGCCTCTTTTTTCAAAGCTCACTTTCGAGAAGAATGATCGAGTTTTATTTCGTTTTGCTTCTTCTTCCATCTGCTCAAAATTACTTTTGATGAAGCTTCGTTTGCACTTTCTCAGATGCTTTTGGACATTTTTGCACGTCTCGCTATATCGTTTCTGTGCTTGGCAGCCATGGTGTTCAAAAATGCGAAAAATAGGCAGGCTCCAAGCCACGAGCGAATGGATGAGAAAAAGATATTTAGGGAAATGATCATTTTATTCGATGTAGTAAGTTTACAATAGCGTAGTGCTTTTACTCAGTCAGCTATAAATGTAATAACAATATTCATTACCACTAAGTACTTTTTGATACGCAAAATTAGCGCAAAGATATGCAATCTGCACACTTGTAGCTATTACGCGAATAATCGTTAACAACGTTACATTCGTGCGAGTTGATTTAGATTAGTGTCTGTTATAGATATACTGAGGTCTATGTAAATTGGCCGAGGAGACTGGTCAGTTGGCATAGCGATTGCTGGTCACCATAATATTATTACAACACGACGCTCGTGACTCGTTTAGACTTCTAATCCAATTTTCTTCACAATCTTACATCTTTTAGCCATAAATTTTGCCGGGGAAACAAAGAAAAATGCATATCAACTTGCCGGACATTATTACGACATCAATAGAATAGAATTCAAAATTTCGCGCTCAATCATTATGAAGAACGCTACTGATCTATGTTCCCTGTTGATAATATTTAATATGTTGACTTTATTTTATCTGAGAAAAATGGGTAATTAATACCACATTAGCGTGAAGTTCCTTAGATTTGACGGAAAATATGACTTAATACATTGGACGCTAAAGACGCGGCTAGCGCGTAACGATCAGGTGGCCGTTAGATATAATTAGCGTGCTATTTAAATGTGGTATTTAATTAGTAATTATCTAGTCAGCAGTCGAATTGTTAATTAGAGCGACACCGTGCAAGATAAAAATATGCAATAGACTTTATGACGTAAGAGTAGTCGGAAATAATAATGGTAACAATAATAAAGTTTACCCTACGTAATTCGTGCAACAACGAAATCTGCGCATTTTCAAGGTTAAGTTGTTCCACTGTTACTTACGATACGTATGTAACTACGACCCTATGAAGGAATTGGCCTCCTCCAGCATCTACCTCCATCCAGGTCTGTCCAAACCCGCTCTCCTCCAGTTTAGGGCGCCAAATGTCTTCCAACTCGACACTCTCCCTCCAACTTATACGAGGTCGATTAGTTCTTAGTTTACCTTACCCGCTTCCCGAATGTCAGTTTGGTCCATCATGTGTGCATGGCTCAGCAATCTAAGGCGTCCCAATTTGATGGACTGCACAATGTGCGGGCCCCCGTACAAAGTGTAATGCTAGTAATTGTAGATCCTCTCAAACGAGCCCAATACTCTTTCCATGCTTTTAGTCATATATGACAACTGGTCTTATTAGTGTTTTGTACAAGATGCATTTAAAGTATCAGTTTAACGTAGCTCCTTCATTACACAGAAGCGACATTTGTTACCTAGCACAATTCTTCAATTCAATTCAATTCCTTCAATTCCTATAGTGCTCTCTCTGTTAATAAAGGACACCAGGTACATGAACCCTCTCAAGGACGATGTTGTGCGGCCTGAAAGTATATATTTATAATGTTAATATATATTAAATATAAACATTTAAATACATAATATAATATTTTCTAGGTTTTAAAAATACCTAAGATACTGTTATAATTTATTTCACAATGTTTATAAAGATGTTAGAACTGACTGTAGCTTGTCATGTAAAATATCGTTGAAATACTTCATACAATATTGCCAATACCAACTAACTAGGTACTTAAATTCTGAATGAAAGTTTGTCTTCTAAATGTACTAGCTATAACATTATAGTATTCCCTTATGACTAAATCATAATATACGTCTCATTATGTTCTTTTATATGCTTGTAAATCCGTATTATTCCAATTTACATAGTTTATAGAGCGACAAAATCAAATGTCATTGATTTACCTGTAATAAATGCCGCATGCAAATATTATCATTGTCACTTTAGTGATTTAACAAAAATTAAATTATACTTAACAAAATATATTTAAACAAATTTATTTTGAAGTTTTTGAGAAACCGATGTATTATAATGTGTTTAATTGAAAGTATAAGAGCAGTTATCTTAATAATTATATGGATTATTATTTTAAGTGATTCTCAGTGGGAGTCATATTTCCTTTCATTGTTTTATAAGCATTCATCTCACGAATTTACAAGAGAAAATCTGCTCACAATAATTATTATTCTTGTTATATTATTTCTTTTGAGATCAGCTTTCTCTCGTGTCATATACATAGTATGTTATAAGTATTAAACTAATATGTCTGTATATTATATATAGATATTATTACATTTTTAACATAATAGAAAAAGTATTTTTATGTCGGCAAATTTAAAAAAATCTTCATAGTAAGTATTCACCGTATTTAATAATTAATAAGTATTTAATAAGTTTTGATACCTTTATTACCATACGATCAATATTGCTTTACTTATTGAAAAAAACAAACCTCTTAATTTTAATAAATTATTTAAAAAAATAATTTCATTTAAATTAAATAAAATTGATTTGTGTACAATAAAACATATTACTGATACTCGTTAGGTTTGCGTCTTGTACTTTGTCTTTGTACTAGATGAAAAAGAGGTGATAAACGTGTTATAAAGTTTGTTTGGGGTTCATTTGATAGATCGCGCTTTTCTCATTGTAAAAAATTAGTAATAATTTAAAATAACAATTGAATATTTTTATCTATATATCAAATTTTACTATAGTTAGGGAGGCGCTCGCACAAGGTAGTGGTTCGAGTGCGGACCAAAGCGAAACAAACGACCACTAATGATCATAATAATTATAAACGTCAGGTCATACACATTCGATAACCACTTGTGAATTCGACAGGTAATAATAACTCAGGTAAGCACCTGTAAAAATGGAGTATCTTGGTAGGATGGGGAAAGTACCCGGAAAAGTGCGGGGGTCACGGACCCAAGAAGAGATGATATTAGTAACCTGCTAGATTTTCTAACCCCGCCCCCTTCCGTACAAAAATAAATTATTAAGGATATTTATTAGAAATGGACCATGTACACATTCTGTGTACGTGCTTGTAGTTAGATCTAGAGGGTTTATGAAATATTAAGTAAATAAAACGGTATTTTTCAGAAAATAAAATTATATTTCATATCAAATTTTGTGACATTCATAATCAAAATAAGTAGAAATATTTTTATTTTATTAATTAATAACTTATATCTATTAAATGCAATAATTTAAAGTAATTACATATTACACATACCTAAGTATAATATATTATAAATATCATGTTTAAATACTTATATTAGAACATATCTAATAAGGGGTCGCTCAACAGTATAAGTTATTAAAAAGTATAAATTAATGACAAATGATTCTGAAATAATTAACAATCTGTTTTAGAGTTAACAATTAACATGTGATATTTCCTTAGACCCATCACTTGATAAGATTAAAATACTGTGTATTAGGTACATAGTACATGTTATATGACAATGCATTATTATCTTTTCTTCTGATAGGTTGTTGCGAAGGTACGTACACTTGAGGAGTATTATAACTTAGAGGTTTCTGAAAATTGTTGATATTAGCGGGAAAAACTTGGTTTTGTGGAAACGGAACTACGTATTGGGCCTGAATTTGTTGAATGGGTTGATCACGATAAGGTTTTTGAGTGTACACTGCATTTGTACCGAAGTTATTTCCAAATGGTGACACAGCTGCTGCATTGGGTTTATTGTAATTTTGATACAAAGGATATCGAATATTTTTTATTGGCGAAGCATTTTGTGTAGTGATCGGAGGGGATATTGTTTGTTGTAATTTATTTTGATATAATCCGTTAGTAGGTCTCGGCCGTTGTGGATTTTTAGCTTGCGTTATTATGTTGGGTTTCGCTAAAACTATTTTATGGTTAGCACTACTGGTTTTGGTAGGATGTCTTGAAGCATCTTGAAACTTCTGAGGTCTATGATCGCGGCTGTTCTCAATCCGAACTCTGAAATATAATAATGCATAATATACAATGAGAAACCTTGATGTTGAATAATTTTAATTCTTTAACCGAAAATAGTTTCGTCTGAAAGGCAACCATATAAGGAACCGAATATCATTATAAAACTATTATTATTCAACGCTATCATAAAAATTAGAATCTATTCAATAATTTTATCTAAATTGTTTGTACTTATATCTCTTTTGGTTAAATTCAGACAGTATTCGAGCTCCAGCCAAGTTGGTATGTTCCATGACATACTTGATAAACATTCTTTATGCTGGGATGCATTTATGCTCGAAAAGGC
Source organism: Rhyacophila brunnea (assembly GCF_057557595.1). Lineage (NCBI taxonomy): Eukaryota > Metazoa > Arthropoda > Insecta > Trichoptera > Rhyacophilidae > Rhyacophila > Rhyacophila brunnea. The sequence goes on along the minus strand of NW_028232965.1, from coordinate 58,361,083 downwards.
CTTGTGTTAATACGTATTGGGAAACCCAGAAAAACTCCCCATTAAAATGACATTTACAAAATATTAAATACAATGAAACCTCTATTATTCGGGCTTGGAGTATGTGTGTTTTTGTTTTTTTCTTGATTTCTATGAGAACAATAATTTTCCATGAGTATAAGAGAAGGTTCGATTAAAAAAAATCTTATAAGTAATGATAAAAGTTCAATTTAAAAAAAACTGGTAGATAGTAAAAGCGATTTTTAAATTAGATTATCCAGAGTTATTGTCGCTTATACTATCTACATTCCTAATTATTAGTCCAAATAATCGAGTATTCACTGTATTATTAAATGTCTTATTGCCATTGTTCTGTATGAATTTTCACAACTTTTAACCACGAATGAGCTGCTGTGTACAAAATTGCATGTCATAACGTCTAACCGCTACGGTAGATTCTGATATACAAATTTGTATGTAGTAAACACTTATTTCGGTGGTATATTCTTTGTAAATGATTTTAATGTATTGGGTTATCCCATAAAAATGTGGTATTTTAAAAATGTTTGAATTTATATAAAAATGTTTTATTATTAATTCAACCCAATGTGTGTTTTCTAATATATTTTAAGATTCTTTCGCATTTTGCCTTTAAATTCTAAATTCCTGGTGATAAGATTCTCTCGATTTTGAGTTGATGAGTTAAATCAAGCTCCTGTCGAACGTAATCTTTTTTACTAAATCGTTTCCCATTATGGGCATTACCAGTATGGTTTTGTAGACTGGGTTCTACCCCCTTTATCTCAATGATAAATTTCGCTCTGCCTTATCACATATAACACTCGGAAACCTGGTGAGTAGTACCAAACAATATGAAAAGAGAGATGAACTAATTCGTGGGGAGCTTACTAAGATCTTTAGTGGAGACAGAGATACAACAATGAGCCGCGCTCTTTGTGCAAGACTCTACATTATTTCACCGTACAGTGTATCTGAGGTGTAGCGGATTATATGGTTGAGCCATGTTTATAGGATGAACGTGTTACGCATGACAACAAATTAAGCTGTAAGGGAAGAAAAGGTAGAAGTGATCGACCTCGTACAATATGAGGTAATGGTGTCGAGTCAGATTTATAAACCTTGGGAGTCTAACATTAGAGGGAAGCAGCTTCGAACAGACCTTCAAATAGGCGGATGCTGGAAGACCCATATGTTGTTACACTGGGATGAAAAAGAAGATAATGGCCAACTTGTATTTGAAAATGGTACTTATTAATCTGTTTTTTAAAAAATAAAATGTACTTTTACTAAAATAAAACATAAAGTTAGTTACCTGTAGCCCTTTTCATCTGCAACATAATAAACAGTGTGCACATTTCCATCTTCTTCTATATACCCGTAACTTCCGGTTACCGTGCCGTCAGGGCGCCGCTCTTCCTCGCGAAATTGCGTATTTCCAGTCTGCGCATCATCAACATTGTATCCAAAAGCATATGTTCCTGGACCTATTTAAATTTAAGCATTATGGATTCAAATTGAATTAAAAATGGATTTCATTTTCTTTTTCAAAAAAACTATGAACTTTCTTCTCATTAACTGTAAGAAAGATGACAAATAATATTTACTCGTCATTAAATGCATCGTTGTAAATTTGTATAGGTATTCAATTATTATGGCCGTATTATTACTATAATATATATATATATATATACATTCTCATATATAGTACGAGTAACATAGTTATAATCTAATTAATTCAACAACTCGCGAAAATCATATTTCCGAAAAGAATTGGTAGATATAATATGTAACCATGTATGAAATTTATGTATTTAGCTATGCCAATCCATTGAATATACCATAAAGGCAGGAATAAGGTTAAGATGCTGCTACTCATTGCAGTACAGAAGTAGTGCGTTAGTTATAGTACAGTACTATAAAAACTGTAAGTAGGTACAACTATAATTTTACATTAAATATACCAAAAACTTTATAATTTTCAAGGATTCAAAACGAAAAATGTTCCCTGAACCGCATTTTTTTTCAAAAATACTTTATTTTTCGACCTTCAAACTATAATAAGCTTAAAAAAAGATAATACTGCATTCAATCCATATGTGGATAGGATAATTTAACATGTTTTCATTTTTTTCAATAAGGGCTCATAAATTTTAATAAAGACGCATAATAAAATAAATATATATGTAAACTCCTACAATCTACGCCCTACATTGTAAGACGTTTGGGGTGAAAACGGTAAAAAAGTTCAATTTTATTAATGATTAAGTACAAAACTACCTATCAGCCTGCTTATAATCTCGAAATAACTGTTTCCATCAACGCTAAAATTGTAAAAAATAAAAAAAGTCTTTTTCATTCCCATTTTGATATTGGATCTAGCAAGTAAACGCCATTTTATGTTTGATTTATACCTTCAGGTTCATGATGATTGTATGAATCCCATTCAGCAACACTTAGCCTTCCTTCTCCACCAACTCGGTTTTCTTTTCGTCGAACATTGTCTTGAGAAAGGATGAACGAATTCGATTCGACGACTGACAGTAGTAGAACAACCAGAAGCTTAAATAATAAATAATGTATTTATATTAAGAGTGTTTGATCTAACATTTATGCACAGGTTGCACGCTCAAATATATGGGTATATTTAAATATATTTGACGGCAATATTATGGCGGCATGTGATCACTTTAACCAATATTGTAATATTACTGTGTATGTTTTTTTCATAATATTATGCGGGTAATATTATGCATGATAACGATCGATATTGTTTTTTAATAATTCAAATAGCAAGATAACTAAAATATTGTATTTATTGTATTTATCTACAATATTATATTAATTATTATTATATGACATTTAGACATACTTATAACAATCTGATTTTAACCATATATTTTTTTTCGTCTACTAATTATCATATACTACTACATACTACTACTACACTACACTACATCATTGATTATATTATAATATAATAAAATGTATTCAAGGTATATGGCCGGTGTGTAGTTGTATTTGTTTGCCTGCATCAATGCGCTAATTTTATAAAATCCTGCGTATAATATTTTTTGTTGGAATATAGTATAATATTTGAGGGGTGTATTTTCAAAGTGAACTTATTCCACTACTTGGCGAAAATGAGTTATGAATGCCAGAATTTAAAGGACACAATTTTTAACAAGTATTTTTTGTATAGAAGAACCTAATATCATTCAATCCAGTAGAATTATCAACTTCAAAATCGGCGTTAGTTACAAAAGTAACTTATTCCAATACAAAAAAACATATGTAATATCAACACCGTAAACACTTTTTGGATTATGCCAAAAATTTGTTGAAGTGGAATAAGTTCACTTTGAAAATACACCTCTCAAATAATATAATATATTCCAACAAAAAATATTATACGCAAGATTTTTTTTAATTAACGCATTGATGCAGGCAAACAAATGCAACTACACACCGGCCTTTTGTTTTATTACCCTCAAATAAACCATTTTATGAGAGATTACAGTTCGGGTATAAAATATATATTTTTTTGGTATATAATACAGTTAGTCAGTTGGTATAAGGGCTAACAATCCTGTTCAATTTCTTGATCCTGAAATTTGGATTGAAAATACTGCAATTCCAAGGAAAATATCAATATATATATAAACATATGGAATTTCAATAAAGTTACTACAAAATATATATTTTTTAAATAAAAAAAGCTTGTAGCTATTTCATATAATTAAATAATACTCGAGACCGAATTTATCCGTTCGAATAGAACATTCACAACTGACACACATTTCGAGCAATCAGTACCAACTAATAACTAAAACAATTCTTTTTTAGATAACATTATTATATGTTTGTAATAAACATTGTAATCGTATAAATAATTCAAACTCCTTGCACATTTTTTAGGGTGCAGAATGTCTCCTACATTATAAACTTAAAAATCGATGGCCTTGAATCACATGCCTTGAGTAAATGCGGCATCTACAATAAGATAAATAATGGAAAAATATTTCAAATACTAAACTACGAAAACATTACTAAATCTAAAATGGTCAAATTTATTTTTGACAAGAGTTCTTCATAAAGAGACCTTCATAAAAATTGCTATCGATTAAACATCTTCTTTTGTAAAACGGGAATTCACCACACAAATAATCAGTCTCAATTAAGATACATATTATGTAGATAACAATAACCGATATTAACTTATATACAATAAGTAGGTATTATTCTATATATTGTATTTTATTTTAATTAATTGAAGTTTTTCACTAAGCATTGACAGTTAACACCATTAAAGAGACATACTATTAAAATGTATGGAAATTGCTATTCACGTTCTTTTAATTTAATTTATAGGTATGGAAAAGTATCGATGATTTTATCATATTTTATATTACATTCCTAGCTGATATTTTTTTCCTCTTTAAGTAAAATTTAGCAAACTTTTCACCGTAATAATAAGGATTGTCGATTTTCAAATTTTTTCAAATAAACATCTCGAATCAAGAGCGTGTTTATTTTCTGTGAATTACAGGAATGGTATTAAGTTTCATACTTACAAAATTTACTTGCAACTCAATCATGATAAAAATATGCAGATTAATGTACAAATTTATATAAATATAGTATATTTTTACATTACGTAAGTACAAAATTGACTTTAAAAATGTCATTTATTACCAAACTTGGGATCCCTGGACTGGGACCTAGACTGAGAATATTAATTTATAAATTCTGTCCGTATTTAAATATTTTGATAAGTATATATTTTTTCTCGCTGAACTGGGCTCGGATACCTGATAGTAATCGCTGACACTAGATTCAATTATGTATTACACCATACAAAATGACACATTTAGTTTAGAACAATTGAGCCAATTATAATGCTATGCTGATGTGTAAATTTATTTTACGTTGTGTATAAAAAATATTTAAATCAAAACATGAATCGTTTGAGAATGAAAACATTCATGAATAAATAGCCGACGATGAATTGCTTTGAAGTCGTTCAATAGATCAGACGTGTTAATATTTTATTATTATACTAGTGTTTCATAATATCGACTAAATAATTAAATGCATGGTTTTTTTAATACTTAACCCAAAAATGTTATATTCTGTAAATACAGTAAAATGTGTTGAATAAATTACAGCTTATAAGAGTTAATAAACGTGTTAAAATAAAAACTATAAAAGTCAATATGCATTCTTTATACAAATTAATACTAGAAGATAATAATATGATATGTGTTCATTAATTAAATTTCAACGCTTAATAAAGTTGTGTTTTAATTTATAATAAGTATCATACTATTGAGCCTTAAACTTAAAAATGTATTATTAATTAGTACTACCAAATTGATGAAAATAGTTGTAGTTAAATTGGGATTTTAATTTATTATTGCTCGGGCTCATTATAATCCCTTAATTTAACACTTGCAGCTATATATTGATTCATATTATTTCTTGTCGATGATACGTATTTTTTATCTCAATTGTTTAATGGATATTGTCTTTTCTAAGTTTTCTTTATATTATGTTTTTTTCTAGTGAGCTACCGGTATTAATTTTACATACTATTTTAATATATTTATTTATCTGTAATTTACTTACTTGTAGAGTAAATATCCGTAATAATAACAATGGTGAATGCATTTTAATAAAAAAATAAGCACAATAATTTTTCACAAGTTATTTTTCTTAACTTTTTAGTGCTCAAACATTATTAATCGGTATGTTGTTACAAGAAAAACAATGTGACCTGACGAGTCACAGATTGAGAATGAAAACATAGCCGCCATGTCCTAGGGAGGATGTACTTCAATTTGAATCAGGAGCGTAGCCGTGTTACAAAAATATCATTCACGCCAATGCAGAAATATAATAGCCAGTGTGTTAAAATTTGTGTGTTTTATTTTAAAAAGCCTAACTAACTCTATGTGTCACAGCATCTTATATGCTATACTGAAAGATACATAAAACAATATAGTCTCTAATTATTTTAACAGTCACTATACCTAGTCGGTCAAGCGTAAGTGTATGATACTCTGTAGGTATAAAGAAAACATTGGAATTTCTCAACGATAACAGTTTCCTGGTTAGTGCCAACTTGTAACAATGCCAGAAAGTTAGCGCACCGATAATTTATATCTAACTGAGGTGAGAATTTCAATGACAATACCAGTGTCGTACTCGTGTTAAATCAAAATAAATAAATAATTGTATTAACCGTAATTGTAAAACGAAGACTTTAATAATCTTTTTATTATTACAACAATTTGTAATATACATTTACATCCTAATCTAATTTTATAATTGTTGTCATTATAATCATCAGCCTAGATCAATTCAATACTAGATAAAGGCCTCACAACACTGATTACATTTCTCTTTGTGGGATATAAACTACTTTAAAATTTTGACATAAAACTCTGCACATTTATGCAAATTATTTGTTAATTGAAATAAAACAGTTTCTCGATCAATGCCGGATGAAAGCTTCTTCGAGTTAATTGCATTTCTATGTGTTGCTTTGTCATATACTTCCGCAGAACTTAACTATTCCATCGATCCAGCGGCCTTTAGGTTTAGCTTTCTGGGCCAAGAGGTAGAAACATGCAAAAAGTTTTGGGTACCATTGAATGATTAAATTTATGCAATAAGTATCACATAAGTAACATATCCATTTATATTTAAGCTGTTTAACCAACTCTATTATATATCATATCATTATTTGTTTCAATGTGCAATAATTCAGTTTTTTTTTGTTTTTACGCATGCTATTTTGATGTGTATGCACATATTTTTTATTCAGACTTTATGTTTCGTCAAACCTGAATGATTTTAAAAAAAGTACTATTTGTTTACTCGCGAATTATCCAACTTACAAAGTGAACTACTTCTAAAAAAAATCATTGTGGGAAAATAATATGTATACTTTTTTCTAATCGTAGTTAAGTCATTTTATTGTATGATGTTTTCAGATTGTTAAATTTAATAAATATAATGAAATTTTAAAAACAAAACCAATTTAAATCCAGAAATAATACAATTAACAATAATAATTCAGTCTAAATCTAAAGACATGATTGGGTTGTACCCTTTGGCATTTTGGGCTTTTATACCTACCTATAGTTGGTAATAATTATAATTATTATAATATATAAGTATATATGTTTAGCTTAAAGATGCTGAAAGCAAAAACTTTGGTCGTCAAACCCAATATTTATGGAAATGTATAAAGCGTAAAAAAATGTTATTAACAGTAAGTACCTACCACACACGTTTTTTAAATATTTATTTCATCAGACAGATGAACACTCTGGTTTTATTTGCGCCTACTTAACCTCATTAGTGCAAATAAATTATATCATATTTTTCAAACGATGACTAAAGAATATTTATATTTTCTTGTAAAATAAAACAGTAAATATTACGTTAAGCTTTATATAGATATTTTAAAAAAATAATATGTAAAACGAATATTTTTGAAATTATTCTATATACGTATTTTTAAAAAGTAGTGATAAATTGCCATTTGAAAATATAAGTTCAACCCTGTCACTAATGTTGATAGAAAAACTGAAACATCAGAATTGTTGTTTGTTTTAGCAGCCGCGAGTTTATAATAAATTGAAATTCCCTTTAGCAATTTTGATAAAGAAACATCAGAAGACTCCATCTATGCGACATCTTTGGGCACTTTTTATGAGAAAAATAAAATGTATTTTATCAGGATGATTAAATTAATATTACACAATTATTAACATCATAAAAAGCTTTAATTACTATTTATTTTTATTAAACCCAACTACACCACTTTATTTATCTCAGAAAAGTTAACACCCACTGACATAAAACTTCCTTCAAATATTGTATCGTGCCTATTTAATAATTTAAGTATTGTTTTAATTAATCTTCAATAGCCGATCGACATTTTGTGAAAAGTGATTGATGATTAAAACAAAAAAAATATCTAATAATGTTGTAAACATAAGTAGGTTTATTATTAATTTAATTAGACTAATATGTACCTGTTATATTATATTATATAATATGTGCGAACGATATATATTTATTTACTTAATTAATAATACATTCAACTTCCGTACGAATATCTATAGAGCATTTTATTTGATTTTATAAAATTTGGCAACGTTCTTCAAAGACATTAAACGCGCGGTTAAGACAGAAAACTGTTCGCTCTCATTATTACTATTGTTACTACGTACATAATAATATTACAATGATCATAATTGAACCATTGATTTTTGTATTTTATCTAATTTGTATCCACTAAAATTGAAATAATGTAATTTAAAATTATATAAGTAAAGATTATCTTTTCATAAAATGATAAATATTTCATTATTAAAGAATGTTTGAAGGTTTAAATACCTAATTGCTTTTTTTTATAAAATATAATAAATTAATTTCCTTATAAACAGTTACATATATGCCTTTGAATTAAATATAATTAAAATAAAATCATGTCTGTGTACCACCATTAAAATTACGCCAGCGGCGCAGTACATACAAGACAGAACGCGGCTACTAATGCATGTGCGTTTCGGGCTATAATAACGCGTCGAATCAATTTCACGTATATTTTCAATATATTTGGATCCAGAATATAGAATCGGCAGGTTGAGTGAATGGGTAACATGGGGTCCTTATAAATTCTTGTAAGATGGCCTGCATCCTGTAACCTGTTGAGGTTCATATGCTCTGATTTGGAATGAAAGTGGTAAGTTATTTGGCTTATTTAGAATGACTTAATAATAATAATTAACATTTCGCCAAGTCAGGCAATTGGAGCAAAAATAAGAAATACGAATTGTCATTAAAAAAAAACTGTGAATATGACATTTGGACTGATATTGCATGGAACAATGGCACTTACGACAAAGTGAAACATTCTTCAGAGGTTTTGATGGAAGGCTCCATTGGGCAGAAGAAGGGCTTTTTCAACACCTTCGCAACGACCAGTTACGGCCTACAATCGCACGATATTATATTACTCTGATACTAATTGACTGGAATTGATATGTCATAATGTCGTACTTAATCTTATTAACACATCTTAATGTTTAGACAATTATCTCTTCTAATAGATTGTATATTTACATTTAAATGAATTGCTCATTTCTCAAATAGATAATATCCAGCGCTGAAAATATTAAATTGTACGAACCAAAACGCTCGACAATGTCCAGATAATATGAAAATGTGGTCAGTTTTTGACATCCCGATCTACTGAAGATTTATGTAAGAAAAGTTTGTCAGTGCCGCAGGCGAAAATCACGCGGTAATGGACTGGCAACGTAGTATTTTATTTATAAATGTTTCACTAATTTTGTCCTTATCACCGTAATAAAACACATACAAATTGTGAACTTTGTAAATTTGCTTTGTTTTCCAGTTTTTTAATCAATTAGTTAACAACAATACCAATCTAAAACTTCATTATTATAACGTAAATTACTAAGCACAAATTTTATTTTTTCCACGACACGGAACGTCTGTCTCAAATATTTGACGAACCGGACCAGCGCTCCGGTCTGCTCCTATCCATTTTGAACGCTGATAATAGCCACATAACCTTTTGATTCTTGAAAGAACACAATATGGTAGATTTTATGTGTCTTTTTGAAAATATATATATTTTTTAATTCAAGGAATTAATACATAACTACTCATATAGGTACACATAGTATATGTAAATGGAGATTTACATACTTACATGTCTTAAAGTTGTTTCGTATTGGCGTAATTAAGACGTCAAGATGTCATCGCGTTATAAGCGTGTAATGTTGTCCTACACGGAAGCGGTAACATTGGCCCAAATAAAAGGCTGGGGTGGTCTGTCGTGTGTCCCGCCTACCGTCAGTTCACTGCCGCGGACGTTGACCACTCTTTGAAGATCGTCGACTTTGCTTTTTATGATTATCACACTTATCCCGAGCATTTATTTTTGTCTCTCGGTCTCTTTAAACAACTTACTTTCAAGTGAACTATGTTATAGTATTAAGCACCTACATAATGAAAAATATCTCAATCAGGTCAAAACCAACCACTAATATTATAATAATACTGTTATTTGAATTATATTTGTAAATAAAGAGAGGGGTAAGGATTATCACGTGCAGCATTAATTATCTGCCAAAATTCTCTAGACAACAATTACTTTTTTAAGATACTAATTTTATCATAATATAGAATGCTATTTTTTAGGATCAGGAATGGTTCAAAATAACAAATCAATTAGAGAATTAGTTTGAGATTGTTATTGACATACCTATTTATTAAAATGCCATATGTTTTACAACAAATAATAATACACATATTTATACACACCTATGTAACAAATACCTGATGTTGCTAGATATCATTAATACCCTATCAAAATGTTTTTGCAAATATAGTGAAAAGAAAATAAATTCATAAATAATTATATAATAAGAATTAATAATTATAATATGAGTGAATCATGGGTGATTGGTATAAAAGAAACAATTATTTATATCAACATACAACTCATTCAAATTAAATACTTGATCAAGCCACTTTCTAGTATATATGATAGCAGAGTTTTCTTGTAATTGTATTTGTATTACGGTCATACTATATAACCTTATATCATTTTAGTATTGCCTACTTATTACGTATTTTATTAACTCCAAGAAACGCTATAGTATGGGCGTAAAATAGTAGAAAATCGTTTCTTACTCTAAAATGTCAACTATCAATAATTAGAAATAAGCCATAAGACTGGCAGTGTGAAATCTATCAATTGTAAATTTGTTGATGAACATATTATTGTATTAAACCTTTGTGTATCACGCAAAATAAAATTAAAATAAAAAGGTCTACAATCTTTGTAGCAAATATAAAACAAAATACATATGTACTCAAAGTGTACCAGTACTTGACATGTCAAAAATCATTGTATTATAGTTGACATTAATAGATTCATTTATTAACAGTATAATAGAAAACAAACAGTTAAGAAAAATATAGAGAATTCATAAATATGTAAACAATAAGGATAATAATAATAATAAAAGATTAAAACAAAATAATTAAGGAAAGGTGTAAAATTAAACATTTTTTTAAATTTAAATTTATTGTAGTTGACAGTAATTTTAGCTCATATTTTAATCGAAATATCGATCTAAATAATTTAACATTGGAATAAATAGTATATATTGTGGTTTTTTTATATTTAATAATTTAATATATTTTCACTAAAAATGCACAGTTAAAAGACGCCACGAAAAGTGCCTAATCGTAGTGCCTCTGCAAGCGAATTTTAAAACTGCAATTTATTGATTATTTTCATTTTGAATAATCAACAGGTTGGTATCCAATTTTTTTCTAATGTTCATTGACACCTAATAGTAGACAGAAAGTGTCAACTACTGATCGTAGCTCTACATATTATGTTGACATCTCTTAGGTAAAATAAAGCTCTAAAACTACAAATTTAACTGATGAACTGTTACGAGTAGGCAACTCTCGTGGTGCAGTGGGTAAGGCGCTGGCCTTCCACTCGAGAGTTCTGGGTTCGATTCCCGGTCATGACAAAAACATTTATATGTTTTTCTCAAAGCCTGGGTGTTTGTGATTGTTCAAAATTACTAACAACCACCTTGTACTAAAAAACAAGGACATGGTTATTAATAATTCTAAAAAAAAAAAATACTGAAGAGTAGAAAAAAGTACTAGAATGCATCTTGAATGCTTGATATAACAAAATAGTTCAACGTACCTCCATAAGCAGTTTCTTAACAAATTAGATTTGAGCACTCCAAGCGCACACATAGCATACTTAATGGTAATTATTCTCATTTTATCCGCAAAATTTAGTTTTTTTTATTTCTAAATTACTTTCTACGTGGCTATAAGTTGTAATAATTTTCAATACCAATGCATAATAAACTAATTAATTAACTGATTTTAATTCATAGATGTCAACTACTGGTATCTCTACCATAATTAATACACTTAATTTAATGAAGATGTTGCAATCACTTAAAATGCCAACGGAGAAAACAGGTCCTCAGTGTAATTAAATTATATTGAAAAATTTGTTTCATAAATATTTTGCTTTATTTTATAAAATTATTTCTGATATAAATATTCGTTTTTCGGCTAATATTATAAATTCACAGTAGCCATTCGGACGATATATAAAAATCGATCTGTTTTCGTATATAATAATATAACACAATAAAGCATTTTAATTAGAGAGTTGTCTTATATTCCCACTCACATTTTACTCTTTATATACAAACTCTATTATTTATCACATTATATCAATAACTGTGTTGAGTAAAATTTTATCATTAAATAAGATTACTTACTTAATAATTACATAATATATATAAAAAATACTGAATCATACCTGAGTTTGAAATAAAATTGATTCGGATTATATTAAGCATTAAGCGGTGGGAGTCTTTAGAGTTTATGTATCTGGAATAGTTAGTGTTTTTGTCAATGTTATGGCTGATAAAATATACATTATACACCCTCGTCAAATGTGAAATTGCTTTGCTTTAATTTAGTCAATGCACGTTTGTTATTATGGACTAAAACTATATTAGTAATATTATGAAAATGCACTATACAATAATTTTACTAGTGTACCTAATTGTAATCTTTACTTTATTACATCGATTCAGGATTCAGGCACACATTTTAAGTTATATACTCGTAATTTAATGATTAACGTAGATTCAATGATAAATTTCATTCAAATATAGAAGAAGAAGAAAATGATTTAATGCTTTCACATTACTCATAATGGAGTTGACAAAATCATTTACATATTTTTTGTAAAAGTGAATTTAAAAAATTGTACACTTCGTAAAGAAAAATAACCAAACAAAATTATAATTATTATAAAATTTATTTTTATAAATATATCGTTGAGTAGGAAGTCAATGTTGTTGAAAGTGTTTAAATCATTGATTATCAACTATCTGCAAAATGTAGAAGAGCTCACTAGATTAATATTTTTCAATTTTATAGAATGTAATAATAATATTATGTTGAACAAACATTTTGTATTAATATCGTATAATATTGATAAAACATTTTTTAATTATATCATTTAACATAATAATTAGATACTTTACGTAGTCGATAAATTCTAATACAAAATTTTAATTATTTCTGCCATATAAAGAAATATCTTCTTGTGTGGACATCGTAATTATCTTGTTATTCTATTATTTATAGGTTTTGGTATAATATGAAACACCAAGACAAAACGGCCTTTTATCTCCGTTATCTGTAGTCTCACAATTATATGGTTATTAACAAAAAGCTTATGACCATTCGTCGCGGGTCTGAGGGAAGAAATAAACGTGATTGATAACAGCACTTATTTTAAATTACTACTAGTGACTTTCCCACCCCTCCAAACGCTTTATTCCCTACCTTATATCCCACCCTTCAACGACAACGAACACTAATACAATATTTAAGTTTCATCATCTTGAAAAGTTGATCAACAACACCTATGTTTTTTTTTTTAATTAAATCTGGAGACCATCCCCGAGGAGAAAATCGGACATGACAGGAAAACTTAACAGAAATGATCACAAGATAAAAAGAACTTTTTATATACTCACCACGTTTTTAAATTTTCTGTTAAATCATATAAACTTGACCATTCTATGTATTAATAAATATAGAATACTGAAATGTCATTTTGTTATTTTAATTATTGATTTACATAGTGACGCACGTATATATTAATAATTTAGTTGCTAGGACCCACTAGCAACCAATAATAGTGGATAAGATTGCGGATTTCTTCCGAAATAACTTTTCATACAAAACAGAATTAACTGAAAATGAATTCAATTCTACTTAAAGATGGCTAAAACTAATAAAAGAATGCATTGGCATCGTGTTCTGATGTAATCTAAAAGTTTCAAATGTCTAGCTAGTCGGAAAGTTAGTTAAAAATCAATTGCAAGATTTGTACTGTATAAACAACCACCGGACAAACAAGAATACGAGCTAAGAAAAACGTGGTAAAATATTGAAGATTTTTTATTATCTTATTATACCAGAGAGTAGATAAATTAATAGCTTACTTTCTTTTCAATATATACTAAAATAACACAGTAAAATATATAATTCGAGCAGCCTTTAAATACTAATAAAATGATAGAAATATGTAAATATATGAATAGGTAAAATAAATAAATATATTTATATATTTAGATAACATGCTGTTAATAGGTTAATAAATCTGTATAAACTATCATTTCTTATAAAAAGTATATTTTCCTTATGGCATTAAAATATAAAAAATCGTAATTCAATAAGAATACAATGAAATTTGTTCAGTAAAATAATCCTTTTACGTAGTGAAACATAAAATCAATTAGGTACTGTAAGTTTTTTTGGTGGGCCGAGTCATGCCGATTGTGCGAAGTTAAAATGCACATAAAAAATATTAACACGTCAGAGCCGCAATAAAAGTTAACGGCCGCATTTTCCGAATCAGTTTCCACAGCGGAATATTTTATATCCCGCACTTTAAATGTGATAACATAAATAATTCTGAATCTATAATATCGATTCGGAAATTTGCGCTGACTGCGTAGGATACCCGCCGGATAATAAATTTTGTGAGCCTGCTCCCAAATAACAAAACTGATAATAATTTAAACGGCTCGCCTTTTTGAGGGGCTTCCCACTGACAATGAATATGAAAATAATTGCCAGTTTGGAGTTATCGTTGACGTAACAATTAGGTGATTGGGACTTACTAACATAGATTGGTAAAACATCATTGTTTATTGGCTATTGAAAAACAATAGATGAACATAAACTTCACAAAAAATATTTGCATGGAACTACCTTTGCTGTACGTGTATTTATTATATAGCTCGAAGCCTTTTTCATAAATCACTCGACTTTTCCGTTAGATTCTGTATAGCATAAATATAAAATAAATATTATTTGTTGCTAACTAGAAAACAATTAAGGTTTATAAAATTGTATTTGTGGCTCCTGGCATCAATCACCTAGACAGCGAATCCTTGGCCTGCCTTTTATCTATAATGATACATAATAGTCAAATATTAGTACCATAACTAGGGGGAGAAGCATTGTTGGCTAGAGAGAATGATTTTCAGCATAAACAATAAAAGAGGAATATGAAAATAGATAAAATATAGAGGTAAAATCAATAATGCAATAGCATCTTTATCGGTATCAGTAATCCGCACAGATGAAGGAAAATAATTGTGTGCAGAATAGCCTCGGTAATGAAGCAACGACTAAGAAGCAGCCCACGTGGCAACCAAACTCGTAATAACCATCTGTATTAATTAAGGTTCTATCATTGTTCTGCAATTTTGTAGATCTTTATAGCAGCCAACAAGAGAAATCAGATTGCATGTTTCTTTCCCCAATTTTTCACATTCAATATCTCTTCATCATCATAACTCTTTCTTAAGCCTCCCTAGGTTTACTCTTTGTTTATGTTATTATACGCACACTATACAAACTTTGACTGGCTTAGTTAGAGGATAGGAAGTGCAGCTTTCGCGGCCGCATTTTTTTTAGCGATTCGATTCCCGGTTTAGCATCAAGTATTTTTTTGTTAAATATCTATTTTACTCCATGTTGTCTTTCATAGTGAAATATCTTTTATATAAAAGTAAAGTATAATATTTTATTAGTAAAATACTGAAGATGAAAAAAGTTCAAATTTAATTCCCGTAGATATGGCTGTCCATACTCCGAGCCATGGCCGAGTGGTTACCAAGTCGGCTTAAATGTCGTGGGTCCCGGGTTCAAATTCCGTGTCTGCAAATTCACATATTGTGTTTTTATGTGTTTGGGCCCAGAGTATGAATAAGTTGAACAAACGTCCTTTTCTCGTAAAAAAAATATCTATTAATACAACCTCCATTCTTAGGGTCTAACATGGTAAAAAATATGTTTCACTTACCAAAGCCAACTTTCCTTCAACGAGCACGATACGGTGCAACATGGCCAAATAAGTGCAGGCTAGCAATCTGTATTGATTGAACTGCGCTGAAATCGTATAGACCGTAGATAGTAGAGTTTTGTCGTTCCTGATTGCCCCATAGATATAAGATAAGTAAAGAGATAATTTTGCTTTCAAAAATGTGTAGGGCCTCATTTAGCAATGTTATATAGGATTTCGAACTGTATAACTAATTTGAGCATCGACTTCACAATTATTATCTTGCACCATGCAGTTCATCGTATTTAATATTATTTTCTATCAAAAGTGACTGAGTTGTACTTATACAATTTTAAATAATTATTAAAACTTACGAATTCAATAATATTTACGACTATATAACCATCTTGGTACAAATTGTATTTATCAGAGGTTTGTACAAGAATAAAGATTTTGGAGATCCACTGAAGTGTAAAATTATTCAATATGATTATACATTTTTTTAAATTTAACATAGGTAAACCATAAAATACATTACGACATAATTTTATTGTCACTAATAAAACTAATAACATTTTATTGCCAGCAGCTACCATATTTTTTAGCGATATTATTTATAGTGGCACCTGTCGACTAGCTTAAAAAGCAATAACTGTATGTTTTTCCGCTAATACCTACATAATTCGCGAATATTTATCTAATTATTCACAACCAGAAACTAACATTATTCCGTCCACTGCTATAAATAATTGTAATTTGATGCATTAATCTGGTTATGGATTTAATGGTTTCATTATTATTTCATAAATATCGATAAAAGTAGTCCATCATGCGGGTACCTACACCTATTATTAAGAAAAAATAGAACTACAATGACTAATATTATTTGGTTGATCTTGGCTCGGTTTTTTAATTTTAGAGTTCCAAATGCCGAGATGATGGTCTGTTTCTTCATCAAGAAATTCTCAAATTCCGGAATCAGATTTTCCACAATATTCATCTAAAATAACGTATCTCATATCGGTTATAAGGAAGTAGGTATTACTTAAAGAATGTGTCTAGTTAAATATTTATAATTCGGAGTACCGGTTAAAATATATATTAACGACATGCATAGCCACTTTAGTTAATAAAACATATTGGCCGGAATTCGTGTCCCGCTCAGCAACAACATTGTTTCAAAAGATTTTTTTAAATAAATGTATGTTACTGAAATGTCGGAACTAAGTATGTTAAATAATAAATGATACAATCTTACATCATGTGTACCTATTATTCGTTAATTATATTAAAAAATTGTTTAATTGAAAATAACTACCTAATATTCATTTTATTCGTAATAAAATGACATTTACATTTTACCACGTTTTTATTAGCTCGTATTGTTCGTCCAGTATTCTTGTTTGTCCAGTACAAATTTTTCTTGTTTATCCAAATCTTGCAATCGATTTTTAACTAACTTCCTGACTAGCTAGACATTTGAAACTTTTAGAATATATCAGAACACGATGCCAATGCATTCTTCTAATACTTTTAGCCATCTTTAAGCAGAATTGAATTCATTTTCAGTTAATTCTGTTTTGTATGGAAAGTTATTTCGGAATAAATCCATAAAAAGTAAAACACTATTATTGGTTGCTAAGGGGGTCCTAGCAACTAAATTATTATACGTGCGTTAATATGGAAATCAATATGAAATGTCAAAATGACATTTCAGTATTCTACATTTATTCAGTATCTCTATCAAGTACAAAAAAAAGTATTTATTAATACATAGAATTGTCAAGTTTATATGATTCAACAGAATTAAAAACGTGGTACTCGTATATAAAAAGTTCTTTTTATCTTGTAATTATTTATATTTTACCTGTCGGCTGTGAAGCACCGTGTAATGTCTTTAGTTGTGAATCACATTTTGGTTACGTTTATTATATAAATATAGGAATATTTCTATTTTCATAAAATTGTTTCTTAGAAAACAATGCTTACTGTATCTGTATTCAAATTTGAAGATAACTAACTAACTATGAAATCAAACAAGAAAATTAATAAACCTAAGCAATACTGTAATATGACAGCGACAATAGGAATTTAAATTCTAATGGATTCAAGCTCTATTCCATTTAAGTCGTTTTTTGGGACCCGGGTTTCGCCTTTCGGCATCTTCAGGCGTCGTGTATACTCACCAAAGGCAAACACACACACAACGATCACTCTTAACTCTACCTTATATAATAAATCAATACAATAAAGTAGGTAAAAACTCCATTACCTACCTATCGAGTCAAGGATCACAATACAAAATATACAAATAAATTATGAATCGTTGAAGTGTCAGTAAAAAAACCCCTATCTTATTAATTGCGTTTTTACCTACTTTATTGTATTGATTTATTATATAAATTAGAGTTAAGAGTGTTCGTTGTCAGTGTGTTTGCTTTTGGTGAGTATGCACAGCGCCTGAAGATGCCGAAAGGCAAAACTCGCGTCGCAAAAACGACTCAAATGGAATAGTATAAAACTTAAATCCATTATAATTTAAATTTAAATTCCATCAAGTACCTATCTTCGGTCATATTTATGTAATATATATAACGGTTAATATTATATGTCAATGTACATCAGCTAATCTTTTCATTTGAATATGATCAGAGAAGTCCCTAGACAAAATGCCGCCCGTAGGCAGCCCCAAAATGCTGCACCATTTTTATACAGTATTTTTTATCATCCATTCATGACTAAAATATCTAAGAAATGTGTTGTATAGATACATTACTATCAACATATATACCAGTATATCACTAAATCTAATTTAAATGCAATCTCTGCTTCAATAGACAATATTGCGAGTCCACGGTTTCAGATACATTTAAAAATACACCTGACGACTCGCGAGTGACTGGAAAAAAATTTGGATAAATTTTAAATTAGGTAAGTGAAGCGCCTAGTTTCAAAAGCCCCTAAAACGATTTTAGGTACTTCTGAGAAAAATGAGAAAAACGACTTTAGGTAGTTTTGAGAAAAATGAGAAAAAATCATATCTATTAAATCTGTGAACTTTATGTATTTATTTTTTAATTCATTACATTATAAAGAGTATTTTTGGCTTTCCATTTTAAGGGTATTTGAAAAGCACACCCAACCATTTTAGCGGGTTTTGAAATTTACCATAATTTTTGATCAAACGTATTGACGGTTTCTGGCGTTTTTTAAAGTTCAATCTTTAGCCACCATATAAGTAAAAAAAATATCAATCTAAATATATATCTAACTCAAAAATTTTCAAAAACCGTTTATGAAACTAGGCGCTTCAAGTATGTACATTCATATTATTCGAAAATCTTTACATGTCATTGCTGATTTCAAAAAATCCTAACGAAAGTAAACTAGACATCGCGAACTCGACAAAACAATACTGTTCTGTTAAACTTTATATGTTAATTAATATGTACATTTTGTTTCTAATCAGTGAGCTGATTTTCTTAATGGGAAGATATTTCCGTTATTACCAAGTTTAGGTAGCTATTTCTATATATACCTAATGATTCACCTCGATTTGACGCCCTTCAAGTTACTGCCGCCCCCAAGTGACGCTCAATCTGCCTACCCCCACGGGACATCATTGAATATGATTAGATTTAAGATAATTTTAAAACTTATTATTTATTAACATAAAACATGACTTCCTTTTCGTATAAAAGTCAATATCATAAATATCAAGTTCACGTTTTTCACATGAGTTCATTGCGCTCTTTAAATGAAGTTGCAAGAGAATTATTGTTTTACCATAAGCACCCACGTCAGATTGATCGGAGATATTGGAAAAAAATCTCGTTCATAAGATAAGACGTTAATTACAGCGTCCCACGTGCCGAGTCCCGGGCCATTTACCAATCATATATGCAAATTAATTGTGTGTTAATTGGTCGGTTCGCACGTCGAAGAGATCATGAACGGACCGAGCAGTCAGCCACCCACCCGCGGAGTCGGTGTTTCAGTTCTCTGCGTGACTCCACATTTACACGGCCTCTTAGCATATCTATATAGGATTTGACATAGACAATTACAACATTATACTTATTATAAAATCTTAGACCAAGTGGGAATACAAATATTGACCGATGTAGTTCATATTATCATGATACTCTAAAGTTGTGATCAAATTAAGATGCATGCCACGTCACTGTCACGCTGTCTTTGCGAAAAATTTAGTCTATGGTTTCGTCATTTTGCCGAATATTTTGAACGATCACCACCTCTCTAAATTCAATTATAGAGAGTGCCAACTCTAATGTATTAGTATTTTTAATTACTATTAATTATTCATACTAATTTTAATTAATTTTAACAGTTTCTACGTGTGCGTACGTTAAAATTACTTGCGATATTATATGCATAGATACTCGTAATATATTGAACAGAACCCAACAAAACTGCTTGTAAATGTTCATCGATAATGCTTGATCGTTTTTGTTGATATTCATTATTGAAAATGTTTGTTCACACTATTATGTAGGTTGACCCAAAAATAACTTACATTTTTCGAGCAGAATCTGTAAGTTGTTTGAATTTTTCCGAATTAATAGTTTTGTAAAATTTGCAGATTTCTTCTCGACACTGCTATTAATGTATATTCAAATTTTATTTAAAAAAAATGCGTTCAAATGTAGAAAAAGTAAACGTTTTTAGAAATACGATTAAAGGTCGTGGGCCCCACAGAAATACTTGGCGGGCCGTAGTTTGCCCAGGCTTGCAGTAAAACAACATAGGTAATTTGCATTTGCTTAACAATATGTGTGTGTGAGAGGGGGGGGGACTTGTCTCTGATCCTGCACGAGGTGGGCCTGTGACGGACAATCCTAAAATAATAAAAAGAGTGATAATTTAGAAATTACTATTTTACAGGGGAGGATGTGTTATGCCACAGAGCAGGGAGAATGGCACGTACAGCTTACGTGGCTCAGTGGTAGTTATAGGTGGACAGCTGGCGCCATATGACTCTATTCTCAAATTGACCTGTCCACCAGGTTATGCGCCTTCTAATAATGGAGTCAATTTCTGTGATGATACTAAGAATGACTGGTTTCAAGAGTTAGCAAGATGTCAGAGTAAGTTATTAAGCGGACTAAAATATTCGGCCATGTAAACATGTTGTGCCAATAGTACTAAATAAATTGATCTACTGGTGTTTGTGTGATACTCGTATAATAATATGTGAGAGATTGAGTCTTTATGAAAATATTTAAAATTTACGTGCACAGTAATCAATATCATGTTAGAAAATAGTAATACATGAAAGATATTGAGTTACTATAATTGGGCATTACATTTTTCGCATTACAAACACTTGATAACGATTCCAGATCATTTTTAGTATGGTTGATTTAAGTACTTACGTAACTATGCAGATACAATTGAATATTGACAATGCAATGACGGAATTGGATGCATTCATTGATTATACATTAAATAAAAATGGTGACATGCTCTTGACGTTTTCCTTTGGTTACTTACTGCTATTTTCGACCATAGATAATAGACAATATTATTATCAAAACGTCATGCAGTTGTCGATGCAGTGCGGTTCAACGTGAGGTGACCTCATTGTTGGTTTGGTGTTCGGCAGATTTTCCAAACTGTAAATGTTCGTTTAAAGGTTCAAAATGTGCTACGGGATGGGAGCATCAGTCTGAAAACATTTTAAACACCAAAAAACGATATTACACACTTTTTTTCCCGTCGCGGTAGCTTACTGTGACATCACGTGATAGTCCGCAACATGCACCATAATATATTTCGCGCTTAACAGCCCTATATTCTTCCCCAATGATTATTGTAATATAAATAAATGGAAACATCAAATAATATTTCAAGTTCAATATTAGTTGACACTTTGTTTTAATTCTAATGAATTAATTGATAGTGCGATGTCCTGACCGGTGGATTAGTCACCTTATAAATTTATGTTTATATTTTAATTCCCTGGCATTTGCAATAAACGGCTATAATAGTACTATGTATATCTGATACCAACAAGGTCTACTCAATAGTCCACCATATTTACAACTTTTTACAAAATTTCGTACAAACGATAAAGTGCGTTGAAATTGTAAGGATTGTCATAATAACTGCTTTTGTAGGTCGTATATTACACGTAATATTAACAAATAAACAAACATGTTATAAGAAGATTACCACCACTTATTTAAATGTACCGTATGATATTTTTCTGTTAAATCAAAACAAGTAACAAGATTAATATTAGGAAAGAAAATTTGGCATGGACATTAATTACAGAGATATCACCATCTATGCTGTAGCTATTTTAATTAAAAATATAAAACAAAAAGATTTGTTATAATATTAATAAGGCACTGTTCGTGATTCGTGATCAACCCACTGCTTATTTTTGTGAAGAACGTCAAAATTATGATATGACATGACCAAACCAATTTTGAACATTTTAAATACAAATAAATTCGACGCAAATAGCGTGTAAGTACCTACTTTATCATTATGAATAATCTAATGTTGACTACTGTAAGTCATTTACAATATATCTAAATATATAAAGTCAAGGGCAACTCTCTCAACTCTAACTTTACTCTACATAAAATCGACAAACATTATAAACCTGATGTGGCCACATGAAAATATAACTACCTAACTACTGAGAATAACTCATTTAAAAAAAAAACAATCCTTGATTTCGACCCACCGCCATCTTTAGATTAATAAAGCCTGAGCATAACTTTTTGCACAAGCAACGAGTGGTCCACCTTTCAGCTGTCAAAATCAAATCCCAGATTGCTTGACATATTGATTCGCCCTTTCTCGTTTCAAATTAAATTATAAAAAATTATCAAATAAAATATATTAACTATCAGTGTTATTAATAAATAATATACATTCTTGTTATTCATCAGCTCAAATCAGTCGCTTTGGATTTTGTTTGATAAATATTATTTAAAAAAAATGTATTCAGTTGAAAATGTCCCTCTGAGGCGGACGAAACCGGTCCTAATCTATTGATTAAAAGTGGAATAAGTACTAAAAATTGCGTTTTATTAAATAAAATCAACAATACAATGCAGTTCCACCATGAATTGACAGTTAACAAAATAAAAGAAGTATCAATTACATGTACTTTTATAAGTTTTTAGTTTAAAAAAATATTACAATTGTCCTTTTCTTCTGAAAGTAGAGTCATTTACTTTTCCTTGCTGTACGTACATCCAGTTTCAAATAATTAACCAACTTATAAAATTGCATCATCATTCTGCGTATGGCTAGATTACCATCAATGTTTGCCTGTTAGATAAGTAGTAGATACTAGTAAATAAACCAGTGTTTCCCAAAGTGCGGTACGCGTACCCCTGGGATACGGAAAGAGTTTGGTGGGGGTACGCGCTCCACCAGGTTTTGGCTGTGCCTGGTGCAGGAAGCATTATTACGGCATCAATACAACATCCATGCTAGAAGGTTTATCGCATGCGAAAGAAGAGCAATTATTGTTGGAATTAGCTTCAGACGGATTCTTGAAAAATAAATATAATGGGTGTATTTTAACATCATTCTGGTTGCAAATGCAACATGTGTATCCAGTTTTAACAGAGAAAGTCATGAAATACATCTTGCCTTTTCCAACTTCATATATACGAGTATTATGTGAAGTTGTCTTTTTAGCATTTGTAGACATTAAATCAAAAAAAGGAACAGGCATTTGGATGTGGAACCGCATCTCAGATTAAAATTGACAACCAGGGAACCAAATCAATACGTTAGAGGATGAACCACGGAAGTCACGTGGACTTTTGTTCAGAAGAGTGATGACAGAAAAACACATAATGTAGAAATACCACTAAGCAATAGTTCACCTATAGATAATACACGGAAGTCCATATAGGTATAAATTATTTTTATTTCCTGTGCATCATATTATTAATAATTATTTTATTATAAGTACACAAAATATTTCAGTAAGCCTAAATATGAAAAGGAATTATATATTTATTAATTTACATGAGTACAAGTTTATTTGAAATTTATTATTGCTCTAGAAAAAAATCAACGCAATGAGAATAATTATTCCTGGTCATTCTCCGAGACATCAGTTGATGAAGAATTATGTGGAATTCTATCATAAAATTCTTGAAATTCTGGAGATATCCATTGTTTCATAGTTTGCAGATCTTAACCGGACACGGTGGTTTTGCCTCGAAGCTCTTGGCCTAATAGAATCTCCGACTTGTTTATGTGCCGAATTGCAGGATGCCGATCACATCCTCTAGGAGTGTCCCCATATTATGTCGGTTGAAAGGGAAGAGCTTTTCAAGTCAGTTTGACCCTAAGTTGGACTGGTCGGCCATTGCGACTTGGTATCTATGGGGAAAATTTGTCAGCTTTAAAGAGTTTGCGGCGTTTTACGGCGAGCGAGAAGGTCGGAGGTCCACAGTTTGGAAATCTTCATCGGAGAACTTCGCTTTATAACGTAGATAACCAGCGCCATCTTAATATATAAATAAAAAAGGAAAAAAAAGGTGTGCCATCAATATTCTTTTTTCGAACCACAAAAGAAGCTGAAGATGATGCATACAAAGAGCAATAATTGTTTATATCATTTAACTCCATGTTAATAACTTTAAAAGGCTTGTTTCTTTTACATGTCTCCACAAACTGAACCCAATCCCATGGAGTAACAATCTGCATACGGTTCAGCATCTTTTTTGACGTTCTGTTATAGAGTGGTCAGTGTCTATCTCCATATTGTGTGTATGGCCTCGTAATAGGAATTTGTGATTTATGATTTTCAGCGTAGGAATGGTTTTCAGAAACCAGGTATATGAAAAAATAATCATGATATTCCTATTTTGGCCAGGGCAATTAATTGTTATACCAAATCGTCAGCTCTTCAATATTTGCTAAAACATTGCTAGATTCCCATTTCATCAAGCAGCAGCCGATCTTATTGCCACCCCTTCCACTTTTTATTTCATCCACATCAGTGTTGTGTCTCACTCACCACTTGCATCATCGTAAATTGTAAAATTCAGAGTCTACAATTTTCTCAGATGGAAACTTTATGGAGTAGATAGACACTTCTCCAAGTCAACCATTATTACTTTCATACTGGTAATTTTTTCTGTTGCAAGCCCCCGGGCTGTCCCCGGGGTGCAACGGGTTAAAACTGAAATTCGAGACCCCGACCACGCACTCCGGCTCTGATCCGTCCCCGGGGTGCAACGGGTTAAAACTGAAATTCGGGACTTCGACCACGCACTCCGGCTCTGATGCCACTACATAAAATTATTGTCCGTGAGTGACGCATTCCGATCTACGCGTAACACGTCGCCCGCGCCAACCTGGCGGTTATTAGTTTTTCTAATCTAACTTTGCCATTTGACCTCCGATTAAGCTGAAATAAACGCCAATATTTTTTAAATGTATACATTCTAGCGACATTTTCAATAAAAATGGGGGTTGCAGCATTAACTTCCGCGTTTCAAGACCTTGTACGCGGCGACCTTTTTCCGCAAAAACCGTAAAACTGTCCCCGGGTTGCAACGGGTTAAATCTGAAATTTGAGACCCCGACCACGCACTCCGGCTTGTCAGCCCTGTCTACTGTCCAAATTTTGTCGAAATCCGACTGCGCGTGTGGATTTTTACAAAGAAAAACGAAAATTATAGTATAGATAATACGTTGGACTTCCGTGTTTATGGAATTATTATAATAGTTCATTAACATTTTTCTTAGAGCATAAACATCGTAAAAATGACACCTGTTGTTTATGCACTAAAGAGAATTGGACTTCAGTGATTTATTAATTAGCTATATCGGTTAATTTACTACTTATGGACTTCAGTGTTTCATTCATTTGTGTAATGAAATAAAAGAAAATTTTCTGCATATTTAACTCAGAAACGGTAAAAACTGGACTTCCGTGGTGAATCCTCTAATGTACAGAAATTAATTATGATGTTCTGTCTTCTCATTGATTATAATGAATGTTATTTATAATATAACTTCTATCTATATTTTATTATGAAAGAATTTTATTTTTCGTTTATTATTTTGTTTATGTAGGTACTAAAAAAGGAAAAATAAATATATTTTGATTGTTATTAAAGTAGATGCAATTTTTTTGACGAGGGGTACTAAATTATAAAAGGGGTACACAGATGTCGAAAGTTTGGGAAACACTGAAATAAACCATACCTATCATTGCGGCAAGCTTTGTAGAAATGTACTTTCATTTTTTGATAACGCTCTAGTCACTTAATTTGTTTGTTGGTAAAGTAATTATTGTACTAGGATACTTTTATAATAATTCTTGAATAAACCCACACCTCAAAATCGGCATGTCCTTGCTGTCGATATAAACCCTGGACATAATATTATACACATAACCATAATAATTATGATTAAATCTATTCATATCACCATATTGATAAACAAAACGAGATAACGTTATATGGCTAAATATTATTTGAAAAAGCTTATTTTCGCATAGAAATAACTATATTTAGCTTAATGGCGACCAATAGAGATGTTTATCTACGTTTATTATAAATATATTGAGATAAATATACGTACCTAGTCGATATAATACAACATCATCTGTATACGAAATTGTTGTCAACATTTTTGTGTGATCGTAATATTCAAATATTATAAGTACTTTTTTATTATAGTAATATCAGAAGAAATATTTAAAAAAAAAAAAACATTTTATTAACACGCAATTATTAATTTTTTACTTAATAATATCTTTAAAAACCTAATAAATATAATAATATACCTAATATATATTAACAGACAAATTTAATCAAAACTAATAGCAATATACAATATTTTCCTTTTCAGCTATATGCCTATATAATATATAGTATATAATAGGTGATAATAGTATTATAGTATGAAGATTCTCACAAATGTGTGAGAAAAATAGAATATATATCTAGCAATTAAGTAACTAAAACTTCTTATAGTAATTCAATGTCTGTGTTTTATAAATTCATCTTTTATAATTGGTCAAAGCACCACAAATTCATCTAGCAACAGTTCGAGACAAGTTTTTCAAATGATAAAGTTGAGATCAAATTCAAAATAAAATATACCAAAAAACAAATGAAAATAACATTTAGTGTTTTTTATGAAAGTCAGTTAATTTTAATTAATGGTGGCCATAGTAGAAACCATGATCTTCTGCTGGAGGTTCATAATGGTCCGTAGAAAACGCGGCTACCTGTGGAACAAAAATGTGCTAAAATTAATGTCACCATTTTAAAAAAATACTCTAGGATTTATAACGTTAACAATATAATATTGTTATACTGGACGAGTACATATTATAGTCTAAAATCATCAAAATTTCCCGACTATGATTGGCTAGTCACGTCAATGGAGTATGATGGAAGGATGGAATACTCGACTCATTATTCTCACACTATACCACATTTGATCTCATATGTTGCAGTACCGTAAAGTGTTAGGTATTATAAATAACTTGATTGTAAATGGTCTGTTATCACTATTATCACATTTGTAAATTACTTAACGGTATTAAGTAATTAATTACTAATCAATTATTATGGTCTACCTACCAATTACCTATTGATAGTAAAAAATACAAAAAATCTTTTTATAATTAAATAATGTTTATAGGTAGTACTATGGTAATAGCGAATTAATCGAAAGTTATAAAGAATTCTTAGTGTTCATGTCATGTCGGTGTCAAAGTTGCATGGATGTATTTAGACGATGTATTGATTCATATGAATATCTGATTAAGGTTGTCTCTTTGCACTATATATAATTATACAAGTAAAATCTACGCATGTGCTTGGAGTCGGCTCAATGATTATCTATTGCAGTTTCCTCTGACAAGTGGAATAAAGAAACACGTTGCGGTGCAGTACCAATGCGAGGCAATTCGACGTAATGCCCTCGTAATATGGATGACAAGTGTTACGACACCATCTTGACGAAAGGGAAAATACTTCCGTGTTTGGTTACGTACCCGTTTATTTTTTATTGAAAATTGTGGATAAGAAATTTTAATCGATTCATTTAATGAATATATTTGTCGCTTCGTTATATTATTTCATTCACTTAGATACTTACAATAACACTAATTAAAATTAAAATAAACATAGCCTAGTTTATTATAAAATTATTGTGCATTAAATTCTAAAGGATTTAAGTTTTGTACCATTCCATTTGAGTCGTTTTTTGCGACCCGGGTTTCGCCTTTCAGCATCTTCAGCACTATGTACACTCACCAAAAGGCAAATTTACAACGAAAACAATTAATTCTAACTTATATAACAAATCAATACAATAAAGTAAGTAAAAACTTTATTAAGTCAATAAAAAATATATAACAAACAAATTATGAATAGTTGAAGTGTTTCTAAAAAACCCCCTACCTTATCAACAATAATACACTCGCTAAGCATATATAATTCGTCAAAACCTAATAATAGATCATTAGTAATTATAAACAATAAACATATACACTCAAGAGGTGTAAAATCGTCCATTCTGGGAACAATGGTAACGTATTGGGAATTAATTAAGTTAACTAATGAGATATATCTATGATATCAGTCATACACGTTATTAGTTAAACAATTAATATTAAATAATATTCTTACATGATACCTACTTTTTTCGACTTCTCAAAAACGACTCAATTGGAATAGTACAAAACTTAAATTCAAATTCCATCAAGTACCTTCGGTCGATAGTATTAATATTATGGTGCATTATATTATAAAATGGCACAATTCCAAATGCCAAATATGCCAGAACATTAGTACGATATACAATTAACTAGTAATATTACTATTTGATTATGTATACCTAATACAACACATATCGATTATTTAAACAATCTACAGATACTTGTCATTATTCTGATGGTTTCTTAATTCATTAATGGATTTCTAACATTTCTTTTTTTATGAAAACGCAGAACGGCCGATTTTTCATTGTGAGTGGGTTCAGTAAATTATCTTTTATATCAGTATTAGTTTTTTTTTATCAATAAACTGAAGGTTCTCAGTGAACTCAGTTGAAACGATCAACAGGTGCAATAAGGGTAGATTAGTGATGAATTAATGAATTGCTGTTATTTACCTTATGCAGCTGCGGGTGTACAGCGTGTCCGCTTTTGTGGACAACTGCGTTAAATCCGTTGTGGTCATCCGCCGAATAATCCACGGTCCGCGTCGAACCGTCAGGCTCCACTAGAGAATAACTTCCTGACAAAACAAAAACAATTCACTTATCTATCATGTCATTTACGTACGCAATGCCTTATATAATACTCAATAATAATTTCGTGTAATATTTCATCACAATGGTGTCGAAACAAAGTTTTTGTTAATTCTACAATATTGTGATAAATTTATGTTATGTAGGCTTGTCTCTTTCTGGCTTTAATCGAATCTTGATAACTATCTAAATATAACTCGATAGCGCAAATATATAGCTGTCATATTACAAAAACATTGTTTAAAAACTATTATAACTTAAGTTCTATCACTAACAGTGAAAATTTTGGCAGCTAGATTCATTGCGTCTTTTTTTTGAGCCGCATGTGATACTTTCGTCAGAAAGTTACAGAATTTAAACAAATAAGTAATATTTTTCAAAATTTTACATTTATCAATAATAAAATCACCTGGTAACACAAATAGGTATATTACTATACTTTAACTTCAAGTGGTGATTTATCGCACACTCTCGAAAATGGCGAATAAAACCTTTAAATATACCTCTATAGTGAAAGATTTAATTGTATACATGTTTTTTATTATTATTTCAGGGAGAAAACCTGGCATAAAATGCGGAAAAATAGTACATGGAAAAAATATGTAGCTTTTTCAACATATTTTTTTACTTGGCGATTGCTTAACTATAAATTTATAAATTGCATCCGAAATAAAAAAAAATATCTTGAAACTGATTGGTTTGATTTTTACCGAGAGCCTCAAAATCAGTCAGTGCCGATGATCTACACTTACCTTAAATCACCATACAAGCTTGATAATTACTATTCTTTTAAAATGAATTAATCATTGTGAAATATTTTTTCTCATTAAAATCATTTATTCAGTTTTTTAGGAATCTTTCGAACGATTAACTCAGATAATCTTAAATGAAAAAATAAACCCTTACAAATTACAATAATATTTTGACCGGCTTTAGTTATACACACGCCTACCTATTTCTTGATAACTGTGACTGATTGCTATGAAAAGGTGTTGCAATTTAAATCTGATTTAAATAAAATGAAAGATATAGATATAGAAAGGTACTTTTTATTATTCTTGATGAAAACAAAATTGTAATATTTTTCTGAAAACAGTAAGTAGGTACTGTACGGAAGTGATAATTTAATTATAAATTCAATAGAATTGTTATATGTAAAAAATAACATTTTGCAATATTTTAAATGATTAAAATTGCATTGATAAATTCTACGTTTTATTTTTTTAATAATTCATACCAGCATGGCTAAAACTACTGTTAAATTATTTTTATAACCATTATAGATCATGTGTTATTTGTAATTTTTGAATTAAAAACGAATGCAATAAAATAAGTAAAGTCTTCACCTTTGACAACATCGCCGTCCCTCTCCTCTTGTTGGGATTTAATGTCCCCTGTGTGTGGGTCTTTTACGCCATAATTAAAACTGTATTTGGGATACGCCTGTAAAACATAAGCAATAAAAACTTTTTATCCCGAAATGATCAAAAAAATTTGATGATATGATTTTTTTTCATATTTCCATATTGTCGTGTCATAGTATATTTTGAATTTATATTACACTGTCATTGTAAATTTTATTTGAACAAATAAAAGTGTCAAAAACGGACAACTTAACTTCTTTTAGATTTTACTGTCCTTACCGATCCTAAATCATCTTGACGTTGTCTTCGTCTCAGTTGAAATATAATATTATATAGTAAAGTTATCGAATCATTCAATTGGGCTAGTCGGTCATTGCAATACGAGGGAAAACTACACAGCTTTACATCATCTTATGATGAGAAATTCGATTTATTTTTATTAAGATTAGCCATCAAATTCAATCATCAAAAATGTGGTACAACCTCACGGATTCCTCCTTCACTCTGCACAAATATGCATTTTACAAGGCTGACTCGTAGATATGTGAAAGTGTATCCTTTCCCTAATCTTCGAGACTATCGTGTTAGGGTAAAAGTAACAAACTATAAATAGAAATCACACATACTCTAGTGCAGTGCGACCAATGTATTTTGAGGATGCGACTAACACTCTGTATATACTCACTCATAATGGGAATGGACGTGTAATGGGTGATAGTGATAGAGAGAAATAGCAATTGGGTACTCATACTTACATCGGGCTCATGATGAACTGGAGCGTGCGCATATTCATGACCACCAAAAGAATATCCGTCTATTTCAATTGGAGAACCACTGACCAATGATAGTATTACACAACTGAGGAGAATTACCGTCTGAAAAGATTATTTACATATAATTATAAAAAAAATGTTATTATTGTCATAATGCATCAATGCTGTAATTAATAATATTTAAAATATTAGTCTGAATCTTATATTAATAACAGATATAGGGAAACCATATTATTGAAACATTAACATTTGTTTTTAATATCAGTAATATACTTTGTATTGTATATTTAGCAATAATCACGTTAAAACTTTTATTGAATAACAAAAAAGTTAATATATTTGTTTGTAATTCGTATTCAAAAAAATGTACCAATATCGACATTAAAATTTTCAAACCTTCATTTTATTCTGAACTGAGAAACCAAAATACTTATATCACAGAAAATGTAAGGGATCGCACTCGAGTGTTTGATATGATAGATTCTTAAAGGCTTTTCCGCAACAGGCTTTTATATATAGCAATTATCAAAATGGTTCTCCCCTCTTAATTGTTTTCAAAGACAAGTGATATACTTACGCGCGTATGTGATAGCTTCAATAAAACGCATATTATGCATTATGCACGTACCCAAGTATCGCCGTCTATTTTATAAGAATACAGACATTGATCAATAAAGAGCTAGGATCGTAATTTTGGAAAATATATTTATAAATGTATTAAACTCGTATCTACTGCTACAAAGGACAAGTGACGTACACAGGATTGTCTAACATTTTTATTCAATCACTAAACATACTCTTTTATTTTGATAATATTGAATTTTAATGTTTGTTGATTCTTGGCATAATTTGAACATTAAACTGATATTCGAAAGCAAAAAATTATCATTTTGATGTTCCCCAAAAATTTACTGCCGCAGTGTGCAAGCGAAAAATTGAGATCATTATCAAATATTTTACTTCTGCGATATGTTTACTGTTTTATTTCTACTGGATTACTCTTTAATGAAATGACATACTTACCAGTGTAACTTATTATTTATTTGGCTGTCCACTCTAACAATTATTTAAAATTTTAGAAGAGACATGCATTCATGTTTTCAAACATCTTTTATGAACCACATGGTAAATTAATAAATATACAATTAATATTGTTTTGTAATGGCAGTGTTTATTAGTTTTATCATAGTGAGTAAGCAATAGTAAAGTTATATGAAGAAGTTTATGAATCTAATCCGCACGTGCAATTTTATCGTCCGTGATGGGCTCTCTATTTTAGTAATCAATCATGTATATTGTAGTACTTTTCAATTCAATATATAGTTTCCTGGTTGAGTCATTTCAGTCAGATTTTCTTATCATTTACCAGTGACCTTGCTTCTTTTTGCGTGAGGCATGCATCCTGTAATTTCTCTGAGGACATCATCAGGAGGAATTAAACCGGATATTTCCAATCGCCATTGAACATTTGGAAAGAACGACTATGTATGCTTCCCTTGATAGATAACGGCCTTCTCACCTTTGAGGAGCACCGCGTACCTGTATGTGCAGGTCAAGAGGGTGGATCTCGGCCAGGACAGGGAGTGCGTCCGTGGAGGTTGAACGGTAGGCCTTGATAACTGTCAACAACAACGCCCTGCACTGCCCACTTATAATAATAGATTTAATCCTTACACTTTTGTAGATATGCATACCTATACCATAAGCTAGCAGTATAGGCAGTTATCAACAGTTCTAAAACATCAAAAGCCCAATGGATGGGAAAAGGTTGGCTAGGGTTAACATTTCATTTAGAGCAGAAATCAGAAATCGTGGCTATTTGAAACATATGTGCGATTCTTCAGAATCATTTAATGTGAAAATAAAAGTTCCGTATTTCTAAAACTTGTCAAAATACAGCCAAAAATATTACAATACCTCCATTAGCGTGTATTATTAAATTCTTGGATGTTAAGCTGAAGAGAATTTTTTCTGTGAAAGTTTCTGGAATTCAATAATCGTGAAGCGATTCTATATTCTATTATTTTAAGCCAGGAATGAGTTATGGACCTCCAAATTTATACGTTTTGATACTGAATATGAAAATCTGGAGAAAGAGAAGTAGAACCTTATTTCACAACGCCAGGATATATACATATTAACGATTTTCAGAAAGCAGGTGTTTTTCTTCTTTTCATGTTTTGCTACTAATTACGGCCAAACTCTCGAAGCTATCATCTATATTCTATGCCACTATATCATATATAGATGAGGCCCCTGCTCTGAATGCAAACACGTATTTTTAAAGAAAAGAAAATATCCGTTAATTTCAGCAATCCGCAAGATTACTTTACGTAAAAAGCGTTAAGTATTTGCGCGTACTTGTGCGTAAGAATTTTACATTACTTATATAAATGCATGTGTACTTTAAATTATTTATTTTGAAATAACTTGATCCTTTATTGACTAAACTGTGCACACGTTGATATTTTATATAAAATAATATTAATATGAAACTTTCTTTAATCAAATTATTAGGCAATAGCATACAGCAGTAACCACGATATAATTATTATTGCCATAATACGTCACTTTAAAAAATATAATATTATGGGTTAGAATTAATCGCACATCGACAAAAAAAATTAGAAAATAGTTTTTAAATAAACTAATTAATAATACCAAACAAATGTAACGTGTCACATTTTAAAAATATAAGTTAACTTAGTTTTGACAACTAGTCACATAGAATAGAGAGCAAATTCACAAAGTGAAACAATATTTCACCAAACAAAATAATTCTAAGTCTATCTATTGTCATGTCATGTTTCAGATCTGTCAAATAAAGTTAATAAACTATGATAATTACTGTGGAAATTGTTGTTTTAATAGCCATGAGGAATATAAGATAATATGGATAGATATAATATTTTTGAAGACATACAAAATACCAATTATATATACAGGACTCGAAGTGGGCAGGAGCGCACCGGAACGCCGTTCTGGTTCATGAAATGCCCAATATTATCGCTATGTCTTGTGGAAAAAATAATTTGATCAGCTGAGCTAGGTAGATAAGTATAACAAAGAAATCTAACAAACTATTTTTTTATAAAATATAGGTAGGTGCCTACATAAAATTGATAACTATGTTAATAGGTACTTATTTTCGGTAAATTCTTGAGCGCTCCGGTTCGTATTTTTTTCATTTAGAGCGCTGTATATATATAATAATTATGACCTTTCATCAAA
Organism: Rhyacophila brunnea; assembly: GCF_057557595.1. Lineage (NCBI taxonomy): Eukaryota > Metazoa > Arthropoda > Insecta > Trichoptera > Rhyacophilidae > Rhyacophila > Rhyacophila brunnea. The sequence continues at coordinate 58,326,461 of NW_028232965.1, read as the reverse complement.
TTGATCATTTCTTCTGAATGAGTTTGTTCATATAAGAAACTAGATAAGTATTTATTTAATTGTTAAAATATATATACCCCATATAATATACTTTAAGGTTGTCCTAAGGCACGGAATATGAGTTAGAGCAGTGAAACGAATTATATTTATTCCAAGAGTCATAATATATATATATATATATATATATATTAATTATGTGCCTGTTTAGTTTCATCACGGTGATACTATGTGCACTTCTCACACACTCTTTTTACATTATCATGTTGATGTATTTATTAATAAAGAAACATAAGTATAAGTAAATAAAAATTAATAAAACAATGAAAATATGAATACAATACATATCCCTAGGTACACGAAGAAATAGGCCAACTCATCTCACTTCAACCTCTGAGCATAAGAAAATCATGTGGTCACACTCTGTTCATCGGTAGAATGCTGCATCCTCCGCCTACGCCCATGTCAATCCTACATCACGTAGCTCTTATACATCCAATAATTATATTTATTTTATATAAATATGTTCACGTTAATGGTTAGAACTGACATTTACTAGAAAGACATTATATTAATTAAAATAAAATAACATTTATATTATGTGGATCAAAAAGTATGTAGGTACTATATATACATTTTTTACAGTTTCAGGGGCGGAGTGAGGTTATACGACATGTTATGGTGAGTAGGGTAATTATGAACTGTTGTTACGAGTTACGTTGCTATGAAGTGCTCAACATCTCTAATGTAAAACAAGTGAAAGTAAGTTCACGTACTAAGCAAAACTGACAGACGGTAAGTAAATAAATGCATTCTGCGTTTATCTTGTTGCAACGAACAGAGCAGAAGCTCATTCAAATGCAGCACACAACCGATGAAAGAGGATCGCACCAACACATTTTAATATTAAATTTATACAACATCGCATATAGTTAGTACCTCCTGCTTACTGTATTAACTATAACTAAATACTAACTAACTAAGTACCTGCTTTTATGTTTTATATATTATATCATTGTTGTCTCGTCAGTACATCCCAAATTATCTTTAGAACAAATGCGTGCAAAAGACTTTGTATATAGTTGATTTTTACATTTACTAAATTACATAACTTGACGATATGGGGTATGGGGTATGGGGTATGGGGTAGTATGTTAGTACGCTTAGAGAGATATTTTCAAATGATACAACAACAAAAACAGTGTCACAATGTACAAACTAAACCATTATATATTTAAATTTAAAATTTATTATCGTATTTGACCATGTCCGATCCTAATAATATCACATGGGCCTCCACAGAGTAGAGGTGTGTATTGACAAATTTTGTTTTTACGAGAAATGGATGTCAGCCATTTGCTCAACCTATTAGATCCATTCATACTCTGACTCATACACAAATTGAAAAACAATATGTGTCAAGACCCAGGATTCGAACCTGGGACCCACGATGTTATAGGCCGACGCTTAAGCCGGGCTCAGATATAAACAATCTTAATCTTATATTTATTGCATACATAAACTTTATAATATATTATTGTTCAATAATTAAAGCTGTATCAGTTTCGTTGACAATGTCCCCTACACGTATAAAACCGGTCCTGATTATTTAGAATGTAGGTATTTGTATACGGTATTATAATATATTATAATGATTAAAATAAAATGCATTAATTATTGCATATTCCAGTGACGCCCATGATGGCTTAGCTGGTAACACGTCGGTTTATAATGTCGTGGGTCTCATGTTCAAATCCTGGGTCTGGAAAATACACATATTATTTTTCAATGTGTGTTTGGAGTCGGAGTATGAAACTATTGGGTTGAGCAAGTGGTTAACATCCATTTCTCGTAAAAACAAAAATCTGTTAATACAAACCTCCACTCTGTGAAGGCCCATAAATTATCTTCCTGTGATCGAATATGAATATATCCACTATAATAAGTACCAAATACCTACATATTATGTTTTATTTTAATTTTATAATTTACAATGTATTTCCACTAAAAATTGTCAGTTATAAATTATTAGGTTGATGCATAAGTTCTTGATATTTTAAATGTACTAATTTGTAGATGGTGTAAACGGTTGTCTTTTTTAAAAAAATATTTTTCCTTAAAAGGTACATCCTCTACCTGATTTGGCCAGTTCTTTTTCAACAAGCGATCGTGTAACAACCCCAAAAAATAGCAATGGCCCAGAATAAAATTTATTTATGACATTGCATGCTTTATGAGTTCAAAAAATGATGTAATGCTACTGCCGCATTTGAAAATATGTGATCTGTGTGGGAGGAAGGTGTGGCGAAAAGCCGAACGTGTTCTTTTTAGTTCAACAAGTCTCGTTCTGGGAATCTATCCTTGGAAGACGAACCCCGCGCTGAACGTCTCATCGAAATTTATAACGAGGATCTCAGGGATGTGGTGAATGCAAACCCTTTAATAACTTCAAGAGAAATTACAGATAGGCTTAATATTGACAAATCAATCAATATTCGTCATCTCTTTAGACTGGGTATGGTGTATAAGCTTTGTGTTTAGATGCCACATGATTTGTCACAAAGGAATTTGCTTGAAAGGTTGACTATCTTTGGATCAGACAAAATCAGGATCCTTTATTGGATTAAAATTACAATGGTTGATGAAAAGTGGATTGTATATAACAATGTTACATGAAAACGACAACGGTCAATCCCTGGAGCAGCATCCCACTAGAACCGAAATACACAAAAAAAGAAATGTTGCGTGTGTGGTGGGTAATATAGTATCATTGGTGGTGGAATATTCAAGGCGTTGTGTATTATGAGCTTTTAAAATCTAAAGAGACAGAAAATGGTGTGATACCAACAATTTGATAATTTAAAGCATATTGTGTGGCAGCAGAGATGGCGGGTTTGGGTCGAAATCCCGAAGGCCAAAATCCCGAAGGCCGAAATCCCGAATGCCGAAATCCCGAATGGCCGAAATCCCGAACGGCCGAAATCCCGAATGGCCGAAATCCCGAATGGCCGGAATCCCGAAGGCCGAAATCCCGAAAAATAAAAAAATATAAACAATAATAATTTTCAACCAGCGGTACCCAAATAGGCGGCTCTTTAACTTGCGTGTGTAATTTACCGAGATAGTAAAAATAGTTTTATAAAAACTATTATTAATTATGGAATCAACCATAAAAATTATTTTCAACCAGCGGTACCCAAATAGGCGGCGCTTTTTCTTGAGTGTGTAATTTACCAAAATAATAAAAATAGTTTTATAAAAACTATTATTAATTATGGATTGAAGCATAAAAATAATTTTCAACCAGCGGTACCCAAATTGGCGGCTCTTTTTCTTGCGTGTGTAATTTACCAAGATAATAAAAATAGTTTTATAAAAACTATTATTAATTATGGTATGAAGCATAAAAATAATTTTCAACCAGCGGTACCCAAATAGGCGGAGCTTTTTCTTGAGTGTGTAATTTTACAAGATAATAAAAATAGTTTTATAAAAACTATTATTAATTATGGAATCAACCATAAAAATAATTTTCAACCAGCGGTACCCAAATAGGCGGCGCTTTTTCTTGAGTGTGTAATTTACCAAAATAATAAAAATAGTTTTATAAAAACTATTATTAATTATGGATTGAAGCATAAAAATAATTTTCAACCAGCGGTACCCAAATAGGCGGCGCTTTTTCTTGAGTGTGTAATTTACCAAAATAATAAAAATAGTTTTATAAAAACTATTATTAATTATGGATTGAAGCATAAAAATAATTTTCAACCAGCGGTACCCAAATAGGCGGCTCTTTTTCTTGCGTGTGTAATTTACCATGATAATAAAAATAGTTTTATAAAAACTATTATTAATTATGGATTGAAGCATAAAAATAATTTTCAACCAGCGGTACCCAAATAGGCGGCGCTTTTTCTTGAGTGTGTAATTTACCAAAATAATAAAAATAGTTTTATAAAAACTATTATTAATTATGGATTGAAGCATAAAAATAATTTTCAACCAGCGGTACTCAAATAGGCGGCTCTTTTTCTTGCGTGTGTAATTTACCATGATAATAAAAATAGTTTTATTAAAACTATTATTAATTATGGATTGAAGCATAAAAATATTTTTCAACCAGCGGTACCCAAATAGGCGGCGCTTTTTCTTGAGTGTGTAATTTTACAAGATAATAAAAATAGTTTTATAAAAACTATTATTAATTATGGTATAAAGCATAAAAATAATTTTCAACCAGCGGTACCCAAATAGGCAGCGCTTTTTCTTGAGTGTGTAATTTTACAAGAAAATAAAAATAGTTTTATAAAAACTATTATTAATTATGGAATGAAGCATAAAAATAATTTTCAACCAGCGGTACCCAAATAGGCGGCGCTTTTTCTTGAGTGTGTAATTTTACAAGATAATAAAAATAGTTTTATAAAAACTATTATTAATTATGGTATGAAGCATAAAAATAATTTTCAACCAGCGGTACCCAAATAGGCAGCGCTTTTTCTTGAGTGTGTAATTTTACAAGATAATAAAAATAGTTTTATAAAAACTATTATTAATTATGGAATGAAGCACAAAAATAATTTTAAACCAGCGGTACCCAAATAGGCGGCTCTTTTTCTTGCGTGTGTAATTTACCGAGATAATAAAAACAGTTTTATAAAACTATAATTAATTATGGAATGAAGCCCAAAAATAATTTTCATTTTAAATATCTTTTTAGATGGGTAATAACCTAATCATAATTATCAAATGCGCTTGTAATACAAGCCTTGTATATTGATTATAGGTTTTATCGGAATTTGATTTCTGATGATGGACAGTTCAATGTGGTCTTATCTGAGAACGAAAGTGATAAAGCTGTCTTTTATTAATAATTATCAGGTATACATAACATTTTCATTAGCTTTGTTAATACGTAGTCATGTTCCAAACTCAATCTGTAAGTTTTCTTTCTTTTTTCAACCATGTCCGATCCAGGTTTATTTTTTTACGAGAAATGGATGTCAGCCACTTCCTCAACTCATTAGGTCCATACTCTGACTCATACACAAATTGAAAAGGCAATATGTGTACTTGCACAGACCCAGGATTCAAACCTGGGACCCACAAAGCTATAGGCCGACGCTAAAGCCACGCGGTCATTGTGGGAATAGTCTTAGTTCAATAAAAACAAATACGTGTAACTGACAAAGTTAATATGCATCATTTATGTCAGATCCTAACAGCTCACTTCCACCCTTCACCACTCTAAAACCTAGCATCCAATTAAATAACATTTTTTTGTATTTTAACTAATCAATATGTACGTTTCTTAAAACTCACAATTTAAAAAAACCGTCGTAAAATGTGCGCTCGTTCAACACCCGTCTTTGATTATTATAGGTATCAGATTTTATCGGTATTTTTATCACTAAAATGTAGTGTGATAAGTTTGTTGAATTTAATAAAAATATTTTTGAATAAATCATACTTTCTATATTTCATTTTTGAAAATCGTGAAATCTCTTTTATTTATATCAAATCTAGCTTAACACTGGCGACCTTTTCGAGACCCAGGGTCGACTTGGACTAGTAATGATATGAAATAAATATAATTATGTACAAAAACGTTAAAGAAAATTTAATTTTATCGCAGTGATTCCAAACCTTTTTCATGTCACGGCACACTTTTCAAATTATAATATTTTCGCAGTACATTGAAAAATACTTAACATGTTGGTTGACATATAACTTCATTCGGACTTTCAAATTATCGTTTTTTATCCATTTTTTAATTTAATAATTAATTTAACCACATCAGAGTTTTGACCAACTAGATTACTAGAGGGACATTTTTTTTAATGTATCATATAATAGCGATTTCACATTGATTTTATTGAATTGGTAACCATAAAAATTATTCTGAATGATAGCAAATATAAACTCTTCCTTATAATCATTATCTTTACTGACTTATTATGTCACACTGTTAATTGCATTTTTTTTAAATAATACAATCAACATAAATAATATTAGGTTATTAGTTTCAAAGTCGGTAACCTTCATAAATACTTTTATTTATATTGTTCTTGACTCAATTTCTGTGAGTACAATTCCATCGTACATATGTATTGTCATAAAATATCAAATCCAGCTCCGATTGTTAGTTAAATAGAATTAAACAGGAAATCGAGTGCAAAGTTGAATACATTCATCAGGCTCCATTTTTTATATATATCAACTCTATACATGATTTTTTATTAACTCTTATGACGTTAAGGATATTTTATTTTACTACTCGCTTTTCCTAATTGATCATTAATATGTTTGCAAAAATAAAATATTCTATTTGTAGTCCTAAATGTGCTTGACAGCTGTTGTTTGCGAGTGTCTCAAAATGGTGGAATATGCAGGTTACCAACTTTGAAATCAACAGCCTCATAATATGCAAAGCCATTGCTGCTATATTCTACAAAAACAGTGAACTTTCAACATAAAAGATAATTCACCAGGGAGAAAATGCTAAAAAATGATAAACATTCATCGAAAATATAATATGCTATGGCGTACATATTTTTCACAGTACAGTTTTTTTAATACCAAATAAAATTGCGCCACAAGCGACATCTTTACTTTAACATACTAGTAGTATAAAAAAAATGTGGGAAAAGTTTATTTTTACTTTTTGTCAGAATTTCTATGATTTATAAAGAAAAAAGAATGAAATTCTGCAGTATATTTCTTAATCGTTTCCGATACTCGTTTGGAATCACTATTCCATGGCCCTACCAAAGTTTTTGGTTATAAACATAATCTAAAAATGTGCTTCATAAGGATTTAATTATATGTATCCATTAATTATTTTGTTCATTCGATAGTAAGTATGATAAATTGTATGAAGGGTTGCCAACTTTTATTCAGATGAATGAAAGTTGAGAGCCTTTTAAGCTCTTCTGGGAATGTTTTTTTCCGGGACATTTAAAAAAATTATGTGTATTGAGATAGAAAATTATTTTCTTACTTCATTCCATAATTAATAATAGTTTTTATAAAACTGTTTTTATTATCTTGGTAAATTACACACGCAAGAAAAAGAGCCGCCTATTTGGGTACCGCTGGTTGAAAATTATTTTTATGCTTCAATCCATAAATATTAATAGTTTTTAATAAACTATTTTTATTATCTTGGTAAATTACACACTCAAGAAAAAGCGCCACTTATTTGGGTACCACTGGTTTAAAATTATTTTTGTGCTTCATTCCATAATTAATAATAGTTTTTATAAAACTATTTTTATTATCTTGTAAAATTACACACTCAAGAAAAAGCGCCGCCTATTTGGGTACCGCTGGTTGAAAATTATTTTTATGCTTTATACCATAATTAATAATAGTTTTTATAAAATTATTTTTATTATCTTGTAAAATTTCACACTCAAGAAAAAGCGCCGCCTATTTGGGTACCGCTGGTTGAAAATTATTTTTATGCTTCAATCCATAAATATTCATAGTTTTTATTAAACTATTTTTATTATCTTGGTAAATTACACACTCAAGAAAAAGCGCCGCTTATTTGGGTACCGCTGGTTTAAAAATATTTTTGTGCTTCATTCCATAATTAATAATAGTTTTTATAAAACTATTTTTATTATCTTGTAAAATTTCACACTCAAGAAAAAGCGCCGCCTATTTGGGTACCGCTGGTTGAAAATTATTTTTATGCTTTATACCATAATTAATAATAGTTTTTATAAAATTATTTTTATTATCTTGTAAAATTTCACACTCAAGAAAAAGCGCCGCCTATTTGGGTACCGCTGGTTGAAAATTATTTTTATGCTTCAATCCATAAATATTCATAGTTTTTATTAAACTATTTTTATTATCTTGTAAAATTACACACTCAAGAAAAAGCGCCGCCTATTTGGGTACCGCTGGTTGAAAATTATTTTTATGCTTTATACCATAATTAATAATAGTTTTTATAAAATTATTTTTATTATCTTGGTAAATTACACACTCAAGAAAAAGCGCCGCTTATTTGGGTACCGCTGGTTTAAAAATATTTTTGTGCTTCATTCCATAATTAATAATAGTTTTTATAAAACTATTTTTATTATCTTGTAAAATTTCACACTCAAGAAAAAGCGCCGCCTATTTGGGTACCGCTGGTTGAAAATTATTTTTATGCTTTATACCATAATTAATAATAGTTTTTATAAAATTATTTTTATTATCTTGTAAAATTTCACACTCAAGAAAAAGCGCCGCCTATTTGGGTACCGCTGGTTGAAAATTATTTTTATGCTTCAATCCATAAATATTCATAGTTTTTATTAAACTATTTTTATTATCTTGTAAAATTACACACTCAAGAAAAAGCGCCGCCTATTTGGGTACCGCTGGTTGAAAATTATTTTTATGCTTTATACCATAATTAATAATAGTTTTTATAAAATTATTTTTATTATCTTGTAAAATTTTACACTCACGAAAAAGCGCCGCCTATTTGGGTACCGCTGGTTGAAAATTATTTTTATGCTTCAATCCATAAATATTCATAGTTTTTATTAAACTATTTTTATTATCTTGGTAAATTACACACGCAAGAAAAAGCGCCGCTTATTTGGGTACCGCTGGTTTAAAAATATTTTTGTGCTTCATTCCATAATTAATAATAGTTTTTATAAAACCATTTTTATTATCTTGTAAAATTTCACACTCAAGAAAAAGCGCCGCCTATTTAAGTACCGCTGGTTGAAAATTATTTTTATGCTTCAATCCATAAATATTAGTAGTTTTTATTAAACTATTTTTATTATCTTGGTAAATTACACACTCAAGAAAAAGCGCCGCTTATTTGGGTACCGCTGGTTTAAAATTATTTTTGTGCTTCATTCCATAATTAATAATAGTTTTTATAAAACTGTTTTTAAATCTCGGTAAATTACACACGCAAGAAAAAGAGCCGCCTATTTGGGTACCGCTGGTTTAAAATTATTTTTATGCTTCAATCCATAATTAATAATAGTTTTTATAAAACTATTTTTATTATCTTGTAAAATTACACACTCAAGAAAAAGCGCCGCCTATTTGGGTACCGCTGGTTGAAATTTTTTTTTATGCTTCATACCATAATTAATAATAGTTATTATAAAACTATTTTTATTATCTTGGTAAATTACACACTCAAGAAAAAGCGCCGCTTATTTGGGTACCGCTGGTTTAAAATTATTTTTGTGCTTCATTCCATAATTAATAATAGTTTCTATAAAACTATTTTTATTATCTTGTAAAATTTCACACTCAAGAAAAAGCGCCGCCTATTTGGGTACCGCTGGTTGAAAATCATTTTTATGCTTCAATTCATAAATATTAATAGTTTTTATTAAACTATTTTTAAATCTCGGTAAATTACACACGCAAGAAAAAGAGCCGCCTAGTTGGGTACCGCTGGTTTAAAAATATTTTTATGTTTCAATCCATAATTAATAATAGTTTTTATAAAACTATTTTTATTATCTTGTAAAATTACACACTCAAGAAAAAGCGCCGCCTATTTGGGTACCGCTGGTTGAAATTTTTTTTTATGCTTCATACCATAATTAATAATAGTTTTTATAAAACTATTTTAATTATCTTGTAAAATTACACACTCAAGAAAAAGCGCCGCCTATTTGGGTACCGCTGGTTGAAAATTATTTTTATGTTTCAATCCATAATTAATAATAGTTTTTATAAAACTATTTTTATTATTTTGGTAAATTACACACGCAAGAAAAAGAGCCGCCTATTTGGGTACCGCTGGTTTAAAATTATTTTTATGCTTCATCCATAATTAATAATAGTTTTTATAAAACTATTTTTATTATCATGGTAAATTACACACGCAAGAAAAAGATCCGCCTATTTGGGTACCGCTGGTTTAAAATTATTTTTATGCTTCAATCCATAATTCATAATAGTTTTTATAAAACTATTTTTATTATCTTGGTAAATTACACACTCAAGAAAAAGCGCCCCTATTTGGATACCGCTGGTTGAAAATTATTTTTGTGCTTCATTCCATAATTAATAATAGTTTTTATAAAACTATTTTTATTATCTTGGTAAATTACACACTCAAGAAAAAGCGCCGCCTATTTGGATACCGCTGGTTGAAAATTATTTTTGTGCTTCATTCCATAATTAATAATAGTTTTTATAAAACTGTTTTTATTATCTCGGTAAATTACACACGCAAGAAAAAGAGCCGCCTTTTTGGGTACCGCTGGTTTAAAATTATTTTTATGCTTCAATCCATAATTAATAATAGTTTTTATAAAACTATTTTTATTATCATGGTAAATTACACACGCAAGAAAAAGAGCCGCCTATTTGGGTACCGCTGGTTTAAAATTATTTTTATGCTTCAATCCATAATTAATAATAGTTTTTATAAAACTATTTTTATTATCTTGTAAAATTACACACTCTCGAAAAAGCGCCGCCTATTTGCGTACCGCTGGTTGAAAATTATTATTGTTTATATTTTTTTTATTTTTCGGGATTTCGGCCTTCGGGATTCCGGCCATTCGGGATTTCGGCATTCGGGATTTCGGCCTTCGGGATTTCGGCCTTCGGGATTTCGTCCGGCACCCGAGATGGCAACACCGGCGACAGGCGGAGAATATAAGAGTAGAAAACCATAGCAACCAAAATCAACAACCATATTATACAAGAACGATCGCAACGAGCACGAAACGAATTATTACTTTTATTACTATTATACAATCAAATATAAAGACATTGAGCATTAGAACGATTATTCTAAAGAGGCATTAATTAAATTTGATGAACAGAAAAGGCGTTATTTTTCATCAAGATAATGCCAGACCACATGTTGCATCAATCACCCAAAGAAAATTAATTGACTTGAAATGGGAAACTTTACAGCATCCCCTATACTCCCCGGACTTGGTACCTAGTGATTAACATTTATTCCGATCTTTGAAAAATTTATCTTGATGAGTTTTTTGCCCGAAAATCCGAAAAAAAATATAGTGATGGAATATATAAATTAATTAATAGATAGGAGACAGTCATATCTAACATAATCTAACTATGAGCATTGCGTATTGGATTGAATATGTAAACGTTGTTTATATTTTTCATAAATAAAGTCTTTTATTGTTAAAAAAAATGGCAAGAACTCATGCATCATCCTAATATTATGTTTTGTTTTTATTTATTATCGTTTTAGGAAATGGGTACGTTCAACTCTGACTTCACCGCCTCTCTGCCATGTATATCCATCAATCCAACGAGTCGTGGTCCTTTTGTTAATATTGACTGCACGACGGTATTTTTCCACTCGCTGAGTAACATATCTAGCCCATTTCCATTATAGAAGTGCCTACCAGATATTTGTGTAGTACCTCTATACAAATTAATCAGCACATAACCAGCAGTAGGTATGTGTTATTTCCTTGGACATGTAAAGAATGTAATATTTCCTCTCAATATGGTTTCTATCATTATTCTATAACATATAAAAGTATCCGGACAAATGAGACTTTTCCAAAATACCCCACATAATTTGTTATAATATATGAAATCCCTAGTTATGCAATACTGTTACTCGTTAGAACAATATAAGAATGAATTTGAATCCAATGTTTCTCACGGTTTATCTTTTGCACCTGCACAGATTCACTACTTAGGTACCTGATGTTTCGAAATGTACGTGCACGATCACACTATTTATCCAATACTCTACCTACTGACTTGTATGAATATATTATATTTAACATACTATTTATTAACAAGCTTGTGGCGATTATGCAACAGTTTGGATATGTAACAAAGATGATCGACAAGGAAGAGACAATAAATATTTGTTAATTTAGGTATTCTGTATATCTAGAATACCTACTACAAATAAAAATGAATTGTGCTTAGCCAAAAAATAATCTTCTTATGCCGTGTCCACACTGGCAAGCTCATTAAACTTCGATTAAAATAGTATTTGCTCAAACAAATTTTGATAATTATCGTGAAATTTAATGAGGTTGCCAGCAACTTGTTACCAATGTGGACACGGCATTAGATACGATTTTTTTTTATAAAACCTATCAAAATACTCTATTTAGGTACCTACCTATTAATAGAATAATCACTGAGAAAGTTCATTCTTATTCTAGTTAGTATACATAATACAGGTACGTTATTAACTAGTCGAATCAAAAAAAGTTCTTCTTTCTAACTTTCTGTTTAGATATAATTTTGCTGTTGATTTAATAGCAATTAATTTATGTATGTGCTTTTTTTCAGCTATCCCAATAATTATCTACATAATAATAAATGGTATAACCAGTTGCTATTCTCGTTATGTACATAATACTATAATCTGTGCAATAGCCAATAATACAAGCTGTTCGATGAAAATTAAATAAAAGAATCCCAAATGTAAATAAATGTAAAAATAAGATTGATTATTTTTAATACCGGAAAAGCATTAAAATATCTTTGTACAAGAAAAACATTCCAATGTCAATCAGAGCGGCGTTCATCTTGACAGCGTAATAATAATATGTGATTGGCATCGCGTTGTTTTAAAGAGAATTTAAACAAGCTAATCTTTTTTATTATATTAATATAGCATTAATATCGAGGTGCATGATGATTCTTTAATATTATCTATGTAATACACTTAATTATATATAAGTATATACGTATGATTATAATATCTGGGTTGTCACGTAATCATCATCATCCAACCATGTCCGATCCTAATAGTATCATATGGGCATCCACAGAGTGGAGGTTTGTATTAACAGATTTTGTTTTTACGAGAAATGGATGTCAGCCACTTGCTCAACCTATAAGGTCCATACTCTGACTTGTACACAAATTGAAAAACAATATTGTTTACTTGCCAGACCCACGACGCGATAGTCGCATCGTGCGTGTAAACTTAATTTCAAATATGATTTGTGTTATAGAACCTAATTTTAATTAATGAAACTATAATAAATAAGCAACAACTTGAAAAACTCTCAGAGACATGCCTACTCAATAAAAAATCAATAAAAAAATGTTGGACCAAGTGAGATTAAAACCCATGTATACAGTCCGTCTGGGGGTTTAGCCTGACATGCGATTTATTTAGGCTCAAATCCCACTCGATGCTAATTGTTTTTAAGATTTTTTTATATCGTCATCTCAATACTACAACCAGATACCTCTGGTTTGGTCATTGTTGGGAAAATGAAATTTAAAATTGATTAACATAAATCTAGGCTATAATTATTATTTAAAATAAAAATGGAAAATTGTGCTTGTCTAATTGGGAACAATTAAATAATGGTCAATTGTATGCAAAAATATTGTAGATATATTAATTTATTTATTTAATGCATTTATGGTTTCAAAGTTATCTAATATTTTCAAACACAAAATTGATACATTTCCAATTAACTTCTGACTTAGCTAGTTTTATCATTTTGTAGAGAAGGAAATTTAGAATCATTTTCAATAGCTTACTCAAAAACAGTGAAAATCAAGTTATCTAGTTGTAGTATTGACGTGACGATAATAATATGTACCTATGTTACTTACTGATGTTTTCTCGAGTTGTATATTTTCAATAAAGAATGTTATATTCTTAAAACTTCTGTAATAATACACATAGACGTGAATAAAATTAAATATATTTTTATTTAAACAGTTTTAATCATCTCCGATATCTTATAGGTATTATTAATTATTAACTAAATGTTAAAAAAAAAAACGTATTTCTTGGGCAGAGCACAGGACGAACCAGTCAGTCCAGATACTCCAGATAAAGGGAGTGTTTTTTTGACAATGTGTCGGAGCCGCATTCTGCAGTTTTTGGACATATTATTCGGTGCGGATCAGATCACCTGGAAAGACTGGTAGTTTTGAGTCTTAGTTGCGCAGAAGATGACTACATTTAATGGTGGCCACGATCATCAGCCATGAGGAAATAACCGAGAAAAGTGAAGAGACATATAAATGACTTTCTAATCACCTTTCATATTTTATCAAAGTGATTTTTTCCCGACCATGTCCGATCCTAATAGGATCATATGGACCTCCACAGAGTAGAGGTTTGTATTAACAGATTTTGTTTTTTACGAGAAATGGATGTCAGCCACTTGCTCAACCTATTAGGTCCATACCCTGACTCACACGCAAATTGAAAAACAATACGTGTACTAGCCAGACCCAGGATTCGAACCTGGGACCCACGGCGTTATAGTCCAACGCTTAAGCCGCGCGGCCACCGTGGGTGTTTCAAGGTGATTTACCTGATTGAAAAAAATCAATTAAATAAGAGAATAGTGTAGGTACAAATAAAATAAAAAAAACTTTAAAATTTAATTTATAGCACAAATTCTGGACTTCATATAAAAGCAGTTACGGTATATTTAATGCTCTACCGCAGGTGTTTGGAATCAAAATAACACTGTCTGTTACAATATAAAACAAGATGTCTGCTTTTCGTCAGATTTCAAATAAAACGTTTAATGTATCATCACACGGCAGCGAACGGGCGCATCTACGCACCTTGTTACAAGAATAACCGTCGTATGTTTCTTTTAATAATATTCAAAATTGACTGCATCCACCATGGTGGAGAAAATTAACACTGTTTTGTGAATCCATATATCGATCGGTCGTTTTTCAATTCCAGAGAGAGATTATGAACATAACTTAGTCAAAACGTTTCTGAGAATTGACTCATTAAATTTATATAAATATTACAAATCGCTTCCGATGCTTCGACGCATGCCAAGTTTTTAATTATAAACTCAAACTGTATTGATCAGTTGAAAGAAAATTTCGGTGCGTGTTTAAAATAATTTGTGATAATGAAAAGATGTGACAAGCGCTCAATATCTATCTCACCGGTTAACTTTATACTGTCTTATAGTAATTTATTTGTCCAATTTTACTGTACAATATTAGTAAGTATGTTATAATAAATTTTATTCGATTTTGCATTAGTTTATTAATTTAATCAGATTTAAATGAAAATGATAATAAGTACACATATTAAATCATTGATTTATTTTAAATAGATTATTTAAAAAATGTGAATGGATTGTGGATGCAAAGATACTGAAACTGGTGACATCGAGTGCTACTTCGAAATTGGTAAATAAACTTTTTTTTTAAAAAGACAACATCCATGAAAATAGTATAATGATATTTTAATAGTACCAATATTACCACGTTTTTATTATCTCGTATTCTTGTTTGTCCAGTACAAATTTTTTCTTGTTTGTCCAAGATTTGTATTGGACGATTGAAGATTTTTACTTCCCGACTAGCTAGACATTTGAAACTTTTAGAATATATCAGAACACGATTACAATGCATTCTTTTAATACTTTTGGCCATCTTTAAGCAAAATTGAATTCATTTTCAGTTAATTCTGTTTTGTATTTAAAATTATTTCGGAAAAAATTCGTAAAAAGTAAAACACTATTATTGGTTGGGGGTCCTGCCAACTAAATTATTAATATATACGTGCATTACTATGGAAATCAATATGAAATGTCAAAATGACACTTCAGTATTCTATATTTATTCAGTATTTTTATCACGTACAAAAAAAAAGTATTTATTAATACATAGAATTGTCAAGTTTATATGATTCAACAGAAAATTTAAAAACGTGGTATGTAAAAAGTGCTTTTTATCTTGTAATTATGTTTAGATTCAGATCCCATGGGTTTTATGGAAGTTCTTGCGACATTCGCATCGATTCTTCTGTTGGTGTTTACTCTGCCGTTTTCTCTATGCGTATGTTTTAAGGTAAGATTATGATCCTGTCATTCACCCACCCATATTTGCTTCTGGTTAATTTAATTAATACTATATTATACAGAAGTTGCTCGATGAAACTTTAATTTAAACTCATCAGAATTGGTAAATATCCATTTTTGGCAAGACTACCCGTGTTTACCTTTCTGCATCACTACTATTCGATTAACAAAGACAATATTGAGATTATGTTTATATACAAAAATGTGAGTCCGATTCTCACATGCATGTTAGTTTATATAACATATCATTAGTAATTAATAAATCAAACAGGAAAAATAAAACGTATTTGTCTTTTATTGCATGTAAAGTTCAGTGACCCAGGATTAGATCTAATGTTTTATTAGTCAATAAAAATGAATTTCGGAAAGATGTATGACCTCACCGAAAAATACGCCTTTGCCAAATTAACGATTGTTTCATCAAGATTGACTTTTATTACTGATTTCACCGTTAATCTTCTAACGATCTCGGCTCAAAAGGGCAGTGTTAGAATTCAAGTTGCTTTTTCAAAGATTTATATCAAAGCATAGAAACTTAAATATAATATCACAGCACGGAATTATTTTTCAGCACAAACAACTGCGCCTATTTCTAAACCAATTAAGCGCTAGTTCTTTATATAATATTATGAAGTGCGTAATAAACTTCCATTCTTAAATCGTGTGTATTTTTAGTACTGGATAAAAAGTAGATATTTAATTGTTACTTTTTTAATATTGTGTGTGCGCATATTGATAGGTTGTCCAGGAATATGAACGTGCAGTGATTTTCCGACTTGGCCGAGTACGAACAGGAGGGGCTCGCGGACCAGGATTATTCTTTTTGCTTCCCTGTGTCGATTCATACAGTCGAGTTGATCTGAGAACAGTGTCATTTGACGTTCCACCACAAGAGGTCAATATCTCATCTCATAATTCAACAAATTATATTTATAATTGGTTCACAAACAATAATTTCCATATACCTACTTCCCAGCCTTTTGAATACATACATATTTAATGTAATATGTTACTGATTCCATATTTAAATTAATATACTTACGTATTTTATTTATCGAAAGTTACATTATTACATTTTTTAGGTGTTAACGAAAGATTCAGTTACCGTAACTGTTGATGCCGTAGTTTACTATAGGATAGAAGAACCACTAAGTGCTGTCGTCAAGGTAGCAAACTACAGGTAATACTTTAATCGCAAATGTAGATGCATGCAAATAACACGATTTTTGCAAAAAATAATACATTTTTGTGATTCAATAATAATGAAAATGTTTATAAAGCTCACAAATTTTCAAATTATATAATATTTTTAGAATTTATTTAAAAGTATTTTATATATGTACGATGTACCTAAAGTATATTCATATTTCATTGCCAAGACAAAAATTTATATACCTAATAAAAATTCATCACTAAAAAGGTCACAAAAAATATATTTATTTGTTTTATAGAATGATTAATTTAGAGTTTTTCTATTAGTCATTCGACGCGTCTTCTGGCGGCCACAACATTACGCAATGTTCTGGGGACGAGAAACTTGGCAGAGATCTTGTCAGATCGGGAGACGATCTCTCAGGTGATGCAGTGTAGCCTCGATGAAGCTACCGACCCTTGGGGTGTCAAAGTCGAAAGAGTTGAAATGTATGCATTATAAATATACCTATATAAACTATATTCAAGTATTTAATATTAAATCATTCTAAAGCCTTGTATAATATACCTACATACACTTTCCGAAAAGAAAGTATACAATTATAGATTTAAATTTTTTCCCCATTTCTTTCAAACTCAACGCATGTCTGCATTTGCAAACATGTCTATAAAAATAAATGCAATTTTAACAGTCCTTGATATCGCAAAAATACACGCGTTTCAAAACGCCATTGATTTTTGAAGAGAAAATTCCACATCATCACGTTTGATTATCATTTCCGTCGGCGTCGTAATACAAAAATAAAAACATTAAAAATCTTTATTTGCAAAAGGTTTGTAGTAAATAATTGTAGACTGTAGTAAATAGTTTTTATTGACTTGTTTTCACGTAAATGTATAAAGGTATGCACTATGATGATTTTTATAAAGTCGATTAAAAATTATTATTGTATGAATTACCAATTATTGGTGAGCGAATATTCACGGAAATTTTATTTAAAATCCAGTTGACTTGAACATAAATATAGAAATATACGAAAATCCAAAAACATTGAATCTTCTTTAGATTAAGCCTTCTGTGGTCTCCATATAAAAACCACTGAATTAAGTTCAATTTTGATATAAGTGCCATTTTTTTATTGAAGAAAATATCACCAAGCTGAGTGTCCTGAGAGTTGAAATGAAAATTAAAGGTCTCAAAGCTTTGCTTCATTTTCGTACATTTATTGGCTCCATCTATTTTTAACGTTTTTACAAAAATCATAATATATTACGTTTAATTCACATGTGTTCAAAGTTATTTCAATTGAATTATGTTTACTAAGGCTTTGATAATCAAACATATTTAGTTTCAACTATCATCCGGTTAGATGTCTTAAAAGCCTTTATGTAGGTATTCAATTTATTTTAATCGAATAGAAAGGATGTCAGTCTGCCGACCCAACTGCAGCGTGCAATGGCGGCAGAAGCAGAAGCCTCAAGAGAAGCTCGGGCTAAGGTGATCGCAGCCGAAGGAGAAATGAAGGCTTCGAGGTCTCTCCGAGAAGCCTCTGAAGTTATGTCTGGTAACCCAGTGGCACTCCAGGTTAGTTGTTAATTTAATGAAATTATCACGTTTAATATAATCAACTATGCTACTAATCAACGGCTGTTAAAACCAGTGACGTCCCGTGGGGGTGGGCAGATTGAGCGTCGCTTGGGGGCGGCAGTTACTCTAAGGGCGGCAAATAAAGGAGAATCATTTGAAATATATAGAAATAGCTACCTAAACTTAGTAATAACGAAAATATCTTTCCATTAAAACAAATCAGCTCACCGGTTTTGTCGGGTTCGCGATATCTTGTTTACTTCCGTTGCCGTTCGATGTCCTTGGTGACCAGAAATGACACGTGCAGATTTGCGAATAATTAAAGTCTGATATTTTGTTAATAATGTATCCATACGACACATTTCTTAGATATTGGAAAGGAAGATAAAAAATACTGTATAAAAAAATGGAGCGGCATTTTGGCGCTGCCTAGGGGCGGCATTTTATCTAAGGACGACACTGGTTAAAACAATAAATTAAGAGTGATTAAAGCGCGAAATATATTATGGTGCATGTCGCGGACTATCACGTGACGTCACAGTAAGCTTCCGCTACGGGAAAAAAAGTGTGTAATGTCGTTTTTCTTGGTGTTTAAAATGTTATCAGACTGATGCTCCCATCCCGTAGCATATTTTGAACCTTTAAATTAAACGAAGGTTGGCAAAATCTGCCGGAATCACCAAAACAACAATGAGGTCACCTCACATTGAACCACACTGCATCGACACGTGCATGACGTTTTGAACATTTTTATCATATTCTACATGTGTACGCATTTTTCGAAGCATGTCAAAATCACGTTTTTTGTTTTTAGTCGTTGTCACAATGTATGGTATGTAAGAATATTGTCTAATATCTATAGTCTGCAGGTTGGGTTCTGTTCAAAATAGTATCTATGGATATAATACCGTAAGTAATTTTAACGTACGCACACGCAGAAACTGTTAAAATTAATTGAAATTAGCATGAATAATTAATAATAATTCAAAATACTAATACATTAGAGTTGGCACTCTCTATAAATAATTGAATTTAGAGAGGTGGTGATCGTTCAAAACATTCTGAAAAATGACGAAACTATATACTAAATTTGTCGCCGTGACAGCGTGACAGTGACGTGACATGCATCTCAATTTGATCACAACTTAACGCTCATCTCTCACGTTGGACTACATAAAATATGTTTAATCATTTTTGTACTCAGTGATGTACTATTATATTAGTCTATGACTACTACTCAGGTATACATGTCAATCCAACAATTAATTAAGTAAATTGGTGAAAATGTGACAAATCGTAATTTTGATCTGCATACCTACTGCAGTCATGATAAAATGATTTTATATTTATTTTTAAAACATAAATGTCCTTTGTTTACATTATGAAATTTATCAAGTACCAATGTTTATTATTCATTTGAGTTTATTTAATATAATAACAACTGTCATTTTTATGAGGGAGGAGAGGAATAAAGATCTTGGTAGGTACATAATGTAGAAAATGAAAAGCTGGTATTACATTAACAACGTTATAAAGCATTTCTCACGATTTTTCCATTAAAACTTCACACTCCTACTCAATTGTAAGTTTAATTTCCACTAGCTGTCCTTTTCTTACATATAAAAAATATGCATTTATTATAACACTATGATGAATTATCATAAAGTAGGTGAATGCTGAAAATATGATAATATAGGGTTTTCCTAAAACATACTTAATTTACTATTAAAGCATATTTTCTCATTATTATTGAGTAATAAAAGGTTTTCCGTTTTCAGCTCCGTTATTTACAAACACTGAGCACCATTTCCGCAGAAAAAAATTCGACGATAATTTTTCCGCTGCCGATCGACATTCTCCGGCCGTTCATAATGCCAGACAGCTCACTCAGAATCGGCAATGGAACAACAAGCCACTCAACTAATTATTAACGATTGCGATTTATAATGTAGAGATTCAAAAATAATCAAACTACATTTACACCAAAGATAAGTTATCTACTAAAATATAAACGGTTTCGGCTTATTTATTTTTATACATTCATATAAGTATAACATATTTTGTTAAATATGAACCTTAGTAATAAAAAAAAATCTGTGTGTGTACTTATGTACGCGTGTTAGAAGTTATACTTCTTTGGCGTAACAAAACAAAAACAAAACTTGTGATAAACTAGATTCTTTGACTAGCTCTCAATTATCTTGTTAAATTACACACTCAAGAAAAAGGACCGCTTATTGGAACGCCATTGGTTTATTTCTATAAACTTTAACTTATATTACTAAATTATATAATGGTTTCTCGTTGTTTTTATTTTTAAAGTACCAACTGTCACTCTTACGTTTAAACGTTTGTTTACGTAAGGAATTGCAAATGACCGACAATAATAAATTCGCTGCCTAGGCAACGGAACAATTCTAAACTATAATATTATACTGTATAATCATCACGATTCCTGTGTCATACTGTGGCGTAAAGGTAGTGCGTTCGGCTGATAACCGAACAATCGGTGGTTCGAATCCAAACGAGTGCGTTTTTTTTCGTGTGAAAAAATAAATTATGTGTTACATGTCACACGCCAAAAATACACTCTGATCTGACTTCCTAAACGCGCCAAAAGAAGTATAACTTCAAAAATATAATTATTACACCCTGTGAAAAACCATTAATACAAAAACATTTTTTTAATTTAAAATTTACATGTACACAACGTAATCATTAGTACATACAATTTATTTAACGAAGTGTCAGTTTTACTTGATTGTGTTGAAATAAATTGTTATAACTATTATTCGGAGATATAAGCTTAGGCTTAGATGAACTCCATTTGTATATCTGAATAAGATATTCAAACGTCACATAGAGTATTCAAATTCAAATGTATTTATTTTAAACAATATAATGCACATAACAAATTATAAATTCAAAGCATTCATGACATGACATAAAATAAGTGTTAACCATTTTTTCAAATAAAAATAAGGGCAATGTGAGTTAATAATACAATAAGAAATAAAATAACAAAAAATAAAAGTATATGGAAGCACACAGAGTAAACTTGGTTGATATATGTACCTATATGCTTTATTACTTTGCATTTTTTGCACTTTTTACTACACTGCTACGCCTCTTTCCCTGATTACCTCGCATAAAATTAAATCAAATGACATTCACTCGTATTAATATAATATGTAGTAATAAGAAAATAAATAGATAATATAATATGTAAAAAAAATATTTTTAGAATATATTATATCATTTTCATCCTAGAGCCGGAGTGCAAAGTTATAGAGTGGCAACTATACCACTATCTTAAAAAGGTTAAGTATTTAACTAATATGTTCTTCCAGTATCTACTAACGTGTGGATGCGCAATAATGAATATTACATTCAAAAGTGATATCAGTATCATCCAATCATAGCCAAGAAAATATCAAAAGGCGTAAAGGGCTACCAGAACCCAATGAATCAAAGAGGTAATTTGGAAGTACGTGACAACACATGACTATGAAACTAGGGATTGCAATACCGAATGAATATACCAATACCGGTATTTCGGTATTTCTTATTGAATACCGGTATTAATCAAAACATATTGTATAAAATAAAAGAAGTACCTACCTATCAATAAAAATAGCTATTAAAATCTATTGAAAACACTTTTTTATGGCACCCTAAAGAACTATCACTTCCCTCCATTTTGAATGTGAAAACAAACTGTCACTTTTATTTTTAGTATTCTTTTTTATCGTCTGCATTTTAGGGTTTGGAGGTATATAATTAACACACCGGAATTGTTTCGGAAACGACGAGTTTATTTGATGATAATATATACTAGATTACTACATTTTATATAATTTATTTTACGGTTGGCGAAAAGTGCGTAGCGCGAACGAACAGTGTTTTCTCTCTGCTGTCAAAGACGCTTCTCTCGCTCAAAACAAAACGGTTACACTTCCGAGCCGGGCACAAATGCGGGGTTGCCATTCGTATTTTTTTTTTTTGACAATGTTGCCGGTCAGATATTTATTAGACAGATATTAAATTATTTTATTATTTTCGCAATCAGCCGTTACTATTTGTTGGCTTCGATACCGATTCGGGCCTCTCAAGATACACAAAGACATCCCCAAATGGGGACCATACGGGGGTGTCACAAACGCACCTCTCCGGAAAGGCCCGAATAGGGGTCGGGCCAACTTAGGGCTGATTACGATAGCGCGTGTAACTGGACAGTGCGGCGGCTTGATAAGGGGTGGTTGCGTCTCTAGACGTTGAAGGATCGAAGCCCTCCCGGTACGTCGGAGGCTCGAGAGACTCGGATGTCAGCACTGTAGCATAGTGGTTCGCGGTTCCCGGGCTTACCGTAAAGCTGCTGAGAGAGGAGGGCGTCGCGCCCAGCCCTCTCAACACCCTCGGACCGTCGGCGACCGGAGAGACTCGGATGCAGCACTACGCCGCTTCGTGGGCGGTACGGGCGGATGCTGAGAGAGGACGTCGCACCCAGCCTTCCCAACAGCGACCGTCCGAAAATCAGTCGATCCCTCACGAAAATGAACACCGGCGTATTACTTGACCCCCTTTTTGCTCGCTTGCCCTGCCGTGGCTATCGAATTACTCGCACTGCACTGATATTATACTAATATAATATGCTAAAACTTAATTTAATACTTAAAATGGCTTTAAAGTTTATAAAAATAATTTTAAAAATATATCAGGGTCCGAAATGGACCGGAACGCCATTCTGCCTCATACAACCGCTCCGGGTTGTAAAATTTTCCACTTAGAGCACTGAAATAACTTATTATACATCGCTTCCAAACACAAAACACTTAAAACTAACTAATCTATGATGCTAATGGCTGAAGATGCTGCTTGGCTGCTATCCGCTGATGGAGGCTGCTTTGCTCAGCTGAAGAAGGCCGCTTTGTAGCTCTCTTCATCATGGTGCATCTGGGCCAGGGCTGATTGCAAGGCTCACAGACACGCTGCTGTTGACGAAGAGGGCTCAAGCGGCTGATGATGCAGGGCATTTGATGCCGTTTTCCCTCGTTGGAGCCAGGGTCTTGCCCGATATACTCGTCCGTGGGCCAATTTCGCTGGCGGATGCAGTTGGTCGGGAGTACATCGGGAGCCCTGACTTCGCAATCCGGGTGTTTCTGCTCTTTTCTTCACTGGCTTGGCTTTGGCAGCATCCTCTTTCTACTGCTTATTATTATACTTTTGTTGAGCGCCACCAGAGGCAAGCCTCTGGATGTTT
This sequence comes from Rhyacophila brunnea, assembly GCF_057557595.1. Taxonomy (NCBI): domain Eukaryota; kingdom Metazoa; phylum Arthropoda; class Insecta; order Trichoptera; family Rhyacophilidae; genus Rhyacophila; species Rhyacophila brunnea. The sequence continues at coordinate 58,302,646 of NW_028232965.1, read as the reverse complement.
CTTCCTCGCCGTTTCTTATTCCGGTGTTTGGATCTCAGGGTGTGTGTCCGGGTGAAAGAAATTCCACCTGCTTCTTGATTCCAGACGATCAAAATCAAGAAGCGTAGTCCCACGTTGACTGGGGCCACTTATCACTTCCTTCCATTTTGAATGTGAAAACAAACTGTCACTTTTATTTTTAGTATTCTTTTTTATCGTCTGCATTTTAGGGTTTGGAGGTAGATAATTAACACACCGGAATTGTTTCGGAAACGACGAGTTTATTTGATGATAATATATACTAGATTACTACATTTTATATAATTTATTTTACGGTTGGCGAAAAGTGCGTAGTGTTTTCTCTCTGCTGTCAAAGACGCTTCTCTCGCTCAAAACAAAACGGTTACACTTCCGAGCCGGGCACAAATGCGGGGTTGCCATTCGTATTTTTTTTTTTTTGACAATGTTGCTATTTATTAGACAGATATTAAATTATTTTATTATTTTCGCAATCAGCCGTTACTATTTGTTGGCTTCGATACCGATTCGGGTCTCTCAAGATACACAAAGACATCCCCAAATGGGGACCATACGGGGGTGTCACAGAACCTACCTACATTTATTATATTGTATAGATCATAATATTTAAAAACTGCTAATTTTTACAAATACCATCCAAGTCTAAGTACAGGAATAGGAAAATCTCTCTCAAATTCAACGTTTGTTGGATGTACTATCACCATTGGATCAATAGTTATAGAATAATTGGAAATATTTCCCACGAATGTTTTCTTTTTCGAAATATGTTAATTCATCATAAGTATATAAAATTTGAGGGATTTTGTTTTATTGTTATTTAATATTTGTTAGTTTCACTCAATATATTTGCGTTTTGGCAGCATTAATCTTATACAGTAAATTTAATATAAGTACCTACAATAAGTAATGATAAAATAACATTAAATTCATTATCAAAAAACATCAACGCGTATGCTTTCTTAATACCGAAAATACCTGTATTTTGGATTTTCGAAACCGCTATTTCGGTATCGATAAATAATTGAATACCGGTTTTGAAATACCGGTATTGCAATCCCTATATGAAATTAAGGATCTAGAGGAGTGCAGACAGCGAGGAGATACCCAAGATGATGACGATGACAAGATAATAAAACAAACTTACATTATCTACATCTGCTCTATAGCGTTTCCAATTATCATTATTTGTTTACTAAAGTTTCGCCCGCAATGGTAGTAAACTTAATTCCTGATTATATATTATTTAAACCCATGGGTAGTGGGCTTGTTTTTTGTGGCTGTAACAAATTTACACGTTAATTTTTCAATATGTCATTGGATGACTATGGACCTCAGGAGAGAACCTTATTATGGCCCGAAATAAATATATTATCTCAAATTGGCAACGCAATCAATATTCTCTGAGTAAGTACTTAAGTATTCACTAATTAAAAGCTTATGTAGTCATTGAAATCATTAAATTTATTATTGTTTTATGTGTTGTTGCACATTTATATTTGAATACTATTCAAGAGTACCTAATAAACTTTGTTAAAGATTTTGCTATATTTTTAACGATCGAGAATGACTGTTTTGAGATTATCAAATAATTCTACATTTTCTTTTTCTTTTTTGATCATGTATATTGGTGCATATGGACAACACGGTCTTCCCAGGCCATGTTAGCATCCCGTAGCTCCGTAGTATATACTATATGGATAGTAAATATATAGCTGCTTTCTACCTTCCGGAATCAGAATAATTCTACAGCCATGACAATTTTCATAATATTGTAAGCACAACATTATTTGGCCTTAATCTTCTGCGCTCACCCAATGTACCGATAAATCCGCCCCAGGTGGACCTAATAGATTGAACGAATGGCTAACAACCATTTCTCATAAAATAAATTATGTCAAGATAACCATAAAATAACTTAGGTAAATAAATTTAAAATAGTAATATAATTGAATGTGACATTAATATTATATTTCATGAACACATTGTGCATGGACCTAATCTTATCTAGAATACTGATAACTAATGACAATGCGAGATAACTTTCAAAATATTATCTCACCGACTCTATTATACGCCAAAACTAAATGAGATTTATTGAATATTATATCGTACTAGTGGACTAGTAGAAGTAAATGAAGTATAGCGCATTACCTGGACAATTTATTTAATACTTAGTTATGACAGAAGACATACACCGTGAGAAGTTTTGTTCGTTTCGTGTGCTAAATAAATATTACAAAAGTTAAACCTACTTAATAGATACTCACCCTAAAAAGATTTACAAGTAATTATTATCATAAATAATCTTATTATGCAATGTTAAAATCTGTGTCTACATTAACAATATCACTATACAATTTAGGAGTATTTCTTTATCTAAGGAATTTCTAATACGTCATACTTTATAAATGTAACTCTTCCACAAGAAATATTGTTCAACTGAAAGCAAAATTTATGTTTAAAGGACGAAGAGATTTCGGGTTCTGGGTGTCTAATTATATATGCAACAATACGTTCACATAATTTAAACGTCACTTGACACACAAGTCAGTTTGGCTGTTGTGATTTAGTGTTGGTTTTTTTGGCACACTGCACAGGACTCTCGGAGTTATTGAATGTTTATTTTTAAAATTTTCAGCATCTAACAAAATGGGGTTTGTTGAAGTTCTGGCTACTATAGGATCAACGATTATTCTCATAGTCTTCCTTCCCGCTAGCTCCGTTTTTCTGTTTTAAGGTCTGTAAACATAACACATATATATATATATATATATATATATATATATATATATATATATATATATATATATATTATATTAACTTCAGTTAACTTTTATTTGTGACAGTAAACATTTTTAGTGTTATTTTATCTGCAAACTGCTATTTACTTAAATAAAAATCAATCAACGTGACATTTAGTTGGTGTTAACTTTAAATAGTTATGTTTATAAAGTAATGAAAATAAAATATAACGTAATTACTCCAAATTATTAAATAGCACGTCAAACCTAACATTTTCTACAATTATGTGTTCCTTTAGTTAGGACGATATTAATAACGTAAATACGTCGTTGTTATATGTTGAAATAATACTAAAGTTAATAGTTAAGTACTTAATTATTTTCTCGTCGCATAGTATAAATTATTCATCTCACTATTATTGTTAAGATAATTATTCCTTTTGAAATTTTCATGGTCACAGCACTATAGAAATCAACTAAACTACTCATCAGGAATGTCTTTTATACAAATACTATAATATAACATATTGGAGTGAATGAACTAACGACAAAATTATAAAAAAATATACTATACCTACATATATGTACTCAATTTATACATACTATAATATTTATAATGCTTTTGACAAGTGCCTGATTTTTCACTCCTCTATTTAACACAAACTACTTCTTATTACCATATTGTGTATGGTAAAGATAACAGTAAATTAATGGTTATCATTTTAAGTATTTTTACTATTATGTTTTTAATAAAAGGTAGTGAAGGAATATGAGCGAGCTGTTATATTCCGCTTAGGCCGCGTTCGAACAGGGGGCGTTCGCGGACCGGGGATCTTCTTTGTACTGCCCTGCATTGATACATACGTCAACATTGATCTCAGAACAGTTTCATTTGATGTACCCCCGCAAGAGGTATGTCCACTTTTCATTAAGATTTTGTTTGTTTTTTTTTCAAATGTTATTTTTTTAAATAAAATTTTTACCACCTTACATAATATAATATTCGTCACTGTACAACAGACCAAGTAGTGTAACCCTCAAATATCAAATTGTTCAGAAAGTCAAAAAAACTGTGGGCATTGGATTTATTTATTTTTTTATTACAAATTGAGTGGCTTACTGTGTACGTACCCTGTGACTTACGTTTAGAGAGGGTTACAGCATTTGGCTGGAATATTTTTATCAAGTTACAAAATGGCTTAAAAACAGTTTTGAATTATTTTGATATAAATATTTTTTTGGGATTTATGATACTTTGCCAGTTTGTGTAAGAGTATGCAATAAGTACATTACCATCAAAATGTCACTTTGGTGAAAAGTGAGGATTACGCTATTTGGCCTGCACAGTGACGATATAAATATTATCTTATAATATTAATTTACTCATATATTATTGTTTCAATGTTTAAAAAAAATAGGATGATGGTTTTAAAATATTTTTTTTGTTAATTTATTCAACTTATAAAAATGGTAAGTATCAATTTATAATTACTTATGGGAATTTAAACGTAAAAAAATCATGTAACAAATAGCCACAAGAACAGGTAAGAACAAATAAATTCGTAATTCAGGACATGTTTGTTTGATTTTTTTTTAATTATTTCAGATTTTAACAAAGGATTCCGTGACAGTGAGTGTGGATGCAGTCGTTTACTATAATATCAAAGAACCCTTGAAAGCTGTCATTGAAGTAGAAAACTTCAGGTATTTCATTAAGTGTGCCAATTTCAAAACATTCCTCTATAGCTATCTCGGAAATCTACTAACTACCGTAGACTAAATAATTTAACAATAACAGTCATCCAATCAATATACGTAGTAACTACATGTAATTTAAAAATAGATAAATAAGTGGTAATGTCGACCTTTTTTAGGAAAAAGGGCGTAACCTTCACAGAACAAATTTTACAGGAGAGGCAAAAAACGTATTTTGAATGATTTTGGTTGAATGTTAAAAAAATAGGCACAGATATTGGGTGCAAGATGATTGATGATTTGGTGTAATATCTTTTTGATCTAATAATTATTAAAGAAATTATTACAGAAAAATCATTCAAATTAAGGGTTATTTTAAGTTTTTATTTTTAGTTAATTTAATTAAAGCTCAATTAGAACCTAAATTTAGATAATAATTCGGCATTTGCGGCTTACTTCCTTTGTACAGAACGTGTATTTAGTTGTATAGATTGTTAATATCTAATAAAAGCACTTTTAGAAAAATCGAGGGTTACGCCCTTTTTCCTAAACAAAGTCGATGTTATTTCTGTCCACATAATTTTTATTGTTAATTGTATGAACTATCACATGCATATTTAATTACTTATAATTTACAAGAACAATTTTTAAATTGTATTTGTTATATATTTTCCCATAGTCGATCAACACAATTACTAGCAGCGACTACTCTGAGGAATGTCTTGGGAACAAGAAATCTTGCCGAACTTCTCTCGGACCGCGAGAATATTGCTGGTCTGATGCAGAGCAACTTGGATAAAGCCACTGAGCCGTGGGGAGTCAAAGTAGAAAGAGTAGAGATGTTAGTAGATCAAGCTCTAATAAGTATATTAGTTTAATATTAGCTTCAAATTAAGTATGTCCCGTAGTTTTGTAGTGAACCCGCTTTAGCCACGGGTGTAAGCTTGTTCAATGTAAATCGAATTGAAACAAATATTAAACCCGAATGAATTGCTATGATGAGAACAGCGACCTATCATTGTATCAGTCAGTCGAAGGAGTGGCTAACATGTGCATCGCGCATTACGAACCAATGGCATACCAATTCTTTGATATGGGTCAAATGAGGTGGACTACGATTTATGTATTATTTGCTAAATATTTATAACAAAATAACAATCGACGAACTAGTTTAGTTATTATAAACTGAAAATTGAATCTTTAATGACACAAAATTAACCATATTCAATCATAAGAAGATCATATGGACCTAAACAAAATGGAGGTTTGTATTAACAGATTTTTTTTTACAAAAATGGATGTTAGCCACTTTGACTACAAACACACATTGAAAGACAATATGTGTATTTGCTAGATCCAGGAATCGAACCTGGGACTCACGACGATAATATTGTATGCCAATATGACAATAATATTGTACCGATGATATTTTCTAATAGAATCTAATTTTCAATTATTATTTGTGCCATGTAGTAGTACATTTACCATTATATAGATATTATACTCTCCCATTTATTTGTATTACACCATCGACAAGTTATAGTACGTTAACATAATATAGTTTTCGAGATTTGTATACAATAAATTAATCACGACAGATAGTCAAGTACACGATTAATTTTAAAATGGCGTTGTCAGATTCATAAGTTTTTGCGTGGTATACTCACAACAATTGTTTCAAAAATGATGTCGAAAACTATTTAAACAGTACGTAGGTTAATTTAGTTGGTTTTTTAATTACAAAAAGTACCTAAGCTACTCGTACTAGGAATTCCCTAAAATATAAATTAATCATTAAAGCTTGTTAAAAGGAATCGGTAGGTACCTACCTACCCAAAACAATCCACCAAAATGCAAATTATCTCATATAATTTTATGCATTTTAGAAAAGACGTAAGACTGCCGACTCAACTCCAACGAGCGATGGCGGCTGAAGCAGAAGCATCTCGTGAAGCTCGTGCGAAAGTAATCGCTGCTGAAGGTGAAATGAAGGCATCGAGGGCTCTCAAAGAAGCTTCCGAGGTTATGGCAGATAGTCCAGTGGCTTTACAGGTAAGACTAAATGTGTCAATTATGTTTAACTAGATAAGTATTCGAAGGTCATCGAAAAAATTAATAAAATTCCGTAACTTACGTTGAATATAATTTTTTGATAATATGATAATTCTTACTAAAACATTCAATAATGTTTATCAGTATATTTGACTTTATTTTACCCGTTATTACACGATATTACACATTATACTGCACGGGTTCTAACCAACCATTTACGAATCACGACCCCCTGTTGTAATAATTGTAATTACCAAGTAACTTGCAGTACTTGCACGGTATATGGTAATTGCAGTAGTATTTAATAAGGTATTTAATAAATGATTGTATCAAATGTATTTAATAAGGTATTCATGTTTAAAAGTGAACTACTATTTAGTACCGTGGGTTGGAAACACATTCTATACGAGTACAAAGTAAACCAAATATCAATGTCACATAATCTGTAGTATATAATTTTAAAAGATTAATGTTCACATGTACATGGTCTCTTAAACTATACTGCACCGATGATATGATATAACATTTATTACTTTATGAACCTAAAAATATATTACATTACCGTACATCAAAATAGTTATATCGTAGGGTTAATTTACATTATAAATTAAAATATTAATAAAAACGTTTACTCTTTACTTTTAGCTTCGATATCTTCAAACATTGAGCGCCATCTCCTCAGATAAAAACTCAACGATAATTTTCCCGATTCCAATGGATCTGCTGTCACCATTCTTGCAAAGACCATCACAACCGAGTGCATCACAAATAGCTAGACAAAATATAGTGTAATATAATACATTTTTTATTTCTATCATAATTAAAAACACACAAACTTATTGGTATTCATTAATAATACCAGCAACCTAATTAAATGTACTGTCTAGTTTATAACATACAATACACATCATTAAATAATAATACAAATTTACACAGAATAAAGAAAAATAAATAATACTTTTAGTTATGAATAATATAAATCATGCATCTTTATCATATTGTTAGCATAGGTAATACAAAATACATTTTTTTAATTTTAAAAAACTCGTTCTCATTGATTTTACAAATTTCTCCCATTGTCATATTATAAGTAAGTATTCTAATATTCTTCGCTATGCTAATAGTATTCAACGTCACCATGATCGCTGTCACCATGATAATCGAGCGATTCATAAGACTTGCTGCTACTTGTATCATCACTGGATAATGAAGATTCGTCACTAGATGATGACGAATCGTGTTCGGCGTCGCGACGTCTCAGTTTTATTGCGGCGTCTCCCTGATTCAACGAAAACAACTCGTCTAACATACCACTCACCAGACAACCAGTCCCACTACAAGCCTGTAATAAAGCATTCGTCGATAATCAAACAGCGAGTTATTCTCATTTACATGAGTAAGCTCTATTCAAATTAAAAAAAGAAATGCACTATTTATTATTTGATTAATTATTTTGTCTTATTCCACTTTTTAATTAAATTTTGGACCGGTTTCGTCCTCTTCGAAGGAATAACGTCCCTTAAATAGTTAAAACTTGTCTAAATTAAGCATGGCAGTCGTAGCATAGTGGTAATGCACAAGGCGCGAAACCCAAGAGACGCTGGTTCGATTCCAGCCGGGTGTCTTACTTTTTTCGAAAAATATTTTTTCTATTGCCTATATTTTTTCATGAGTATTTTCAGAATTATGTATGTTCAATAATTATAATATTACATTTTTAAATCTTGTGAATTATTCGTCGAATAAAATAAATAGTTAATTAAAAATAATTAATCAAATAATACAATGCAGTTCCACCATGAATTGACAGTTAACACTATAAAAGAAATGCACTATTTCATAGTACCTTTTGTGTAGAAAACAAAATATGATTCTTTTGATACATAACAAATATGTACGAGAATAGTAGGTAATTAAATAGTATTTGTTCAAATTTCTATCAAATATTCAGAGGTTTCTTTAAAAGTCAAAATCAAACAAAATATCACAAGTTTTCACACTCGTTGAACATTTTTTTAACCATACTCCATTCCTTTATTTAGGCATCTTTAATCTGACTTATTTAAACTGTAATTATTTATAATATAATTTTAATAGATTTCGTGTAATATGGGTAATCCTTTCAAGTAAATTCTGTCACTGTAGACTGTAGAGTGATGTAATTTTTGGGTGATTTATACTTTAATTTTCATTGTATTGCCACGATAAACAAATATCCAATAAGTTAGTATTATTTTGGTGAAATCACGTTTAAAGAAGACGCGGATGTGATCCTGGCTCTAGATATAATAATATTATAAACAATTGGATAGATAATTAAGGAAAATATTTTTACCTGAGGTCTAACACTGCCAATTAAACAAACCACCGCCATCAACACGATGAATATCCTCATTTTTTTAAATAAAAAAAGAAAATATTTTGGAGTTTGACTACTGACTAGACTGATTGAAATCAACTGCGAGTAGTGTGAAGGTCTTGCACACTATTTATATTGCAAAATATTAATCCATCTGATTGAATTTGAACTCTTCTGTGCATGACGCTAATTAAAAATAAGGTAGAGCTCCCGGCTATGACGAAAATCATTTTTTAATCATCAAAAACTCCTGCACCGGCAATTACTGAGATTCACATTTTATTGTAGTGTGAGTCAACTTCTGACACAGACGACAAACACAATCCATCGTCCGTAAAATATTTGTTTCGACAAAATAACATAACGGACCATTAATCATTATGTAAGAATTGATAGTGGTTCTGGGAAAATGTTCGCATTAAAAAATCAAACACAACAACGCGACCTTGCGCTTGTCACTTCGCGATGAAATCGAAATCCATTCAATTTGATGTCATCATGAGTTTTCACACTTCATTAAACTACTCGTGATATAATACATTTTCTATGATTATTTTGAAAATGGACGCGATTAGTTATTTAACAAAATCTAAAAGAGTAGTTCACGTCATAATCCAATTCAATGTGTGTTTGTCTTTAAACAAACAGCACTGAAACGTATATCAAATACGCATGATTCGCTTTAAATATAACCGTCTTACACTTCCAGTTTATATCTAGTTGGTTACTAGCAATTATGTTAGTTAATCAGATTAAAATATTGATAATTTTATTATACTAATAGAAATTTGAAAAAAAACGATTTGGTAAGTTACTTTTTTTGTGAATGCCGATATTTTTCCATAATAGTCGTTAGGTACTTGTATTATAAATAATTTATAAAATTTAATAAAAATAATATTGGTGTCACATAAAAATTGTTGTGTAAAATTTATAATATCTTTTTGCTTTTATTGTTATGGGTTTTTTCATCTAGTTCTGTGTTGTGTTAGACCGCAGAGTTAAGTGAGTGAAGAAACCTTATTACTGGAATAAGGTATTACAAATAATCTCAACCAAATACCCAGTCACCCAGTCTGCGTTGTGTCAGACCAGACTATGGCTTACTTTAATGCAATAATTGACTGATTTCTTATTCACTGAGCCAGTGTATATAATTTCAAAATATATACAAGACATTTAAATTTTTTCATTATGAAATTTTAATTTATGTCTACAGTATGTTGTTATTTGTTCCTACTTATGCATTTACTGCGACTATTGCAATATTCACCAATAATATTATTTTCCAATACGCGTCAGGGATAATATTTTTTTTAATCAATTTTCATATTCCAACGCATAACTATTTCTGAATTTCCAATTAATGAATGAAAATAATTTCGACGATCTTTCACTTTTCTCTAATATATATTACAATCTGTTGTGTTTAAAAATAATATCGACGTCGTGATCTATGATTATTGAGAGACGTATAAATTAATTAGAATAGAAATTCATTTACATCCAGCTAAGTACAGCTGAGCTACAGTAGAATTCAATATTTAAAAATTGTGTATGTTTACAAATAATCAAACTTTTAACTAACTAAAAGTATGTAGCTACTTTATTCTTTTTTAATCGTCAGAAATACGCAAATATCCGTGCTCGAGACGCTAGCAGGAAAAGTATAGTATTTAAAATTATTCATTTAAAATATCAGTTGAAAAAGATTTCTTCCTGGTTAAAAACGAGTATTAAATTTTTGCAAGAAAAATTATTGTACAAACCTAGATATATTATTTTTCTCATTGGTTATATTTTCCGAAGCAAAATATGAAGAGATATTGTGTTAATAGTTTTAAATAAAGTTACTTCTGGATGTACTTAAAAATGATGTTGATTTACTGTATTAAATTTTTGCAAGAAAAAATATTGTACAAAGCTAGATATATTATTTTATTCATCGGTTGTGTTTGTCGAAGCAAAATATGAAGCGATGTGTTAATGGTTTTAAAAAATTTCCTTCTGTATGTACTTATGTCAATTTTCAACATGGGTAATATACAATTTAAAAAAAAACATGTTTTTTTTCGTTTTTCATTATATATTTTCACATTGAAACCCCTCACACACAATCGAATTGTTAATAATATTGAGTATCACAATGGTTCGATGCAAATTAAAATAAAATGAAAATGTCACAGTTCTTCAAGATAAATTAGAGGCATAGATACTAATAAAACATAACTAGAATAAAAATAAATACATGATTAAAATCTATAAAATTTATATCACATACTAAGTCCTCCACACTTTCGGTGAATAAAACACATTCATCACTATTCTTTGTTAGGCGCGTAAGCACAGAAGTGTAATTTATTTTTTAATGCAAATTTTGGCAATGAAAAAATGCAAGAGTTTAGAAAAAAATGAAACCGTAAATAAATTATACACTCAGATAGGTACGCAAAAATGATAAAGCTTTTTCACGATTTCCTTGTAACATAATAATATATGGAAGAAATCTTGCAAACGATCGTTTATTTAACGTCACGTTTTTTTAAATATTTAACAATGAATTATTTCTATAAGTCTTTTGTTATTTATGAATAATAATCATCTTCTTCATTATTATTATTGTTGTTACTCCTGGCGTTGTAATTGTTATTGTTATTCCTGTTATTGTTGTAGTCATTATTTCTGTTCTGGTTCTGGTTATTGTGGTTGTTCTGGTTGTTGTGGTTGTTGTGGTTGTTCTGGTTGTTATCGTTGTAGTTGTTGTATCTGTTCTGATTCTGGTTTTGGTTTCCGTTGTAATTATTTTGTTGGGGCGCCTGTTGCTGCTCGGCGTCTTGAGATTGAGCACCACCACCGCCTGGGGGCTCCTTATGCACTACAGCCTGTCAAAATATGAAAAGTTATGTTAATCATATATCACACGATGAATGTCTTTCTTTAATAATTTCTATTGTAAAAAAAACACATTTATAAAACCTAAAGTACCTAACCTTTGGTTGCTATCTCTATAATTTTAATTAATTAAAATAAAACACAATAATATCTAGTATGTTCCGACCATATCCGATCCCAATAGGATCATATTATGGGCCTCCACAGAGTGGAGGTGTGTATTAACAGATTTTGTTTTTACGAGAAATGGATATCAGCCACTTGCTCAGCCTATTAGGTCCATACTCTGACTCCTGACTCATACAAAAATTGAAAAACAATACGTGTTCTTGTCAGACCCGGTATTCGATCCTGGGACCCACGATGCTATAGACCGACGCTCTGAATGAGCTCCACTTATTTAATATTAGTCAGGACTGGTTTTGTCCGCTTCAAATGGATATTATCAACTGGTAAAGAGCGGGCGAAACCAGATGAATAAATAATATATAACGGTAATGATGTATATTTTACTTACATAGTATTGTATGTACAAACTATTGTATATTTTACTTACAAAAGTATTTATAAACTATAATATTATTTTCTGTGAATCCGAGTTCAATATTATTAGTCAGAAATTGAATTAAATTTGAATAGGTAAATGACCCGCATACTTTACAATTCCGGTAGTTGTTTCTTCCAATCTGTTGACCAAAAATAATTCCAATAACGCCAAGCTGATAATATAGAAAAGAAGATATAAATAACAGCAGCTTGTCAGACAACGTCGATGTCATAAAAAGTGAGCAAAAATTAGCCGCATTGAGGTCGGTTTTTCAATAAGCAAATCAATTTACTTTTCACTGTGTAGTAAGTGTTAGAATACTAATGCAGATATGTTCAATCAATGTATTTACCTACTCTAAAAAAATTAAAATATTGGAAAATATTAATCAGTAATTATTATAATTAAAAAAATATATACTGAATTGAATGAATAATATGTACCGGTTAATTTATTACCCTATTCTTGAGATGTATTAATTTGAACAACATTTTTATGATTATGTTGTGGGCGAACCCTCACAATAAAAATAAAAAGGAGCCTACGAATTTCAAAGGAGAAGATGGAATAGAATGCTAACCATCTATCTACATGATTCATTGAAATTTTCACCGTCCCTATTTAGTCCAAAATACTAGGTACCTAGTTGTAAATACTACAATAATTATTATTCAGGTAACGTACCTATATATTTTTTACGCGTACCAACTCCATGTATTGTTTTTCTCTAACTATCTAGGTAGGTACTTTGAAATTAATCCATTTCCGCCGTTTGGAGCGGAAGCAGAAATTTAAAACAACTGTCATACCTAGTCATTATTGTACTATACATTATCAAAGTAAAAACATACTTCTGGTATTATGTCAAACTTTTATAATATAGGTATATACTGTTTATTCGTATTTCAACAATGACATTTTAAATCTCGTTGCATTTCAATATGTGTGCGTAAAGAAAATTGATAAGGCCTGATGATAAATTAATATAATATGACATTGAATAGAGCTACCTGAGTTCCGCTATAAATAAAAAATCACGCTGTGCACATTATTTTATGGCTCTTTTTTCTCAACTTCTTTCTAACACTGTCTGATTTATTTACGACTGCTAGATTCGGTAATTGTGACAATATAGATAGCCGACTATGTGCCTGCTCTTATACAATAAATTATCAAGGACGTTTATATATTAATTTACTTAGAAATTTAAAAAAAATCTTTATTATTATGTACTTATCTTTATACCTGACAGTATTGACAAATATTTGATTCGGCGGTAAGAGAAAGAAAGTCTCAAAAAAAGTTGTTTCAATGATTTAAACTATATCCAACATGAATCACAATACGCAAAATCTAGTAATTATCTACATTTACCATTGGTGAGTGTTCATTGGCCTGAAAATGACGAAATGCGAAATCCAGTAGCGAAAACGATTCAAATGTAAAATGACTAAACTCAGTAACAAACATCAAACACTTAAATTCAAAATGAAAATAAATAATAATGAAATAGTTTTATTAAAGTATTAAAGTATTATACCTGGAATCCATTCTTAGGATCAGCTGTGTACTTGACTACTCTGACGGAGCCATCAGCTTCCACCAGACTGTACTCTCCCTTCACGACATCTCCATCGCGAGTTTCCTTGTGGTTTTGGGTGTTTCCGGTATGAGGATCCTCAACTCCGTATGAGTACTGATAATCGGGCTTTGCCTACATATAAAACGATACAACTCATAAATAATATTATCATGTATTTCATATGTTCAGATTTGGCCAAAAAAAGAACGGGCATTCCATGAAATAAGTTGGTACATATTTAGCAGGGGCGAAGGGTGGAGGTAGGCTGTTAAGATCCGCCATAAATAGTGCCCATTAAATTTTGTCAGTCATACGTATTTGTTTTCATTGAACTAAGAGTATAATTTACAGATGGTGTTGGTTACTTTTTAAAATTCAATAAAAGCATGCGAAAACGAATGCTTATTATGCTATGAAATTTAATCATACATAATTTTGGATATTTTGTAGATATAATATAATTTTTATCAATAATAGATTGGTTTAAACAGGGCAATGAATTTTATAATTGAATAGATAATAAAATATAAATAAATATAGAGTTATAATTCAACGAAAACAAATAAGTATGAATGAAAAAGTGTGCACAATTTTGTCGGATCGCACAAAATATACCAAAACTATTATGGTTTGGTTTAGGCAGGGTTTAATTGATTTTTAAAAACTAACCAACACCATCTGTAAATTTTAGTCTCAGTTCAATAAAAACAAATACGTATGACTGACAAAGTTTAATGTCCATTGTTTATGTCGGATCCTAACACCCTACCGCCAAACTTCGCCACTGATATTTAGCATCATGTTCTTTTGTGCAACGATATTGTATTGCAATTATTACAAATTATAATATATTATTTAAAATTCTATAAATCGTTTTATTATCCGATGGTTATTTTGGTTGTGATACCATTATTTAGACTACCTTGTCGCTTTTATTTACATATTGAATACTTATTTTCTTTGTTTTTCGTGTGATGTGAACACTTTTAATTTCTAATTTATCATGCTCACTATAGGTATGTAAAATAAATTTGATTATGAAAGATCGAAACAGCTATTAAATAATAAACAAAGCTATAGAATTGAATATTATAATGTAAATAAACGTTTTGTAAATTGAAATTCAACCAAGTAAATGGTAACTCAATTAATTAATTGATACCATCTTAATCAACTATAATATTATTTTGACTTATTATAATATATTCCTACATATTTTGTTTAATTTTCGTGTTAGTAGTAATGTGGTGATTTAAGAAAATCTATTTGGAGTTAGTGCTGGAAAATGACTACATATCATTTGAATACCTGAGGACTGAATTGAAACCAGTCAATCGAATTTTTAAATCTCCTTAAAATCAACACATTCAAATGTTATGTTTTGAGGTTTGGCTCAGTTAAAATTTCGGTGTCATTTATTGCAATAGCTGAATCTATGTAACTATATATCTAGCAAATGCATGCCAGCTATCTTTTAGTACAATACTATCTCTTTTCTGAAGAGATGAATTCTTTAAAAAAAATTGTCGATATAACAGAAAATAATTAGTTATACTTATTCACTCAGATTACATACAACATAATCGACGGTCTTGTAGTTGGCATACTTCTGCGTCTCCGGGTGGATCATTCCAGTTTTGTGATCATAGCCAAAGTCTGCGTATAGTGTTGCGGCTTCACCCTGGGCTGGCTTAACTTTGATCTGCTGGATCTGCCCACTGACTGGTCCGCTGAATCTGTTATAAGAGTATCCTCCAGGGCCGTCTTCAGAGTTGGCACCGATCGCCATTAGCGCGATGGCTGACAGTATCTGATGAGAAAAAATATCTTCATTATGTAAATATTATTCCTTGGCTTTCTTTTTGTGCGATGTTATTATTATGGGATGCAAATTAAAAATAGTGATTGTAAACACAACCACCACATCTCATACAGGAGTCATACAGGACCTGGAGATGGATGTTGAAGCTCTAGATCCAGGAACGGTTTTTAAATATTTGAATATAAATACTAATTAACGTCTTATTAAATTATATTCTGTGATACTAATTAATTAATATATTTGAATTAAAATACGTTTCTATACTAATTATATGGTAGAAATATAATATATTATATTATTTGCTATTAATTGCTTCTCTTTAACTTTCAGTTTAGTTTTCGATAATATTTATTTATTTAAATAACGTAATTTATGTAATCCTTTCTTTATATCGCATACAAGTGTTACAATAATGTAATGATTACACGTGTAAATATATATTGTTTTTTGCCCATAACATTATTGTTGACGTTGTTTGGTTGCAAATATTTGACAATTTATTATTTTTAAATTGTAAGTCGTGTTGTAAAATTTCTTAAATCCGTAGTGATGCACCGTATCTAAAATAAGTCCATAATATATATTTTCACTTCAATAACATTTGTAATTAATTGATAATTTACCATAAACTTTGATGCCATATTTAGTTAGGAGCTTACGATAACACTTATGGACACTTCTAACAATAGAACAGTGACTGATAGCTAACGGTCGAAAGCCTTCGTTTTTATACTGAAATATAGATCAGCTATTATCTAACAGTATAGGCGTTGTATACATGATTGCTTGCTTGCAAAATTGCATTAATAGTAACATTACATCAACCAAGAATTCGATTTTATAATAATAAGTTATTCAGTTTTGACGCAAAAACATTGCACGTATTCCTGCCGAGCCATAAACCGTTCGGCCGTAAACTTTGTGCTAATTGTTTGGAAAACACTTTTCATTTTGCTTAAAATCTCGTTCAATGTTGGTTGCACTGAACTGAACATTGCGTGTCAATCACTCTGCCAACAACGCTAGGAATTTCAGATCTAAACCACAGATTAAATAATTCATATAATAATAACACATGTGCACCTACACATACATACATCTTTCAAAAGGGTACTTTCCGAAACGTATATCCCAGTGGGTCTATTCTATACTTATCAACCGCTAAAGTGATAAATATTATCAAACTTAGGGTAGGTTTGTATCAAAGTATTGGCACTTATCGTAACAATTAAAATACGTTGGTTGTATTGTTGCAATAAATGCTATATTTTAACAACACCTCTCTTGCTGCTGTTAAAATATATCACTATCAACAATTACAAACAACGTATTGTAATTATTGTTACAATAAGTGCTAATACTTGGATATAAACCTACCCTAAAGGTTGATAATATTTATCACTTTAGCGGTAGATAAGTATAGAATAGACCCAATGGTAAGTTAAAAACAACAAAAAATGCTTACGTATCAGATACAAGTTACAATAATTATATTTACTATTATTGGATGGCTGTGTATCAAATATATTTATTTATCTCCAACATTTAAGTTAAAAACACTAAAAATCATAATATTTGCATTTTTTATAATATTTATATTATTAGCGTAATATTTGATTAATGAAGATAGCAAAAAAGAGCAAACACCAGAACATGAATTAAGAAATTATATTATATGGTTGTTGTATTGCATTGTATATTATTCAAGATTATTATATTCAAGAAAATTTTAGCATAATCAATAACATTTTCTTAATTAGCGAGCGCGTAATACGGTAAACAGGGAACATACAATTAATGCGAAGCCGGGTGTGGTATAACAGGGTACGGATCTTGAGTGTGGAAAAATATGGGATAAATTTAAACACCCTTTAAAGAATACAATCATGTTATTTTACGTAAACCCGTCTGATCCCGGGTCAACCTATTTGAGTTAATGTTATCAGTAAAATGTACTATATTGCAATTTTTGCTTAATAAAACATTAATCTCACTCTTCAAGGGACCTGTGCCAAAATATTCGAAAAAAAATACTAAATGCCTATATTTTGACAGGGCACCCCATTGCCGATAGTCTAAAACTATAAAATAACCAAGGATGTTGAAGAAAACCTATGCACATGTATGAAAAACACAAATTATAGTTATTATATTTTGTAATATACCATAATATAGTTCGCTATCACAATCGTTGGATAAATTTAGTCATCCGGTGGTATCCAAGAGGTACAAAACGTCCGCAAGGTAGACCTAGAGGCCGCTGGATCGATGAAATGATAAAGTTCTGCGGAAGTACGTGCCAACGCAACGCACAGGACCGAGAGAAGTGGAATCAGTTTGGAGAAGCCTTCATCCAGCAGTGGATAGATTCAGGCTGATGATGATGATAGTTCGCTATAGATTTACTACACTAATAATGATGCGATCATTTTCGCCATATCCCCCACGCCAATTACGCCAATTACGCCGACGGTGGCCGCGCGGCATAAGCGTTGGACTATCATGCCGTGGGTCCCAGGTTCGAATCCTAGGTCTGGCAAGTGCTTACACATATTGTTTTTCAATATGTGTGTGAGTCAGGGTATGGACCTAATAGGTTGAGCAAGTGGCTGACATCCATTTCTCGTAAAAAAAAATCTGTTAATACAAACCTCTACTCTGTGGAGGCCCATATGATCCTATTAGGATCGGACATGGTCGGAAATATTTACCCTCACAACACGGAGGATTGAGGATTTTTTTACACGCTCACAATGCTTTGAGCGGTAACGTGTCGGCTTATAATCTCGTGGGCTCATTCCTGGGTCCGGAAAATTCACAAAAGTAGGTACTGTTTTCGAATGTGTTTTGGAGTCAGAGATATTAGAATATGAATCTAGTAGGTTGATCAAGTGACTAAAATCCATTTATCATAAAAAAAAAAAAAACAAAAATCTGTTAATACATAAAATATATAATATAAGTACATATATATACTTATATTCTTTTTAATACCTAATGACACTAACGTAGTGCAACATTAGTGTATTTAGTAATAGAAGAGAAACAAACACTCAGGCTTTGAGAAAATCACATAAAGATATTGTGACTTCATCGAGAATTGAACTCGGGCCCCCAGATGAAAGGCCAGCGCCTTAGGGCTCAAACATACGAAACACACTGCAGTTGCAGCGCGTCGACGCAGATCCTACTTAATTCCAAATGTATCATAATATATGTCAATCTCAAATGTTTTTGTCAAACTGGAGGTTTTCATTGGATGGATTTGGAATCAATTAAGACCTGCTTTGACGCGCTGCAACTGTAGTCCGTGTGTATGAGCCCTTACGCACTGGACTACGAGGGCCAATAATACAACCTCCACCCTCATAGTATGATACTCTTAGTATCGAACATGGTGACAGTGACGTCCCTAGACAAAATGCCGCCCCATTTTTTATACAGTATTTTTTATCATCCGTCCACGTGTCGTTTCTGTTCACCATGGACGTCGAAGGGCAATGGAAGTAAACTAGATATCGCGAACTCGACAAAAAAATTACAGTCCTGTTAAAACTTTTATGTTAATTAATACATTTTGTTTCCAATCAGTGAGCTGATTTTTTTAATGGGAAGATATTTTTGGTATTACTAAATTTAAGTAACTATTTCTATATCATCATCAGCCGGGGTCAATCCACTGCTGGATGAAGGCCTCCCCAAGCTTCTTCACAACTCTCTCGGTCCTGTGTCGTTTGCTGCCACGTATTTCCGCCGAACTTTATCAGTTCGTCAATCCAGCGGCTTTTAGGGCGACCCTGTGGCCGTTTCGTGCCCCTTGGGTACAATTGGAGCAATGTGCCCCGCCCATCTCCATTTCAGCTGTTTGGCAACGTCTATTACATCGTAACATACATTTCTATAATATAAACCAAATGATTCTCCTTGATTTGCCGCCCTTCGAGTAACTGCCGCCTCCAAGCGATGCTCAATCTGCCTACCCCCACTGGACGTCGCTGCATGGTGGTGTAATAATGCGAATAAAATAAGCATTGTTTTATGTATGTACATTATTTCATAGGTAGTTACCGAATTCCATGTTGGATTCTTTCTGCTAATAAATAGATAAGAAATGTGTGCAAAATACTCTTATTGACCATGTAGATGATACACATGGATAATACTAATATTAAATGTAATTATTTATATCGTCATTTTAGTCGATTTGGCTTATTTTATTTGACAATATTATATTTCTACAAGGCAAGTGGATGCGTAATATAGATCTAAAACAGATCATTAGCCTCTCCCCTACCGAGACCCTCTGTGCGTGGTGCCAGCACCACATTCTCCTAGAGGTGACCCTGGTATCGCAGAACACAGCGGATCTAGACTGGGAAGTCAATAAATATCCCTGGTATTGGACAGCAGCAATTACCAGTACTGATGTAAGGTGGAGAGGATGGACTTCGGTACAGCTTACATTTAGATAACTGAAGGCATGGTCGCAACGGCTTTAATGGCTTTGACACTGCGATATGGAAAGCAACGGGAAACTACCACATTAACTATATCCCTAGTAATCATCATGGCTGGAAAATCAAATTGCATGGCCCTCAGTCTCCGGCAGGCCTTAAATGGTCAGAGGGTGCTAAGAATCCCCGGGCCGGCTATGAAGATTGCGACCTGGAATGTGCGATCTGGTACGAGTGTAGCTCCACCGAACTGTTCCGGGTAGCAGACGACAAAGATAAGATCGCCTTGATGGTGGCCGACCTCCGCTAGGGGATGGCACAATAAGAAGAAGTAGATATCCACTGCTAGACGAAGGCCTCTCAAGAATTTAACTCAATTCAGCGGCTCTTCTGATGCCATCCGTCCAGTGACGTCCCGTGGGGGTAGGCAGATTGATCGTCGCTTGGGGGCGGCAGTTACCCAGAGGGCGGCAAGTCGAGGAGAATCATTAGGTATACATAGAAAACTACCTAAACTTAGTAATAACGGAAATATATTTTCATTAAAAAATTCAGCTCACTGGTTGGAAAAAAATATATTAATTAGGTAGATACTATAAAAGTTTTAACAGGGCTTTATTTTCTGTCGGGTGTGCAATGTCTAGTTTACTTCCGTTGTTCTTGGATGTCACGTTCTTGGTGAACAGCAATGACACGTGTATACCTAATTTAAAATTTATCCAAATATGTTTGCCAGTCACTCGAGTTTTGGTAGTTGTCATGTGCATTTTGAAATGTGCCTACCTTTCTGAAACCGTAGACTCGCAATATTGTCTATTGAAGCAGAGATGACATTTAAATTAGATTTAGTGGTATACCTATATCTTGTTAGTAATGTATCCATACAACACATTTCTTAGATATTGGAGTCATGAAAGGATGATAAAAAGTACTGTATAAAAAAATGTGGCGGCATTTTGGCACTGCTTAGGGGCGGCATTTTGTCTAGGGACGTCACTGCATCCGTCCATCGATATTCTGTTCGAGGCCTCCATTCTAGAAGCCATCTAGATCTAGAACCCGTCTGAATGAAGTTGTGCGATTCGATTTAGGTATAATGTTTGTAAGTTTCGTTTACCGACGGATATTTTTATTTCTGATTGTGCCCGTCAATGAACTGTTTTATCATTGATCGTTCAATTTCTCGCTGTGCCACTCTTATGATATTCTCAAGCATCAATCGCATGTAAAGAAATGGGCCTTAAATGCGTTAGACATTGTTATTTGTCACTTTTTTCCAGTTTCAGATTAAACGCATTTATATATATTTAGTTTGTAAATGCATAAAATCTATTACTTACCTATAATTCTATTTATTACATAAGATTGCAAACATTTTCAGCTACGTACCATAAAATCAATGAATCAATCAATATCACCAGTCACCAACTAAGGTCAAAGTCGATCGCATTGCAAAAATGAGTATTGTAATCTAACCAGAGGTGTATCAGGGGTAATATTATAATAGTACCAAAGGCTGCTTCCTTGTATTTAAAGTTTTATGGAATAATGGGCTGAATCCTCCTCCGAGATTTTTCTCCCTGCTTTATGTTTTTTTAAGGGAGAGAGGCATGCCAGCAGAGAACCTAGCGGAAAAATACAATGCTTGCAATTTGAGATTTTTTTTGATAATTTACAATTTCAACTGTATTAATAATTAATAAATATGTATCTGAAAAAATTAAAAATGTATTTTTTTTTAATTCAAAGATTAACTTACAATTGCAAAATGTGAATTCGTTACAGAGTCCCATCTTATTATTACATTATATTTTATGGACATATTTATTATTAAAATTTAGTTTATTAAGTTTTCAATTTTTCCTCGTGTAGATTTTTGACTAATTCATCGTTTTAATATTTTTTTATATTTATTTTAAAAAACATCGAGTTTTATAAAAAATATAAATGTGTATAACTGGAAATCCTTTTTATTTATATCAAATCGAGGTTAAATATTGGGACCATACCGACATGGTCTCTCCTGTGCCCGCAGATGAGGGTTAATTTCCGGCGGTTTTAATTTATAACCATATTCCAGTCGAGGAGACGATGTGCGACCGGGCTAAGAGCCAATATGGCAGCAGGTCGCAGCGAAAATTTCGGTTAAATTATATTTAAAAAATAACGCTATTATTTGTATCGCAAAAACGAATCACATTGTTACGACAGAAAAAAGTAGATAAGTAGGCCTACCTACATGGTTAGTTTTTCTTGAAAAGGGAAAGGTTATTTCGGAGTAAATGCCTAAAAAAATGGGTTTCGCGGACATAAAAATATATCGACTTTTGTTTTGGAGATTTTTGTCGCGCACTATATATAAGAACAGGGTATATTCTTAAATAGAAAATAGGAAAATACCAAAAATTTAAATCTCTCGGACAGTGTTGCCAACCATACTATAGTAGAACAACAACTTAACCTTGAAATTGCGCAGATTGCGATTTCTTCTACTGCGCACGAATTACATGGGGTACATTTTATTATTATTTCTGACTGCTCTTACATGAAGCCTATCGCATCGTTTTCATTCGCTCGGCGTCGCTCTGACTACGTCATATTTTCCGCCAAAACTATCGAAGTTTACGCTTATGTGGTATGTATGTTTATAATATATTAATAGTAAGTAGGTATATTCAATATTGTGTACTATAATTTTGGTCTGCGTAATATTATGTACGATTTTATGGTGCACCCTTAGACTATAGATACATCTAGACGCCACCAATTGCAATGATAAATGAAGCTGCGTGCCGTGCGTTTGGTATGTGGGCGAGCGAACGCATTCGTATATAAATATTTGAGACCATAGACCTTTTCGCTAGTGCTCACCCAAAGTGCTCGCACTAGACGCTCAGAATTAAAATGTAATTTTCTATTTTTTTTACATTATATAGTATTTTTAAACGGTCTAAATGCAACCATTAGGTAAAGATATCCATAATTTAAGTTATTTTAAAGAAACTCTAGGTCACTTGATGTTAAAATACATAATAATATACATATAAATTACCACGAACATGTATCAACTTACCTATGAAACGTAATACCATCTTCTTCATTATCAGTACGGCTACCACATGTTATTACAACACACAGGACATCTTTTCTATTTAATTAGCTAAAAATATTTACCACTGACTTTATGTTTAACAAAAAAAAAAGCAATTTTAGCAACACGGTTATCGACGCTTAGTTAAGCAATAAAGTAAGATTTGGCGGCGACACCGTAGCAAACCATGTCCCACATCTGTAAACCTTAAATACTATAATATTGAATCTCGGGAAAAATGTTTTTTTTGCCGATTTTCTTTTACCATCATTACACCTAAAGTACCTACCTACTATAATTTCGGTATTCCCGTGTTATTATTTCGTGCAAAGTATTATAATTTCCAGCGGTCGAAATGGAAAATTTTACGAACCGGAGCGCTCGATAATTTTACGAAAATATCAACTAGGTATATTATACTATACTACATTAATTGTAAATGTGATTTATAAAAATAAGTGTGTTATTTTTTTTATTTATATTAAATATCCAGCTCAGACGGTCAAATTAATATTTCCACGACACGGAGCGATAATTTTGTGGATTTTATGAACCGGAACGGCGCTCCGGTGCGTTCCGGTCCATTTAGAGCCCTGATAATTTCATAACATAGGAAAAATTGGCAAGCCGACAAAAAGATTTGTTCGCAAGTGTTGTAAAAAAGCCCTTGATTTTGATTTTATATGAAATTTTTGAAATTCGACGGTGACCAAAGAGATTAGACTGATTAGTCTATGCTCTGCTACTGATCAACGAACGAATAAAAAAGTCGAGCTGTCAAAAGTGAAAGTGCGATTATCGTAATGTCTTCCGATAATCCTATAATTTTGTGTTATTTATAAATGTAAACTTGCATAAAATAATATAGCAGTGAAAACAATACAAGTTTTACGTTTTCTTTTATGAATTTCATAAATAAATATAAATAAAAAATAATTATTGATAAATCTCTCATTTTCTAATGTGTAAATCAACAAGTTAATCAATGAACATATTTAAAACAATTAAAGATTTTTTTAGGTCCGAATGATCGCGTATTTTATGTAAAATCGAATTTGCATACCTAGTGATCGACGGACGAAGTCTGGCAATTCGGAGAGTAACAAACTTATCAAACATGTTTGAAATCCAACGAGCCGTCTGCGGATTTTAAAGTCCGCAGATGGTGCTCCACGCGAAAAAAAGTCTGAAGACTGTAAATCGTCTGACGTGCATGCCAATGGAGCGCCGGCAGAAGAAGTAGATAAAAAGAAGTCCTCAGAACAATATTTTTTGCCGTAAACCACTATTTCTTGAACCCTTTATGTACCATCATTCGGTAACAAAAAGATGGCAGCACTGCTGAGGGACTGTATACTCAATACTGGTAATACTGGCGGAGATAACTGGCGCCAATCATAGACAATTTTGCGCGAAGGTTTTGTCGATTCTTGTGTTCATTATCTATTCTTTTGTTTTGACAGTTACGAATGTGCAGAAAGACGCTTTTTGATATTGTCATACTAATGTGGTATCGAAAAATTATGTGTGCCTGCTTCTCTTGTGACATAATTCCTAATTGGTATGTTATTAATTAAGCTCCTGTTTAATGTATTCAATTAACCTAATAATGTCTCTAATGTGACACTGACTTTTGACATGGATAACATTATTCTAGTTTCACATCGCCATCACGTCTTGTATACATCTTCTATTCATTATGTGCCTACCTCTTTTAATACTAATTAAATAGAATGCGCGTTCTCTATTTTCCAGTGCAACCATCTTTGAAATAGACAATTTCATCAATTCAACGAATACAATCACCTATGAAGGGTAATACTATGGACTCCGAAAACATTGATAGCAATAACTTGGAAATGAACAGTCCAATCAAAAAGAAAAGAAAAACAAGAAGTAGCAGACATCTCCAACTTCCGATTTCGCAATCTCTAAAATGCCCTGAAACAGTAGTAACTAAGAATGGTTGCAAACGAAATAGTGATGAGAGTGTCCCATCAATCACAAAGTATTTAAAAACTTACAATGAATCTTATGATGACACTGCAGAAATTGATATGCTAGCATTGAGGTTAAAATCAAATGTCACTACAGATGACGGCACAACTGCAAATCAGATTGGAAGCAATTTGTCTGAAGCTAACACCTCAAATAAAAGTCAGAATTTCATTACAACCCTGCAAAAAGTCTCAACGCAAAAGTATTCAGACGTCAGAAGTAGACTCAAAATTCTCACTCTGCCTGAATGCTGTCACAATAAAGCTAGATGTGAAAACATACATAATAATTCTGAGGTAAGTAGTGCTCATACATAAGTCTATATTATATTATATTAATTGAACTGACTTTTATATAGTAGAACTCCTTTTAAAACAAATACTATTTTTGTAGGATCTCCACAGCCTAACTCTACTATTATGGTTTATCTATCAGTGTTTAATAAAATTTTAAAAATTAACCAACACCACCTGCAATTTGTATTCTTGGTTCAATAAAAGAAAAAAAAAGTAAGTATAACTGACAAAGTTTAGTGTGCACTATCTATGTCGTATCTCCACAGTCTATCTCCACCCTTCGCTACTGCCGACACCCACCAATTAAGACTGGCATCACAATAACATCTGTTCCACGGCAACACCCATCACTAAGTATATTTGTATTTACCCAATCCAGCTTTGTATAGATGTGTACTCCTTTGGTTACAGGTCCATATGATTTCGTCGTATGAAAAGGAAGCATTCAAAATTAATTTCAAGTCCGGCTTGTGGGACGAGGCTTTAATCGTCTGTCACCATACATTGAATAAAAATCATTGCCTCAGTGCAGAAGTGCTACTCAGTATTATGGAAATTATTCTGGTGAGTTTATTGTTTAATCCCTACGTTCTTTTTATATTGCATTTTGTATTCAGTATCTTTTAATTGTTTTGAAAATACAATCATTGGAAACTTACCTTGGAGAGATGAATAATATAAAATGGATAAACCTAGAGACTACTACTTTTTGGCAAACCTCTGCACTATGAGTCAGTGCGTCAAACCAACTATAATGAACTTTGACGGGAGTATAGGCAATCACACATTTGAAATAATATTAACAATTATGTATCAGCAAAAACAACATGTTTCACTGTATCTGATGTTTTTACTATTTTCGATGAATTACAATTAAATCATGTAAACATGGAATACTATTTCCTGCAATACTGGCTAAATTTCAAAACATTCTCTTTTTGCATAGGTTATATACTCAGTCCAAGAAAACTGACCCTGATTACACTGATTGTTTTATAGTCACAGGGTGTGGCCAAGGGGGAGGGCTGACAGGGCTCTAGCCTGGGGGGCCGGGCTTAAAGGGGGCCCGGCATGGTGATTCGACCAGTTAAGATAACCATATACAGTTAAGATAACCTTAGGTTAGGTTACCACAAAAATTTTGCTGTAATATTGAAAAAAGTTGCCTGCGGCGCTATTTTACTTAAAGAATATTAACATTGAAAATGACTGTGCGATTCAATTAAATGTAATAATATGATTGATATAATTAAATGACAATTTAAGTGAAAATTTTTATTTTATAGTTAATTTTAGTGTATTTCCTGACTGATGACCATGGCTATTTATCCAATATGATGAAGGTTTGCATGTTACTTGACCACAACAAAAGTGGATCGTGATCAGTGGTTCCGACCAAGTGCCGACAACTCAATAATTCTAGATTTATTTAAAAATACAAAGTATCGCTAAAATAGACAAAATACCCCTAATTTTACCTCGCGGAATCTTGAGGTGCCACAGAATACCAGATGAAGAACACTACTGTAGGACATAAACACTGCCCTTAACCTTAGTGATAGGTGGGGGGCCCACCAAACACCTTGGCCTGTGGGCCGGCTTCTGGATGTGGGGGCCATGGGTGTGGCCCAGATATAATGCTCGTCATTATTAGTGATAGACGTCAACATCTAGCCAATTATGAAAAATGTGCTACCTGATTCATCTTCGGCTAAGATAATCATATCCGATTCTAATAAGATCATATGGGCCTCCACAGGGTGGAGGTTTGTATCAACAGATTTTTGTTTTTATGAGTAATGGATGTTAGCCACTTGCTCAACCTATTAGGTCCATACTCTGATTCCAAACACAAATTGAAAAACAACATGATATGTATTTGCCAAACCCAGGATTCGAACGTGGGACCCACGACATCATAAACCAACGCGTAAGCTGCTCGGCCATCGTGGGCGCGGATTTCAATTTAATTTATATCAAATTAAATTGAAATCGTAAACTACATAAATTTATTTATATCACAAGATTTTTACACATGGCTGTCTATGGAACATATTATTCACCATACAAAAAGAGAATCACGTGTATACATTACCTGTTAATAGTTAACATCTTTTTTTTTAACCATGTTCGTTCGATCCTAAGAAGATCATATGGGTCTCCACAGAGTGGAGGATTTATTAACAAATTTTTGTTTTTTTTTTACGATAAATGGATGTTAACCACTTGCTCAACCTATTGGGTCCAAAAACAACATATGAATTTCGCAGACCCGGGATTCGAACCCAGGACACATGACGCATTAGCCGCTCAGTCATTGTGGGCGTAAAATATTTAAATTCCAATTTGATTTTTATTTATTTAGAAATTAGATCGATAATACATAAATTATTGCACAAGCTGGGACTATTTCCATAACTTACAATAATTAAATTGTTACTCTGCAAGATGTCTGTCCGATCATGTCAGATTTGTCAACTTGATCTAAGAAAGGAGTATAGCATGAACTCCATGACGTGGCACACATGTTTATTAAAAGCATTAAAATGAACATTAATGGTCCTAGTACCAAAATAATAATAGAACACCATGATAAGTTTCAATTTAGTAGACGAAAAATCAAGATTTTAAAATACAATACAATATTACATATTATTATTACAACTGTAACTGCATTTTTTGAATAATGCACAGACTATTTTATTTAATGGTGACAGCTTGATAATAATAATTCTACATTTAAAAAAATTGTTTTTCAGAATGTACACTTTGACGGTCATAAGGATTATTCATGTCAATATATAATTCAAGGATTCGAAAAAATCATTCAAAGGTTGTTTGTCATCCACCCGCCATGCTCTGATCGAATCATCAAGAATTACAGAAACTTTCTTACCGAACCGTTGGTGTTCGAATCTATAATTCCAGACCGAGAATTAAACAAACCAAAACTAGGGTTGTTTAAGTTTATTTTGAGCAGACTAGAATATGAACTGAGGGTTGACTCACCCGATGGCCCTATAATCGATGCAGATATTGAAAAATTTGATGACAATCTGAATGAAGTTTATATGAGAAAAAGGAAATATGAAATATATGAAACTCACAACAGAGAGCAGAGAATTACTCGACTATTTATCGTTTTAGATATTATTGTCGAGCTGTTGGAAAAGGATTTAGCAATCTGGATTACAAAGTAATATACTTTTAACATTTGTTTTAAATAATAATTTTTATCTTATTATATATTATTATATTTTATTGTGCACATTTCGAATTGCTTATATGAAAAATAATTAATTACCATATTCACTCCTGTGAGTTATATTAACAGACTTTTTACGAAGAATAGTTGTCGGTCATTCATCCAACCCATTTGGTTCTTACAGTGGATCAAACTCACATCGAAAAAACAACATTTATTTATTTTATTCTTTAATTTTGTTAACTATTAATTCATGGTGGAATTGCATTGTATTAATAATTTGAATAAAACAATTTTTTGTACTGAATCTTTTTTTATTAAATAGTACCAGTTTCGACCGCCTCAGAGAAACATTTTCAACTTTTTTTTCTTTTCTTTATTCACTCATGCGATTGAACCTGCAACTCGTGGCTTTAGATACAGCCGTTGTGCCAACCAGACCAACATGGGTACTGATATACTATCACGATAATAAAAGGAAGTGAAATAATATTGTAACACAGTGAAAACTTAGTTATCCATACAAAATAGGGATGTTCATAATCAAAGAGATTGAGAAAATCATTAGAAAATATTCTATTTTTTTTTTAAATTGTACCCTTCTGTTGTAAAATCATAAAACAAAATGACCAAAAACTTTTTTCCTTATCCAGAATAATGTACTCGTTTGTTATTTTATTTTTTTGTATTCATAATGACATGATAACTTTCAGGTATATTGATAACCCCAGTCGATATGTGTCGGGAACAAAAAAACCTTTGACAGCTTCACTTCTGTGGCAGAACAATACTATACTAACGGGGGTAGTGACTGATAATTGCAGGCAAATTTTCAGGATGTACAAAAACTTGGTGAAGCTGAATTTCCCTTCGTCAAATATAAAAACATTTTCTGTAAGTACCTACACCTTTGTGAATATAGGCAGCCTGTCCATCTTTATTTATACAATCTTCGACTTACGTGATTAATTCGTTCTGAAAACTTTTCGTCGAATATTAAAAATATTGAAAAGTCGAATAAAACTTAAAATCATGCATTTTTTTTTTTAAATAATATGCATTAGTTTCAGAAGATAAATGAAAATAAAATGGACCTACAAACTACTTGAAATACATTCCTACTAGTAAAGTGTTGCCTTGTAGTTGTTTTTAGTTTGTAGTTTCTTTTCTTCATAAATGATAGTATAGCATTTGAAACTTTCGCAAACCGTTTTGGATCAAAGTCTTGAACCTCGAAGTCAGTTAATTCATTCTACATTAAATATTCAGCCATCTTATCTTCTGGGTTCAAATTGCTTTCGTTGTTCATTTTCTTTCTTTGCTATGCTGTTCGTCTAAAAAAGAGTTTTCTTTTCTCGGGTCCACAAGTACCATCACAACTTCGTTGCTCATTTCCGTTGAATAACTTTTGATTAAATTGATGAAATCCTCTTCTAGATTTAGGTTTAGTTCGTTGGTAATTTCAACTAGTTTGCTAGTAATATTGTCAACTTCTTCAGTATGCATACTAACCTCGAAATTTATAAAAGTACATTTTTTTTAATAGCGTAATTACGAATTCACGTAAGTCGAGAACTTTGTGCATTTTGCTTGTGACTTTCGTGTTTATTTATTCTTATTTAATTAACCTTTTAACAGCCCAGCTGAAAGTACTAGGTATACTCCCCAGGGCCCAGGAATTAATTATATTATAAAAAAATTAAAAGAATAGTGAAAAGTCCAATATAATGCACTTACATATATGAGACCTCAATTGAAGTTCGGCGAAAAAGTTTTTCATACACAATTTCGTGAAAATGTCTGAAAATTTTCAGGTATGGTAGGGTTGTCACAACACTGCACTTACAAGAATTATTTGATTTTTTTTTTTTTTTTTAATATAAGTAAGTATTTTGAAAAATAAATTTTATAGTATTTTTGTAAAATGTCACCATAAATACGTATAGCACTAAGAAGTATACTAAACACATTAAAATCACTAAAAACTTTCTTGTGTATGGAAAATTTCGAAGCACGGTTCAAAACACAGAGCAATGTCGCACTGCTTGCACAAATACCTAGTTTCTTTCCGTCTTTTCTGATTTTTTGTATTGGCACATACATAACATCTTCTTGCCGCATTAATTTTATTGTTAGTAGGTGGTATTTTACCCAAAAAATGTCTTTCTGTTAGCCTAGAGGGTAAGGGTGCTTTTCGCTTCAAAAGAGTTTTTGGTTCTAACTTATGTTTTTCGATCAGTTGTCCGATGACTTTCAATTGAAATTCACCCAGCGGTTGTTTTTTTCCAGTTTTTTGTTGGAACAATACATGGGCATTCAGCAGAGATAAATCTATCAAATGGAAAAAAAGTTTTTTGTACCATTTGACAGTTTTTCTTGTCGAATTTACAGAAGAAATTATCATATCACTACGATCCACAGCACCCATGTTTTTATTGTAATCAACAATGCATTCCGGCTTGGAAATCGGAATTTTAGTCTTATAGTCTACTTTTCCAGTAGGTTTGAAAGTATTGTTGTGAATTGTGGACAACATTGTAACATCCTTTTTATCCTTCCACGCCAAAGCCATAATTTCGTCAGTATGGAATGTATCGGTTTCCCCTTTTTTCAATTTCTTAGTAAATTTGGGCATCCCAATTCTGTTTCTCCTTACGGTTCCACAGGCATTCGTCCGGTGATCATAAAGATACTTGAATAACGTTGGGCTGCTGTACCAGTTGTCAATGTACTATGTATGCCCTAGTTCCAAGTATGGTCCAAGCATCGTTACCACCACGTTGCCCGATATACCGATGTAATTATTTTTCTCAATTTCAGTTTGTTTTCCGGTATAAATGATTACATCTAAGACAAAACCAGTTTTGCAATCAGCCATTACAAAAATTTTTATTCCGAAACGACTAGCCTTCGTCCTGATGAATTGGCGGAATAAAAGTCTGCCTTTGAAAAGGAGAAGACTCTCATCAATACATATGTTCTGATATGGACACATGTACTGCTTGAAAGAAATTTTCAGTTCCTTCAGGACCTGTCTAATTTTATATAGTCGATCTCCGGGAACCTGCGTTTCATTGTCACAAAAATGCAACATTCGATGCATCAGTTCGAAACGATTCCTGGACATGGTTTCGGAATAACATGGTGAAAATAACAATCTGTGGATAGACCAGTGTTCAGATATTTTATTCCGTGAATTCCTTGACATTAGCATACACAGCCCCAAAAATGTGTACATATCATCAATTGTGCAGTCTACCCATCGCCGTAGACGATCAATCAAAACTGTGATATTTTTTGTGGCAAATACAAATTGTCTGTTGGTCTCTCGGACTAACATTTCAACAAAAGAAATATCGATGAAACATTTGAAATAGTCCATTTCGAGTGCATCCGAAGTCAAATTATCAGCTTTGCATCCCGAAACGTTAGCATCGAAGGAAAATGCGCGTGGCTCAAACATATCCGATTTCCACTCAAATGTCGGTCTTTCAGTGGATTCCGGTGTGATAATTTCACTTTCATCGACTTCCAAAGTTTCCTCAAGTTCGACATCCGAATCATCACTTCCATCGTCTTCAGATTCAACTGTTTCGATAAGGTTATCGATTTCACCAACTTCGTCGATCTCATCCATTTTGAATAATAAAATTTGTAAAACTAAACTCGTAAATAAAACACTTTGTATACGCAAATCGAATCCGAAATACAAATAAAAAATAGTCACAACACTTAGTTCTTTGTCAATTTCTATCTAAAAACATCGAAAATATTTCTTTTCATTCAAGTTTAGTAGGTAAAATCTAAAACAAAACTCGTAAATATAACACTTTTTTATACGCAAATTGTATATGAAATATAAATAAAAACACTTGGTCACTCAATAGAAATTAAATTTCAATGTAAAAACATTGAAAACATTCCAATTATAACGCAAATCTGAATAAGAAAGCATTCCGAATTAGCATCCCGACTAAATGATATTCCGGCGACAACTGACTCATCACTATCGAATCATACCAACTGCCTATTGTACAAGATATCCCAGTGTGCAGGGGAATTTTGAGCTAACCCTGATTTGGCCTCTCGGGAAATTCCCTTATTCTCGCGATGTATGCGCCGTACAAATGTTTTTTGCTTGCAAGGTCTGATCAGAAATGTAGTTACACGTTTTAAAATTAAATAAATAAATATTTGACTCATACAAGCGCGTAGAACGGCTCGGCGTATATCGTACGGTACGGGCGCCTGAATCACCGCCGTGCATGACGTAAACGTTACGTTACGGGCAGCTATCAGGTTAATCAATGTTTTTTTATTTAGATTCTTTCAAATCAAATGCATTTTTTCTGAATATGTCATTCAAATTTAGTATCCTGCAATTTCTTTTGTTTCAATACCAAATATGACTAAATATTTTATTTCCATTTTCCATATCAATGAAGTCAAAAAATCAGTCGAGACTGAAAAACGCTCGACTTTGTGTTTCTCTCTACATATATTCAGTGGCGGCTCGTCCATATGCACTGCGGAACTATAGCACCCCCAAGCAAATTGAGAAAAATGTAATATAATATACATAAATTTATGTATATTGTATGTAAATATCAATATTATTTAAGCGTGTTAAGCTCGCCCGCGCACCGATACATCCAATAATAATTATCATACACCGCGATGAAAATGATGCATCGCGTGATTTCATGCAGTACCATTTTCGATAGAATAATGCTTGAATAGGTGAAGAAAAGGAGCGGGGCTCGCCGCTCGGAGCTTAGTCTGGTACTGCCGCTTTGGCAGTATTTTCGTGTTGCGAACGTTGTCGGATACAGCGGCTCTGCTCAACTAAAAGGTGATAGACCTTCTTTCAACGAAAAAAGACAGAAGAATCAATTTTATAATGAAATAAAAACACTTATAATGTTTAATTTTAATAATTTTGATGTTAATAGTAAAATATAATCCAAATAAACATTTATTTTTATTTTTAATCGACTGCAGCACCCCCAGATATAATATCGACGAGCCGCCACTGCATATATTTACAGATTGATATACACACAGTCTCAAATTAATTAATACAGACATAATATTTTTGTACATATTATATAATTTTCTAAACTCACAATATTTTTTTTAAATAAATTTGGTGTATTTTCATTGTTTTCCTTTTAAATCTATAAATGCTTATGCACCCATGTCGCAATAGTGGATGACATAATAGATTATGTAGTGTGTCGCTGTGAGAAATAGGTTGATATCCAACCAAAATGTAAAGTTGGCAGTAGACAATCAATTTTAAATACATATCTGACTAAAACAATACATTATGTAGTACTAATGCAGATCGCTCATATAAAAATTTCTTGTCTGTGGTGAATGATATATCAGTCAAGATGTTTGTATTCACTCTGATACTACCTTAAATTAACCACGTTCGAGACTCCTTCTGTCTAATATCTAAAACAGTTCTAAAGAGGAAACCTTGCAAAAGTACAAGCCCCATTAAATTGACTATAGAACAGAGGGGGGCAAACTGCGGCCCGCCGGGTCTTTTTTTGCGGCCCGCCATCATTAATTGTACTTCTGACTATGAATAACTTTTTTATAATTTTTTAAAAAAATATTAGCAATAGATTAAACTTTGTTTAGCAATAGTACGCGATCCATTTTCAATAGATATTGTTAGTGTACCGACAGAGCTACAACTTGAGATTATTGATCTGCAGTGTGACACTGATTTAAGAGAATTGCATCGCCGTGAAGAAATCTCCAAATTTTACAATGCCCTTAATTCAGACAAATTCGACCAACTTAAAGATTATGCAAGAAAAATGTTCGTTATTTTTGGATCAACCTATATGTGTGAACAAACATTTTCGATCATGAACCTCAATAAAAATTCTTTACGATCAAATATCTCAGATACCCATTTACAAGCAGTTTTGAGAATATCAACTACAAAATTAACACCTGAATTTAAAAAAAATGTTCAACAGTTTCATTCTTCTCATTATTTTTTTTGTAATGTTTATTTTTCGTGATAATAAATAGTGTATATCTAAAAATGGTATTTTACTTGCGGCCCGCCGCTCATTTTTAATTCTTAAATTTGGCCCTCCATCCAAAAAGTTTGCCCCCCCCTGCTATAGAATGTGTACAAATATACAATATAAACTTTTGTTTTTGCAGAGACTAGTTGCAGTATTTTCCAACACATTTTATATTTGCGATAAAAATTGCAATATTGAATACCCCTTCATTGGAAACTGCTGCATCATATTGGCCGACGAATTTTACAAAATCATTGAAGGTTAGTTATTCAGAATGATTTTGTATTTAGAGTTATGTAGAGGTATTTCTTAAAGTAGTAAAAAGCTTGAACAAAATCTAACAACAAACCGAATGAAAAAACATTTGACTTGCGTGTAATCTCCGCAATATGCATTAAAGTATGGTCGAATGCATTTCAATGTTTAACATAGGCGGAGGGGTGTGAAGCCACTAAATCGACATTCGCCTTATAGTTTCTTATAGATAGCTAGTAGATAGTATCACTACTATTATAATCAGTGGCGGCTGGTGACAAGAATATTAGGGAGTGCAAAAAAAGACTCACCTATTTATGCAAGAAGTCCATCCTCCGATTTTTAGATCTTGAAAATACATCGATTACACGAATATTAAAGTCCGACATTGACGATATCATTTTTTTTTTCGATACTTAACATCGCAAGAGCATTTAACCTATCTTGAGACATGGTATTTCTCATAAATGACTTAATCCTTTTTAAAGTTGAGAAGCAACGCTCACTTTCTACTGACGTCATCGGTATTGTACAAATTATTTGCAATAGCTTAACGCTTTCACTAAATACTCCGAGTAAATTATTATTTGTGAATAGCTGTAGTATGGATAACGCTCCATCGGTGACGTAAAAATCTTCTCGACTGTATAAAACAATTAATTCATTTTTAAGTTTCAATTTGTCAATAAAATCGTATGTTGCCATTGCCGTATTAAAATCTATAATTGGAAATTTTTTATGGTAATCGCGAAATTTTTCACTAAAAAACAATTTAGATATTACTAAATGACCATGGTATTCAAAACGATCTTTAGCTTGGTTCACTATCGTATCGCATACTTCATGACATATTACAGAATGTGGTAAATCATTCGGTCGACGTTTTTTCGTGGGCTGAATTTGTAGCGTATTATTTTCCCGAATATTTTGAATAGCAAGTATAAAATGTTCAATATCTTTATTAATCTCTAATACTTCTTTTGATCTCGACTGAAGTTGCTTAAAAAGTATATCGCAGTGGGGCATAATTTTGGCAAAAAAATCTAACCAATAATTAAAATTATCGTCGTTTAAATATCGTAACAGCATTCCAGCTTGGTTTATAGTATCAGCGTCTAAATTTACTGATTCTAAAATGTGCTCCATACACTCATTTAACTGTTCGCGATAAGTGTGCACAACAGTTACCGTTCTTATATTAAAATTCCACCTCGTTGTCGGTGCTGATGGTATTTTTCTATTAACTATTTCTTTCAATATATCAGTTCTTTTTGCAGATCTCGAAAAAAAAACTGGAAATGCTCGTAAATTAGCGAAAAAATTTCGGACCATTGTGTTAACGGAAACACTTCTTTCCATTATTAAATTTAATTGATGGGCGTAACAATGTATGAAGTGTGCGTATGGATAGGAAGCTTTTATCAAAGCCTGTACACCACCTAGTCGCCCGCTCATAACGGCTGCACCATCATAACTCTGCCCGATTAATTGGGTTTGTTTAATCTCGAGAAGTTCGAGTTCTTTGAAAATTTCAGATGCAATACCTACCGCTGTATGATCTTTCGGCGTCATAAATTTCCAGAAACGTTCATGTATTTGTCCGCGTAATTCGTACCTAACTACCAAAACTAATTGTTGAGTTGTGGCTACATCCGTGGTTTCATCCGCCTGGATCGCGATAAACTTACTTTGCGATATTTCATGTTTTATTTCATTGCGACAAACCTCTAAAATTGAATCTAAAATATCGTTTTGAATTGTTTTTGATGTACCCTTAAAAATATTATTGCTATCTAAATGTTGTTTCATTGCAATATCAATTTCCGAGACGAAATCAATAAGCCCTCGATACACCCCTGGATTATTTGAATCTACGGATTCATCGTGTCCCCTCAAAGCTAATTCAAATGCCCCGCAGAATTTCACACAGTCAATCAACCTGGATAAAATATATCGATTATTGTCTACGCGTTCATTAAATTTTTTCACTGACAAACGATACCCGGCGTCTAACTGAGATCGAATATCTAATGCTCCCAACACTGCAAGTTGCATTTCATTTAAAATGTGTTTTTCAGAACTACTGTGTTTTTTCACTTTATCTGATAGGTGAACTAAATCTTTCACGCCAGACTCTGACCAGCTTGATTCACCTGTAAATAAAAGGCACGGAAAACATAAAACAGTATTTAGATATGAAGACCGCATAACCATGGCACTTTTGTATACATTTCCACGTTAAATTTTCGATTAATCACTTTGCCTTTAACTATACACTTTTGAATTAAATTTAAACTTGGTGTAGGGCGTCCCGCAGCCTTAATTTCCAGTCGTTTTGAAAAATCGCGACGATTGTCTTTAATATATTCAACCGAAAACGACATGATTCACTCACTAATCAATGCTGTAAATAGTTAACGAACTTTCTAATACAAAAAAGATTCGCGTACTGACCACTGTGACCTCGAACATTTCAAGGAGATATTCGTATTCGGTAATGTTCGTACGTAACAGCCGAAGCAGTGATTCGACAATCTTGAGCTGGGGAGAACACGAACATTTAACGGTTAAAATATCCCATATTTGAATGCGTCACGAACGATTTCACTGTGAAATTCGTATTGGTATGACGCCACAGATTTGTCACAGACAAGTTTCAGGCGGCTTTATCTCAAATATGCACACCGAGTATAAAAATGCGGTTTCGGAACGCGCGCGCTGAAGTCGCTAGTATTTTTTGCAAGGAATGCGCGGGAACTTTTAAACTGGCTAACTCATATACATTATTATATTATTATATTTTGGATATCGTCTTTTAATCTTAACACGGAGGTGCACTGCACTTGTGCTCCTTTACAAGAGCCGTCCCTGATTATAATGCATCGGTGAGGCTTATAAACTGATCCATTAATATGAATTAGTTAATGTGACTTAATCAAGGCTAGGTTAATATCGATTAAAATCTTCTACTAATCTTGGCAGAACGCAAAACACAGTGAGGCAGCCTAGCCTCCGACATGATGCACCCTACAGACGTAATCGGGATAATACGTCACCCCTTCCTCTGCAATCTTATATAATAAAATATGGTTTTTGATCATAGATGTCAAAGTAATTGCTAAATGTATTGGATATATTAAATTTCTTTTATGATTAAAATAATTCTAGGTGGAAATACATTGTTATAATTAAAATACAATATACAGTCGGACTCCGTTATTACGATCATGGACATAGCAAGATCTCGGATGTAATGAGGAAACATTCGTTGACATTTTAGTTTATGATTTTCTCCATATATTTATTCACTTTTATAACGAGCTACTTATCGGATATACCGAGCAAAAATATTGTCAAAATTTTTCTTAAAACTGTTAATGTGTTGATCATTTAAAAACATTTTCAATCCTAAGCAATAAAATCCGACCGTAGACCTATGCCGCCGGGATCGGATTACGTTTATGACCTAGTTAAGTGTCGAAGTACCTAATTGGTGTTTTCTCCGAAAATGAAAAAGTATCCACGCATATGGTTGAAATTTCATGTAAAAAATCCAAGCTGAAGTCAGTAGACAGATCATTACAACAAACAACTTCTTTCCATGCTTGTTTCAGGGAATAATTCAAATTGTTTATTTTTGTTTGAATTGCGACTTTTTGTGTTATGTGACGGGATTTAAAAATACCTATTCTCTGATATAACGAGTAATGCTTATAACGAGCAAATTCAGTCGGTCCCATCTTCCTCGTAATAACCAAGTTCGACTGTATTGTAATACATACATACTTGACCAAGCGGAATTAGTACTACGTAATGTTTGAGACTTTCATGGTTGTTTTTGATAGATTTTTGGGTTTCCACCGTGTGTACTTCTTCCTACTTTCCTCTACATTTCGGGCTCGTTGCAGAGGCCATTATCAAGATCATTCCTACATTACCTACACTATACTTCATCATACACATGTCTCTTGATAATGGCCTCTGCAACGAGCCGAAATGTCGAGGAAAGAAGGAAGAAGTACACATGATGGAAAGCCAAGAATCTAGTAGTACTACGTATTGTTTTATTTGTATTAATATATACCCAGAAATAATATCGACCCTTAAGCGACACTTTTTGGTAAATTGCGTTTTAAACTGAGAACCGTTCAATATCACCTAGCGCGTAAGTGACAAAAATATTAGAGCCCGATCTCATTCGCATGACATTTTTTTAGGGTCTGTGCCTTTTAGCGTTTTAACTTGTACCGCATTATAAAGTAGAGCAAAACAACGTAACCGACGTTATTTGATAGTGTAAGCTACGGTACGGTTTATTCGGTGGTCCGTCTGGTAGTGAGTTGTGCGAAAACCGATTTGGGAGCAAAGCTCGCGCCGTCCAGTAAAACTGGCTGAGATAAAATAAACCTGGTAATAGAGTTTATTAAACAATAATTACCCGCCGTTTCATCTCACTACTGTCGGAATAATCTACGAATAATAGTATCTTCCTGTAGATTTTTGAAATGTTGAAAATATATATAAAATTTATACTGAAAATTTGGATTCTTTGAATGAATCCACTAATGTCGTGATTCAGAATGTTTTCAGAAACGTATTTAATAGACAGTAAGTTCAACTTGGGTTTTCATCTACCAAAAAAGATAATAGTGTTCTTTTTGCGAGAAAATAACAAATATGTCTGGTGACAAGAGACTTCGGCTAATTGAAATGGATACTTAGAAATGTCCCCTTACCATAAAGGATAAATGCAAGGAGATGTTCTTTAATGATCTGGCCAAAAGTAAAAATCACAATGATGTTTTGTGCGCAAGTTTTGACCTCGAGAAGGTGCAAAAAACTCCGTAGTCGAAAATACGCATACTATAATGAAAGTATCTATGAAAGTGGAAAAAATAATGGATACTGCTTTTTATGGGGTGAAACTGATGGTAAACGTGGCAGTAATGAGATCTCCGAAATAATGCACAAATCTTTGGATAGGACTGACAAAGCGGGAAAAAATCAAGGATTTATTATACTGTGATTGGTCAGAATAAGAACCGGGCAACACTGGCTATGCTATCCCTTATTATGAAAAATTCAACTTTCATTGAATTGATAGAAATACATTTTCTATTACCAGTGGGTCTATTCTGTATTTATCGACCGCTAAAGTGATAAAGTGATAAATATTATCAAACTTAGAGTAGGTTTGTATCATAGAATTAGCACTTATTGTAACAATTACAATACGTTGATTGTAATTGTTGCAATAAGCGCTACATTTTAACAGCACCTCTCTTACTGCTGTTAGAATACAGCACTTATTGCAACAATTACAATACGTTGGTTGTAATTGTTGCAATAAGTACTAATACTTTTATACAAACCTACCCTAAGTTTGATAATATCTATCACTTTAGCGGTCGATAAAGTATAGAATAGACCAACTGGTCGTACTACGATGCTGGTCGATTCCATTCATGCGAGAATTGAGTCATTTATAATCAGCCAACTGGTCGTACTACGATGCTGGTCGATTCCATTCATGCGAGAATTGAGTCATTTATAATCAGAGTAGTTTGGGCACTATCAGAATGACCCACCATCATTTCCAACGCTAGGTCATCATTTCATATGCAGAATTCCGTGACTGGAAATCTCTCGCTGCTACTTGCATTGCTTCAAAGTTCAAAATTAAATTTGGTGAATTACAAAAGGCATAATTTAAAAAAACTTACCAAATATTGTACCTACTCTGGTGACAGTAGGACTAAACTGTTAGACCTAGAAAATGTCATCAGATCCCGATCAAATGCTGTGATGCTTTAAACGCCAGCCACCCTTGCTGTATAGTGCTAAATCACCAATATCGGAGATCGAGTATAACGATCTTAAAAGTATCTGTGTTAAATGTAATATCCCTCAGAGATGACGGATGAGTTTATGAAACTGCCACATAGATTATCAGTGGAAGATACTTTACCGGAATCCGATCAGGAAGATGTGAATGAGGATAATACAGCGATTACTGCTTAAAAAATAAGGGACAATAATTTTTTTGTAAGATTACAATTTTATTTTATCATAATTAGTAGGTCCCCGTACTTAATTATGTACAAGTAGATACGTACATATTTCATTTTGAAAAATAACAATACCTAATAATATTAATAATATAAGCAAACCCTTAAAAATACCAATCATTTATTTTTATTTTACCTATGTGGTTAAGTATCTACAAGCAAAAATATTAATTTAAAAAGTATTTTTAATTTATTTAACAACGCCCCCTTTCGTAAAATAAATGGGTACTTATGTTATTTATTTTATTACTTAATTATTAATGCCCTGGCATGATAATTAGCATGAAATTTATAAATAAAAACAACTACGCCAAATAGCGTAAGCGACATGCCTGGAAAAAATATCGCGTCATAGACATAAGCAAAACAGCGTTACC
This sequence comes from Rhyacophila brunnea, assembly GCF_057557595.1. NCBI lineage: Eukaryota > Metazoa > Arthropoda > Insecta > Trichoptera > Rhyacophilidae > Rhyacophila > Rhyacophila brunnea. The sequence goes on along the minus strand of NW_028232965.1, from coordinate 58,261,141 downwards.
GCCACTATCTCGAAAACTAAAAGCATTAATGCAATTGTTTTATAATTTCCGTATAGGCAGTAACCAATTATCAGTAACCACATTAACAGAATTCATTTTTAGAACTAATTACGGAAATAATTAAGAAAAAACCTTCTCCTCTAAAATTTATGAATTGTCGCTTACGTTGTTCTGCCGATTAAGGGTCGATATTTCATTTTTCAGTTTTCACCATCTCAATAATTTTTAAATTTTTTGTAAAATCATTTTGATGTTTCCTATATTTTTTTATAAATGTGATTGTGATTTTTAAATGTTGCACTGTATTCTTTTTCAGAAGAAGATGTGTCATTAGTCATCTCCATAATCGCTAAAGCGAATACAACTTTTCTACAATTTTTGTTAACCAAGAGGATTGTGAAATCAACAATGAAATCTGATTATGAGGATTTTATCTTGTCGATTGATGACATTTTTAAGCATCAAAATTGGAATAATTTCTCCGACATCGACATCTCCACCGTGCATTCGCAAAGTATTTTTTGTAAGAATGAAATAAACCCTAAAGGTAGGCTATGTAAACCTGAAGAAGGAATTTGGCTAAAAACAATAGAACAATATGCAACCAAACAGACCAGTGCTCTCGATGACCTAAGAAAAACATTGAAAAAGCACGACACTGACTATTTCTATTCCAATACATTTGCAAAACTATGGACCGAAGATAAATTGTCATCGAGTGTAATGCCTGTAAATTTTGGACATTTAGAAGAACACAAAGGAGATAACTTCCAAGCTAATATTAACAATTTAAATAAATCTGAGTTTGTGATTGTTTTTTATTTATCTTTCAAATTTTTCTTGGAACTCTATAGTATCGATGACATAAAAAAATATTACAAAGTCAATTTTGAGACAATTCCTAAAGCTGAAAAGAAAATTAAACCAGGTTTTGATAAGGATGTTAATCATAATTTGTCAAAAGTTCATGATAAACCAGAAGTAATCTCCGTGTCGGAGCTCAAATTAAGCGCCAAATGCATCAAAGAATATGTCCTAATATTTAAGACAATGAAAAAAATTGGCAACACATATGAAGATCTGGCAAAGAAAAACTTACTTCCTACCAATATTTTTGATAACTTAAAATTTTTCCCTCGTAAATAGGTTGTCAAATTTTTCTTCCTTTATTGTAATAAAATGAATGTACCTTATTATTAGTCATACAAGGAAAATCCAATCACCACACAGTGTAATTCAATGGGAATTTAATCAGTCTTCCTATATCTTTGAACAAAAACCTTCACTACTAAGCAGTGGTAGGTGAAATATAAATCTTCTTAAATTAAAAAAGTCGATTTCCTTGTATACCCACTAATATTATTATCTACTCAAATTATTACTACTTATAATGTAAACAATTTTTTTTGAAAATAAATTAATTACAGATTTTTTATGAGACACTTTATTTGTTTTTACTTGTACACCTCGAAAAATAACTGTTGAGCCCATTCTACGTGAGCAGATGAAACTCTGCGGTTGACCCTCTACCGATTGTCCTAAATTTTTCAACCTAGACATGACAATCTAAATGCAGCCGGCAAAGAATTCCCAAAATATACTTTTTATGGGGCTGAGAAATCAGAAAGTTAACAACATATTTCTATGCGAAGACATATTTTTACTCATCGAATTGATGGGTTTGATTATGATTGAAGAATAAATTGAATTTAATTCTGAATTAAATATAAATGCCACAACTTCATATAACACTGATGCAATGAACAAAGAAAAAGTCCTCATCTACTACAATGACATATTTCTATCAGTTTTAAATTTAAAATGTATCTTAATCTTTATTTATCGGTTATCCTATCATAAAACCTATCAATTCAATTTATTATCATTACAAATTAAATCATAAATTTTTATTATTTCCTTATAATATAAAATTAATAATATGTCTAATATATCACTATCTGCCAGTGGCGACCGGTGAGTTATTTTACTGGGAGTTCACTTTTTTCACCTGTTGACTGCAGTAAAAAGGCATTTGCCTTCATCAAAACTTCACCAAAAAATCAAAAAAACTATTGGTTTTTTAATTAAGTACATTTAAAAGAAATCATAAATAACTCACCATTTATTATTTGTTGTACTTCTAAAAACTCAGACCTATTTCAGAAACAGACAGATCAGACAGATCTATTTCAGAAACAAAATTCACCAACCCTTTATACACTCCTGGATTTAGCGATCCAGCTGATTCGTCATGCCCACGTAGTGCTAATTCGAATGCGCCACAGAATTTAACGCAATCAATCAATCTGGATAATATGTATCGATTTTTATCAACTTTTTCGTTAAATTCTTTGATTGATTTTCGGTACCCTGAATCCAGTTGTTGCCGTATATTCATCGTTCCTAAAGCGGCCAAATGCATACAATTTGTTAAATGTATTTGTGAAGCAGCATGTTTTTTAATTTTTATTGTCAAGTGCGCCAAATCCACTACACCTTTGATGGTCCACTCGTCACTGCCACTAAAAACAATACATGGAAAACAGAATAGTGCATTTAATTTGTCACATCCACACAGCCATGAATTTTGTTCATATTGTTTAACATTGAATGTTCTTTCGTACTTCTTAGTTTTTGAAACGCATTGTTGTTTTAATTTTAGGTTAGGAACAGGTCTGCTGCTGCTTTTAATACGAAGGCGTTCTTCAAACGTATTAGAATGTTTTTTTATGTACTCAACATCAAACGGTGCCATTTTAAAAAAAACTAATGTACACAGTAACTAAAAATATCACATTGAAAAATAATTTAACAAGCGCGCACCACCGTTTTACATTACCAATAAGCGGGAACTAATGGCAACTGGCGATGTTGATCAGCTGTTGCAGCCGGAAACCACGTCAATATTACAAGCTGCAATACTATAACTTGCCAACGCGTGACAATCTCGTCTTCGTGTTAGCAAATGTTTTATTTTATTGAATGGACAATTATTGAGAATATTACCATCAGTAATGCCATTTATCATTCAATTCGAATAAAAAATAGAACTTCCGCTTATGAGAAGCAACATATTAAGGAATGACTTACTTCAATAACATATTAAGAAAATAGGTGACCTGATTTAATGTGGCTCTTGAAAGCAGTAACTCATCAAAATTAACATTATTAAAGCATTTAGCCGTGATATTTTACGATTTCCACCCTACCACGCATGTTAAAACCCCACAGAGCTAGTTTGGAGAGATATCATAATTGATAAACATTGTGAATTTAGTTGTCAAACTGAAAAAAACTTGAAGTTTATTTTTAAATTGTACTTCGCTTAAATTTGAGAAATATTGTCAACATGTGCGGAAATTTAATATACGTACTGTGAAACGAATTTATTTTTATAACAATATTGAATAAAAATTGTCAAACAATAATTGTCGTGTAATACGGGCTGTATGGTTTTAAGACCGAATATTCCCGACGTTCTTCGAAGTAGGCATTCGGACGTGAGCGACTTGAACCGTCGCTCGCGTAGACGACATTTCACGATGAAAAAATATGTACATATTGGTTTTTTGCTCATTGCAAAAGCATTAATCGATATAAGATTTCCGGGCGCTTTCCGACAGACGAGCGACACGGTATATCGCTCAAATGAACAAGTCTTTAAAATAGCCGGTTAAAAACACATATTGGAATTTGTTTTTGTATATGAATTAATGACCACGGTAATTAATAGATCAGAACACTTTTAATAAATCAAATATAAATGAAATACTTATTTAAAAAAAAAATATTTTCGCATAAATTGAGTGGGTGGGTGGGTGTTCACCGCTCCACCGCTCTCATGAGAAAATCGCCACTGCTATCTGCGACACTTGTACCGTGTGTATCCTGCAAACAATTCAAAAATGGATAATTCGCCCTACTAATAAGGAGGTTCTGCATCACTGGACTTGACCATTTAAAATGTGAGGCTCGGAGGCGGGTGTTGAAAATCTAAAAAAACTTGTGATATTAGGACAGGTCGTAGACAATGAGGACTAGTTTCCTTCAGGTTGATTGACCAAATCAAGTTTCATTGATCTAAGTCAGGTCTGGGCAAACATTTTGGATGAAAGCCCGCATAAGGAATATAAAATGAACAGCGCAAGTAAAATACTATTTTTAGACATACATTTTTATTATCATGAAAAAGGAACTTCAACATAAAAAAAAAATTAATGATTCTTTAATATGTAGTTAACAATTTAATGAGAAGAATGAAATTGTTTTACAATTTTTAAGATGTTAATTTTGTGGTTGAGATTCATAAAACTGCTTGTAAATGTTCATCGGTGATGCTTGATCATAGAGTATTTATTGATATTCATAATTGAAAATGTTTGTTCACATAATATTATGTAGATTGATAAAATTTAAAATAACATTTTTCTAGCGGAATCTTTAATTTGTCTGAATTTAAAGTGTTTTCAAATTTGCAGATTTCTTCTCGACGGAACAATTCATGTAGGTCAAATTTTATTTTTAAAAAAGCATTAAAATGTAGAAAAAAGTAAACTTTTTCCAGAAATATTATTGAACCTCGCGGGTCCAACAGAAATACTTGGCGGGCTGTAGTTTTCCCTTTCCCTGATTGTTGGAGCTCAACTCGTATAAGATCCGTGCGTAACAATGGCTCGGTCTCTGAAATAACTAAGAGGCCATCCATGGACTGAAACCGTATGTGGTTTTGATCCGTGTGCCATACTAAACTTATGATTTTTCTACATGAAAATATATTTTCACTAAATTTGTAAGTGTATGATATAAACAGATACGATCAGATCCTTATAATATACTTTGTGGAAATATATTTCCATGACCAGAAAAGATAAGCTTAGTATAGCACACGGTTCGAAACCGCATACGATTTCAGTCCATGGATGGCCTATAACTTTCATCCAGTGGCTGTTCTATCTGCATCGGTCAAACTATTGGGAGTCCATTTTACATAAATATATATATATATATAAACACGTAGATGGTCAGCTGACTGACGCTCAACATGTTTTTCGATCAACAGTTACCAACCTCAAAAAGTACACTGAATACATATCTCGTTCACTAGACAAATATTGTCAAGTTAATGCATTTTATACGGGTATGTCAAAGGCTTTCGATGGAGTTGATATCGTGATATTCTTTTAACTAAACTGAGTGCAGTAGGCGGATCTATTAATTTTGTAAATTTCTTCAAATCTTATTTTTCGCATTGTTAATATTATTTCGAGTACACTGGGTGTGCATCTGTGTGCCCTGCCTATCTAGGTACCTAAAAAAACCGCAAAAAAATATGAACTGAATTCACGTTACAACACTTGGATTAGACACTATTACAGCCGCTATCTACCCAACAACGTTATATTCTTGTATTGTATTGTTTTATCTATTATACCGTCACAAATACGCATTCGTCTCGTGTGAGGGTAATATTTGTTATAATGTAAATCTCATGTGAACGTCTTGAATTTAGACTTATGTCCACAATGTTTCATTTTCCTTAAATGATCCTATTGAAAAATAATAAATAGGTAATTATTCTCACACATTAAATTTGGGCAGGCCATGTCTCAAGGATGGAAGACACCTAATTACACCAAGAGGCTTGCTCTTCAAAAGACAAGAAAAGAAAGGAGAAGTCGGTAAACCCTGACTGCGGTGGTTGATCTATTTAGAAAGAGACATAACATCTCAACATAATGTAGTGCCAAAAATGAATAAAGAATAATTCAAAATCCAGAGAATACATTAATTTTTCGAGCGGTGTGACAACTTAACGAAAATACAATGTCTACAATACGATGTGGATCTTGGCCGCTATTGAAAAACAACATGTAAATTTTGTCCAACCCAGAATCCCATGACTTACTAACCGGATACGTTACCGCTCGCCTATCGTGGGCGCAATCTCTCCAATACTGCATAATCGAATGTCTAAAATAAGGTAAATTACCTACTATGTTCAATCTATGCAGGCCACATAAGCCTCCACAGAGAAGATTGTATATTTTTGTATTAATGAGAAATTGATGTTAGCCACTTCCTCAACCCTTTATGTCCATTCTCTGGGTATGAAAATACTGTGAATGTGTGAGACCAGGAATTCGAACCCGAATCATAGGTGGTATTGTCTGCAACAGCTGTCAACGTGCATAACTCAAATACTATAGAAAAACAAAAACTTTCTTTGAAAATCATTATATTGGAGCTCTAAAACGTAAACATAAATACCAAAATAATTAATATTAGTATCCTGCAAGTCAAGTTTCCACAAGTCCTACTAATTTACACTACCGGAAGCTTGGTTAGGGGCGATGAAAATATTTTACCACTTGGATACCAATCAACATGGGCAGTGCAGGAATGTCTAATTGTGTGCTTTGAGTAACGCTTTGTAACCCCCCTGAACAATTCCAGATCAGGACATTCTCACTAAGAAGGATTATTAGAGGGTACAAGATAAATTGTAGATAATACAAGTCATCAAGATAAATAAAAAATAAACTTGTATTGTCGGTAGGTACTATATATTTTATCTAATCATTTCAGTGCTATTCTTATTCAATTTATTTTTACACAGGTGTTTCGACACATCTTAAAAATTATGAAACATCAAATTTAGGTATTTCATTATTATTCATTCACTTGTATATAATTGCGGGTTACAAAAACATCTCACAAATTTTTGTATGGATCAAAGTGGCCCCGAGACTTTTTAGTTAACTTAGCCCGCTCGAGATCCACTTCAGGATAGTCCTGCCTTAATTTGTCAACATCCATGTTGGGAAATCTTTTAAAGAGATGCTGTACATGGTTGAAATCTCTATTTCTCTTGCATCGTTTCTTTAGATAAAGCTTTTCTCTGTAGTGTAAGAGAAACTTTCTTACAGCATATCCTCCGTACCGATGTTTATGTTTTTCCGCCCATTTCAAGTTCATATATTTAGGTACAATGTGTTCAAACATGCTGTAGAAAAATTTGATACCGAGCTGATTGAAGACAGGTTTGACCGGTCTTTCTCCTTTTTCTCCTGTTTCCAACAAATGATATGCTGCATTTCTTTCGCGGACCACTAACTCCAGGTTCTTCATTGACTCCTCCACTTTATCGATGCGTTCCGGATTTGCAAATAATCTTACAGTTTCTTTGGCTTCGTGTTCCATTGTGAATAGCATATTTCTCTCTTTCAAAAGTATATACCAAAGTTTATGTAAATCTGAATTGGATTTTATCCTCAATTCATCGGTCTTCCAGGCTCTGCCGACTTGTATTTCAGTTTCATTCCAAACCTTCTTGTCGTCGAAGAATTCCATTAGGCCATATTTTTCCGGCGTAGTATGAATAAAGTTTACGACAGGGATTTTGTTTTTGATCTGCAATACATTCCGTTGCCATGCAAAACCTGCCAAATTCGGTATAAATCTTGATAGAACAGAAAATGGTTTTAATGTCATTGCCATCATGACAAATTAAAACAAATAACTTTACAACTACAAATATCCTATCACTTCTGTTCGTTCATGTGAAACTTTATCGATAGACTGTGGACATTCAGTTTCGATATCGGTTTTGTAACATACATTAAATTTATACAAAAGTACATCGGCAAAACCACGCAAGGATAGTGATATAAAAATGGTTTAATGGTTGTGAGCAGTGTTGCCATATTTTGAAAGTGGAATTATAGTACAGTGACTTCAAAATTATAGTATTTCGGCAAAAAATATAGTACGCGTTGAATGACCAATAATTTTCTGCATTTTCAAAAAATTAAACGTGGGGTAATTGACGTCTTGTTTTTTTAGACAAAATTCAAATGTTAAGTCAGTGGTTTCCAAACTTTATGTTACTACGCCTCCCTTTTAAAAAATCTAATCTAGGTGCCTCCCCCCTTATTTTGTTTAATAATACAGACACCTTTTTAAATAGTCAACAATGTACCTACTTACGAATACAAAAATGAAAAAAAAATAATCAAGGTTTTTACTACTTGTATTAGATTATTTTTTGACGAATGTGCTTGTTTATTAGCACAATCAATTTCAATAGTAGTCAATCCAAATTCATCTTCGTTCATTGACAAATGGATTCTATCATGGACCCCACATCCTGAAGCGGACCCCCCGGGTCAGGATTTTTCAACCACATATTTAATAGCTCCGAAGTAAAGCAGCGCCACAGGCGACTTTTTTTGCTATTAATAAAATAATGTGAAAAGTGCATTTGCAAACTAATCAAGAACTCAGTAAATAGATTTTTGTTTGCTTCAATATATCTGGCGTAGAAATCATTTAAAAGTGGAGACATGGCGAACTTTTTTTTTGACATTTTGATTTCCTAAGCTCCAATTTGCCTTCAGTTTGTCGTTTTAAATCAGTGAATGCATTAGTGGTCCTTGGATTGATTTATTCACTCAATTTTTTTTTTTAATTTCAACCAAATAGACAAGTTTAACAACAAAATTATCGTTCCTAAACAAATTTGTCTTCAAATCTTTGAAATCAGCATTATGATTAATTTAACCCTTTTATTTCATTTTTTACGAGATAGCCATTGCGCTTCACAATAGTATAGAAGTGAGGAATTATAAAATTAGTCTCCATATTTGCAGAAAGGTTTGCAAACAACCTTTTATAGGACTGTTTTTTTGTGTAGTTTATAACTAGTGGCCGTTTTATGAATTATTGTGCATTTGCAAACTGCAAACCTGTGGCTAACGTCAACTTTTTTTAGACATGAGGATTATTTTTTTTGCTTCTCACGGATTATTTTGACGTTGTTTTTCTTCTATTGGCAACTTTTTTTCCGATTTCTCAAAATTATAGTATTTTGGGCGTACTATACCTGTTTTATATCGTACATAGTACGCAGACGAAAATTATAGTACAAATACTATAATTATAGTACGGTTGGCAACACTGGTTGTGAGTTCCAGTTTCAGGTTATGTATCAAATATCATAGATAATAAGAAAATAAGATAATATGCTCAGAAATGTCAATAAGGATTTTAGAACAGTGTTGCCATTTTTTGGTCACCGAATTATAGTATGCAGTCCAAGAAATTATAGTATTTCTTCAAAAGTTACCTTCTCTGTGAGGAGTAGGTACCTAGAACTCACTGTTGAAAAGGCATAGGTTTTTTGTTTCTCAGAAAAAATAACAGAGAATTTGAGAAATTTCAATGCTTTTTTTATTTTTGTACCTCTTCCAATCAAAAATGTTTACCAACTAATTCAATAAAGTCCATTTAAATTCAAAGACAAGGGCTTTTTTAATTTTTTCGAACAACTTCAAACCTCGGTCACCAATTTTTTTTCTATTAATTCGGGGACCAAAATTATAGTACCTACAAAATATACTATATTAAATATAGTACGGTTGGCAGCACTGATTCGGATTCCTATAGTCTATACCAGCTATGGCGAACTTATGGCACGTGAGATGATTTTGCATAGCACGCGAATTTTTTATTTTAAAGAAAAAAAAACGTAACTAATAACATTATATACCTACCAAATAATATTTTAGAAAAGCACTGAGGTTTTCAAAGATGGTGGACTGAGGAGTATGGCGTAATTAACGAAGGCATTAAAGCATTATGTAAATTGTATTCTTAGACAATTGTACGCATAACCTCGTCAATAAAACAATAGATATTATGAGACAACCATCAGTCACACATTGAGAAAATCAAGGACGAACAAAAAGAATTTATTGATCGGCCAATTAAAAATAAAAATATTCAAACAACAAACCTAAGAAAATTTATTGGTAGGTACATAGTCATTCAAATATTATAACAGCTGCTTTTTATTTTGCAACATAATCGTTAAAAAAAGGAAATTGTATAGTGATTGAGAATACCTATATGGAAGAAGCGTGGTTAAAAGGCTCCTACGATCTCTTAGAATTTTTTTAATAATTGTAAGGAAAAAAATATTTAAAGTATAAAAGATATGCCTTCGGATAGAAACACGGTGAAAGACAAAATCTCGAGAACTCAATCATTATTGTAATGTTTAAACTTTTTTAATATAATGATGGTACAAATTTAGTATATGGTTTCATCATTCTGCAGAATATTAAGAGCGATCGATATCTTTATAAATTCAATGATGGAGAGTGCCAACTCTAATGTATTAGTATTTTGAATTATAAAAATAATAAAAAAACCCTTCACTGGTAGCGCATGGGCAGCACGATACGCGTAAGGTGACATCATTGTTGTTCTGATCATTTCGGCAGATTTTGCCGACTGGCAATATTCGTTTTGGTTAAAAATGTGCTATGGGAGCATCAGTCTGATAACAGTGATAACGTTTTAAATAGGTACTGAGAAAAACGACATTAGACACGTTTTCCCGTAGCGCGAGCCTACTGTGACAGCACATGACAACACGTGACGTGATGGCAATATGTCCTGGGCAATAGGTACGTAATATTATGTACTTACTTGTATGGTTGTATGCAAAAAATGAAGATGCGATAGGTACAAGGTATCTAAATGGGTTTGATTAGTCAGACATCATAACCGATAATTTTGTTTTACCTGCATGAAATAGTAGCACTTATGGTTGTACGTACTGACATATCCAGGGGGGGGGTGTCGGGTAGCTCAGGTGGTGGTGTTTAGCACCCCTCGATAGTACAAAATTATTTTTTTTTTCTTTTTACTTTTTTAGTAACTTGTTATTTCTAGTCGTTCTCGTTGATTATGTATATCCGGGTGTGTACACAATTTTATTTTATTTCTAGTAATAGCAAGCTCAGAACTTTTCGAGTTATTGTTTATTCAGAACACAAGTACACATTAACATTGTTTTCTAATCAAATTAACTCCTTCAGAATATTGAACAAAGTTGGAAACCGCTGGTTAATATTATATTGTTACTCATCAACGTATTTTAGTATTTATTAAATTTGAAACTATGTTTATCCACAATAAAATTAACTCCTTCAGAATATCAAACAAAGTTGGAAACCACTGGTTAATATTATTTATTTGCTCGTTCGTGGGCGTATTTTAATATTTGTTACATTTGGAACTATGTTTATTCACAATAGGTTGACTTTATAGTCTTATTATTTATTTACATTAATAATTATCAATTAACTTATTCGTCTTTATTCGCTTATAGTAATTTATATTTAAATAATCAACACGATTACTTATAACGGAAAGTAATTAAATGATGAATTGAGGGGTCTAATTCTAAAAAGCGATAAGTTCACATTTGGTCAAAAGCTAGAAAAAATACGCACGTATTCTTTGTATATTTTACACAATATGTATTAATCTATAAATTCCAAAACGCGACATAACCCTATGAAAAAAAATATTTTAAGTCTCGATTTATTACAAAAAGCGCCAAGTCCGTGTTTCATATTATTTAAAGCTTGGTTGATTTCGCGCGTCTTTAAGTCAACCAATAAGGGAACGTTCAATATTGAAAAGGGCGTCTCCCATGTTGTAGCATCTGGTAAAATCATGAAAGTGCCACGAAAATATGTGCTTTATGCGGAGTAAATTAAAAAGTGAGGTACAAATAGCGCTACGTCCAATTTTATTTTGCCTATATTTATTACATTTAAGAGTTTATCGGCTGAAACAAATTGCCATTTGGTTCTAATTTCGACATAGAATACAACTCACGTTAAAACAAATAATTGAAGCTTGAAACATAAAAACGTTGTTTCCCGAAAATATTGAATTGTGGACTTGTCGCTTTTTGTAATAAGACGCCTCAATTGTCAAAGTGACAGCTGGGTGCTTGTTTGTTTACGCAGCGGGTGTGAAAATAGCGCGATGTTTTCGATTTTTTTTTCATGGAGACAACATACGTGATATCTTTTTGAATGGCAATTTATAACTGTTTTATTTAAAAGAAATGGGCGGTATCATAGGTCCGCAGCGGCCATTGCAAAGTTGTGATTGGTCGATTCCCAAAATGGCCTTCAAAGAGTCCATGTGTTTACAAAATGCTGAGCCGTTTTCTCCACTTTATTTGGCGATCCGATATTTTCAAAGGCTGTAGTTTTTTTTTGTTTTCCTTCATATAAGTGGGTGTACTTGATTCCAAAAAAAAAACTTCCGGAAAATGTTCATTTAATTTTTTTTTGAAAATTTCTCACCCCACCCTTGCACCTGTCAGATAGACATTCCGAAAAAATGAACCTTCTCGGAATCAGCTCGTTGAGGTGTCAAAGAATAGGTGATCTTAATCCAGAAGGGATTGCGTTTACAGATATCAAGAAAATTACGAGCTCGCAGAATAAGATCGATATGAAAATCGTTTCTAGCTGTTTTTTGTACACCGACTTATACGGTACATTCTTAGTCTAATCTTACATCATCATCATCATCATCAGCCTGAATCTATCCACTGCTGGATGAAGGCCTCTTCAAGTTGCTTCCACTTCTCTCGGTCCTGTGAATTGCGTTGCCACGTACTTCCGCAGAACTTTATCATTTCATCGATCCAGCGGCCTCTAGGTCTACCTTGTGGACGTTTTGTACTTCTTGGATACCACTGGATGACTAGATTTGTCCAACGTTTGTCTCTTCTTCGAGCTATGTGTCCAGCCCATCTCCATTTAAGGCTTTTAATAAACTCTATTACATCGCAAACCCTTGTCTGCTTCCTTATCCACTCATTGCTCTTTTTGTCCTTTCGCGTTATGCCCAGCATGCACCTCTCCATACCACGTTGTGCTACTCTAAGTTTCTGGATCTCTCTTTTACTTAGGGTCCATGTTTCACACGCATATGTCATCACGGGAAGCACACACTGGTTGAACACTTTGCGCTTTAGGCACAGTGGAAGGTCACTTTTGAAGATATTATTCAGGCGGCCAAAAGCACTCCAGCCTAGCTTTACTCTGCGAACAATTTCATCAAATATACATCCATCTATAGACACTTGTTGTCCCAGATAGATGTAGCTTTTCACCTGTTCGAGCTGAGTGCCATTGATGAGGATCTCTTTTTGGCCTGCAAAGCAGTTGAATTTGACTTTCGTCTTTGTTACATTTATTTTCAAACCTACTTTGTTGCTTACTTCAGCGAGTTCCTGCATTCTGCTTTGGAGGTCTTCTGAGTCTTGCGAGAAAATTACTATGCCAAGTTAAATTACTATACTAAGTCAAGTTGCCGGAATAAGTCTTCAAGGGTAGCTGTAAATAGTTTAGGTGAGATTGTATCACCTTGTCGGACTCCTTTGCTGATAGGAAATCTACGCGATGGTTTATGGAGATTTACAGATGCTGTTGCGCTACTGTATATATTATTGAAAATATTTATATAGCGCCCAGGGATTCCTTGTTTTCTGAGTGCGTCGAGTATTAAACATTTCTTTATCGAATCAAACGCCTTCTCATAGTCTATAAAACCCATGCATAGTGGCAGTTTGTATTCCTGGTACCGCTCTATGATTTCTCTGACGACTTGGATATGGTCCATAGTGCTGTATCCTCCTCTAAATCCGGCTTGTTCTCTCGGTTGGTTCTCGTCTAGTACATTTTGCAGACGGTTTGAGAGAATTTTTGTGAACGTCTTGTAGAGAATAGGGAGTAGACTTATTGGATGATAATTTGCTAGGTCTTCTCTGTCACCTTTTTTGTGAAGAATGACAATGCTGGCATTTTTCCATACCTCTGGGACATCCTCTTTGCATATGCAGGCTGTGAACAATAGTGCAAGTACTTCATTTGCATCCTTTCCCGCTTTTTGAGGATATCTATCGTTAAACCATCTTCCCCGGGGGCTTTCCCACTTTTCATGTAATTTAAAGCATGGGTTACTTCCCAGGATGTGATTTCGGGAGTATGGTCTTCCGAATTTCCATTTCTCTGAAGATCTAAGTCTATAGTCGTATTGTCAGTGTCATCACTGTAGAGATCGCTGTAGAACTCTTCAACTCGGCTTAACAAGTGTTCCCAATTTCTGACGATAGAACCATCTTTTGCTTTTAGTGCTGTGATTTGACGTTTTCCTATCGACAAGCATTGCTTGTTTTTGTTTAAACTTCTGCCTGCTTTCACAATTGCTTGTATGAGGTTTACATTGAATTTACGAAGGTCTTCTCTTATCTTCCTTCGGAGGATTTTTCAAAGTGATGAAAACTCCATATCGTTTTGTGCCTGTCTATCGCTCTTGGTTTTCCTTCTCTGCTCCATAAGATTCAATGTTGCCTTCGAAAGCTTGGTGGAAGGTGTAACTTCTGAGCTTTTTACGCCTGTTTTTTCTGCACATTGTAGAATAATATTCGTTATATCCTCCGCGTTGGATAGAGAAACGGTTTCGTTCTCATCTAAGAAAGCCGATAGTGCATTTTTGAGTTCATTTTGGAATTCAGTATTGTTCTGCAGGTATACGCGAGCATTTGACTTCTTCTGCAGTTTAGATCTTTCTGATTTGACGTTCAATCTTATCTTACATCTCACCATCCGGTGATCACTGCCGGTGTTAAACTGATTGATCACCTTACAGTTTAAAATGTATATTTTCTGTCAGTGAGGATGTAATCGATTTCGCTGGTCCTTCCTGACGGGCTTCTCCACGTTCATTTACGTGTAGGTTTATGTTGAAAAAAGGAATTCATGATGTGAAGATTGTTGGTTTCAGCAAGCTCCACAAGCATGTCCCCTCTACCATCCCTTGAGCTATGTGCGAAATGTCCGACCGCTACGTCATCTCTTTGGTATGATCCAATACGTGCATTGAAATCTACCATTATGATGTTGAAGTGGCATTTACTTTTATTTTTCAAGGATGTTATTTCCTCGTAAAACTCTTCCACTTTTTCATCAGGATAGCTCTGTGTCGGAGCATATACTTGCAAAATCTGAATCAGGTACCTAGCATTGATTTTAAGTATCACGCTTGCGACCCTGTCAGAAATGCAGTTGAACTCGACTATGCGGTCCCTCCAGGCTTTGTTGACAACAAATCCAACACCGCTCGTGCGTCCTTCATCGGTTCCTTTGGAATACAGCACATGTCCGCGTTGTAAAGTAATAATACTCTTACCTTTAAGCCTTACTTCGCTGAGTCCGACAACATCCCGGTGGATATTTCGGAGCTCTTCTTGAAACTCTACAAGTTTGGCATCGCTGGACAATGTTCTTGCGTTATATGTAGCAATGGTCATCTGTTGGCAGCCTTTTCCGGGTCTCCGGGGATTATTAGCACCCTCTGCCTTCCTTCGCTGATCGCTGCCGTGATCAGTATCACGTCGGCCTCCGGAGAATGAGGGCCGGGTTTTAGAAGTTTTTGTTTTCATATGAAGGTTTTGGACATAACACACCATGCTATACAGACGGGTTGGTGTGTGGTTTTTCTGTCTGGATGATCCTTCCCGTAGCCAAAGGTCTCTCGTTTTAAGGCGCCAGAGTTTCGCCTTGCACCCTTCTCTATCAGCTACAGATATGTTGCGTTATACAGCACATTATCTGCATTGCCCGGGGGACGCCACGCGGAGGCTAGAGATAGGATTTGCTGACTTTCTTGGACAGTGGCGTCTCAACATTTTTTAGAAGTATACCTATTGGTATCAGTATACATCATTGAGGCCATAGTCAGCCTTTAATCTTACATAATATTATTAAATCGCATATTGGCAATTTACAAATTCACTATTCCTAATACTTAATATCTAATTATTTGCTTCCACTCATCCCTTACACACCAGCAAAATCCCGCTAAATAACCAAGTGATACGATAATAGGTATTCCGCTCCGGTAATTGACTTAGGAGGTCAAGAGCCGCTTTTTAGGCCTATAAAACCTTATTTCCGACTTCCCATTTAAGACGGGAAGTCCATGGGTATGTCAGTAAAACCTAAGACCTAAAAAGAAAAAAAGATTATTTTTTAAAATAAAAAATAACTAGGTAGGTAAATATGTATTTGTTGGAGCTTTTTACTATAAGTACCTTTATATTTTTTATTTATTTTATGTACCTACATGTTTTTCATAATTTTTTTTTTTGTTAAATTCTTTGTACGAGGACCATAATAATATATTAATTTTTGAAATACCAAGTATACATTTTTTTAATTCCGAAAATATAAATTGACAAAATTATCTCTCTTTGCTCACTTTACTGACTTCATAAAATCAAAAAGTAGGTAGTAGGTATACGCAGTGGCGACCGGTGAGTTATTTTACTGGGAGTTCACTTTTTTCACCTGTTGACTGCAGTAAAAAGGCATTTGCCTTCATCAAAACTTCACCAAAAAATCAAAAAAACTATTGGTTTTTTAATTAAGTACATTTAAAAGAAATCATAAATAACTCACCATTTATTATTTGTTGTACTTCTAAAAACAGTTTTTCTTGAAAAAAAAATGGATTTTAAACTTTTACACAAACTGGTAGACACAAACAATTTGTTTTGACCGAATTATTAGTAGGTAGTACCGAAATATCTCGTATCCGGCAGTGACCGGGATTTATTGTTCATTTGTATGAGAAATCCATTCTTCTGTTTTTCATAGACACAAATTTTTCAATTACGCGTTTGTTGAAGTCAGGAATCTCTTGTATCATTTTTTTTTCGATACTGAGCATACATAATGCGTTCAATCTTGGTTGCGCGATGGTGTTTCTACTAAAACACTTAATCCGTTTGAGTGTGGAAAAACATCTTTCGCTTTCCACTGATGTCATCGGAATAGTACAAATTAAGTTTAATAGTAAAACCGTTTCCGTAAATGTGTCAATGAGATTTTTTTCGATTAAAATGTTTAATAATGCTGAGGCACCATCAGCATTATAAAAATTATCCAAGCTGTAAATAACAGACAATTCATTTTTGAATTTATTTTTATCTAAAAAGTCATACGTTTTAGTCACCAAATTAACATCATTTGTAGGAAAAGATTTATGATAATTAATAAATTGATCAGAATAAAATAATTTGGATGCTAATAAATGATCACAAAATTGAAAACGGTCTTTTGCTTGATTAATTATTAAATCACACACTTGCTTGGATTCCACTAAACAGGGTAAATCATTCACTCGCCGACGTTTTGTCACTATAGGTTCAGTTAAGGTATCAGATGATTGGCGGATATTAACCATTGCCCGTTCGAAATCACCAACACTATTTTGGATCTTAATATTATCAATATTGCGCGATTGAAACTGTTGAAATAATATTTCACACACAGGCATTACTTTTGAAAAAAAATTTAACCAAAATTATTGTTTAAGTAACCCAGTAACATTTCAGCTTGATTAATTGTGTTGTAGTCGTTGGAATTATCGTTTAATAGAACGTCTAAGCACTCCTTCAATGATTCACTATTATCATGAACAGCGCGAACTGTCCGTATATTAAAATTCCATCTAGTTTGATTGGCTGATGGAATTTTCTTCTTCACTATATTTTTCAAAATCTCCATACGTTTAGATGATCTCGAGAAAAAAGGTGGAAATGCATGTAAGTTTGCAAAAAAATTTGCCACATTTCTACTTACATTTACGCTTTTTTCTAAAACCAAGTTAAATTGGTGTGCGTAACAATGGACAAAAAATGCGTAAGGAAATGTAGACTTTATAATTGATTGTACACCTCCTAATCGTCCCGACATAACAGCAGCACCATCATAACATTGACCAACAAGTTTATTTTTGTCAATTTGTAAAATTTCTAACTCTTTCAGAATTTCTGCAGCGATATCATTGGCAGTATGTCCTTTCGGATGTATAAATTTCCAAAATCGTTCAAAAATTTCGCCATCTTTTGTATATCTTATAACAAACACAAGCTGTGTTTGTGTCGATATATCAGTTGTCTCATCTGCTTGAACAGCAACAAATCTACAGCTAGCAATTTGTTGTTTAATTTCATCTTGACATACCATAAGCATTGCATCCAAAATATCGTTCCGTATGTTACATGAAATTCCTTTAAAAGCACTATTACTATCTAAATGCTCTTTCATTGACAGATCTATTTCAGAAACAAAATTCACCAACCCTTTATACACTCCTGGATTTAGCGATCTAGCTGATTCGTCATGCCCACGTAGTGCTAATTCGAATGCGCCACAGAATTTAACGCAATCAATCAATCTGGATAATATGTATCGATTTTTATCAACTTTTTCGTTAAATTCTTTGATTGATTTTCGGTACCCTGAATCCAGTTGTTGCCGTATATTCATCGTTCCTAAAGCGGCCAAATGCATACAATTTGTTAAATGTATTTGTGAAGCAGCATGTTTTTTAATTTTTATTGTCAAGTGCGCCAAATCCACTACACCTTTGATGGTCCACTCGTCACTGCCACTAAAAACAATACATGGAAAACAGAATAGTGCATTTAATTTGTCACATCCACACAGCCATGAATTTTGTTCATATTGTTTAACATTGAATGTTCTTTCGTACTTCTTAGTTTTTGAAACGCATTGTTGTTTTAATTTTAGGTTAGGAACAGGTCTGCTGCTGCTTTTAATACGAAGGCGTTCTTCAAACGTATTAGAATGTTTTTTTATGTACTCAACATCAAACGGTGCCATTTTAAAAAAAACTAATGTACACAGTAACTAAAAATATCACATTGAAAAATAATTTAACAAGCGCGCACCACCGTTTTACATTACCAATAAGCGGGAACTAATGGCAACTGGCGATGTTGATCAGCTGTTGCAGCCGGAAACCACGTCAATATTACAAGCTGCAATACTATAACTTGCCAACGCGTGACAATCTCGTCTTCGTGTTAGCAAATGTTTTATTTTATTGAATGGACAATTATTGAGAATATTACCATCAGTAATGCCATTTATCATTCAATTCGAATAAAAAATAGAACTTCCGCTTATGAGAAGCAACATATTAAGGAATGACTTACTTCAATAACATATTAAGAAAATAGGTGACCTGATTTAATGTGGCTCTTGAAAGCAGTAACTCATCAAAATTAACATTATTAAAGCATTTAGCCGTGATATTTTACGATTTCCACCCTACCACGCATGTTAAAACCCCACAGAGCTAGTTTGGAGAGATATCATAATTGATAAACATTGTGAATTTAGTTGTCAAACTGAAAAAAACTTGAAGTTTATTTTTAAATTGTACTTCGCTTAAATTTGAGAAATATTGTCAACATGTGCGGAAATTTAATATACGTACTGTGAAACGAATTTATTTTTATAACAATATTGAATAAAAATTGTCAAACAATAATTGTCGTGTAATACGGGCTGTATGGTTTTAAGACCGAATATTCCCGACGTTCTTCGAAGTAGGCATTCGGACGTGAGCGACTTGAACCGTCGCTCGCGTAGACGACATTTCACGATGAAAAAATATGTACATATTGGTTTTTTGCTCATTGCAAAAGCATTAATCGATATAAGATTTCCGGGCGCTTTCCGACAGACGAGCGACACGGTATATCGCTCAAATGAACAAGTCTTTAAAATAGCCGGTTAAAAACACATATTGGAATTTGTTTTTGTATATGAATTAATGACCACGGTAATTAATAGATCAGAACACTTTTAATAAATCAAATATAAATGAAATACTTATTTAAAAAAAAAATATTTTCGCATAAATTGAGTGGGTGGGTGGGTGTTCACCGCTCCACCGCTCTCATGAGAAAATCGCCACTGGGTATACGTAATGGCCGATGAGATTTCCGACCCCCATGGTCATTACCGACCGCCCGTGCGAAAATCCAAAACCCCCCACTTTTTTTATTGCAGTACGTCATGTCCTTACGAATTGCGGCTCACAAAATTTTCACTGTCTGATTTTTTAAGACCGTTTTATCTCTTTGGTTTTAATAATACTATTGTGTATTGTCAGAAGAGATTGGACGGTCTTTGGTATTTTCCGAAAGAGCGCTCAACATAAATAATTTAAATTTAATATAAATTGGTGTAGTAATAACAAAATATTTCTTTCAAAGCTATAGTGAATCTTCAGCACGTTAATATAGATCTACTTAACTACGCCAATTTTATTCAAGTAGGTATGTTTAGTATCCTGTTGGCCAAGTTTCCACAGGGCTTTGTAGTTTGCATTATTATTTGTACTGGCAACTTTGAAAAGCTGAAAAAATATCGTTGGTAAGTTGGTAGTATTAGTCTATGGCTGCCATTCTGTCATTGAGAAGAGTGAAGTTAGTGCGGACGCTGCTGTGTTGTGATGTGGTGAATGTTCGGTGTTTACTTATTGACAGCTAGTTTTTAATTTTACTTTTTAACATCACATTATATCATTTTTTATCATCATAACAATGACAGTTGTTGTATGGAGATATAGCTAAAACGTGAGGCTGTATGCATTTTCTAAAACTTGTCCATTACGCCAATATTGTCAAGGTAAGAACGATATTATTTTCTTTGAAATGCTCGCTTGGCCAATATTTTTTTTTATATGTTGCCCTGTTTTTAATATGTACTACATGTATTAAAATAATATTATCTATACACTTTTAAAATGTGGTCTCCTAATCGTATCACTGTATACAATAATATATGTATTAGGTATATGATTGCGGTTGTCACATTGACAGTTTGTTTTGAAATTGTTTCTACAACATTCGTTTATAAAATGTTCACTCAGTAGTAATCCTACATTTTAACGTTATTCAGTTAGTAGTGTTAAAGCATACTGAAAATGTCAAGAAGGGATTAAGGTTTAAAAATATAATGACACTATTACATAGAACAGGTACTAGAACTAAGGCAAACAAGATATGATCATTCCATACGACGATGTTATTATATTGTTATTGGATTACTGCGTATCTATGGATTTTAGCGACTCCAGTTTTATAGATGTGTATTATTAATAGTGTGCCATATTATGAATTATTTATTTTGCATGTTAATCAAGTAATATATTTTCCTTATGGCTCCGAATTCGGCATCCAAAAATTGTTGAAAGGGCACCATGAAAATATCATTCATATTTTATAATAAATACCTCCAGGGCCGAATTAAGATTTTGTAAACATCAGAAATTGTGATCCCTCACCCACTCTCCCAGTAACATTCCCAAAAGAAAAACAAATCATTTCCCATTAACAATCACAAATTGAACATTTTCTTTATGTAATTTCTTGGTAATCTCTTTTTAATTCTCTTGGTAATTTCTATTGTAATCTCTTTATGTAATAAAACTCTGATGGGCTTAGACATTGTTTCATTTAAAATTTTTAGGTAGGTACTTACGTCAAACTGAAACTTGATCCAGTGATTGTGATAACTGATAACCACGGAAGGCCACATTTAGCAGAAGAAGGGCTTCTTCAACATTGTTTTTCGATAACATTATTGTTTGCCTGTGAACTCTATTCATTAATGAATGATTGATAATATGCTACTTACGCTAGACATCGAGAAAGTATTAAGTATGTAGTAACGTCATTATAAAAGGATAATAAATGACAGAGGGCCTGACGGAGCGCCCTGGAATCCGACCCTGAATACTCGTTAAATTTTGAAGCAACACTATATGAAAGTTATTTTTTTTTATCTACTAAATGTAGGAAAGTAAAGTACCAACCTATGTACATATTATTTTCGCGATTTAAAATGGCAAGAGGGTTAATGGAAGCGAAAAGCAGTTTCATTGTTTGTAAACCTCTGACCGCAGTTCTCATGAGACTTCATTCTTAATTGTGTCATTAATTACATGGATTTTTAAAAATCGGTTTGTCAATAATATAATAGATACGATATAAAATATAAGTTGCTAGTGCAGTCGATTGGTTGGCTGTTGAATAATATATTATATATATAATATATTAATAATTATATAATAATTTTGGCGTTGAGACACCTCTATTTAACATTCAAATTAACATGGCGGCCGACTACAACAGCAAAGTAGAATATACCTACGTAAAATATATATTATATATTTTACGTAGGTATATTCTACTTTGCTGTGTAGTCGGCCGCCATGTTAATTTGAATGTTAAATAGAGGTGTCTCAACGCCAAAATTATTATCATTATTATTTTAATGCTCCATACGACCTTGCGCTGAAACAATCTAAGTAGGTATGGTACCTCTAGCTAGAGTAGGGCTATTACGAGCTCCATCAAAGTCCGTCTATATTTTATAGGTCCGCGTCTTATATTCAGAAGTTACCGATCGTTTTATTGAAATAGCCGTTGTTTTGATATGTTTTACGAAATTAGATACCAGACCTTGTAAATACATTGTAAAGTAGCGAAAATCATAGTTATCGGCCGACGGCTTTTGAAATATTGCTGTCGCATTCAAAGTGTTTACGTTTACCTACAGGAAGCCTTTTAAATTATTCCGTACATAGTCAACAAGTTATTATGAAGAAGTGTTACTATTTAGTAAGTATATTGATTGTGATTTATAACGATTGATTTGAGTAGTGTAGTGTTCTACGCGTATTGGATAAGTCTATAATGCGAAGAAGATGATTTCGTAGACTTTCAATCGTACTACTTTTTTACTTGAAGATCCTGCACATCCAGGTTTTGGTGATGAGTTTATGTCAAGCGCCGAAGTCTACTGAATCGACGGAGTTCCTAAATAAAAGACGCCAGATACGGGTTTTTATCATAATCCTTGATTATTGAAGATTATTTTGTACGGAAGTTACCTACCTACTCATGAATAATTATCATATTATGTAGTAAAATATACACAAGGATGTTATTATAAAACAATATAGTGGTGAAGAAGTTGTAGCGAGTTTGTAGCCTAACAAAATGCAACTGTGGACAATTGAATTGTCTCCGCGGAAGGCTTGTCAGAACCAAGTTAGCGGCGATCCACGTAAAGTGAGGTAACAAAACAACAACATTACTAACAAGGGCAGTGACTGCCATGTTCTGCATACATTCTTCACATTTCTCATTCCTGCAAATTCAAATCAAACTAAAATAATCATTTTAATTAATTATTAACAATCACCAAAGATGTTAAAAAATAACCTTATTTCGGAAAGCCAAGAAATTTTATATACGCGGGTGAAGCTAGAAAAGAGTTATTAAAGTAATGGTTCATTAATTAGCTACGAGTTATTTCGTATATCAGATTAATTTATAGGAAGTACACACTGAGATAAAGACATCTTGCATTCGTGTTACAAGCCACGATTAATGTTTATTTTACAATTAACCAGTATCATTCATATGAGTAATCACGTAAATCACAAATAAGAGCAAATACACAAGTAAGTAATAAAAGTTAAGCTCAGGCAACTCAGAAATGATGGAAACTGAAATACCTAATGCCGGGTCTACACTGGCAACATGTCGCCGGCCACCTCGTTAAATTTTACGATAAGTATGATAATTATCGTAATATTTAACGAGGTTGCCGGCAACATGTTGCCAGTGTGGACCCGGCATAACGGGCGTGGAGAAGCAGGTAGGTAACCGATCTCGAGTGCGGAATAATACGGGAGAAACTTAAACACGTGTCAAGAATACGTCGTACGTCGAATACTGGCAACTTCTCTCGGCTTATGCAATGACCCTCATTTATTATTGATCTATTGAAGGTTTCAACACACTATTGCTCGTCTATAATGCGTGGTTTATTTTCGTAGGACACACATTTAAAACCTTGCGTCAAAATTAGATACTGTATTGGGATATAACCTATCGGAAATCTATTTATTAATCTGTTCTATGGTTAGGCTGCATTTTTTCATCATCGACAAACGATGCATGCAATACTGAGTAGGTAATATTTTTTAAAATGTCACCAATAATTATTATTATTCTACTACATGAAACACGTTCACGATCAATATTGAGTGTTGTTGAAAAAAAAACCATATTTCTACCTCTATTGTACCTAGTAAATATTATTTGAAAATTACGTAATTGATACACAACTGCCATATTATCCATTGAAGGTTGAATTTAGGTACCTATATGATTTCGACAAAATACTAATTGGAGGCTATTATCAAAGATAATTAACTGTTGGAAGATTTAAAAAAAAAATAATCTGATTCCAAATCCAGAATAATTTCAACCCATGCTTTGTCAACTGCAGAACAAAGATCTACCACTATAACCTCTGCGTCAGCTGGTCCAAGGTTACTGCCGTTCACGTGGACCACAATCATATTGTACATTCAAGTTATCGAGCCTTGTACTTGTGCGTGGTCTCAGTTTTAGCACACATTTGTCAACCCATCGCCTGGCATCTTTCCTACCTGTTCCACACATTTTCACTTCAACTGAGCAGTCCACTTCAGTATGACTTTCTTTGGTTGAAGATCCCCACTGTTGACACTTGGCGTAGTGGATTTCGATCAAATATCATGTGCTGACATGTGCTCTGATCAGAAAGATAGATTAATTGAGTTTTTTATTATTCAGGAATTGATCTGATTCAAAATACAATGTAGTGGGACTTCTTCTGAATGTTTTAATATGTTTATGGTGGCATGAATGTAATAAATGTAGTGGATCCTTACACAATTTTAATTGAGTGAATTCACCAATTTTAATCTATCACGAAATCCTAATTAGTTTTGAAGAGTGTCACTAAGAAAAGATGAAAAACACTGCGAGTCTATCTATACTCGCAGTGTTTTGTACGAACCTCGTGATTGGGTGAAACTAATGAACTGTCCATTTATTGCAGTATTGTCTACAATTCATTCGTTTTTTGCTAAAAAAATACGTACAATAAATCACATTTAGAGTCAATTTATATATTATTATGCTTGGACAGAGAAGTCAATTATGTCGTAATTAAGCTCAAAAACTTCAAGCTACACAGTTTTGAAATAAGTGAAATATGGAACAACTGACATATGAAATTTAAAAATATACTGCTGTTTTAATAAATATAGAATTATATGTACTCCATAGTAAGTCCATTTAAATCAGGGGATTTGGACCAAACCAAAGATATAATAATTACTCCGCTCCGACACTAAAATACCTGCTCCAGCTTCACTCTTAATTCAACACATATTTGAAATGTTTTTGGATTTTTTTTTTGCCTGATTAGCATTTTTATCGTTAACTTAGTAGGTACTGTCGCAAGCGTTGCAGTATTACAGGGACGGTTTGGCCTTGGGGATTTCATACGAGAACTCGCGGGGCGCGGTCAGCGTACTTACCCATTTTAGATTATCTACAACGCTACCACCGATTCCCCATATTCAATTTTTATTGCCGTAGTTCATCCCTGAATTTAACATCTTTAATGCGACTTGTGGTAACGAATAGTGGTTAGCGTGTGCGCACGGTTTTCAATAAAAAGCTTTCCATAAGTACTTATTTAGAATTTTTATTATGTTTTCTTTGCAACTTTTAAATATTTGCATTCTTGTGAAAAATATATTTTATTTGTAACAATGTTTAAAAACTAATCCAATGATTCATTCATTTTCACTTTATTTTACTCTACTCTTCTCCGCGTGGTCGCGCCCGCATCCCAGCTGGTAGAAAACATGCGACGAAGAAAGTCTATCGTCGAATGTTTGCAAGTTGTAAAACTAAACTATTGAGTGCTAACTTCATTCAATCCACGGTTCGGCTAAATTTATTCCACCCGGAAAAATCGGTTGCAGCTTCTGCAAGCTGAGAATTATTCAGAATTCAGCAGCACACGTGGAAACCATAGCGCGCCGTAGGTTTTGCCTATATTTCTCTAACGCACTACCATTATTTCAAGGGTAGGTGTATTAATAATTAACACTGTTGGGAAGGTGCTTATTATTATTACAGAACTATTCGCATCTACCGAGTTTCAGCAGTTTCTGTTTTGAATATTATTCAAAATAACAATAATTATTGTAGTAAAGTAAAGTTTTTAAAAACTATTGTTAAACGTGGTTTGTGTACCTATTAGGCTGGTAACAAAAAAATACTATTAACAATAGCATGATTTCATTATTTGAAAAAAGGTAGTTGCCGCGAGAATTCATTGAATTGAAGTCATAATTTCGATGTATTCACATCTAAAATGTTTGCATAGGATTACGAGTAATCCACACAAACGAAAATGATTCCATATGTATATGAGATAGGTACCTACGATACAATTTGTAGCATCAATTACGACTGCGTTAGACGTGTGTATTGATCTCAATCTCAATAGCGAAATTGGACCATAAGAATTCAAACTATCGGTACTTAGGGTATGTAGGTATATGAATTCACGAAAATTTGTAGAAAATGGACTCTGAATTAATCTGTCATTTCTATTCTCTCCCAAGACAACGAGTCACGCACGATGATATGCTTAGTACATTCAGCATACTCATCGGGAAATTGCCTTTGAACCTGATTGACCATTCGTAAAAAAATATCAATGATTTTAATAACGGGAGCGTTTACGACCCCGCTTGCAATCAGTGGTCAGGATTGTATCGACATTAGACATCTCATATTTAACACAGGTTGAATTGTCTGAATATCTTTACATTGTGCATGAAAACTTGTATTAGCTTTACCATTTACGTTAGTTATGTTAAGGTTATTAAGTATCAGTAGTGGAATTTCAAATTCTGCCGCCTCGCAAAAAACGGGTCCTCCCCTATATCATAAAAATCGAAATTTCCCGAATACTTTTATTTTATATGAAAACTATACACAAGCAAGGCACAAGCAAACCACTAGCTTCTACATGAGTCTACGACTCCATAAGAATTTGCCTCCACAACCACACATTTATTCTCTGCCTTTCATTAGTCTTAATGTTTAAGTTTCGAAGGATATAAGAAACAAGGAAGAAGTAGTCATAGTGAACGGGGATATGCTTTGAAAAATTAAAACAAACAATGGCTGAAACAAAAATAACTTTGTTTCAAAACCATCATAATACAATTCTATCACGCCAGTTCAATTATTAATGAATTAAAACAATAAGACTATACTATTATTTAGTTGCGTTCAGTCCCTGTTCGTTGGAAGAAAATTTATTATTTTAATATACACACAAGGGGAGGACCATCGTTTGAGGAGCCAGTATCCAGCTGAAAAGTGATCAGCCGATGATTACTCATGGAAGCACCCTCATGGACTCTCCAATCGCTGCTCCGTTTCGCAACGGACTCAGTGACCAGAGTGACGTCAATGTGGCTGCTTCCTTGGGAGTGTGACAAAAACGTCGGCACGCTGCTGGGGTCGTTAAGGACCACCAGTCTATGCTGGTATAGTAGCTCCTCAATGGTGTTCGCAGCGCCCGAAGGGGCCAAAGTGGCGACTGCGAGTTGACATCCGCGCAGATGATGACATCTCTGCCATTCAGCATGCACAGGATGCCATCAGGCAGTCGGACCACGTATTCCTCCATGCTCTGAGAGCTCATGTATGCAGAGATAACCACCGCACTGCCTCCTCCGGAAAAGGAAACATACAGCATGCTCGATCTACTGCTGGATGAAGGCCTCCCCTAGCTCTTTCCACTACATTCGGTCGTCAGTTCTTCGCTGCCACGTACATTCGCCGATTTCAATAAGTACGTTAATCAAGCATCGTGGGGCATTCTCGTGGCCATGGCCCCATCATCCTAAAGTGGGCCTCCTGGCCACGAACTTTGGCGGGTCCCCTACCTATCTCTGCACAGCGTTTCCCAAATAGTCTTATGCGGAAACCAATAGTTTCGCGAGGTAAAACTAAGTATTTTAAACCGTGTATTTTTAGTGATTTACTGAATCTTTAAATAAATTCACTTAAATTATTGAACTATCGCCACTCGGTACCTATCATATGAAACACTCCTTTTGTGGTAGCCAAGTTACACCGTATTTGATTAAATTGCCATTTTTATTAAAGCCAAGAAACACTAAAATCAAATTAAATAAAATTCTACACGTGAATTAGCATTTAAATAAGTGTGTCAATCTTCATAATATCACATCAAAGTATATACTACAATGAAGTAAAATAGCACTTATTACACCTCGACATCTTTATATGTGTTTATTCCACTTAGCTGGCCGAGCTGCCACGCCGGGCCCTTCCATGTCCGGGCCCTCAGGGTGGAGCAATGTCACCCCTCCCCCCTGTGGGGGCCATTCCCGTGGCCGTTTAGTGTCATTTGGGTGACGCTGTATGATTGCATTTGTCCAGGAGTATTGTATAAATTTAATTATTTAATACCTATCACATGAATTTTTTTTATATAAAATTTATATACCTATGTATTATACCGTTAAGTCTAAACATTTTTTAGAGAATGGGACCGCTTTTGTCCGATTTGAAGGATTTTCACCAATGGATGCAAACAAATACATTATGAAAAAATGAACATTTTGCTTATTAATAATATAAATTATCATTTATATAATAAAGTGGGCATTTATGTACATGCAAAAAATAAAAATAAATAAAGCAAATCAAGTGCAATCAAATAGACTAACCACGCGATAGACAGCATCGTGAAATACCACGCCTGTCCTGCGATTGGGTAGCATTATGACCGCAGAGTGACGGGTAACGTCTGTGGGAAAATTAATTCGTCAGTTGACAATATACATAAGTACCTTTAATTAACCAGACAACACCGGTTGTTTTCTTTACCGTGAATTGATTTTTTTTTTAAATTTTACAACGTAAGATACTGGATTTCCACTAAAAATAAATTGACATCCAACACCATTAAAGTTTAATTGCATAATTCTTTGAATTGCATAATAAATATTGAAGTTTTGCCGAGTAAATGCCAACTCTTTGCGTAGTGCCAGTACCTCTCCTGCAATTTGTTTATTTCCCATTTGTGTGTTTATAGAGCAGAAATGGAGTACATAGCAGTCTATTGGCGGAACTCGGCAGGTGGCAGGTCGGGGTTCAAACAGAAAGCTTCCAAGCATGATAAATTTACATTGAGCTC
Organism: Rhyacophila brunnea; assembly: GCF_057557595.1. Lineage (NCBI taxonomy): Eukaryota > Metazoa > Arthropoda > Insecta > Trichoptera > Rhyacophilidae > Rhyacophila > Rhyacophila brunnea. The sequence continues at coordinate 58,232,276 of NW_028232965.1, read as the reverse complement.
TTGTGCGTTTTGCAACAGTGCATGGTGGTAAAGCGGCAATCCTGTGATTTTTACATTCATTTTAAATAAAAGCATATTAGGTATGCTCGAATATAATTGTAGGCTATTAAAAACTATTTTTGATTGATTTACATGAAACTGTTTCAAAAAGTTTCGTTGTGATATTGTACGAATATTAATGTAAGATATTTTGGCGGTATCGCATCATTTTTGTATGGGAACATACGTAATAATTGCTTTTAAAGGCTCAAATACAATATTATGATGCATGCACACGCAGTCACGGCGACTAATTTAGTTTATGATTTCGTCATTCCGCAGAATATTTTGAACGATCACTATCTCTATAAATTCAATGATGGGGAGTGTCAACTCTAATGTATTCGTATTTTGAATTATTATTCATTATTCATGCTAATTTAAACTAATTTTAACAGTTTCTACGTCTGCGTAAGTTAAAATTACTTGCGAAATTGCATCCGTAGATAATAGACAACATTCGTATAGAAAATACATAGTGCCAACCACTAAAAACAAAAAACACGCGATTTTGACATTGAGTCGAAAATATGTAGGTACCTAGGCATGTAGAAAATGATAATCCGGGATGGGAGCATCAGTCTGATAACATTTTAAATAGCAAGAAAAACGACATTACACACCTTTTTCCTGTAGTGGCAGCTTACTGTGACAGCACGTGACGGCACATGACGTGATCATAATATTGTATTTGAACATACATTCACAAAAACTAGTACCTGAGTGGCCACACTTTGCGGCATCCCGATATAAGTCGGCATTCTGCATAAGTCATTCAAAGGAGGTAAGCGAGGTCCTGACAGACGCAGAATATCTTCAAGAATGTTTTTAGTTCAGTACTTCATCCCAGTTTACAGCTAAAGCAGCGACAGGCAGGGAAACAATAAAAGAAACACAAAATCATCATTGGTGTCCGATAACGAATATGGCAAAAAAGAAAAAAGATTCACAAAAAATATATTCAACGGCTCAGCGGTTATTCTAAAGTAAATTTATTATTATCTATTCAATTTACTTGTTGTATTCAATTCAACTACAAAGCTGACACCTACGTATTTTAAATTTGTCTTTAATATACGTTAATGGATAGGTACGCACTCAGAACAGTTATTCTGGTACATATTGTGATTTTTGGTAGTGCAATTCCCGGCGTGCACACACGTAGGTACCTAACAAGAAAGTAAATTTCTAGTGTTGAGGTTGCAATGTAAACTGCGGTCTGATTGCCGCAAACGTCATGCGTTGAATTTCATTACCACGTACGGAAACCTAACTACCTCCTAAGCGTGCACCCAATATATGTTATATCGACGGTACCCAGGTTTGTTTTACAAGTAGATAATTGTGTTTACCCTTTGAGCCTGCAAAATACGTACACATAGGTGCATACTGTATTTTTAATTGTTGAATAAGTAATTGGGTTATCTAATATAAACGACAAATACATCACTTTTTACCACGTTTTTCTTAGCTCGTATTCTTCTTTGTCCGGTGTTTGTTTATCTTTAATTTTGTTTTTTAATTTAATTTTTATTTGATTTTTTACTAACTTCCCGACTAGTTAGACATTTGAAACTTTTAGGATATATCAGAACACGATGCCAATGCATTCTTTTAATACTTTTAGCCATCGTTAAGTATAATTGAATTCATTTTCAGTTAATTCTGTTTTGTATGAAAAGTTATTTCGGAGAAATCCGTAATCCAATCCACTATTATTGGTTGCTAAGGGGGTGGTCCTAGCAACTAAATTATTAATATATACTTGCCTTTATATGGAAATCAAAATGACATTTCAGTATTCTGTATTTGTTTGTTTGTTGCAAAATAGCAAAAAAATGATTTGTTGACAATTGCCTTATTTGTCCTAAATTATTAATACATATAATTGTCAAGTTTATATGATTCAACAGAAAATTTAAAAACGTGGTATATAAAAAGTTCTTTTTATCTCGTAATTATTACCAATAATTTGAACGTAGGTATGATGCAGTATGTATTATGATGTAGTTAGTATGTTTTAACATTATTTCTTTAAGCGGTGAATGACTAACGAAGTGTAGAGGAATACCTATAAATTATCACCAACAGCCTGTTTCAATCCATTGCTGGATGGAGATTACTTCAAGCTCTTTGCACTCTTCTCGGTTCCTTGTTTTTCGCTAGTACGTAATTCCTCCTAAGCTCAATATTTCGCCAATCCTGCGTACATTTGGGACGGTCTTACTGTCTTGTATCCTTCGGGTACCCCTGGATTATCGTATCCGTCCAACAATCATTCTGTCTACGAGATATGTATCCGGTTTATATCCGTGTAAGGATTTTGCCATACTTTTGTAATTCTGATAATTGTCCCACGATTTGCGGATGTCACAGTCGTCTTCTCGGGAGATTCGAAAACCTCAAAAATTTTATACAAAAAAGCCACCGAGTAGGTTTGACGATACATGTTTCGAATGCAAAGTCATGTTAAACCACTTGGTTGACTCAGACAAGTCTAACCGATGGTGTCCAGCTCGATCAGGTCTGCAGATACATTTGCTTCGGACAATAAGACGTAGGTATCAATAGATGGTGCTATGTATAACGAAATTTGACGCTGAACAACATTGGCGTAAGAAGGATATGGTGAATCAGGGATCAAACGAGAGTATGCGAGGTAATTAATTTCCTTATAGAAAGAAGACATCTCTTTAATTAATTTAATTAATTATATTTATGATTCAATTTTCCTGCATTCAAATTAAAAATTGTTAGAGTGAGTACTAATTTGTCTACATTATTGAAATAAATCGTCACTGTTCTGGCAGAAAACACTAATTTGAAAAAATGACATATTGAGTTAGTACCAAAATGTTCCTTGTTTCAAACTTTACCGTCTGGAAACCTTCTTAATAAATAAACTGTCTTTATTGTAAAGTCATCCTTTTTACGATTACTTAATAAACTCACATGATAGACCATTATTTCAAACATTTTAACAACTTCAAAGTCAAATTACTCAAAACTAGTATTCTCCAGTTAGTGTGTTCTGCCAGAACAGAGACGAAATAGTCTTTAGCTAAAGTGTCTCAGGGCGAAATATATTGCAATATCTGTCGAATGATCGAGATTCTGTATTTTACTGTTTGGACTATGGAGTAGGTACTAATTATATAAGTATTGCTCTCCGTATTAAGTATTCACTTACTTTTTAACAAATCACACATTAGGCACACTTACCTACGTACTCTCATATAAAGATATTAAACGTAACTTGTATTGAATTTCGTGCAATATATATTCTCGTATTTATTCATTTGTCGCATAATAATTAGAAGGTGCTGAATAAATATTGAATTTAGAAAAACTACCATGTAAATTTCACCAATAATATTGTTTGCTTTAGTCTTATCTTTAGAAGTTTGTTCAAGTACGAGCCGCTAGCGCATTTGTTCAACAATGAAAATGTATTTGTATTTTTGAATTTATTTCATAACTACTTACGTCGTGTCATGCAAATATCTGCCCACTTAAATATTCTAAACGTACCATTATATATATATTTTAATGTGAAAGGTCGTATCGTAGACACTTTGTAATGCTAGTAATGTGAAATAAAATGTCGATAAAAATCTTTCGTAGGGGCAAAGTGTAACAGTGGCACGTGTTAGTAGTTAAGAACTATTTTCCCCTTTTGTCAAGGTATGCTAACATATTTTATTGCAGCGTATGTATTCCTAGTTATTTTCTTATAAGAAGCCTCCACTAGATCTGGTCCCACGTTTCATGTTATGCAGTGTTTAAGGAAAACTTTACCATGCATTTCGGTTGGTCCTACCCACCTAGCAGGAAGGAGTTCGTCATCTACGCATGTTTTCAGTTACGACCAGAGTTTTAAGGTCAATCGAAACATTTTTGTTTTAAAGTTAAAACCACATAATATCATCTAAGTAATCTAGGCTTACCAAACACCGATCATTGGTTAAGTAAAGGATACTTAGTTAATGTTAGGTTTGATTTTTTGTCTAAAAATAGATATTGTTAAAGAATTTCATACACACATATTATAATTATATATTAATAGTACGTCTTTTTGTGTTTTTACCTCTTTCGGTAGGTTTGAAATTTTGACAATATATTATCTATTTTCTGATATAGAATATCTCTGATAGACGCAATGATTTACGATGAGTGAGAAGAATCATTCCATTTTTGCAGTGTGAAGAAACATAGTAAATAAGAATTTACCATTCTTCAACCATTCTGATTGGCACACAATGTTTTCAACATTCTTGATTCACTTTTGTTGAAGGAGCAATGCGTTGAACTCTTCCCTGAAATTATTCAGATTACTAAACTGGTAAATACCACCGTCGATTGGTATCACTCCTTAATTAACTAGGAATCCGGCAGCGGATTCTGCACCACTCCTATATTTCATTCACCCAAGTAAAACCAGAGAAATCTTGTAGTGGTTTCAACCACTTTATCATACTCTATCTAAAACAAGTCCCTCATTGCGAATGTCAAAACCCGCGCATTTTAACATATTTTAAAAACCCGTCCGTACACAAAACTGTACAATAAAATGAGGATTTCCGGAAAACGGAGAGTGTGGCAACTGATTAAATGGTACGGATTTCTAGAATTTCGGCAGCAACCGTTAGATTAATTTTTGATACCTAGTACCTACTTAGATTAGTTTACATTCTAAGAAGATGCTATTCTCTCTATCGAAACCATAGAGGTATTAAATAAAAAGAGGGGCAAGAAATAGGCTTTCTCATACAACTGATTGAAGCAGGCCAACAATGATTAGCCGACAACGACGAGAAATAGTGATGCGATAAAAAAAATGCAGGGCATCACACATTTAATTTGGTCATTATAACGTACCCATATAATATAATGTTAACATGGAAATTTTGCCGCAAATTGATAAGGTACCAGCCTGCCTCACCATACTTTTTCACCGTACTTATGCTTCACCATACTTTCATATAACCTGCCGCCCCTAGATCGCAACGCTTACGCCAACTAGCGACCAATTTGTATTTGAAGAATATTGCTGTCGACCAATTTTTCTAGAACCCACACTTATACAATTATAATATTATCTTAATTAATTTATTAAGAACACAAGTAGGTATCTGGAGCACATAATGTATAATTAATATTTTCTTTTAGTCGGTAGATATTTAGTGCTAATTTTTAAGAGATTGTTACGCACGCTACTGTATGTCGAGTTTATCACCGACATGTAAGTATATTTTGACAGGCATGGCACAATGGATAGGTTAAGTAAACATAAGCTCGTAAAAATGTTGAATTCAACTCGTCAAATGTAAACAAAGTTAAAAATGACCCACTTTATATCACTTTCCACACTACATCATTTGTGTTTAAAAAAAATGTTCTGGCATACCTATTATGCTTAGGTACCTACCTACCCAATACTATTCAAATGGAATTGTCAATGATCATTATTTATTCGAGTCCACATTCGTCGAGGTATAACAACTTGGGAAGGTTTAGTATGCTACTCTGCCATTGTGGAATCTTATATCTCTTGTCGGTATCGCTCGCTCTTTACGAAAAATTGGGACTACCTACTTGTCAACGTTCTATTCATATTTTTAAAGTAAAAAATATTTATTGATTATAGACTACATTGTTCGTACCAAAAGGTTTCAAAGTTATAAGATAAAACTTTTCGAAAACAACACACTAGGTAGAGTAGTCAGATAGCATCGGTGGACTGCTGACGTGAGGCGTGGGTAGAAAGGTGCCTGTCCACATTTAATCGTTATCGGATAACGCACTTGTAGCAATTCATTAAGGCTCATTTTACACGAGTCACTGCGGATGATCATCGCGGATAATCCTCCGCAGGGAATTGGATTCAGGCAATTACTATTTGTTTACACGACGTGTCACCGAAAGTGAAATACTCGATTTATTCAAAAATGGTGTCAAGTGAAATAGCGAACACAGAAATCACAGAAACAGCAACCAAGAACCACAAAACAACACTTTGTTTATTACAATCAGTATGCACATACTATCAAAATATGATGTGGACTGCAGGAACATCTATTTAACCGGTTTGTTTTCAATTATTTAAAATTACAGTTTAGATACATATGTAAATATGATGACAGTGGGTACTCAAAGGCCGTGATCGGTGAATGACCGATGAATCGGTGATCAAACAATATCCAAAGTAGAACAAGTTCAACTTCATTCACTTTTGATTCCGGATGATCACTTTCGATGATTCGTTGATGAATGTGCGTTTACACGGGTCACTGCGGATGATTCCTCCGCGATGATCGTCAAAAGTGAACCATGTAAACGGGACTTTAAGTGTAACTAAAGTGGTCAGATAGCAGCGGTGGATAGGTGAGTGCGGCGCGGGTAGAGGGGTGGTGTCCAAATCCAACCGTTGTCATCATTGATAAACCGATTGTCTGGATATTTGAATGTGGACAAATTGAAGCTGAATAAAATTGTCATTAATAGCAAAACAAAATGTTCCACTTAGCATTATCACCCGGATAATGCGATTAGCACCATTAGCGGTTGATGTATGTGCGCATATCTTCCTACTTTGATAAAAGAGCGTTGCTGATAATCCCAACGGCAATGCGTTGCGTTACACAAGCATGATAATAAATCGCTGTCGCACCGCTTCCTTCCTGCATCCGCCCTCACCAGTCGCCGCCATTCTCATTTATTCGCACCGATCCTGACCGTTTTTCGCTGCACTCCTCACCCCTCCTTCCGCGGTGCATTCATTATTAAATCTCTTCCGCTTATTGCGTGCTGGTGTGAGATCCTCCGGCCAAACCCCATTTCCGTTTATTCCACTCGAGGGTCAACTCGACGCGTATTACACACACCCTTGTCAGACGCAGTTCTTAACCACAGCCAAGGAAAAGCTTTCGTTTATAAAAAGCTCACTTACAATCCCCGTAATATAGATAATTTAATGTATGTGACACTTTAGTCTTGCAAAACTGATAGGTATCATACAAGTATCAGGATATGCAATGTATTAAGCCAGTAGTTTTCAAACTGTGTCAATTCACGGCGTCTGTAGTGTATAAAGATTCATTCGCAGCGCCCTAATAACATGTTCTGAGTAGCCAATTGAAAATTTAACTTCCGAATCAGATTCGCGACAAATTTATAGCTTTTCTGAGCTTTTCTAGTCGATTTTTTTTGTCAGTAGGTACATGTAGATACCTAGTTGTATAATTTATAGAGTTGAGGCTTATTTGTATAATATTTACATTTTTTCAAACGATTATTTATTTATCTCATGAACGGCTCCCAATCACTAATATTATCAGTTATATGCTGATTGAATTAAGTAAAGAAGGAAATAATTTGTCAGATTCAGTGGTATTCAGCATAAATCAAGTTAGCTACTTGTAGAGTGTAGATTGTAGTAGTTAATTACAATAAAATTTATCTACCTATGACTGTATTTCGGCTAATGTAATGAATGTAATGATATATATTCCTATATGTTTTCTAATAGTAAAATACATGTGTTACTATTTTAAATACTTAATATACCAACTTAATTTACTGAATAAGCGCATCTATTCTATACATAATACTGCTTTCGGCCGCTATCTAGGGTAGGAAAGTATCCCAAGTATTAGTACTTATTGTACAATAATTACAATAAGTATTAATACTTTTAATAGCACGTCTCTTGGCTGTGATACATTTTAGAGTGAGATAGACGGTTTTGACAGTTCAGACGGCTAACTTATTGTAATTTATTGTTACAATAAGTGTTAATATTTCGATACTTTCCTACCATATTTAGCTGCTGTAGAGGCCGAAAGCGGTCTTGTCTTTAGAATAGATGCGAAGATGTCTCACTATTTTAACGAAAATAATACTATTTAGTGATGGTTCTTGATGGACAGTAATTTAATAATTATAATTATATATATTATGTTACGCCGAATGTGCGAAATTGACTATTACATGAAATGGGCAAACTTTTGCCTAAATCATGAAAAATGCAAGCCCGTTGCCTTATTCATGAATTAGACAAAATATCTGCCGAGTGCGTGAATTCGGCAGTAATTTTTATGCCTAGTTCAAGCATTGGGCAAATTAGATAGTAGCGCTACGTTGGTGTTTTTTGCAACTAAACCAAAAGTGTCAAATGCTCATGCATTGGTCAAAATAGATGGTCGCGCTCCGGTGGTGTTTTTTGCAACTAATCAAACTAACCAAATGTGTCAAATGTCATTGATTACCAATATACCAATCTATAACTACAATGACGTTCATATCCATTTACTATGCCCAAAAAAAATCTAGAACTATAATATGATAACGGAAGAATTTTATTAAAAGGTGTTTTCGCGTTTTGATTCGTGCTTGGGTATCAATCGTGCAATGGTCGATTGTATGTTTCTGATAGTAAGATTTGATAGTTTGTTGACGCTTGTTAGCTAACCTCAAAATGGACATTCAGTTGAATTCAGAATTACAAAACCTAACCTAATAATATTATATTATGTCCAATTATAACAAATAAAACCATCCGTATTAAATTTACTTTTTCTACTGTCATGTTGACAGTTTAAGAATTCCATACCCTGGCGAATTCACGCACTCGGCAGATAATTTACCTATTACATGAATTAGCCAAAATTTTGCCCATTTCATGTAAAAGTCAATTTCGCACATTCGGCGTAACATATACAAAAATTTGGCACTTACATCATATAAAATAACTGCGTCAAATGTTTACATTCGTTAATAAAAATTAAGTAATAATTTTAGACGCAGTATTACACTGTCAGTTAGAGTTATAGGAGCGGTTAATATTTAATTGTTTTAACTAATAATCAGTAAGACAATATTATTTTCCCGCGTTTTATTTTGAAAGTAGCATTCCTTACCTTGCTCTCCAAAGTTACTAAGGGGACTATATTAGCGTTGTATACTAACAGCTTTTATTTAATAAATGCCAAGAATCTTATTATTTAACAGCAATCTTAATAAACGTTATCTCACGAATCTGGCGCGAAGTATGTAGTTGACGAGAAGTCTTTCCATGTGTGGGAAACAAGAAATAGAAGGCCCTACTTACTTAGAAGTTGATGTGAGATAAGGCGACTTTGATTTGTTGCGAGAGCCTCCTGAACCTTCGCTGAACGACGATAATGTTACATAGATAAACTTCTGGGCATTCTTATCTTTATCTAACATTTTATTTACAATGGTCCTATTTCTCAAATTATGTAACACGCATATTATCATGCGATCTACTTACTTGCGTTTACTAAAGTGCTATAGGTACCTACCTGATTTTATGTTTATTAGTCTGCAAATTTAACTAAAATATTATTAACGTTTCACATTGAAACGTTTACAAATTAGTACGTAGTAGGTACTAGGTAGGTACTCTAAATTAGGTGTCTTTATAAAGCAAGGTGCACGTCTCCACATTGAATTAGTTATGTTATTTATAATATGTAATGAATGAGCAGAAATCCAGAAGCAACCTTCAGAGCCATTGGTTATGTTAATGCTCAGCCTACTAGAGCCATCTAGTGGCACAATATGAGGTAACTAAAAAATGTAGAATGAACAAAAACTTTAAAAACCATTCGATTATAAATAACTGTGAGTTAATTTTTTATACATTTGTTTTATTTTAAAGTAAGACAGCTATACGCTATAGATACCTACTATATAAGTCTTGAATCTGATCTTTTATTATTGTTATATCTATTCTTGAGATATTTTATGAAATCTCGTGGTTATAATGCACTTATAAATTTGATTGATATAAGATTTGTTATGACTATATATAGGCATTCAATATTTTGTCATATAAATTTAAAAAATGCTGTATTTTTATCATTCCGTATTATCAGTTAAATTTTGGTTTTGTGGTTTTGATCTTAGTGGCGTAGTGAGTTTTGTGTTAGGTCTAATGATGGATTGAATAGCATGCGCCTGTATGACGAACCATATTAATTAATAGTGAATTCATTTATGTTTCACTCAAGGAGCGGACATGGACAGAAGAAGTACTAAGTTATACATTTTATAAATCATTATGAATTCAAGTAAACGTTAAATATCTTGAAGAGATTATAAATTACGTTGGTTGGAATATTGAAATTAATAATTCCGAATGAAAAAAATCTACTTTGGTTTATACAGATATTTTATGTTTCGTTTTCGGCTAAATAAGACTGCGTGGCTAGGTCTTGTGTACCGTATGAAGTATGAACCGACAAAAAGAGTAAAGTCGACTAATCCAGTATCGCGGATGTGAAGGAACATTCTAAAAAGATTGCTGTATAGATAGTGTATAGATATACGGAGCTATCAATGATTGTTAAAGTTAAGAGTTACAGTGTTTTTATGATAATACTGCTGATGAGCATGCAAATGAAGCCGCGTTTTACAGTATGAAATTATTAGAAATCGCGTTTTACATTATTTAGTTTATGAATTATGAGCAATTGTATTCAAATTAATTTTAAACGCAAACAATTTTATCGCCGATGACCTTTCAACTTTCCTCGACGCTTCGCAGGCGTCGCGCGACCGACAGTCTGCTCTGATATCTTTTCAATATATTGCATTCAAACGACGACATGCGTGAACCTTTCACGTACATTCTTTTTGTCATATTTCCGGCGAGCTCTGGGAGTGCGCCTCCCCGCCCCACTTTCGCATGACACATTTGGGGAATCTTATAATTATTACATTAAACCTAACGTCATGGTACACGACATGCTGTACTCCGCGCAGCGTTGCATTTCACATGACGTACTTCACTCTCTAAAATTTTTAAACATAATTAAATTACTATCAAGTGAGCTGTTTTCAATTAGGTACGCGATACGCTATGTCTCCCCCTTTTAAAATGAAGTAAGTAGTATTAATTGAAAACACTAATAGGTAATTACTTTATCTTATTACGTAAGTAGCAAGTAAATTTGTAATATCTTCTACACTCAAGTGTGTAGCTACTTATATTTTATTTATAAATGCACATTTACTCAACTCGGTAACTTTGGAATGTTGTAAGGAAATCTTTATCTCATGGTGGAAAGTTATTATATAGTTATTACCCATATTGCCATATTCAATGTCATTTAAAAATACACAATACTTATTTGTATTCAAAAGATTCAGCGTTTACTTGGTTCATTAGAATTTATAAAATTTGTTTATGACTTGGTTTACTATAAAAAGGATTCGCTAAACTCTGCAACGTTTTCGCATTACGTTTCACTGTCACGTTTTTGTATCACATTTTTCAGTCGCACTCCTAAAGCCCTTCTGCCTATTTCATATTACGCGACAGTGAAATCTATTAAAATTTGGTACCGGTCAGGTACTCTAAACGTCCAAACATGTGATTTCCATACAACGTTCAAAAAAAATATATTTTATGTTAATGATCCTACCAGTTTGAAATCTTCACTAATAGATTTCTTATGGACAGCTCACGTCATTGATCTACTTTTAAATGTAATGGAACATAAACATTGCATTATGTTTTGCGCATGCAGTGAACGGTGGGTTGGGGCTGGCTGGAAGTAGGTAAGCTGAGCACGACCACGATCCTTCCATCTTTATTGATACTACAATAAGCTTTAGTTGTATAGTTATGTTTAAAAAACATTGTAAGTTTATTTTGTCTTTATCTGCTAGGTACGATTTTGGAACATTGAATGGCATTCGTCATGCAATGACGATATTCATTGACATATCTAAATTGTCAGTATACCATCCATAATTCATCATAATGTAAATGGCATTCAATTTACATATTATATTTGATTGTCTTATCTTGAATAACAGTAAGTTTCATACCGTATTTATTTTTAATAATGCAATGCAATAATATTAAAATATCTCGATATTACGAAAGTGTATATCACGGGAAAAAAAGTACCCATTACCACAATAATTAATACTTTAGTGTGGTTTTAGTCGACATATCAAATATCTGTTACACGTCATGTTGTGCCTACGTCATTGCTTCCCGTATCATATAAAAACATTTGCTTTTATTTATTTACTTTAATGTACCAATTTATTGGTATTAATTGAATGTAATATCCCGATTCTGATTTATAATCTTAAATTAATTATCACGGTCATGTTTTTATACTACGTCTTTTATCTATTTTAGAATACAAAAAAATCTCCATTGAAACGCTTATTAAACACTAATTACACGATAAACGAAATGTCTAGGTAATAAACATTTTTACATCGTTGTTTTTTTGGATTCCATTGAAAGTTTCAGTAAAATGATGATTGTATTTTCCACGTCATATTGCCGTATGAGTTACATATAAATTTGATAGTGTTGTAGCATAATAAGAGAATCGTTATAGTGTAGTAATTTAAGTCAAGGCTACTATCTCAGCTAAGCAAAATCATACTGTACGACATAATATTTAAAACCTCCGTTTACCGGAAGACCTGGAAATCTGAACTTGGAGTTCATGAGCGTCATAATATGAACGACATGTGTGAGGAAGGCATCTGGCGACGTCGCTACAAGCATGCGGCTCTCTTAGTGCAGTGCGTAAGGCGCTGGCCTGTCATCTAGGATTCCGGATTCGATTCCCGGATAGGTCACAATATATTTATGTGATTTTCTCAAAGCCTGAGTGTTTGTGATTGTTTCACTTCTATTACTAATTATACTACTGTTTTACTACACTACTGTCATTGGGTCTCTTGTCCTATATTTATAAATAAAAAAATGAAATCTATAACCTACTTATTGAACCTGATATCGTCAGATTTATTAAATATTTTGTCCAGCTTTCGAATATTTATTGAAATTTTAGCGTTTTTAACAAACGAAATATGTAAGTTAGTGACTATTTTTAGTAAATGATCGTATATTATGTACGTTTTGTTGATTTGTGTAAAAATCGTTTTGTATAAATGACATTATTAGAGTCTGTTTCTATAAGCTGGCGTGCGGTTTCCTATCATATCGACCCTTAATCGGCAGAACAACGTAAGCGACAATTCATAAATTTTAGAGGAGAAGGTTTTTTTAAAATTATTTCCGTAATTAGTTCCAAAAATGAATTCTGTTAATGTGGTTAATAATAATTGGTTACTGCCTATACGGAAATTATAAAACAATTGCAATAGTGCTTTTAGTTTTCGAGATAGTGGCGGTAACGCTGTTTTGCTTATGTCTATGACACGATATTTTTTCCAGGCATGTCGCTTACGCTATTTGGCGTAGTCGTTTTTATTTATAAATTTCATGCTAATTATCATCACAGGGCATTACTAATTAAGTATTAAAATAAATAACATAAGCACCCATTTATTTTACGAAAGGGGACGTTGTTAAATAAATTAAAAATACTTTGACTTTTTAAATTAATATTTTTGCTTGTAGATACTTAATCACATATAGGTAAAATAAAAATAAATGATTGGTATTTTTAAGGTTTCGCTTATATTATTAATATTATCAGGTATTGCTATTTTTCAAAATGAAATAGGTACGTATCTACTCGTACATAATTAAATATGGGGACCTACTAATTATGATAAAATAAAATTGTAATCAACTATTCAGTTTTACAAAAAAATTATTGTCCCACATTTTTTAAGCAGTAATCGCTGTATTATCCTCATTCACTCATTCATCCGTCATCTCTGAGGGATATTACATTTAACACAGAGACTTTTAAGATCGTTATACTGGATCTCCGATATTGGTGATTTAGCACTATACAGCAAGGGTGGCTGCGCTTAAAGCATCACAGCACTTGATCGGGATCTGATGACATTTTCTAGGTCTAACAGTTTAGTCCTACTGTCACCAGAGTAGGTACAATATTTGGTAAGTTTTTTAAATTATGCCTTTCGTAATTCACCAAATTTAATTTTGAACTTTGAAGGAATGCAAGTAGCAGCGAAAGATTTCCAGTCACGGAATTCTGCATATGACATGATGACCTAGCGTTGGAAATGATGGTGGGTCATTCTGATAGTGCCTAAACTACTCTGAATATAAATGACTCAATTGTCGCATGAAGGGAATCGACCGGCATCGTAGTACGACCAGTGGGTCTATTCTATACTTATCGACCGCTAAAGTGATAGATATTATCAAACTTAGGGTAGGTTTATATAAAAGTGTTAGTACTTATTGCAACAATTATAATCAACGTATTGTAATTGTTACAATAAGTGCTAATTCTATAATACAAACCTACCCTAAGTTTGATAATATTTATCACTTTATCACTTTAGCGGTCGATAAATACAGAATAGACCCACTGGTAATAGAAAATGTATTTCTATCAATTCAATGAAAGTTGAATTTTTCATAAAATAAGATAGCATACCCAGTGTTGCCCGGTTCTTATTCTGACCAATCACAGTATAATAATTCCTTGATTTTTTCCCGCTTTGTCAGTCCTGTTCAAAGATTTGTGCATGATTGCTGAGATCTCATTACTGCCACGTTTACCATCAGTTTCACCCCATAAAAAGCAGTATCCATCATTTGTTCCACTTTCGTAGATACTTTCATTATAGTATATCGACTAGGGAGTGTTTAGCACCTTCTCGAGGTCAAAACTTGCGCACAAAATGTCATTGTGATTTTTACTTTTGGCCAGATCATTAAAGAACATCTCCTTGCATTTATGCTTTACGGTAAGGGGACATTTGTAAGTATCCGTTTCAATTAGCCGAAGTCTCTCGTCACCAGACATATTTGTTACTTTCTCGCAAAAAGAACACTATTATCTTTTTTGGTAGATGAAAACCCAAGTTGAACTTACTGTCTATTAAATACGTTTCTGAAAACATTCCGAATCACGACATTAGTGGATTCATTCAAAGAATCCAAATTTTCAGTATAAATTTTATACTTATACATTTTTAACATTTCAAAAATCTACAGGAAGATACTATTCTTCGTAGATTATTCCGACAGTAGTGAGATGGAACGGCGGGTAATTATTGTTTAATAAACTCTCTTACCAGGTTTATTTTATCTCAGCCAGTTTTACTGGACGGCGCGAGCTTTGCTCCCAAATCGGTTTTCGCACAACTCACTACCAGACGGACCACCGAATAAACCGTACCGTAGCTTACACTATCAAATAACGTCGGTTACGTTGTTTTGCTCTACTTTATAATGCGATACAAGTTAAAACGCTAAAAGGCACAGACCCTAAAAAAATGTCACGCGATTGAGATCGGGCTCTAATATTTTTGTCACTTATGCGCTAGGTGATATTGAACAGTTCTCCATTTAAAACGCAATTTACCAAAAAGTGTCGCTTACGTTGTTCTGCCGATTAAGGGTCGATATTGTCATATTATGTATATCTACATAAGCAACGAAATATTCTGTTATGTATGGCTGAACTCCTGGATAGATTTTAGTTTTATTAATATTATCACAATAATGGGTGACATAATTTCAGAAGAATTACACAATTAGCTGTTAAATCTCTTTTCATTTTTTCGCAGCCATGTCTAGTATTGTCAATGGAAACATATATAAAATAGCATATATTTATATATATGCTGAAGTGCTTATCTAACCACACTACACCTGTTTTCCTTTGTACCATTTTCTGTTTACTTACAAGTAGGAATTTTATGTAACATTTGATCATTTTTCCTGTAGACTCGTAGAGCAATATTACCGACCTCTCTTATCATTGTTTGTGGCGATGTTTAAATAGTGCTGCGACCTACATTTTCTTTTGTATTTTCATAAAAAAAATACTTTTCTATACACCGTACATTATGAAATATACGGACATCTTAGTAGCTACTTCGTGATACGTCTATCACCGAAAATATTTTTATTTTCCTACAAATAAATAAGTATCTTTTACATGCATTTATAAAAAATAAAAATACACCATTCTTGCTTTATAAACCAAATGTGCAAGACACTGTGTAATTTTTTCTGGCACGTAGGTACTCATGTGCTTTAATTTTTTCCTTGTAAGTAATTGATTTTATTCAACAAAACCGAGGAACATTTGTGTACTTACTTATTCTTGAGACATGTGAATAACACTACTAGTACGTATGTTATCATTATCCAGACTTAAAGTATAGGGAAGCACAAGAACATGGGACATCACAATATTCGTATTTGTCGTTTGTAAGAACGTGGGACCCAACAACACAACAGTATAATATTATTGCATTGAATTCAATTATTATCCGGCTCACACGTCATTATCAATTTTAAACATTTTAAAATAGGTAACTACCAAGAGCATTTAAAAGCTGTTGAATGAACACTAAAATTGTAGAATGTAATTGAATTATTAATCTGTTGATAATGATTATTGTACCGATTGAATTCTAACTGAATTATTAGTTTAATGTTTGACATTTTGATTACATTTTTTTCATTGTAATAATTGCTAGTGCAAAAGCCATACTTACCTCATTAAATGCTACATATTATGCGCTATGTTATAATTTAACCTATCGATATACTTTTATTTCAGCGAAGCGCCGTAAATCGCATCGAGCGATGCTGCATGAATTTTTAACATGGATTGTGATTTATAATTAAACGAAGCGTATAATATTCCGCGTTGCAAGTATCATAGATTTCGCTACTGGTATTTATTTTTTTGATAAAAATGTTTGAAATGTTTCACATTTCAATTAATTTTTATTTTAACCCAGCTGTATGAAATATAATAATATATCATAAATAACTAGATGTGAAAGAGAAACTAATTATTAAAGTATAGTTTAAAATACCATATTGCTTTGTGTTCACTACACACCTTGAATGCTGTAATATATATTGTATATCATACATCATAGTTATGTTTATTGAACGCCTTTATCTCATGAGTAAGAATCACAGCCGTCGGTTAATTTCTGGTCATTCAACAACCATATCCGATCCTAACAATCCTGGGCCTCGACAGAGTAAAGGTTGTATTATCAGATTTTTGATTTTACGAGAAATTGATGTTAGCCACTTGCTAATCCTATTAGGTTCATACTTTGCTCCACACACACACATTGAAAAGTAGCGTATTATGGATTTAAAAAAAATCGACAACACTCATGACCTCCGGTGTTGAAAAACCCTTCAAAAGTCTTTATCTGGTCTTTCCTTCTGGAGAGAGGTCTTCCTTATCCTCTCAGACCTTCAAACTTCTCAAATATTATTGAAATACAATATTATTTTATTTATTATTATAAACGGATATTTCTCTGTTTTAAAGTAAACATGTTGAACCATTATTCAGTCAACTCTGTTTATTACAAAATTTTGTTTCGCTTAACTTTTATAAGTTCGTTTACATATCATTCGAGTAAGGGTTGTTTCTTATAGCGTATGGGGTGGGGATATGAGTCGGAGGCCATTGAGGGGACGCGTTACAGCAATTGATTATGTCGGCGATCAAGTCTCGATTGTCGATAGAGTAGCGGGGCTTGTCGAATGGTCGTTTTTACCCTTCGAAGGTCACTCACCAGTCGCTATTCACTGCAACAACCTTGTAGAGCAGGATATGTATTTAATTTGAGCATGGTTTCTTAACGCACTGTTTCGCAATTTTATTCGGTCATTTTATAAAATTAATTCCATAAAAATATTGAATATGGTTTCAATTACCATTCATTTTTGTAAATCATTTGACACGAAAGAACGAATGAATCTAGTCAAAGGTGTCTTGCGGTTGGTATGTGTGTCTCCGGGTATAATTTATATTTTGCCTTATATGTACCTACTCTCCAACAAGAAGATTTAGGCAAAAGCCGGAAGGCGCTGTTGTTGACTAAATGGGAGGAGCTTGTTAGTTTATAATGGAATTGCGGTTAAAAATAGGAGGAGCTTTTACTTCATAGTTTTAACACATAGCTAAGAAGATGTTGTTCGAGTATATGTTGGGTCAAATTTCGAGGTTTCAATTGCTTTTAATCTATCTATGGTACGCGGGTCACCCAATTTAAGCCCCTAGGGCTTAGTTAGGTACGTCACCCAAGTGACTCTGCTATAGTTTTTGTTAATTTTTGCTAATTTACATTTCGTAGTCAGGGGTTCCTTGTGAAAATGTAAAAATAATATACCGTTGATCTACTTTCCGAGATAACGGAACTAAACTATTTCACAACTTTTCTACTGTATGAGTAGTGCTGTAAATGGTGTGCGTACGGGCAATGCTTCGGAAGCCCTCGAACCCTTGTCCTTGCGAATCACATAAATATTGCCATGTTGCCTCTTTTCTCACTAAGGTCGTTGCCTGCTGCAGAACTTCAATATTTTTACGCCACGGTGTACTTAAATTTGATCGCAGAAGATAATTATTAAAATATCAACAACTTAAGACGGTACTTTCAGTGAAACGGCAAATAATTTTCAACTATAGGTGCGACGAAATTTTGTACTCGCTGGCAATCGGAGAGCGAACGTCGAGCTTTGAACACGTCAATTTGTTTCGTGATGTCGACGGGGGTATTAATTCTTAAATCGTGTAAAGATGACTGAAAAACGTTACCCATTTACTTGAAAAAGAAAACATGTCAATGAATATATTATTATTGTTACTAATAGAACAATAAACAGAACATTAAATGGACTCATGTTGAATTTATATGACAAATTATGTTTCGTTCGGCACGCGTCATTTGCACAATCCGCGCATCGCCTAACCACGATCTTTTTAGACCATGCCTCAACTGAGGTATAGCCTTAAATATGTTAGTACCATTGGTGAATAATATATCCGCCTATAAGCTCGCAGCAAAATAAAAGGTATAAAATTATTAGAAAGAAAGTCTTTTGATAGGTACTTCACTACAACAATACAGATAATAATGATGTCCTGTCCAACGTTTAAACTTTCCAATAATGGTACAATTTCTGTTGACTACGTACACACTTAAAAGATCGTATTTATGGAGTGTACAATAGACACACATACTGCGTAATAATATTGAGTGTTTCGTGCCCTTATTTATCAGATAGGGATATTTTATTGCGCCCATTAAGAAGGTAGACCGGCTAAATCAATTGGCGACCCTTGTTATGGACCCATGTAAATTTTATCTTGTTTTATGATATTACTCGTGGAAGATACGAAATTGGGTCGCATTAGAGCAACAGTGAAATGTTTTAGTCGTGTTCTTAGTGCCGTTTGTAACATGAGCCGACCCTTTTCTAAATGATTTATAATATTGTTATCATTCAACATCAATCACAACTTGTCACTTCTTATAGAAACTCTCCCCGAATAATAATCAGCTAACGCGTATATTCTGTTAACGCTAATTACGCCATTATTTCGCATGGCGTTTGGAAATTATTCCTGCAATGCCTGAATATAGTTAGCTATCCAGTGCCGAAGACTGTAGGTACGTCGTTCGGCATAATCCGAAAGATGGTCGAGTTTCAGTTTATTTTTGTATACATATACATTTTTTTAATAATTACATCGCAGCACGGTGCTAGTGATCTTCATACATTTTCACTAATGATTACAAAAATAAGACGAATAATTTAATACACTTATCTTGTTCATTGTCTTGACATAGAACGAACCCGCAAATTGGGAGGGCAATAACTGTGTCTATCCAAATAGCTTCTAATATTGATGTAGGTATTCCTCTTGCGCGAGAGCGAGTTGAGGCGGACGTTATTTTATATATAAAATAATTACAATAAAAATATCTTTTATATATCTTATACAACGTTTTTAAATTTGCTGTTGAATTATTATACTCAATATGCTCAAACTTGTACTTGATATGAAGTAAATAAAAAACAAACAAATATAGAATACTGAAATGTCATTTTGACATTTCATTTTGATTTCCATAGTAACACACGTATATATTAATAATTTAGTTGCTAGGACCACCCCCTTAGCAACCAATAATAGTCTTTTACTTTTTAGGGATTTTTCTGAAATAACTTTCCATACAAAACAGAATTAACTGAAAATGAATTCAATTCTGCTTAAAGATGGCTAAAAGTATTAAAAGAATGCATTGACATCGTGTTCTGATATATTCTAAAAGTTTCAAATGTCTAGCTAGTCGGGAAGTTAGTTAAAAATCAATTGCAAGATTTGTACTGGACAAACAACCACCGGACAAACAAGAATACGAGCCAATAAAAACGTTGTAAAAATAGGTTCTATTTAGCTAACTCGATGTTATTATTCAAATAGGTATCAATCAATTTTCTATATTATATCTCTTTTTTCACACTGATTTAAAAAACTATTTCATGTCATTAGTAAGTTTTACTAGTGCAATTAAATTAATTAAGTGAATGGAATGCGTATATTATGCAGAAGGTAGAATGGTGTCAGATTTTTGTGGCAGTGCAGGCGACTCATTTAGGTGTTGGTTTGTTACTTTTAAACGACACTAACACCATTCCAAAGTGAATTGATGGCCGCAATGCTAGAAAAATCTGTTCTTCATCTACATTCACTTTTAGCTCTCGCCCTGCTACTCGCATTTTAGTGAAGTAAGTATTGTCTCTTTAAAACTAATAATTATTATCTGCTGAGGGAACGAAGATTTTTCGGGATATTTTGTGCTGACTGCGTAGGTATTATATAAGAAAATTCAAATAAAAAAACAACCGTAGCAAACATTTTAACAATGCGAGTCTGTCAACCTCCCTCCCTTAGATGAAAAGTAGTGCACAGATATTTTCCGGTATTGATCTAAGTTACGTTATTAAAAGTTATATTATACAGTTGATAGACATAACGCAAGCCCAATCATATTTTTTTGTTTATGCTCTAATAAAATAATAATGTACGTAGTTCAACTTCGGCTCCTATTTGAGAAGGATATATTGTTCGATTCAATCATCTTCAATTTTCTATTGATTTAAGTTTTTCAATTTTTTTTGTACAAAACATGCAATAGAATATGTGCGCTAAACCCATCGATATGTGACTCGGTACATACTTGCTTACTACTAACTAGGTGAATTAGTAATGTAAATAATTTTGGTTGTTAGATGATGATTTTCCTGAAGTTTTAAATAATACAGTACTTATCACCTATGTATGTATATAGATAATCTATTTAATATACGACTTTTGTAATGCAGGCGCGAAAATTTGACACGGAGGCCTCAATTTACAAAAAAAAACTTCTAGGGCTGACGCATTTAAAAGGAGATCGCATTTAAAATTGGTACTTAAGTAACGAAATGCGATCAGGGTGGAAGCAAGCAGGATGGGCGGACGTAACGAAATTACGCGCGCACTTCATCTGACGTTACGCTTCATTGCACCCTTCTGCAGATTAAAATTAAAATCGCATTTCCTGTTCCCCGACTCGGCCACTGCTCAAACTTCGATTCATTTTCTTTATCGCAGCGGTACGGAAACAGCGACAGCGGTATTAGGTATCTAACATTATTGTATCTACATTTGTATTATTGATTTTAGGTCAAATTTTGCTATTTCCTTCAATGCACGTGAAAAAGTAGCAGTATTTTGTATGGAAGTCGTATACGCGAAAACGAATCCGTGGACGTTCAATTATTGAATCGGTACATACGATTGCGTTATCAGAACAATTTACATCAACATTAAGATAATATATTTTTTTAAATGTAAAACAATGATTAATACACCGTAAATAATAATATGTTATCGTTATAGATTAGGGGTAGTCAACCTTTTTATACCTATCGCCCTACTTTTGTATCTCTGTTAGTAGTAAAATTTTGTAACCGCCCACCGGTTCCACAGTAATGGTGATTTATAAAGCAGAGTAAGAGCAAGTTAAAGCATATACTAATAATTACTTACCAAATACTTTATGTCAGACTTTCGCTAAGTTTGGCAGAATAAATCTTAAAATAACTTAATGTAGTTAAATATAAATTTTTATTTATACTTTGCATACATAGAAGCACGAAGTCTAATGAAATTACATTTAATTAATTAAATTATTAATGAGATCCCTGAGGCTGACGCTGCGAAACTAAATACTGGATATCTGGCTCAATTTTTGTGAGGAACAAAAGAAGGTCTCCTCTTTCGGAAATATTCAGGCGGTTTCTTTCTTTGGTCGTAATATGATAGCACTAGTAGGGAAAGGTATCAATAAACTGAATATCATTTTCCACATTTTTATTTTGCCATAGGTTTTCATATCCACGACTATCAAATTTATGTTTACTTTCTTCATCATATCTAATTGATTTATTATGAAAACATAAAAATGTTTTTAAAACCCCCACCGCCCACCATGAAAGCTGGAACGCCCACTAGTGGGCGGCAGGGACCAGGTTGACCACCCCTGATAGATGAAGACTTTTATTTGCTGATTTCATCGGGGTAGACAATATATTCTGAAATAAAGTTGTTTCATAATATCAAATATCTCCAAATAAAATGTATGTTAGGTACATAGTAATTTTAATTGCATTATTTTTTTCCATTTTACTTATGTACTATGTATACCAAAGAAGTGTTTGATTACCTAGGTTGATTTTATTGTAATATAAAAAAAATCCACTGTAGTTTGAAGAAAAACTAAACACCGGTTATGTGATAATGTCGTAATATGTGATAACTTGCCTACATACTTAATGAAGCTATATAAATACAATTGAATTTGTTTGTGTACACAGTATATTCTTGAATATTGTATTTGATTGGTTTTCATGTCTTGATACCTATTTTATTAATTTTCATTAAATTTTTCGCTCGCCTGTCTAAGGCGAAGCAGACGAAACCGGCAAATACTGATCGCTTATAAATCATTTGAATGAAGTATTACATATTTAATTTTGCATAATGTTTTTCATCGTGAATTCCCAGATAACACCATCTATGATAACTGATAAGGGTTCTGTTCCACCCCCAGCCCGGCAGCTGGCGGAAGGATTATACTCTTTCACCAGCCTTACTGCAATACTTATCGTAACATCGGCGTGTTATGGTGCCTATCCTCGCTGCCTCATAAATGCTATCAGCGAAGAAATAATGAGTATTGCTGTACCTTCCGAAATTTTCTTTTTCACGCTGACGTGCGTTTTAAAATTTTGGTTTCGCTCAAACTCCATGATACGAGTATTATCCATGATTATTAAATTGAATCGTTATTTTTATTTAATAAAATAAGTTGACTAAGTTTTTATTATTTCTTTGTAATCTTCAATTTAGGTATTTTTTCTCTTATTAGCTTCCGGTTATACCGCGCTTGCTGGCGTATACCGTGGTGTAACGGATGTTAGCTTTCGTCCACAGTTGTGATGAGAGTATACCCATGACTCATGAGAAATCTCGTAAAACTTGAGTTCGTGGTTTGCGTGGTTGCTATTTTGGTTTTATTATGAAGCCTAGATGTGAGATGACCCACCCACCTCAGTTGTCGTTAAACGTCGCATTTTTCTAAAAGCTAAGAAAAAAAAACCCGAAATAAAAAGAGATCCTCACGAGTTTCTTGTGTATGCTTATGATGCTGTAGTATGTTTTTCTTTTAGTGAGCTAATTATTATAATATGTTATGAATGTTATGAGTTATTTTATGATAAAAGTGTTATCGCAAACATCATTATAATATTTTATTATATTATGTGATGTTCATGATTAACATAGGTACATATTAAAATTACCAATAGATATATGTGTATGAACATACATAATTTTGAAAACCACTTCTGGGAAAATATATTATAACTAATAGAAAAAATCTTTTTGAAAAAAGTAAGACACCCGGCAGGAATCGAACCTGCATCTCTTGGGTTTACGCCCCGTCCTCGCATTGTCCACTATGCTACAATTTTTAACTATTGGCCTTTTAATACCTGCTCATCAGCGCTCTTCCAAATCAAGCTACTATTGACAATCGGTTGTTTTAAAAATTATGTATGTTCAATAATTAGAATAGTACATTATTAAATCTTGTGAATTATTCGTTGAATGAAAGAAATAGTTAATTAAAAAATATGTGTATGAATTTGATACATTATATGGATATATGAAAATATTATATAATACAAATACGAATTTCTTAGGTAGGCGCCACATCGATAGAAGTTTTTTTGAATCGAAATTAGGTCGATCATATCGTGATAGGATACCACCTGCTGCTTGGTTATTTCAGCACAAATCTACCTTTTCAACTGCTAGAATTTCAGCGAATCAATGGAAATACATTATTGATTTATGCTACGGTAGCATACGTCGTACCTACTTATTGATACATCAGCTACTGTCTCATCGAATGTTATGAAATTATGAGTATCTATCTATATTTTTGTCTACCATAAGTACTATTTTTGAATTTAGCCGACATTTTTTTATTGGATTTTATCACACAGTATTTATTATAGCTTATTGGAATACATTTAATAAATCTAACTTCTCATATAGCGTTTACTAGTTATTGTTAAATTTATTTTATAAAATGGTCATTCAATTTCAAATATCTACTGGACTTCCCCCTACATTATCCAAAGTTTTAAAAATACTGTAAATTACAATTTAGCCCATACGCAATGCATATAATATGGTGGATTGGTGGAAGTTATAGTTTTACGAAAACTAATTGTTACCCATTGACTCTTTATTCCGGGTCAAACCAAACACGCTTCGAAAAAATAACATGTGAATTTGGCAAACGCGGTATTCGTACTTGCGACTCACGACTAACAGAGATGGCCGTTCTGCCAATTGTCAAAGGCGCTCGACAACTCGTTATAGTATTGAATAAAAATAAATTAAAAGTCTTGGTAGTAGTATAGATTTGTGCAATTAAATAAAATTGGTCGAATTTATCTCTTTTTTGGATATCAGATGGGATGGAAAATAACGCCGCAGGATATTGAAGCGCCACAGAAACAGCGTTGAAAAAAATCCATTCACCTTCCCTTATTCCCACTAATAGCTATTCGAAATATAATGCTAAGACTTTCTTTAATGTCCACTACTATTTTAAACAAAATTTCGATAAAGGTGACTTCAAATGGCTTAACGGGCTATCAGTAGCACGTGAGTTGCGTTAAGGCATGTTAATACGGGCTTAGTGTTAATCATTAGCAATCACTTAGTGTAAACAGGTCGTAATAATCATTAGTATTCGATATGTCACCAAGTGTCGGTGTAAGTGCAATTGGTAAGTACTAAGGCCGTGTAAATAAGCCCTTACACATTGCAATAATAGTTGCAAATCTAAAAAAAATATTGTCTGTCAGTTAGTGTACAATTGAATTGTTAGTATAAAAATAATCGAATGGGCGTCATTGCCATAAACAACGGGACAAAGCAAACCTATCCACCTAAACTTTCGCTTCATATCTGAACAGAATGTGTTGGTAAGTATCTACCGAAGATTGTGTTTACGTACTCATGTATGCATGTGAAAAATGATCCCTTACTGCAGTACTGCTTATGCAGTCAGACAGTGGTACCCAAGGGATCCTAAACGACCACATGGTTGCCTTAAAAACTCGCTGGATTGACGAATTCACCAAGTTTGGCGGATGTACATGGCAGAGAAGAAATATGGACTGAAAAGAGTGTAGAGAACGAGGTTAGGCCTTCATCTAGCTGTGGATCGAATCCGACTGATGATGATGAGCTTAGTCTATTCCTACTCTATCGGTATCCTCGGATCCAAATAAAAATAAATTGTATCTAAATATTTCCACTCAAAATTAGGGATGCACCTAATAAATAATAATACTATTGCAATTATTGAAATATTATAATTAGGTATTGATATCTTTGTAAGTACGATTGCCCGCACTGTGTATTGACCGTGTTTATAAAATTTCGGCGTAGCGTCTCTAAGGAGCTTTTGAGGACCACTTACCACGAACGCGTCAAGCGCTACCTACCGCGTACTTCCTAAATAAATGGCGGCTGTTTTCTTTTATATTCTATACTACACTCCACGTATGTTCATGAAAAGAAGTTGATTGGTTTTGATGGGACAGGCAAAGCTTTTTGTGGAGACCTTACTGCGAAGAATACAGCTCTCCCTAATCGGAAGTATGATAATATTTTTTTGTTCTTGATGCGATCAGTGATCATTTTTATTTATGCTATAGCAGAATATGCGATTTATCTTATTTTTAACTACATATTTGATGTACCGACTCTTCGGACGTCTGTTAGGAACAGGGTTGCCAGACGTCCCTATTTGAGCGGGATTGTCCCGAGTTCAATAATCAAATCCCGAGTCCCGCATTGCGACTTAACAATAAAAATGTACGTGTGTAGTTAAAGAAGCTCACTTAATTTTTGTAGATAGCCCGGCGTACCACCTTTTATGCATATGACTGAAGCAAACGAGAAAAAACAATATATGAGAAATGGATAATATTTTTTAAAGATCAATTTCAATTATTTGTAAGTATAAAATTATGGCCGACATACTCTCAATTCTACATTCCACTGAAATTTGCGAATCAATATTTAATTTAATGAGTGCACTCTGTAGAAAAGAGTGAAACAGGTTATTCTTAAAAACCGTAGAAGCTGAAAAAATTGTTTTTTTAAATTAAATGTAATTCCTGTAATTGTATCTAATATAACTGTGATTCCTGCGGATTATTATGTGATTATTTTTTATATGTACTCTTCTGTACCTATACGTATGTACTTATTGACATATATTATAATTTAATTAAAATTATGTATTTTTTCTTAATTTCTTCCTTAATTCTTTAACTTCCTTTTTTTTGATCGTTCGAAATAGTGAATGTCTCGATCTGTGATTTTTGAAATCTGGCAAAGTGGTTGGTTTAAAAAATACAGTGATAGTAAATTACTAATGTCAAAATCATTAGGTATCTATTTATAATATTAATAGGTACTATCGACCGAGGGTACTTGATGGAATTTGAATTTAAATTCTAATGGATTTAAGTTTTTTTCTATTGGATTTAAGACCATCGACAGTAACAAAATGAAGAGATGTACAGCATGTAAGTACCTACCTCTACTCGTTCTCGTGAATTTCTTGGATCGTGGATCTCTTCAGTAGGCACCACATGTCCACCGTTTATACGAGTTTGAAAATAATCCTTACCATGGTGGGAAACAAAAGGTGAGGGGATCACGGGTCCGTCGGATCGATGGAGTGAAAGAAAATGTATTAGAGATACTTGGTACCCATACAGTAGATATACACTATATACAATACTGGCTAGAGAATGCTGCAGGCAGACCGATAAAAATTGAGGAGGCCAAGGGTCGATTTGAGCTGTAGCACCACCGGAAAAAATATGAATTACATCGATAGTGTCTTTGGCTAGTTATGTGATATTCACCCAGTATAATGAATCCATTCTTTTCCCATCGGGTTTCTTATTTATTTTGGAACATTATTATGTAGTAACATTTATCTACTTTTCAATTTGTTTTTACTATCTAATCATAGGGTAACAGACGTAACTCTTCCCGTTTAGAGAGTAAATCAACAAAGTTCTTTCCGACTAGTTTACGAGAATGTTTTACTGGATCCACCTCAATTTATTTTTACGCACCATAAACATATTTATTACTGCAATCGCCGGTGCGCGTGAAACTGGTGTTGGTTGTTGTACGCACCACGCACAGTTTATAAAACTTGAAATCGCGTGAAAAAAATATGTGGTTGGGGCATTTGGGTAGTGTGTGGCGTGTGCATCGCCGGAGCTTCGAGGCTTCCCTCTCGCCGATATCCGGCGCTAAATCGACTGGGATATTAGTTCCATTTTTGAAAATATGGAAGCCACTTCCGTCGACCGAGCGCGGTGCTAATATCGCCGCGAGCTTTTCAAATCTCTCCGCAAAGTATCGAATGCTTACGATGGACAATTTTTCCGTTTTGCTATCGGAATGATTTTTTTTACGATTAAGCCGATAAAATTATATCTGTCATCACAGCTTGTGCTTCGTAACATGCTGTTGCGTGACCATACAAGGAGTGATGACAAGTTGTTATCTTTTTCATTAATAAAAAACAACATTCGTTCATTTTCCGAAAGTATATATCTGCGAGGGAAAAACTGATGTCACGTTATTGGTATCCTATATTCATTTACCAATAAAAGTATAACATGTAACATGATATACTTATAATTCAGGCATATCAGGCGTCGGTCGCACCATTGGCTCCATTAGCGAAGGGTGGAGGTAGGCTGTTATGGCAGGTATTGTATAATGAAATAAAAAAAACTATCCAACCCCATCTGTAATATGCATTTTTAATTCAACAAAAGCAAACAAGTATGATTGAAATACTATTTTATCGGATCGAATATAAACTATTATGGTTTAGTGATGTAGGGTTTAATTGATTTTTGTAAACTAAACGGCACCATCTGCAAATTGTATTAGTTCAATAGTAACGAATAAGTATGATTGACAAAGCTTAGTGAGCACTATTTCGTTGAATGCAGAACTATTCTAACTCACAATTTAAATAATTTAGAAGGGAGTTATATGATATAAATATTGAAACAATTTTAAATATGTACTGTGATTTTCACGCAATTCATCATAGGTTACTATGTAATATATAATATATTTGGTCGCATCTGGCGTGTGCAATTTTGCGGCGCAACCTCTTTCTAGACTATATACGTACAGCCATTACACAATATATTATATTTTCATAGGTGAGTTTCGTTTTTGGCCCGGGAGTCTTCGTGTCGTTGTTGCTGATAGCTTGAGACTCCGGAAGTCACACTGCGCTATTCATTTTCGACTTTCCTTCGCTGTATGATACCTTTGCGGGAGAATATTATTTTGAACTTTTGAATTGTTTTTTTTCTATATTTCCGCGCCGCCCGAATACGACAACCTTAGGATGTTACCACAATTCGTAGGAAGTCGCAAGCAAGGTGTTCATTGCTTGGACGGCTCACGGCAGTCACACATGGAAGGAACGTATGGCTCAAGCTGCGTACTTCACATTCCTCGTAGCTCCACCCATATCAAAATCGTCCCTGCAATTTCCTGCGACATGTAACATCTAGTGGTTATCGTGTGCGACGGCACTAAGTGTCTTAATGATAATTCATGTTTTTGTCTGTCTGTCAAAAGTTTGAATCCCATTATCTTAGTGTCGAGAAAATATCTGATATAAACTTATTGTTCTGAGGTCACCATTTCCCAAGGAGTAGCTACCTACTTATGACAGCTGTAAATAACTTTATTCATTTATTATTACTTTGTAAATGTATATTATTATATTAATAAGGGAACTGCGGCAGCGTGACAATAGTATCTCCCTCCCAACTCAACCAATATACAAGTCGGTACCTACCTAACTTTATTTTGTGAGTTTTATTGTTTTGCTTTAAAATTTGTTGATAAATTCGAAATGAAATGAAGCTGTCAGCCTTATATAATAATATGTCGTATCGACACTGAGACAATGTTCAATGAAAATACCCTCATTCATGAAAGTGTCATGTTTACAATTCGTTTATTTGTGGTTTACACGTAAAATATACCGTGGTTATATGTTAAAAACTTGGTTTATAAAAAAAAACTGAAGACATGACATTTTAAGGATTTATGTAATTCAAAATTTTGACCAAACTCAAACTCAAGTAATGCAATAATTTAATTGTAGGTACACATGAGGTACAGAATTATAATTAAATTCTGTCAGTGTTAGAAATGTCTTGAATAATAATGAGATCAGATTTTATATGGTTTCTATTTTGTTTTATTTGGTCTACAATTCGGTGTGGATCTTGGCCGCCTCACGAAGAGGTTTCGTAACATTTTTTTTACGAGAAATTGATATTAGCCATTTGATCAACCTATTAGGGCCTAGGTTTGGGTTCAAACAGGTACGGAAAAACAACATGCGAATTTTTCCAGACCCTCGATTCGAACCCGAGACCTTCGACCTACTAAGCGGACACGTTGCCACTCGGCTATCGCGGGCGCATACCTATGTATTTATAAAAGAGACTTTGTTTTGTTTGTTTTTACGAGAAATGGATGTCAGCCGCTTGCTCAACCTATTAGGTACATACTCTGACTCATACAGAAATTGAAAAACAATATGTGTACTTGTCAGACCCAGGATTCGAACATGGGACCCACGACATCGCGGGTGTCGTGTGGTAGTAATATGTTTACCTACCCAAAAATACAAGTGCACTTTTATTTATAGTACTAAGTACCTATTTGTTATAATAAAGAAATTATTTTTTCTTATAAAGTAATGATTATCATGCTTCTATATTATATAATAAATGTTTTTTATTCTTTATTTAATGCTTTTCGGAATACCTACTTGCCTAAATTTCCCGTAGACATCCTAGTTATAATAATGATTTTCTCGCAGGACAGAGAAGAGCTGTATCCTTCATAAGTACGTAGATTTTGACGTTTCCTATGATGAAGAAACAATTTACTCAGTTGGGACTTGGGGCTACCTATTACATCTACTCGCGAAGATACGGTCAGTTAACAGCCCAAAGATTTCATAGACTTGAGCCCTGGATAAAATCCTCAAAAGGCATTATGAGAAGGAATATTAAACTGGGTAATGTAGGTAGGCGTCGAGGGTCTGTTCAATTTTCGTGCCTAATGAAATGTAGAATTGAATAATTTTGCTATTAAAACGGATTTTAGTGTATTTAATTCGAAATTAAAAAGGATCAGATGGAAGCAGCCCTAATTTAGAGAATTGCCAAGACCGAAGAATTTCGACCATACCTAAAAGGGATTAGGTATATTATGAAATTGTTGTTAAACATGACAATAAATTGGCGATTGAACGATTTTTTTATGGTTGAATTAGTAGATAACTGAAAAATATATTTTCTGTGTTGACAGCCTTTTCTTCGTATATAATATTATATACATAAAGGTAATGGCGACTTGTTTTAACACTGCTTTAGTTACATGCCTACATATTGTAGGTATATTTGAAATCCCATGTGAGTTTTCATTTCAATAATGATGGCTCATTGTGTAAAAAGCTTTTTTGGTGCATATCTACACCGCGCATGCAAAGCATTTTCATGTCAGTAAAATAAATCTCAAAACATACGTACGTTTCACCTCTAATTAATTTTAATCAAATTTTTCGTTGGGTGACCTTAATCATCACATTCAATATATTTGTAATGCAAAGTTTTTATTAATTGAACTTCGTTGTCGTTTTAGTAGATACTGCATGCGGGTGTGTTGCAATACCGGAAGTCATAATATAATATGTGATGTCTCGCTATTAAAAATGGTTTGAGAACCCCTGCTTTAATCTATAAATAAATAGCACTGTCCAAATAACCCTGTGTTGAGTATTACGTATTCATTTTCAATAAAACGTTTTTGTATCATAAATTAAAAATTATAAATAGCATTCGCATAATACTTTATTATGGTTAGTGTTTAAGCAATAATTATTGATAATAATTATTACCGTGTCAAGTTGATTACTATTATATTGATAATTCATTAACGCAATAACGTTGTAAGTAGGGATTCCAATCCCGGGATCCCGAACTATTTTCGATACCTATGAATCCCGGGATTGATTTTTATGGAAAATAAAATAAAAACGAAAATATAACAGAAAAAATACTTTTAATAACTACACTACATTAGAAATAAAAGAGTTTGAATGAGGTTTGATTTATACCCATGTGTAAGTTGCCGATTCATTTTATTTTTTCACATAAATTAATAAAAATGAGAAAGATTGGAAAAAAATAATGCTTCGCACTTTTAACTAAGTAATTCCACCATGATCTCATATGTTTTACGGCAGTTTCATATTTGGCTGACTAATTAGATTTATGAAGCGGAAAGGCCATAAGTACACCATGATTATTTGCCCATTCATTAATCCATTCATTAAATCTTTAGCAGTAAGAAACAGCAATCTCATATTAAATTCACATTATTATTTATCTTTCAATATTATTTACTCCATTAAACTTATGTATTTCCAAGATTGAACGTACACCATATTAACAATAAATGTCTTAAATGGTATAAATTATACTTATAGATTTATTTTTGACCGATTTTATCAATGTTATTTGTAAATATAAAAATTTTATATTAACTACGGAAAAAATGTTAATCCCGGGACCAGTCCTGGGATCCCGGGATTGTCAAATTGTAATCCCGAAATCCCGGGATCAGAATTTTGGCTCGGGATTGGATTCCCTAGTTGTAAGTAATGCCACGTCAATTATTATACCGTGATAAATTTTCAATATGCTTTATGGAGATTTATGCAAACTTAAATTGCACTGCAAAACTTTGAACCTATTTTCTCACTGATGTATGGGCATTATACTAGACATAGATGAAAAGTGGGATGGTTTTGATGTTTAGAATGATAATTTGAGTTGGATACGCGTTCTCGGACACGCGAATTATTACGCTGTCATTTCCATTAATGTTGATATTACAGAAATGAGTTATTTACCTTTTCCGGTGTGACGTGATGTGAGCGCTACGTCTACACTCGACTCCGGCTTTACTATTGATATGACCTTCAGTTTTTCCTGTATTCTGATCAACGGATCATCTGCAATTGCTCACATCTATTTTTTTTTCATATGTAATTATTATGATGATGCTACTTCCATATGCCATTAGGAGTTGCTGCTCTCCGACTGCCTCATGTAATAACACACCAATTCGAAATAGTGTGTTTTATGTTTTTTGAGCTATTGTTGCATAGAAAAAAATACCACACCAGCCAATTTTTTTTTGGATTTTTTTCTCGAAAAACACCCAAAATACTGTTTAAAATAATACTCGTAAGTAGAGTTATGATTATATAACATTTTTTGTAAAATCTTAAATTACATGGAATAATAATCCACTTGTAGTTGGTGTGTTATTACTCGGAAAAAATATACATGCTCCCTACACAAATCATTTTAGTGTATCATTTAACTATGATTTCACCGTGGAATATGACACTAATTCAACTTTCACCTTCAAATCTCGCCTTTATCAACATATAACAACACTGTATTGAAAAATCATTATCCTTTGTAATGAATCGCACCTACTTTCATTATCACAAATTGCTTTTGTGACAGTAAAATTGTATTATTTTTGTTATTGTGTACAAATGACTAATTTTAATATTATTATTAATACTATCGGCCTATGGTAGGTACTATTGGAATTCGAATTTAAATTCTAATGGATTTAAGTTATGAACTATTCCATTTAATTAATATGTCGCCAACTAGATCTCGGCGAATATTACAATAAGCTCAAGAGACTAATAAAATAAAGGATGGAAACAATAAAAAAATAAATCTCCTATTTCAGACAACACATTTTTAGGTTATAATTATAAATGATTCAACCTTAAATATTCTGTCTGTACTATTGGCTCCTACAGGATTTTCAATATTTATAATATTCTGTGTTTCGTAATATAAACTATAACGTCTTCCTATCATTAGTAAGCATCGTATAAATGCATATTTGCACCATTAGTTTCCAATTTACAACCTACAATAATTATTCTTCTTGTATTGATTCCATGACGACTTGTGATAAGTAAATAAGGTAATACTTGCCTATTTTTGCACATGTGTTGACCTTTTTACTATACTTTTATGATAAATATGGTAGTAAAAAAAGTCTAAAAGGTTTATTGCATGTTTGGGTGAAAATTGGATAGTCCAGGTTGATTTTATCCCCATCTGAAGACTCCGAATAGTCCTAGTGATCCTGGATTGTCGGGTTTTAGTTGTTCTTCCAGTGTGCCATTATGACGCAAAAATTTGGAGGAGATTTGGGAATGATTGATGATTTGATTGAAGAAATTACGAAATCTCCAGCAGATCTTACACAGAATGAAACATATCGCTCTATTTTAGAGCATAATAAATAACAGTATACTTCTGTCAGTACTTTGCCACCTTGAAACATAAATGCACTTGTAGACATCACGTCATCAGACATGACGTTGTACCTACTTAGTGCATCTGTACAAAGTATTTTCACTATAAATTGACACACTTGAATCGAGAAAAAGAAGAGAGCTGTAATTTAAGACTTGTGCAAAAGGAAGAAAGCCAAAAAAGCATTCAATTCAGATGAAGAATATGTGAATGAATATAAGAATATTTGAATACCATGGAAGCACTATGTAAAAATTCTTGCCAATTCAAATATGTGCCCAAAAAATGAGTGAATCCGAACGTCAAGTTAGTTTTGATTCATTTTGTATTATTGGCAATCATGAGAAACAATGGGATTACATCTTACGATATGACAAGTCAGTGCAAAAGAAAACCCAAAAACTACCAGCTTCTTTAAGACGTTTAAAAGCACTTATTTATGGTTTGTCATACAATAACGAAATAATAAACTTATGTAAAACTATGTTTTTACAAACACTTTCAATTTCAAATATGTGGGTGGTGAGTGCTTTTAAAAAAAGGAAGAGTCAGAATTGCTATTGTATAGTCAAGGCAGGTACAACAACCGTTCTCATGCACTCAAGGAAGCAAAAAAAAATAGTATAATTGAACATGTTAATAATATATTTCATAAGAAAAGAATCCCACTATGTTAGAAAAAATAGCCAAAAAGAATATTAAGACGAGAATTTGAATATGGTGAAAATGTTTCCCCAATATAGCATATGATTTGGATCAAAATAATATCAATTTCCAATTGCTACTGAACGCCAATATAAAGGCATATTTTTCTCGTATTTCTTCGTCTGAACAGGAACGGAAACAATAATTGAGTAAATTAAATATTTAATAAAAAAATAAAGTGATTATCAGCAACATTTATTATTTACAGAACGTTCGAGAGATGAAACAGGGTGATATAAATCGTGCAAAAGAAAATCACATTACAACTGTTACAGCATGTTTTGATTTACAAAAGTTTTAACTGTGTCACAAAGTGAAGTATGAGTCTTTCATTATAAGAGAAAATAATATGCCATCTATAATCTCACTGTTCATGATAGGATGGCTATTAATTGTTACCTTTGGCATCTACAAACAGCTAAGTGAGGTGCGATAGAAATAAGTAGCTGCATAGAAGTATAGAAGTCTTATAAGTACTATTTTTACATATTTTAAATCTAATTTGAAGAATACAGTTGTATATTATATGATAGTTTTTCTATACTTAATTTAAAAAAAAGTTTTAATTTACATAACGTTTATAATGCTGCAACGTAATTTACGTAAAATATATAGTTAACAAACTATCCTATCATTTCTTAATTTATACTACCAATCATTATTATGTTGAGTGGAATATTCATTAAGTAACTTTGCAATTATTTTACTATAATATTATGTTCTGTAAAACAATTTCCTCAAACCGACTGAATGGTTAAAATACAGTTTATTGCGATAAAATATTGTTTAATTAAAAAATCTCTTCATATTCCATCAGAATATCTAAACATATTTTTGGTTTAATAAAATATCATCGAGAGAGAAAACACTAAGAGCACATAGTATGTCATTCCCCGTAAAAGTCAAAACAAAAATCTCTCTAAGTCGAGATATTTAAGATTATCTTTCAGAATTAGCATGAAAAAAAACACCATCTCAAGTTACGTGGTACTTTTTTTATGAAAAAAAAAATAATTACGTGGAAAAACACACCAAGTATAGATATATACACCCTCTAAAAATATATAAACGGGAAAAATCACACCAAATCTAGATGTAATATTTTAGTTGTCAAACTTAACGTGGAAAAACACATTTAGGGTATTATTTCCCAAATTATTGTCTTGCAAAAGTTGATTGTTTGCTTAAATGATACTCTATTTAAAGATATAAATTATAATTTAAATAATATTTGCACATAATAAACGGCTTTTGCTACACATTTTTTTGAATGGTTTTTTTGCTCTCCTGAAAAGTTGATAATTTAGAGTTAGTGTGTTATTCCATGAGGTAGTCGATTATTACAGAAATGAGTTATTTACCTTTTCCGGTGTGACGTGATGTGAGCGCTACGTCTACACTCGACTCCGGCTTTACTATTGATAAGACCTTCAGTTTTTCCTGTATTCTGATCAACGGATCATCTGCAATTGCTCACATCTATTTTTTTTTCATATGTAATTATTATGATGATGCTACTTCCATATGCCATTAGGAGTTGCTGCTCTCAGTATGTGTTTTATTTTACGAATTGAACTCTATCGGTCGTATTTAGTATAATTATGTACAAGTAAAACTGTGTTAATTATACCTACCGCACCCACATTTAATTTATTAGTCGACTGAAATCGAATGAGAAATTATTCTTACATGTATCATAATTACTTCAAATTGGTTGCATAGATTTCATGCCACAGGTATAACTAAATGCGAAAACATGTAACCATTTAAATCGTATCGGAACATCAATGTATTCCACTTCCGTGATAAAGAGTTTAGATGCAAGTAGGTACGTTGTTTTTTAGATTGTTAAAATAATTTCTTTTTAACTCTCTTGGTAAACTATTTACCTACTGTTCTCAAAGTTCACTATGTATTGAGATTATGATGTACCTTTCTGGCTTAATATTTCTAAAATGTCATGTTATCTCTTACTATACACCACAAATCGAGCCTTGGCCTTCTCAATTCTCGTCGTTCATTCATCTCAGCGTCTAGCAGTCTCCGATCAGTCTGGATCCAAAGCAACTCCGTATTCCCATCTTTTGCTTCGCTCTCGGTGATCGGTGAAGATTATTTTCGATACATTTCCCCACCTGAGTCGAATATGTATTAGAGCCTGAATGTATAGTACATACGTGTTGTGCAACTCTTTTTCGTGTCTTATTTTTGTATGGCACATTAATTGATCTCTTGATCGTTTCCTCATGGCCGAGGATCGTGACTAAGACTTTTCACGACTCTCGGTCCTCTGCTTTTCTCAGGGCAGGGTGAAGGCTGCCCTCAATAATCTCTTTCACTTGGTCGCTCCGCCGCGCCGACCCTCTTCGTTTGCTTCGCCTTTCCTGGAGGCTACCCAAAACCACCATTCTCTCCAGGTTATCAGCGCCGAACAATATGTCCAAATAACTGCAGAATGCGTCTCAGACATAGAGCCGTTTCTTTATATGTAGTCTCTGGATGATTGACTAGTTCGTCCTGTGCTGTGTCCAAGAAATACGAAACATTATTTTGAAAGCATCAATTGCCTTCCGCTCCCTTGCCTTCAGGCTCCATAACTCGACACCGTACAATAATTCGGGATATGAATGTTTGCACTACCATCATTTTCGTGGCAATTGAATTTTCTCGATCGTTCTATATAGTGGTATGTGAGCGGCTTCTTATTTCTGCTTCTCATCCGCCTTTTCCACTAATGATCGATTCGTTAATTTATAATTTTAATGATATTTATTTTATTAAAATGTATATATAATATAAATCTTTATTTTTACTGTGTGAATGTATCAAAAACCATAGGTAGATACTTTTTTTCTATGGTTTCAGCCATAAATTGTATTTAAAACAGCACGCTTATTCGTTCGGTGAATGTAACAGAATAAAATTTGAACATAAAGTCTCGTGAGTATTCGTTTCATTTTGGGGTTTCGGTGTTTACACCAGCGCCTCGTTATTTATGCAACGTGTGTTATGATTTCACTGTGTATTATTGTACGATTTTCGTATAATTAATTCGATCTGGATTTCACAGAAAAAATATTTCTTTTCATTATATTACATAGGTACGCAGGGGCGGCTGCCGGAAGTTTTAAAGTTATTTGCAATTATAAACAGATGGCTACAAAATTCTCGCAATATTAATTGGCAGAATAAATATTTACAACATGCCGAAGCAATAAAGTATCAGTTGATGTAATCAAAGTGCGTCTTTATTACGTTTGGTTAAATTACAATTTCATTAGGTAACTAATCATAGGGTCAACCAGTGCCGGCAACAGCCGAATGTAACATTTACGTCATGCGCGGATACAGCCACTAACCACAATCACCGTCGGTAACATGTGCTGCGGATTGCGTTTCCCATATCGTTTGTACGGGAAGTTCACATACGCTGAGTAGAGTACAACGCATGCATGCGACTCATTAGCTCAGTGCGAATGCACATTGCGTACTACGCCTCGTCGTCTCCAGTGTAGACCCTCCTATTGAATGTGAGACATTTGGAAAATTACAAATTTTGTAAGTTTCTAAATGTTTCGCTATACTATTTAATACAATCTTATCTATAAGTATGTATTATTATCCATAATATTAATATTCAATATAATATTATCGCTATACAATTTAATATATAATATTTAATACGAAGTCATACCTAATCGAAGCAGTGTCTTTCTCACATACCATTTTATGTGGTGTGGTGTCTTAAGATGAAGCTTTTTCTTTAGGAACAAAGAACCAAATTCCTAATCTATTTGGCGATATAGGTATTTTATGCCCGTGATTTTAAAAAATACGGATTTAAATTTACCTACTTTGGATAATATAATATTATTATTTTATGTCTTCAATATCTTTTTAAAATAATCCACCATATAGGTATTTTTTAATTTCATTCGCAATTAAAGATAAGACAAAACAATGTGTTACAATGTCGCAGTGAAATAGTGCGCGATGCTTAATAAAATCAAAATCTAATTAATTTTCGCAGTTTTATTTCGCGTCAGACTAATAATTTTCTTCGTGATTTTTCATTAGCGAGGAAAATTCTGTACGTGCCGGCACGCTACGCGGATATCAAGTCTCATACTAAATTCTTCGTAATCTACGACATGAAACTTTTGAATGCTTTGGCGTCGTCTTTTTTCTCAAACATTAAACAGAGCCTCCGAGGAAAGTTGCCGTGAAAGAATTCCGCTCAGTAAATTAGCGCAGAAGTGGCCCAGAATTTACTAAATTAATTTCAAGCCTACAGGATGTAAGTAGGTACCTACATACAGCATGCTGAGATCGTGAGGAATTTTCTCTCTCCAGGTTACCTTTTCTGAGAGCTTTTTCAAAGATAGCATCCTCTTATAGTCTTATACAAGACTTAGTGCCATTAGGAATTTATAACATAACTAAATATTCACTAAGTAACACGAGAATCTATGTAACGTAGTTATATCATGTCATACTGGTAGCATATTTCTTTCAACAATGACTTTAACAAACATATACTTACAGAAATACTTTAATCTAAATCGGATTTATGAAATGAAGCGCCTAGTTTCAAAAGCCCCTAAAATGATTTTAGGTAGTTTTAAGAAAAATGAGACAAAATCATATCTATTAAATCTGTGAACTTTTATGTATTTATTTTTTAATTCGTTACATTCTAATGAGTATTTTGGCTTTCCATTTTAGGGGTATTTGAAAAGCACACCCAACCATTTTATCATGTTTTGAAATTTACCCTAATTTTTGATCATTCTTATTGACCGTTTTTGGCATTTTTTCAAGTTCAATCTTTGGCCATCATATAGGTAACAAAATATCCATCTAAATACATATTATTTAACTCAAAAATTTTCAAAAACCGTTTTACGGGCTTTTAAAACTAGGCGCTTCAAATTATTTATACTATATTTCTATACCAAAAGATCTATCAGTATCCAGGCATTTGGGCTCACTTGTTTTCTACGTACGTCTATGCTATTAATTATATTTTTTGTTCATGTGATCCGGCGCCAAATGTAATTAAGT
Source organism: Rhyacophila brunnea (assembly GCF_057557595.1). Taxonomy (NCBI): domain Eukaryota; kingdom Metazoa; phylum Arthropoda; class Insecta; order Trichoptera; family Rhyacophilidae; genus Rhyacophila; species Rhyacophila brunnea. The sequence goes on along the minus strand of NW_028232965.1, from coordinate 58,192,606 downwards.
ATTTCCGAACGGATAAATAAATAAGACTATATTTTATGAGTTAGAATACGAAAAAATGTTCCATTGAAATCGCGTTTATTAAATAATCAGGGACGCGATGAAAGAAAAGTGTAATAAATATTTTTATGTCAGATGCTTTTATAGATTTCATTGGAAGTTATTGTAAATAATTCTATTTTCCGTACCAGGCATCCACATTTACTTAATGGCAATAAAATTACGGGTGTTTTGGGCACTTTGGACTCACATTACGTAAACAAACATATTTTTGTACATTTACAATAAATACTACGTCATGCTTGTTAAAACATTAAAAAAGTTTCGATTACCTATATAAAATCATTGGTATCTCAAAAGCATGACAAAAGTTGACATAATTCCGTGGTTATATTTCTGAAAAATGTAAACGTCAGTATACGTATATTTTTTCCACATTTAAGTATAAATACAGGTATCCATAATCACATATACTTATTGCTTGTTAATCGACAAGCAAATTATTCCGTTGAGATAACAGTAATTGATAGGTAAGCAAAATCGTACACACTATTATATGGCTATATTTTACCTATCACGCCATGTCGTTTGTAAGCGAATGTTCTTAATGGTGATCGTACTTTCTCTGCTACTGAATTTGAAAACTTTAATTGAATACATTTTAATAATAATTTTCATTTTAAATGATCAATACGTACATATCTAAAACAATAAAAAGATTTTGCAATTAAAAAATAAATTTAGAAATAAAACTACTTATATGAGTACCTAACATATGTATTTTTTATAAATATATTTTAATTAGTAGATACCTACATCTGTTTTATTAATATTTACAATTAAAATATGATTTCTGAGTAAATTCCCAGTTTTAACGTGTTCTTGTTTCTAATTAAAAAAAACACCGATATTTCTAGAAAAAAATGAATTTGTCTTCAAATCCTCTTTATTTATAACGATTCAAACAATTTGTATTGTGACCCCATCAAAGCTTGATTTAATGGACATTTAAAAAAAATCAAGTTTCCATTTTAATATTTAAGCTTTTTACGTTGCGGTGATAAATTCATTCCTTGTCGCTGATTTCGTTCCCTATTCGTTTATTTGGATATCGATATTTTGTACAGCACAAGTTGTTAAGCTATAACAAAGTATTCATATCAATTAATGACGAATGCTTTTTAAATGAAATAAGTTTATTTTTTGACGTAACTGAATAAATTTTATTCAATTACGCATAAATGAAAACCAATCACGCTTATGGCAGATACCTACATCGATGCATCATGCTATTGACTGTATGTCCTTTTGTTTGTTGTTATTTTGTAAAAGTTTTGTATAATGTTCACCATAAAAAGTGTCGGCGGATAGGCGAGTCCGATAAGAGCACCCCATTGTTGCCGGTGTAATAGTATGTAAGCCGTTGTGTTTTTTTAGCTATTTGTTCAGTGGATTTATTCCGGCAGGATCGTCGCGTTTGAGTTTCGGGAGCACTCTTAAACTTTACGAGATCATTCCAGGATAACGTGGGAAGACTTTTTACGGCCAGTATAATACTTTTAGATGGCTGGTTTATTTTTTCTGTGTCTGACAAGTGACCGGCGAAGGATAACCCTTCGTGGCTTTTATGAGTCTCTTTCTCTATCATCTTCGGCAGTGTAATGTGCTTTTATAACCGACCTACTTTCCTCTCATGCCTTGAATCGAGAATCTTGGATTCCAATGGATAAAGGTGAATTGACAGGAGACGATCGACGACTGCATATCCAAGAGCTGCAATAACTCTTACTTATATGTACCTATACACTTCCAAAACATCTTTCAAAAACGTAAAAAAATACATAATATTAGGTACCTACACACTTACTTATATCTATTCTAAGTGAATCAATGATATTAAATCCGTAACATATAACGTGTGAGCTATGTCGTAGATCAGGGTTGGCGAACATATGGCACGCGTGCCACAGGTGGCACGTACAAAAATATAGCGGGCACGTGAACGATTTACAAATTTAATATTTTGTACATAGTATTTCTTGACTTATTCATATTTCATCTGTTCGTACATCTATACATTTTTACGCTGGCAACACTGCCATTAACATTATTGTTATTGCTTGATATGTTGCCTCGTACATAATCGCTAAAAAAATGAAAACCGTTCAGTGGTGGGGTGGGTGAAAGAAGTTAAAATGTTCTTTGAAAATTTTGAAAAAACAAGGAAAAAAGTATTCAAAGAACAAAAGATATGCCTTCGGCAAGAAACATGGTGGAAGATAGAATCTCAAGAATTCAATTATAATTTTTAAATATTTTCCATAGACTTCTTATAAAATAGTTGAAAATAATATTTCGGAAAATTTGGCACGTGCATGTAAAAAGGTTCGCCAAACCCTGTCGTAGAAATTTAAGGTGCGTCGTAGTGTCTGTAGTACACTGTATCCACTCTGTCTCGTGAATAGTACCAATCTACTACCTATCTAAAAAAATCTGAGCACCTAAAAAAGTGTCAATTCGCAGTGGAAGTGTCAGTTTACTGTCAATTCGTGGTAGAAAGACAGTATATTTATTAAAATAAAAGTCAATGTTTGGCACTTAAATCCACACAATTTAATAAAGATCAAAACTATTTTCGTTGCTCCACTGGACATCGTCACCGGATTTGAAAATATAATTTTCATTTTTCATTAATTATTTATTTATACGCACTTTTGCAAACGCATGGGTTTTATTGCAGAACCTTTTCACTTATTGTCTTCTAGTATTTTATAATGGATGTTTAACCTTGAGAATGGATGCTGCAACGGTTTTAAAAAGTGTCGAGAATATCAGAATACTAATTATAGGTATGAGGTAGCAAAATAAATGTTTTTATGATACCTACAAATTAAGGATCTTCAAGTTTTGTTGTATTTATGAAACTCTTACGTGTAAGTATATATTTATGTTTTTATAATACCTAAAATTTTTAGAAAGCACAAATAATAAAAAAAACAATAATCTAAACTTACCAATAAATTCCCCATTCGAATTCAAATAGATCACCAATCATTGTAGTCATTGAATTTAATATATTACGCCCTATTATCCGGTTCGAAATCAACATAATAGGTACCAGAAAATTTACTTTTAAGAGGCGTAAGGCACTGCCTTCTTATAGGGGCTCCGGGTTCAATACTTGGTGAGGTCACAATACATTTATGTGATTTTCTCAAAGCCTTGGTGTTTTGCGATTGTTTCATTAATACTACAATACAACTGTCATTGAGCCTCATGTGGTGATTAAAAAAAGAAATAACGTGTTTATATCATAATCAAATTGAAACTGGCCAAGTGATAACGAACCCACAAACCAAATTATGTCAATTATGTAAACAATGTGAAACATATTACAACTTACATTATTTTAATTAGTAGATATACTGCTGTCTCACGGAGAAGCAACATTTTTACTTGTTCCATGCATTTTTTAAATCACATGATATCGCTCAATTTGCGTTAAGTACAGTTAGATTGCATGAACCGAGATACGATAAGGAAATAAGATTCGTTCACCCTAGTAAGCAGTAAAAAAATTCAAATTGTGTTATACTTTCGCAGTAAAATCAATTATTCTAGAGAAATAGAGTAGTCGCAGTCAATTTCTATCACATTGCGAAAGTTATCGTTTTTATTTTATTGCGAGGATGGCGCGTTTTTGTCGCTTTATGAGTTGCTGATATTGATAATGATAATAACTTAGTTATGTTTATTAGTTCGTGCGACGTAAAAGGTGAAGATTTGATAATAATTGTCATTATTTTAAAAGTATAAAACAACCTAGATTTTATTATGTGTCTCTTCGTTGCTAAGGGTCGCAAGCGCCACCGGGCTCGCTAGAGCAGGGTTGGCGAACTTTTTTACGTACGCGTGCCAAATTTTCCAAATATTATTTTTCGACTGACTGACGTGTCGAGCAGTTTTTCATCGTGAAAAATTTAAAAATAGATTTTAAGAATGCTATCAAAAAATTTTAAAAATTGCAATAGAGTTCTTGGAATTCTAGTGTGAGTTTTCTAGCCGAAGGCATATCTTTTAATCTTTCAATATTTTTTTCCTTAATATCAATCTTTTCAAGAGATTGTGGAAGCATTTTAACCACGCTTCTTTCATAATATATTCCCTATCACTGAACAGTTTTCCATTCTTAGCGATTATGTTTGAGGCAAAATAACAAGCAGCATTTGATTGACTAGCGATAAATTTCAGGTTATTTGATTGAATATTTTTATTTATAATTGCCTGATTGGTCTTAAGCATTGTAAATCGATCAAAATTAGAGTGTCGTAGCGCGGCTTCCCCCGTCGCCTGATGAGGTCAGTGTGAATATTATGTGACGCATAAACCCTAAGGACCGACCTATGCAATTATATATTTACATTAAACGCAATGCTTATCTTGAAGAGTATTTGAGATATTTGTCTGCTATTTTTTATACAAAGCGATGTGTCATTTATGCATGAATTTCGTCGTTTCCGTTTGGGCATCGATTGGTAAAATAATATTAAAAACCAAAGAAAATACGCATGGGTATGCAGACACTATTCTCAATATTAAGAGTATAATTATGTAGGTGCATTTATTTGTAAAACTTTTTTGTATTTTTTTTTAATTATTGTAGGTTTTCTTCTTCATCTTCAACACAAAACATTCGCGTGCCATGCAAAATCATCTAGCGTGCCATATATTCGCCATCACTGCACTAGAGTGACTCTGCCTGAAGGCCGGCTCGTTTGCCCAGTTCGGGTAAAAATGAATGACAGTTAATTTGTGAATAATTAGTGATGTGTCCAGGTTATTACTCTATTTAAGTTGTTTGAACATACTCTTGTTTGTGCGATTAGGTGTGTCTAGAGTAAAACTATTATTGTTATTGTAGGTAAAATATGTAGTACCTACTCGCAAACTTGGAAGGATTTAAATTACCATAAAGTGAAGATGCAAGTTGCGCGAGTGCTTAAGCTTCCCCAAGTTGTTGTTGATAGACGCCCTCATCAGCCCCATCTCATCACCTGTGTTATTGTTTTTCTTTATGGCATCGCATGGCTGCAACAGAAACAACATCAATCTCGACTCGAGTACATTAACCTGCCCAAGCCAACTGCCTGCAGAGTAGTGGAAGCATATACCAGGGTTTGCGATACGGAATAAAATATTTAGTACCGGGATACCGAACCGGAAAAAAATCTTAATTTAAGTATTATTAAGTTGTGTTAATTGTATGTATTAATGTGCTGTCCCTCTGATGCGGACGAAACCGGTACAATTATTTAATAAAAAGTGGATCAGTAGATACAAAAATTGCGTTTTTATTAAAAGTAATAATACAATGCATTTACGCAACGAATTGACAGTTTACACAATTAAAGGAATGATATAAGTGTAATCGATTCACATTTTTCATTCAATTAGATTAAAAAATCGTTTCCAACTCTTAATAAAAAAGTCTGCTAATAGCCATTTTCTTTTTAAATACGTTAAGAGGCTCTTGAGTAATTTTTCGATAACACTTTATTCATTATTTACATTCAATATAATTAATTTAATTTAAAACCTTGTTGCACAAACAAAGCTTTCCAGTGTTCTAAAATTTAATTGTACGATTTAATCCAATTCAGTGTATCTAAGTATTTGAATATTGTGAAATTTTACTGTACCTAGAAGCTAAGTCACAATTAATGACACATTTTCTTTGAAAATTCTTCGCCACAGTTAATTCATAATCATGATCATCATTATTATCAGCCGGGGTCGATCCATTATCTCCATAGCTCCCTCCACTCTTCTCGGTTCTTAGGTCTTTGCTGCCACGTACGTACACCGAACATTATGAGTTCGTCTATCCTGTGGGTTTTAGGGCGTCCCTGTGGAAGTGTAGTGCCCTTTGGGTACCGATGTATGACGGCATTTGTCTAGTGATGTCGAATCGCCGAGCGGCATTCCAGCCCATTGCCATTTCACCTGCTAAACGAATCACAGTGCGCACTCTTGTTTGCTTCATTACCCATTGATTTATTTTGTGATCTTTCCGAGTTATGCCCATCATGCACCTTTCAATGCCACGTTGCGCTACTCGTAATTTTTGGATTTATCTTACATAATATGGCCCGAACACATTATCAACACGTCACGTGCTGTCACGCTGAGATATAGATAGTGAACGTTTCTATCTATGAGAGTCCATATTTCACATACCTACATACCTACGTGAGCGTTGTTAGCACACATTAACGCTTAGAAACAATAAGAGGTCACTTTTTAAGATATTATTCAGGCGCACAAAACCACTCCATGCCAGTTTGGTTCTGTGAGCAATCTCGTCATACATACCACCATTGATATTTATTGTCCAAGATAGACGTGGTTGTTGGCCCGCTTAATTTCAGTGCTTATTGTTGAGGATCGATTTTGGTTTAGCAAAACAACTTTCCAGATGCGGAAAGTGTTACTTAGTTAAGTATAAATTCATATCTTATGCATTTATTTATAGTTACTTGGCATGATTTTGGAATTGGAATAATCTCGAGTTTTTTTCGATAGCAGTATTTCATTAGTAATGAAGCATGATCCCGGATCTAGAATACCGACTGGGGATCCTAGTTAAAAACTATACAGATCTAGCCTCGCACTTCACACATGCTGAACAATAAATTCGGTTTATTTATACAACACCTACTGTGTACCATTCCAAAAATAGTTTATCACTGTCAGCTCAATTTATAAGGCGGTCTCGTATAATTACCTAAGTATTCAAGGCAATATTATGTATTTACTTCTTTTCTTGGAAATAAGTCATGGCTTGAGGTTTGAATATGTTAGAATTTGTTTCTCTTTCACCCGTCATTCGAGATTAAGGGGTGTCAATAAATGAGAGTACACCGGTGGCGTGCGGTGCAAAGATGGATTCGATGCGGTGCGTGCATACACTATTCCAAGATAATCATATTATGATAGTATAATATAAGTATCCATAAAAACATTAGATACATTTAATGTCATAGTAATTGGTCGGTATTGCTCCCTTTGGGAGGAGAAAATGTAGTGTGGGGGACTATGCTATTTGGTAGATCTTTTCTATTGTTCTCGTTATTTTAAGACATTGTTTCGAACGCATAATCTAACTACAAAACTAATGACAGTGTCACTACAGTCATTTGTTTTGAATATCTGATCTTGTATTCAATAAAAATAATGTATTTAAAAATTGCACCTACCATGCGGGTTGACGAACAATGTTGTAAGTACTCGTATCTCAAAATACTCCTTTATAAGAATAGGTTTTTATTGTTCATTTAAATTTAAAGGCTCAAAATGTGCTACAAGTTGGGAGCATCAGACTTATAGCATTTTAAATACCAAGAAAAACGACATTACACACTTTTTTCCTGTAGCGGGAGCTTACTGTGATAGCACGTGACAGCACATAACGTGGTGATAATGTATTTGACGCTTTAGTTTTCATCTTCTTTGTTCCCTCATGATGTGACATTCTGAAATGCAGTCATCTTTTGAGCGATCTACTATTTAGGTTCCTCTTACTCTCTTATTTCAGAATGATTCGGCTCCTTCATTCACTTCACTCTATAGTCTATCTATGGACAGATTGGTTGGTTCTTTGCCCTGCCGAGGGATTCGGAAAATTCGCCGTCAACACCATATTATTATTTCAAAGCTTACTAAGGCGTTTATTTTCTAATCTATTGGTGTGATGTAAGATCAGTTATATTGTTTTCGTTAATATTCTCATTTATGTATTGAGTATCTCCACAGAACGGAGCGACCTAACATACATACTTAATATAAATGGATTCAGTTTATGCATTAGCACTGTACGACCTGCACACACTGTATGTTAAATCAATTTAGGATATATCAATAGAGGTATTTTATCTACATTCGGTACCTATATAAACACTTTGTATTACGTGTAAAGTTGTTTACTAACTTTCATTGATTACACACACATTATCGCTATGTAAGGTTATTAAAGTACCCTAAGAATAGAATACATTGAATACTTTAATAGTTTATTACGTAAGTATTAAGGATGTTATATACTTTGAAGAGATCACCCTGAAAAATGGTTTTATACATTTCTTCATTATATTATTATGTGGAAAAAATCATTGAAAGCGAAGAAAAAAACAGCACCGTAAAGCACTGTTTCCGAAATAAAAAACATATTTACATTTAAATTAGCTCTGAACAATATATGGGAAGCAAAAGGCTTCTGCCGGATATCACATTTCCTTCCTAGTATGTGGGTCGGCCATACCGTGTTTAGCATGTGTTTTCATACGCATAACGCGGGAAAAGATTGTCTTATGAAAGATTGCTGTAGTAGTGTGAGCAAAACGACTCACTCAAATGGAATATGCGATAAGATAAGATAAGCCTCGAATCACATTTTGAACGCGTCTTTATGAATGGAATGCTCTCAAGAACTCCTCTCAGAGAGAGAATGGAGTAGGCGGAGAAGAGGGGCTAGGGTTGCCACGTTATTAGGGAACTTTTCCCATTTTAATATAAGTTTACTTTGTTTCATCAATGATTATATCTACCACTTACTGGCCAGGTAGGGTTAAGGTGAAGGTCTGAATTTTAGCTACCCACGTACGTAGATAGCTAAATGCCTAATTAATATAGATACAACATAGTAATATACCTAATATGTAGCTATTCTATATTTTGATATCGTTGTCAATTAAAATGCGTGTACAACTTTATTGTATCGATTACATATTGTATAGTAAAGTTGATTGATTGAGTTGGCGTTTATGTGGTAAATCTGTATACTTAATGGTTTTAAAAACAAAGTTTTTTATGAATTAAGATTTTTGCGTTATTTATTTCTTTAACAGATCCTGGCTATGAACTCACCTTTAGAACGACAAGGTATATAATTTTCAAAAACTAAAACAACCTGTATCTTCCAAGTCATGTCAGGAAGAGAGATTGCATTGTGTTTATGTACGTTTTTTTTCCGTACAATAGTGGTTTAGCAAAACTGTTGGCCCACGTTTGGTAAAATCGACATATTGTTTTTTCAATGTGTGTTTGATCCAATGGTTGGAGTGAATGTTAACAACCATTTATTGTAAAACAGGTCGGTTAAATTCTTCTACCTTGTGGATGCCCAAATACACCGATTGGCTGAGAAAATTATGGTAAATAGAAATGAAAGTGTTTTTAATGTAGGTGAGTAATTTTTTGAGACCGATACCAACCCTAGTTTTTTCTCATCTCCTAGTTTGATATAACTCCATTCGCAGTTTCCAGTTTACAAAGTTATATGGGGGTGTGTACAATGAGCTGTTGACTTAAAGCTAAGTGGGTGTTGGGATTTTTTAAGTTCTTCGTTTCCGCTTTAGAGAGCTTTTTATAAAGCGATGTATCGTTTATCACTTCGACTCTGTTACTTTAATCTTAATGGATTACATTACATGCATTTACTCTCTCGTAATTTATAAAACGAAATAATGTAACCAACCAGGTGTCACATAAAATGATCAGTTTTGTTGTAGTTTTGTAGTATTGTGCAATTTTAAACAATATCGAATATCGATATGCACCCATCTTCATGAATAGCCAATCAATATTATTGTCCCCAATACAAACATAAATCATAATATTATGTATGATGAAAATATTTTTTCGCATGCGCGTGAGGTTCCGAATTAGGTACATACTCATATTATTATTATTATAGTATACTTTACTATTATCTAATGATTCTAGTGGTTTAAAAAAACGTATTGTTATCATATGTAATAATGGCAACTATTATTTTAATTTGTAATAAATGGTAAATGAAATATAATTCTATCGACAAATTTTATTTAAATACTATATTATTTTGACTTTTTGTACTATTCCATTTAAATCGTTTTTAGCAACCTGGATTTTGCCCTCTAATGCACGAGCATCGAATAAGCCTTTTCAATATTTTTTTCTTGTGGTACTACGATGTCCGAGCAGTAACATGGCGGCTTATAATATCGTTGATTCCGGATTTGAATCCCGGCTCTGGCAAAATTCACATGTTGTTTTTCAGAGTTATGTGTCAGAGTAGGGACTAAATGAGTTGAGCAGGTGGTTAATACCGATTTATCGTAAAAAATATATCTTCTTCATTCTTCTTCGGCCATATCCGCCCTTAAGTTGGAGCATATGGACACCACGCAGCGCCTCCAAGAATCCCTGTCGCTCGCCAGTCTTCTTCTTTCGTTCCAGGTCAAACCAACATCCCGTAGCTCCGCCTGAACACTCTATAGATAGTATTTAGGGGCCTTCCAGAACGCCGGAAGAACAGGCAAGCCAGGTTGAGGTTCTCTTCTGGCATCCGTAGCACGTGGCCGAGCCAGGTCCAACGTCGCCTCTTCACTCTCAGCATTATGAGAGGCTGATTGGTGCGTTGTCTTATCTCCTAGTTGCTCCTAAAGTCATACCACCCACCGCACACCCGGTATCCGCCGCAAACATCTGTTTTCGAAGCTCAGTATACGGTTGGTCTGAGCCTTCGTAAGGTGCCATGATTCGCTATATATAAAGAAAAATAATTATATGTTAATACAATATCCGTTTTGTGGATTTGAACTGGGACCTACGACATCATAAGCCGACATGTTAACACCCGGCCACCGTGGGCATATGTAATATAATCTAATTACAATGGTAGAATGGTTAATGTCAAACGTAGGTAAGAAATATTTGCATAGAGATTTATTTTCTACGTTATCAAATGTAATACTAATAACTTCAAAGTTTAATGTAGATTGTAGTTGTTGTAACACGTTATGTTTTCTTTTAAGATGTTATGCGTGCGCATCTTGAATTATTACGTTATCCGACGTGTAAAAACAAAAGAAAGGTAAAAGAAGACATGAAAGGTTTTGGCACGTCGGAGTATCAAGTCATAAGTAAGTATTCTAATACCTACTTACTTAGGAAGTTTGGGGGCGAGAATTTTGTCGTATCTACGTAATTCTGTTGTTGAACCCACTCCGGCCGAAAGAAATCACGCGAGTGTCACCTCAAATTGAATTAGTTACGCAGACATGGCGTTGGCTCGCGCACCGGCTTTATTTAAACTCAATGATCGAATGCAATATTGACTGACTGAACCCAATGACAGATCTTTAAGAGAGACTTTTTATTTTAAATATTACATTTGATTTTTGAGATTTTTGTATAGTTGAGTTGGTAACATAAAAACAAAAATATTTTAATCGTTGCATCACTTCCGGCCGAATTTGAGAGGGAGAAATGTGTAGGTATTCCTTCCCGATTGTTTGGGCATTAGTAGACATCATCTGTTGTGGCTTGGTAGTCTTCGGAGCGATAAAAAAAACACGGATGATGGTATGAAGAAAACGACGAGATTTATTGCTGAATACAATTACTGTTGTTACATTTTGAATACAATTATATATAAAAAATGTATAAGGGATGGACCGTGCCAACAGTTTGAACGGCCGGGGGTGTCTGACAGTCTGACGAGACGCTTTACAAAATCTTTCTCGAAAAACCGAACAGCATCTGGCTGCCACGTGTGGATCAAGAGTCACAAGTATAATATGCATATTAGAAAAATATCTATTAGAGTATTGATCTACTAACAATATCTGCCGGTAGACATCTGATATTACCTTCCTAAGACCGGCGTAGAAACATTTACGCCCCGAGGGTGGACGCGTTCGGCAGAGCGTTGAGCGGCGTGCGCAACTCAAACGTATAATCGTATACACGTAGATATAACCAAAAAGACATTGTCTACAAACATTTTCACACACGGTTATACGTTTGAGTTGCGCACGCCGCTCAACGCTCCGCCGAACGCGTCCAACCTGGACGGGGCCTTACTCATTATTATGAGATAGTCTTAAATATTAAGTAAGAATGTGTAAAATATTTCAAAATGGTGAGTATTAATTTAGTTGTCAAAGGGTGGCTATAAAATCTTCTCAAGTGCTAGAAATTGATACGTTCATAATCGACTGTGCTCATACTACTATGAGTCCGCCCGAAAATGGATCAGGCCTTTATAGGTATCCAGAAGAGACTTACCCCAAATTGTCAAATTTGGGGTAAGCTGATGCATGGTATTAATAGTGTTTGTGAATTAAAAAGAAATTGGCAACCTACTGTTGATGGGTTGATTTGGGTGCTTTCTTACGTGCGTGTTATTTGTGTTTTTATAATACGAGTACTATGATTGATCATAATATTATAAATATTGAGTTCTATTCGGTGGTACCTTTAGTAAGTCCTTCTTTTTGAGGAAACGGCACATTTTAAATCCAATTATGATGAGTGATGACGCTTAACACGTGAATGCAATGAGTTTTTATGTCGCTACGGCCTTAGCTAATATAACTTGAAGAGTATACGTGCCATGTCTGCTGACTTGCACTTAATTAGCAGAAATATTTAATTTTCTCTTTCATATAGTTAGGCCGTATCTTTATATCATAAAGTTTTCTTCGACATATTTTTATTCTGAAAATATTCTATTTGCGTATGTCGAATACAAAGCAGTGTCACAATGACCACACGGCTCATAAAGAAAATTCATTTCAAACCATTCCATACTTTCGTTATTCTATGATTAAAATAGTAATGTAATTTTAGTATTCTTTATACCTAATAGTGGTTATCAAACTTTTTCATTTCATGGCGCCCTAAGTACTAGTACTTATATATCAGTAGCGAAGGGTGGAGGTAGACTGTTAAGATTTGACATAAATAGTGCACATTAAACTTTGTCAGTCGTACGTATTTGTTTTTATTGAACTAAGACTACAATTTACAGATATAGTTGGTTAATTAAAAAAACAAAATTAAATCCTGCCTAAACCAAACCATTTGGTATGCTTTGGGCCATCCGAAATAATTGTGCATACCTTTTCATTCGTAATTATTTGTTTTCGTTGAATTAAGAATACCTATTAGGTACACATGTCATGTTGTTGTTGGTCAGTTTTTTTAAAATTCATTAAGCCCTGCTTAACCAAATATTATTCTATCACTATAAAATATCCAAAATTATCTATAATTTTATTTCGTAATTATAGATATTTTATAGATAGACGAGATTTTTTTTGACTATTATCTATTATGGCTTGGTTTTCGCAAGGTATACTTGAATTAAAAAAAAAACTATCCAACACCATCTGTGAATTGCAGTCTTGGTTCAGTGAAAACAAATACGTATAATTAATTATTGACAAATTTTAGTATGCAGTATTTACGTATATCGGATCTTAACAGCCTACCTCCACCCTTCGCCACTGACATAATATATTTATATATATATAGATTTTTTTCTATGCGCGAGATCGCTTACTTATGCACTCATTTTGTGGGTTGCTTTTGTAGTCTTATTGGTATGTATAATCTAGTTATGTCGGTCAGCTCACACGAGAACCGGTTGTTGTGGCCGATGTGACTCACCTGCACCCTCTGTCCTCCCGCGTGCGTTCACCTCCAACTTTTTTTATAGGTATCTTTACTTTTCGTAAGTGTATCTTAAAGGTATCCCGACTGGTGACAATCCGTATTATGTTGCATAAGCATATAAAAGCAGGCCCAGCGAGGGTTCAAAACTTTCGGGTATTGTTTATAAGTTTTTAAGCTTTACAAGTATTGCTTCAGATATTCTTTTTTGAAATAAATGGAAATCAAATCATAATAAAAGTTAGCATACAGCTGATAGTATTGTAATCCGTTAATTTGACATTTTTATTAGGTACTAACAATTAAGGTTCCCTCTAATTTTAATATGGTGTGTGCGAATTTTTTAAGTACCTACCTACAAACAAAATATTTGCTGAAATATTTAACAATTTTTGCGTAGATAACGGATTATTGTGCTGCGAATGAAAGTACCCACCTAACAATCTTTAATATATTTCTTCTTCGGCCATATCCGCCCCTTAGTAGGAACATATGGACACCACGAGGCTCCCCAAGAATCCCTGTCTTCTTGCATCGTTACTCTATTTAGGCAAACGAAAAATCTGGTATTGCATACTACATAGGTACTTTCTACATAATTTATATATATATTTTTTTTATATTTAACAACAATGTTAACATACACGCCTTGTTAATAACTCCATTTTTTGAGACATTAGAAAACAATAATTATCAATACAACGTACATATTTGATATAGTTACTAGTGGTTTCAGCGTTTTCATGTTTGTCCATAGTATCATTACGCGTTTTACATACTTACTTATCACTTTCATTCATCGGTGCATAAGGCGATTACAAAGGCCATTTCTCTTGGCCCACTGCCACGTTCGTTGCGAGATCCACATCTCATTGATCGTTTTTTTAACATCGCTGCGGCCACGGCGTTGGAGTCCGTGGAACTATGCCACACGGGTATTGAGTATTGTTTCTACTCTCAGGTGGCATATGTTACAGTTACGTTTAGGGTCTCATCCTGATAAAATCCGTTCACAAGGACTAACGGCGTCCATTCGGGTGTTTATAGCCCCGTTATATCAGTGTACCCATACAATTTGGTTGAGACTTCGATTTCCAAACCTCAAGGGTTAAGATACGCGTTCCTTGGTGAGATGCCACATTTCACCACCATATAGGACCACACGCGTTGAATGAGTGCCATTTGGTTTTTACAGAATATATTGTGGACTTCTAGGCGACTATTAAATTGGTTAAATTGGCAGACCTCGACATACCCTGCCTTATCATGCGCCGTACCAAGTGGATTTTTTCCAATCTGCAATCGTCAGTAACTGTCGCACCGAAGTACGTCAACTAGACCACGAACTAACTAACTCTTATAATTGAGATATACCGGTAAATACTTGATAAATTGTTATGTTCGGAGGGGGATGTGTAGTAGGTACTATAGGGGGTCATTATCATATAACTTATGGTAGCTTCAGAAATAGCCTTGTAATGGTTAATGTTAATGATTAAGAAAATTTCAATTTTACGTGAGGGTACTCGTACTGGTATATTAGAGAAAATAATAAATAAACATTTTACCAGATAAAAAATCGCGTACCCGGAAAATCAATTGGTGGACACTTTGGGTCAATTACATCCCGACCCTTTGAGGTCGACCCAATATGTGATTACCGAATTTTCGCACCGTCACTTTCGTCCGTTTATTTGGGTTGGCCATTCTGAATACTGGCGCATTTAAAATTTGCCTCACGTCCTGCCTATCTACCATCAAAATATTCAATAAGTATGCATACGTTGAATAAGATATTTATGAATTCTTATGGCAACTTTTATTACTTAGTATTTTTTTATTGTAACGAGCACCATGTTTTCCTGCAATAATATTATTATGGCGATAGATAACCGGAAACATTATGTATAGTCTATGTGTTGGTATTTTATGTATTAACATCTATCATGTGGGTAGGTATAGGTATGCACTATCATAGGCCAGTCGCGGTGTATTGAAATTGTTTACTGCAATGTTTAAATGGTCGCAAACAATACCACTACAACTGCAAGTCGCTTTCACCGTGCCCATGGTGCCACTGTATAAGGATTTACCTATACCTATTAAGGCGTGCGGTGTCTTTTGAGGTCGGGCATGCTCATCTAAATCATGTATTAAAATCATAAAAGGTATTTTGAGATGTACCATTTTTGTGAAGCTGGATATTGCAATTTTGAAATACTTAGGTACCTACATTATTTCTACCGAATACTTGGTGAGAGATTTTAAAAACAAACGAATTTAGTGTTGATGTCATTAGTTTCCAATTACAATGTACGTTGGCACCTCGTATTAATTTTCATTTTCTTACCAACGCTATAGGTACATAGGTATTATTACATGATTTGTATCTGAATATAATGGACTTCTGTGTAGGTATACCATCATTAGCCGCGATCAATCCACTGCTGGACAAAGATCTCTCATAACAGATTTCTTTTATCTAGGTTATGTGCGTTGTGTTGTTGCATGTACCTACACATACTCACACTCACGGAGAACTTAACTATGTACTAGTGATTCCAATCCCGGGATCCCGAGCCATTTTCGATACATATGAATCCCGGGATTGGTAAACATAATCCTGAAGATTTCAGGATTGATTTTTTTATCAATTTTTATGGAAAATAAAATAAAAACGAAAATATGACCGAAAAAATACTTTTAATAACAAATAACTAAATTAGAAATAAACTGAGTTTGAATGAAGTTTGATTTATACCCATATGTAAGTTGCCGATTTATTTTATTTTTTCACATAAATTAATAAAAATGAGAAAGATTGGAAAAAAACAATGCTCCGTACTTTTAACAATCTAATTCCACCATGATCTCATACGTTTTACGGCAGTTTCATATTTGGCTGACTAATTAGATTTATGAAGCGGAAAGTCCATACCCCTCGATTTGCTTTACTATTTTAAATCTCGCTAACCCATTCATTAAGTCTTTACTATCAGAAACAGCAATCTCATATCAAATTCACATTATTATTTATATTACAATATTATTTACTCCATTAAACTTATGTATTTTCAAGATTGAACGTACACAATATTAACAATAAAAATGTCTTAAATAGCATAAATTATACTAGATTTATTTTTGACCGATTTTATCAATGTTATTTGTAAATATAAAAATTTTATAATAACTATGGAAAAATGCCAATCCCGGGACCAGTCCCGGGATCCCGGGATTGTCAAATTGTAATCCCGAAATCCCGGGATCAGAATTTTGGCTCGGGATTGGATTCCCTACTATGTACCATGAAGCTAATCGCTCCAGCGACATTCCAAAGTCTGCTTTTCGCAACTCTTCTACCTTTTTGAATTCTTAGATGACTACTTTCGCTATCGGATGTCCCTCCTTTTGCCTTTTCATCCACTTTTTGTATCCAGAAACTTGCACACTGGTTCTAATACACCCAAATGCGATGACAACGTACTAGGTTTGTTCAGAGTGTTCAGACATCTTTATATTTCTACACTAATCCATCAGTATTGAAATGAGTTTTAGATTTAATGGAGGAGACGTACATATTATTTCTTAACGATGTCAATGTCTTGGACCAGATATAGATGGTGCCTTAATTATCATTATATTAATATATATATATATATATATATATGCTGTAATCAATCTGTTTTAATTACTCAAATACAACATAATATAAACTTTCGAAATGATATATTCTTACCTACGTACCTTACGTCCGATATCGACGGTGAAATTATTTTACAACTCTTAACCGGACGGAGTCCACATCGCAGTCCACACGAATAACTTCTTGAATATTTGGAATGCTTTTAAAGTCACAGAATTTCAAAGTACGTGCATTTTATTTCGGTTGATTTATCATTGAGGTTAATATTTCTCAAATAATTAAATATCAATCTAATTTAATTGTAACACATCTACTAGATATATTAATTTGTATGCCAAAAGATAAAATAATTTTGACATGCAAGTGTCTTACTATAAAAATAACAAAATAATTAAATATACTTACCTAGTCTTTGGTAGGGCACCATCATAATAAATTCTAATTTCACCAAAATTTTCTGCCAGTCTTCGAGTATGTATATTAAATTTAGTGTAGGTAGTCTTTTATCTTTGACTGAGCTTTCTTTGTTGTTATTTGAATCCCATTTGCTGAGAACTTTTTAAATTATGTATTTAGTAAAATATTGTTACATTACATAAGTACAGTTTTTGACCGATATTATATACCTACAATGGGTGAACAAATTCTGTAAGTAAACATAGAACAGTTATTTTTTTTGGGTAAATATAAAACGAAAATACAACAAATATAACCAAGCTATTTTTTGTACCGAAATCTATTTTATTTTCAAAATTTATAATAGGTACCTAGTTTATATATAAACCTACCTTATTTATAATAGCCACCATACACCTACGATTGTGCAACACCGCGTCTATCGTGTGATGGGGTACTTCTAGCTAGGACCATACGAGTGACGTTGGTAGGAACAGTTTATACGTTTTGCTAGTATTAATATTGTATAGTGCGACGTGTCTTAATAAAAAAAATCGTACCAGTGGCGCTTGTGCCGTTATGAGAGTATTACAAGCATTTTAGTCATGTTAGTCCTGCAAATTGCTTCGATTCTTTTTAAACATGTCACACTATAGTATGTATGTACATTTGAAGATGAATAAAGTATGTGTGTAGTATGAATTTTAATTACTTCTAAGTTTTGGTAATTTCTATCAAGTACACAATTTTATTAAGTTTGTCGAAATTAAAAGCATAATATTAGTATTTTGACTTCCGGTGATACCAAAAGATCCAGGACCACAGTTTCATGCAGCCAATCGGCCGTGTCGTCGATCCAAACAAGGTGAAGAGTGGAGAGTCACCAATCCAAAAAGAACCTAGCACTCCCCCCACGAATCTACCTTTTGATTCGTTTCACTCACTCACTATTCAGAACTCGCCAACGTGGGCTTCGGTCAAATAAACAGTCGACATTTTTTATTACTTACTTCTTTTTTATATACCTGTTGGTATGCCTACGTACATTTCAATTAAAATAAATAGAGATATGCCGAGTATGTAGGCAGGATTTATGACGACTTGTCCGAGAATGCATACATTGATAGTAACTATGTTGAACTACATAGTTGATTTTATTTAAATATTCCGATCGCCTTACCGCACATATTAAATGTGAAACACACATGTGAAACTTACATAATATCAAAACACCAAACTGACGAATAAGGCCCGTTTCACACGGGACAGCGGTGTCGCGCTCGTATATAATAAGGAGGCCTTTGTATTCGAATAAAGGGGCCTTGTATTATGTTTATGAACGCCCCAGAGCTAATGTGTCAACGCGTGTCCGGTACTCTTTTCCGTCGGCCGCTACATTCTCAAGCCGCTGATACACTTGTTTTTATTACCGCAGCCAGTTTTATGTTCTAATTTATAACGCGAAATTATGCGTTGACTCATTGGCTCTTGGGCGTTCATAAACATAATACAAGGCCCCTTTATTCGAATACAAAGGCCTCCTATATTATATCGAGCGCGACACCGGTGTCCCGTCTGAAACGGCCCTAAGATTACACAAAATAATAATGTTATAATTCTTTAAAATTTGAGACAGTTATATTACTAGCCCACAACTTAAATTTAATATGATGCATACTGTCATGTCATAATTTATTTTCATATATTAAACAACATACCATATTAGTATTACGATAAGGCTTATCATTGGTCATATGATATGACCCAAAAGACGATATAATATTATGTATGTAATGTTCCTTGAATCGTAGTTGCAATGCAAAAAAAAAAAATCAGCGATATTTTGGTGGGTTTATGATAGTTATCAATTTTGAAGTTTGAAGAAAACTTTCTTGTGTAGAGATGAAACTCAAACGTCGTAAAGCGTCAATAACATTGAGCTACTTTACAAGCTGTTTGTTAGTGAATTTAAAAGCGGGCGATTCAGCTACTACGATTGTGATGATGGCACACAAAACTTTCCATTCGCTGAGAAGCCACAAGCCAGCGACTATTTTGACAGAACGTAGTTGCAGATCATAGACAATAGATAATATACGTAAAAAACATAGATAATATATACAAGCTAGCGAGTTGAAATCATAAGACTGTGTTGTTGTTTACTTTTATCGGGCTCTAGCGCTCTTAAGTGGAACGTAAATGAACGTAAAATGCTTGCCGAATAATGTTTCCATTTTAAAACGTCAAAACGGTAAATGCCAAAATGAGTAGTTCGTTTTTTTACCGGGAGGTCGCTATCATCGCTCTACTGCGCAGACGCAGTTGGCCCACACGCCTAAAGTTGACCGGCTTTCAGCTTTTCTCGGTAGATTGTTTACAATCTGCTTGTTAGCTTGTTCGATGATGACAATGGGCGAGTTTACGAGCAGATTGTAAATTCGCCAACAAGCAGCGTGTAAAGTAGTCAATGTCATCGACCCTTAAGCAAGTGATAGCAAAAGGAACCACTACTTTTCGTACGAACTGTCAGGTTGTTAGTTGTATTTTTTTCATGTAAAAATTACACTCAGGTGCTGATTTATTACTTATATATTTACTGATACAGTGATTTTTATAGTTCAATCACAGAAGGCTCAACCCAGAAGAAGATTTAACATCTTTCCCGGTTGTATATTGTGAAATATTTTGATTCTGATATAATAGACAGCCACCCGCCGTGGACTAATATTTGGCAGTGCTTATGTATTCGGAAGTAGTTTTTTTTTTTGTTATCAGAAATGTGCAAATATATCCAATCCAGGCAGGGCAGGGCATGGAGATTTTTAATATTCTTCCCTTTCCCTGCTCTATTCACGACGGCAAAATACACGTAAAAAGCATTTTATGTCACTTCATACATCCATTAAGTGTATTTCAAAACCAAAGAAATGAGTACCTATATAATATTATTAAATCTGTTTTATATCCACCTTAGCAAGTTGAACCTTTTCAATGCGGTAACCGCAGCACTCAGTTGATGACATGTCTATGGTCGAAATTTCTTCATGTGCCTCGCGTAGGGAGCACATGTTTTTGTTTTGTTTAGTGGGTACTCCAGCTTCCGGTTTTCGGCATTCAATTTTGTAAACTTTCAATAACAGTTTGGATGCAAAGTTTCCGGAAGCTCGTCAATGCCTCGTGCACTTTGCGCCATGCGCCACGACTCTGCCGCAACCGAATAAACAATAAACCAACCTTGCGCAAACGAGGTCGTAAGTTTTCACGGTTAGTTGTTGCTTGCACGTATTCATAGTCATAATATAACATTATTCATACATTTTCGATAATAATTTGGGTCGGTCGAATATGTTTTCATAACATGAATCTTATAACACAACTGCTAAATACGTAAACATTTCATATTAACAATTTACTTGCATGTTTCGTACAATTACTATTGCGAACTGATAGTTTTGAAACAACAAAGTTATTTTTGTTAGTTCTATTTTGTTTCAAAACCATTGTAATGGAGCTCTACAACTAAACGCCAGTTCAATTAAAATATCGGTTTAATCTACTGTCAAGTTTGACTTCATATTATATATTTAATAAATGCTGTTCTATGCCGGAAGATTAGTATGGCCGTATACGAATGGCCACGATTTTCTTTGAAGAAATAAACCTTAATGATTTGGAGTAAGTATTATTTTTAATCAAAACAAAGAACACTGTTCTCTAATTATATAATGTAATCTAAAATACTAAAGAAAGTGCAGGGTTATAGAAATAGTCAAGAAATATCCATGGCATGTTGAAATTGCATCGATAATTAATTGTTACGAAGAATCTGCGAATCGCTGATACTTAAGATTATAATCCCAGGTTGAATCAAATAACTGCAGCAACGAAGTTTTATATAATATACAGAAATAAGCGACTTCTCTAACAACAAAACTATGTAAAGGTATTTTTACTTATAGTATTGAATCCAAATATTTTTAGTGTTTATTATATTATGTGTTAAATAAATTATTACCACAACGTTAGTTAATGCCATATGATTAACACAATTTAACACAGACAAAAGTACTTAGGCACATGAACCTGCAGCATTCTGTTATCTTGTGTATTATTCAATGAATAAAACATGGTTTGATATACATAAGTATAAATTCGATAAAAATGGCTCCACGAATAAACAGAACAGTGACAAAACAGAACAGCGATTAATGTAACTGTGACCTTTCAGGAAAAATATATTAATATTGAAATTGTCGTATCTCTATAATATGTAGTGTATATTTTTAATAACACAGGTTTTCAATACGCCGTAAAAATCAAATTATATAATTTCTGCATTCCAAATCGCTGGAAAACCTCAATTAAACGGGACTAAACTCGTTGTTGCCGGCAAGCTAGGTATATCTCGCCTTAATCAATCTAATATGCTCAAAATGCTTGGATGACTAGGTACAACGAAATAATGAGTTTAATAATTCTGTGGAGTTAAGCATGATTATCAAAATCAAGCAGATAAATTGAGGTTTTTACGCTGAATGCCAACATGCAGTGATTATGTTTACTAATATATATTTCGTTTATAAACTTACGTTACTATAAGTATTTAATTAATTAATGGATACGACAAAAATGAATGTTTTTGTTTTCCCCCTTGCTGTTCTGTTTCTCCATGTTCTGTTTCGTCCGGTTATCGTCGGGATTGAAACCTGGTGGTACGGCCTTTTGTTCTATTTTACAACGCGTATTACAACACGTAAATTATGCAATTTACTCAGATGAGATGAGTTTTGCTAAATATAAACCCCCACTGGTGTAATAATTCTTTGCCCGTTCCAATTAGGTTGTCGATTTTATTTTTATTGCGATAAATAAAGAAAGTAGACGCAGTATAAATGGGTAGGTAGGTATCTATCACAGTCAATTCAGTGGAATTTATCTCCACAAGTGTTTTGTGGAATGTTTAATCGGCCCCGTGTTGCTATTTTTGACTTGCGTTTTCTGCTTGCTAACATCGTTTTCAAGCAAATGGATTAGGCAAATCGTTTCGTAACGGTATTTGGATTATTCGATAATCAATCGTATTATATTTTAGCATTGTTAACGAATTTTCATTACAACTGGATGAGAGTGATGGGACAATCCTGCGTGATAATGAATATCTACTACATACATAGGAATCGAGGGCATCCGTTGTTTGTTCTCCCAAGGTGCAGAACTAACCTGCCATTAGTAATGCCAATTGGAAGGGCAATAACCCTGTTTAATGAAACCGTTTCGGATATTGATATATTCCACTTACGTGAGTGTGCATTTAGGTGGACGTTGTTTTATAAGTTTTTAAGATAGGGTCTATCAAAGTTCACTCTATGTGCTTCCATGTACTTTTATTTTTGTTATTTTATTTCTTTTCTTATTTTATTTCTTGTTTTATTACTTATTGTATTATTAACTCACATTTCTCTGTATTTTTATTTTTAAAAATTTTTAACACTTTTTTTATGTCATGTCGTGAACGCTTTGAATTTATAATTTGTTGTATTCATTATATGTAAAATAGATAAATTTGATTTGATACATATACACATAAAGCAATTAAGTTAATGATTGTTTCTTCACATATTTCGTCGATATTGATGGAACATAATAATACGTACTTACGAGCATTATTATTCAATTCTAAATTCATCAAAAATACCACAATGTCATAATAATAAGTCGAAATGTTGAGTTTGTGTAATACATACTAACTAGGTGTTGTAGAGGAGATGTTATATATTTTAATTTAACTGTCTTTTTTTAATTACAGGCCCTGCAGCTGCTGCGATAGAACGAGATAGATTATTGTAAGTACTGTTATCATTATATTTATATTTTAAGGCCATATTTATATACCTACATGTAAATCGTTTAAAAAAACGAATTGTCATCGTGTGAAAGTTTTATACATATATGTATATATATATGGAGGGCGGAGAGACCGTTCTATGCAGTCGGTTGTCTTTTTACTCGCGCCAAAGCTATTATGTATGCTATAATTGCGTAAGTTATCTTAAACAAGAAAAGTTTTGTTGTGAATGTGTTTTCCTGAAAAAGTGTGATTCCCTTTAGCACTATCTGGCAATAAAACACTCGTGATTCGCTGCTTTAGGGTTCTTTCGAGTCGCCTCTTTTATTATCTCCTCTTATACTTACCTACACAGAAAACATTATATCTCCTCACTACTTCCTTCTTCCTCTCTATGTTGTTAAATTAATGTTCCTTTAATTCTCTCTTATAATTAACTGTTCTGGCAAATAAATAAACGGAGAAAGTTCTCTCACAAAATATTTTTATCCAAAGGGTATTTTATAAAATATTACGTATTTTCACCATCGTAATATGAAGTTGGCTTACGGGCCGCCATCAAACATTCATAATATTTAAAAACTGGGAAAAATATAGTTATAAAGAATGTAAGCGAAGTAATTGGTACCTATATTATGTATATGTTTACTTTACCAACATTTTATAATCCATTTCTTAAAATATGCGGGTATTCCATTATAAAATTCAAAATTGTTTGCTTCAATTTTACAGCTTACTTAAAAATAAAGGTAAAAGTAAAGTGAGTAACAATTTTAATTTTCATTTAAGTGTAGGGTTACCACACACCAAATTATGAATATGAAAAAAAACGATATTTCATCAATCGGACAGAAATGTGTAAGTAGTAAGTACCTACATTATGATAAGTAAATTAAATTGTTCTCTTTTAACTACTGATTGGAAACCTCTCTCTAAACTCATGATTAACATTTTGCACATACGTCAACTTTTATATAATATGGTCTTACGATAACTTTCTTCAGTATTTACAGTCATTTAGTTTCCTAATATCCGCATCGATAAATGTATCTTGGAAAGATTATAATATTTGGTTTGGTTTTTTTTCCAACATAGCTGTTATTTAATGCGACGGTTTGTCTTACTATTGTGACAGCCAAAATTTTGAGTATAGTCTACCGATCGCAATTTTGTATAATTGATTTTATTGTTTTGTGTTATCCGATTTTCCGCAAATAACCTTTACTATTCGCAAAATAGATCTAAGTATACATTTAGTTTTGCCCTGTTTGATAGTGATGTAAGTAGGTTTTAGTTTGTGTGTAATCCAGTGGAAATCTTCAGGACGTCGAAATTGATTGTGAACGACAGCCTTGTTGTAGGCTGTAGAAAAGAAAATGCTTTTTTTGTTCGAAACAGCCGAGCTTTATTGCCTGTGGAACTTTCGCTCAAGAGCTTTGGAGACATCCTAATAATAAATTATATTCTCGTTCTTGTTTGATAGAAAGTTTCTTTTAATGTTTTCTTATCTGAATAAAAGTTACATTCGGTGTGGTGAATAATAATATATTACTTTTTTATGCTTCTTCTGTTATGTTAGCAATTGCTCAAATTTAATTTGAGAAAAATTTGAGATTTTAAAAGTTTCTTCGCTTTTATCTTCGTAAAATATTGTTACCGCAAAATATTATTAAACAAATAATGTGTGTTTCAAAGTCCTTTGCTACTTTTATTATTTTTTCTGGTTTGTTCATAAAGCGTTATTTATTTTGATCCTGATATTATTTTATTTGCTCAAGTATATATTTAATTAAACGTTGAATTATGGGTGAAATTAACCCAAGAGTGATCGTAGGATAAATCTGTACAGCGTTCAGTGTGTTTGTTTGCAATATATTGAGCACCAGAATAATAAATGTTATAATATTAAAAAAACGTATTGAATATATTCTATGTTATGTATAGATTAATTATATAATTGAAATATAGGGATATTTATCCATTTCAGGCGAACCCATAAAACGAAATAACGGCAGTATATCATTTATTACGTTCAATGTGTGAACTTTCATTGGTGGAAATTATTTATCTAAAATAAACACACACCTAAATAACTTTTAAATAAACCGTCAAGTGGAAACTTAAATTTAAATACAGATTGTAAATCCTCATCACCGTATGTATGTCACGAGTAATTTCTGTGGCAGTACAGGAGAGGTCATATTATATTTGATTGCGGGATTTTTGATAATATTTAGACAGGGTGCATTTATATTTGTTTATAACTTATCAGAGACATTTCTGTGATGTCGGTGAGGTTTTTTTTTTTACTGTGTAATAAAAAGAATAACTTCCGGTCGGGCGGGTCGCTTCCGGCGAGTACCGTGTGTCGTGTGGCGTGTGTCACGTGTGTCGTGTCTTCTCCCGCGAGACGACTGTCCGGAGTGATACGGATAAATGTACTTCCGCCAATAGGACGGACACAATAAATTATATCTCCTTCTCTGGCAGCGTTCAAACTTTTCATTTTACTCGGAATCCCTGCCCTTATCGAATCAACCTGCTTGACATACTACTTGCCGAAACAACGGAGAGATAGATTTATGTTGCGTGCTTCTTTTATTTGGTTCTATATTCTATTTTTACGTTATCTTTAGAAGGAAATATTACTTAGAATGTCTTAGAATATAATATGTACACTAACAGCGATATTAAAATTTGGCATATTAGGAAATTACGACATTTAAAATTTACAGTCTGAGTGAGGGAGGGTACTTGGTGGAGTTTAAAATATAATTAATCTAACACTCCATTCTCCAATGCCAGGACAATTCTTTACTTACAATATTGCCGTTTTTTAATATGTTAATTTAGTATATATACGGTAGGTAAGTAACAAGGTCGACTATTCAGGCCGAGACACGAAACTATGAATTTCGATCTTAGTGATTATTCTTGGAATGTAATAAAGTCAACAGTGTCAACAAAATGATGATTGTTGTAATATGGTAATACGTTAATTATTAATATGGACGAAATATGCAATCGAAAATCTTCATTTACCTACCGTGAACAGGTAGGTTACTGAATTTCATTCAAAGTTAAGGAATAATTAGCACTGCCATTGGAACTCACCGTTTAGTAGCGTGGCGTGACTATACACCGCCTCGGATAAGTAACTGTTGTTTGTGTGTTAGATATTTACTATATGTATGTGAATGTGCGCAGATCCTAAAAAGGCCTAGATAAGTGATCCGCGATCTTTCATTTTAAAAAATCCTAGAATAATAGGCAGACCAAGTGGGAATCGCACCTCACATCTTTCATTTGCCGGGTGAGTGCTGTTGTCCATTGTTGAACGTTTTTAAACCTTGTGTACATTTAGTATTGAATAAAAAATACTTTCAGACACGTTTAAATTGGTAGAGAATTATGTACCTACATGTACCCCCAAAATCCTACAAAAAATTAATATTCAGATGAATTAATTATCGCCCAATGAAAAAGATATGTTGCTTATAGAATCACGTTACTCACTGGACGTTATAACATTTTTCAAGAACCTCAATTCAATACTTTTCAACTAGTTATTTTCTCTAACGTGTTTTTTTATATTAGAAGAAACGCTTTTAGAATTTCTTATTCTGTTGCAAATAAATTTGACGTGGAGTGGGGGTGGTCGAAGCTCGCTGAACAGGTAATTCTGTCACAAGTAAGTAAATAAAACCGGGAAGAAAGTTGGACGTATCGCCTGCCGACTGGCTTTCCCGCGCAATCTGGGGATTGCTGTAGGAAAAAGTCGCGCCAATATTCCAGATCACTAGACGCCGTTTTGCAGGGCGACGTCGCACTATTTCCATAAGCTGTTTTCATTTGATACACTTATTTATTATTAGGTATGCTAGCCTTATCTACACAGACATTATTTGAATTAGAATTGAATGTATAAATATGCTAGGCACATACTCCGGCCGATGGTGGTAGAGTAATATCATTACATTACCATGCTTTTCATTCCGTTGTGGGTCGCCATTTATTGATTTAATTTTAAAACCTCAGATCGTGTAGTTATATACAATAATTCCCGATAAGGGGATTTGGAGCTTAATACTTTGGACGCGGAAGACGCGCACGGCGCGTAATGGCCAGGCAGCCGATCGATGTAATTAACGTGCATTTTAAAGGGGGCAATTAAAATGTCATTATCTCTTCAGCAGCGAAAGCGTTAATGGACAAAAACCGTCACCCCGGAGGTAAAAACTGTTAGTTCGAATCCCATTCGGCTCAAATTTTTGTTTACTAAGTGTATGTTTCTAAAGTTTTTGAAAGTAATTATTTTTTATTATAATAATAAATTTTATTGTTGTCAAAATACGCAGTGCTAAAAAGGATTTCCTTTCGTGATTTCGTTTAATCGCCTCAATCGATTAAGTATTTAAAGACATATTATATTGCAGTGTTGCATTCACATGATCAAATATTCTTATAAAATAATATACGTTAGGAATCGGCAACGTCCATTAACAGATTGCCAGCTGTACGATTTTCCCAAAAAAAAAAAAAAAGAATTGAAGATGCCGAAGTATTTTTTTTATTACAATCTAAAGATTGAAGGTTTTGCAAATTTTATACGATACCTTTCCTATGTATTTTTCCTTATACAGCAGAATAATAATATGGCATTATTTCTTCAGCATCCCTTCTATGGGAATATTTTCATAAGTAATAATATCTTCTTTGAGGATGAGTTTGTGCACGCTTCGCAGATATTGACTTTGTGTTTCGACTTATGGTAGGCATCGTATGTACTTGAGTTTTGTTATTTCAAACAAATTGTCTACAATATATTATTTACAGTATGAACCCACATGGCACAAAAATGTTTTTTTCTATTTCCAAAGTACGATCAATGTACTAGCCTTATTGACCCATTTACGTATATAATCTCAAGCTTTCTTCAGACATTCCTGTCAAAATAAGGGTATATAACCGATACCGTATGTAGTTTCAGCAGGTATCTAACTGAGGAAAGATTTACTCTAAAATACATACAGTTATAGATATTTTTATTGGAGTTTAGTTAATTTCGTTAGTTTTTAAGCGGCTGAATTTGGATTACCTGCCTTAAAAATGAGTTTTTTGTACGATTTAGTATTAAACAAGACAAAATGATTGAATTGTACAAAACGTTACAGTGAATCTCTTTGTTATAATAAATGTCGCATTTAACTATCACTTACCGAAAAAACCAAATCAAAATGATTAAAAACTTTATACTATCTATTGAACATATAATGTTCTTAAGGGGTGACATTCTCAGCGTAGGTCAAAATGGAGCTTTTATTGCATTTTCAAAGCATGATCCTGAACATTCCTTAAACGTTGTAGATAATCTATTTATATAATTTTGAAGCCTTATTATCCTTTATATTTATTTTAAACATTTGATGACTGCATAAAGTATTTTTATTACATAAAATAGTATTTTTTCGCTCGCTCTAATGTTTTAGAATATAGTCATATTTCAGTACATGCATGTGCAGTGGTGTTAAGATCATTTACATTTATTAATTTTTAAACTCATTTATAAAACCATTAGTATAATTTATGTTGACATTATTATAGTGAAATATTTACGATAAAGAAATTATATTGATAATCTCTGTGATCCCAAATTTGACAAGAATTAGGCATTTTATTATTCAAAAAATGGGCAAGATTAACACATTTGAAGATAATTCTAAAGATAATAATTATAAGCTATGTCTTTGACCATTCAAGTGTGATAAATATCCTACGAATAATGATTGCTTTATAATAATTATGGGCCTAAGAATAAGGTAGTGTTTTTTTGAAATACACCATTTCTTTTGGCATTCTTCAGTGGTTAAGCTACAACATACGGCCGTAGCCACAAATTGACAAACTATAATTGAAGTAGGGAGTAAAATGATGTTAACGCGGGTGTTTGAACATGTACCATTTAAAAAAAATCGGTTAGGTACATGTTCAAACACGCACGTTAACATCATTTTACTCCCTACTTCAATTATATCTATAATTATAATCATTATTATAATTATTATCGGTAGGGCGGCGGGCACGACCTATTTTCTCAAAGCAAATTAATAGTTGGACATAGGTAATAAATAATTTGTTAAAATAAAATTGAAAAGATCTGTCTCGGTCGAATAGTGGCGGGCGCAATAGCGCCCGCGGACACGGGGTTGGGAATCCCTGGGATAAGTACTATATAGCTGTTACTTATTTTAAAGAATGTTACTTATTTCACCCTCTCGTGGTGTAGACTCAGGGCATAAAGTAAATAAGCACGAGGTTTCATCTGCTACACCCCCCGATCAGCGTCACATCAAGCACCTCTCGCCATGTTGTCCTTGCAGCGGATAGACTACTGACACGAACAA
The DNA here is from genome assembly GCF_057557595.1 of Rhyacophila brunnea. Taxonomy (NCBI): domain Eukaryota; kingdom Metazoa; phylum Arthropoda; class Insecta; order Trichoptera; family Rhyacophilidae; genus Rhyacophila; species Rhyacophila brunnea. Next base: position 58,162,821 of record NW_028232965.1, on the reverse strand, counting down.
AAACGCCGACCTTCAGTTAGTGTTTGGGGCAGAGTATGGTTTAACGACATAACTATACAAATCTAGCCTTGTAGTCAATTCTACTTCTCAATAGCCATGCGACAACCTCACGACACGGTTCAGACAGGATATATAAGTCCCATGGTTCTAAACTATGGAAGAATCAAGAATGAAATGGTCAAAAAGACCATGAACAGGTAATCACTAGCGTAATCGTTTAGTATTAGGAAGTAAAATGTATATTGTTAACCTTTTCTTTGTAAATGTAATAAAATTTTACGTAAAAAATTTCCGCCTCCGAAAATCAAGAGTGCTCCAGTGTAATTGGAACGCTGTGACCACAGACCTCGAAATGTCACGTCGTGAAATATCAGCGCGATGTATTTTTTAATATAAATTTCCGGGAAATCTCCATTAAACTTAGAAAATAAGTTATGGAAGAGATTGTTTACGTAAAATTTAGCAAGTACATGCTTCAATAACTTTTATAGCAATAATGGAAATGTATGAAAATTGAAAAAGAAAATTGAATATTTATAAATTTATATACTGTATAATTGTGAATAAAGAATTTTTATACTAATTTTATCAATACAAGGTAGAAGCTAACTACCGTTATAAAAATACTGTAAACGCGTACCTATATTTATAGACGCGTAATTATAATTATAGATTTTGTTAATGCTATAACTTGCTGACTATAATGAATATTGTAAAAATAACAATTGGAAAAACTTAAGATTCTGGTATAGATGGGTTTCTACCCATAAATAATAATAAATCTTAATCGCATCTTGGGTAAATGAAAGAATTAAATACTGCAACTAAAAATACAAATTGGCGTGTGACCTTGAACTTTAACTGAATTCTGTCCGACTAGAATTTACGGCCCAGCTGTGCTGGCTCGCGAGGTAAAAATAGATTCAAGGTTACATCCATATTACTATATAAAAGTCACTATGCAAGATTAAATAAGTTAGTAACTGTTCGTGTATAACATCTTGTTAGGATTAAGCATTTATATATTTAAGTTGAAATGTTAAGTATAATATTATAGTATTTTCTCGTAATAATATTCGTCCGAAAAGTAAATATCGAATGAGAAAGTTTCTGCGGCTCCAAACAGTTTTATTAAAACTTAGTAAAATTCTATTGGCCTAAAAAGGCCAAGAGTGGTGGAAAGGACTAGTACGTGGGTGTCAACCTTTCATTTTGACATTTTAAATTTAAAGACTGCCATTCCCTTATTTAGTACCCGAATACTTATTCCGATACCTCGTTGGAAAGCTAGAAACTTTCCCCTTCGTTTGAACGCGAAAAATCATATAAAATCAACTATTTTGCTTACGTCATCCTAACTGCGCATTTAAGGGACATGTTCTAGAGGGTGCTTGAAACACCCCTATTAAGTCTTAATTTTGCGAAAATAAAGTAGAGTAAATTTAACCCGACTAAATTAGAAGATATCTCTATTAGAAAGTTGCCAGGAACGGGAGATATACGTAAATTTATCCCGTGAGAGAAAGATATACATCTGCTATCCCTTACGGACTGTTTCCTGTTAAACCTCTATCCGAAGGGTATAAAAGGCGACCACTTTTCCCGTAAAATTATTAGTTTCTACACTCTTCACCAGCGATCTTCAGCAAGCAGCAGTCCTCACTGCAAAGTTGTGAGACATGGTTCTCAGTACATTCGCGATTCATACGTACCAGTAAGTCCCCTTCGACGGGCAAAACGTAGCGCGAATAACACGTATCTGTCGGTAGTGACGTCGGCCGCTAAAACGCAGCGCGAATAGCACGTATCTGCCGGTAGTGACGTACACGCGGAGTAATTTTATTTTTCATTACTCATCCTACGAGGTGACGTAATCGGGATAAATTACGCGATCGGATTTGTTTTATAAAAACAAATTAATAAACTCAGTCTGTAATAATAAATTTTACAAATCTTTTTCGGGATTATAAAATAAATTTTTGAAACTTTATTAAGTAAACATAATCATAAAATAAATTTTAGTAAACAAATTCATAAACATAAAACAAATTTTAGTAAATAAATTTGTAAACATTAAGCAAACCTTTTGTAAACAAGTCTGTAAACACAAATAAATATTTGTAAATACACTGTGAACACAAATAAACTTTATAAACAACAATAAAATAATTCTATTCTTTTATAAACCTAATACTGTGTGACCAAAGAATAATTTATATTTTCTTTCTTATGGGAAAATATTTCATGAATTAAAAATATCCAAAGAATATCTGCGTATACATTCTCCGAGTTAGGTGTGACTTTTTGGGAATTTGTGAAAGATTTCACAGAGACTCTATAGTGAACAAATAAATAGTTTACTGATACTTTAATGAGATTTAATTACGGGAACAATGACAGTTAACCTTATTGTGTGACCGTGAACTCTAGTACCTGAATAAATTCGGCACCACACCAGCTGAGAGTTTTATTCGGGAATTCAAAAGTTGTGATACTACAAAGGAGATCCACCTCTCCTAGTTCATCACTAGTCTCCTCAGTGACGGCCCGGTAGCATTATTGAGCTAGCCGTGAGCCGGGTCATGTCACTACACTAGTATCATCTCTACGGGAATATTGCAGTACAATGTATGGCTACCATATATATATTTAAATATTGTTTCTGTAATTAATGTATAAATTAAGTATAGGGTATGATTGCGGCTTAACATTTTAATAATACGCTCTTGCGCGTAAAAATTGTTCAATTTTGACTGTCTTGCATCTTTGTGATCTACGGTGTGACTGTCTAATACCAATATCCCGACCAATCCACCGTTCCGATTTCTTAGCGAAATGTCAAAAATTATGTAGGTAGGTACGTGATATCTATCCGAATTTAAAAAAAAAAACTAAAAGTCTATTGTGTATGGTAAATCGATGACTGTTATATTAAAAAAAGTTATACAATTATTGCATTCTATCATTCTTTCCCATAAGACACACACACACGTGGGAATATTGCAGTACAATGTATGGCTACCATATATATATTTAAATATTGTTTCTGTAATTAATGTATAAATTAAGTATAGGGTATGATTGCGGCTTAACATTTTAATAATACGCTCTTGCGCGTAAAAATTGTTCAATTTTGACTGTCTTGCATCTTTGTGATCTACGGTGTGACTGTCTAATACCAATATCCCGACCAATCCACCGTTCCGATTTCTTAGCGAAATGTCAAAAATTATGTAGGTAGGTACGTGATATCTATCCGAATTTAAAAAAAAAACTAAAAGTCTATTGTGTATGGTAAATCGATGACTGTTATATTAAAAAAAGTTATACAATTATTGCATTCTATCATTCTTTCCCATAAGACACACACACGCGTGATGTTTACAAAACCATTAGAGTGCCTGTCCACTAATTGGGTTCACTACTCATAAATCAGGCCATCGCTGCATGAAAAATGTATTACAATTATTTAAAGCTACACTGTGAATCAGCCACAGTTGGCGCATGTGGTGCAAGGAAGGGTAGTAGTGCTGGCGGACAACACTGGCACGCGAACGCGATGCGACGCGGCATTGGCTGCAAACGCTCAGCAGTCAGCACACGATATGTGTACATACCTACTTCACACAACAGTTTTAAATTCTCATAATCGCGCTTCTCGTGCACCGAGTCATTATTGTTATTAGTCCACGAGAGAAAACTAAAGTTTCCCGCGCCAGTTTTGGTCATCACTGCACGCCAACTGCTAATAAGTTTACACTGTGCTTATTCGTGTTTTTTAAACGTAATCTTTTCGGCATTAACATGTCAGTCAATTTTATTAACATCGTGAATTCTGTAAAAAGGATTATTTTACATGACTCCAGAGGGAAATGCAAAGTTGCCTGTTACATTATTATATCGGGCGTTATATTGAGAATTAGCGTTCTCCACTCTTCAGCTGAATCTAACGACAGCACATATTATTGTAGATATTTTCTTATATTGTATTGGGTTATTTCATTTTTGTTTTAGTTTACTTTTTAAATAATATTATTTACACAATATAAAAGTTATTTTAAATGAGGGTCATGATAATTTTTACGGATGCGGGAGGGCATGGGGAGTAACAATTAAGTGATTCACAAGCATAGTGAACCAAGTTCATTCTGGTTATTTTTGTGTAAGCTAGGTTCAAACATAATATTTGAGTATTTCTTATTCTGTAAGGGTATGATTTCCCTTACTTAATAACTTAAATATACTCAAAATAACACTTTAGTCCCTTAAAGAATTGGAAATACTCAAATATTATGCGTGAATCTAGCTTACTCAAAAATAACCAAAATGGACTTGGTTCATGAAGGCCTCCGACTTCCTGACTAGCTCAGGCACTTGGAACTGGAGGTTCATTAATGTGGAGGAACAGGCAGGAACCTCATGGACGTGGAGTAACCAAGAAGTCACGGGGCACAAAGTCAATTAAACACCAGATGAAATCTTCAGAACTCGTATTTTATTGTTATTAGAATATGTTTGGCCTTATGGCATTCCTTCATCAAGGATTATAGTCCAAAGGTATCATTCACATTGGTATCGAAAGTCCCAAAGGTTATAATAATTAAAAGAAACTCGATTTATTGTTATTATCCATACACCACAATTAGTAAAAAAAAAGATAAGTCAAATCAATTAATATTCGAAGTTCACAGTTCGAAGTCTCAATAAACAAGAGTCAACTAATATCCGAAGTCACAAAAATAACCACATTTATTACTGATTAATTAAAAATTATTTCGAATATTATTATTTAATTATTTTAAAATTAACTTGATTATTATTAACTAATTATTTAACATTAACTTAATTATTTCTAATTAGTTATGCAGACGAGATCGTGAGGGTCCCCGGGCAACAAGGCGTCGCAGAGGCGACTCCCGGAACCCACAAAACAGACTGATCATCGGATTTTAGAACCTTGCCTTTTTATCCGTTAGGGGTGGTCGTATTTCTTACCAATTCACACCGATCACCGATACCGCCATATGCTACACATTTATATAAGGTTGACGGATGTCTGTCTATCAACCAAACATATAGTGATATCGATGTACATAATATGATTAATATTAATATTACTTTAATTACATTAATTCCTTAATTACTATATACCACTAACGCCCGTCTATACATCTCGCTTTATTATTTGACTAACCCATTGCATATCTATATTAAATTTACCTATTATATTACAATTTACATTACACAATACATTACAAATCAAATCATATCTTACATTTAATCTAACTTAATTAACCCTTTATCCAAACATGTATTTAATCGAGATTTAATCCTATTACCTTATTACCTTATATTTACATGGTCTGCGACCGACTTATCTTCCACAGTTCACTCTGAGAAGTGGTGGGACTTGCCAGAGCAAACTGCGGGACTTCTACATGTATTAAAATTGTTCTGCTTTGTCGAGGGTCGTAATTATCTAACCGGTGGCACATTGACTACCAGGATCAGACCGAGCGGTTGGGAGGCACTACTTCTTATGGGAGCGCCCCCCACAGGGGCGGAAAATTCAGTGTGCGACATTCACTATGCTTGTAAACCACTCAATAATGAGCTGTCATCACTAGGGGTGACGTTATGCAATTTATTGGCGAGACCCGGCTCGACTCGCCCATTAAATCACGGGAAACATATAAAAATACGAATCTATTGTCAGTGCAGCAACCCACTACAAAAATGTATTATAATAAATATTTGATTGCCGTCCTTATTTCTGTGTGTACTCTGCTTTGCCAGGAAACGCCGTGTGTTTTTATAAAAACATATTGATTTTTACTATTTTTACCAATTAGTGAATTGCTCAGTTGGCTGTTGAGCAAACTAAACGTTAGCAATTAATTACGAAATCTTTGTTTATGCGAAAATAAAATGTCCGCTTTGTAAATTTATTAAGCGATTAAGCTTATTTGAGCTTTTAGTCGATGCTATCTCAGCGATTAGACGGTAAATATTGTGCGACCAAGTTAATGATAACAAAGTATGCGGCGGTTAGCGGGAACGCGCGCGCGATCTTCAAAGTGATAACCGCTCGATTGAGTCGTTTGGGTTTATTTTAAACGCCGCGCCGCGAGAATAAGGATGAAATTTTCACACGCGCCTGAACGCACGCGAATCATTATTACTTGATTAATAAAACGCATGTGCGTGTAATCTTGCGGTCGTAAATAATATTTTAAATTGCTAATGCAGTAATAAATGCATTACGTACTTGGATAAATTATAATAAAACAACATTGTTGAATAAATTGGTACATATTTACCTATTTCATCATGACGTGATCTAAAGATGATGAATGCTGTTTTAGATCGAGCATTTTGTGATTAAAATCGATGAAGTCAATATCACTTAGACGTAAGAGCCACTTACATGGTGTATATTTTTATGACAATTAGTTGTCTTAATTGTCCTTTTTGACATTTATTTCGTACGTTTATACTCAATCTCTATACTCAAAGGTATTCTTCAACATTTTTGATATACACTTTAATTATGTGATTAACAAATAAGTGGAATCCTGGTTTTACGTGCCTGGTATTTACGTTATCCCGCTATCTGTGTGTATGTGTTTTTGCAGCCCCGTTTGATTGTACCTAGTCATTGCCGACTCAAGTAGAAAGCCGATATATTCACAACGACTGGTCCTACTTTTCCCGCCCCTCCCGTTGTTGTCTACGGATGACCTGTCATTGCCTGTCATTGATCTATAGAGTGCTCATACTGACGCGTCTGTCGTGTTCACACAGGGAATGGTTTGATTTGGATAGATGAGTTACATGATAAATAATACACTAGCATTAACACACCTTCTACAAATGAAATGCATAGAACAATGCTAAATATTTTTAAGAAATCGATATTACCACCGGTTTTTGTGTGAAGGACTAGTCTGACTTTGACAGCTGACGAACGAGGAATGTATATTATTTATAAATAAGACTGATAGTTAATATATTTGATTTGAGAATTTCTTATAATTCAATTTGAAACGAGAAAGGGCGAATCAATATGTCTTGCAATCTTGGATCTGATTTTGACAGCTGAAAAGTGGACCACTCGTTGCTTGTGCAAAAAGTTATGCTCAGGCTTTATTAATCTAAAGATGGCGGTGACCTAGTACATTATTTACTATCCGGTTTTACGCTTTTATTTCCGGCAATTTATGTCTGAAATATTCAAGATTCATTTACAATAATTAAAAAGTAAAAGTACAATTTATTTTAACAAAATATTAAATTGAGTGCATGGCAATTATTGAACTAAATATTATTGTACAGTCGCTTACATGCGTTTCTATTTATAATATATACACAATATCAACAGTGCCTAAGGCCAAGGTTACACAACGCGATTGTTGGGCGATATTTTGTTTTAGTCAATAATTAGGGGTGGGCACACGGTATATTTTGTCATTCTGTGTTTAGGTTCGATTTATGTTATGTTCGCTTGTTGCTGTGATTTTTCGTTTTTATTGTTTACATAGTTTTTACGTTTTGTTTATTAAGTTTTTTGTTGTCTTTTTCATTGATCACGAACAAAACTAAACCTTCATTGACAGACTTTTATATAAACAAGCCAAAAATACCAAACTAATTTGTATTTATTTTCTCATTTCAATTAATACACTATTTTCATATTTCATAATTTTTAAAAGTAAAAGGGTTTTGAATAAAAGTTAATTGTGACATATAATGGAAAATATACCTTTTGTTGGATGAATCTTTTCGATATCACCCCATGGTCTTAATTATAGTATGCATATATCACAGATCGAGTACAATTCAATCGAAAGTTTATATTAGTTACGGGGATACGATTTTGGGTAGACCGCTTGAGCGTTATTTCGTTACGTGGATCCACGTCGTATGCCTCTGCAAAATTGGGGTTTAAATATAAGTGATTGAAAATTCCTCTGAAGGATGTCATTCAAATTTATTTCATAATGCTTTTCAATGGAAGTTTCCAATTTAATCATGTGGAGTGCCGAACCAAAACTGTCGTATGTGCGTTAATTTTTTCTCGAAAATTAATTCCGAAGTTAATCCTGAAAAACCACACAACAATTTTTTTACATTGCTGTCAAAATGATTAATGTTGAATTGCTATCATTTGTAATCGAGATTAGTACAAATTGATATTTTCTTTAGTCAGTATGTCTCCGACTATGAAGATTTTAGGGCGTAGGCAATTATTTATTATTTTTAATTAAAGATTAAATATATTACGTACATTCTTTCATTATTGTAACTTAGCGCCCACGATGACCGAGTGGCTTACGCGTCGGCTTATAATGTCGTGGATCCCAGGTTCGAATTCGACATCTCAAAACACACATTTTTCAATTTGTGTTTTGAGTATGGACCTAATAGGTTAAGGTGGCTGCTAACAGTGTTCACATTCATTTCTCTTTAAAAAAATCAAAAACCTGTTAATATAAACTTCCACTCTGGAGTCCCGTAATATTATGCTCTTATTAGAGGATCAGACGAGGTAAAAATTTTTTTTTTTCAATTTGTAAATATTTAACCAATGGGTTGATCGAATAGCTAACAACCATTCCACGTAAAAAAACCTCGGCTCTTTGGAATTCTCTGCACGGAATTGGTAATCTATTCTACTTCTTCACAAGAAAAAAGACAACATCTAGTTACAGTAAAGTTACAGTAAAGTGTAAATGCTGCAGAAATCCACGTCCTAGAATTTTCAAAATAATTGGCTGTATTATTTTGATGAACAATATAATATGATTAAAGATTTAGATTACTACAAATGTTACAAACAGTATAAACAAATACAAACTTCAGGTTGAACTATTTAATATTTGGTATCCAACGGACATTGAAATGACGATGAACGATTCAATGCGACAGGTAGAGTCCAACGTCCAACAAATTAATGTCTTATCATCGAAACCCAACAGTTTAAATGAGGACAATGATCTGAGCGATTGTCGGGACCTAATATGGGCCTCCACGGAGTGAAGATTGCGGTGATATACCTATTAGTATTCCTCATAACTGTTAGACCGCAATCATAGAGTTTAAGATGAAATAGAGTTGTACCATTCTAATTCAAACAAAAAACAGCGGAAATATTTAGCTTTTATTGGAAGCAGGATTTCTTGTCCCACCACATTATGTTTACAATAAGATTTGAAGTTTTTGTTCGTGTCGTCATTGTTGAGTAAAAAATAATAACTTCCTTAAAAAATACGCCGTAAAATTATCAGCAATTTTAGCGATGTATTATATTTTGCAAACATTGCATTTATTAAGATTTCCCTATTTACGAGCTTGAGTATTTTCCGAGGCGTCCTGCGACATCGCACCTCTACGGTCTTTATGTGTCAATTTGCACGCATCGGCGATGTCAATTCAACGCAGCCCTCTACGTCGGAGCACACCACGCTTCCCACACGACCCCAGGTCCAGCCCGCCCCCCGCCGTTTATTACCCATAAATATTTTATAACTCACCGTTTTGCAGGAGGCGAAGGAAAGGGCCTGTTTATTTACGGCCGGTGGACTAAATCGTTACGGACCATCTTGATGCATGCGATCCTCCAGAGGATGTGACAATGAAGGGTTCAAGAAGTTAGTCACGGTCCTGCCGCTGATCTCGGTCCAGTCGTCACGCTCGTTACCTCGCTTTATCATCCCCGAAGTGTCATATTTGAGAATATTCTAAACAGCGGTCAATGGACGAGTTAACGGTTGTGATTTATCGTATCTATTGTGGAACCGGATTACCGTAGACCCCGTTCCAATAAATAATTTTCCGATTTCGAATATAAAATAGTATAATATCGTATATTATTATTAGTTTACGTCATTGTCTGGTTTGTGTATAAATAAAAAATATTTATAGTTACACTACTAATAATATAGTATGCATGCGTGATGATAAAAAATTCTCCTTTGTGTGAATGCGAATGAGTATAAACCACTGAGCATATCGGTAAGACCTGCGCCCTGTATGGAGATCTTTCTGCCATCCAATGTAATAGTAAACAGTCCGGGTAATTGTTTTTTGAATATCATTATTTAAGAATTGGACTATATTTTATTTGATGAATAATATTCACGTTTTAAGAATGTAACATTCTTTATTAAAATACATGATTTGGAACTGTTCTATTTTATTAATCTATTATGTGGTGCTTATATTTGTCATTGTCATTTTATTTTTTTTCATAAGTATAAAACTATATTATACTTACATGAATGTAGGTACATATATATTATGTACCTAGGTATATAACATTATTTCAGATATATCCGCGTTTAAAAAGATGATATTTTTTTAAGAATTTATTTTTATATTTATATACCTAGGTATTAAATGAGTTTTTGATTATAAATATTTATCTTCGAATATATGTCTCGTTGATCGATATTTTACTAATGTATCGTCATTATTTATAAGAAACCCTGGATCAGGAATAAGCAAGTATTTTCAATATTTATGGCATGGCTTCTGAGGTGACTTTCTCAAATTTGTATTGCATAAAAAATATTTGTTTTCGAAGATTATTTAAATAATTTATGTAGCGGAAAATCGTTAGGTTTTATCGTTTGTCAGTTCTCGTTTATGTAGACCGCCGAAGCATGAAACAAAAGATAAATTACTTAATAAAGTTGTGGCCTTTCTTTGTGATTTTTATCAGCGCTGATGACACAAAATAGCAGCGGGAATGAAAATACAGCAGCTAATTATTGTTCATCATTTCGAAGAGGGGAACTTTATGAATTTTTAATGTCGAAGCGAAGTTAGACATGTTTTATTTAATTAGCGTGGCATGTTTTTTTTGAGGAATGAATATGAAGACTATGTTTTAAAAAATACATAATATTATAACGATCTAATTTTAGTTAAACAAAATAAAAAAAAATGTATTTATTAAAGTTTTATAAAGTTAAGTACGTGTTGTGCAAGACTAACTTGCAGAATTTTCAATTGAGTTGATTTTTTTTTGGCAGAAAAGCAGAAAAAAGGTCCTAGGTAGAGGACAGTTTCTTCTGGCATTGCGGCCACGTCATCACTCACATCACCAATCACTCAGGAACTGTGTTAGTATTATTTGAAAGTAATGATACCAACACCTAAATGAGGCGCTTCTAGTGCTGGAAGAATCAGACACCTTTCTTTTCAATTTTGGGGTCGGAAGATGTCATATTGATATTTTTTGGCAGTAAGTAAGAGAACTTTGATTCTGAGCGAAAAAATTATATGTTGTGAAAAAACCGCTCAGCCTGTGTTAAGGCCGGTAATTATTTTTTAATTATAAGGTCGGAAACTTTTAATTATTTACTCACATCCTTATGTTTGCTCATTATTATTCTTCAATTTATATAACCAGTAAGTTTTGTAAGTAGATTTCTAAAGATTTCATGTACTTACTACTTCATGTAATTATTTTCATGATTAGATAAATAAAATCGTTATGTTATAATCGTCAAACAAAATTTCTCTGAGAAAGTGTAAAATATCTGTATTAATTGGTCGCAGAGTAGAGATAACATATTAAAATAGTATGTTTTTAAAATTACAAACAATTGAAAATGACAAAAAGTGGTGTAGGGAAACAGTGTAGGATGTGTGTTGGCTTATGCCATCAATCAGACCGCTCGTGTGCGAGATTAAAATAAACTGCAGCAGAATTGTCGACAGCGATGGCTTCCAATTCCCATTCAGCGCGAGAGTCGAATTGCTGCCGGATTTTCTTTTGGGAATTGAGGTTTAGCAATTTTTGTTTTTGTTACCATTTTGCACGTTACCGACGTATTATTTCGTTTTTGTTCGATTTTATGGTGCATAGTATTCAATAAGTAGTGTCAACACCAACTTGTATTTACTTAGTATGTCGTCTTATGATAATATGCATTATTTACTTACAGACTATGTGATTTGTAAAAATACGGTCGGTTGGGTATAAAAAAGCTTCCTTTGTAAAGACTCAGACCCAAAACCACGTATTGTTAAACATACTGGTATAGTTATTATGTATGCAGTCGCATTTTTGCTTTGAGGGAGAGTCGAAATCATGCTCATTTTAACTTAACTAGTATAATTGCGCTTAGAGTTGGGTATTTCCCGAGAAAATCTCAATCTCGAGATTCGGGATTTCCTGAAATTATGAAATTTTGAATTCCCGAGATTCGGGATTTCCAGAAAAGAATTCTCGAGATATCGAGAAATTTAAAAAAGAGCTGTAAAAATCCCAAAATCAGTGTAAAAACAGACAAATTCAAAAAAAATGTTTTTTTTATTTATGTGAAAAGATAAACAAAATAGAAGTAGGGAAACAAAAATATTTCAAAACATTACTTATTAAAATGGAATTTCAAAAAACACAGACTGACAATCGCGTACGCTTTTGATACACAAAATTCCATGATGTTGCAAAAATTGCGCTCATTTTGAGTCGACGCTTCATTGTGTTAAATGCCCCGATTAGTCTTTGAACGTTTTGTGTTTTCTGTTCACTTTTTTCATATAGAAAATCGTTTTTTCAATTAATATTTGATAATAATGAAATCCCGAATCCCGAGAAAAGATTCTCGAGATCCGGAATTTCAATTCTAGAGATTCGGGGTGGAAAATCTCGAAAATTTCTCGAGAATTCCTGTCGGGGAATTCACGAAACCCAACTCTATTTTCGCTTAACCGTAAAATTAACATGAGCTCAAATATAATCTATTTATTTTGTGTTTTTAATGAAATTTATTGTTAAGTTTATTTTTCTATTCAACGAATAATTCACAAGATTTAAGAATGTAACATTCTAATTATTGAACATACATATTTTTGAAAACACTTATGAGAACCAATAGAAACAAATATTTTTTTTTGAAAAAAGTGAGACACCCTGGAGGAATCGAACCTGCATCTCTCGGGTTTCGCGCCCGTGCACATATACCACTATGCTAAAGCCGCCATACTTATTGCGACAAATTTTAGCTAATAGCTGTCAATACTCTCTGAAGCGCTTTCCAAATTGAGCTACTATTGGCGATCGGCTTTTGTATTTGCAGATGATCCAGGTTCCTGCGGGGCGTCGTACTTTTTTGAAAAAAAAGAATTTTTCTGTCGCTTATATTATATTTTCTCAAAAGTGTTTTCAAAATTATGTATGAAATTTATTATGTTTTTAACGAATAAATAGGAATTGTATTTACTTAATTGGCGGCAGCCTTCAATCTACCCTAGGATAAGCAGATGACTGCAAGGGATGAAGAATCTTGGTCAGTCTTACCTTAGCACAGTGGTCGGCAAACTCATTAGTCAATAGAGCCAAATATCAACAGTACAACGATTGAGATTTCTTTTGAGAGCCAAACTTAAATTATTATATACGTAGGTAGTAAGTAGCTAAACTGCTAATTTACTTAATAAACTTTAGTTATAGTTTTAAGTCCTAATTAAATTATAGGTACGTACACTGAATAAAACTGAATATCATACGTAATAATGATCTTATTTATTAATAAAAATTAAATTGTAAGTTAGGTATCCATACAATTGAATCATGACAATGACTGACAAACTCAATGTGAATAATGGCCTTGCATATCCTTGTAAAGTTTGGGTAAGTCAGGTTCGTATGTTGTTGATTTAATTTTAAGCGCGATTCCAGGTTCTCATCGATAAATCGATTTCTCGATTGACTCTTGATTTCCTCTCTTGGAAATTGTTTTAGTAACCACAAAACTTGCAATATTAACATTGTTGAAAGATTTTATTCAGTACCTAATTAAATACAGAACATGATTTTTCTTGACTCTTCTCTTCAGCTGCTTTCTTCCTTGCATCATCGACAACATATTTAGTGCAAAATTACGAGTTTTTAGTTGTAGTATCTCTCTAAATTTGAATGCGCCAATTTTTCCCGACACATAAATACAGGTCGGTAAGCCATTTAAGTTTTGAACAAACGCGCAGTCTCGGTCTATTCAACATTACATTTACGGTTATCCTCTTCCATTTTCTTTGCTTCTTCTTTGTAGCCACGTCAAATATGGGAGAGAGCATCTGTGGCAGAGCCGCACTCAAGGGGCCAAAGAGCCGCATGCGGCTCGCGAGCCGCGGTTTGCCGATCACTGCCTTAGCAGATTAGAAATACTCCATTGGAATTATATTGATAGATATTTTAAAATATATCAATTGCACAATATACAGAATTGTCAATTACTATTGCAGTAATTGCAAAAACCAGGTTTGTTTGAAAATAAGTGATATTGGTTAAAAATGTTGTAATATAACACACATAAATGTAATAATGCTGCTAAAATTAAGAATAATATTGAAATTGGTGTGCCCGCGCTGTAAAGTGTAATTATTAATGCTTTCCAGTCGTCGATATAAATGATCCAATGTCTATCCTGAATACATAGAAATAATTTCAACTCACGGTGGATGTGGCGTTCAGAGTTGGCTCCATTTCCTGTTTAATTATTTCATTTAATGACTTTCGTCGAAACTTGATCAAATACTATTGATTGCTATTAACGGCTGTCCACTGGGACGGACTTGGATATAATTGTAGGCGGGTCCCAGAAGGCAGTTGGGTTAAATATTTACGGCCTGTTTTTAAAAAACAAGCTGATATAAATACATCTACTATTTATCTACTTTCTATTTGAATTCGCAGGTACTTAGGTATATACGTGTTTCCAATAATAGATAGGTTACAAAATATTTAAAGTGACCTAGTTATTTAATTATTTTCTACAAAGAATAATATAAATAGCTAATGAATTAGCAGGCCGTTAAAGAATCGCACCATCGTAACACTGGAGGCTTTCGAGATGTGGTTATATTGGCGTATGATGAGGATTTTCTGGAGTGATCACATTTTCAATGATGAGGTAGTGATACTAGCCAATAAGCCAAGATAACTTATAGCCACAATTAAGTGTAGAAAGCCTGAATTCGGCCAAGTTTTTCGAAATGAGTGGTTTGACTGACTACAGCTCAAAGTGCAGGGAAAGGTAGAGAGCAGCAAAAGCGTGGACAGGAGAAAATTATCTTGGTTACGCAACCTCCGTAATTGCTTTAATGCAGAGGGTTGGAGCGGGCCCGTTTTTGAGTTGCTCCGCTCCAGCTCCTCTCCGGGACCTACTACTTGCTCCAGCTCCGCTCCGGGTAAAAAGTTTTAATAGGTATTTTATGTATTCAAATTTAAAAAAATTAAAAAGCTAGGTAGTTTTGAAATAAGGTTTATTATTCGTCCTTTTCGTTATTAATTCTATTATACAGCAAATCGTCTTTCATTATCCACCTCTTCTGTCAAAAAAGTTAGGTTATTTATCACTCGGCAATGTGTTGCAAAGTGACAAATATAGTATTTTCATTGGATTTTAAGACGAAAATTTAATAAATAAAAAAACATCCGGAGCAGTGGAACACTACAAATTTTCGGTGCTCCGGCACCGCTCCTGCTCTGGGCAAAACCCATTGCTCCACTGCTCCGTGCTCCTGCTTCGAGCTCCGCTCCAACGCTCTGGTTTAATGTCATTGATAATCGGCGGGATGGATGTATTGCAATTTGGTCGCTTCAACTTCCGATATAAGTAGGCACCGAATGTAGAACTCATCTTATTTTACAATTGTGTAGGTGTAACGTACCTATCTACGATTTTACAATAAGTTAGATTTTTCTACATTATAGACGTAAAACAATTATGAACACATCGTAAAAACATCAAAAAAATGTCACCGGTGAAGGTTGTCTTTGCCGATTTTATTGATTGAATAAGATTTTGGCATTATTAGTAGTAAGAATTAAATACAAATATCAGACAAGTAAAGGTATGTATATATACCAGTATTATTGTCACCTCGCGATTTCACCAATTCACCCCTGACTCCGTACTCAATGTATCGAGCCACTCTTTTCAATTGCATTTTGACTACATATTTGATTTTCGTTACCCGCCATTAATCAACCACGTATGTACGTGAAAACTATTTACCTGTTTCACTGTCGGTATAATAAATTTGTACATACTCGTATGTAAATACTCGTTGAATCAAATATAATATTGAAATTCAACGAACGCAATCATTGTGTTTTTAATAATAACATTTTGAATAATAATTTGAATCTCTTTGATGATACTACTGATTGAAATTGTGTATCATATCATATTATATAAACTAACTACATAATATTATAATATTGTAGTAAAAAATCTTTATTTTACTTCTATAATAACAATATATAGGTACCTTTGATTAGTAAGTATGTAGCAGATGATATGATGGATTAAAAAATATCATTAACATATTTGCTATAAAATCTCATACATCGCTAAAATCGGCATAAAATACATATTTCATCATTTGACAAACTCCCTTTACGTGCATGTAATCGGTCCTAATCTAATGTTTTTAGTAAGTAAGTGATTTAATAATGTTTGGTTGACTTCATTACAGTGAAAACCAGGTTCACCCAGAAACGAAATGAGGGCTTCGATAACAAAACTAAAAAATACTTACCTACTTGTTTTTGATAATTATGTGTTTTAATACAAAAAAAACATGTTAAGTAATGACAAATCAATGGCCAATCTATCTGGATTCAACACTACAACTGGCATCTATCCTGCTTGGCCAAACATTTTTCATATTGAAAGATTTTGTTGTTTTTCCTATCAAAATCGCTGAAACAAGTTCCAGTCATATTATTAAATACCATTTGTTTATAACAACCTTCCAAACTATTCGAATATTCTTAAGAGCATACATAAGTGAAACGGCAAATACTTTTCAACTGTAGGTGGAACGAAATTTCGCAGTCGTCGCCAATCGGAGACTGACAGTCGAGGTGTGGGTACCAGGGACGGCTCTAGTAAAGGAGCAAAGTGTGCACTGCACTCCCATCATCGATTAAATAAAAATATATAATATACAACCCCCATGTATTCCGAAAAATGCGATATCGGAAACTTATACGAAATCAATCATTTTGAATTCCGCGCGTATTCGAACATGTGATTTCGACGCGCCAACGCCACCGTCTACCAATACACACGTAACTACACCAATGAGACGCGACCAATACACACATGCCTCCATCGGTGAGACATGCCAAGGAGCAAAATTCAAAGTGTACCTTGAATTTACACTATTTTTCACGCATACATTTAAAAATTTAGATCGACAAATGAGGCTAGTAGAATCAAAACCAACAAAGTTCTATAAGACTACATGAATCTTCGTTAGAAATGATGTTTTCCAAGTTAATTCTTCAGGAGGTTGCCTGTACCTAATGCCATAGCACACAAAGCTTAACTCGGCGTTCGGACAATAAAATCATACACTGGCCGATATAAATATTCCAACACAAGCGCTTAGGCCACGCGTCGAGATATAGTTGGAAGCCTAATTATTGATGACTAATGTCATGTCGATGCATGCAGTGCAAAAATAGAAACATACCTATTCCCGACTTATTTATCAAACGGTTAGTTTAGTAAGTTTAGTTCAACGTAAGCCGCTCCCGGTTTCACCGATTTCGCTGATATTATTATGCTAACGTTGGTGGATTAATTTTTTTATTTTCATTTTGAGATTACCCTATTACTATTAGTGTTTCAATAGGTAGGTATCTTAAATTTGATGTACACACAGTTCAGTTCAGCTTGTTAATTTGGTACTTAGGTGCATTATGATTTTAATCAGGTGGGTATTCCACAGAAAGGCTGTTATTGAGAATAAATAGGTACTTAGGTGTAGAATTGTAGACGTAGGTGGGTGGGTAGCTTTTAACAATTAATTAGCCTAGTGTTTGCCGCATTGAAGTAGGTACCTAGTTACATAGGACTTATAATATCTATTATCACGTTTATTTTGTACAGATAGGTAGGTAGGTATCTATTCAATAAGAAGGAACATGGAGCATAGGTACTGTCGTTGAATGAGAATTTTACAAGTGAAATTATTATTGTTCATCGTTATTTTAATTAGCGATTCACATCGAGACGGATGACAGTTTACATTGGCCGACATTATTAGCTCAGCCAAGTATTCATTCATTGAACGGTACCTACCTACCTATTTATAATTTTTCTTATTTGAAACGATAATGGGGCCCTATTTCGTGGTCGATTTGAGATTAGGTGGTACCTATTTTGATAGGTAAGTAAGTACGATAAAAAGGCCCCATTTTTTTGTGGTCATTTTGAGATTAGGTAGGTATCATTAACCTTATCATTAGGTAGGTAATTGTGTAGGTAGTATGTCGATAACTACCCACTGTCCTATAGTTTAATGGGAATTAATTTTCCGAGTCGAATTCATGAAGCAATTATTATTCACATCGGCGCATCATCTATTCTATAGGTGGGTAAGTATAAAGACTGCTTTTGGATCACAATAAGTGCTAATACTTCGATACAACCCTACCTTGGATAGCTGCCGTAGCGGCAGAATGTCATCAATGGGAATTTAGAGCTTAAATCGACGATTCAATTCAATAACGTCATCGTAGGTATCGTGAAAATGCATTCATTAAACGAAGTTGCGATTTTATATGACAGATCACAGCACTGTCGTGTCGCGGGAACGTTCTGCGATTTGAATCTGACATGGTGACACGAGCAGAAACGCCGACCTTCAGTTAGTGTTTGTGGCAGAGTATGGTTTAACGACATAACTATACAAATCTAGCCTTGTAGTCAATTCTACTTCTCAATAGCCATGCGACAACCTCACGACACGGTTCAGACAGGATATATAAGTCCCATGGTTCTAAACTATGGAAGAATCAAGAATGAAATGGTCAAAAAGACCATGAACAGGTAACCACTAGCGTAATCGTTTAGTATTAGGAAGTAAAATGTATGTTGTTAACCTTTTCTTTGTAAATGTAATAAAATTTTACGTAAAAAAATTTTCGCCTCCGAAAATCAAGAGTGCTCCAGTGTAATTGGAACGCTGTGACCACAGACCTCGAAATGTCACGTCGTGAAATATCAGCGCGATGTAAATTTTAATATAAATTTCCGGGAAATCTCCATTAAACTTAGAAAATAAGTTATGGAAGAGATTGTTTACGTAAAATTTAGCAAGTACATGCTTCAATAACTTTTATAGCAATAATGGAAATGTATGAAAATTGAAAAAGAAAATTGAATATTTATAAATTTATATACTGTATAATTATGAATAAAGAATTTTAATACTAATTTTATCAATACAAGATAGAAGCTAACTACTGTTATAAAAATACTGTAAACGCGTACCTATACTTATAGACGCGTAATTATAATTATAGATTTTGTTAATGCTATAACTTGCTGACTATAATGAATATTGTAAAAATAACAATTGGAAAAACTTAAGATTCTGGTATAGATGGGTTTCTACCCATAAATAATAATAAATCTTAATCGCATCTTGGGTAAATAAAAGAATTAAATACTGCAACTAAAAATACAAATTGGCGTGTGACCTTGAACTTTAACTGAATTCTGTCCGACTAGAATTTACGGCCCAGCTGTGCTGGCTCGCGAGGTAAAAATAGATTCAAGGTTACATCCATATTACTATATAAAAGTCACTATGCAAGATTAAATAAGTTAGTAACTGTTCGTGTATAACATCTTGTTAGGATTAAGCATTTATATATTTAAGTTGAAATGTTAAGTATAATATTATAGTATTTTCTCGTATTAATATTCGTCCGAAAAGTAAATATCGAATGAGAAAGTTTCTGCGGCTCCAAACAGTTTTATTAAAACTTAGTAAAATTCTATTGGCCTAAAAAGGCCGAGAGTGGTGGAAAGGACTAGTACATGGGTGTCAACCTTTCGTTTTGACATTTTAAATTTAAAGACTGCCATTCCCTTATTTAGTACCCGAATACTTATTCCGATACCTCGATGGAAAGCTAGAAACTTTCCCCTTCGTTTGAACACGAAAAATCATATAAAATCAACTATTTTGCTTACGTCATCCTAACTGCGCATTTAAGGGACATGTTCTAGAGGGTGCTTGAAACACCCCTATTGAGTCTTAATTTTGCGAAAATAAAGTAGAGTAAATTTAACCCGACTAAATTAGAAGATATCTCTATTAGAAAGTTGCCAGGAACGGGAGATATACGTAAATTCATCCCGTGAGAGAAAGATATAGATCTGCTATCCCTTACGGACTGTTTCCTGTTAAACCTCTATCCGAAGGGTATAAAAGGCGACCACTTTTCCCGTAAAATCATTAGTTTCTACACTCTTCACCAGCGATCTTCAGCAAGCAGCAGTCCTCACTGCTAAGTTGGGAGACATGGTTCTCAGTAAATTCGCGATACATACGTACCAGTAAGTCCCCTCCGGCGGGCAAAACGTAGCGCGAATATCTCGTATCTGTCGGTAGTGACGTCGGCCGCTAAAACGCAGCGCGAATAGCACGTATCTGCCGGTAGTGACGTACACGCGGAGTAATTTTATTTTTCATTACTCATCCTACGAGGTGACGTAATCGGGATAAATTACGCGATCGGATTTGTTTTATAAAAACAAATTAATAAACTCAGTCTGTAATAATAAATTTTACAAATCTTTTAGGGATTATAAAATAAATTTTTGAAACTTTATTAAGTAAACATAATCATAAAATAAATTTTAGTAAACAAATTCATAAACATAAAAACAAATTTTAGTAAATAAATTTGTAAACATTAAGCAAACCTTTTGTAAACAAGTCTGTAAACACAAATAAATATTTGTAAATACACTGTGAACATAAATAAACTTTATAAACAACAATAAAATAATTCTATTCTTTTATAAACCTAATACTGTGTGACCAAAGAATAATTTATATTTTCTTTCTTATGGGAAAATATTTCATGAATTAAAAATATCCAAAGAATATCGGCGTATACATTCTCTGAATTAGGTGTGACTTTTTGGGAACTCGTGAAAGATTTCACAGAGATCCTATAGTGAACAAATAAATAGTTTGCTGATACTTTAATGAGATTTAATTACGGGAACAATGACAGTTAACCTTATTGTGTGACCGTGAACTCTAGTACCTGAATAAATTCGGCACCACACCAGCTGAGAGTTTTATTCGGGAATTCAAAAGTTGTGATACTACAAAGGAGATCCACCTCTCCTAGTTCATCACTAGTCTCCTCAGTGACGGCCCGGTAGCATTATTGAGCTAGCCGTGAGCCGGGTCATGTCAATGGGCTGATTTTAAAGAAAATACCGAAGATATTAATTTTTTCCACTCAATATCGACGTTTCGGCTTAAATATGTTCAATAAGCATGTCACTCATGTTAAATGTGCCGAAATTCCTTCGTTGCAAAGTTTATATCATTTTTTGCAGTTCGACGTTTAACATAGGGGCAGATTGGCAATGCGCGGAGGTGACATTTATTTTTTATAACTTTTATTATAACTATCTTATTACTCGATGGACAACGCTAAAACTTTGGAACATGTAAATATGCATCGTCTGAAACATATCTACAATGCGGCCGCACGCAATGAATTTTTAAAAATCGGCGGTCACAGTTAGAGTTCCGTAAACAACGCGACCGAATTATGCCAAATTATCAGCTATGTTTCGCATTAATCATTTCAAAATCATACGTATATTTAAAATGTGTACTGAAGAGAGCTAGCCGCCTACCTAGCCGGCTGGCTTTATATTTTAGTAAATGAATTTTTTTAAATCGGGTAATTTAATACTAAATTATAAATAATGAATAATTATTATTAACGTGACAAATTTAAACTTAAAAATGAACTAATAGTCTTATACAGTAGAGAAGATTTCTACGTTACTGTTGGAGCATTATTGATACTTCAACTTTTCACTAATAGTAATTTACTGGAAGTATTTGGCAAAAGTGTTACCCTATTAAAAATAATTTGTACAATCCCGATGATTTCAGTGGGAAGTGAGCGTTGTTTCTCAACTTTAGAAAAGGTTAAGTCATTTTTGAGAAATACAATGACTCAAGACAGGCTAAATGCTCTTGCGATGTTAAGTATAGATGTTCGTCTTATCGACGTGTTTTCAAAATCGATGGAAGATGGACTTCTTGTATAAATAGGTGAGTTTTTTTTGCACTCCCTCATATTCTTGTCACCGGCCGCCACTGGTGGGTACGTCAATTTGTTTTCTGATGGCGTCGGAGGAATATATTCTTAAATCGTGTAAAGATGACTAAAAAACGTTCTGTATGTGCTTGAAAAAGAAAACATTAATGAATATACTATTATTATTACGAATATAATAATAAACATAACATTAAAAGGACGCATGTTGAATTTTTATGACAAATTATATTTCCTTCGGCTCGCGTCATTTGTCTAGTCGGCTGAAGTATAGCCTTATGACAAGGTTTTCTTCAACTTCTTTGAGCTGCGCCATCTGCATTGCTCTGTGTGCCAGTTTTTGATTATGATTATTTGATGGTTTATAATTAAAAAAAAATCATTTAACAAAAAACTCGTTAATATAATATGTAAGCATCGTTCATATTGTGATATCGCGAATATTGAGTTGATTGTTTTTTATCACCAGTTCAATTATGATTGATTGTTGACTGTGCTACGATAATCATTCAAACAGTGGGCGTATCACGACATCAATTATTTTGTCGACATCTATATCATCTAAATACTAACGCACCAATAAATTCTTTTTAATTGCTCAATATCTTTAATTCGGTACTATTAATGTTCGCTTTTTAAGCACTAACTTCTCTGTAATTAACCTTAGTTAATGCGAAACATCCCCTCATCTTGGTCTCATCTTGAACACTAACTATAAAAGCTAGTACGCCCGAGTGTACAAAGCTGTGCCAGCAGATCAGCCGATTTGGGTAATTAACTTGAATACTAATCAGTTTAATTACAGCTGTCCGATACATTAATGGCCATTTGGGTGATGTGTGCAACGGATCTAGAGATAGCGTAACAGATAATACAGACAATTTCTAGCTATTAATAAATTCACTGTAATTATTAATGTTTTATGTCTCGATTGGCTACCCTAAAAGCGGAAGAACCAAACAATTATATGGGGTACTTATATATAATATATATAACATACATCATTTTGAAAACACTTCTGGGAAAATATATTACCTATAACCAATAGAAAAAATCCCGCAGGATTCGAACCTGCATCTCTCGGGTATCGCGCCCACGCAAGTAAGTCACAGCAAAAAATCTTGGAGTGATCCGTGACGTCGGTTAGTAATTAAAGTAATACCTACTTTGATTTAAAATACAGCCGATCGCCAATAGTAGCTCAATTTGGAAAACGCTTCAGAGAGTATTAAAAGCCATTAGTTAAAATTTGTCGCAATTAAGTATGACTCCTTTAGCACAGTGTTCTATGTGCGTGGGCGCGAAACCCGAGATGCATCTCTCGGGTATCGCGCTCGATCGTTCGATTCCTGCGGGGTGTCTTACTTTTTTCAAAAAGATTTTTTCTATTGGTGATAATATATTTTCTCAGAAGTGTTTTCAAAATTATGTATGTTCGATAATTAGAATGTTACATTCTTAAATCTTGGAATTATTCGTTGAATAAAAAAAATAGTTATAATATTTATTTCTTATGATGTGCGTGGGGGGGGGGCGTATTATAATGAAACTATGGTAAGCATATTTTAATAAAGTATGTCAAAATTCAGTGCGTCCCCCAATTATGTTTAGCATACGTGACTCAGATTCAATTGGAATATTTTTTTTATTTATTTTAACATTTATTAGTTTGGCGGATTTTAAGACAGTTGAAGAAAATAAATAGAAAGAAGCGTCGATGGAACGTCCGGGATGGAAAAAGTTTATTAACTAGGCCGAACCCGCACGAAGGTTGTGGAGTTGATAATGGTGATGAATGATGATAGATGTGTAGAATTGTTAGCAATCGACAGCAATATTGTGATACTGTGTATCATGTTCTCTATGATGGCCTGTCATTGAAAGATAGGTACATTCGAGGTATAATTATTATTGTATCTATGTACTAAATATGTAGTTAATGGAGCCGGTATATAATGAAAAATAATGGTGTAATATAAGTTAAACAAATCGTCAACTAAATGTAAATTGGCTATATATATTCTCAGTGGCCAGATAATATCAGTACAGTTTTAAAAGGTTTTCAGTCCTTTTAACTATATGTATTATTCTACTCCGTGCCTTTTCATTCTCAGCAGTTAAGTAATCTCTTTTAATAATACATCCTGCCCTCTGCTATTAATGCTTAATAATGTGTTGGGTTAGAATAATGTTTGAAACTCGTTAATTTCAAAGTTATACTGAGTTAAATCGATATTGGAATGTCGGCTTCCATTACGCGCACAATAAATTTGGTTAGATAGTGCTTTCCCCTGTCGACTATTTTGTCAAATCAATCGTAAAATTGTGTAACGATCCCGTAGACACGTGAGGAGCGAGTTTCAAGGGTGAAATTTCGTGTTTACCTTTGACAGATGTCACCCAATAAATTATTGCTCCTCTGCCGGCGACAAACGGAAATTAAATCCAACAATGCGGCCGACACGCTGCTGAGCGATCCTGATTTATTTTTTCCAACAATGTTTCTGCCTGCGAACAGTTTTGGAAATGAATTAATTTCTCGTTTGTATAACGGATTGCGATATCCAAATATTCCGTTCAGATTACAAACGCAAATCAGTTTTGGGATTTGTCTGGTTTAGATGAATGGCACTGTTGATTTCTCAAGACAAAGCCGACGTCTATGTTGAGCTTTTGCGCTATTTGAATACATATTATAATTAGTATTTACTTTACCGTTGGCTTGTGATAGAAAGCTCATTTACTTTGCGTTTACTTAATTCCACTTCCACGAGATTGATTCCTACGATAACATGTTGTATGTTATAATATTTGATATTCTATTCATTGTTTTAAGATCATAAATATATAATAATCATTTTTGTGTACTGCTACCTTTAGCGGGTATTGACCACCTCCAGACTACATTCCGGACTAACCATTGACACCGCTTTTTCCCTCTCGACGCAGTCCAAGTTTTCTCGTATTCTATGCGTACATATCCCGAATATGTGGCCGATCCAACGCAGTCAGTATCTGCGTTTTCATATTCATTCCTGTAGTTTGATCACACATTCATAGTGATGGTGCGATCGCCCAAGCTTCAACCAATTACCACAAACCAACATACCGTGACACTCAATAAAGCATTGTGTGAAAGCTCAAATCAAATTGGTGCTTCAAAATGTTTGTGCCATGAGTATTATGCCGCAGGCTGAAAAAAAATCGACTTTAACGTTGTTTACATAGCCTGCTTCTTGAATCAGTGCAAGTGATTCTACTGTTGTCCTATTTATACCGAGTGTACCGCACCCTTGCTTTGAACCTTCGTGAAATGATATTTTAAATCCCATTCCAGCGCAAAGTGGATGTCTTCTTTTGCCTTAGCTGAAATTCCTTCCCTGCTTCAAAAGTCGGATAATTTTAAGGATTCACCCACTCCAAACAAACGAATTATTCAAAATAATAACACTAATGCCTGCAGAGAGCGAAATTATAAATATTTCAAGATATTTTTGAAATTGTATCGTGAGAATACCAAAAACGGTGATTTTAGACTTTTAGAGAATAATCGCTTGTTAATAATTTCATTATTAATAAATTTGTTTCATTCTTATCTCTCATTGGCATCTACGTAAATCATATTTAAATTGAATTGTTATTTTATCTTTGTTATTAAAAATAACCTTTCATAGAAAATTTCGCCGTTATTTAAGTATATTATGTAACCAGCGTAATTCGCTGTCATTACCAAAATGTCAACTCCTCAGATTTTTAATATTACGTCATTCTATTAAAAATGTGTAAAGAAAGGTGGGGTAGATCAGAATACAAGCCTAGTGCTTCTTTGTAGGCACCTCATGACAGATGATCGTGGTCAGGATAATTTGATTGGGACAGCCGTAATAAAAAGGCTTAGTTCTACCCCACTCGGCGTTCAGCGAAATGCAGAGTCCGTGGAATACCCGTGGCAATTTTAATTTGGTCAGTCTATTTGGAAGGAGTTCTTCCACGTCCTCTCCATCCTTCTACCTAACCAAATATAAGTTTTTCTAGACTGTGGGCTATATAACGAGAAAAAATGGAGAGTCCAGCTCGAGCCCGAAGTTCGCTGATGAATGTCAGTCGTTCAATAGACTCTTGAATACACTGAATAAATGCTGTATTGAGATAGATATAAAGTTCACTATCTTGACCGGAAGATCACAGGTAATGTTCCTCACTGACAACGGCAGTTTTGGTAATATAAGTAATTTTTGTGGGAAACTATTTCTGTTGCACTGAACACTATCATACTCCAATGTTAAACATGCACGAGATGATAGATAAATTCACCAATAGCGACTGAATCATGCGAGTGCTGTTGCAATATTTAATTATATCGTTTAACAGCGATGTAATTCTGTCCGGGCGGTGTATTGAATAAGAAGTTTGACTAATGAGGTCGTACACATATTTTAACATAAGTTCAATTCGCGCTTGGGCATCACTTTTGATTATTAAAATATCTATTTAATTGCATATTGTCTTTTTTTTTTTTTGAAGTAGAGTACATAATTATAATATTTTATGTTTGGTTTTTGTTATCAGTAAAATACTGATAATGAAAGAAAAATCATGTTCATGTCCCGTAAATATGGGATTTATTTCAGTTACCCACTACAGCTTACATTCTTTTAATAGTTACCTTCGCCACTACATCATACAACTCGGCATCAACAAACCGAAACCGGTTAATCAGGTAACCACGCGTTTCTAAGCGAACCGAAAACCGGGTAATTTTGCTAAATTTGTTTGCTACCCTATATTTAATTGATCGTTATTATTATTGCCTATAGCAAACCTCGCATAGTGGTCATTAAAAAACTCTTTTCGATTGAAAATGGAATTTCGTAATGAGGTGTCGTGTAAGTGGCTAAATTGGTAAAACACATTGGCTGGAATCCTATGGATGCAGGTTCGTCTACTGTCCGGCACTTTTTAGTGTTTTTCTACTACCTATGTATCCAAACGTTATCATTTAGGTATATAGGTACCAAAATATTTTAAAAAATTCTGACGGTATAAACCGGTTAACCGGTTAGTTATTTGTAGAAAAAAACCGCTAACCGGGTAGAGTATGATCGATTAATTGGGTTCCCTATTTCGCTATATTCGATATATAATAAATAATAATAAAAAGTATGCAGTGTAATGTCACGGCCGCACCTCGTGCACTTATCTATTCTCTTTATGAATTCATTCATTGGCTTTTTATTTTATAAACACTTTGTGTTCGGCTTTTATCTTCGCTCGGCGCCGTGCATCGGATATGAGGTCAATACATTCCTGTGTATGCATTACGTTGTTCGCAGAAGCTTTTATATTCAAGGCAGATGCCACAATCCGTGAACTAGTTACTTACTGTCGAAAAATAAAAGAACACACTTTCTGGTAGTACGCTACGTCTGCATTTGGACTCATCCAGTCGGAACATTGCATAAAAATGATCCTTTGTTTAGGAGCCATGTGGCTTATTACATTATTTTTACTTGGCTGCGGTTTTCAATCAATCTTATACCCCATCTCTCCCGTATAAAAGAGAAAAACATCACATATTTCTTTCTAAGAAAAATGATAAATATATTTGCAAAAAGTTGTAAATAATGAATTTTCCGGTAGATAACTATGTACTTGGTATTATATTATACAATAAATAATATATTCCCCATAAAATTTAATAAAGATCAGAAGCGTCCGCTTAGCAAAACGAACACGATTCCTTAGTTTCTCCATCAAAAATGATAAATTTTTCAATGTAGATATTTCCGCAGTTCAATCAAAGTTCCCTAAATTTTTTTAGAGATTATAAACTAATCTAAGTAGTATCTTATGTACAAAATTATGTGCTCAAAAATTCACATTGTTTACTATACATAGATAAATGAACTCGTCAAATTATTATGCCGCGGAAGAAAGTGCCTACATAACAATTGCACGATGTAATTATCCCATTTTGGTGGTACCTATTCCATTAAGTATATCTGGTAGGTATCGCATTTTATCAAGTCTTTGGGTATTATATAGGTACTATGTAATTTGTGCAACAATTTTCACAAATGTGAGGGCGCACACGTTAGCGGTTAGACTGAGGGACTATTGAGTTCATCATCCCACTGAAATCAATCTATACGAGTACATTTTTTACCTAATCTAAGTTCATGTATGTTTCTTTCTAAGTATATTATATAAATTGCCATTGCTCACAATGCTATAGAAGTAGATCGTTTGTGCATATGAGTGAAGTGTGAGGTTGTACGTTGACTCATCAATAATGACATTTCTCAATCACATACTTCTGTTTAATTTTTTTTTTTTAACCATATTGAAAATGTTACCGTTTTGAATGAAGCATTAGGTATCTGAAACATTACAGATAAAAGTTTTTAACAACTCATGCCAATGGTAATATTATAATATTATAATTGAAACGTAGGTCATGTATTTAATGATTACATGATGAGATTGTTTTACAAGGCGTTATGCATGGATTTTATTGAATAATTGGATTTCATTACATATCCTTTCTACTATAATTATAGTAATACTATAATTTTACGCCAAATATACCAACATACTATAATTTTAAAGGATTCAAGACGAAAAATGTTCCTGTACTATATATTTTTCAGAAATACTATAATTTTTACGCCTTTGTATACTATAATCAATCAGCATAGAAAAAGATGGCAACACTGTAGCCGTGTAGCGGATACTCTTATTGATAAGCTCATGCTTTTTCTAAGAAGTATATCTGTGAGATATATGGTAACATTGGTTTAAAAATAATGTCTCACGCACTGCGCCTCTGTTTATGTTTATACTCGAGCAGCGAGGGACACAGGACATAGGTGATGAAATTTAACGTCTCAAATTTATTTTATTAGTTTCCAACGTAAATAAATAAAGTGATAATGTTGGTTTTGTAGCTGGTGTCACAGTGGAGTTTTCAGAAATCGTTACAAAATTCCTGCGGCCAACTTTTACAACTCCAAATTTAACGATGTTTTCTCCCCTCTCTCCTACCATTGATGTGGATTATTTAATGTTTTAGTTAATTTTATCAGGTACATATTGCATTATATTAACTAGTTACATTTTACACATCTCAACAGGTTTTTGTTACTTTTCGTTATCAATTATCATTCAAGAAATACAGTAATATTATCACGCATATAAACTTCGATATTGGAATGGAAATGGCTGAAGCAGTGTTTGATTTTTTGCTGAATGTTTGTTACTTCCAGTTGTACCTACTCGGTTAGAACTAAACGTTGTATATTAAAGGTTTTCAATCTGACGGTATTACATAAACGGTAGTGAGTCTTGTCACCTTATAAAGACTATTTTACGAATACGCGTGTGAAGGATGCTGGCTATCGCTTTGTTAGAAATGTGAATATAAGACAGTGGACCATGCAGTCTCTTGTCACATCTAAAGTTAAGGTCACAGCGACGCTTCAATATAGTCGCAACTTGGCTTGCCTTTTACCGTCCACAGTGTCGGGTACCGTCATGGCCTGGGAAGATGCAGGAATGTAAGATACTGATAGGGATTCTTGGCTATCCTGCGTGGTCGTTATTCTCCTAAATGAAAAAGGTGTATTAAGAAGTATTTGAAAATGGCCGATAAGGTAGGCACACCCATGAACTGTATACGTTGCACAGTGATCTTTGAAATGGGACGTCTCCGTTGAACAGGGCCTCAGGTCTTAGAAACAAGGGAACCCAGATCAAAAAGTAGAAGAATGGTCGGAGGGAGAACTGTTTTGTCGTGGTTGGTTAGAGTGTATAGGAAAAAAGATGTGTGATTTGTAATTTTGAAGACGACAGTGATAGTTTCGTGGGAACTTTATCAGTTATAAGTACTTAGTTATTTCAAATATGTATATTTGTTGTATGTATTTTCCTCTCTGTGCTTAGTTTTAAATTTTTGTTCCGTATCTAGGGAGAGGCTCTTATTGTTTTTCATTTAACCTAATTTGCATAGTGTTTAGGTTGGCTCGTTTCCGCTGGAGAACAGATAAAAAATGTACGGTTACGACGACATTGTTGGTTTTAACAATAATGGTGGAACAAGCCTGAATATTTCGTTTCGTGAAGCGAACTGAGAGAACAGATAAACAAAACGCACAAATAATATTGACACAGTAGATACCTAATAATATTATGTAATATATAAGAATAGATTGTGAGAATAAGATATGGGAATAAATATTTTGTTTGTTTTGAACAAATTCAGTCCATTCCTTCACAGAGATTTAACAAAATACCTAAACGTTAAATTTAAATTGACTTATGGAATAACTAGGTAGATACGCATAATTTTAATTAATGGTCTACGTACTAAACGTCTTCAACTGTACCCAAAATAGATGGCGACAATTAGATTTTTTATTAATAAAAATATATATATATATATATTATCTGCATTTATAGTAGGTACCTACCTAATATATATTTTTCAGCATACCTAGTATTATGTAAAAAATATATCACAACATAGTATATTTACTCGACACGAATGCATTTATAATAAATAAAATTGCAAAGCGAAAAAAACACTCCTCATCTACGATATGACACAGTACGTGAATTTATCATAGATTTACATCTTAATAATTATTTAGTAAGTATTTCAATGAGCTAATTTTCATGTCGATTAGAAACTGTTTTTTCTCTCTTGAAATTTGTGTTTTTTTTTTAATCGTTCTTATTTTATATCAGGTACGTCCAACGCGTCGATCGCGGAAGGATTTTGGTCGATCGCACCGTCGATCTATTGTAGAAATTGAGTTGTGAAAGTGTGAACAGCGTATACATTCAGTTGTGGTAGGTATATGATTTCATTGAGATTTGGAAAGGGGGAGCATTAACCATTCCTATTTTTGTTTCCTTAACCAGCTTACAGTCGTTTTAAAATTAACTACGGAGAAGCCCACGTGGCTTCGTCGTATCACTCGCGGTCTGCCGAGATGTAAATCCCCGCGCTTTAAACTGAGGCGGAGTTTTCCTTTACTTTACCATCGCGCAGTGGGCTCTTTGTATAGTAAGAGCATACTTTTATAATACCTGCAATGATTGTCCAAAAGAAGATCAGGATCTTTAGTATTTCTTTGCGATGCTGAAAGATAAGTGTGTTGTTTAATTATTCTCAGCCAAATATAATATTTTTAATATTAATAGATACTACCGAAGGTACTTGATGGAATTTGAACTTAAATTCTAATGGATTTAAGTTTTGTACTATTCCATTTGAATCGTTTTTTGCGACCCGGGTTTCGCCTTTCGGCATCTTCATGCACTATGTGCACTCACCAAATGGTTTAAAGGTTTAGTGTGTACCTTTTGGTGAGTGCACATACTGCCTGAAGATGCCGAAAGGCGAAACCCGGGTCGCAAAAAACGGCTCAAATGGAATAGTACAAAAATCAAATCCATTACAATTTATAATATTTTTGTTGAAGTTGAAAAATAACAATGGGAGAGTATATGGTAGATCACTATCAGTTTTGGTACTGGATAGTAGATCGAAGCCTACTCGATGATGGACATTAATGCCAGTTATATAATAATTATGACGTTTTTAGGGAATGTAATACATAAGTTGGCAGGCATCGTGCTCATTTCGGTAATGAAATCATACATAGAATTTAATTAACTTTCAAGATGCGTTTTCTTTACGAATATAATATTGATCTGTCTTCCCCAAATGTCGATGAATATGAAATGAAAATCACGCTGTGCCGTATCCATTTATTCCCTTTCATTCATAAACATCCCTCGGAGTTATTTTTTTTTGCCAACAGCAATCATTAAAATTCACTTTGAATTTTTATTCAATTCCCGAGAAAAAAACAGCTTCCCCGCCGTCTTCATTTCTTTCTTTCAAATGAATTAAAACTTGGCCATAAATCAAATCACACCAAGAAATGTAAACATATTTGGCTTTCAAAAAACCATAGAATTTTTTGGCACTTTGTTTTTTACACTTCAGCATCTTTTTTCTATTTTAAAATAAAAAATACCCCTTATCAAAAACATCAGAAAGTACCTCGACCAAAATCCGGCATTTATGATGCCATTTTAGACCTGTTGAATCGCAATCTTTTAATCCTGTATTCTCAAGAATTTTTATATCAAAAGATTTCTTTCTTCTCTCCCAAGACATATACCGCCAAGGCGTTAGGAAAACTAATTCATGTTGATTTAAAAAAATATACATCACGTTATTTTCTTGTTATTACCTAGTTAATTAGTTAACTGTAATTTAATTTGGAAAATTACTAGGTGTCCCTTTTCACGTTATGTAGCTGCAGCCCGATTTCCTAACTATCGTCTGGTGCCACACGAGACGATAGTTAGGAAATCGGCCCCCTGATGTAGTGCTATTTATATGAGGTCAAACGTTGATTTTTGATGTTATAAATATATTCAGTATAACATTTCATTTAAGCGATTGTGATTGTGTGTATGGCGATCGCCGGGTTATTATTATGAATTTTCTAAAGCCATGGAAATAGCTTTAATTGGCTTTATTCACCCCCTTCTGAAGTTGTATGGGTATATGCCAAATGATTTTGTGAGTTAAATCGAATATTAAACATGCAATTAATATAAAATAAATCAATGTTACGTTATGAAATGATGCATCAGTTAGTTACATCGTTCGTGGATAGATTGCACACTTATGTATCTTTATTTTTTTTATTCAACGAATAATTCACAATATTTAAGAATGTAACATTCTTTTTATTGAACGTACATAATTTTAAAAATACGTCTGAGAAAATATATAACCAATAGAAAAAACTTTTTTGAAAAAAATACGACACCCAGCAGGATCGAACCTGCGTCCATCGGGTTTTGCGTTTAGTGTTTTCTAAATTAAATGTATCTTTAAAGTGTATGTCCTATACCTGGCCATATTCTAACAAATCGTTTATTATGCATATCATGCTCTTCCCTATTGCTATTTCTTGATGAAATTGTATGTTTCTATCTTAATTACCTACACTATTTGTTATAATTTTAAAATTATGTTTCATTTTATTAAAAGCAGGAGGGAATCAAATTTAAATATACTTATTCACGAAACTACACGAATATACCGTCAACTGATAATAATATGCTTGTAGCTTTAGTTTAGTAGGCACCTACTAGATATACAGTTTAGCAATGAGACATAACGCGAAGAATGAAATAAATCTAGCGACTTAGAAAAGTTGCACGTCTCTGTTGTTTCTTCTAGTAATTAAATAAGATTTACTCGCGTCGGAGTTATCAACAAAAAGCCATTATGTCTGACGGATTTAACGCATGCTACTGACTGTGGTAGCTTGATCTTAAAACCTGTGAAAAGTTCCCCCGCTTTATGTTGCGATAATGGCTCTAGAGATTTACGTCTGGGAATTGCACCCGGGGTTTTCTAGTCTCGCTCATAATAATTTCGAGGAATGCTTTAAAAATGTTCCTCCGTCCTTTGATGTGTTTTTGAGATTGCATATTTGGCGGACGTCAAAGTGTACCGAGAGGGTTCTGGCATCCCAAAAATCCGAGTCGCATTCCTCGTGTCTTTTGTTTCATAATATAATACGTTACGCAAGATGTGATCGTTTTGCATGTAAATGAAATATTAAAATATTCACATGGCATAGTACATAGTAATTACGTATAACTACACTACATACTAGTTTATTTTATTACAAGCAATAATATGCGTCACTATTTTCATGTATTTGAGTAGGTACTCACATAGGTTACTATCTACATTTGACATATTGTATTGTTGTAATGGATTTAAGTTTTATACTATTCCATATTCCGTACTCAAATGGAATTATACAAAACTTAAATCCATTAGAATTTAAATTCAAATTCCATCAAGTACCTTGGGTCGATAGTACTTATTAATATTATTATATAATTAATGGCGTACATTGTTTTAATTATTTAGAGCAGTGAGATTTTATTTTTTATCAGGACATGAACAATATTCACAACAGTGTAAACACAGCATTTTATCGGAGACTTGAAATGAAAAAAAATATTTATTATATCAACAGGCTTAACAATTTAGTAAAATTAAATATATAAGACATATATTATATTATCCACGGGTAACAAACATATTATACGTGGATAATATGCTATTTTCTCATTTTTTATGCATCGTTATGACAAGGCTTATTTTGATTATGGGAAAATACGATGGATAATATTATTAGTATTGGATTTTAAATTGTATAATGCTATTAAGCATATTATGCTAGTCATTACTGGTGCTATAACAAGTTTTTACTTTACCTCACAATTTTATTATTACTAGCTGAGCCAGCTGGCTCTCGCCAGTCTGTCTCGCTAGGTCTTGCAGACAGCTTTTCGTCATAATGACATAGTGTTGGATTTTAATATAATTGTAAAGTATGTATAGACGGCGCCATAGTTTTTCCTTCGGGATGGATTTTCATTCACGTCTGACAGTTTGACATCTCGCAGATTTGTCAGTTTTACGATTAGCATGTCGTCACTACCAATACAAATTTGGAGTCATATGCATAGTCTATTCTGGAGTCTGGCCTACACAATATCGTCTGACACCACTTCAGGCTGCTAGGCCTAGCAGAACAGCTGGCAATCGCCGATTGCTACCAATGACATTTTAATTTTAATGCAATATATGTATAGGTATGTGCATTTAAATATGATAAATAATTATACATCTCATTCATTCGAATATACAGCAATATTATGTGATTATCATAAAAAGCGATCCAATAGGTATATCCAAATATTAATCTCTTTCGGGTCTTCGGGAAAAAGGTTAACAGCAAAAAAAAAATTTAAACATTGTTTTGTTTCATTGTCCATAAAAAATAAATGCTTGCAGCCATAGAATAATATTTAAAAATCAAATTTTGAATTCAAAATTAACCTTAACCAATATAGTTTCCCGGTGCGGGACATTCATATAAATGTTGATAAATAATAAAGCAATACATATTATATCTGAGAGGAATAGACCAATTCTGATAAGAATAGGAATTTACAAAACCTAAAAATGTGGAATCAGCTTAAAGAGGCCTTAATCCAGCAGTGGATTGATACAAGTTGATGACGATAATGACGATATAAATGGGTAGGTATATAAAATCACAAATTTAAAAAAATACAGCAGTTTATATGACTAAGAAGAGTAGCATTAGGTTGGAATAACCTTCATCCAGCAGTAGATTGATCTTGGTTGATGATGATAATGACGATATTTGAATGGGTAAATATAATATCAGCAATTTTGATAAATATAGCAATTCATATGACCGACAGAAATACAAACAACTTAGAGAGGCCTTCATCCACCAGTGGATTGATTCAGGCTCATGATGATAATGGCAATATGAATAGATATAATATAATATCACCGATTTTGATAAATACAGCAATTCAAATGACATAAAAGAGTAGAATCAGGCTAGGGAAGCCTTTATCCAGCAGTGGATTGGTTCAGGTCGATGATAAGGACGATAGAAATAGGTATAATATCACAAATTCGTTAAACCTATAGTAGTAGAATCAGATTGCGGAACCCTTCATCCAGCAGTGGATTGATCGTGGTTGATGATGATGGCGATATGAATTTGTAGATAAATATAATATCACCGATTTTGATACATACAGCAATTCATATGACATAAAGGAGTATAACCAGGCTATGGGAGGCCTTTATCCAGCAGTGGATTGGTTCAGGTCGATGATAATAAGGATGATAGAAATAGGTATAATATCACAAATTCGTTAAACCGATAGTAGTAGAATCACGTTGCGAAACCCTTCATCCAGCAGTGGATTGATGATGATGATGATCAAATTCAAGACTGTCAAGAATACAATCAATGTAGAGAGGCCTTCATCCAGCAGTGGATTTATTGAGGCTCGTGATAATAATGGCATTATAAATATAGATAGGTAGATAGTATAATATCACTGATTTTGATAAATATAATAATTCATGTGTAAGTAAGGAGTAGATCTGAGGAGGCCTTCATCCAGCAGTGAATAGGTCCAAATTGATGATAAGGATGATAAAAATAGGTAGATATTATACAATATCACAAATTTTGTTAACTATAACAATTCGTATTAATTTCTTTCATTGTTTGCAATGGCAACTTAATATGACTAATTATTGTAATCTATGGAAAATAGTAGCCTAGGTAATTATTCAACAGCCACAAAGAAGTATTTAAAAAAAATCAAATTTGGAATTCTGACACGTCAAATGAACTTGTTTATATCACAAAATAAAACAATTGAAAATCAATCATCTATTATTTCAGTTTGACAGATAAATAGCAGGGACGTGGTTTTAGCTTATATTTTCGTAATAATTAGTGGGGAAATATCCATTTATTTCTTGTCGTACGCCAATGTGCCGCTTACAGATTTGAATAATTTTGTGGAATATTAATTTAGATATTTTGCAATATTGATTATATAAAAAGTATTAAACGACATTATAATCAATTTGAGGTACACGGACTGCAAGATGCGAAAATGTATGGTGACGGATATAAAACGCGATTTAAAAACGATAGTATCTGTGATTGTGTCGAGTTTTATCAGATTGTGCCCGATTCAAATGGAAGTAGATTCGGGACTCTAAAAATTGAAGTGAATTCCTTTAATAATCAACAAAACGGTGTTTAAATAAAAAAGTTGACGTATTTTCCAAAATTTCTTAGGATAATAATATATAGGAGATTCTCGATGAAAATCCATTATATTGAATTAAAAAATAAATAATAGTAATACATAATTTATTAACGATTTGGATAGGGTTTGTCCACGTAGATGGTAGACTGTAAACTCAAATAAAAATATTTTTTACAGTTTCATAACTTTAATGGTACAATAATTATTTACCATGTATAAACATATGTGTACTTATTTAATTAACCACTTTTATTTTATGTATGATCAATATTTTTATTTTGTTTTAAATTATGACAGCACTATTAGAAATTATAACATTATGTGTAAATGTTATTATATTAAAAATTAATAATCAACCAAACTATGACGACAGTAAAAAGATTTTTTATGCTACGATACTAAAACTATCCATTATAATGCATCCTCCCGTAGAAATGGAAATTTTATGTACACTGCGAGAATATTATGTGACATTGCATGCAGGTACTGAATAAAGTAGGCTGTATATATTTTAACTGAGTGTATGAAAATTATTTGATATTAATATGAGTAATAGTTATGTTTTGTTGGTAATTCAGTCAAATACATAGACATTTTGTAATCCAATTGTCTTTATTTGAAGATACATTAAAACAATGACAATTCGATTATATACCACTGTATTGGGATTATGGTGGGGAAAAACTAGGCAATGTGTGATTTTCTCTTTTGTGCAGATAGTCGCCCGGCACCCTGTTAACGTTGGTAGAAGTGACAACAATTTTCCACCCCGTTAGAAGTTGACAATGGGTCGTACTCAACGGAATGCACTTCTCTTATTATAGTCACTGCTGTTTAGTGTTCTTCGGAGAAACCAAACAACCACTATTTTCTTATTGAATACGAGAGTACTTTTATTGTGATGTTTTATAGCAATACCGTTGAATATAATATCACGAGTAAAACTTTATTCACTCAGTTAGTGTTACGAGCAAAGTTGCACTATTCCGAGTTTCATATACGTAGATACATTTTGAGATATTCTTTATACGTTAATGGTGTCGACTATTAATTGAAATGTGACAGTCCAAAATTAACTATGCCTAAAATAAGATTGTAATTGTTAGATAAACACATTTTTATAATTATCATTCACTTTGAGGGCGCAAAGACTCAGATACGTCGGTTACGTTGCTTGATGTGATGGATCTGAGGCTCTAGAAGGGGTGTAGGGAGGCGGAGTGTGTCCCTGACGAGTGAGCTCGAGATAGTGGTACCAGGGTGATATTTTTGCGTGATGACATTTCATAGATAATTCAAAATTTAATAGTAAATATTAAAACATCAATAAAATGTATTTATTTTAAATGACTTTTTAGGTCTTTAGAGCATTTTGAGGTTTGAGATAAAAAAAAAACACATAATTTCACACCACATTAAAGAGACGTGGGATTTTTTAATTCAAACTTATTTTAAGTGATACTATAATATGAACGCGATCCTCGATATATCATGAATCTAAGGATTGTTATTTGGAGCTAAGTACGTTTTAGGATGTCACTCTTCAGTCCATTTTGCTTAATATCTTTACTTTAGTACTTAATTAGTACTTAATCCAAATAATTGAACAATGAGTGTCAAGAGATGAGTAATATTGGTCACAAAAACAATTATTTTGAACGTGTACAAAATGCAGATAAATTTGAATATACGTTAAATTTCCATCGAGTACACCCTCAGTTTATATTATTAATTTTTGGTACTTACTGTTAGTATTAAACAACCTGGAACCTATCGATACAATATTGGATGGAGGCGCCTCCTTAGGTTTTTTCTTCTTCTTTCCATTCATCTCGGCCATGGTCTGATGCTACGTATTTTCGCAAAGCTTAATAATGTTTTCAATCCAACGGAATTTAGGGTGGCCCTTTTTGGATACTTTGTAATTTTCAAGTAATAGTGGATTACTGACATTGTCATGTTTGGATATTTTATATGATGTATTAATGAATATACTAAAATGGCGAGCGTTTTATCTTTTAAGTTACTAGTTTATGAGTATTTGCCGATCTCAAAGGTAACGCACTTCTTTTTTATACCGTTGCAATTTTTAATAATTGCTGATTCTGAATAATATAATATGTGAAGGGATGTGTTTGCAATGGTCTTCATTTTATTTTACCTACTCCGATATACATTTTTTACAACCTATCCTTGTTAGAAGTCTATTAATTAACCCGTCACATTGAGGACTTCCATCCACCTGGAGTGGAAATTTCATGTTGAAAGAGTGGGTAAGTTCATGTCCGGAAATTTGTACGTATTCAGTTCGCCGTATCACACTTCACCGTTAAATGTTGTACTTATCAGAAATATATGGTCGTATATTAAAGACAGTCCAACCTCTTTGGCAGTACTGACATAAAATTTATGTCTAAATAAAACACGGTTCTTGTCGGTTCACACTTTATAGGAAGCCAGCAGCAAACACATTTTGAAAATAGCCGATATACTGGATGATTTCTTAGGTTTGGTTAGGTTAGGTTTGGTTTTCATTTTTGAATTCACGAATTTTGCCAAAATCAGCTATGATAATTGAATTAATGTTCATATTGAATCTAATAAAATTGGAGACCGTATAGCATACGATAAGAAAGCTCACGGCGAACTGTGCCATGGTGAAATGTTTTACGTACCATTTACTCGTAACCGGATAAGTTTTAGTTGTGATTTTTCCAGACTAGTTCCGCTAATTATTTTGTTAATAAAATCTTTCAAACAATTTTTCCCGTTGCTAAGTTAAGTTATGCAAATTGCTGTTATTTCCTCGCAGTTTCCTCGCGGTATTTCTTTCTCCTTATCCGAGACAGTCTAAGTAGGCATTTGGGCTGCGCTGCTTAAAACGTGGTTTGTTTTCTTTTACGCTTTCCTGCGAAATATCTTGTTCGTTACCTTCGTCGTGGTTCCTCTCGGCGTTTGCTTACACTTTGTGCCCAGCGCTGTTATTGGCCTCCTGTCATTCCGCTCTTTTCGCTCGTTGTCTTTTATTATTTCTCTTTTGTCTTTTGCATAGCGAAGCGAAAATTTTTCAGCCAGTTTCTTTGTATTTCCCGGCCGCGTGTTTACTTTCCATGCCTTGACCGAAACGACCGCAGCTCAAATCCATCCAGTTGAGCGATGCCGAGGATTTACCTACCTTGTACGACTCAAACAGACACCTTCATTCCGGCCGGTCGTCCACTTCTTCAGTGAATGACTCCCAGCGCTTTCAAGACTTTCTGAATACAACCAAGCACTGAAGCAATCAAGTACAGAGTAAATACATTCATTGAAGAGAATATTGGTACATATTTATTATTATATACGAATACAATCTAATTTATATTTGTCATTGTTTCTTGACTTTCTACCAGTGCATGTTATTCTTTAACATCTCATCTGGGTCAACACGAGGGTAGATTAAAAACTTTTTGTAGGGATTTCTGAATTATTTCTATAAGCATAATATTTTATACATCTAATTTATATTAACGTAACCCTAACCCATGATGGCCGAGCATTACCGCGACGGGTTCGAACCCCGGATCTGGAAATTTCACATGTTGTTTATCAATGTGGATCAGAGTAGGTATGCACCTAATAGGTTGAGCGAATGGTTAACATCAATTTCTAGTGAAAACAAAAATCTGTTAATACGAAATCCACCCTGTGGATGGCCATACGATTATCTTAGGTTGGGACACGGTAAAACAAATTAACGTCTGAAATAGTTAGGTACCTACTTATATTATCGTTTTTTCTGTTGTGTATTAATATATTTTTTTGTATTAATTTACAGTGCCATTTTACTCGACGTAACTAGTCCTGATCTCTGTTCAATCGTATGGTTTAATTACCTACTATAATATATTTTTCAATATTATTAGTATAATATTTATATTCCTCACTCACGTTATAGAAATCGTGAAAAGTATCGTATTGCATTTTTCGCTCAAGCCACAACAAGTAACTAAGTATCCGTACTAAGAAGCAGTCTCGAAATAAGATATTTCGGTCTTTGGTATTGTTAGATGGGTATTCTCTGAGGCTTCCATTAAGGCATCACTTCTTCTGCGTCTCGTTAGCTTTCCCGATCCACCTTCTCGAGCTTTTCCTCCCTCGACGCGAAAAAAAAATGACTGCCTCGAATGTATTGTTATGCGAATTTTTGCATAATATTCTAATATTTAGGTAAGGCAGCCGGGAGCTTATTTTTAAAGGCTTGCCACATCATGCAAATACCTTTGTTATGTAAATAATAATTCGTAGTGTTAGATAATGTTTATAATCAGTCATTGTGATGGACATTTGGTATTTTGCATAACGAGGCTACTGTAGAATTTATTTTCTACGTCTAATATAAAAATAAATTCGGAAAATTCAAAAAATGGATTTCTAAATCCATTAGAATTTAAATTCAAAGTCCATCAAGTACCATCGGTCGATAGTATTAATATTATAAAAATAAATGTTTATACGTACAATAGCCACCCTTGTAATAGTTTTAATATTCATTATCCATTTATTTTCTCTTCTTCGTCTGCTCATGACCACTCTGGAACACTGCATGACTGAGTTATTTCGTCGTTTCCCTGCCTAGACTCTTCAGGCAGATACTAAAAGTTTTTCAATGTTTCATGTAATCGTTTTAAATTATAGGCGCATGGTTCTGTCTCTTTTCTCCGGCATACTAACCAGAAAAAAATAGCCTTTTTTCTAGCGCTTCTTCAGTCTTAGAATGTATATTTTACGAATGGTATTAAAGATAGTGTATGCAAGCTAAAAATCAATGGAACCTTTTTGGTTGTATATGGCTGAGAGAATGGGTGTTGAAGCGATCTTTAGCGAACAATCGAACTATACAACGGATGTACGTAGAAAGGTAATGTATATAGTATGGACTTTCACAATATCGAGATACCTTAATTCTTAATACAATTGGTTATGAGACTAGATTTTGATACATGCATTTTGTTGAAAAAACAGAAGAATTTTACCCAATCACCTGCATTCGAACCATGCACTGCGAGCTTTAACAACATATATTCTTGAATAATAACACGCTTCCACCATAAGGATTTCTTAGAAAAATACATAATACATAATATGTAGATATAATTTAAAAAAAAGTATTTTACCAGTTGCTGAGTTTTCCACTAAAATAATCAAAATTCCTAGGAATCGACTAAGGCTCATAATTATTGTGCGTTTTAGTTGATTTCTGTGTCTACCTATATATCGAAGTAGCGAATCGAAAAAGGATCGATGTTTTTGAGATGTGGTGTTAGTAATTGACTGCAAGATGCACTAAAAATTCTATCCTTAGCTGGTGACAAAATATAAACTCTTAACCATTTACCTGAGAATTCTCAAATTATTTCACCCCGTGGTCAAAGGGTAGGTGCTGATCATGATTGGCGGCGTAAATGGTTAGCGTGAAACACCCACACGGCAGGCCCATGCAGCAGTATCGTCACTGGTATCGGAAATTCGCTCAGCCGAGTCCGGGAAAACTGGAGAAGAATCGTGAGCAGAATACGAACTGCTTATGAAGACCATGATCAGCCATAATGAGACAACGTCTGAGAAGCCATACAAATTATACGAATGAATATATGTCTGAGCTCGATAATCACGTCGCTCTAGTAGTGGTGTCATAAATAATATGTACAACGTTTTTTAAAAAATACTGTATAAGAACCTACCTGTGTATTCTACCTGAATGCACGAGTTAGTATACAATTTTCTTCTGGGAAGTTTCGTTGCTTTGAAAAGTTTGATATTGGCTTCGGTGTCGCCAGGCTGCGAACTGCATTGCACTGAATACTGTTGCATAGATTTCCTGCAATTTCCTTCGAAATCGGGCAATAGCCGCTTTTATTACCTGCTACTGGGAAACATTTTTGGCACTC
The DNA here is from genome assembly GCF_057557595.1 of Rhyacophila brunnea. Classification (NCBI taxonomy): domain Eukaryota; kingdom Metazoa; phylum Arthropoda; class Insecta; order Trichoptera; family Rhyacophilidae; genus Rhyacophila; species Rhyacophila brunnea. The sequence goes on along the minus strand of NW_028232965.1, from coordinate 58,120,026 downwards.
ACTGTGTACAATTCTTTTACGGGTGACGATTATTTTCGTGAAATGGTGCTAGGCATTTTACCACTTTAAAACGGTTTCGACAATCGGCTTGGCAAATACTGTTTATATTATAGTTATATCATTTTTTAAGAGTTTTTAAGAGAACTCTCGTTTCAAATGCAATTTTACTATGATACATAGTATGCGGGCCAAAATTATGTTTAAATACTATACTATTGTAGTATTGTACGGTTGGAAACTCTGAAACGTCAGTATTACAGAGAAAGTCGATATGTGATTATTCGTTCAGATGTGAAGTAATATCCGATTTCGTAAACGAAAGGTAATAATATAAACCATGGCCCCCACATCCTGAAGCGGGCCCCCAGGCTAGGATCTTTGGCGGGCCCCCGACCCACCGCTATGGATAAAGGCAGGTATGACGCTCTACAGTAGCGTTTTCCAAATCGTGTAGGTACGCGGTAAAATTAATGTGTACCTAGGTATATTTACTGTTTTTTTTGTATATTTTAATATATCCATCTGAATTATGGAGTTGTACCGTACCACATACTTTTAAATAATAATATTATCGGAAGGAAAAAAGTGCCGCAGACGACTTTTTTTACTATTAATGCAAATATGTGATGTGTGTTTATATCACTTATCTGGTCGACTCGCCTCGCCGGGCCCCTCCTGAGCCCGCGCCCCCAGGCTAGAGCCCTGTCAGCCCCCCCCCCCTTGTGGGGGCCATGATATAAACTATCTCTCAAACTGTCTCAAAAAGGAAAAAGCCACAAAGCATAAGAATCTATCATTGTGGGATTGTATCATTGCCTTGGTCTGGAATATTTTTTTTCGAACAGCCTGCGGCGCTTCAGAATCACCGGTAACACTTTATTGTAACACTGATTTTAGCAATTCCAAAAATAATATGGCTATTTAAGTTTACTAGAAGTTCACTTTATATTAATACGAGTATGTCTATAGAACTGTTTAAATAGTCAGTTTACATGACACGGTTATGGACAAGTCGTTTTATCCTATTTTATTGATATTGAATTGAATAATTGGACTGGAAAGTTTTAGAGAATTTAATTATTGGAGGATGTAAATCATTTCATATTGATGTTATATTATTTTGTGAACGTTCACGGGATCCACCCCTGCTACTACGGTCTGGTTTTATTATTGTTAATGTGATTATTTTTGTTCGTCATTTTATTTTCCGTTATAATCCATAGTATAATATTATTATGTTGGGCATTTATTGGCCACAAAGTATAAACGCATAAATTTCCGTTACTGAATAAATACATATTTTAGTAATTATGGTAAATAGTCCGATATTAATTATTTTAAGTTTAAATTTGTGAAGAATCGGAATTATTATACACTGAATTACGTAGGTACACTATTTTTTCTTTTATTGTGTTAACTGTCAATTCATAGTGGAACTACATTGTATTATTGATTAATTTAATAAAACGCGAATTAAAAAAAAAATACTATTTAATAAATCTAGATCGGTTTCGTCCGCCTTAAAAATATTAGCAAGTTCAAGTAAGTTACAACAAAAAATCTTGGAGTGATCCCTGGCGTCGGTTGGTGATTAATGTAGTACCTTTGATTTAGAATACAAAAGCCGATCGCCAATAGTAGCTCAATTTAGAAAACACTTCAGAGGGTATTAAAAGCCAATTTGTCGCAATGAAGTATGACGCCTTTAGCATAGTGGTATATGTGCATGGGCGCAATACCCGAGACATGCATGTTAGATTCCTGCGGGGTGTCTTACTTTTTTCAAAAAGATTTTTTTTCTATTGGTTATATATTTTCTCAGAAGCGTTTTAAAAATTATGTATGTTCAATAATTAGAATGTTATAGGTATTCTTAAATATTGTGAATTATTCGTTGAATAAAAAAATAGTTAATTAAAAATCAAGAATACATTAGCTTTATAAGGAATAGCATATTGTTAAAACAAATAGTGTAGACTGTAGATACACCAGTGATGCTACCAGTTTTCTTTTTGTTCTTGAATGCATCACCATAATTATACTTACTTTTATAAGTGCGCTTATGAGGGGTTTTTTTTATAGCGGCCTATTGAGTATTAGCTGCATGGGTAGGTATAATGCGGAGCAGCTTGTCGTTAATTAATTGGGATTTATTTGTTGCATTCCCTCCCCGCGCAAACAGCTGATTCAATTCTCGCCGCCAAAGGCTCTTTGATGAGATGCCGACGCTGATGACTGTTGCATGGAATAAAACACCCCGAAGGAAATGCCATCACGCCCATCACAAAAAAAACTGGACATATCCATAGTGCGAGGAACTGATTGTAGTAAAATTAATACAATATTTCAAATTGACCAAAAAATAGTTTATATATAAAGTAATCGTTTATATCGGGTACGTCCTAATTCAATTAATGAAATACCATTTGGTATTATAGTTATATAAGGTATGTATATATATATATATATATATATATAACTATAATAATTTGTTTCTTTATATTGTTTTTAATCAGCCATCACTACAGCATTAAATTCTATCAATATGGTTTATCTGTATACCTCGAATTATCATTATTATTCGCTATAGCCTTGACAGAGATATATAAATAGTTTCGGTCTGTAGCTAAAAGATCTGATGGTCTCTTGGGAGGAGAGATTGAGTGACACAGAGCAGACTGTAGAGCTACGACCTTTAGATGTCTTGAAAAGGTCGATAAACTGAAATATACTCTGACATCTCGGATGATGATAGACCTCGGTAGAATTTATCAAGTTCTTCAATAAGATTCGAGAGTGAGGCTGTGAAACGAATCCTCACCCACACTCTGACTACTGATAATATGGCTGACAATAATATGGTTGCAATGGCGTTACGTAGGACAGCAGGCCATTGCTTAAGCCTCAATGACATTGAGCTACTTTACAAGCTGCTTGTTGGCGAATTTAAAAGCGGACGAGTCAGCTAGTGCGATTGTGATGATGACACACAAAACTTTCCACTCGCTCAGAAGCCAACAAGCTAGCGAGTTGAAACCGTCATTTTTGGTGCTATTTTGACAGGACGTATAGAGTAGATCATTTTTTTATCCGGAGGTCGCTACTATCGCTCTACTGCGCAGACGCAGTAGGCCCATACGCCAGCGTGTAGCGTGTTAAGTTGACCGGCTTTCAATTTTTCTCGGTAGATTGTTTACAATCTACTTGTTAGCTTGTTCTTTGATGATTACAAGCAGATTGTAAATTCTCTAACTAGCAACTTGTAAAGTAGCTCAATGTCATTGAGGCTTTAGGGAAATACAGGAAGGAAAGACAACGATACAAATATTGAGGGTAGGTTTTATTGTAAGAATATTTTTTGCATATGCGGTTTTGACATAGTATACCTACCTTCTCTAAACTTTTATGGCTATATAATCATAATATATTGTCAGATGTTTATTTTTTTAATCACATTTCGGTGCCGACAAGAAATAATAACATACATTCGGTAATACAAATCGTTACCTAGGGACGTCATCCTATGATTGTAATACTTACATAAATATATATATTTAAGTATTATATGTACATGTGTATGTTTACATTATCAATATAAGTATGTACCCATATTTTATTAAAATTATTTATGAATGAAATCACAATTGCCTTGTTATTAAAATGTTTTTAATCTATGCAAAACACTTCAAGATATAATCATATTGTTCCTTTAACTTTAACAGATATTTTATAGAAACACCATCACAGTTAATTCCTCTTAACATCGCTGTTTGCCTGCTCCGTAAGCACTCCACCATGCTTTTGTTAATAAGTACCTACCTACTAAAACCCCTTCGCGGTGTTTATTATTCCGAAATTTGTATTTGGGATTTTCGCGAAGTCCTCGATACGAGACAAAATGTTTTCATTGTTCGAGACGCCAATGCTATTTACAACATTGGAGCGGTGTAAACATTTAAGTATTTCGAGATGCTGAGCTATAAGAAACACCTGGCTTTCTAATCATTTCGTAGATACACTGATATATCGATTTGTATCACAATCTTGGTGCTTACAATATGTTGCATGATCGATGTGGACCTACCTACGTATACCTAACAGTGCTGTGTTGATTAGAAATTGAGAAAATATGTACATATTTATTCACACCGTTAACCTGAATCGGACATAGCTATGCAGAAAGTAGCCAGTCCACAAAAAAATAAAAAAATGAGATATGATATAGAATATAGATCATATGTGAGAAGGTTTTCCCTTCGTTCCGCTAAAAATGGCCAAGCCGAAATAAAATACTATTTACAATTTTACATACATTTTTAATATCATGTTGTTGCTAAAGTGCCATTATCTCAGCTCGATATTATTGTGGACTCGCTACATTCTGCAAAACTACTTTCAATTAGAGAATTAAGAAATATTAATTCCCGAGAAAACTAGTAGGTTTTTCTCGTTATTCAAAATGATCAAGAATTCTCGAAAAACTTCCGCTAAAAACTATAAAAATGCTCTACATTAACTTTTTATTTTTTCTAAATAGTCAACCAGTGTCTGGACTTTTTTAAAAATTTTATGAGCTAAAAACTTTTCTATTTCAGATTTAGATTCTAGGTTTTCTTAATTCGATAACTTTTCTCAAATTCTGGAAATATCCAAATTAAAAAAAAAATGTTATGAAACGAGATTTCTCTTCATTTTTTGAGAATCATCGATCACAACCCCCACCCCTACTTTAAATTAAATACATATTAAGTACCTACCCACTACTAACATTTAAACATATTCCTCGATTACTTACAAATTAAATACATAATTCTCAAGAATGTTACATTATTTATTGAACATACATTTCATTTCATGGCGCGGGTTCGAATACCGCTGGGCATTGTATTTTTTTAATTTTTTCTTATAGTGATTATGTATTTTTCTGAGGTGTTTTCAAATTATGTTCAATGAATTATAGATAATATTCATGTTTGTTACAGGTTTTATGTTTTTATCTTGTGACGTATTATATATTTGAGGATGTTATACACAATTTGCTTAAAGTTTTGTCTTACATCTGCTTTTGGCGTATAAAGACTATTGTCGAAAGTCAATCATTCATTAATCAAGTTTGTTAGATGTGTCGATTGATTTTAAATACGTAACACGTGTTACTTTATTGTGCGACATGTTTTAATAACGTGTCAGATTGAATATATCTGGATAGTTGCATGCATTAACTATAATCTTTAACTACCTAGTTTGAAAGGATTTCAGTGTAACGTGCCGGAGGGAACCAGATTATTGTATTATTTAAGTAACTTGTTGAGTTGATTAGTAGTATTTATTATTGACCAAAAAGCGTTGTTATTAATTATTTTTATGGCCTACTTATCGACGAGAGCGTTCTTGTAGGAAACCGAAATGAGAAATACTGCTCATGTTAAAAATCCATAGTTTACACTAGTTTACAGCATGGCCCGTTTCATTGCGAAAACACTGACTTCTGTAAGAAAACTTTCGCGGGCACAACTTCTGAGTGTACTTTCATGAATATTTAAAATATACGTACGCACAATGAATGCATATAATGTATTATCCATATACAAAATACGTGATATTGTTTGCGTAGCTAAGCGTATGTACATACGTTCATTATAAAGTGTCGGCGAACAAGCGTGCTCCCTTCACCCCCCACCCCCACCTCTCGCAGCGTGTACTAGAAAACTTTTTACTTTGGCGTTATTCTATAAAGCGATATGCTTGCGTCGACTCAGTGCAGTCCAAGGTCGTCATGATTTAATATTTATTTACATTTTGATGGTATACTGTAACACACGAGGAAAATGTGGGTCATCAGAATAAGGTGATGATAACTAACTTTAATAATTAAAGTTGGGGAATAGTTAACTCGCATGTGGAATAATAAACTGATTCTTGGCAACACTTAAAAACATTCGTTAACAAAACGTGTCGAAAGCAAAATATCATACTGTAATAATTATTGTTAACCACCCTGGCTATAAGTTTAGCTGCGTCGTTAATAAAAAAAACAATCTCTTCTTCGACATGTTTTCCGACTTACGTAGGTGGTCTAAATTTAAACTGTATTTGTTCATTGAATAATACACAATATTTAATTATGCGGCATTTTATTGAAAATATTTACACTTTATTGATTATATTAACACTATGCAATTGAGATCTTCCAAACTATGCAAAAAATATATTTCAGAGTTCAAAGCATATGTTAACGCGCATGTTTGAACATGTACCGTTTTAAAATATATATTTTCTTTATGTACATGTTTAAACACGCGCGTTAACATGATCTTCTCCCTACTTCATTTATCGTTTGTCAATTTATGTGCTACGGCCGTATCTTGTAGCTTAACCACTGGGGAATGCCAATAAAAATGGTATATTTCAAAAAAATACTACCTTATTCTTAGGTCAATAATTATTATAAAGCAAACATTATTCGTAGAATTTTTATCACATTTGAATGGTCAAAGACAAAGCTTATAATTAGTAACTTTAGAATTATCTTAAAATGTGTAAATTTTGCCCATTTTTTGAATAATAAAATGCCTAATTCTTGTCAAATTTGGGATTACAGAGATTATCAATATAATTTTTTATCGTAAATATTTCACTATAATAATGTCGACATAAATTTTACTAATGGTTTTATAAGTGCTTTTAAAATTAATAAATATAAAAAATCTTAACACCACTGCACATGGATGTACTGAAATATGACTATATTCTAAAACATTAGAGCGAGAGGTTCAAAAGAATACTATTTTATGTAATAAAAATACTTTATGCAGTCATCAACTGTTTAAAAGAAATCTAAATGATAATAAGGCTTCAAAATTATATAAATAGATTATTTACAACGTTTAAGGAATGTCCAGGGTTATGCTCTGAAAATAGTATAAAAGCTCCATTTTGACCTACGCTGAGCATATGGGCCGTTAAAGAATATGCTATTTTTATCATAAGAATATGCGTTTCAGTTCGTCACGTTAATGTAACGTGCTTTCAATATTTGAGAACAGTCGATGCGTTTTTTTTTTATTTGTGTTTTTTGGTGGTCAGGCCATAAACTACCTTGCTTTAGAACTTTGGTCCATAGCGATGGCTTTTATATGTCTATTTATTAATCTGTTCTGACGAGCAATCTCATCCAATCGCTTTCGTCTGATCTGTTTTACAAAGCTCGCGAGTGGTTGTTGTGTACGCCAATGCGCCCGGCATTGCAGGTCGCCCGCTCCGCTTCAGTTATGAATAGAAATCTTTCTATGGAGTTCTCTCCGGTTTTGTAAATACCGCAACGTTAAAAATCTATCCGCAAAGGGAAGTGCGCACCCTCCCCCCCTCCGCAGCTCGACTCCAGAGCTCTGTTTGAAATAAGTACAGCTTCTTTAGTCACACTGCACTGTTACGTATTGGATATTTTGTACTGAGAGATTGGAATCAAATGGGAGCTTTAACCAAGTATTTTCCCATTAAAAAAAACCTATTCTTAGTTACAGTCTATGTACTTATACATTGTAATTGAAAACCAGTCCGTTATTTTATGCGTTGTAAGCAATGATGTTACATCAATGGGTGTAAGTATAGACTTCCAAATGAGAATATCAATGTTTGGGTATGCTTGTCATGTTATTAGACACTACTACTCTTCTCCAACATCTTCTTGGCTACGCTTCTTCGCGCTGTTGTCTTCTAAATGGGAGGAGCTTGTTAGTTTATAATTTAAGTGCGGTTAAAAATGGGCGGAGCATGTTAGTTCACAGTTTTAACACGTATCCAAGAAGATGTTGCTGATGAGTAATTGATCGTGTGGTGTTGAGCATATACGTTTTTTTATATTATATAAATGTAATTCTTGAATTCTTCTATATGTTACGCTGAATGTGCAAAATTGACTATTACATGAAATTGGCAAAATTTTGCCTAATTCATGTAATAGTCAAGCCCGTTGCCTTATTCATTAATTAGGTAAATTATCTGCCAAGTGCGTGAATTCGGCAGTAATTTTTCTGCCTAGTTCTTGCATTGAAAAAATTAGATAGTAGCGTATAGTATATATTAAAGTATAGGTACATATAGAAAAATATTATACAGTCGTAAAATTTATTGTCAAGTTAAGAGATATCTTCCCACCGCAATCAGAATTGGTCTTTACTTTTTCTACCTAGTACTTTAATCATTCTATGGGTGTGGGAAATCTAGTTCCAGTTATTATTTATCCAGAATATCTCTAATCTTTGTTTGACGTGAGGTATGCATATTTTATGACATCCATATTGGTAAAGAAACATCTATATTAGATGCAATGGAGATGACACTTTCAATACCTATCTTTTTCTATAAGCTGTGATAAAAATGATTGGATAATGTGATCTACATTGAAGTTAATGGCCCCACCAAACCACAGCCGCCCCGCACCACACCCGTTCTTAATCGGGCGTATCACGAAACCCTACGTTTGGTGTGAAGCATCATTTTTATTTTTATGGCTGGGAAAGTCTCAGGAGCAGTTACCCAAATCTTGGGTAATGGCCATGCACTCAAATGTGCTTTGACTGAATTTGAATGACTTTAAGTTAAGGTACCCGTGGGAGAGATGAGCACATATAGGCAATATTAAAAATTATAGTAAGTAACAAATTAAAGCTAATACAAAACTGCCGAACATTCTAAGTGAAAAGATCTTCACGTTGACGCCGCTAATTTTCTAAATGCAATACAATTGGCCTTTGTGGCGACCAGGTCGGACGGTCCGATGGGCCCAACAGCTGGTTGAATCGACTTGAGCAGCTCTTCCCTTTCTGTACACATTTTAGGACATTCTCAGAGGATGTGGTTTGCATCCTGTATTTCTTCGCCTCATGGACATGTTGAGCGGGTAACAAGACCAAGCTCAAAGAGCCTGTTAGCAAAGCCACCATGTCCAGTTAAGAACTGACCGGTGTAATCATGAAGCACTGCTGGTTTTTGCATTATGTACGAGTAGTTCTGCCACCGGGGCGGGGCGAATTCAATATATTTCATTTTAAATATATAGTCTGATTCATCCCCGTGATTATCTTACGAAATGTATACACATATATAGTGCTGAACCAACACACCGTGGGCAAATAAAGAGAACACTCCATAATACGTATTCGAGAAACAGACCGCGGAAAAGTTTAACGGGTTGTCGGGCTGCGGGGTGAGGGGGCGGAGCTGTTGAAAAACGGAGGCTGGCTGGCTGGCTGGCTGGCTGGCGTGTTCGCCGCGACCATCTTGCGGCCTGCACTCACTTTGATTTCCTGCCGCAATTTTTATTTTTTTTTGCGGAAATAACGCGAAATTTACTTAATAAGCCGCTGCGAAAAATTGCCGAGTTGGCAGATTATTGAGAGAAATTATTATCTCCGCAGCGGAAGAAGCCAGCTTTCGTTTTTTTTTTACTTTTCGCCTTTCTTTAATACCGTCATCATTTTCTTCTTTAATTTGGAAAATTATTCGTGTAGGTACCTATATATTTTTTTTGGTTGAGTTTCAGAACAAATCGAATTCTATGTTAGTATTAATTTAACTTCATGTTTGAATAAAAAGTTTTTGTTTATTTAACGTTTAGGGTTTACCCATCACTCATAAACAAGGCGTAATTGAATCGCTTTAAAAAAGCTTGAAGTAGTTGTCAACACCAATTACTAAAAATGCTGAGTTAACAAAAACTTTGTTTTTGCTCAGTTGGCAGCTCGTCTGGGTAAAATTAAATATTTTGTATATAATATAGTCGTACTTTGTCTTGCTTAATTAATATTGTTTTGTCATTCTTGTTTGTTGTTTTTACAATTTTCCAACATTTGCGTGTTTTTTTTGTTTTTCACTAAAAATGTGTACTGATTTTGAAGTAAGTAGGTGGTGGTACTTTCATCTTTGATTAAAAAAATATGTCTGCGAAACTCGAACTCGATTAGAGAAAACGGCAAAAAATGAATCTAGTCTTATGATTTGCCTTTAATTTAACTTTTAACGTCAAATTATGCTCCATCCTATGCTTGCTTTATTTTTACTCAATATGGATTTTGATCACTCGTCTTCTCGGTACCTCAATTATCTTACAGAATTTTGCACGAGGTTTTACGAATTCATTTGTTCTTTACAAGCCATTTCATCAATCAGAATATTAAATTTATGAGATAAGTACGTAAAAAATTGATTCACAAAATATTCCAATACTTTTGTTCGTTTGCGTAGGCAGCTACCTAATCTAATAAAATTTCACTACACTGGAAAATGTCGATAAGTATTAAAAAAGTAATGTATACCCGAAATGGCGATTTTATTACCGTAGTCATCATCATCACCGCCTTGCCATGCTGACTAGGCTCCATTTTTACGAACATAAATTTCCGCAAAATAGCCATTAGTTTGAAAATTTAAACACCTCCTATCAAAATTGACGAGCTCAATGATTATGTCCTAACAAAATTATGCCTTTATCGCCTCCACTATTCCCGTTCTAGGTAATAGTATCAAAATGAAAACGAACATTTGAATTCAGTGATTTTTGTTATATTATAAAGATACTTAGTAAATAATAAGATATTAACCTCTGCTATAGAAAACTACGCTAGATGGAGCTTCATAACTTTAATGACAATACGTATGTCCTAGTTCTATATTATGGATGATATTTCTAGTCGGAGTGATGAATAAGTCTTTGGTTAAGTGTTTCACTGAAAATTTACGAAGTTCTGAAAAGTTAAAACTTGCGCGATCTGGTTTTAAGTGAGCAACAATGTTTTATCAGCGTTATGCATCTCACTCGGTCTATTTTTCAGTCTTTTTTCGTTTTATATTTAAAGTTTTTTCGTTTTATTATACGTTACATATTTTATGGAGCTTTTCACTCTAAAATTTAGAGTATTGCTTACATAAATGCATAGAATTTTATCAGTAGGTACCTACATATAAATATCATTGAAGTAATGTTTTGTTCTTTGTTTAATCCACATTTTGGGCGCCGTTATACTGTTACAAACTCTTGTATTATTTTGTGTAATTTAGTATAGGTAGGTACACCATTTGTAGTCGATATATATAAAATCATGGCAATAAAGGTCCTATGTAATAACATTCTGTTTCAGTTTGATTAATATGTATAATGTTTTCTACTAACAATAATTGGCAATTAACACCTTTAAAGTGGTCTTATGTAAATGAGCCAAATGGGGTGGTTTGTCGATGAACAATGAATTTAAATCCCAAATTGGCGTTACGTAGGCTGATCGGTTAATTCTCTTCCTAAACGATATAGTATTGTAGTGGGACGCGTTTATCTCTCTTAAATGGGTCTATTGTACCTATTTATAATTTACCTTGAAAATTACTCGTGACTGACTAATCATAGGTACCAACTTCGAATGGCGTCATCAACAGTAATGCCGGGAAATCCTAAAAAAGGAAATGGAAATGAATTAATCAAGAATACAATAATTATGCAGAGTATAATATATAAAATAAATGAATAAATGTTGGCCTATTGCGTCATGCGTCCCAGGTTCGAATCCTGTGTCTCGCAAGTACACATATTGTTTTTCAATTTGTGTATGAGTCGGAGTATGGAACTAATAGGTTGAGCAAGTGGCTGACAAAAATATCTCGTAAAAACAAAATCTGTCAATACAAACCTCCACTCTGTGGAGGTCCATATGATCCTATTAGGATCGGACATGGTCGGAATAGGAACGGGCGGATATAGAAAACATACTTAAATCAATCAGTAAACACAGTTTTGAAAAATCGCGTATAGTTGAGGGAACTATTAAAATGATTGAAAGAAAATACAGATAGTGTAAAAGAATGAAACTTCCGAGTATGCACCGGCAGAGTTAGATGGGTGTATCTACCTACAGGTCTTTTATCACACCTTTTATCCTTAATAAAAGTGATACTGCCATAAGAAACTAAGGCAAAAGAAAAGGAACTGATGAATATGAGCAATCAGATGGAATATATTACTGGATCACCTTTAGTATTGGGCTCAAGACTGGCAGAAAACAACAAAATCAGGGGGCTTAAGGGATCCTGCCGTGATCCAGATGCGATTGACAGCAATGAACTGAAACTTTGGTTGTTGTTTACAAAACTTAATTTCTATTTCACTTTTTCCTTTATTCGCTTTATACCGATGGGTTTAAATTATGACATACACACAAAAGCATACAATTGGGTAAGTACGGAAGTAAAACGACAGCCACCAAGCAAAATTACCCACTCCAAATATCATTTTTTTTTGTGCAACTAACAAACAACGTAGGTATAGATACAAATAGTATTGGTACGTACATAATCGTTCGGCAACATAAATTCGATGTTTTCCAAATAACAAACCTCATGAAGTAGAAATCTTGTTTTTAAAAAATGGTCCGACGTAACTTGTCCGTTTTATTTCACATATATCGCAATAAAATGGATTGTCAGTAAAACACGGCTGCACGAGATAGCCCGTCATCCATCAATATTGTTTTTGTGCGTCCGCCATTTTTCTTTTATTTTTATATACAACCATCATCAGAAGGGTTAACTTCAGCCCGATGACGTCATAAGTCAGTGGCGTGGTCTTTGGTTGCTGCCGGTGACAGGGAGGGGACATCCCTTGGCTTTTGGGGTCTGATTGATTACCCTGCGGTGTCCGCGTCAATATTGTTGCTATATATTTTCTTTTTCTCTTTTTGAGGGAGGCTTTTATTTTAACACTCTCAAAACGGTATTCTTTATTTCACCTCTCTGCGCAGTGATTTCGAAATGATAAATCGATTCTCTCTCCACTTCAGTATTTTAACGCCCATTGTGTAACCTAAACTCACTTCCGAAACATTTCCCTTGTTTTATATAGTTTATTGGTGTTGCTGAATTAAAACGTATTTTTTTTAATTATTTCATCAATATTTCATTGAATATTTCAATTATACAAATTATATTCCTACATAATATACCAACGTGTATGTAGTAATATCTTGACCTTATTTACTTAAAATTGCTTTAAAAACACTGAACAAAAAAACACTTGCGCATAAGATTCTACGTATATTGCTAAGTGCATTGTATTAATAGATTGTCAGTGAATTTGTCCAAAGTTCCCCTGTTGAATAATATGAAGCTCTACGGTGAAAGTCTCTTGCTAAGGACAACGGTGCAAATTAACATTACTGCCCCATGTGTACACAAGTAAAGCTACATTTCGCTAAACGGAATATTGGTTTCTGTTGCCTATTTAGTTTTTCCGACTCAATTAAGATGAAATCAGTCATACAACGAACAAAATAGTATCGCGAATGCACACTACTGAGAAGTAGGAAGAAGAAGGGCGAAGTGGTCACCTTGTCGCACACTTTCATTATTATATTGTATTTATTTCTTTCTTTCGTATGTGCATGCGCCATTCATAAATAAATAAATCTGTAAAGTAAGGTCTGCAAAGTTGAATCCTATATTGTGTCAATTTAATTTCGCTCATTGTAATTGAATAAACGACGTTTTATAGAAGTTTTCCCATTAAATATTATAATAAAAAATTAAACCTTTTGCAATAAAATGTCTCTTACCGAGGCCCGGTGAGGGGATCTGTCGTAAAAAAATTAAAAATGCAAATCCCTCCGTCTAAATCCTGAAAAATGGCACATCGGTTTTATTGCTTATTATAAATATCACATTTCATTCTGCGATGAAACCATTTTATGGATCGCTTTTATCTTCGCGTACGGAAATATTTCTCGACCATAAAAATAATAATGATGACATCGCATCAGAATAAAAATAAAATAAAAGTGAATCCGAAACGCTCGCTACCACTGTCATCGCGGCCCGAACGGACCACAGTTTTTCAATTTTCATTCAAACTCATTAGATTCTGGCTGGTTGTAAAATAATAAATGAAGTGAGACTGGCTTACTTTCATCGAAAAGCTATTTTTGTAATTATCTGAAACTGCGATGAAACTACCAATGAAAGGCATCGAAACATAAATATTATGAAAAAGAAAATGCCACGAATGCTTTTACTCCTATAGTTTCATTTTAAAACTTCATATAATAAATTTTATATTTATAAAGGATAGTAAAGACGATCGTAATACTTTTATTATTTTATGATGGTGATTTGATGAGGTATCTTGATAAGATGACATTATTATCTTAAATGTGAAATCGATCGCTCTTGTAGCAACAGTAACTCAGTTACAGACAGTCAGCCTCAAAATCGCACTCTTGGGCGGCATTCGGAGTACATGTCCCATCCATGTAAACCGCCTGATCGTGTTTACATTCGTTACCAAGTATTGGTGCATATGCTCACGACCTCGTGTGTTTGTACCATTGTAATTCTGAGACCATGTCTCGTAACTAACACGGACGCCTCGAACAATTGTATTTGAAAATAATATATATTTTTTTTCTTTCGACCATGTCCGATCCTAATAAGGTCATATTATGGCCCTCCACAGAGTGGAGGTTTGCCTTAACATATTTTGTTTTTTACGAGAAATCCATGTCAGCCACTTGCTCAACCGATTAGGTCCATACTCTGACTCATACGCAAATTGAAAAAACAATAAGTGTACTTGCCAGACCCAGGATTCAAACCAGGGACCCACAGCGTTATAGGCCGTCGCTTAAGCCGCACGGCATTATGAAATAACATGTGTTTGAAAAAAAATCGATTTTGAAATGTAAGGTAGTGCCTGCCAATTGAAACCACTTACAATAAATACAATATCTGATAAAATAACGTTTTTTTGTTTTATGTTATATTATATTTTGTATGTATAAATTATAAATTTATCATAACTTCTGGAGTAATTTTCGTAAAGTTTTTTGATAAATGAGTTATCGTCTATAGCGAGACAGTACCCTGAATGTTTCCCGCGCCTCCATCCTACTTCACGTCAATCTACATTGGTGAATATGGCGACTGATTCCCCGAACGCGGCCTCCGATCTCCTCGGGAGCCTGTCACAAGTGTTTTGCGTCGGTGTTCCTATCTTGCGATTTTCTTTCTGCGGGGGATGATTGACGCCTCGCCAACTAAAATGAGCGTCGGCTTGGGAAAGTCGCTACAGCTTTATAAAGTGGTGGAGGGCGCTTTATTAACTTTTGACGGGGACCCGGAAATGATTTCGCAAAAATATTTATCTTGCGACATGACAGCCGTAATGTTATGCATTTATGTACGTCGTACTGTGGATATTGAAAACAAGTTGTTTCATACTATATCTGATCAGAGTTCTTGTTATTTAAGCTTCTCCCTTTTCAACCTATAGTCGTCCACTGCTGGACATAAGTCTCTCCCAGTTCTCTCCACTGCGTCCTGTCCTGTGAATTCCTTATCCAACCCAGTCGAACGCCTCTTCTGATTTCACCCGCGTATCTAGTAGTAAGTAGGCGGTCTCCCAATACTTCGATGTTTAGTTATTAAATATACATTGTCTTGAAATCGGAGAATTTTCAATTGGCTATACAAATACTTGTGCTCTCCCCACTCCCACAACTCACTATTACACATGTTAAGTGGGAATAGCGAAATTTAGACGCACTTCAAAGTTATACCGGCCGTACCATAGGAGCATTACCGATCCATATAATTAGGGATTCCAATCCCGGGATCCCGAGCTATTTTCGATACCTATGAATCCCCGGATTGATAAACATAATCCCGGGATTTCGGGATTGATTCTTTTATCAATTTTTATGGAAAATAAAATAAAAGCGAAAATAAAACAGAAAAAATACTTTTAATAAAAAATAACTACATTAGAAATAAAGTTTGAATGAAGTTTGATTTATACCCATGTGTAGGTTGTCGATTCATTTTATTTTTTCATATGAATTATTAAAAATGAGAAAGATTGGAAAAAAACAATGCTTCGCACTTTTAACAAAGTAATTCTACCATGATATCATACGTTTTACGGCAGTTTCATATTTGGCTGACTAATTAGATTTATGATGCGGAAAGGCCATAAATACGCCATGATTATTTGCTTTACTATTTTAAATCTCGCTAATCCATTCATTATATCTTTACTATCAGAAACAGCAATCTCATATTAAATTCACATTATTATTTATATTACAATATTATTTACTCCATTAAACTTGTGTATTTCCAAGATTGAACGTATACAATATTAACAATAAATATCTTAAATAGTATAAATTATACTAGATTTATTTTTGACCGATTTTATCAATGTTATTTGTAAATATAAAAGTTTTATAATAACAATGGAAAAAATGCCAATCCCGGGACCAGTCTCGGGATCCCGGGATTGTCAAATTGTAATCCCGAAATCCCGGGATCAGAATTTTGGCTCGGGATTGGATTCCCTACATATAATGACTTGCTCTAGAATGCGCGTTTCCTATGGCGGTTTAGTTTATTATGGTTAAGCATTGATTATAAGAGATCCGCTCTCGATACGTCTGTTGGGAGTTTAACAATAAGTCATGATAGAAGTTTTCATAAATTAATGTAACGTATTAAAATCAAATATGTTTTTTTTTATAATATTTGATGTTAGAGTTTGATTTCAAATACGCGAAGTGTCTGAAATTATTTGACTTGGAGATTAATCAACAGTTAGCTTATAGTGATATAAGAGTTGAGTTTGCAAGTTTAAATTACACAGAAGCTTTCGGGATTAAGTCGCGTTAACGCGGCTTCCAGAAGCGACGCCGACAAAAGTTCTCTCCTGCTTTTGGACTTCTTGAGCTTTTTTCGCTATTTGAATACTTTCTCACTTGAAGCTGTGACTGTTTCGAACATGCCACGATTTTGTCCGACTGCTTCTCTGCATATGGTAGCTTTGAATTCTCTTTATCCGTCAATAATCTGATTGATTGCAGTTAGACTACTAAAACCAATACAATTATACATTTTTAGCTATACTAATTTTTATCTCGGTATCTATCATGCACTATATATAGATATATAAGTTCTCTGCGGCTTTAACTACGACTCGCTGTCATATATTTTCTTCTCTTCTGAGTGAGAATCCGTTGTTCAGGCCTTCTCTACAAAGTTTCTTCCTTCCCTAATGTCAGGCCATATATGAGCTTCTCGACATTCTTGAATACATCTGCAAGTCGAAACTCCACTCTGTGTCTCTGACATATTGGGCATTGTGTCACCAGTGTATGTAATGTCCTCTTGAAAGTCACATTCAATGCAGAGCTGCGAGTCGCTTGAGGACATCAAATACTTTGCCTATAGTGTGGTCTGATCTGGATCTAAATATCAGCTTGAGTTCAGTTCTGGTCGAAAGCGATTCGGCAAACCAGGGCACCGGACATGGGAAGGGTAGTGTGGTCTCTATCTCCCCTTGTTTAGGGATGTCGTGTGGTGGGAATATATCTACATACTTTGATAACTTTTCCTTATATATAGAATATTATTCAAAATCATTCATCATTAACAAATAAGAATAATA
This sequence comes from Rhyacophila brunnea, assembly GCF_057557595.1. Taxonomy (NCBI): domain Eukaryota; kingdom Metazoa; phylum Arthropoda; class Insecta; order Trichoptera; family Rhyacophilidae; genus Rhyacophila; species Rhyacophila brunnea. The sequence goes on along the minus strand of NW_028232965.1, from coordinate 58,102,547 downwards.
AAAAGTTTATTTTTATCACTTTTATTTGTATCAAGAAATAACGGCTAGATATCGTTTTCAAAAAGTAAAAAGTATAATACTTTAATTATTATTAAAAAGATTGCCATTTCAATTTTGTCACACTGTTGTCATGGAATGTCTGGCCTAGCCATGTAAATAGCGTCATAACAGCTTACATGCATAGGTATTAAAGTATTGTCAACTGGAGTTCCACCAAGTTTGTGCTATTCCAATTAAACAAATTAACAGGTCGTAACGATTTTATTCATTTCTGTTTTCACATGCAATATCATGATAATTAATCATATCGTTTAACGAAAGATAAAATAGTTTGATTTTTCTAAATTCATACGTTTATTATTTTAAGGCATTTATGCTTTTAGTTAACTATTTCTTTTATTCGATTATTGTTTTCAGAATTATGTATATTTATGCTTTCCGTCTAAATTCCTATTTTGTGTTTTTAGTGTGCCGTTTCTCACATTTAAATAAAAATATTATACATGTTATATATAAAAAATCGGTTATCTGTATACGCTATCGCTCTTTGTGAAATTGTTTTTGTATGGCATTAATTATGAAAATCGCAACAAAAGGTTTCCGTATTGTTTTAATTAACACTTTATCTGTTGCGGGCTACCAAAAGCACACTCCAATTATGAAGAGAAAGGCTTATCTCGTTCCATTTGTCGCTGTTTTACAACCTCGCCGCTTTGCGAGACTTTCCTGAGCTTTCCCCCTTCACATTTGTATTTATAATGCTTTTCCAATTACTTTCCATTGATCTTTCACTTTGATAATCATCTGTATCGAAATTAATTATAACAAAAGCGTAGAATTTTATCAAAATATTTATTATATACGTTTTGTTCAGTATGTATAACCTATATTTTAAAAAAAATAACGATAGACATTTGACTCGCGAATTTTCATTTTTCAAGCTTTAATTTTTGAAATCTATGACCTATTTTTGTCAAATGATTTGATATTACAACAAGATTCTAAGATCCACCGACGTCCGGTATTGTTTATTCGATACATTCGAGTCCTGTAGCTAGATACAATTCACATGATATTTTTCGTCTCATTCCAGAGCATCTATTGGAAAACCGCTTATTAACTCATTTAGTGCTGACACCGCGACTGGCGCGTTTGCGTTACCTGACCATTAGATATAATTAACATGATATCTAAATGTGGTAATTAAAAATTAATTAATAGGTCAACAGTGATTGTGTAAACGACCAACGCAAAATGGCCTGGATCCGTATCGGACTATAGAGCCGAAGGAATAAAAGTTATGCGGATTCCAGGAATTTCTCAAAGAAACGATCCTCGAGAGAATCAAAACCATCCATGATAGTAGAGATTGACATGCTCAGAAATGCGGATAGACAATTTTTCGGCTGAAAAAGATAATATCTAATTATTATGCAATTTTCATTTTTATTTACTACATCAATGTGTCTTACTTTCGGTTGTAATTTTATTTGTCTTTTAACGAAGCGTCGTGTCCAAGGATCTATCAGATCTTCGTTAATTTATGTCCCGAAAAATATTTATGTTAAATAGTTAGAATGCAAGATGTACGTATTTACGTTTGACTGTGCCATCATAGATAGCGGGAATTTTAAATTAGAGTTTATTCTAGTGTAAGCCAACGGAGCGGGTTGCATGTGTTTGACGTTATTAAACTAAAGTCGCGTTATCTGCGGTTTTCCGTATGACAGCTTTTCCGCTAAATTACTTTTATTTTGTTTTTGTGGTTTTCTTTTGTACGCCAACTTTATTGTTGTAACTAGATACATGATAAGATTCCATTCATATCGCTTCATGAACTATTACATCATTACTTTCTAGTAGGTACGAGTATACAATTTTTCATTTTAACGCTACCTTCTACATTAGCTATCATCAGCCGGGGTCGATCCACTTTTAGATGAAGGCTCCCCCCAGTTCATTCTATATTCGTTAGTCCCGACGCTGCTTAATAAGTTCGTCGATCCAGGAGGTGTTGGGTGTCTCTTTGGTCATTTATTGCACATTTGTATGGTTTGAAAATATATTGTATGCATAATGTACAGTATTTTCTAAATTACTTTTTACAACACATCTATATGTATATATATATAATATATTATTCAAGTACTTACCTATTTGTCGGTACGACATTGAATCATAGTTTGAAAAATTGTTAACTTCACTTTTGACTTGTGCAAAATTGTTAAAGCTCGACAAGTAGGCATTAGCCTGTCGAATAAAAAAAGTCGATTGCCACGAAGTATTGGGAAATGAGTCATTTTCATACATTATTAACTCCAATTATTAAACCAAATTATTTAAACAGAAGGTGTTAACTCCACTCTAATAAATTAATTCTAAAAAATGTGTATTTTGTCACGTGACATCAGTCTTCTCGATATCTACATACATTCTGTCGTGACATGCTAACAGTTAGTTTGAAATTACCTTTTAGTTACAACAATTAAATTAACCTTTCAATTACAACATACATTTTTTTGTTATGTTGATTCGTAGCATCCGCGGCTTTCTCTCTTTTACCCAAAATTGTGAAATGTGAGTTAACATAATATTTTGATAATATTATCTACTAATGTTTTTTGAAGTTTTATTGTAATTCAGCAACAATATACATTGGTAAATTCTAATATTAAATTGTGTCATCAAAATGAATTTTATTATCTTTGTTCAACACAACTAAATTCGGATCATGTGCCAAATATTGGATTAAATCCACCGAAAATATTGACAAAATTAAATTAACATATTGATTGGAGGACAGTTTGGCATTTCGCGAATATGTTACGTGCTCTTCGCTACATGTACGTCTTGCCTTGACACGAAGTTTAATAATATATCGTATTCTACATTTATATGCATATAACGATATAACTTTGATGTATCGATGGGTGGGTGGATGTAAAATATATATATTTTGTATTATTTGGTGAAACGTTCAACATAATATATTATATTAACTTATTTATGATGTGTCATGAATTGAACGCTCCTCTTTAAAGCTAGACATGTCAGCTTGTTCTTTTTAGCGTCTTCATAACCTCATCCCATACACCATCCCACTGTCATGTCGATTTTTCAGACAGGTATCGCTTTTTATACGAGTTTTCTTATCTGCATAAGAAAAAGCTGTATTGTTCCACCTATAACTACTGGTGTAGAAGGAGTCATTATTTTTCTAATGTCTGTAAAATATTCTGTCATATTACGATGTGTTTGCAATATATTATAATACCTATTTTGTTTTTATCATTGTTAAAGTCTGGTACATGCTGATTGATATACACCTTCAAATGCACGTGCAAATTTGTTTGAAACTCGATGAATGTCCATACAGTCATGTAAACATTCGTATTAAGTTAAATGTTGTTTGGACAGTTTGTTAAAACACCTTATTATTAACTACGCGTAGCTATTTTTGACCAAAGCGTAAACAATCACGAAAGCAACTTGTTTTTTGTCAGTGCATTCGTATATGTATTCCATCCGCGACGGAATACAAAAAAAACATGGGCATTTGTATAAAAAAAACATTTTATACGGTTTCTATACATTGTTCATCTATTTTCTAGACTTATAACGTGAGTTAACTGGAAGACATTTTAGGTGCCAAATCTGTACTTCACTCATTTTCTGAAAAATTTGACATACGGTTCTGAGGGATAAAGATATCTCTGATTCTCGTTTCTCGAAAATATTTAATTAGGTACATTTTAAGATTCCCCTTTATCGAGAAATCGTAAGATATTTTTATAAAGAACATTCGATGACCGTATTAACCAGTAACAACTAAAAAAAACGTAGTTTTGAGATAATCATATTTTAATATTTTGAATAGTTTACAATACGCAAGATTTGACAAGTTTTAAAAGGATACATGTCAGAATTTATCTATTCTAAATTGAAACGTATGGTCAATCGCCAGTTTTAAATGGAAACAATTCGAAATGGATCTGTACAAAACTGGTTTTGTTTGAAAGTTTGTAAAATTTCATATGGGTTTTTTGGCTCTCAAGGTATCTAAATTATTTTTTTCGAATTGTTTCTGTACAAAACCGACAAGAGCTCATTTTTACGAGTATTTTGATACCAATATCTCGAAATGTCGAATTTTTGACTTGTTACCGTTCAATACTGGGTCATCGAATTATCCGACATGAAAATAAATACTTTAATTTGCTGTGTTAGTTTGAAATCGATTTTAAGATAATATGCATAATGAAAACACGTATTGACGAATAGTGTATTGACAATTTATAAATAGCGATAAATTAAACAAAGATATATTTTGAGTTTAATTATTGTTCTAATTGTTCCTTGTGAGAATTTATAGAACAAAGCTTGTAGGGCTTTGCGCCTCACCGTTAACCTTTTCATCGGACGAACTTTAAATCCTTTTTGTCAGCCTATGAAAATGGCGAAAAAAAAGACAAAAAAAAAACCGTCGAGAAAAGTGGTGTAGTGAAATGTGAACACGATATAAAGTCACGCGTGACTCGCCTCCCAAAGCCTCCGATGATATCAAGTATCACTCTTATCGACAAACACGTCAATGGGTCGGTAGCTACCCTCACTCCACCCCTCACTCAATCCAAAAGGGAAATTCCAAAGAGTCAATTTGCAACCCCGCCGGGGAACTATTACGTGGCGGGCGCGATACCTAATAATAATAAGCATGCTTAGGATTAACTAAGTGTTAAGAAATAACTAACATTTACCCATGTAATTTAAAATAAAAATGTTTTATTACATTTTTTTTATTTACCTAAGACCGGTTCCTTCCTTATGAAGGTCACTATGGGACATTATAATTAATATAATTGTAGTGGTGTATAGTATCCTTCACATAACTTTGCCATTGTACACAGTGACAAGATTTGTGTGTACACGCACTCCGTATTAGTGTATTAGTAAGTGCCAGGCGCCTGATTGGCTGATTTCATAAAGAATTCAAAATAATTCAAAAAAATCTATTCCAAATTGCAAGGTTACGTGGAGGGTAGTATTTATACGACTAATATCTTTGATACGATCTACTATAGGTATACCATATTCCAAATAAATATATTCCAAAGCTATATAAATTTATGTTTAAAATAACACACAATATAATAAATATGACCTAGTCCATATCATTTAATTATGTCCAGAACGGTTTCGTTATTTAAAATGATATTTACAAATGATACAAGCAATACATTTTACAACTATTCAAACCAACAGTTTACTTAACGATGTTATTGCTTAACAAAACTATCTATTGTTTTAGTTCATTATAAACTTACCAAAATTATGAAATACATTGTTTTTATATAGGTATCATTAATAATTGTAACTAAACGAAGATGGTATATAAATAATATGTCTTCCATTCCTCGTGTGTCACCATCAGCTATATTTGATTTATTGACAACGTCCTAAGATCGAGCGTTTTGAATTCGTGGGCGGACGGTGTGGTGTGCCTGGCTTTGTGCTCGTCATCCGCAGTCAGCACTTCCTTAACCAGCTGCCTGAGACGCCCCATCCCATTCATCAGACAATGGCGCAGCATCGGTTCCACAAATGTAGGCGGATTTTATTTGCATGGCGATTGTACTGGGATAAACCCATCCAGGCCATGAACGCTACGCCGGTGCTTATTGCTGTGTGCTGTGTTATATTAAACAACTTATGATATTATGTGCAAGCCATAGAGGTATTAAATAAAGCAAGCTGCAAGTGCAAGCTAACCCGTTCGATAGTAATCAATTAAAAAATAATTCCACGGTTTATTTTCAACAAAAGAGTGCCGCATACCAATCATTTAAAAGGATTTTTAAAAGGAGACCAAATTGATTTTACATTCTAATTCTTAATTGTGTGAGATATTACTTCTAAAAATACCCTTTATACACTTTGTTCTGTTATAAAAATAACGTAACTCAATGGCCATTGTACATCATCCGCCATTTCATATATTTTTTTGCTCAAACTTAACCATGGAATTATCACGTGATTAGAATCAGCTTGTTGAAGTGGAACATCCATTACGTAGGTAACGTCATGTAAAAAATCGTTATTATAGCAATTGCATAATGTTTACAGTCAACTATTTTCAAATAAAATTAAGTTTTGTGAACTGGTCGTATTTTTGAAAAATTATTCATTGTAAAATCATTAATTAATAGCTTGCTACGTTATATATTCGGCCTTGAGATCGTTAAAATTCCTTCCCTCTAAGGAGTTCATTGTTTTCTTTTTTATGAAAAAAATACAAAATTTAATTAAGACTTACCTGCCAGGATTTTTAACACCCGAACAGTTAGCATTAAAAAATAATTAAAAGATTTTTTTAATAAATATGTATTTACGGTGGTCTATATTAATTAAATTATCTAATGAGAATATTTCAATTTAATCAAAGCGGATTTTTCGAAAGCTTTAGTTGTTTATCGTTGTATAGGTACAATGTAGATTAATATTTAGGATTTTTTTGTTTCAGAATTGCATCACTCACCAGGGCGTCATTGTAAGAGCCTGCATATTTAAGGTCAGTGGGTTATGTTTTGCCATATTTAAAAAAAATTAAAGATAAAGAAAAAAGAAAAAAGAAAAAAATGTTACTAAAGCCGTAATCGTATACTTTTTTACAACTATGAAATTCTCATTTGGACAGTATTGGTGAAATAGTTGTGTTCAAATTTATTTATGAAATATGGCTACATTATACGTAAACGTAAATGTGTTGTCTAATTTTTAAAACTAAGCGTATAAGAAAATATCAACGTGTCCAGTCGTTCTCGTTATTAAATTATGTGGGATAAGTAATATGCATTGTTTTATTTTAATTTTTATTGTTTTCCCACCTACAATCGGTAGTAGTACCGTTGAAGTGTGCTAATTAATTGATGGTGTCTCCAGTCTCCACTATCTCCTTTTGTATGTATGTATTAGTGAAGTATTCAACAATAATATTGTCATGTCGTTTTCACAGTTGTGATAATGATATACTAACTGACATAGCTATCAACTTAACTTAAATAATATATGAAATTGTGATTCAATGACATTACAATCATTATGTTTTGTTTTTAATATGGGTAAGTTCACTATTTTGTATGATGTGTGTTTTGGCCTTGACTAGTCAAGTCCATTTGAAGCGAACCCTTTTATTTAAATATTCAGTTCGGCCGGGAAAACGTTTTATTGAAATTTATATCAAGCAAAAATCAATCTTCAAAATTGTAAAAGCCCCCAAAAGGGAATATTTTCATTCCGCAATGTTAGAGATCAAACAAATTGCGAACATTGTGTGTGGTGGGTATTTGTTTTTGAGAAAGGTACGGCCGGATATTTGATACTCTCAATTTATGTCACAGGAATTCTGTCCTCTATCTTCGCTGTATCCCTTGTCAAGCGAACATTATCCTCGATTGTATTTATACTGACTATTTTATAGACCGGTTCGAAATGACATCATCTTTAAGATATTATCATATTTATATCCATTCTAAATAACACATTTCTTGTACAATGCAAAATGTTTCGACATTTTCTTTACCTTAATGCAGAACGCAGAACTAACTAACTTTACTAAGTACCTATCTGCCCATTTCTTTTTCTTTATCTCTGAGACATACCATATTATTTCAATATTCATTAAATATGTCATATATTCTCTTGAACATGGTTATAAATCATATTTCGAAGTGTTTTAAATAATATGTTTTTGTTAAACAACATTATGCTAAATGAAGGAAACATTTGCTTTAATGCAACTCAAGCCTAACTGATAAACTACAACTTATAGAATATATATATATATATATAGATTTATAGAACAACTAGAATAATATAATCTTTCTGCATAGTGAATGGGGTGATTCATTCAAGGTTTCATATTACAAGGTTTTTTTAGTTGAAATTGCACATAGTTTACTTTCGAACTGACGATTTTCATTTCTCTTTATTCAGAACTTGTGAAAGAAATTATAGTTACTTTCCTACGTAAATATCAAATTATATATGAACGTAGATATTATTTATAACTGTACATAGGTATATTGCAATAATACGAAAGGGTGATTGTGGTGCAATCGATAGTAATTTCACTAAACGCTAATTTGTATTATATAATTATATAAAAAAAGTATAACTATCATGATCAATTATTAAATTAATAAAGAAAAATAATAAAATACATAATTACAAATCTACTCTGATAGTATATAATATAATATGTATTACATAAAGGAATTTTAATTAGCTTCGTATTATTTAATTAACACATTATTTATCAATAATTTTTGTAAGCATCGAATTCGTATTCTATATCAGTGGATTTATACTCTATTCGTCTATTCTATACACAAGGCGGCTAAAAAGTGCTATGTTTTAACAGCCCCTCTATTGGTTGTGTTGACTTTTAGAGCGAGATAGATAGTTTTGACCGTTCGGACGGCTAACTTATTGTGACAATTATAATACTTCAATACATAAATATGATAAACTACCGTCGATAACCGCCGCCATGTTATTCTACACACCCTTATACACTGCTTACTCTTTTCTAGACCCACTGAACACATAATTTAATAACGATCACGGATTTAAGTGTCCAATTAGAAAGACAATGTTCACTATTTTTCGTCTATTTTACCTTTGAAATAAATGTCAATGCAACGTTGTATGTAACCATGTGAAAACTTCTACCTTACAAAATCGCCGGTCACACCACCGCCCGGAGAGAGCTCCCTCTGCCGAGCGAATTTTAAACTTTAACCTGCCAATAAAAGCCGAGTCCATTTTAAAGCGGCTTCCTCTAAAATACCACGTCCTTGTTTTATTCATGGCTCTTCAGCAGTCTTCAGACTGTTCTACTCTTTGTCTCTGGTCATCTCACATACGTTCGTACACACACATATATTACGTATTTCGTTTCATTGACTTTGTACGATTTAAATTTAAATTTATCCCTGCTACATCTGTACGCAATGTCGCAATCGCACAGTTGAAGTGACACATTCTTATTCAAATATTTCAACGAGATTATCGAAATTTAATATCTTAATTAATTTGTAAATATGTTTGACCAAACATTTATTGAGTTTTTTTAAATTTATCAATGAATTTAATTAATCTAAGCATTTTAAATTTTCTTAATACTCAAATCTTGATAAAAAGTCGTTTATACAATATATCGAATTGTTTATTACCCAATTTATAGTTTAATTAAAACGGGGGCCGGATTCGTTTACTTTAATTTAAACGAACACAGTTTATCCCAGTATATAGATATCATTGTATTATAATCCGCAAATATGGCTTAAATTTGCTATACTGCCCTGCTAAGTAAAAAGACAGTGTTTTGGTTTTGGTGAAATGAGAACCCAAGTTTTAAGCATACCCTTTCTTTTATAGTATGTAAAATTATTGGATTGTGTTGACGTAATCTCTAAATATACACTGTATATAGCTGTAACTGTATATAACACTGTCTTTTTACTTAGCAAGGCAGTATAGTAGTAAATTGAACAAATATGTTGCGCGTGTTATATTGTTTCTTTACTAGGCGACTTTCCCACTCATTGTTGTTTCCTGTCCAAATTATTGAACTTTGTTTGTAATGTGGTATATTTCTATGGTTTTATGTGAGATTTTAATGTCGTGCGTCCCTTGATCGAATCCCGAGTTTGGCAACTTCACATTTTGTTTTTCAACGAATGTTTGGACGATTAGTTTGACCGAGTGTAGTGCGAGGCTGGTTGGTTTGGAGGGTCCATGTTTGTGTTGATCTAGTGGCAAGCATCCATTTCTCTAAAAAACAAATCTGCTACTACAACCTCTACTCTGTGTAGGTCCGTATGACCCTCTTAGGATCGAACATCGTGATGTGTAATGAATTTATTTTAACGCAGATAGCATATTATAATGGTTTTTTTTAAATTATATAAATTCCAAAGTAATCCATGAAAAAGAAAATTTAGAAATTAAATATGGTACTGGGACCTAAATATCAATACAGAACCCAGCACAATTGACTGCCCAAGTATATTCACCATTATTTTTTGATGTTATCACATTTTTTTAACTTAAACATAATGGGGATATAATATTGTGATACGAGAATCGTACATCGATTCAATTTTAAACCTTAACTGGCTTTATAAAGAAAGATTTGAAGAATCACATTAAATCAAATAAAGCTTATCCGAAGGGTTTGTTTGTATCAAGAGAAACAACGACAAATAGTCAAAAAGAAAACTTGACCCTTTCGGTGGGGATGGCCTTTGTGTACACTGCATGCAAAGTTCGGGCGACGGCGAGGGTGGCATCTAGACACGTTTGTCAGTTAGTGTATGGCGCAGCGCAAACTTGTTAGTTTTTCGCAAAGTCTTAAACGATTTTCCTAGTTTTCCAGTCGGCGATGTATGAACAGGACGTCTTTCCGACTTCTATCATCAACTTATTTCCATAAACTACAATCTGTCTGCCACGCACAGGACGTCCCGTTTTTTATAAACCTTAGCTACCATAAAATAACCTGATACTTAGGATACTTTTTCATTTTGCAATATTATTGATTACCTACTCACTTTGTTTTATCAACACTCAATTATTGACGGGAAGATGTATATGTTTGAAATATGACAAACAAGTTCATAATATGTCAATAACGACTGTGCAAGTCTGTGGAGTAGGGAATCCAATCCCGACCCAAAATTTTGGTTTATTTTCATTTTTTTCGATAGTTAATTTAAAATTTTTATGTATACAAAAAACATTGATAAAATCCTTCAAATATTAATCTTTTATAATTTATACTATTTAAGTATCTATGGCCTTTCCGCTTCATTAATCTAATTAGTCAGCTAAATTTATGAAACTGTTGTAAAAAGTATGAGATCATATTGGAATCACTTTGTTAATAGTGCGAAGCATTGTTTTTTTCCAATCGTTCTCGTTTTTATTAATTTATGTGAAAAAATAAAATGACTGGCAACTTCAACAACATGCAACACATGGGTAATAAATCAAACTTCGTTTAAACTCAGTTTATTTCTAATGTAGCTATATGTTATTAAAAGTATTTTATCTATTATATTTATATTATTATATTTTATTTTCCAAAAAAATTGATAAAAAAAATCAATCCCGAAGTTTCGGGATTATGTTTACCTATCCCGGGATTCATAGGTATCGAAAACAGTTCGGGATCCCGGAATTCGGAATGCCGGGATTGGAATCCCTACTGTGGAGTTATCTAAAAATGACTGATCTTGATTCAGAATGCAAACGCGACACCGACGAAAAAAGAAAATATACTTAATTACATTTCATTTTTTTTCAATTCAAAGTAGTGAACATAAGTAAAATCTGTTTACATAAAAAATAAAATTTCTGACGAATCCGACCCCACACCTCTGGAATGTTGATTATTTAAGCGTTACGAGTTGAGTTGTGTTTTTGCAGTATAAATGAAAGTAAATATAATATGCCATTGAATAACTGAAACTGAAAAACTAGTTCCAAAAACAAAACTTATTGGGACTAAAAACAGAAAAAAGAAACTTTTCTTTATCGTACGATTACGATTTTGGAATAAATGAAATCATGATTCAAGCATAATATGTCCTTTTCAAATTGTTCGAGATAATAAGTAACGACCAGGATATCAGAAATTTCAATACCTATAAACACGACTAATTTAACACACATAATAATATATTATAAATGACTAGCTTATAGTAAATATTATACCATATTTTTATTTTAACGTGGAAAAAAATTATGACGTAAATTTTTATGTTCAAGTTATATATTATTTGATTGTGTTGCAACTGTCAATTCATTGTGGAAATGCATTGCATTATTAATTTTAATAAATCAAAAATTTTATCGTACTGATTCCACTTTTATTAAATAATTGGACCTCTTTCGTCCGCCTAAGAGGGACATTTGACATTTAAAAAATATACGTAGGTACGATAAAATTTGCGTTTTATTTAAACTAATAATTCAAGTTGTATAATATTTCGTTAAGTACAAATACATATAATTTTCCATAAAAGCACTATCCACTTAATCATAACACGTTTTTTTTGATATTTATAATATTCACTGTTTAACCTATGCGCATAGCTTGCCTCTTATGGAACATAATATATTTATCATACGTACTTCAATGTACCTTTCAAATTTGAATATTTTATAAGTTTTTAGTAGAGATCCAATTTCGGGACAACCTGGACACTCCGGCGACCGTCGTGGGGTGGATTTATCGACACTTTTTGTCCAAGCGAGTAACAAGGCAAACTTTGTTCATAGTTTACCCCCGTGTTATGTGTAGTGGGGTATTGTATTGGACTGAGCCGGCCGGGGTATCAACCCTCAGGTTAGCCTTCAATGCGTTTTGCATGAGATTATTGAAGGTTCTCTGAGGGTGCTTCGGATAAAGGGTCGGCACATCCTCTACGAACGCACGGACAATGGGTGAAATTAATACTTTTGTTCCGGTGACCGTCGGACCTAATAGGGTTGCATAAATCATATAATCGAGTACTTCTTCCTTGTTTTATATTACTAGTGTACTTACTATATATTTACAGTACCTACTATGTTATGTATTGTTGTGTAGGTACAGTGTGTATGCATATTTAAGAATTAATATTATACAGCTGTACACTTACCGCTTAACCGACATGATGTTGGAAATGAATAAATTATATGTAGCCTATTGTTTTCCTCTGGAAGGTTTCTAAATCATTATAATCCTACCGGAGAATGGAATATGAAAGCACTGTTTACATATTCTAACTATCCACCGTCATCAGAGGTTAGCGCGCTGTGTTGTCAGAGCGTCTTTTTGATAGATCACGGGTGCAAATTTCGCTCAATAGGTTGTTTGACCGATACTTAAACCGTGTTATCTATCGATACGGTACTGGTATCGATCGACAGATAACAAAGTTAAGATAAGTAAATTTCGATTGTTTTCTTCTGATTTTATACGAGTACTTCACACCTTGTGTAATTTTGTCTTAAAACACCATACAATTGGATTTTGTAAATATTTTTTTGGTTAAAGCTAAAAATGTCCTTTGATGTCTTTTGATAGGCACCTACTATACTTGCAAGTATACATGTTTTTTATCGATACATTTTTGTAGGTACTCAAATATATTATGCAAGCAATTATCTAGATCAGGGTTGGCGAACCTTTTTACGTACGCGTGCCAAAATTTCCCAAATATTATTTTTCTACTGTTTGACGTGCCGAGCAGTTTTTCGTGGGGAAAAAATAAAATAATAGTTTTTAAGAATGCTTTTAAAAAAGTTTAAAAATTACAATTGTGTTCTTGAGATTCTATTTTTCACCGTGTTTTTAGCCGAATGGATTTTTTTATTCTTTGAATATTTTTTTTTCCTTGTTTTCAAAAATTTCAAAGAGATAGTGGAATAAATGCCACGCTTTTTTCATATATTCCCCATTGCTGAACGGTTTTCCATTTTCAGCTATTATGTTCGAGGCAAAATAACAAGCAGCTGTTTAATTTGAATAAGTGCCGATAAATTTCATCAGGCTTATTGGTTGAATATTTTTGTCGCGGCGCGGCTTCCCCCGTTGCCTGATGAAGTCAGTGCAATAATATTTTGTGACGCATAAAGCTTAAGGACCGACCTATGCAATTATATATTTACATTAAACATAATGCTTATTCTTAAAGAGTATTTGCTTGCTATTTTTTATACAATGCGATCTGTCATTTATGCATGAATTTCGCAGTTTCCGTTTGCGCATCAATTGGGAAATATTATTGGTAAAAATAATATTAAAAACCGAAGAAAATTCGCACGGCTATGTCGTCATAATTTTTTACTATTATATATACTTACCATTGGCCTATAACGTCGTGGGTCCCAGGCTCGAATCCTGGGTCTGGCAAGTACACATATTGTTTTTCAATTTGTGTATGAGTCAGAGTATGGACCTAATAGGTTGAGCAAGTGGCTGACATCAATTTCTAGTAAAAACAAAAACTGTTAATACAAACCTCGACTCTGTGGAGGCCCATATGATTTTATTAGGATCGGACATGATCGGAAAAAAACCTACTTAAGAACATTTATTCGTAAAACCTTTTTGTTTTCTCTCTCTTCAAGATAAATTATTCTCGTTTCATAGGTTCGCCATCACTGCTAGGACCGATGCCCACGCGATGTTGAAAAGGGAGTTAAAAATACAATCCTTTGTAACGCATATTTGCTTGTTTACTTAGTAGTTTAATTTGTCCTCGAAATAGAGTACAAGATGCACAAAATAACTCGATGAAAATAAGCATAATGAACGTTTTCTGTCTGTAGTAAATACAAAAAAGCTTCGCGGATGCATCGTGACATCACGGCGTCACGACGCTTTAAACGATTTGTCAGACAGACGCCTCTCGAGATAAGTTCGACTCGCGTGATTCTATCTCGTTCGTCTGTTTCACTGTCAATATTTATTCGCGATATGCAACGCAAACCGGGTATATCTCAGGAGCCAAATTGAGGCGACAGTCGACACATTACCTACTTACTTCCATCGTCAACTTTGCATGCATGCGTTCGATCATTTTAACAGGGTGACTCGTTGCCAAATACTCGTGAGATCAGAAAGAGAGCGCCCGCTATGAGTCGAAATATCTACAACTACAAGAACCAAGAGCAATTTGTAGTGGTCGATTCATTATTGAAGTCTACACATTATAATTATTAATAACAGTTAATATAATTTGTATGTAAATTGCCCGATTTTAAATATATGTCTGCGTAGGCATCAACAATGAATTGACTACTGCAAATTGCTGTAATTTTCGGGAGTTCTTGTAGTACCTACAATCATGGTCCCCACAAAGGGGGGGCTGACAGGGGGCCCGGCGTGGTGGGTCGACCAGTTAAGTGAAAAAAACGCACCATAAATTTTCTCTAATAGTAAAAAGTCGCCTGCGGCGCTGTTTTCCTAGATGGAAGAATTAACATTTTAAAAATATGTGGCTGTGTGATGTAATTTGATGTGATATGTTAATTATTGATATAATTAAATGATAATTCACGTGTAGAATTTTATTTTATAATTAAGTACTTAATTTAAGTGTGTTTCCTGACTTACAAAATGGGTTTTTATCCAATATGGCGAGGGTTACATTTGACTTGGTTAGGTACCACAAAAGGACGTCGCGAGCAGTGTTTCATAATATTATGCTGAGTGCTGCCAACTCAATAAATCAACAGAATTTATTTAGAAATCGCTAAAAATATACTAATTATCCTTAACTCTGGGGTTCCATGAAAACCACTTGGGGAATACTATTATAGAAAATCACACTGCCTTAAACGTAAGCGATAGGTAGGGGGCCCGCTTCAGGATGTGAGGGCAATGCCTACAATTATTGTCCGCAGTTAAAATAATATATTTTAAATTTTGTATTTCGCCCACCGTGCCAATAAAGTTGTCGTCTTTTGAGTGTGAGAGTGTTTCTTTTTGAGAGTGTGTTTGCTTAAAGTAAACTATAAACAACTTAAAACGTAATCCAATTTATTATTTGATATTCTATCGAAAAGTGGAAAATATATCTGCAATAAATTAATACGTACATATAGTAAATTGAGCAGAACAAGACATTAGGATAGGGTTTGGAAGGTGGCGGGGATATTGTAATATAATATTATTATATTAGGTGTATATTATTATTATATATAAATGTATATAGGGGAGCAAGGGGGAATTGGAGCCTACTAAGGAAATTGTTGAAAAAAAGTCTTGAAATGAGTCCTTTGGTTACATAGTAATAATATTACTGCAATTGCCACTCAAAAATTCTATAACTAAGGTACAAAAAAAAACGTTTTCCCAAAAAAAACGTTTTCCCAAAAAACACATTTGGCTCCAATTACCCCACATGTAGGGTAATGAGAGCCAAAATTTACCAAATATGTAATAGGAGCTTCATATTTTAATATGCTTACAAACACTTATACACATTATAACAGACATAGGTACAATAAAATGTTAAATATTTACTAATGTAATTCAACAAAAATATGCTCTAGTACTAAAAATATCAAAATAATCACACGTCATGTTATGAAACTAAGCAAAAAACACAAATATAATCTTTCTGGTTTCAGAGGGCATTTTCCAACGAAGTCACCATCCAACCAGCCTTGAAAATCGTCAGCTTTCTATTTCTGGGCATCTGGAACAATTAAATATTTTCTACTAGTAAAAGAGGTGTAAAATTTATATAGGGGTAATGGGAGCCACCTAGGCTCCAATTACCCGAATGTCAACCACTTTGAAGGTTGATAAATAACGCAACCAAACCATTTTAAACCTTAAGGTGACGCATCAGTGAAACGCCAAATAATTTTCAACTGTACGCGCGACGAAATTTTGGACTCGCTGCCATTCAGTGAGAGAATGTTGACCCAGGAACACGTCACTTTGCTGCGTGATGGCGACGGGTCAATTAATTCTAAAATCGTGTAAAGATTACTAAAAACGTTACCCATTTACTTTAAAAAGAAAACATGTCAATGAATATATTATTATTGTTACTAATAGAACAATAAACAGAACATACAATGGACGTATGTTGGATTTATATGACAAATAATATTTCGTTTGACAGGCGTCATTTTCACCCGCCACCCGCAATCCGCGCATCGCCTAGCAACGATCTTTTTAGACCGTGCCTCAACTAATGCATGGCCTTAATTCTGAAACTACTAAACAAAAATACATGTATCTGGCTATACAATGGACACAAAATATGATAAAATAAGTAAAATTTTAAGTACTTACGTTGATGTTTATGTATTGTAAATTGATATAAGCACCTAGCCCAAAACACACTTCCACTCGCCACGCGCGTGCACGTGTCACTAAGCAGCCGACAGCGATCGACGGGCTTAGCCGACGATTGACGAAGATGTTTTGGCTATTTCCGAGTCATTTTAGTGTTAGATGGTACCTGTTTTGCAGTCGCTCCCATTACCCGCAAGCCCCCATTACCCCTTGCTCCCCTACTATTACATAATATATTTGTATATCTTACAAAAAATAATTACAAGATAAAAAGAACTTTTTATATACAACGTTTTTAAATTTCCTGTTGAATCATATAAACTTGACAATTCTATGTATTAATAATTTAGGACAAATAAGGCAATTGTCAACAAATCATTTTTTAGCTATTATGCAACAAACAAACAAACGAATATAGGAAACTTTGCTGGTTGCAATAACTTTTCATTATTATATTTTAAATTTTTGTAATCAAAATGTAACTGTTTGTTTCCATAATACATAAAATAAAATAAAAATAGAATACTGAAATGTCATTTTGATTTCCATAGTAACGCACGTAATTAATAATTTAGTTGCTAGGACCACCCCCTTAGCAACCAATAATAGTGGATTGGATTACGGATTTCTTCCGAAATAACTTTTCATACAAAACAGAATTAACTGAAATTGAATTCAATTCTACTTAAAGATGGCTAAAAGTATTAAAAGAAGCCATTGGCATCGTGTTCTGATATATTCTAAAAGTTTCAAATGTCTGGCTAGTCGGGAAGTTAGTTAAAAATCGATTGCAAGATTTGTACTGGACAAACAACCATCGGACAAACAAGAATACGAGCTAATAAAAACGTAATAAGTATAAGTAGCGTCAGGCTGTGTCTGTAAAATCCCTCTCGTGACACATGCCACCCCACGTTGAATATTAATTTGCAAATCCAATTTGACATAAGCACTTCTTTTGTTTCTCCTATAAATACTTGGCAACAAGTGCCAACCGCCCTGTAAGTATATCTCTCCACCTATTAGTTTGTTTGTTTGCCCGTCTGCCTGTCTGTCTGTCTGGCTGGCGACGATCTTTCACTGGAAGGGGAGTGTTTTCCGAGAAAATGTGACGTCACGCAAAGGAAGAGGGTGGGAAAGTTTCTTACAGCCGTCATGCGTCAGTCTTCGAACACACAAAATATATATTATCAGATTTTTATGAACTAGTTAGGTACACACAGTTCCATTAATATCGTAGACATTTTAGCTAGTTTTCAATTTTAACTACTTTACTTTGATGAATGACTTTCTTTTCTTATCTTTAATATATTTTCATTGTGTCCTTCGAAACGATTTCTAATCTTTGATTATTGTTAGTACATATTAGGATAAAATAATAAAATATGTCCCATCATAAGTTTCCCAACAAGCCAGGGCAGGCCCTAACCTCCTCCAAGAACTTTCTCCATCGCCTATCCTGGGCTAGTGTCCTCCAGGTGTCTGCACCGGCCGCTCTAGTATCTTTATTGACACCGTCCAACCACCGGAGTCTGGGCCTGCGAATCCACCTTCGACCGTCCTCTGCAGTTAAGCACTTTCCGTTTTTGCTACATGGCTCACCCACCGGAGCCTGCCATGTTTAACGAATGAGGATATACATTCTTCTTGGAAACGTTTGCAGAGCTCTAGGTTATGCCGAATACGCCATTATTGTCCTTCTTATATGTATATTATACCTAGCACCTTCCTTTTGAAGATACCGAGCGCACGCTCATCGTCCTTGATAAGAGTTCAACATTCGGGTCAGTATTGGTTGAATCAACGTCTTGTGTATCTGAATTTTTGTGTGATGGGTGAGGATGTGAGACTAAAATGCTGATTTTGTAGACCAAAGTAGCACCCGTTCGCTGCTTATGGTTTCCGTTTTATTTCTTCACTTATGATACTCTATTTGTTTAAAACAAAATTATCGACACACTAGAAGAGGTGGTCATTGATTCGGAGATCTGGAGAATATTTACTTGGTTGATCAGGATGGGTATAAGCATGGCCCCTACATCCTAAAGTGGGCCCCCAGGCCAGGATCTATGGCGGCCCCCCTACCTATGGCTAAGGTTAAGGGAAGTGTGAATTTTTACAGCTGTGTTCCCCAAGTGGTTTCCACGGAACCCCTGGGTTAAGGGTATTCAGTGAATTTTTACCGATTTTTAAATAAATCCCGTTGATTTATTGAGTTGTCGGCACTCAGCATATTATGAAGCACTGATCGCGACCTCATTTTGTGGTACCCAAATAACATGGAACCCTTCGCCATATATTCGCCAGGAAACACAAAATAATTATAAAATAAAATTCTACTCGTCAATTATCATTTAATCATATCAATCATCACAGCACATCAAATTACATCGCACATACACATATTATTGTAAATGTTACTAATTATCTAGGAAAATAGCGCCGCAGGCGACTTTTTTTACTATTAGAGCAAATTTGTGGTGTGTGTTTTTCTCATTCAACTGGTCGGCTTGCCACGCCGGGCCCCATCCAAGCCCGGGGCCCCAGGCTAGAGTTCTGTCAGCCCCCCCCTTGTGGGGGCCATGGGTATAAGTATACTTTGTTTCTGTTCCTTTATTCTTTAAGCTCATGTTTTCTACGGATGCTTCCAGAGCAGTAAAAGCTACTACTAGCATTTACATATCTGAATTTGGCAATTATCTCGTATGTCATCCGCATATGCAAGAATCTGTACTGGTTCATGAAGTATATTTATATTTGTCTTCACTTTTGAATTCCATTATCAAAGACCCATTCCAGTTTGTAAAATTCCTCCCATTTATTAAAATCTTTGTTATTACATCGTGATCTTAAATGTTTGCTAGAAATTCAGAAAAAAATGTTGAGAAAGAATGAAATGCTACATGATGTACCTACGTAAGTATTGACAATAAACATTGACAACTACCATAAAAATTTATTGTTATAGATTTTTATAAAAAAAAAAAAACAATATCATCCTAGAAACAACCGCCGTTATTTTTAATCAACATACTATGTATTTAAATCCAGGCATGGGCAGAAGGATGTCTAAAAACCAATCTTTTTACGTCATAATGTCTGTTTAAGTACCACTATAAGATTTCAAATGACCACGTCGGGGTCATCGCTTTTAAATGATAGCCAGTTACTCTATCTTAATATTCTTAGAAGATTACTATTTGGCTGTATGATTGGGTTTATTAACCGAAAACGGTTATGTTTATTTACGACAGTTATATATTGGTTATCTAACGCTTGGAAATTCAGTAGGTACACGATTTTTATATTATAATGGAATGTCATGGAATGGACAAGTGAATTTAGGGTTAGAATTGTATGTGATTCTTCTGGGAGTGCCAGGGAACAGTGCAAATAACTAGTGTACTGTCAGCTGCAGTGGGCATCTAACATTTTAAAACCTTTTCAGGTATTAATCCCCAGGAATCACGTCTTAGTCAAATTATATTCTTCATATTAATGTTATGGATGGAATCAAGTTTTCACTCTTTGTAGGCAATTTCAAATTATATGCGCTAATTCGGAATAGGTTGGATTTTTACATATTACAACATAATCTCAATTTAATTAGAATGTGGTCAATAAAAATGAAACTTGAATTCAATACTGTCAATAATTGTATCTGTAAGTATTGTCTTTACTAGGTTAAATATAATTAAATTGTCACAAACAGTTCGCTTAAGCGTCAATCGTGAAAAATCTTCGCATAATGTTTGACTTAACATTGTCTTTTGCTAATGCAATATAATTTTTTATCGTGAATATTTTACAAAAATTATCTCGTAATAAATTATACTAATGGTTTTATAAATGCGTTTCAAAATTAATAAATGTAAAAAATCTTAACACCACTGCACAGTTATGTACCGAAATATGACTATATTCTAAAACATTAGAGCGAGAGGTTTAAAAGAATACTATTTTATGTAACAAAAAAACTTTATGCAGTCATCAAATGTTTAAAATAACTAAAAATGATAATAAGGCTTCAAAATTATATAAATAGATTATCTACAACGTTTAAGGAGTGTCCAGGATCATGGTTTGAAAATACAATAAAAACTCAATTTTGACCTTCGACGAGCATGTCCCCCCTTAAGCCATTTAAGAATCCAAATATCTTTTTCACTATCATGAAGCTCGTATATCACTTCTGCTCTTGAAATATTTTTGCTGCTCTCACGTGGTATGGTTTCCAATCCCGAATTTCTATGCACCTGTCAATTACCTAAGTGGTCACAGTCGTTACATCATCTGAATCACCAGTGTTTCATCGTGTCAGGCGTATCAGGCACCAATGCCGAAGTCTGCTAGATTAATCGATGGCATTCTTTACTTTGCATTGATTGTATCTATTATTGTGACATGTATTTTTTTTATTTAGGTGTATGTCATGTTGTGAACATCTTGAAATAATAGTTTATTATGTTCATAAACAAAAAGGATCCCTACTACTACTATTTTGTACTTTTTTTGCACATGTAATCAACGATTATATTTTATAGTTGAAAAAATGAATACTTATAATAGTTGTACATACAATATTTATAGGCTATACAATTTTACGTTGGCTGTAATACATACAATAGAATATTTACGCATTGCATAGTTATCTCCTTGTGTATCTATAATAATATGTATACTGTCTTGTGTCAGAATTGGTATTTCTTTAGCGATGAAGTTAAAAGATAAAAGTTGAGAGTATGGCATTTGACTGCTCGACAAATAAAGCAATGCTAAGATGACGGTGTAGTCAGTAGTGTGATATCGAGGACAAATCAGAAAGGGTAAACCGCCATGTGTGTATGGTCTATTATGCGAATTTCGTCACGTCCCTGCGTCGCGCCGATGTAGGCGAGAACGGGGGAGTGTGTGCCATTTTCGTGAATACATTTCGCGGATAAAATCCCTCGCAATTTTTCGCAGCCCATAGTTGCTATTCGAGTAACAAACCGGCGCACCATAAATATTCAAATAAGGTCTTACACCTTATAAAATAGTTGTTACGCCAGCCAAGTCGCGGGCGGCGAGCGACGAATTCAAATCTTTATAAACCTTATTTCTTCTTCTTCCCGTCATCTCCCTGCCGCCCGCCTTTAAATTATTCAACTAAATGGAAAACATATTACAGCTGTTGCCTACAGTCTTCACGTTTTGCATATCATTCTTGTGACAAATTCAACTTTATAAATGCATTTTATTGATGATTTCCTATTTACGAGTAGTAAGTTATATGGTAGCTTACATTGCAACATGAAATATTATTTTATGAAGTTGCTGTACAAGCAAAAGAAACCTCTTATTTAATCATTTAAAAATATTAAAACAACTTCAACTCCTGACTCCTCTGTTTCGACAGAGTTTCAGTACATGGGTACAGAGGACACTTCATGTCATTAAAGATAAATGACGACAGAGCAAGTCAAGATTATTTTTATTTTCTAAAAGTCTTTCTTTAAGCACTGTGCATGTTGCTACATCAGTCTCGTGCAGCATCGCTTCGGGACAAGGAAGTGTGGCGCTAAAATATTTTCATTCTGACACGTTTATAGCGTCATGGAGGGCGGCCGTGCACAAACCGCGGCTGCATATACATGGCGGGTGGAGATGGGGAAACTCAAATCAGTCCATGTTCTCATCACGTTTCACTTGCTCTATATTACGAATCATACATCTGAAAATGCCATTTTGTTAAATATTTCATTTCGCCATGGAACGACGATAATATGTTTAGTGAAATTTCGTTAAGAAATGTGTTACTGATATGAAGGTAATAGTTTATCTAATAAATTTAGTTTACCCATAGCAAATACAAACTCTACGACGAAAATAATAATTATTTACTTCAATTTTGTATTATTGAATATCTAATCACTTAATTCTTCTTCTCTTTTGGAGCTCATCATCGCGTCCCATTTTTCTCAAACATCGGGAGCTTCTTCAGGTTTTTGTCCGGGTTACGTGTCAAACACTTACCGCAAGGAGGACACTGTGTTTGGAAAATTCATGTGCTGGTTTTATCAATCTTTGTTTGCATTTGGTATGTTTGCATATGTTCAAATAATACACTTACGGAGATGTAAACAATTTTCCTCGCCAGGATTCAAATGCATATAAAGGTATGTCACTCCGTTTGTGCGAATGCATTTCGCGAAATTCAGCTCGCGTGAGAAATGCACAACGTACGCGACCCGACATATTGCACAACGTTGCGAATGCAATGCGATGCAATGGAATGATGAACATCACTACATGGCCTTACGTTATATTTCGCGGCCCTAATATATTTATTATATTATACGCGATCCGAAATATGTCCGCGAAGAAATATATTGCATTTCGAACACAAGCTATATGTGAAAATAATTCAATTTTGAACGCCGTCAGTATGAGAAATGTCTGCATACTGTAAAGCAGCATTTTATATTTGGTTTATAAATCCAATATCGATACGATATATAATAATAAATAGTAGGTATTCGGATGTGTTGTTATCCCACGGTGGTGGTGACGCAGGATGTGATTGGAAAAACATGTACTTATGTAGTTTTTTCAATACATGATTGATCCGGTTGGACGAATGTCTACCAACCGTTCCTTGCGACGAATTTATGAATTCCATTACGAATATAATCAGTCATTACCACTATTAAGTATTATTATAGAACGCATAGGAACAGTAATAAAATAGTTAACTGTTTAAAGTGGGACGATGGGCTAAACGTAATTCTCTAATTCCGTGGGTCTTGGGGTCAAATCCTGGGGCTCTATAAAATTCAATGTATTTACACGTGTGCTTGAATTCACAGAACAGCTATTACCTACTCACAAAAAAATTGGTGTGTCTACTTATCTACGCGGGTTGTTCTTTTTCGTTACAAAACAAAAACAAAACTTGTGATAACCTAGATTCTTCGACTAGCTCTTAAATTACCTACTCAAGAAAAAGGACCGCTTATTGGAACGCCGTTGGTTTATTTCTATACACTTTAACTTATATTAGTAACTGACGTTTAATCGTTTGTTTACCTAAGGAATTGCAAATGGCCGACAATAATAAATTCGCTGCCTAGGCAACGGAACAATTCTAAACTATAATAATATTATACTGTATAATCGTCACGATTGCAGTAGCATACTGTGGCGTTAATCACAACAACGAACATCGGTGGTTCGAATACAATCGAGTGCGTTTTTTTTCGTGTGAAAAAACAAAATTATGTGTTACATGTCACACGCCAAAAATACACTCTGATCTGATTTCCCAAACGCGCCAAAAGAAGTATAACTTCAAAAAAATGTTAACATAACTTCTACCATCAAAAAGATATGTTCTGACTTGTTGTTTTTTTTATATTTTCGCCGTGGAAAATAATTATTTTAATGTCAAGCCTAAATGTGGTAGGTGGGTACATAGAATAAAAAAAATCGTGGTCAGTTTCTGTATAATTTACATGTTTTTACGTAATTTTGACATAGATTTTCCGCGATGCCTTTCGAAAGGTTGACTGTTCTGAGATTGCCATAAGGACGCTTTCTTTAATATTTTTTTCTGTGTCGGAAAACATTTTAACTATTATTTATTGCAGGAAATGGCACGAAACGTAATACACGGGGCAGTTAAAAAGGCAGTCGGTGAAGTATATTCCCCACTAATGTATTCAAAGATCTGTTCGTTAAGTGGGGCGACGAAGGCTGTGTTATTATCGCTGCCGACGTATAAACACCTAATTGACTCCGAACACGACATCCAAACTTCCACAGGCCTCACCTTATTACTGAATTCGGCTCTCTTAATTTTTCCACATACTTTTCTACCTCTTATTAAATCAAATCACATCCACTATTTCACGAAATTTTTACAGTTGTATAGCATGATCAAATCTTCCCCATTTAACTATACGATTATATTTAGAACTAAATTTGATTTTCAAAAATATATCACTATCAGCTATCATGATACGGACTACGTTAAGGCTATACTTCAGTTGAGGCATGGTCTAAAAAGATCGTGACTAGGCGATGCGCGGATTGTGGAAATGACGCGAGCCGAACTAAATATAATTTGTCATAAAAATTTAACATGCGTCCTTTTAATGTTATGTTTATTATTATATTCGTAATAATAGTATATTCATTGACATGTTTTCTTTTTCAAGTACATGCGGAACGTTTTTTAGTCAACTTTACACGATTTAAGAATATATTCCTCCGACGCCATCACAAAACATATTTACGTGCTCACACCTCGACTGTCAGTGTCCGATTGGCGACGACTGCTAAATTTCGTTATACATACTGTTGAAAATTATTTGCCGTTTTACTTATGTATGCTCTTAAACCAATATGACAATCTACTGTACAAAGAAAATGCTCTAAAGTATTTTTTTCAATGTCCGGTTCCGTCGGTAAAGATATTTTAAACAGCCAAAAAAAGTAATTAGTAGTACTATCGATGGACTGAAGGCATTCGGAGGAGGGGTGGAATTTGAATTTGAATTCAAATTCTAATTGATTTATGTTGTCGGATTTCAGGCACTGTACACATTGACATAATATGCTATCAGTTGATGATATCTTCACTGATACAACCCGTCATGGATTTAAAAAATAACAGATGCGGAAGAAGTACAGAAAAAAATGTAATATAAATATATCTAAGTAGGTACCTATGTACATATTTCATTTAGTGTACCTATCTACTTATATGTAAATAAAATTATGTAAAAGAATAAATTATACGGAAAATCAATTAAAATGTACGGTTTCATTATTTAAATAAGAAACTCGAAAAGAGAAAGAGGTTCACAGGCGATTGCCATTTCTAATATAAATAATTTAAATGATTCAGTCATAATCTCGATTGATTTTAATTTAGTTCACATTGGTAATATTATGTTTAATGAATAACATAAAAAAATATCACAGCAATCATAAAAAAACGAGAACATGAATGACGTCAAAAGTTGTTATAATAGTGTCATATTGGAGCCACATATTATTTAATATATAACAGATATCTACAGAATTATCTCAAATTAGCAGCAGTACTGCAATTACAAATAAGTATTATTTGTAAATATACAATTTTTGTATAACCAGTTCACAGTTAATAATGTTGTCTTCTGAAATAGCCGCTCATTTATAAGGCAGCCTCGGACATTTTTATCTTGTTTCGTGAACCGCGAGTAAATGACCTTATCGCCATGATAAGACTTCGATCTGTCTTGCGAAGTTCAGTGGATCAACTGTGATGGAATGGCGGCTTTGAAAACTTCGGTCAACAGACTTAACTATTTGACCAGCCAAATTGTAACAGAAAGCCTATGCCGACTAAGCTTAAACAATAAACATGTTACGTTGTTTTTTTTTTTTTTTTTTTGTATTTTGAAATTAATACCTACGTGAAATCTATTGAGCGACGAAACTAACTGAAAATAAAAATTAAAGATTCAGCGTTGCCCAAATGGATTCCGCATAACCGTGAGGCTCACCGAGGTAAAATTGAGACTTTTAAAGATAAAAAAATATTGTAGGTTGAATGTGATCTTGCTAAAACCGCAGGTCACGTGTAACTATATGGTTATGGGTTCAAATTATTTGGTATGTTATACATGCAAAACGGCAAGTATTTTAATTAAAAAATAGCAAGTATTTTATTAAACTAGTGGCAATTATTTAATGTCAACAGCAAGTAAAAAATGATTATTTGCAACTATGAAATTAATCAATATGAAAGTATTTAAATAAGCATAGGGAATTATTTACACACTTAATGGTTAGTAGGTATACTTATCAGTTTGTCAGAATAACATTTAATTTGGACAATTACTTTTTTTTGCAGAAATAACTTATTTAACAGCTTTGGTATCATTAGATTCAGTAGGATAGTAAATTCTTCTTGTCTAGCTCTCTAGATCAGTATAGGGCATAGGCCTTGGCCGTTAGGTACTACTAGAATTATATTTATTGTTTTTCTCTATTAGCCGTTACTTCCATTTGATTGACGTTTCATTAGAATTACATAAATAGTGTAATATATTAATCATTTCACATACTTTATCTAAACTTGTAATGAAATCTTTGTTGAATTGTCCCGTAGTTCGTTCAATCACGGTTCAATAACATTGAAAACTAATATTACTATATTACTTACTATCTAATCTACTTTAATGAAAAAAAATCTATTGGAGTGACGTAGTAATTACGAAATCCGGAATACACAAGGCGAATGGGCACTGAATTATGATTTACGGTGGTAGTGCTAGTTATTTATTATTTTCAATAAGGAAACCTGTACGCACTAAATGAGGATTTTAGATTGTATATTTCGTTCAAACCAATTAACGTATAGGTACCATGTATTTCAATATGTAATAACAATAACCATCATTTTCTGCAAACAGTTAGCCATATTGCATAT
The DNA here is from genome assembly GCF_057557595.1 of Rhyacophila brunnea. Taxonomy (NCBI): domain Eukaryota; kingdom Metazoa; phylum Arthropoda; class Insecta; order Trichoptera; family Rhyacophilidae; genus Rhyacophila; species Rhyacophila brunnea. The sequence goes on along the minus strand of NW_028232965.1, from coordinate 58,075,218 downwards.
GAGCAATAAATAGCACTACGATCGAAATTTACAGTTTTGTGTCACGGCCTGATCATAGTGAGCCAAGTGAAATGCCTATTCGTGTTGACATCATTTGTCACGCAAGGACTGACATTTCAGCTTGCGAACTCGAGTGTTTGTAACGCGGTTGCATCAGTATTCCCCTCCGATTCGGCTGATATAATATAATTATCAATGTTTAAAAGTGAGGCGCTTCGCACGCCTGTGTCACAATAGCACGTATTCCACCGAGGACCCTTCCTGGAGCGGTACTGCAAAAGCGTTGTACGCGCTGCATGTATCACTTGCAGGAGGCGATGGACTCAGGGAAGTAGCGTGATCTTTTCCTCCTATACTGGAGCAGGGTCTAGGATGATTTGGCACCGGGACAACTGGACGCCACGGAATTCGAAAATAAATAGACGTTAGTTACTTATAGGTACTTTTAAAAAAATATTTAATAATATTATTTATATTTACTTAAATGATTATATTATGATTTAATAGTTGGTGAGAATGTAAATTTGCAGACGTAAATAATCATTTAATTGTGCATATGTTTAAGTTCCAACGAAAAAAGAGTTTTTTAGTTTATATAAAGCCTTAGGCATGGTAATTCTCAATCCGCAATAAAAAATACATTATGTTAAGAGTAAAAAGAATTAAAACTACTAAGTAGTAGATAGAAACTGATTAAAATACCTCGTCTACGTTCTGTATACGTGTCTGTGACAGTGCGGCGTCCAATTGTCCGGAGTCCAGTTGTCCCATTCCCACTGGAGCATGCGTGCTGTGGTAACGTGTTTATTAAATTAACTTTGGATGTAAGAATTCTGCCAACATTAAATTAATAAGTTGATTGTTACGTTTACACTATTCTCTGTTTAATTGACGGTGCTGTATATACGGTAGGTACGGTATATCGTCGGTGTTTTGTAAAAAGGGCGAATCAACCATTTTGGTGAAATCGAGATTTTAATGAAAATACAATATGTACCCCACTAGATTTGTTGTGTAAAAACGGCGAATTTTTATCTCCACAGGAAAGTACTTAAAAACGATAATCGACTAAATTTAAATTAATTAAAAATACGAAATAAAAAGCAAATGTCACATATTAGGCCTTTTAAAATATTATATAATAATTCCTATTATAATGACAGTATTCTTTCTAAGCTTTATTATAAACTTGTTAAATATTTATAATCATCTACAGGGAAAAAACAAATAAATGTCAAAAGTTAAAAACCCTCCTCCTGTAAAGTAGCATTTTGGTTAATTCGCCCTTTTTACAAAACACCGACGATATTAGGTGCCTGCCTACATACTACTTACATTATTTAATATCCGACATTTTTTCGTATGCATAGTAGAATTCATTAATTGTTTTAGATTAATATGGTTTTCAAGTAAGTATGTATTACTCTTGAATAAGTAGGTACATATAATAACATGTATATTGTAAGTAGTAGGAAAGTAAATTAATTGTTTTAAATTAATACGGTTTCCATGTGAGTAGGTCCTATTCTTGAATAGTCACAGGGTGGAGGAGAGAGATCATGCCGTCTTATTATATGAATTTTATAGGTACTTAAGCATTAATTTTTCTAGTCGTGATAATGGTGTTACAACTGAAGTAGCTATCGATGGAAATCTATCAAGTAAATGCTGACTCAATTAAATATCAAATATACGGCCATTTAAAAATATTATGTTGTCGAAAATTGCTTCCAATGTTAATAGTAGTTTTTATTATGAATTAAAAAAATAACTAATCAATAATATTTACATTTATTAATAATTGATAATCCATTTAGCTAGTGGGTGTGGGTGTATTAGTTAAATTGTATAATTAATATGGATATGCCCACCGCCATCTTTAGATTAATAAAGCCTGAGCATAACTTTTTTCACAAGCAACGAGTGGTCCACTGCCATACTATTTATTGACAACGTACTTGCAAGCAGAGTTTGGTATTCTTTAATGACTGAAGAGTATAAATAAGTTATTAGTTATTGTCGTTTAGAATCGACTGTAACATTGACAAACGTCCTATTGTATTATGATATTATTATACACAGAATAAGTTTACTTACTTTGATCGTCAATTCCAATTATTAATGACACATAACCACTAAATCAGATGGACTCCAAGGTCTCCAAGATACGTTAAAATAATCTGAAACTAAGAATACTCCGACAAGTGAACACGACAGACGCGTCAGTATGAGCTCTCTATAGACAATGACAGGTCATCCATAGACAACGGGAGGGGCGAAAAGTAGGACCAGTCGTATAATGTATCGGCTTCCTTCTTCAGTGGGCAATGATATGCCGCAATATAATTATAATCTCGCATAATTTTATTTAGTCAGTCCATTCGTAGAATTTTTTTTATATCTTTATACAAGCATATTAAAAGCGAACAACATTCCGAAAATATTCCTGGAAAAGTTATTTATTTTTCAAGTAAAAAATAAAGCAGGCACAGGTGTTTCTAACCGTTCTATAATTTCACCATAGTTTTGTAATTGACGTGGTAAATTCAAAAAATGATTTCGAATTTTTGCCGAAATACTTTAACGTTTCTGAAAACCCAATACGCTCGTAAGATACCGATAAAGATGATTCAATTCTACCTGCGAATCACACGGAAAGATGTACATACCTACATACTTGTTTTTTGTCAATAATTTATTCAGAGAATGTTACACGCCAGGTGGGGGCACACTGTCGATTTTATTTGTTATTTTTTTCAATCTGCATTATTTTGGCTACCTGTTGTTTTTAAATTCACGTGTTTTGAAACACGATCTTACGGTGAGATTTGGTTGAAAAATATTCCTGCAATATTGGACGTAGCCATACGGTATTTATACGAATTTATGATTTCATAATAAGTGTAGTAGGTATAGTTTGATCGAATTTAAATATGTATTTATATGTGAGTTTTATTGTTGAACGTTTGTTTACATACTCGCCGTAGGAAGTCTAAACTCTAACTAAAGGATACAGAGAGTTTATCTCCATATTTTAATGATTTCTCTCCACCTTGCTTCTCGTTGTACTAGGATACATATCCTTATAGGTTTTATTATATTTATGTACTATCTCATTCTCAAAACCTTTCCTGAAAACGGCTTCTTCATTTAAAAAAATCCTAATTCCTAACAAATATTTAAAAATATTTTTTAATTGTCATACTACAATGGTAAAAGTATGAGAACTTCACAATATTATAATAAAATTATCACCTGTCGGCTTATAGTGTCGTGGGTCCCAGGTTCGAATCCTGGGTTTGGCAAGTAGGTACATAATTATATTGTTTTTCAATTTGTGTATAAGTCAGAGTATAGACCTAATAGGTTGAACAAGTTTAGTGGCTTATATCCATTTCTCGTAAAACAAATCTGTTAAAACAAAACCTCCACTCTGTGGAGGCCCATATCCCTTTATTAGGATCAGATAATATGGTCGAATGAATGAATAACATTATATATTACTAGTAAATGCTATGAACTTTCAATAATTTAATGAGTGCTTTATTATTATTTTAATTGTAAATGCATTCACCGCGTACATACAAATACTTTGTATTCATTCAAAAATAGCAACGTGATAATCAATTAATCGATACGTCACTTAGAAATCCATTGACTACCGACAATATTATTGTAAATAGGTACCTGCAAAATATTCATTCATTCTTGGTTGGGGTTTGCATAGCCAATATACAGGTAATCAATACAATATTACTTCGCCCGAAACTATATTTACTAAATTTGTTTACGAAATTTAATTATTTGGTAGCTGCCAGTTTGTTTCAGTGTTTTGCCACCTAATTGCGCAGACCAACCTGCGTGCATAACCCATCCGTCACTAGGCATTTACCCGAAAATCCGCTGACTATTAAGTCGACGTATTTAAATATAGTACGACTATGCATACCTACATAATTTTTGTTTATTTCCATTATACTTAATAGTTGTCATATGTTTTGTTTTCGTTTGAATGTTGCAAATTATTTTGAAAAAGTCTTGGGAGGTGTTGCACAAATAAATAAGAAAAATTATACTTAGTACATTAATTGTTTTTTAATGTCTCGACTGATACGTATGCACTTATTATTGTTTGGAATCACGAATTTAATAAAGGCTTAACAGCGTTTTAAATGTATTGAATGTTTATGTTTATGGTAGATATTGCTCATTCGACCTTTGGTGTTTTGTACTGCTACATAATTGCAACTAGTACAGCCACCGAGATATCCATTGCTCCATTTGATGTGGGTGAATCCCCGAAGAGATGTGGTAAAAACCCATTAAAGCACTTCATAGACGGACTGCTTGCCAAACCTTTCTCAAAAAAATCGTTCGGAAAACTATATAAGTAATAGAGGTTTCCTCACCATATATGAGCAATAACTCGATTCTTTTGTGATGATGTAATAAACATTTTCCAAAATTCTCATTTCTCGAGAAATCGAGATATTGTTACTAGGCTTAGCTGCCGACCGCAACCAGAATTTAAAAAAAATACCCGGTACAAAAAGTTTTGCTGTAAAAAAAACATAAAAACAATCTCGAATTCTTGAATAAACAAATATTGTTGATATCGCGAATTCTCGAATCTCGAGAAATAAAAAAGTCGAGAAATCATAAGCTCTACAAAAATGGATTTATCGCATAATGCGCAAGCAAGTATCATGTAATTTCTGTGTAATGAATTTCTCGCAAATCAACAAAGAAAAACCATTAAATTTACGAACGGTGTGTCTTTTTCCTTTAAGGGCCCACATGCTCAGCGTACGTAAAAATTGAGCTTTTATGGTTTTTTCAAAGCATAACCCTGGACATTCCTTAAACGTTGTAGGTAATCTATTTATATAATTTTGAAACCTTATTATCGTTTATATTTATTTTAAACATTTGATGACTGCATAAAGTATTTTTATTACATAAAATAGTATTCTTTTAAACCTCTCGCTCTAATCTTTTAGAATATAGTCATATTTCAGTACATCCATGTGCAGTGGTGTTAAGATTTTTTATATTTATTAATTTTTAAACGCATTAAAAAATTATTAGTAAAATTAATGTTAACATTAATATAGTGACATATTTACGACAAAGAATTATATTTTATAATCTTTGTGATCCCAAATTTGACAAGAATTAGGCATTTTATTATTCAAAAAATGGGCACGATTAACACATTTGAAGATAATTCTAAAGATACTATAATATAAAGGATAATAAGGCTTCAAAATTATATAAATAGATTATCTACAACGTTTAAGGAATGTCCAGGGTTATGCTCTGAAAATACCATGAAAGCTCCATTTTGACCTACGCTGAGCATGTGGGCCGTTAAGCTTTTTACTACACATCTTTTATTATTTTATTTCATAGACAGGTTATGAGACGTCGGAAATATACTACGATTTTATAACGAGAATACGGGTAGGCACGTCATCCTTTAATATTTATTAAAATATATTAATTCAGTAGGTACACGATATTATATTATGTAGCAGGTACTATATTATGGTATATATACGGTTTCAAAGTTATGTGATTTTTGATGTTTTATTTAGCGATTGGATCGACCATTGAACAGTGTATTCAGCTGACTACGTTAATTTCCGTCAATTTGGATTTGTATCAGTCACTAATCTGTCCCATATGCGTGTTGCCGGAATGACGAATATTGATCTTTCTCGATTACCGAGTTTTATTTTCGTATTCGTATACAAAGCACGCTTAAAACTTTAAAACAAAGATATTGTAAATGTAAATGTATATCTAGGCAGATACGTGAATTGGTTCTTTATTTTTACCAAATAGTGCGAAATACGATAGGTGGCATTTAAATCAGACTGCGTTATAATTTTTAAATTAACCGTCATCTTAAAAACAAATGACTGAACTAATAGTTATAAAATTAAATAAACATGATTTCAATAGCCAATAATATAGATCCTTGCTGCGCTGAGAAAATTTTGGATAAAATGCACATTGTGCAGATTGTATACATACTTACTGGTACGCATCCCTGTCATGTTCCAGCAACGGAGCATATGAAAAGCACAAGGTCGCAATATTTTCCTCTGTCTGATATCAAATCCTGCACCTTTTGCCATGTCAGATCTGATTGCAGTCGCGGTGCGTAGATAGCTCTTGCATTATTACTTGGTGTCGGATGAGGCAGGGTTGACCACGACGGCTAAATCCGTGCTACTGTTCCTCTGGAGTCACGTAAAGCGTCATTAATATAAGAGCGCTTGATTCACAAGGTCACTCGAAAGATTGCGTACGAGTATGTAAGAAAAATAAAAACGTATAACAGTAATTGAAATTCTTTGTAAAATCGTTACATAATTGATGCTTTAGGTACAAATTGACGAAATATAAAAGTTTCTTTACTGAATGTTTTTTCATATATTTAATTAAGTAGGTTTTTTGAAAGGACTAGTCTACCTATATTGAATTGAATTAAGTAGTTACGTAATATATTTATTTTTTGAACTGGTCGTGGCCTGTGGGGCCGGGTCTGGAAATCTTTGATAGTCTCCCGGTTCGTAGCAGAGCCGGTTCGCAGTTGGGTCACGAATTCAATATAGCGACAGGCGCCGTCTAGTCTTTCAAGGTTCAACTAAATGCTCCGTGACGTCACTACTGGCAATATGTTTCGTTTTTGTAGCGAAACACATTTCAGGAGCATCAAAGTATCTCTGGAAAAAAAATGGGCAAATAGTGCATTTTACGAGTTTGGACCCAAAATGAACTCCATCTCGTGTTTGTTCTCGACTTATTTATTTAGAGTAAGATAATAAAATTTATGAGATCGTGTCGAATTATGTAGATTGTAGCTTGTAGGTTTATTAAACTCAAACGTGTCATGTCTGGCAATATTATTATTAAAAAAAACTATATACCTACCTAATATATAGATAAGTTAATCAGTTTATTTCTCAGTTATTGACTAAAACTATATACCAAATAAATGATTGTGCTTACGACTATCTTACCCCACAATTAAGTGAGTTAAGTATATGGCACACTCGCGCATACTAACAAAGTGACACGATGACAAAAATGCAATAAAATATTTTATGAAATAAATTATCGACTATAATATACTTTTCTCAATATCGTATAAGTATGGAAAACATTTGTAACAAATGGCATGACATTTTCTGTTATAATTAAATAAATATGAGTTTGATATTTCGAGTAATACCTATTTGAATTTCAATGAGTTGACATTAATATTTTGACGGTTTAGTTAGCAGTATAATGGTATACTGTAATCAACAAAATTCGCGCGAATAATTTTAATCTTCGCCGATAAACGAGAATTTTAATAAATAGCATCTGTTATAAAAATACGGAATCATTCAGCGAAATTTATTAGCGAAATTGTTTGCGTTTCATGTTTATATTTAGCTCATCACTCTGGTGCTTTCAGCTGCGACCACTTCTACAGCTTCTGGTTTATATTGAAATATAACTCGGTGGAGTAGTTACCCTATGTATGTCAGCTACCTTCTCGTACAGTTATTGGACGAAGCGTTTTTATTGGAAAAATATGCCCACTTGAATGACAGGACCGGACAAAGCGAACCTGAAAGATAGGTATTTGTAAAGGCCGGAGAAATATTGCCGTGGACCGTAGTCGTCATTATATTTTCGGAGTCGTATTCATAATATTACTTCCATCGGATTCGATAAGGTTAAGTGCTGTCAATATTTCCGTGGTATGGGTACCTTTATCCCATGAATATTTGTTTACTCAAATATGTTTTTAATCGAAATTAACGTAGATATATTTTAAATACATAATTTTTTAAGATATGTACTCTAATATAGGTATTTATTATTCACGGAATGTTGTAGTCACATTGGTAGAATTTTACACGGTATAAAACTAGTTACATTAGTGTTTATTTATAAACTTTCTCGGAACAGTTTTCTAGCAATTTTCTCTTAGATATTTTACACATTTGTTTTGTTATCAGCTGTTTTTACGAACTCTCAACTAAGTTACTCCGAAATGTTTTATCAAATGACGGAATCGTATTAGAGATGGAGCTATTTTTTAAAAACATTTTTAAATAATATGTAACCACATTTTTTTTTTGTAGCTGATCGTCAGGAGTCAATTCATATAATTAATTATCTGATAAATAAATTTAAAATATTGAGTATTTTAAAGATATATATTCATCATTTCAATCTTGTATATGTTTACGATGATTTGTTATGCTATATTTTCTAAAATTCTGTTATGTCACTCTTTTGGTAAAAGAATTTTGGAGAAATTAGCAAAATCATCGTATTGGATGGGTAATGGATGCAAGTTTGCAGTCACTTAGTATCTAGTCATACTCACATAATAGCAAGTTTATATAAGACAAGTTGTCAAAATATTGGTGTATATGTTACGCCGAATGTGCGAAATTGACTTTTATATGAAATGGGCAAAATTTTTCATAAATCATGAAAAATGCAAGCCCGTTGCCTTATTCAAGAAGTTGGCAAAATATCTGCCAAGTGCGTGAATTCGGCAGTAATTTTTCTGCCTAGTTCATGCATTGGACAAATTAGATAGTAGCGCTACGGTGGTGATTTTTGCAACTAAACCAACTGTCAAATGCTAATGTATTGGTCAAAATAGATGGTCGCGCTCCGGTGGTGTTTTTTGCAACTAATCAAACTAACCAAATGTGTTACATGTCATTGACTACCTATATAAAAATTTATCAATCAACAACTACAATGACGTTCATATCCATTTACTATGCCCAAAAAAAATGTAGAACTATAATATGATAACGGAAGAATTATATTAAAAGGTATTTTCGCGATTTGATTCGTGCTGGGCAATGACATTATTAATGGACGACGCACTCAATACAGTAGCTAGCAAGTAAATTCGCGCATTCGCATGGATAGGTAGACGTCCCGCAAATTCCATTATGCGATATCACGCATCGGGAATTTACAGCAATATGACCTTTATTGTAATGGCGTTAGAGCAGTGTTTCTAATGTCAATGTTCATTTGAGCGAACCCGTTCGAACCGACCCATTCGGCAGACCCAACAAAAAGCATCAGGAATTTATAGCAATATCACCTTTATTGTAATGACGTTAGAACAGATTATGCCATTCGGCAGACCCGACAATAAAGTGACTGTCATTTTCTTTTCCAGATGATTCGTCCATATTAATGTCATTGGTGCTGGGTATCAATCGTGCAATGGTCGATTGTTTGTTTCTGATAGTATGATTTGATAGTTTGTTGACACTTTGTGAGCTAACCTCAAAATGGACATTCAGTTGAATTCAGAATTACAAAACCTAACCTAACCTAATAATAATAATATTATATTGTGTCCAATTATAACTAATAAAACCATCCGTATTAAATTTACTTTTTCTACTGTCATGTTGACAGTTTAAGAATTCCATACCCTGGCGTATTCACGCACTCGGCAGATAATTTACCTAATTCATGAATAAGGCAACGGGCTTGACTATTACAAGAATTAGGCAAAATTTTTCCCATTTCATGTAATAGTCAATTTCGCACATCCGGCGTAACATATATACGCATACTATGTATCAGATGATATTACACAATTATAAATGATGACAAAGGCCAAAGAAATATTGAAAAGTGTTGGCATAATTTGTACCACTCCTGAGTAGTATCATTCAAGGGAAAATTTTTGGTAATCGAGGTCATGGTAGAAGAAGAATGTCTTTATTCAAGAATGTAAGAAATTGGCTTGAGCTTGGCACTTCAATAGCTATGTTCACACTTTGTGCATCGCAACGCATGCATGATGCATGCGTAATAATTTGCCTTAATTATACCAGTTTATGGCGGTCGTTTTAGTGATCCATGTGTCAGCTCACGTGCTTCCACCACCAAATATACTATACCTTTGATATATTAAAACGTAGAATGTTCAGTGTACTATATTTTTTCAGAAATACAATATTTGTATACTTTTGTATTATAATCTGCCTAGCAATTCTGCTTCACGTGTACACTTGTAAAAAATTGAAATCATTTAATGCACATGTGTAGACAGTTTAAGGAATGCGTCGAACGCATTCAATATAAGATAAGCGTTAAACTATTCAGTATTTAAAGGCGGAATTGAAAGGTGAAGCGAAGTTGACGATGAAAATATAGATAGACAGACAGAGAAAAGTCTTTTATTTTGTTAACTGTCAATTCATGGTGGAATTGCATTGTATTGTTGTTAATTTAATAAAACGCAATTTTTTTGTAGTATTTTCAGTTGTACTTTGTTCTTTCAGTCTACTCAGTTGAAAATGTCCCTCTGAGGTGGACGAAACCGGTCCTAATTTATTGATTAAAAGTGGAATAAGTACTACAAAAAAATGCGTTTTATTAAATTAAACAACAACACAAGAGAAAAGACTGCCAAAATCATCGCCATGTAGTATTGACATTTCTTTCTTTTTTCTTTCGACCATGTTCGATCCTAATAGGATCATATGGGCCTCCACAGAGTAGAGGTTTGTATTAACAGATTTTATTTTTACGAGAAATGGATGTCAGCGACTTGCTCAATTTATTAGGTCCATACTCTGACTCATACACAAATTGAAAAACAATATGTGTAGTTACCAGACCCAGGATTCGAACCTGGGACCCACGACTCTATAGGCCGGCGTTTAAGCCACGCGGCCATCGTGGGTCGACATACGAAATATTTAATTTGGAAGTCAATATTTTCGTCTGTATTTTTTTTTGATTTCCAACAAGTTTATTACTCGGTAAAATTGTATGTTGCAATATATTATTTAATTTAGATGAATTTAATAATAATTGTAAGAAATATAATCACTTCTTCTCATGGTGTTTTTGCTATCATCGTCATTTTCTTTGATTGATATTTTTACAAATAAGTATATCCAATTATCCGCCAGACTAGAAAACACCCTTGTTTTACTCACGATTTATTTCCAAATATACGTGGTGCCGAAGCTTTTCGCACATAAAAACATCGTAATTAATAATTACTCGTTAATAATTGGTGCATTAACGTTTTCCTTGGCTCTTATCACTTGCGTTGTTTTTTCTCGCTGTAAATTATGCGCTAATTTTCATTCAGGCCGTGGCTTTATCGCCCGTTTTTATAGAGGAAACGTGGAAAAATAAAAGGGCTTGGCTAAAATTAGCCCCAAGGCATTCATTAGCAACAACATTCGCATTCGTTCGAATGGAACGGAAGAATCTACGAATGTGTAAGGGTTTTTTTTAAACTTTTTGTATGACTATTCATGCATACTAGCAGGCGAGAGACATTACGACTTTCAGAATAACTAATATTTATATTTTAAATTATGAAAATTGTCAGATCACACATACCTATTCTTATAATTATAAAACTATTAAATTACAAAAATGCATGTTGGCCACAAATAGGGTATGGTAGCAAACATGAGTTGTGGATATGGTACAATTCGCTAATACCTTCTCGAAACGGAGATGGCAATTAAAATTAACAACCCACCAAACCTAACCGCTCTGCACCACACCTGGTCTTAATCGGATAGGGTTGCCAACCTTCAACAATCTCGAGTTAAGTACTTCTCCAAAAAGAAAATCCCAACTTTCTCCCCCTAATTATAAATTTCATCCAAAATCCAGATGCCGTCAAAAAATTTAGAATCCTATTCAAAATTCAGAAGTCAAGAGCTTTTTTTAGTTCTTCTCAATGCTGGCCAGCTTTTCCGCTAAAATTAAAATTCCGTTGACAATCCAGGTTTTTTTTAAAACATACCCATTTCAAAATTCCATCTAAAATACAGGGCGTGACGTTTTTCGTCGTCTATATAATATTCTTCGCTGTCAGATGTAGATATCTTTCTTTTCTAATTTTTCTAGGTCACAGATTTCATTCTAATAATATACCTCCTTTGAAAAAAAATCGAGTTATTGCCTCTAAAATTCGGTGACATTAAAATTCGGTGGCAGGGTCTTCCTCTGCGGGACGGTTCGCGACCTTAATCACGGGACTCTATGTTTGGATTTATAGCATCAGAAATTTTATGAAAGGTTAAGGCAATGTCTATGGAGCAGGTACCTAAGACTTAGGTCGCCATGCACTCAAGTGCGTGTGATTTAAAGCTAAGAGTGCCCATGGGAGAAAGTAGCACAAAGAGGGAAAATTAAAAATGAAATAACTAAAGCTTATGTAAAACTGCCGAACAGTCCCAAGTGAAGGGATTTTCATATTCATTGTATGTCGCCGCAAATTTTAGCAGTTACAGTTGTAACGGAAGTGCGTGACAACGAAAACTACGGACTGAGAAAAGCGAAGACTGCATTGAGAGGCTTTCATCCAGTAGTGAATAGAGGGTGGTTTAGTTGGCGATTAATTTAGTATGAACCACATTTTGTATGAATTCCATCTAGCTAGAACATGTTCTGTTAGTATCAGTGGCGAAGGGTCACTTTTGGAATGAAGGAAGGTAGGCTGTGGAGATCTGAGAAAAAGAGCACACTTACGTATACTTACGGGAAATAAGAAGATAATACGATATTACTACTAATGAATAGGTATACTTACACTAATTACAACGATACACTGATTCAATGAAACTTCAAAAACTCACTGACGACATAAAACTGAGCGATGAGTTAAAATTACGTATATTTCAAAACATCTATAGGTACACATCAAAAATCATTAGAGACAATTTCTTTTTATTTTCAATAACAATATATTATATTCTAAACTATATTTATTAATATGCGATTAAACGCCATAGAAATATTTTTTTTAAATTATCTAATTATTAATTGTTTTGGACAAAGTGCAGTCATGACAACAATAGGTATTATGCGCGAAGGTTTTGGACTCTGCTATAGGAGCCTACCATATTTCATACAATTCGATAGACTGACTGAGGTTACGTGATGTTAAGTCCTTAAGAAAAAATATCACAATTCCTTGAGAAATAATCCAACATTTATTTACGTCAAGACAGATGGCGCGCTGTGGTATATATATTTTTTAAACCTTTGCAGATTGTTTTGTAGTTTGTATAATACATTCCAACATATTATACGACATTGTCGTTGGTAAATAAAATATTTTTATAGAATATAAAATAATCTAGTGATTATATAAATATGTCAATATGCTATCAATACTGTCGACCAGAGGTACTCGATGGAATTTGAATTAAAATTCATTAAAATGTCTATATGCAATTAAAAAATATTTTTCTTAAGAAAGTAGGCTTTAAATAATCGCCTAGTATGAAGTCTTCGCCACTGGTGACTATACATTATTAATACTATGTATTATTACTAACTATCCATCCATACTGTGTAAAACGTCTCTTTGTCTGCTTTACAACATGGACTTCTCAATTTTGTCAGCATAACTCCCAATAATACATCTGCTTGGAAGTCACGAGGATTTAGTCATATTATACCTACATAGTATTCAAATGGCCAGTCCGTGCCTTTGTTGGAACGAGTACTTTTTTAGGTATACAAAGTACACATATTCTTTACAGACAATGGACGGCCAGAGCGTCCTGCTATTTTCGTTGATTTGTAACGATTCACTTATGCGTCTAACTAAAGTAATGTATAGGTAGTGGGTACCGATCTGTGGCGAATGGTGACTTTTTGAAAGAGCTAAACTGTGGAGATCAGAGGAAAAGAGCACACTTGTCAGATATACTTACGGGAAATTACTATATATAACCAGGTACACAGTGTGTATTATACACTAATGACAACGGCACACTAAATATATGCAATTTCAATAGCTCACTGACAATTTATAATTGAGCGATGAGTTTAAATTATAAGATAAATGGATACAATGTATTTTTACTTCTTAAAAGAAATCTGTTTTTATGTGATCGAATTTTTAAAAAAATATCTTAAAATATTTTTTGCAAAACTGCAGTCATATAAAATAATATTATGCGCAGAGGTTTTAGGCTTCGCCTTTTGAGCCTACCGTTTTGCATACGACATAGACGGGGCTGAGGTCCGTAAGGTAAAATACATACAAAAAAATCTTACATTCATCGTACAATAATCCGATACATAGAATAGTTGAAGAAAGATGGCGCTGTGGCATTTTTTAACCTTTGACAGAATATAATGTCGTTGGCAATTTTTGTAGAATATAAAATAATCAAGTTATTATTTAAATACTTGCATCAATATGCAATTAAATATTATTTACTTATTTTTCTGAAGAAGGTATGCTTTAAATAATCGACTAAAAGAGACTTCGCCACTGGTACGGATGTATTCACACAAATTTGATTTCCACGGAAGTACAGGAAATGTGAAATAACTAACAATGTAGATATTTAATTTTTATTCAAGTTCCACCAATAAATTATTAAGACTGTTTCGTGTATATCGTGCCATAAAATGAATACTGGATAACAGAAGAAAGAATGTTTGTGCAATGTCAGTGGAGCAAGGCGCATTTTGCATAGCGCATTTCGCTCAGCATTAGCGTCAAAATAATGTCTGGTTACACAAAATAAGTAGAACAGATACGCGGTTAAAATGAATGACATTGCTTTGCGATCGGATTTCATCTGGCAGACTTGAAACAATAATAAACTTACTAACTAACCGCACTTGCTTCCCTTAAGACAAAGGAAATAGTAAGATAAAATATCTGGTTACATATAGAACTTTTAAGCGGTCTGGTCTGTCGATTAAATTAATAAACTGATATTCTGTTTATTTCGTAAGAATAATACCTATCTGACATCTATATAATACTGCTCGATAGAAGAGCACAATATGTGGCTTTGCAGGGTTGATGTTATATTTATAGATTTTTTATGATTAACGGTTTTGAGCCAAGTGGTTAGTAAAGATTGACGCTGGCCATGACTAGAGTTTGTTAAAGACGTCAAGTATTTATGTAAATTGGCAGGACACATAGCTCGAAGAAAAGACAATTGTAGACAATCAAATTTAGTCATCCACTGTACCCAACACGTAGAAAACGTACAAAAGATAGACCTAGAACTGAGTCTTCAAGTTCTACAGAAAGAAGTATTTGGTAACGCAACTTACATGACCGATTGGATGGACTCAGCAATGGATAAATCCAGGCTCGAGTGAATAGATGATTTTGATTAGCTCAATTATTAATATTATGATTTTGATAGTTACATCGGTTAAGAAATATATCTTGAATTATCTAAAACATAATATTTATAATAACAAAATAATAAATGACCCACATGTTGAATAAGTACCTACTTAAAAAATATGTAAATATAATTGGCGGCAATTACATCATTTGACTGGGGCCATGGCCGGTTATCTACTATGCAATTTAATTTAATTTAATACGCATTATCACTTCGCCAAAACACTTTTAAATTATCTGAATTATATGAGTGATAGATAATAATATGACGTTATTTTAATATACATACAAAATATTGTCAACAAAAATAATCTCATCCAACAGGTCACGGTTTTTCCATGAACATATTATATGGCGATGATGTATCTATAGTCTATGATGGCGATAATACCTTGCATGCATGAATCATATTAGGAACTGTTATAATTATAAACATATAGTTTTAATATTTACTTACATGTGCTGGCGCTACAGACCTTTCGGGTCCACGGCCGACTGCACTACCATCCTACCGGATCTCTATTCCGAGCTCTCTCTCTCTCTCTCTCTCTCTCTCTCTCCATTCGCTTATACAACCTTTATGTTTGGTAGACAAAATGAAAAATCTTCTACTTTGTCCATGTTAGGTCCGTAGTTTCAGCATATGGATTCCCTATCGCTCATCGTGGTGATATACCATGACGAAATAATCATCAACTAATAAACGAACTTGTAGAAATTAATATAATTTATATTAACAAATTTAATATTATTGATATTTATATTTTATCAACATTCCTACTGAGTTTTCAAATCTGTTTTAAAATTGCAATCAACTATGTAATACAATATTATAAACTTTCGGTCTGTTTTATTAATCGTTTTTAATAATATGTACCTACCTTTGTGGATAGGTAATATTGTAGAATGTAGATAATAGACAAAAATAGAAATATTTAGTTGTACAAATAACAAAACTTTTCTCATTTGTTTTACAGCCTGCAATTACATTTATCAGAGAAATCTAACACAATATTTGATGTCAATTATTATTAATCCGCTGCCGCAAATTTCGTGTTTGGCGCATTGGTACAATATTACATTTTATAACAACGTTTTTCTTAGGTCTTATTATTATTTGTCCGGTGGTTGTTTGTCCGGTACAAATCTTGCAATCGATTTTTAACTAACTTCCAGACTAGCTAGACATTTGAAACTTTTAGAATATAATATCAGAACACGATGACAATGCATTTTTTTAATACTTTTAGCCATCTTTAAGTAGAATTGAATTCATTTTTAGTTAATTCTGTTTTCTATGAAAAGTTATTTCGATACCATTATTGGTTGTTAGGGGGTCCTAGCAACTAAATTATTATAAATAATATATACATGCGTTACTATGGAAATCAATATGAAATGACATTTCATTATTCAGTATTTCTATCAAGTATACATATTTTGATCGTTTAAGCTAGTCAAGTCAAGTTTATATGATTCAGCAGAAAATTTAAAAACGTATATAAAAAGTTCTTTTTATCTTGTAATTATTTCTGTTTATGTTGATTTTATAGTAAACATAATAACTTATTATTATGTGTATGTATGTAGTTATATTCGTTTTTGGTTCTAGTATTTAAAAATGAGTGGGTATCTGGCAGCTTAACAATTACCACGTCACGACCCTTTTCCCCGACTTTTTGACTCCGCAAACACAAGCGCAACTAACTAACAAACCTCTGGTATTATTGTGAAAAATGTTGCTCGAGTGGTGGCGGTAGTAAAGAAAATAACTTTGTTCTGTTCATCTGGAGAGAGCTCTTCCACGTCCTCCTGATCTGACATGCTATGGGTTTTTTCATCAAGCTCCCCCCTAAGGGCTGGCCATATCACCAATAAAACTAATCAATAAATACTACAAACCGATAGTCGTTGTTCCATGTAGAATCCAATTTTACTCGACAATGGGTTCTATACGTATTTTCATAATGCCATACTTTTTCATGTCACGAAATAAACGAAATAATTTCTTGCCTCAACATTGTACGTTTGTTTTTCACTCGACAGAAGATGAGTGCAGTGTAGATAGTATATAGATAGATATTTGTAGGAAGGTTTCGTATTGCGGTGTATTTGGATCCGAAACGGAATCCTGAAAAGAAAATAGAACACACAGGCAGTCTGTATTTTTATGGCATTGAAATATATCTTTAAATAATTATGTTTTATCTTATTATTATTGCAATTTTGTGTTTACTTAGATATTTAAACCTTACTAAATTGGTATATAGCTATATGTAAACAAAATATAATAAATGAAAACACGTTTTCAGAAAAAACGACAAACTGATGTTCGTAAAATATTATTGGTACATAGGTAAAACAGTTTAACGTTTTCAGTAAGTCATATTTATGTTCTTTAAAAAGTACATTCTGAAATAATATTCAAACAAATCATTTTTTTATACAAATTATATTTACGTATTTTACATCAAATTTTATTTATTTTACATATAGCGAACTCTATAAATTATTAATTTAATACGTTCACAACATGACATTTAAAAACAAAGAAATAGAATCAGTGTTAAGTTATTAAACAGTAGAAAGAGTAAATACAAAAATTATAAATTAGATACAAGGAAGTACACCGAATGAGCTAAGTAGACCATATAAATATATACTCTGGAATATGCCAACATCAGATTCAATTTGGTTGAACAAAGCTATTGCCCTCACAATTGGCATTACCAATGGCTGGCTAGTTCTGCACCTTGGGAGAACAAACAACTGATGCTCCCGATTTATAAGATGTCATCAGGGATACACATGCCAATACTACCCAGAATGACAGAATTCTCATTTACACTTCGTATTAGTCGAAACAATACGTGACCAACTATAAAATCGTCTAGTGTTTAAACAACATTACCTGTAAGCATACCTAAGATGAACAGTTGAATAAAGTCGAGGATAGTAGGTATCCATACAAGCTCAAGTAAAGAAGTCTCAAAGTTTCTTTTGAACTTGCTCTCACATAAGTTCGTATTTCAAGTGATGCGGGGCCCAAACAATCGACCCACTCTCAAGTCGGCTTCTAACCGGGTCGGGTTATAAAGAATATTTAATACCTGTAATATTGATAATTAATATTGCTTGTTTGTCACAAAACTAGGGCATATCGATATAAAATATTCAAAACGTCGCGTAATCGGTTCGAACACCGCCGACAAATTAGTTCAATGATGTAAGTTTTTAAAAATTAGTAGATTTTAGATAAATTAAATGTCCTACTATTTTTTTGCATACAAAATTCGAAATTGGGTTCGGGTGTCACTAAGCCGGCTCGCATATCACAACTCGCCTTGTGTGCCTGACGGCCATAAATCAAAACTTCTGAGACTGCCGGCGAATGTTGCATGCTACAACCTCGCACATCTGCCTAGCGGCAAACGTCAAACGCGAAAAAGGAAAAGTCTCTCGTCTGCCATTTTTATTGTGTTGATTGTATGAACAAACGTCAAACGCGGTGACCAGCAATGAGCGAGCAATGACAGTGTAGACAGAGACATATGCAGAAATGGCCGATGGCCGCAGGCTGTGCGCATGCGCGGAATCGACATTTTTCGATATCGACATGCAGGCTTTGGCCAATGCAACTCGAGACATGTCGCAGGGTCGCAGAGTCGCAGTTGCATCGGCCAATCTACGAAGCTCCATTTGATAACGTTTGTTTCTTGGTTTACGATGACGTCACATCGACGAATTCGTCGTAAGACGCATGCGGCGAGTTCTGATGTGCGAGCCCACTAAGCGATACGCGTGTCATAGGTTCACTGTGACTCTCCTAAAGATCGTGATCACTCGATTAGTCGATCTCGAAATCCCCAAATTGAAAGTACTGAATCCCAAGGTTAGATTTTTTGTATATTTTTGTAAAATAGCGTATTTCTGGGAACTAAATCAACAAAGCAAACAATTTCTAGATACATAATGTTTTATAAATTTAATTCTATAAATTATACTTTAGTATTAATTATCTGTGACAATATATTGACGGCTATCACATTTTAGGATCATACGAGAAAGTTATAATTATGTTTTTTTTAAATATCAAGGTGTAAAATTCTATGGACATTTATTACCTGTTATTGTAAGTTTAGTAATAAAATAATACTTACTTACTTCAGATATAAAGCAAGATTTGGGGCACCTAAGCGCTATGGCCTTTATAACCTTTATTATGTAGTGGCCATCTCTGGGGAGCTTTGATGATTCTAAGTTTACAGGGCCTCTGGTGGTTTCGCGACCACCAGAGGTCGATGTGGTGTTGATGTTTTTCTGGACCGTCGTCGATTCCTGTCATGCCGAGGTGCTGCGTGGCTGAAATAGAACATGGTACATATTATTTTGACATGGTCTAAATGAATCCATCGTTGTGAAAAAAAGTGAACACCGTCCTGCGTGGAAACACCTTTGAGCGGATTGTTCTCGGGAAAAACCACGCATTTCAGGTTCTCGGCTCTTGGCTGACTGATGCAATTCCCTCGAGTAGCATTTTATCTTTATGCTGAACTCTGGATCTGTTTTGATTTGTATTTATTATTTTTTAATACTTAGGGTGGATGGTTTCTGAGGCTTGTACTTAGGTCAAGTGTCAGACTGGTCACCATCTTTTGTTATTTATTTAGTTTACTGTTATTAAATAATACATTTTGGGCGTTGAATATTTTTCTTAAAAATGTTTTATATGCCTATTTATTTATACTATCATTATTATTAATACTTCAACAGATATGAGCCATGAGGCCCAATGGTTGTAGTGTAATGAAACATTTGTGTAGTAGTAGGTATAAGTAAAACAATCACATAAAGACACAAGTTAAAAGAAAATCACTTAATTGTATTGTGATTTGTGACCGGATGAGAAGCCAGTAAAAGCCGTACTGGACTACGGGGGTTATATTTTCGAAGAATTCCGTAATCAAAATTTTATACATGCCTATTAACTTCTCCGTACATTCAATCGTAAAAAAAATGTTAAAATGCGACTAAAAATTGTACAGATTTTTATATTTGGTAGAAATGCTGGAAAAAGCAATCGGGAGATTCCTCTTTTGACAAACCCGGGATCACGGTACCGGGATCGACAAACCCGAGAATAAAAATTCTGTCCGGGATTGTAATCCCTACTATGTGCCTATACACGTCGTTCGTCTTTGTCAAACGCCATTTGATAAAAAAATGTTCCACGAATGCGTTATAAATAATAATAAAATTTATGTCACGAGCTTATGGCATTGCATATTATTGTCTTTGTATAATACCAGTCATAAATTCAATATTTTCACAAATTTTCTTCGCTCACATAAGATATTCTCCCCCACTGGGTCATACTATCTATGGGTCTACATTTATATTAAAGCGAATTTGATTTATTTATTGATACATTTTTATTATATCTAAGTAGGTTGCGTGTCAAAAGAAAAGTTTTTTTATCGCCCTTTGGCGTGGCTTTGACAAAAACCTCTCGAAGCTTTTGCCACCTGTTACATTAATTAGACTCCAGGAAAATGTAACAGTTCTTTAATACTTTTTATTGTTTTTTAATTTTTATTTCATAACAACTTTAGAAGTTTTACAATGAACCAATAGTGAGTGGCCGTGTTATTTATGAATGACATTATTATTGCTGTAAAGTGATGTTTTGTTGATATACAGGTTGAAGTTAGTTATTACGAGGAAGATGAGACCGATTGAATTTGGTCGTTATAAGCGGTACTCGTTATATCAGAGAATAGGTATATTTAAATGAGCGGTCACATAACAAAAAAAGTCGAAAAAAAGTCGAAAATAAAAAATCTGAAAACCATCGTAAAAATCCCCGAAACAAGCATGGCCTTCATAAACTACAAAAGAAGTTGTTTCTTGTAATGAACGCTGGTAGGTACCTACCTACGGACTTCACAAACCTTGAATTTTCAACAATGTGCGTGAATATTTATTTATTATTGTCGGCGAAAACAATAATTAGACACTACTTAACTAGTGTCATAAAAAACTTAATCCGTTCCCCGGCGGCATCCTGTCCGATCGAATTTTATTGCTTAGGGTCGAAATATTTTTAAACGATCGACCCATTAACAGTATTTTAGCTCGGTATATCCGATAAGTTGCTCGTTATAATAGCGAATAAATTGTATGGATAACATCATAAATCCGAGATCATAATAATCAAGTTCTTCTGTATTTAGAAAAAAAAGACATTTTATCAAACACTTACGTGTCACAAGTTGAAGACTTTAATGGTGTCAACATAGTAGTCGTTGCTCTTTGATTCAATATGTACCTAACATATTTACAATGATTAATGATTATATAATATTAAACCATTCATTGAATATTGCGTAGCAATAAAAATGTTGTGTTTAGGCCATACTTGTGCTGGGGCACGGTCTAAAACGATCGTGACTACGCGACGCGAAGATTGTGCAAACGACGCGTACAGAACAAAACATAATTTGTCATAAAAATTCAACATGCGTCCATTTAATGTTATGTTTATTGTTCTATTAGTAATAATAATAATATATTCATTGACATGTTTTCTTTTTCAAGTAAATGGGTAATGTTTTTTAGTAATCTTTACACGATTTAAGAATTTATTCCCCCGACGCCATCACAAAATAAATTGACGTGTTCACAGCTCGTCCTTTGCTCTCCGATTGGCAGCGAATCCGAAATTTCGTCGCACCTATAGTTGAAAATGATTAGCCGTTTCACTGAAGTATGCTCTTAAAAAAAAACTGTGATTAACCCTCCAATATATAGCATCTCAAATACATCCTGTCTATTGGCGAGCGTCGTTGTTTGCTGATTGTAAAACAACTTCTCATCTTGTCACCGTCGAATAAGGCAAGGCGTCATACTGCGAACGTGAAGATCTCTTCACTTGGATTATTCGGCAGTTTTATAATATTACCTTTAGCTTTTAGTTTATTCCTTATAATTATTTTTTGAGGTCTACGTGATCCTTACATGTGTATTCTTAGCGTAATGTCATATAAAGTCAGTCAAAGCACACTTGAGTACGCGGGGTCCTCAGTCTTGGGTAACTGATCCCGATACATTCCCAGGCATAAACAACAAGTGATCCATCACATAGAAACGTAGGATACGTGATAGGCTCTATTAAAACCGGGTATGGTACGGGACGGTTTGGTTTGGAGGGGCTATGTTTGTTTTGACAAATCTTCCGGTTTCGCTAGTTTAAAAAAAAATACAATTTATGTTGCAAGATAAACATAGTGACAACATGACAAAAATGGCCACATCAGATTGACTGATTTTTTGTTATGTTCTGTGTCATGGCGTTTTCATCACATCATTTATATTCATTTTGTCAACGACAGACAGCCGCCATACTAATAAATAAGTGATCAACAATAAATAAGCTTGTAGGTACCTAGTGTGGTCCCGAAATCATCCAAATTCCTATGTGGCGAACAATTAAACTGCCGTCAAATACACGATAAAAAGAAATAATCTTCATTTTTGTATAGGTAGGGTGTAACCTAACATTGTGGATTTAATATTATTGATATTTTTTCATTATTTTCGTGCTTGAACAAAATATATTCATTAGAATCATTTTTTTTTCTTTCTTTCTTACGTAAACTTCTGATATTTTATCTATAATTATAAACAAATATGTATTAAAATACTTAATATTTACAACACATAATATAATATATATGGAATATTAAATTACACCTACATAAATACTATAAAAACGTGCCGTTTGCTTTAAATGAGTAGGTACTTAAAGAAACTAATAAATTCATATTTTTGAAAGTTATTAAACGAGATAATATTACTTAGTTATATTTACTTATTCCTTAAAATAAATTAATAGTTGCATATATTAAATTCCGCAGATTAATTACCATTGGGAAGTAGCGGTGAACGGGTTCAAAATCTTAGATATCTATTTATTAGTTAGTGCTGTGTGTTTAATACGTTGCGTCAGCGGTGCAGTAGTCGATACTAACTCATTGGCACTCACACCCGCAGTAGAACCATAGAAATTATCAATAACCCTACAACCTCTGGAGTCGTTTGTAGCTCGCTTTCGGAATTTACGATGCTGCGGTCTCGCAATTAATGGCCGAACAAGCCGCGGCATGGTCGCTAATCAGAACCATGAAGGTTCCTTCCTCTTTCCATCGTCGATAGCAGTCAATATCCGCGGGACGGAAGCATTTGTCAATTCAGATTTGATTTCCAATACACTTGTACTTATATAAAAAAAAATATTGTTTATATCACTTGTAGAATATGTGGTTCGGAAAGTCATATTGACCAGCGACCTTTTATTTCATTTCGTGTATTCAGTTGACCCTTTTGTTCATTCGTTTGTCAATAGCTTTACAATTCGGGCGATGTTTTATTTTGGTCCAGGCAATCATATCTTCTTCCGATGGTAACTTGGAGGTTTTGTCATAGCAGTTTTTTCCGTTTTATGTCCAGTCCAGATCAAGATTCACAATATATGTGCATACAAAAAGTATACAAATATTATATACACATCATCTGTCCCATCACAAATATTTGTGCACATTCCATTGTTTGAAAATTTTCGCATACGTCTGCACCTGCTGACATTTCTATCAAATAAATGTAGTAAGGATGGTTTAGGTCTTACAAATATACCATGAAACCACGCGTCACTACTTCTGATGAGACACTAAAATCTCCCCCCAAATATGTAATTCTCGCTCTAATATTCGCGTACAGCTGTAACTTGGTCTGGACTTAATCACTTCATCTATTTATCAGTGGATTAATGGAAACAAAAATTCGACCTCATTATTCATAGGTAGATATGTCATTTAAGAAGGATGCAACGCATATGGTATTTACTTGTTAGTGCTCTAAAAATGAGTTTGTAGCCTGAAACGACTGTCACACACTGTCTTATAATCATGATAATATATTATGTTTTTTGTATAATGGGCTGGGATTTTTGCTGAGTTTCCACGGATCAACACATTATTTATTTATATCACATGCTTGTCTTACGGATTTAGATTTGTTTAATTATAGAAAATAAATGAGTGGTTTTTACTTTTTTCGGATAATTATTAATACATTATTATCATAATGTATTATTTCTATATGTTTAGTTCGGTCGGTGGGTAATTACGCTATAAGTATGCAAGTTTTTGGTGGGCGTTTATTCAATGTCATTAAAATATATAAAGAGAGTGGGTAAACAAAATTCCCATCCAAACAAAATTTTATGCTTTTATTATTTTAATTTCATTGGCGTAATTAAAAACTCCTTATAAAACATTTTGTGAAATTTTCTTTTGAGATGATCGAGTCTCGGCTAGGAAGGGGTAGGTCGCCGTGGAGCGGGCGCGCGCCATATTTTCAAACGATTTAAAACTTTAGCGTTAATTAAAATTCATGGTTTAACTTGTTCAACGGTCTCTTCTAGTAAACTTAACTTGGTTTTTTTCCCACTTGTTTCTAACTTCAACTTCTCTTCTGTCGTCATAGATCTCTCATAAATTTGATTGAACTCAACTCTGCATATAATAAATTAAATGTTTTTTTGCATTGTAAATGGTTGTCAATTTAGGTATACATAATTTGTCGTAATACCTATTTTAAAAACAAATATTTACACCAGTTGTTAACACAATGTTAACTATTACTATATTTTCGTATTTCCACTAATGGTATTGAATTCCTAATAACTTTTTATTATTGAAATATAGATATTCACTTTATGCAGCTTAAAGCACCAAATACATTATCACGTTATGTGCAATTATTGGTAACACAACGGGGGTGTTGACAATTACTGTATTTACGTATTTCCACCAATGGTATTGAGT
Source organism: Rhyacophila brunnea (assembly GCF_057557595.1). Lineage (NCBI taxonomy): Eukaryota > Metazoa > Arthropoda > Insecta > Trichoptera > Rhyacophilidae > Rhyacophila > Rhyacophila brunnea. Next base: position 58,050,135 of record NW_028232965.1, on the reverse strand, counting down.
TCCTAATAACTTTTCATTATTGAAATATTGATAATGCAGCTTAAACCATCAAATACATTATCATCACGTTATGTGCTGTGACTATAAGCTGCCGCTATGGGTGAAAAAAATGTGTTATGTCGTTTTTCTTGGCATTTAAAATGTTATCAGACTGATGCTCCCATCCCGTAGCACATTTTAAACCTTTAATTAAAGGAACATTGTTGTTCTGGCGATTTCGGCAGATTTTGCTAACTGGCAATGTTTGTTTAAAGGTTCAAAATGTGCTACGGGATGGGAGCATTAGTCTGAGATCCCGTGGCGGCAGTTAACTGTGACACCACGTCACAGAACATAAACGTGATGATAATGTATTTGACGTTTTAATGTGGTTATAATGTTTTCTGATAAGTCTGTTTAATTTATTTGATTTATTTTTGAAAATTTACGAATTTCATTTAATTATTATTCATAATACTTATATTCAAAATAATTTTGCCTCTTAAAAAAATTGTGGTATATCTGTACTATTGTATATTTTTGCTAGTTGACAATGTCCTTTTGGAGTGGACGAAGCGGAACTAGTACTACATGTTGGGTTTTATTCTACTAATCATTTGAATTAACTGAAAATTGAACACTTGAAACGTCAAAATAACATTTTTTTTATTAGGTATCATCATATAATGTTCCCTTTTTATGTTAGAATGTAAGTTTATGTTAGCGCCATAAATTATTATTATGAATACCATAAGTATTATGTGTCGTTCAAATTGCTTTCAATAACGCTAGCAATTACCGCAGTGTGTCGCGTCGCATGCACTTCCAAACAGGGCGAGTACTTCACGAACTTGAGGGTTGAAATTTCACACGAAAATTGACTAAACACTGAAAATACAACCTATTTTCTAGTATGAATTATTTGAGAACCCACGATAAAAATTATTATAATAAATAGAATATGTATTTTCGTGATTCAATTATAAGTATTTAATCTACATAATATATTGATTGAATTCTCCTTTTTAAACTATACGGACGTATAAATTCATTCTTTATGACAATCAACATATTATAAGAAAATGTGCCACTGTGGTATTCATAATATGCTCGCCTCAATACAACCTCTGCCTACATGAATGGCGATTTTTCTTCATTGTATTTAGCGTCAACTCGGTTACAAATCGTCGCTGTAGGATTGGTTTGTCGAATATACCAAATGTCAAATGTTCAGGATACGAAAAACAAATATCATTATCCTATATTTAAATACAAAGCAATTTTATGAAAATGATGGTTCTGATCCATTTAGATACAAAAAATCATTTTGCATTGAAAGGTCGATTTCGACAAAAACGGATATCCGACAAACCAATCCTATAGCGACGAAATTATAATCCTTTTATATGAGTGGATGAATATAAATAGTATTCATGTTTTTAGCAATGTTATAGGTAATTTAATAAACTAATAACTATTGTTTTTGGGGTCGAGGAAGTATATTCCATATTTCTCTGCCATTTAAATTAAAAATCATCCACGCAGCAGTTTTTGTTATCAATTGAATAATCAAACCAAGCTGAAATCACACCACCATGGCTCTAAGTTGAGGAAATAAACCGGTAGGTACAGGTTTTATTTCTAATTATTGTAAACATTTTTTCTATTTTTATTCTTATTGCCGTTCTTTAGTTATCTACTACTATTTAGTTAGTCTACTGGAGCATGACATCCTTTGGATTTATTTTATGTTGAAAAACCGGAAACGTATTTATTATTAGCCAAATCCGAGAAAACATCCAGTATCACATAAATTCGAATTGGGGTTCCCAACCAAGGTTGCATGGACACATTCGTCAAAGAAAATTATTTGGAAGGTTTTGGAAAAATAGTATTAGACAAAAACATCTTAAAAATAAAAAGTCGTCTTCGACTTCGGATGGGTAAATGTTCTGGCTCAAATTCTCAAAAACTCTCGTCGCTAAAGGTCGGTGTTTTTAAATGTGTCGAAAAATATAAGATAGGTTTCTAGAGGGATTTTTTTAAAGACATTAAATAGTTTTCATTAAATATTATTGTTTTGGCAAAAATTGCTAAAACGAATTCTTCATCGGCTCTGGACTGATTTTTTTCATTTTGGCAGAATATATTTTTTTGTAAGAACACAATATAATACTTACAGTGTTTACCGATTATAATTTGATTTTTTTCTTTGATGGATTCCTGTTAAAATATTTAACTTTTAAAAACGAAAATTTACAATATTCTCGAATAACATTAAAACGTCCGAAAACTCAATATGTTCCTTATTCCGCGATACGGTCACCATAATTATTAATTGTACTACCCACTGATGTGTATTTTTTTTCTATTGTCTGTTTATAGAATGTATTGTGTAATATGACACATTTTTAAAAACTAAAATACCACAGAATTTTACGACAAATGTAAATAAAATATATCTTCCAAATTGGGTTCAATTTGCACAATTTGGCGTCGGAATTGTGAGACGAAAGAATAAAATACCTTTTTACTATCACGACAAAGAAATATTTTAAAATATTGTATTATATAATATTATAAATACGGAATATAATCTTGGTAGATATCGCCCTTTTCATGGTGAAGAAAATAGGCTTTCGGGTTTAAAAAATTCAAATTGTGATCTTAGCCTCGTAATAATAAATTCAACCCTTCTCCCTCGAAAATAATAATGGCGGTTCATTTTATTTACCGCAAAGAGGAGCGCCGTCTTCGTTCAGCTGCCAGCGTCTCATACTATTTTAATAACTTTCCAGATTTACGATCGTTTGATTAGCGGTCTTTATCTATGCTCCTGTCTCCTTCTCGCATGCTTAAAACAGCCCGGAAAACCGTGCGTTCGTCTCTTTCGCCCTCACACTTATTATTACTCTCGTTTAATGTCCCTAGAGGAGATAGTGACGTCAGTTGGTATAAATCCTAAATTGGAGTTGTTTTTATGATGTTCAGCTTCATATAAAATTCACTTGCGTAATGGCAATTAATACGGGTAATAGCCTGCGTAAGTGTCTCCCTGGTATTCCTCATCGAATTGCCATGGAAAGTTCCGCTTATATCACTCAGTATCGGTTGTTAAATTTACCCGTATTCTCCGGATAAATAATGTTGCCTCTAGCAAGTCGTAAAACATACACAGTGACACTTGCTGCGCACAATCTTCTGTAATGAGATTATTTTTAGTTATCAAACTTTTTATCTCGTTTAGGTACTAAATTTATAATAACGGAGTACTTCAAAAGCTATATGACTCAGATTCTTTGTCATATATTATAATAATGTAATTAAAAAAAATCGGTGTGTGTACTTATGTACGCGCTGTCATATTATGGTTTGACAGGGGTTTGGGAAAGGATGGGATAGGAAGAATAGGGATAGGTGGGAATTGTGACAATTGATCAGATTGTGACGTAAGGAAAAGAGGAGTGGATATGGGATATGGAATGGGATAGGATAGGGATAGCATGAGACTTGCGGGAAGATGCAGGGTCGTGAGTAGATTGACAAAACCTCTAAGACCTCAGTTACCTGTCCGGTTACTTCACTCATTCGTGTGTGTTCCTATATTAGTAAAGGGACATTAAAATGGAATTAATATGAAATCTCGGTTTGAGCGCCACTCTATGAAATGCAATAGAGACAATGTGATGAAAGGTAAATTAAATAAAAAGCGTGTAAAGAAATTTCAACAAATGTATAATTAATATATATAAAATTTACTTGCGGGCAACAGTGTATAAAGTTGTATAATTAATTTAGTCGATTACGAGCGCCTAATGCCATATAATATTTAGACAATTTAGCACAAAAATCAAAAGCTAGTTCGGTGGACCGTAACATAAAGAGAACAACAATAAATACCAAATACAAAAATAGGCTCTTCAGTTTCCTTCGCCGTCCTCGAATGCGTCAGGTCCATGGGGCTTCCTTCAATCTCCTGGCATGATGGGAACGTCCTTCAGTGGGCCATCATCAACGTCTCCAAAACGTCAGGAAATCAAGGCCATGTGCCCCGGTTCCCTTGGCTCGGAACTTTCAGAGAGACGTCTGCTTCGGTCGAAAGCTAAAAACTGAGAGCGACTCCTGCTTCACCTTCATGTACAAAGCCCGCTATCTCGTTTAGCGCCGGAAATAGTTTGATGAACTGCTTACAAACTATCCCGTGCGCAGGCGTGATCCTGCCGATCTTTTGCGTAGTGTTCCATCGTAAAAAATAGTGTGTCATGTCATAAAATATCATGACAGCGCGTTAGAAGTTATACTTCTTTGGCGTAACAAAACAAAAACCAAATTTGTGATAAACTAGATTCTTCGACTAGCTCTTAATTAACTTGTTAAATTACACACTTAAGAAAAATAGCCGCTTATTGGAGCGCCGTTGGTTCATTTCTATTCTTTCGACCATGTCCGATCCTAATAGGATCATATGGGCCTCCACAGGGTGGAGGTTTGTATTAACAGATTTTTATACTTACACTATTTATATACTTACACTTTAACTTATTTCTATTACTATACTTACATTATTATTACATTATTATTTCTATACTTACACTTTAACTTATATGACTAAATCATATTTTTTTCTCGTTGCTTTTATTTTTAAAGTAACAACTGTCACTCTGACGTTTAATCGTTTGTTTACGCAAGGAATTGCAAATGGCCGACGATAATAAATTCGTAGCGGAAGAATTCTACTATCAAAGTTGCGTTTGTATACAGTTGACTGATTCGAAGCTAACTTCATACTGTCGCGCACTTTCGTATCGGTGTGCGCGCGCAGCTCTCAATTTCACTCTCTACTAAACGCCCCAAAAGAAGTATAACTTCAAAATAAAAAAAAAACCGTATTATCAACTTGACTGCTATAGCTTGTCGATAGCTAGTCGGTTAAGTATCACCCGTCTAAGGATGTCTTTTTTTTTATTAAAATTTACTATACCATTACGTACTAAGGGTTGAGACACAATACATGAGAAAAACAATGTGTTACAGTGTTGCCAACTACGCGTGTTTCTTGTCAGATCTAGCTGACAATTAATTCTCCTTAAATATATTTTGCAAAACTATGTTCAAAATCATGACACTTATAATTTTTAGAAAATTTAGCGTTTTTTCTGCCATCTAGCTTATTTTCTTATCCTGTTTGACATTTTTGTGACAGTTGGCAACACTGGTGTGTCAATGCACCATCAACAGTCATCATCACACGTCAGTAGTCATAGTAAGTTATAGTTAATATTTTATTTAATTTTCCGCGTTAATCTTAAATGTTCTAGGAATTGAAGTTCTAGAAATTGATTAAAACGAAAAAAACGAAAATTGTGTACTATTCCATTTGAATACTCAACTACTAAGTACTTGAGTAACTCAAATGGAATAGTACAACACTTAAATCCATTAAAGAGTTTAAATTCAAATTCTATCAAGCACCTTCGGTCGATAGTATAAAACGAAAGATATCCAAGAAAACCCTCTTGTATGGATATCGAGTGTAAATTTTAAAAGTGGAAGTAGAAGAGGACTACTAGGACCATTAATTTTCATACAAAATATGATAAAATACTACCTTACTTACTATCTATAATCGTTAGGTATATCAAATTGTCTCTTACGTCAAACTTAAATTGTAATATCACATATTATGATATGGGTAATATTCTCAATAGAAACTACGTTTGTGTTCCTCCGGCGACTTTTGCGACGTCGATGGTATTATTCTCGCCGCTTAGCACCCTTATCGCTACGAAACTAGTGTACCGACTTTGTTTCAAAGATTGAATTTTCTCAATTTTACGGGCCTCCGTCGACCGGCGACGAATTTGTATTCCGCTAGTTTTCATCGATACTTGTGAGGAATACTGTTTACATTTAAAGCAACTTTTATTACCGAAAGCTTTTGTTATTGGGCTTAAAGCTGCGTGGAACATACCGACGAGAAGGAAAGATAAAAGATTGAACCGAAATTGCTTTTTTACGCTTTTCCTAGTTCAATACATCAACAGTTCACTATATTACACTCATCGATTTTTTGAAGGAAAGCTAAATGATTATTTCTTTTCCCGTACATATATTGTGTAATACGTTATATGCACCAACGTAATATAAAAAAATAGTTCCTCGCGCAGAGTTTTCCCATTCATTTCATATAAAATATGTTCCATCCCCAACAACCACTTCTTTCCCTTCTGGTTTCTAAGGACTTAATCAATTAAGATTGTCCTCGTCTGGTGCTTTGTTTGGGTATTTCTTTGCTTTCCCATCTAAAGCCGCCGTCAGTTTAATTTAAACTCGTTGTGCCACATTCACAAGAATTGCGGGTAACACATTATTCCGGCATGTGCTCCGTCCAAGGAATTCGAAGCATGTGTCACGTTCATTATGCACTTAGTTCAATGCAGTGAAGAAGACTCCATACTAGGCGATTATTCAAAGCTTACTTCCGTATGAAAAATAATTTTTAATTGCCTATTAATCAGTGGCGACTGGTGAGTTATTTTACTGGGAGTTCACTTTTTTCACCTTTTGACTGCCGTAAAAAGGCATTTGCCTTCATCAAAACTTCACCAAAAAATCAAAAAAAAAAACTATTGGTTTTTTTAATTTAGTACATTTAAAAGAAATAATAAATAACTCACTATTTATTATTTGTTGTACCTCTAAAAACAGTTTTTCTTGAAAAAAAAAATGGATTTTAAACTTTAACACAAACTATTTTGTTTTGACCGAATTATTAGTAGTACCGAAATATCTCGTATCTGGCAGTGACCGGGATTTATTGTTCATTTGTATGAGAAATCCATTCTTCTGTTTTTCATCGACACAAATTTTTCAATTACGCGTTTGTTGAAGTCAGGAATCTCTTGTATCATTCTTTTTTCGATACTGAGCATACATAATGCGTTCAATCTTGATTGCGCGATGGTGTTTCTACTAAAACACTTGATCCGTTTGAGTGTGAAAAAACACCTTTCGCTTTCCACTGATGTCATCGGAATAGTAAAAATTAAATTTAATAGTAAAACCGTTTCCGTAAATGTGTCAATGAGATTTTTTTCGATTAAAATGTTTTATAATGCTGAGGCGCCATCAGCATTATAAAAATTATCCAAGCTGTAAATAACAGACAATTCATTTTTGAGTTTATTTTGATCTCAAAAGTCAGACGTATTACAGAGCTAGTTTGAAGAGATATCATAATTGATAAACATTGTGAATTTAGTTATCAAACTGAAAAAAAACTTGAAGTTTATTTTTAAATTGTACTTCGCCTAAATTTGAGAAATGTTGTCAACATGTGCAGAAATTTAAATGCGTACTGTGAAAAGAATTTATTTTTATAATAATATTGAATAAAAATTGTCATACAATAATTGTACGTCTGATACGGGCTGAATCTGCGTTCGGGCCGAGAGCGACTTGAACTGTCGCTCCCGAGCACGTAGAAAAAATATTTACGTATTGCTGTTCCACGCGCCAGACGACGCTCTTTCTCATTGCAAAGAAATCGAAATTAGATTACTGGGCGCTTTGGTCGAGCGATGGCGAATATCGCTCACATCAACATATAATATTATTATTTAAAATAGCCGGTTAAAAACACATATTAGAATTTGTTTTTGTATATGAATTAATGACTACGGTAATAGATCAGAACACTTTTAATTAATCAAATATAAATTAAATACTCATTTAAAAAAAGTCTTTTCGCATAAATTGAGTGGGTGGGTGTGCACCGCTCCAACGCTCTCAAGGGAGAATCGCCACTGCTATTAATGAAATAAAAAAAACTTCATCAGTTTATATTTTACAAAAATGGTATAATTTTCCAACTTTATCAGATTCTGTCTGACTGTCTGCTTGCATAACTAGACGAATATGTAGTTATTGGAACCATGGAACTATGTAGCTATTACGTCAACGTCACTAACACAATTCAACAAAGGCATCAACTACTTTAGTACATTTCACGCAAACAGCACATGGGTACAAATACACATGTATTGTAAAAAAAACACAACCATACTATCACGTGACCCGAGGCTGTGGGTATTTAAGCCTAATGGGCCCTATGGTCCATAGAACGATGTAATTTATGTGAAAATATAATATATTCATTTCGGCGTCCCGGCCGATATCGTAAGTCTGCCGTGATAACACATTTTCTAGCCCGAGATCGAATCGTGGTTGGGTATTACTTTCCTTTATGTTATTTTAGTTTATGCTGTCTTTGTTCATGTAATATCTATTATAAAAAGGTAAAATAAAATAAAATCAAATTCAAATGCTGTAGATATGGCTATCCTAGGTCTTTCTTCAATTCAGTTTCAGTACCTACCTTCAACCGGCACTCTTCGCCACTGGTTTAATGTTGTTAAATGGAAATTAACCTAAAGTAATGCCAAACCTTACTCACCAATTTATTACTTGTTATAATGCTCCACTGAATTAGATATGCGTAGATTTTATGGCATACCTTCCTTCGAAATATGAACTTAATAGAAATAATGGGCATGTACCTTTGCTTACTTACATACAAGCTCTTCCAATGCTATCTTTGATATATTTACATATTTTTACATGGGGTCGTAAATGCATTTCATAAAATATTCCCTGCGTGTTGTCATTTTCGTTGTCTTAGATTTTGGTGTAACTTTGTTAAATTCGGTCTAAAATAAATCCCCCTTTGTTATAAGTACAGATATATTTAGTAACAAATAAATACGTCAGCCCCTGTTAAAATTATTTGCGCCGCCATAAATTTAATGACGTTATCATTTATCATCTAAGCATCGAAGCGTATAAGCATCTGAGCGTAGGCCCGATTGCTGGGAACTTCGCAAAGTCCACGATATGACTAGAAAATATTGAAAAGTTATTAATATTATAAATAGTGAAAAAATAAAGTTTTTTTGATCATACCTGTGTTAGCTTCACACACACGGGTTCCATTGCCACCGATGACAACGACATGGAAACATAAATCATTAAGACGAATATAGATAGCCAACAAGTTTTGTGTTACTTTGGAATCCGTAAACATCTGAAATCTAAAGTGATATCTCGGAACATAAAAATTCTGATTCAGTTTATGTTAACAGCACGTCTTTAGAGGCCATTCCTTCAACCCAACCCGAGCGTGTACCTACGCATTGAAAAATAACACATCATGCTTTTTGCCATAGTACGTATGATTCGAACCCTAACTCACGGCTTCAGATACGTGTTCTCTGCTATCGTTTTACTGTGGTGATGAGTGTGCTTTAAGTTGTATGATCTTCTCAGTATATAATTTTTGACTGAACAGAAAACGATGTTATCTTATTAAGTGTAATGCTTTCAAATAATTCGCTATTAGTCATGCCGAATTGCAAGACGATATCAATTGCCTCTGATAATATGCAATAAACAACCGAAGTTTACAAAATATTTCGCGTTCGTTTAGTCAATAAAGTCATTACAAATTTATTATTCATATTATTCATATTATTCCTTGCTGTCCTGTTTCCAGACATTTATTCAAAGGCGAATTGCCGCCACACCTTCGCGAAATAAATCTCGAGGAAAATTACATCCTTGTACTGGTAGTAGCTAGAGCAGCCCGGGTTGCAGTCACCATTTACCCACCCGACTAACTTAACATTCCCTCGTGCGACATTTCGCCGACACTTTGAATAAGCTAAAGAAAATACATTTCTACTTGTTTTAAGTTTATCTCCTGCAGCACATTTCTTTGGCTGCAAAATAAAGCATTCCGGCGGTTTAGTGTTTATTTTTATACGGAGAGATAAACTTTTAACATAACTTCGAGGTGTCGCAATATGTAGAGCTTGCCTCTTATGATCCGAATACAACGCAATATAACCCGCCGTTGAGCTGTTTAAACCTCCGATGTAACAATTTTGTCATTTTTACCACGTTTTTCTTAGCTCGTAATCTTGTTTGTCCGGTGGTTGTTTATCCAGTACAAATCTTGCAATCGATTTTTAACTAACTTTCCGACTAGATAGGCATTTGAAACTTTTAAAATATATCAGAACACGATGCCAATGCATTTTTTAATACTTTTAGTCATCTTTAAATTTTCAGTTAATTCTGTTTTGTTTGAAAAGTTATTTCGGAAGAAATCCGTAAAAAGTGAAACTATTATTGGTTGCTATGCTGATAGACCTAGCAACTAAATTATTAATATTAATATATAGGTGCGTTACTATGGAAATCAATATGAAGTGTCAAAATGACATATCAGTATATTTATTCAGTATTTCTATCAAGTACAAATTTTTTTGATCGTTTATGCTAGTCAAGTCAAGTTTATATGATTCAACAGAATTGTATATAAAAAGTTATTTTTATCTTGTAATTATTAAGTATATTCTCAGATCGCATAGTTTAGTAAAATAGTCTATATTCCAGCATACTTAAAATATAATTAATTACAAAATCTCCGATGTATGTACCTAACAAATGTCAATTTTAGAAGACCGTAATATCTCCAAATGTACGTGGTCATCGCGTCGGAGTATACGAACACTCGGTGTTGACGATACCTCTACTGTCATTTAAAAAAAGTTAAAAAAATGTCGACTTTAACTTTTGTTTAACCATCATTGTTATTTAAATAAACAAAGTTATTCAGGCTTATAAAAAAATATTATATATCATGTACTACGAATATTACACGTTATCAACTTAAGATGTCCGCAGCATGGCATTCTGTTTAAATAGAACCCGCACACTATAAACACAAAAAGTGAGTGGTCTTTCAAGTGATTTAAATAAACCCAATTGAAAAAATCTCAATAAAGCAAAATTGACATTTGAGACTCGAAACAATTATTTTGAAAACAAATATCACCATCTCAGATGTTGTCAGTGTCACTATTGGCAAGTTAAGTCAGCTTAGCCAAGCTCATAGCTTATTTTACTGCCACTCCTAGGCTACCGTGTATTCCCGTCGAATTTAAACAATTCGTCGATTCAACGTATTGTACAGTGAGATCGTGAATAATAATTTTAATCATGAATAATAATGTCTCTTTAAAAGATTAAGGTATGTTTTGAGATTTTTTACAATATACGATGATGGCATGTTATCCGTTGTTTAAATACAGGCAAAGAGTAGGCTATGTTTATATGGCGTTTCCGGTGAAAGTAGTGTTAAAATGTTACTACTCGTAAAACGGAAGTGTGTGTTTGAGGTTCAAACAAATATAATAGCAGTTATATTCTAATTGGCGTGAGTTTTATATTATTCCATAGGAAGCTTATGGAATGGGACAAAACTATTCTCCATCAGACTTTAAATTCAATTTCAAAGAAATGCCGTCAGTTTATAGCGTTAAGAAGTACATATACATAATATTGAACACGTTCAATTTAAGTAAAGTTCATTGGCCGGGCCTGACGTACCCGGTACCTACCCTTTTCCCATGATTGTTCAATGAATGTTTCTGAAGATTTCCGAATTATCTGTGTTCAATAAAGAATGTTACATTATTTAATCTTGTGAATTATTCGTTGAATAAAAAAAAGTGTATGTCTACATAATATAATATTAACCAATTTTAAGTTAGTTGAATGACTGCAGTGTATAGTTCTATGGGGGTATTTGTAAACATTGTAATAGAGTTGTAACAAAATAACAAATTGTAAAATTAATAAAAATGTTACAACATTATGTTAAGTTATATGACGACTGTGTATTTATGATAGTGTGATACACAGAATTATATTAACTATATAACAGTATAAAATAATCATTTAATTTATTCAAAAATCGCTATCATACATTATTAACTCATTGAACAAATTTAACTCTGGGTTTTAAAACTTTATTTTATTAATGGTTTTTGTTTTTTTGGCATTTGTATTTGTTCAGTACCTACTTAAGTTTTTTTTAGCTATTTTTCTTCAATAAGCACAACTATGTAGTGTTTCCTAAACTTTTCCCAATGCGTCATTTTTATAGATAATGAATAATTATAATGTTTATATATCAGTTTAAGAGCAGTGAATCGGGCCAAGAATAATATATCACGTCCGTAATCATTATGAATAATTTGATCCAATAAAAAATGTCTCCAGCATCCATCTGATTGATTTGTATTTCTTCTTTTCAGGTCGGTGAACTCCTCGCCTGTCAGCCGCAATACAATATTGAGTTGTGACAATAACACCTAAAGTCGTGACGTATCCGCCTTTTTAACGGTGCACGAAAGCGTAAGTGGTCCAACTTTACTCTCAGTACCAATAACGGCGCAATCATTTTTATCGTTTGTTTAGACACTCGCGCATGCAATGAAGACGTATGTTTCGCAATGTAACCGGTTAACTCAGGGCTATTAAAACATTTTGACCTCTATCACAGTTGATTGTGATACCCAAAAATATTAATCCATTCGAGTACGTGAGAGGTGAAGTCGTTTAACCCACAGAGCTAAATCTGCCTAGATTCATATTTTATATTAGAGATTGTCTTTTTCAGTTATATTCAACAACATTCATACGAACATAATATGTGTGCTTATTTTTATTATATTATAATATTTATTTCTATAATAAAAAACGTCTTTAACATGTTTTCGATATAACAGTGCGGTATAATATCATTCTATTTTTTTTTACATTACTTATTATTTTTATTTATTCCTAAAAATCCTTCAAGGTTGGAAGTTCGATAGAGCAGTTGTAAAAATATACTACTTATTACTAACTATTAAAGATGTCAACACGAATTAGAAATAAACACAGGTAAATTTGAGTACAGAACGGAAGTAGAGTCTCTGTACTATTCGCGGCACGCTTCCAGAAACCATTATGGCAACCTGATGGATTTGCGTTAAAAACGTACTACACTTGTATGGTTCGAAACAGGGACTGTTATTTGGTTCGAAAGTTTTGACAAAAAACTAGACATAATTGGAGAGACGCTGAGTGAGAAAAAACTATGCAATATTGTTGTCGTGAGTACAGTCCACGATAGCAACCGATTTAATAAACAATTTTTCCCTGCCTAATCGCTATGTAGTTACTTACTAGAAGGAATCGTATTCAAAGTTAAATTATTCGCATATAGTAGGGTTATCGATTGAGCAATGATATCGACAAGATATTCCTCGGGCGTTATTTATTATAGTTCCTATATTTTGAATTGCATAGTAATTTAGAGTCTTAATATAATTTAATTAACTCGGTACGGGAAAGTCATTACGTGAATTAGCTAAACAAAAGACGAGTTAAAACAGTACCTATTATAAAATACTGTCAAAATACATACTGCTTTAATAAGCCCCATATCGAGGCGAACTTCGTAAGCCGCAGGAACCTAGTTACATAGCTGCTACCTGAAGTATGTATCCATCTTGATTGTTAACAGACAAGCGAACCATAGATTTTTGGCGCAACATTTTGGGTTCGCTGAAAGACTGCGGCTCGCGGTATGACGCTCCCCGGTCAAAGTGTTGTGCTTGCGGATCAACACGCGGAGTGTTAACATTATGATCGCTATCAAGTTGTGAATATATTTCAGTTTAATGATTCATTCCGACGTACACGTATGTGTGCTGCCGGCTTAATCGCATAGTAAAAGCGTAAACACCGCGTCAAAGACATTGTGCTGTATGCAAATATTTTTAAGTGACGTTTTAATAGAGCTGTTTTAAATATGAGCATTAAAATGTATGCCTTTTTTGCCGTACTCTGCCGTAACTGTGGGTACGTGTATGTGTATGTAGGGACGTCATATCGAAAGAAAAAATATTGATGCTTTATTGACGGCCCTACATGTATATGTACTAAGTGTGTACATTAATTATTATTGTATACCTACTACAAATATTTATTTTATATTAAGCCTCTTACTCAGAGGGTTGGTATTGTGTTGAGATGACTGACGATTCTCCCAGGTTACATTATTTTAATATACCTACATAATATGTACACAATGACCGGGTCTGTCAAATGTTTTGAGACTTTCAAAATTAAAAGTAGGTATTAATACTATCGACCGATGGTACCTAGGTACTCGTACTTGATGGAATTTGAATTTAAATTCTAATGGATTTAAGTTTTGTACTTATTCCATGTCCGTTTTCAGATGTAATAGTACAAAACTTAAATCCTTTAGAATTTAATAAGTAGGTATTGTACATTTCGTTGTTATTTCGGAATTAATAGTCTAAAGCAGAGTTCTTCAACCGTTTAACACTCGCGGCTCGGTGAACATAGGAGAAATATTTCGCTGACCGGTTAATACCTAATGGCAGAAATAATAACCATTATAGATGGAGTTTTATTTATTAAATCTTATGGTAAAAATTACAACTTTTGGTTAGTGCCACATCTGCTGCTGCTTCTTTGTAAGCAAATTTGATATACGTGGTTGCAGCATTGTTTCTGAGAGACGAAGCGCTGCATTAACATCCATTCGATTTCTCTGCTTGGATGTTATTACTGACATAGATGAAAAAGTCTTTTCACATAAATAGGAAGTCGAAAAAAATCCCATTAATCTGATCTTTATAACTCAGAGATGGATATTCTTTATCAAGGGATATCCAAAATTGAGACAATGATTGCATTTTTTGTCTGGACACCAGAGTAACATCAGAAGATAGCTCGATCAGCTTTTCTTTCGCACGAGGGTCAAGTGCGCATGATTTAATATCTTCCAAAAAGGGATTATTAATCTAGAAGTTAGAGGTAGTACCTACGCCTTTACGTAGATCTTAATTGTCAGAGAAATATTAATTAAAGTTTTCAGCTAACGCTTTTAATGTTGACTTATGATGTTGAATATGACTTAATGGTTAATATCAGCAGCATTCAAAAATTCTCCCAGCATTTCATCTAGTGCGAATTCCCCGAATCGTGTAGCGATATAGTCGGTTGATAGCATGGTGAAAGCTTTCGCGGACCGGTAATAAATTCTTGCAGACCGGCGCCGGTTCGCGGACCACCGGTTGAAGAACACTGGTCTAAAGTACGCGCTACCTGGGAGGGAAGTCATATTTAGCGTAGCCATTCTATTTCGTCGATTGATGATGGAATAAAGTTTTTAATACTTCACCTTTAATTGATCATATTACTTTTTTCTACACATACACATACGCATTTATGTGTAACTTGATTTGTAAAAAATGGTACTTAATAGATAATATTATTCACCATGTGCAGGATTTGTTAAATGGATTGTTTGTATGTTAAGTTCAAGGCAGCCGCCCCTTTTGATTTGATTTGGCCTAATAATTGAAGGGTGTATACTCCAATGTATATAAATACTCAATGTATGTTAGTAATGTAAGTATGTATGTAAGTATGTAATATAGTATTAGTATCTTACGCGGGGACGGAGCGTATCAACTGACGGAATATCGGTTTGTTCGGGGCGCTGTCGCTGACATTGGAAGTAAAAGTGCGAGTAGTAAGTATGCATTAGGCAAACCTATGGGACTATTACTATTCTATACTTATCGACTGCTAAAGTGATAAAGTGATAAATATTATCAAACCTAGGGTAGGTTTGTATCAAAGTATTAGCACTTGTAACAATTATAATAAGTTGGTTGTAATTGTTGCAATAAGTGCTATATTTTAACAGCACCTCTCTTGCTGCTGTTCTTACTGAATATATAGACATTTTTTATTGATATTGTTGTAGGTTTATGATTTATTCCATTTATGGCATAACTATGCGGCTGATGTCTGGTTTGATGCTCAATTTGGCTTATAAGTTGATGAGTGATATTTTAATAATGTAGGTACTTATTGATAAAAATTGTATTTATAAGTGATGTTATACTCATGGGACGGGTTATTTTCACCACGTTTTTATTAGCTCGTATTCTTGTTTGTCCAGTACATTTTTTTTCTGGTTTGTCCAGTAGGTACAAAGGACGATTGAAGATTTTTAACTAACTTCCCGACTAGCTAGACATTTGAAACTTTTAGAATATATCAGAACACGATGACAATGCATTCTTTTAATACTTTTATCCATCTTTAAGCAGAATTGATTTCATTTTCAGTTAATTCTGTTTTGTATATTTCGGAAAAAAATCGTAAAAAGTAAAACACTATTATGGTTGCTAAGGGGGGCCTAGCAACTAAATTATTAATATATACGTGCGTTACTATGGAAATCAATATGAAATATCAAAATGACATTTCAGTATTCTATATTTATTCAGTATTTCTATCAAGTTCAAAAAAAGGATTTATTAATACATAGAATTATCAAGTTTATATGATTCAACAGAAAATTTAAAAACGTGGTAAGTATATAGAAAGTTCTTTTTATCTTGTAATTATTATATTGTATAGTTGATAGGGAATACGCTAGCATAATGATATTTGAATGTAATAATGTATGTTTGAGTTATCAATTGCTCTGTAGTTTTTGTTTAAACGTTCCCCCGAGATAAAAGTCGAGCAGTTAATCAGTGCATTCTTCGAGACTGTTAGTCCCTTTGTGAGGCATGCGATACCTTTGTCCCGGTAAAGTTTTTTCGGCAGATATATCTCATAAATATACAACACGAGCAATCCTCGCTCCGCGTGGGCGACGGAGACGCCCCCGTTCGTGTACGGGCGTCGAGACGTGCGTGCGATATTATTTACGCGCGAACTTTTCCCGCGTTAAATTGACAAAGAGACGCTCGCCGGACACGACCGGAATTTGAACTACTCGGCCTTACCTTCGCGGAGTTAGGCGGCATTGAAAAATGCATTAATTTATACTTATCTTGTCGTCGTAGACAACCGTTTTACTACATTACATTACGCCTAAAATAAATATGATGAATGGTACCCACCTATGTATGTCTTTATAATATCGGGAAATAGTTGAATATCACCAGAAATTAGTGAAAAACAATGTGTCGGAAAATGGACCATTAGTACCTTAAGTCTAATTAACCTGGTGATTTAGCAGAACTGTTTTTGTAATAAAACACATTGCAGTATATATGTTACGCCGAATGTGTGAAATTGCGTATTACATAAAATCGGATTTTTGCCTATTTCATGAAAAATGCAAGCCCGTTGCCTTATTCGTGAATTAGGCAAAACATCTGCTGAGTGCGTTATTTCGGCAGTAATTTTTCTGCCTAGTTCATGCATTGGGAAAATTAGATCGTAGCGCTACGGTGGTGTTTTTTGCAACTATCAAACTATCCAAATGTGTCAAACGTCATTGATTATATAAAAATATACCAATCAATAACTACAATGACGTTCATATCCATTTACTATGCCCAAAAAAAAAATTATAACTATAATATGATAACGGAAGAATTCTATTAAAAGGTATTTTCGCGATTTGATTCGTGCTTAGGCTCAGGTAATGGTCGATTGATTGTTTGTGATAGTATGATTTGATAAGCATCACTTGCACTACCATAATCGATTAAAACATGAATTTAGTGGGAGGCGGCTTTTGTCCCACTTTGATACCAAGGTACTCACTTGTTAGTTAACCTCAAAATGGACATTCAGTTGAATTCAGAATTAAAAAACCTAACCTAACCTAACCTAATAATAAAACTATTATATTATGTCCAATTATAACTAATAAAACCATCCGTATTAAATTTACTTTTTCTACTGTCATGTTGACAGTTTAAGAATTCCATACCCTGCCAAATTCACGCTCTCGGCAGATAATGAATTTGGAAAAATATTGCCGATTTCGTGTAATGCACAATTTCACACATTCGGTGTAACATATATACTATATATATATATATATTGAAAAATATCCTAAACCCAGTAATAAACACTCGCTGTGTGTAGGTAGGTACCTTCATAACATTGCGTATTGATGAAACAGATCGGAACATGTTGCCCTGGAGTCACATTATTTTCCACTGAAAGAGAATTACCAAAAAATACGGTCTTTTATATAACCGTTTAATTTGAAAAAAATATCCACGCTTGCGAAAATAAAAAAAAAACTGTTTTTAAATAACACATAAAATGCAAATCCATGTTTCAGTTCGAAATAAATATACGTTTCATCGAATATACGAAACGTGTAAATTAAACACATTACCCCGGAAAATTTTGTTTATCGTCCATTATGATATTCGCATAAAAATGTGATATGGAAAGTGTTTCCTGTATTATTGTTACATATTATCTACGCATACGACGAACCTTTTAAATTAGCATTCTGTAAATACCACATACCTACAGCAAAACATGCATTTTCTTTTTTAATAGTAGGTGAAGGTTCTGAAAATTATATTCACAACAACAACTATGAAATTGCTTTCGTTTCAAAGACACGTAGCTATTTCGTTAACACTGTCAACTTCAATAAAAATAATACACACTACTTATTCCACATAATTTAATAACGCTGAGCACCGGTTTCGCACGCTTCGATAAGACATATCTACTCAACAAATACTAAAATACATTCTTATATTCAGACAACAATTTAAAGATTCAACATATTTATTGAAGATGAAAATCATCTGTTCAAAAATAATTTAATTAAATTTGCCTGGCTTCACTGAATAATTTAATGAAAAAAAAAGAATTTAAGAATGTATTTTTCTATGACTTACGGGTGTCCTATTGAAACGGGCGAAACCGTGATCACGTCGGAATTATATAGAATAACAATAATTTATGTTTTATTTAAATTAATACAATGTCTTTCCACTAAGAATTGACAATGTAGTCATTAGTGATTGGAAATTTAATCAAGTAATAATCAACATGCATGTTCGAGATTATATAATATTACTAGCTGACCTGGCAAACGTTGTTCTGCCATATAAATTATTTCTAGTGAATATTTTGGTTGTTAAATAAAAAATAACGAATGTATCGTAAGTGTGTGGGGATGGGATCTATGACAGAAAGAGAAATAGAGTGCTGTAGACGATGACCGCCGATAAAAACAAAAAAACATCAACCATTCATTTTCTCAATTCAAAATGAGTAATGATGTTCATAATGAATGAATTACCTGTGACAGGATCTCGTTGTTTAATGTTTATGCAATATCCGTCTTGTCCCTTCCAGAAAATTAGCGGATATTGGAGAGCGTCGTATGAACGGTGTGTGTCAGCGATGAACTCCAGATTATTGTTTCTTCTTCGAATCACGATTTCTCGCGTCGATGTGCGGTCGCCAACCATGATTCCAGCAATGTCGTCAACAACAGGCGCATTGAATCGACGCACGTGCTCTCCAGCTGGTGTTTTATCAGGATTGATGACAATAGCGTGATTTTCACTTTGCAATTCGTGCATGTGTGCTTTGAAGAATTTCAATAATTCATTGTGCTCATTCAACAGGGCGTCCAGTTCGCTGACGATGCGCCTGGCATTAGGCGAATTGAGGCTATTGTAGCCGCAACGTGCATCCACGTGATTGATGTCCTCACCGCCCATGAAGTAGATTTGTAAAAATGTATGTGGTTCGTTTGGCATTGGCAGCAATGAGCCTACTTTGTGGTATACTTGGCCTTTGATTTTGAACGTAGAATGGAATTGTTGACCATTTGCCTCAGTATTGTGAACTATTTCTGTTGCTCCGAACGAAGTCATTTGGAAGCATGGATTGAATGTGCGACTGGACTTCAGGAATATGTTTGAATCTGGAACCGTGCCGATGAGCAAGCCGTTCAATGGTTCTGGTGGTATCTCAATTTCTGGTAGTTGCATTTTTCCTGATGCGCAACACATCCCGGCTGAGTCATGTTTGAATTTGAGCGCATGACAATGGGGACATTCTTTGTCCATAGCACCAATCAGCACTTTCGGATGAGCGAAATATTCAATATCTGGCTCGTACTCGAATGCGAGACGAAGGAACGAAGCGGATGTAAATGTTCGATGTACTTGTTGGCGTTGTCGGTCATTTGCTCTGCGTGTGTTCGCTTGGCTCCGTTCCAATTGTCGTTGTTGATTTCGTTCAGCTCGTGCCTCTTGTGATTGGGATGCACGCAATTGCGACATGCTTATACGCACGTTTTTGTTATCTTGTTGGATTTGTTCGTCTGTTCTTTCTGCTCTACTATTTCGCATGTTTGTTGCTTTATTCATTCGACGGCCCAAATGGCCCCCCTTGCGTCTTGCTGGCATTGTGCACTGTAATATACGCACATAAAAATAGATAAATTAAAATAAATCGTACAAAATTTTGCACGCACTGCGTTATGATATGCCGAATGAAATGTCAAAATGACGCGACGCTTCTCTTGAATTCTTCTCGGACGTAGCGCCACCTGTCATTCAACAACATAAATAATTTCGTTCTGTTTGAAATACGAACGACGGTTAAATTTTTTCATACAAAAATAATAAAATCGCGATTAAAAAATGGGAGGGTGGGGGTAGGAAAGTGAAAATTTGGGGTTATTAGTATTTTTTTATGCCACATTATAAAAAAAATACAAAAAAAAAATTGTCAAAAAAATAAAAGAAAATTTTTCTGGATAGAGATACCCTAATCACATAGCGGTATGAAATATACTTGTTGACCTATTCTCATACCTAACAAATATACATAAAAAAAATCATAAAAATCGGTCGAGCCATTTCGGAGGAGTTCGACCACAAACATCGTGACACGAGATTTTTATATATATAGAGATTAATAACGATGTAAACACTGAATCCAACGAAAAGATTAATAATACTTTCCATAACTTGTATTAAATTTGTTTTGCTTTTGAAATAAAGCGGCGAAATGTTTCTTATTTATACGTTAATTTTTGTTTGTATAACATCAATTCGAAATATTTAATTGCTAGTATTTCATCCGGTCGATTTATTTCCACCCCCCCTGGTATTAATTTCGATCCCCCCGGTCTTAACGAAGCATTGTATGAATAATGTTTGCTAAGTGACGCCATTCCCCGCGCTATCTCTTCCCTTGCATCCCGTCGCATTCCGGTTTTGTGGTGAAACAACTTAGAATTAAATCATTTTTAAAGCTCGCGTGTCGCCTGTCGTTTAAGTATCGGCGTCGTCGGACGTTTTGTATTCCGACCTAGACCAATAATTTTCTTCACCCCTGCTTTGTATGAAAATTATGCGTTATATTCCCCCGCGTCTACTAAATTATTTATTTTTTTGGTCGGTGTCTATTTTAAGTTTACCCCAGCGTTGCTTTCTGTCTGCCCATTATATTTATTATACCAGCATAATGGTGATTTAAAAAAAAAGCTTTGTTCGTGTAGGTATAATGCTGATTGTAGTTTTTTCATTACCTATACGTTATTTTAAAGCTTTTAACATAATACAATATAACCAAAACATCACAAATATGTGAAATAGTACATACTTGATTTTTTTTTATTAATATTATTAGCCCTTCAATGGCGCTACAGCTCAAGTCGAGCCCTGGCCTCCTCCACCGCCGTCCTCCAGCCGGATCGGTCCTCCGCACGTCTTTTCCAGTTCCTGATTTTTAGCAGCTGGTTGGCATCTTTTGTAATGCTATCACCCCATCGTGTGCCCGGCTTTCCTACTGGCCTTTCCCCCCTGGGTTTCCTTCAAGGTTATCCGATTCACTGCGGAGCATTTAATTACTTTTTAATTACCACATTTAAATAACACGCTAATTATATTATCTATTGGCCCCCTAATCAGGACATAACTGCTGTGGCGTTCGTGCTGTAAGGATTAAAATATTTTCCTCCCTGCCTAATATTTAATGAAACATATTCTTTTTAGCCAATGTCTAACAAAACACTAAAGCTATCCACATACAATACATCATGGCCCCCATATCCTGAAGCGGGCCCCCAGGCTAGGATATTTGGCGGCCCCCCCTACCTATCGCTAAAGATAAAGGCAGTGTGACGCTCTACAGTAGCGTTTTTCAAATAGTGTACGCGGTAAAATTAATGTATAGGTATATTTAGTATTTTTTTGTATATTTTAACACATCCATTTGAATTGTGGAGTTTTCGAGTATCGGATACACAATTAAAATTGTATCGTATTACCACATAATTTTAAATAATAACATTATTGAAGAAGGAGACTTTTCTACTATCAGAGAGAATTTGTGATGTGTGTTTATATCACTTATCTGATTGACTCGATACGCCGGGCCCCCAGGCTAGAGCCCTGTCAGCCCCCCCTTTGTGGGGGCCATGCAATACATATATTATATAGATAATATTCCTATATTTACTATACTCTGATCTATGAAATAAGGTCGTGGATTCTGTATCAAATGTCCATAAAGTACGGGGGAAATACATCACACCCACCACATTTACTGGAATGTCTCGACCAGTAAAATATATATGGGTTATACGTACATTATTGCGTATCAACGTGCGACATTCATCTTCGATTCTAACATTGTGTATTTTAGTTATTTGTGATTTATACTGGAAAAAAACTATGGTGTAAAGGTAAAGGGCGACATTCTCTGGCTTCTACCAATATTTTATAATAATATATATGTTTCTGAGGTGTCCCAAATCATGAATGTAAGGTATCTGTAGTATTGTGACATGTAATCGTTAGATTTTTGGTTACTTTGTGATTGAATTTCTTTTAATAATATCATACCTAAGTAATTCTCAGTAGGTATCCGATTATTTATGTTTTTTTTTTGTAATATTACTGTTATAGGATTCCACTCTGCTTTCGACACCGAACCATTTGATGACTGTGTCATTTCTTTTTTTAAATACAAATCCAAATTATACTTTTGCGGCTTCCGACCGGTCGGTTTACTTTCGATACATACATACATAAACTTCACTATCGTTTCCATTCTAGTCAGTTGAAATTAATTCCATACAATGATGATGCTGAAACCTCTATTAGTGAAATTAAAATTTCTTTATTCAAATGGAATTCAGGATACCCGGTAATTTTAGTTTAAACCTTTTATTCTATATCAACCATTTAATTCGGAAATGTTTTCACCTTTACTTTGTTTTCCAACTTTAGTAATTTGTAAATACATGTAAGTAACCCTAACCTTACTATATAGGCTTATTTGTTGGAATAAAATTGTATATGTTCGGATTGATTACTTTGAAAATAATTTTACTTTGTATTTTATATATTTTGTCCTACCCTTATCGACATCAGCTATCAATACATGTCGGCTCGTTTCACTGTCGTATTTTTCATGGTTGACACAGTCGCTGGTTTCACCATGTCTTTGACGCCTAAATTCAAAGGCTAGATTAATAATAGTCTTAGTAACCTTTGCCTCATTACTGAGGCTGAAATTACAGACTCCTTTTATATCGACTGAACTTGCCTACGAATCAACCTTATTACACATTCGCTTTCTTGATGACATTACTCCAACTGGAATGTGGCGCCCTCCTCTCCAGGCTGCTCCAATTTATTATACCAATTATTATTGAATATTTTATAAGGTGTAATTAATATCTCCGTATTCCAGTGGCGTGCGGGCCGTAGATGCTGTGGTGCAAAGCATCCTTAACCTTATCACTGCCAGCCAATTTTTACCAGGTGGACACTTGTAGGCCAGCTATTTTTGGAATAAAATAAATCCCTGATAAATATCATTTAGAAAATATACACAAACAATTCATTCAGAAGTTATGACGTTTACAAGAACCCGCGAGTTAACTCGTCCGTGGCACTAGTCAATATAATATATATCATAGTTTAAATATTGAAAAACTTAAAACATTGAATATAACACAGGGGGGGGGGGGCAAACTTTTTGGATGGAGGGCCAAATTCAAGAATTCAAAATGAGTGGCGGGCCGCAAGTAAAATACCATATTTAGATATACACTATTTATTATCACGAAAAATAAACATTACAAAAAAGTTATTGAGAAGAATGAAACTGTTGTACATTTTTTAACATTTTTTTAAATTCAGGTCTTTTTGTAGTTGATATTCTCAAAACTGCTTGTAAATGGGTATCGGGGATATTTGATAGTAAAGAATTTTTATTGAGGTTCATGATCGAAAATGTTTGTTCACATATATAGGTCAATCCACAAATAACTAACATTTTTCTTTCATAATCTTTAAGTTGGTCGAATTTGTCTGAATTAAGGGCATTGTAAAATTTGGAGATTTCTTCACGACGATGCAATTCTCTTAAATCAGTGTCACACTGCAGATCAGTAATCTCAAGTTGTAGCTCTGTCGGTGCACTATTAATATCTATTGAAAATGGATCGCGTACTATTGCTAAACTTGTCTCATTTTTTCGGAAGTCACCAAATCTTTGTGAAAAATCGTCATTAATAATTTTACCATATTCTTCAAATTTATATTCTGGTATACCTATTCATAAACTTCATAGTTGGAAAGTGGTCCACGTTGTTATTCGATATTTGTCGAAGGAATAACTTGAGTTTTAATTGAAATCCATTCAAACTTTTTACCATATCATGGGCATATATTTTTTTTCCTTGCAACGCGGAGTTAAAAGTATTTAAATGTGTCACGATGATCAACGTAGAAAATAGTGGTTACATAGTGTGATGGTACGTTTACATTTGACATTTATATTGTCATATTTATGTATGACACCATATTCACCAAGTGTAAACAGTAATTATATTTGTACCAGCCACTTATTTCGCGTGTGTCGACACTCACCTGTCACTTATTCAATCTACTTATATACGCAAATGTAAACACCGCGTATTCGACAATTCCGAACTTGCCGCGATATATCACCGAAGTTGGACCACCGTCTACTTTTATATCAAGTACCTGACACATTATTCGTAGTTTGACAGGTACCTAGTGAATTGCATAGGTATATTTCTAAAACAACGGACAATCAATTATCATAGGTACACCATGAATGTATGCCCAACGATTACGTTAATAAATGAACTGTAGCGATCTGTCAAAAATCATAGACAGTGAGAAATAAATCGGATGTGCCGTGTTCTATGGATTTTGTTCGAAAATAAAATATCGCTTGTTCTCGGCACATACGATTAATTCTGATGCACTCTGTGAAGAAAAGATGCGCTTCAAATGGTATTACCTAATTCATTTTGGCCCACACCTGCACTCGTAATACGATAATATTATATTGAATATGCAATGACGATCAAGTGCTAGATATCGCAATGTTACTGTTAATCGTTCTTCTACACTTATGGCATTTCTAAATTGTGTGTCTTGTTTTTTGGCAAAAGGTCCTATCTTGCAAACTAAAGTTCACAAATTGAGTTGGGTCTTCGATTTTAAACTCTGACATTAAACGGAAGGCACCTAGTTCTTCTCGTCGCTGAATCCATTCCCGCACCCATCTAGACCATTTTTTCCTCCTTTTTGTTGCCAAAAGACTTAAAATAATACCACTCGCTGCTTTCTTTTTTAACATTCCCATATTGACAACTGACATAACGTTTTTGAGAAGTATACAAAATAAGTGTCCGAATAAATTACAATATCATATGTAAACACCGCATATATTTATTCCAATGTTGCCATTGAATAAAGTGTCGAGACTTTATTTCAACGAGAAGTATACCAGAATTTTATGTCAGATCCATGCAGGTGTAAGCAGTAAGTGAAATTTTATGTCAGACACATAAAATAAGTATAACGGTATAAGTGTCAGATGTAAACGTACCATGAGACGAGACGCAACAAAGACGTACTGAGATAATACATTTATGAAACAACAAATTCTTCAAATTTTAATGTATTGTCAATATTTTTAAAAAAATTATAAAAAAGTTATTCGTAATCAGAAGTACAATAATTAATGATGGCGGGCCGCAAAAAAATACCCGGCGGGCCGCAGTTTGCCCCCCCCCCTGAATAACATATTCGTTGTCCGATACTGCTAACCATGAGGGAAAATGGGCTAGTTGCTATTTGTTATTATCGTTTTCATGTTTTGCGAACATATTTCCCCATTATTTTAAAATAGCGTTGTCAACTTTTCTTTTAATTTCTTTATGAACTAATGGCAGCACCACTACCTTATTTTGCTTTAATAATTTGTCATCAAGTATTAGTAGAAATAATGTATTTCAGTATAGGCATGATCATGTTGTCATGTTTTTTAAGAGCATGCCTGAATGATGTCAAAAGACACCGCACGCCATTGCCGTATACTTACGTGAATACCAATATATTTTATATTATAATAATATCCATTGACTACGTATTCTCAAATAATAGAATAAATGATTTGACATTTTATTAAATACAATATGAAAAAGTGGAATAGTTAGCTTACAACACGTTTTGTATTCAATTTCAATGTAGATTAGTATAAATCCCCATTATACTATTTACGGTTAAGCTCAGCTAATTCATAGTAGGTATGTATGAATATAATAATATTAATAATTAATAAATAATAAACATACATAATATCTAACCAATGTCATTAGTGCTATATCAAGAATTTTATAACATTGATTAATGATTAAATACCTACTCCGGCACATATTGTAGTATGTCAGCTAGATACACGAAGACAGAAAATAAATTTGAAGTTTTTTTTTTATTTAAAAATAACAATTGACTGTCCGAATGAAGCGGACGATATCGGCCCTGATGATAATTAAATAACGTGGGGTAGTAGGTATGTGCCTACTACACATTGTGTTTTATTTTAACTAATTCAATATACAGTTATGGAATATTTTTGGTAAAATGTATAGCGACGAAAGTTTAGATTACAATAATATTATGCGTTTCACTTCACATAGGGGACTTTTTACTCAAATCTTCGAATGCCAGTGTTATACACGAAATTCGCGTGACATATAATTAGTACTAGCCTGGAATTCAAGTTTGTGTACATTGTAATATACAGAATTTGATAGTTTAGCAGTAAAATTCATCCATTCAGAAATATGACCACATTCTGTTAATTGCACTAGACATTACGATGAATGTCACAATTCATGAAATAAATATAGCATAACATTATATGTTAATTATTTTGTAAGTAATTATTATAACAAGCTCTTATTTGGATTTAGTAAAAAGTATTTTTTTTTTGTATTCTTAACGATATTGTTTCGTGAGATTATTTTCCCAGTTTTCATAGCAATGTATCATAACACATTGGTCGTTACACATAATATTTTGTTACTTAATATTGAGGTCTTATTTTATTATACTTTTTTTTTTTTTTAGTATCACAGTGTTAGATATTGTGTTGGTTACCTCTACAGTCCATAACTACTTCTATAATGTATTCAAACGTTGAAGTAGTTACTTCAAGAAATGTATAGTGTCTCATATCTCACGTAACTCTGGTTCCACTATTTAACAATTTTTATACATATCTGCATAATTAGTAGGTAGGTACCTACCTCTAATACCAGTGGCGGACAGTAGCTACTAAACAAGTATTTTACGTTTACTTGATAATGCGATTACCAACGTTTATTAAAATATAATATGCAATTGCTACAAACAGTGTAACAGTTATTTGTTCATATTTAAAATACATCGAGAGAAAATAGATGACGCCTGTATTTTAAAGCTTACTGTTATGATTTATCTAATTCTATTTCGACCACTCCAACTTTTATGGTAACATCTTTGGAAAGTCGACGTTCTATATCTGATCAATATTTTCTTTTTAAAATTATCAATGGTTTTGTTGACTCGCCTAACCTACTCGAAAGGGTGGGTTTCCATTGTCCATCAAGATTTACGCGAAACCAAACTTTGTACCATGTCAGTCGTAGCGATTCTAATTATGCACAACACTATTTTATTCGGCGCTCTTGTTTAAATTATAATAAATGATCCACTCCACCGTTGATCCTTTTAATAATACACCTGTTTCATTTAAACGCGTTATCTCCAAAATTTTGTATAAGTAATTAGAAATATATACTTATATATTATATATGTATTTTAAATGTTACTTTTTTGTGTATAATTTAATTATTCATTATTCTTCCTCATTTTTCTCATGTAATTTCTTTAGATTTATGTTATTCTTACTCTCTATCATGTTAGGCTTGACTACATAATTATTATTATAATGTATACATGGTAACTTTGCTGGTTGCAATAACTTTTCATTATTATATTTTAAATTTTTGTAATCAATATGTAACTGTTTGTTTCCTTAATAAATAAAATAAAATAAAAATATTATCGTAGCAGCGAAACACGTGAATATGCCCGTATAATTCTTGCTAAAAATATATTGAAATCGTCAGCGCCGTATTGCGGTGAACTATAAAAAGTACATATTCTGAAAAATATTGTAAGCTTGTTGCTTACCCCCCCCCCCCCCGTGTTGGCGAATGATTCTGAATAATGGAGGGCGTTACTGCGTGTCAGTTTATTTGTCATTTCCATTTATTATCAAAACAATCGACCACATAATTTCTGCTTTATATTGTGTATACCTACTCATTTATTTGAATCGTAATATAAAATTTTATGGCGACTGTTTGTTTTTTTTTTTTTAATTTCATCGTTTCGTAGGTATGTCGTCGTCAGGTATATGTATGTATTCATCGATAGAAAAAGCATATTTAACATGACTGACTACCACAGAATAGATAATAAATAGAATTCCGATAGGCTATAATATCAATCCTGTAAATTTTGACGCAGGGCTTTGTATCTCTTGAGTGTCCTACGAAAATGAACCACGCATTATAGACATGCAATAGTATGTGTAATACACCAATATTAAATGAGCATTAATGCATAAACAGAGAGTAGTTGTCAGTATTTGACACGTGTTTAAATTTATCCCGTATTCTTCCTTACTCGGGATCGGTTGCCTGCTTCTCCTTACCCGTTAGGTATTTCGGTTTCCATTATTTCTGAGTTCCCTGCTGATTACCTTCAAGTCTCTCCAGTTAACCATCGTTTACACCTCACCGACAAGGAGTTTTTGCCACTTTTATCCAGTTACTTGACTGTGTGTATAAATAATAATCAAAATCCGTCATGATGTCCAACTTCAAGTGGGCTGTGATTTATTAACCACTATCAAAACTGGCAGTGATATAGCCCACACCCCCATTGTCATTCTTTAACATAAACAAACGTATTAAGGGGGGACATGCTCGTCGAAGGTCAAAATTGAGTTTTTATTGTATATTCAAACCATGATCCTGGACACTCCTTAAACGTTGTAGATGATCTATTTATATACTTTTGAAGCCTTATTATCCTTTATAGTTATTTTAAACATTTGATGACTGCATGAAGTATTTTTGTTACATAAAATAGTATTCTTTTAAACCTCTCGCTCTAATGTTTTAGAATATAGTCATATTTCGGTACATAACTGTGCAGTGGTGTTAAGATTTTTTACATTTATTAATTTTTAAACGCATTTATAAAACCATTAGCATAATTTATTACGAGATAATTTTTGTAAAATATTCACGATAAAAAATTATATTGATAATCTCTGTGATCCCAAATTTGACAAGAATTAGGCATTTTATTATTCAAAAAATCGGCAAGATTAACACATTTCAAGATGATTCTAAAGATATTTATTATAAGCTATGTCTTTGACCATTCAAGTGTGATAAACATCTTATGAATAATGATTGCTTTATAATAATTATTGACCTAAGAATAAGGTAGTGTTTTTTTGAAATACGCCATTTCTTTTGTCATTCCCCAGTAGTTAAGCTACAACATACGGCCGTAGCCATAAATTGACAAACTATAATTGAAGTAAAGAGTAAAATGATATTGACGCGCGTGTTTGAACATGTACCGTTTAAAAAAAAATAAAAAAAAATTCGGTTAGGTACATGTTCAAACACGCGCGTTAACATAATTTTACTCCCTACTTTAATTATAGTTTGTCATTTTATGGCTACGGCCGTATGTTGTAGCTTAACTACTAGGGAATGACAAAAGAAATGGCGTATTTCAAAAAAACACTACCTTATTCTTAGGTCAATAATTATTTTAAAGCAATCATTATTCATAAGATTTTTATCACACTTGAATGGTCAAAGACATAGCTTATAATAAATATCTTTAGAATCATCTTCAAATGTGTTAATCTTGCCGATTTTTTGAATAATAAAATGCCTAATTCTTGTCAAATTTGGGATCACAGAGATTATCAAAATAATTTTTTATCGTGAATATTTTACAAAAATTATCTCGTAATAAATTATACTAATGGTTTTATAAATGCGTTTAAAAATTAATAAATGTAAAAAATCTTAACACCACTGCACAGTTCTGTACCGAAATATGACTATATTCTAAAACATTAGAGCGAGAGGTTTAAAAGAATACTATTTTATGTAACAAAAATACTTCATGCAGTCATAAAATGTTTAAAATAACTATAAAGGATAGTAAGGCTTCAAAATTATATAAATAGATTATCTACAACGTTTAAGGAGTGTCCAGGATCATGGTTTGAAAATACAATAAAAACTCAATTTTGACCTTCGACGAGCATGTCCCCCCTTAAGTATTTTTGGCTGAGCTTGTGGTAACAATAATATCTAACAAATTAATGATAGTTGTTGCTTCCACAAAACCTGAAAAGTTGTAACTGATTATAGATAGCTACTAATTATAGCAAATCCAATGTAGTCCGATACAAATTGTTATTGATATTTTCTTTACATAATAGATAGCCATCAACCTATTCTGCTACTGTGCAAAGAGTCTACTGCACGACATTACAAATAATCTCGGTTTAGTTTAAAGCGCAAGGATTCGCATTTTCACTTTCTCTCACTTCTGTGGCACGCCCTGAGTAATGTAATGCGAATCTAGTGATACGTCGAGATCACGCGAACTTTCTCATGGTTAATTTGAAAACTATTTTCATTTAAGGTGTTTGGGGAAATAAAAATTGTAATGGTTCAATCAAATCATACTATATGACAAGCTTTTTTTTAAAATTTTCATTACTCAATTATTCCTTACGGTGCAAACGATGTGTTCGATAGGCATGCTATAATACCTATATTATTATGTATAAGGTATAATATTATGTAAAATTAATTAAACCAATGTGTTTCTATTTTTTTGCACCGCCCAAATTCAAATGAACATTATTCAAAAGCCATTTAAATAATATTTGTGGAAGTAATATTGTAGTAGGTATATAAAGATAATAATTTAAGGTACCTATTCCGTAGAATCAAATCAATATACTAACCATAAATAAATTATTACGGAATGAATGTGTATTTGAGTTCATTTATTTTGGCCGAGCCATATTTCCAACGAAACAGCATAACCTAACATAAAACACTCGTACGAGATAACGCCTTGATTAATTTGTGCTCATCAATTATTTATTTTTCTTACGTTGTTGGTTGCCATTCATTGTGTCTCATTAATTAGCGGTTTTGTTGCGTAGAATCATTCCGCTGCTACTCAAACCGACGTGAAATATCATTGTTATCTTACATTCAGCACGAGGGATTCACTAAAAAACTATTTGTCATACTAATAACAACCCTTCAACCATTTTTTCCATATAGGAATCGTACAAAACAATAGAATCGAGGTGACAAATTTCATAGATCGTCCACATAATGGTCAAAATCTCACTATAATACATACCTACGTACTGTATGTTGTATTTCACAAAATAGGTATGTTGTAAAACTACTGAACACTGCCAAAAGCATAATATGAGACATGTTTCAAAATTGAATGACTTACAGAAAACAATTGACGCAAAGAAATGTCGATATTTCCGATTTTATTTTGATTAAATTAGTAACAATATAGAATTTATAAACTGGTAGAAATTGACATATTGTTTTAATTTGAAAATGAAATGTGATGAAAAAAAGAATATTTAAAACCAACGCTTGACATTATAAAAACATAGTTAAAACAAATATGGAATTGTGGAGTTATCGCTTTTTGAAAATATACTCCTCAATTTAGATCAATTTTTGTATGGGTAGATACTCTTAGTGTATAATAAAAAATATTCATCAATATATTCCTTTTAAGTACCTAGTTAATCTTTTGGATATTTTCTTGTATTGTTGTGCAACCTATCACAATATTTAGTAGGTACCTACGTTAAATAGTGATTTCGTGAACGTTAGTTTTTATACAGACTTATACTTAGTCTGTAAATATGCAACATCATATAAATCTTCCACGTTGAACCAAAGTAGTCAAACATAGAATCCTCTCTAGTGCACACCATTCAGAACCAGAATCTTGAAAAGTTCTTTTTGATATGGACCTAGGAGTCGCAGGACAACCTTGTAGGATGATTCTCTTTATTACAATATTATTTATAATATGATGTGAAGTAGTTGTGGTTGACAGAATATAAATCGTAATCCATTCGACATATTGTATTCGGCAAAGTTAACATGGCCTAATATTATTGTGTGTCGCTTTGCTTACTGACTTAAGCTTGGGCTACAGAC
Source organism: Rhyacophila brunnea (assembly GCF_057557595.1). Taxonomy (NCBI): domain Eukaryota; kingdom Metazoa; phylum Arthropoda; class Insecta; order Trichoptera; family Rhyacophilidae; genus Rhyacophila; species Rhyacophila brunnea. The sequence continues at coordinate 58,017,779 of NW_028232965.1, read as the reverse complement.
CATTAAGGTCCATGGGCGACTGCACAACCTTCCTCCAGGATCTCTATACCTACTGAGTCTCTTTGTCTGTATTCGGTCATATTCCGCCTCTCTGTGTCCTTTTTGATATTATCCACCCGTCTCCTCCGGGGCCGGCCCGGGGACCGAGTGCTTACTGGGGTTCCTTCATTAATTTTATCTGTGTCGTATTGAATCCTGAAATTAGTTTTCTAATCCTTTTAGTTCGATCATAGTTTAAGAAGCACTCCATATGAATATAGTATGTTGTACTTACTACTAGTGTTCGCTTTTGTACATAGACATCTACTTACGTAATACTAGTATGTTTTGTATGGTGGAAAACACATTCAGTGATATTCGAGACCTGCATATTAATGGTAATCCTGATGTATGTATTACATTTCAAGCATGTAAATATATTGTGTATGGTTTATGAACTCTATTTATCTTGACAATTTCCAGCGCCAGTCGTATTTAGTACTATATTTACTATGAAAGCGATTTGGTTGGCACCTCATTTTGCTGTTGATTTATTCATAGTTAGTTTCTAGTTAGTAGTCAGATTATTATTTTACAATATAACTCTTCTATTATAAAATAATATTCCTACTGAAAGATTGTAATCCTTACGACAGATTGTAGGTTAAAATTTGATGTCAAAAGTAATAGTATGCCTTGTTTTAGTGAATATTAGAGAAAAGGTTCACTCACTTCAATCACTCAATAATAGTTTTATTAAAGGATTGACATTATTATTTATTATTAGTCATAATAGCAAGCGATTATTCTTTTTCGTTAAAGCTATACCTCAGCTGAGGCATGGTCTAAAAAGATCGTGGCTAGGCGATGCGCGGATTGTGCAAATGACGCGTGCCGAACGAACTATAATTTGTCATATAAACATGCGTCCATTTAATGTTCTGTTTATTGTTCTATTAGTAACAATAATAATATATTCATTGACATGTTTTCTTTTTCAAGTATTTAAATGGGTAACGTTTTTTAGTCATCTTTACACTATTTAAGAATTAATACCCCCGTCGCCATCACGAAACAAATTGACGTGTTCACAGGTCGACGTTCGCTCTCCGATTGCCAGCGAGTCCAAAGTTTCGTCGCACCTATAGGTAGTTGAAAATTATTTGCCGTTTCACTGAGTACCGTCTTAAATGTAAAAGTTAAATATTTTTATTTAAGTAAGCGAACAGTAGTAGTATTTAAATATTTTTAATTAAATTTTACGACATAAAATAAAGATGTTATAGGTTAGGTTTGGGCTCAAAATATAGTAGCGAAAGCAAACGCCAAATAAACACATCCTTTTTGTGCACCCAGGTGTAGTTGTTCGTTATTCCAATTGTATTATATTTTAATTTGGTATTACGTACAACTACTAAGTTTAATTAGTTTATATGAATACATATTTGATTAAGAAACTCAGAACTGTTTGTCATATATATTTTAATATTACATGATAGAATGGTTAGTAGTTTTAAGTAAGATTACTTGTGAGCAGTCTGAATGAAAGGTTTGATATCGACTATTCATATGTTCAGTTAATGTCAGTTTATGTCAACTGTTTTTGTGACGAGTAGTTCATTATCGACTGAGATCGTTAGTTCTCTTTTATGTCGATAGATGTTACTATATATGTCTTCATAGTTATTATAATTATGAATATCATTATTTCATCCAATTCATTTCTGACAAAATTGAATGAATGGAAATATAATTGAATGCATTATATTTGAGAACCTAAGCATAATTAAATAATATGTGTATCACAAATCATAAATTAATTTGCCATTAATACATTGAAAATATTTTCACCGTATACCTACGTAGGTAGATGGTGCATATATTAACGGTTTTGAAAATAATTTGGTATTCGTTAGATACAGACAGGTTTTAAAAGAATTCCACCTGTGTCTCGTATCATATTTTTATTTAAATCAGCTCAAGATTTATTATAATAGGCATTGATGCGCGATATAAAAAAACAAATTACACCGATTAATTTTCGCAATTTGTTTTTTTAATTCTCAATGTGAATAATATTATCTTTCATCTACGAGTTTTCCGATTTGAATTATTTTTAATCAAATTATTGGAGGTTTTTTTTTTAAATGTTGCTTCTTGTATTTTCTTTATATTACATTCTTTATAATATATCTGATTTTAGGATTTGGGTTTACATGATTTTTTTGAAAATTAACATGTTTAATAACATTGTTAATATCATAAAGGCATGAATAAGAAAATAACTTTGAAATTGTCATAATAAAAACTTTATCTTTACAAAAACGTGGGTAATTTCTATTTTTAAAATCAATTAATAAATATCAGCACCGATTTCGTCGGATTATAAGTTGAGAATGCCCTGCTTATCAGACGTAACCCGTCAGGCATTTATTAAATAATTTTAAAAGTTTTTATTCATACTGTATACCTATAGCATTGCAGTACAAAATATGTCCAGTTCTTTCTGTTGGTTAGTTACCCTGCGTCGACATACTTGCCCAAAGTTCGACAAAATCTTTTTTTTTCTTTGAGGCAGAAAACGGATCTCTTATTTTTCTTTGTCACGAAGGAAATCTTAACAACTTTATTTAAGTTGCTAGTGATGTGTAATTTGAAAATTAAATATTCAACAACTTTACTTATCAATTATTGAGCATACGTACATATATCCATATGTGTATCTCGCTTTATATTAATATGTTATCTATCCACTTACATACTTCTATAATAAAAAATATATACAGGCCTACGTGGACATTAACATTGACTGTTATTTATAGGGCTGAAAGCTTGTTGAATAGTTGATTATATATTTGTACACCGCAATTCTGTAATTTAAAAATACAATAATATATTATTCGGTGTTCAAAAATAACTGGTGTTGGGAACGGTACTTATTTAATAGAATTTAGGGAAATTACGTTGGAAAAATATTAATTACCGGATTAAAAACTTGCACACATTGCCATGGTAATTATCATTAAATTAACACTTAGTACCTAGGTAATTATATTTTTATACGTAAGTAATAATTATTTCTTTGTAGTTGTGAAATAACTATGTATTTAATTATTATCACTTGGAAATATCCCCCTGTGTTAAAAATCCAGAATGTTATTACATATTGTGAACGCACTAGTATATACCTACATACTTATATTAAAGATTAAGCCTTAAAACCCGCTGGATAGACGAGCTCATAAAGTTCGGTGGATGTACGTGGCGGCAAAGAACAAGGGACCGAGAAGAGTAGAGAGAGCTAGAGGAGGCCTTCGTCCAGCAGATCGACCTCGGCTGATGATAATCAGTAGAATAAAGACAGATTCTTCTGGCCATGCAGCCGCGACTAAATCACTTTGTAACGGTGGTAGTTTCATTTGAAAGTTATGGTATCAACACCTAAATGAGCCGCCTGACTCCCACGAAATACCTGTCGTTTCGAAAAAGAAAATTGCAGAATTCAGTACTATTATTACACTTTTGTAAAATGGAATTCCTTTCAAAATAAAATTAATACCATCAATAATTGAGGGTAGGTAGGTACTTGACATACATTATATACTATTTGTTGCCAATTTCTGGGATGGTTCTGCAAAAAAAATAATTGTATTACGTATTCAGTACATCATCTAAAATCTTTATTAACGATTTTTATCATATCGATAGTATCTTCCAGGAAGTCAACATATGAGATATTTTGCATGCGGCTACACTATTGCTATATCATAAATTCTACCTTCCGACATCACGTACGAGACCGATCAATGTCGCCCGTTTCGTGGATTCGACCTGTCAACAGCCGCCTGCTGAACTGTCGCCTGTTTTATTACTATGCAGATGGATGCGATTGAGTCGGCGCATTTTTGGGCATCGATTTGCATTGAAATATCCGCCGCGGGTCGTGACTCGTGACGATGCTGCATCCGGGAATTTTAATTGCCCTGCACTTTATGCTTTTGACCGCTTGTGCAAAACTGCCGGATAAAGATCTGCGCTCGCAACGTGCAAACATATTATCTGCCGGCTTGTCATGCTGTATTGGCAGATCTCCTATCGAGAAACTAACTAGCGGTATAAAAAATAATGTGACTGTATAGCTTTCGCATGGAGAGATGTACTAACTAGTCAATATTTGATAATCTACTCACTGTAACTACCCCACGTTAGGGTTATCAGTCATTAAACTGTGTACGTACACAAAGAAATAATTGACAACCTCATAAAATATCTATTTAGTCCAGTCAATGAATATATTGTAATGGAATATGCGAGAATTTTTGACTTCAGGACTTTGTTAGGAGTAGTTAGTGGGTAAATATACTAAAAGTCCCCACCCCTGGGAGGTGAGCTAAAGGCTGAATGGGAGTCGAATGGTCCACTTTTTTGGCTGTTCGCTTATATCTCGGAAACAGTGCATGTAGAAAAAAAAACGTTTCAAATAAAATTGAAAGCTAATTAAATTTTCTATAAAATTGTTTCTATACATATTTGTCGAATTCCAAACGGTTTCTGAGATATACGTAAGACACACATATATAAAATAACCGTCTCCTGGTGCCCATTTGCTCGTTGGATGCCAATTATCGTTGAAAATTATCGATTTTCAATAACGTATTCAATTGTAACGAAACAGTTGAAATGGTTATATTATTAAATTCGGTCATCTAATATTACTCAAAAGCGACAAAATCGTCGTAAACCCCTTGAATCAGTCAAGTCTAATGAAAATATGTATGGAAGTACCTACCCCCCAGTTGATAAAGTAGTGATAATAAATTGGATATTTTCCCCCGCATATGGGTATATTTACCTTTTGTCTTGAATGGTGTTAACTGTCAATTCTTTGTGAAAATAAATTACAAGAAAATTACGTATATTATTTTTTAATATCTACTGATTTTATGTTATCACTAATAATTAATTGTTTGTAGATTGGGTAATATATATTATATTTTATTATACTTAATCTATGTTGAAAGATCGTTGAAGATATTATGTAACATATGATAGGTACACAATGTTTGTGAATCCAATGTTTATTTCTGAACATGAATACTAGGAATGGTGATGTTGTTTATAAGATTTTTCAAATTATTTTTGGGTTAATTATTATAGTTTGTGTTAGGAGTGTTTGTTGTATCTTTGTATTTTATCAAAGGAAAATATTTTTAGTAATTATAATTTATAATAGTTGTTGTTTGAACTATTTTTTATTCAAATTAATATTACACACGATTTACTAATGTATCATTCTTTATCTAATATCATAATCTTTCGTGTCATATCAGATATATGATTAGGATATGTTACGAAAATTTCTGTATAAATACGACGTTACACTTTGCCTAAATGGGTAAGACGGCTAAAGTTGTTAAAGCGTTATATTATATAACTTATAATCAAGTACAACCAACAATGCTTTCGTCTACACTCTCATTAGGGATTGCAATATCGGTATTTCACAACCGGTATTCAATTATTAATCGATACCGAAATACCGGTTTCAAAAATAAAAAATACTCTTATTTTCGGTATTAAGAAAGCATACACATTCATGTTTTTCGAAAATGAATTTAATGTTATTTTTCATTACTTACTACTAACTATATTGTATATTAAATTTAGTGGAAAAGTTTTATCCCGCCAAAACACAGTTAATATAATATTATTATACAAAAGTTAAATAATATTAAAACAAAATCCCTCATATTATATACTTATAGAATTGTCGCGATGAATTAACATAACGAAGAAGAAAACATTCATGGTCATTTTGTGAGAGATTTTCCTGTTCTCGGACTAATAGTATTTGTAAAAATTAGCCGTTTTTAAATATTATGATATATGCCTACATATTGATAAAAGTCAACATGGTAAATGTAGGTAGGTAATTTAGGTTGCTATAAATAGTGTTTTAAATAAATTTTAATAGTTATATTTATTAATAGGTATTTCTTTTTGTGAGAAATGTTTTGACGAATACCGGTATTAGAACCGGTATTCAATAAGAAAAACCGAAATACGGTTATTGATATATTCATTCGGTATTGCAATCCCTAATTCTCATGTATCCGCGAGATGAAGATTATTTTTTATTGCATTAAGTATTCAAGTAAGTATCTTACATTTAAGAATACATTCATGTTATAATCCTTCTCCAGTAATTTATCAGTCGCGAGTTGGCGCACCAGTTTTGGAGCGACGTCGTCGGTTTCGCTGACATCTCTGATACTGTTGTGCAATTTATGAGAGTCACTTATTTTAATAAACATGAATAAATGTTTGAAATGGACAATGCTCTTCCAGTGAAAACATGGAGTCGCAGAAAAACAGACGCGGAAAGTTATCCGGCTTAGAGACGAGACGTTCTCCTTTGACTAATTTGACTTGGTGATCAGCGTCTCTTTCATCACACACAATGCAAATCCAACAATTTATAATCTTCCGTCGTATTTTGAATATTCAAGGCGTTTCGGCTGTATTCATTTAAGAATTTTCTAAATAAAGTACCGTTTGATAGATTTTGTGAGTGGCTTCAACCTGGCGTATTAATGGTTAAGGTTTAAAATTAAGGGGTCCATTGTATTTTTTACTACGTTTTTATTAGCTCGTATTCTTGTTTGTCCAGTACAATTTTTTTCTTGTTTGTCCAAGATTTGTTTTGGACGATTGAAGATTTTTAACTAACTTCCCGACTATCTAGACATTTGAAACTTTTAGAATATATCAGAACACGACGACAATGCATTCTTTTAATACTTTTAGCCATCTTTAAGCAGAATTGAATTCATTTTTAGTTAATTCTATTTTGTATGGAAAGTTATTTCGGAAAAAATTCGTAAAAAGTAAAACACTATTATTGGTTGCTAAGGGGGTCCTATCAACTAAATTATTAATATAAACGTGCGTTACTATGGAAATCAATATGAAATGTCAAAATGACATTTCAGTATTCTATATTTTTCATCAGTATTTCTATCAAGTACAAAAAAAAGAATTTACTAATACATAGAATTGTCAAGTTTATATGATTCAACAGAAAATTCAAAAACGTGGTATATAAAAAGTTCTTTTTGCCTTGTAATTATATTTCGATAATTTTAAAGTACCTAGATATTTGATATTTTTATTTTACATTGTCTTAAATCAGCAGAAAAATCCTGATTTAGACACTCTTCTGGTTTAGTTCTTTAACAAAGTGGTAAATTCAAAGTATGCGCCGCAGATTTTTCGAAAGAAATAATATTTCCAGACGACATTAACTTAATGCGCTAATGCACGATAACAGTGGTAGATTCGTGTGGTTTGTTTGGTGTTGTCTCCAGGCTATAACGTAAACTGTTCTTCCCTTATCTTGGCCGCTCGCCATTGGTCATTTATTTTGCCACTAGTGTGTCGTATATGTTTATTTTTTATTCAATAACTCATATTTATTCTTTATTTCAATTTTATAACAGTAATACCAAAAAATACTGCGCATATGACACAGAGAAAAAGCCTGTTGTATCTGATATTCTGATGTATTTGAGTTTCGATTAGTAGTTCGGAATCTTAAAAGTGTTAAGAATGAGATGGCAGATTTTTCAATTAGCATTTAAGAAAAGCTTAAAAGACAGTTAATCTGATTTTCAATTGGCTGCTTAGAATACAATACACTTTTTGGGACTTGGGATATTAAAACGCTTGAAAACCACTGCTCTATTGAATCTACCGCCTTTTCCAAATGTAAATATACCCGGTGGCCATAATTGAATAGTAAGCATGTCGTATTTCTAGAGCCAATGTTAATAATCTCATATTACGGTGGCTATAGTTTTTCGAATTATAGAATATTGGGAGCGTCCTACCATTTCCTATAAGTGGCATGTATTAGGTATTCCCTTAAGTAAGTGGCAATTATTATCTATCGTATATTTTCGGTATTTTCTCTATTTTTATTACATTTGGTTAGTTTGGATGAATGATTATTATGGGAGGTATCTATAGGTACTGTGTTTTTTCCAATGTTTCTTTATGTGTGAAAAATTGTCATTAAATTTTTCATCGCTTTAACCACCGTCAATTAATTTTCATGAAATTGTCCTGCTTCTGACACATATTTTGAGAAAGTAATATAAATAGAAATGAAATTTCGTCCATTAACAGTAGTTTACTGGTATATTTTTGCATACTTACAAAAATAACAAGGGGATATACTACCTATATATTCGATTTCAATGAATTCAATTCAATTTATTTATTTTTACATATTGTGGACATCACAAATTATAAGTTTAAGACGTTCACAACATGACATAAAAAAAGAGATAGATATTATGTTATTAAACACTAGAAATATGTACATACAAAAATATTAATTATATAGGTACATGTAAATACACCGGATGAGTTAAGCAGACCCTTTTTTAAAAATTTATAAAATAACGTCCACCTATACTCATCCTCACGTAGGTGTAATATATCAACACCCGAAGCAATTTCGTTGAACATAGCTATCGCCCTCCCAATTGGCATTACCAGTGGCAGGTTGGTTCTGCACCTTGGGAGAATAAACAACTGATGTTCTCTATTTTTAAGATAGTTATCAGGGACACACAGGTCAACACTGCCCAGAATGGCAAAGTTCTCATTTATACCTCGTATAAGTCGAAAAAAATACGGTAATAAAAAAACTGCAGTATGTAAGCATGCCCAAGAGAAAGTCAGTTGGATAAAGCCACGGATAGTATCCGTACAACCTCAAATAAAGGAGTCTCAAGAATTTCTTCTGAACCCTCTCCACCATAAGGTCATTCTTCAACTGATGCGGTGCCCAAACAATAGACCCACTCTCAAGTCTGCTTCGAACTAAAGAATTAAATAAAAGTTTTAATACCGTAACATCTGAAAAGACCCGGGAAGTACGCATGACGAAGCCCAACATTTTAAGCGCCTTGTTACAAATGGTAACTATATGGCTAATAAATGTCAGTTTACTCTCAAACGTAATGCCAAGATCCCTTACAGATGATATTTGTGACAGAACTCTGCCAGTATTGGAAAAACAACACTTTTGAGGCTCTGGTAAACGACAAAAGATTGCATTTATCAATATTGAATTCTAGTTTGTTACGCCTGCCCCAATCTAATATATTATCTATATATCAAGTTGGAGCTGACGACAATCGTCCAAGGTGACAACTTCCAAAAAAAGTTTCAAGTCATCAGCGAACAACAAAAACATAGCATTTTTTATTACCAATGCTACAGCAACGGCCCTAAGTTTGAGCCCTGAGGGACACCAGAAAATGTGTAAAAGGTCTGTGACTGATAAAGGCCGTACGATACGTATTGTTGACGGTTCCTAAAACAACTCCCGAATAGCTTCAAAAATCGATCAGACAATCCAATAAGTTGGAGTTTTTCCATCAGGACATCATGATCGACTTTGTCAAATGCTTTCGAGAAGTCATTGTAAGAACAGTCAACCTGGTGGCCTCTATCCAGGGCCGATGACACATAATTGGTAAATACCACCAGGTTAGTTTCCGTTGATCGGCCTGCTCTAAATCCATGCTGTTCATTTATTATAAATGACTCAATTTTTGGAGAAATCATGTTGTGCATGATCATCTCAAGAACTTTTGCTGGTGCAGGGAGAAGATCTACCGGCCTGTAATTTTCCACTGATGACTCTGTACCACTCTTATGGATTGGAGTAACCTTCGACATCTTCCACGTTTCCGGAAAGATACCTGTATCCATTGTAAGAATATATATATATATATATATGTGCAAGTGGGCCTTTGACGTTATCAGGTCCCAAAGAGTGAGTATTTTTTAGTTTTTTAATAAATTTTAACACATCACTCTCATCAACTGGAAAAATATCAATGGACTGGGCACCGCATGATGGCTGTCTCGACGTGGAGGCAACATCAAAATAAGGAATACTACTTGCGTAGACAGACCTGAAGTGACCAGCAAATGCTTCTGCCACTCCATGTCCGGTCACCTCTTCGCCTTTCCAAGTCATCGAATCGGCATACCCGCCATCCCTTCTTAATGATTTAATATAATCCCAAAACGATTTGGGATTTTCACGAATGCAATCTTCTACCGATTCCATATATGTTCGATAGGCCATTCGAACATCTTGCCTCACTTTCAAGCGATAAAGGCTAAACATTTCATAGTCGCGTTGACCATGCTCAGCCTTCCAAGCTTTGTGATAGCAATGCTTGATCTGAATGTCCCCAATAATCTCTCGAGAAAACCACCTCGGGTATCGCCTTCCACCACGACATGGCGACCTCCTTGAAAAACATTCATCAAACACATTATATACAGTATTATAAAAGAATTGTACCGCCTCATTTACATCACAAATCCCGAGCAATTCACTCCAATTTACTTCACTCATTAATGAGTAAAGTAGCTTGAAGTTTCCACCTTCAAACTTCCATCCCCTGCACCGATCGGTTTCATGTGAGGATATTTCAGTTCATAGCGGGCGAATCGACCGAAACCTGAGCACAAAAACCAAAGTAGGATGATAGTCATCCTCCCGTACAAGAGGGGACATGCATCGGGAAACTGACAAATTGATGTTGCTGAATACCCTATCCAGAAGCCCATTACTAGAGTTAGAAATATCATTGTACTGAGAAAATCCAAAAACAGCGCACATAAATTCCAGGTCACTATTGACCCTTTCACCGTTGCGCACTGAAGTTAGATTAAAGTCTCCCATCACAATAATACTTCTGTCTCCAATCAAGTTGACACTAGATAGCATATTCTCAACAAAACATTTATACACCTCCACGTCACTGGCTGGAGGAAAATATACAACACAAACGTAAATAGTGACTCCATCACAGGTTAGTTTCACCCAAAGGTCCTCATTTGGAGTTTCTAAAGCATGGACACGTTCGGTCTTCAACCCCTCCATGCTTCTAACCCCCAAAAGACAGCCTCCACCCTGCCTGTGGCCTGCGCCGGAATCTCGATCCCTCCTAAAGACTAAGTACTCACTTCCAAAATATTCGCGATTAAAAACACTGTCATTGAGCCATGTTTCAGTTAACCCTATGACATCATAGTCGTCAGCCAAAACATTTCTCAAAAAATCGACAGCTTTTGTCTTTGAGCCACGTACATTTTGGTAGTAGAACAATAATTGCCTTGGGCAATTATTATTTTCATTGTTAAGTCAGCTGGTTGGCAGCCGTGGTGTTTCAATTTTTGACACCCATTCTTTAATGAATGAGTAACGTGGCCAATTATCAGGCTTTAGAATCAACGTACTCAGTTTAACAGGGATCCCTATCTTAAAAGATGCGTAGTCATTGAAGCGTAGAATTGTAAATTCGACGTTACAATTTGCAAGTTTTTTAATATCACATAGAAGACAATATGTTTAAAAATAATATAAACTAGGCATTAACCTTGATTATTTGTAAAAGAAAAAGATATTTAATAAATAATCTTGTCTACGGATTTAGTGTTTAATGTATTTGGTTATAATATATTATGGTTTATTTTTAATATATTTGTCACCCTTTACAATTTGCTTTCAAAAAACACTCGCGCCCTCCACTGAATTGTAATTTGGAAATTTAGCACATGTCCGTTTCTCACATTATTTAGGCCCCCTTCATAGCATTAACAATTATATCGGTATAACATCGGACGTAGATTTTTGCCACTTTTATGTGGAAAAAGTTTATCGTCTAAATAATGAAACTTGTATCTTATATATTTACTTTATTTAATGTGAGGTAAATATCGAGTTATTCCTACGTAGATATTAAAAGACATCTATCATTATCTGTAACGTTATAATGTAAGTATGCCAAAGATATTGGTACGAATGACGATACGCCAGTGTTCTATGTAACTATGGAAAACGTTGGTCTATACCAGTCTTTCTCAAAGTGGGCGATAACGCCCCCTTGTGGGCCCTGGAGGCTTTCAGGGGGGCAGTAGAAGACTCAAAGAAAATTAAGAGGCGTTAAGGAAATCTAGAGGGGCGACGGCAGACAAATTCTATCTATAAAAATCCGACGGAATCTAGACACGACACCACTTGAGATGCGATTTTACTACTCGAATGCTTGCAGTCCCGTATAGACGGTTAAATTAAAATTAAAACACCGCTGGATCATCCCAGTTAGAAGAACTTATAGAGCTGACCAGAAATGAAGAATTAAAAATTAAATTCAAGAATGGGTACCAAGAATTTTGGCTGCAGAAGCGAATCTCTCAACTGTACTCTGGGTTATGGTCGGTTGTTCAACGATTTCTGATAGCATTCCCATCGTCGTATTTGTGTGAACGTGGATTTAGTGCTGTTAGTAGCAACGTTGCTAACTAAAAAGAGAAATCGGCTGCAAGTTTTTAAGTGAATTCGAGCCTGATCTTTAACAAACTCGTCGAAATGCATTCATCCTTCACATTAAATAAGTTTTAAATTCGAAGCCCTCATTGAAACATTCTTTGATCTCAGAAGTAAGATATGGGTCACACCCTATCTATCCTATTCATATAATAATGCATGTTTAAAAATTATATTTGCAATAAGTTTAAGATACGCAACAGATGGTAATTTAAAAAGGTAAGTTGAAAAATATGGGGGGCACTAGATTTTTTAAAATGGTCGGTGGTCGAAATAAGTTTGAGAACCTGTGGTGTATACTCTAGAGAAGAAGAATTTAACCAATATATAGGTAGATACGTTGTAGGTACTGTTATTTATTTTGATTTATAAGACTTTGAATTATGTACTCGATTCCCAATTTGGAAGTTATCTGAAGGTTTTGTGTATGAAGAAAGTAGTCTTATTTCTTCTATTCAGTGTTAATTATGTGACAACTGGCTTAACATTTTAGTGTAGAGAGAGTGTGGTAATTGAAAATATCGTAATACTGCAGCCCACGAGAAATGGTTACCTGTAGGTGTGTAGCTACAATAAAGTTTACAATAAATTAACTGCTCGAAGTATTTTTATCTTTTCAATTTGGAGATTATATCTGTGATGTTTATTACAGGCGGTGGGCAAGCGCCGCGACGCGATAAGACGTGACCTGGGCGTAAATCTTTCAATTATGTCACCTTCGCGTAGACTCTGTGCACCTTCACAAATAATAATAACCCAAACGGTACGGTAATATATTTTTTTTCCACGTATTTCATCAACACGTTGGATAAAATATGAAGACTGTTCGAGCGTAAATAGACCTTTAGGAAACTTCGTGTAAAATGTATTACTTCACCTGTTTTGTACAGGTGGGTATTAAGTTGATTATGCGCATGCCCAGTATGAGGTACTCTTTCAATATTAACGGTTAAAAAGGCTATTTATGGATTTTATCAATCATCAATTGAATCGTTCATTTGAGAAAGCACACGTCGTTTCCCGTTTTTCACGCAACTATATAAAGTATTTTACATTTAACGTAGTAATTAAATATATAAATACCCCTTTCAGGATATTTTTACATTTCACATGAATTGCTCTTTTAGAATAAACGCATTTAGTAATAGTGACTCGCAGAGTGGATGAAAATATTCTTTTGTATTTGGCATAAGGATTTATTTAATTTGCTCTTTTACAATATAATTACGTAGATACCTACCAGTCATTTAAGTGAAGATTTACAGTAAGTTCTTCATTATTGCCTCGAAACATTTTTTTTTTTAAATAACTTTTTTGGTATTTATTGACATAAGTGGGCACATTTTCAACCCCTTAATGTTATAACGTAACTGACTATCATAACTAAACACGCTTTACCATATACTAGTAGCAAATTTATAATTTTTGACATCATCTTTAATCGATTACCTAACTATTAGATTTTTTAAGGCTGGAACGTTTTTTTCATGTGTTTGTAAATTATGTAGGTTAAGAATTGGTTCAGAATATTTAATCTCTGTAATCCGAAAAATGGCTATGTGACAAAATGATATATTGAAATAGTAAGCTAAAAGAGTTTACCCTAAATACAAATGCTTTTTGACTTCTAATTTATAATATTTAATATGACTAATTTAAACAATTAATTCATAAAATAATTCCATTCCATTGCTGTTGTTCCTGAGAAAAGTGAACGAGTCACTTATTCGATATTTCCTACTATGCATAATATACTAAGTGAAGATAAACAGATTCTAAATTTCGTTGTAATTTCTTCCATACTCAGAAGAATATCACTTACTTACCCAATTTTTGCACTTATACAGAACCCGTAGATTGTAGAAGAATCTTCTTCTTCTTCCACCCTATCACGTCCCAACATTGGGGCATAGGGCAAGCACAAGTTGGCGTCACTTCCCTCGGTCCATCGCCAACTCCTGCGCTCCCGCCATGTCAGACCTGCAGCACGTAGGTCGTTTTTGTAGTACCGCTGCAGGGTGAGGGAGGGCCGGCCACGGCGACGGAACCCTTGAGGCTGTGCCACAAGGGTACGAAGTGCCGCACTCTTTGGCGGCATCCGGAATACGTGTCCCAGCCACGTAAATCGTCTCTTCGTGATAACTTCAATCACCGAAGGCTGTTGTGTCTGCTCACGAACTCGGGTGTTTGTAACGCGATCGTACCAATGTACCCATAAGATTCGGCGGAGACATCGTTTCTCAAAGCTTAAAAGCCGAGACTCTTGAAGCTTAGTAAAAGTAGTCTCACAGCCATACAGGAGCACAGGTAGCACGCACGCGTTAAACACACGACATTACATTACATTAAAGAATACTTACCAATAAATAACTTATTTTTGAATTAAATGTTAATTAAGCCATTTTTTGCATTACTTTGACGATATATTGTTTAGGTATAATATGTATTAATAAACTTTTTTTACACGTACCTACAGCTTTAGGACTAGCTGATGTTGAAATGTCATATTATGTATACACTTTTATATCGACTTGAAATTTTCCGAGTGTTTTCCTTCCATTGACAGAGATTATGCATACATGTTTGTAAAACTAGTGGTGTATTACTACTTGTCGCTCATTTTATATTGCCCTCTCTGATGAAGATATTCTTCGCCGATAATCCAATGAGATAGGTTTTTTCTGTTGGAAATGAAAATTCATGTAGGTAAGTATCTGAAAATGACAGTTCTAAAATAAATATTTTAGGTATACTTACCCTTAGGCCTATATCAGGGATGGCAACTATGATTTGATCGACGTGCCAAAATAAGCATTTTTTTAATTCGTGGCGCGTGCCATTCCTGTACCATTACGTGTACAAATGATATAATCTAAATCATATTTTATTTAATTATGTACATTGGTAACTATATTGTCTATTGAATATATAAAAAATGATACACATGAAATGAAATATAAAAACGTTTGATAACACACTAATATTTGTCTTTGAGGTTTTTTGTTTTATGTTAATTGCGGGATGTTTCATGTTTTTTTTATATCAGTCTGATATGTCGTTGATTGCAAATTTATACATGCTGCTGAATCTTTCTTGTCAACCTATTTTAAGTCTTTGAATGAACATAATTCAATATATAAATATGGTCAACGACGAGATTGCTAGTTTTTTAATAGTATGTTTTCAGTTCGGCATTCCGATTCCTCAATGTAAGAAAGCCGATAACATTCAAATTCTTCAATACATTTTTGCATGTTTACAAATTCTTCAGTCCAAATAGGATTAGATTGCAATAATAACATTTCCATTTCAAAATTTTCTAATTGCGTCCAATCAAGAGGGTAAGAAAAGAAATTTTCTATATTGAATACATATCCAGAATTTATTTTTTGGCGTGCCATCGAAAACTTTTAGCGTGTCAAGTTTGGCACGCTTGCCACGTTTAGCCATCGCTGGCCTATAGACTACAACGCCTGAATCCTTTTTCGTGATGACTCGTACATCATAGTCCATGCTTCTAAATGAGGGCTGAAGAAACATAACATCGTACGCGTAGGAGACATATATTTTCCACTATATACATAATCACTTATTTTATTCATTCATATGTCAAGGTCATACAACATTTTAAATTTAATGAAAACTTTTATGGAATGAGCGTATTTTTTATCATAGTTAGTATATGCTGGCATTCACTCGCGTATCCTAAGCTTCGGCATTAGTCATATGAAAGCTTTAGTGGGAAAAGCTCAATGTATGTTTCAACTCAAAATATATAAATTTCACTCATAATCCGCAAATTTTTCCCGGAAGCTTCGCCGTAGAAAGTATCCGAATAATTTATCAGTATTGCGATTTGTTTCGATCGATTTAATGAATTTCGTTTTACAGTAAGTTAGCGCATAATTATGGATGAGATTGGCTGGTGGGGGGAGACCGGTCGCGGATCGCGTCGGGGTAATGGGATGCAAATTGGCGAGGCGGGGAATGTTGGCGCCGCGGACTATTTATTTATTTATATCGCGACATATTTATAAACATGTTCTGCAAAGGACAGCGCGTAATTCTTCTCTGCTTGTTTCTAATCAGATGCTGCTTGTATGCAGTTCCGTGACTGCAACGCCCGTCATCCGCCGCGGCTGCTTTGCATGAAAACTCGTATTCTTATAATATGTACTAAACTTGTTTCTTAAATTTACAATTCACTTAAATTCGTGGATTGGTTTAGTTAAATTATTGAACTTATTCTATCAACATAATTTATTATCTGTTTCGCTGCGAGGTGAAAAGCTGAAAGTAAATATTGGTAGGTACCTACCACTGTAACTAAGATTGGAATTAAAATCTATCTTCCTTTTACACAATTATATTTTAAAAACACTTAAGTAACCTAGAACATGCGCAGATTGCGATAGTGTGAAATTAATTATTGTAAGCGTTATTATTTCCGACTGTATCGGCGTTTTATCCCTCTCGGCGTCGCTCCTACTACGTCATGTTTTCTGTCAAAACTATCGAACCTTTCGCTTATGTGGTATATTTATAACAAGTCGATCAAGCATGCAAAGCGGCCATGTGGTATATCGTTATCTCGGTTGTATTGGATTTACATTTCGGTTCACCGGTACCATAGCACTACTAACTTTCACTGTAGTTTATAGGTTTGTCACATTAGGTACATTAATACTAATGTGACGACTTATTGTTTTCTAGCCAATCGCTCAACAAAAGACATAGGTACACAGTGGCGTCCCTAGGTAAAATGCCGCCCCTAGGCAGCGCCAGAATGCCGCCTCATTTTTATACAGTATTTTTGTCATCCTTACATGATTCCAATATCTAATAAAAGTGTTGTATGGATACATTACCTACTAACAAAATGTCAGACTATTTATTCGCAAATCTTCACATGTCGTTTCTGGTCACCAAGAACGTCGAAAGGCAACGGAAGTAACTTAGATATCGCGAACCCGACAAAACCAGTGAGCTGAATTTTTGATGGAAAGATATTTTCGTTATTACTAAGTTTAGGTAGCTATTTCTATACATTCCAAATGATTCTCCTCGATTTGCCGCTCTTCGAGTAACTGCCGCCCCTGAGCGACGCTCAATCTGCCTACTCCCACGGGACGTCACTGGTACATAGTTCATGGTTTGAATTAAACAGGATGTTACTTTTACCCAGCTGTCAACCCGCGAATCCATGTGACGAGAGATGGCTGTTCTAGCCCCTGTAATAAATATATTATGATTTGCTGGAAACAGACTCGCTGTACATTTTTCTCTTGATAAACGAATAAGTGACGATATCATTATCATTTTCAAAAATGTCGTACCACAAATCAGTTTATATTTTCTAAAAAAATACTGTGATAAGTGATGACACTTATGACGTTTCTGGTGGCATTTAATTTTTAAATATCATTGAAAACATGTAACCAATAGTATTGTAATATAGTGAAAATTAAATTTTATTACCTATCATTACTAGATTTTAGCATTACACGTATTTATTAATTCTTAGTATATGTGCGTGTAAAATCGGCATACGTAGATAAGTATCATGGTTTTTGCAGTTTTTGCGAACGAAAAAACAATGAGAAGTACACAATGGAAACATCATTGAACACAGTGATCGCAATACGCCATCATTTACTCTACTCTCTGATCCTGCAAACTAGTGTTGACATTGACAAAATGAAAAAAAAAGTAATCCATTTGTAAATGCTTTTCCGTTCGATATGTTTGTTCATCTCTACGATTAAATCTATGTATTCGGAATTTGGCGTGTGAAAGGTTTTCATTTCCAATAATAACTAGCATATGGGAGGGGTCATTATCGTCGGCACTTACCAAAATTACTACTGCATTAGCCTCAAGGACGATGTGTTTTTTTGTAGGCCATCAAATCATTTTACTGTAATACATATAGGTCTTCCGACTCTCTTCCTTCCTTCGGTCATAATAACGAGGGGCATCATGTGTCTGTGGTTTATGAACGATCACTTTCCACAAACGAAACGTGTCGGAATTTAAAAAAAACTATGGACACACTTCCGTGTTCCTTTAGACATGTTGACATATCCAACGGAGTCGGCCTTCTACCGCATATGAGATGATAGAGATCTCATAATATGTCCCTTACCAAATTATCCAGGCTCCTCCCTCCATTTTTTATTAGCTTCAACAACATTCCGATCCCAAGTTCATTGTATTTTTATTTGATACAACTCTTCATTATTTGTAGTTTTTCTGTAGACTGTAGTGTCATTTGTTTTTCTATATTGATTCTTCCACTAGACCAGGAGTAGTCAACCTTTTTATACCTACGGCCCACTTTTGTATCTCTTTTAGTAGTCAAATTTTCTAACCGCCCACCGGTTCCACAGTAATGGTGATTTAAAAAGTAGGGAAGTAACTTTACTTTATAAATTTTATAAAGCAGAGTTACAACAAGTTAAAGCATATAATAATAATTATTTACCAAATACTTTATGTCAGACTTGCGCCAAGCTTGGCAGAATAAATCTTTATAAAACAACTTACCGTAGTTAAATCTATTTTTTTATTTATACTTTCCATACATATAAGTATGAAGTCTGATCAAATTACATTTAATTAATTAAATTATTAATGAGATCCCTGAGGCTGATGCTGTGAAACTAAATACTGATCTGGCTCAATTTTTGTGAGGAAAAAACGAAGGTTTCCTCTTTCGGAAATATTCACTTACGCAACGTGAAGTAAACTTATGCGAGGGCGATACAATGGTATATTTTCTTAAATTTAAATTCTCACGGGGAATTTTATGAAAACATAATAAAATGTTTTTAAAACCCCTATCGCCCACCATGAAAGATGAAAAACCCACTAGTGGGTGGTAGGGACCAGGTTGACTACCCCTGCAGACTAATGGCATTTTGAGGAATGGCCCGGATATGTGAATTTGTCTATTTCTTCAAACGCGTTCCCATTGATTTAGTTGATGAGATTGAAGGAGACCTTTGGCTTAATTATTATTGGTAATAAATTGACAATTTGATATCGTGTTAAGTATTTTTTGTAGTTTTTGGTTGCTAGAGAATTATATGTAGTTATTATATGTAGTTAAAATAATGTTGCGGGTATAAATTCAAATGTAAAAATAGCATGACTTTTATTTACTTAGTTATTTCAGCCACGTCTTTAGCGGAGCGCGTCCTGTGAAAATATAAACGTGTCTTACCTAATTGTACATTTTCGTATTCATTTCACTAAATTCATTAATCGGATCGCGTCCATTACGGCCGTGAAAGGCTTAACCTCATACATAAATAAAACCTTCGGGATAAGTAGTGGATAGATATATATTTTTTATTCGCCCGAGAGGGGGTTTTTTCTCGTTCAGTAGACGTGGCTTTACAAAACGCACGATCGCACGCTTCATATAAATTACCTTCCTGTCCCGCTGTAGTAATTTGGGACTTAGCAATTTGCCTGAATTAATTGTTTACGAGATGTTTTATAAGCCTTAAGGGTGCTTCGCAGCTAAGTGAAGTACTGGAAAAACGACATTTTATCGGGATTTCTATGTTTTTCTAGTGTAGATTTTGACATGTATTTGTTTCAATATGGAAATCATTCGCTTTATGAGTATTAATAGTTCAAATAGATTTATTAGTATAATATTTTTCAATTCAGGATATTGGAAACATTTAAAAATTTAAAAAAATGGAAATTGAAAGAATATAATAACAATATAAAAAGAACTTTTTATATACTTACCACGTTTTTAAATTTTCTGTTGATTCATATAAACTTGACAATTCTATGTATTAATAAATACTTTTTTTTGTACTTTATAGAAATACTGAATATATATAGAGAATACTGAAATGTCATTTTGACATTTCATATTAATTTCTATAGTAACGCACGTATATATTAATAATTTAGTTGCTACGACCTACTTAGCAACCGATAATTAATAGTGAGTAGTAAATATTACTTTTAACGATTTTTTTCCGAAACATACAAAACAGAATTAACTGAAAATGAATTCAATTCTGCTTAAAGATGGGCAAAAGTATTAAAAGAATGCATTGTCGCCGTGTTCTGATATATTCTAAAAGTTTCAAATGTCTAGCTAATCGGGAAGTTAGTTAAAAATCTTGGACAAACAAGAAAAAAATTGTAATGCGCAAAAGAAATCTGGACAAACAAGAATACGAGCTAATTTATAAATGTGGTAATAATTAAGCGTGTTTTTTAAAAAGTGATATTCGATAAATTAAAGGTTATTAAATTTGGCGCGTCGCCAGTTAATTGATGTCAACTATTTTTTTACTCAATATTCATAAATTCAAAAATTACTTTTCGGAATCAGTAAGGCGTGTCCGGTGAGAACCAATGAAACCCGAATTGCGTAGAATAGGTATATAATTTTTTTGTTATCGATTTTGGTTCAATGTACGATTTGTCTCTCAAAATTATATTCTGAACTACGAGAAGGTACCTTAAATCGATATACCTACCATTGTTAGGCTACGCAGTCGTGTTACGCGGGCAAGCTGACATTCTTCTTCATCTGCTCTCTCCACTGCGGAGATCGACAATCATTTTAGTTATGTAGTTCCTACGTCTATTGTACGATTATGATTCCTCCTACTACCATCTAAATTATATTCATGTAATATTTTTAATCTATATTGCGAACAGAAGGAATCTTACCTTGGTTTCTTATTATTATGCGTTGCATGTTGCATAAATATAAATACACTATTAAGCTTTCCTATCCTTTCGCTGAAATCCTACACATCCTACAGTATCCAGCGAATTCTGGGATTCATAACCATTCGCATTATTGCAATATTAATGATATTCATTTTATGAAGCTTAAGTACCTAAATACGAATGTCTACTGAAAAGATAAGTAAATTTAATTGATTAATTTTTCAATAAAAAATTTATTAGAATTTCAAATTTCCCATTTAAAATGTGTTGGTATAAATATAAACATATTAGTATTATTGTATATTTTGTACCAGCTGACGATGCCCATTGAAGCGGACGAGCTACATAATATTGTGTTTTATTTTAATTAATGCAATGTATTTTCACCAGTGACCATGATTAAACAAGCAGTGTACATTATTTGATAGTGTCTCCATAATATTTCAACTGAAACAAAAGATCTCTGAAAGTTTTTCCAATCTTTCGCTAGGCTATTCAGAGAACTTTAGTAAATTTTGGCGTTTTACGAAAACAAACAAGGTATCATCTTTTCTGGACTTGACATTACAATGAAATATCTTGCACACGTAATGCAATCAAGTTCTTCTTAGTACCTACGTTTTCGGAAAGAATTTTAATGTTCGCTTGCTGTTAATCACGCCACGGTATAATATGTTTAAATGGTGTGAAGGGTAGCGAAAGAAAAAAAGTTTTTTACATACTTAGCAGATTATAAAAAAACTCTTTCCAAGATTTCATTGTTCGATTAACTGAACAGACCTTCCAATGTTCAAAGTCTAAAATTTTATGTAGCGCCCACAATGGAGTTGTAAAATTTCCGATTATTAAATCGAAAAATCAATCAATGTCGTGTTCAATACATGCTTGGTCCAGAGCACTACGCTAATAAGTTTTTCATGTTAAGAAATCTCTTCTGGTGATATTAGATTGTAAAGCCAATGAAAAAGTAGGTACCTATACCTGATTGAAAAATCATATTTAAAGTAAGGCATAAAATGTCGTTTCGCCCAGGTTGTCCGGCGACAGCCCACATCCCGCTCTAGTGTTTGGCCAGTGTTTGTTGCTGCGAGGAATTACGTTTTGTATGCGAGTTGCTGCGCTCGCCTGTTCCGACTCGGCCCGTCCACCGTAATGCCTTTCCACAAATGTTAACGAAGTTTTTATTGTTTATTAATTCCTCTCCTAAATATGAGATTTCATACGTAATCTAAAACGTAATGCTACAGCGTTCGTGAGCCGAGTTTCAAGTCGTATTTAAATTTTACTAAGTGAAATGTTGCTCGTTGTGAAACACACTACGCTTGTAATTAGTTTACACATCTCTCATAAAGCGCTTTGTAAGCAAGATGTTCTGCGAAACATGTTCTTTGATGTTAAATTACAGTAAACATAAATACTATATTCTTTTGGATTATTTACTTACGTAAGAATTGCATAGTATGCCATTACATTATGCCTATATTAATTACTTAATTCATGAAAAGGTTGCCATGACAGACTTTTCAATATAAGTGAAGTGTGGCTGCGATGCGTATTCCAGCAACAGAATTGGTTTACCTAAATTGAAGAAAAATTGCCATAGACAAACACACAAGTATTTGTTGTTCCAGCAATATAATATAGTCACAACACGCACATATTAAGAGGTCGTAGAAAACAATGAAAGAATAGAAACAAACGATTTTTATTATAGTTAAATTCAATGTACATATGGGTATATCTACTTAGTGTAAATAAAATAGTTTATTTTGAAGACGTAAACGCCTCCTGATTTGCTTATAATTATTAATAAAGTATAATAATTGCTATACCTAGTACATTATCTATGCATCCAAATTAAACATAACTTTGAGGCAGGTACCAACAAATTGACATTATAATATCTAGCTATAAACCACTGATACGTAATAACGATTCAACTACATCTACCATGGCTAAAATAGATATTAATTGTACGTTTAACACATCCGAAACTAGCTCCATGCAAAACAGCGGTAAAAACATGAGGATCCTATCCCCGCAGGTTTATAATTCCTACAAACAGAGGATCGTGGGCTTCCTCGCGGTCTTTAGATTATAAATCTTCCAGCGTTCAGCACTTAGGATTAAGAGAAAATAATCAATTAATTATAAATTACTATAGGGCGCCACTTGGCCTGACTCCTCTCCTGGCATATTACTATATAAGGAACAAATCAGGTCAAGAAAAATAATAAACTCATTTGAGGATGGTCCAAAATGGACACAAAGCTATTTATTGGTACTAGTAAAAAAACACGCGGCCATGCCGATGTCACATTACAAAAATTACAAAATTAGGTTCGTAACCAATGCCAAAAGCCCTGACCACACTACCAGAGACACCGGGGGAAGGTTAATACAATTCAAGAGATAGGAGTCTAGTCCTTTAAACATAATTCGATACAATAAATACCGTAGAATCTTGTCGCCATCTTGTTGACGAGCTCTCCGAGCAGCCCGTCCGGGGTACGTCGTTCCTTGCTCGTGCCTCACTATCAACTGTCCGCTATCTTCAGAGTAAAGCCGACACGTGGCCATATATCCACCGGATTGTAGTGCTAATAATGAGTTTGTAATAATTTTGACTAATAAATAATATTGTAATAGTAGAATTATAGACTGAAACACAAAATCTAAATGTACTAAAAGGATATTCTTCAAATTTAAATTCATATTACATTTATACCTCATTCCCGTCGTTAATGCGTCATCGCCATATTATATGGGATTTGTTTCTATCATTTTTCATTGCTCAGGTGTAATATATTGTAAGGTTGTAATATTCTTAATTCAATTCTTTCAAAATATTCAGCTTTTATTTAATAGTAATTCATGATCATTAATTGTATACTACTATTATATCTATCACTTGGTTTTCAAGTATATACCATGTGAGCGAAGCACGTATCGTAAAATATATTTTAAATGTGGTGAATTCCGTGTGATACATACATTTCATAAATTTTTCATCTAATAATCTGCGACTCCTAATAAACAAGTCAGTCAGTCGGGAAGTGAACTTCTATGACATTTGTCAATTTTTCCATTCAGAGCGTATCCAAATTCAAAGCTTGAAATACAAAATATATAATATGTACCTACGCAAACTGCAACACAGCAGTATCAGATTCGTTCATTCATTTTATTGTCGTTTAAACAATCCTTCACTGACTATGGAAGTTTTCAAAACAATGGGATTTATTTATACTCTTCAAGGCAATGCTTAAAATTTCTCCCGCGGGACTTTCCCCTCCTTCGGCGACCGGCGAAGAAAAATAAATTGACGTCCATGGCAGATTTCTTTGCAGCGAAACTTTTTCAATAAGTTCCGAGCTGAGTTGCTCGAGATCTGTGTACATATTGATTCGTTTTTTGCGTTGCATGCTTTTCTCCGTTCAATTTTTAGATATTGCTTTGTCTATTTCGTTCCACGGGTTCTATATAATACAATCGTGTATTATATGCAGCCAATACGTAGCATGAATATTTTAAATGCCCAATATTGTTGAATTTTATTGGGTTTTTTTTTATTATTATTTTGACTTTTTATACTTACGAGGAAGCTTCCTTCATATTCATTTTTACATTATTTTACAGTGATACTAAAATTCTTGTTAATAATCTCATAATGGATCATTTTTATTTTTAAATACAATATATGAAGTAGAAATCCTACGACAGATTTGCAAAATAAATGAAAATAATATTGCTTTCAATCGCGTTACGAAATAAAAAAAAAACTAAAAGTTTCTAATTAAATATTTATACGTGCGTATAATTGACTGTACATCCTTAAAATAATGCTTTGCAAACATAAGCATAACAAAGATTTGTGAAATTCTGTCCATTTATGAAATCGTGAAAACACTTTCAAATTGATCCATTTGACATAAATTACAATGTAATATTATGTTCACTACATGTTATTAAAACAACGATGAAAAATTATATGTAAAAATTTAAACAAGGTTTTAACAAATTCACAGTAATCAGAAGTGTAAATTTTTAAAAAAATCGCTTTTCAGCGATAAGCAATGGTTACCTATTAATTGAAGTGACGTTTCCGTTTGCGTCCATTAGAATGGTTTTGAAACAAAGTTATTTTTGTAAATCCTACTTTATCGAGTTATTTACGTTGACAACTGTTTCGGCCTATAAACCCTTCTTCCAAATCTAAACGATCAACTATTTTTTTACACGATTTACTTTTGCCATTCCACGTCCCGCGTCCATTTCTCCCTATACCGTGGCATAACGAGCGAGATTCGCCCTTCGATGTTGTACCTACTGCATGGGCCCCACATCCTGAAGCGGGTCCCCAGGCCAGGATCTTTGGTGGGCCCCCTACATATCGCTAAGGTTAAAACGCAGTCTGACGCTCTACAGTGGCGTTTTCCAAATGATATTCGAGGTCAAATACAATTTAGTATATTTTTAGCGATTTTTTAACATATCGAATAAAATTATGGAGTTGTCGAGTTTCAACACATAATAACCAAAAATTGCATCGCACAACTATATATTTTAAAATGGTAATAATCCTGAAGTAAAATTGCGCAGGCGACTTTTTTACTATTAGAGCAAATTTACTATGTATGTTTATCTCATTTATCTGGTTGACCCGTCACGCCGCCCCCCCCCCCCTGAGGCCGTCCCCTAGGCTAGAGCCCTGTCAGCCCCCCTTTGTGGGGGCCATGACCTACTGGGAGCGTCCTAGTAATACCTCTCCAAGTCCCTGGATATGAATGGTATGCACGAGGGTATGTAGAATCCCTAAATTTATTATGAAAATTAGTATTTGAAGTTATACAGCCCGTTTCGTATGGCGTAGCTATTATTAATTATTATCTATGAAAATCGTCGTCTTACGCCTGTTCCGTGGATTAATTTCAGTCATCATCTCGTAAGCCACGGGAAACTTGGAGTAGTCGACAACTTTTGTAAAGCATACATACTTACCCACTTACTCTTCTTACACTTGGCTAACTTTTGCTGTTTCAGCTTGTTTTGACTCTACCGTCTAACGTATTCGCGCACCTGACTGACTTCCATCCTTTGATCTTTTAACTCCTTACTTATCTAAATTTATGTCTTGTATCTCTACAACGATTATATTTCTAACTTGTTCTATTGTTGTCTTTATAAAACTTATATGACATGTTACACGCGCCATCGCAATTACTATAAATATTTATGCAAAAAAATGTTATTTGGAATCGAAATTATAATTTAAAAAATCGGTGTGTCAACTTATGCACGCGCGTTAGAAGTTATACTTCTTTGGCGTAGCCGTTACCTGAGTCTATTCATATTACAGTGGATTAGGTTGATGAAAACGTACGCGATTCATCTTTGTCTCATATAGCACATGATAATTGTAATTTAATTATTGTATTGGACCAAAACTCATCTTTGCCATACAGCGGTTATAATCGATTCAGAAGTGCCGATGATGAATTAATAAAAAATCAAATTTTAATATATTTCTTGAATTATTTACCAACTCAACATTCGCAAAATTTATTTATTTATTGATATATAATTGTACTCATAAATAACACTTAGATACATACAATATAGCCTAAAATCTTGATACACAATCTTTACAATGAAAAATAAATATACACGCCAATATAAATAAGGTTTTATGAATTATTATAGAATGTTAGTCTCCAGAAATTTGTTTATAAACATATATATTATATTTATTATGACACAATATTGGTTATGTTTACAACACGTGCTGTTTACTTGGTTGTATTGAACGACTAACTTCGTACACTCTTCGTTTTCCCAAACGCGCCAAAAGAATTATAACTTCAAAAATTTAATATTTTGTCGTAGCATTCGGCTTTGACAAATCTGGTTTCTCCTTTCGGCATATTCAAGTCCTTTGCCAGTGGCAGTGTCTTGACTAATCGATTATTTAGCAGAAAAATATCAATGTAATGTCAATGTAAAGGAGTGTGTTATGATGTAAATCCGAAATCAACATTATTTATTTGGCGTAAATTTACATCTATGTATCTCATTTGCATCGATGGATTATTGCAGTCTATTTGACGAATTAAAAATATATGGAAGCCGGCAGTGACGTAATAAATAAATGAGCGCGCTTTCATACAACATTGTAGG
Source organism: Rhyacophila brunnea (assembly GCF_057557595.1). Taxonomy (NCBI): domain Eukaryota; kingdom Metazoa; phylum Arthropoda; class Insecta; order Trichoptera; family Rhyacophilidae; genus Rhyacophila; species Rhyacophila brunnea. The sequence goes on along the minus strand of NW_028232965.1, from coordinate 57,990,490 downwards.
TAGTTTGCGAAGAAAATGGCAGTCTACTGATGTCGGTATTATTCTTCTGCTAGAAACATTTGGTTTTAAAATCGGCTTTATTCCCAAGAGATTCAGTATCGTGGTATTATAATAATACTTTATATGATGTGCTTTTTAATTTATACTCGTAATAAAGATTATCTGATAAAGAATTGAAATAAAAGAAAAATAAATATTTATTCGATACAATACAAATTATGTATTATATGTAAATTATTAATAGCTTCTACATTATTATTTAATGATAATGTAAAATACTGAAGTTGAAATAAAATATTTTTTAAATAAAGTTTAGTAAGTACCTAAGTATGACAGTCCTATATTTTTTTTGGGCTACCCATCGCCTACCTCTCTCCAACGAGAACTCTTCGCCACTACTCTATGTGCCACTGCTACTTATGTCACCTACCTATACAATTAAAATATTTCAGCTGTTTATGGTGGTTTTAAAAACTTTTTTTTGAAAATTCAAAGATACTTTTTTAAAAAATTTACAACTAAGTCACGAAAACCGATATCAGTGGAAAAATAAGAAGCTTTTATTTTTTTCTTTAGCGACTGACTTTAGTTGTAGCCCCACAAATGACATTACCGCGCCTCGTTGCTTTCATTTCCAACAGAGTTTATCCCGCGTACATACCTCATACTTGGATGAAAAGTGTGGACACAATAGATAATTTAAGTAAACGATAGAGACTTTAACCTCTATATATTTTTTTATTACGATATCTAGTATGAATATTAAATTATAATATTTTATAATATCCAGGCCATCACTTAAACAAATGTTTTATTTAATTTATTTATGATACCTCTTTATCTAGGGTGAGATTGTTGTTTTTAACTAAAATAATATTCTCTTTTCTTTGAACGGCTAAATAATTGCGAATTAATCCTTTATTTTTTAATTGAATTTCGTGTTTTGTCACTTTTAAGTACGCTACTGCCAATTCTAATTAATCCCTTTGAATTTGGGATAAGTACCAGAATTTTACCTTAGTTTAGTCTCTCCTGGCAAATTTAAAAACTTTCCCCTTTGAGCAAATTTTGAATATTGCGAATTTCCCTTACTTACCCTATTTCGGGTTTATACAAAACTTGTTTAATTATTTATTTAGACTTTTGGCGTCCCGCGGCAAAGAAATTGAGTAATTTTAATTTAATATACGCGTAATATGATTCCAAAACCCATTTTTTGTATTAAGTACGTCAAGCTTGTTTGAGCTCCATTTTCAAAAGTTTTTATTTGATCACAAGATACACTTTTCTCCGAAGTTAAAACTTTTTTCTGGTAGATATTCGTGCATTTGCACAGTGGTAATTGTATTGCTCAAATCAAAGATCATTTAATATGGCGCATTCAAAAATACACATTCTACTTATTGATTTGTCAACTTTCATCGAAAGCTTCTGAAAATAAATGTGAACAGCATTTTTAGGGAGCTAACTATATTTTTATAACGATTCACTTGGTATGCACCACACATAAAAAACATTTAATACGACACTTGTACCTAATAACATTTTACGTTTGAATGTAATTTTATTGTCAATGTTTTGACAACTTAACTATCTAAGCGAAATAATACGTAGATTATATAAAATTATTATCAATTTCCTGAGATGTTTTTTTAAATTTAAAATTATGTTTGTGTGGAAATAAACATAATATTATGATATTATTGGAATATTCATTCAACTGTGGATTAGGTACCACTGTTACGGTCCTTCACTTGCAATTCGAGTAAAATATTTCAATTCTATTCACAAATTAGTTCTCGTGGAAACTATCTGAGTGTGTTCATTCTCTTACATATTAACTTAAACCAAGCGTGAATAAATTCTCCGCACCGATATAACTTAATCTGAGTTGTAAAGGGACTGCGCGAATTCATCAATTGATCCAGTGCGACTGGAATTCAATGGAAAGAATGCGGCTTTTGTCCGTAGTCACTCGCCGGAAATTAATCACACGGAGCTCGTTGAAAATCCGTCATCGGCAAGTTTTCCACTTCGGGTTCATTCCGATCTAGGCAGCTGCTGCGCCACTTCTCGCACTGATTCATTGGATAGCTCGCAACTTTAAATTTCCTTTGAAGCCGAACTGAGATAATGAATAGCAATTGGATCTCAGGAGTTCTTTGCGCCCTAACGCCCGCGCTCAATCACCTAAGAAAGGGATCAAAATCAAATCCTTCCGGAAAGATCTTTGTTAAATGTCTCCACTTCACTTAAACTCGACGCCCTTGCGAGCGGCTCTAACATATTACCCTGCCACACCAAATTGAACCTAGGGAGAAAGTGGGGATATTTGTTTCAGCTGAGCAGCTGCAAACTTCAATCAAGCTCTTAAAGATAAGAATACATTCCATTCCTACTGTACCTTCTCAAAAACTAGATGTATTACTATAATTAGACTTTTGGGTGTAATTGCATTTAATTAAAAAATGTTTTGTGTTTACCAACCAACTTCCCGTATTTCCAAATAACAGCGGTAAAACTTGATAATGTTGTTGATAATTTGATCATTTTTCAAATAATGTTTTAAATATTAATTATCTTATATTCATGACACACGTTGTACAGTAATACTGCGATTTTAAAATACAAATAAATGTATTATTAGGTTAGGCCGTGGGACCCGTGTTCGAATTTAGGGTCTGGTGAATTCACATGTTGTTTTTCAATGTTTTTTTGAACGGCGCTGGACCTAGTAGGTTGAGCAAGTGGGGACATCCTTCTCTCATCAAAAAAATCTGCTAATACAACCTTCGCTTTGTGTAGTACCATATGATCTTCTTAGGTTCGAAAATGGGACAATATATACGTATATTATATATTTATTGAAATCATCATGCCATTTCATTTTGAATCATCGATTCGAACTAATTTAACTAATTTAACCCATAAAACGTATTTACATATTTTCAGTGCTCAAATAATATATATTTACTATTATATTGTTTTGCTTGGATTTTCAAACGAATCTATTGTTTAAGCTGAAATAATTATGATTGCAAATCCTTTGTAGCGCTTATCCGAGAAAAAAGCGATAAACTTTTACGCGTGTACTTAAAAAAACTTATTTAATTCACAAGAGTCTTAAAAATACTCCGTAAAGTAAACTTTGCCTTTGCAATTAATGCTTGGGGGAGGGGGCGGGGGGTGTCTTATTGTGAGTCGGGCTAGATTCATCATCGCTCGAAACTTTTCAAATTATCCCTTCTGCACGATGAGCCTAACTAAACTACCGTTTGTCGGATTCAACCCGTTCGTTTCGTTTTGTTTTGTCAAGGCGGTTTAGTTTGCGCAACAATAGCGTTGCAATATGTTACAGCATTCCGTCCCTCGCAACACAACACAACGCGGCCTGACTGATGCTGAAATGCGCACATTCATTCGCCAAGTCGTTCAAAACAAATAACCAAAAGGTCCTGGCATAGTTTTCATTTAATTTTCCGACAAGGCTTCTGCTACTCTAGCCTACGCTAGGAAATACTGAAAATTTATGACCTTAAATAGTAAGTCTGCCATTAACAGAATGTACATTCTATAATATGTTAGTCTTGTCATAATCATAACACTTAATTAACCGTCAACATGTATTTTCAATGAATTTTCAGTTACCTTATTCATTCATATTCGTTCATTAATTAGGCGTTAGGTGTTATATATAAAGACATACGAACACAACCATCACAAAGTCACAAAAATAATAGTCTAAATTATTTACAGTTTCACTACAGGCGTACCGGAAACCTTAAAACCATGCCAAGCAATCACATAACTAACATTACCAAAACGCGTTTGTACTGGAAATAGCGGAAACATTGTGTAATTTCCAATATTTTATTTCAGTATCTACCTAATGTATATTTAATAAATACAACTGAATGATACGTAATGGAACTTGAATTTATAAAAATAGAAGATCAGTTTTAGCGACTCACATTTTTGCTTTCGGCATCTACCTACTTGGGTTACCTAAGTCTTTAAAATTCTACACTGCCTTGTATAATATCATCGCATATTTTTTGATTTAATCTCTAATCTAGATACACAATAAATGACATTTAAAATAAGTGAGAACTGAGGTGGCGAGTTCTATATAGTTCTATATTTGTATACATACAGCAAATAGGTATACACAAAACTCAGAGGTACGGAAATGAGAACTCCATGTCGCCATAACGTTATAAATGCAAATATCAATAATACCACATCAAATCTCATCAAAAAATTTGGAGCGTTGTTAACTTTACTCATGTCGTCTATGTTGTAAAGTAGATTTTTAATTAAAATCACTTCGACACGTAATATGAATGCTTTTCGATTATAAAGTTAATTATAAAAGCCTTGCAGTGCAGTTTGTTCTCGTCTGTAGAGGGGCGAGGCGGTGAAGTAACTTGTTGAAGACACTGACAAGACAAGTGTGAGGCATTATTATGCACGCGAGCTTTTCAGGAAGGTCGCCAGCGCCTCTCAGAAAGCGCCGCCTAAGCTCTGTCAGCGGGAATAATTCTTGGGCGGCGAGGAAAGCTGAGCCATCACTATTTCCGACCTAATTAACACCGCTCGGAACATAATCAGATACTCCAGTCACGGCAAACTCCTTACTTAGTTGTGATATTAAAACTACTTACTATTATTTTTGTCTCTTGATTGAGATTGGTTTAATTAATTAATTCCGTTAAATTCGCCTTTGCTCAGAGATTGAAAACCTCACGTAGTGGGACTTTAGTCCGTTGTCACATATAGGTAACATTGATTTGTTATGCAGACTTAATTTAAACTAAATTCAAATTGCTATTTCAAAAAATTACGGCATCAGAGAAGATACATACATGAAATAAAATATGATTATACTATACATAATTCAATTGACTTATGTCAAAGACAGATTTCGAAGAAAGTTTGTTTTTTTTCCATTTTCCCGTTTTATTTTACCTATGTAGTTTTTCTATTAGTTACTTATATAATGCGCCTGTTGATTCCTTGGTAGTTTCCTCTTGTGATTAGATTTTATATTCTTTAAATTTTATATGATACGACCTATTAATATGGCTGCGTGTCAGGCGAAGGATTGACTCATTATTATTGATTAATGTCGTGAATAACCGACGCTGTAATCATCATTATCTATATATTATGGTTTCATACGCGTATTCTTACATGGTTTATCCATTGTGAATATTTCGAAACCAAATGCAGGACCTCTACATACCGCGAGTACCTTCCTGAGTTTGTGTTGGAAAGATAGCAGCTACAAATGGAAAAGCATGATTGTTTTCATTCACAACTTCCGCACTAAGCCCCTTTTATATCTAAAAAAAACCCTTTCTTACAACGTATCTTCATGTCTTGCAGACATACGAGTAGGTAGGTACGTGAGAATTAGACGCTTTATATATAATTTTTCTTCTGGAATTGCTTTTGAATAAACAATGTTTCGAGATATAATAATTTAACACTGTCCAATAATAATTAGAAAACACAGTCTTTCGTGGAGTCGTGATGTATTAATAATGAGAGAATTACCCGTCGTCACCTGCTGGGCGGAATGCTGGTTAAAGTTCGTATTACACTTAGGTATCTCTTAACTACAAGATCGTGATATATGAGAAACTACTTACTACTTAGATCTCGTCGGTAGTAATTTCAACATATTCGTATGTTGTATCATTCTATTAAAAGAAAATTAAAAGTATTATTGTTAACTTACAATCGACGTTTTACGAAAATTAAACTTTCTTTCATTCTTTTTTATTGGAAACTCTTGCCTGAAGATTGCTTTTTTTATCTAGATTAATTTGATCTAGAGTTCTCCTCGGTTCCGGCTCCATTTCTAGCTTCATTCATCCTTACACAATATGGAACATACATAATTTGAAAACATCTCATGCATTTACCTACTAGAAAAAATCCATTTTAGATAGACACCCGACGCGATATGGACCTGTAACCGCTGGATTCGTCTTACTTCATTACGATAACTAATAGTTATTACACGAAATGCTTATGAAATTGCCTTATAAATGTTGGCTATCTGTTTTTGATCAAACTAATGATCGATTGTCAAACCAGATTCTCTTGCTAATTAAAAATCGTCATATACAGTAGTTGGTATCTACCATTTTAATATATATATAATTATATATTATATTATGTACTTTGCATGTAAAATGTATATATTACGATTTGTCTTAACACAGTTTAATGTATTGGTTAATTTCATGCCTATTCATTTTGTAATAGACGACATATCCTTCGTTTCTACACGGCATTTTAATACGACCTATTTTATAATTCTAAGAAACTGATTGGATTTTAATTTGTTAAAGAAGAATTTGCATCCGATCACCGTCTAAAATTTTTGCAAAGTACAGTAAAATTGATAAAGTCCTTTGAACATAGAGGTTCAAATAATTGACTGCATTCCTTTTATCGCTTGCTATAATCTGTAAAATATTTGACAGCTTGTCGAAATCGGTCTTTTAATTCTATTAAATCTATTAAATCTTAATTAATATCTTATAAAATCAGCTGAAGAATAAAAACAATTTTGGCACTGGAATTTATTTGCAGTGATAATATGTGACAATAAAATTTAAATAGTTAACTATTTATATGGATTGCTGACATTAATTATTTGTCTTTTTTTAAAATTCTATATTCATACGATCAATTGTATACATTGTTAATTGGGATGTCTCTCTTTTCAGCGAACAATCCGGTTTTAAACGAAGTAAAAAAAAAGTTTTTATTATCATATTTTTATGATATCCCCTTTTATTTAAGTATTATACAACAGTAAGTGTCTAAATGTTTTTATAATTTATACTTGTACAAGCACAATTGGAAAACGTTTTTGAAAAGCCTGGCTTAAATTAATTATTCTAATTACCCCGTAAAATAATACAGCCTTATTCCATTTTCATACGACCGTTCTTCGTAAGTTTTTTTTTGCACTCGTATGTTATTTTTTTTATTCATTGTACGCTGAAGACAATTTTATTTAAGCAAAGTTACGCCGGGACGGTGAAATATGGCCATTTTAACTTAACCTTTTCCGGGATGAGAAGTTACGATCTGCTTCTTAACTTACGACCTCATTCCTTTCGTGGATTCTTCCATGCATTTTTAACAGGCTCTAATAAAATATGCCATCATTTCTATACTCTGAAAATCTGGCATATTGCGTTTCTTTTATGAAGTTGTGTACGCAGTCTTTTTTACGTTATGATTCGTTGATGTTAAAGTATCTGTAATAAAAGTATTTTTTTTGATACACTTAACTCGGTGTAATTTATAATCCGTGTGTGTACTTATGTACGCGCGTTAGAAGTAATATTTCTTTAGCGTAACAAAACAAAATATTATTGCAGATTGTACCTACTTTGGAAGAGAAAATCTCAAAACCTGTGTTTGAAAAATTTAGCAAACCGCTATTTCGATCATCTTTGCTTAAACAGATGACTGTAGAACTATTTTCGTTAACAATAATAATTTATTACAAATCAAAAGTAAAACATAGCCTATTTAATGGTTTAACTGAAACGTGATATTGGCTTTTGTGATGAAACATAATAATTATTATTGTCTTCAATTATTATAAACCGCTAATAAATAAATTGACATGGGATCTACGACAAATATTATCCTAAACTGTAAAAATATGTATTTTTGTGTATGAAGTGTCTAGATATTGTAAATTTACAGCATACCATTGTTTGAATTATACAAAAATTATTTATTTATTGATATTTAATTTTACTCATAAATAAAAGTTGCAACATTCAGTCTTTACCCAACCGGCCCAAACCACAGCCCTCATTATCACAGCTGAAAATTACAAACCTCCAGTATTTAGAACATCCGAACGTCGCCCCGCAAAATAAATTATGTTGCATCGGCGGGCAAAACTTCCGTCCCATGCCAAATTAATGCGTTACATTTACGCGCGCAACTTCATCCCACGCCAAAAATACACTCTGATCTGTTTTCCCAAACGCGCATAAAGAAATATAACTTCAATAATTATTTTAATTAAGTGTTATCGAATTATATAGTATATTAATTGAACAAGTTTTTCATTTGATTAAATCCATTAATACGCGTTATCATTAAGATGTACGATGATTATGTCATTTTAATGTAGCATTATGAATAATTGTAGGATTATGATCCACTATTACTTCACTAGAGGTTTGATAGAATATCTGTAGGTCTAGAAATTTGATTAATAGGCTTAATAAGTCTATTTGATAATTTACCAGAATTCCTTTGAATAATATTACTAATGATTTATTAATACCGAGCTATGTGATAGCTAGAAATAAACACAGCTTCTTGAAAATGTGTACTTAGCTTTATAATGTATGAACCTTGCTTCGGTTTAAAAGGAACGCTCAGTGTTTTATTATTTTCTCGGAATATGGTAGACATTCCGCACCGCATACCAGCTTTTAGGATTGGTACTAGCGGCACCTAGATATAGATATATCCAGCATTATATTCAATAAACAAAATTGATTGGGTCGAAATGCCTTTGTTGGGATCATGCCATGGCCGCGTCCCGGTCTTCTGAATGTGATGGAGAGCATTGATTTGTACCATTCCAGAGCAGATATGTCAGACGGGGGCGAGGGTGCACGCTGAATGAGGGCGATTTGCAATTTTTTGGTTGGCTGACCTTTTTGCACAATTTTGTACTTTACGAGCAGTTTTTTTTGTTTTTTTAAGTCTCAGAGAGTTAGCTGTTTTTATAAGAAATCATTATGCTACTGCTTACCAGATTAAATTGCCATATTATTTTGGCTTGCTTGTAATTATGTGAATTTTTCAAAATTAATGTTATTCTCCTTTCAAAATTATAACATGATATTAATTTGATTTATGACTGAATTTATTACCACGTTTTTATTAGCTCGTATTCTTGTTTGTCCAGTACATTTTTTTTCTTGTCTGTCCAAGATTTGTCCTTAAGCAGAATTGAATTCATTTTCAGTTAATTCTGTTTAGTATGGAAAGTTGTTTTTTCGGAAAAAAATCATAACATGTAAAACACTATTATTGGTTGCTAAGGGGGTCCTACCAACTACATTATTAATATATACGCGCGTTACTATGGAAATCAATATGAAATGTCAAAATGACATTTTAGTATTCTATATTTATTCAGTATTTCTATCAAGTACAAAAAAAAGTATATACATAGAATTGTGATTGATTATGATTCAACAGAAAATTTAAAAACGTGGTATATAAAAAAATCTTTTTATCTTGTAATTATTCATGACTTAGTACCGACTTCGTGTAATACTAATACCGATCACAACCAATTTCTTTCGATTATATTCTTAGGACATTGTTAAAGGATATTAAAGACATATATATTCGCATATATATATATATAATCAATTTTTCTATGTATGTCTTGTCGAATAATGTTATATTCGTTTGTGTTTTTTTAATAAATATTAATACATTCTAGACTCCGAAGTAATAGACATTATTTTATCACTTTGCTCAAAAGGAACAATAGTTTCATATAATATAATAGTATGTTTAATATTATCTTTCACCTGGGTTCATAATATGAACTGTAAGATCTATATTCTATATGGAGCTCATATTATTACTCGACACTATTTGTGAAAATGATCGTACATTAATCAATATAATATGATATTATATTAGTAAAAGAATATTTTCCGCGCATTTATAAAAATGATGTCATTTTTCCGCTACTCAAAACGAATGACTGAAAATTCTTCTCCCGGCTCGAGGGTCTCTTTTCTCATTTTCTTTTACGTACTCGCCTTTATCAATCGAAACGGATGGATCGAATTTATTAAAGAGCAGTCTCATTCCCCTATTACCCTGTTCTCCAGCCATTAAGTTTTCGGCCTTCGGCGGAGTCGCTTCGTAAAGTGGCCGTATATTTTACCGAAAACCCCCGATATCTGATCAGCGATATCATTCATACAACTTCATACGATGGAATAAAATACCTATCGCTTTGTTTGCTCTCCGGCTACGTGATTGTGAGATTCTATCGATAAATATAGGGTCATTATCCAGCTTTATTGTTGTATACATTTTTTTTGGTATTTTTTTCACGTAGCTCTCTGGCATTCTCGTGTCAAAGCAAAGGTCTTTATTTAGTTTTTTTTCTCGGATGCTAGGTATATTATTATTTTTTTCCAACACTTCTGTGCCGTCATTTTTTGTAGTTTTTTCCACGTTGATCGACTCTTAGAAAATTTTATTTTTTTATATTTATTTAATTTAAATATTTATTTTATCGAAAGAAAATAATTATATACTTTTTAAGATTTAATAATAATGAACCTTGGTTACACTGATTATATAGAATATAATTCTAATACTATGGACCATGGGTACTTTATAAAAAAATATATCTAAATGCTAATTAATGAGAGTATTGTATTGTTCTATCTATAAGATCCAGTTGACTGAAACTAAATTCCGTGCTATAAATATTATTTAGTACAAAATTATTATAATCAATCAACAACCTTTTTTACTTAACCCTCAGGTTGTATAGTTAATTTTAAATTGGTTTCGATAATAAGCTCATTTTCATCTGAGCTTTGATAATCCGAAAGTGTCGTCATCAATGAAACCAATAATCTAGTTTTTTTTTTTTTTTTAATTATTGATGTCATTAGTTCGCCGTCCTGTTCCAAAACTTAACGGGAGTGTGCCATGTAAGGGGGCAGGGGACGGACACCGATGGGGTGTAGTGACCGGGTGAAGGAATTTACCACAAAGTTTTCAGAAGTTGATGAACGATTTGGAAAGAAAGTATTCCAGAGTGATTACGTGCGACAGTCGCGAGGACGACGACGACGTGGGAGAGTGAAAATTATGAATTATAGTAATTAAATTATGTATACGTCAATATAAATGTTAAATAAGTTCGACACTGATGTAGGTACATCTTGGTATAGTCTTCATAAAAATATCATCCACAAAGTCAAAGCCAAGACGTGCCGCTTTTCCAATTTGCATATGACTCCGGTAGGGGCTGAAGAGCATAGGTTTTCCCATCACTACTACAGCGTGTTGACATACCAGCAAACACCTAGTAACACTAGCAACCAAACGTCCCGCTTCCGCTTGTATTATTTTGATAATCATTTCCCCCTCTCCACACGTAGGAGGTTGGCTTGATTTACACGAGAACATGCAAGCGCGAAATGAGCTACTCCACCGCGTCAGAATATTGTCTTTCCTACACTGGTTAGCCGATACTACATTGTGTAAGTTATCTCTGAGCTGATACATTGCCAGTAAATAGTGAAAATTCTGTATTAACCGACGATATAACGTTTTTCCTTTACAAAATACCATTAAGTACTAGAATAATTTATCAAACATATACTATTTAAATCCTGAAAAATTGTTTTGTATTCTATGTGAATTCGTTTTAACGACCCAGATTTTTCATTTTGGCATCTTACTTACGTACTAACTGTTGAAATAGTAAATACATGCATCACGCAACAATTATTACAGTATTAATAAGAACGGCCCAGAGTGCTAACCGTTATCATTTTAAAAAGTATGTATCATAGCAATTAATAGTATGAAGCGATTACCACTAACGCTTCACTAAATATGTAGGCACCTACGTAAGATTAAAAAATATCATAGAAATGCTAACGATCCGCCTTTCACCCAACGAAATGTGATATTTACTGTTACTGTGTAGGTATGTGAACTCGTGTTTGTACGGCCTGGTGCACAATTTTACTTTTCGTTTAGTCATTGTTTAGGTCTGTACAACAGGCACTCTTCGCCACTCACTTATGGCTACTATATTGTAGCAGATGAGATATGTACGTTTGCGGGTAAAAAACACAAATCATAGAATGCATTTTTTACTAAGTTAATTGTTTTTACCGCTTGGTGCAATTAGTAAAGACAAAGACGCAATTTGTTCGTTTTGCGCTTTGTTGGTGTGGCGGTAGTGACTAGGGAGTCCAATCCCGGGATCCCGAGTTATTTTCGATACCTATGAATCCCGGGATTGATAAACATAATCCCGGGATTTCGGGATTGATTTTTTTATCAATTTTTATGGAAAATAAAATAAAAGTGAAAATATAACAGAAAAAATATTTTTAATAAAAAATAACTATATTAGAAATAAACTGAGTTTGAATGAAGTTTGATTTATACCCATGTGTAGGTTGCCGATTCATTTTATTTTTTCACATAAATTATTAAAAATGAGTAAGATTGGAAAAAAACAATGCTTCGCACTTTTAACAAAGTAATTCCACCATGATATCATACGTTTTCCGGCAGTTTCATATTTGGCTGACTAATTAGATTTATGAAGCGGAAAGGCCATAAGTACGCCATGATTATTTGCTTTACTATTTTAAATCTTGCTAATCCATTCAGTATGTCTTTACTATCAGAAACATCAATCTCATATTAAATTCACATTATTATTTATATTACAATATTATTTACTCCATTAAACTTGTGTATTTCCAAGATTGAACGTATACAATATAAATGTCTTAAATAGAATAAATTATACTAGATTTATTTTTGACCGATTTTATCAATGTTCTTTGTAAATATAAAAATTTTATATTAACAATGGAAAAAAATGCCAATCCCGGGATTGTCAAATTGTAATCCCGAAATCCCGGGATCAGAATTTTGGCTCGGGATTGGATTCCCTAGTAGTGACAGACGGCACATGTAGACATGTAGGGATTACAATACCGAATAAAAACACCATTACCGGTATTTCCAATCAAATGCCGGTGTTCGTACCGAATACCGGATATAAAAATGTCTTTAAAATATTAGAATTATATAGTAAACATATATAGCATAAATAGCTACATTTACATTATAAACCGTTAAAATATGTAAAGCTAAGATATGGTAGAGATGCTGATTTAAAAAAATACTCAGTAGTCGAGCCATTGGCACTTTCTTCTTCGAATGATCTTTCAATAAATTTATATTATGAAGTGTTCTTAGATGCGTATGTCACTTGTAATTATTTCACCTAATATTTTATTAGTTTATTGCATTTTTCACACTTTTTCACAATTTCTTTAATTTTATCCCATAAGTAAAACCTAACACAATATTGCTCACTTTTTTACGCAAATATGCAAAAGGATGTCGAAAGGCAACGGAAGTAAAACAGACATCGCGTAACCCGACATAAAACACAGTTATGTTAATTAATACATTTTGTTTCCACTTTCAATACCTTGTATATCGGTATTGTCTGATATGTAAAACCGGTATTCCGAAAAATACTGGGAAACCGGTTTTGAAATATCAGTATTGCAATCCCTAGGTACATGCATAATATTATAATGGTCACTCACATAGTTGTGACGGGACAAGTCGTTTACACACTTTGATCATCTAATAATTTAACAATAATTATTTATGCAATATATTCTTATATATTATTTATGTATGTGATGGCCGAGCGGTAACGTATCGGCTTATAATGTCGTGGTTCGTGGATGGTAAGTTGACATGTTGTTATTCAATGTGTGTTTGGACCCATAGTATTGACCATTGGTTATATTTCTCGTAGACTTCGCTCTGTGGTTGCACATATTATGATCTGTTTAGAAAGTAGCATAAATTCATTGTGTTGCACATTGTTTACTTTGCGATGGCTCGAAGCAATCTTGGCACATTCATTGTCAAGTAATAAAAAATATATTGGTACATCGTCCATTATAGCCATGGCCCCCACATTCTGAAGCGGGCCCTCAGGCTAGGATCTAAGACGCCCCCCCTACCTATCTTTAAGCTTAAAGGTAGTGTGGCGCACTACATGTTTTTCAAATTGTGTTTCAGTTGAATTAAGGGAATTCAGTGTATTATTAGTGATTTTTTTCTATTTTTAATACATTTATGTTCTTGATAATATCAATATCTTTCACTTCACTGAAGTTCTTACTTAGTACGTAGTGATTAACGGAACAACCATAGCAATTTGACATTATTTTCATTAATAAGTATAAAAAATGTTAACATTTTATTTATATTTCTCCTTGTTTTGAGAATTTTGAACTGATCAGTATATTCTATCTTCCTCATAACAAGCTTGTTCATCAATACAGGTTTGTGAAACATTTCAATGGGTTGTGTTATATTTAGAAATTTGTTTTAGATATCGTACCATTCAAATCTGTGTAATTCACCTGAAAGCAAAATACCCTCCAGATTTTACCACAACCCCGCCAGGATGCTATGTGCAGCCAGCTGCTTTCGATAATTATGGCAGGGCTGGCCGTGCTCAGTTAATTGGAGCGGGTTAATCGTGGTGTTATTTGATTACAGCGCTGTTTCAGACACACGGAAGTAAATGGAAGCGTACAGGTTGGTTGGTACATGGCGCGCGATTTCAAATTCACCGATCCTATAGTTGCCCTCCCTGCGTTATGATATAGGTATATGGTCGCAGGGGAACAGGTGCTTTTCTTAAGCCCGGCTAAGGGTGAGATTTTAGACTCAGTGGATGTAAAATTATTGGATCGATTTTATATGCATTTTAAAAAACATTACACGTACCTATATTACCGTATATGATGTGCATGGCCCCCACATCCTGAAACGGGCCCCCAGGCTAGGATCTTTGGCGGCCCCCCTACCTATCGCTAAGGATAAAGGCAGTATGACACTCTACAGTAGCGTTTTCCAAATTTAATGACGTACAATTAGTGTGTTAAATTAGTGTTTTTTTTTTTTAAATATTATATATTAATTAATTTTAATACATCCATTTGAATTATGGTGTTGTCGAGTATCGATACACAATTAAAAATTGTATCGTACAACCACATAATTAAAAATAATAACATCACTGAAGGAAAATAGCGTCGCAGGCGACTTTTTATTTACTTTAAAGCAATTTGTGATGTGTTTATCTCACGTGTCTGGTCGACTCGCCTCGTCGGCCCCCGAGGCTAGAGCCCTGTTAGTCCCCCGTTTGTGGTGGCCATGGTGATGTGTTCATCTAACTTCAGGCGCACGCAATTTTAGTGGCATGTAAATCGTGATAATCTCGAAAATCCACGTACCTACTATAAGATTTCGTCTGTACGCTACATATTTTTTGAAATCTTACTAACTTGAGGGATTTTCGTGCGGAACAATCGGTTATAAAAGCTATAAATAAATGCTATTGATAAATTCGGAATAGTATATGTTGTCAAAACGTTGAAGGAATGCGTAAAATAAATCTCTCATATATGACAATGACTTATGTGGAAATCATTGCATTGTATTGATATTGTTAAGCCAAAAGTCATTAAATGACAAATTAGAGCTTTACAAGTGAATAATTTTGGTTTCCTTATATATTACCACGTTTTTTTAGCTCGTATTCTTGTTTGTCCGGTGGTTGTTTATCCAGTACAAACATGCAATTGATTTTTAACTAACTTCCCGACTAGCTAGACATTTCAAACTCTTAGAATATATCAGAACACGATGCCAATGCATTCTTTTAATACTTTTAGCCATCTTTAAGTAGAATTGAATTCAGTTAATTCTGTTTTGTATGAAAATTTATTTCGGAAGAAATTCGTAATCCAATTCAGTATTATTGGTTGCCAAAGGGGTGGTCCTAGCAACTAAATTATTAATATATACGTGCGTTACTATGGAAATCTAAATGACATTTCAGTATTCTATATTTGTTTGTTTGTTGCAGAGCAAAAAATGATTTGTTGACAATTGCCTTATTTGTCCTAAATTATTAGGTAATACATAGAATTGTCAAGTTTATATGATTCAACAGAAAATTTTAAAACGTGGTATATAAAAAGTTCTTTTTATCTTGTAATTATTTTTCATTACTTCTCTGCCAAAAAATATTTTTAAATTCGTTACGGAATTTTTATAATAAAGCACATTCGATGTGTATAAAGTATCTCAATCTTTGTTCAACTTAGTCTGTGATCACGCTCATTCCTAAAAGCTCTAATTTGGAATGATTATTCTTTGTTTAACAGCAACGTATCCCCATCACAGTAATATGAACATATGGATGCGTCGGCAATAGAATGTATCTGTACTTTGACAAATTATATTAAAAATTTTATCTCGTTTTGTATGTTTTCAAACAATAACTACTGTATTTAGAATATGCACGAGGAGCATACTTTATCATGTTGGGAAATGAGCCATAGTAGTTACTACCCTATGTACTGCCCTAGGGACGGTTAGGAATGTCTTTATGTTGGCAGGTTGGCGCCCAAATTTTGGAAATAGGTCTGGATCGCCGCACGGGAATATGATAGTACCCTCTCCTGCCCCGTCCTCGGCTTAAAATCGCTAAGGCCGGCAAACTTTAATTAAAATAGACATATAGGCGTTGCGGAAACAAATAAACCAGACCTGCTCGGCGATAAATAATATGTTATCTAATTAATAGAGTTAACCTGAGGTCCGCGATTATCTAACAGCGCTATTACTTGCCTGTACCTGGAATAACTTCGCACGGTAAATATATTCATATCGGCTTTTAGGTTAAAAGTTTATTGAATAACCCAGCCTACCTATTTAGTTTTATATTAACGGCCTATTGTTTGACTCTGCTGTAGGCCTTTTCGTAAATTAAATCCATTTAATGTATGTATATCACATACCTACGTGGCCCAGTTTATTCGCATATTGGCTGTATTATATTATATTATAATATTATATACTTACGTACCTACACATACTCACATCGTTGCTCTGTGATGTTTGGCGATATGAACTGGAATCAAACATTCCTATTAGATATGTTTACTACGAACGTATTAAAAGCTCTACGCTCCATAATATATCTACCATGTAAGCTTGTAAGCTCATTATTTTGCGTTGACCATTGATGTATAGTTCAGAAATATCCATGTGCCCACTAGAAAACTCGTGAATAACTTTTTAACAATCTTCTAAATTTATAAAACGTATTTACCACCTACTATTTTCCACATATTCCTTCATTCACTTACTTGGTGAGCATTGTCAAGTTTGACTATATTTTTTTACGCTTCATTTCATGTAGTACAATTATCGTCAGTACCTACAGTATAGTAGGTGTATAAAACGAACTATGTCAGTTACAATTGAGTAGAGGGGGTTGAGATTAAGAATAAGCGTGTATTAGTTAATTTCATCGTATTTAGGTAGTGCGCAGGTGGCTCAATCGGTAAACTACATTGGCCGGAATCTCTACGAGTCCCGTCCGGATATGTATATATATATATATATATTTTTTAAATTTTTCTAGTAATTATGTATGGTCAATTAAGATTGTTACATTCTCAATTCTTGTGAAGTAGGTATTCGTTGAATAAAAAAAAGTTTATTAAATTATTGTATTATTGCGAATT
The DNA here is from genome assembly GCF_057557595.1 of Rhyacophila brunnea. Taxonomy (NCBI): domain Eukaryota; kingdom Metazoa; phylum Arthropoda; class Insecta; order Trichoptera; family Rhyacophilidae; genus Rhyacophila; species Rhyacophila brunnea. The sequence continues at coordinate 57,973,058 of NW_028232965.1, read as the reverse complement.
GATTTTATAATAATATCAACATGTATGATACAGGTACTGACGATCGTTTTTGGAACATTTCTGTTTTAGCCTAGTTAAATTTATGTTCACTGTTTTCATTTACATCCTGGATTATTCTGAATAGAAATATAATAATGTTATTCAGCGCGTCTGCATACAAATCACAGGCGGAGATTATAATTTGACGTATTTTCTGTGCGTTACATGCGTTAATATTTTAAACCTTTCCTCGTTCCGTATGATTTCGCTGCCGGGGCATGCTTCCGTGCTCGCATGTTGTGCTCAGGTAAATTTTAATTGCATCTGTCGGGGGGCAGCCGAGGAAACGGTTGATGCTTTTGATTCAGGCCCCGGCTTAGTTCAGCTCGCATGCTCGCAAGCGCCATCCAATCAAGCCGGAGCTTTGAGAAGACTGAGGCTCCGGTACAACCAGTCTTCAGTCCTCGCAGCAGACGAGCGAAGCTTATCAATGTCAAATGCACCACCCCATATTCGACATCAGTATACTCGTACATAGAGCAGTCTAATACGTTTGCAGTCCTTCATATTAAATAGATTGCCTGTTAACTACTCCCAAAGTATTTCCTTACAATTTGATATTCATGGACTAAGGACTTCAAAGCTCTTTGATCTGACGTTGTCTTAAATAATATGTACTTCTCTACCGTTAATCAAGATAGTAGGTTTAGTTTTATCAGCATATGTCGGTAATTTAAATTTAATAAATTAAAGGTTGGTAGATACATCGTACAAAGGTGTTTTCTCTTCTTCACAGTATTCTTATTTGTTGACTTGATATTGAGACACGATCTACGAGTATATATAAAAAGGCAATAAAGTGCTTGCTACTTATTACATATAATTTAAGGCCCGTTTCAGACGGGACACCGGTGTCGCGCTCAATGTAATATAGGAGGCCTTTGTATTCGAATAAAGGTTCCTTTGTGTTATGTTTATGAACGCCCCAGAGCTAATGAGTCAACGTGTGTCCGATACACTTTTCCGTCGGCCGCTACATTCTCAAGCCGCCGATACACTTGTTTTTATTACCTCAGCTAGTTTTATGTTCTAATTTATAACGCGAAATTATACGTTGACTGATTAGCTCTGGGGCGTTCATAAACATAATACAAAGACTATATTATATCGAGCGCGACACCGGTGTCCTATCTGAAACGGGCCTAACACCGATCAGAACTAATTGTATCGTCCACTTAGCAGAACATTATTTTTGAATAAAGAATTTACATAATATGTTATTGTATTTGATTAGTTTTCACGTATTATTTAAAATATAACACTAGGAACACGTTCTATCATATTTAATTATCATCTGGATTGGTTTCGTTTGCTTTAATTAGTCGTTATTAACTGATACAAAACACGTACGTACATAAATATGTTTCTATGCCGATAAAGCCGGACCCCATAATTCTCAAATTACGTGAAAGAAGTACTAGGTATACTTATATTATTGTGTTTTATTTTCATAAATATACAATTCCTTTTATCCAAGAATTGACTATTTATAACATTACATAAATTAGTTTTCACGTATTCCATAAAAATATTATCTTTAAATAGCTGAAAAATGCATAAGTACCTACTTAAAAGGATAATATAATATATTATTTCTAATATAATAGGATACTATAATAATATATTATTCTCAACTGATGAATTGATGAAACGTTTTTATACTAACGAAATGTTTAAGATAAAAAAATATTTATTTAAAACATATTATATAAGTACCTATAGGCGAAGATTCAAGCAAATCCTCAGAAATAAATTACATCACATTTAAGGATGTATTTTGTATCAGTTGAGAATGTCTTATTGAGCGGACGAAACCGGTCATGAAATCTATTATAAGTATTATATGATGAAATAAGTAGTATTATATTTTAATTTTAATTAATACAATGTTACAAACATTCTACCAGGAATTGACAGTTAACACCGTAAGTTGATCAGTATAACGTATTTATTTTATTTTTGTGGTTTTATGAGGTGCCATTAGTAGGTACCTAATCATAGATTTTTTATAACGTAGGTAACAATTTTCAGTTGTTTATATTGACGTTGAAAGCCATCATTAGAATGATATATTACATATTGTTTGCGATAGTGTTGCCATTACAATGTAGTTCTATCATGTAAACATTCCAAACGACCAGTTTGATTAATGATAACACTGTAGGTATTATTATCTAGTATATAGTAGGTAAAACATGTAATGTTTGTACTACAAAAGGTATTAGCATTACTAACAATTCAAGTTTAGCATTTCTAGAATAAAATAATATTTACAAATATGTTTTTGTGTCATATGTAAAAACTCTTTAAAAGCGCTCGACAATATTTGCTCAGTCCTGTATTAAAAAGTCAACAGACTTTAGTGCTGATTAAAAAAAAAGGTTATATAAGTTTACCATGTTATATTTACACTTCCGATACGGTTATGTTACTAGTTAGTTATCCAGCCCATTAAACTGCAAATGTTTCAGTTAATATGCACTTCATCATCTCCATATTTCGGCAATTGTTAGAATCACCAATATTACATCTAATTAGATTTTTATTATTTCCAAAATCGATAGCATTATTTAGTAAATATATACAATTGATAGATATCCGTCGGATATCATTTACCTGTTATAAAATATGAATGCATATCGCATACATAGCGTCGCATTTAATTACGAAGAAAATCGATATATTATCTGAAAGTAGATGCGACAAAGAGAGAAAAATAAGGCCTGTAATCAAGATATTACTATGATTTTATTAATTGAGTTAGCATTTACTTGGTAGAATTCCATTTTACAAGAAATGAAAATATAATTAATATTAAATTCTACAGGTTTTTAAAAAAAGGTTTGTCGATAGCTATTTCGGTTGTAACACCATTATCAAGACTATTCAGATAGGCCGCTTGCCCTTGCTTAAATACTACACGTGTATAGATAGAGACAGAATACATTCTCTTACTCGTTCCAGCAATATTATGAATTTGTACACTTATTATTAATTGTAATATTATTAATACTTTGAAAACCCTAAGTGGGTTTTTTAAATGGATATCAAAATTACAGTGTTCGAGATTGACATTATTAATCAATTAAAATATTATTAGTATACTTGTATTATTCGTGTGTTTAAATTATATTTAATAGTGGCGACGAATGCATTATTCGTCGCATGCATTCGTCGCCACTATTAAATATAATTTAAACACACGAATAATACAATTATACTAATAATATTTTAATTGATTAATAATGCCAATCTCGAACACTGTAATTTTGATAAATTTTGATATCCATTTAAAAAACCCACCTAGGGTTTTCAAAGTATTAATAATATTACAATTAATAATAAGTGTACAAATTCATAATATTGCTGGAACGAGTAAGAGAATGTATTCTGTCTCTATCTATACACGTGTAGTATTTAAGCAAGGGCAAGCGGCCTATCTGAATTCATCGCATACACTAAAAAACTCATGGACCAATTAGACGATCTAGATAATACAACATACGAAGAACAAAGACATTACTTCATAAGAGAATATAAGAAAGTAGCTACCAACCGCTACAACTCCCTCACGCTCAACAACCTACCCGAACAGCCCGACGACCCGCAGGAGACCAACACCCCTGCATCGCCTACACCCGACCAACCGAAAAAAAAGAAAAATAAGAAGAAAAAGACGCCAAAATCCGACAAAAAGGACCGCCAAGAGACAAACCAACGCGCCTACTTCTTGAAGAAGAAGTAAGCCCTCCAGACCACACGCAAGAACCATGACCCAAGCCCAACCCTGCCAGCTGCCAAGAAGCAGAGCTCCGAGCGGCGATACTCGGAGCTCTTCCAGGCAATGGCGGTGACCGGAAGTGAAGACAACGAGCCAGAAGCAACAAGAGGCGTGCGAAGAAATTGACGGACGCCTGCGAAAAGTTTGTTTTTACTTTTAAAATCCTCCAGACCAACTCACTGAGATCTCCAACCCGGCCTCGCTCGGTCGCGAAGCCACCGAGGCCGGGTCTCACCAACAACAATCAAGCTCCAGCCCAGATAGGCACTTGATATTACGGGAGTAGACGCTAAAAACCGTCCTGGCATCCCAATTTGTTAAGCTTATATCCTAAGTAACTATCTGAATAGTCTTGATAATGGTGTTACAACCGAAATAGCTATCGACAAACCTTTTTTTAAAAACCTGTAGAATTTAATATTATTTATATTTTCATTTCTTATATTACTATGACTTTATAGGCTCTAAGAATGTATAGAAATAAATAAGTTTTGATAGATTTTTGATCATTTTATAGATAAAAGTGTCAAATAATAGTGATGAAACCTTGTAACCTGATGAAATTATGTATGTTGCGAAAATATGCATTTTTTCCTTTTTACCTACTATACTATTTTCAATCTCGTACGGTAATCCAAGGTGACATCATCGAAACGGATCTTATTTATTAACATCGTAAAGGGAAGGTTAATATCGGATTACATAATATATGTATGATTTTCTTGCTTCAATGTCAGGTTAGGCTTATCGCGTAATTAATTTATAAAATCGTGTTTTATTTTAACTGTGTCATTCATTTTTGGGCCGTTTACTGTAATCTAATCGAAAAATATAATGCTTTGTGACAAATTGAATTATTTTTGAATTAATTATTCAATTTAGTGAACAAAGCTCAGTTCAGTTCACAAAAAATAAATTATGCTGATAATATCGTTCGCGATAATGTCACTGCGCGGGGTTTTTTTAGTCGACTAAGTTTTATTCACATCATGTTGTTTGCTTTCGTTGCTTGGTTACTTGCTCACTTTCAAGAACATTACTAAAATCCACACAGGTTGGATATAATATGTACATTGATATTACGCTCACTCAAATATAAATAAATATATTACAACATAGCTTATTGAACAAACTCAAATAGATTTCAAATGGTTATATAACATTAGTAGGTCCTGTAGTATGCTGTACCAAATTTTATTAACAAATTAGTAGATTTATTTCTTATTCTATCTTTTGTCGAAATTTCCGATACGCACAGCTCTACGAAGAAAATACCAGCTTGAAGTACCTACAGTTTTCATTTATTTGTAGTCCAAATTGATAGTTGGTTAAAATATGAAACACCCAGCTACATTATCGAATGTTTTGTGTTAGCATTCGAAATAACATCGAAATGTTGTATTGTTTTATGCGTACAATAGTAATGATATTATATACTGTCAAGTAGTTTATGTGTAAATAAAATATATAACAAAAAATCAGCATATTGTTCACGCTTTCGTTTATTAAATCTAGCCCGATATGCATATACCTAATGTCGAATTGTTTTAAATCGAAATATAGCCAAAATTACATACAAAACCTTAATTAGTTACGTAATATTATTTTCAGCAATCACCATTGTTAACATTTGTTTTTATTTCTAAATAATTACAAGATAAAAAGAAATTATATACAACGTTTTTAAATTTTCTGTTGAATCATATAAACTTGACTTGACTAGCTTAAACGATCAAAAAATTTTGAACTTTTCATATTGATTTCCATAGTAACGCACGTATATATCAATAATTTAGTTGCTAGGACCCCAGACCCCTAGCAACCAATAATAGTGTTTTACTTTTTACGGATTTCTTACGAAATAACTTTTCATACGAAACAGAATTAACTGAAAATGAATTCAATTCTACTTAAAGATGGCTGAAAGTATTAAAAGAATGCATTGGCATCGTGTTCTGATATATTCTAAAAGTTTCAAATGTCTAGGTAGTCGGGAAGTTAGTTAAAAATTGATTGCAAGATTTGTACTGGACAAACAACCACCGGACAAACAAGAATACGACCTAATAAAAACGTTGTAAAAATACGCTGATCTTTAAAATGCACTAAAATTGTGGTTCTGTTCAGTAGGTACGTACACTATAATTTAGTACTATACTTTACGGAAAAGGATCCCTAAGTACTGTAATGTCACCTAACATTCGCAAGTACTTAATATTATTATAATCCAACGCTCGTTTAAAATTTATATTTATTAAAAATCTACGTAAATACTATGATCGTTTGTATCACAATTTAATAACATTTCACTTTCAACAACTTTCATTTTTGAAAAGTCTTTTGTTTCCTTCGGTGTTTAGCTTTGCATAATTTGATACCAGCCGGTTTATTTTCAAAGGCGCGTTTAATTTGTAAATATTTAACCAGCACGTCGCAGCAGAAGTATGCCAGCTAAAGGAATTTGCGAAATTATTATTACCGACCGATCTAGAAGTATCAATATGAGACAATCGGTTGCACTCTGGTTTTGCCCAGGCTACGAGTTGGAACTTGGAACTCCAACTAAGCTCTTCATTAACCCGTTATCGTCAACGATGAACTCGTGCTATCGTTTTCCAAACGAATTCTCTCCAACTTTACTTTGAATTAGTTAGGTGGGTACCCACCTACTTACTTATGGTTTAATATATTTTGGATTCCGCCACCAAATAGATTTTGCAAAATGTAGACAGTGATTTTGGAAACATTTAAAATTGAGTTGCAGTTTTATCTGAATCTATCAATTAAATCACTTGTTGAAATTTAATATTGCTATCAATACACATCGTGGAAAAAGAGTGCTCATTGATTATCTTTCAGCGCCAGATAACGATATAAAGATGCGGGAGTCGAATGTGCATTTTCTTGAGTGTGTATGTACTACACTAACATCCTAAGTAACTAGTCCACGTACGGCAAGGTTCGGAATAAGCAAGGCGCAGGCCGCGTGCGAGCACGAACACTTCCACCAGCGGTAACCGCATGCTGCGGTATGTATGGAATTTTGCGTAGCACGTCTCAGCGTCTGCTGTGGTTTCGAACGACTCCGAAAATTGTTGGTACGATTGAGACCTCTATTGTTACCCCACACACTACGTTACTGTGCCTCGTCGCTTCCACCACTCACCGATGTCGTGGTTACGTGTATGGCGGCATTTAGATTCATGTATTATTAAAAAAAGTAAAAAGAAAGCTCAAGTTTTAATATGGAATATGTATGACGTATAGTATACTCATGTAATCGCTGTTGTCATCTTCTTCTGCCGTCATATCCGCCCCGTAGTTGGAGCATATAGACACCAAGAATCCCTGTTGCTCGTTGTTTCATTCCAGGTCAAACTAGCATCCCGTAACTCCGCCGTCTGTATTCTATAGATAATATTTAGCGGCGATTCTGGAATCCGGTCGGCTTGACGAACAGGCAAGCCAGGTTGAGGTTCTCTTCTGGCATCCGCAGCACGTGGCCGAGCCAGGTCCAACGTCGCCTCTTCATTATCAGCGTGATGAGAGGCTGCTTGGTGGGTTCTCTTATCTCCTCGTTGCTCCTAAACTCATACAGCCAGTATCCGTCACAAACATCTGTTTTTGAAGCTCAGTATACGGTTGCTCTAAAGAATGCTTTTTCCAACCGTGTCCATTAAAATATTACGCATCGTCTTGAAAGTAAATCACAAAAGCATACAAAGCTATCCTGCTTATGGTAACTTTCAAGAGAGACAATATCGTGTTATTAATAATTTCTGTCTTTCAGAAAGTATAATTTCAGCCTATTCTACATATAGTTTAGTATATAATATTGCAGATAATGTCTGTGGCCGAGTGTAAACCCACATAAGTCAAGAAGTTACATTTTTCGTTTTATTACATAGTCAGTCAATAAAATTCTCTACGTTAATGTATAAGCACATACGTCAAATATTGTTTGAAAAATAATATGGAGTAGGTAGGTATAGAAAGTTGTGTTACGGAAATCCGGGAGGGTACTAAATAATAGTGGATTAAATTTGATGCGGTGCACCGTTTTGATGCGTTTACACTACGTACTTATTTTGAGGAGGAAGGGGCGAGCCGCTGTCTCGTTATGCTGATTGGATTCGGTTAATCAAGATGAATATACTTACGTTACGATACGAAGCGAGATGTGAGGAGAGTTTACACATCTTCTTGCTCGCGTGCCAGTGTTTACTCGCGCTGTTGCTGTTTGCTTCGTTCTCCACAGGGCTATTCACAGTCTTTTGTATACCTATCTATTTAATCTTACGTAATATGTTATTACATTTTGAGGTTGGTTTGAAATTCAAATGATTCATTAACCAATTCAATTCACTTTGATACAAATTTAATTTTGTTTATTCAAGATATATTGCTAAAAAATATCATAATATCAAATCATATAAAATTCTTAACATTTTTACTCGGTATCGTTATAAATTGACTATAAACTAATAGGGGAATAACATACAAATTTGGGTAAAAGATATATAATAATGTAGGCCTATGATCCCATGGCTCTCGTATTTCAATCCCGGGAAAATCAAGCAAATACACGTGTTGTTTTTCAATGTGTGTTTGGAGTCAGAGTATGGACCTTATAGGTAGATCATGTGGCCAACATCCATTTCTCGTAAAAAACAAGAAATCTGTTAATACAACCTCCTCTATATGGATGCCCATGTGATATTCTTAGGATTAAACATGGTAAAAAAATAGTCCAAAATAGAGTAAATTTAAATACGTCAGGACGTTTCTATGCCATATAAATTTGAAATGAATGTATCATTCATGAACAGCTATTATATATTTGTTTTATTGCTTAGCTGAAAAGTTTTCCGACGTTAGATATATATTATCTTCTTTTTAGTTCACGACTTGTTCCATATAGCCACCACACGGCGCGAAGCCTCAAAGAATCTCTGTCATTCACTAGTGTTACCAAATCATGCCAGCATCTCACAGATACATTGAGTGGATTATATTTAGCTGCCTTCCATGATGCTGGAATCGGGTAGGTTTGAAGGAATAACATACCAGTCTTGAGACTTTCTCGAGCCATTCGCAGCACGTGGCGGAGCCAGGTCCAAAGACCCTTATTCACTTTTAATGAAGCTTCATGGGCCGCACTTGTATTTCTTCGTTACTTCTATAGTCATCACCGTATGTATACACAATATTCGATGCATCTGTTCTAGCTAATCAGGAGGATGTTGACATTCATATGTTGTAAACAATCTGAGCCCATTTGGCTTCATTGCATTTTATAATAAAAACACCACACTTCTGCTTTATTGCTTTATGGTGTTCTATGACTAATATCTACGAAGTAAACGCCAATTCCAGTGGATTTACCGACCCGACAATGTAGAGGTAATTATTTTATAACTTAGATATTGATTTCTAGCCAAGATTTAGCATTCGATTCCAAAAATAGCACATATTATATTTTTATTATTCGGAATTGTGGCAACCCTGCTGGCTAGCTTCTTATTATTCTAATCGTTCATAGAGACGATCCTTCATCAGGCGATTGTTTTCGCGTGCTTCTTCTCTCTTCTGTTGCCAGGCGGGCTTCGGAATTTCTATTAAATGAAGAACCGCGAACTTTAAGAGCGGCTTACCGAAATACCGATCATTATACCTAATACATCTACGCCTTGTTCTACATTACAGTAACGTGGAGAGGAAAAGGTTTTTTGTTTATAAATGCATTGACTTGCTAATAGACGCGGTATGTTAATGTGATAAATAAAATAGGCCTCATAAACTACTCTGCTCTTACAATTTTTATTTTTTGATACACAGATTTATCATCATCAGCCGGGGTGAATCCACTGCTGGATGAAGACCTCCCCAAGCTTCTTCCAACTCTCTCGGTCTTGTGTCGTTCGCTGCCACGTATTTCCGCCGAACTTTACCCGTTCGTCAATCCAGCGGCTTTTAGGGCGACCCTGTGGCCGTTTCGTGCCCCTTGGGTACCACTGGATGGCGGCATTTGTCCAGCGGCCGTCCTTTCGGCGAGCAATATGTCCCGCCCATCTCCATGTCAGCTGTTTGGCAACGTCTATTACATTGCTTACTCATGTCTGCTTCCTAACCCATTCGTTTCTCTTACGGTCCTTTCGCGTGATGCCCAACATACACCTCTCCATGCCTCGCTGTGCGACTCTTAGCCTTTGGAGATCTCTCGTGTTGAGGGTCCACGTCTCGCAGCCATACGTGAGCACGGGTAGCACACATTGGTTGAACACCTTACGCTTAAGACATAATGGTAGGTCACTCTTGAAGATACTATTCAGACGTCCGAAAGCACTCCATTCCAGCTTTGTTCTGCGAGCTATTTCATCGTGCATGCTTCCGTTTATGGACAACTGCTGTCCGAGATAGACGTAGCTGCTGACTTGCTCGAGTTTGGTGCCATTAATACAGATAATCGCAGGGTCCGTAAAACAGTTCCTCATCAGTCATCACTTTTGTCTTTGAGACGTTTATCACACACTTTGTACACAGATATATAATATGGATAAATGTCATTTAAAAATAAACTGTACATATATTAAAATAATCATTATTGTAAATATGTTTATGTATTTACGGAATTTTTGTTATACTCTTCCAACGTATATGCAGGTGTCGGCATAGTCGGCGTATATAGTTAAATAATAATTACTCTACATAGCATTAAGAGTGATTGTTATAAATTTGCGTTAATGTCTGTCGCCAATAATTCTGCTAAAGTGTCATCTTTAGTATTCATATTTAGTATGGAAGAGCGTCCTGGTATAAATGTTGTGAAAAATATTACGTTACATTGATTTATACTAAAAATCGGTTATTTTAAGTATATAGATTTCTAGTTAATCATAAATGTCTGCTGATTATTTTAGTGGCACTTGTAAATGAAGATGTTTTGATATATCACTTAGTTGGAAATTAACAAAAACATTATGTTGTCGTCATCAAAACATTCCATTTGAATCGAATTTACCTACCTATGGTAGGTGTACAACTGACGAAGATTAAAGTTTGTCACAATTGATATTGAATTACTAAGTAAATAAATTAACGTTAAAATGGCATTGTAATTAATTACCAAGGAATTGTCCCACTCATATCCATGGTGTTAATAAAGTTCACTGTACCCTACATATTCAAGTTAAATTTGGTTGATTCCTATGTAGCATTACAAAAATATTATCAATTAGATTTACACAGTACTTATATTATGTAACAATATTCTATTAGCCATTCTGGGCAGTGTTGATCTGTGTGTCCCTGATAACTATCTTAGAAATAGGGAGCATCAGTTGTTTCCCAACCTGCCACTGGTAATGCCAATTGGGAGGGCGTTAACTATGTTCAACAAAATAGCTTCGGGTGTTTGATATATTCCACTTGCGTGAGGGTGAGTTTAGGTAGACGGTATTTTATAAATTCTTAAAATAGGGTCTCCTTCAGCAAACTCGGTGTAGGGGAGCGTGGGGTAATGGGAGCTTGCGGGTAATGGGAGCGACTGCAAAACAGGTACCATCTAACACTAAAATGACTCGGAAATAACCAAAACATCTTCGTCAATCGTCGGCTAAGCCCGTCGATCGCTGTCGGCTGCTTAGTGGCACGTGCACGTGCGTGGCGAGTGGAAGTGTGTTTTGGGCTAGGTGCTTATATCAATTTACAATACATAAACATCAACGCAAGTACTTAAAATTTTACTTATTTTATCATATTTTGTGTCCATTGTATAGACAGATACATGTATTTTTGTTTAGTAGTTTCAGAATCAAGATTTAAAATGGTTTGGTTACATTATTTATCAAACTTCAAAGTGGTTGACATTCGGGTAATTGGAGCCTAGGTGGCTCCCATTACCCCTATATAAATTTCACACCTCTTTTACTAGTAGAAAAGATTTAATTGTTCCAGATGCCCAGAAATAGAAAGCTGACGACTTTCAAGGCTGGTTGGACGGTGACTTCGTTGGAAAATGCCCTCCGAAACCAGAAAGATTATATTTGTGTTTTTTGCTTAGTTTCATAACATGACGTGTTGACTCTTTTGATATTTTTAGTACTAGAGCATATTTTTGTTGAATTACATTAGTAAATATTTAACATTTTATTGTACCTATATCTGTTATAATGTGTATAAGTGTTTGTAAGCATATTAACATATGAAGCTCTCATTATATATTTGGTAAATTTTTGGCTGTCATTACCCTACATGTGGGGTAATTGGAGCCAAATGTGTTTTTTGGGAAAACGTTTTTTTTGTACCTTAGTTATAGAATTTTTAAGTGAAAATTGCAGTAATATTATTACTATGTAACCACCAGAGGACTCATTTCAAGTCTTAATAATAAACGATTAGAACATTTTGTTACTTTTTTTCAACAATTTCCTTAGTAGGCTCCAATTCCCCCTTGCTCCCCTACTTCTTTGAACTACTATATATGTATAATTGTATTTTCACTGCGTTTGTATGTTTCTATTATTATGTTCTCTTTTTATATTTTCATTTTTATCCGTTTTATTACTTTTCTTTTTATATATTCTTTATAATAATGTTTCATGTCATGTTGTGAACGTCTTAAACTTATAATTTGTAATGTCCACAATATGTAAAAAATAAATAAATTGAAATTATAAAATAATTCGTATAATATAGGTACCTAAGTAGCGCTGTACTCAAATTACTATAAATTATTTTAAACATTTGTTTGTGATTTTTAGTCTATATAAAATATTCTCTGTTAGGATTAAGTATCAAATAATAAAGGTGTCAAAAACAGCAGACGGGTGTGCGTCGGCACGTAGCTTTAAAATAAAAATACACAGGTGTACAGGTACGCCTACCTGCCTCAACAAATTAAAAAGTTTTCCCTGCAGAGCCCGCTGGCTGTTTGGGAAATATGAGTGCATTTAAATTCCGGTTGACGTCTTGCTAAGCAGCTGGAGGAAAAATGAGGCCGTCACGCCCCCCACTTCTTTCTCGCTTTGCGCCAATAAAATAAATATGTCCGCTCTGACTTACCTTCTACACCGTAGACCGGGCGTAGGCCGTAGAGGCTTCCGACTACGTCTGCGTTACGCCAACTTCTACAGCAAAGGGAGAATATATCCGATATTATAAAGTATATAGATATTATAGAGTTTAAATAATATATACGTGGTTATTTAAACGTGAATCGTGACTGTCGTTATTTATGTCGTGCATTCTTGTTCCACTTATTCAAAAGTAGTTTGTTTTAAGAATGTCTTCACAAATATTATAATATTTAGTAACTTACATCTTTTATATTCGTTATTGGGAATGTCAAATTCATTAATGGATTTTGCGGCTTGTCATCCTTCTGTCCATGTCCATGCGGAGGGGAAAAACAGGATGCCAACCACATCCTCTGTGAATGTCTGAGTATGTGCTCCAATCGGGAGATGCTCAGGTCGGTCCAACCAGCTGTTGGGCCCATCGGGCCGTCCGACTTGGTTGCTACTAAGGTCAATTATCTTGCATTTTAAAAAATTGCGGCGTCTTACTGCGGGCGTGAAGATCTCTTCACATAAATTTTTGCTGTCCGTATGATTAGCTTCGTTTTCTTTGTTATATATACCTTAAATTCATATTCTTTTTCGTAACTTCCATGTGCTTTCCTCTCCCTGGCACCTTGCATTAGAGTAAATTCTTTAAACTCAGTCAGAGCTGACTTTGAGCGTAGCAACCTCAGTCTTGGGTATTTTCTCGGTAATAGAAATAGATGCTTCACATCGCCACTGTAGGGTCCCGTGATTCGTTCGATTAAGACTGAGTGTGGTGCGGGGCGGGTTTGGTTTGGAGGGATTAACTTCAATGTCATCCTCTTGAAAAAATAGCCTAATAAATCAACAAACTATACCTACTAGTAATATTACTAAATTGTGTAGGTGTATTTCTGATATTTAATTATGTTGAGTCTGTTTCAAACAGCTCTTGAACATTACAGCTACCTACGTTCGTATTATCAAATATTATAATTTTTTTTTTTTTTTTTTGTGATTTTACCGAGGCTTTGACTGCGACTCGCTGTCATATCGCCTCTTCTCTTCTAGAAGGGGATCCGTCGATCAGGTCCTCACTCCTATTCTGTTCCAATACATTCCTTCATTTTCACGAATTAATGTAATTATTGTTTAAAAGCGTTTAGTCGCCTTTAGCATTTAGCTGTTATACGCAAACCCCATCATTACTTATTCTTGACTGCTGCAAAAAATTAATTCGTGTGTATCCATCACTCTCACGCTCGGAACACATTTTCCTAGCTAAAAAAATACACACCCTCTCTCAGAATAAAAAAACACATTTGCAAAAGACCACATTTTCTATTTGTACAAAAAAATATAGGGAAATACGAGTAGTATTTTGGGAGCTAAGCAAACAACAATGGCGGTCCCGAGCGTTTTTTGTTTTTCGTTTTTAATATTGCTACGGAGTGGAACATTTTTCACCGGGCAGAAGCAAGCGTTTATTGTCTCACACAATATGAGCGGAAGAAAAATTTGGTCCGACGCACGCCATCGACGAGTAGGTACTGTCTACATACAACTACCACTGACTGGCCCGCAAAAATAATGCATACAGTCAGCGCCATCTTTAGATTAATAAAGCCTGAGCATATCTTTTTGCACAAGCAACGAGTAGTCCACTGTTCAACTGTCAAAATCAGATGCCAGATTGCTTGACATGTTGATTCACTCTTTCTCGTTTCAAATTGAATTATAAAAAAAATCTCTAATCAGGGTTATTTATAAATAATATACTTTCCTGTTATTCATCAGCTGGCAAAGTTAGACTAGTCCTTCATACAAAAACCGGTGGTAATATCGATTTCCAAAAGATATGTAGCATTGATATATGCATTATATCTGTGGAAGGTGTGTTAATGCTAGTGTATTATTTGTAGGTCATGTAACTCATCTATACAAATCAGACCATTCCCTGTGCCAAGACAGCTGGAAATATCGATTTGTAATAGCATTTTAAAACTCGTAATATTATTAGCAGTGTATCAGACAGACTCGTCAGTATGAGCACTTTATAGAACAGTGACAGGTCATCCATAGACAACAACGGGAGGGGCGGAAAAGGTAGGACTAATCGTTGTGAATGTATCGGCTTCCTACTTGAGTCGACAATGATGCAGTAGGTACATCGGTTGACTACAATTTCGGGCACTTATTTTTTCATTAACATTCATTTATTTATTCATCATCAGCACTAGGGACAACTCAATATATTGCATCTTATTCGGTTAATGGAAACGTCTTCACTACCCACTGTCTGCCAGAAGTCTCGTTCACTGCCTCATCTTAACGGATGCCGTGTCTCTAGAGTTTTACGCCGTCTATGTCTCCTGATCATCGTTTTTAGGGGCTTCTTCAGTGATCGGGTGTCACCCCATTTACACCTTATAAGACGAGACTTATAATGAGTACCTATATTCGTGGTCAAATACGGTTCCATATATTCATTTCACAGATATCTACCATTGTCTCATATTCTCAATTTTTCTATCCATACATCATAAACAGAACAGTTGAGGGTTTTGTAAAGCTAAATTTTAGAGTTTTCAAGAACCGCCCCGGTCTGAAATGTGTTCCAGGGTGTTCCAAGATATATGAATCAGCATTTACCCCACCAATAATTTCGAGAAAATACGCACCTAACCAACCTGTTATTAAATGTGTACCTACTGCGCACAGAATTATGATTCATTTTAATAAAGATTTTCCAAAGACGATTAAGAAAGGCACGCTGTAAAAACATCTGCGTTTTTAATCTACTTAAAATCCCCATCAAATATGACATACTTTTATTTTGCAAAATTATCTTTCCATTACTGAAATTGTCGCTCCTGGTTTCGTTGTACGGGTATATTTAAATAAATATACTCTTTCTTTCCACCACTAAGTTTCAATATCTACGTCGTTCTATCCTGGGCCAGCCAATCAGAAGATCAATTCCGTGGACATTGAGCTACCTACGGAGGGTCCCGTAACTAAAAGAATCTTATTCTTTATACGCACCTGCTTCCATTTACCTTTACTTTCATTATGACTTGGGGTAAATTGTATTCCGTATTGCGGAAAATATGACTGTATTTTGCGATTTTTTGACATTATTTTGATGGTAGCTTATCGACCAGGAATCTGGAAAAATTCATATTTATTAATTTATTTACTATTACATTTTAACATTTTATTCGTTCTAGTAGAATATATCTACATATTACCAGTGTCGCTTTAGGGTCGTCTTTTGTATACAATTTATGTCTTTTAAAATAACTGTACACGTAATTTTTACCATGTTTATTAGTATAATATAGTATAATAGTAGCATTATTTTATTTAACATAAAAACTCTAAAATATTGTATTGGGATGCATTTGGGTCGATTCGGGCTTAGAGCCTTCGCCCGTTAAGAGAGAAATGTGTCATTGAATCACATCCAGTCCACGATTTTTCTTAAGTTATTTTAGGATCTGAGAAATTTCCACTATCCACTGAAATCCAAGAAGATTATCCATGCTATTGTCGATTGAACTTTTACTGGTATTTTAGATCAAGTTATTATCATTAAATTTTCTTACCCTGCTCTGTATTTTTGCATTTGGCAGACCAGGCAGCGTAGCATAGCGGTAGTGAACGCTCGGCTTCAGCGTTTAAGCCTAATTTGAGTGTCAATCACCATGAACGTTGCCACCCCACACCGCTCACCTCTCGTCGGTTTCCCTCATTTAGGGTTAGATTATTCAAACATGCACTTATCATTTACTTTGCAGAAGATTTTCAGCGAATTGGTTTAATATATTATTATCATTAGTGTATTCGCAGATTTAATGATATTCCCATTAAAATAAATTGTTTATTTTCGCTTCTACTATTGTTTTAAATTTACATGATTCATTTAACTATAATCTAATAATGGATATCCATCATGGATATGGATAGACGGCGAATAAAATTAAGTTAAGTCAAAATCGTTAAAGAAAATTTCATAGGTGATTAATGTTGTTTATTTGATTCGATATTAATGTAGTCGCCAAATAGCATTGCATGATTTCCAATTTCCAGGACCGGCGTCGGTCGACTTCCGCCCGTTTAAGAATTCAGCGTTTAATTCAATATTTGGCGAGCGGACAGAACGAAAACTTAGCGCCGCTGTGTAAACGCCGGGAAGATTTATTGCAGGGCTGGCGCAATTTTCCATTATCTTTATGCGACTGGTAATGATGCTTGCGTCGATAAATCATCTTCTCAGAAGTAAAGCGGCCCTGCTTTTTCCCCAGTCTACATTTTTTTGCTCTCTTCTTAACACTTCGTCGACCAAACAGGTTTCACGCTTGTTTAAGCCGGCCCTGTTCTACTAGGATGCCATAATAATCGTATGATGGATGTTCTTGTGTACGGAAAACTTTATTTTTCTTTCTTTTGTCTGTTAAATTAAGTAATTAAGAACGTATTGAGTTAGCTTTTTTGTTATTTATTTAGTTTCGTATTCGCCATAGGGTTGTATGGTGAATTTTACGCTACGAGAATACATTGTCTTTGATAATAATAGAAAATCCTTATTCATTGGTTTATATTTTATGGTCATTCCGTATTATGACAAAATGTGTGATATTGCCATACTCTAAAATATAAGAGTACCTAGATAAGTATTGTAAAATCTATTTTATTTTATTATAGGATACCAATGTCTTCCCACCAAGAATTATTGGCGGTTAAAACAATTGAAAAGAACAGTTTTATTCTTTACGTGATATTGTTAAAGATAGATATTATTGGCATATTTTTTATTATAGTAAAACATATTTCTTATGCGACTAAAATCTAAATAATAGTACCTAGTCTAAATATTAAGGCGTAAAATGCGTACGACCATGGAAAACAAAAGTATTAAGAAGTGGTTGCCTACTTTAAATATCGAGTGTAGAAAAATATATGATAAACTTGATAATTTAAATGGCTACGTCTGTAACATATGCATTAAAGTTTGTCACGCGCATTCAATATTTGAGGACACTCGGCGCGATTTGTGTTTTTTTGGGTTTATGCCATAATTTATGACTGTTATAAAGTAATAAATTGCACCCGGATTCGAAATCTTGGTCCATGACGACTCGCCATCACATTTTTATCGTATTAACTGTTATGTGGACCGCCGTAATACCGGATGCGGTGCGGTGTTCTGTGGGACAATCCAAAGGTGATCTTATTACAGCATTATACTGTCTGTTGGATACATTCCTAATCCATTATGTAATCACGTCGAGTGGATTCTCTTAGATCCATCAAAGTAATTTACTTATTTTAAATACAATAAAGTTTCAAAAATTAATACTAATTGAAATTAGAAATAATACACTTTTTTACCTCGTTTTCCTTAGCTTACTTCCCGACTAGCTAGACATTTGAAACTTTTAGAATATATCAAAACACGATGCCAATGTATTTTTTTTAATACTTTTAGCCATCTTTAAGTAGAATTGAATTCATTTCCAGTTAATTCTGTTTTGTATGAAAAGTTATTTCGGAAGAAATCCGTAATCCAATCCACTATTATTGGTTGCTAAGGGGGTCGTCCTAGCAACTAAAGTATTAATATATACGTGCGTTACCATGGAAATCAAAATGACATTTCAGTATTCTATATTTGTTTGTTTGTTGCAAAATAGCAAAAAAATGATTTGTTGACAATTGCCTTATTTGTCCTAAATTATTAATAGGTACATAGAATTGTCAAGTTTATAATGATTCAACAGAAAATTTAAAAACGTGGTATATAAAAAAGTTATTTTTATCTTGTAATTATTATGTTCTTAGATAATGATTAAGCTATTGTGACATTTTTATTTCACTGGTTGTCCAGTATTTTGTTTTTAAATTCATCGGATTGTCAGTAGGTATACGAACGTCGTGTTACTATTAGAAAATACCTTAGATTTCATGATTTACTTAAAATTAAATTATAAAATGACTTGTCTTGATTAATTAAGTAATTATATTATCAAAGTTTTACGGAGCGAAGAGATGAAAGAGTAATATATTTTTGGCATACTTTGTGTTAATAACACTTCCTCTGCCGACGCCCCCCGCCGCACCCCCGCCGCATCCCCGCAGACGTTATCGCCCTTCCCAAACCGTCGGTGGCTTTCGCTCGCGAGGATTTCAATGAATAGAACCACTTCTGCATAACAGTGTGGAATGAATTGCCTCTATCACTTGCCGTATCAATTAAATTGGGGGGCTGCTTCTTCCTTTTCTCTTCCTTACTTATTCTCTTTAATGTCTCCGTGGCCGCGGTGGGGTCGCGCTGCCATTGTCGAAAAAATTGCAAAGATTCTAATCGTTTGCATAAATCACGACGGTTTTTGGCAAATTGAAAAAAAAACCTTTTGAATACTGAAGCGTTCTCTTCCTTTCATTGTTTTATATTCAATAAAGATAAGATTTTTTTTAAATCATTTTTTTCATCTCATAATTTCTTTATGAATTCAAAAATAACGTGCTGGACCAAAATATTTTCTCAGCAAAATATTTTAATTAAACGATTTATTTAATTTCCGTAAAATTATAAACTATTATTTTATTCAACGAATAATTCACAAGTTTTAAGAATGTAACATTCTTCATTGAACATACGCAATTTAATTAAATCTAATACACACATTCGTAGCCTTTGGATGAATATTATATTTTCTTATAAATTATCAGATGTAGGTACCTATTCCTATTTGTATATTATCATAATTCATTATTTTCTCAAAAAAACGCAGTCTTTATATTTATAGTTACTCAGCTAAGTTTCCGTATATTATATTAAAAGTATCTGTGTTTTCATCATTTTACGATCATATTGCTTACTTAGCTTTTGCATATAATCATAAAAACATACTTAAAATAATATATGCTAATAATATTCTTTTATCATTTCAGGATCGATCATGCCCGAGAGAATAGCGCAGGAAAGGAGCGTCTCCAGCCGACTCCCAGATGAATAGAGACGATTGGCGGCGTTGCCGACTTGACAGCCCCGAGCCGTGATGAAGATATCGCGGCCCGCCAGCCATTCCCGCCAAAATGCGATCGCCATTTTGAGTCACGTGGTTCACCTGCGCGCGCAACCGGAAATCACCCCTCAACATGGCCGCCGGGCGGGAACGCCGGAAACGCAAACTGTGCCCGCCAACTTTTTCGCGGCAAACTCCGCATGTTGACTACTACGAAATATGGAAGCACGGAAAGTGGAGGCGAGCGAATGACTTTTTTTCGGCCAGGACGCGAGCAACAGCCTCCGCGCACGACTCTAGATAATTTTAACAGTGCCATCTGTATTTTAACATAGAAATCTTTATACATTATACAAACGGCCTCCTTTTATAAGCAGAAGTTTTCCGTGGCCTATAATGAAGTGAAAACAATTAGTTAATCATTGTAGACAATTAAATTTATGCGCGTCTCAAATAAATATTACTCGCTTTTTGTGTTAGTCATTTTACTGTGAATACATTTTTGTAACATAAAGATATTTATTATGCATGATATAATGTTTACTTTGCGGTCGATCACCTTAATAAGTAATGTGGCAGTTGATTCAATTCAAAAAGTGACTTAGGGTAATGTGACATTTATCAAGCTTTCAAAGTTAAATAAATCATGCTAATTATTTTTAAATTCCAATTTATAATCAATCAGTTCGATTCGGTTTTAATATAATATTATATTAAATTACAATCAGTGTAGTGAAACGTGAGGTTATGTGAAGTCAATAAAAGAAAGTTCTACAAGTAATGAAAGTGTCATAAATAATATGAAACCTGTGAAAAGTGACTAGCAAAGTTTTTAGAAAAATAATTATAAACATAAGTTAGTGTATAACGAAAAAACATTAAACGATAGACTAAGTTGTCAAAAAAAGTTTAGTATTAGTTTTAATAAAAAGTTAAAACTCGGCCTCAAGATGTCTTCAGCGTCGTTGTACAAAGTGCCGCTGATCGGCGAGGGCACGCCAGGGTCATGGAACCCTAATCCCCCGTCTCCCAAGTTCTGCTTCTGGCTGCTGAAACATGTTAACATGAAGAAATGTGTTGTGGCGATCACGCTGGTCTCCCTCATATTGATTGTCTACTACATGAAGTTGCTGGCCTCACCGTTTTCCAGGTTTGTTATTTTCCATATCATAAAATTATTTATTTTAATGTATCTCGTCACCATTACCCAGCGCATATCCTCTGCTCGATAAAGGCCTCTCCATAATTCATTCCACTTCTGTAGTTTATCAGATCGTATTCTGCTCGTTTATTGCAGACTGTTTACCATAGTATGACTCCATTTATAATCTACTGGTGATATGTCCAGCCCATTGCCACTCCACTACTGCGTACTTCTGTTGTCTTCTTATCGATTGATTTTTTTAGTCGAGTTTAGTGGACGACTAACTGAAAACTAAATCATACGAATCACGAAGTTCAGTCACAACGTTCAGACAAAAATAAATTATAATTATTATGTCCACATATTGTTACTTTTCATTGGTTTATGCAGTTTGTAGAGTAACCAATTTTACAGTATGTAGTTAATAGTCATGAACGTTAACAATTTATCGAAATTTTGTGGTGGTTTCTTTGGAAAGCAATGATATCTAAAAATAATTACAAGATAACAAGAACTTTTTATATACAACGTTTTAAAATTTTCTGTTGAATTATTATGCTCAATATGCTCAAACTTGTACTCGATATGAAGTAAATAATAATAAAAAAAACAAATATAGAATACTGAAATGTCATTTTGACATTTCATTTTGATTTCCATATTAACGCACGTATATATTGATAATTTAGTTGCTAGGACTTAGACTTAGCAACCAATACTAGTGTTTTACTTTTTACGGATTATTCTGAAATAACTTTCCATACAAAACAGAATTAACTGAAAATGAACTCAATTCTGGTTACAGATGGCTAAAAGTATTAAAATAATGCATTGACATCGTGTTCTGATATATTCTAATAGTTTCGAATGTCTAGCTAGTCGGGAAGTTAGTTAAACATCGATTGCAAGATTTGTACTGGACAAACAACCACTGGATAAACAA
Organism: Rhyacophila brunnea; assembly: GCF_057557595.1. Lineage (NCBI taxonomy): Eukaryota > Metazoa > Arthropoda > Insecta > Trichoptera > Rhyacophilidae > Rhyacophila > Rhyacophila brunnea. The sequence continues at coordinate 57,951,076 of NW_028232965.1, read as the reverse complement.
GAATACGAGCTAATAAAAACGTTGCAATAGATAAGATTTTTTTAACTTTATTATTATCTTTGTTAATTATGACTAGTTTCAATATTTTCTAAAATCATGATATTATGTAAACACTGGAGATTATTATCATAATCAAGAGTCGAGACCCTAAGTAATACAATGTATTTATTTATGTAAAAATGTTTTCGATTCTATGGCAGCAATATTTTGTATTGAGAGAAACCCGTGTTTAGTACGTTTTTTGTTGTATGGAATTAGTAGTTCGTTGAGTGCTGCTTAGAAACAAATATTAATTGCCATAATATAGTATCTCAAATAATATCTACAAAAATTACAGTTTTGTATTCACGTTGGCGGAAATAATAGATTTGTATTTTAGGACAGTAGAATAATAGTTTTGATATATAAATACAAAAAGTATATTATAATAATGTTTTCTTAACGTTAAGCTAATTGTCTTCAGCCCAGTTAAAATCGCAAATGACCCGATAAAACATAATTAGATCTCGCGAGATCTTGATCCTTTTCCCTTATTTGCAGTGGATCATTCCCTGTGAGTATTTATTTATTCGTTCTGTTGACGCAGCAGCGCGGAGGCGAAGGAGCTTTTCAATTTCGTTGTTCAGGTGTATCCGCCGAAAAAGAAGCTTAAAGCTCCTCGAAACGGATTTCCTATCAGGGCGCCATCGCCCGACGGATCGTTAGCCTCCGTGTTTATGTTTACGTAGCGGGGGCGTCGGGTCGAAGCTCGCGCGAGCTATCTTTTGTTCTACGCTCAAATATAGACCGCTTCCCGTGAAAACATCGCAATCGAGAATGGACGCATCCTAAATTTTATTGTAAAAAGTCCGGAACAAATGTTTCCTTATTTATATAATTGATATTCTAGGTCTCAAGCATAGTTTATATTTCAACATTATTATTCAATTATATTGTGAACACAAAAAATCTTTTTTCATTCTATTTTATTAAAAATAAAAATACTCACTGAATCCCATAGACGTTAGAAAGTTCGTCTTCATTTCCATGGGTTACCGATTTGAATACCAGGAATGGGTCAAATTCACGTAAGTAGGTACTTTATTTTTCAATACAATGCTGCGTGTATGGCTGCGTCCAGAGCATGGGTCTATTGGGCCAATAATTTAGGTACAATCTATAATACATCAACAGGTCTAACAAAATACGTTCACTTAATATTTATGTTTCATGGATCGAATATTTCGTGAATTTTCTTCTTGCGATGTTACGGCGGTAATACACGAGTTGTTCAGGCATCTATATTAGAACTTCTTCTCGGTGAATTGAGAAATTTACCGCAAATGGTAAATACACATTTACATATTTAGAAAGTATACTCCAATCTTTGGAATAACTTGCGCATACCAATAAAGTGCAGTGTAATCAAATACCATGTACAGATTTATTTAAAGTTACTTAACTATTTACCGGTTGTTTGTATACTTTGACATAAATGAAGGTGAACTGGATGTTCCCAAGTCGTAGTGACTTAAACCAGCGGTCCCCAACGTTTTCGACCTCGCGGACCACTAAACTCAAAATCTTGAATCCCGCGGACCACTACGACGTATTTTTTCCACACTTGTTAAAAATTCGATATGTCAATATAATCATAAAAGAATTATAATAAATAAACTTATTAAAAAAGAATCAATACAATTATTAAATTAATATGAATGCTACGTCGACATAGAGGTGCATAAAAGATTAATTACAGGTAACAGAAAGATAATCAGTGAAACCTTTGTTGCTGCTTGTTTGAAACAAGCTGTTGGATTCTTGGTCAAATATTGTCGACTATGCATCTTTAGTTGTGATGCACAGGTGGTTCAAAGGACTAACGACGACTGATGCTGATGGTGAGTGCATCGGTTGCAGAGATTGTATTTGAAGAAACCAGGACATGTCCAGGTTGGACAACGGTGATGACATATGATGTTTATTTTTCTATTGCCGTATCAGCGTGTGTACAGGTTTACCTTTTGAAATTGTCTATGATCACGATAGCAATTTTCTGATAAGACAGTGAAAAAATAACAGTGGCGAAGGGTGACTTTTGGAAAGAGGTAGGCTGTGGAGATCAGAGAAAAAGAGCACACTTATCAGGTGTTCTCACGGGAAACAAGAAGATAATAGGTACGATATTACATGACTGCCTGATAACGACATATAAATTATTTTGTTCTATGACTGAACTAAGTAACTTAAATAATAATCACGAGATACGATTATTTTTTATTTTTTAAATCATCTTATTTATTTATTATTTGCTTAAAGCGGCAGTCATCGACAATAAACATATTATCCATACAGAGTTTAGGCTGTTCGCCTATCGCTTATAAGCTCCATACTAATTTCCAGACATGTCGGGCCATATAAAATGGGCCTGGGATTATTTCTTCATTAGTTCGCTAGTTTAGTTGAGAACAGATGACGCTTGTCACTATTTTTTTATTCTCAACTTAACTAAACTAAACAGCATTCTAAATTCTTACAATAGATGACTGAATTTTTTACACATTTTAATTTTAATTAAATACTTAAAGATCTATATTTTTCTTTGAAGGTAGGCTTTAAATAATCGCCTTGTATGGAACTTTCGCCACTAAAAAATAGTCATTATTATTATTGAAAAGATTGTGTATTTGCAATTACTGTAGTATTAGTATTAGTACTGTAGATTTTTTTCTATTCTTTTGAATCATTACACACATAAACGCGCTAATTATTTATTAAAACATAAATCCTATCTATTCATAAATATTGCCTGTGAAAAGTTGCGGAAACGAAAGTCGAGCACAAGTTATCGAAGGAAATCCGCTCGTATACAACATCGGAGCTTAATCCTCACTTTGATAACGCCGTCCTACTTCCATTTTCCACTTTTCACTCTTCACCCTTTCATCAGCGTTCCGCTTGAGCGCCATCCGGCCGCAATAATTAAAGGCTGTTTACATTTTTACTCATTGAAGCCTTCAGGCTAATCGGACGTGTTTATAAACCTTCAAATGTTTTTTTGATTGAGCGGCTGCGCTTGACGTTTGTTTGCCGTTACGATTTCATTATACTTAACCAGTTTTCGAGTGCGATTTGTTTTATATTTTATAATGCCGATGAATTTTCAAAATGGAAAACACGTTTTTATTTTCATGCGTATTTAAAATATTTTGTAACATTCAATAGACTTATAGGGTTATCAAATTAGTAGGTACTATAGATTTTTAAAACGTACGGCAGCCATTTTTTCTGATTCCCACCAAAATTAACATCCGTTTTCAGTATTATTTTTCACACAGTTATACAGCATATACGAATTGATAATATTTATCACAACGATAATGAATCTTTTCGAGCTACGTTTTGGGCATCACGTGAAAATTATGGTCAAAATAATCGACCTACGAAGCTTACTATTTGTAATTTAATTGTAAATTTCGAGTCAAATGTACTGTTTGTGATGCTAAGAATTCAACCGGTCGAAAACGTAAATGTACTGCTGAAAATATCGATGATGTGAATCAAAGTGTGGATGAAAATTCAGAAGAATCAATCACACTATATTATTAATACTATCGACCGAGGGTACTTGATGGAATTTGAATTTACTTTGAACTTGAACTTTCTTATGGCACTACATGGATTCATAAAGATTTGCATTCAAAGGCGAATATAATACAGTTAATAAAAGAACTTGAACCGAATGACCATTTGGTGCGTCGGAATTTTGCTGATTGGGCTTTAGAGCAACTTGAAACAGACCCAATATTTCGTGAAAAAAATCATATTCAGCGATAAAGCTCATTTTTGATTAAATTTCTTTGTAAATAACCACAATTTTCGCATATGGAATAATGAAAACCCACATGCTATTCTTAAAACACCTTTACATCCACAAACATTAATAGTTTGGTATGGTTTGTGGTTTGGAGGTGTAATTGGACTGTATTTAAAAAAAAAATGGCAGTGCAGCTACTGTCAATGGAGAGAACGCTACAGAAACATGATTACTGATTTTTTTGACACGAATTAGATAATTTTGATCTGGACGATATGTGATTCCAACAAGATGGTGCAACGTGATATACAGATCGTGACAAAATCAGCTTATTAATATTAATTATTGTTTTTATTTAATAAAACGCAATTTTTTATAGTACTTATTCCACTTTAATTAATATTAATTAAAGTGGAATAAGTACTATAAAAAATTGCGTTTTATTAAATAAAAACAACAATACAATGCAGTTCCACCATGAATTGACAGTTAACAAAATAAAAGATATTAATATTAAATTTGATAACCCCATATTAATATAGTCTCTATCTACTACCAGTCAAATATATTGCATGGAAAAAATGATTTAAGTAATATACTAGTCAACCCATTTTAATTTTTATAATATTCGGTACATGCTAATAATTCAATACAATTCAATTGAATTCAATTCAATTCATAAATCTGATATTTAAATGTTAATTTTAGCAATATTTAATTTATAAGATTTAATACCCATTCCAGTCATGGCATAGTTCTTACTCTAATTTAATTTCGTGGGCAAGGGCTCAAATCTTGCAACTGAATTAAATTCATGTACTTTTTAATATGTGTGTTTGGAGACAAATAGCTTAATGGGTAAATAAAAGATCTAGTCCTCTAGTCACTAGTTACCATCGCGATTCTAATAATTAGTACCTACTCTCGCGGTCATTTGTAGACATAGCTCGCGTGTGTGTGTCATACGTACATACAGATCACTTGAAGGTAGGAAGGAATGACATGTTGAATGCAAGGATAGTTTGTGTCGTATAGTATAGGCTACATATTATTTAGTAAAATCGACGTAATAATATACATATTATTTTGTATAGGCACCTGATACTCTGTAATAGCCTTAGTAGTATGAAAATATTTATCACGTTGACTATTTTATGTCATATTGAATATGAATATATCCATATTAAAATCAAATATTTATCCATTACGATGATTTTGATACTTCTACGACATTTGCGTTATTTATGTTGACGGCTATTTCGGGCTATAAACCCATAAACTCTTCATACTCCGTACATATACCCGTCTCTTACCATCTCTAATAGGAGTTCGGCACTATCGTGGTGATCTTTGTCTATCATGTTATACCCATAACATTTAGGGGAAGCTGCACTCGTACTAATCATGTAAGCTATGCGCATATCTTGTAAGGATAGATAAGTCATGCAACTAGTATGCAACGATGGCAATGTATACTCGAGCATACGCATGATGTGGACCGTTCATAATTGTATTGTCGTTTATACGCGATCACGGCGAAATACCTGATTTGAAAACGCTGACTTTTGCTGCACGTGGTCTAGTTCTAATCGGTTTTCTGGCACACAGTTTTCTGAAATTACGTCAGTACGATGTTTTTGGAGTGGTGGGGGGGGGGGGGGGGATTCACAAAAATGGTTACACATCAAAAAGTTTTCGGAGAATCTCAATGATATAGAATTATAAATTAATTATACGGTTAATGCCGGTATGTGAATGAGTGAACTGTAGTACAACGTAGTGACTACGTATGAAGACGTTACGAAAACTTCTTATTCAGAATATAATAATTATTGTTAGCTGGTGGTTACGTCTGCGAGATCTGCTCTTCGCAAACCGCATACCTTAGACGTCGTGGCGGCAAGTATATCTTACCGCCTGCGAAGTACAAGGCACCAGCCGCCCTAGTATATCAAACTAAGTGACATGAATATGTAAATTCCGCCCACATTTATAAGTGACTTAACTGCCGCCTACCTAATGGGAAAACGCTCTCTTTTGCCCGCGCCTCCATTCCCCGCGACGGCAAACAATCTATTTGTTATTTCGCTTAAAATGGCAATTTAAGTCTTGCACAATACAAATTGCCAGGCGTGATGTAGTTAGAGGCTTCAAAATGTACCCACCTTTTGTATTTTTGTATAGGTACTGACTTACCTACTTCCATGTACAATTATAAGTTTCTACGTTCAGCTGTGGGCGAGTTTTGTGTTCATACTTGGTAATGGAAAGTTACATTATATTAAAATTAAAAGTGCTCTTATGGTATTTTAAATGCAGAGTTTTTATTTGTTTCCGTTGATACATGTACATAGTATCTAATAATGTATTTTTACCAAGCTTTTCTTAGCTCGTATTCTTGTTTTTCCGGTGGCTATTTATCCAGTACAAACCTTGCAATCGATTTTTAACTAACTTCCCGACTAGCTAGACATTTGAACCTTTTAGAATATATCAGAACATGATGCCAATGCATTCTTTTCCTTAGCCATCTTTAAGTAGAATTGAATTTATTTTCATTTAATTCTGTTTTGTATAAAAAGTTATTTCGGAAGAAATCCGTAATCCAATCCACTATTATTGGTTGTTAAAGGAGTGGTCCATGGTTTATATTATGATTCAACAGAAAATTTAAAAACGTATAGGTATAAAAAGTTCACAGATGTATATTATTATTTGTATTTCTATTTAAACTATCCAAACTATTTGTTTATGCTAATGCAGCGACCATAATATATTCTCTTAAAATCTGGGGGTGATCCCGTACTCCAAACAAGGGTCTTCGTAAAGGCCGACTACACAATATACCTACACAATCGATTCCTCGTGGTCGGTTTCTAAATATGAATAAAATTTTGCGTGTTGGAAAGTTGTATGTGACATTTTTGATAGATTCAGAACAAAAAAAAATATTTGTGTCGATAACATTTTTATGACATGTGCATTAATTGTTTACACTTAAAACGTAAGTATCTTAATCATCTTGATTTCATTTATTCTGACATTCAACGAGCAAAGGTATCTCTTAGAATATATTTCTCTCTATAATTTTTGTGATTATTTCATGGCCCCATATAAAATTAGTTTTTTTAAACTCGGGTTTTTATTAATCTACTTATGTTATTACACTAAATTATAGTAGTTTACAAAATTTTAATGAGGATTGAAAGTTCAAAGATTTTTTTTTTTTTTTTTTTTACATACCGTGAACATTACAAATTATAAGTTTAAGACGTTCACAACATGGCATTTAAAAATGAAGAAATAGTATTAAACAGTGTAAAGAAGAAGTAAATATACCTTCTTACGTAGTATCACAAAAACACTATGTAAAGTAAAGTGAAAGGTACAAAAATTATACAAATTATGAAGCATGGAACATGGAAACAGAGTTATTGCCCTCTCAATTGGCATCACCAATGGCATAGATACTATAGTTAGTCATATATATAACTTCAATCTATCTTTGATAATCGCCAGTGTTTGATGAAAGCTCACTATATAATAAATAATACTTGATAATTAAACAATAACAATATACCAGTGGTGAAGTCAATTTTGGAAATAGCTGAGGTAACGAGGTCATAGTGCTCTCTCATACTTACGGGTCTTAAGAAGATAATATACTACTATCGATGCATATGGCAACATAGAATAATATCGTATTGGTAGAATTAATTAAATTCCGAACAAAAAAAGAACCTTGTTTTCGTGCTATATCTGTAATCGGATGTTGGCGTTGAGTTCGATCACTTTTTGCCTGTCTCTATCCCTGCTATAAATAGGTATGGAGTTCTGACCTCAAACTAGTCTCTGAGGTTCTTGAGGACATTCTTATTCTCCCAAGGCCTTGCTTGCCAGAGATTTTCCCTTCAAAAAACTATAAAGGATAAAAATTCATTTTATTTAAAAAATATCTAAAATGAAAATACTAATTTAACGGCGCTGAAATTTTTTTTTGAAATGGTCTACTTTTTAATAACTGATAATAGATAACCTTCAACTTTGGTGTAATTTACCGGTAGATGTCACAATATTATATACAAACATATAAAGTATGTATTTACATTATAAACATAACATGCTAATTATATCTAATGGGCAATGCAATAGTTGCGTTGGACGCACGTATTAATTAATTAATATTAATTAATTATAAATAATATTAATTAATATTCGCCTAGTAAGGAGTTTTTGCTACTTCAATATATATACGTATACAATATACATAATGTGTAGACACAACGACTGCTAGACGAATGGAACGCAATAAGTATAAGATGACCTAATGGCCAAATTAAGATACACTTGATTGACAAAGTGATAAGTTTTACCTATTGGCAGCGAAACACAACGAACCGAGAAGAGGAGAGAGAGATTGAGGAAGCCTTCAACCAGCAAAAAAATGATTAACATGTGTTATTGATGATACAATATTTCGTTGTAAAATTATTTGTCAGTTGATACTGTTTTTAATTAAGGCTATACTTCAGTTGATGCATGGTCTAAAAAGATCGTGGCTAGGCGATGCGCGGATTGTGCAAATGACGCGTACCGAACGAAATATAATTTGTCATAAAAATTCAACATGCGTCCATTTAATGATATGTTTATTGTTATATTACTAATAATAATAGTATATTCATTCACATGTTTTCTTTTTCAAGTACAAACGTAAAGTTTTTTTAGTCATCTTTACACGATTTAAGAATATATTCATCCGACGCCATGATAAGATACTGTCGGTCTCCGATTGGCAACGAGTGCACAATTTCGTCGCACCTACTGTTGAAAATTATTTGCCGTTTCACTGAAGTGCGCTCTTAATATTAATCACTGATAGTCTCATTGACCAAAAATAATGTTAACCCATTCTTTTAAAATACTGCAATAATATTTCTTACCACGTATTTGTAAACCCGACATATTTCTCTTAACGAGCTTATTTTAAGCGTTGCATTTTCCTCTGTTGTTTGTCGCCAATATTGACGGTAGTACTGGCGGTTTTTTTTTAATGGGAGAGGCCACCTAACCAATCATTTTTAATTGTGTACGATTCCATTCCGCCGTGCAATTTTATTATGGAAAGACAAATGAGAAAATTTGTTCCCGCTGGCCGAACAAAGAACTGCTTGCTTTTTGCTATTCGCGTGTCCCTTTCACTAATTCAATTTTTATGCAAAACGAATGAAGTGATTTAATTAGTCCACTTTGACTTTCAGATTCGATGTTTCCTCCTTCCAATTGGTTAGGGTGTCTCTTTAATGCTGCCACGTTACAAAAAATCGTTTGTATTCTTCCAGTTTATTAGGCATTTTCGCATCGGTGGAATATTTTCATTTGATATCATTCCAATTTAGGTAACAGTTGAAAATATGGTACCTAATACCGTTTCATTATTTTCGTTATTCTTCTTCGGTTGGTTCTTAAAAGCAGTAAGTATACAAATAATGAATTATTTTCATATAGTTTGAAAATATTTTCTATGTACGTATTTGTTTATTATTTCTATTCGAATCAGGGTCACAACGCTAGTAATACCATTCGGAATGTTTATAAACAGTAAAACATTATTTATTACGATTCGATACGCATGTATAAAGAATATACATTCATTGAACATATATATTTTTATAGACAGCCGTGCACAGTTGCTTTTATACCGGATTATCACACGGTTCCTAGTATAAAAGAGCAACTTTGGCAACAATATTGATTATACTAATTGATAAATGTTATTTTTAAATTAAATTGGATATTGATACACAATACCCTGACATTAAAATGGCTTTAGATTCGGAAAAATAATGTTATACTAATGGCCATAAAATAATTCTCTTTCAAACACTTGGAAGTCGAATGAAATTCGAAGGTTCTCGAATGAATAAAAAATAGCTTTTAAATATTCAAATTGTGTTCTATGTTATATTTTTAAACATGCTGTAAGAATTACCTCAAAAAGGAAATTATAAAATGATTTTCTTTGAGATGGTGTCGTTTCCTTGTCTTTTTTAAGGTTTCATGAATTTATTATATTTGAATGAGCGGACGAAGTGTTATTGAATTAAAACGAGGGAAAAAGGCAAAGAAATATTAAAAAGCATAAAAGAAAATGGTCCATGATTTCAATCTACGTGCCTTAAATCTAAATTGCAAACAAGAAGTGTCTAACTCAAAATAAACACGCTCTAGGTCGTGTTTTTAGCAAAAGGTCCAAACGGGAAATGAAGAAAATGTATTTTCTTTTATGTGAATTCTAATCACAACTAAAAAAAATGAATATCCATATTTATTATGTATACAGAAATGAATGCTTATTTCAACGATTACCACTTAACATTTAATTTAGTAAATAATAATTTCGTTCACGCTTTCTTTATAGAATGTATTGTAATCATTTCATTTGTATTCTTATTTGGCACTGATATTATACTTAATTCTCTTTCACTTGCAGTCCGTACTGTACCGATATTGTATAATTGTGCAGTGCCAAAATTTGGCACACCGATAAATCTTGTAAGACAGGGAACAGCAGAAAGTCCAAAGAACGTGACGTGTGGTGAGATGTGAAACTTTCAAAGGGGCACACTTGGAAAGTTCACAAAAAGAAGTCGTCCATCGCAAGGCTTAATTGGAAGTTTGAATTTGCTTCTAATTATCTCGGAAAGTAGATCAGCGACATAACAGATAAGATAACAAATGATAATGGTGTGAGAGGCGCTTGCCGTTCGACATATCCTCTTACAATGGTTAAAATTGTCTGCTCGCACATCGTATCGCCGAGTTACTCCTAGTGTGGTCTGTAGTATTCTTATTCTTCTTCGACCATGTCCGATCCTAATAAAATCATATATGGACCTCCACGGGAGGTTTGTATTAACAGATATTGCTTTTACGAGAAATGGATTTTAGCCATTTGCTCAAACTATTAGGTCCATACTCTGATTCATACACAAATTGAAAAACAATATGTGTACTTGCCAGACCCAGGATTCGAACCTAAGATCCACGTCGCTATAGGCCGACGCTTTAGCCGCGCGGCCATCGTGGTTTACTTTGCATTTAATTTTCGCCAAGTGACCCGCGCCGACGTCACGCCGCGTTCTGTAAATCAATGAGATGTGGAGCGATTAGGTGAAGAAATTTGTTGAAAATGTCTTCACCCAAATGCTGTCACAAATCCTTATACAATACATTATGTCAATGCATTATTTTAGAATAACTATTCAACCAATTCACTAACATTCTCGCAGGTTGCTTTGCCAAAAATGCGTATGGGTGTTTTCTTGAGAAAATTAGTTATTACTGGAGTTATATTGTTAATAATATCATCTCAGGTGTCCCAAAGTGCATCGGTAAGAAGTAGATATTCCGTGACAACGGCTTGTTGATATGTATTTACTGAAAAGATTATTTGTTCAAATTACTCTCCTGTGTTGTAAATTGTTGGAAACGCCTCGTTGGCTTAGAAAAATCTAATCTATATGCTGGTTTTAATAGCAATTGAATACCCACCGTAATCCGCGGTTTTGACAAATTTAGATTATCGGAAACTCTAGGCATAGCTAATTATAGTGAAGTAATTCGGTATTTGGCTAAGTCAAACGAAGGTATTTAACCCATTTATTTCGAAATTATTCGACATCGGTAATAATATGAGTATTTCCATGCGTTGATATTCCCGGCAGGTCTCTCCGAAGCATCTATGTTCCGTTACGGCTCGGCGTAGAAGCGTAGCGGCGTAGAGGCAAACATCCACTAATGAAGTAAAGTCGTTGAGGATTTCGGTATTATTAATTCGTTAAATCTCAATTATAAAGCACACTCGTCGCGTATTGAAGTTTCAACTAGTTTTGATGATCTTATCGCGTGTCGATTTTAACCCCCACTTCCCCGGCTCGCTAGGGTTGCCAATTATTTTTTTGTGATTTAAATTAAATACTTTTCAATTCATAGTTTCGGCTTTCTTCATTGACAATATTAATAACAATGCTGGCATAGGGTTTTATTTAGGTTTAAGAATTTAACTTATTATTTATACTTATAGATTTAAATCATAAACAGCTTAAGTGTATTTTTTTTGCAATTTAAACAGCTTGTGAACCAGTTGTGTTGACATTTCTAAGATGATTAAACACAATTATATTCATCCACTTTATGAATTAAGACGTTCAGTATAAATAAACAAAACTTACGTATAATTACGAGATAAATACGAGTAGGAATGCCACGTTTCATTGAAAACATAAAACAGAATTCTAAATTGTATTATGCATATCATTTTGGTTCAGAGCTAAACGTCGTGTACTCTGTAATAAAATGACAAATTGTTCAAAGCACATGACTAATGAGTCCCATTTAAATAATTTCAAAATAAAATATTCTTTAACCGAAACCAAACATTGTGTCCGCGTATTTAATTGCAATATAGGTATTTGAAGGAAACATCCGAAAACTACTGGCTGTGGATTCATGTTAGGCTGTTAATCTCAAATGATATTAGGGTATATTTATTTTGCATAATTAAATCATTTGGCGTGGAGTTCCTCAGTAAAAATTAAAACGTCAGTTTTAGGAGTGTAATTGCAATTTCAATTGACGTTGTAAACAGTTTGGCAAACAAAAATAAAGATCGTGTTGTTTTGACATACTAAAACTAATGCGGTGATACTAATTACTAATGATAAGTATGATTATAGCAACATTTCCCTTGATGGCGAATAGCTTTCTGTTGTAGCGTCGCAGCCGGCAGGTTGGTACGTGTCTCAAGCGTTAATTATTTCCGCAATAATGCACACCGGTTGGTTGGTTGGCCGCCCTGCAGCTCGCTTCCCGCCAAAACGTCGCCGCGCACGCGCCCTCCTGCCGTCTCCGCAAATCCGAATATAATAATTGCTTAAGCTCGGTTTAATTTTGATTTATGCTGGCTTATTTACCCGCTAATGTTTCCAGCCAGCGGGAACTACCGCAGGACTCCCTGAAATCTGGGCCGTGAGGATATTTACAGGACACGATTTCAAGATTTCATAAAATTATGACAATAAAAAATAAATTATAGAACTTTCCATAGAGAGTGAAAACGTACGGATAGTACGATTAGGACGATTTGTTTATAATATTGTAAAAACCGAAATAGCCATCGGCCGAAGAACGAATTTCGAAAAAAATAGGTGATTCACAATATTGCATATTGTGATTAGAATGCAGTGAAGTTTATTCATTAACCAATGATTTAGTCACATTCGAAAAATCATTGAGAATTATAGTGATATCGTCGCTGTAGGATTGGTTTGTCGAATAGACCAAATGTCAAATGTTCAGGAGACGATAAACAATTTTCATTATCCTATATTTAAATACATGGAGGTATTTAAATTGTTGTTTTTACAGCATATGAATGCTGTATTCATTACAGTGCAATTTAAAGAAAGGGATGGTTCTGGTCCATTTAGATACAAAAAATCATTCTGCATTAAAAGGTCGATTGAGACAAAAACGGATATTCGACAAACCAATGCTATAGCGACGATATGTTGCAGTGTTGAAAAGAATATATATGTTGGCATTGTACGTATTATGTTCATTTAAATGTACGTACCTATTTGTATTACTGCACTAATATAATTATTATATATTATATAGATGTATGTATTAATACTGTGGCAAGAAAAAATGGAAAAATGTACCCCTCTAACGTTCGTGGTCAATTATCTTAAAAAAAGCTTGGAGACCCCATGCTTTTTTAACATTTATATTTGACTGGAAAATCTATTCGTCGAACCTTTCCAGATAACATCATTAACAAAGAAGTAAGTTTTTTGTAAGAGAGCTGACCACCGATTTCAAAAATTTGTTGGCACATTATCATCAGCGTTCGGATTGATCTACTTCTGTGTGAAGGCCTCCCCTATCTCTTTTCAATACTCTCCGTATTTAGATTTTCACTGCCACGTATATTTGTCGAACTTAATCAGCCAACGAGTTTTATTGCATCCCTGCGCTGTGGCCGTTCTATGTACCACCCTATGACTGCATTTATCCAGGGTTCATGCATTCAGAGTATGTATACACATATGGAAGGAACCCAAATGAATTTAATATTAATCTAGTATGTACGCAATTTATTACCAGCGGATATTGTAGACTGATTGTTGTACAATGTATACCGTACCGTACGTATAATGTTTTCGATCCATTTCAGCGGAAGTATTGTACTTAGTGGTAATTCAAAAGATTCTTTTTAATTACTTTTAGGTACTTGATGGAATTTGACTTTAAATTCTAATCTTTTATTTGCCTTTTGGTGACTGCACAGTGCCTGAAGATACCGAAAGGCGAAACCCGGGTCGCCAGAAACGACTCAAATGGAATAGTACAAAATCCATTAGAATTTAGATTATTTATAGTTGACGAATAAATTGAGAACCTCTGAACTACTGCCATAGCGTTAACATCTTTACGTTTTCATCCGTAAGTCCGCGGATTAAATCGTAATTCATTAACGCAGATTTTCTCTCGGTCTGCGTTTACTTTTTTTTTTTCGAAAAAAGTTTAATTTCGGTTTATTTCGGGGCTTAGCCATTGTAATGAATAAATGTCTCCCGATCGTCGTCCATTGATAAAAATAATCCGCGTAAGATTTATTGACTTGAGGAGTGCTTAATCTCGCGCTATAATTAGTGCGATTATTTTTTAATTGGCGTTGCGGAAGGCGCGAAATACAGCTGGCTCACTTTGCTGTACCCCCAATTCTCGACCTTGATAACATTTTTTATTTACGTTAAACGAAATATCAATAGAATTTAAACTCATGAGTACGTGATGTAATAAATGTCGATAAACTGTTTAAATTGCAATGTGTTTCACATGATGTTTGTCGAGTGGATAACTACTAGACAATTTCCTTTTAAAGGATTAAATAGTTCTTCACAGGCACTTGTAACGCCCATCGGCCCCAAAACCCGCTAAATCTTAAGATCGGTAGAAATTTCTGGCAGTACAACACTTTCACATCTCTAAATGCATACCGAAAGAAGTGAACCTAACTTCATCCAGATATAATATATCACCCTTTCTGAAGATTTTCATGATGATGTATTTTAATGCTTACAAATGGATTTTGCTTGAAATTAATAAATAAACAAACTTGACAAGCGATAGTTAACCATAGGAGTAATACTGGATAGCTGGTAGTGCGTCCATATCAGAAACTGTTGTCGTTGGATCTCACATCTGGCAAGCCATGTATTTTCATATTTGCTAAATTCAGAAAAATAACACAAATGGGATGATATAGTGTAATAATTAGTACCTAAGTAATTATTAATAATAAAATAAACTGTTAAAAAGTTTTAACGCCATTTACGTAATTTTCTTGAAAAGCAATTACGACGTTGAAAAATAATTATAATACATATAATTAGGTTAAACTATCATTATTATTTATTTTTATTAAATTCGTCATAAATAAATATGTGCCGAAGTACCTATAGCGTGAAAAAATAGCTTAATTATGTATAATATCGTTACATGATTCTGTCTGTTGAATTATCAAAAAATGGGTTCTCTTTTCCTCGGTTACAAATCAGATTAAGTAGGCCTTATCTTGTGGTATACTGTGTTCATTCGTTGCGTTATTTTATACTTAGCGTATTCTCTAAAGGAAAAAAAAACATATTTTCCTCTTACACATTACAACAAATGTATCCCGAATATTCATTTACAAGAAACCTCCGCACAATATTTTTCATCAAGTCTTAAAGATCGTGGAATGGGCTGTGATAATCCTAATAAAGGAACGCACACATTTTCATCCGAGGTACCGATATTTTTCCCTCGCCAAAAGCGAAATGAAAGTTTATCTTACTTTTCCCTCTTTTGGGGTGCGCTTTCGTCATATAATCTGGATGGGACGTAGGATTCTTAACAACAGCGGTAGCTCGACGTCGTAATAACAATAACTAATACATGTACACCCTAATTTTCTATGCCTAAAGAAAGTGAAAACGAACAGTGACAGTAATAATATTAGAGTCAGGGCGAAACTCTTTCCAATGAGGAAATAGATTTAAATATTTCACTTATATACCTTACTATGCATTATAGAATCAAAACTTTGCTAGAAATATCAGATCTTTTTTTAAATTGTCATAACGGTTATCGCACCGAGAGTGTAAAACCAACGCATCTGCAATTTTTTTCAATTTCGATATTAAATGCAAAACAACTGCAAAAGTCGTGAACCTGATAATGTAAGAAGAGTGAAGTAACTGAAAGAACATGCAATATAATGTAGATATAAACCAAATATTATGTTTTTTTAGAAACTCTATTTCTCCTAAGACTTCAAACCCTAATATATCCAAAATATGTATTTTGCAGATGCTTTGGTTTTACACTCACGGTGCGATATATATGTGTGTGTAAGTACTATTTATTCTGCTAAGCAAAGACCTCATGTTTACAGGTCTCAACCCGAATGATTCGGCTGTTCTTTCTACCACCTGACCTCTCACAGTATTGCGACTTGTAATGGGGAATGCATAGCATTTTTAATTTGTTCTGTTCATCTAAGTAGACCTCCATTCTGTGCCGGACCATTCGCTGCGCTCTGGAAATTTACTTTTCTTAATATGTAGATGGAATTTTTCCTCGTATTCTCCAATAATTGTTGTCCATCCTGCGCAATGTATGGCCAAAAAAAAGCATAACTGTGAGGAAGTCGATCGGAATGGATAGTTAGATTATATATCTTAAAACTACTAACACCATTATAATATATTTTATTAATTCTATGTTGACATTGGTATCTTCGTAAATCCCGTATCTAAATATGCACTATGTTTCCCATTCGCATAGCTAGCTACCTACTTCCAAAAGTCACTTTTCGTCACCGATATAGACCATAGTTTCTTAACCGGTGGTTCGCGAAGATTTTTGGGTGGGCCGCAAAAATTTTCTGCAGTTCAAAAATAATTACCTAGAAACCATTCGAAGTGAGGTTGTATTACATTTAATTGTTTCAAAAATAGTGTAAATATAAATATTTATTATTTTATTCCAATGTTGATGGTCCGTAAACATTTTTTGATTTTTTTGTGGTCCGCGGATGTAAAAAGGTTAAGAAGCATTGATTTAGATAGACGATACTAATCTCAAAATATAATATACTTGTGAAGCATTTTTTTAAAGCCATATTCTTTACGATATCCTTGGGAATAGGTATATGTACATAATATAATATACATTAAATATCTTTATTGTTTAACCGGTATATGATTATCGAATTGTTTGTATCGATCACGATGTGAGAATTATGTTTTGTCGATGTGGCCGTAGATGGTTTTACCCGCACAAGTGGGCATTATTTATTTAAATATTGTTTTGCTATTTATTACGTACTAGTATTATAATTATTTCAATGTTTTGATATAACCGATAAAAAATACTTATTTTGTTTGCGGGGTTATATTCAATTCAGAACCCGTATTGTAATATATTCATTTTATAATCGCGTTGCGAGATTGCAGCAATCGGCTGGTTAAGCCGTTTCACATTTAAAAGACGAATCGTATTTGAATAATAGTAATATTCTGAGGTTTTTTTTCTAAAAAAATTCAATGAAAATTTTCACGTTTTCACCTCAATGAAAATTGAGATGATTGACAATTAAATTGTCCCGAAAACTGTCAACTTGTTCAATATAATTGATATGTATAATAAAGTTTTGAAATATATGTACGTTTCAGTACGTTTACTTTGTTACGAAAACATACTCATACATTATAAAAATGTAAGCTAAATAATATTTTAAAATTAACGATACAATTACTTTAGCCATAAAAGTGCTAACAGCATGATTATCTTTATGTTTTGATCCTGCTATACATTTTCATATTCATAAAAATATCGCATTTTCATGCTCGCTCCGAATATAGGCTCTTCAATCTAAAATATCATTATAAAAACAATCCCGGCTCTCGTTTTTTCATATTATTTCCTCGTTACCTGTTCCCCTATAAATTTATACTTTTACATACCCACTCGCTTTGGTACATACCTGATTCCTTATATATATCTTAGCCTAGTTGACAGGTTTTTTCTTTTTTTAATCAATTTTTAGAAAATGAAACAATTTTTTGTACCTATATCAATTAAATTTCTATTAGTTTTATAAACATAACTTCTTTCCATTAGAAAAGAAAAAGATATCTATTCGATCCAAATATATTTCCATTAAACAACATGTACTTACATTATAATATCTAGCCAGCGAAATTCATTTCCTTTGTAATACAGTGGGCGGCGAACATTATATTAAAAATAAACCATTTTACGTTTATATTCGTACAGTAGTTGTTGTTTTACTAACCTTCTGTTGATTTCACTCTGGCACTATATAACGATAAGGGAAATCTGTACCTACAAAATTAACCTTTTCTCTATTTACTGCGTAAATGATGATGCTGTTTAACATGTTTCCACTTTCTAATGTTCATGTTTAATATAGAATCATTACAATAATTTGTTAAGAGTTAAATGCCTTTTTTCACTCAAAATGTGATAAACGAAAATGACATAAACAAAAATAATTAGAAGTCACAATGAAGTTGTTGATCGGTTTGGATACTAAAGTAATTGTACCTACTGTCAGAAGAAGAAGATGATTGAGCGTGTATATCCTTGAAATGTGTAAAATGGGTTCACGCTGATTGTGTTAGTGTATAAGTCATATTATTTTCTGTGAAGTTTGTTTTTCATAAAACGTATTGTTATTATTAAACGTTATATTTTTTTTTCATTTTATCGAAGATTTTCTGCGGTACCTATGTCATTCTGTACACCCGGTGGGGTAAATGTTATTTAGTCACAGGTTCTCAAACTTATTTCGACCACCGCCCACTTTGAGATTTAAAAAAAATCTAGTGCCCCCATATTTTTTAACTTACCGTTTTACATTACCATCTGTTGCGTATCTTAAAAACAGTTATTGCAAATATTATTTTATGATAGATAGAATAGGATAGATAGGATGTGACACATTTCCTATTTCTGAGATCAAAGAATGTTTCAATGAGAGGAAATGAAACTCATAGGTACTTAATCGTATTTAGAAGTATTTTTATTAATATTAAAAGAAGGATTTGAATTTAAAACTTATCTGATGTGAAGGATGAATCTGATGCATTTCGACAAGTTTGTTAATATCAGGCTCGAATTCACTTAAAAACAGCCGTAAGTCGCCGCGTTCAGTAATTTACAGCCGATTTCTCGTATTAGTTAGCAACTTTGCTTCAGCACTAAATCCAAATTCACACAAATACGACGATGGGAATGCTATCATAAACCGTTGACCAACCGACCATAACCTAGGGGAGAGATTCGCTTCTGCAGCCAAAATTCTTCTCCACATAACATGCGTAAGCGACTCTAATTTAACCGCCCATACGGGACTTCAAGCATTCGAGTAGTAAATCGCATCTCAAGTGGTGTCGTGTCTAGATTCCGTCGGATTTTTATAGATAGAATTTGTCTGCCGTCGGGCCTCCAGATTTCATTAACGCCCCCTAATTTTCTTTGAGCCTTCTATTGCCTCACTGAAAGCCTCTAGTGCCCACTTTGAGAAAGACTGGTCTAAATACTATAATAAGTGTGTTTTTATTTTTACTTTGTAAATACTGTCACTAATTAAATATATTTTTATTAAAAATATGCCATTATATGAAAGATGTCAAGTTTTATTTTCAAAATAAATTACGTGTTTTGCTATTTTTTTTGTCGATAAACGACATACTTTATTATTGTGTAGTGTACCTACACACTTTTCCCCTGTATCTGATCATGATATTCCATTTATATACAGGCTCAAAACTACTAACCTTCTATTAGCAATATATACACACACCTATATAATAATGATGTTGTATGTATAATAGTATTATATACAAAATAATTATACACACAGACATGAAATTTGGTACACATGGCTAATACGGTGACTATGCATTCTATCAAAATTGTAGGTGCTCCAAACACGTGGTCCTCGTATAGAGTTATTCCATATTACTAACTTTCTTTGTTAGTAGTGTTAGCATCAGTCTGAAATTTTCACCAATCAATTTATTAATTCGGCATTATATATTATAATATACCTATATCTATTTCATATCCCATTATTAATTATTTAATTTAATAAAACGCAATTTTTTATTAAATTAAATTAATAATACAATGCATTTCCACCATGAATTGACAGTTAGCACAATAAAAGAAATCATATCCCATGCAATACGCAAAAAAAACCTCCTTATCTGTGACGGTGCCTTATTTACCTAAATATTTTGTAGAGTAATACTTACTGTAATAGTAGCTACATACCTATAGATTTAATAGTAACATGTAAATTACATTTATTACATTTCCTAGTATCACAGTTCATACTGAGCTGTCGTAACGTGAAGAGATGGCCGTATAGCATTGAAATAAAATAATAATAAAATATAGATTGGTATCAAATATCTGATAATATCGCTGTCATTATAATATATTTGATAGGTACGACTTGATACTTATGGGCATTTATTCGCTAACTTAGTTTTGAATCATTTAAAATTTTATATACATAGTTATATACTTTACTATCTAATTTTCTTAACAGAATATTTTCTGGTGTATTTCCCTTGCATTCCTACGTGTTCCTACGTACATAAGTACCTACGTATTTTTTAGGTGTTTTATTTTAACATTCTTTTGATCTCATTACTATACGACCACTGTACGGTCAACTGCATACGTATTCATTTCCGGGCAACTGATTTGATGAGCAACGATTATGTATATATAGCTCGAAAACGTTTGATTTCTTTGTCCCTAAATAAGGTTAGTTTTTCTATATTTTACTTTAAAATGTGTAGCCAATATTCTCTTTGCGGGGTCTACTGGGAGTCGCAAAATGTAGATGTCGTGTTTATATTTGTGTAACCAATTTCATTTTTCCCCTTTTGTATCTCCTTTTCGTTGTAAGTGCAAGATTAGCTCGAGTACCGACGCCGCTTCCCTCGACTCGCATAACATAGACGTTATTGAAGAACGAACGTATCTGGAGTAATGCACATTTCGCACAGCAAAGTGGCTACGATATTACGCGAAAGCCTCAACGGCCCACATGCTCAGCGTAGGTCAAAATAGAGATTTTATGCAATTTTCAAAACATGTACCGTTTTTAAATTTTTTTTCGGTTAGGTACATGTTCAAACACGCGCGTTAACATGATCTTACTCCCTACTTCATTTATCGTTTATCAATTTACGGCTACAACATACGGCCGTAGCCATACATTGACAAACTATAATTGAAGTAGGGAGTAAAATGATGTTAACGCTCGTGTTTGAACATGTAGCGTTTAAAAAAAAATCTACCTTATTCTTAGGTCAATAATTATTATAAAGCAATCATTATTCGTGGGATGTTTATCACATTTGAATGGTCAAAGACATAGCATATAACCAGTATCTTTAGAATTTTCTTGAAATGTGTTAATCGTGTCCATTTTTTAAATAATAAAATGCCCAATTCTTGTCAAATTTGGGACCACAAAGATTTAAAATATATTTTTTTATCGTAAATATGTCACTATATAAAATGTTAACATTAATTTTACTAATGGTTTTGTAAATGCGTTTAAAAATTAATAAATGCAAAAAATCTTACACCACTGCACATGGATGTACCGAAATATGACTATATTCTTAAACATTAGAGCGAGAGGTTTAAATGAATACTATTTTATGTAATACAAATACTTCATGCAGTCAACAAATGTTTAAAATAAATATATAGGATAATAAGGCTTCAAAATTATATAAATAGATTATATACGACGATTAAGGAATGTCCAGGGTCATGTTTTGAAAATTTCATAAAATCTCTATTTTGACCTACGCGGCGCACGTGCCCACTTAAGCGCGAATCAAATTGAGGTGCATGTCACCTACTGTCACGCTGTCGCGGCGACAAATTTAGTCTATAGTTTCGTCATGTTGCAGAATATTTTGAACCATCATCATCTCTATAAATTCACTGAAGAATGACACTAATTAAGAGTGCCTACTATAATGTTTTAGTAATTTCAATTATTGTTAATTATTCATGCTTATTTTAATTTCTAAATAAAACAGTTTCTACGTGTGCGTACGCTAAAATATTTGTGGCATGACATCCATAGATAATATTTTGAACAGAACCCAACATGCAGACCATAGATAATTGACAACATTCTTATAGAAAATACATAGTGCCAACCGCTAAAAACAAATAAACGTGATTTTGAGATGACATTCTAAAAGTGTAGGCATGTGGAATATGATAGAAACGTTGTCAACGTCATGCAGGTGTCGATGCAGTGCGGTTCAATGTGAGGTAACCTCATGTTTTAGTGATTTCGGCAGATTTTGCCAACTGATAATGTTCGTTTGAAGGTTCAAAATGTGCTACGGGATGGGAGAATCTGTCTGATAACATTTTAAACACCAAGAACAACGACATTACACACTTTTTCCCGTAGCGGCAACTTACTGAGACGTCACGTGATAGTCCGCGACATGTATCTCAATTTGGTTCGCGCTTTACAATTGTTTTGTGTGCAGTACATTATAATTTTTACTACTTATAGGTACATCAATTCGACTCGAATACATACTACATACTTTTCTTGCTCATCTAGATGATTTTAGGTAAACGTTCGAATTCTTATTATATAATATATTTAACTCATACGGTGGATTTCCTTGTACTTTTTATGATTTTGTTTATTTATAATATTTTCTTTATAGTTTCATTTGATGCCGTGAACGTCTTAAACTCTTAGTTTGTAATATCCGCTTCGAGTCAATAAATTCATTTCAATTTGACTTGGCACACTTAATTACAAAGAGTGTCAACAATTAGTTCGGGATCGGGACATAGTTCCCACGGAAATCAATTAGTTAGTGTATTATGCCAGGTCCACACTGGCAACATGTCGCGCGACAACCTCGTTAAATTGTACGATAATTTTCATACTTATCGTAAAATTTAACGAGGTTGTCGCGCGACATGTTGCCAGTATGGATCCGGCATTACACATAATATGTCCAATGCGGCTCAATACTATCGGATTTATAACCTCCGTAAAATAACAATATTCATTAGCATAATCAGTATACACAATGTGTAAAAAGCAGTAAAGAATTTAAGTAGAAATCTCGCATATTCGGCACTGGCACTCAGCACACGACCGTTTTTTTTTCCATTATTTGGCACCCCCGTTCCCGAGGCCCCAAGTGCTAAGTTGTATTATTTAAGAGGCTTTCGCGGGATTCAAACGCCATTACCGCTGGCTTTGCGCTGGCGCCTCCGCCGCCCTCCCGGCAAACTGGCCTCGCGCGCCTCGCTTAAAAAACATTTGTATATTTCAAAGTAATTGGCGGGCCTCTACGGAAGCTTTTTTCGGCGAAGCTCTCACGACTAAAAACATATTGCCGACCAGTTAGCATTTTTTGAAAATACACCACTTCGACTATTTGCTTCAGTACCTACATATTTATCTGAGAATGCGTTCTGTTTTTTATTTTATTTGAAAGCCTTATTCTAAATGATACTGGTTCGGCCTCAACCGCTATTATAGCTTTATGTATAGATTTTGTTTTCCACTGCTTTTGATCTTTTCTCCCTCTAAGCGGGTTTCTATATCGCCAATTTCAGAATCATAAAGGCTGCATTACCGTTTTCTGTTTCCAGAAGATAAGATTATAGCTCGTGTCGTTACTTTTTCGATGGAAATGCATCTACCTCAAATTAATGACAATATATTTAAAATTAAAATAATTGAACCGACACGTATTTTTGTCTGGTTCTTAAATCCCGTATCGATCTTTGCCGCATTGCACGTAGGTTTATTAATAGACCTTTGTTACGAGGAATGGTTATGAGCTTTTCGCTGAACCCGTTACTTTCATGCTGTACAGCCAAACACGTTGAAAATACAGAATTTAACTCACGTCGTATTTAAGTCGTGCATAATTCGCAAAATACTTGCGATGGCCTTGAACGATTAGATATAAGCTCTGGATCCCATAGTGGACCTTGTCTGTATCTTAGGGAGTACTGCTAGTGCTAGCACACAAATGTATGTCAATATATTTTTTTAAATTTGGCAACTACGTTTTACGTGTGAAAGGTATCTTAATTTACTCCGGTTTTAAATGTTATACAATAAAAATAACTAGTACATATGAAAACAAATTAAATAAGACTTAAAAAAATCATTGTGTTTACCTACCGTTACATCGATATTTTTATTATAAATGGAGATTTAAATTTGAAAAAATAAACGATCAATAATACGTATGCGATATTTGTTTTTATCTCAGAAGAATCATCAAATGAACATAAAATTTCATACTATGGTTAAATCGATTTACACATCATAGGTTTAGTATATTAATTTGTACTTCTTCCAGTATTACCACCATCGTCCCCACAAGGGGGAGGCTGACAGGGCTCTAGCCTAGGGGCCCGGGCTCAGGGAAGGGCGTGGTGGGTTGATCAGTTATGTGAGATAAACACACATCACAAATTTGCTCTAATAGTAAAAAATTCGCGTGCGGCGTTGTTTCACGAAAGGAACATTAACATTTAAAAAAATAAGTTGTAAGGTGCAATTTGACTGTTTTGTGTTGATACTCGACAACTCCATGATTCAAGTAGATGTATTAAAATTACATAAATCGCTAAAAAATAAACCGAAGACCCTTACTTTTACCTCTAACACAATTTTGAAAACGATTCTGTTGTGCGTTACACATGCCATTAAACTTAGCGATAGGCAGGGGGGCACACCAAAGATCCTGGCCGGGGGCTTGTTTTAGGAATGGGCGCCATGATTACCAATCAAAAACAAACAACATGATACCTACTGGTGAAAACCCATTTAAATATTTTGAATATTGATTTTTATTCTTTGCCCCTTTTGAGCACCCAAAACCGTCCATTTGTCACCCAACGCCGTCCTTAATACGTTTAGTTGTCCTCAATGGCTCTCGCTTTGCGTTATAAGCGCCATTGCGTTTATTGTTATAACATACTATTGTAAATTCTGGATTAAATATATTTATAAAAAAAAATGTAAGCTGCTTAGGGTCATAATCCTCACACCACACAAAGTAATAAATTTGTATCTAATCATTATTTATAACGTTATATCTGAGGTAGACTAATCTGGTAATATACCTTTCATTTGGCATATTATTTTTCCGCGCTCAGTCTTTAAATAACCCTTTTAATGAAATTTAGGCAACATCAATATATAACCGTGATTAATTTGAAGGTTTCGGCGGGGGAGGGGAGGCATACGAAAAAAGTATGCGCGGAGATTTTTCGTCGACCCTTTGCTCTGAACTTAAACGTTGCGTAAACGATAACTATTGTTACGGCGAAATCCTCTGGAAAAACATATTGGTTAAAGGGAATCCGCATTTTTTTCTATTGTGAAATGAGACCCTTCTGGGGACTCACCATTGTGAAAAGCGTCTGGAAAACTGAAATCCTTTCTATAAGAATTTTCATTACAAAGGCCTCTTGTAGCGAGAAGGGAATAAATGTTGCCCCGTAATTTATTTAGTGTTGGTATTTACATTCCTTTTGAGTGTCAACGAGACGTTTGCGTTCAAAGTTAGGCATCAGGGTTGTTGTATTATTTGTCATCATCATTGATTATTTTAATCATTTCACACTTTCCCTTGTTCTGCCATGTCATCGTATATATAGCAGTTTCTTACTTTTTAGAAAATAATTCAAATTTGTGTTTTTTATCTATCTCATGCATATTCGTTAAATTCATTAAACATATCGTCGCCCCGAAAGCAAAAAGGCACATGTGCAATTTTGACGGTTTTGAGTTATGAATGCAGTTTTATTCGTAATTTTTTTCTCTACATTATGGGCAAAACGGCATTTGTGAAGCAAAACCCATGAATTCACAATTGATCAAAGAAAATAAAGGTTACATGCGTATTTGTAAACTGATCTTCATTTAATGTATAGGAAAAAGGTAACATGTACACGATTTTAGAAACTATGTGCAATGTTTACAAAAGTAATATTGGAAAAGGGTAACAAGTGTAATTAGTTCAAAGTGAGTAAGGGCCTTTGTACAAAAAAAATAATTTCGTTGCAGAAAAAGGGCACTTGTGAAATTTGTGAAAAATTTAAAAACATGTTGGCAGCGGACAAAGAGGCCCAAATAAATATTTTGGAAGATCACAATAAGCGTGAAGTGGACGCTCGCAAATCAAAAGATGAAGATAAAGCTATTCATAAATGCATATAGGAAAAAGGTAACATGTGACTTAAAACCTCTTAAAAATCAAAAATTGACAAATTATAATTGACATTTCAATCTTGAGTAATTAGGTCACATGTGTTCCAAATTTCATTCCAAAATATTAAGTAATAACCTCTCCACGATTTTTTTTCACTCCGAAAACACATAAAATCCGTTTTTCTCAAAACTTAATTTATGCACAAGTGCCCTTTTGCTTTTGTGGCGTCGATATTTACATCAGTGATGAGTACCCCTTTTTATCACGAATGCCAAATTAAATGTAAAAACATTTTTGAGGTTGCATTTAAATGTGTACACTCCGACGATTTCGTCTGGACTATGACGTGACATGCTTCATTGATTTGCCCCGTGAGACGATGGACGAATAATTCTACAAAGCATATAAATAGTTCATGTTCGGCGAAATTAACGTTTGATAAACATTTTTGAAGAATGACCTCTCCGCCGTGTCCTCAATCAGAGATGGCAACAATTACGATTGCGATGGCTATATCCCAGCAAAGAGAGTCATTTTGAGCATCCATATGACGCAGAGGAAAGAACAGGCCAGAGATCCTTTGCTAGATGGAACTAACGATGACTGCCGTTTGCTTGAATATGCCCGCTTTTGATAATGCTATGAGAAGAGAGTTGTTGGACGAAGCCAGCAGCCACTCTGGGTTATGGGATAAGGTGTAAAATTATATTTTTAGGTCAGTGTGAGACAAATAAGGGGGGGGGGGGGGGTTTGTAATATATTCTTGTAAAATTTCCCCGTGTATTTTTTACAACGTTTTTATTAGCTTGTATTCTTTTTTGTCCGGTGGTTGTTTGTCCAGTAGAAATCTTGCAATCGATTTTTAACTAACTTTCCGACTACACATTTGAAACTTTTAGAATATATCAGAACACGATGCCAATGCTTTCTTTCAATACTTTTAGCCATATCTGTAAGCAGAATTGAATTCATTTTCAGTTAATTCTGTTTTGTATGGATAGTTATTTCAGCAGTTATTCCTAGCAACTAAATTATTAATATATACGTGCGTTACTATGGAAATCAAAATGAAATGTCAAAATGACATTTCAGTATTCTATATTTGTTTGTTTGGTATCATATCTATATCAAGTACAAGATTGACCACATTGAGCATAATTCAACAGAAAATTTAAAAACGTTGTATATAAAAAGTTTTTTTTATCTTGTAATTATTTTAAATTAATAATATCGAATGATGGTAATTGAATTTCAATATTAATTGATTTAAGTTTTTTACTATTCCATTTGTTTCATTTTTAGGGACCCGGGTTTCCGTCAGTCTTTGTCGGCTGTACACTTTTTTTTACGATATGTGTATGTGCATAATAAAAACGGTTAAAATGGAATAGTACAAACGTTCAATCAATTAGTAATCGGTGATTGTTTGAATTACATTCTCACAAGACATATCGTAATTTTTTTTATTACAAACATTTGAAATTCTTTATGTCAGATTCTTCTGTCAGTCTGAAGCCCTAGCTGAAATAATAATATATTTTCTTGAATTGAAAAACAATATTTATGACATTTTAAATAAGTAAGTAGGTCAGTCTTCAGTTAACGTTACGCCCTAAGGATCACTATGAGGTTATATTGTGAATCCTTGCTTGGCAATAAAAAATGCAAAGTCGCCGCTTCTCCTGAATAATGCAGTAAATAAACCTCATATGTTAATAAACCGTTTTTAAGGGCGCAAGTTACGTTTGGGAATAAACTGTATAATATTATTATTTTGATTGTGTTACCGATATGGATATAATAAATATATATATTCAACACCGAATATATTTATATATATGACAAAATTGAAACTTTTATATTTTATCTCTCAACGTTGTATAAAATAAAAACAACACCGTACTTAATTCAGACGAGACAATTTGGGGACATCTTATTTATACAACGGGTTGATAACATCTAAAGGTGAAAATTATTTTTAAACAAAGTGCTGTTATAATCCCGCCGGTGTGTTTCGCAAAATTGTGTACTTCGGTTCCTATGTTTTTTTTTTTACTTAAACTCTTTTACAGGCCTGAAGGAAAATTAAAACGCGAAAGCCTTTTATTACGCTCAGATATTAATCAAACTTGTTTCAAGGATATCTTTTTTTGTTTATTGTCCTGTTTCTGTGTATGAAAAGAAAACGAAAATTTTCATTATCGCATGCGTAGAGCACGTTGCTTTAATACTGGATGTATTTGAAAAACTAGACGTAATGATTCTCAAACATTAAAATTTTTTTTGTCTGTATATTATTATTTATTAAATAGTAAAATATAACACATTTTGATTTGTATGAAATTGAACCAACCATGATAATATTGTTGATATTGTGCTTACTCATCAATTATCATCATATATTGTATATACATGTATATAAGAATATTGTTTATCCTCACTGTGCATTGTTTTGCCTCCTACTCCCGCAGAACTTTATTTTTTCGATCTAGCTTACCTTCCTGACATTTTCAACATTTCGGGTACCACTCGATGACTATAATTATGCAGCTATTATCTTGTCATCTATATACGTATCCTGCCTACTTCTATCGAAAGCTTAAGCTAACTCTATTACATCACAATATATTCTTATTTGTTTCTTTATCCCATTGGTTCGTGTTGTGTCTACATGTTATGCCTAACATGCACCTTTTCTTACCACGGCATTCTACTATAAGTTTTTTAATCTCTCTTTTTATCGAGGGCTCATATTTAGCGTCAGCCACAATAGGAGTCATTTTTGAAGACAATGTTCTATCTACAGACACGCGGTGTCCCAAATATAATATATTCACCTGTTTGAGCTGACTGCCGTTGATGAAGATATCTTTTCGGTCAGCAAAGCAGTTGAAGATGATTTTTGTATTTATTGAATTAGTTCTTTTTTACTGCATACTTTTGAGTCTTCCGAGTAGACAACCATGTCGTCAGCAAATTGGAGATGACTCAAATACTACCTATATCTTCATTGCATTATACCTAATTATATATTATATACACCCCCTATGAGTGTATATGTACATATTATTTTGAGAATGCATAATTTTTGTTGATTGTTTTTTTTTACTTGTGGGTACAGCCTGTGTATCATTCGTCGCAATCGTTGTTTTTATACCAAACATTGATCAGTATAAAAGCAATAGTATTTATTGTTCTTATTTTTTATTCGCGTGTACTAATACTTACCCAATGACGGCAGTATAGTTTCCGGAATGAGATTATTAAGCCCAACTCATAGCGCGCAACTCGTAAAGCAGCGAAATATACGCACACGTTCAAGTATAACACCCTCGGAGGCAGTAAATAAGAGTAAGAAAGGGTTAAGGGAGAATATATTTTTCATATGGCTCGGAAAACGTTACTCGCAATGTTCTGAAACATATGTTTTCGTTATAAATGTTCGACTTTTAGGATTGGTACGAGCATCATCAGTGGCGTCCTATATATCCGTACATCGGTTTAACCTATCTTCAACACGCGATCAATATAATTTTTTACTTTGGTAATAGTTCACAGTTATCTGGGGAACTAAGCAACCCGCGTGCGCTTCTATGCCCCCACTAGTTATATTATGCGGTGAATACTAAGTGATACATACAATTTATAAATTATCATGAATTATGACTAAGTAAAAACTGAATATCTTGAAAATATTATGTTATTTAAGTCAAGCTGATTTAGTAGAAAGTTTTATAGATATAGATATACCCAGGGAACATAGTAGACGAAATACGATGTCGATTAATGCTCGGGAGCAAAAAATGTCGCCACAGCCTCGCTACGTTCCTGCATTCCATGCTGTGATTCAAAGTGCATCTTGTACAAGACAGTCATGAAGCTATTTGCATGACCAAAACACATCGATGACAGTCAGGGTGGAGACTGAGTTATAACGACGAACACTGGGTTGCAGAAAGAGCCGCATTTATGTGTGTACACAAGACGGTCATGCATGGAAAAATAACATACAATTTGGAAACCGAATGGCAGTAGAAGTATGGGTCGATCACATACTTCATACACTATATGACATTGATAATGTTGAGCCGAGCGACATCAAGTCGCAGAGGTTCTCGGATGCGAATTCTTGGGGTTGCCAAGTCCCATACTGCGTTGTAGTGCAAGAAGAAAGTTAAGAACATTCAAGTCGATTTGATTGCATGAATCACTACTTACATAGGTACAACTTTTGTCCAACATTATAAAAAGTATCTTTAACTCAACTATATTCGAAAATTAATACTACTGACTGAGGGTACTTGATTGAATTATACTTCGAATTCTAATTGATTTAAGTTTTGTACTCTTCTATTTGATTAATATTCTACAATCCGGGTTTCGCTTTTTGACATCCTCAGTCACTAAGCGCACGCACCAATGGTTAACGCGCAACTGATAAAGTTATAAAGTGTCGTGTATATACAAAATTACTATATTAAAAGACATTGGAAACATTATTCTTGAGTAAATACGTCAGATTTTACACCTACGATGGCCGCGCGGCTTAAGCGTCGGCATATAACGTTGTGGGTCCCAAGTTCTAATCCTGGGTCTGACAAGTATACATTTTGTTTTTCAATTTGTGTATGAGTCAGAGTATGGACCTAATAGTTTGAGCTAGTGTTTGACATCCATTTCTCGTAAAAACAAAATCTGTTAATACAAACCTCCATTCTGTGGAGGCGCATATGATCTTATTAGAATCGGACATTTTCAAAAAAAAATACGTAAGAGACAAAACTTTGCCGATAATATAATATAATATGTTTACCTCAAGCCCCCTCGTATACGAAATTGAAAACTTCGATGGTAGTACTAGTTATTGCTAATATTTCGAATGCAATAAGGTAACTCTTTGTAGAAAATGATGATTATTGTCTATTGAAATAAATGGTAATAATTTGAACGAAATATTCAAATAAAAATCTTCATTTATTGCGAACAACCTTCAAACCAACCCGCACCACAAAGTGTATCAAGAGACCCTGGAAGCATTAATAGTTGCGAATTGGTTATGACATTGCATTCGAAGATAATCAATAACTAGCACTACCATCGTGATTTATAATTCAGTGCCACGGCCTGAATATAGTCGGCCTTGATACACCTTCTTAATAGGTACTTGACATGTTGTATCACATAATGTCTTCGGATAACACATGTGGTAGGTAATCTATGTTATTTATATCTTGCATTTGAGTATTCGACAAAATGGACGTTCAGTGTAATATTAATAATATATCAGCAGTTACTGTACGCCACTGGATGGGACATAGTGCGTGCGCAAAGAAAACGAATCCTGAATAATACGAAATGGAAATTTACGACAAGACGTGTTCAATTATTTTCTCAAGCGTATTTGTATCGCAGTAGGTATAGTTTACAACACAATATAACTTACTGATTTATATTTTCACCACCAAATTTATTCAAATCGTGAAATTACTTTTCGTCGTGAAAAATATAATATTTCAGGAAAATTTATCCGGTTATTTTGTATTGTGCAATGTATGATACGACGTGATTGATATATTTCATTATCGCTTGAGAATGTTTCATGTATAATCTTCGTTAAGTAGAATTGAATTCATTTTAGTTAATTCTGTTTTGTACTAAAAGTTATTTCGATACCATTATTGGTTGCTAGTTGGTCCTAGCAACTAAATTATTAAATAATATATACGTGCGTTACTATGGAAATCAATATGAAATGACATTTCATTATTCAGTATTTCTATCAAGTACATTTTTTTGATCGTTTAAGCTAGTCAAGTCAAGTCAAGTTTATATGATTCAACAGAAAATTTAAAAACGTTGTATATAAAAAGTTCTTTTTATCTTGTGATTATTATATGATAGATATATAAAACTAAATATACAATTTTATTTATTTTGTCCATAAATTCCAATACATTATTATTAGACAACTTACAAAAGGTGTCTGACTTAACATCTTGGTTGTTTTGTTACAAATTATTCAAATGAAATCAAATTGTATTTATTATTATTATGCCACAACAAAATGGGTAGTATTGTTAATCTTTTTCTCTCCTGGGATTAACAATATTGTATAAACTTGATTACAGATTTAGTTGGTACTCATACTTGATACGGTTTACAACGTAGTCGGAACAAGTTTCGTGCCAAGTCACATAATTCAGTTATAAATTTAAATATATTTTTGATGAATAAATACAAGATATCTCCCAATAAATTATTATGTTTGTACGTTATCAAAAACAAAGAATTAAAAATAATTTTCTATCGACTTGTTTCTGCTATGGTAGCTATGGTAAAACGTCGGCCCATGTTTTTTTCCCCTCTATCTATAAAAGTATGAAAATATTCCACATAGATTGTGCAATTTCCTTACATCCGAGGAGGCTATTTTTTGCCGATTTGTTCCAGTCCAATTTGCGTCCCTTTTTGTCCGCGGCGGACATTCGGCGCGGCCGCTCTGGGAAAACTATTCCCTTTTTGATATTCCGGGACACGATACCCTGCGCATAGGTACGTGAAATACAGTAATATTACATGTATAGGTACATGAAATACAGTAATATTATGTGTTCGAGGTAGATTGATGGGCCCCAGAGCTAAAGCGGTAAACTGAGGTGGTCATATAATATAATATATGTGCTCGTGGGTACTTGGCAGTCAGTTTCAGCTGACGTAATTGGAACCGAATCAATATTTCACTGGTAATTGGAAGGTATGAGCTATCCGTATTCATTGATTCGTAAATTGACGTATTATTGCACGAATCTGCTTAATGTAGGTATGCGGCAAGTGATTAGTATCATTTCATTACGTTTTATAAATGTTATATTATCCCGGTTATCCATTCAAATACGTAAGATTGCATACAAGGACAAGGACCTCTTCATATTGTTTCATTTATTAACAAAAAACATTGAACAAATAACACATGAATCAAAACGTTATAAATTCTATTAATAATGATAATAAATGTTTCTTTAAACATATTTCCTTTCTTATTTTTTTCTTTCCTTATGTCCCGTAGCTATGTAAAGAAATCCGCCCCTTGTTGTTATTAGATTAAGGTCTTAAAGTAATGTTCTTCATATTTAACATACTACATATTCATCTCTTAATGAGCAGTAGGCAACGAATTTATAGTCTGTTTACAGTTGAATATCCAAACCATGGAAAATTTTCATACATATGTACATAACTAAGAAAACAAACAAATATACGTCTTATATAGACATCCTAGAGGACATCTTGGACCGAGCCGGACTTGAACACACATTATTGCTTGCCGAGCAACTGCCTCGTGTACTATCCATGTAAATATTTCTCATTGGCTGTTTTCAAATTTCGTTAATAATGGTTACCATCGTTTGTAATTTAAATCAAGTTTATACGGCATAGTAAGTAAATGACATATTTATTTAGTTATTCTTAGTTACCAATGACGAATGTTGAAATGAAAATTGATTTATTTATACAAAGAAAACATTATAAATTATATATGTTTAATACTATGAAGTAATAATGAAATTATTATACCGAAAAGATTATACATATCTACCTACGTAAAAATAAAAGAATTTTTCAAATTAAAATAACAATTATTATATATATACTCTATTAATAATTATTATATATATATATATATATATAATAATTATTATATATATATATTAATAAATAACAAGAAAATTTCGGTAAAAATCGCTAAAGAAACTTTTAGTTTCACCGAAGTGCTATTTTTGTACGCAAAAAAGTAATACTGGTAATATTTTATCAGGGTTAAGAAAGTTAGATGTCCTGGTTGTCTTTATTGCCATCACATATGTTCAGGTTCCATCTTATTTGAAGGCCCTCGTTGTCCAGTGCGCGAGGCGCTGGCCTTTCATCCGGTGGCCCCGAGTTCGATTCGGTGAGACGATATAATTATGTGATTTTCTCAAAGCCTGGGTGTTTGTGATTGCTTCTCTTCTATTACTAAATACACTAAGTCACTACACCACTATAAATGAGACCCATGGCCTGTTGTAGTGTTAAAAAATAAAACAAAAATATACACATAATAATTATAATAAAGGAAGGATGTATTCAACATCTTTGATGTAGATACACCGAGTAATCTAAATAGACTACAATTTCATGAATTTATAAAATTACGTCTTCCTAATTCCAACTCGCGTAAGTGGAATGTATCGATATCGGAAGCAATATTTGATGGGCTTCCCAAATTGGCATCACCAATGTCCAATAGTAGCAAACAGGTGATGCTCCCTGTTTCTCAGATAGTTAGTTACTCTCTAAAATGTTGTGTATTTATTTTGGAGTGAATAAAAAATAATTAAATGTTTTATTTTACATATTACCTAATGCCTTTGTCATCTCGTTTACATTATCTTGTGTGAGAATTATTTCAACAAATCATACATAAATCAGGGAATATGCCATTATTATGTAATTCGACCAGTACCTGGAGTAATTCGTGTTATCACATAAAAGCTTTGTTTTTGTTCTGTTATGTAAGGGATGATTTATATGTATTCTGGCTTTAATTGTTTTTCTGACATTCGTACAGCCTTATTAATCCTCGCTCTAAGCTTTCGAGCAATGAATTTAACCACGTAATAAAAATTCATTATATTGTTTTCATTTAAGAAAATGCCGCCACTAAATTTTACTTTCCTTTAATTTTCAGTTTGCGCATTAAGTAGGTCTGCTCTCGCGGTAATTATTTGTTTTTTCGCCGGTAGGTTGGTAGTTAGTCGAATAAATATTTTTATAAACGTTCTTTATCGTCGTTATGTTTTATGCTCTGTCCGCTGAACCTTTTTATCCATTATAATTTAACTCGCGCACCTGTTGCGGGAACATAATCGCCATTTCCACCTCTCCCACTCTAAACTCATTATTACACACTCCCCTCCCCCAACCTCCCACTCCGAACGGGCAATTCATTTATTGGTTACAGCATTTTCGAAACACGCTGAATACGTGACCAAATAATACCCTCCATTTTTAATTGTATAAGTACGTTTTATTTTCATATATTGTGACACTTCTGAAACATTTTGGAATGGTCGACCTGTTTTATAATTCGCGATAATAATAATAATTCCTACCATGAACATTTCCATTAATCTGGTAGTATCATTTTAACCCAGTGATTCACAATCTTTTTATAAATATTATGGCGTATATACAATTGGTCCAATTCCTAATTTTTATATCATTATAATATGCGCCGCGCACGAAGCGACTTATCGCTAACTATAATGTAACTCTATATTATCTGTCGTCACCTTACTTTGAAAAGGTTCTAATTGCACTTGACCATGTTTTGAGCTATGAGCGTTTGAAATTTGGAATGGTCATATTTTCAATATAAAAAGACATGTAGATAGAACTCCGGCATACTGCTAATTCCCATATTTGACAATAGATGACTCTGAAATGAACATATATGATAGAATATGGCTAATGGAACCTTTTCACACCAAAAAGTAATTTTAGGCCAACATGTCAGTTAGAACCTTTTCAAAGTAAGGTAACGCTGTTCCAACACAATCAAGCTTAAACACTATCATTTTTACTCACTCATTAATCCAACAATCATACCATAGTTCACTGAAAACCTTGTCTAGGTAATTATTAGAATATGCTAGAAATTTTTCGCATATTTCATTTTAGTCATTGGACTATCGAGATCCGGGGATTTTCTATTCCTGATTTAACCCAACGAACATTATCCAATTATGTGGGGCAAGAAAAATAAAGCGTTCTAGTCTGCTGGCAATTTTATACACGTTCCCATAATATCAGGTGTCCTCCAATTTACTCACCTTGCGCCGATAATAATTAGTTTTATATTCTAATGAAATTGCCCATATTACCTATGTTTTTGTTTATTTTACCACCATCATAACATTTTAGTATATTAGACTATTAGAATTAATATGTAGTGTCCATCTACATATGAATAAGTTAGGTTGCTCGATTATTAATAGATTAGATTATCATCAGTATTGTATAATCAAAATAAAACATCCGGTACTTGATAAGGGGTAATAATAATAATAACACCTTGATAAGAATAAGGGTTGGTTCACGTCCGTTCGTTATCTACATGTTTTGTAAATTGCATTTTATTTATTTTTGTGCGCGTTACCTATATAATTATTCGATCTATCAATTACAATTGTTTATAAAACAGAAACTGAATATAATATATACCTACATATTATGTATAGGGCTTATATTACAACATCTCGAAAATAAAAGGCCGGATGTACATCTTTCTCTCATTCTCTACTCAAATACGTGTTCAACGCAATGCGATAATTATTGTGATGTGGTATTTTTTTACCGAGTTCAATTTGAATTAATTTTATGCTGCTGGATGAAGAACTCTCCTTGTTGTATCCACTATTCTTGGTCATTTGTATTTTATTACCACTTCAGCTAAGATTGATAACCTAATCGACCCAGCGGTCCCTTAGTAGCTTTTATAATCTATATTATATGATTATATTCTGGATGATAAAATTTGTCCAACGATGCTATTTTACACAATGTGTCCTTGAAGGGACATTTTGTATTTTGTCCAACCATTTTGTTTGGTTCTTTTTTATTTTGTTATACCTACCCATCAATCATCTCTCCGTACAGCGTTGTGTTACTATAATATAATAATCCTTTCACAAAATAATATAAATATGTTTCAGTCATCAAGTTTTCATGTAATACCACCTCACTTACCGCTAAACAAATCGTATCCGGAAAATACGCTTTTCTTTATATATGATTTTTCCACATTCTGGGTCTCCTTCCCCTCAAACAATAACTTGGAAATAATAAAGACATAACGGCTACGGCTTGGGGTTCAGGCCCACGCGAGGACAGCGTTCAAAAACAAATTTGCCTTTATTGCGCCAATATGTCGATACGATTGAGACGACACATTTTTTTACAGAAGCGCTCGTACACTTATACATACAAATTGTTGCATTACTGTGCTGATATTTTTTATTTATTATATGTAGAATTTCGTTTAGTAAATTATATCTAGATACTTAATTTAAAGTCAAAATTTTATAATTCCGATCCTTCCTTAGATTTATCACTTTCAATTCCTGACTCCTCTTGTTTCGGTAGAGTTTCAGTATACGGGTACAGAGGACACTACATGTCATTAAAGATAAATGACGGCAGAGCAAGTCAGGATTATTTTCATTTTTTAAAACTTACACCAGTCCCGTGCAGCGTCGCTTCGGGACAAGGAAGTGTGGCACTAAAATATTTTCAAGCGTCATGGACGGCGGCCGTGCACAAACTGCGCATATACGTGGCGGGTGGAGATGGGGCAACTCAAATCATTGATGGTAATTAAAATTCGATCAATAATTCATATACTATTTATATTTGCGTCGCGTAATGCTGGCACATTACTTATTTGATATGTCTACAGATTTAAGCAGTATTTATTTAAAAAAATATTTGTCTTATAAATAATAGAGACAATATACATAATATGTGCGTGAAGCAAAATGAGATAAGCCTAAAATCACTATTTTTCAGGAGCGCAAAAAGAAAATAGAGTTTTCAACCTCTATGGTTCGGTGTGAAATTTACTAATTCAGCAGCGTTGATACGACTCGTCCCTTTTCTCCTTTACGCACATCGTCGTCTTAGTGAAAGAAGTCACTAAGTGACATTTTGGTTATACCTGAGCTTGTGATCTCCAAGCGTTTTTCCTTAATTTTCTAAAATAAAATTATTCACAAATTAGTATGAAACGTTGATTCGTTTTTAATGCTCTCTCCCTAAAAGTCATTATTACCTCGTCTTAAATAATTATTATGCCGTAATGCACATATATGTTCTGTCAAACAAATTCCTCCACTCTGAATGTTCCTTAGTTGTCCTTCAACAGTCCATCACTTCCAGCGTTCGCAAGTTAGTCTTGGCGTTGGCCTTCAAACCACCGAAAAAACGAAGTGAAACAATCAATATTTTCATTTTATTATTTACTTAATTACTTTTGCACTAAGCCTGCGATATATATTTTTTCAAACGTAAGTATTTTTCCTCTCATTTCCCACGCAGTTGCAAATTATTATTGTTAAATAACAGCTGTTAAATGCATTCTTGGACTGCATAAAATAAATACATTCGAAAGGGCATTATAATATTTATTCGACCTGACACATTGATATGAATATTAACTCATTCGCTGCTGAGTAGATAATGATTTTTTAATTAGCACCTTTAAAATGCACGTTAATTACATCGATCGGCCGCCTGGTCATTACGCGCCGGGTGCGTCTTCCGCGTCCAAAGTATTAAATGCAGCAATATTATACGCAGTGAGTCACACTATTAATAATGTATATTTGAATATTTGTTTAATCGGTCAGACAAGTCAAGTGGAACCATGTTAGGTACTTAGTTTGTTGAGAGTACATTCCGATCCTGATCGTGCATTAAACATTGTATGCCAACTGTCAATTATAATAACCATTTGCGTCCACAGTAATATTGTCTTATCAATATTATAATAACATTCTCGTTACTAAAGTTTGCATATTATATACTATTAATAAGATCTTCAATAATTGGTCATTTATAATTTTATTATTTCATCAGCTCATGAAATGCTATGACATGAAATTTAAAACCTTTTCCAACAATCTACCTCTTCAATAACCCCGGATAGAATATTAAATTAAAATAATGACAAATCATGTTAATTAACGCTTTCGCTGCTGAAGAGATAATGAGATTTTAATTGCCCCCTTTAAAATGCACGTTAATTACATCGATCGGCCGCCTGGTCATTACGCACCGTGTGCGTCTTTCGCGTCCAAAGTATTAAGGCTATACCTCAGCTGAGGCATGGTCTAAAAAGATCGTGACTAGGCGATGCGCGGATTGCGGGTCGCGGGTGCAAATGACGCAAGCCGAACGAAATATAATTTGTCATAAAAGTTCAACATGCGTCCTTTTTATGTTATGTTTATTATTATATTCGTAATAATAATAGTATATTCATTGACATGTTTTTTTTTTCAAGTACATGCGGAACGTTTTTTAGGCATCTTTACACAATTTAAGAATATATTCATCTGACTCCATCACAAAAGAAATTGACGTGCGTACAGGTCGACTATCTCTCTCCGAATGGCAACATTTCATTCCACATAGTGTTGAAAATTATTTGCCGTTTCACTTATGTACGCTCTTAATCTAGCGTTAGGTATATGTTAGTGTAAATACTTGTCTAAACCACCAAAAACATGGCGAAATAGTGATATAAAAATATATATCAATTAAATTTTATTAAACATATTGTGAAATTTACAAATTAATAATTTAAGACCTTCACAACATGACATTTAAAAACAAAGAAATAGTATTATAACAGTATATAATATATTAAAAAAATAGATACAGTGTTAAGTTAGTAAAAAAACAGTAGAAAGAGTAAATACAAAATTTATAAATTATACAGTACAATGAAGTGCACCGAATGAGCTAAGTAGACCCTATTTTAAGAATTTATAAAACAATGCCCACCTATACCCATCCTCACGTAGGTCGAATATGTCAACATCCGAAGGGATTTTGTTGTACAGAGTTATTGCCCTCCCAATTGGCATTACCAATGGTAAGTTAGTTCTGGACCTTGGGAGTACAAACAACTGATTCTCCCGATTTCCAAGATAGTATCAAGAACACAGGTTAATACTACCAAGAATCTTTATAAAATATTATGAAATGAGGTTATCATTAAAGTTTTACTCAACAAATAAAATATATTTAAGAAATTATTATTACCTTAAAAGTGCCTTGACACTAAACTAATTTTGATTTATCGATTTTGGATCGTTTGGATGACAAACATATTTCCATAATGTACATTTGCTAAAAACGTGGTATTTAATCCAATGTAACACCATCAGCTGGGATTGATTCTATTGAAGATGGTCTTCATCAGCTGCTTCCAATAATTATCACATTATTGGAATGTTCGGTACGACGTGGGTTCCGACGAACTTAATCGACTCGGAAAATGTTTGTGTCTCTTGGGTACCAATCTATGACAATATTTGTCTAGAAGTAATTAACATCTAAAGTGGCATTCTCACCATATTTACATACAAACCGCCTTCGCATTAATCGTTAGATACCCTATATAAACGTACAATTCTGATGTGTTTGTGGTCTAACGAAATTTTATTATTAGATTGATTTTTCTGGTAAGTTCCTAATATAATATTATGTTCAAAGGTTTCCTTATCCAACGAAACATACCAAATGTACTAAATTTTTAAGGATGTTTTTACCTTTTCCCGCGTGTACACGAGGTCCGAAGGGAGCGCGCTCTCATTTTTGAAAAATTAATGAATCCACTATTCAAACCAACTTTCGGCTTGTATCCAAAGACCGGTCGATAATCACCACCAGCAATAAACTTTTTTTTACCACGCCGCAGTTAATTATTCAAATTGAAACAACCGTAAAATATTACTGTAGTTAGAAGAAAGTAATGTTGAAATGTATTGCTTTATAAGTGAGACGGCTACGCTTGTTTCATCTTCTTTCTTATTTTCCCCCTTTTTTGTCGAAAAAAGTACAATCTTCGTTTTCTTATTTCCTTCTTACCTGTGTGTCTTTCTAAGATTTCTATTCTCCTTTGTCTTGAACGCGCAACACTTAATTGATCGTTAGCTTTTCGAGATGTTGCAAACCTCTTGACAAACGTTTTTCTCGGGAACTGGAAATTCGACCTACATCTGCTTTTAATTTAATTCAAAGTACAACAACGCCATCTGTGATGGTTTAATTTAATTTCGCCATTTTATAACTTTGTCTCCTTTCCCGAAAACATTCATTTTCGCATAAAACTTCGTTAATTAATAAAAGTTGGATTTTAATACAACACTTAGTGAGGATACAGTCGCGTTTAACGTCGTATTGTATTAAATTGAAGACAAAGCGTTAGATGCTTCCTCAGCACTTAATTTGCATCATTTTGCAAACGCATGCTTAGCACAAATTCGGCATGGAGAAAATTTCATTTAAAATCGATATACGAACCTTATAATTAAATTTGTAAAATACACGAAATTCTCTCGAATTAATTTCATAAAATATCTGTAAAGTGCTGAGTTTCATTGCTTGTCTAAGTACTTATATTTTTGCAGAATATCTGTAACAATTTTAATAAACCATATTTAGTACACGTCGTCGTATACCCACGTGGGTACATAGCATAAAGAATAATACTTATGACACCTCTCTGTCCAAATATATTATATTTCGTCCGTATGGCTGCAAAGTATCTATGCAAAAGAGAGACATGTCGTCAAAAATACGATTACTCCTTGTGTATCATAATTATCAGACTCCACACTTGTTGATCATTACTTTGGCGAAAGCGTCTCTGCCCTGTGCAAAATAAACAATTCGTTGATTATTTTAATTCCAGTCCGGTATAGGATGTTACTCAGCCAAGATCTTCGCCGTCTACCAAGACCTCTAATTCATTCAATTTCTTCTTCAGTATGTTTTGTATTAAATACAAAAATCGGTAACATTTTCCGCTTGATTGTTTTTAATTATGGTATCGTATGTGTCTACATTTCGTGGGGTTGCTGCAAAAAGTTGGTAAGTTGATAATTTAGGTATTTAGAGGATTTAACGGATTATGTGTATGTATAAATATGTATTCTTGAAAAAAATCAAGGTCATCCTATATATAGAAAATGCACATAAGGCATTAATAACATTGTGCCTGATTTTAGAGTGCATGACAAAGTTCGAATTGCAATTACTCCATAATATGATTTCCAGATTTCCCTTTTTCAGTAACCCCACCACATCATGTATATTTTTATTCCCGAAATCGGGAGATTATATAAAAAAGGCCTCAGTTAAAATGAAATTTATTTTGACTCACTGTGAACGACCAATTTAGTAGCCGCTATCAAATCCTGAAATATGCTTTATATTAATGATATTTTTTGGATAAACGTGAATTTATTGTTGAATATGGTAAATAAAATATAAAAGTATATATTATTTAGTCTATATAATTTAATATTTATCAGGACAGGTTTCGTCTACTTAGAAGTATTGTCAACCGAATAATAAAGTAAATAAATAAAGTGTAAATACTTATCGTATTGTATAACAAATACATGGCAAGATGTTTAACAATTGACAATATTAATAGTTAGTTCTTGTGGTATTGTTTTATATGTATGGAAGTTGATGAAAATAAATACACATTACAAATGTAATCTCCCGAACAAAGTTTGGCAGTAATTCCTTGGTGTACGATAAATTTAATTGTTATATATTGTGTCGCAAATTACTGGAGACATCGCTATTTCATATACATTCATCTTGTTTTGGTGCTACGTGCAGTGATGCTGGTCGTGGCCACAGAGTACCTACTCACAATAATTTATAATGTTTGAAGTGTC
Organism: Rhyacophila brunnea; assembly: GCF_057557595.1. Lineage (NCBI taxonomy): Eukaryota > Metazoa > Arthropoda > Insecta > Trichoptera > Rhyacophilidae > Rhyacophila > Rhyacophila brunnea. The sequence continues at coordinate 57,908,363 of NW_028232965.1, read as the reverse complement.
GTTCGCCGGGCCACTACCGTAGTGCAGTTTACGACAACACCACATCAAGCCTTTGTAATATACTGTTTGTAGGTATATTATCTTATTGATATAAAACTTTTTTTCACTTTGTTCTTGACTACCGTTGACCGCCGTTCGATACATACATAATAATAAGTTTACTTGACTTGACATATTATGTCCCAATAATTGTGCTCCGCGGTAGGGATTGCACTACCAAATGAAACCATCGATACTGATTTTCGTTAAAAACATATTACGAAATTTCATTCACTGCGCCCTATTTCGTTCCGTTCAAAACTATCTAGAGCTTTCCCGCTAATATGTACCTATCTAGTGGTTTTTTCTTAATATTTCACTTTTATCGAATAATGCAGTCATTTTAGGTATTTTTTTAAAACGAAATATACCGATGGTGTGGATTTTTAAAACCGGTTTTGTGGCATCGATGATTACCGGTATTGCAATCCCTACTCCGTAATGGTAAAGTGTTGACCTGTGTGTCCTTGATAACTATCTTAGAAATAGAGACAATCAGTTGTTTATTCTCCCAAGGTGCAGAACCAACCTGCCACTGGTAATGCCAATTGGGAGAGCGATAACTATGTTCAACAAAATTGCTTCGGGTGTTAATATATTCCACCTACGTGAGAATGAGTTTAGGTGGATGTTGTTTTATAAATTCTTAAAATAGGGTCTGCTTAACTCATCCGGTGTACTTCCTTGTACCTATCTAATTTATCTACTGATATATCTCTTTTTTATGTAATACTGTTATATTTATATATCTCTGTCTCTAAATGTCATGTTGTGAACGTCTTAAACTTATAATTTGTAATGTCCACAATATGTTAAAAATAAATAAATTGAAATTAAATTAAATCGAAAGAGTATTGGTTCAACTACGCCGTATTTTTAATAGACACCACATTTTTTGTCATCCAGAGAAATCAAAATAAATTCTGCCACCGGTAATATTAAATATCTCGGTTTTGTCCAATGTAATCAGAAATACCTACACAAGTAATAAATGTGGCGATAGGACAAAATCAATAATCACATCCAGTTTTATCGATATGATTTTCTATGTTTTGCCCCCCCCCCCCCAAATAGATTAAAATAAGGCTAACGACATTCTTTGTCGCTGTATTTGTACCATAGTATTTTTACATTTATCAATTTTAATAATGATAGTTGGTTATTTTTGTGTTGTCAAGAACGCGTATCTTCCAAAAACATTTTTTATGGATTCAAAATACTGTAGGGGTTGTCGATGTGAGGGCCAATGGTGTGATGACGAGGAGAGATGAGAAGTCGTTGTCATGATTATGAAGGGTGTGAGTTTATTTAAATTTCGTAAGTACATATTGTGTACAATTGTTACCATAATGCGAATCACAGCACAGAGCGATGTGCTTCGTTCGAAAACTTACAATCGAATAATTCTCTTTTTATCAATCATGACGTACTGATTATTATTTTATCAACTTATAATTATGTAATAATTAGGCTATTAACTAACAAAGTGAGAACAGATATACAAAGATTATTGTCGCGGACATTGACCTACAAAGTTAGTTATAACTTGATACCTACATGGAAATGCCTAATGCAATGCTTACGGGCCCTTTTAATTAATTTTGTAATTAACGTGTTAATTTGCATTTGAAAAGTAATTAGCAAAAACGCAATTTTGTGCGGCCCGTAAGCTATGGGTTAATTCAATTTGTAATATGTAATATCGCCATAGTACCTATTTCATATGTTTTAGGATTTAAATTTAATGTAAGTATAGATAATGAAAGGCTGCATTTGGTAAATGGGTAGGTATGTAGGTACTTCTTGGGATGTTTGATTCTTCAATCAATAAGCATAACATTTTATTATTCTCAGTTGTTTCATGATTTTACAATTTACCGTTAATTTATAATATGTCAAAATGGTAATTTTATGAATCTACCAAGGTATAATTTCATTTCTTATTAGCTTACGTGCTACAGTATTATACACCAACATTATAAGCATACAAATATTACAGTATGATATTGGTCAGTGAGTGAATACCAGTGTTCAGATTAGAGCTTTTCCGTGGTCCAGTTATTCCGAGGGTAAGCGGTAATGTAGCGCCAGTGTCGCTCGGTATGTAAAATTCAATTGTCGGTGCGGCCGCAATCGGCGGTCGGCGGTCTAACAATTCGAAAATGCATCCGATATTCGCGAGCAGTCGATATCTTCGTGCGGCTTCACCAAAATGCATCAATTACGCCATTCGGATTTCATTTACATATTATCGGTTAAATATGCAGTGCACATCTGTGGCTAGTGGCTATGCTACCGAACTGCCACAGATCATTGGCCAGGATAGAAGAACATAGTTAATGTCATTCATATTATCTGCTATAGTAGAGCATTTATGTTTCATAACTTTGCACTCCGGCTCTAGGATGCAAATTATGTAGTTAGTATATTCTAAGTTTTTTTTACATATAGTACCTATCTGTCTATGTATTTATTACTACATATATTAATACAGGTACATATCATTTGATCTAATTTTATGCGACGTAATCAGCCAAATAGGCGTATCAGTATAATAAAGAGTGCGAAAAAGAGCAACGTTATAAAACGTATACGTTGTGTATCCAATTAAGTATTTTCTACATATTATGGAAAGTCAACGCAACTGCACAAAATAATTCCAGTAGGATCTGTTATATTCAATTGATGATAACGTTGCACACAGCTTGCAATTTTTAATAGTGATTATGTATAGTGAATTCCTATCACACGTTAAATATCTCAAACGTCATCATAACCAAAATGTTGTTACGGACGAGATAATAGCAACATTTACTTTCATATTAAGCATATTATATACATACCTACTGTGTATAATATGCTTAATATGTGATAACAAATGATCTGTTCTATTCAGATATATTTGAAGCTGATTTAAATCACCACAAATCACGGCTCTTAGAGCAAATCAAATATTGTTGTTTTAATTTAATAAAACGCAATTTTTTGTAGTACTTATTCTACTTTTAATTAATAGATTAGGACCGGTTTCGTCCGCCTCAGAGGGACATTTTTTGAAAGATGAAAATGTCCCTCTGAGGCGGACGAAACCGGTCCTAATCTATTGATTAAAAGTGGAATAAGTACTACAAAAAATTGCGTTTTATTAAATTAAAACAATGCAATGCAGTTCCACTATGAATTGACAGTTAACAAAATAAAAGAGATTAAATATTAAAAAAAACATGTTATTACTCTTCTTATTATGAAATTGTCAAAACTACTTAAAATGTAGCTTTATTTATGTTTTTTTAGACCTCTAGATCTCAGTAACTAAAGATGTATTGATATAATATTTATCTTCTTCATTTTCTTGCGCCACACTTTTCAGGATCGTGAATCTTTTTAAATTTCCAGTGATTCCTGCACTTTGCTGTCTGCGTAGCTAAATATATTGAGAATCCTAATGTCTCTCTTGGTCAGACCATCGAGCCGGCGACCTCGCTCTTTCGCATATTTCCGCTGGCGATGAGCCGTTTTTATTATCGTGCACCCTTCTAACAATCTGATAAAAAAAAAACTGCAGTACTCTCTGGATACTCTCATATTTTTAGAGCCAGTCCTCCACTGTGTATATTTATAAATTATTCAATATTGACATAACAGCAATGGATTTTGAATAATTGATTTAATCAGATTTTTTGTTTTAACAAGAGTATAACTCCATACATGGCAGCAACTTTACCGGCTGTGAAAAACGTACCGTGTCATATTTAATTTTGTTCGTAAAAAATCAATGATTTTCTTTGAAATAATGCACCGTTGTGGTTCGGCAATTTAAGTTTCATATGTTTATGCATGTCAATGATTGTCAACTAAATTACATTAATGCAAATGACGAATTGTGATTGCGTTGAATTTGTTTGTGCGAGGATGCTTGTGACTAACATCACCAGTTGTTATCCTCCACTAATATTGACATCGTTTTTATACTAACACATCACATAGCCTTTAATTCTATAGGTTACTTTATGATAGTAATTAAGACAAGCAAGAATCCTGGATCTGGCAAGTACACAAGTTTTTCAATTTATGTAAGAGTATAGACCTAATAGGTTGAGCAAGTGGCTGACATCCATTTCTCGTAAAAAAACAAAAATCTGTTAATACAAACCTCCACTCTATAGAGCCCTATTAGGATCGGATATGGTGAAAGAAAGAAAAAAAATACATATCGTTTTCAATAAATACATTGTTGATTAACTTTGGTAAGTTTTATTTTAAATATTACATCTTCAGAGCGTGTTTTGAATAGCAACCCACCCGTTCAATCAAAGTTGTAATCATTAATAGTTCCACGGGATTCACATACTTTGTCTAACAAACCAGTTCAACGAGACTATCTTTGGGAGGCATCATAACTTCGATCGAACGAAGGCGCTATTGGTAAACTTTCGGTTCACTCGATTATCGTACAAAGTACTACATTATCGTACAGAGTTGCTAGCGGTAGTTAGTCTCACAAAGTTGTGAGAGGTTAATTAAACCGGGCATTTTAGATTCACATTTTCTAAGGCGTCACTTTTAAATTTCAAATCATATTACGCGGAAGAATAGCAGCTAGCTTTTATATTTTAATATTTCTAATCTTAATATGGTTCAAATGCGTCATGTTCATGTTCATGTAAATGGTTCATGGTCAAATTAAATATCCCCTATCAACCATCCCACTCCGTAGAGTATACGTTCTGTAACTTTGCACTTATTTGCACCTTTTACTACACTGATACGCCTCTTTCCCTGATTACCTCGCATAAAATTAGATCTAATGATATTCACTTGTATTAATTACTATATGTGGGAATAAGAAAATAAATAGATAGTGAATGTAAAAAAATCTGTGTGCGTTAGAAGTTATACTTATTTGGCGTAACAAAACAAAAACAAAACTTTTGATAAGCTAGATTCTTCGACTAGCTCTTAATTATCTTGTTAAATTACATACTCAAGAAAAGAGGCCGCTTATTGGAGCGCCGTTGGTTTATTTCTATACACTTTAACTTATATACATACTAAATTATATAATTATTTCTCGTTGTTTTTATTTTTAAAAGAACAACTGTCACTCTGACGTTTGTTTACGCAAGGAATTGCAAATGGCCGACAATACTAAATTCGTTTCCTAGGCAACGGAACAATTCTACTATCAAACTTGCGTTTGTATACAGCTGACTGATTCGCAGCTAACTTCATACTGTCGCGCACTTTCGTAACGATGTGCGCGCGCAGCTCTCAATTTCACTCTCTACCAAACGCTCCAAAAGAAGTATAACTTCAAAAATATTTTTAGAATATATTACATCATTTTCATTCTGAAAACTTATGAAGCATATACTCTACCATACCTGATCTTCGTGTATCACGAGGAGTAAAATATGATGTGAAACTTCCGCAGTTGTTTGAGTATGCGAATGTCTTAAGATTAATAAGTACCTGACTGACACTCTCACGTGTTATTCATATATTTTTTTTTAATGAGCGTTTATAAGCGTTAACGTATCAACTTTTAATATCTTTGGTCTTCGGTTCGAATCCCGGGTCTGACAAAAAATCAGATATTGTCTTTTCAATGTGTGTTTGGAGCTAGAGTATGTATGGACATAATAGATTGATAAAGGGACTAAAATCCATTTCTCCAAGTAAGAAAAAAAAATCTATTGTTACAACCTCCATTCGGTGGATGCCCATATTATGCTCTTTAGCATCAAACATGGTAATTCATTTTTTTCTTTAAATCAAATTTGAGAATATTGATCGATCGTCCGGAGTCCATTTTACCCGTACGTTGGCGAGGATTCATTTTTTTTTTACGAGAAATGGTTATAATATAGTTTTCAATCACTCTATTAGACACGTTTTCAGTTTTTATAATTAACTTTTAAAAATATTTTTGCTTGCCGTTAATCCTTGTTGGAAGACCACTACAATTGAAGTTTGCAAGATTAAGTTATCAGTCGTCAATCAACAGATGAAACCTGTTTTCTTAACAAATTCGGCCAAGGAGTTTATAAAACTTGTGTTATTACTTAATTTTATCATTACAAATGCAAATTTAATTCAGTCTTAGGTTCTACGACGAGTTTTGGTTTTATTTATGAAAACTTCTTTGTTATTTTGTTGTGAGTTAACATTTTCTGTAGAAATGGAAACTGTGAATTTTCAGTTAAAGATATAGTTTTCAGTAAGCGGAGGTTGTATTTCTATTATGAAACTTCCTCAGTATTCTCTCAACAGTTCTCATTGTGGAACATTATGAAACAAGTCGAGTTCTGTTATACTGTTCCCGCTATCTATCAAAATAAACCTCTAATTAGTCCAAGTCTGCGAAAGTGCTCGGATCGAGGTATTACAAATTGGTGATCTCCAAGTTTGACTAGTCGTCTCGTCTGCTTTGTTGCGGAATCTAATGTCCAAACTTCGCCGAGGCGCCTTGGGAAGGCTCTCGAGGACGGCCGACTCAATTATCTATTTAATCAATTAGTTTTGATAACTTTTAAACGATTTTAAGCTGTTTGTATCAAGGTGACGAATGATTAATTGTAGTTCGTTAATTTCACGGAGGTAAATGGCTTTAGTCACGGAAGGCTTTGGCGTTTATTTATCTCAAGTTCTACGATATATAGCCATAATTAAAAATTAATAACAGGGATCAAGCTATTTATAGTGTCTATTATCGCTGATACAGGTTTTTGTTCACTGAAAATGAAAGATATGGATACTTACAAAATACTATTCTTGAGAAAATTATTACGTTAACAAAAAAAAAGTTAGTGAGAGAGTTTTCTAGTTTGCGAAACATCGAACCAATATTTTATTTTTATATTTATGATGCGTATGATGAAAAATATCTTATACGCTCTTCCTATTTGTTATTAAGGCTATACTTCAGCTGGGGCACGGTCTAAAACGATTGTAAACGCGACGCGAAGATTGTGCAAACGACGCGTGCAGAACAAAACATAATTTGTCATAAAAATTCAACATGCGTCCCTTTAATGTTATGTTTATTGTTCTACTAGTAATATTAATAATATATTTATTGGCATTTTCTTTTTCAAGTAAATGGGTAACGTTTTTTTAGCCATCTTTACACGATTTAAAAATTAATTCCCCCCACGCCATCACGAAACAAATTGACGTTGTTCACAGCTCGACTTTCGCTCCCCGATTGGCAGCGAGTCCGAAATTTCGTCGCACCTATATAGTTGAAAATTATTTGCGGTTTCACTGAAGTATGCCCTTAAGCATCTACTAACAATTCACTTCTGGATTAAAATCCTCAAGTATATTCAGTATTCTTCACTATATTTCATACTTACCGCTTTCTAATGCGACATAATGATTTATTTACTCAATATTTTACCATAAATTTAGCCTGCGTATTAATTACATGTAATTGAATTGATTTTTTTAATAGTATACTTACCGATGTCGTTGATTGAAAATTTTCAAAATTACAAGAGAGCAAAATAAAATAATAATTGTTTTAATTTCATCACGGAATAAATCTTGCTGACGAGATTTATAGGAAACTGAAAATGAAATTCTAAACAATTTAACCCCATAAGTAATTAAGGTCCGCCAAAATTTTCCTTCCACCCTTATTGCTCAACAGCCTGTATTACTAGTAATATTTATTAATATAAGTACCAAATATAATATCGTTGAATTATGTCGATATACATTTCTGTTGTTAATATATTTATTTGCATTTTATATATTCATATTTTGCTAAGGTTTTAATAACTCAAATAAGCCTAGTTTATTACGTACCTACATAATATACTCTAGATCAGGGATCGGCAACGCGGCGCCTATTTGATGCGCCCTCAAGATACCATCAAATTATAATACTGCCACTCCACTACCAAGTTGAATATCTGCATACTGTGCTACGACATATTCTTGCGAGACTCTGTTTTCTAACACGAAATACTTAAAATCAAAATATCGATCAAGACTCACAGACCCTCACTTGGACAATTATTGCTTAAGAGCGGGTAATTCTAATTATGTACCTGACTATAATAAGTTCGCTGAAGATTTACAGTGCCAAATGTCGCATTGGATTTTTTTTTGCATAGGATGTATTCGTAAATACATATATATATATATATATATGTACATTTAAATATAACACACGTTTTATCAATTAAAATTTATAATAATGTTGCAAATTTGAATCTTGGTTTATTGTTTAACTTTTTTAGTATTTGTATTTTTATTTTTAAAGCTTGAAATATTAGGTAGTTATATATTTCATGTGATTGCTGTTGATTCCTGTTGATTTATGTCGATATGTATGTATCTTCTCTTAAATAAATATGAATTGATTGATTAACATGGTGTTTAATTTATAGAACTCCATATTATTAATAATACACATTTCTGTGATTTTCAGGGTTATATCAAGATTTTATATTGGGATTTTTAATATTTATTAGCCTTATAATGTATATACATATTATGCGCCCCCGGCTAAGTTCAAAATCGGTATTGCGCCCTTCGTGGCAACAAGGTTGCCGACCCCTGCTCTAGATAACTGTCATAACTAGTAAAATCGCAAATAGTTAAGAAGACTACGCTCGCGAATTGAATTAAAACTCAATTTCCTAAGCAATTTTAACTTTCCCTCTACTAACTGCTAGTAATAACATCGCAAACTAAATTTTGACATTCACTTATCTCGTCATAAGGAATAAAAACCCCTTCTCCCATATTCGCCCGGAGCTTTTATAAGGGATGGATCAAACTGTATTTATTCCCTTCTACCTCCCCTGTTGTATTGAGATTACCTTGGCGTTTTTGTTTTGCCGTAATTAAATTTTATATAAATTTTATCGAACTTAATTATAATTGAACAATAACATTGACTTTGAAATTATAAAGAGACTTCTTAAATGCTTTCATGTTCACGTTTATATCCGAGAGTAAGCCTACCTACAGCTATAAAACAGTGTTTTAAGGAAGTCGATCACGTTTTAGATTAAAACTGCTGACCTTTTTATGGCAGTTTATTTACGATAGCTATAGATTTTAGATGAACAAATATAAAGTGTTCTTACTGTAGTAGTTGGCAGGAAATTAATGACATTTTGAATGTGTAATGTTTCTTAATGAATCGTTGTTATAATACTCGTGATTTATACAATATAATTTTTATTGAAACGCAATATTTATGTTCCTCAATAACGACATATTTTTAAACTTTTAGTTAGCTACAACAATATTGCTATTAAAAGGTTTCGTAAATGTACATAACTTTGTGATTTCTTAATAATTAGGTACTTAATAGTATTCTACTACGAACAAAGGGGTGTATATGTCAATCTAATTCGACTCACTAAATATATCTAGTCCAGACCAAGACACATAGATTCCTGAACAAATACACATTATATTATGTTAACTGTCAGAAAGTTGTATCAAAACATTTTACGAATATTCTATCCGAACATTTAAATACATTTAAATTGTTCTGTATTTTTTTATTCCGTTGTGGGTGAAAAACATTATGCACGTACATATGTTCTTAGTTTGGACTAGGATTAAGCTTTTGACCATTTATAATTTCAACACGAAACTCTTCTTAAAAAATATTTTTGCAAACATGTTTTCCAAATACATATTTCACGTTTATCTTAACTCTCTGAATTACATTATAAATTCTTGAGATACACTTCCTAGTTTCTTAATATAGCAGCATATAGTCAATAATACTCCCAATATACCTAATAGTTATACAATTAATTTAAGATTTTGGGTGTAATATCTTTATTTTTTGCTTACTAAACATTTATATTTGATTTTTGAAAACGCAATGTACATTATTATTGTTTGAAACTACTTGTGCAAACTATGCAGATTTATTAAATTCTCGACAAGTCGTTTTACGAGTCGCCCCTTAACTTTTCCACTCTCTTTGGAAATAGTTTTTAACGCTATCCGTTCCCCCCTCCCCAACTCCCCTAGTGTTGCCAGTTGCCATTGCGACTGCCGGAGGAAATGGATTTTCCATTATTTTTTCATACAAGCATTTAATGGCCGCGTTAGGCATTTAACCCTTCGGAGTCGTGCAGAAATTTTATTCCCGACGGTGAAATAGCTTTTCGGATCGAAAAAGCCTGTCCCGCTTTCCCGCTTGATTTTTCAATTTCCATCAGGGGTTTATCCGCTCGACGGATAGATAGGTGCAAGCCAGGGATTTCAATTCTCCGCCTAAATTACAATACCGGTTTCTTTAACGTTGTTTCACCTTCTCAAATCAGGACCGATATAATATAATTTAAACATAATAATTAATGAATCAATGGAGTTCGCATTTATTTTGTAGTTACATTTTTATAATCTGTCCATATAATTAAGCTGGATCAGGCCATAATATTTTTTCAATGTTTATATTCAAGAACGTACAAATTATTTACTTTATGACAAAGAAAATCAAAAGAGTTTTCCACGGTTTCTTGCGGAATTCAGTCAACACAGTCTTTGTCCACCGAAAGAAAGATTTATTTTTGAAACCATTACTTTTTACTTCTATATGGGTTCACGTAAAATCCTTCCATACTCTTCTTTCGACCATGTCCGATCCTAATAGGATCATATGGGCCTCCACAGAGTGGAGGTTTGTATTAACAGATTTTATTTTGACGAGAAATGGATGTCAGCCACTTGCTCAACCTATTAGGTCCATACTCTGACTCATACACAAATTGAAAAACAGTATGTGTACTTGTCAGACCCAGGATTCGAACCTGGGACCCTCGACTCTATAGGCTGGCGTTTAAGCCACGCGGCCATCGTGAGTATTGAATTTTTATATTTTGACATCAACGTCGCTCAACTCTGCAGTCTTCAAGATACCCGATCGCACGACCACACGGTGCATCATGATACATGATAGTGGCGTCGCTGAGTTTCAAAACCCGCTATAAAACTTTTTCATTATGTTGAGAAAATCAATAAAAACTTTTTGAACTAAAAAGGTTTTTGAATGTTTCAGTAGTGTTATAGCGGGATTTGATAGACACATTGATTTTGTTTCATAAACGACAGTTAATCGTAGCGGCTTTTGAAAGAGGCGATAAAATTTTCATGTAGAGATTTGAATAACGAATCCAACGATATATATATCTTAATTATTTTAAAAAAAAAAAAAAAAAAAAAAGTGTTATAACAGGTTTGTTTTTATAGCAAATTATTGAATATGTCAATTTTATAACGTAATTGTCAATGATTTGTTCTTTTTTTAATTGTCACTTGTGAACATATTTCTTTTACAATATTTAACCATTTTTTTTTTATTGTTTTATGACTTATTTCATTTTACATACTGTATATGCATATTATGACGAATAGACAAAAAACTGCAGGTAATGCCATATGTTTACCAAAAAAGTCATAGAATATATTCGTATCGATTAAGTTGTATCATCGTTTTTATACAAATATAATCTTTGGCAATAGCATACTGCGTAGCAATAGGTATATATCAATCTACCTACCCACCAGTGCAGTAGATAGATGCCATAGATGGCGTAGCGTGCCCAGCAATAATCGATACAGTGCTATGTAATAATATTGTGTATTTATCTATTAAGTGATCTATTAAGTAAATATTATTATATAAAAATTATTATAAATATTTTTTATTATCTCATAACTGTCATACCATACACGACACTATAATTATTACCTACTAAAACCTATTCAGATAGTATGTAGCAAATAGTGGGTATATATTATGATTTTTATTCAGCAGAATCTTTACAAGTAAAAGTCACCGCACGCCACTACCTACCCCCAAAGGTATAACATAGTATTATATACGTTAATCATCATAAGTCTTTTTTATAATTCTCCAATCGAGAAACTGCTAAATACCTCTTTGGTTGCTTCGTTTTTCCTCATATAAATATATACCATAATATATATAGACACCCACGGTGGCCGCGTGGCTTAAGCGTTGGACTATCATGCTGTGGGTCTCAGGTTCGAATCCTGGGCCTAGCAAGTACACATATTGTTTTTCAATTTGTGTGTGAGTAAAGGGTATGGACCTAATAGGTTGAGCAAGTGGCTGACATCCATTACTCGTAAAAAACAAAATCTGTTAATACAAACCACTACTCTGTGGAGGCCCATATGATCCTATTAGGATCGGACATGGTCGAAAAATATATATATAGATATATATATATATAACTTATTCTAGTATATTATAGTATACAATTTTTAAAGTGTTTTTGTTTTATCAATGTTGAGTTATACAGTTCTATCCTTCCAATGCAGTCGAAATTTCTTCACTAACCGTTTCCCATTTATTACTAGTGAATGCCTTTTTCCAAATTCGTCTGTTCGCCATACATTAAATATATACCCTTATCACTTACTTTCGATAGTTTTGTACTGTTTTTTCGTTTGTCGTTATTATAAACACCGCAAATTTTGTATATAATATCTTGAATCGAACTATCAAAAGGGTTTACCGGTATTTCAGTCCCTAGATAGAGCCTTCGGATACGTTGATATACTCCCTTTCTCGTCGAGATCACCGGTAAAGCGTTTTCCCTCATTCTCATTTCGAAAAATAACAACCCCGAGTCAGTAAGTTTGGGGTAAACAGGGCGCGGGCAAGTAAACATAAAATCAAATGCTCCACTGAATTGTTTCTTCCTAATATGTTGTTTTATTCGAAGCAAATATACAGCGGCCGTATTAAATTTCGCAACCGAAATACTCTTTTAACAAACCTCTTCGATATTATTTATAGTTTTATCGATGATACTTTCATTTTTTCGCCGGAGAGTCAAGTTATCTATGCGAGTTTGAAACTTTATCAATGTCACATGGCTATATTTCGGTCTTGTAACTAATATTCCGATAGGCTCTTGAACCTATCGAAATAAAAAGACCTATAGAAAAAAAAAACCTCTTGAAATACACAGTGGGTCTTAAGTAAGTTACGTATTTCATTTAAACTTATCTTGGGACATTATGCTTCGAATATAACGTGATGATATCTAACAATATTACATATTATACAGGATAATTGAAAAAACATCAACAGTAGCATTTTTCATTTAAATAGGTTATTACATTTTTTTTTTTTTTCAAATCTGAGTTAAGTTTGCAAGTGTAATTTTGTAGATTTTGATTGCCTACAGCAATCAATTGACTGTGTAGGTACTTATAGCAAAATCAACTTTTTCATTTTATTATATTGTTGCTCAAGGTGCAGAACCAACCTGCACTTGGTAATACCAATTGAGAGGGCGATAACTATGTTCAACCAATTGCTTCGGGTGTTGATATATTCCACTTGCGTGAGGTGAGTTTATGTGGACGCTATTTTGTAAATTCTTAAAATAGAGTCTCTTTAGCAAACTCGGGGTTCTTCTTTGAACTTCTATAATATGTAGAATTGAATTTTAACTGGTTTTTGTATGTTTATATTTTAATTTTTATCCCTTTTATTACTTTTCTTTTTCTTTCTTCTTTATAATAATGTTTCTTGTCATTTTTTGAACGTCTTAAACTTATAATTTGTAATGTCCACAATAATATGTAAAAAAAACAATTGAATTGAATTTTATAATATTGGTTCTACATCTCATAAACGAGTTCAATGTTAGTTGATAGAACATTACCAAACCATAAGCACGTTATTTCAATTCAAAGAGTTCATTATAATATCTCTGTTTGTTTTCCTCATATCTGAAGATCGTGACTCTCCTGGAACACTCCCAGACTCCATATTATTATTCTGCCTTATACTTTCATTTGATTTTATGTATTTGTTTCCAAGTACACTCAAAAATATTAGTAATTCAAGGCATACCTATTGGTATTTGAGGCTTGTTCAATACTATTTAATAGGTAGCAGGTATACATAACAAGTACGTTTTGATATTCAGTTCGTAGGTGTAGATTATCGAGAGATTCCAAAAAATAATCTTTGATTTGGCTAATAACAATCACAATATTTTCAAATTTTGGAATTGTTCATCAAGGGGTAGGTACTTTTATGAAATTCTTTATCACCCTTGGATGCGCAAACTTTGTTGGGCCTCATTTTGGTGTTTGATTACAACCTACATTTGATTTAATTGAAATACGTTTATTTGAAGTAGACTGAGTAACGAAAGCGGGCGTGGTAAGCAATATAATATCTGGATCCGAGTGGCAAAGTGTATTATGAAAACATAGTATTTCCACTGCAGATAAAAACCAAATTATTTGATTATTTCCATCCACTATTCATGTATGTAGCGATGAATGTAATGTTGTGGTGTAGCTTGTTACGGCATAACATTATACGATTTTGAATTATAATTTCATGCATTTAAGTCAGGGGCTCACAAACTTTTTCGTCAAAGGGACAATTTTGAAATCAAAAATATTTGGCGGGCCGCCCTTTTGTAAATATTTTTTGTTTTTTACAAAACATAAGGCAAAAAATATTTCATCGTGTAATCTTATATTTTTAACTAAATATACATTATTATTACTCTTATTAATATACTAAAAAATAATAATTAAATTTTTTCACCATGTGATTTATGCAATTGTTTGTTTGAAACTAAATCCTGCAATCTAGGCTCAAAATTTGTGGTGTGAATACGCAATCCAGACAGATGCGTTGTCTGTTAATTTTGATCTTAAGTTTGATTTATTAATGCTCATTGTAGAAAATGTTTTTTCATAGATATAGGTAGATACTTCCAAATAAAGAAGCCGTTTGACGATCATGTTTAACTATATTTAAATATTCCTTAAGTCCTTTGTAGAATTCAACTATATTCTTATAACGATAATATGCTTTTGCTTCCACGTTCTCTTGAAAATCTATTCATTCAAACTGCTTTTTTACGGGAAAAGCACTTTGCACATCTGCATAAGTACACAAATATCAAAGTGTCTAACCATTCATTCTTGCCGGATGATATTTAATTATAAATGTAATTTTTAATATTCGTTATGAAGAATAAAAAGTAATACCTACATATTTTTAATATAAATCTCGCGGGACACACACTCAAAAGGTCACACGGGGCATAATTGGCCCGCGGGATACACTTTGTGAACCCCTGGTTCGACTTTTGGATTGACTGAAATTGTTTCGATTGTCGATTAACCCAATTTTCCTCTCGGGTCTTATATAGTCAGAATGGCGGATGGTAAAACGAATCCATATTTACATTTACATAAGCCGGCCTCGGACGTATTGCGTGCGACATCCTCTCAATTTGTTTTACTACTTAATTTGGAGTAACACCAGAGTGAGCCGAACATTTCGATGATTGATTGCAATAATTTGTCAAGAGTCGCGCATGCAAATTCCGGACGCGCGCCCTCCTCCCCCAAGGATCAAATCGGCCTGCCCGGGCTGCGATTTTATAGCCAAATTGAAAAAATTCTCATGTTTCCCGCAGTAATCCGAGAAGATGAGAAATCACGTAGAAACGGGCATTTTAATATTCGCGTGGTAATTTCGCGCAAGGGAACTCATTGTTCGCCAGAATGTATTAGAATATTGTTACGGCAGAATCTCATGAATAATCAAATTACATTTTATCATTCTCAAAAAAGGTTGTCTGATGAGAGAGTACACAAAGCGATTCGTCTGTACTCTATATCAAAAATATTCGATCGAAAATTACGTATTATCATGCATACAAAATGTACGTGCATGATGAGCATATCGAGATTGCTAAGTTTAGTGACAATTAGGCTTGAACTTAAAAAATATTTATTATTTAGTTGCGCGTCATACATTTTTCACTGGCTAATTCATAAAAAATAGCCATGTCTTTGTCACGGAATACCTCTTGCTGATGCGCTATTGGTATTCTATATTCACGACATTTCCATTATGTTGACTTATGTGTTATCTATTATTGATACGATAATAATTGTGCCGAACTAAATTCTACAAAACTACTTCACAAGATGATTTTTTCAGCTGTCACTCCATTAGCAACAGAAATAAAGCCTTAGTAGTTATCGAATAAAAAAACAGATGGAATTTAATTTATTGTAATTCTCTTACACTTACAAAACAGAATTCCACTAAATGCTCATTCGTTTAATTTATGAAATATTAGTATTTGTAACATAGTTGTATATTTAAAAAAAAATCTTACTTATTCCGCATATTACAAAAAAAAAAACTTGACATTATGACTATACATACATAGGTAGTACATATGATGTACTTAAGTATCATCAATGCGACTGCACCTATACTCATTCGTGTCTCAGTTTACCACTGTAAACTAAAATTTTGTTGCCAAAATAATTTATTCTTCTTATTATGCCACCCCCTAGCGGAAGTCAGCCACCATCAAGGCGATCTTAGCTTTTTCATCTGCTACACGGAACAGTTCAGTGGAGCTGCACTCATCACTGATGTTCTTAAGCCACGAAATGCGGTGTCGTCCTCTGCTACGTTTACCATTGATTTTTCCTTGAATAACAAGTTGGGAAATGCTGTACTTTTGTCCCCTCATAATGTGGCCGAGGTACTATAGTTTCCTGGTTTTGATACTACGCAGAACTTCTCGGTTAATAGGTTTCCCATTAACCAAAATACCCGCCGATTCACCTTGTAAGGCTTCCTTGAAAATAGCTTCCGAGTACAGGTTAAATAGCAGAGGTGACGATATACACCCCCGTCGTACACCCTACACTCCGACGAATTTTTACCTCTCCACCGATTTAGTTTTCGATCTTACTATATGCTGTTTGTTTCCGATATTGGTTGGCTATCAGTTGAATGTCTCTTGCATCGATGCCTTTCTCCTGTAAGAGAAGTTTAGGATGCTTAACACTATCAAATGCTTTCTCGTAATCGATGAAACACATAATATAAATATTAGCATTTAGACATCTTTGCACTAGAACATTCAAGCTGAAAAGTGCTTCGCGAGTGCTCAAACCACTTCTGAAGCCAAATTGTGTCATCCATGTCTTCGCATTTTCGAAAAAAACTATTAAGTATGAATGATTTTTAATAAAACTTTTAACACATGACTCATTAAACTAATTATTGTTCTAAACTCGCTGCACTCCTTTGCGTTCGCCTTTTTTGATGAATGTCGATTTCAACCAATCATCGGGAATTATGCCCGTTTCGTAAATTTTATTAAACAAATCAACTAGAATTTCAAATTGGTCTTCTATAATTTCGTTGTAAATATTATCAGGGCCGACAGCTTTACCATTTTTAGAGTTTCGTATTGCGTTTATTATTTATGCTCTATTTATTATGGCTGGGGTTCGTCCACGCTCATCAAAAGTATAGCCATTAGGTCCCCTATCATCCATCATCAAATAGTTTTTCAATAATATTTTAAGAATATTTTATATTCTTTCCAACGAATCAGTTTATTTTCTATATCTAATATAATACGCCCATCTTCATCTTTCATGGATAGTTGATGATGATTAATTTATTATACCCATCCAATTTTTGGTTAAAAAAAACTTTCGTTTTTTCTTTTAATTGAAAATGTTTATTTACAATAAAAAATAGAAACATACATATTAGAAAATGGGATTACTTGGGATAGGAATTATTTTTATATGATTTTCTTATTATCTTCGATATTTTGTTTTAAATAAAAATATATATTCAGTTTAAAATAAATATTAATTCATACCGTAGTGTTTATTTTTAGTAATTATTATTTGCAATCTAGAAAAATAAACTGATATCTTATAAAAATGTAAAATGCGAAGTGTAAACTACAGT
Source organism: Rhyacophila brunnea (assembly GCF_057557595.1). Lineage (NCBI taxonomy): Eukaryota > Metazoa > Arthropoda > Insecta > Trichoptera > Rhyacophilidae > Rhyacophila > Rhyacophila brunnea. The sequence continues at coordinate 57,890,530 of NW_028232965.1, read as the reverse complement.
AGGTAGCTCTTTTTTCGAAAACAAATACGCACTTACGCTCGGTTTTATTTCAACTGGCAATATTTTTTTGTTTATATTGTTAAATTGTGAGAATAATCTACTGTAATGTAGTGTGTGGTTTCCCGTCCGCAGCCTGGTGCATCGTCCGGTGCCGCTGGTCCATTGCCAGCTGGGTGCCAACCTCGGCGGAGCTCCAGCCCCTCCGCCCGTCCCCATTCCTGACCATCGCTCCGAGGCTCGCCTTAGACTGGATCCCAAGGTCCTCATCTTCGTGGAGTCCTCATATACCAAGCTCTGCAGGGACATCACCGAGCTGCTCGTGCATACTAGGATCAAGTAAGTCAATTCATCTTATATATTATTATCTCTTTCTTATTCTCCATGCCTTAACAAATTGGTAATTCGGGGATTTGGTAAGATCCTCTTGCATACGGAGGGTCTGCTACGAACTATTGAGTAACATTATCAACTTCTTCGCTTCGTATCCTCTTTTTTGAGGATCGTGACTATTTGAAAATGCCATAGTTATGCCTTTCCAGCTATCCTTGCATTTCATCGTCCGCACAGCTGAAGGTATAGTATCCTCCACGTAACTTTGCAATTGTACACAGTGAAAAGATTTGTGTGTAATACTCACTGCGTATTACGTAAATGCCAGGCGCTTGATTGGCTGATTTCATCAAATAATTCAAAAAAATCTATTCCAAATTGCAAAGTTACGTGGAGGTCTATTGAAAGACCCACAAAAAAGAAAAGTAAGATAGAAATGCCAAATCTTTTCTAAATAGACCAAGGCTTTGAAGGAAGTTTTGGTTTATTATTTAATGACGGCCAGACCAATAAACGCATGACATGTAAAGCCCTCTAAACGTCCTTAAATATTACCTTTGTTGAAAGCTCGTCTTGTTTACATGACATACCTTAATGCATAATATTATGATACAGATGTAAATAATTAAAATAATATATTGTTTAATACTTTGGACGCTGAAGACGCACATGCGCGTAATGACCAGGCGGCCGATCGATGTAATTAACGTGCATTTTAAAGGTGCTAATTAAAATCTCATTATCTACACAGCAGCGAATACGTTAATACGTGTTCATAAGTTTACCCATAATTATCCACACTCGAGAATCGTAGCTTCTTACAACACAGATTTACAATTTTACCAACTACTAGACTGAAATATATCACAATATACATTTTTTTATAAGGAATGATTATTAGACGATTTTTAAACTCATTGGTTCCATGTTATTTAAACGACATGTTGATTTGTTTCATCCGCGACATTTGAACTCACGGATTTAGGGAGGTCCGCTTTGTTCATTACAAGCACTAAATAGTGGTGTTAATTTCTCTATACCTAGATATGATTATAATATTCGTTTGGGCCAGACTTACATTTACAAATGTAGCACAATTATAATGGTTCATGATATTATATTGTAGTGTTGGATATAGCGGCAATTTGATAAAGCCGATGAAACATTGCTGGCGGCTTACTGTGTCACCCCTGCGTTCTCTAATTTGTTGGTAACAAAATACAATTAATAAGCAAGTTTCTTGGTATACACTGCTCCGGTTATTTTACTATCAGACGTAATTTGTTTCCAATGACTGTCTGCAACTCAAATGAAATAAATAAGATATCTCAGTTTGTAAACATTCTAGTATATTTTTTCATCATTGGCAATAATAAGTCTTCTTAGAATGTTATACGTAAAACTGGACAACATAGAATTGACGAGTGTGTAGGTACCTTGCGAGCTTATTAAAAAGGCTCTCCCAAAGGAGAAATTCTATATTTACGTACGTAATCGGGATAAATATAGAGGGAATATATAAAATGACTTGCAGTTAATTTAATAACCTTATTATTACATAACTGCTCCATCTCTACAGAACAATATAATATATATCGTCAACATGATTGTATATTATGGACGAATAAATACGAAATTTGTTCTTGGATCAATTTGTGTTATAAACTTCATTGTAGGCTGTGCTGTACGGAACGACTTTTTTAAATTGTATATTATAATAACAACGCTTGAAATATTTTTCAATCAATTCAATTTACACTTCAATAAATACGAATTCATAATAATTTCAATATGTTTGCTTTTTACGAAGACAGCAGTCGTATTCCATTTCATGCATGCATCGCTGGGATAATTTCATTTCTTTTGTGTGTTTCTTCGACGGGTTTCTTCGCAAGTAGGGCACGTATATCCCATACGACGACCCATTTCTGTTATCAATTTGTTTCTGTTTAAATATTAAATTCGCTAAATCAGTTAAAACGATGTTATATTTAATGTATGCCGAGCCGATGTCGAAATTTCTCGACAGTATGTCTACTTGTTAAATGTTAATTTAATAATGGTGCCTTTAGGCTATTTGGTGTGTATGGATTATGTCTGAATAATAAGTAATATAGCAAAATATATAAATATCTCTCAACCTCATTAATATTATAGGTAGTCCTCCAAGGAGGAGATTATTTTATGTAAGGGTAATTCGCAAACAGAAATCTGATACGTATGAAATTCGCAAGTCTTTAGGACTTATTTTATGTTATACTATAGATCAGTGGTCCATATTATTTTTGGATCAAAGTGTCGACAAAACTTAATCAAGAAAAAATATTTAAAGTGCCATTTCAGGGATGTTAGATTTTTTAACTACATATTTATTGTTTATTATTATGCAAAATCTACGATTGTTTCTTTTAGGGCTCAATAACGATTCAAAATGTTGTTTTTCAGTAGCTTCCTTGGTAACTGGCACTTCTGTGAGAAGTATAAGGTCACTTAATTGAGGCGACATATTAATGCTCTGGTACAAATTGTGTTCACGCATTTCACCACACCATAAATGAATGCCCACTTTAAAGCTTTTCTACAGAAATTCTTGGTATTTTATATAGACTATGAATTAGAAAATACACCAAAATTTTACCAACCAAAAATAACCCGTACGCACAATTGCTGTAGATTGTTGAAAATGCGTTTTTTTTTAAATATATTATACCAGCGATTTCCAAACTGGGAGGCACGCCTCCCTGAGGAGCCCCAGACTATTGCAAAGACAGGCGTGAACAGGGTGATGCATTTGGATTGACTACTGTTGAAAAGTAAAAATTGATAGAATTATCATGCGATACTTTGTTGAAACAAAAATTTCAGAGTTTTCACTTTGTCATGTCAATTTTGGTTGAATCGAAGTGAAGAATATAATATGTTGTCAAGCAAAGAAATGCAATTACTGCTCCCATTCGTAACATTATTTATGTGAAACGGGATTTTCTGCATTAGCTGCAATAAAATCCAGCCCGTTTAGTAGTAGATAAAGAGCTACGAGTAGCACCCACCTTAATGACACCTAGATGTGATCCATCGTATGAAAAACCAATTAATTTAAAAATGAATATATACCTACATATATAGATAATAAAAACTTGTTATTATTCTGTTAAACATATTTTTTTCTTTTTTGTAATAATACATTTTTTACCATTTAAAAATGGGTCTGTATTATTTTATGAAATTAAGGGTGGGGGAAATTAGATTGCTTTTAAATGGGGGCTTAGTAACATAAAGTTTATAGATCACTGTATTATACCATAGCATTGCTACCACGGTATTTACTAAATTAATATTCTTTCGGAATTATAGCTGATGACATTGGTTCACATTTTAATATACAAGGCCAATCGCCATTTTAACACATTTATGAATCAGTCTCAAAATATATAGGTAAAAACTGCGACTACAGATAGTAACATAATATACGAGTTTCTTTTGTTGCGATGCTCGTCCCGTGAATGAGCGTCGCGGCGCTGACGGCGTCGAATCTCGGCTTGTTTACGGACACCTTTACAGCCATTAAAAATCCATTACACGGCGTGCGCTATTTACCGCTCGTAATAAAAGCATTAAAGCTACGATCGGCGCCGATCAATCAGAGACATCGTGCGACACCGTCCGTCGCGATTTAGTCGCGCGATACTGATCGCGTCGGAGCTACGACGGCTGATCTGTCATGGTTACCCTCGCTACTTTTGTTCGCTAATGGAGCTTTTTGCTAAGCTTATGCACAGCCTGTTCACAAGTCAAAGGGGCATGTAATATAATATTTAGGTCTTGAGTTTTTCAACTATACTATCACAAAATTAGGATGTTATGCATTAATATCCTTCATTAATATGTTACTTTACGTATGATTTTACTTAAAAATTTAAAAAAAGTAGTAGGTAACATAAGTATATTATAAAGACTAATGATTAAAAATAATGAAAATCATGAGATTTTTGACAAATTTACTTTGGCATGCAAACTGCATTAGTTACGTACGTAACCAACTATATCTGTCAATTAAATTTATTTATCTCTAGGTGTCGATACTTTCGATATGATATCCTTCAGTGTATGAATAATAACCGTCGAGTAATTTTATGAGTTGTTTTTAATATAATGTTTATTAATTTATGATTTTCTATTTAAAACTCCACACTACAGTTTATAAAAATATTATTGAAAATACAATTTTTTAGTACCTATATAATTCTTATTAATATATTATTATCACGTATACTGGACATTGGAAACATTATTAAACGAGAAGTTACTGCCTGGAAACGAAGAACCAAGAAAAATAAATACTATGGAGATACTCCGATGATCCCTCGAACTTCGAAAGTGGCGTATTTGTGATAATCTGTTCACTTGGTGCGTCCAGCTGTAATAGTGACTAAATAACAGTGACTAACTTGAGGATAGGAGAAGCTTATTATGCCCTTCACTCGCTCGGGCACAACAGAAGAAGGCTGACAAACCTTTTAGTAAAATGGCTACCTTCTAATTTTACTTACTAAAATACTGTATTGTTTTACAATGGAAAACAATTTTAAGAAAATAACGGAAGAATCATATTTATATATAAAATAAAAGAATAATATAACTTCGTGAACGCAATGTAAAGCTTTTTACCGAAATCTAGGCTAGCGCTTAGTTGCCTTGTTAGAGCCAACAGGCGATGCTATGAGCATTGTGAGATCAGGAATCGTGACGGATCAATCGCTGCCTACTTTTACCCACAACGCTAATTTTGTTTTGTTTTCTTTTCAAAGCAGAAATATTTTTGTCGCTCTATATATTGAATTTCTTTTGCCCATTTTTTGCCGTTGTCAGATTAGTTGATGGATCGATTCTCGGCGGGGCGGCAAAGGTTGCCCAAATATTGATGGAGATTGTGGAATGAAATTTCTTTTTTTCTGACGCGAGAAAAACGTCAAAATGTCACGTTAAATATTTACTTATCGGTGGCTAAAATCTTCTGTTCTTTCTCGATCTCTGCCTATGATAGATCTATTTTATAAGTGAGTTTTTAGTTTTTATGGATTATATTTTTTTTCATTCGACGTTAACTGGTAATTCATAATACCTTTTTACATTGTTATGTCACTTGGTTGGTGTTCACCACTTGTGATTAATACAATTTAAAAGAAATTTAATTATAAAATTTCATATAAATACATAGCCCATATTTGTAAAAGAACATTAATCAATTATGTGTGTGTGTGTTTTCATTATGATTGTTTGTTTTCATCATAAAATTTCCTTTTTTATGGTTACACTCCTATTGAAAGTTGGACTTCGTCGTCATTACTTCGTCCCCTGAAGCAGCTACTGTGACTAGTGGACCGAAGAATATTTAGGATTTGTCTCATTGTCGTCCAGTACGCGGTTGTTTTTCTTCTTTCTCTGTTTTCGCTGCCAATCATGATTTTAAACCTTACTTCCCTATCCCCTTTTTTCCGTGTCACATCGGACGGATGGTCGACTCGAGAGGCTATCTTGCATCATAATATTCCTACAATACCATATGTCAAAGGCATCGATCGTTTTTCGATCTGTTGCGATTCTACGTAACGAAATATTAAACATTAAAATACATTTTATTTTTAGTCAGTGTTTCATAAATACCAAAAATATTTTCATTAATTACACGTTTGTGCTTCATATACTTTGATAATCGTTTTAAGTTACCTGAGTATAACCATCGTCTTTTGTATTCTCTTCAAATTATCAACGTTTCAGATGAATAATAAAATTACCCAGTCGGCTTCCTGCGTATTCCTTGTATCATAATATCATTTACTACATGACCGACTCTGCCTATGTTCTCAGATTGCAAATAATATTTTACATAATACCTGAGTAAACCGATGGCGTATTATGATCCCTACCCTTTAGACTTAAAATCATAAAATTCACCAGATAATAACATGTATGGGGGGATAAAATATAATGCTAAATAATTTATTCATAACGTTCATTATGATGGCCGCTATTTACGAGGTATATTTACATGAGAAAGGTATAAACACACAGTTTTAATTTTAATATTTATGGTTTCATTACGCTTTAATATTTTTCGAAGGTTTTTATTAAAAACATTAATCAGCGTTGAATTTTAGATAATTGAAAAACTTTTTAAACGCTTCAGACAAGATAAGGAGTTGGTTACTGTAAATTATTAATTATATTTGTAAGTAGACTCCTGCGGTACCTTTTTTTATTTATCAGACATAAAATATAGACTTTAAAAACGCCGAGTGGTTTAAAAAAAACTTACAATTTGTATTTCGGAGTATTTCACAATACTGAAGCGTTTCATTATGGAAACAGTTTGGGATATACGACGTATTATTTAATAATAATATGTTTTATATGTACAGTTTGTAAGTTGGTGGTTGGTTGGTGGTAACAATTTTTTTTTAAATACCTACGGTAATTTTATTGTAAAAAATAATTTTAATGACATTATTGTATGCTTCAATAGGTCACTTTAAATTTAACTCATTTAAAAATATATATGTATCTATTGCAACAATATCATTAAATACACTCATATAATATTTTTAATGTATTTAGTGGTATTCTGAAATTCGTAAGTAGGTATGTATTTATGCTTAGATTATTGTTTTAAATTACACAGTTACAGGTTTACTGGTAAGCAATACGAAGTGAATCTTGGCCGCCTCACGAAAAGGATTCGGAAGAAGTGGATGATAGCCACTTCTTCAATCTATTAGGTCCATGCTCTGGGTTCAAAAACTCATTGACAATAATATGTGATTTTTTCCTTACCTGAGATTAGAACCCACGACTTACTAACCGGGCACGTTACCGCTCGGCCACCATATATAATATATATTAACGTATACGTTAACTATTCTTTATTATCTATAGAACTATCAACAATGGTGTAACCATCATGTCATGATTTTATGGTAACTAAATATTTATTTAACTTACACGTGGCAACCACTGGCAAACCTAGTTTTCTATAATGTGTGTCATTCTTGTTTATTGATTTAACAAATTATTATTCGTCATAAAACCATAAACCTAATCTTTGAATATCAAAATGCTTACGTGGAAATTGAAGGTGCTAAGCAGAAATCTGTGGGATATTTTAATGAAATAGAGGTTAGAGTTGTGTAGAATATCATAATCAACATCCAAAAAGTGTATCTACAATAGATATTCCTTGACGAACTTATATAATTATTATTTCAGATTGTTCTCTTGTCAAGCTACAAATTCTCTTTTAGCTTTATCACTCTCCTTTTCGATATATAATGAAAGTGCTAAAACCTTATAAAAATCGTTGCAGATACAGTATAAACGAGTCATTTACCCCGAATTTATTTTTCACTCGAGCGTAGCATTTCTTCAGTACTACCATTTACGTAAATTTAACATTCTGTCTAACCCATTCTTTTTTGCTATTGATCTAAGACGATTTCTCTTCCACCATAGCGACAAGATGAAAAACGGCCTCAACAAAAAAACCGATCGAACTAAAAAAAATCTCCTTTGTACGCTAGAAGCGCGATTAATAAAAATCATGTTGTGTTTCCCGCGCGATGTTTTTATTCGCGGGGACTTTTCCGATAAGGCCGTGATTTTTCCGAAGCGTCAAGCCGCGTTACGTCGTGGCGCTATCTCGAGACGCCGACGCCTGACGCCTCTCCGCCTAATGGAAAACTAAGACGTCTGATTTTCTTCCACCTCCAGTTACATTCTCCAGCTGGATGTTTATTATCGACTCGAGCTGTGCGGCGCCATCTTTGGCAGATCTTGAAACTGTTTTGACTTCAACGTCATTCTTCAATCTTACAATAAGTATTACAGTATAATGAACCAATTTTGCTGGCGATATCATGAACCATATTTACTATGGCGACGTATTTTATACAATTACATTTATATCAATATGAAGACTTGTGTACTTCGATTCATTGTAGCCTGACCTTATACACATCTTGGCATTAATGCTTAATGTAACCTAACATCTTATGATTTTTATTTTGAAAAGGACTATGTAGGTACCTATATTACTCAGCTTTTTTCGAACTGTAAAAAATGGAAAAGCTAACGACTGACATGACTTGTTGCATCAAGTGATTTTTCTAATTGTAAAACTAACAGCGTAACATTAACTTCAAATAATGTCATACAAGACATAGTAATGCGTAATTAAAAGTCAGTGTGATATAATATGATAAGCCTGCAGTTTATTTTCATGTATGTTCTTATAGTGTTCATCGAATAACGTTGTCAATATCAACTTATCAAATAATTATGCCTTCGCTGGACTGAAAAATTTCACTATTTTTGAAATTATTCAGTGATCTGTTTCTAAGATACTAATAACATTTAATTCCGATTGACCATTCGATACATAATAATAGTATGTATTTATTTTGTGTTGTACCTGCATTTTTTACATACTATGTTAATAACAACGTATGCCATGTATTTGCTCTAATGTTATTAACTGACAATTCTTAGTGTTTAATCATTATTTTCCTAAGATATAATATGTCTCCAGTGATACCTGCATTTCACACTGTAGCTTCCTTGATCTGTTCGTACCGCCATGTAGGCGATCATCCTCTTCTGTGTCTACCCAAGATATTTAAGCGGACGATACCATTCCCATTCCAAATTATTATTTTCCCCTTTGCCTGTCCGCCCAAGGAACTGGAGAACTATCTAGGGCAGGGTTGGCGAACCTTTTTACGAACGCGTGCCAAAATTTCCCAAATAAAAATTTTCGACGATCTGACGTGCCAAGCAGTTTTTCATGGCGAAAAAAGTTTTTAAAAGTTTTCTAAAAAAATAGTTTTTAAGAATTCTATTAAAAAAGTTTGAAAATTAAAATGATGATTTCTTTCACCGTATTTCTAGCCGAAGGCATATCTTTTATTCTTTGAATATTTTCGTCTTGTTTTCAAAATTCTCGTTTACGTTTGCGTATCGATTGGTAAACATAATATGAAAAACCGAAGAAATAAGTAAGTATATATTTATTTGCAAAACTTTTTTATAAACAAAACATTTTTAAAATAGGTATAATATATAAAATAGTAATTTCTTTTCTTTTCAAAATGAAATATTCGCGTGCCATGCAAAATCATCTCGCGTGCCATAGGTTCGCCGTCCCTGATCTAGGGATATATTTTAGAACGGAAATTTTTATTCTCTTTGAGCAAGTATATATTATATTATGTAAAATAAGATGACACAACAGCAGTACTTACATTTAAAACTGTGGGGAAAGTGTTCAATTCTAAGTTATATTAAATTTCAACGTTGATTTTTCAATATGTGTTTGGATGCAGTGTATGGATTCTAATTTGTATAACGAATGGCTACAATTGTAAGTATGTAGGTATGCGGCGTCCACCGCATTTCCAGATTCATAATACCTATGTACCACATAATTCATTTAATAACGGTCCTCGATCAGTTAATTCATTTGTCCAATTATGTATTTTTTTTATATACATAATAGCAACAATAAAATCATGCCAGAGTAAAATAACAATATATATATGTATAATATTATGTCGGTCACCTTTAATGAATTAAATTGGCATGGCGTACTTGTTGAAGGTAGATACTATGTAGGTGTGTATGTGTTGTGATTGTGAATGCAGCAAAGCCTCTTTCGCGTTAAACTTTTCGCTGTTGTGGACATTTGAAAGGTGGAGGCTTAATTTTAACGACGGCGGCCATCTAAAACACTGCCCTCTCTAATACCCCCACTTGAATTCCATTCGTATGTTTTAAAACTATTTACTTAGATAAGCCAACCAAATTTAATAGTTACCCGCTATCTAAAAGAAACAAAATATTAAGTATATTTATTTAGTATTACACCATAATTAACTATAAATAATTCAAATAAAATTCAAAATATTGTATTATAAATCCACATCACTAAATAAACATATAGATCAGTTTCTTCCACTCATATTTATCGATTACTTATGAAGTAGGTAGGTACATATCAAAGTTCACCTGTCAGGTCTTTCTCTATTTTGTATTTGTATTAAATACAATTGTATACATATTATGACGCCTTTCGATTAAAATATGGGTCAAGAAGGAAAGTTATAATATCGTTAAATTAAATGTTAAATCTTTATTTACGGTGTCTTGGTTTGAACCATAAATCAGGAAGAAAGGCGTGCGATCGATACATTCGATATACGGTGTTATATTATATTACATTGGTTAAGTAAGCAGACAGGAAAAAAATGCCCTAATATTAAAAGATAAATTCGAATTTATCAAATGAATTACCATACAAAATATGATTCAGATAGTAGTTCTTTGAATACGTAGTTTGAAGGTAGGTGTGATGACTTCTCGAGAAAAAACAAGATCGAAGTGAAAGAGGGAGGTTACCTAAACAATTACCAATAAAGTTAATAAAACTAGACTAACGATGGAATTCTGAGATCCTTGGTGGATGTAATGAGTCATTTATTTGATTTGATAATTTCCTTGTATTTATTTATAAAATCTTGACGGTATTTCGACAACCTAGTAACAGCCCTGTTTCGAACTAAACTAAACGATTATCATCTGTGTACCTATGCCTACCGTTCGACGCATATTATTTAGCTCGCATTTTTCTTTTCCCTGCCGTTTTTCAAACATGGGTCGGGCTGATTGATAAATGGACTGCGCGTCTCCACGACCTCTGCTTACAAAAGAAAGGTTTTCTTCGAGTGAAGTAATATAACTTACGAATCCTACATACATTCAATTATTCACGTTGAGCATTGATAAACATGATATGTACCTACATTTATTTAGGCTAGTCTTTCGTCCTCTACGTTTTGTATATACCTACATCTACAAGAGACCATTGGATTATTTAAATATTCAACATTTAAATCAATTAGAACCACTTCTAACGAAGTGAAGATAACGAATAGGTACCAAACATTGGCACGTTTATCTAAAACTATATACGGATTTTTAATTGTGGTTTCGTACCGTACAGCAGTAGCGAAGAGTGGAGGTAGGCTGTTAAGATCCGCCATAAATAGTGTACATTAAACTTTGTTAGTCATACGTATTTGTTTTTATTGAACTAAGACTACAATTTAGAGATTATGTTGGTTAGTTTTTAAAAATCAATTAAACCCTGCCAAACCAAACCATAATAGTTTTGGTATATTTTGGGCGACACGACAAAATTGTCACTTCTTTTTCATTCATTCTTATTTGTTTTCGTTGGATTAGGAATAAGTACATATTACGAGATATTTGTACACATATTGTTGGTTCATGTTCAGCTCTACCTAAACCAATTGAATTTTAAAAACTAAGCAAGACCATTTGTAAATTGTAGTATTATTTCAATGAAAACAAATGCGTGTTACTGACAAAGTTTAGTGTGCACTATTTATGGCGGATCTTAACAGCCCACCTCCACCCTTCGCCACTGCCGTACAGGCGTACTATTTATATATTTGTGACAATGTAAATAATATAGTTTTAACAAAGATTCTGTGAATATTACACAATTAATTTGATTCTACAAATTAGTTTATTTATGGGGTATATTTATATATGGGGTATATGGGTTATAGTATATTTAGGGGTTATTCCAAATTATTAATTCAATGAAGATTTGTACATACTTAAATCTTGTTTACTATTCATAATTCAGTCTTGAATAAAAAAAACTTGACAACCTTTCAGCCAGCCAGTCTTCTCTTCTCTGAGAGTATATGTCTCTGAAATATTTGATGCATGTTTAAATCTTGCGACTGTCAAAAATCATATTTTATCTTTTAATGTATGCTTGATGCAAACGAGTCCTCAATGGGTTGAACTATAATAAGCTAACAACCATTCATCGATTAAAAAAGACTATTAATTTAACCTCCGCTCTGTGGAGGCTCATAATATTGTTAACTGCAGTCTTATATGTGGGTAGTAAAAGCACTCAATCCATATAACACCTCTACATAAGTATCTCGTTAATTACCTAACCATTTTCTCAGAGCTTGGTACACAGGCATGGGAATAAATGATACAGTGAGAGCGTAACCTTATTGCGAAGCCGGATATGGCGGAGGAAAAAGTGCGTCGAAAATTGAGATAAAATAGCCTCATGGTCTATTAATAGTGTTTCCCTGTTTTTTTCCAGCAAATGACGGAAATGCGAGGTGATGTGAAGTCACAGTCACGCGACGACCGCTCGACTCCCAAAACTTCGCCAAATAAAAACAAACAGTTGTTTATATTCGGGCAGAAGTAATTTCGCTCTTAGAATAGTTTTGATGTTTGGTCTTTAAGAGCATACATAAGTGAAACGGCAAATAATTTTCAACAATATGAGGGACGAAATTTCGCACTCGTCGCCAATCGGCGAGCGGCAGTCGAGGTGTGAGCACGTAAATTTGTTTTGTGTTAGCGTCGGAGTAATATATTCTTATATCGTGTAAAGATGACTAAAAAACGTTATGCATATACTCGAAAAAGAAAACATGTCAATGAATACATTATTATTATTATTACTAATATAACAATAATCATAACACTAAATGGACGCATTGTATGAGAAATTATGTTTCGTTCGGCACGCGTCATTTGCACAATCCGCGCGTCGCATAGTTACGATCTTTTTAGACCATGCCCCTCAGGTGAGGTATTATAGACTTAAGCAGTCGTTAAGTTTTAGTTAATATGGAAAATTGAACGATTTTCTAATAGGTCGTGGACCGCATAGGGTACATGTGTCACTATAATAAACATTAAAGTTTTAAATTGAATATGTACATTATAATACACCAGTCACTCTTCGGTCTCCATTACGTAGGTACCAACATATTTAGAAGATGAAATCATGAGATCGCTGACACTGCATGCTGATGGTTATGTTCGATTTAGTATCGTGGCCGGAATGGTGACTCTTACCTATACCTATTACTTACTCTATATTATCGCACCGTGATTGTAAAACCAAGGCAGCTGCAAAAAGACATATTTTGGATATATTACGGTTTGAAGTCTTCGTTTTGTTAGGAGAAATAGAGTTTCTAAAAAAAAACCATAATATTTGGTTAATATCTACAGTATATTGCATGTGCTTTCAGTTACTTCACTTTTACATTATCAAGTTCACGACTTTTGCAGTTGTTTTGCATTTAATTTCGAAATCGAAAAATTTGCAGATGCCTTGGTTTTACACTCACGGTACGTTATATTCACGAAAACTTTTACAGATTTTTTTGTATCCCATAACCTAAATAGATGATGTTAATTTAGAGTCCTAAAATTTAGTACGTGATTCCTAATTTGCTTCGTTCTACAGTCAATTGTTATTTAGAAATTGTTTTAAGTCTTATACTACTAAACAATGACCAAATGAAGAACGTTATGTCAGAAAGTGCTGGGGACATATTATCACGATTATCACGGGAAGAATTTTGCTTGAAATAATCACGATCGTTAAAAACCCGGAACACGATAAAGTGTGACAATCAACAACCAATATTCGTGTCAATGGTTATTCTATTACACAATAAGTTTACTTAACCGGGCATACTAATAAACTAACCTTAACTGTGCACAAGTTAACTATAAATAAAATTAACCAACGAATCCACCTTTTTATTAAATATTTGTACCGGTTTCGTCTGCCTTAGAGGGCCATTTTCAACTGACAAAACCGGTACAATTATTTAATAAAAAATGGATTCAGTACAAAAAATGCGTTCCACCATAAATTGACAGTTAACACAATTAATGAAATTAACCATGATTTTTTCTAACCATATGAGCCATCCAAATGTCAACAAATCATTTTTTTTTTGCTATTTTGCAATAGACAAACAAATATATAATACTGAAATGTCATTTTGATTTCCATAGTATCGCACGTACCTATATATTAATAATTTAGTTGCTAGGAACATCCCCTTACCAACCAATAATAGTGGATTGGATTACGGATTTCTTCCGAAATAACTTTTCATACAAAACAGAATTAACTGAAAATAAATTCAATTCTACTTCAAGATGGCTACAAGTATTAAAAGAATGCATTGGCACCGTGTTCTGATATATTCTAAAAGTTTCAAATGTCTAGCTAGTCGGGAAGTTAGTTAAAAATCGATTGCAAGATTTCTACTGGATAAACAACCACCGGACAAACAAGATTACGAGCTAAGAAAAACGTGGTAAAAATCACGACTAATCGTCTTTTAGGTTGCAATATTTTAGAAAAAAACTCTATACTCAGGTGTATATTTAAACTTTTTTTAGATCTCGTTTGCATTTTAAATAAGAAATGTAGCGTTCCTGGAATTTTTTATGTCCGTCTTAAAAACGGAATGTGCTTAGAAATGTCGTAAAAAGACGTCTACTCTCTCTTCTGTATTTTATCAATAAAATTATCGGGGCATAAAATTTGCAGTAATTACTTTTTAATCAAACCGATGTCGTCAAAACTGAAATTGAACGAACTTTTGCTTGAGACTTCCATTAATAAAATATTTGTTAATAAAGCATTTATAACATAGTATATATTATTATAATCATTATTGTATATACATGTTGCACTTTGTATTGCTAGGTAGATGTACTTCCTACTTAATGTAATGTTTCAATATACAAAACTATCTAATTGTAGCAAAGCTGACTTCATTACCTACTATTATATTATTATCATTATACAAGTATATGTAGGTATATAATGGATATCCTAATAAGTAACTTTTCAATGTCGATCATTACACCGTTATTTTAGTTGTTAATAAATCAATGGTTTTATATTATATGGATACCCATATCTGTGTCAAATTTAGTAGCGTAACTATGCGTAGGCTTATTTGACTGAGCGAGCACATCGTTCTGAGGTCTTTAAGGGCAAAGAATGTAAAAACTTTCAACCACCCGTATGAGTAAAAGTTACCCAACATGTTTTCATAGTGGGCAGTTAAATATAGACTTTTATCGAAAGTTGGGTAAACTTTTATATTGGCCCACTGTAAGTTTGGCAGCTGATTGAATTTTCATGAAGCCAATTCTCTTATCAGATAATCATGGGTTCTGAGCTTTAGGCATATGATTATTTCTGCAGAAAATTGAAGGAAAATATGGTTTTGTAATGATATCCCATGAAGAAATGCTGATATTTAATAATATAAAAGCATACTATATTCGTCTATGTACAAGCCGGGTCTTGCTGCCGTCATACGTGTGCACTAAATTTGTGAATATTGAATGGCCATTTCCACTGCAAGCAATTAAGCAATTCTCTTCAGTATGTCAACAACTTTTGTTTGGCTTCGAAACCACTCATTGTTTTATTATCCTCCAAAGTAATGTCTGATATGTTCATGTAATCGAATATATGAAATAATGGTAATACGTCGTTTATATCAGAAACAGGGTAGGTATATAATATATAGGTATCTTTTGGTTTAGGTCCTATTGTCAGCCACTCGTCAAGCGATGCTGCTGCTCTGAGAAACGGTCCAATACTGCAGCTGAATTATTATTGGAGATTATCAAGCCATGGAGTCTTTCTTCTACCGGCAATCCGTCGTCTTCTTATTCTTCCTTGAATGATCAGTTGCAGCGATGTAGCTATCGACTAATAAATCAACCTGTAGAATTTAATATAATGTATATAATCATCTTATTGATGAAGTTTACTGCACAGATTTAAGAAATAATCATTCTTCTTACTGAAATTACATACATTTGAAACGCCTTATACCTAATTATTGTAAATTCTAGAATTTCGAAAGGGGTTTCGGAGGTATTTAAAAAATATTTACTTTCAATATAAAAAGAATCTAGCATTCTTAAATCGTGTACCTGTGCATCAGATATATTCATTATTGGATAAAAAATAATAATCTTACTGTTTGCACAATTTTAACGTATGTATATTAAAATACAGTACTTAAATATAATGTACTTAGTGTTATATTCTCTTTTACTGCAACATAATGTTTGGAAGAAAAATCTCTGTCCATATTCATAGTAGGTATGTAGACATTCTCGTCTAAAATAAATTTTGCTGGGACAATATGAAATCAGCATGTTGGCGAGATTTAATGCCACCGATGTCACTCAGTTTAGAGGCATGACATCCATGTATAATGTATTTTTCATGATCCTCTTTATTGAAACACATGTTGGCCCGTTCGCTGGTATTGCGGCGCGTGCAGACGGTGTTTTTCCACCAACACGCGCGCGCAAGTCATCCTTTGATCCCGCGGAGGCAGATTTTCCGTTCTTATGGTTTGTGTAGATGGCATCGCTAGTGATCCCTCTTTATGCAGCGCGTACACAACATTTCAAAGGCGTAGACGTAAACTGAGGCCATTTCTATGCCACACGGTGTCACGCGAAGACAAATAAATAAACGGACACTATTTTCATAAACTTACAAAACAAAAACTAGAATACTACTTAACTTATCAATTAATATTCTTCTTCACCCGTGTGTCCCTCTGTTTATGATTTTGACTCTTTTTTCTCCTAAAATCTTTCTAACAATCTCTGTAGTCACGACCATATTTATGAAGGTAATGGATCTGGCTTCTCATTGGAGAGCTCCGGGTTCAATTCTCCATGATGTTACAATACATATTTGTGATGTTATTAAACCTGTGTGTCTCTGTGATTGTTCCACTACTACGTTTCACTGATGTCATGACTTGTTATAGTGCTCACAATATATTGAACGACCCGTAGCGTCCTTCCCTTGGCTGGATCATCGTGTAGGCAACCTTCCTCTTCCCTGTCGACCCTCGATATTTCTCTTGAAGATGAGCCTGTTCAAATTAATATAATCTGAGAAAGCGACAGGTGTAAGTTAAGTTGAAGGGGTTTGATTTTTTTGTGAAAATCTTGAGACTTGGATCATACTTACATCAATATTTAAAATTTTAAAACATAATAGTGAATTACTTACACAATATTATCCTAAATGACTTTCGTAGAAAGGTTATCCATAATGTATCGAAGTAAGTATATGGTCAATTTAATATCACCTTGCTGCACCATAAAACAATGGCGCAGGTGAAATGAAGATTTCTATGTTTTTATTAAAATAATAAAGTTAATTTCGCCAACGTATTAATAAATTCTAATGGATTTAAGTTTTGTACTATTCCATTTGAATCGTTTTTTGCGACCTGGGTTTCGCCTTTAGGCATCTTCAGGCACTGTGTACGATGTACACTGTGTATTGTACACAGTGCCTGAAGATGCCGAAAGGCGAAACTCGGGTCGCAAAAAACGACTCAAATGGAATAGGTAGTACAATCCATTAGAATTTAAATTCAAATTCGATCAAGTAAGTACCATCGGTCGATAGTATTAATATTAATAGTATTAATAAATTTCAATGAACAACTTGGTACATACAATTTTATTCGCGTAGAAAAAATAACGATTCAATCAATTATTGATCACAGCTGATGTTTCAGATATTTAACAATTAGAACTGTTTATTTATATTTATACCTGAAATATGTAAAAATATACTAGTTTAACCTACAATACTTAACACTAACTTGAATTACTATAATTACCTCTTGGTATTGCTGTTCTGTATGTGACGAAAATGTCAATGTAACGAAACCTTGCGACCTCATTTATTTTATTTAGGACTTACGTTTTGTTTTTAAATGTAATATTCACACTCAATTTATTGTCACTTACATTTAGCCAAGTACGCACTCGAGAATAAAACGTAAAATGTATTGAAACATATTAAAGTCTGGGCTCCTACGTCTCTGTTTAAATATGTAATAAGCTTTAGATGTCCGCCGAAGGTTTTTTGCGTGTCAGTATAAAATCCTTTAATCGCCTTCAAGTTTCTCACGCAAGAGTAAGAAGGACGCTTACCGCTCTCTCTCTTTCTCTCCCTTGTATACCCACTATTATTCATTTTCAATGCTGGTTTCCAAACGTTATGCAGCATTTACGGCACTGTTTGTATATAGAGGCTTTTAATTATAATTCACGATGAAAGCTTCTGTTTTGAACTCTGATTGAAGCTTTTAGAAGTTTATAATGCTTTTATGAACAAGACGTATTTTGATTAAAGTAGAGGTCATTAATATCTAAATCAGATGAATGATGTGAAGTTAAGTTGTATTCTTATTTTATTCGTTGCGTACCAGCTCCTGTGGTAAGTGATCAGTTCTGCAATCGTCACGTTATTTTATTCTAATATTCTTATTGTTGCAATAATATTTTCACAGTTACGAATACCATAAGAGACATCCTCTTTTATTAATTTTTAAGCCGCCATTCTTGGTTGTGTAGCTGTACAATTTCATTAGGCCCGTTTCAGATGGGACACCGGTGTCGCGCTCGTATATAATATAGGAGGCCTTTGTATTCGAATAAAGGGGCCTTCGTATTATGTTTATGAACGCTCCAGAGCTAATGAGTCAACGCGTGTCCGGTACACTTTTTCGTCGGCCGCTACATTCTCAAGCCGCCGATACACTTGTTTTTATTACTGCAGCCAGTTTTTTTATCATAATTTATAACGCGAAATTATGCGTTGACTCATTAGCTCTGGGGCGTTCATAAACATAATACAAAGGCCTCGTATATTATATACGAGCACGACGCCGGTGTGTCGTCTGAAACGGGCCTTAGTTTAGGTACAAGTTCGAAAATACTACATTGTTTGTTTTCTGTAATTTGGTATGCTTGGAAGTTGATTATTAGGACTATATCATTATAGACTATTTATAGAATACTATATAGCCCGATTCTTACGTATATTCGTATATATGTAGAGCTGAATCCAGGATGCTCAGTAATAAGAATGAACGCGTGTTACTGGTCTTTCCGAGTGCATATGTCTCAATACAGCGCGTTAGCTGAATGCAGAACTATATGTAATGGTATTGATATAAAACATGTATATGTATGTATGTATGTATATATATATATATATATATATATATATATTAGGTGGGTTTATTTGTAGTTTTGTTATATTAAAAAAAAAGGTAAGTATCATGTAAGAACGTTATTGAATATTAATTGTTTAACTAATAATTTTTTAAAGACCGATATCATAGATATATCTCATTAGTTAACTCCATTAATTCACAATACGTTACCATTGTTCCTAGAATGGACGATTTTACAACTCTTGAGTGTAGTATTTTTATTGTTTTTCATTACTAGTGATCTATTATTAGGTTTTGACGATTTATACGTTTATCGAGTGTATTTTCAGTGATAAGGTAGGGATTTTTTTTTTACAAATTCTTCAACCATTGATTATTTGTTTGTTTATATTTTTTATTGTAATCCTTGACTTAATAGGTAGGTGATAAATTTTTTTACCTACTTTATTAAATTAATTTATTATATAAGTTAGAGTTAACTATATTCGTTGTCAGTGTGTATTTCCCTTTTGGTGAGTGCACATAGTGCCTGAAAATTCCTAAAGGTGAAACCCGGGTCACAAAAAACGAAGTGGAATAGTACAAAACTTAAATCCAGTAGAATTTAAATTCAAATTCCATCAAGTAGGTACCTACATTCGGTCGAATAAAGATTTCTTTATATCGCTTTTTGATGATTCATACTTATATGAAACAAGAGTATAGGGCATAGGCACTAGAGAAAATAGTTTGTAATAGCGAATATGCATGCGTTGCTGAAAATTCATCTCCTTTATATAGGCGAGTAGTATATCTCTTTGAAATTTCGATTGATGTTAGCACAACTTTAGATTAATTGCAATTCTTTTGACCCGGTCGCCTGGAGCGTAGAATCTAGATATTTGTAAACATGCTGAAATATGTCCCGTCCGTGATATTCGGAAACAACGGTTCTCTACTGCACATTTAAACCCTCGGCCTATCTCTGAAATCTGCATCTAAATCTTGTCCAGCGTTGATGTGAGCTTTTGTTCGAAACCGAAGGGTTATTTTGTATTTAGTGACCTTAGAAAGCACGCAAACTTTGTTATTTATAAATACCTAACATTATTTAATTCGTTATAGGTTCGGTTAGCATCAAAATTAATACATCTGTAAATATATATATATCACAGTGGCGAAGGGTGGAGGTAGGCTGTTAAGATCTGCCATAAATAGTGCACACTAAACTTTGTCTGTCATACGTGTTTGTTTTCATTGAAATAAGACTACAATTTACAGATGGTGTTGGTTAGTTTTTAAAATTCAATTAAACCCTGTGAAAACCAAACCATAATAAATAATAGTCAAAAAATATTCGTCTATCTATAAAATATCTAAAATTATGCAATTAATTCATATATTACTTTGGATATTTTATAGATAGAATAATATGTTTTTTATCTATTATAGCTTGGTTTAGGCATGGTTTAATGAATTTTAAAAAAATGAACCAACAATATGTGTAATAATATGTATTCTTAATCCAACGAAAACAAATAAGTATGAATGAAAAAGTTTGCACAATTTTGTCGTATCGCCCAAAGTATACCAAAACTATTATGGTTTGGTTTAGGTAAGGTTTAATTGATTTTTAAAAACTAACCAACACCATTTGTAAATTGTAGTCTTAGTTAAATAAAAACAAATACCTTTGACTAACTAAGTTTAATATGCACTATTTATGGCGGATCTTAACAGCCCACCTCCACCCTTCGCTACTGATATATCCTCCTTGTCTACTTCCTCTAATTGTATCATATACAGTGAACATTAATGTCTTTAGGGCTACCTACTTTAATGGTTTTAACTGTCAATTCTGCCAATATATTAAACACGATGTATTTGTGTGTGAAATGACAAAAGAGAAAAGTCTTAAGTCATTACTTTACAGGAGAACCGAAGAAGAAGAGACTGAGTTTGGACATTTTTGTATATGCACTCATACAATTGTTAAAATTACAAATTTATCAGTGTTGATTCGACCTATCCCCTTAGCAGCATTTCCTATTATGGTTAATTTGTGGTAATACTTAATTAAAATTTATCTCCCTTTTCTTTCACACAGGATTCTTTCTTTATCTTCGTAATTGAATATAGATGATGACCAATTTTTTCCAGTTAGAGAAAAATAGTTTAATAATAAAAATACACAGTAAGTAGGTACATAAATAATTATTATAGATATAACAATGTGTTTTATTAGCCGTATTACCGTAGGTAGAGGTTGTGATTGAGAAATCGGAATTCTAGAGAAATAATCAGAAAACGCCAATATCAAATGCCAAATCTCGAGAAAGTAGAGAAATCACAATCACAATAAACGGAAATCAGTACCTGTCGTTATTGCCATATTAAGTAGGTCCTACCTATTTAATGTTTACCTACATGTTTATTATAAAGTAGAGATACTTTATTTTGCTGTCTATATCAAAAGCTTATAACATATAACAATGTCCTTATAATTTATTGTTGCTTTTAAACAATTTTCTGTAAAAAAAACAAGTTAGTGTAATTATTAGGTTGGGTGAAAAATTTCACAGTCAATTACATACAGCTCGGGCGGCGAGAGCTATCGTTTGGTCTACTAAAAAAATACGCTTTGCTAATTTTTTCGTTTATGCTTTTCACATTCCGTGAAATCAACTTGCTGTAAAATCAACGCGAGCTTTGCAAAGCTCAAAAGAATTTGTCTCAGTACTTTATCATCGAATTCACTTTATTATTTTGTATGGAGGCTAATTTATCAGAAAAACCTTCAACTAGCAAACATAATCAAAGCTTCAAGATTTTTCGATTTTGTTTTTAAAGCGACATTTTTATTAGATTTATTTTCTCTTTAATCTACTTTTTTATCAAAACAGAATGATTGTATTGTTAGATAAGTATTTTTTTATATTCCATAAATATTAATTAAAACAAACGACAATGTGTATTGTTCTACATAATTTAATGACTGATGAGTATACAATAAAGATAAACAAGTATTCATGATTAATACAATATTCTAGAATTAACTTTTACAACAATTCAATTCGAATTTGCATTTGAATTTGAATTTCTAAAATTGCTTTCGATTTTTGACAGATGTGAGCGATAACAGTGGCAAGCTTGCTGCAAATTTAATCATACAGAGAAGGTTTTCTTCATCATATAATATGGTAACACCAGTAAAGTGGTGGTATTAAATAATTTATTTTCGAAAGGATTTTTTTTCAAGGATATGAAGTTGATTGATTTCGTTCATCATACATTCAATTGAATTTCATTTCATTTTTCATGGAATTAAGGGAAATTGGAAATGGGTTCAAGTGCCTTTAATAGAATTGCTCTCCCGTAAGATTTTATTATTAGCGCACAATGGAGCGTTTTTCAAAACGGGGGTAGTTTATTTATCCATTATGTATTATAATATTCGTTTATTTATTACGTTGAATATATTTTAAGGGCAACATGAGTGATTATATATTACTTATTCAGTTCCCGGCTGCTTTAAAAAATGTAAGATTGTAAGGGAGAGTTTTCCGTAGCATATTTGATTTATTGCCTGTATCGCCTTCGCACAAAACGTGCCCTGCCCTCATAAACTCGAAACACATTCATAATATTCAAATCTAGCCTCCAAAACGCCGAGCATATGTTTATCAATCCGCTTCACTATATTTTTCCTACATTACACTCCAACGAAGTAAATATGCACACTGTTTTCTTCTTACATATCGACTGTGTTTAGGAAAAAGGGCGTAACCCTCGATTTTTCGAAAAGTGCTTTTATTAGATATTAACAATGTATACAACTAAATACACGTTCTGTAAAAAGGAAGTAAGCTGCAAATGCCGATTTATTATCTAAATTCAGATTTAAATTGAGCTTTAATTAAGTTTTAATTTAAAGAAAAAAGCATTTACCCTCAATTTTAATGATTTTCAGTAATAACTTCTTTAATTATTAGTAGATCAAAAAGATATTACACCAAATCATCAATCATCATACACCCAATATCTGTGCCTATTTTTTTTATTAATATTAAACCAAAATCATTCAAAAAACGTTTTTTGCCTTTCCTGTAAAATTTGTTCTCTGTGGGTTACGCCCTTTTTCCTAAACACAGTCGATATAAAAGAGACGTTGGAGCATAAATGATTTGTGATTACCTTTCATAACAGAAACCAATAATATATGTTTTATTATATTATATATCGTTTTCATCAATGGTCTCTAGAGAGCAGCGATAGTTTTCTCGTTAAATCTGTGCTACTGTATATCAGAGGCTCCCAACTGGTGTACCGCGAATCTGCATATGGGTTTTAAGAATCATCGAATCTAAGACTATCATCGGTCACTGTCAAGAATTCAAAATGGTCGTCTATAAAATGAACTGAGCAGGAATTTCGAGTAGCTCTTACAATCATCGGCCAAGACACAACAAATGTGTTCTCTTATGGTGAAATCTCTAAGAAAAGTTGTTATCGAACCAAAAGTAATGGGAAAAATATTAAAAAAAAATTAAGTTCAGTATTTCAAAAATACATGTCTGTACATTTAGATAGGTTGCTAATAATGAATGACGCAAGTTTTATGATCAAAATTATTACGTTCAAAGGTTACGTAAACCTGTTCACTACAACATCAAGAATCCAAAATTGGGATTAATTATATCGTTAAGTAGGTACTTATATATTTTTTTCAATTTTAAGAAACATCGATTTACACGTTACATAGCTCACAATTAAAATCGGAACAACTCGGTTTGTATGTAGGTAATATCTTCCTAAAATACATTCCTGAAATACTAGAAATTATTTTTCATTAATATTTAAGAAAGTTATTTAAATTTAAATCTTGTTGAAAAAATGTTCAACGTGGCAATTCTTCTATAATTTAGGTACACCTGGAATTGCCGGACTAATAGTATATAATATATACCAAGATAATAATATAAAGCAGCGCTCGGCAACCTATGCAACGCTTGCCACTGAGTGGCACGCGAAAGGAATTTTGGTGGCACGCCTCGAAAATGACGATTTATTAAAATTTTCGGAACTTTTCGGTAATTTAAAGCTTTTTATACTTTCCAAATTTAAAAAAAGTTTGTGAACACTTTAAGTAATGGCTTTGTAATAACTGATATAATGGATTATATATCAACTTTGTAGAAGTATTTCATAAACATGTTTAAGGATTTACAAAAACCACCAATGTTTATATCACCAATGAAAATGGAAATATCACAAATCACCAATGTTTATATATTTTGCAAGATAGTTACAAAATTGATAAAGATATTTTGAATTTTTAAACATTGATTAGGTATATTGATTAAGAGTTAATCTAATTTAACAATTCTGAAATTTTGAAATTAAACTTCAAAACTGTCAGAGATGAAAATATGAAAAGCGAAGACAATTATTATCTTGACATGATAACCAAAACGTGGAATGATCTTCCAGACAGATTTAATTGTATGAAAAAAGTCGCATTCGCTCTTCTAAGTGTTTTCGATACAACGTACTACTGTGATTAAACATTCTCAATTATGAAATATATTATAAACCCGTATCGAAATCGTTTAACTGGACAAATTTCGAAAATGTGCATAAAATTAAAAACTTCGAACTATGAACCAAATATTGAGGTTTGCTTCCAAAATTCAACCTCAAGGGAGTCACTAATGTTTAAATATTGTAATTTTTATGTAGCATGTATTATTATAGTCAAATAAAATTGTCCTTCAAAAGATTTACTGGCTTTATTCCAGTTTCACGCTGAGTGTCAAGTACTTTGAATTACCTGTTTTGTGGCACGCTAATGCATTTGGGTTGCCGACCGCTGATATAAAGTATAGATAATACGCAAAAATGTTATTTAGGAGTTTGAAGAAAATGCTTGACACGTATCTAATTAATATTCTTCAGTCGGCCGCGAAAATTTTATGACGTGAATGGTATGCCGTGGCGCGAAAAGGTTGGGAAGCACAGCTATACTGTATCATCAATAAGCCAACTTGTAAGTTTCTCCCAAGATTCCCTGTGAAACCGAAGTAGCCTGCAGCGAAACTTGTGTCGAGCGGAGTCTGTTTCGCGGAGTTTGTCCGCCCTTGTGGGGTATTTATGACTAGAAATAGTTTTGCGTTACGCAAGCCGGCTTCTTCACACACGGCGCGGCGCAACTTCGCCTCGAATTTCCTTGATTTACCTACTCGTGGAATAAGCCAATCGCACTAATTTAGGCGCCGCGCCACGACCGGAAACAAAGCCAATTCAGGGTTTATGTGACACATTGTAGCGATGAAGGAATGACGCGTTACCTAAGTGAGTTTTGTTTTATAACCTTGCATTATGTAGCGGTTACAATATCCTTTTCACGATATTTTACTAAAAATACGAAGGTGAAATACCACATTGCTAATCGAATTGATTTTTCTACAAACATTGTTGCAAAATATATAATAGTTGTGGAAGAGACAATTAATTAAAAGATCATATAAATCACATTATGACATAGTCCAAAATGACATTATTATTTTTATAAGTATTACTATCTGTAAACATGTCGTCCTTTCTGTATCATGTGTAAGTAGAATATGCAAAGCGCAGTCCGATAGTTGTTAAGTGAATTTCTTATTTTAAAATTTTATACCGTTCACAAAAAAATATGAATTGTAATATACATTTAAATCGCGCGGAAATCTGAACAATGCTGAACAATGTTTTGAAGGAAAGCTAACAAAAGTTTTCGGCGGATTTTTTTAAGAAAAGGTGATGGGGGGTTCGCATGATTTTTGTATAGAGGCTCAATTTCGGTATTTCCACCCTGGAATCGTGGATCGTGGGTTCAAATCCGTGTTTGGAAAATTAACATGTAGTTTATTTAATGTATGTCTGGATCCAGAGCATTGACCTAACGGGTTGAACGAACGCGGTAATTCTCGTATAAAAATGTTAATAAATTTCCTCGGGAGGCGACTAAATTTCAAACCGGATTGTAGATCCACTGAAAAAATGTAAATAATTGTCGAACAAGAACTTCTTGTCCACGCGTTAAAATAGTGAGCTAACAAGCCCCTCCTTTGCAGTTAATTGCAGTTCCGTTTCAAATGAGGAATATTTTACGCTTCCGTGGTGTACGGATCTATAAATTTACGTAATATGATGCTTTTATAATACAAATGTATATAAAACGATATTTATATAAAGTAATATTAAAATTATTATTAGTAAACTTTTGGTTTATTGCGAAGAAGAAAAGGAGTCACATCTAAAAAGAGAGCCGATACATTGTTTAAACACGCGTTGCCGCCATGACAGGTACAGGTTCCTCACTGAGAAGTCTTTCATATGCGATTACAGCGACTTCCGGTTATCGACGAGATCTTGTCGGACAGTACCTAAATACTCTCAAGTACATATAAATGTAAAAAATAACGTAATGAGCCCTAGCCTCTGTGCATGGATCAGTCGCAATCTCTCGCAAGGATAAAGGATCTAGACTTATTTTATTGCATGTGTATAGAAAAACCACTAATTGTTCTTATATTATCATATAAATATATATCGGACCGCACCGATGTATGCATAAACAACCCTAGTTTTTTGGCATAATATTTTACTTGTCATAGACAATTATTGAACTCGATCGATGTTTGATAAATGGATTGTGAATCGAGCATTGATTTATGGAAGTCATTTCTCAGCGAGCCAATAATAGCAATATCGATAAATAATATATGCGTCAACGAAATAGACAGCGGGGGGAAGGCGGGCTGTGCATGCAACAATAACTAAATTCACACTTTACATATTTAGCGCGCGTAAATTTTCGCACTGAATTGTCGAAATCCGGCGGAATAATGATTAATGACCCGCGGAGATTTATCATCGCGCCATTAATCATTTTCGGCGTCGTTTTTCCGAGTGACGCGGCGGCGGACGAGGCGCGAAAATATTCCAACATGGCCGCCGCCGCAGTCAAGAGTTCGCGGGATGAAGAGACCGGATACGATCGGGACAATATGCCCGCCTTCGATTAATGATAATTGCAATTTTGGTATAGGCTTCGATCAAAAAGTTCGCCTGTCATTAATTCTTCGATATGATTAACACCTGCATATTGTATACATTTCATGAATGGTGTTAAGCGTGTATCCTTTCCAGTATATCCATCACCGCGTTAGCTAATTCGGTTATATTTTATGTCGATTTGGAGCCATTTTAAATTTTTATCTAATATGCACGGATTGTTGTGGACAGCTTCGTTATAAAGATGTATTCAACAGGATAACTACTGTCCGAAAAGAAGATCTAGGCGATAACCTGAAGTCGCTGTAGTCGAAGTGCAATTAACTAAATAGGAGGGGCTTTTTAGTTCACAATTTTAACACGTTGACAAGAAGATCTTGTTCGACAGTACTATCGAAGCGTTTCGCCGCTCCCGCATGATGTTATAATGGTACGATTCGACTATGAGAGCTTGAAGTACAATAAATTAACTTCTTCATGTCGGTGTTATTATCATGTATGACTCATCCACCCGTTGTACATGTCCCAGCTCCCAGTCATCTAAGGCGACCCAATTTGATGGATTGTAGGTACGATGTGTGGGTTATACATAGAGTAGGTACAGTATCAATAAATCCGAAAATCCCACGCACCCCACCCTGCTCAAATGAGCCCTGCACTTTGACCATGTTTTACGTCATGGACAAGATTTCCGAGCCATATATAACATCTTACCATCTTACTAGTGTTTTATCAATAGATTATAGAGACACTAATAATTCATTCACGGATACCAATATAATCGCTATTCCCAGAGATTGTGATTAAAACTAAAGATAAAGACAAACACACGATTTTATTTAAAATCGGACAGGATTTCTAAACTATGTTATCTCCATATAATAATCGGCTTCTTATGTCGTCTCCATGCGAGAGACGCGCCGGGATTCTTCCCATCTACGCCTTGGCCATAATCAATCGCCATGTTGGTCTTCTATTTCACATGTAAAAAATGACATTAAGATTGATAACTATTATTGATATGAAATTATAATATCCAATCATATTAGTACCTATTTAAGTTGTCTGCCTAGTTAATATAATATATTGCTGCTTTGATATAATTTGAAATTATAATTTATATTTGAAATGCAGTACTTATTCAAAGCTCGTTATATAACATTAACAGTTACAGCTGAAACTTTAGTTATAGCCCCGGTTCAAGTTACTAACTAACAGCTCTGGTTTTAGTTCCATGTAGCTCCAGCTTGCTGCAATTGCCGACAGAACCAACCTATTTAATAATAATTGTGTTTGCTCAACTAGATTTTATGAATATTTCCATATGATTATTGTTCAAGGATAAAATACACCAGAGATGATCGCTGAGCGCTGACTTGTAACTTTTTTTACCTCGATATGTTTTGTAACAGTATTCAATTACGACCTTATCGTTCAGATGAAATTTTGATTTCTTTTCGTAACGTGGCGTGGTTGCCCGTTCGATCCCATGGCTAGTCAAATATTTTTTTGGTAAAATAACCAAAATATACTATTTTGAAGTTGAAATGAAAATCATATGTATGACTGTCCTAGCACTTTTGTCGGTTTCCCATAGTTACTCCTTGCCTCTGCTGAAAGGTTTGTATTTTAATAGAATTTTTTGATAAAAGAAAATGATAGACTTGCTATAAAAGGTAGGCACTATTAGGTATATCAGGTAGTAGATTTTGTAAGTTTGTATAGTTTATCGAAATGGCCGAAGATAGAAGTCATGATCGTTTTATATTGTATATACCTATCCAGTGGCGAAGGGTGACTTTTCAAAAGAGGTAGGCTGTGGAGATTTGATAAAAAGAACACACTTGTCAGGTATACTTACGAGAAATAAGAAGATAATACGATATTACTACTAATGAATAGGTACACACTAAAAACAACTACATACTAATGACAACGACACACTAATTTAATGAATCTTCAAAAACTCACTGACGACATAAAATTAAGCGATCAGCTGTTTAAATTTCGTATGTATTCAAAACATTTATACACATCAAAAATTATTATATAAACGTTCTTTTTATTTTTAAAACAGTCTATATTTATTAATATTCGATTAAACACCATAGAAATTGTGTTTTTAAATTATCTTATTATTAATTATTTAGTTTTAGGCTCTGCGATCGGAGCTTACCTTAGTTCATATAATTCGATAGACTGGGCGGGGCTACGTGACGGAAAGGCCATATGAAAAAAATTGAGAATTATTTGAAACATAATCCGACCTTTATTTACGTCAAAATAGATGGCGCGCTGTGGTATATTTTCTAAAACTTTTGCAGATTGTTTTGTAATTATCTGTGCAATACATTCCTACCAAACGGCATCTCTCGTTGGCAAAATAAATTATTTTATAGAATATATTATAATCAAGTGATTATATAAATCAGTCAATATGCAATTAAAAAATATTTTTCTTAAGAAGGTAGGCTTCAAATAATCGCCTAGTATGGAGTCTTCGCCACTGTACCTGTCCCACCTTCAGTCGGGTCGATAGGCGTTATACGATAAGAAGATGAAGTCTTGAAGTCTCCTTCTCATTTATGTTCAACCTAGTAATAAATAATTTAAATAAAATTAAATAGTAGTTATTCCTGGGACACTTAGACGAACATCTAACATTTGATAACCATTTGCAAATCAAAAAGCACCAAGCTCAAGTCACGAACGCCAGACTAGGCCATACGATAGGTAGAAAAAGCAAGCCCGCCTTTAGAAGCAAACTTCTTTTCTCTACTGCGATTACCCGTTCCATTATGACATATATGTCTGGCGCTATGCTAATCCTACAAAACAATTTTAAACGCTTTAGACTATAAAAAACTAATCTCTTAGAATGATTACAGATGCCCCATGGTTTGTTCGTAATGCCACTCTTCATAGACTTGAACGTAGAAACCATCTACGACCACGCCTTGAAACTTTAGAATTCTATAGCTCCATGACAGCAGACTTCCAAAACCAGTCGATCAACCATCTTAAAAATTACGACCTGGCCATCCCCACCGAATTTTTGAGGCTATGACCAATTTTGCTCTTAAAGCCTCCGTAGTCTATATATGTTTTTATTTTATTTTTCCACAGTAAGAGACAACAGAGAGGCTATTTAGTTCCCTCTACGTCTGCATAGATATAAAAATAAAATATTTTGCAGTGCTGACTCCGTCAATTCGAAGGAGAAACCCCCATTTTCCGTTATATTTTTACTTTCTTTCCCTAGACCCACGACGAAGGGCCATGAGCTCTTTGTTAATAGGTATACAAACGCGAGTACTACAGATGACGAGGATAAAAGGCCGTTTGACTTTGGTGCCAGTACAATTTCGGAGCGCACTTCTCGTTATACCACGAAAAGGTCTAGATACGTGGCGGGTAGTGAAGAGAAAGCATGACGTCTATAAATACACATATTTTCTCTAATATAGTATCGGGTTTAAATACTTTTATGTGGTTAGGATATTTTAACAATATAAAGAATTGTTTTGACAGAAATTAATCTGCGCAGTGTTCACCTTGCGAAAACGTTCGGTTTGCTTATTTTCGATCATGAGTTTGAAACTTGGCAATATTAAGGGCTCGTCCAATATTATAAAGCCGTCAATATGTTGATCTTTTCGAAATTGTTTACCCCTTTATTATTAATGCCACGGGAAACATTATGCCTATCTATATTTTTGCTCGGAGTTATGTGTACCTAGAATTTTATATGGCTGCAATAAAAATAACTGAATATGTGATGAGGAAAGCTCTCGACGATGGTAAATTATATTTACCCGTTTACTTTTTCCGCCCATTTAGTTAGAAACTAGTTTGGTTTAAACTCAAGCATGAACTATGGATATTTTTAAATAACGTTCATGGTAAATATATACACGTTCATTTGTTTATATTGGTTTAAATTTATTTAGCTTTATCAAGTTATTTTACTGGCGATTCATTATATATAGTTAGTTATAATGTATATTTTAAACTTCTTTAAATATGATTCCTGGCGTTGATCACTAAACATCAGCTGAAACGAAATTTGAATTGAATAGAAATATTTTAATAATTTAAAATATCGACTTGATTATTATTAAGTATTCCTAGTATATTTTTCCGAACTTCGACTTAACGACTTTTTCGACGAATTCAAATCATTGAAGTAACGCTAGTTATATGAAACATGGTTTCGTGATATAATTTAAAAATAAAAACGGTTAGAAGTGAATATCTTTTTGTTTTACTTTTTTATTTGCATTAAAATCATTTCCATAGTGAACGTAACTCGGATAATATATCTATACAAAATCTCGTAAAATGCACTAAGTACTATTAAAAAAAACAAAACTGTTTTTGTTGTAAAAACTTGAAATTGCGCAGATTGCTATTTCTTCTACTGCGCACGAATTACATAGGGAAATATAATTATTATGGTCACCGTTACTATTTCCGACTGCTCTTGACATAAAACCTATTGTATCAATTTCTCTCGCTCACGAAATTCACGCTTATGTGGTACCTGTATGTTTATATATTGTGTATAATAGAGAATAACTCCAAAGCCTGATTTGGTTTAGATCTATTAGTCCTCTCTGATATTAGTATCAATTAAACAATTTATTCATATTAGGCAGATTTAATTCTCAATATTTTATACTCTTTAATAGTGAACCATATCTGCTTTATTTTTCACACCATATATCACGACAATTTTATTTGTGTCAGACACATAAATCATGCAAAAAACAAAATAGGAAAAAAAGGCAGTAGTGCCCATTTTGGCACTTTATCAGCCAGAAATGGTTCTTTCAAAATAATGCTTAGGTTAATATCCATTATGTTTTATATTATGCACCACAATAATCGAGGATGTTTCAACATCGGCGACTATCAGTGAATTATAATCTATGAAAATATACTTAATATTTTTATACGGATGTCTACATTAATGGAAACTATTAAAATTTGATATTATTATTTCGTTGCGAATTTGTAATTGATCATTTGGTTGGCATCTGACATAGGTATATCAAGCGTTTTTTGGACACCGTAAAAAACATGGAGTTTCTCTAAAAAAAACTGGAATATTACATACACCCGATCCTCTTTTTGCACGGGGGGGGGATACGTTCCAAAGACTACCGTGTAAAAAAGATAAGGTGCCCATTCAAAAATGGTAGATAGGTTCCATTACTGAAAATCAACTCAAAATACGAAATTCTTGAACTCAAAAATAAATCGAATTTGTTTATTTACATAAAAATACATAATTTTCGATTTAAATTAAATTTAGCATAGATAAAATATATATTCATTCAGTGTCGCTACTTGACAATAAGCGTTCCCCTTACTGTTTTTCGCTGGCAAAAAATCACTCTCATCGCTGGAAAATTTTAATGACGCTGACGCCGAAGCACGCGGCGCGTCTCTCGTATCGAACCCGAAGTGACTGATTAGTGGCGCCATGTATGTACGTATGTATGTCTGGGCGGCATCTGGTGACAACATATTTTTTGTCTGCACCAATGGCGTGCGGTCCATTGGAACGTAATTTTTTGATAAATATGTACATACATACGTATTTTTATTCTTTTAAGTTTTTTTAAACTGTGTTAATGCAAAAAAATCAGTGTAAATAAAAAATAATCGGTACTTTTTTAAACCGTGTTATTTCGAAACCGTGCAAAAAGAGGATCGGGTGTATTACCTATATGCCTTCTGCAATATATATTTTACCCAAACAGCACATCTATTCTATACACAAGGCTGCTATCGGCGGCTATCGAGGGTAGTTTATCGTATTTATGTACTTATTGAGGAATTTAATTGTTACAATAATTTTTAAGTTCTATGTTTTATCAGCACCTCTCTTGGCTGTGTTAACTTTTAGATTATTTTAGAACGAAGTAGACAGTTTGACAGTTTAGACGGCTAACTTATTGTAACAATAAAATTATAATAGGTACTTACCTCTCAATACATAAATATGATAAACTACCCTCGATAGCCGCCGACAGTAGCCTTGTGTATAGAACAGATGCGCAGGATGCCTAAATTTCATACCTGCAATAATTTTAAATATGATTTATTTATTATCCGAGAAACAATACAATCTTCTTCAATATATATTCTCGCCTCGTGAAATTAATCACATTTTATAAATGCTAGTTTCTTTTAATTTTGAGAAAATCTAAAAAAATTTTGTCAGCCAGCTTATTTTCTTACCCTGCCTAGTGTATTTTTGTTAGTGTCAGTTTACAACACTTATATCTATGCTCTGTCCAGAATGAACATGGTGATTTATCTATTAATAATAAATACACCTGATATATATTTAAATGATAACGTTTCCCCTTTTCATCTTTCCAGATATAAAGTAGAAGTGTCAGGGAAGAGCCTACCTGTACTGACGAACTTGGATAAAGGGAGATACGGCGTGATCGTATTCGAGAACTTCTCAAAGTATCTGACGATGGACAAATGGAACCGGGAGCTGCTTGACAAGTACTGCCGGGAGTACTCGGTGGGCATCGTCGGCTTCGTCAGCCCCACCGAAGAGACTCTCGTCGGCGCCCAGCTCAAAGGACTTCCGCTCTTCATTCACACCAACATGAGACTCAAGGTTTGCTGAATATCTGTATTTGTGAAATATATGGAAAAAAATAGAAGTATCCACCAATAAAATATAGATATAAAAACTCTTCAAAACATTAATATTTTATAGCAAAAATATACACCATAAATACGTACATACAAACCTAACACAATATTGCTCACTTTTTTGTTGAAAAAAAATATATTTCTCCATTATTGCATAATTTAGGCAGGTGATTAGGATTAGTGGAATCAACTATCATTTATTATTATTTTTACAATAAAGTCAGCTAAGTTATAATAATATTATGTGTGTTTTGATTACCAAATAACAATGGGAGAGTATGACAGATCACTGCCTGTTTTAATATTGGATAGTAAATTATAACATCAGACGTTATTATTTATATGTGTGTCCGGACTGCGACATGTCTCCTTCACGTTAGATACCCAATCTCTTTGTTTTTTACTACAATTACAAAAAATTACACCTCGCTTCCCAGTACCCCGTAATTCTGTATGCGGACTTCTGTCCAGATTGAACGTCTCTTATGCTTATTGTTACCCATCTTCATCCATACAGTGTGAAAATGATATGTGGAAGTGTCATGGCGCTGCGATCTATGCCAGTACTGTAGTTCTCGAAACGGCCACGCTTCACGTTAAACTTGCTGCAGACTAGATTCTGATCATTCATTTCAAAACCACCGCAAAGCATATTAGTACCTACATATACTTGGGTTTACTTCATCTGGTTTTTAAATGTTAAATATTTTGACTAGGAGTGTGTAACCTGAAACTGTAGGTACAATTAAATTGTTTCTCACCACTGAACTGAAATTATTGATATACCTACTGGCAAATACAAAATGAATAAAGATAACATGAATGAATCCATGTTTTATTTTTATTTGGATTTATATACAATCTTGTTTCAATCAATATCCAACTTTTGTTGTTTTATGTTCCAGGATGCCACCCTCAACCCGTCCTCTCCCGTTCTCCGGTTGACTCGTCCCGGAGAGACGGCGTGGGGAGCACTTCCAGAAGACCATTGGACCATCTTTCAATCCAACAGCTCCACCTATGAACCGGTGGAATGGGCATCGAGAAATATACCAGATTATCCAGAAGGTTTGCCATTTTCTTCAACTTAATTCATATTATATGCTTCAGAAATTTGAATGCCCACCTTATGGAAGCGTTAAGATCTACATAATATTATTGCTAATCATATAGAGCCACCTTTCCGTTTGCTTCTTTTAAAATAATACCGACATTCGTTGCCATAATATTAGACTTATTTTAAAGGAATTTAGTATAGATATTTTTATTAATATTGATAGAATTTCTATAACAAGTACATACATACATTTTTGTTCAAAGCTTGCCATCTCCGTACTGTCGCCTTAACCTCCCTTTGACGCCCTTTCAAGTATACAATATAATATTATACTATATTATAACAAGGGTTAGTCGACCATTCCGAAGATGGATGTCGTCAAATTAACAAAAACTCTGTTTTAAAACTGTGATAAAATAAGTCTAGTATGTAATAAGTTAAATCACTTGCTCATGTTTTCTATATAATACTCTATAACTTCTGTAAAATCACACAGTGCCACTCACTTGCATGGCTGCAGAATAAAACCACGAGTCCCTTCCAACAGTTTGCTAGTTTACTTGCCTTCTTTAGCCTTTTTTCAAGAGTGTCAATATTAAAGGAAATAATTGAGTAATGCAGAATTTTAAAGAAGTTATGTTTTTGATTTCCAGGAAATAGAACAATGCTGACAACAGTAATCCAGGACCATGGTCAGCTAGACCAAATACAACGGGTGCTATTCGGGTCTGGATTGAAGTTTTGGCTTCATCGTCTTCTCTTCCTCGACTCGCTCAGTTATCTAAGCCACGGACAGCTCAGTCTCAGTCTTGAACGGATGCTGCTTGTTGACATTGATGACATATTTGTCGGTGAAAAGGGTGAGTATTCATTTTATTATATAATAAATTGTATGTACATGCTAGGATTCTCTTAATCTCAGAATCTTAATTATTTAAAGTATCATTTGATGATAAACAGCAGTTTGTTAGGCTAAGAAAATTATTTATCAGTAAGGTTACACAGTGTTGCCAACTGTCATTGACAAAAATTTTCCAGATGGGGTAAGATAATAAATTAGATGGCAGAGTAAAATACCAGCTTTTCTCAAAATTCATAGTGTCTATAAACTATCATTTCAAAAAAATATGTCATAAGTAATAACATTCTTTTTACAAGAACAAATATTGAAGATGAATTTTTTATTTTAAAACTACAGTATAACCTCGTTTTTACGTGCCCGGAATTCATGTTTTCCCGGCAATTGCGTGTATTTTTTTCAGTCCCGATGTATTTCAGTACATTTAATACCCGCATTTACGTTTTTCTTTCCCGCGATTTACGTCGGAAATATTCAAAATATGCGAGTTACGCGCACTTGACAATGATTGGGTCGTGACATTCGAACGATTTTTCAATAAAAATTTTAATTGAATATTGTTTTTTAATAAAACGTTATTTTTTTTGAAACAAAATTTAAATGTTCTTTTTTTCAATAACCCCCTTTTACATTTTCCCTCCAATTAGGTTTTTTTTCTTCAGTCCCTTAAAAAACGTAAAATAGGGGTTATACTGTAATAAAAATAATTCATCAAATTAAAAATGAATGCAGGTAAAAAATTTATTCATTTTTTATTTTATTTATAAGATATTAATTAGGTAATTTATATTATATTACCTACTTTATTAGTTAGCCAGAATGTTGATTTTCATGGAAACCTGAAATAATATTCTAGCTTTATTATGAAAAGTGGTGCATGTTGGGCATCACGCGAAAGGACCGTAAGAGAAACGAATGGGTTAGGAAGCAGACAAGAGTACGCGATGTAATAGACGTTGCCAAACAGCTGAAATGGAGATGGGCGGGGGCATATTGCTCGCCGAAAGGACGGCCGCTGGACAAATGCCGTCATCCAATGGTGCCCAAGGGGTACGAAACGGCCACAGGGTCGCCCTAAAAGCCGCTGGATTGACGAACTGGTAAAGTTCGGCGGAAATATGTGGCAGCGAACGACACAAGACCGAGAGAGTTGGAGAAAGCTTGGGGAGGCCTTCATCCAGCAGTGGATTGACCCCGGCTGATGATGATGATGATTATGAAAAGTTTTTAGCTATTTGCGATGTCGAAAAACACTAGATTTAATGCCATACGCCAGATGCAAATTTTGCAGGCTAGATGCCTATTCAAAAATACTAGATCTGGCAAGAAAAACGCTAGGTTGGTATTACTGGTTAGGTACTACATATCTCAATGGAGTACATATACACCCGCCTCCCACACCAGTGGTGGAAAAGTGAGAGTACCATTGAATTCAACCCCTGTAAAATCAATTTTTTTTTTTTTTTTTTAAATAATTCTCTGTTCTACAGATATCATGCCGAACAGCAATTATGTTTTCTTGCTTGATTAAAAAATACCTATCCTGATTTACATCTCAGGTGCAGAATTATTCTATCGTATTAATAATTGACAATTGTATTTGAAGGTACTCGGTTACGACCGGATGACGTCCAAGCTCTAATGTCAGCTCAGTCACGGATCCGGCAATATGTTCCTGGATTCCGATACAACCTTGGCTTCAGTGGGAAGTACTTTCACCATGGAAATGATGATGAGAACAAAGGAGATGACATGATTCTGGAAAATGCTGACAAGTTCATATGGTAATTTATGATATATTTTGTTATTGTTCTATTCACACTTTATTCAGATTCATGCTTTTAATTATTAGTTTATTTAATTGTTCTTTTTTAATGTTGACCTGTTTCTTATGAAAAAGTGTTATCAATAAGGCATTTTAAGTAAATTTAATCATCTGTTTTCAGGTTTTCGCATATGTGGAACCATCAGCAACCTCACTTGTATGACAATATCACGCAGCTGGAATTCGACATGAACCTGAACCGAGAGTTTGCATGGGCGCACGGAATCCCAATCAACTCTGGATATTCTGTCTCACCGCATCATTCTGGGGTTTACCCGGCACACGAGTTACTCTACATTGCCTGGAAGAAAATATGGGGCATCAGAGTCACTAGCACTGAGGAGTATCCGCATTTAAGACCTGCCAGGTATTTTAGACAAATATTTTTTAAATGCTTACTCATTCTAATCAAAACTTTAATAATGAGTGTGTCTTTAACCTTTTCTTTATGAAGCAAATAAATTCTGTCCTTTCTGATGATGTCACCTTGGGTTACCATATGAGACAGTAGGTAAAAGGGAAATGCATATTTTGGCAACATAAATAAGTCTAATAAGATTTCATCATCATTATTTACTTGGTATTTGTTTTATCTATAACATTATCAAAAATCCATCGAAACCTAATTAAAATCATCGAGTATTTCTTTACATTTTTACAGCCTACAAGTCATAATACTATTTTGATCTCACCGCTTACTTTCATATCTCTTTCTCACAATTCAGTATGTCTCTCTTTGTGTCGACTTGTGTTCGTAATGAAATGCAACTGTCTGTTTGCAATGTGCATTTATAATTTATGACAGGTAAATGAAATCTGACCAATATCTATCAATTAATTATAATAATATCTATTTATTGGAAAATGACATCACTGACGATAGCCATAATATGAAGATGACAAAGTGCATGTTAACTGAAATATTAGACTGGGTAACCTAAGATAACATTACAGTAACGAGTGTTAATATCCCTCTTATTTTTGTACATAATGACCTATCTAATGGGTCGTATTACTTTGTTTTAATAATTTTTGTATAAGTATGTCTCCTTATTAAGTATTAATACAGTTGTTTGTGCAAACTGTCCAGAGAGGACTAGAAAGCCTTAAAGACTTAGTTTGAGGTAGTATGTCAGGGAAAGAGGCAGGGACATGCGCTAGTAGATGAAAGCAATTATTGAATAACCTCTAATGTTGGATTATAGTTTTTTTTATAATAGATGTACAAAGTGCCGATTATTTATGCTTGCAGAGCAAGAAGAGGTTTCATCCATCGCAGTATAATGGTTTTGCCGCGACAAACTTGTGGACTATTCACACACACCATGCTCATAGACCGGTACCCCGGTGGAAGAGATAAACTCGATGAATCTATACAAGGGGGAGAACTTTTCCAGACCATTATATACAATCCTGTAAGTATGTCTCAGACCTTATTAATTATTATCATAGTTAAATTATTTATACATCAGTTAATATCAAAGACGTCGAAGAAAACCTTCTCTATCTGACTCATGGACAAACTATTTAATAAGCCTCATTTCATTTTGCATTTGTGTCAATTTTCACACATTTTGCCCACATCTGTCAAAAACCGAAAGCATTTCAACAAAATCTTGGATTCACTATAAAACTACCATGTTTTTATCAGCTCGTATTCTTGTTTGTCCAAAAATTTTAACTAACTTCCCGACTAGCTAGACATTTGAAACTTTTAGAATATATCAGAACACGATGGGAATGCATTTTTTTTAATACTTTTGGCCATCTTTAAGAAGAATTGAATTCATTTTCACTTAATTCTGTTTTGTATGTTTCGGAAAAAATTCGTAATTAAAGTAATATTTACTACTCACTATTATTGGTTGCTAAATGGGTCCTAGCAACTAAATTATTAATATATACATGCATTACTATGGAAATCAATATGAAATGTCAAAGTGACATTTCAGTAAGTATTCTATATTTATTAATACATAGAATTGTCAAATTTATATGATTCAACAGAAAATTTAAAAACATATGTGAAAAGTTCTTTTTATCTTGTGATTATTTATACCCAATCCATAAAGTTGCTGAAAAAACATAAGTATGTAATACTCGTCAGACAATTTTCGACTTTTTTTGACTGAGCCGATTATGCTAATTATAATGTGATTCGGGAGCATTTGGCCCTTTGAGTGGTGAGTAGTTAATTAATTATGCTCATGGTATGCCGACTAATAATGTGTCATGTCTATTATAATAAATGTTGGTTGTATGAGGAACTGTATGATGAGTGTAAATGGGAGACCGGCTTTCCTGAAATGATCGGGTAAATCAAATTGATTTCAATATTAATTGAATCTTAATTATTTACACCCTAGAAAAGTTCATGGATTTAGCAGAACAGCTGTCAAAGTCGAAGACTCACAAAACATTCCATGAAGGCCATCAATGATTTTAACACTAAAATTTGATAAAGCTCCCTTTCATTGTAGATGGTAAATATATTTATTTGTAAAACTAGACCCTGCTAGTTGTTAACACAATATATTATTATTATGTGTTAATTATTGTTATACACAATTTTACCAGAGAATTCAACGCATAATTACGAATACGATAAAAATTTAATTGACTTCTGAAATAAATATCCTTGTTGAACTGTTCGTGAATCCTTTCAGATAAACATCTTCATGACTCACATGTCGAACTATGGTAACGATCGTCTCGCCCTGTATACTTTCGAGTCGGTGCTGAAATTCCTCAAATGCTGGACGAATGTGAAACTTAGTTCATTACCCCCAGTACAGCTTGCAGAGAAGTATTTCCACCTCTACCCTGAAGAAATGGATCCTGTTTGGGGGGTGAGTTACATCATCATCATAATATTATTCCATCATAATTATAACTGGTTATTTCAATCACGTCCATTTATTTCGATATTTCTGTGAAGATCAATTTTAGGGATCTGTGTTTTGCTTTTTGTCACAATATTCTGGCTTTATGTATGGTATGCATACATTGGTGTCGAAGAATGGAGGTAGGCTGTGGAGATCCGACATAAATAGTGCTGTAGAGGTTTTACACAATTCTACAACTGACATGTTATTGTCTATGCTCATTTCTAGAGCATAGACAATAACGCAACGGAAACGCACATAGTCGTCAAACAGAGCTTCCAAAATGTAGTCGTTACGATATGCTCGTCCTTTATTTAAATTATCTAAATTTGAAAGTATTATTATAAACCCTGCTTTTGTCAATTCACAAATTAATGTACTGTCATTTTATCCTGCCGTGTAATACGTAATTGTGCTTCATACTAAATAATATAACAATATAAACACCCACAAGTGTTTCCGTAAATGAGACCCATACTATTAATTATCTCATCTCACACACAATCACAACCGTCTGAACAATATATTATCGGGGGTAATATTCCAACCTCGAACACCCCCCCCCCCCCTCCCGATAGTGAACACTAAGCTTTGTCAGTCATATTTATTTTTTTCATTGAAATAAGAATACAAATTGCAGATGATGTCAGTTAGATTCTGTCATGAAATTATGTCGATCTCAACTTTATTTATTTCAAGTACAATATCAACCGATAGTTTTGCTCGAACTTATTTAAAATAGTTTTATAAATATAAAGTTAACATCTCCAATTTCAGAATCCGTGCGATGACGTAAGACATCAAAAGATCTGGTCGCGAAACAAGTCGTGCTCGGCACTGCCGCACTTCTTGGTGATCGGCCCTCAGAAGACGGGCACCACGGCGCTCTACTCCTTCCTCAGCATGCATCCGGCGCTCGCCAGCAACCTGCCGAGTCCCACCACGTTTGAGGAAATCCAGTTCTTCAATGCCAATAATTATTACAAAGGACTCGATTGGTAAGAGCATAATTCCAAAACAAATAACTTTACTCTATGTTTCGTGAAAAGTTTTATAAACGCTGGAATAATGTTTCATGTAGTAAAACCAACAATCGGTCTAGAACTTTCATCAGGGATTTTATCCAAATTGTTGAATATGGATTGCAGTGTGGTCTCTCGATTCGCTAAATTGTGTTCTGTTCAATTACTTACTTCCTCACAAACTTACCTTGTAGAAAATACAAAAACTAAAACTGACGTGATGCTTATGAATATGATAATTTTTTTTATATTACAGGTATATGAACTTCTTCCCCCCTTTACAAGGCAATTTGAGTCGGTATACCTTTGAGAAGTCGGCAACGTATTTTGACGGAGAATTAGTTCCTAAACGTGCTCATGCTTTGTTGCCTAATGCAAAACTGGTTACCATTCTCATATCTCCCTCAAAAAGGTATGTGAACATTGTTCAATTAAAATAATTTTTAAACCTCTATTCTGCAATTAAAATTCATTCCCAAAAACCTGTGAGCGCATTTGAAGCTGTCGGCTATATTATATAAGACAATTATTCCTATTTTTACAAACATACATTACTTTGTATGTAGGTATTTTCTACAATAATTATAAATATAATGTTTTATTTTCAGAGCATATTCATGGTACCAGCATATAAAGTTGCACGGAGATATTGTGGCTAATAAGTATTCATTCCACGAAGTTATCACTGCAAATGATACGTCTCCAAAGCCACTCCGGGATTTAAGGTAAAATTTATTTATAATATCTCCAATCTTATAATACATCTAGCATTATTTTTACCTACATACATTCTGATTAACATTGTAATAATTTTTAATTTGATGAAATATATTATTAAATGTTTACGCATCTCATGTCTACTTTCAAACACAACAACATTGGACATGATTATTCTGTATTTTGATACTACTTAGCCTGTACATATAATAATATAATTGCCTTTTGATTGTACAGAAATCGCTGTTTGAATCCTGGCAAATATAGTCACCACTTGGACAGGTGGTTAGAAGTATTCCCCACTAACCAGCTGCACATAATTGATGGGTCGGCACTCCGTTCTGACCCAGCGGAAGTCATGAATACTCTTCAGAGATTTCTCAAGATATCTCCCAGCATTGATTATTCAAAACTTTTAAAGTGAGTATAAATTATAATTAACTGCAAATCTTCAATAAGTTATATTTTTGATGACATTTTCATCTATTTTCATTTTGAATATAAGATTCATCGATTGACTGGTGTGGTCTTGTGTAGTTGGGGTCCATAATAATGGTCTGAAATACTAATAGCAACCTATGGCTCATCATAACACCAATTTATCATCTATACATAGACTTACCATAAGTCCCGGTTTGACTGGGATTGTCCCGGTTTTACACATTAGTCCCGGCGTCCCGCGTATGAATGATTGTCAATAATAAATTGTCATGATTGACCGTAGTAGCACATATCATATGATGCGACAGCGGGGAAGGGTGCAAAAAAAATCATTCCAGCGAAAAGTCAGTCCGTACTTTTCGCTGGAATGATTTTTTTATACATTGTACTGTAAATATTATATTTTTATACATTGTACTGTAATATAATTGTACAATAAATAAATAAAATAATTTAAAAATCTCTGTTGCGAAGGTCTGCATTCTTTTTTTGTACATACTTTAAAACAATTTTTGGTGGTTCTTTGCCATATATCCCGTTCTTGTCCCGGTTTAGAGTTTCATAATTATGGTAAGCCTATCTAT
This sequence comes from Rhyacophila brunnea, assembly GCF_057557595.1. Taxonomy (NCBI): domain Eukaryota; kingdom Metazoa; phylum Arthropoda; class Insecta; order Trichoptera; family Rhyacophilidae; genus Rhyacophila; species Rhyacophila brunnea. Next base: position 57,847,133 of record NW_028232965.1, on the reverse strand, counting down.
ACATAATATTATTATTTTTGCAGATATGACCCCAAGAAGGGATTTTTCTGTCAGCTCGTGAACGGCGATCACACGAAATGTCTGGGAAAGTCAAAAGGCAGAAACTACCCACCGATGGAAGAGAAGTCATCCAAATTTCTGCAGAGGTATTACATGGCGCACAACTCCGCCCTTGTGAAGTTCCTAAAGAAGTCTGGCAACAGAACTATCCCCGAGTGGTTGAAGAATGACCTGTCGACGGTATCATAGCGTCACTGCCTGTGAGGCTGGTGCTTCAGACAATTTAGACAAAGGTGTTGTTTAAACTTCCGCGATAGATCCTGACTAAACGGGAACAATCCAGTGAACCGTTAAAATTATATACCCAGTTAGAATTTTACCATCATATACTTAAACTATTTTCAAATTAATATGCAGTCAATTATTTCAGAGTGAACTGACACATTATTGTCCGTCAAATCAGGAAATTGTTTCTTGTTATTGTGGCTTATGTGTGAATGGAACTTTGTAAACTTGACTTCATTTCATCGAGATACTTTTCTTTGTTGACACATCGTCGCTGTAGGATTGGTTTGTCGAATAGACCAAATGTGAAATGTTCAGGAGACGAAAAATAAATTTTATTATCCTATATTTAAATACATGAAGGTATTTAAATTGTTGTTCTTACAGCATATGAATGCTGTTTTCATTACAAAGCAATTTAAAGAAAAGGATGGTTCTGGTCCATTTAGATACAAAAAATCATTCTGCATTCAAAGGTTGATTTTGACAAAAACGGATATTCGAAAAACCAATCCTATAGCGACGACATAGCACAATTCATATTATAAAAATACAAACTCGACATGTCTTTTTTAATAGAAGGTAATATAGCAATTTGTTGGACAATATTTAGATTCTGTTTATTATATTGAAAACATTTGCCAAATATTTTTATGTACATATTATCTCATTTGATAGGCACCATTACAGTCACTATAAAAACTAAATGAAGGTATCTATTAATATATGACGTAATAAGCTCCTAATACATTATGACTTAGAACTGAACTAAATTATAATGTAACGGCAGACATTTGATAATTTTGTGAGAGACCGTATATTCTGTTCACTGGAAATCACCTACTAGACAAATTAATACTTAATAATTTTGTACATATCACGAAAATCTTTAAATGTTAGCGAATAGTTTGTTGAATAAATGTGACAAAATGTTGTGCCGGCTGTGTCCGTGTTGACCTCTACCGTAGGATAGGTGTGGACAAATCTGTCTTGCGTCGAAAAGCGCGGTTTATTGCTTCAAATTGAAAACAAGAGAATTTATTTATCAGATTGAACATGTTATTTTATAAGGAAAACATATACTTACTACTATTGTAAATAATTTGTTATTGTATGTTGTGACATTTCCTCATTTATGTTGTAGGATTTTTAATCAATTATATAGTTTTAATCGGTAAAATGACAGTAACATTTTTTTTACACTCTTTCTTATTCTATCATGTAGACATTTTGTGTACCTACGTATTCAAATTATTTTTAATGTTTTTATGAATTTTTGACAAACATTTATAAATCTTACTTTTATGAATAAAATTATGAATTATCACAATACAAATGACTCAGGAATCAGCGTAATAATATTATCAGTTGTTTTTTACGTTGCATTTGTTCAGGTTTTGACATCAAAGTCATAGTAAACTATGACACATATTATATTATTATCTCATATTATCATATTAGACAATGTACTCAGTAATATTTTTTCGTATCGACAATTATTAAAAGAACCAGTATTCTGCTAAATGTATTGTAGAAAAAAATTATTCTCTATCATTCTACAGAATTTAAGTTTTTTTAATAATCATTCTTTTCATACTATGTATACCTACCCATACTTTAGCCTAAATGCCAGAAAATTAACTGTTTTATAATAATGTAATATATAATAATATTATGTATGTATGTAGTAATTATTGATTTACCTCCTGACTGAGCATTTAAGGCGTTATATTAAGATGAGACATATTGTATTTTTGTTGGTAGATTATGAATATTTATTTGTCGTATACCGACCGTATCAAAACCAGTAAAAATGAATACCGACGTACATAGCTTTGTTTGTTAAATATTTTCGTTGAAAGGTAATATTTGAAAACCGGCTTTAGCCGTTGTTATTTAATGTACATAAAATAGCGTGAATATATTAAAATAAATACATGCCTGATACTTTCCACATATCCCAAAAACTGTTCCAGTTATAAAAGAGTATAGATATAAATTATCATTATTGAGTCGTACAATCCGCGAAAATTCCACTCGCAAATTGTTAGCATTTACAAAGTATCCTCGGCTTCAATTTTTCTATGTAAAATTTTTATTTTTATAATAATATAAGATATATTAGATATTATTTTCACTAGGCTGCCTTTTCAGTTCATACACTTAATATAGTATCGAAGGTATTATATTTATACTCCAACTGAATAATAATTATTCGCTATTATAGTTTTGAAACTTAATTTTAGTAAATATTTTAATGACTTAAGTATTTTTTAATACTTATAAAAAATATCAGATCTTTCCACCTTGTGATTATTTTTCTTATAATTTTGAGTCGTGTTAATCTCGACAGTATTTTGTATGACACTATTGTGTGGTTCCTAGTACCTGGTACCTAGTATCTACGAAGGGGAGTTGTTTTGTTCTAAACAATTTGCGAGTTGGTATAATTTTCCAGGGTTACTAGTGAGGAGTGCATATGTTTTTTTTATAATATGTGGTTTATGTGGTCTGATTTTCCATACTCCTGAAACAGATGAGTATGTACCTAGTACCTAGTGTGTCTATCCTGACCAATACCTATTTGTCACCTCTCTGTATACCTAACGGTATGTAACTGCCCGCTCTGTCGAGATGTTACGGTCGGATAGTAGAATTCGTTTTCATGGTTATCTCTATGAGAGATTATGTTCGACTGACATTTCGGTTAATAGTGAATGTTTATAAAAAATATTGTAAATAAATATCACTCGTAGTATACGCGAATATGTGTTGTGTTGTGAATGGAAGTTAAAGATTTTAAAAGAATATCCTCATTGTGTTTATGTACATATTATAACATACCAATAATTCTGTGTGAGGAAGGAAAGGGCAATATATCTAAAATTACTACTTTACAGGAGAACCAAAAATTGAGTTTTTGACTACTTTGTATGGGAACAGCAATGGTTCTGTGAGATATTTACTAATCCAGACACGTTGATTCGAATCGTCGTTTTACTCATTTATGAATAAATGTTCTTTATGGACAATTCGGCATAATCAACTCATTATTCAATTATTTAGACTTACATAATATTATCTCCCAATTCTTTTCATACACAGAATTAATTCTTTCAATGATAGAGGCCTACATCTTTTATATGAATCTTTATTGCCATGTATACCTAATACAGGTAAAATTTATTTACTAAATGCTTTTACTTTGTTTTATAATCCATATTGAAGTTTTTATAATACATAAATTATATTTTAAATCAGATTAAATTTAATGGCTCTTTGATAAATATCGCTAAACGATTCTCAATATTTAATAATCTCCAGTGTTCTATTAATAATAAATCATTATGTTCTTCTTTATCTATGTATAACTGTTGTACTTTAATAAATTCACTACCTAATAAAAGTTATCTCCAAAGCCTTATTCAGATACTTATACCTACATTATTACGTTTCGAGTAATGCGGTGTACTTTTATTAAATTTTGTAAATCATTCTCTGTAAATGTATCCATGCTGCCATTGTCATAGATGAATTTGAATGTATTTTTCCTGTAAATTATCGTGTTTGATATAATGAAATAATGCCTACTGCTTTAAAATAAGTGTGCCATAAACAAGTTATCATATACAATTACTTAACTGTTCTTATTTTATTTCTGCGGTCACTATTCAAGAAATAGACTGCCATTTTATTTCATGTCACAAATAACATAAAAATATAACATGTACAAATATTTTTATAATTTTAAAAACAAAATCAACTTTATTAATTAAATTTATATAAAACTTACATACCTGCTGTCAGTATAGTTATGAATAAATGATGAAATCATCACATGAACATTGGTAACGTTTTACAGAAATGTAGGCATTTATTCGCATTTAATTAAAAAAAAACACAAAAAATTTGGTGTCTATTTGGTATCAACGTTATTTTTCAAGTTTTCAAAAACATATTTGAGTTTACGGTATTTCATTAAATTTTAAAATCTTGTAAAAAGAAATAATTAAAAATAATATATTTACAAATCTCCATCGGATGGGACTGTAATGTTGGTATTTCGTTTGAATCATTAAATTAAATAATGTTTAAAAATAAAATATATGGATTTGATCAATTGTTAATAATATGTTTAATAATTGTACTTAAATGTATTTACCTAAAAATAACAAGTTAAAAAAGACGTTATTTGATTTTATATGAATTTACATCATCGTCTATCGATATCATAGTTTTAACTTCTTATGATTATTTTATTTTATATATGTATATGTATATAAAGATAGCCTAGCAAAAATTGTTTCGGACTAGGCACTACTTTGATGAATGAAAAATACTTATTGACAATAAATTATTATTTTCATCATTAACTATCTTTTTATTTTATTTAGATATATTTAAAATTAATCAACTTATAAATTAAATGAATTATGCAAAATTCTTTCTTTAGCTCAAATTACACCGGCAGCAGTGATGCCAACCGTACTATAATTATAGTACAATACTATAATTTTGATTTCGCGAAAAATGTAAAATACTATAATTTTACGCCAAATATACCAAAATACTATAATAATTTTAAAGGATTCAAGACGAAAAATGTTCCTATACTATATATTATTCAGAAATACTATAATTTTTACGCCTTTGTACTATAATCAGCATAGAAAAATATGGCAACACTGACCGGCAGACTCATAATACTGCGCATCTGCTTCGGTCGCGAAATGTAATTTTCGAACGTTCCTTGGAGTTGTGGTCAAAATAAAATAATTCCTATTTATCAGTAATGACTCAGGCAAAGAACGGTGATAGTCGGGTCGACGATAGCTGCTCTAAACCAGTGGTCCCCAACCCCTGGTCCTTGGATCAAATGGTACCGGGCCGCCCAAGGAACATTAAATTATTTCCATTTTATTTACTGTGGTGTATTTCTCTCGGGTTTGTGCGAAGAAGATCAACTGCTGGAGATTGCAAATGACGGCGGCCTTAAAACTACGTTCGAGACAACAACTCTGCCGGTGTTCTGGATTAAAGTCGAGGCAGAATACCGTGAGATTGCCACCACAGCACTTAAATCCCTATTGCCATTTCCGACATCCTACCTATGTGAAGCGGGGTTTTCTGCAATGACAGCAACCAAAACAAAACAACGGAATAAACTGGACATAAGCAACACACTTCGGGTGTCATTGTCTCCTATTACCCCCAGATGGAACCGTCTCGTTGCAAAGAAACAAGCTCAGGGTTCTCATTGATTTAGCGTTCTAGTGAGTTAAAATGTTAAATCACTTTATATTCATTTTTTGGTGTAACTGTATTTTATTTTGAAGGTACGTATGTTTAAATATAATTAAATTAAAATTATTAAATCAAAACAGTATAAAATATAAACAATCAACGTCCCCCCGTCAGCGGGCCGCGGTCAAATTATCAAACGTAAACCGGTCCGCGGGGATAAAAAGGTTGGGGACCGCTGCTCTAAACTACTATGCTACTAAGAGACAATCGGTTTGAGAGTTTGCCAGTGTAATTTAAGCTTTAGTGTATTCTATATTAGTTTACTAAATAACTGGAATATGTTTTCAATGAAACATTTTAAAATGCTTTCGACTATTAATTATAATTGTCAGTTTATTGCACAGCAACCAATAATATTGAAAAAACTTTCTTTTATAGAGTTAGAGCCTAAACATGAAAATGAGGTAAGAAAAAGATCTCTAAGACCAATAATTTAAACGCAAGCTCTAAAATAGAAAAGTTCTCATTTTGCATACAAAAATGACATTTAGGTCAAACTACAACCCGCTGCAGTGATACTTCTTGACAAAGCTCACCATCTGAGCAAAACATAATATGTCGTAAAGTAATTTTTATATGTGGTGATTATGTACTATTTTAAACTCATTTTATAAATTATCATGAATCACCACCACGTAAATGCTGAATCTCTTAACACGTTCGGTGCGTCGGACACGGCTCCCGTGTCCATACAAAAATTGTAGCCCCGCGTCGGCCACGGCAGCCGTGTTCATGTGTTGCTTTCAATGTTATTAACCAAATATTTTACAGCATGTCTACAATTGTTGTTATTTATTCTTAGGACCCTTAGCACTGTACAAAATCTTTCAGTGTTAGTAAGTACTTGCCACGGTTCGGTCGTTTCGGGACATTTCATTGAAACTCTCATGTAAAGGCTTGTTCACACTAGTGTAATCGGAATACGTACATCAAACGACTTATAATATTTTGTTGAAATATTGTTTACAGTTGTAAATTGGTTTTATTTAATCACTTTTTTTTATTATTTTGTAAATTATGTATTTTTTATACCGAGTGTATATTTTTTTCTAAATTCTATGTGAATATAAACTTTTTCCGACGTTTTAGTGCATGTGATCCCTTGTGTTTTAGAGATAGTGATTTTCATTTTTTACCCCACTGACAATGGATCGGCCATCGTGTTCAAAAAGACAAAGAGTAGAAGAAAGCGATGACCAAATGCACGACAGTGACGGAAGTGATTTTGATAATATTGTATGTGATTATAACATTGATAGTGAATCAGATTGGGAAAGTGATGATGACATATTTTTACAATCAATTGCAAGAACAAACTTTGATAGTGAATCGGATTGGGAAAGTGATGATGACATATTTTTACAATCAATTGCAAGAACAAACGTTGTACCTGAAAAGTGGTCGTCTGAAAAAAAACAAGTCACATCTATTCAATTTTCGGCTACGCCTGGCATAAAAATCGACATGAGTGGAAAAGATCCTATCGATTATTTTCATCTTATAGCTGATGAGAAATTTTATAACTACATCGTAGACCAGACAAATGCGTATGCAGTCGACATTCTAGCTCAAACAGAGGGCGATAGAAGTCGAATCACTCAATGGAAAGACATCACAATTGACGATTTCAAACTATGGTTGGGACTTCTGTTTCATACAGGAACGATACGTTCGAATCGTCTAAGTGACTACTGGAAAAAAGACTACCTCTTCAATTTGACTGTATTTTCGCAGTTTATGTCCCGAGACAGATTTTTACTGATAATGAGATCTTTGCATTTCAATTGCAATGAAGAAGACAGTTCCAGTTTAGGTAAAATACAACCATTGATTGATCTGTTCAATGAAAGGATGGACGCCATATATGTGCCGAAAAAAAATTTATCAATCGACGAATCGTTGGTTTTATGGCGCGGTCGCCTAATTATTCGGCAATACATGAAAGGCAAAAAAGCAAAATATGGCATCAAACTTTACATGCTCGGAGAGTCTGGTGGTTTGGCTCTAAAACTTATTGTTTATGGCGGATCAGCAGATACGGAATTGGGGGGGAAAGACCATACCAAAAAAGTTGTCCAAAAATTAATTGAAGGTAAAACAGGAATCGGTCATTCTATTTTCATGGACAACTACTATAATAGTGTTCCACTGACTGAGGCTTTACTCCAAGATAAGACATTTGTCACGGGAACCCTAAGGAGCAATAGAAAGGGTAATCCTGATACGGTTGTCAATAAAAAACTTAAAACTGGTGAATGTATTAGCCAGTACACGGATATGGGTATATGCGTTACAAAATGGAAAGATCGTCGAGAAGTAGTTACCATATCATCAGAATTCGATGGTGATATAACTAACACGTCTAATAGATTTGGAAAGTTATGTAAAAAACCGAAGATGGTAATTGAGTACAACCGTTATATGAGTGGAATCGACTATCATGATCAGATGTTGGCATATTACCCGTGTCAACGTAAAACTATAAGGTGGTACAAGAAATTGGGCATTCATTTATTACAAACAATACTTTTGAATGCGCATTATCTATATAATTCCGAAAATCCAAAAATTTCCTTGTACGATTTCAGACTTTCGGTAATTAGAAAACTACTTGGCCCACCTCCGCTTACCTTGCCGAAACAACCTAAAACAAAAATTCACTTACCAAGTTTCTGCGAAAAGGATAGTGCAGGAAACACCAAGAGGCGAAGGTGTAAACATTGCTGGAATACTACCAAACAACGAAAAGTTTCGTTGTTCCATTGTCCTGATTGCCCGAATAAACCTGGGTTGTGTTTAGAACCCTGTTTTCGACTGTATCACGAACAAATTTAGTTTTTGTCAGAGTGAATCAGAATTTATTCTATAAATATATACAAGTCATAATACGTTTTTTGTCTCGATTTATATGTATCTTCAAAGATTTTTTTAAATGTACATAAACAAATGTGAATCTAACATTCCAACGTTCTTTCAAAGTAATATCATATATTGTAGTGTATTGTGATAGTGTAAATTACGTTTCAACTATTTTTATATCATAGTGTCTTTTTTGTGAACTTTTTCAACAATAAGAAATATTATCAACATTTGAAGTTGAATAAATTGCTGTAAAACAAAACATGGAGTAAAAAAGGTAAGATAAAATTCCGTTCAAAATAAAATGTATATAAACACAAAATATTATGTTAGTGTGAACTTGCCTTTAGCGCATTTCATATGGCGCGACATCAATAAATGCCGCACGTGTTTCGATATCTGGTAGGTAAACAATGCAAATACATGTGCTGCACAGATGTATTTTGTGTAAATGACACTGCAAGCGACAGAACTGAGATAAAATATAATAATAGTTTCTAATATTTAATAGAGTTTTGTGGTTTCGTAAGGTAGGTATTTTTCAGGTTCTCTGTAAAGCATGCGATATTTTTTGCGCAGCCAACGTGTTAATAACACCGGTACAGTTCCGGTTTAGTGATTTAAAGTCATTATCCAGTTCAGAATATCGAAGAGATAGAATTTGATGTAAGTAACATATTATTATATTGTAATACTATTTTTTTTTTAAAAAAATAGGTGCCGGAACTCACTTCTTCAGCTTTTTACTAAAGAAAATTATGTTCAAATATCATTTAAATGAAATTAAAAGCAGATTTTCCTATGCCATGAATCGCATAAAAAAATAAACATTTTTTTGACATGTCAAATCTAAAGGTAAACAAACAAACAAAAATATAAATTTAACATACATATTTCTGAAAAACACTTCTGAGAAAATATATTATAACCAATAGAAAAAATCTTTTTGATAGACACAAAAGTAAGACAAAGTCATCATTAGTATGTCAACTCATATCAAGGATGGAAGACACCCGACAGCATGGCCCCCACATAATGAAGCGGGGCCCCAAGCTAGGATCTTTGCCGAGCTCCCCTACCTATCGCTAAGGTTAAAGGCAGTATGACTCCCTACAGTAGCATTTTCCAAATGGTGTTATCGAGCGTATTAATCGGACGAGTTAACTCGCGGGTTCTAGTAAACATCATAATTTCTGAACAAACTATTAGTGTACCTGTACTTTCTAAACAATATTTTATCATTTTAGTGTGAAAATATTCACGATAAACTCGAGAAACATGTTAATTTGGTAAGTTTTCACAATTATTTCGACGCTCCCTACGTAAACTCAGACATCTACAAAAATGTAATTTTATAGGAGAGCTATTTGAAGTAAAAATAGTTTGTTTTCTACTGAACCTGAAATTCAGGAAGTATTATAATTATTATTACAGTTTATTTACTCATTATTACATTCTTTCTAAATTATATACTTTTGGTAGAACTGTAGTTGTCCGACTTTACGTTGACTTCCAAACATCCGTTAATGAGACAACTACCACAAGTCTCACTTTACGTGGGAAAGAATTCATATCAATTATTAGCAACTTTACTTATTACTATTGAAATCCTCATAACTATTTAGAATAATATTATTATCTTCCTATTAACTAACATTTTTTATTTAAAAAATCTTCTTTTATCAATAAAAATGTAGATGTTTATCTGCTTTATCCTCATTTTTTAATTGGCGAGTGATTTTTTTATTCTGAAGATGACAATTAAATAATTTGAACTGTTCCTCAGTGGGACTGGTATCATTCAGCGAATAAAACAATAATCACACTACAGTCGAACTCGGTTATTACGATCTCGGACATAGCGAGATCTCGGATGTAATGAGGAAACATTCGTTGACATTTTGATTCATGATTTTCTCCATACATTTATTCACTGTTTTAACGAGCAACTTATCGGATATACCGAGCTAAAATACTGGTGTCGATCGTTTAAAAACATTTCGACCCTAAGCAATAAAATCCAATCAGACAGGATGCCGCCGGACGGATTACGTTAATGAAACTAGTTAACACATTGATCGCCAAGTAGTTTTACATAAAATAGTTAAAAAATGATTATTTGTTTCTAAGGTATTATTTGATAGGTTATGAAAGAATATAATGTTTTTTTTCATTTTGATGATTTTTTTACGTAAATATTGGTTTTTATGATGTGTCGGCCACATGTGTCCGTCGCGGCGCCAACAAGTTAATTGATTCTATTGCGCCGGGCCGGCCATTTCGCCGGTCACCTGTCCATATGTGTTGACGAGAGCATGGTGCCATTTTGCGGTCGAATTATATTTAGATTTAGATAGTATAATAAACAGAAAAGGCACAAATACGGAATATAATTTTCAAATTGGGTAGTACAATACCTGCAGGTCGATTCCGTAACTTACGACTCGTGTGAAACATCGTAGTCATTCGCGAAAGTGACGTAGGTTATCGAAATAAGGCATGTCGAAACTTATCACTACCTGAATTAGTCTTAATCTGTGTCGACAATATTGCACATACCAAAGGGTACTCGTGACCAGAGACGGCCATACGACTTGAGTCTCTCTTTCTCTCTCTCGCATTGATGTCTCGCGCCGATACGTAGGTAGTTTAGTTTCGAACTGTCAAAGGTGACGGACTAAACTGCGATCGGACACTATTATCTTATCTTTACTCGCGAGAATAATTATATATTATTATTTTATATTTCGCCAAAGCATTGCTATATGCTTGTATCGTTCACCCAATTATTTTAAAAGATGTCAATCCCAGAAATAGTTTCTTTTGCTGCAGTTTTAGGATCACGTAATCATCCGCGAAACAGATCAAATAATTATGCTAACTTATCTGAAAATGCTTTTTTACTCAGTGATGCACTATTTATACGTAATTTCCGCTTAAACAAAGAGCTTGTGAGATATCTTTCACAAATTCTCACGCCATATATGGTTTTGCGAAGGAGACGCTCCGCCCTTGACATTCAAAGTAAGGTTCTAATAGCATTAAATTTTTTCGCAACCGGTTCATACCAAATGCCTGTTGCAAATGGTATAATACGAGTTTCCCAGTCTTGCGTATCACGTGTTCTGAGTGAAGTGGTGGCTGCCTTGAACTCACCCGATATTTTTAATCGGTGGGTTAAATTCCCTACAAGCCCAGAGGGACTTCAAGGCATCCGGAATGGTTTTTACTCCAGGTATCAGTTTCCAGGGATAATAGGGTGTATTGATTGTACACATGTAGCCATCTTTTCACCTAATAAACATGATCCATTAAGCCCAGAGCATATTTATGTTAATCGTAGAAGATACCATTCGATAAATGTTCAGTTAGTATGTGATGTGAATTTAAAAATTCTAAATGTGAACGCACGTTATCCAGGAAGTGCACATGATTCATATATACTCACCAACAGTAATGTTGAACCGATGCTCAGACGTTTACATAGCCGCGGAGAAGACAACTCTTACTTGCTTGGGGATTCAGGCTATCCTTTAAGATCATGGCTTATGACTCCTTTACATACCGTAGAGCCGAATTCGCCAGAGGAACGTTTTAATACCAAATTCACCACAGTTAGGGCAACTGTCGAGCGTTGCATAGGTGTTTTAAAAATGCGTTTCCGATGTCTCCTAAAACACAGAGTCCTTCATTATGCACCAAAAAAAGCATCACTTATTATAAATGCATGTGTCGTTCTCCATAATTTATGTATCGAGAGCAATATGCCTGAACCCGATCTAATTGATGAGACTTTGGATTTTGGTGATGTAAATAATGAGTTTATTTATGTAGAAGAACCGCCTCGTAATAGGCGGACAAATCCAGATTTGATTGCCGGCCAAAGAGTTCAAAGTAGACTTATACGTAACTATTTCAGTCGCCATAACACTTAGTTAAACATCGTAAAGCCATGTAATTATTTATATTTAGTTTAATAGGTACTTATTATTTTATTATCATCTTAGGTTATAGTATTATAATGTCGTCGAAGATTCTCCAAATGGGTGAAGTATCGTAGGCCTGACGAAGGAAAGTCCATGTAAATGTATTTACTACCTTCATTTTTCCCTATATAAAAATTATTAAATTTAATAGGTGTAGTCAAGTTGGTAAACTTGCGTTAATTACTGGTTGGACATTTTCCTTCGTCGGGGAACCTTAACGAGTTTGGTCACCAAAACACTATTGAAAGATTTTATGGATAAACTGATTAAGTATTGCTAAAGAAACATAGAACATTGATTTAATGTTGTTATAATAATTTAATAAGACATTTTTATTCAGATTCCATATTGTCTTTATAATGCTTTCGTGACTTGCATTACCTCAAGGGTCAACATGGAAACATGCTCTTGATATAACTTAACATGTAGCTTCCTTCATGACTAATTTATACAATGAATATATACTTACCTATAATTTATTGCTATTATTAATTTAAATCACAATCATAAGATACTGTACGTCCCAAAGACTACGATGGGCGGGACATGTGGAGAGAATGCCTGAAGTTAGAGCGCCAAGGATCATGACGAAGTGGCTACCTCAACGGAAGAGACCCAGAGGCCGTCCAAGAAGGAGATGGGCTGACGCCGTAGAAGTGGACTGGCTTCATATAGGAAGACCCGGTAACTGGAGAAGTTTGGCGAGAGACCGGAGTGAGTGGAGAGCGGTTGTGGAGGAGGCCAAATCCCACCCCGGGATGTAGCGCCGTGGAAGAAGAAGAATTAATTTAAATCATTAATACAATGCATTTTCACCATGAATTGACAGTTAACACAATAAAAAAATAGCATATGTATATTTATTTGGCCTCTGCTTAGCACCCTCTTAAGGTATCCATAGCGTGTGATTGAGCCAGCTCCAATTATATTATGGGCGGAACCAAGAGTCATAGCCACCCCTCGGATGAATTAAATCCTAAAATACATTTTGTTAATATTTCACCATTGACGAATATAATTCAAAAACCATTTACATCACAACCTTATAAGAAAATGCATAAATTTATAAGTTTAAATAAAGTCAATTAAAAATTTTTAAAACTGCGATCAATGTAGAATATTTTCTTCTTACATAGATGGGATAATGTTCGGTAAGTATTCTCCCTTCAATTATGCTATGCATATTTTTTCATAAGAGTATATCTGGGATTAATGAATGAATCTCATAAAGACACCACATCAAGTGACGTACGGAGGTAAGTTCAAAACGATTAATGTGGTGTGCGTCACACGTATTACGTACATGATGTGATGCCCCCCGACTACTGTTGTATTATAAATTAATAGTACCTACCGTATTATGAAATTTTGACTTTCGGGGGACAAGCAAGTTAATGTGATTTACTGATAATTTTCATTTGAGTATTTTAATTCAATTACAACTAACAATTTATTGAAATCTATTATAAAGTATGCGTTCGTCGAACACTACATATTTTATCAAACAGTACATTTCTTTATAAAAACAATCATTAAATAGTATGCAACTAGAAATGACCCACCCTTCAACGAACAGATGTCAACAGTTTTGGAGTTATTGTAAAATCATCTTGATTATTTTTTTGTATTCATTGGTAAATTTTAAATGATATGATCAGTGCACCTTAAAACTGAATTCATATTTAACCAATCAATGAAATATGCAATGTATGTGATTATGTTCAATGTGTGTAAAAAACTGTTTTGAATAAATTATTTACTTGATTATTATGATTGACATTCAATGGAATTGGAGGGTAAGAAAATAATTATATAAAGGCAATTTTCCCAAAGCATTATTTTTTATTCAAAAAATCATGGTTTAAACCTCAGTCATGTACGCTCTGCATACATAATATATTTAATTACAATGCATTGCTTTTAAAACTAGAATGTCCATGAATCAGTGAAGAGTCGGCTGCACCAGTCCTCTGTAGAGCTACAAGCGCCGAGTAGAAAAATTCCATCTGCTTACATCAGTGAATCTAGAATCATGCAAAAAATTAGGTAGTTGACTTCTTGAATTTACATAAAATTACAATATCAACCCAAAAATATTTATCCACGACCCATTGAATTGATTGGCTTTCATCATGTTTCTATAGACATTATAGTTGATTAGAAATATACACAATTAAGCTGAGTTGGTTTTAGAATATCTTGAGAGCCTGACAATTGCATGAAAATTATATTAGAAAAAATTATTGTTTATTTCATAATCTCTACTAAGTAAAAAATCCACTGGATCAAGCAAAACCCAATGCCATTCCAGTCTAATGTAATTATAAGTTTTTTTGGACCATGTCTGATCCGAAGATCATATGGACCTTTTTGGTTTGTATTAACAGTTTTTTTTTCTTTTACAAGAAACGGATGTTATCCATTTGTTCTACCTATGAATATTCCGACTCCAAACAAACACATGATGAAAAACAATGTGTATTTGCCAGACCCAGGATTCGAACCAGGGACCCACCACATTATAAGCTGACGCATTAGCCGCCATCGGCCACCGTTGGGCCGTAAAAAATATAGGTTATACATTTATTATGAATAAACTATAAAGCTGCAATCATAGACTATCTGCAATATTATATCAGTTACACATCCATATCTTCGATTACATAAGACTTTAGACTATATTTTGTATTAAAAATGTTATAACTAACAAGAGCATGTTTCCATGTTGACCCTTGAGGTAATGCAAGTCACGAAAGCATTATAAAGACAATATGGAATCTGAATAAAAATGTCTTATTAAATTATTATAACAACATTAAATCAATGTTCTATGTTTCTTTAGCAATACTTAATCAGTTTATCCATAAAATCTTTCAATTGTGTTTTGGTGACCAAACTCGTTAAGGTTCCCCGACGAAGGAAAATGTCCAACCAGTAATTAACGCAAGTTTACCAACTTGACTATACCTATTAATTTAATAATTTTTATTTATAATAAGGAAAAATGAAGGTAGTAAATACATTTACATGGACTTTCCTTTGTCGGGCCTACATTATTGATACATCACCCATTCGGCGGGTTAATCCAGAATCTTCGACCGACATTGGCATATCTTCCAGGAGTTATATCACTCCATGTATATAATATCAAGTGGAAAATATGATTAACCTGAAATCAGATTAGCATGTAGCAAATATTATATAAACAGCCCTGTCTAATAGAGGCTCCAACGTAACCCGCAGTATGATTAATATTTTTATGCATCTGAAATGGATTTTAGATTTTTTTTAAAATTTGATTTATTAACAAATTGATGTTAATTATTGCATATTTCAATAATAAAACTTTTATGTAACAAAGTAGTTAAATGTGTGCTCATCATAATCTGCTAAAATAATATTGAGTGATGCTTGCAAAGGTTATGAAACTGAATAAATAAGTACCTACATAATATTAAAAATAATAAGTTTATAGGTGACAACGCCAGTTTTTAAAATGAATCAATTGATTCGTTAAACCATACTCACCATTAAGTCTGTAATAAAGAAAAATTAATAAATTGACACAAAATCAACAAGGACAAGTGAAGAATTAGAAATAGCAAAATCCATTAAGTAAATGTGTTTGTGCAAAGTCAACCTACCATCCAAGGTAGAGATTGAAAGGTAAATTATTAATAATATCTGTGTTGGTCTAATCGCTCGACGAAATAAAATTTGCTATCGATTCTAATGCCGTAGCTATACGTAAATTTGATGCAATCAGTTCGCGAGATGCTGTTCTATTGTCATTTATGACATCTTGAGCCATATTTAGAGCTGACTCAAGCGCGACAGTACTACGGGATTGTGTGTCCAACATCTCCCGAAGCAACGTACAGAACGTGCTGTGCGTGTTGCACACCTCGTTTAATTTCATCTCCTTCATTTTCAACGTATCTTGCTGAAATTTATCCAATATTTCCATGTGTTTTTTGCCAATGTCACACATTGCCTTTAAGTTTGACGCCTTGTTACGTGGTAGACACGGTGGGCCTACTACCTCTGAAACATGCAAATATTCTGGCGCTGCCACCTGTACCCTACGCTGTGATGTTGGCACGGCCAACTCCTCAATGGTATCGTCATCTGGATTCTCAATCATTGACTCCGGTACTTCATCTAGGCCTCGGACGGATGTCGGATGTACGAATTCCAATACTTGCAGATCTATTCCGGTTAAAACTTGGGCAGTTGAAGGTCCGCCTCCTGTAGCAGTCGAGTCTCTGATTATTGCGGCTTGCTTCCCTTTCGTATTATTCCGTATATCGTGCCATGTCTGCAAATTATTAACCATTAGTTAAACACACCTTCACCTATATCATCTGTCAAGTTAAGGCGTGTCAACAATGAAAGACCCCGAACAAATAACCAAACGCGTACAAACTAAAAGGTTGGTATAATTTAACTACACCATGCGTCAACTTGAGATAAATTAACTTTAAAGAGGCCCATTATAAATATACACAGCTGTTTCCATGATTTTACTAGTACGGGTATTCGACCTTATAATACTTGTGACACCCTTTCATAAAACCCAAAAAATTAAACGCACATTGAACGCTGTTTGAATAATTATGAAATACCAAACCACAAATTATCGGTATTACACCGACCACAGTTCGATCGTGCCTCCGTTGTATTTTTATATTAATGAATCACTGCTGGGCACTCAAAATATATTAAGTTAGTACTTATAGCATATGTATAGTATTGGGTAGTGGGTACTCACCTTTCTCCAATGCTTCCAGTCTTTATTTGAGCCCGGAATCGTATTCAAAGTTATCGCACTACAATATGGTTTTCTTTCCATCTTGACCTGAAAAAAATAGAAAAACGTAACCTTACCAGACTGGATAAAGAAAACGAATGATGTAATTTTTGCGTCGCGTTTACTATATAGTAGGTATTTTGATTTCACAGGAGTTCCCGGCGACTATTTCATCGTAAATTCAATGTTACTACCTACAAGCCTGAAGAGTTTACAATCCGAAAAAATAAATATGGGTGTTGTATAGCTTAAAATGAATCAAAGACAGAAGATGTATGTTATATTTTGACGTTTATAATATTATATCCATAGAGAAAACAAAAGTGGTAGATACCTAGGTGTAATGTTGAGATGGACATAACCTTACCTAATTTCAATTAAGATCACTTTATTGAAGCTTCTCCTTTCTTTTGCTCGACGAAGGACGTAAATTCGTGTTCCTGTTTCCCGATTTACATGTTTATTTTGATATTTCGTTTCATATGTGACAGTGACATTGAAAATCAAAATGTCAAAATGAATAAGTTAGGTGTCGTCCACGACAATTACCAATTTATAAACAATAAAGATGCCAAATTATTATATTATTCACAATGTTACTTAATACTCTGTTATCTTGAGTTCAATTAATTATGTTAATGTTTTATAATGGTTTGTAATGAATAAATACCTACATACAAATAAATGTTATTGAAGACATTGTGTTTATTTTGTTAAATCTTGTTTTACAGTGTAATAATATCATATGGTTTCGCAATTATGTAAGGTTATATTCTACGTACATATATCTATATCATAAATACTAAATCAATCGAATATTGTAGGAATTATACACAAACATAACCAACAAAAATAATGATTTCGTTTGACATTTCATTTTTGACGTTTCATCTTGTACCATAGACACCGATTTTCTCGGTTTTGGCGATGTTGCCAACTGGTCACTCGCGAATTAAAATAGTCCGTAGCGAGTGGCTTCAAAAATACATATTATCGTATACGGCATGAAACGGGTGATACTAACTTGTCATCCCACACGGTTGTCGACCACACGAGTCGATAGTTACGAATTCGGGCTGCTGGATACACATTAACTGGAAATATACGTATACATACATTATAATCATTTTTGTTATTCTATTTTTTTATTATTTACATATTTTTTATAACTTACATTTTTTTAATCTATTTAATTTTTATTTTTATATCAATAAAAACACATTTACAATTTAAAAGGAAACCTTTTTTTTTCATTATGTACATTCTTTACATTAGTGAGCCTATATTTTGTGACTGGGAAGACATATTTTCAGGCCAAGTGGCAGTAATATACAGAAGGGCCATGCCGGTCACCGCGTGTCGAAAAAAGCACTGCGCGCGTGCCCGCCGGCGCTGTAGAACAACTCTAAGGCAGGTCTTCTTTGCCAGTCACCGGTGACCCCCATGGCCCCCTGAACGTAATCCAATGCCGGTCACCGGTGACCCCCATGGCGATCAACGTGTTAAGTGTCTAAGTACCTACCTAATTGTTGTTTTCGCCGACAATAATGAAAAAGTATACACGCATATGGTTGAAAAATCCAAGGTTTGTGAAGTCCGTAGGTACCTACCAGCGTTCATTACAATAAACAACATCTTTTGTAGTTTATGAAGGCCATGCTTGTTTCGAGGATTTTGACGATGGTTTTCAGGTTTTTTATTTTCGACTTTCTTTGTTATGTGACCGCCCATGTTTACGCGGTTCATTTAATAAAATTACAGTATTAGTCCGTTTTTACGTACATTTTTTCTGAAATTAAGTGAGATTTTTTTTTCCTCTTAATTTTATGTCAAGGGGGAAGTTATTTTAAGTGTTTCGGCAGAAAAAACGGTTTTTTGATAGATGTCTGAGTTTACGTAGGGACAGTCGATTTATCATTCTGTTCCTATTTCATATTTTTTACGGGATTTATTTTATTCCAAAAATAGCTGGCCTACAAGTGTCCACCTAGTAAAAATTGGCCGGCAGTGATAAGGTTAAATATTTTGGGGCCATACCTAAATATGATTTCGTATAAATAAAAAGGATTTCAAGTTATACAGATTTATATTTTTATAAAAATCGATGTTTTTTTAAATAAATATAAAAAATATTAAAACTTTGAATTAGTTAAAAATCTGTACGAGGAAAAATTGAAAACTTAATAAACTAAATTTTAATAATAAATATGACCATAAAATATAATCTAATAATAACGTAACGTGTACGTAAATATGTAACAAATTCACATTTTTTTACAATAATTGTAGTTTATCTTTGACTTCAAATAAAAATAATTTTTCTTTTTATTGTTTTCAGATACATAATATTTGTTAATTAAAACAGTTGAAATTGTAAATTATCAAAAAATGTCTCAAATTGCTAGCTTCGTATTTTCCGCTAGGTGCCTCTGGTTTGTAGAAGCCTCCCACTTAAGTTTTCTGTAATATATTATTATCAAAAAGATTTTGACTAATTATTCATATTTTCAATATTTTTTGTATTTACAATTATATTGGAAGTGGTTGAAATTTTTTTTATTCGTATTTCTACAAAAGTAGTATTTTCTAATTATCATCGACTCAAGCAATTAAAATTACCATGATTTTTTACACAAGTTTTTCACTATTCCAAAAAGAAAATTGGCAATACCATCTGTGTTACAGACGCGCTAAACTGGTTGCAACCCAATAGGCGTAATGAAAGTCGACAGTGACCGATCACCGTGAAAAATACATTCTCTTCCAGTTTGCTGGAAAATTGTCGGTAAAACAGAACTCTCTGTTTATCTGTGCGACGCGACGCTTTGATCACGTTGCTCTCCTCCATCCGCACGATATCGTTTTGGATTTGTTTGAAATGGAAAACAGTTGCAGTTGGGTTTTGACAGCCCACGTGAATGGGGTGTGATTATATTTCTCGATAAACTTTTTTTGTTTTTATTTCACTTCAATCTCCGTATCGTTTGTTCAGTGATAATAAAAACAACGCGAACGAATTTAATTCGATAATCATTGAATTAAAGACACATTAAGTTTAAAATTAACATTACTTTAAGTTATACATTGTTATAAAAAATATATTAGTTATATTTTATATTGTGGTGGTTGTATTTAAGATTATTATACTAATTATTTTAAAATAATAAGAGTGCAATAAAGTTTGTGACAAAAAGTGTAAAAAATAAAGAAACAAACATTTTGTTTTTTTTCTTATAAAAATAGTTTGGACATAAACAAAATAAAAACGTAAAGAAAGGTAAAAAAAAACGTGATTCTTATCGGAATCTTATTGGATTTTACGATTCTGCAAGAACATAAAAATTTTATATAAACTGTTCCATAAACCGAGGAGAATTATTGTAATTCGACAATAATAATTTAACCTTTGTTAATTTTATTATTTCACGTTGAGAATTGCCGCAACTTTTTGCTGCACTTTATAGGTAAGTGTTACACGCTCGTTTTATTTCTATTTTATCGTTTTATCATATTATTGTTTTGTTTATACTAATTACGTTTGAAGTAAGTACGTACTTTTTTGCGTACGTTTCTAATGTGTGGGAATTGCAATTTCTTAACAAATATGCATAATTTAAATAAGGCTAAACAATAAAAATATCTTTTTTATGTGATACAAATTTACATATTATTATTATACCTGAGTATATTTTTGGGTTGCTTTCCCTAATGAAAAATAATCATCTATAAACTTCAATAAAACCTAAATAATTGCATAAGAATGGTTAGGTATCTGAAAATTAGTGATAATATTATATCTACCTACTTACTCGTATTAAACTTAATATTTAGTTTTATTTAAACGCGCTATCTCCAAAATTTTGTATAAATAGATATAGGTATATACTTATATATATATTTTTTTTTATGTTACTTTTTTTGTATATAATTTAATTATTCTTCCTCATTTTTCTTATCTAATTTTCTTATGTAATTTCTTTATATTTATGTTATTCTTACTCTCTATCTTGTTAGGCTTAACTATCTTATAATGAATACATGGAAACTTTGCTGGTTGCAATAACTTTTCATTATTATATTTTAAATTTTTGTAATCAATATGTAACTTAAAATAAAAAAATAAAATAAAAATATTATTATGTAGGTTTAAGTAGGTATGTATTAATTTTGAATTTGTGTCAGAATAAAGTCAGTAAGTAGTAATAATTATATTATATAGTATTTCCAATTATTTCATTGACTTGATTACTACGCATAAGTCCTCATAAAATATGTTATTGATAAAAATGTTTACAATATATTTTAGTGCCTACCTTCATCGGCTTCTTCCGTTTATTAATAATACATAATCTGATTATAATTATGATACATAGGCAATCTTTCTTATAAGATTATTGTCACTGTATAAAAGCCATTTAATTATTTAATATTAAAGTAATGGCAGCATATTCAGTGTTTTATAAATTATATTGGTCCCTTAACTTGAGTGTTTGTAAGATTCGGCGGAGACGTCGATTCTTAAAACTCAAAAGTCGAAACCTTTGGGCCTTAGATGCCACGTCTCACAGCCTGCGTCACCCTACAAAATCAATCTATGCGCTGCAGATCTCATATGGCTGGAGGCGCGGGCCGTATCGATGGACTAACAAAATTGGCGCGACCTTTTTCATTCAAATTTGGAGCGTAATAGAGTAAAGTTTAGTGTGGATGCCGTAGTCTACGAAATAATACTATAATCTGTCAGTGTACAGTAACGTCTCGTGGGGGTAGGCAGATTGAGCGTCGCTTGGGGACGGCAGTTACTCGGTGGGCGGTAAATCGAGGAGAATCATTTGGAATATACATAAATACGAGTATGATATATAGAAATAGCTAAAATTAATTTGATTACATGTTGTACAATAATAGCATAGTAAAATGGTATGAAAATAATGACTCAGTATATTGCTAAATAGTACAAACCAAATGTGTCAACAAAAATCAACCAAATAGCACCTCAGACTTGGTTATTTGATTGTCTAACTTAATTATCTAAGTATATTATATTTATTCGCTTTTTAAATCTAAATTTAATTATGTATGTGTTAGTGGTATAGGTACCTATATTTTGTTACTAATGTATCCATACAACACATTTATTGGATATTGGAGTCATTAAGGGATGATAAAAATTACTATATAAAAAAATGGGGTGGTATTTTGGCGCTGCCTAGGGGCGGCATTTTGTCTAGGGACGTCACTGTCCGTGTAAGCATAATATAATAAGCATCGTTGCTAAAATTTGTTTAATTTAACATTAGGATAAAACATTGCGAGTATTGATTCAATGTCGTCATCAATTATCACTTATGAGGCTTACTACTCCTGATTCGTCATATTTTCATCCCAGATTACATACGTCTGTTCCATTAGCATTTTCTCAGAATCAATTTATTTTCATTTATTTTGCCATTTAAATGCCGGCCTATAGAGTCGAGGGTCCCAGGTTCGAATCCTGGGTCTGGCTAGTACACATATTGTTTTTCAATTTGTGTATGAGTCAGAGTATGGACCAAGTAGGACCAAGTAGGACTAAGAGTATGAGCAAGTGGCTGACATCCATTTCTCGTAAAAACAAAAATCTGTCAATACAAACCTCCACTCTGTGGAGGCCCATATGATCCTATTAGGATCGGACATGGTCGAAAGAAAAGAAAGAAGAAACTGAGATCATTATAAGTGAACATTATTGTATTATTTGATTATTTTTTAATAGCCCGGTAAATATTACATATCTGTGTATGTACTATAGGTATGTATCACCTGCCGCGGAGTAGGGGTTAGTGTGTTACGCTTTTGATCGCGGGTCACGGGTACATATCCCACGACTGGTTGAAATTAATTATGATAATTTTCCAATCTGGGTATTTATTTGAATCCAGGGCCTGAAATCGAGGGGTTTGAGCGAATGGATAACAACAAATCCTCTTATTAAACGACTGCCATGATTACCTCCAAATTTAATACGTCCATACGCTCCGTCTTGGAGGAACTGAAAATGATAGTATACCTACCTATATATTGATTTAGGAAATATTCATTTCGTAATTTTTTTGATGCCCGAACTGTGATGCATGTCATATAGATCTTGATTTCACCACCCTTGGTAGTAGTTATGCAACACACGTAGATACTTCTCATATTATATAGTTTAACATTAGTTTCAGTTAACGCAATTGAATTGAATATAATCATATTTTTAATAATAAATGTCAGATATTACAAACAAAATGTGATTTTGTGTATTTTGCCGACTCCTTCATCCTGCCGCCCAGGTGCTGTGCTTCCCCATCAACCCTGCTTGGCGCATCACTGCATTTAAAAAAAATATTTAACAATTTAATATTTCTACTGTGGCAATTAAAACGTATTTTAATTTGGTATGGGCGTATACGGTAAATAATCATATTTTGTGTCACCGGTACGTTTGCCACAGATAATGAATAGAATTCTGATAGACAATATTCAATACACCACATTTTGATGCAGGGTTTTGAATGTGTGAGTGTCCTACGAAAATGAAATACGCATTATGCAGTGCAATAGTATGTGTAATACACAAATATTAAATGAGCGTCAATGCATAAACCGAGAGCAGTTGTCAGTATTCGACGTATGACGTATTCTTGACACTATTCAAGTTGTTTATCCCGGGTTATTCCTTACTCGAGATCGGTTACCTGCTACTCCTTAACCGTACGTAGGTATTTCAGTTCCCATTATTTCTGAGTTCCCTGGCTTGCCATTTGTGAATGTTAGTATAATAGACCCGGGTCTCAAAATAAGATTAAAATTTAAAAATACAAAATACAAAAGTCTATTACTGATGCATTGAATTTTGATAGTAATTATGCCACACCAGTGTATATAAGACAAGGTGAAATTTATCACATTATCGTACATAGTAAACAACCATTTCGATCCAAACTCCTGTAAAACGCGTATTATTATAGAATATTGGTTCAATAGATGAGTTCGACAGTTATTTGACACATATTATTATATAATATTGGGTTAATAGATGAAAAATAGTCACTTATTTAATGCAAACTTCGTAATATAGGTCTAACTCTAAAGAATAATAAAAATGACCAAGATGCCGTGAACGGTGATGACTGATGTCGTTCGTGTACTTACTTACTTTTAACTTTTAAGTCAGCCGCACTTTCATAATAATTGTGCGATAAATCTACTTTGATCAACCTGTTACTAACTTACTTGCCATCTAGGTACTAAACGGAGAATCTCAATCACTATCATCATTTCAAATCGTTGATATTTTTTCACCAACGTTTTATACTCAATTGTGGATATTAAGATCAGATTTTATTCCATGCTAAGTGGATTATATTTCCTGAATAGTTTCATCATAAAATATTACTAAAATTTCATCTTTATCGTATTTGTAAATTCATTATACTACTCGTGTATATAATCAATCAAATTACAAATACCTTGTAAGTGACTGTGAATCTTGACCTTTTGCAACTGTTTTCAAGTTCTAACCGTGGCTAGAGTAAAAATAGTTTCGTTACAATAATAATTAGGCATTCATTTTTTTTATCCATTCGCGATATTAAAAAAAGTGTAAAACAGGATAATATAATTCGTATATTCTAATTGTTTCTTATGTATAACTAGGTAACAAAAACTAAATAAGTGTTAGATTTTCAAATACGTAGGTACTATGTAAATATTAATAACACATGTATTTTTTTGTTTAAATTTGTACTTATTTTTCTTTATAAAAAAATATGTATAATTATACTAAACTAGCATAGCCAAACTGATTACTAACCATATTATGCGATACCAGCTTTTTCTGTTTACTGATTTAATTACTAATACCCAGCATCAATGACATTAATATGGACGAAGCATCTGGAAAAAAATGACACTCATTTTTTTGTCGGGTCTGCCGAATGGCATAATCTGTTCTAACACCATTACAATAAAGGTGATATTGCTATAAATTCCCGGTGCTTTTTGTCGGGTCTGCGGAATGATTTGGTTCGAAAGGGTTCGCTCAAATTAATATTGACACTAGAAACACTGTTCTAACGCCATTACAATAAAGGTGATATTGCTGTAAATTCCCGATGCGTGATATCGCTTAATGGAAATTGCTTGACGTCTACCTATACATGTGCGAATGTCGCTATCCGCGAATTTACTTGCTGGCTACTGTACTGAATTTATTATAAGTATCGTTTATTATCTCAAAATATTTATAAAATAAATATCCAACGATTTTTTTTAACTTTAAATACATATAATATATGCATATATTATATATAAATGATATCAATAGAACCCACACTAAATTTAGAACGGAACAAAAAAAAACTGGCAACATTTTAATGTCACCAAATTCTTTCATCCAAATATGGCGCTAAGAACATAATATCGTGGGAAATTTTTCCAAAAGGATACTTTTTCAGTAAAACGGTGATCGAATCAATAATGACTTTGCATAATATTAAGTAAGTACCTATTCAAGTTGTTTTTTTTCTTTAACAAAAAACCAACGGATTTTCGCCTCAAACGCCGGATCAAATATAGTTTTTATTAGGTGGGTACATTCATTGTTAAACTTTTTGCGAAGACCGACGGACCAACCGATCACGTTTTGGGATCAGTGATTTTCGTATTTTTTTTTTATTTCTTTAAATTAAATAATATTTTAATGGGTATTACATAAAATTTTCTTTAATAAAAAAATATCAGGCTATGTCTATTTGCCTACCTAATTGATAGTTAAACACAATTAAAAAAGCCAGAAAAGCTATTACAATAGTCGTAAAATAATAGTTTGAAATTAATCACAAATAATATGGAATCTCACTAAAAATAATTCACACAGCAGTTTGATTTATATTTTATATGTACCAACTATTTTTCTCTCAATTGTTTTTATATTATTTAACTGCTGATGAATATTTTACAATAATATACTCTATAATAATTATATACTTAATGGGAATTTTTGTAATAATTAATGAGCTACCTACTCATAATTTCAATATCGTGGTTCACCGCTGAATTTAAAAAAAATACTTATTTTTACATTCGGATGCCTCAGGTGAAGGTTTTTCCAATAATATGCATCTGAATTCTCACATGACTAATAAAAAACGGCGCTATTTATACTAGAAGAAAGCTTTTCAGTTACAATCATTCCAATTGAGACATGATAATAATTTATTGACGTGCGGTTATTCCGGACTACGCCAAATCAAATCCAACCAAATAAAAGAGACTGAGCATTATCAGATCTCTGCATGTTTTTTTTATAACTATTCTTTTCCTTGGCGCACCTTTATCAATATAAAATAAATACCTGCATAGTTACTTACCTTCGATTCATTCAAATTTATTAACCTTAGGTATGTTAATATGCGTATACTATATGCTTTGTAATTTTGTTACTGCTAGGTGTGCATGTTGTGTTTTAGTGATGTCCTTGGCCGATTAACGCAATGTGGTAATTACAGTTCAAAGAACCCGAAGCTTTTTTGTTTGTTGATAAAAGTGGCTCACCTTCTAACGGAAGTGGTTGATAATAATGTCGTCCTTGGGATAGGTATTATCTTTCTTTTCTTGCGCGTACTTACTGTCAGATTGTTTTTTACAATGGCAGCCAACCATGACTTTCTTTGTATACCTACTTACTGACTGCAACTTAAAACGGCTCAGCCTTTCGGAAAAATGGCTATCTATCCATTTATAGAGTATATAATATACACTATTTTATGTACTTAATCATTTCACTAAAGTATATTTTGTACATAGAGGTAAATTTATTAATTTATTATAATGTATAAACAATGGAGTCATTTTAACCTGATTCGACCTGACCCGACAGAATAACTGTGAATGATACATATGTGAAATATAATTTAATTCAAATAAATGAATACCAATTAAATGTACAATTTTATAATAATCATCATCATAAGCCTGAATCTGTCCACTGCTGGATGAAGGCCTCTCGAATCTGTTCCATTTCTCTCCGTCCTGTACGTTTCGTTGCCACGTACTTCCGCAGAACTTTATCATTTCATCGATCCAGCGTCCTCTAGGTCTACCTTGCGGACGTTTTTTACCTCTTGGATACCGCTGGATGACTAAATTTGTCCAACGAGTGTCCTTTCTTCGAGCTATGTGTTCAGCCCATTTCAATTTGAGGTTTTTAGCAAACTCTATTACATCGCAAACCCTTGTCTGTTCCCTTATCCACTCATTCATCTTTTTGTCCTTTCACGTTATGCCTAGCACGTACCACGTTGTGCTACTCTAAGTTTCTGGATCTCTCTTTTACTTAGGGTCCATGTTTCACACGCATATGTGATTACGAGAAACACACACTGGTTGAACACTTTGCTGTTAAGGCACAAATGTGCCTAAAATTTTATAACACTATAGACATTTGTGAATTGTTTATATTACAAAGAACCACATTAATCTTAACTCTTCCTTGATTAGTCATATACAATTATTATATTAACAACAGTTTTATGAATACGCGTGTACAGCAGGGATAATAATTAAATGTACCCAGAAATAAAATGCTCAAGCGATGGATCCCTTAAGTCGTCACGTCGTGTACATACTGAATTTGGTATTATCATAACAATGATAACTCGGCTCGACTTACCCATTAAATATTAGAATAATGCGATAAAAATCTGTAGTCCCCGAAAGAGCCCATTAAAACACCTTTTGGTAAAATAAATTGTGATATAATTATAAAACATAATTTATGAGGTTTTAACTTTACTCCTTTCTATGTGTTAATTAATGGCTATATAGTTACCCCATTTGGGTAGAGTTCTTTGTCAAACTAAAATGTTATTTTTGACAACGCTGTTTAATATAATATTATACCTAATTGGTAAAACTGAATCAAGTATCATAGCAATTTATCATGGGTTAAAACGGTTAAAATAATTAACTGTGTAGTTTTCTTAACATTTTTAGTTTCTACCAGCTTATGTTCGTTGAAATTTAAAATATTAATTGTAAAATTAACAACACAGATTGAACACAGGTGTTATATGAAGGTCTGACTTGTAAATGCATGATAATCGTTTATTCTTACCGGGATCTTCGATTCAATCTCAAAACAAACGGCAGTAATCCAGTAGACAGACTTTACGGGGTATGATTACATACGTCTACTGAATAAAAATATTATAATACATCTGAAATATAAATTTTCCATTATTCTTTTAAATTATTGAGCTTCTTTGTCGAGCGTCGATTTCGGGCTTTTATATAATTATTAATGATCGTTAACCGTATATTTTTTAGGTATGTACTTCTATAATACCTTTAAACATACATTGTAAAATATGAACATATTATATTATATTTTTATTTATGATAGGGTGGTCTTAAATGAAGTCAGAAAAGATGCACTGACTTAGTGTAATTTAAACAATATTTAGAAATGACTCAGTTGTTCTAAAAATAAGAAAATTCAACTATACAGACATTAATGGCCGATGATGGAACGCAAATTATTAATATTGCTGTAACTTTCATTTCTCTCCATTTCCTGAGCTTTCAACACAATACTCTTGTGATCATATTATTAGTGGTGTACCTACACTTCCTATCAACTGGTTCGTATTTTAATCGTGAACTAGACACGTTAATAATAATTACCTAATAGTTACTTTTAAAATTACTTAATAAAGGTATTTAATTATGCAGTATGGCCTAGTTTATATTTTAGAGCCATTTTCAACAAAACTTTTCTGCGACAACATTACAACGCAAATAATATTTATATTTAGTGCTTTTTTAGTTATTTTTATACGTTGGGAAAAGAAACAACTGATACTCTAGATTTATACATGTTAACCGGTATGGCAGAACGTCTTTAATTTGTGAAGAATGATAAAACCACTATTGTCGTTACCTACCGAACATACAGCAATAATTATCAACAGGCTCGCATCAGCGATGTTCAAGTTTATCAACCAGTTCTTGGGAGCCGATAGATAATACACACCACTATTGATTATGTGTTTATATTTGATTTTTTTGCCTTCTGTCATCGGCCATCATACGTCATGTCTTCTGTTAATCGCGCTGCGGCGTCGCGCGTCGTGTCAGTTGAGCGGCGAGCGCTGCGATGCGTAAACTGTGGACGGGTATTATTCGACCGGCTCGTGTTTTTTTCTTACTGGGGCTCGGATTTGGACGGGCAGTCATCGCTTGTCTCCGGACTCCGGCCGCTTCCAAATCTCGAGGCATTGACCACCTCACACTGATGTAAAAAAACATCTAACCATTATTATTGTTAGATCAACTTAGGGCTGTCACTTCTGGACAATAAGACAAGAGCTCAAAAAAACAATACGAGAACACCAATAGGACGCGGTCTAAAATTTAATTAAAATATTACTTCCTTTTTTGTTACTTTGATCTTACAGTTTTGGATTGTGGGTGCTTACATCAGTTTCGTGATATAATCATTAATATGTAGACTATCATTTAAAAAGACATTTGTATATACATATATCACAACTATTGTATACATTCTAGTGGATTTAAGTTTTGTATGAATATTAGAATTTAATAAAATTATTCGACTTTTCCAATCCAAACAAGTGACAAATCGCTACTATTCAGGAGAGCAAGAAGAGTGAAAAAAATTCGTGTTAATGAGAACAACTTCGTGCTTAGTATTGGAGTTTTTTTCTTTCATTTATGGCAGAATAATATTATTATTAAATTTTGGAGTAGTTATATAGTGTTAATTTATTTATTTGCAATTATAATTTTTAAATCACTTAATTTCTTTTGGCTGTCCAAGCAAAAATACAAAATTCATAAAGAAAACACCGAATTTTTTTTTTCAATTATTTAATTCATGTTTTTGTTTGTATTTCTGTTTTATGTTCATTATAATCATTTGTATTTGGTACGTTACGTTAATTCTTATTAGCTTACTGTAGGGTTATCACTTACGCTCAAATTGGAAAATCGTAACTCCGTTTGCAATCATCGTATACACCCTATTGAGACTCTGTAGATATTTTTTTGTAAACTTAACCTCATACTTTATTCAAAATCACCAAAATGTTACTTACGCCCTTTTGGCTTAGATCGTCGTATTAGTATTTATATTTTTATTATGATGTTGTGAACGTCTTTAACTTATAATGTGCTATATTCCCACAAATAAGTAAATAATTTTTAATTTTCATTTCAAAGATAACTATTAAAGTACTTAATAGTATCTACGTACATACATATAGTTTTAGTGGTGGCTTTATATCCTTATAGATGAACATATTACTATATTATATATAAATGTATAATGTAGAACATAGTTTCTGTCCGCGAACATTTTTGGATGGGCCGCAAAAATTTTCTGCAGTTCAAAAATAGTTACCTAGAAACCCAACATTTGAAGTGGGGTTGTATTATATTTCGACAATTGTTTCAAAAATAGTTGTAAACATAAATATTTATTATTTTATTCCAATGTTGATGGTCCGCAAAACATTTTTTGATTTTTTTGTGGTCCACGGATGTAAAAATGTTAAGAAATTGTTAAATTTTATTTTTAAAGATCCAGTGCACACGCAAAAGGTGAATCAATATTATCCGTATTTTTATGTTTGATAAATGAGGAGCTGGCCCGAAATGGCCGAGTGATAATATATACCTACTTGGTAAGCCGAAGGTCTTGGGTTCGAATCCCGGGTCTGGCAAAAGTCACATGTTGTTTGTCAGTGTGTGTTTGGACCGAGAGCATGGTGGGGAAGTTGTTAACATCCATTTCTTGTATTCAGTGAGGCGGTCAAGGTCCCCACCGGATTGTAAAGCCAATGAAAGAAAGACATGGGATTTGGATTAAAGTTGGTGCATAACCAAGGTAACCGAGTTGAGTTGAACGGTTTTATTACTAACGATCCATTATTACTATTTCACGAAAATAGAATATTCATATTTTGATTTATAAGTGTTTTAGTGGGTGGACAATTCATTCAAATTAGATACGTTATTATGAAAAAAATAATAACATTTTAGACTTCATCTAGTATATTTATATCCAAGGTTTGGATGCATGTTTGAATACTTTTTCATACACAATGACGTTGGTAAATAATGATGTAACCTTCCGAATAAATGTCACTTGTACCTACTTATAATTATTTTGATAAATATTATTATTTATGAAAGTTGAAGGAATGTGCATTGATATTTTATAATATTAAAAATAGCTCTAGGCTGACTCATACTATAAAGCTTGGACTACCTATGTTCCCACCACCACCCGTCATATATGTGTAGCCGTGCATATGCACGGCCACCTTCTATGACATTATAAACGTGTCTGAAATAAGTGATTTTAAGTGCTCATTCCGTCCCGAGACGGACCTTTTAGATACTAATTCTTGTATTGTAATTAGGTAGGTACGTTTAATTACAATTTAAAAAAATCTAAGATGAAATTTGTTGTACTGCAACCCTACAGTAAGACTGTAGACTCGAACAACTTTACTATCCTATGTCATGTGAATAGCGTAACGTGATTTGAAATGTTACCAGACCTGCTGCTTTTGCATTACAAAAGGAATATAACGTGTATGTATGAATTCTTTTTTATTATTACTTTTATCATATGACTATATTTAAGTTGTACTTAAATATTTAAATTTTTGACACGAGCGACTTGACAGGATACCCGAAAAAAACTATTTAACGCAATTACTTTTAAATAAAAATATAATAATATCATGATATCACGATTATCAGTGGATATTAATATTTATTTCCGCCAGCTTTTAATATTTACAATTACTTTATAATATACAGATGGATAATTGAGAAAATGATAAGAACGCCTTGACTTAAATTAAATTTCATAGATCACCGAGATATTTTTATAAAGACGTATATTATTGAGTTTTATATTCTAGATTGTTTTCTCGATAGCATCGTAATATGGAAATAATTCGGTCAAATAAATTATAATATATATTATTTAAAGTACTTACGGTAAATTGCAATCTTGATTGCATATTTGCAATACTATATTTGATTTCAACTCAAGGTTTAGGCATATTCTCGTAATTTTAATTCGTTATGTTATTTCTCTGCTATTATGATACGCCCATCAACGTTTACGATTAAAAACGCAGCTATAAGGCATAAATCCCACCAAAAAAGCGTTCGGTGCGCTCACTACTGGGTAGGCCTCCTCCCATCCGCGCATTACCCTTCACCTATGTAATAAGGGGCTCAAGGAACACAAAATAATTATTATTATCAGCGTCTCTCATAACAAAGCAATAAAAATATTATTAAATTTCTCGGGGCTTGTAATTAATATCAGACACGCAATAACTAAACAAAGAGTTCACTGTTCTTAAATAATGGCTTCTCGCCCATCTGTCGACGACGCTTCGAGGAGCGTGATTTTGCTTGCCGTGTTCAATGAATGGACTACGTTGTATTTTCGTTAATTCGTATCGATGAGAAGCGGAAAACGGTGACTCATGGGGCAGGCGGGCACAAGGCGTCGTCAAATCCAGTGTGCGCTGGCGTATTTGATTACGTTGTATTTTCGATGATTCACATAGAAAATGCGCGAGCGCCTCGCAAGCCTGCTTTAGTGGACTTTATGCCTAAGGTTCGCGATTGCGCAGTCAGCGAAAACGACTCCATTTGAATATATGCATGCATTTAATCTAGGTGCGTTTTACTCTTTAAGTTACATGTTATTTATATTGACCAAATCAGTAAAGAAAATATATTATATAGGTACATACAACTTAACGAACATTCATACAAGTTAACATAAATATGCAAAGAATGTTGATGCAATGAAATAATTTTAATTAACATAAATAGTCAGTAAGGTATACATCTAATTTGAGTGTTCAACTTTTAGTCATGTATGGATTGAGGCTAGGCAGTACAAATTATTATTAAAATAATAAAGATATTTCATAAACCTACCGATCGAACGATAACAGACTAGATCGAAAACGTTGATTAAATCAATGTTAAACTAACCAAACAACCGCTTTAAGACGGTTAAGTAGTATACTTTGAGATTTAAATCCAAACTTCCGGCTGTAGGAAACCCAGTTTGTTCAATCGCTAAAAGATCTTCCAGTTATTAAATACAGTTAAGAGGCGGATCAGCAGTTAGAGACAAGAGTCGAGATGAATGTCGGGCGGGAAATCGGAGATAAATTGGAAATATTGTGACAGAGTCAGCGCACCCAACTGTCAATAAAATCGCAACAAATTGAATACAAAGCCTAAGTAAACCATCCATTCATTTGTCGGCCACGGTTTATGCTAATTTTATTCTGCTTTACTCTGTGAAGCCTCTTTGCAAGTATACCTCGAGAGTATAGCGAGAAATTTTCAGCTACGACTGTTATGTGTGAAAAAGTTCCATAGACATTCACGGTTAATATCGTTTTATACACGGGGATTTTTTTCGCACTCTATCAACATTTCATTTTGATTTAAATTTAATGTTCGTGCAGGTCTAAAAGGAACCATTGAGTATATATGTGCACGACAAAAAATCGTTTCTGGGCTGATTTTTTCTTCAATTTCGATTTACTTATTTAAATCTGAAACGATTTCCTTCTTCAAAATGCGTAGGCACAGTCACGGTCATAATAATGTATCCATTTCATATTGTTACGAATGAATTACTAATGTTCGGGACTTGGTTATCATTTTTTCCCCAAAAACATTGTTACATACTCAATACTGACTCTTGCAGCTTATATAAAAACAACAAATTTGGTAAATCAAATCATATAAAATTTATTTATTTTACATATAATGAACATAACAAATTATAAATTCAAAGCGTTCACGACATGACATAAAATAAGTGTTTATAATTAAAAAAAAAAAAAATATCGAGAAGTGTGAGTTAATAATACAATAGGTAATAAAATTAGAAATAAAATAAGAAAAGAATTAAAATAAAATAACAAAGTAACAGTAGACGGATGCACACAGAGTGAACTTTGATAGATCCTATCTTAAAAACCTATAAAACAACGTCCACCTAAATTCACCCTCACGTAAGTGGAATATATCAATATCCGAAGCGATTTCATGAAACATGGTTATTGCCCTCCCAATTGGCATTACTAATGACAGGTTAGTTCTGCACCGAGGGAGAACAAATAACGGATGCCCTCGATTCCTAAGGTAATTATCAGAGACACACAAGCCAACACCACCAAGAATGGCAGAGTTCACATTTACGCCGCGTATAAGTCTGAAAAAAATATGTAGCTAAATAAGGATCCCTTCTAAATTTTAAGCTACAGTATGTAAGCATCCCTAAGAGAAAATCAGTCGGATAGAGCCACGGATAATATCCATACAGCCGAAAGTAAAGGAGTCTCAAAAATTTCTTTTGGACTCTGTCCACCATAAGGCCGTACTTCAATTGATGCGGGGCCCAAAAGATAGACCCAGTCTCAAGTCTGCTTCTAGCTTATGAGTCATAGAGAATTTTTAGTAACGTAACGTAAAGAGTATTCGACTCAAACATCGAAATAAAAAATCTTGTTGGGTTTTGCAACCATTGTTAATTACTGCAATCGTACATAATAATTAAATCCAGAATAAGTATTTGACTAAATTATATAATTTAGCGATAATTTTATTGTTGATAGGAAATATTTATGCTATTAATATCGAATTTATAGAGATATAATATTTTAATATCAGCATGTATAATATTATTTTTGTTAAAATAGTTGGATTAGAAAAAGACACGTTCCTTACCGCCAAATAAAAAAGTACTCTTTAGGGAGAATATCGACGAGAGAATGATCGCGACTGATACAAATTTTGCGTTGTATAAGGAAGTTTTTGTATTCTGTGAGACAAGGAACATAATATAATAAAATGCTGAATCAAACTTCTAAATATATTGGGTTTTAAAAATGTATATCGAAGAGTTTAAAAATAAGTCAGAGGCGAATAAAAATCTTTCAAAAAGACATAAAATGTTTACTACAAATTCACTACATACCTACACTTATTGTTTACTAAGTTTACTTTATAATGGTTTGTATTGTAAGGAATAATTCAAGTGTCAAAAGTCCTTGGAGTAGCAAAACCTTTTACTCAATTTAAAAGCCTTATCTCATTCAATACTATTACGAAATATTTAATACTCCGTGACAACGTTACAAAAACAAAGCTCATAATTGATTGCTTGGCGAGGTGAAGATAAAAAAAATCAAATCAGATTTTATTAATCAGCATATTTGCAAACGTGTGATGGTCTAACGGTTAAAATTGAATATGAAAAAATGCGAAGCGTGGGAAGCATGTTGTTTTTATACAGGTAAGCAGGTAAGCAGTCATCTCTTCAGATTCATAACAAGTAGATAAGTCGAATACCTTTTGGTGGGTATGGAGCGCCGGCACATCTTCGCTCGTGCCCAAGACCGTTAATGCCAAACGCTGCGGAAAAAATCGGATCTTTTCATTATTCGTATGATGTACCATACAAATAAAACGCAAAAAGTAACCTCTTTAAGCCAATCTCGAGTGGAAAAAATGATTTAGACAATGAAATAAGTACCGCTATCTTTAAACTTGAGTCGATTGTTTCAATGTCTTAAGAAGGTTATGGAAATAAAACCAAATGTGTGCCGACTCTAGACACTTACTGATTAATTATGATAGCTAACTTCTATTTGTTTTAAAAAATCTACGAACTTAACTAGACTCTAGTTCGTATTATTTACTAAATAATGTACGCAACATACTAAATTCAAAATACTTCAGTCGAAATCGTCAATAAATCAGTAAGTACATATTCTTATACCACATGATGCGTAGGTACCTAGTTAATTTGTTCACATTTTCTTCTTCTTTTTAATATTACCGGCTGTCAGAGGTCGGTCATTACCAAGAGAACAGGCAGTTTGATAGAGCTGCACCCTACCAATCACGGAAGTGATGAAATGCAATGTTGTTTTCTCCTATGCATTATTAATACGCCTCATCTTTTCTTGGATTGACTGAAAAATGCTGTACTTTTATCCTCTTATAATATGAGTGAGATAAAATAGTTTTATAGTTTGATGCTGATGAGAAATTCTCGTAGCTTTCGAATTCGTTTGAGACGTAAAGATTATTTGATGCCTACTTTATTAATCGAAGTAATTTTGAGGATACGTCTATCCTGCCACATCTCTAAGGCATAGACTCTGTTACATTTCCTTGTTAAACTATAGTACCGATAGTACCGAATAAATTAAAAAATGCATTCTATTAAGTGTATAAAAAAACAATTAATTTTAACACAATAGGTAAATTTCTGCATCTTATAATGATTTTTGAACAATCTTCAATTTTTTAAATAAGTAATATAATAATTAGCTAATTAATTAACACTTCTTGGAAAGCCTTAGAGAATATGCATCTTACCCTATACCGTAAGAAGTCATTCGATATTTATGCTGGAATTTGATATTGTCAAACTACTGAAGCTAGACTGCGATAATATGATATCCTGTACACAACTAATTGATAATATAATACTAATATATACATTCCATAAACAATGTGACCTTGATCTTTCCAGGAAAATGGTAGCTACATGTTAAATGTCAAAATTATCTCACTGGATTTGGTGTCCGACCTGCACGAAAATAAGTCATCAAATTCAAAAAATTATTATCACATTAAATCGTTACAATTTTTAATTCCATTTCACTCCTCACTGCCTTAATCATAATATAATTTATATCTTTCTGTGTAATCCAGCTGCATGACTATAGTTTTTACAATACTAGAATACCTACTAGTTTTTCAAATAAGCCTATTGTAACCATGTAACCATGGTTCGGTACATGTTCAAACACGCGCGTTAACATGATCTTACTCCCTACTTTGTTTTTTTACTTTTGGCTACGGCCGTATGTTGTAGCTTAGCCACTGGGAAATGCCAATAGAAAAGGCGTATTTCAAAAAAATACTATCTTATTCTTAGGTCAATAATTATTATAAAACAATCATTATTCGTAGGATGTTTTATCACATTTGAATGGTCAAAGACATAGCTTATAATCAGCATCTTTAGAATTATCTTCAAATGTGGTAATCGTGCCCATTTTTGAATAATTTATAGTATATATTATATTTATACACAGAGATTAAAAAATATTTTTTTTATCGTAAATATTTATATAATAACAATTTTACTAATGGTTTTATAAATGCGTTTAAAAATTAATAAATCTAAAAAATCTTAACACCACTGCACATGGACGTACTGAAATTTGACTATATTCTAAAACATTAGATCGAGAGGTTTTAGAGAATACTATTTTATGTAATAAAAATACTTTATGCAGTCATTAAATATTTAAAATATTTATAAAGGATAATAAGGCTTCAAAATTAAATAAATAGATTATCTATAACGTTTAAGGAATGTCCAGGCTTATGCTCTGAAAATAGCATAAAAGCTCCATTTTGACCTACGTGGCGCATGTGGGCCCTTAAATAAAGACGACCTTTTTAATCTTTTGGTATCTTCCATATTGGAGATATAGTCTGTAATCTGTATAACGCATGCGTCCCGTTTTCATATTATACTAATATAAGATGATTAAGTGATCATTGTACATACAGTTCACGGTTGTATCTTCCTCATTTTCATTTTCACTTACGGCCCGGAAGATATTCTTCATTGTCCGATAGCGTTTCGTATACCGTAATTATTACTTCTTCTGGACCAACACGAACGTTATTCTATGTTAGGAAAAGATTTGCAAAATAATTATGTTTGGCATTTTAACAATGCTAGTTAGTTGTTAATCATGCATTACTAAACTTTCTTTTGACTATATATTTTTATGAACTGTAAATGTATCGCCAATAAAAAGGTTGCATGTTCATCTTAAAACATTAAAAAAACATAGGTACTATTTTTTATGACTACTTTCATTATTATGTTTGCATGTTTTTGCGTGAAGAATTTGAAAAAAGTGTTGTAGTTACCCACTTGGCAGTTAAATCAGTGTTGTAGTGAAAATACTATTTGAACAAGTGCGAAAGATTGACTTGTTCCAAATTTTGGTCTGCTTAACCCCGGGGTCACACTTACAATGGAGCAAAACTAGAAATAATGTGTGTTTTTTCGCAAACACTTTTATAGTCGCAATTCGCCGGATTGTTGTTCTTATTAAATCATTTTCATCGACTGCGAAGTTTTATGTTTAATTTCAATCAACACCTTTGTATTTATTGCGGACACGTTTAATAGAAATTAATTGCGATAAAAGCACGTTTCTAGAATTGAAGAATGATTTCTATCCTCTTCACTTTGCTCGCTTCGTGTGATTAGTGTTCTAGAAGTGGTTTTATAATTATTCTCACCGGCATCTGCTTCTAGATAATAATTTATTGAATTGCACTCTTTATTCTTGCCTAAGCGAGTTTTTTAAATGTTTTATGGCAGAATCATTTGTCGATATTAAACGGTTTAAAAATGATCAACATCTGTATTAGTTTCAAAATATTTCTCTGAATTATAGTAAATAAAAAACATATTTAAATAATTCTTTAGATTTCAGTTAAAATTATATCTGAATATTATAAATACATAGTTTCTTATTATTTACGGTATAGTATAAATCATGTGTAAACCTATATAAATTGTATATACCTACTACCTTGATTAAAATTTATATGGTTTAATAAATTTCTAATTTTGAAATTTTATAGAAGTACCCACCTAACTAGGTACCTACCTATACGATACTATAATATTCTGGTAAAGTCTAATAAAAATGAATAACATTTTTATTATACATACATATATATTAAAATTGTATATGAGCTTTGTTTTATATCTGTAATAGTATAGGTAGGCGGCTCTCGTGGTGCAGTGCGTAAGGCGCTTGCCTTACACCCGAGAGTTCCTGGGTTCGATTCCCGGTAATATTTATTTGTTTTTCTCAAATCCTGGGTGTTTGTGATTGTTCAAAATTACTGACAAGCCACCTTGTACGAAAAAGCAAGGATATGGTTATTAATAATTCTAAAAAAAATAAAAAAATACTACAGGTAAATAATAAATTATATTTTTTTTTCACTCTATACTCCAATTTAAGTCTTGGCTGTCTCATGTAGAAGTTTTTCAGTAGGATAATTTGAGAGTTAAGTATTTATTACCCATCAGGTTTGTAATCACTGGCTGCAGGATTCGAACCCGTGTTACACAGATTTAAAGGCAAAAGTTGTATTTCGTCGCATATTGAACTGGATGTTTTATTTATGGCATGTACCTACCTACCAATAATTTTACAATGCGGCGTAAATAAATTGATTGGTCGAAACGAAACTTTGTTTGAATGGTACGTAGTAGTTACTTTATACCTAAGTTAACTTGTTTGCGAAACTGGACTGTCTGAAAAGATTCTATTTTGTCTGTTTTGCTTTAAAGTTTAATTCACGGACATGCGCTTTACAATATTCGACATTCGTGTATGTGTATGTGTGTAGCTAAACCACTTTGCGATGCTCCACACGCGCGAAACCTGTTCTGCGATGAAATGTTAACAAAACTGCATCATTAGTAGAGTTTGGGAAGACTATTAACTATGCAATTCACTTCACTGAGTCGGACACAAAACAAAAGTTTACAAAAGAGTGCTTATTTTTTATTTGACTAGGTATATTCTAGAATATAAATACATAGAATTATTACAATATGATCAGGTCTGAAAATGTGTTAAGTAATAATAAAATACAAATTTTAAATACATAATTTACGTCATCAATCTTTTTAATAAATAATCTCTTGGATATAATTTAATACTTAAGGCTATACTTCAGCTGAGGCATGATCTAAAACGATCGTGACTACGCGATGCGCAGATTGTGCAAACGACGCGTGACGAACAACACATAATTTGTCATAAAAATTCAACATGAATTCATTTATTGTTATTTTAAGTAATAATAATAATATATTCATTGACATGTTTTGTTTTTCGAGTAAATACGTAACGTTTTTTAGTCATCTTTAGACGATTTAAGAATTAATTCCTCCGACGCCATCACAAAACGAATTGACGTGCTCACGGGTCGACTATCGCTCTCCAACTGACAACGCAAGCGAAATTACGTCGCACCTATTGCTGAAAGTTATTTGCCGTTTCACTGAAGTACCTATGCTCTTAATGGTTATTTAAAAATCTCTTAGTTACCAAAACATGTCCAGATCAAATCCAGAGTAAATCATGTGGATTAAATTAAATATATACTACTATGGTCGAGCGGGACACGCGTCGGCTTATAATGTCGTGGGTCCAAGGTTCGAATCCTGGGTCTGGAAAATACACATATTGTTTTTCAATGCGTGTTTGGAGTCGGAGTATGCACCTAATATGCCGAGGAACTGGCTAACATCCATCTCTCGTAAAAACAAAAATGTATTAATACAAACCTCCACTCCTTGGAAGCCTATTGTTTGATCTTCTCAGGATCGGAACAAAGGAAAAAGAGGGTTTGTTAAAATAATTAATATAACATCCACTATGTTGAAGCCCATATGGCCCGCTTAAGACTGAACATGTTAATTTACGTTTTACTAGTAATATCCGCCAGAATATGCATAAACCTAAGAAACCACGCCGACTAGGGTCAATTATTAGATATGACGAGGGATAAATAAAGACATCCCTCGTTTATTACCTAAATCTTTTGTGATTTCGTAATAACATGTTTTCTTTCAGAAATATTTCACGGTATGGTTAAGTATTATAAGTTGTGTTAGTTTTTAAAATTCTAAAAATAGCCTATAATGCTGTCTACAGCGTAGCACTGTCCGTCGATTCACCCCCCACCCTCTATCCATCTGCAGGCTGGCGCATCTGCATTGCGCGACCTTGCATAGTTGCATAGGTGCAATGTGCACATTTTATTCAGTCGCATGTTGCAACTCACGGAAACTGAAAAAAATCCAATACAACACAGACACGTTTTTAAGTACTTTGACATTGAACTTTGTCAAACGTACTGAATAAAATAATATTCTGAAATGCATTATGTTTACCTATAGATTCGTGTGTAAATATTAAATAACAATAATAGCTTTTTCGTACACATTTTAAGAGAAAGTACTAATAAGCAATAATTATGTTACTGAAATTAAACCGCATTATTTGTTAATAAAAATATTTATTAATTAAATTAGCGTTTACAAGTGAGTTTTAACAAAAACTTTGTTTCCAAACCGATTAGTTTGTTAGATCAAAATCACCAATTTTAATTTAATGCTGATAACAAAAGTGAAGAAAAATATAATTACTTGACGCCTAACGTCTGGTGTCAGACACTTACAAAACCTCTTATCTTCAACAAAATGCTTGTATAACAAATTACCGGAATACTAAATTTCTACACCTAAAATACATTAGATGTTCTTGTTGATATTAATCCAAAAAATATAATTAATTCCTCTGAATAAAATGTTATCATTCGATAATTGCTTACGATTTCCATATAGTTTACTAATCTGCATTAAATCTTTACACAATCCTCTTGCTATTAAGCTATTTCCTACTCCTCGAAATCAGGTTTTTATTATGTTATCGTACCTCTTAATTATAATATGTTGGATATTGTGAAAATACATAGCACTTATAAGAATTATCTAATAATATTATCTTGCACAGTCATTATATTTGATCTAAATGGAATAAAATAATATGCAAATGCTAAAAGGATTGACTTTATTTCGGAATGTAAGTATTTAAGTAATGCCAATATGCTACATTGCCTTCTTTATATAATATACCTAATAGACTATATAGCATTTGCTCACGACTGGCGAATGAATCCCAATCCTCTGATGCCACAATCCTTTCAATAAAATTATTATACTGTTATCTTTTCCGACTCGCCATGCGCGTCTCTTTTTCTCCTCACTGCCAGAGAGAGATAGAATAAAAAGCTTTTTGTATGGACAGCTTTGTTCCGTGGAGTTTTAATGTGGGGCTTTATTCTATCGCAGGGATATTGGCAAAAGCTCGCCCCGCCGTACTCACAGACCTTTCGTTTAATGCACAAAGCTTTTATGTGCGATATTATTTTTTTTATCATGAATGTGTGTTCACCTTTATAATGCAATTTGAATTAATGGTGTGTTATTATATAATATAATGCGTCAATAATTCCATTTATATTGTGAGTTGGTATGTCTGTAGTACCGATTGTGATGTAGTTTTAACAGGAATATTTTTAATCTACCTACTTAATTTTTACCACGTTTTTATTAGCTCGTATTCTTGTTTCCCTAGTACAATTTTTTTCTTGATTGTCCAATACAAATTGTGTTATTTTACTAACTTCCCGACTAGCTAGACATTTAAAACTTTTAGAATATGTCATAACACGATGACAACGCATTATTTTAATACTTTTAGCCATCTATTGAATTCATTATCAGTTAATTCTGTTTTGTATGGAAAGTTATTTCGGAAAAAAATCCATAAAAAGTAAAACACTATTATTGGTTGCTAAGGGGTCCTAGCAACTAAATTATTAATATATACGTGCGTTACTATAGAAATCAATATGAAATTTAATGTCAAAATGACATTTCAGTATTCTATATTTATTCAGTATTTCTATCAATTACAAAAAAAGTATTTATTAATACATAGAATTGTCAAGTTTATATGATTCAACAGAAAATTTAAAAACGTGGTATATAAAAAGTTCTTTTTATCTTGTAATTATTTAAATTTATTCCTTACTGAAACTATGCACGAGTAAAGAAATGTTAGTTTTAATTAGTATTTTGTATATTATAAATTAAGATCATTAATTACTTATAACGATTCATTACTTTAGAAAAAACGCACGAATATGAATGACAATATACTTGTATCATAAAAATTTAGTTGTTTTATCCTAATATAATTTCTAAATTATATTATGTTAGCACGTCGTTGTTATTTCTCACACAGCCAAAAATAATCTTACAGTTATAATTCATATTATAAAGAAAATTATTACCATGTTACCTAAGCGGAGCACACAATATGCATCTACCGAGTGGAAGTTATATTAACATACATTTTCATAGCATAAATAAGAGGAAAACTCAAAACAATTGAAATATTAAACTTTT
This sequence comes from Rhyacophila brunnea, assembly GCF_057557595.1. Lineage (NCBI taxonomy): Eukaryota > Metazoa > Arthropoda > Insecta > Trichoptera > Rhyacophilidae > Rhyacophila > Rhyacophila brunnea. The sequence continues at coordinate 57,803,674 of NW_028232965.1, read as the reverse complement.
AATGCATTCACGTGACGTCACCGTTTATGTGAAAATAAAATTAATGACATAATATTATTATTCCAATATAATATTATCTATTCAGGTAATTATCACAGTTATAATGGATATTATTATCAATATATTATAATGTTGTTAGGTCTATTTACCAGTTACGTATACCTACGTATTTAAAATTTAATTATTTAAGCTTTTACGTTGCCTGATTTAATTCACATCTTTAATTGTCCTGTTGTCATTGTTTCGATGTGGAAATTATTCTGTTTTGCAGAATAATTAATATTTTCATTATATGACGTTTATTCAAACAAAAAGTCGGTACACACTCATACATTTATTTATTCACTCCTATGGCGACAGAATTTAAACTATAGCTTTAGAAAAATATTCCATATAGCTACATTAATACGCACGCACTTAAAATAGTTACGAGCATACATACGTGAAACGGCAAATAATTTTCAACAGTATATGGGACGTAATTTTGGCCGCGTTACCATTCGGAGAACGATAGTCGACCTGTGAGCACGTCAATTTGTTTTGTGATGACGTCGGAGGAATATATTCTTAAATCGTGTAAAGATGACTAAAAAACGTTCCGCATGTAGGTATTTGTAATAAACATAACATTAAAATGACGCATGTAGAATTTTTATGACAGATTATATTTCGTTTGCACAATCCGCGCATCGCCTAGTAAGTATAGCCTTAACCGTTTTACTATAAAGGTGCTGGTGGACCTTCAATCTACCTAGCAGTGGTTTGGATTAAATTTAACCAATTTCACATACTGGAAGAATGATTCAATTTTCACGTTTGAATACTACATGCACATGGGCAGCCACATCCCTAGATGAGGTATCGCCCTTTAACAAATACAAAATGCCGCCTTTTATCGTTTTAAGTCTCAATTTGTTTAATAACTGATATAATTTTGGTTAACATATAAATACAAGTAAATTATTTGAATTCTCATACACTTATTAATTGGCTGGCATCTCCACATAGATTAATCTAGAAAATTTTACGATTACGATTTTATGATACCCTTTATACTGTATCACCCCCCAAGTAGTGTATGTCCTACTTACTCTCACGAGATGCTACCGCGAGTCTAGGATGATTTGGCACCGGGACAACTGGACGCCACGGAATTCGAAAATAAATAGACGTTAACTTATAGGTACTTAAAAAAAAAATTAATATTATTATTATTTATATTTAAATGATTATATTATGATTTAATAGTTGGTGAAAATGTAAATATGCAGACGTAAATAATGATTTAATCGTGCATATGTTTAAGTTCCAACGAAAAAAGAGATTTTTATTTTATATAAAGCCTTAGGCATGGTAATTATCAATCCGCAATAAAGAATACATTATGTTAAGAGTAAATTGAATTAAAACAACTAAGTAGTAGATAGAAACTGATTAAAATACCTCGTCTACGTTCTGTATAAGTGTTTACGACATTGCGGCGTCCAATTGTCCGGAGTCCAGTCGTCCCATTCCCGCTACCGCGTATCAAGTATATTCGTAGCGCATGCGGTTAATACTCACTCTATTAATAATAATACGTATTAGGTACCTATAAGTAGTTAAAACGTGATGATTAAAATGTTACCCTTTCTTCAACTGTCGGTTCCATCTTAGTGAGTTATTTTGTTATTGTTCGATTATGCAAACAATTGAAACGGATTTGCGAACTTTAAAGTTTATCGTTATAAGTTATTTGAGTGATATCAGTAGATCTTCGGCTTAGCGAAAAGTGAGTGCTGTGAAACAGGTGATCTTTACAAGTTAGTCCAACTTAACCAAAGAACAAGTGCATTTCGTAATAACCGCTTGCGAAACCTTGCCCTACATTTCTCTTCTCAAATCAAATACAATAGCGATCGCACAAGTCGCAGAACACCTCATACTTTTGTAAATGAACAATTAAAAAGTCATCAAACTCGATTTCCCGTGACGACTTTTTTACGTTATGGAAGTAGAATTATTCACCTGCGATACATTATTTTTACTGTAAAACTATTAAGTATGTGTCGCATACAATATAATATCGTATAAATATTCTTGTCTATGACTGTTTGCGTTTTTATTTTTAAATACAAGTTTTATGTATTAAACGTGCATGTTTTATTGTCCTCGAGATATTTAAAATAAAATCTGAAATTTTTGTAAAAATATTATCTACTAAAAGAAATATAAAATTATTTGTTACGATAGGTATGTTGTTAATAATAATTGTATTATCACAAAAAATTTACTGCTTTATAGCACTATAAAATATGTGGCAGAATGAAAATATGTTAAGACTTCACTTCCGAGTCATAAGACATAGCCGACGGTGTTGCGGACTTGGTCGACAAAAATATGCTAAACTGGATAAGATCATAATATGTTAGAGTTAAGCTTAGAGTTAAACTCGCGAAAGAAAAAATCCCTTAAGTTCTGATCAAATTGAAGTGCATGTCACGTCACTGTCATGCTGTCACGGCGACAAACTTAGTCTATGTTTTTGTCATTTTGCAGAATATTTTGAACGATCACCATCTCTGTAAATTCACTGAAGAATGACACTGATGAAGAGTGCCAGCTATAATGTATTAGTAATTTGAATTATTATTAAAAATCCATGGTAATTTAAATTAATTTTCACAGTTTCTACGTGTGTGTACGTTAAAATTACTTGCGACATGACATCTATAGATAATATTTTTAACAGAATTCAACCTGCAGACCATAGGGGATAGACAACATTCTTATAGAAAATACAAATTGCCAACCGCCAAAAACAAAAAACGTGATTTTGACAAGAGTCGACAAAGTGTAGACATGTAGAAGATGATAAAAACGTTCATTAAGTCATGCAGGTGACGATGCAGTGGAGTTCAACGTGAGGTGACCTCATTGTTATTCTGGTGATTTCGGCAGATTTTACCAGCTGACAATGTTAGTTTAAAAGTTCAAAATGTGCTACGGGATAGGAGCATCAGTCTGATAACATTTTAAACACCAAGAAAAACGATATCACACACTTTTTTCCGTAGCGGTAGCTTACTGTGACGTCACGTGATAGTAGGCGACATGGGCATCAATTTGATCAGAACTTTATTGTCGAGGAAAAAAATAAGTCTTTTTGGTCTACTGGAAATAAATCTGCGATGCAATTCAAAAATATTGGAGCTATTACCTACTACCTGCTCCGCCATTGGGGATCAGGAGATGGAAGCATCGACAAAAAATCTTACTTTTTTGATATGTAATGTAATAAAATAATCTAACGCTAATAAATAAAACACAAGACTTAACGTCATAGTATGCCAGTTGCCAGTTGCAACAACTAGATAGCTAGTGAAAATTATAGATCTGGCAAGAAAAATTATATATTAACAAAGCGTAATGAATCGGCAAGCCACCAAACTAATATTCAAAGACTAATATCTAAAGACAGTTCATATTGAAAGTCGAATCAACGTTTTAAGATTACATTATTATCAATATGCATGTTACTGCTGCAAATTAATTATATAAACTATTTCGATTAAAAATTATTACTTTGAATAATACATTCATTAAATATCGTACTATTGATGTTGCAGTACACTCCTAAACGTTGTGGTTTCAGTAATTACTGTGACAATCGTTAAAAAACAATCTTTGAATCGATCAGAACTTGTTCTTAATAAAAACAATATGTTTGATTAAACACTATTTTGGGCCAAGGTAAAATCGACAGGATGTAAAAGTTAATACTGATATTTTTATTCGAATGACATTTTATGTTGTCACTTGTGACGATCGTAAGAAACGATAACATATCGATTTTTGCAAACAGGTACCAATTATTTCTAACTCAAATCAATACAATTTACCCGCCGTTTATGTCGTTATTATTTTTCAATTTTTCTTTTTTTCTTTAACGTATTATGGAAATTAGAAATTTTCTTATTCAAGATGTCGATTGTGTGATATTTAAGAATATACCTAGCGTTTTATAAGTTAAATATTCTATGTGTTTAGCAATTAAACCACAACGTACCAATATTCTTATTCAACGAATAATGTATTTATTTAAATATAGCGAACTTTACAAATTACAAATTCAAAATGTTCACAACATGACCGTGTAAATAAAATATATTAATCTCTATATAAATAGTAAAATACACTGGCAAGAATGAAATTATCAGTAATACACACATCATACATATATCGTAACATAAACATAGCAGTACATAATCAAATATATAATTATATCTTTAAACTACAGTATGCCAACATAGTTAAGAGAACGTAAGTTAAATAAAACTACAGATGATGTTCATAATATGGTCTCAAGTAAAGAACTATCTAAAATTTCTTCAGAACCTTCTCAACCCGAACCTGTACAAAACAACAATACTGTGTATTAATCATTCTGTTTCACCTCTAATAATGTTCAATAATAGGGATTTAAGTATACTTAGTTTTTAAGTTTTTCATTTGTGCTCAATTTTCCGTAGCGGTCAATTTTCCGTGAACCCTCTCTGCAATAAGAGTGTAATTCAACTGATACGGTGGCCAAGAATTCGACTCACTCTTAAGCCTGCTTCATTAATAATTTAACGCAGAATTTATTTACTATCGAAATCCTAATAAAAGAGATACAGTTTTTTACACGAATAGTTTTTGCGTAGGTTCACAATATTACCATGAAATCGTTTGACAATCGGTCAAATTCAGAGGCTTGTAAAATTTAGTAATGTGACGCAAAATCTTCATAATTTGAATGAAGAAGTTTTACTCAATCGTCGTTTATTTCGTCTGATTTTCGTAACATCAATTAACTGTTAGTTGAACCTACCGAATGGTAAAAAGAATAATATTATGGAAGGTGTTGGTACTTAATCGTTAATACATCACGACATTTGCATCACGAGTTATTTTTGAACACGTTGGTCATTAATAACGTACAAAAAACACCCAAATATTATATTATTTATTTGGTAATAAGACCCGCAACAGTCGAGATTATATCAAAACGTATCGGTATTTGAACTTAAGGGAATCTGATCTTATATAACCTTTAATAATAAATCATTATATAGATTCATCTTACATAGGTATGTATTATAATATGATATTATATTTCCTCCTAGGTACCCACCATAAAACATAAGCAGAAAAGTACTTAATATAATAAAAAAACAACATTCCAAATATAAATATAATATATATATTAAGGTAAGAGAAATCTTTCCTCATTAAATCAATACCTTCACGACTTCAATTAGGTACGAGTATATCAAAACCATGATACATTTTTAATGCAAACTAATGAATAACCAACTATGAACAAGTTGTATTTAAAGATAAAATGCCTTACACGATAATGTTAAATTCTAATTGATGAGATTTTTGTAATATTTCACATAAATTCGTATTAGCAATCCGGATTTCACTTTTCAGCTTCTTCAGGATATATGTATGTCTGCCTATGGTAATAATATGTAGTATATAAACATTAAAATCATTTCTACATGTATCATAGGCAGATATATATACACAATTATTACACATATATTGATGGTGTAGGGATGCAAAACCCTAGTTGCTAATACCGATACACATGGAATAGTAAACAAAGCTTATAAATAAATTGAAATTTTTGTCAAGTATCCTCGGTTGATAGTATCAATTTCCTAGTGATAATAATATTGGGTTGTGAAATTTATATTCATTTTTTAATTCATCAAAAGTTACATATCAGCATTATAATAAATACTATTATCTAGGTATGTAAAATATACGCGTAGATAGTCTAGACCCTAGGGTCTGATCTTAATAGGATCATATGGGCCCTCCACAGAGTGGAGTGTATTAACAGATTTTTGTTTGTACGGGAAATGGATGTTAGCCACTCACTCCACCTATTAGGTCCATACTCCGACACAAAACACAAATTGATAAACAATATGTGTATTTGTCAGAACCAGGATTCGAACTTGGGTCCCACGACATTATAAGCCGACACTTAAACCGCTCGGCCATCGTGGGGCCGTGCTATTATAAGGTAACCAAATTATCGAAATATTTTTATATAGACCATTTAGTGCAATGATTCGAATAGTGTTTTTGGGTTTCTTGATAATAATCTAAGAACAGAAATAGCCATTGGTACCTACACTAAAAAAATATTTTGTAGAATTTAAATATTCTAAAATAAAATTCTTTCTAAGTAAATGCCATCTCAAACACTATAATTGCGTACCGAAGCTAAAATAAATATCATTATTTTATCTATAATATATAGATTTTCTTGAGTTTATTTTTACTATAAACATGCAGTGAAGACTAAAGTACAAACTAGTATCACCAGACGATATAATTATTAGAAAACAATTTGAAGGGCCAGCTAGTAAAAAAGGTACTTACTTCGCTACGTGATATCATTAGATCTTAGTAGGTACTTATTTGAAAATAAAACTAAAAACATTTTTAACATGTAAACATTTATTGATATACAAAAAACGACCATTTTATATATAATTAGTATTTTACATGTACCTACTAATATTGTTTTTTTAATATATGTATTGATTTGTAGTTTAAATACAAAAATACTGTCTCGCAGTCGTATATCCAGCTATGTTAATATCTTTCACTTCTCTGTATTCATGACAATTATTTTATATTTTAGGAAATACTTGATAGACGATCGTGATGAATTGAGGTATTATTATAGTCAATGTAGTAGAATAGTCGATCGTGGCCTTCAGAAATGTCAACTAAACACAGTACTAGTTTCATAACAATTTATCGTTGTACTTGTACATTGTGTTATGCTGACTTGTTTTTCCCGGTGGCTTCCGAGAGCCAACTCTCACTGTTTTGTCCTTTCCAATTTGTTGGCTGATAATATCAGATATTAGATGTTATAGATACTTTATGAAAATGACAGTATTTTAGCGACGTTATTGCTTCTCCAAACTGTCAAAGTTGGACTTGTCAAAAACGTAGTGAGGCAGCAGTCAACCGTCACGCGTTGTTAGCCTTGCCAGGCTTGACAAAGTTTTCACTTTCCGCGCGTTTGTCTCTGCTGTCATTTTGTTTGTGTTGTCAAAAAGTAAACTGTCATCTCGAGACAGATTGAAAATGTTGCAGGGCGCGTGCGCGAACGCCGATCACATGCTAATAGTTAATTTATTCCTGAGCACTGTTCAAACAGTAATAGATTATTTTGACTACTTCCGATTACGATTCGATATACTTTCTACACAGATGACGTTCGGTAATTGTTTTTCTACGCATTGGCAGTAAATTCGACAGTTCTTACCGACTGGTTGAAATTTCTAGGTCTAGGTCAAATACATGAAGAATAATCGCGATTAAATACTCGCTTAATTGAGTGTTTTCTAGGATTTCTTTAAATTTTTAGCGAAATCACTTTCGAGTAAATTGCCGACCTACCGTTTAGTTAGTATAAGATCCTAAAGTTATATTAAAATATTCTATCGTTACTTAAATACAACCGATAGATTTAAAGCACTTTCTTTCTCATTAAGATACGAATATAATATGTAGGGATATTCATATATAATATAATAGTTAGCACCACCAGTAAATAATATATTATATTATGCTGTCAATATTACTATTGCAGATATTCTTTTGAGTGATATACGTATAATATTTTAAATATTCATGAATTATTAAGTATGGTAGAAAGTTATGAGCTATTTTTTTTATATTACAATCACTTTAAAACCTATTATCTATTTTTCTGAATCGCTTGAAAGAAGTCATTTCTGTAGTATCATGAGAATTAATTTATTTATTCGCACCACACAATTAAGCGCCACAGGTATTTTATTTCATTTAAATATTTTCAATATTAGTTACGCGCAAAAATAGTTTTTTTTTACAATCTCGTTTTGTGATCGTTAAACGGTCTTCACACATCACATCCAAAATATCTCTCACTTTCCAATATAAAATAAACTTCAATTGTGTTTTACATTCGATAATATTCGACGGCGCCGTTTCATAACGCTAAATATGTGTTGGCGTGAAAAAGATTTAGCAAAATCACTTAGCTTAAAAAATAAAAATGCAAAAGTGCCTACTAACACTATTCTATAATAACGATTTGAAATAAATCACAATGTCACTTTGCGGGGTTTATTTTCCTTTATTTGTCTGCTACGGAAACACTTTCGGTCACATTTCTTTGAAAAGCAATTGATTTGTTTTTGAAAGAGATTTCTTAGGTAGGTACGAGTAGGTATCTACTTTAATATTTGTCACGCCTCAGATAAATTTTCGTTGCCTTCAGCAAAAGTGCCAACTGAGGTATCTCACTTCGTCCATTTTACTCTATCGCAATATTGTGCTTCTCGATTTGTGATTCCAAATCTCATCATTGGATTCAGAAAAGTATAGAAAGTTTCAATGACTGACATTTGCTTTTGTTTGTTTTTTTTTCAATATTATCAAAGTGCAGTTTGCCTTGAATCACAATGTCATAACATCCGTTAACTGACTTTACGAAGTTTGTATACATAAATATAATCAACATCTTGGACAAATTATAAAGCTTATCTACCTACCTTCTTTATATTATTACCAATATCAAACTTCATAATATTATGTTTTTAGGTAAATTAAAATTGAATGAAATAACATGCTGAATCGTTGTTAATTAATTTAGATCCTTATAACCCGATAATTTATGTTTTTTTTTAAAATTACATAATATCATACATTATTGAATTTGGTATACTTATTATCTGATATTTTAAGAAACCTCTTCGGAGGGAGGCCCGGATACACACATGACTGTAGAGCTAATAAAAAAATCATCTTATTTTATCACTTCATTACTTTTAATGTTGTTGGAGAAATATTACCATTTTTATCTCTAAAACCATAAAACTTTAAAGACATTTCCCAATCACCTAATATGGAGAAGACTATGTACTTACATAATTCAGGAGATTAAAATGTGTTAGAAAATCTTCCATTAGGATAAAAAATATTCAAAAAAATTGTTTGCGACGGATACTGGGTGTGCCGTGTATGACTTTAGGAGCAACGAGGAGATAAGATAACTCACCAAGCAGCCTCTCATCACACTGAGAGTGAAGAGGCGACGTTAGACACGGCTCGGCCACGTGCTGCGGACGCCAGAAGAGAACCTCAATCTGGCTTGCCTGTTCTTCAAGCAGACCGGATTCCGGCGTCCTGGAAGGCCGCTAAATACTATCTATAGATTGTACAGACCTACGGGATGCTGGGTTGACCTGGAACGAAACAAGAATACTGGCGAGCGACAGGGTTTCTTGGATGCGCCGCGTGGTGTCCATATGATCCAACTAAGGGGCGGATATGGTCGAAAAAGAAGAATATACTTACATAATACAGGAGATTAAACTGTGCTAGAAAATTTTCAATTGGATTAAAAAATATATAAGAAAAAAAAATCCAAAATCTCAGAATATAATGTTTTTTTTTTACTTCTTTTTTCATTTGGATTTTCTTAAGAAAACAAAGGTTTGTTAACTATATTCAAGTCTACCAATATGATATAATTTTATTTGAACAATCGTATGAAATAGAATCAACAATGGCGGTCATTGTCGGTTAATACAAATTTGAGCTAAATGTTTTCAGTACAGATCAGTAACCTCGTAACCTGACATAACACTACTCTATTCAATCAATAAGTACGATTGTGCAAACTGACAGCCATTGTTGGACATTTGCTGTGGATAAATCGCCGATATATAATTCTCTAGCAAGCCAATGACTTCCGGTTGGATTAGGTTAAGTCGGGTTAGGCGAGGTGAAGTTGGCTGCAATTCATCGCTTCCTGCGCGCGGTCGATTGCCATGAATCACGCCGCACTCCGTCGTGTTGGTAGTTTCTACATCGGTGTGGAAATACGAGTAAACGATACACATCCATACCGCAAAATGAGAAGTCAAGAATATTATCATAGATTATCAACCAACTGATGGATATTTGATCAATATATCGATTATTGTGTAACACACAAGTTATTGCTTTCAAAAGATTATAGCATTGAATATGGTAAGTACACCATGACCTTCTTAAGGGGGGGGGGGGGGGTGACAGGGCTCTAGTCTGTGCCCGGGCTCTGAGGGCTCTACCTTACTGCGGCGCTATTTTACTTTAAGAATACTTACATTCTAAAATATATGATTGTATGATGCAAATTTTGATTAATGTGTATCGATATTCGAAAACTTCAAAACTCAAGTGATTTATTTAAAAATACGAAAAATCGCGAAAAATACACTGAATACCGTTAGTTTTACCACACTATTTGGAAAAGGTTTCTGTAGAGCGTCACATCGCATTTAACCCTACCGATTGGTAAGGAGGCCTGACAAAGATCATGGCCTGGGGGCCCGCTTCAGGATGTGGGGGCCATGAAGTACACCTATTTATCACCATAGTTGTCGAAGGCGAGACGAATAAATTAGGATTTAACTAAAGACGTAATAATCACTGATATAATATGTAAAGCATGTCTAAATTTTGAGTTGAATAACACATATTGCATTCGTAATGCTATTATATTTCTTAATATCTCACTTGTCGTCTGTAAATTAAAAATAAGATAGATATTTTTATGATAATCATTTTCATTTCCCAAAAATTATATCTCCTTTTTTGTACTTACTTATATCTTAGGAAATCTATGTTTACAAAGTTTTTCATTGGCCTGAAATCTCTCTCTGAAGCTTTGGAGTTGGAAGAAAAGCTATATGAGCTACTCGCATTTGAAGTATTTGCAGGAAGGAACTACTTGAAAAGCTCTGAACTAGAACTCGGAACATGTTCGCGCCTCTGTCGCCGTCGAGTGTTTTTACGAAGCAATAGAGTGCGAGTGGTGTCAGTGGTTGAGAAAACTCAGTGCCGTTTTCTGACGTACTTTATAATTCTAAAGATTTTTTATTTGATATTAACAGTAAGCAGTTTAATATGTTTCGCACGAATAAGGGAAACCCTATGTAATTATTGTTTTTATCATTTAACTTAACTATTTATTACAATATATTCCCTCTTCTACTTTATTGTTATATTGGTTCTTCTTCTTCGATGGCTCTACAGCTCAAGTCGAGTCCTGGCCTCCTCCACCACCGTCCTCCAGCCGGAACGGTCCTCCGCACGTCTTTTCCAGTTCCTGATTTTTAGCAGCTGGTTGGCATCTTTTGTAATGTTATCACCCCATCGTGTGTGTGGCTTTCCCACTGGCCTTTTCCCACCTGGGTTTCCTTCGAAGATCTTCTTCGGTATGCATAACTCAGGCATGCGCTGGACATGGCCTGCCCAGTTTAGCCTCTGGAGTTTTATGAAGGTGGAGAGATTTGAATCTTGGTATAAGCGGTATATTTCCGTGTTGTACCTAATTCTCCACTCCCCACCATCATTCATGGGTCCGTATATCTGCCTCAGGATCTTTCTCTCAAAGCAGTCCACCATTTCAGCTGCTTTCATATTTAGCATCCATGACTCGCACCCGTATGCAATGACGGTTTTATAGAGCCGAGCCTTAGTTTTTCTGTGGACATTTCTGGATTTGAATATGGGCATATTACAGTTCCTCGTCCTCTTTTGTAATATTGGAACCCAGGTATGTGAACCGGTTGACAACCTCAAAATGATGGTTTCCAAAACTGGAAATTTGGCCCAGCCTACTCTGATTTTGTCGGTTTTGTACCATAACTTTAGTTTTGTTTTCATTTACTCTTAACCCAATCTCTAGTGCGGCCATTTGGAGGTGGTCAAATTCTTTCTTCACAATCTATATGGATGGTTATATTGGTTATTATTTGTAATTACTTAGATCATTTTTATATTTTGTATTTATTATGTATTATGGCGCATTGGCAAACCTATGTAATTTCATAATACCCTCTTTTTTCTAAATGAATCATAAACATAGTATGTTTCAATACTTTATAGTTTTGACATATATATTTATTTAAAAAACACAGTATTTTCATATAATACAAAACAAAATGTGCATAATTAATTTATTCATGACAAACGGTTACAATAATATTGTCCCCTTTTATAAATCCTTTATTACGATGAAAATTAAAGTACCTAGTTTAAAAAAATATGCTTACTCCGACAATGCGTTATAATTATAATAAAAATATCCCTTTACTGCATGATTTTTTTTTTGAAAATTTTTATTTTTTCTTGGTGTCAAAATGCCTTCTGAATGAAGGAAAAATAATGAAAAAAATATTTTTAGAAAATTCCATTAAATTTTGTATGTTACTGCGTGGTGTCACAGATTCACGACATTTGGAAATCTTACATTTCAGTATGACAAAATACAAAACCAAATGAAAACAATTATAAAAAACTAATGTACACACCTTATTTGATGTGTAGATATTTTTATTCAACCAATTTCAATATTCTGTGTATATTTATTTATTTATTTACAAATGCGGATTTTCGCGGACATACGAATTCGTCAGCTGTCAAAGCAGAAATGCAGAGACTATAATGTAGAAATGCTTTATTTCTTGAAATGTCCAAACAAAATCGGTAAAGTCGGATGTTTATGGTAAAACAGTTTTCTAGGCATCGAAAAAGTATATTATTTTATAATTTACACAGATGGCATTGGCTATATCGAAATAGTTTGAAATGTCGCAAACAAATCGACACTATGCAGTAAAGGGATATCAGTGGGTGTTTTCTGAATGATAATGAAATTTATTGACGTTTTAAGATCTATTTTATGATTGTTACTGGCACTCCACTGATCAATGGAATATAGTCTTATGGCTTGGTGGTATAGTGCGTGGTGCGTGCGACCGCAACACATGAGCACCGGTTCGATTACAACACCCCCCACTTTTAATCTCAACACAATCAAAAGCGATCGACTTCCCGATAATAATAATTAAATCTCACTGCATCTGGCGAAACGTGCATACAACTCACCATTGTATAATTTTAAATAACGATAAATAATTGAATTGTGACACCTTCCCGCAGCAATCTGATTAAATAATAATTGTATTACAGAAAATTTGGTAACAACTTGTAAAATATGCAGGTAGATATATGAAAATCAAAATAAATTATAATGTAATTTTTGTACTCAGTACTGTCTACATTAAAAATATTCTACTAATAAAATACTGGTTCCAGTAGTTATAATAAAATCCAGCAGGTATAATATACTTGTACGGTGGAGAATATAAAATTATCTTTGGTTTATAATAAATAATAAATACATTTATTCATGTTCGTATCTCCAACTCTAACCCCCTTTTAAAATGGGTTAGTTATATCTCTTATATTCTGTTATCCACATAGCTGAAAGTGTTGAGAGGCTTGTTACGTACGTCCTTCGCTTGGTCAGATCATCGAGTATATTATCGCTCTCTTCCACGTATATCATACAACCCGGTTAACCGGGTAACCACGTATTCGAAATTAACCGAAAACCGGTTAAATTTTATACGTGTAACCGACTAAATTTTTAGTAGGCATTTGTACTAACAAAAAAAAATAATTGTATGTAAGGACACACACTGTGCAGTTCGACAATACAATATTACGTACAAAATTTGCTTAGTACCCTACAATTAACTGATAATCTTAATTACTGTTGAAAGCTATTCTATTGTTGTTTAATTTAATAAAACGCATTTTTTTCTATACTTATTCCACTTTTAATCAATAAATTAGAACCGGTTTCGCCCCCCTCAGAGGGACATTTTCAACTGAGGCGGACGAAACCGGTCCTAATTTATTGATTAAAAGTGGAATAAGAACTACAAAAAAATGCGTTTCATTAAATTAAACAATAATACAATGCAGTTCCACCATAAATTGATAGTTAACAAAATAAAAAAATGAAAGCTGTTCTAGTTTAGTGGATACTAATAAAACTTTTTTTTGGAATACAAATGAATTTTCTCAAAATAATTTTGCAATTCTGACATTTTAAACTGGTCAACCGGTTAGTAATTTATAAAACAAACCTCTAACTGGGTAATATTAATTTTTTCTCCGGTTAATTGGATCCTCTATTTCCGCGTCTATCCTCCGTTGTTTCCGTAGACGATGAGCTTTTTTAAATTGTCATGTTTGATAATGGCTGTGGGTCCAAGATCTTTTGAACTTTCTGAAGATATATTTTAGAGAGTCAATTTTTCATCTTTGTTTTTTCCATAACGGAGATATTTCTTCTGCCGTCCATGGAATCTTTAGAATGCGTCTCCAATACCATATCTCAAAAACATGAATATGATGTATTTTTTTCTTTAATATCCATACTATCATAAAGACAGTTGTAGAAGACCAGAGTTTGACCAAGCAAACTTTCCTCCATTTTTATATTGAAATACTTTTCCATATTAGTACCTACTTACACACATAACTAAAGTAAACTAGAATGGTTATATGCCATAATATATATTTAAAGAAAATGATATGTAGAAATTGATTTTTAAATTCTCCAATTAAATATCTGGCTAAATTGTTCAAATTAAAACTTATATTATGCTTTTAAAATTGAAATATAATTAATATTTTTCTAGACTATATCTCTCTTTACCATGTCAGACCCTATTAAGATCATATGGGCGTTCAGAGAGGATTTTTGATAATATCTATAAAATATTGACTAGTGTTTGACTACAGTTACATATTGTATAATCCAAAATAATTATTAGTTAGTTAAAAACTACTATAAAGTGGAATTAAGTTCGATATTCTGATGTGCAGCATTAGAATTCACTGCGAATAAGCTAAGTACATGTGCCCGTAGTTTTTTTCCCCCTTTTGAACAAGTATTTCATATCATTCTTTTTTTGTTATTATAAATTTGACCAAAGCTAAATTAAGTTTAACATAACCTGAAAAAAAAATTGCCTAAATTAAAATAGAAGTTTGATTCTCACGTTAACATGAAATAAATTGCATTAGTAACAAATTTCATATTTTTAATTCATAATTTTATGCACGGATTAAAGAAAGTGTCAGTAATACTGATTCACTGAGTAGATAAACATAATACGGTATGTTAAATCTCTATTACAATCCTGGTTTTCACTAAGTATGCTATGATTATAATAATATATACGGTTCTTGCCAGCAATACCTTCAGCACATCGAAACAGTGAAGCAGATACTCTTGGATTAAATTTCACGTTTCGTTTTACCACACTTTCCAAATATCGTATAGTTAGCAACTCAAGGCAAACAGCGCAATAAACAATAAGATAAGTAATAATTATTGTATTTTATTATTGCCACCAACTTATTGAAATATTTTAATAAAATAATAATTTTATTTCTTGATAAAAATTAATAAAATAGCAAATTTCTTAAGAATGCGTTTATTTAGTCGTATAAGTATTGCCAAAATGATATTATTACATAGGTGCAGTTAGAGTTGGGTTTCGGGAATTCTCGAGAGTTTTTCGGAATTATCCATCTCGAATCTCGAGAATGGAAATTTTTAACATTTCGGGAAATCCTGGATTTCGAGAATATTTTCTCGGGATTCGGGATTTCTTTATTATCAAATATTAATTGAAAAAAAAAGTTTCTATAAGGAAAAAGTGGACAGAAAACACAAAATTCAAGGACTGATCGGGGGGGGGGGCATTTAACAGAATTAAGCCGACGCCGAATCAAAATGAGCGCAATTTTCGCAACATCAGGGAATTTTGTGTCTCAAAAGCGTACGCGATTGACAGTGTGTTTTTTGAAATTCTATTTTAATAAGTAATGTTTTAAATTATTTTTGTTTTTCTACTTCTATTTTGTTTGTCTTCTTACATAAATAAAAAAAAATATTTTTTGGAATTTGTCTGTTTTTACAGAGATTTTAGGATTTTTACAAGTTTTTTTGAAATTTCCCGATTTCTCGAGAATTCTCGAAAAATTTTCTAGAGAAATATCCAACTCTAGGTGCAGTATGAAGATCGGTGGAAAAGGAGTAGAATAATACGATACATATTATCTTATAAATTCCTTTATTATAAACGTAATGCTGACAGTAATAGGATCATTTAAAATGTGCTCCAATGACAAAAACATAATTGATTTATTACATTATCGACCTTCATATTGTTTGGAAAATCTATAAAAAAAAATTAATAAACGTAATTGCACATATACATCAATGGTATAATAAATAATGAATTCTCATTAAAATGTTGATAATCGAGTCGAGATGAGAGGTGATTAGCGGATGTATTAGCTAACAAGGTCATCGGGACATCTTATGTTTCATGTTCAGTGTCATTTTGTGGTGCCTACCTACAATAATGCATTTTTACAATACATAGTTTCTGTTATGATATTACTGGTATTAATTTATGTCTATTCACTGTTAGATAAATTTCTCCATAACTCTTTTAAATTTTTCTCGGTCTTAAGCTACGCTTCTAACAATAAGTAGATATTTAATTTTATGGTTTATTTATGATACTATCAAGTAAGTTTACACAATTATAATAATATTGACCTACATCAAATCTCTAAGTATATTAAAGTAGAGTCACTAGAAAAATAGTTCAAAAATATTAAATCAAATTTGTAATAATCATTATTGTTTCAACGTACGGAGAATTATATTTTTTAACAATATTTTGCATTTATCTGTTTACGACTAAATTTGTATCAGTAAGCCCATATAGTGGTATGTTAGAACGATTGTTTTCGAGCTCCCTTTTAATGTTGAATAATGCGTCCAATCACAACTTAAATGCATGAGCTAAATTCAGTCACATCTCCCCAATAAAAGTAAGTGTAAATGAAGTATGTTACTATAAAATTTATACGTCATGTTATAGGGATATTTTTTAACAACAACAAAAATAGTTCTAATTGTAAAACATTTTATGAAATATTAATAATCTTCTAACATAATTTTCTTAAACTATAATCTAATGATATATACATACTAATATATTTTATCTATAATTGATTATTTAAATTATCATGCTTATGCGATCTTTAATTAACCATTTCGTAATAGGTTAACATGCAAGCTTATGCATATCCTAAGTAAAATTACACGTTGCAGTGTATTGAAAAAGTTGCATATAATTAATTATTCTGGTTTCCTATATCATTGCCATTTTTTTAATGACGGTGAATCATCTTTATTAATCAGTGGATCGATAAAAACGTCAATATAAGGAGATATCGCTATTACTAACATGGAAAAGATCAGCTCTCGCTTGCGAAAACAATCTTTGCCTATCCACGTACGCGTAAGTTACATCGTCGATTGACCAATACGGATCACAAATGATTAAAGAGATATTGAAATGAATTTTTAAGCGTCGAGTGTTTGATGTTTACAGCCATTTCGGACAAGCGATGCGTTGTGAACAATATAACATATCTTGCAACTACAGGGGAAAACTCCGCACAGAACATTCCTGAGAAAGATTAATGCTATACGATAATATAACCAAAGCATTTCATAGATTAAATGCCCCCGTGAATTGTATGGGTGCAGCTCCACTAAACGGTTCCTGGTAGCAGACAACGGAGAGAAAATTACGCTTGTGTTACCTGACTTTCCGATATGAGATAGTACAAGAAGAAGAAAAGTTATATTATAACGAATTTTTATAACGTTTTTATTAGCTCGTATTCTTGTTTGTCCGGTGGTTGTTTGTCCATTAAAAATCTTACAATCGATTTTTAACTAACTTCTAGACATTTGAAACTTTTAGAATATATCAGAACACGATGCCAATGCATTCTTTTAATACTTTTAGCCATCTTTAAGCAGAATTGAATTTATTTTCAGTTAATTCTGTTTTGTATGGAAAGCTATTTCAGAAAAATTCGTAAAAAGTAAAAGACTATTATTGGTTGCTAAGGGGGTGGTCGTAGCAACTAAATTATTAATATATACGTGAATATAAAATGACATTTCAGTATTCTATATTTATTTGTTTGTTTGTTTTTTATTTACTTCATATCAAGTACAAGTTTGAGCATATTGAACATAATAATTCAACAGAATATTTAGAAACGTTGTATATAAAAAGTTCTTTTTATCTTTTAATTATTATTGACTTGAATCCACTGAAATCTATTTGTTTTCATAATTGAATAGGTATATTTATGTGTTATTCAAAACAGCCTTCAAAAACTATTTTACCATGTAAAAATAATACCGACATTCATTGTAAGTTGCTAATATTGTAATGTTTTTTAAAAGAATGCATTCTCAGAATAATAAAACAAACGAAATAAAAAAAAATCTGACATGATGTTGCATTTTGCATTGCAGTATCAGAACAAAAGATCGCAACAAATCGCTGCAACACAAAATACAATTCTCTTGCAATGTTCAATCTTATTAAAATGCATCGGGGACGATTTTTAAATCAGACACTTCCACTTTATACAGGTTGCTACGTGATTTTAGGTCAAAGGTAACATCAAAATTACTTTTTATTAGTAAATTTTTAAAATACATTCTTTTACTTAGCCGGCATTTAAAATTACTTTTGTTATGAAATTTGGTGTTAAATGTGAAAAATTGGTGATTTACAAAACTTTACAATATTTTGATTTTTTAACAATGTTACTACCATTTTAATAACGATCAGTAGCAATTTCGTGTCCTTGGAGAAAATTTAAGTATAATCAATTTCAATCTTATTAATTTGGTCTTTTCAACAGTTAGCGTAATCTTGACGATATATACTTTCTTAACAGATTTATATCATCATCAGCCTGAATCTAACCACTGCTGGATAAAGGCCTCCCCAAGCTGATTCCACTTCTCTCGGTCCTGTGCGTTGCAGAATTTTATCATTTCATCGATCCAGCGGCCTCTATGTCTACATTGCGGGCGTTTTGTACCTCTTGGATACCACTGGATGACTAAATTTGTCCAACGTTTGTCCCGAACTATGTGTCCAGATCATCTCTATTTGAGGCTTTTAACAATCTCTATGAAATTGCAAACCCTTGTCTACTTCCATATCCACTCATTCTTCTTTTTGTCCTTTCGCGTTATGTCCAGCATGCACCTCTCCATACCACGTTGTAATACTCTAAGTTTCTGGACCTCTCTTTTACGTAGGGTCCATGTTTCACACGCATATGTGATTACGGGAAGCAAACACTGGTTGAACACTTTGCCCTTTAGGCACAGTGGAAGGTCTCTGTTGAGGACATTATTCAGGCGGCCAAAAGCACTCCAGCCTAGCTTTACTCTCATCAAAATAATATACATCCATCTATAGACACTAAACTACACACAGAGTTATATAGCAGATGGTAATAACCACATATAACCGTATTATAATACATACTTGTTTTTATATAAAATATAGAGGTATTTAACTACAAAATCGGAATCTAAGAATTAAAGTTAGTATTTTGGATAACTTTATTTAAATATAAAATAACACTAATAGTTATTATAAAATTCAGCAATTGTAGCTTTGCTTAATCGGTAGATCTCACCGCCCAGATTTAGATAGATGTGCGTTCAAGTCGCATTCAGCACATTTTTTTCTAAAATATTTTCTAATGCCTACCTACTTTTAATCATATTTATTTTTGAGGTTGTTATAAATTATATAGAACGAGAATAGTATTAAAAAAATGTTATTTAAAGAAAAACAGATTTAATAAATACAGTAGGTATCTGCCGAAATAAATTATTGATTGTGAGTTTTTTTTGCGATGGTCGATCTTAACCTTTACAGATTGTGTATTTACAGATTTTGTTTTTATGAGAAATGGATATTAGCCACTTAGGTACTAATCCTATTAAGTCCATACTATGGGTCCAAATACATTGAAAAACAACATGTGATTTTTTGCCTGACCCGAGGTTTGAACCTGAGACCCACGACATTATTGGCTGACACGTTACACGACACATTGACACGTCAGATGAAGTAGGGGATTGTGAGTTAATTGAGTTATTTTTTATTGGTACTATAATTAATCAGACATATTATTATGCTAATAGAATCCATGAATATGATTAATTGCATATTATTTCGTTGTTGAAATTATAATTATTGATTGTACATATATAATTGATTAGAAGTTTTCCGTTTTCCAGTTACAATATGAGAAATTAAACTGAGAAATATTTACATAATATATACAAATACCTTTTGATGTAGGTCTTAATCCATAAAGCGTAATATTTATCAAAAGTAGTTTCATCTGCATATGAAACTGGTTTATATCGTTATGAAATTATGTGTATTTAATATCTACTCACTGTAATAATACTATTACGATTTTAAATACAATTTTATATCAAAAACTTCATATTAGACAACATTAAATCCATAGTGATACTATACAATATTGTAGACTGGGTAGGTACTCAGTTTTTTTTTAAATTTTACTAGGCCGTAGCCTATAAACATATTTATTTTTAATACATATTAGTTGCTTAGAAGCTGAAAATATGCATTGCGTTAGAAATTAATCACCCATAAAAAACACGCCGTATAGAGGTTGTGTGGAATCTATTCTTGCGCGGCCTTTACACCTGTGAAAGCTCGTTAACCTCAGGTGTGTGTTGCTTAGTACCGAGATGCGAGACGGCGACTTTGACTAACTAACGATTTCCAATTCCGATGCACTTATTAATAACGAGACGGTTAAATGGCAAACGATACCTACTGATCACTAGAGAATTTCAACTTATTGTGTTGTGAATAGATTTACAGTCGGTATACATAGTTAACCTATTTAAATCATTTGGTTTTTAGGAACAAGAATGTAAAATTTCACTTCGGAAAATATCCAGACCTACAGATTCTTGAAATACCAGCTGCTGTGCATTATTGAAGACAAATCTTTTTTTATATTTACCACATCGAATTATTTTTGTTTTATAGGGCAAATTTTTCATTTATATGTTAGATATTAACTGGTATAATTCAAAAGTGACCTTCCACTATGCCTAAAGCGCAAAGTGTTCAACCAGCGTGTGCTTCCCGTGATCACATATGCGTGTGAAACATGGACCCTAAGTAAAAGAGAAATCCAGAAACTTAGAGTAGCACAACGTGGTATGGAGAGGTGTATGCTGGGCATAACGCGAAAGGACAAGAAAAGGAATGAGTGTATAAGGAAGCAGACAAGGGTTTGCGATGTAATAGAGTTTATTAAAAGCCTTAAATGGAGATGGACTGGGTACATATCTCGAAGAAGAGACAATCGTTGGACAAATCTAGTCATCCAGTGGAATCCAAGAAGTACAAAACGTCCGCAAGGTAGACCTAGAGGCCGCTGGATCGATGAAATGATAAAGTTCTGCAGAAGTACGTGGCAACGCAATTACCGAGAGAAGTGGAAGCAGCTTGAAGAGGCCTTCATCCAGCAGTGGATAGATTCGGGCTGATGATGATAATTAATACCAATATTTATTGTCAGTTTAAATATATTAAAAACGATGAGACAAGTAGAGTTGCATTTTCTCAGCGAAGTGTTGTTAATTTACTTCATCTAGGGAAATATATAATAATATCTCCAGTTGAATATGATAGATTCATTTTATTATACAGGCACGTCCAATGCATTGATCACATTAAGAATTTTGGTCAATCGCATTATAGGAATTGAATCGTGAAAATTTAAATACATATTCATTCAGTTGTTATATTATATGATTTCATTAAGATTTTAATAAATAGGATTATCCATTCCTACTCAAATTAACCATGAGGAAGCCCGCGTCACCTCGTCGTATCGCTTGTTTTGTATTACATTACTCACTTCCTGCCGCAGGAGTGACAGAAAGAAAATATGTGAATCGCCATGCATTAAACTGAGGCGTAGTTCCTCTTACCGCCGCACAGTAAGCTATGTAAAGTTTTGCAGTTTGTTCAGGGAAATAATATTCCTTTTGAAGAAGAGGAGAGAATAGTATGCTCAGTATGAAAATGCAGAGTGGTTATTGGATCTGGCTTTCCTTGCTAATTTTACATGTAAATTTATTTATATGAACCTAGAGCTACAAGGTAAAGGTAAATACATTGGAGAGATGATGAGTATATTTTTATAATACATAATTAAATTTAAGTTAATGATGCCTGACCTTAAAATCAATGCCATTATCAATGACTCACTGAACACTTGAAATTATCTCTTGAAAATGAGATTTTTCTGAAAGCCCGATCTGAAAATCAATCATTTTGGAAGGTCATGTCTAGACAAAAATCCCAATTTAAATGCTTCTTAATTTACTTGAAGTTGCACATGCCTATCATATGTTAAGTAGGTATTATGTCACGATAATTAAATTGTGATGCAAATGTTGGCCGCTAAATTATCAAACAGTACTTACATAACATGCCTTAGGACTAGAAAGAATTAATCCTCGTAGAAAGTCTGCAAGTCCATATAGATTCATGTCTCGTTTTTGGAACAAGGATGGTGGTGACTTATATTTGATCTTGTATTATATAAAATGTTTAAAATACCTTACGCCAGGAACCTCAATAAAAACCCGAGTAAGGTAAAGTACAAAACTTAAATCTATTAGAATTCAAATTCAAATTCCATCAAGTACATTCGGTCGATAGTATAAATAATATAATTGTTGCTTGAAAACTAGATATCATTAGATAACTAAATGATGTTCCATATCACTGAAAACCGTGTGTAGGTAATGTAATTCTAAATAATAATATGCATGAATGTTATATCCTGTAATTTTCTTTAATGAATACTAAAGTTTGCTTTCACTGAATTTAAACTATGCAAAGGTTCACATAGTCTGTTGAACATATTTCACAATGTCCACAAAAATGTCGCAAGATTATTTGCAGGCGGGCGCTCCAATTCCGAGTTCCAGGTTGCGATATTATTTCACAGCGACCCGCGTCCGCCCACGCGCGGAATGTGAATGCACTCAATTAAGCTCTCCGCATTCCGAAAGCTCGCCCAGAGCTTTTCCACTAACCTGTTTCGCAAGTATGACAACCCTCTCCCGAATACTTGCTCGCATGGCGACTCGAATAAATATAGCACCTTTCCAACGAATGTTTAAAATAACCGTACTTAATCAACTCTTGCGAAAACTACATAGGTATATACTTGAACATCATTTTTAAATGGATTACGTAATATCGCATATGGATGGTTTTATATAACCTAACCACAATTTATTTTGTAAATTTAAATGAATATCAGAACTTAATAGTGATTATGTTTATATAATACTATAACGTGTTGATTGGTGTAATAATGACATAAACTGAACTTATAAGGTAGGCACTCAATTAATTATAGTATAAATTCACACACGTGCCCCTCTTAAATATCAGTAATAGGTAATCTTCGTAAATGGTGATTCTGACTCGACTGTCTTCTTTGGGATAGCCGTAGTCAGTGTGTAATTGTCCACCAAACTTCATAATATGAAGAGTGAAGCAATTTCAAATAACCACGTATTTAATCAAAAGTAGAACTTCACCCTATAATCTTGGAGTATAAGCTATCCACAATGTCTATAACTACCTAAGTATTTTCATTTCAACCTTGTGGTATGTGGGTTGCTATTGTGGTATTTTTACACAATGTGGGATGATCAATAATGAGGTTTTTTCGGGTTAACAAGTTTTTCATCGAATCGGAATAAAGGTTATAAAATGGGAGTTTCGATGGTAGTGATAGTTATTGGATAACTTTGAATGCAATGTAGTAAGCTGTTCGCAGTTAATGAATATTTTCGATTGCATAATCGTTTCTTTCATGTTAACGAACGCATTATGGTACCATATTGTATTTAAAGTATAAGCAATAACCGGTACTACGATGGAAATTCACAATTTCGTGCCGCGACCTGAATATAGTGTGCCTTGGGTTGTAATATAAGAGCGCGCCATAGTGTGTCAATTTCGGACTTCATTTGAACCATGTAAACCGCATCTCAGTCTTAATATAAGTAGATATTAATTAATATTTTTTTGTTTATGTACTTACTTTTTTTTTAACATATGTCGTAATTCATATTTGAAGCCCATCGTAAAGTCTATGTCCATATATATCCCACAATACAAATCACTTTATATATTTATAAGTCTTTTATATTAAATACTATACAATTTAGTAGAATTCATGACTTACGTCATAATTTATACATCGAATAGCCTATATAGAAAAATATCTCAATTATTAGCATCAATAAATTTATTACCCTTGTCATGTAACTAGTTTGTTTTGGCAAACTTTTATTAATGCTTCCTCGTCGAAACCGATTATTAAAATGCCATCATTTTAGAATAACAGCTTAATCGTATCATTACATAACATCCAACCATACACTTTGCCCAAGTGAAACTTTGAGATTGGCAAAAATACATTTTCGTGACTATTGTTAGAGCACGTTTGCTATTTATGACCAATTTACAAGAGCAATAAATCCACGTAACGCTTGATGGTTGTCATCTTTCCCTATCATTAGAAATTATAACACCAAACCCACAGATGATTGAGATCGATTTTGACGAGCGAGTAGGTGTCTGTTTCTTTCGCACACACCTGACGTGTGGACGTCCAATTATCTTTGGCGAAATTTTCATCGATAACCTGTTTTTTTCGCAATTCAACTTTCCCCACAATTTCAAAATATAAATGATCAAATTTTGAAGCAATAAACTGCGTAAAATACCGCATTTACGTATAAACTTTATATCAGCACATTATGTCCGTTCGTACATTTAAAATTTTATATCAGTACATCAAAATATATAGCTGTAAAGAATACGAAAACATTGAATGGCCATTGAAGTAACAATATAAGTTATTTATTTAGTATGACGGTAATCACCAATGCATATGCTTATTAGGGTTTCCAACTGAAATACTATGATCTAGTATTACGTATAATGTAATGAATTGGCTAAATCAAATACTTACATATATTTCACAGATATATTCCGACCATGTCCGATCCTAATAGATCATAGTATGGACCTCCACAGAGTGGAGGTTTGTATTAACAGATTTTCTTTTTATGAGAAATGGATGTCAGCCATTTGCCCAGCCCATTAGATCCATACTCTGACTAATATCCAAATTGAAAAATAATAATATGTGTACTAGCCAAACCCAGGATTCGAACCTGGGACCCGCGACGCTATAGGTCGACGCTTAAGCCACGAGGCCATCGTGGGTGTCATAATAACAACAAATTACACATTTTGTCAAGTACCTACGATTCAAATTATCAAAAATTTCTCTTTACCTCAGTATGAAGAAAACAATCATTGATCTAAAGTTGTTCGTTTAACCATTTAACGTATTGAAAGAAATGCACACTACATCTAAGAAATGAAATCTTGTCGGATTTTTTAACTTTAGACTGCATTAAGTAGTACAATATATTAATATGCTTTTTGCATGAAAATCACAATGAAGCACGACCCTAAAATTGCTTTAATACAGTTATCGTTGAAATGTTAAGAGTTGAAACTACCGTATTAATCCATCAACAAAATTATTATAGATAATCGTATCAAAAAGTGACGAAATATATTTTTTTAAGTCGCAGTGAGCATAATGAAGTAAGGTTGAGAAACAATGCAATTGCCATTACCGGCGACACGCTAATTTAAGATATCATAATGGCGGCATTTTTTTTTTATCTTGCTGTGATTATCTCAAAGACAGGTACACAGATCTTTATTGTAAATTTTTGGTGTTCTATGTCTACATTTGTGATAAAAAAAAACTCTAATTCGTGCTTAACCTGTTTTGTAGGTACATTGCATATACATAGCATACAAATTGCATTGCAAACACCTTCGGTTTTATATCATATTTTTCAATAGATTCAGCATTTACTTAATAGCTTTGTAATACCTATGTATTCACTATATATTAGACTTTATTGAATTCAACTAAAAGTTCAATATATTACAATACATCATGGGAACTAAAAACGTAATAATATGTCAAATTTAATTGAACACATTTCAAAACCAAAACAAAACGTTCAACACGCATACACAATAGTTTTCAGCAATTACAGTATTTTAAGCAATCTCGAAAATACAAATCAAATATTCAGATAATTATTAAAACATGACAAATATTTCTAACATGTACCCACTAGATGAAGTCGGTATGTAGCAATTGAGTTGAGAAGTTGTTTTTGAAAGTGACATTATTTTTTGCTACATGAAAAGAGTTGCTTGTTTTCTTCTACACTTACAATATCAATTTTATTTAATAATATATAAATATTATAGTAACAAATCAATATATCCATGTAATGGCCCGCATCTTAGATTATACACCCTTAGGGCATCAAGGTCATTTCATTTAAGTGCGTTTAATTATATTAAAAAAGAAACTGTCCGGGTTTTTGTATTTAATATATTAAATGATCAATGTTGAATCGTAGTTGTATTAAGTCAAGCCTTATTACGTATAGGTAGATATCGACATTTTTTGGTTGCGTTTAAATAATGCAATCATTGTCTATGCTATGGTGTAGGGAAAGGAAAGGACATATTATACAATGTGAAAATGGGACAACTGGGAAATTTCTAAATTACGATTATTCTTTTTTTTTCTTTCACCCTGTCACGGCCTAGCATTGGGGCATAGGGCAAGCACAAGTTCGCTCTACTTCCTTTGATACATCGCCAACTCTTGCGCCTCCCGCCATTCTAGACATGCAGCGCGTATATCGCTTTTGTAGCACCGCTGCATGGGTAAGGGAGCACCGGCCACGACGACGGAGTCCTCGAGGTTGTGCACAAGGGTACGAAGTGTTGTACTATTTGGAGGCATCCGGAACACATGTCCCAGTCATGGGGACATGTGGATTTTACAATTACAAGACAAATTTTACAATTGAATATTACAATTACGAGAAAAATCGTGAGGAATTCTAGTCATATTAAGCAGATTATGTTCGACGAATAATTTAAAAATAATCATCTTTAATGAACCTGGGTAATTGCAGTGGAGTGATAGTTTTTGTTTTTAATAAAGCCTTTGTTAAAAAATGAAGTGTATTTAATATTGTTTATATCTGGTGAATACCATGTTATATATATATATTTTGATAAAAGTTTATAAATAATATATATTAAGTAATTTGTTTATATGTTAAAAAATAAAAGAAAGACAATTTTAATGTTTTTTTATTTATTGATTATTAGGGAATTCTAAATTTTCAAACTCTTGCAATCTTTTTTTCGTGACTTGTTCAAAGAGGAAAAACACTTAACGCCTTCCACCGCGCGCATAAGTAAAGCGGTTGGACTCTAAAATGAAAATGATGTCTAACGAATTCGTATTGGTTGAAATAGGTTAGTATTACAAAAAATAATTTCCGTTAATTAAAATCAAACATCAATTAATTTGACTCTTTGTACTCTATGGAATCAATAGTTATTAGGTTATTACTTATTATAATACCATCCGAGAGTTTGTTACAAGTTATGGCGACAGTCGTTATTCGAATTACTCATTAGTCATCGTGGAGGCATTAATATTGAATGCAATCTTGATACCAAATACTCGATGAAAATATTGAGAATAATATCACAATAGAAAAATCACACGCCTAATGGCGGACAGTCAATCAAATTGGGTCGTAAATTGATATGCGAAATCGAACCGTAAACAATGCGAGCAAAAAAAAAAACTAAAGACAGAGTGTTACAACTTTTACTGGCTCGCGACCACATGAATGGGCCCCGGCCGAAGTGGGGCAATTTTATTCCGCCAAGCGACGGGCAGGGCCGCGTCTGGTCTACGGAGCGGCGGGCGTGGGCACCCACTATAACATTTAAATTATATAAAATGATCTATCACCTAGTATTCACTATTCACTACAGATAAGAAATATTTAATACAACACGTGTTTCGTGGACAAACAAGTGTTATACTAATTAATAATATACAAATTGTACATGTAAAAGTGATATAGTTATATCCCAGGTTTCTCTAGTTGCATAAAATGTATTTTAGTTTTTAATACATGCAGCTGATTAAATAAAATAAAAATATTATATTTTTGAATACTCACTTACTTTAAGTTTTAATTGAATTTTTTGTATATATCAGTGGCGAAGGGTGGAGGTAGGCTGTTAAGATCCGCCATAAATAGTGCACATTAAACTTTTTCAAACATACATATTTGTTATCATTGAAATAAGACTACAATTAACAGATAGTGTAGGTTAGATTTTAAAATTCAATTAAACCCTGAGAAACCAAGCCATAATAGATATTAGTCAAAAAATACATGTCTATCTATAAAATATCTAAAATTATGCAATTAAATCATACATAACTTTGAGTATTTTATAGATAGAATAATATTTTTTATTTATTATAGTTTGGTTTACGCAGGGCTTAATGAATCAAAAAAATTAAGCAAAAATATGTGTAATATGTAGTTTTAATCCAACGAAAACAAATAACTATGAATGAAAAATTGTACACAATTTTGTCGCATTGCCCAAATTAGACCAAATCTATTATGGTTTCGTTTAGGCAGGGTTTAATTGATTTTTAAAAACTAACTAATACCATCTGTAAATTGTAGTCTTAGTTCAATAAAAACAAATACATATGACTAACAAAGTTTAGTGT
This sequence comes from Rhyacophila brunnea, assembly GCF_057557595.1. Lineage (NCBI taxonomy): Eukaryota > Metazoa > Arthropoda > Insecta > Trichoptera > Rhyacophilidae > Rhyacophila > Rhyacophila brunnea. Next base: position 57,775,045 of record NW_028232965.1, on the reverse strand, counting down.
GCACTATTTATAGCGAATCTTAACAGCTTACCTCCACCCTTCGCCACTGGTATATATACATACATATTTTTGACCTATAAAATTATTAGTAAGTATAGGTACGTCGCGTATGAAGTACCTACTAATTGTCAGTTAAAAATATTTTTTTCGCTTATTTTGGTGTCACCGTTTATAAAAAATGGCAACTAAATTGTAGTTCGCCCATTTTAAAACATCTTCTGTGTTGACGTGAACATCCTATCAAATTTTTATCGTATGCTGATATGCTGATAATGCAATATCCCGAAAGCCTCCAGTATTTTAATAATTCATTGCTGATGACTCCGTAAACAAATACTGATAGCCCTCAGTGGTGTCCAAGCATATGTATCGATTATAAGATATCTTCACAGATCATATCACATGAATTCTTTGGATAAATGACTTATGAACAATCACAGAAGGTCACGGTCATATCAATAGATTTATCAAGAAAATATACATAATAGTACATAGATTATCGTTTATTGAAACATTTACTCTATCTATTTCTATACCAACCAATTTTCACGCTGCTATTGATTTTTAGCTAAACTAAAGGCTTTGAGATTGTGTCACTTTAGATAATATTTTGCTTATGGAGATAATTTAAACAAGGCCATTTTTCTGGAAAAAATAAAGCGACATTTTTATGAATGTTTCTTCTTGTATTGGTTATTTATTTATGAAAATTATCGCCACTTTTATCTTGATGCAGTTTCTTCAAATAATGTTAGGTTCTGTGTTACAAATTAACTAACTTGTTAAATTATTCCGTCAATAATTACTGTTTCTATTTTCCCTTAAAATATGAAGGTGTGTCTGATATTTTAAAACGTCATCACGAAATTATACTAAATTGAAACGAAAATAATCGAAATTGTACTGTACTAAAGTGATTGACGCTGGGCTTTATTTTTTGATAAGCAATACGCTCCTCGTGCAGCTTATATATTTTGCGTCCAGGCGGCCGGTTTCCCTTATGCGGCCCTGTGTCTCAGCAATAAGCGAGAAATATCGAATCGACTAGACAGAGCGCGAGACCAATGCTCTTCAGATTTAGATTCACCGCATTTTCCCTTTTCCTTTTTCTATGAAATTCACTCGAATTAAATTGCGCCGGCCAAACATCACGTACGGCGCAGACTACTGCAATTATACACTAGCTAAAATGGACATTGTGTTTCTATCAGGCTATCCCCACCAAAGATTAAAAATAAACCAGCCTAATTACTAATATATATATATATTTATATATTTAGAAGATTATTTGGTATATAAATAATAATTAGATAAGTACGTATTCATACGTCGGTATAAGTAATACGTAATTAAGCTTAACTAAAAACTAAATTAATATATAAATTCATTTTTGTTATATACTTATAGCACCTGTACACGTGCATGGATTTAATGGCAACAATAGCGATTTTTTAAACTATCATGACAATAACGGTTTACACGTGAATGTGTTGACTGTCTCTCCAATTCATTCTTTAAGAGTGAGCGAGGCGCGATGTTGTCATTTTATGGTACTATTTCGTACTATTTGACAGCAGTGAAAATCAGTCATTCTGAAGGTTCGTTTTTTGTGAGCAGGTTCGCCATTATCGTTCTACTGCACAGGGAAAGGTCGAAAAAATCTTACTGTCACATGAAAATTCAGAAGCTTCCAAAGTTGTTTGATTCATACATGCAATCTTGCCAACTGCAGGATAATACAATATGTTTACCCATACATTATATTACTGTCTGTCATGCTATCTTATTCGCAATAATAAATATGTAGGTAATTACAATTTATTAAAGAGTCACTGAATTAAAATAACATTATCTTCATCAACAGATTAATCTTCTAATAATAATAATTTTAATAAATCTATTTTTTTTATTCTATAGTTACTTATACAAAATAATATACAAGAATGTAGCATTGATTATTAAAAATTTTGGAATATCTCAGAAACAAGATTAATTATAACGCACATTGTCCAGAATCCATCAGATGCCAGTTCAAGCCAGTTTGATACGAATATTTTACAAAAAAAAAATAATCTAATAGATTTGTCTCAGTAAATTGAATGCTACATTTAAAATCTTGCAAATTATTTATTGAATAAAAACTAGTTTAGTATATCTACTTGTAAGCCGTGGCGCACCCAGGATTTAATATTGGGGGGGGGCAAGGAGGAGAATGTGAATTAGTCCATACGATCTTTTTCTTCTTCACAGCCTAATTTCTCGTTTATCGGTCTTTTATCTATTGCACTCGGTGTACCTACACCATGGTCCCTACATCCTGAAATGGGCTCTCAGGCTACGATATTTTGCGGGCCCCCTACCTACCGCTAAGATTAAAGATAGTGTGAAAAACTACATTAACGTTCTTCAAATTGTGTTTTAGTTCAAATTAAGGGTACTTATACAGTGAATTATTGGCGATTTTTAATACATCTACTTTAATAATGGAGCTGTCGAGTATCGACACATAATAATCAAAAAATATATTGCACAATTATATAAGTAATTGAAAATTTTCATGGCTATGAAGTATAATAGCGCCGCAGGCGACTTTTTTTACTAATAAAGCTAATTTATGATGTGTGTTTATCTCACTTATCTGGTCAACCCGATACGCCGGGCCCCCCACAGCCCGGGCCCTTAGGCTAGAGCTCTGTCAGCCCTCCCCAGCCATGACCTACACCACTCCGGAATTCGGGTGGACACCGAGAATTATTTGACAGTTCCATTAGGGATTGTGTTTCTAAAAAAACCTGACATTAGTGTTTCGAAATTTTTGTATCAGAAATTAAAATCTAAGAAATTTTTCTAAAAAGGGTGCTGGAGAATTATTACAAATCATTTTTTTGCCGTGTTTTTATTTGTCTAAGCCCAAGGTATAGTTTATTGGCTGTCTATGGGATTTAAGATCATTCTGATAATTTTCATTTTTGGGGGGTGCCAGGGCCCCTTGGCTCCCCCCCTGGGTGCGCCACTGCTTGTAAGTAATACATAATATGGATCAAATACTACGTCTTACGTACTTAGGTACAATTCGTTTTTTAGTTGATGCTAAGAAATACTAGAATAATTATAATATGTATTAGTTAGTTAGTTAGTTAGTTAGTTATTCTTATGATTATAATATATTACCATTTTCATGTCTATATTGTTTAATCTAATACTGTCTACTATTAAAGAATACTTTTATTTTTCGTAAAGTATATAATAAAATATTGAGATCTTGAAAGAAATTGGATATCTTCCAGCAAAATTGTAGCATCATCATAAACGTACTTACTTTTTTAATTCTACTTTCATTTGGGGGCACATCAAATTGTAATTTCACACAACGTACGTTTATTTCTTCAGAAAACATTTTATTGCCAAACGGAATAGAATAGTTATTAGACAGGTGATTTGAGTACGAATTCCGCGTTGCGAGCGTTTCTTGAGTTCCAAATTTTACTTTGTGTTTTACCAACAAGTTAACAAACTCATTAGATAAGCGTATCGAATTCACTATAAACGTAGTACAAAACTGTGCTAATAATATGTACAAAACACATTTTTTACCACCGCCTCATGTTGTGCATTATAATAGAATGTCTTAATAGAAAATCAAAACATTATTAAGTAACACGCACTTAAATTACCAAATATTTGTCAATCATTGTTGTTTTTTTGTAATATTAGATAAATAAATTAGTTTTAAAAAATTGCTACCTACCAGGTAATAATGTTATTATAACTGCTGTGAATTTCAAATCATCTTGTGATGAATAAATTATTAAAAAAAATAATCTAATATTATACTCGTGAATTACAGAATTTTATTACCACGTTTTTATTAGCTCTAATTCTTGTTTGTCCGGTACAGATTTTTTTGTGTAGTACAATTTTTTTCTTGTTTGTCCAAGATTTTTAACTAACTTCCCGACTAGCTAGACATTTGAAAATTTTAGAATATATCAGAACACGACGACAATGCATTATTTTAATACTTTTGGCCATCTTTAAGCAGAATCGAATTCATTTTCAGTTACTTCTGTTTTGTATGTTTCGGAAAAAAAATCGTTAAAGGTAATATTTACTACTCACTATTATTGGTTGCTAAGTGGGTCCATGAAACTAAATTATTAATATATACGTGCGTTACTATGGAAAAAAATATGAAATGTAAAAATGACATTTCAGTATTCTATATTTATTAATACATAGAATTGTCAAGTTTATTTGATTCAACAGAAAATTTAAAAACGTGGTATATAAAAAGTTCTTTTTATCTTGTAATTATTTTAAGTGAAAATGGTTTTTAACGTAGTCTGATATCGGATACAAAAAGAGAAAAATAAACATCATAAACTATGTATATATTCTAGTATGATTCTATATTCCATATATATTTTGATATACTTTCCAGATGTAATTAATGAATCTTCCACATTGCAGGAGGTGATTTAAAAAACATTTATCTTTACGAATAACGATTAAAAACCATTCTTGCAAACCCTATTCGTTAAATTATCCATGACACTGTGTAATCTGTTAGAGGTTAGCTTCCATCAGCATTATTTGCACTTGTTGAATGAAATATCCTTGTGGCGAATTTGCATTTGAAGTGTATTGAATATCGGAAGTTTATTAGGAAACCTACTATCTCGCTGTCAGGCCCGATTCAGACGGGACACCGGTGTCGCGCTCGATATAATATAGGAGGCCTTTGTATTCGAATAAACGGGCCTTTGTATTATGTTTATGAACGCCCCAGAGCTAATGAGTCAACGCATATTTTTGCGTTATAAATTAGAACATAAAACTGGCTGCGGTAATAAAAACAAGTGTATCTGCGGCTTGAGAATGTAGCGGCCGACGGAAAAGTGTACCGGACACGCGTTGACTCATTAGCTCTGGGGCGTTCATAAACATAATGCAAAGGCCCCTTTATTCGAATACAAAGATCTCCTTATTATATATGAGCGCGACACCGGTGTCCCGTCTGAAACGGGCCTTACTGTTTCCGTGATTTTTATAAATATTATTCTTGCTTTAAGAATATACTTACGTACATATTTTATAGGTAGAATGTAATATTATTCATTTAAACATAATTTACAGAACCTAGATTGAATCTGAAATGTTACGGTACCGTGCAATACAAAATAATAAATAGAATACACGATAAGAATCGACGGGAGGGAATCTAAGATACCATTAGAGTTATCCAAAATCATATAAATACATGTCATATTGATTGAACAAAATATTATGTGAATTTGATATAACCTACAAGATTCGTGCCCATAGCTAATCTATCTTTACCTAAATTTGGTAATAATTTTGTATAGGCTACATATTTTATAGTTGTTAAAAATATGTCTGAATGATCGAAACGATTATTAATTTATCGCCGGCTGCGAAATTTAATACGTTACTAAATACCGATGAAAATTATTATTCCTCTCATTCATAATATCCCCGCACCCATTTTGTTACGTTTTACTTTATTCGCGACATTAAATTTATTTATTTCAATGAATTAATAATGTTGCTAAAACCTTCTCTCGAAGAAATCGCAATATCTTAGAGCACTTTCGTTTATAACCGCATTTCAGGTGACACTTAATATACATGGAGAGCAATAATAAGCAAAAATAAAATAACCTCAGGTTAATAGTATTTTTTTGGCATTTACACTCTGTAATAAAAACGAATGGACCATTTTCAATTCTCTAACGGCAAATGTTTCTTTTATGTAAGGCTATCAGTGATATTTTTTGTATAGTATCTAAGCACCCAGTGTTCAAATTCTAATCCAAAAATATTTTTTACTAGAAACATTTTGCCGATAAATTTAATTCAATCAAAATACTTATCTCTTTCTTCTTCCGCCAATGACGCAACTAGATAAAAACAAACAAAATACATCGAAACATTTTCATTTGATAATAAATATAAACCAAAATTTTTGCCAGTTTTCTTACCTTATAATCTCCAAATAAATACGTGGCGAAATAATATAGGTCGCAAGCGACAAATTTAATCATAGCACGGAAGAATACATTACACGTCTTATTGAATCAATTTCACAAAGCAACTTCATTCATGTGTTAATTGTATAAACAGGACATGTAGTATCCAGATAATAATTAATTAGCTACGCGGATGGATTCACAAACGACTTGACAAAATCTACTTATTGTGATATTACAAAATATACATTTATTATTATAAATATTGTTATATATTTTTTATGTTTAACACCTAACATACCATAACGCACAATGATACACAAGTTTTGAGAAAATCACATAAATGTATTGTAACCTTACCAGGAATCAAATCCGGAACCCGCGGATGTAAAGCCAGTGCTCAACGAACTGAACTACGAGGACTACTTAACTGTACCACTTTATTTCATTACAAACTGTCTTTAAATTTATAATTTTGAATGATTAGAGACAGCAACCAATTAAGCAAATGATTAAATTCCTAAATAATGCCATAAAATCATACAATAAAATAAATAACGAAATGGTACAAATATCTTAGATTTAACATATATTACCTATGGGCAATTCAAAGAATTATCCAGCTGGTTGGTGCAACATTCTAATACATTTATTGAAATTGCCTAGGAGGGTAACAAATGGCCAAAATTCATTTAAAAAAATACAAATTTAATATGCGCATGGCAAGTGATGATACTTTTATAAAAAATATTTGATATGTTGCTTATATAATTTTTGACAAAATATTTTAAGAATACTAACTTAAGTTAATCTGATGGGAGTGTGGAAAGCCACTACCCTCTTAAATAAGGATTGCAATGAAGAATACGAGATATTTTATATCTGAGGTCGATTACTAAGCTCCGTTGAAATTTTTAAATGTCGACGCTTGTAACAAAAACATCTTACGATTGCCACAATTTCCGCCAACACACAATTATTTTGACACTCCAAGCCAAATAATTCATAAAGCAATATTGTTCGTTTTTGCACCGAAAACGCTGTACTTTCAACGAATTTTCGCATTAATAGTGGAAAGCATACTAAGGCGGATCTCGCATTTCAAAGTCGCTTAAAATGAATGGCCAGAGCGAAAATAATCCCCGGATCGAAACGAGTATTTGAATCCGTTTCTAGTTTAGTTAATTATTTCATATATACATAGTACATTCTATTCTTCTCTTCTTATTGGTCCTTTCCTCAGTTGGCCACGCCAGCAGTCGTCTTCTGGTCCGCATTCCCTGAAGGCTACCCAAAATTAATAGATTATCGGTCCAGACGATAAATATAACCGAAATATGGTGATACCAAATATCATAATGCCTAAATCCCCCATCAAAAATCCTCCAATCGACAGAGTTGGGAATATAATGATAATATTATTGTAACTGTAAATGAGTCAAGGCTAGACCAGGATGTACAGAAAAACAAACAAAAAGAAAGTTACCATTATCTGTTTCTGGGCAGACGAAGGATCGAGAGTAGGTACGGTCAGTCGGTAACCTACCCCGAGCCTCGAACGTCTAAACATCTAAATACAATTTGCCACATTTTTGCGCCAAAGCGTACGTTTGCAAAATAATGTTGCTAATAATAATTAATTGTCACTTGTCAAGCGAAATATACTTACGTAATACTTAATGTCCCTGAATCCATGTTTTTAATTAGTGGAAAAGTATAAATCAACACCCTACGTAAACCCATACCTATCAATGGGTATACCCAATTCACCTTATACCCCGTTTACACGAACGTTAACCGATTTTCGCAACCTGTCAAATAGTACTATAAAATGACAACATCGCTTCTCGCTTACTCTTGAAGACTGAGATTGGCGAGATAGTCAGCACTTTGACGTGTAAACAGTATCGCGATAGTTTAAAATAAACACTATTGCTGCAAGTAAATTCATGCACGTGTACAGGCGCTATTATCTCATTGACGCAACAAAAATTGACGACAACTTGTTTTTTTTGTAATTGGATCTTCAATAATATTATATAGATCTGGGCCGCCTGACGAAAAGTTATCTTAACAGATTTTTGTTTTACGAGAAATGGATGTATGTTACTCACGTGGTTAACCTATTACATTGAAAAACAATTTGTGATTCTTTTGCAAGACGCGGGATTCGAACGCGGGACCTTTGACCTAAAGCCCAGTAGCACCCTGTTATATTAATAATGCATTTTTAAACAAACAAATTGAATAATAATACTCATCATCAAACCCAAAATGTTTATACTATGTTAAGAGACTTTTAGTCAATTCTTTACGGTGATGACGATCAGTTTTTGATGGAAATGTATTATATTGATATTAATTTTAATATTTAAATAAGTAGAACTATTTTTACATATTGTGTTTTATTGTAATAATTGAGACTCTCAGTGTAATTAAAAACGATTGCAGAGTGTTATATTTTATATAATTTTGAACGAAATAACAGATCAGTATCTCTGAGTATAAAACTGTGCGCACGGCCGATTCGGATAGAAGTTATTGTCGCGATGCTATGTTATACTTAGGTGCTCTGTGGAGTCTCATTCATTTCTGCGAGATGAAATTTCATCTCGGAAACCCGTCCCCTCACCCCTCCCCTTCTTGCGATCGTCACGCTTGGGAAATGGACCTTAGTATGAGTTCTTTTGACGTTAACGTAATTACTGCCGTCTAACGTACTTACCTGTATCGTACAATGTTTCGACACGTCACAAAAAAATTACTACGGTATTGTTTTTATTGAATTGTTATCTCGCTCTCGGTTGTTACTTTGGAGATTTGCCGATGGAAACTCTTCTCTCCTGACGGATATTTCGATTCAAAGTCGACCTCGAACCTCGATCTCTGACATGGTTTACTGAAATAGATTTATTTCAGGATATAAATAGTCCAAATTAATTAAAATATAATAATAAGTAACTAAGTTATAGTTTTGTTATGAATTGAACGTGTGACCTACTATAAATATTTAGGAACAATGATGGATCACTCACCTTTTACTTTACTTTTCATACTATTTTTGTAAAACTCCTTATATTTATTTCTTCTTTACACTGTTTCTTTGTTTTTAAATGCCACGTTGTGAACGTCTTAAATCTATAATTTTTAATGTTCACGGTATGTAAAATAAATAAAATTTGAATTGAATTTGACTTGAAATTTGAAATAAAAACAAAAATTGAGATAGCAAGTAATGCCTTCTCAAAATGCGATGTCTCTTTAGTAATCGAGACCTTAACATTGACCTGAACTGAAACTGCATATTATTCTTCGTTGTTATGTTCTTTCATTTCTATGGTATGAAGATATGGACGCTAAATCAGTGACGGATAGTTAAGGCTTTTGAAATGTGGCGGTATACACACATCTTCAAAATTCCTTGGACTGACTGGGTGACAAATTTTTATGTTCTCAAATGAACGAGAAATGACTGAGAAGTTTTACTAGTATCACAACCAGAAAGCTACAGTAGTGCCATGGCCACATATGATGAGGGGACAAAAATACCGGATTCCAATTTTATCCAAGGAAATACTAATGGTAAACATAGCAGAGGACGATACCGCATTTCATGGCTGGACATCTGTGATTACTACGAGTGTAGCTGTGTGAATTGTTCCAGGTAGCAGATAATAGCACATTATTTATAGTTCTGATTGGATTAAACGATCTGTGTTAGGGGATGTTACCATAAAGAATATGTAAATTGGATTGAATTAGTTTAAGCTGGCTGAGAATTGAATTCAAAAGCAACCTCCTGTGATGCATAAAAAACTAGAAGCCAATGGTCCATCAGTAAAAGAAACGTTCAGAAACTATCCCATCATGTAAAGGTGTATGCTGTACATAACGCTTAATTACAAAAATTAAATGATTGGATAAGGGAACTAATAAGGGTATGTAATATGGTTTGCTGATAATTTTTAATTGGGGAGGATATAATAATATATGACTTGAAAAGACAGTCAGTAAATCTAGTCATCAAGTACAATTTAAGAGGCTTAAAAGCTAGTCGTCGTGAACATTGGATTAATAAGATAATTAATTTAGTTCTGCGGACTTACACGAAAATTGTTATATAATATAATCACTGAGAGGAATGGATTCAATTTGGAGGGACCTTCATTTTTAACATTGAACAGATTCAGGCTGATGATGAAGTTAATTATATAATAATAAGACGAATTATTGAGATGCAATAGCATAGTAAATTAAAAACATAATTACTTCATTAAAAATAATTGAAAATAAAATTGAAGAATTTGTAGAAGCAAATTGAAACGAATCGAGATACGTAATTAATATATTAATGAATTCTTAAGGTTCCGCTCTATACAGCATATTTACGCATACTAACATTATGCAATAGCACACACATTACCATTTAATCAAATACTATCATCAGGCATTAGAATGTAATGTTCTTCAATCAAAACAAAAAAGTAAATAGTTGTCAATGAATAACATTTTATATTTTTTTTATAAAAAACTAACACACATGTTATAAAAATTCGGCCATTTAGAATGAGATATTTAACTATTTCCTTTAGCTTATTAAACGTACAATTTTCGGAAAATTAACCCCGACGATTCCAATCTTTGGTGATGTTTAGTAATTTACAATATAATCGCGTTAATGTATGGGTATCTAGCAGTGACGTTCCGAGACAAAATAAATGCCGCCCCTAGGCAATGCCAAAATGCCGCCACATTTTTTTATACAGTACTTTTTATCATTCTTTCATGACTCCAATATCTAAGAAATGTGTTGTATGGATACATTACCAACAAGATATACTTATACCACTAAATCTAATTTAAATGCCACCTCTGCTTCAATAGACAATATTGCGAGTCTACGGCTTCAGATTGGTACTCGTACATTTAAAAATACATCTGACAACTTCATAAACTCGCGAGTGGCATATTTGGATAAATTTTAAATGAGGTATGCACGTGTCATTGCTATTCACGAAGAACGTGACGTCCAAGGACAGCGGAAGAAAACTAGACATCGCAAAACCGACAAAAAAATAAAGTCCTGTTAAAACTTTTATAGTACCTACACTTTTTGTTTCCAACCAGTGAGGTTAATTTTTTAATTGAAGGATATTTCCGTTATTATAAAGTTTATGTAGATATTTATATATATACCAAATGATTCTCCTCGAGTTGCCGCCCTTTGGGCAACTGCCGCCCCCAAGCAACGCTCAATCTGCCTACCCCCACGGGACGTCACTGGTATCTAGTCATCACTGGATCTAGTAAAAGTAAATTATCATGTTCGCTTCTAACGGAACATAATATAAGCTTCCACAGATTTTTACGAGGCAATGTTGTTTACCATTCATCAAACACATTGAGAAATAGAATGAATTTTATGACCAGTCGCGAGTTTGAAGCCTCTTTAGCAACGAAGTCAACGTGAGTGCAACGATAAATGAAGTTTTTGATTTTTAAAAAATATAATATTATAAAACTTGTTATTAGCTGTTTAAAATTTTATGTTGTTAACCAAAAAAATATCCTTCTTTATGAATATGTTTACATTATTTTATTAGGTATTCAAAGTTGCATCTTAAATGCATGTGTTTGAATGTATTAATTTACCAGTGAATAAATACAATGAAGTTCAAACGTTCTCTAACCGTAAATAGTCTGACTGTTTTAAATATTTTTTTCATACAATGTCATTTACAATGTCACCGTGAATGCGATGGAATAACATATTTTCTCACGAAGACGTGACGCAACACTACTTGATGTCTTTAAGATGGCCGCGTATTAAATCACAATGAAAATAGTAATTTCTGAGTCTTATGACAGTAGGCAATATGGTGTAATTAAAAACGTAAAAGTGTTTTGTTTTGTTTCTCGGAATCTCTAATTGAATGTGAATAATTCATTATGCAACCAAATTTAACATTTCCCGCGGCGAATAATTTAGAATGCGACAGGAAATGGTGGACATTTTAGAACCATTCATGGGACCGCACCGATTTTATTTACAGACGGTTGACCTTGAACGGTATAGGAAATCACTGTCAAAATTTGGTAGAAATCTGTCTATTTCTCTATCGTTAAAAATCATTTTTCATATGAGAAATCATTTGAATGCGTACCTACTATTTATAGCAATCATAATGCAAAATAACACTTATATTAATAATTTATTATCACTCAAAACGGTTATTTTATGTATAAAAACCAAAAAAATAAAGGATTCCCAACATCGTAATCTATACGGACAATATACGAGGATATCATTTATGTAATATTTTATATTATAACAGGATATAATTATTACAAATTTATTGATTATTTAAAGTAACAGCGACACAATAGAGATTAAAATGTGTGTATTTATTTTTGACACGCATACGACAGAAGTGATTTTTCTTTTACTTCTCTGTTATCATTCTCTGACACGTAGAACATAAGTACCAGGTATAATAAATTGTATAGGTTTATTTTAAAATATGTTCTATACTCTCAGAGGTAGAATTACTAAATCTTGCTAATTTTAACCCCGACCGCTGGTTATTTATTATGAATTAATTTTTTTCTTTGGTGAATTTCTGCATCATTGGTGAGACAGATAAACATATCCAAGTAGATATAATGTATTAACGTATATTAATTCATATCAATAAATCTAATGGGAGAAGTAGATTATTTAGTAGAGATGAAAAACAAACAATTTTCAACTGTTGATTAAATAATTTTATATATCCAAGCTCGGTATACAATTTGTTGGCCGACTAATCACCATTAAAAAATCTATGGTCATCATAAGACAACATAAGCCATTCCAAGATATTAAAAATGTTTACGTACATAGGTACTTGTCGTTAGTACGGAGTATTGTTGAATAATATGTACATGTAGCTACATTATTTGGAGTTCTTATGAGGTTTCGTATAAGCTTGTTTTAAAGCATCTTCATTTGGACTTATATAAGTACTCACTTTCCTTTATGGATGAAAACTTTGAGCGGTTTGTATTGCGCTTTGTAAGATTGTTTTTGTCCAGAATTAAAAATTTTTTTTTCGCTAAGAGTATACTTTGGTTTGTATTTAATTGTAGTAGGTATCTATAACTTAATTTATAATTTATTTAACTGTTCTTTTTATTCTAAATGTCGTGCTGTGAACGTCTTGAATTATTAATTTGTTGTGTAGTAAATATATATTTTTAAAATGAATAAATAATAATCATATTCACTGGTATTTATTTTTCGATTTCAAACATTGTTTATAATTTTAAATATAAAAATTTCTCGATTCAAACGTTATCTTATAATTTTGAAGTGAAATAAGAAAAATATTAAATTAGAAATATAATACTCTTTTTTCATTTCCAGCTAAGCAGACAGCGATTCTTGTATATTGCATAATTATTTGAACATAAAATTTGTCCTATAAACAACGAATTATCACACTGTTGTTATGAATAATAGAAGATTGTTATTAGCTACTATGTACCTTGTAGAGTAGCTGCAGAACAGATGTAATGTAATTGCAGTGCTCACGTAATATCAACGTTCGTGCAAAATCACAATCCTTGCGTTAAGATCTCCCATCCGAGACAATCCGCAGGTGCATCTTCACAGTCCGCAGTAAAAATGAAATAATACTCAGTCGGATAGGCTGTTCACTCCTCACTCTCGCCTGACTCTAATGCTTAATAGCTTCACGCCTGCCGCTTTCGGCGAACTCAACAACCGAACAGTAAGTAACTTACAACTTGCGACTTTACTTGCCGCTTCTTCTTGCCGCAATTTTCTGCGGAAACATTTTTGCGGGGAAGTCCGCACGACGTAAGAACCGGAAGTTTCCTTTTACTTGTCGTGGAATGAAATCTTGCGCATCCTATAAATCAAATAGAGTATTTACATCATGATCACAAATCATATTTGATGGTTATATTTTATTATAATTTATGATTGTAAATGATAGTGTTATACTGATTTTCGCTGCTGTCTGCTGTTTGCCACAGTGTATCAGTGGCGAAGGGTGGAGGTAGGCTATTAAGATCCACCATACATAGTGCACACTAAACTTTGTCAGTCATACGTATTAATTGTTTTCATTGGAATAAAACTACAATTACAGTTGGTGTTCGTTAATTTTTTAAATCCAATTAAACCCTGCGAAACCAAGCCATAATAAATAATAATCAAAAAACACTCGTCTATCTATAAAATTTCTAAAATTATGCAATTAAATCATACATAACTTTGGATATTTTATTGATGTAATAATATTTTTATCTATTATAGTTTGGGTTAGGCAGGGCTTAATGAATTTAAAAAAAATAACCAACATGTGTCATATTATGTATTATTAATTCATTGAAAACAAATAAGTGTGAATTGTTGTTTAATTTAATAAAACGCAATTTTTTTCGTAGTACCTACTTATTCAACTTTCAATCAATAAATTAGGACCGGTTCCATCCTCTTCAGAGGGACATTTTCAACTGAATACATTTTTTTTAAAACAATATTTATCAAACAAAATCCAAAGTGACAGAAATAATATAACAATAGGTACATAAATTACCCGTCCAATAATACTTTCCCAATAACAAATTAATTTAAAATTAATTAGGTTGGACATTAATATTTCATACTACATCAGGGGCACTAAACAAATTATTTTAAAATATTAACAAAACACAAAATACGAAACAATCAACACTTACAATAACATTAATATCAACAAATATTTATGATTAGTCAAAATTTACAATAAAAAATATATAAAAAATAAAATAAACAATATTATCAATTGAAGTAAGATCGAATACAAAAACATCAACAGCCCACCTCCACCCTTCGCTACTGCTATGGACCCCTCCCCCCCAGCAACGGAAAAATACTTAGGAAAAAATTATTTAGGAAAATGAAATATATTTCTATAATACGTATTATATTATGATATATCTATAATCTACACATAATATATTATATATTTGTCATGTGAATAAGCACGATAACTTTGTTTCAGCATATTATTTCTTTCATAATTTTTTCAATAACTTTTCTATCAGATCGAACAATACAATAAATAGCAAGGAAGTTATTGTCAACTTCGCCATATTGAATAATAATATTAGACTGCACGCAAAAGTCTTGCAAATAATCACGTGCCGCGCATATCCGATTCTATAACAATAATATATCACTTTCGATCCATATCCGACTTTAGATATCGCAAATAAGCGAGTCGAGATATTGCAGATAAATAATACATTGTTATAATATTTTAACACATGTTTTATGTTACATCATTTCAAGAAAGTATCATCTTTTTATTTCTCTATCAAGTATATTTTTTAATATTTATAATATTACATAATTATTTAGTATGCACAAAGAAGAAAAAAATAATTAAAACTACTATTTTACGAATAATATATAGTACGCTAGTGACAATGATATATTATTATTATTTAAAGAAAATAAACCAGTTGAATTAAACACATAAAAACAATAAATAACATATTATATTATACGCCATATTTCAATAAAATAAAAACTTGTTTTAAAAAGGTACTTACCTAACAACCCAACCTAACCTAACCGAAAATAATACATCCATATTCGTTGTATAATAATGTATGTTATTTGCTATATTATTTTTAATTGGTTTGACAAGTATGTCATCATCATCAGACTGAATCTATTCACTGCCGGATTAAGGCCTCTTCAAGCTGATTCCACTTCTCTCGGTCTTCTGCGTTGCGTTGCCACGTACTTCCTCAGACCCTTATCATTTCATCGATACAGCGGCCCCTAGGTCTACCTAGCGGACGCTTTGTACCTCTTGGATACCACTGGATGACTAAATTTGTCAAACGATTGTACCTCCGAGCTATATATTCGAGCTATTGAAGATTGAAAAGTTTGCTCATTCCCGATATTATCAATAAATGTTTGCCTTCATCTTAAAGAAAATATGTACTTACTTAGGTCTTTTTTGTATAAGTTTTTTAAAAACTTATACTAAACCAATATAAATTATTATAAAATATTTTCATTCTGAAAAATAAAGTGAAATTTATGACGCTTATTCTGCGCTTAATTTAATATTATGCACTTTTTAACTCACAGCCGATATTACTAATTATATCTTTGAAACAAGTTATATGCAGGTACTATTTATTACCAAGTGAAATTATTTTATCTACCCATAATAAAGTAACGTGTAGTATAAATAACATATGAACGTAAATGCATATCTCTTAGATATCCGTTCAGGGGTCAAAGTTGCCGCATGGAGAAGCTGCATTCTGAAATTGCATTGAACACAAACATGCAATATCTCCATCCTCACTGTTTCAAAAACTATAATCTCTAAAGCACTTACCAAACTTGACTGACGTGATAAATATTATGATCAAAATGCTTTATTCAAAATCCACATAAGTTACATTGTTATTTTGTAGTTAGTATAATATAATAGGTAATCGAGTAATAATTTTAGTTTACCAAGCATATTAGGAGAAAAATTAAACATTGTTACGAGATATTTGATTCTAGTAGCTTCATGTTGAACTGAATACAGCTTCGAAGTGTTGCACAGGTGGTATCACGACAAAATGTAAATCCGTTTAGAGAGGCTTTTCACTTTTATTTACCATTGTAATATTATTTTTGTTTCTAGGAACTGGAGGCGGATGGCATTAATATTTCCTATATGTAGTATTAAACTAACAGTTCAGTGTCAAAATACCAAATATAAAATATAGGCATAAGGAGCATAATATTAAATTTAGTAATATTTCTTTATTTTGCTAATTGATTGTCAAATCCAAATTAACACGTTAATTACAAAATTAATTAAAAGGGCCCGTAAGCATAATAGAAGAACTGAACTGATTTTTAGAAATAATATTAATACGATAAGCATTTTCTATCGAGTACGTATTTATTATTTACCTCTGTCCAACCGGGACTTTTCATCATCAAAGAACACCAAAAACAGAAGATATGTATAAAAATTATATCATATGTCGAAAAAGTTCAAAAAATAAACGAAATAAAGAATTAAACTAATAAAATATTGTATCATCATCATCATCAGCCTGAATCTATCCACTGCTGGATGAAGGCCTCTTCAAGTTGCTTCCACTTCTCTCGGTCCTGTGCATTGCGTTGCCACGTACTTCCGCAGAACTTTATCATTTCATCGATCCAGCGGCCTCTAGGTCTACCTTGTGGACGTTTTGTACTTCTTGGATACCACTGGATGACTAGATTTGTCCAACGATTGTCTCTTCTTCGAGCTATGTGTCCAGCCCATCTCCATTTAAGGCTTTTAATAAACTTTATTACATCGCAAACCCTTGTCTGCTTCCTTATCCACTCATTCCTCTTTTTGTCCTTTCGCGTTATGCCCAGCATGCACCTCTCCATACCACGTTGTGCTACTCTAAGTTTCTGGATCTCTCTTTTACTTAGGGCCCATGTTTCACACGCATATGTCATCACGGGAAGCACACACTGGTTGAACACTTTGCGCTTTAGGCACAGTGGAAGGTCACTTTTGAAGACATTATTCAGGCGGCCAAAAGCACTCCAGCCTAGCTTTACTCTGCGAACAATTTCATCAAATATACATCCATCTATAGATACTTGTTGTCCCAGATAGATGTAGCTTTTCACCTGTTCGAGCTGAGTGCCATTGATGAGGATCTCTTTTTGGCCTGCAAAGCAGTTGAACATGACTTTCGTCTTTGTTACATTTATTTTCAAACCTACTTTGTTGCTTACTTCAGCGAGTTCCTGCATTCTGCTTTGGAGGTCTTCTGAGTCTTGCGAGAAAATTACTATGTCATCGGCAAAGCGCAGATGACTCAGGTATTCTCCATTTATGGGGATCCCTTTGTCATTCCAGTCAAGTTGCCTGAATAAGTCTTCAAGGGTAGCTGTAAATAGTTTAGGTGAGATTGTATCACCTTGTCGGACTCCTTTGCTGATAGGAAATCTGCGCGATGGTTTATGGAGATTTACAGATGCTGTTGCGCTACTGTATATATTATTGAAAATATTTATATAGCGTCCAAGGATTCCTTGTTTTCTGAGTGCGTCGAGTATTGAACATTTCTTTATCGAATCAAACGCCTTCTCATCACTTTGCAAAACCCTCCGAAGGAAGATTAGAGAAGACCTTCGTAAATTCAATGTAAACCTCATACAAGCAATTGTGAAAGCAGGCAGAAGTCTAAACAAAAACAAGCAATGCTTGTCGATAGGAAAACGTCAAATCACAGCACTAAAAGCAAAAGATGGTTCTATCGTCAGAAATTGGGAACACTTGTTAAGCCGAGTTGAAGAGTTCTACAGCGATCTCTACAGTGATGACACTGACAATACGACTATAGACTTAGATCTTCAGAGAAATGGAAATTCGGAAGACCATACTCCCGAAATTACATCCTGGGAAGTAACCCATGCTTTAAATTACATGAAAAGTGGGAAAGCCCCCGGGGAAGACGGTTTAACGATAGATATCCTCAAAAAAGCAGGAAAGGATGCAAATGAAGTACTTGCACAATTGTTCACAGCCTGCATATGCAAAGAGGATGTCCCAGAGGTATGGAAAAATGCCAGCATTGTCATTCTTCACAAAAAAGGTGACAGAGAAGACCTAGCAAATTATCGTCCAATAAGTCTACTCCCTATTCTCTACAAGACGTTCACAAAAATTCTCTCAAACCGTCTGCAAAATGTACTAGACGAGAACCAACCGAGAGAACAAGCCGGATTTAGAGGAGGATACAGCACTATGGACCATATCCAAGTCGTCAGAGAAATCATAGAGCGGTACCAGGAATACAAACTGCCACTATGCATGGGTTTTATAAAATATTGTATATACAAGCATAAAATAAATAAAAGCTAATAATATTTAAACGGCCAATCAACAAAATTTTCTCAAAAAATGGAAAGCGTTTTTGCTAGAATTCATAACAAAATTAATACATACTAATACGAACAAATTCACATCGTAAATATCTCAAGCATATAAGACTTAAATTTATTCTATCTGTTAAACATTCATATAATTGACACTGAAGAGATTTCAATCGAAAGTAGTTAATCTTTTATTCAATGCTTTGTTAAAGATTCTTCAGTTTTTAGCGCCATACATTAAGTGAATGTGGATTCATCGAAGCGTTATACAAAAATAATATTATACTTACTAGAATATTTTTCTCTTGTAATCACTGATCTCTGAAGTAGCTAACTTTACTATTTAGTTATGGTTTCGCTACTAAGTTTGCAACGTTTGATACTGTCTATTGTACATATTGTATCCATTCATGTTATTGCATTCTGGTACAATCTTAATATTTCTTTGCAAAAATTACGCAACATCAATTAAACATAGCGGCGGAATTATTCATGTGAAAATAAAAATAGTCGGGTGCAAAAAAAAAACGAAAGTTGCTACTTAATTCTTATTATTGAATCATCGACAACAGGGGAGGTCAACTTTTTTTGTCGTTACGATAGCGACCTATGTACTTACCAAAATCACTGGAAAAGAAAAAATATATATAACATTTAAAGATTACGATTTGTCTTCGGTAATTTTGAATATAAAAGGGTCGTTTATTAAGTATGTAAATTTAAAGAAGAACAAATATTTTCGTAAATGTTTAGGGTATTTTAGACTAAATTCAAGCTTCCTCATTTATCACCAGAAAATTTGGTTATTATTTCTAAATAATCAAAACTACGCGCTATCTGGAAGTTTACTTAAGAGTTTTCTATAGGTACGGAACACAGTATTTTCTCCTTTTGTGGAGGCATAGTTTAAAAAAAGCCGAAGAGCAAATTGAAATGCTTTAATCGATATTTTGTCAAAAACAAGTTTTGTTATACCTATGCATTGGGAGGAAATAATATATATTTTCTGACAGAATTAAAAATTGAGGCATAGAAAATTTCTGAAAATCTCATGTCTCAGATGTAGACTGTAACTCAGATAATTAATATTTTTTCCGACATGTTGATATTTTTTAAAATTAATCATAAGATGATTGAGTTATATATTATCAGAAACTAAGTAATGTGCACATGTTGATCAAAATTTAGCAAGTGATGCACTAACTTTAAAACACTCTTCATGATCCAAAGTATCCAGTTGAAAGACAATAGGCTATAGAAGTAGGTACCTAAGTAGTTATTTTATAAAACAAAGCGTAGTGGCCGGATATTAGCTGCAACTAGGGTCTTTTAAAAAACGAATATAATATACGATTTTGCCAAATTACGAATACGGTCGCAATCAACCTGTTGGTCATATCTGATAAACCTATGAGTACATAATATTGTAATATGTTAACTGCCAATCAATTCGTTTATTTTGACTTGATATATTAAGTATTATATTTTTTGTAAATAAAAAATGTGATATCTGCTCAAAAAACCATTGCAAGGCGAGTATACATATAATATGGAGATCGTGTGCGTTTTTGTAAATTCTGAAAAAACACAACTCTATAAATACTAAACGTTTTTTGAATCTATCTTATAAAATATATCACCTAAGTTAAAGTTGTCGATAAAAATATTTTATTTCCTTACAACTTATTATGTAAGTATCTATCTACAGATATGAATAATGTTGAAATTATAATGTAATATCACTTATTTAAATAATTATTAATGTGATTTATTTACTAATATAAATGTGTTTATTTTACAGATAACTTCAGATAGTTCATTTCAGCTGAAGGATTTCATCTAGATAATAAGGTAATAACTAATAACATTATTTTTAGCCATTAAGAATACAATGGATAATATAATAATATACGAGTATTTATTTATATAGTCTATAAACGAATACACAATAAGTAGAAACATTATGGAACTTAAATTATTTTAACGCTAATAACGTAATAACATCACTAACATCTTTATTCTTCATACAAAACAAACATAAAACATAACATAAAACAAAAAGTTATTGCCGTTGTAATATAAATTAATTATTAACAATCCTGACCAGTTTTGTTGGCTTAAAAATATAGTACAAAAGCGGGCAAAAGCGGCTCTTCGTTGGGTTAATTGCGACTTCCAATATCTCTTGATAAAAATATAGGTATTTTCTTTCCCCATTACCTATACTTATTTTCGCGAGTTTTCCTTTCTAAATGTTGCAAGTGACAAGATGCGCATATATGAATGCAACTATCAAAGACGCGACTAAATTTTAAACTTATTATTTTGTGTTTTCTTTCTCGTTTTTTATTTTCTTGTATGTGTATTTTTTATACATTATATAGCAATTAAGATTTGTGTAGAAATGCAATTATATTTAAATTTGTGTATTTAATACTACTTGAGAACGTGACTCTGTATATATTAAAATCCAGAATGTGGCTCTCGTTGACTAAACTTCATGTATGCCCATCCCTGATATAGTATCTACCGACACCTTCTGATCTGATGTTTATTAACATATTGACTGCTGACTAGATAATTACTTTTTAATTGCCACATTTAAATGTGCATGCTAATTATTTCGAATGGCCACCTTAATCGTTACGCGCTGGGCGCGTCTTTAGCGTTTAATGTATTATTGAACTGACAACATGCTAATACTTATTTAGAGAAATTAATTTTACCGGTGTAACTGAAAATTTTCCTTTCGAGAAATTATATACGAGTATTTGGTTTTTCTGACCTGTCAATATTTTTTTTCTTTTCGGTGTCATTTGATTTGTTTGGTGTTTTAGGTAATCTAAATTGGCAATCGAAAGTTACCCTAACGAAATGTAAAAAAGTACTCCTTCAAATCTTTAGCATGCCTCCTGGGTTGAAGTTTGAAAAATATTTGTTTAGTTGATTGTCATAAAATTATATAATATACGTATATACTTATTGTTATTGCACAAAATTGCAACAGTATAGGGTTGATTTGTTGTTTTCAATAAACTATCTATAACGTATATTATAAAATATAATTATATAATAAAAAAACCTATGCATCTATTTATGATTATTTAAATGTATTTAGTATTAATTAACCTATGCGAGATGGCAAGATGACATCATAAAAACAGCGGGCCCAAATTGGCTAGAAATAGCCAAAAACAAAGAGTCTAGTGGCCTTCTCCCGAAGAGAGGTTCTTACAAACCAAACGTACTAATTACATATCACTGTCTAATTTATAAACATTATCTAATAGTCTTATATACAAAATAAAAAATCTTAATATATATATATTATATACAAAAATAATAATAATTAATTTTATATAAACTAGAAAATAAGTAGATAATACAATCATAGATAGATATATATACATAATATATATATTCATAGGTTATATATTATATATTCGTTAGATATAGTCAATTAACTGTCATTTACTTTTGTTTGTATGAAATAAAAAGGCTTTTTATATTTTTATATTATATTATAGTATTAATTAAACATTTGTAAAGTAACTAAGTAAATGGTTCTATGTGGATAATCGATTTTATAACTGCGAAATCATAACAATTATAACCGTTTCGTGTCTTCTTGACTTACTGCCATTGCTATTATGAAACAAATATTTGCATAACAATACAAATAATTGACCTGTGCCACCAAATTATATCATGTGTACTTAGTCGTAAGTGTACATATAAGTAAAGTGCACAGTTATTCTATTGTTTAACTCGCTTTTGTTGTAACGACCCGTCTAATTAGTGCAATTATTTTGATAGCATCAGCTATTCGACCACACATGTTCAAGACAGTCAATTTGCAGTGGTATACCAAACCGAATATAATATGAGTATTTTTTTTTTTTTTTTTACTAAGAAGATGAAAAATTACATAATAGCCCAGTAACGGCTCTTCTTAAAATTTCATTCATTAATTAATTTCGTCAATATTGCATATTTAAAAGATATAAATGGGTTTATATTACATACTTATATAAAAGTCATTCCAAGATCCATATACCACATAAAAAGAAATCCTACAATTACTTACTTCATGGCGCCCACATTCTGAAGCGGCCCCCCTACCTATCGCCAAGGTTAAAGGCAGTGTAACGTTTTATAGTGGCGTTTTTCACGTGGAGTTCAAGGTCAAATAAAATTCAGTGTATTTTTAGAGATTCTTTAACACATAGAATTATGGAGTTATCGACAATCATCACATAACAACCAAAAATTGCATCGGACTACCATACCAAATATATTTGTGCAATAACCCCGGAGCAAAATAGCGCCGCAGGCGACTTTTTTACAATTATAGCAAATTGAAGATGTGTGTTTATCTCATTTATCTGGTCGATCAGCCACGCAGGGCCCGGGCCTCTGGGCTAGAACACTGTCAACCCCCATTGTGGGAACCATGACTTACTTATTTACTTCACTCTGTCACGCCAGTTAGTGTTGGAACAAAGGGCAAGCCCAAGGTCGCCCCACTTCCCTCGGTTCAGCGCCACGTTTCGCGTCTCTCGCCGTGTGCAGCCATGCGGCGCGTAGATCGCTTTTGTAGCTCTTCTTCAGGGTGCGAAAGGGTCGAACATGGCGATGGAGCCCCTGAGGTTGTGCCAAACGAGTAAGGAGGGTCGCACTCTCTGGCAGCATCTGGAACACAATTAACTACATTACGATACCACAATTAGGTACTGCATGTCTCCAAAATTTCTTTTGATAAAATTATTCGATAAAATAATATAAAATTTTAACTTCAAAAAGATATCTTTCCATATTATTTGGCATTCATAAAAACCACTATTGTGAAATTATGTAAGTACGGAAATTATTGCAGATATTTCATAATTGTTGTGTATGAAACAAATATATTTTCTGTTAGTTGCTTCCTTTATAGATAAACAAACACATAAAGAAAAAAACTTTGTTTTTTTAGCTGGACGTGCGTATTATATAATATACAACATATATTTTTTTCTAATCAATAATATTAATAAGTTCTATCTGCCACCTCTATTTTATGTTGTAAAAGAGTTATGTGCTAAATCTCCATCAAGCACTGTTTTGTAATCCTATAATATTTTCATAAATATTATAATTTTTACGTCTTCATCTTATGATAATAATTATCACAAAAAAATATGACAATATTGATCTTGCTATATCCTTCGAAAGTTAATACAAAAATGTGGTATCTCGCGATAACGTCCTGTATGTTAGATAAATTATGGCGTCCGGATAGTATTAATTATATTATGTTCATCCCTGGAATATTGTAACAGATAGTAAGTATACAAAGACCATGTATTTGAATGTTACCTACCAATTGATTAGATTTATCGCAGATCGCTGTATGAACGGAATTCATCAAAGAAGAGTAGCAACATATTTGATTCATGAAAAAAAATAATCAAAGTTCACCATTGTTATTTTTTTACTATCTCGATTAGAGTTCTAAGAACGCCTGTGGTTAAATACCTTTACTGTTATAATTTATAATACTGATTGCCAAAATACTTGTGATGGTGCTCGCGAGTATTGCAGTTTCCAGACGCTCAATAAGTGCTCGTAAAACGTACTTCTGCTTCAATACATCGCCATTCCTGGCACGTGAACGGAAGTACTCCTTACATGGAGATTCCCTTTCCCAGGTGAGACTTATTATTATTGTTTACGTTGAATAATAAAGAACAAAAAAAACTCATCCGGTGAGTCATTAATCGCCGCAATGTCAATGAATGGGTCACTTTACCGGAGCGCCGCTTGATATGGTTCACCAAATTCATTCTTTGAAACTTTGAAGAATTAATATTAACATACTTTTCATTGATAACAACATGCCAGATAGAGTAATAAGATAATCTAGTCGGCCGAAATGCTAGATTTTCTCAAAATGAAAAACTTCAAAACTAATTCATAATAAATAATAATTAACTATTTCTTTTATTCAACGAATAATTCACAAGATTTAAGAATATATCATTCTGATTATTGAACATATATAATTTTGAAAAAAACTTTCTGAGAGAATATATTATAACCAATAGAAAAAATCTTTTTTGAAAAAAAAAACGACGTCGGTTAGTAATCAAAGTAATAGTAAACAGTTACCTACTTTGATTTAAGAAACAAAAATCAATTGCCAAAGTATCTTGATTTAGAAGAGCACTGATGAGTAGGTATTAAAATTGACCAATAGTGAAAATTTGTCACAATTAGTATGTCACCTCGTAGCATAGTGGCAATGCAACGGATAGGGCGTAAACCTATGAGATACAGGGGTATATGGTATAGAGATATAGGGGTTCGATTCCCCGTCGGGTTGGCTTACTTTTTTTCAAAAAAGATTTTTTCTATTGGTTATAATATTATATTCTCTCAGAAAGTGTTTTACAAAATCATATATAATTCATAATAATTATTGTAAACATTATTTTCATAATAACGAGAATTAGGAATTTTTAAAGAATAAGTATTTGAATCAATTGAAATAAATCATAATGCAGTATTTATTCCACATTATTTAATATACATAAAAACCGGTTTTATCCGCTTCAATCGGTCGTTGTCAACGGAATGGACAATGTTTGATTGAAACGGACGAAACTGATCTTGATCTGTATAAATAACGTACTTATCATAAATACTACATGTTGTGTATAATTTTATTTTGAGTCTGTAAAAATCCACTTTTGAACATAAACCTCTTATATTTTCTCCACTGCATCCAGTGGTGCGTTTTCCGCACCCAATTATAAGTTTGGCAGCCCATCTGCTATCAATTGTCTATCTAGTAGGGGGCATACAATATTTTAATGTCTAGTTTTAGGCCTATATTCTAGGATTTTATCGGTAACCTCGTTCATTGACTGCCAAACTTATTTAAAAAAAAATATTTATATATCTCAGAGACTATGGAAGCACTTTATATTCATTACCCCTTTTGAGAACCTTTGTACCCCCTTTCGACTCTCCCCCTTCTCACAAAGGGAGGAGGTCACTCTTAATTTGAGAATTACTGGTAGGTGGAAGTAGAAACAACATATTAAACAATCTAGCATTCACGTCGTAAAACTCCGTTTTTGAAACAACTTTTTTTGTTAGTTACACTCAGGATCATTCTGGAGACCTATTAACTTTGTAATTTCATTGTATTTATATTGAAAATATATAATATAAAGAGTATTTTGACGGAATATCTATAGCGTACGTTATATAAAATATCATGGCCATTGAATCATTTATGATTTTGACCTACGTGACAAAATCCAATTACTTTGTGTCTTGCAACAAGCTAATGATGTCCCATAATCATAATAAAACGCAAACCTTGAAAATTCACGTGATTAGATGGCACTACACGTCGAGACTATAAATCAATTAATATTTATTACATTAATTATATATGCTATATCCGGTAACAAAAAAGTACTTCACAAGAATCATCCTACACCTTACTAAGTATGTAAAACATATCTCCTTACCTAGATTTAGAGATAAATCGAACCGTCCTAACCAAATAAGGTACGATTTAATAAACGATAAAGCGGAATTTATGGCATACTGCTTTATATTTTTATAATTTATGCTAATACGACAGATCTAGACTAATACCTTATTATTAAATGAATTAAATCAATATGTACGAGTACGTGTGTAGAAAAAAAAATCAATGTCATTGAAGTAGTATTATAAACCTATTTAAAATAAAGCGAACAATATAGTAGATACTTATTCCACGTCGTTAAATAATACTCAGGATTGGTGTTGTCTGGTTAAATGTTACGCACAAAGCGCCTCTCATTACGCTGAGAGTGAAGAGGCGAAGTTGGACCTGGCTCGGCCACGTGCTGTGGATGCCAGAAGAGAACCTCAACCTGGCTTGTCTGTTCTTCAAGCCAACCGCATTTCGGCGTCCTGGAAAGCCGTTAACTACTATCTATAGAGTGTATACGGCGGAGCTACGGGATGTTGGTTTGACCTGGGAAAAGAAAGAAGACTGGCGAGTGATAAGGATTCTTGGAGGCGCCTCGTGGTGTCTATATGCTCTATCTAAGGAGCGGATATGGTCAAAGAAGAAGAAGAAATGTTACGTTTTCAACTGATGACTGTTTTAAACTGACAAAATTTACAATATTACATTATATTTCCGTTACAACTCTTTCCACCAAGAATTGACAGTTGACACCATTAAAGAAATTTATTTAACATGTTTATATAATTAGAATTATAATTGATTTTTCATTTATATTATTTAAATTTGAATACTTACGACACACTTAATTTATTTTTATATATGTATTGAATCGTTCATAAAATTAGTAAAGCGCCATAATAGAATTCTAGATTTTTCACATAACATATATTATTTTCACACCCTTATATATTTCAAATAATCTGAACTAGATAAGTACTTAAATCAAATAATTACAAGATAAAAAGAACTTTTTATATACCACGTTTTTTAAATTTCTGTTGAATCATATAATCTTGACAATTCCATGTATACAAATAAGGCAATTGCCAACAAATCATTTTTTTGCTATTTTGCAACAAACAAACAAATATAGAATATTGAAATGTCATTTTTTCCATAGTAACGTACGTATATATTAATAATTTAGTTCCTAGAAGCACCCCCTTAGCAACCAATAATAGTGGATTGGATTACGGATTTCTTCCGAAATAACTTTTCATACAAAACAGAATTAACTGAAAAGATGGCTAAAAGTATTAAAAAATGCATTGGCACCGTGTTCTGATATATTCTAAAAGTTTCGAATATCTAGCTAGTCGGGAAGTTAGTTAAAAATCAATTGCAAGATTTGTACTGGATAAACAACCACCGGACAAACAAGAATACGAGCTAAGAAAAACGTGGTAAAAATAATGATACACCACGATATTTTCTATCTCAAAATTTAAAAAATGCTGCTAAATCTCTTCGTGTTCCGAGTTGATTTTTCACAGTTGTCGTTATTTGGACGCCTATTACCTTTGTTGTCCAGATCCGGCGAATAAACAAGTAAATAATAAATAAATTACACGTTACATAATAATTTTGTCACAGAGCCTCGGCTGCTAAACTCTACAGCCACAAACAAACAAACGAACTCTGATCATGCGACGAACTTATTTCGAAATGCATTCAACATTCGTGAGAACTGAACTGGATGTGGCTTCTTATCGTGATGTCTGAATATGGCGAAGCCTCGCTGTCTTTGCATGCGATTAATTTATATCAGCGTTTACAGACACAACTGTCACCTGGAAATTTGAAATTATCCCATACAATCTATTTCGCAGTCTGCTTTGCAATATATAAGTCTTTTTAAATTCATTTCACATCAATCAATCAACGTTAATCCATCTCAATAAGAACGTATTTACTTATAATAACCCATCCGCATAGGTTGTGCCAATTTTAGACCGATTTATTTTTATTACCACCCACCTGACTGGAGGCTTTCGAGATGTGGCTGCATTTGCATACCTGAACTGATCACATTACCAATGATGAGGTTTTAAGATGACCCAATAAGACAAAAGAACATATTATAGCAGTAGCGAAGGGTGGAGGTAGGCTGTTAATATCCGACATAAATAGTGCAAAATAAACTCTGTGTATAATAAATACTTATTTGTACATACATAATTCTGAAAACACTCATGAGAGAATGCCAATAGAAAAAATCTTTTTCGAAAAAAGTAAGACACCCGGCAGGAATCGAACGTGCGCCTCTTGGGTATCGCGCCCTGTGCATTACCACTATGCTACGACTGCCATGCTTAATTGTGTCAAACTTTAACTTTTGGCTTTTATTAATACCTGCTCATTAGTGCTCTCCAAATTAAGTTACGGTAGGCGATCGATATTTGTATTCTAAATTAAAGTATTTATTACCTACTTTAATTACTAACTGACGTCACGGATCTCTCCAATATTTTCTGTTGCAACTTACTTGAACTTGCTCATAATTTTTAATTAACTATTCCTTTGATTCAACGATACAATACTTATTTGTTTTCATCATAACAACATTTGTAAATTGTAGTCTTAGTTCAATAAAAACAAATACGAATGACTGAGAAAGTTTAATATGCACTATTTATGTCGGATCTTAACAGCCTATCTCCACCCTTTGGCACTGACATATAGCTACTATTAAGGGTAAAAAAATTGCATACTTCAGTCATATTTACCGCAATGAGAATTATGATTTACTGCTACTCGTAATACAGGAAAATGTAGAAGAAAATGTAGGTAGAAGATGACTCTCTCGGCTATGCAACTTTCGTAAGTGGCACAATCCACAGCATTGGGAATATAATACTACTGTTACATGATAGGAAGGTGTACTACAAGTTGGTCGTACAATCTTCGATAGAAGACAGCACCAAAAGCAGAAGAAGTAGACTTTATAGCTACCCTATTTGACTTTCACGTGGCTGGGACATGTATTCCGGATGCCGCCAAAGAGTGCGGCACTTCGTACCCTTGTGGCACAGCCTCAAGGGTTCCGTCGCCGTGGCCGGCCCTCCCTCACCCTGCAGCGATGCTACAAAAGCGACCTACGTGCTGCAGGTCTGACATGGCGGGAGGCACAGGAGTTGGCGATGGACCGAGGGAAGTGGCGCCAACTTGTGCTTGCCCTATGCCCCAATGTTGGGACGTGACAGGGTGAAAGAGAAGAGAGATTTGACTCATACAAAATATAACCTATGTCTACTGTAAGATGGCTTTAAATTTATTAGCTAAATAAGAGACTTGTTGTACACAAACACGATATCATACAATAAAAGTAGGTGTGTAGATATTGCGAATTGCGAGGTGGGTTTTATGACTTTAAAAGTAACGAGGAGATAAGAAAGCGGACCATGCAGCTTCTCGTCGCATCGAAGGTGAAGATGCGACGCTGGACCACGTCACGGTTAGGTCACGTGCTACCGATACCACAAGAGAGTTTCAATGAGGTCCGACATCTCTTCAAGCCAACCAAACACCGGCCAAGGTCAAGGACAAGGCCGCTGACTATCATCAAGACTTGATATACAGCGCGACGGAGCTGTTGGCATGACTTGAGCAACAGGGGTCCTGAAGACGCCGCGTGGTGCCCAATGCATACCATTCCGTGTTTCGTTGCGCTATTCGTATTTTTTATTTTAATATCTTTTATTTAATTTATTTATATTAAAAAATTAAGTCCGGCATGGGCGCTAGTGGAACACATTAGTTAAATATTTTATATATAATAAACAATAGGGGCTACTATACTACTGAATATGTACATTTCATTAACGTTAGTTTTTTTAATAAGACATTTTCACAACAATCACAATCATTAAATGAAAAATCTAAATTGAATAAATGACTCATTGTCAAAAACTATTTCATTCATTTCCCGGTCAAAAACTTGAAAATTTAATTTACAGCTATTTTCTACTGTAATCCATCCACAGAAGTTAGAATTCTTCAGGCAATAATTTTCGGTAAAACGGTTTTGATGCAGTCACTAAAGTTTACAGTATTGATTGTGTTATTTCATACTTCAATGAACCAATTATTGTTATCTCTTTTAAGATCTTTGTGCAAACGTTCCGTAGATAATTTGTAAAATTCCAGCTATAAATAAGTGTATAAATTGCATTTAAAGTTGTTATTTTGAATATTGATTTGTACATTTTATCCGCAGTCAGCGTACCAAATCTAATATTACATTTTAAGACTACTAAATAATGTATCCGTACACGTGAAATAGAATGACAAATTAGGATAATATCTTATTGAGTATCAATTATTTTGAATTTTCATTAAGCCGTGTTAAAGTATAGAATATATGTACTAAAATCATCATTATCAGATGAGAATTCAACTCTATCATAAAATAAGCGATGTTTACTTTTCCCCGTTACTTCGATAGGTACTTACAAAAGATAAATTAATACAATTCCGTAATCAGTGTAATAGACGCTTTTGTATAAATAGAGACTTGCCCGCAGTGAATAAAAGGACGCACGTATTCAAATCCCGCGTTTTGTTAACATTTACATGCTGTTTTTCCTATGTAGATTTAGATGTTCAATTTAAATCCACCAGATCGAGAGAATATATAACTTTCATTCCGCGTAAAAATAATCAGTCATTGTTAAATAAAAATTTATATATGGTTTTATTCCCTCAGTAACCTATGCCTTTTTTGTAAATCTTGGGCATAAAGCCCATTGACGCAGCGAGTGCGGCGCTCGCGCAAAATTTCTACAAGTGGCGCGTAAATCAACGAAAATACAACGTAATCAAATACGCCAGCGCCCACTGGATTTCACGACGCATTATACGCGCCCGCCGCATCAATCATCATTATTTCGCGAATCACCGCTTCTCGGCGACACGAATGAAAGAAAATACAATGGAGTCCATCCATTGAACACGGCTACCAAAATTACGCTGCTCGAGGCCTCGTCATGAGAGGCACTGTAATAATAATTATTTTGTGCTGCTTGGGCCGCTTATTACATAGGTGAAGGGTAATGCGCGGCACGAGACGTGTGATTATGGTTATCTTTAAACGCTGCATACGCGGACTTCACCCGCTCGACGCGTTCTATGGGCACCATCGCTTGGGTACCATTTTATAAATGTGGTAAGTGATCTTGACGAGTGGCCATGTGCTATGTATGCCTCAAGAAAGTCCAGCGTCCAGCTAAACACCATCCACAGAGTTTAAACCGAATATTATAGAACTGAGAGATGCTTTATGACGGGAAAATGCAAGAATATTGTTGAGTAATTGGGATTCTTTAAGGCGTATCATAGTATCTATATGTTATTAGTAAGAAGCGAACGTGGGCTAAGAAGAATGACAAAAATACCATTTGATAAGTGAAGTTATCCATCGTTCGTTTATCTGTCCGACATATAATTTACAGATCAATCTAACGGATTCTGTGTAATGAAAACAGATATCACCGTTTTTTGTTTAGCTATCGATTCTTTCGTCTTTGAATAGAATTAGCACGATGAGTTATCATTAAAAAATCGGGTTAACAAAAACATGTTATTGCCGACACCAAAGTAACAAATAAGACGATTTAAATCAATTGCTCTATGTAGTACATTCGTGGATATCCGACTGAGATTGAACCTATATAATAACTTTTTACCCAAAGAATCGACCACGTTTTGCAAGTCAGTAGCATTGTGAAAAAATTTGCATATTTTTTTACACTAAGTCTTTGATACAACATAACGATTGAACTGACAATAGCAGACAAACGTTTGTGCTTTTAAAAATGCCTGCCCTGTCGTGATGATTCAATTTGCTTTTGAGAATTGGAAAAAAATATATTTCAACCACGAAAGCGGCTGCAAGAAGCATATTTAGTTACCAATTTATTAATAGTATTATGCTAGAATAATATTTCATGAGCACGAAGAAAAGATTGCATTTGAATTGCATGCAAGGTTTCATTAACAACAATGGCGTCATAGGAAATTGCTGATATGAATATTTTTTCATTATTTTTACATATTTTTCCTGATAAATCGTTCCCGATAGTTAATATTGACGCAATGAAAAAAGTAACAATCCTCATTTATGACGATGATAGATAAACATTCTTTAGTAACATTTAAATATTATGTACATGTAGGTTCACATCAATCACATCCAAATCATGTTTTAATAAATAATATTCTATTATATTATCTTAACCATCCATACATATTATCTAATCTAAACTATTGAATCAATCAGGAAATACTAATTTTATTTTCTTTAATTGTGTGAACTGTCATTTCATGGTGCAAACGCATTGTATTATTAATTTTAGTAAAAACGCATTTTTTTGTACTGATTCCACTTTTTATTAAATAATTGTACCGGTTTTGTCCGCCTCAGAGGGACATTTCGGAGTTGAAAATGGAGTTGAAATTAATAATAATAAGTAATTACTTCTCTTATTATATATCACGGGTAGGAAACCTGCGGTCTTCTAAATAATCTAAATGTATCTCATCTATTTTTGCATTTTGTTAAATGAAATCAGTATATAAAATAAGGGTTTTTACAAAATATTGTACATAATTAAATTTTAAAGTGAAGTGAAGTTACATCTAATTTAACGCGGCTTTTTAAAATGAAAATGTTCCCCACTGTTCGTCTGAAGTCAAATAATGCAATTTTTAAATATTAAAATTTATTTTATTTAATATTTAAACCTGATAATTTATACAATATATTTTAATATTTGATGCATTGATTTTAATCGTCATAATATGTAATTATGCTAATTGTATATTAACCGATTTTCTTGTTTTATATTTTATTATTGATTAGATAATTCTTTGAAAACAAAATTTTATCAAACTATGTAGGTATATGTCCTTGAATTACATATAAAATATTGATGCCAACCTTGCCAAATTGCTTGATGCCAAAAAAATCAGTCATTTTTATCATAGTGATTTTCCAACCTATATAATTCAAATTATATTAAATATTATGTTCGTCCTGTAAATCTGGATAATACTGTGAAAGCGCTAGAAATAAAGCGGAATAGTCATGGAGCGTTGAACTCCAGAGGGGTAGAAGGATCACAAACGAAAGGTGAGCATCAGACAAAGCATCAGATGCCGACCCGGTGACCTTGGTTTGACAGCCTTCATGGCCGAAGAGCTGCAGCGCGTATCGGAGCCCGCGAACCGGAAACGCGAGGCGACATCAGCTGGCTTTTTGTGAGTGACCAAACTCTTCGTCTCGGATTATGCAAATGGCCGAAATAATATTACACCGATTAGTTTGTAGCGTTAAACAGCAGTGATTCATAACCAGCTCGGTTAAACAATTCTATTTTCAAAATGTATGTTAAAAACCCACGGTGGAGTATTTGCTGAGCACCCAACTCTGAAGTAGTACCTAAGTGGAGGATTACAATTAAATCTTTCAAAATATCACATATTACTTATTCGAGTGTCAAATGATATCACGAAAGTAATACAAATATCGAAAAGACAATTCACATTTAGCGTTAGCCTATTGCGTCGTGGTTCTCAGTTTCGGATCCTGGGCCTGACAAGTACACATATTGTTTTTCAATTTGTGCATGAGTCAGAGTAAAAACAAAATCTGTCAATACAAACCTCCACTCTGTCGAGGTCCATATGATCATATTTGGATCGGACATGGTCGAAAGAAAAAAGAATATATCATTATCAAAATATAACCTAATCACAAACAACTTTTCAATACATGGTAAACCATAAAATTTTGTACATACACGCACCTACATAATTTACCTATTATATTGTATTATATATAGATAATTATTATTTGGTGTGCATATTACCAATACTGAAATCTTTGTTTTTTCAATTATGTATTGACTTACCGTGATGGCCATGTCGTTGACTTCAAACATGATAATATCATCGATGGTGCAGAAAGTTGCAACGAGCGGGCAGACCATCACATCATGTTCCACGAAGGCACATTCTCAATTTGAAAGATCATCGAAGTATCCTCACTTTTTCATAGTTTTTTGGTTCTAGTTACCCCGGTTTGTATCCGATTCAATGCTGTAAAATGACAATACGATGCAGCAAACTTTTGTGAAAAATTATATTGAATGATTTTTTTATAATCACTGGTTACATTCATTTTGTCGACAGATTTTAGGTGAAAATACATGGCATTGCATCTGGTATGGCCGTGAATAATTTTGGTATGGATTTCATCCGGAAGTAAAATGGAATCAAGTTCATGTGATGGTCACTATTAATTAGATCACCGCATAATGTTTCATTTCATTGGCATGCGTTAAAAATCATTTTGAATTAAAAATTTAATATCTCCAAAAATGGCATATTGTTTAATAGAGGCATTAAAAATAATCGCCACATGAATACTATTAACATTGCTGTTTAGTGTTTTCATAATCCAGGTGGACACATTTAATGTGTTCTTTTTATAATGTCTCTCTTTTGCAATGTCAAGCGCATTACGTTTTAAAAAAAGGTTTGAACTCTCTCAGTGAAGTAACTGAATCGAATACCTTTATAATATAACAAAACATTGAAAAGATACTGAATAGCCCTAAAGAAACCGTATTCATTTCTTACAATTTAACTTAATTTGTACAATAAGTAGGTACATTTGGCTTTATGGCCCAGTGGATAAGTGTGTCGCCCCGCCGATCAATGCCACCGGTTCGACGTCAGCGATTCACTCACTATTGTTTTTAATAAACCGATGCATTAAACCTTCCAAATTTCAATAGCTGTGATTGTTTGCAAAAATCAGGATTTCTTTTTTTGCCAATATTAGATTGACAAATTGATTATAGAAAATGCGAAAACAATGTTTCTATCTATATGGAAAGACTATGGCGAATTTCTCGAAATCAAGCAGTATTAATTTGTTACTTAAGCTAATTTGACTGCCTTTACAATATATTTTTTTTAATCGTGAGTTTAAAAGTATACTGTAATGTATTTAATTACATTAAAATTCTGTAGAATTTTATACGGTTGACGAAATATCTCAAAAGACACGTTCATTTAGAAGCTGATATTTTTCTTTTAATACTTACAACATAAAATTGTATTTTTTTTCTTTTTGCAAATTTGTAATAAGTACTACAAAAAAATGTATACACATAACCTACCGAAATATGTATATCACTAAAAATTTGCAGATAACTTGTAAATAATTTATAACTGAAAAATAGATCTATAGATTATAATATATCGATTTGTGTATTTTAAATATTTCCAATATTTACTATAAAAAATTTGATACGGCTATTAATATATTTATTTATTTGATATCTGGTATAGAAATAAGTATGTAAGAATAGTTAAAAACTACGTAAAATAATTTTTATTAAATTAAACATGTTGTTAATGTTTATCTCTATTCCAGGTGTTATTGATTATTATAATGATATTTGAGTATATTATATTTAATTATACTTAATTAGAATTAATAATCTTCATAATAGTGTGCAGAACCTGAAATCTTTAATGGTTATGATTTACCAAATGTTTTAAAAATAATTACAAACACTCATATTTAATAAGATATTGGTAGTGATTTTTTTCGATATTATACATATAAAAACTCATTAGGATATGTTTATATTAAAACAGTTTACAATTTTTATATAATTATTTTTTAAATACCGCCATTAAAAATTATGGAGTGGTTGAACTTTTGTATTTCTCGTATTCGGTTAATTCTCATCTTCTTTCGCAGATTTTTTGCCTACGTGAGTTTTGTCGCATCATTTAATTGGATTCGAATCAGATTCACCAATAAAATCCAAGCCTTTTAATTAATCACCTTGAATTAAGTTTATTCACACTACTTATTGGTGGATGAGATATTTTTTGTATGCTTTTTTTCAAACGAGGTTTTAATCATAGACCTCTAAAAATGTTTGATCGTATTCTGTTTCCAGTTTCAAAAGACGAACAGAGTTGCTTAGAAGTGTGTGTACAATTATTGTTGTGAATCGATAACAATATTCTTGTATTTTAGCATTTACCTGTCAATGAAATATAGCGAAATACTTTAAATACTGATACCTTAATAAAATTGTGTTGTTTTGAATTTAAAAAAAAAGTGTGATTGTGATGTTACCGACACATTATAAGTATTAACTAAGTAAGTTTTATTGATTTAATAATGATTCAGCAGTTTAGATAATCATGTTAATTTTTAGCTATTCTTGTAAATGTCTTTTGGTTAACCAATTAAAACAGGTCCCAATTCTTAGTTTTACTTAGATGCAAACCAATCTGTATAATATCAATTTAATGGTGGCGTTATGTAGAGAGAAACCAGCATAATCATATTAATATCATGATATATTTTTTTTAAATACGAGTACCTACCGTTTACCGTTCTGAATATATGTATAATGACATGTCGCTACAATACTAGATTAAATGCAACGTGTTTTATTATGTGTTACCTCCATTAACTGTTGATTTAATAAAGTATTTTTATAAACTATAATTGTGTATATTTAAATAGTTTATAGACCAAAAATTACGTGGAATCTACATATGTATGCTAAATAAAACATAAGTTAGTCATAGTTGAATCATACTGACGATGAGTTTATAGTCCGAAATAGCTGTCAAAATAAATAACTCAAAAACACTAAATCTATCAAAAAACTTCTTTCCAAAGTACCTACCAAAAAAGAGTAGATACTTAATCTTAACTATGTAAAATAATCAAAAGGTTTTAATATCTACTTAAGTATATATATTTTTTTTTCACACATTATCACGACCCCAGACTCTATCCAGAGTCTTACTCTCTTTGTGTTAGTAGAGAAAGCACATCGCACACACACATGACCAGGATCTAAAATATATGCACGAACCAGTATAATGAGAGTGTGCTATCACTTTTAAGTTAGTTTTTGGGGGAAACTAATGTAATTTTGATAATAATTGAAAATTTACATCGATCATTTTCTGGTTTTTTTAAAATCTTTTGCATGATTGTTTTCCAAAATTAGTTTTTCCGATAGAATAAAATATAATATGTAAAACATTTCATTTTTCTCTGTTATTACCTAATTTTATAGCGTTATGAAATTATTCAAGTG
Organism: Rhyacophila brunnea; assembly: GCF_057557595.1. Lineage (NCBI taxonomy): Eukaryota > Metazoa > Arthropoda > Insecta > Trichoptera > Rhyacophilidae > Rhyacophila > Rhyacophila brunnea. Next base: position 57,737,431 of record NW_028232965.1, on the reverse strand, counting down.
TATACAGTAATATTATTTTACCATGCAATAATATAATTTGTAATCATATACCTATTTAAACACAATAAAATCCAACCAGTAACAAAACAATGTTATGTTATCGGTTCGACTATGTAATCAAGTTCACTCGTGTATTAAGATATTCTGAACAATCACTGACTTATGGATAAAGTGCAATCTAACGATAGCTTTTAATATTAATTACAGATGCTTATAAAAACAGCATAGGCCGCTTCGCAATACATTACGTCGATATTCTGATTAGCGTTGCCAACTTAACATTTCTCTTGTCAGATCTAGTTTTATTCAGTCATCTAGCTAGCAAACATTGCATGCGGCGTTTGGCGTCATATTTAGCGTAATTTCACACCGTGACTGGCTTTTTTATAATCAAATGCACCGATCCATTTATGCATAAAGTGAAAAGGTATAAACTTATTTATAGATGCTCCCAAAATGAGTAGTCCCCGACTATAAACTGGACAGTAATCATTATAGATACTCTTCCAAGAATGTAAGTTGTTAACGGTAAAAAAAATGGTGTTATCTTTATTCCTTGGAGATTTATTCCCACGAACGATATACGATAGCTACCATTATTTTTATTTCAGGAAATTTAGCATTATTCTACACAATAGTTTCTTTTCTTACGTCGTCTGACACTTTTTATCTTGAAAAGAGTTGGCAATACTGATTCTAATCTCATTCTTCGATATTTTAACATCATGCGAGAACGTGTAGTTAATTGTTCAGACATGTTTTTAATTACTTTGCTTTCAGACTATGGCCTCTTCAGTCAATAAACTTCTCTCTTCGATGCTTGTTTAAATCATAATTGGCATGTCATTTAATAGCGCGATACTTTTTATATAACACATATTATGCAAAGCGTATTTAATTATTGACTATTAAAATATATTACATAGGTACCTATACACAAGTAGTTACAGCCGTTATTCGGATATAGTGTACTTACCTATTTTAGTTTTGTTTTGTTTTGGTTAGATTAAGTTTTGTCGGATTTGTTTTCATAAATTATCTAAGTACTACCTACTACTTACATAATAATATATTTTAATTATATTAGTATCGTCGCAAATTTTTAAATTTTATTTTAGAGACACCATAGTTAAATACTATTTCTTGATTTTTTTTTATTTTAATGGTCATGTTAAAGTGAGATTTTTATGATTTCATGAATTATTGTCTGAAAACAACAGACGGTAAAACAGTCATATTTATTTTTGTTTTTGAAATTTCGCATTAAATTTTTTCCTTATATTAAGATTACAAATTTTCTCATGGCCCCATTTATTTTTGAAAGGCCTGACGACTAACATATCAGAAAATCAGTTTCCAGTTCATCCTATACTGAATATCTTATGTTGAACCATGTTTTTTCAGAACGTGATGATTTTAGTATTAATTATTTATATCATTTCACTTTTTATCAAAGACATCCCGTATATTACACAAGAATATTGTTTATTTTTCCAAGGACATTGAATAAAAACATATGATAGAGATTCATTAAAAAACTTCAATAATTGATACTTAATGTTTTTCTTTGTACATTTATTTAAGTTCTGTTTTCCGTTGCTAATAATATTAGTTAGTTTACACAAACGAGGCTCTGTTAGTAAACAACTAAAAACTTACAAAAAGTACTGTAAGCATAGTCGCAAATAGTATACTTACAATTTTTTCATTATTCAAATAATGAATAGGAACAAAACGTCAGAGTTTTTTTCTTCATTAAAATAACATACATTTTCGCGGTGTGTAAAATCATAGTGATGTGATTTTAATCGGATTATGTAATGAAAACCATGACAAATTGACATTTTTACTGCCGCTATGAAAATTAATTTTGTTGCTTGATTGTTTTTTTGTTATAATGTAATTTACTTAAATTGTGTAATTTTTATGGCGTGTTTATTGTTTTAGTGCTATTCTATCAGATGTAATTCTTTTCAAATAACGTACTGGCCGTATACTTAATTTAAATGACATTTGAGATGTTTTTACGGTCAAATAATATTAACTCATCTGTAATTTACAAAAATTAAATATTTTGTGCAACTTCCTGATATGACGTATCGACTTAAAGTCATGTAGAAACACATAAGAAATTTTGACAACCTCATAAAATACTTATTATAATTATCATTAATTATTATATTGGGTTGTTGTGTTAACAGTAGCTTCATTTGTATTGGTTTGTTTCGAGATCACACACAACAACCACAAATTGCTGCGTTAAGTAGCAGGAAGTCGCAGACCAAGTCTTTATTACAGGGATAGTTACGGGGAGACGCGGAGTGGTGCACGATGTTACCGTTTGTATGATGTTGCCGACTCTAGTGTGTACAGTATTTATTATTTTGTTTAAAATCGTAAATAACACGATAAACTGATCATAACTTCGTATATAAACAATGTAGTATTGATATATTATGTATTATATTTTTCCCGTATCACCAATTTTTCTATGAATCTTTAAATTTATGTACTATCGTAAAAACAAAGTTGGTAATTAATATACTTCTTTGTATTAAAAAAAGCATAGTCTTATCTCTATTTACCCTGTAAGTAAATTTTACACTTATACTACACTCCTTATGATCCTGATATTCTGACATCGAAAGAAACAGTTGTTTATTCTTCCATGGTACAGAACAAACCTGCCTTTGGTAATGCCAATTGGGAGTCCAATAACTATGTTCAATAAAAATAATTGGGATATCTTCTGTGTAAAGAGTGTAGACGTCGTATTATAATTTCTTTAAATATTTTATAGTGTTTAGCTCACTGTATTTCCTTGTACATAATTAAATTTCATTGTATTTATAACATGTGTATTATATAGTCTCATTGTTTTTAAAAATACATTTACGTATGCATTATCGCATTAATTTATTTTTCTTTGTATGTTTCATGAGACGATATAAACGTTTTGACCATATAATTTGTACATTAATTAATAATGTACAGATTACAAATTTTGTTCACTATTGTTTATAAATAAATTAATATAAATTAATGAAAAATTTTACACTGCAGTAGAGATAGGTATAATCACGTACTTAACATATTCCTGTATAACTTTGTGTAAACATGATTAAATAAAATATTATATTTATTATTTATATTCCATCATTATTCCTTATGAGGTTTCCTATAAGCTTATTTTAGAACGCGTCCAGAAGAAATTTCTTCGATATCTTTATTATAAGACATTTAACTATTTTCCTTTCGATAATTCGTCAAATGATTATTTTCCGACTGCCTTTCTACAAGGCATGCTTACTTTTCACTCTCTTGAATCTCGTCGGTCTCTTTTGCTTTTGAAACACTTTTGCCTGTTATCGCGAGGGATGGTTTCCAATCCTGGTGTCCTAATAAATTTAAATTTACATGCACCTGACAATTACCTACGTGGTCGCAGCCATGATTTATTCTGGATCAGAACCATTTCCTCGTGTCAAGCCTATCAGGCACCATTAGCGAGGGGTGCAAGATTAGTGAATGCGCTCCCTAAAGACATAGACATTTTCAATGATGTAGGTACTTTGCATTCTGTTTTTTGTACTTAATTGTACTTAATTTGATTTATTTTTTTCTGTTATTATTATTATTATTATATTCTCTTCTTCTCTCTTGTGAGCGTAATATTTGTTATAATGTTATAATGTAAAACTCATGTTGTCTACGCCTTGAATTTAGATTTGTTATGTCCAAAATGTTTTGTATTCTTAAATATATAAATAAATAAATAATACAAGTGTAAATTGTCTCACCGATACTACCAACAAGTGAACCAATTACTTATGTTATTTCACTTTGAGTTGATTTTATTATGGAAAATGTTTAATTTAATAAAAACATAATTTGGACTCCGTTGAAAATGTGTCATTTTGAATTAGTGTTACACGAAAAACGTTAGGCAATAAATATTTTAAGAACGTATTATGAGTGTTTGCTAAATTGTTATCGAATTTGCATAATATGCAAATTAATCTTGTTTATTTTTCCGTTTCCTACCTGTATAGGATATAACTGTTAGTGTTAAATTTGCATATCAATAGCTGTCCTAGACAAGTCAAACTTCGTACTAACATTTTTTTAAATAGGTATCAACATGTTTTAAGGCCAACATAACTTTATAATAACAAAATAATTATTTTTTAGTAACATACTCGTACCACTACATAATATGTATACACATATTATGTGTTAGAAAGAAAGTAGAATTACATTCAATGAATGCATTATCTTAATTTTTTTCTTGTTAATCTGCAAATATAACAAAGTTATGAAATCCCCAAACAGGCCTTATTATTATTCAATCATCCACTATCATAATTAAAACGTCTTCTTCTTAGGGTTAATTACTATTAAGTCTACTGAGTGTAAACACACATTGAAAAACAACTAATGTATTTACCAGACGCGGGATTCGACTCCAAGACCCGTGACTGCGAACTCTATGAATCATTATTTAACGACTTAATATTATAAATGTCATGTTATAGTGGTACCTAGAGCATTCAATTAACCGGATAAAATATTTTCTGGTTAGCAGTTTTTTACGAATAACAAACCTGTGTAAGCCGTCAGAATTCAAAAAATATTTTGATTTGAATATTAAATTGATGTAGGTGGGATTTTGAGAAATTCCATTTGCATTCCGAAAAAAAATTATTAGTAACCACTACACTAGACTAACTTTACTCTCACCAATTAAGATGATCAGTTAATTGTAGGACATATTATTATTTAGAACGGAATATTTTTTTGTCATGCCGAACGGCGCTATTAATGATGTGTCCTTTCACATAATTCTGTTTTTTTTATTCGTACAAACACCTACACGTCTAAATTACCCGGTTAACCTGTTCGGATGCTCCAGTAGTACCGCATAACAATTAAGATGCGCGAAATCCATACGCAAAAAGTAGGTAATTCTACGGTACTTATTATTTGTGGTCGATATCGTCGGCACTATTTATATTGCGTTTGTTTTATCGTATTTTATCGCTTGGTGGCTTTCCCATTTTAGTTACTTTTGACGGGAAAAGATTTTTTTCTTATTCTTCCATAGTTAAATAGCCCAATTCAAGCTCTAATACATTACAACATTACATGGTTGGCGGCACTCGTGGTGCAGTGGTTAAGGCGCTTGCCTTCCACCCGAGTTCTGGGTTCAATTCCCGGTCAGGACACAATATTTACGTATTTTTCTCAAAACCTGGGTGTTTGTGATTGTTTAAAATTACTAACAACCATCTTGTACGAAAAAGCAAGGATATGTTATTTATAATTCTAAAAAAAAAATACAATACATAGTTCTTGTCGGTTTAAGGCAAGCCAGCGGCAAACAAATTTTGAAAATTGTCGATATACTGGATTATTTGTTAGGTTCGGTTAGGTTAGATTTTCATTCTTGAACTCAATAATTTTGCGAAAATTGGCGCGGTTCCCGCCTGGCTTCCCGTAAACCGACTTGTACTCAATTCTCTTCTCCAGTTGATCATCAGCAGCAGGTTCTTGGTTTTATTTCACACATAATGTCTTAAGCATAGTTTCGGTTTTCCAACGGGTCTCTTCCCCATTGTCATCTTTTGAGCATCTGCTATATTGAAAGATTACCATTTTTGTCGCCCCAATTCTTTGTCAATTAATTATTTTTTTTATGTAGGTACACCATAATATCCAGTGTAACATGTATGATTTATTAACCCGCATTAAGTCCGCAACCCTGCAATACGTAATCATTAGCACAACAATACACAGTTTAACAATGCATTAGCAATTACTGTAATACGAAAATAACTCCGCGGAGCGTCCTTGTCTTTGGTCTTGAACTCTGCCCACTACCATAATGTAAATTATTGTAAAATATAAACCACCGTCGCATCATGTTCATATATTACTTGAACACGATGAATCACGTAATTTTATACACTATATGTACATATCCACCATATTTTACTTGATAAAACTGTGTTTTTTGTGTTAATTGTGATATTTAATATACTATTGTATTTCGTATCTCACATTTATTTATTTGAAACATGAGCTTGATGGAAATATATCCTTCTCATACTCTTAACAGTCGTAACTATCAAATATTATGTCGTGTCTACACGTGCAACAAATTATTGGCAAACTCATTAAATTTTACGATAATTATTAACGTAAAATCTAACGAGGTTGCCAGTGTGGACCTGGCATTGGATACTATATCTCTCATCAACAAGTGAGCATTTGTATTTAATATCGTGTTATATCTTATTCCTAGTATGGATCAAGGCATATTTGCGCCTGAACAAATAAATATTGTATAAAAACATTTTGATACAAATGTTCTATTTTCCGCCGCGGATGGAAAGTGGCCATTTTCGGATGATTTTTATAGAAAATTGCGTAAATTAGTATGATGTATTTATTATACCAGATGTGGCTAACCTATGGCACACCTTCTAGGTTTGGCAAGCGGAGAAAGCGTGAAACAATAATATTGTAGAAGTCGACATTCATTACGGACGAATTTTGTTAAATTCGTCAGTGAAAATTTTTCGTCCACTCTCGTTACTAAGGCAAGATAATATTGTACATAGTTATTGATTTTTAATATATTTTTCTCACGGTGTTTTTTATATTTAAAATATTAAAAGATAAAAAGAACTTTTTATATACCACGTTTTTAAATTTTCTGTTGAATTATATAAACTTGACAATTCTATGTACTTATTAATAAATACTTTTTTTGTACAAATTTTGTAGAAATACTGAATAAAATATATAGAATACTGAAATGTCATTTTGACATTTCATATTGATTTCCATAGTAACGAACGTATATATTAATAATTTAGTTACTAGGACCCACTTAGCAACCAATAATAGTGTTTTAATTCCGAAATAACTTTCCATACAAAACAGAATTAACTGAAAATGAATTGAATTCTGCTTAAAGATGGCTAAAAGTGTTAAAAGAATGCATTTTCAACGTGTTTTGATAATATATTCAAAAAGTTTCAAATGTCTATCTAGTCGGAAAGTTAGTTAAAAATCGATTGCAAGATTTGTATTTGACAAACAAGAAAAAATTTGTACTGGACAAACAAGAATACGAGCTAATAAAAACGTGGTAATATGATACAGTTTTCCTATTAATAAATAATCTGTCAATGCCGACCCTGCTTCGAATAATGTGTACGTTCCTCAAAAAGTTACTGCCACTTTTGATTTATTAGTTATACCATTATCGTGTTAATAATTTTCAATTACATTACAGCCACACATTGTTTAATCTGAATTCATTTTAATTCCTTTACAGCTAGTAACCGAAAAAGTGTTTTCCGTACTACAAAAATTGATTTCGGTGATTATTTCATTACACACAATTCCTCCACGAAATAGTCATCAATATGGAAATACAAGAATGCATAATATGTTCGTGGAATGATAGTGTGAAATCGAATTATATTTTTTTATTACTCTCGTTCCGCAGTTCTGTATTCATTTTGGAAATTGATATTTTGGTAAATGGTTTCTTAAAAGTCATTGTTTCTGTTTTCTAAATTGGCAATGTTTTTGCAATACCGTACTAAATCAGTACCTAGTCGAATTTATTGTTTGTGTATTGGAAACATAATTATGCAATCGGCTTGGGAAAATTACAAAAAACAATCCTAAACCTTGACTTTTAACTTTTTAATGACTGTATGGGCGGGCGTATCTAGTTATATACATGATCTAGCATTACAATACAATTTTCTAAATATACATATTATTATTATATATATTATATTATATTAATATCAACCAAAATAACATTGAAACGGCATGTTGCTGCATAAACATATATTACAATTTTTATGCGATCTGTAATATTAAAAAAAATACGTTAACATATAACTTAAAATATACATATCTCAATATGTCCTATATTATATTATTTTCTAACAATATTTTATAGAAAGTATACAGATCCCATTTGGGCTTGATAAGTGGAATTATGTGGATACATATACTAACGTTGCTAACAGAAAAGTCCTTGTTAGATTGGTTAAATATAAAAGTGTATCATGTTGGAATGAGTAAAACTCCGGCTATAATATACGGATAAATCAATATTATGACATTGCTTTGTAATATTTTAAATATTGCTTATGTGTTTATTGTGGTAACAATATATGTAAAATAAGGACTTATTATCTATTATTATCTGTATATTATTAATAAGATCTTTTAACTCCCGCAACCTGTTTTTCATCCGTTCACTGCTCATTCACTGCTGACCAGTTAATTATTACAACTTACTCAGTCAATGGTAAAGACAAGCCTGGCGTGTAGAAATTAGCATGATAATTAAATGTGGTAATTAACTGGTCAGCAGTGAATGTATAAGCATCTAATGACCACACGCCTGGCGTGTTCTTAGCACCGAATGTGATGATAACACATTCCGTGCAAATATAATCTAATACACAAAACGTTTTTTGAATAGTACATAATTGATATACAAAAAGAAATATCGATTATACCGTATTTTATTTTTTATTTGTGAGGTGAATTTTTAAATGTTACACAAATCCATTGTAAAGCTATTGAATATTTACTAATTTATGTTTAAAAGATACTGGATAAAATAAACCAAATAGTAGATATATACCCACGCCATTCTCATTATCAACTTAATTTGAAAATAATAACGCAATCTTCTTCAAAAACAGAATTCAAAAATGTATTCATTGTTTTTAAACAGTGGGCAACGGATTCTATAATAATCTATATGTATAAATAAACACTTCCTTCTCAGTGTATATTTGTAGCGCTCGTTAATAATCGATAAAAGATAATTTATCGACAATACCATACTTACTACAACAGAAAAATATTCAATAATACACCTACATAAAAATATATTGTTAAAAAAATGACTTAGTTTAAGGTCTCACAATTTTATGGGCCTTTGTTTCTTAAGTATTGTCATTGAGCAATGGATACGGCCTTGTGTGTTTAGCAATAAAACACAAGAAAACTTCCACCTATGTAAAATTCAACGGAATTAACAATAACATAATGATAATAATACGATTGTGACATTATATTACATAATCGGAGTAACAAATCGAGAATATTTTATGTATATATTACTTATTTATTAGGAGTGGTTAGTGATGCAGTGAGACGCCTCGTAAAGTACGTTTGTGTGGCGCATTGCGGGCTTAAAGCTCAGGTGCAAAGCTATGGCGTGCTTTCGATACTTTATTAGACGCGCTAACTGTTTTATCATCCTCTATCAATATCTAGATATGTAATTAAATCGAGTTTATTTGTTACCGCTTATCGTTTTATTCCCATCAAAAGCTTATCTTATCGATGCACATAATACTTTCTGTAATGCCTGCGTTTTAAAGCTTAGATTCATGATCTCAGTCAGTTTCGATCTACTGCTATATGAAAGCCTCTCCTTGCTGTCTCGACGCTTCTCCTGTCTAAGTTTACATATATTTTCGAGTTACTGGATTGTATCATCGATACAGTCTTTTATTTTGTTTTTTTTTTGTTTATCCTTTAATTCGGTTACTGCCGGATGATGAGATTCTTTGACTGGTTCTTAATTATCTTGTTAAATTACACACTCAAAAAAAGAGCCGCTTATTGAAGCGCCGTTCGTTTATTTCTATACACTTTAATTTATCTTACTAAATTATATAATTATTTCTCGTTGTTTTTATTTTTAAAGTAACAACTGTCACTCTGGCGTTTAATTGTTTGTTTACGTAAGGAATTGCAAATGGTCAACAATAATAAAATCTTTGCCTAGGCAACGGAACAATTCTACTATCAAACTTGCGTAGGACCGCTTATTGGAACGCAGTTGGTTTATTTCTATACACTTTAACTAATATTACTAAATTATATAATGGTTACTCGTTGTTTTTATTTTTAAAGTACCAACTGTCTGACCTTAAATCGTTTGTTTACGTAAGGAATTGCATAATAAATTCGCTGTCTAGGCAAAGGAACAATTCTAAGCTATAATATTATACTGTATAATCGTCACGATTGCAGTATCATACCGATTGTTCGGCTGATAACCGAACAATCGGTGGTTCGAATCCAATCGAGTGCGTTTTTTTCGTGTGAAAAAATAAATTATGTGTTACATGTCACACGCCAAAAACACACTCTGATCTGATTTCGCAAACGCGCCAAAAGAAGTATAACTTCAAAAATATTTACACTTTGTATTAGGTCCAATACATTTGTCTTTTTCCTCTACATATTTATTATTTAAAATAATATAAACAAGTACGCCACTGTATATACAATATCGGTTTGTCAATGATAATGCCCACAGATTGACCTTCTAAGGACGTTTAATATGTAACAAGTAAGATGCTATAATTTTAATATTTTATGTTTCTTTCAACATAATGTAATATAATATATAAATAACCCTGACAGTCACATTTATTTAAAAGATATAACTATATAATATAACAATATATTAACTAAAAATTAAAACACAATACAATTCACATTTATAAAATTGGCGAGAAATAGTTGTTCGCCATTCGCTCAACCCATTAAATCGATGCTCTGAATAAAATACACATTGATAAATAAATATGCCACATTCAACCCTTCGACCACGAAGGGCACCATTTTTTCATTTCTATCACGTCTTATCACCTGTATCATTACAAGCAGAGTTTTCACTAGGTTTTGCAGAGGGCTTGGCATGCTAATGACATGGTCGTGGATTTTAATATAAATTTGATGTAAATCTAATAAAAATTATATGCGTTGATGTCGCCGTAGTTTTCCATTTGTTTCTAAATGACAATTTGACATTTCACTGATTTGACACTTTTAGATTAGCGAGGATAGTTATATTTTTCGAGCATTATTTTATTCATTATGCTCTTTATTCCGGAGCAAGAACCCAATGGAGTAGACAAATGGCAAAAACAACTATCTTTCCTTAAAAAAATGTGAAAACTTCCACTTTGTGGACTTTACAATGCTCTGCTTAGGAATGAAAATAGTACTTTAATCCAATTATTTTAAAATATATTAAGTACCCCGTTTACACGTGCATGGATTTACTGTTGACAGTAAGTATTATCGCAGCCATAACAAGAATAATATGTATAGTTAAACATGTATTATACTGAGGTTGCAAGCTTGCATGCATGAATCCAAAAAGTTTGGAAGCTTTTGAATTGTCAAGCGAGAGTAGGGATTTTTTCAATCTGCGCCTGCGCAGTAGAACGATAGTGGTGAACCTGCTATCAAAAAAACGAACTATACTCATTTTTAGGTTAACCGATTTTCACTAATTGTCAAATAGTACCATAAAATGATAACATCGCGTCTCGCTTACTGTTGAAGAATGAGATCGGAGAGACAATCAGCCACAGAACAGATAATAAATAGAATACCGATAGGCCATATTTAATACGCCGCATGGTGAAGCAGAATTTTGAATGTGTGAGTGTCCTACGAAAATGAAGCACGCATTATGCACGTGCAATGGTGTGTGTAATACACCAACATTAAATGAGCGTAAATGCATAAACCGAGAGCAGTTTTCAGTATTCGACGTAAAACGTATTATTGACACGTGTGTAAGTTTAGCCCGGATTCTTCCTTAATCGAGTCGGTTACCTGCTATCGCCTTACCCGTTATGTATTTCAGTTCCCATTATTTTTCCGAGTTATTTTAGAGTTCCCTGCAATCAGCACTTTTACGTGTAAATAGTAAAGTTATTGTCACGATAGTGTAAAATACGCACTATTGCTGCCAGTAAATCCATGCACGTGTATAGGCGCTATATAATATCTAACAAACAAGTAGGTAGGTACATATCATTATGAAACCAGTATTTTTCCATTAGTTATCAGGGATGTTTATATAGTTGGATTTCAATCCATATTGAACAATATACTAATTTAACTAATATAACAAAATAAAACAATGTAACCAAAAACTTTTTTTAATATGTATTACACAGTTTCACAGATTGTAAAAATATAGCCACTTTTACGAGCTGTGATACTTTACCTCTGTTTGGTTCAGCTGTCGCTAACAATGGTTTAGTTAACAAGTAGTATCGACGACTGTTTGTCAGATATCATCAATTATTTATGAATCTTTTGTGTAATAGGTTTATCGTAACATCATTGTTGCGCGGGCTTATGTATTATTTGACACTGGAATTATGTAATCCGAATCCGCCAGCGCCAATACTCTGTAATTAATTCGTCATATTAGGTTTATGTAAATTTATTAATGGTATTGTTATGTGACTTATGTCTGCGTGAATGGGTGTTAGTTTTTATGAAATATATATAGTTTTAAAATTCAAGTAGGTAGCATAATTTGATTAATATGCAATTCAATGAAATTACAAAGGATTGTTTTGTCAGCCGTTTTGTGTGTTGTTATATTTTTTTTTCAATAACCCGTGCCGTATATAAATGTACAAAAGGTATAATATATTCGTGGGTAGGCAATATGCGAAACTCAGATTTTTTTGCGTAAAAAGAACAAAAAAGCGACTCATCCAAGTAACAATTTTATTACTATCATAAAATAATAACTGCACGGCCTTGAAAACCTTATAATTTATAGTACATATTATTACCAATACATTTTAAAGACATATTTTATGAACAAAGATGACTGCATTACCGAGGACCGATTTGAAATAAATAAAAAAGATTTCATATTAAACGCATGTTTATTTTATTGAAAAACCGATATTTTTTTAATTAAATATAAAATTGAATCGATAGACTATTCAAAAATTCTTCGAGAGAATTAATTAAACTAAATTAGAATGATCGTAAAAATATGCAAGTAATAAAATAACGGTGTTCAATGAAACGCACATTAGTAGTTTTCTTAAAATCTGTGTATCTTTGAATTAAAAAAATATTTAAGTATTTTTCTTTTTGATGTTTTTAGGTACGCATTGATTAATTAAAATAATTCAAAATGTAAACTATATTAAATTGCATCTTTCTAATTCTGTCGCCAGATGCCCCTAGTAAGTCTACAGTACTTCACTTTAGATAATAAAAATGACAATAACAACCACAGTCTTTTCAAAAATTCAGGTAGATTGTGTCATCATTAAAGTGTCAAAAATTTACTTACTACCTAGACCCTCGAGTTACGTCGTTTTCGAATTGCATCTCTAAAATATTTTGTAGGTATCTACGCGAGTTTTTCGACGCAACTAAAAAAATGGTTTATTTTATTTTTTTCGGGGATTTCTCTTGATATATTGAAACATTAACCTAAATCGGGGATTTCCATCGATATAGTGAAACTTTAACCTAGATATTTCGAAGATTTCCCTCAATATAGTAAAATTAACTCAATTATATTTTTTGAACTTTTTTAATGGAATTTTTATAACTATTTTTTCCCTATGACCTACTATTTATTATATTACTATTCCTCAGACAATCAAAAAATAAGATTTGGGAAATTTTGGCACGCGTACGTAAAAAGGTTCGCTAACCCTGCTCTAGTGTGAGTATGAAGTAATGAATATATTGATGCTTCGTAAACCTTACTTTGTGTACTTTGTAAAAGTAATTGGGTGTCCATTTTTTTCTCTACAAGATTTGAAAATATGGTCACTAATAAGTTCCATGATCTATGATATCATTGTAATCAACAGTGTTGAAATATAAATGTATAATTAATTATTAATAGTGAAATTATTTGTATGTGATTAAATTGATAGCATACTTAATTTAGCTACTAATAAAAGTCAAAGTGGTCTTGAAGGATCATTAAGTAAACACTTTCTTCGAATACGAAAAAAATCGTTCACGCATTTTGCCTGACGACGCGTACCGGTAAATCAACAAACGTAATTGTTTTTTTAAAGCCTTATCTCGTTTATTTGTTTTAGAAAGCTTTTGATAAATCTTATAATAATATTCAATTTATTCATAACAAGTGACAGGTTTGAGCTACGTTAACCTAATTTCTTCTTCAGTTCTGGTTTAATAATATTCAATCTATTCATAACAAGTGACAGGTTTGAGCTACGTTAACCTAATTTCTTCTTCAGTTCTGGTTTAATAATATTCAATCTATTCATAACAAGTGACAGGTTTGAGCTACGTTAACCTAATTTCTTCTTCAGTTCTGGTTTAATAATATTCAATCTATTCATAACAAGTGACAGGTTTGAGCTACGTTAACCTAATTTCTTCTTCAGTTCTGGTTTAATAATATTCAATCTATTCATAACAAGTGACAGGTTTGAGCTACGTTAACCTAATTTCTTCTTCAGTTCTGGTTTAATAATATTCAATCTATTCATAACAAGTGACAGGTTTGAGCTACGTTAACCTAATTTCTTCTTCAGTTCTGGTTTAATAATATTCAATCTATTCATAACAAGTGACAGGTTTGAGCTACGTTAACCTAATTTCTTCTTCAGTTCTGGTTTAATAATATTCAATCTATTCATAACAAGTGACAGGTTTGAGCTACGTTAACCTAATTTCTTCTTCAGTTCTGGTTTAATAATATTCAATCTATTCATAACAAGTGACAGGTTTGAGCTACGTTAACCTAATTTCTTCTTCAGTTCTGGTTTAATAATATTCAATCTATTCATAACAAGTGACAGGTTTGAGCTACGTTAACCTAATTTCTTCTTCAGTTCTGGTTTAATAATATTCAATCTATTCATAACAAGTGACAGGTTTGAGCTACGTTAACCTAATTTCTTCTTCAGTTCTGGTTTAATAATATTCAATCTATTCATAACAAGTGACAGGTTTGAGCTACGTTAACCTAATTTCTTCTTCAGTTCTGGTTTAATAATATTCAATCTATTCATAACAAGTGACAGGTTTGAGCTACGTTAACCTAATTTCTTCTTCAGTTCTGGTTTAATAATATTCAATCTATTCATAACAAGTGACAGGTTTGAGCTACGTTAACCTAATTTCTTCTTCAGTTCTGGTTTAGAAGACTTCATAAAGTAATTTTTTTTATTTTTCTACTCATAATAATTTACTGAATCGATAAATAATATTTAAAATGTTCCAGTTTTCCGACCTTATTAAAACCGCATCAGCTGGTAATTCTGCCTCATACATTTTAATTTTTATTACTTCCAATTCGTAATTTAATACACTTACGATATAATATCTATAAGATGTATTTACTGTGTATGTTTACCTTATAGCTAAGTTATTAATTTTGATTTTTTATAAATATTTTAGGTACATACCTTTCTTACTTAATTAATTGATTTCATCCATTCCAAAAAAAAAAATATGAGTGAAAATAATTACTAATATACCATTTAAAATCAACTGAAATTTGATACTTAGATCTAATACCAATGTCATTGTTCCTCAATTTAGTCATATAATTAATATATTACGTTATTTGATAAGTTATGAAATTATTATTTTGAATACATTGTCAATAATTTTGATTTGAATGAAATTTTACATAAACTATATTTTAATTGACCTAACGCGGTCGAGCCGCAGAATATTTGCTTTTGAAGGAATACATCGCTAATTATAAGATCCCGCGTAATTTTATGTTAGAATGCATGGCCCCCACAAGGGGAGGGCTGACAGGGCTCTAGCTGACTGAAATAGCTGAGATAAACATACATCACGAATTTGCTCTAATATGAAAAAAAGTCGCCTGCGGCGCTACTTTGCTTCTTAACCGTAAATTTTTTAAAATAATTACGTGACGCTGCGATATAATTTTTGATTATTGTGTATCGATACTCGACAACTCGACAATTCAAGATGAAACATTAAAATACAAAAATCGGTAATAATACAATACATACCCTTAACTTTAACTTAAACACCACTGTAGAGCCTCACACTGCCTTTAACCATAGCGATAGGTAGGGGGCCCCGCTAATGAACTTAGCCTGAGGGCCCGCTTCAAGAATTGGGGGCCATGTCAGATTGTGATGGTGTATATCTGAATCAAATGATACAGTAATGGCTAATGGAAATTTCTCGAGAAATCTGTTATGAAACCTCTTCTAGAAGCGGCTAAGATTATAGAGGCAATTTTGAATTAAATTTTTTACACATAAGTAAATACATCTTGATAATTCTTCTTTTTTTTGTCGGATCCTCTTAACTGAAGATTACGGCTTGGGTGACTTAGACGCAACTTAATCTTCTTCGCGGCTCGGTTTCACCACTGTTTGTATTTATTGAGCAGGCTTGTAGTAGTGAAAACTCTGTTGGACTGTCGTGATTTACTCAATCCATGTGAAAAGAAACAACGGGAAACTAAGATGAACTAAGGGAGTCCAATCGCCTTGCCCGTTAATAATGATCCATTGTTTATTAAATTTGTATCCAGCACACTATCTGTTCTGTACTTCTGTCGAATTATCTTTGACGTGTATATAATATTTACGTAAATTTAATATAATATTAATAACAAATTATGCCAATACAAAATATTTTAAATTGGAAGTTACAATAGGAAACCGACTATGCCCGTCATAAAAAAAATCATTGTTTATTCGGAAGCATATGAAAATACGAATGAATTTAAAAAAATGCATTGGTAACTTTAAGTAGATAATTTAATTTGCATGCAAAGTATACCCTGACGGTAAGGGGAAATGAGATAATCGTAGATTACTCTACAACGTTAGTGATAACCAATTGTAATCTTTATACCTACTTAATACTGTATGCATAAAATTAATTGCATAACATTCCGTGGAGGTCGCTCCCTCCTCTGAAGCCTCAGGTGTGTGGGATGTTGTTTTTCTTGATTCCATCACCACACTCAAATAATCCGTTTCGCGAAGATCCTGTTCTTTTATCAAAGGATTATGCAGATATTGTGTGAACACCGTTTGATCATTTCGAGCGTTTATTTGCGTTTATTTGCAAATAAGAATGAACGTATCTTGTCATGGGATATGTTGTAATGGCATTTGCTAAATAAAAATCCAATGAAATATTACTAGTAATATATATATATATATATATATTAATAAAATTAACATATTATTTTTTGAGATCTTCTAAAAATAGGTATCATCATCAGCCTGTATCTATCCACTGCCGGATGAAGGCCTCTCCAAGCTGATTCCACTTCTCTCTGTCCTGTGCATTACGTTGCACCGATAGTGTGTATTTTTAATTATCGCTATAGTAACTGTTTATACGTAAAAGTGCTGAGTAATACGTGCTGATAATACGTGCTGTCAGCAGTAAATACATACATGTGTAAACGGGGTTTGGGTCGAAATCCCGAAGGCCGGAATCCCGAAGGCCGAAATCCCGAATGCTGAAATCCCGAATGGCCGAAATCCTGAATGCTGAAATCCCGAATGACCGAAATCCAGAAAGCCGAAATCCCGAATACCGAAATTCCGAACGCTGAAATCCCGAATGGCCAAAATCCTGAATGCTGAAATCCCGAATGGCCGAAATCCCGAATGACCTAAATCCAGAAAGCCGAAATCCCGAATACCAAAATCCCGAACGCTGAAATCCCGAATCGCCGAAATCCCGAATGGCCGGAATCCCGAAGGCCGAAATCCCAAAATTAAATAAAATACAAACCCCAACAATTGCGCAATCCTGAATTGCGACGATAAAATTTGCGCAATTCAATATAAGTGTTAAGATTGCGCAATTTTTTTGTAGGGGAGACAAAAACCCATTTGTTCTACAAAAAATGGTTTTTTGTCTCTTTTGCAATAATTGATGTTTGTATTTTTTTATTTTTCGGGATTTCGGCCTTCGGGATTCCGACCATTCGGGATTTCGGCGTTCGGAATTTCGGCTTTCAGGATTTAGGCTTTCGGGATTTCGGCCATTCGGGATTTCAGCATTCGGGATTTCGGCTTTCGGGATTTCGTGCGGCACCCGTGTACACGTGTATTAAGCACACAATATGATTTTACACATTATTCATCGTAGGTATCTTCTTTTCACAACATTGTGAATATTTTAGAATCAATAATAACAACAGAAATTTAAATCACATGCATGCTTTAGTTTTATATTTTTGAAAACGTTTAATATAATGAATTAATGTTTGTTTTTTTAATTATCATATCATTAAATATATCATGTCGAATGCAAAATTATTAATTGGTTAACAACAATCTATTATACTAACACGACTTAAATATTATAATGTACTACTTATAGTAATTTCTAGCTGTCTTCTGAACAAGTTTTCGAGTTACAATAAGTAGTAATAAAAATACTTTATTACTACCTCACGTTTTCGAAATTTACATTTCGGAGAATTCAAATACTTTATTGACAATAAATAGAAATTAATGTTTTCATAAAAAAAACTATCGGTGTAAAATGACATTATCACATTTTTCATTACAGTAATTTAATAAGTAATCTCTTCGAACTTCGAACTTCGGCCTTTCATCTGATCTTACACCTCACATGGTATTAACTCATCGCATTATTGAATAACTTAAAATCTTTATTATCTATAAAATTCTAGAATTATTATTGATCAAAGTATTTATTATAAATAAAGCTGAACTCACTTGACGTAATCAGTTAAGATATAAAATTACCCAACAACTAGATTTTTTCAAAACTTAAATAAAAAAAACTATTTTCAACTGACGTCATCATTATTGCTTTTTTAGTATTCTTTTACTGTGTGTGTGATGACATCATTATTATAAATTATTTATGCGTAAGTACATATTCAATTACAAATTATACTGCCTTAAGGCTGCAGCCCACAAAATACATTATATAACTTAAATATAAACTAAAATATAACTTTAAGTCTTTTTTTATTGTTAATTTTGTATCCCACTTAATAAAATAAAAAAAATCAGCGCCTACGATGTTTCTTTTAATATTAAACTAAATATATTATATTCATTATTGCATTTCCGTAACATCATCTTCACGCGTTTAAATTGTATGTCACCTTTTAAAGCTTGTGTGAATTTTTAGAAAAATAATTATATGTTTACAACATGCAAGTATTAATTATGTCAAATCAATCATTATTATCCTTTGGAAAATAAATTATGTGTTTTTAATTTAATTAAATTTTTATGGCAATACAACTATAATTATTGTAAGATTTTTTGTTGAAGCCTTCTTAATAAAAAAAAACATTTATATGTATGGTATCAAGGAGGATTGCTATTGGTATATTTTTCACACATTGAATAAAGGAAAAACTACATTTTTTTTAAACATTTTTTTTTCAATCATCAAAATATATTAAAAAATATATATTAAGCCCACGGTGGCCGCGCGGCATAAGGTTTGGACTATAAAGCCGTGGGTCCCAGGTTCGAATCCTGGGTTTGGCAAGTACACATATTGTTTTTCAATTTGTGTGTGTCAGGGTATGGACCTAATAGGTTGAGCAAGTGGCTGACATCCATTTCTCGTAAAAAACAAAATCTGTCAATACAAACCTCCACTCTGTGGAGGCCCATATGATCAAGATCGGACATGGTCGAAAAAAAAATGTAATCATCGAATATAATTAGAAAACTAAACAGTATTTTTAAGAAAACAATTAATTTAAAAAAAATGATTGGTTAAATATTCTGTGGAAGTTTTGATGTATGTTCTAATTATTCTTCTATATCAGCGCATCTTTTCTATACACAAGACTGTTTTTGACCGCTACGTCAGTATCATTACAATACGATAGTTGTAATTGTTACAATAAGGTCTATGTTTTAGCAGCACCTCTCTTGGCTATGCTAAATTTTAGAGCGAGATAGACAGGCTTGACTGTTTAGATGGGTAACTTATTGTAATTGTTACAATATTTTTATTATAACAATTACATATAATTAAATATTTTAGTCGAGTGTTTACTCCTGGGTAATGTTACAGATTGTCAAATCTTAGTATAAAAAAAAGGTTATTAATACCTATGTCTTAGGTACTAATATTTTCAACTCGGTAGTACTCCTGCAACGTAGCCAGACTGCCGTACCGTTGTTACAACCCCGCTTTTAAATATCTGAAAATAAATCAAATATATACTTATACATATGTAATTTGTATATGTACTTATATCTAAGCTCACTTCTGGTGATAGCCGTTGTCTTACCTCAGAGCTTACAATGTGTATGCGGTATAGCTTGAATCTCAACGGTTTTAAAAACTTAAATTGTACAGTTTAAGGATAAAGCCATCAATTTTACTTTTAAAACATGTTTATCGGTTAATAATATCCCTCTAATCGGTTACAACCGGTTCTGATTATTATTAGAATGTAGATTAAGTAAACTAAATAATATTGTATTGAACCACTAAACATGATGTCTTTTGAATTTAATAGATATATAATCTATCAATTAATGAATGAACTGTAATAAATGATTAATTTTATTAATATTGTGTTGTTAAAATGCATATTTGTAGATTTTTAATATATTTCGCGTAAAACTAACACCAGTGAACTCTGTTTTCAGTATAACACTAAACTGGTTGATCACATATTGGTTTACACTCCCATAACCATTTTTATTACGAGTTCTCTGTATATCATAAATAAATCTTATGAATTTATGATTCGCTGATATAAAACTTCGTTGCATATGCATTCGGAAAAAGCACCAATCCGACGTCGGAGCGGACAATAAAACTGCGAGGATATTGTTTTTATTGCAAGACCCTTCGTTGCGCGTGGGAGCTGGTCGCTTAAAACATTTCGATCGACCGTGGGCAGAGAAAATAATAAAAAGTTCACACCGACTCCTAAAGCACTGAATAATGCATTCAGTTAAAATGCAGTTTAAAATGCAAATCATTTCATTATTGGCCCAATAAATCTGCCATCGTGTTCTGGTATTTGAATCCCACAGACATTTTCCATATTGCTACACGGGCACCACCCACTACGGTGGCGTTAGAGTTAATTGCGTGGTGTAGTACCTATAAGCAAAAAAATGTTGCGACATGACTTCTGCCTAAGCTTTGATATTATTGTGAATACGTAAATGCCTGTAGGATGGCACTTCAAAAAGTGTTTAATTTTTTAACACCTCCAGTCTGATAATAATTAGTATTTTCACTGTGAATCAGAACATTAATAGACTTGCGCATTGCAGAAATATTTTTCTTTGTCGCTTTTCTCTTGACTAAGGATCGTGACTACCTACCTACCATATTCTTCTTTTACTGCAGTTTATGGGGGGTGCAAGAGTGCACACGAGTGGACAAACCAAAGGGTGGCTGCAATCCGCATTTTGAATTATTAGGATTTACACCTGCTAGTTATTCATCCGTAGGTCTATATAAACGATTCTTTCGTAATCATTAAATTATTTTAAGTCTCAAAATATTAATAAAATACTTTTAGTAATACGCTATTATGTAAGCTATCGTATAACAACTGTACTAATTGGTTTAATTGCTATTTTTTTGAATTGATACTCAATGCTATATACTTAAATATGAAGTCAGTCTTAATATAAATAATATTTTAAATATTGAAGTGCGCGGTGCATAACGGGCGACTGCACCTCTCGCGGCGACCCCGAGTAAAAACGTTTTGCAGGGACTTCGTTTACCTGATCGTCAAATCGCAAGTCATATAATTCTTTTACCCGACATTCGTCGGTCCCAATTAAAAAAGTCGGATCTGAATTTTTGTCATTTTCGGATTATTACGTAAAAGTTATTTAAACACTTTAAATATTTATACCACAATCACAGTTTTTTTTGTTTGTTTGAAAAATTCCGAGATACTCAAGTTAAAAATGACAGATCTACCAACAGTGTCCGAATAACAATGTCGGTTCTTACCAACCGACATTGTTGGCTGGGCGCGGGTGAGCAAGATGCGTTGGATCTGACAGTTGCTGCTATGTTCACCGGACAGACGGATATTTTTATAAAAGTTTAGAAAAGTTTCTATAATCCGTATTTTTATTCATCATAGCAAGCAATAGGTCACAAAGGATATTTAAAAATGCTATAGGCTCAAATTATAGTGACAAATTTCCGGAGAAAAAGAAAGAAATGAACACTGAAAATTCAAATCTCAACGGTCATTCTGACAGAAAAGGTAGGTTAAGTAAAATTTTACTAAAATATTATTTTTAAGTGGCATTCTTATAAAATTAAATAAGTGGATATTTTATAATTGTCATATTTTTATATTTACTTAACATAGTTCACAACTAGGTGTTTCCAAGTAATAATGTCGGTTGTGGAAGATATGACTATTTTAACCTACATTTTAATAAGATCTCTGTCCGATGTGGGACATCCGACGTTTTTAATTGGACAAAACTTTATGCCTAATGTCATAAGTGGTACAACCGACTATTTTCACTGTACATCAACAATTCTGTTTTGTGTTAAGTGGTAGAACCGACAGTTTTAATGGGACTGGTGTTTTAAAATTATTGTAGTACCGACAATGTTAACTGACACTTAATTAACTGACACTTAATAACTGACACTTCTGACAAAATTACTTAATTTATTCCAGTTAAAAATGTCGCATGTGACTTTTCTCGAGTTTTTATAAGTAATTCTCAAAAATTGTAATATATATATTTGAACCACCTAAAAATAAGTGTTTTTGCCAAATTTGGTAACAATATTTCATAAATTGGCGATTTTACGGATATTTAACGGATAAAAATATCTTTGATTGCTCGTACTGAAAAGTAGCATTTTGCAGATCCGACTTTTTTAATTGGGACCGACGAATATAGTCCAGAGGTCTACAAGACTTTCTGGCTCTTGACGAAACGAGTATCCCCACAACAATTATATCAAAATAAGTTGGGTACGTAGGAATTTTAAAATTAATTGATCATAATATATAGACTTGCAGGCAATCATAATATATTCTTAGCAGCTAGCTGTTATTAATATTACCTCCCCAGCCGCTCTCCTATAATCCCCGATACCGATTGCTTGCATATTCTCGGTATTACCATCCAACGACCGCATCTTGGGCCTTCCAATGTTCCAAAACTCCTCCTATCAGGTGATTTTGCATTAGGTACAACTTGCCCATATTAGTCATACTAAATTTCTTGTAGACTTCGTAATCGTATACTGATACTTACTGTAAACTCCATCGCTATTGTAGCTCAATGTTATTTTACATGTGTATTACATACCTACTTATATTTATTATACCTATGCACTTTTTTAATGGATATTTTTTTGTAAGTAATTTTATCTAGTATTTCTTTCTATTATTATTTTAGATTATATTACTACGAATTATTGGAAATGGCCAATGTTTTCCGAATTACAATTTAAAATGTTGTAATACTACCTAATACTATCGACTGAAGGTACTTGATGAAATTTGGTTTTAATTTCTAATATATTTAAGTTTTGTACTATTTCATTTGAGTAATTCGAGTAATGAGTAAACTTAAATGGAATAAGTAGTAGATAACTTAAATTCATTAGAATTTAAAATGTTGTTTTATTTAGTATATAATGTACCTAATAACTACGCACATCTGATTTTTTACCACGTTATTCTTAGCTCATAATCTTGTTTGTCCGGTGGTTGTTTATCCAGTACAAATCTTGCAATCGATTTTTAACTAACTTCCTGACTAGACATTTGAAACTTTTAAAATATATCAGAACACGATGCCAATGCATTCTTTTAATACTTTTTGCCATCTTTAAGTAGAATTGAATTCGTTTTCAGTTAACTCTGTTTTTTATGAAAAGTTATTTCGGAAGAAATCCGTAAAAAGTAAAATACTATTATTGGTTGCTAAGGGGATGGTCCTAGCAACAAAATTATTAATATATACGTGTATTACTATGGAAACAATATGAAATGTCAAAATTACATTTCAGTATTCTATAATATTTATTCAGTACCTATTTCTATCAAGTACAATAAATAGTATTTATCAATACATAGAATAGTCAAGTTTATATGATTCAACAGAAAATTTAAAAACGTTGTATATAAAAAGTTCTTTTTATCTTGTAATTATGTTTATTTACTATTCACGATATAGACTCATATTTACGAGAAACTTTCAATTTTAGTGCTGCAGTTCAATTCCAAGTTTCATGACCTTTTTGACTTATTACTCGTCCATGAAGCAACACCTAGAAAATTCAGTGGCCATCGTTGTTTATGACCCTCGATGAATACTAAACTTTGCAAGACAGCCAATGAATTCTTCGATACAACACTTTTGTATCAAAATAACGTAGTTGATTGATATCTGCGTAAAACATGTTTATTGAACTAATAAAATAGCCTGCACAAATAAAATATCATGTTTATTAATTAGAAAATTGCGGTCATACCACGCGGCTGGTGTTGTTACATGCTTATTTAATTTTTGAAACACCATAACGTAATATTATTTATTACGATTTTTTTTATATTATATTATTCATAACGCTCCAAAATTATATCAACCATCTAAAAACATAATAAAGTGTTTTTTTTTATTGTGATTGTAAAAAAAAATATTGCTCAACAAAATCGCAATACTATTAGGCATGAATGGCGTATTCATATTATGAAACGATTCAATACTGCTTTATTCAATTTCCAATTTCTTATGCTGCTATCATTAAATCTTTCAATGTTCGTCAAAGTATATTTAACAAAAAAAATATAATACCTAATAGTATTTAAAGACGATGAACATGATTTAACATTACGAAACTTTAAATATTGGCTTATTTAAAATAATTTCACAAAAATATCCAATTATTAGCTGTCGTAATGCTTCTTGATGGGGAGCCATTGTATTAAATTAAATAAAATAATTTATTTAATAGTTAAATCCACACAGCTGTCATTATAATGTATGGCATCATTTTTGTGATGAGAAGAATAAATTTCAATAAACTGTCCTCCTTATCTTCTCTTCTTGGTCGTGCACTCATGGCTGAGGATCGTGACCACATTTGAATTTCGCCATCCTTTGAGCGAACAAGACTTTCCATCCTTCTCGATCTTCCACTTCTCTCAGCGCAGAATGCATGGTGCCCCCAGTCAACTCTTTTACTTGGTCGCTCCAGCACGCAAACGCTCTTCCTCTGCTTCGCCATCCCTGGAGACTACTCAAAACTACCAGTCTCTTCAGGTTGTCCGGTCCGCGCCTGATAATATGTCCAAAAAACTGCAGAATTCTTATCATACATATTGTCGAGAGCCGTTCCTTTAGCTTCAGTCTCTGGGTGATTGACTGGTTCGTTCTGTGCTCCGTCCAAGAAATACGAAGCATTCGTCGCCAACACCACATCTGAAAGGCATCAATTGCCTTCCGTTACCTTGCCTTCAGGGTCCACGACTCGACTCCGTATAGAAATATCGATAACAATTATGTTTGCACAAGCATCATTTTTGTGGCAATCGAAATTCCCCGATCCTTCCATCCTTCCTTCATTCCATGCCCTCCTTATAATCGGATATAAAAAAATAATTTGAATTTTTTCCAATTGACTATTGACATTATGCACACTTAACGTATTACCACTAAAAATACATACAATGACACATACCACACTGTATTATTTGTTATTTCAATACATTTAGTAGAAATCATTACAATGGTGACTGACCTGCAATAAAAGATGGCACAAAAAAGTACACTTACGATAATATGGGAACTTTTTGTTTGACACGCAACATGTATTGACTGGTAAAGGAGTGTGATAAATTTTCCGTTCGTAAAAAAATAGCACCATGGCGTATTTTGATCGATTCATCATTAATAATTCTCAGCATTGGCTTCAATATTATTGTATGGAAAACTACCTATTTCGTACCAGTTTTGTGTAGAAATATTACATCTGTATATTTAAATAAATCTGAGCTAAACCCCAAAGTATATTCATAATATAAACCTATAAATATGCAGATTTTATTCAAATTTCCTATATCGTCATAATATTTGAGGCTTTGTTTAAGAGCGTCATCCACGATAACCTCTGGTTCTGTTGTAGACATATAACATTAAATTGTGCGGTCTTCCGCCAGTCCTGCTGGCCGAACAAACTGGTTCCCATCTTGTACCTATTTGGGTGAACCACTTGTCGAAAGCTGCATTGGGACACACTGTTAAATGACAGTTTGTGTATCCGACAAGAATTCGTGAACTACGAATTAATCAAACCAATTATGGTGAATTAAATAACTACAAAACTTGTATTTTTGCGTTAGCTTATTGTCCATATTAAATTAATTTTTGTTTAATTAAATCCATTCTGTAACGATATTGATCATGTATCGGGGGATGGACGTTATGTTATTCTCACCCTCGATGTTACGTTTAATCGATGTAGGTTGTTTGATGCGTGTGTGACATGGTATGTTCGGGCAGTGGTGAATAATACACATAGTTGGTATTTTATTGGTTTTATAGTATAGTAATATAGTGTGGATAAACACGGCAAAAAAAAATGACTGTCACATTGATTTTAGTTTGAGTTGAAAGGTTTACATGAATTTGGAATTTAGATACGGTGCGAGACACAGAACAGTAAGGCGTGTCGACTACATTGTAGGAAAGCCGAAATACAACTGTCTATAGTCTATAAATGACCATAGACAATATAACATGTCGGTTGTAGGGTTATACGATACCTCTACACATGAAGGTGAATATGAAAGTTATAATAAAGGTATAAATAAGTGAATTACCACGATTAAGGGATCTTTATAGCATATAAGTATTTAAATAGACTACATACTTTGGCTGAATAGTTTTATTTACGTTTTGAAGTTGGGAATGTTAAAATCTGGTTAAATTAATATAATACTGCCTAGTGCATAGAGCAACCGTATTTGTATACATACGAAGCCGTGGGTTGCGAATTCTAATCCGTCGCTGATCGAAAAGTGCATTTATTTTAAATGTCTATTCGATCGAATGTAAGGACCCAATGGATCGGGCGAATAGATGAAATAATATATTCATTGTAGAAAAGTTTGTCAAAACAACATAGGCCAACATGCTCTACTTAAAAGCGATCGTGATAATTTACTTTATTACTTATAAAATTTAATATCTAAACTATAATATATAAATATTATGTCAACATCGAATTGATTGTATCTACTTTACTATCGCATGGCAATAAGTTATATTTATAACGTAATTTATAATTCTGTAAATTGAAAAATGGTTACCCTGCTACGGGGTCGAAAGGCGCGAGGGGTGGGGGTATAGGACACCCACCGCGATACGCTAACTTCAATCGTTTGGGAGTTTTTGCAAAAGTCTCGCTAAAAATACATCACGGAGCGCTCAGCACAAAATATTTGATTAAACATCATCATGTTGAATACGTCATACCTGTGCTTTTATGGTATGCAAGCATAAGTATACGTTTCTGATAATGCTGATACCTGATCAATTTTAAATAGTATATGCAAAATATACTCACATAGGTATACATATGTGCTGTAACAAACCATTTAAAAACTATCTTTTAAAAAGGCAAACCAATTCTAAAAAAATATATGTAAGTAAGTATCCATTTTTTTTTTTTAATTATACTACATTTTATAACGTTTTTATTAGCTCATATTCTTATTTGTCCGGTGGTTGTTTGTCCAGTACAAATCTTGCAATCGATTTATAACTAACTTCCAGACTAGCTAGACATTTGAAACTTTTAGAATATATCAGAACACGATGCCAATGCATTTTTTTAATACTTTTAGCCATCTTTAAGTAGAATTGAATTCATTTTCAGTTAATTCTGTTTTGTATGAACAGTTATTTCGGAAGAAATCCGTAATCCAATCCACTATTATTGGTTGCTAGGGGGTATGTGGTCCTAGCAACTAAATTATTAATATACACTTGCGTTACTATGAAAATCAAAATGACATTTCAGTATTATTTCTATCAAGTACAAATTTTTTGATCGTTTAAGCTAGCAAGTCAAGTTTATATGATTCAACAGAAAATTTAAAAACGTTGTATATAAAAAGTTCTTTTTATCTTGTAATTATTTAATTCCATTTCATTAAAAAATAGTTCCAGTTTTTTGAACATTACGAGAAATATTAAACTTATTTTAAGTGCTTATGAGTACAACAAAAAAAACGTAATGTAAAAGATATATTATAAATAATTTATAGAAATTTATGTTAACCACTTGCCCAATCTATTAGAACTATTAATTAGGTCCATACTATGACTCAAACACAAATTAAAAAACAATATGTGTATTTTCCAGACCCAGGATTCGAACCTGGGACCCACGACATTATAGACCGACGCGTAAGCCGCTCGGCCATCGTACATTGGCAATGCCATTACTAATATAAAATATGTAGCTCTTCCTCCACGGCTCTACATCCCATTGTGGGATTTGGTCTCTTCCGCAAGCGCCCTCTTCTGACTCCTATCCCTTGCCAGTCCTCTCTAATTCCTGTTCTTCCATACACCAATCAGTCAATCGACTCAATCTTGATCTTCCTCTAGGTCACTTCCGCTTGACCTGGATCTTTCGTCTCATCGCATTACAGGCATCGCGGTGCCTTACGGAATTTACCAATTGTTTGGTTTTCCACCAGGATGTCCAGTTCATGCTTAAGGGGGGACATGCTCGTCGAAGGTCAAAATTGAGTTTTTATTGTATTTTCAAACCATGATCCTGGACACTCCTTAAACGTTGTAGATAATCTATTTATATAATTTTGAAGCCTTATTATCCTTTATAGTTATTTTAAACATTTGATGACTGCATAAAGTATTTTTGTTACATAAAATAGTATTCTTTTAAACCTCTCGCTCTAATGTTTTAGAATATAGTCATATTTCGGTACATAACTGTGCAGTGGTGTTAAGATTTTTTACGTTTATTAATTTTTAAACGCATTTATAAAACCATTAGTACAATTTATTACGAGATAATTTTTGTAAAATATTCACGATAAAAAATTATATTGATAATCTCTGTGATCCCAAATTTAACAAGAATTAGGCATTTTACTATTCAAAAAATCGGCAAGATTAACACATTTGAAGATGATTTTAAAGCTATTTATTATAAGCTATGTCTTTGACCATTCAAGTGTGATAAACATCTTATGAATAATGATTGCTTTATAATAATTATTGACCTAAGAATAAGGTAGTGTTTTTTTGAAATACGCCATTTCTTTTGACATTCCCCAGTGGTTAAGCTACAATATACGGCCGTAGCCATAAATTGACAAACTATAATTAAAGTAGGGAGTAAAATGATATTGACGCGCGTGTTTGAACATGTACCGTTAAAAAAAAAAATAAAAAAAAATTCGGTTAGATACATGTTCAAACACGCGCGTTAACATAATTTTACTCCCTACTTTAATTATAGTTTGTCAATTTATGGCTACGGCCGTATGTTGTAGCTTAACTACTGGGGAATGACAAAAGAAATAGCGTATTTCAAAAAAACACTACCTTATTCTTAGGTCAATAATTATTATAAAGCAATCATTATTCATAAGATGTTTATCACACTTGAATGGTCAAAGACATAGCTTATAATAAATAGCTTTAAAATTATCTTCAAATGTGTTAATCTTGCCGATTTTTTGAATAATAAAATGCCTAATTCTTGTCAAATTTGGGATCACAGAGATTATCAATATAATTTTTTATCGTGAATATTTTACAAAAATTATCTCTTAATAAATTATACTAATAGTTTCATAAATGCGTTTAAAAAATAATAAACGTAAAAAATCTTAACACCACTGCACAGTTATGTACCGAAATATGACTATATTCTAAAACATTAGAGCGAGAGGTTTAAAAGAATACTATTTTATGTAACAAAAATACTTTATGCAGTCATCAAATGTTTAAAATAACTATAAAGGATAATAAGGCTTCAAAATTATATAAATAGATTATATACAACGTTTAAGGAGTGTCCAGGATCGTGGTTTGAAAATACAATAAAAACTCAATTTTGACCTTCGACGAGCATGTACCCCCTTAATGTGTCCTCTGTAAGCGCTTCTATGCCGTCATACATAGATATTAGTTTACTAAAATATCTTTTTAATCCCTTAAAATTATTTGGATTGGAAATTATATTTACCTTGTAAATCAAAGTCAATGTAATAATAGCCTAATTAAATTTATAATGAACATCCATAATATTATATTAAATATACATATTATATAGATTCTAATAGATTTAAGTTTTGTATTATTGCATTTGAGTAGTTTTTTTGGGACCCGGGTTTCGTCTTTCGGCATCTTCAAGCGTTATGTGCACTCACCAATAGGCTAATACACACTGAAAACGAATACAGTTAACTCTAATTTATATAACAAATTAATACAATATGTAGGTGAAAACTTTGTTAAATTCAAATACCAGTACAAGTACCTTCGGTCGATAGTATTTATATTACACATAATATATTATACATTCTCAAATCTTGTAAACTATTCATTGAATAAAATAACTAATTTAATTTATAATAATTAGTGCATAATATAGTATGCACACGTACTTACTACTATCAATGATACGGCTTGTTACAAAATTATTAAGAAAACAGAAGAAAACAAAATATATGGCTCTTCGTTATACATACTTGATTTAATTTTCGAGGTGATACTAAACATTAGCTGCTAGTCAGTTAGTAGTAGAAACCTATACTATTTGAAACATTCACGGTTGCTTGTTATGCTAACAGAGCTATCACCGCGTGTTATTTCTCCTTATTTCCTAGGTGACAACCCAAAAATCTATAACGATATTAGCTGCTAGTATTATTATATATGAAAGGGGTTATACCTATAGATATATTTATTTCTATACCATCACGGATTGTGTTGAAGTAGTTTTTGTCACATAATTATTTAAGTAGCTAGCTATTACTGTCTCCAATTATACTGTCAACATAGATGTCATTAGTCTAGCTTTTCGTATAAATAAGTTTTAGCTACAACTTTAAAATGTAAAATATAACGTATAATTTCACAGTTTTATAGTATTTTGAAAGCTTTTGTATTACGCTCAAGAGCTTTCAAGAAAAGGTAATATTTTTTCTGAAAACATTACTTCCACAATTTGGTGGCCGTGCGGCCTACGCATCGGCTTATAGTGTCGTGGGCCCCAGGTCCGAATCCTGCATCCTAAATTATTATAGGTACTTATGTTTATTAGAAGCTTTCATCGTAGAGTGCATATCAAATTCTGTAATCATTATTTTATCTAGATTTCCAATTATAATATATAAATTAATTGTGTTGTAGTGTACGCCAACGATGGCCAAGCGGCTTAATTGTCGGCTTATAATGTCGTGGATCTCGGGTTCGAATCCTGGGTCTGGCAAATACACATATTGTATTTCAATTTGTGTTCGAAGTCAGAGTATGGACCTAATAGGTTGAGCAAGTGGCTAACATCCATTTCTCATAAAAACTCTCTTTGGAGGCCTAGGTATTTTAATCTTAATAGAATCGGTCATGGTCATAGACATTTATTAAGTATATCAAGAGTATTAATATAATAAACACTATTACATAGTGTACCTTACTAATGTAATACTTACTTTAATCGAGTATAAACAGTCAGTAACTTAGAGTTTAACAGCACTCAGTTTTTGAATAAATTGATAATTTGCGATCGATTCGTTTGAAGCAAGGAATTCCGGATCGGCACTTGACCACTGCGAAACCGGTTTCGTTCTTAAATAGGCAAAATTCTACCGTTCCCAAAAGCTTCTTATAGCAAAACCAATCACAGGTAAGGAATATTTAAAATAAAATCAAACCAGTTTTTAAATGATCACGCCGATACTCAGCTAATTAAAAATTCAAGTCTCAATATATCTAGGTACTTACTCAGTTTTATTAAAAAGTAATATGAGAATTTAAAAGATAGTATAATAGTATGTTAAAGTCGTCAAGACAGATTTTTTCAAAAAAAATGTATTTATTATGGTACCTACCTACATTGTACTCGTAGTTACTACATTTCCCTAGCAAATAATTTGCACAAACAATTTGGGCAGTAGTTCAAATAAAATCCTGCTCTTAAGGCTATACCTCATTTGAGGCATGGTCTAAAAAGATCTTGCGCGGATTGTGCAAATGACGCGTGCCGAACGAAATATAATTTGTCATATTAATCCAACATGCGTCCATTTAATGTTCTGTTTATTGTTCAATTAGTAACAATAATAATATATTCATTGTCATGTTTTCTTTTTCAAGTAAATGTGTAACGTTTTTTAGTCATCTTTACACGATTTAAGAATTAATACCCCCGTCGCCATCACGAAACAAATTGACGTGTTAACAGCTCTATGTTTGCTCTCCGATTGCCAGCGAGTCCAAAATTTCGTCGCACCTATAGTTTAAAATTATTTGCCGTTTCACTGAAGTACAGTCTTAGGTTAGCAATACTTCTTGTTAATACAACAATCTTTTGGAGATATTTTGAAATAACTATTACATCTATTTGTGGCGGTACTATTTTAACATAAAGTTTTTTTTTAACTATATCGCAATCACCTGTGAGTCATTCTCTTATGAGTAACAACTCAACTGAGATTTTAGACTAACAGGCACTGCCCAGTGGGGTGGAGCATGATTATCAAAATACCTAATTAATATATTATATAAATCATTACAAAACTAACTAAAACCTTAATTCAAAATATCTTTAAAGACTATTTTTAATTTACCAAAAACTCTCCAAGTTTAATGATTTTTTTTAAATGTTTTGAGTGTCAATGTGTGTGACATATACTTATTATATTTTTTTATAAATTACATACCTATAATATATTATATAAGTACATTAATTAATAACCAATTATATTTTTTATAATTATAATTGAAATACCTTTAGATATAATAATGGTCTGGGAGGGTCCTTATCTATTTATGTATATAATACTCGAAAATATTTTTGTAATTTTAATATTTGAGTGCTAGAGATAAATTCCAGTATTGTAGGTTGACGACAGGTCCAATTACAAGAACAATAAGAATAATTATTATGTAAGAATACTTTTCTTTTGAAAGATCACAGTTTTTTGTATTATTAATAGAATCTATTTGTTAAAATAATTGACAGTCGGGTAAATAATTACATTATAATATATATTAAGAAAAAATATATAGTACATCGTAGTTTTATTTATTTATTTAAGAATACAAAACATTGTGGACATAACAAATCTAAATTCAAGACGTACACAACATGAGATTTACATTATAAGTCAAACATTACCCTTACAAGAGAGAAGCAGAGAATATAGAAAAAAAAATCAAAACATACTTAAGTACAATTTAATACAGAAAAATATAATTTTTGAGAACGAAAAACATACAATTTTATACAGAAAAATACAGTTTCAAAAACAAAATGCAAAGTAGGTACATCATTGAAAATGTCTATGTCTTTAGGGAGCGCATTTAATAATCTTGCACCCCATGTAAGTTTTTTAATTTAGTAAGATGGATTTATTGAAACTCTTTTGAGTTAAATATTAATTTGAGTATAAGTGTAATATCAATTGAGAGTATAACTTTATTTGTATTGAAAATATATCATGTTCGATTACTTAAGACACCAACTATAAATCATGTCACGTAGTTATAAATTCAAAGTTTAGTAGCAATTTATTGACGAGATTTGAAAAACATCGGACAGGACTTAAAACTTATTTGCAATATTATTTGCAAAAAGGATGGATAACATTATAGAGGCACAGGCATTGAAAGATGTGTGTTCAAAACCTACTCGGTTAATTTTTTTCTATTTTTTTAATGCGATATGAAATGTTATCTGTACTCCGCCCTAATACAATATATGGTCCATGTAACGATTACGATATACTACTTGTCCAGTAAGTAACGGATGTGAATTTTCAAGAAAATCATTTCTTGTCACGGATATCACCATTCAAATAAATTTCAACTATAAAACTAATAGTGATTTTAACGTATCTATAATTAGCGTTATTTTGTAATAATTCGGCTGTATTAATAAATATTAACAAACACTAATATTAGTTTTTTTTAATACTTTTTACACAATTTAAAATATTAAACATAAAAAAATAATAACTTACGAAGCGTATTTTATTTCTTTCAATTACATGTATTTTTACCAAAACATGGCAGTAAAATACTAATACTAAACTGTATTATTCTCTCTTTGTCTATTTATGTTAGATGAGGATTAATGCGACTTTGAAATAATACTAACTCTAACTCTTACTAAAATAAATATATATATTATATGACTTCACTAAATATTATACAATATATACTCTAAATCAATTTTATTATCTTATTGAGGCACACAGATACTGAATGCTTTCAGGTTATTTCTTTCACGTATTTCTTCTCCCCATTGACGTATTTTGCTTTCTCCAGTCGCACCACTAATAAACACCATTTTTCAGACTATCCTCGTAGTCCAATGCATAATTTACTGGCTTTTCATACCAAGGGCTCGAGGAATCGAACCTAAATTTGGTGAGATCATAATGAATGTGATTCAAATTCTCAAGCATATATGTTTCTATGCTGTGTTTCACTATTATAGTATTAAAAATAGTTTTTCAAGGTTTCCTCAAATCAGAGTAGGTACCTACAATAATTAAATAATTAATTAAGTGTTTTGTTTACGAAATCCATTTTAAATTATCTACGTATGTCATTTTATTAGGAAATTCAAAATAATGTTAGTGTGAATTGTGCATATTGTATTAATTTAACTGTCGTTTACGTAGTGGAACTCTATTATAATGCTCGACTTTAACGGTTGGTTATAGTCAACTATTCTGACGATGGCCCAATAGCTTAAAACAGCTGCCTACGTAAATAACTCAATAAAGTAGAATTAACAAAAATAACTTTGTTTCAAAACCATTATTTGCATATTTTATTGAAATAAATATATTTGGCTTGCCGGTACGGAACAAAGTCGCATATTCAAGACACGTAGATACTGTGCTCAAAGAGACCTACCGGATAGTAACGGGGTGCCTTATACCTTTGTATGTCCTTAAACTTAGTATGCTTTTAAGAATTACCCCGATTTCTCTCTTATACCAAATTATAGCCTATACTAAGAATACTGCTCAAAAGAGGAATTCTGGATACGTCTAGAACAGGTATCGATTATGGAAAGCTAAGCTTAAATTTAAGAGAAACTTTTAGCGATAACTGTACCTTTTAGCATTTCGTATGAAGAGGACTGACTGGCTGTATGGCAATTGAGTCTAGCCTCAAGTATCTCGAAGAATGGGTAAAGCTTTACCACTCGGAACCAGTCTCAAGTACCGGTCATGGAAAGTCCCCAATAGACTGAACACTATATACACCGAACATAATATGACAAAACAGGGGTTCTCTGATAAATAGGGATTGCAATACCGAATGAAAATGTCAATACTGGTTTTTCGGTATTTCATATTGAATACCGGTATTAATACCGGTATTTCTTAAACATTAAAAAAACAGAAGTAGGTGGTTATCAATAACAATATAGCTATTAAAATATTATTTTATAGCAAAAACCGACATACCTACATTTATTATGTTGACATTTAAAAACATGTATTGATCATAATTGTAGAACAAGTGATTTTTCACAAATAATTTGAATATATTGATAATTTTAACAAAAGCCCTCAAAAGTTCATCAAGTGCAATAAGTCCGGCTGCAGGAAAAACTTATTAAATTCAACGCTTGTACAGTCATCAATGATTGTAGAATAATTGAACATTTTTGTCACGGATGTTTTCTATTTAGAAATAATATTATGATAATTCATCGCGACAATTACTTAATATAAATATATTTGATGAAATTTGTTTTATTATTTTTCACCTCTGTTCGTTTCACTCAATATAATTGCATTTTAGCAGCACATAATTTATAATTCATTTTCAAAAACGTAAACGAGTGTGCTTTCAAAACTGAACATTCCGGTATTTTGGATTTTTAAAACCGGTATTTCGGTATTGATAAATACTGGAATACCGGTCTTGAAATACCGGTATTGCAATCCCTACTGATGACACGTGAATTTTAGAACACCTATTTTCATGTAAACCATGCGTACTGACAGGATATTTCAATAATATCCAACAAACTAATGAAATTGTATTACCGTTGATAGCTTTTGGAGCGATACCTTATAGCCATTGGAAGACCCGATACGACGAAAAAGATTGGAAATGATTACTCTCAATGAATCTAAATCAGACTGATAAAAAGGGGTCCACACATTTCTCTCCATATGCATATGCCTCTGGCTTATTTGATAGATAGCCAATGATAGTTTAGTTCGTATTCTATACGCTTAATTGACCGAAGATTGATCACAGTCATACAATGTATACAAAACCCTATGTATTAATGCTTCATATTAGTCATGATTGAACTCCATAAATAGAATAATATAATCGAAATGTAGAGAGCGTGAGTTTTGTGGTTGGGATATTATTATTTTCAAGTGCGGACATCGCGCCTGAGTATCGTCGGACTTTTTGGAAAGCCATAAATGAATGAAACAAGTCAGGGACTTGTATGCCAACATTGATATAAAAATCATTCCTCATTAGATTTTTTTTGCTTTTTGAGTTATAAATCATTGTCCCTAAATTATCAATCTACAACTCTATACCTAGAATCTAGATTAACAATTATAAATACTTACTTCAAAATCACATGATGATACTTACTGACAAAATCATATCACATGATGATAAAAATGTAGCCTATTATAAATATTATGTTCAGCCACTGTCATAATAACATAAATATATTATCAGAAATAAATTGTGAGATCTGTTGGTAATCGGGGTATTATTATTTGTATCTCTACGTGAAAACATATATTATCATTTTGAAAAACCTTTTTTATGATAATTATATTTCTTGGTTAGCAAAAATAATGTATTTTTTAATAAAAGAACTTTACATTCTTATATATTGGGTAGGTAAATAGCTAGAAAGTTCATATTACTATCATTGCATTTCATTAAAATATATCACCGCATGACCATTATATCAAGAGATACTGAAAACATAGTGGTTTAGCAGAAACATGTTCAACGCAATAACGTCAAGGATTAAGCAGATTATCTACTCATACAGCAAAATGAGTTATTCACCCAGTAGTTGATCCAGAGTATCTAAATGATAGCTATAATAATATATGTGAATAAAATTATGAAACTAAGCTATTTATTATTACCACGGTTGACGTTTTATCGATAATCTATAATAATATTTCATCAAAAAATGAAAATGTTTTTATTTGTATCATAATAATATTATGTTACTACAGTTAAAAATAAAAACTCAGTAATCAATATGTACCTACTGTGTAATTAATATAATGGTACAAAATGTTTTTAAAAAAAAAATGGCCAAATTATTAAAATATATATTCAACAAAAAGTCTCTGTATGTATGACTTCATATCGAGGGGTCATTGAATTTCTCACCTCGTATCGAATTCGTATTGATTCAACGCAATATTATAACAATCGAGTGATAGAAATTTGATTTTTTTCAAATCTAATACGTAGGTATCTAACTCCGATCCATCCGCAAGGTCCGTTAATTATTGCATTTTTTATAGGGTTTAAATAGTATTAGCAATATAACATTACTCATAGTCTCTGTATACTCTTTTTTATTGCACGAATATAATAGAATATTTTACAGTGTTTAATATTATTTAATGTGACTTTAAATATAGCTTGAATATATTATAATGTTTTTAATATTTAATAAACCATTTCTTTTATTCAACGAATAATTCACATGATTTTGAGAATGTAACATTCCATATATTGAACATATAAAACACCTCAGATATATATACCCACTAGAAAAAATAATATTTGCGGGATATTGGCGGGATTTGAACCCGTATAACCACTGGTATTGCGCCACTGTACCCAATTATGCTATGAGCCTCCTATCCAATTGCGACAATTTAAACTAGTAGGTCCTACATGAAATGATTATCAAATTGCGTTATTATTAACCACCGTTTGTTTTTTTCTGAGTTTGATTTCTTTTCAAATTATGTATGTTCAATATATGGAATGTTACATTCTCAAAATCTGTGAATTATTCGTTGAATAAAAAAAATGGTTTATTAAAAATTGTTAGCAAGTTCAAGTAGACGTTATAACTAAAATATTTGGCAAGAGCCGGGCGTCGTTTAGTAATTAAGGTAATTAATATTCCTTAATTTAACACACAGAATCTAAGTTTTCAAGTTAGGTATATTCTTAATATTTAATTGAAATTTCATTTTCAAAGGCGTAGTATAAACATAGCATAGGTAGAAGGACTGTCTGGTGGGTTCCTGACATGAGGAATTGGTTATTATCGACTTAATTATCGTGATGGTTGAAGACTATTTCAATTTGGTCTTGAAGCTATGATAGAAAGCAGCGATAACATACAAACGCATTATTTTTTTTTAATTTCTTATACTTACCTTCATTCAACATAATATTATAAGTGGTCTAAATGTTAGTTTTCAACAAAATAGTAGGCATCTTTAAATTGTATTTTATTGCTAGATTTAATTTCTGTATATATTAAAAGTAATTTACTCTTTATTTTAAAATATCTTCTTCTTCTTTGGCCATATCCGCTCCTTAATTGGAGCATATGGACACCACGCGCCGCCTCCAAGAATCCCTGTCGCTCGCCGGTCTTCTTGCTTTTTTCCAGGTCAAACCAGCATCCCGTAGCTCCGCCGTATACACTCTGTAGATAGTATTTGGCGGTCTTCCAGGCCTTCCCTTCCTTCCAATCTAGTCGGCTTGAAGAACAGGCAAGCCAGGTTGAGGTTCTCTTCTGGCATCCGCAGCACGTGGCCGAGCCAGGTCAAACGTCGTCTCTTCACTCTCAGCGTGATTAGAGGCTGCGTGGTGCGTTCTCTTATCTTCTCGTTGCTCCTTAAGTCATACGACCGCAAATATACAAGTAGTTTATTTTATGCAATAATCGTTTAAAAATCATCAATTCATTAAATTAATGAAGTTTTGTCGTTTTATGTTTTTATTAAATCCGTCGAGCTTATTATAACATAAAATAAAGGAGCATAAATATGTAATCAATACGTACTTCATATAATATATAATATTCATATACATGTAGATTAATAATTATAATAACAAATCATTCACGGCATAATCGTATAACGGTGTCAAATATGTTTCACAAATTTTCAATCTACGTAGCCTTAAAAGATGTGTCCATTTTATATGAGGCTATCGACTAATGTTAACCAAGCTGTGAAGTGATATTTTCATTATAAACATAATTATTTTTGAATTAATTACTGAAAAAAATAGATAACTCATATCATCTATGTGAGAATGTAGTAGTCACATGATCACAATTGAAGGCTCTAGTGGCATTGCTAAAAATCAGTGAAAATCTTAACACGTGAGAAACATATTATTCTGTTAACGACATGTGAACTTAATCAAATACTTTAATACAATTGAAATATTGAAATACTCTTATTATAAATTGCCAAATATTTCCCAAAATTCAATTATTTCTTTCAAATATTGAGAATTTATACCAGATTCAAAAATGAAATAACGGATTTTCCGGAATTTTTAATTGGAGTTTAAGCCATAAGCTCTAAACAGATATTTATTTATTTGCCATTTAATAACAATACACATGATTATTTTCAATTGGAAACCCGTGACATTTTTGATTTGGGCCATCCATGATTCTGACTCCATATCTCTGATGTTTGACCTAACCAAATATATAAGTACCAGTTTTTTCAGTATATTTATCTCTCCGGGTTGTATCACATAAGCATTGAAGAGTCCGGCAAAAACAATTTTTTTAAAATCTTAAATCTGGTGCTCAATGATTATGGATTTTTTGGTTCGTTTAGCCGGCCATGAGACTCATTCGCCTCCAACACCACATTTAAAATGCGTCTAACCTCTTTATTTGCCTTATCTTTGCCGCCTAAGTCTTGGAGGCGTATCAGGAAAGCATGTCTACTAAAATGTAATTTCCAAAAGATCCTGAAAAAATGCTGTCTATACATCCTGTAACCACTGAAAATCCGATGTGACGAAGAAAAAGCAAATCTCATAGAATGTAGTATTGACGATTTTCTTCTTTCGTATCATTTCATGTATAGTATGCTTATTTTTATTTTGAATATTACCTCTAATTGCACGTTATAATTACATATTATGACAACTTGACAGTAAACCGATTTGTTTTACATTAAAAAAGAGCTTTTCTAGCACTTAAATAATTCATAAACTTACCGCTAGAGTTAATAACTATTTCTTGTAAAAAGGCAGACAAGATTCACATCGGATTGTATGTATAACTGATGAAAAATAAGAGTTTTCCGCTGACATCAATCAACACTTAAAATGTATATAACCCTGCCACCTAACATCGTTAAACTGATGAGAAGATAGTGATTTTAAATATTACTCTTAGTAACTATTTTATGGTATGTCATAATCATCATTAGCTGCTTCCATTACTCACAGTCTTTCGTGCTTCATTACCATGTATTTCCACCGAATTCAATCAGTTTTTCGATCCAGCAGTGCTATGGGTGTTTAATTCTTCTTGGGGTACTACATGACGTATGACTGCATCTATTATTGTTATTGATTCAACGAGAAATATATTTAGCGCATATTCGTGAATTTGGCGACATCTATTATAATATCGTACACTTGCCATTGCGTCGGTAATTTTCTACAAACACGTATCTCAAAAAACACTACTTTTCAGTAGAGGCAAAATAAATAACAACTTTATTCTCTCAGTTTTTAATTTTGAAATAAATTTTCTTCTATGAAATATCTATTTAGTATAGTTACACATATTTTCATGAAAAAAACTGTTATGTTTCTTTAATTTATCGCACTGTACTTTCGACCGATCAGTCATATTGTCGAAGATACGAGAATGCGTTGCAACTTTACTGTGAATATTACTACAGTAAACACGTATCTTGACTTAAGAGAAAATGCTTGAATATAATTACTTGTTGGAGTTCAGTATTCTGTATACTCATAACTCAAGATACGAGTTTATAATATTTAGAAAAGTCTTTTATTGTGATACGAGTTTTTATAATTGCTTAAATCTATTATGTTATAAAGTATGTTTTGAGATACGTGTTAGTGGAATATGTGCGTATTCAAATTCTGAATTTATTACATCAAACAACTCAAAACTGACAAAAATTGAGATACGTGTTTGTAGAAAATTACCGACGGTTGTTTTCTTTTGTGGTCATATAACTTTATGTCTAGAATGACAAAATGTATATCAAAGAAATAGGCTAAGAAATTCAATACATTTAATATAATTTTGATTGTAATCCTGTTTACATTAAAATATAGAATTTCTTTATCTTTTGCTGCATACGAGTGTCAAATAATGACACTTTGAAATTATTTTGTTACTGTTTTGGTACAAATCTTTACCCATGAAATGAGTGATAGATAATTATTTGATGCATGTAGAATGTAATTGTATAGATGTAGTTGTGTGGTAAGTAGATGTAAGTAGTTAAGTTTGTTGGCTGCGGTCGGAGTCAGTTAAAATGTCATTATTCATTTTCTTTGCTCACTGCCTAGGTCAGTGGTTTCGATAACATATTATTATTTTATCAGATAATCTTGTTTAAATAAAGCATTGATTGTTGCCATCAACGAAAATTTTAAGTATTATTTTCTTCAGATAAAGTAAACATTCAGATTTTTTTTCGTATTAATACGTATTAATTAAAACTATAATAACTTTACCACTTACTTGACGTCAGAATATTTAAACTTTGTCCATTTTATTAATTAAAATAATTTATTTTCTTAGTATAATTTCATTTCGATATAACATAATTAAATAGTCTACTTATAATATAGTACGTATAGCATGCGCAAGTTAATCATTATGATTATCTCTTTTCATCATAGTAATGAATCACTATACGTTTATTACATAAAACTTCATATTCAACATTTTTAATCTAACCATAATTTCGTATACTTATATATAACTATCCGTGATTATTGCACTTTTTCTGGTTATACGTTTGTTAATACCCTTAATTCTGCTTAAGTGATACTTAAGAAATATAAATTGTGTATATTCCTACCAAAATAGATGTTTCGCAATGTATATGATTTTTTTCCGACCATGTCCGGTCCTAATAAGATCATATAGGCCTCCACAGGGTAGAGGTTTGTATTAACAGATTTTTTTGAAATGAATGTTAGCCACTTGCTCATCCTATTTGGTCCATACTCCGACTCATACACAAATTGAAAAACAATATCTGTACTTGCCAGACCCGGGATTCGAACTTGGAATTCACGACGCTATAGGCCGTCGCTTCAGCCACGCGGCCATCGTGGGTGTGAAAAATACTTTCATGATATTATAAACGCAAAGTAAACGTACCAGAAATTTTTGCACCACGTCACATATTCTAAATAAGGATCTAATATGGATAAAGACTAAGAAAAGGTTTGATCTACAAAATGGAGCCAAATGACTTGCGCGAGTGATTAACAACTATTCCTCGTAAAAAGTATGTTAATATAACATCCACTCTCTAGACGCCCACATGCTTCTTTTAGGAGCGGACGTGGTAATTATTTACTTTTATACATAATTTACTTATGAAATATGTATGTATATAAACTCAGAAATAAATATTTCTTAGTCATACTTGATATTGTTTGCAATGTAAATGAAATACCGTTGTCGTATAAAATTAAAATGATTCCATTATAATATACCTGATGAACACAAAGATAATATACAATAATAAAATAAATCATATAGTAAAATGTTTACTGAATCCATTAAAAATAACATTGCTTATTCTTTAAAAATCTAGTTGTATTATTAAGAATGTTTTACAGATAAATAAATACAAATGGTAATATTAGCCGACAAGCTAAACATAGACAATATTTTTTAGCGATATTAATCACCGGATAATACATTTTCTTACAGTAATACGGCAGATGTTTAATAAGTTTTTTTTTCTGATAATATATAAAATAAGTACCTACATGATATTTTTTTCACTATTGAAACGAGGTCCCAGAATGGTCCGCAATCCAATGGACCCAAACCGCATAATTCTCGTCAGCTTTACTTCACGTTGTTTCGTTTTGTCTTATTTGAAGTCATACGTTTATAATATGAACAAGCGTCATTTTAAGTATGTAAGTGAGATGGAAGAGGTTAAAGACCCGAATAATATTATTTCAACCGTAAAATAGCATTAAGTACTCACTCTCTAATCTTTCACTACATTAAAAGTAATATTATTGATGTGGTGTACCGAGCATTCTGCTTTTTTTGGACACACTAGAAGAAATATCTGCATAATGAAATTACTTAAAATAGCAAGGCTTCTTGTAATAATAATGGAAAGTATAATAGTGTTCATGAAATAACAATTCAAAAAATCTACTACATAATAAGAAACTTCAAGAGAGAGAGAGAAATCTATTATAATATTTGAATCGCTATGTAAGTAGGTATATGAATCTGAATTAAAATTAAATGAATAGTATTTCCATAATTAGTAAACATCTTAAATTATAAGTTCAAATAATTGATGCTTATAACTTGGCAAGAAAAATAAGTGAATATCTACTATAATGAAAATAGTGAAAATATATATACCTAAATACGTATATAAAAATGACACTATAAGTACAAGGGAGTATACTGAATTTATAAAACACCCTCTACCTAAACTTTTCCACACGCCAGTAGAATATATTATGTACTAATAATCGAAATGATTTTGACCCTATTATTGGCACAACAAATGGTAAGTTGGTTCTTTACATTGGGATGATAAATAATACTCGATGCTGTCAATGCTTATTAAGAATACATAGCGCACTGTTAACATTAATCGCACAGTCTTATTTACACCACGTATACGTTGGGGAAAAAATAAATATAGCTACGAAATTCTAAAGTATAGTATCAATAATTATAATATGAAAGCCTTTGCTA
Source organism: Rhyacophila brunnea (assembly GCF_057557595.1). NCBI lineage: Eukaryota > Metazoa > Arthropoda > Insecta > Trichoptera > Rhyacophilidae > Rhyacophila > Rhyacophila brunnea. The sequence goes on along the minus strand of NW_028232965.1, from coordinate 57,693,361 downwards.
AATGAGACCTGTGGTATATAGGTGGGTACCTAATAAGATTTAACATATCTTAAAGACATTTTTAGTAGAATTAAAAGAAAAAAATATTTTATAATACTTACGAACATGTAGACACTTATTGAAAAAAATAATTTAAAATCTCATTTAATATGTTTTATATGAAGTAAAATATTTTCGACCGTTTAGGGTAAACGAATGATGTAGAAAACGGGATATATCCGACAGCGTTGATTCATTGACACATTATCTACAGGAAACAACTTTTAAAACAACCATATTTTACAATATTACGTTAACTCGTTAAAAACTAGTAGATAATGCGTGTTATTGTTAAATAAATTATGCTTGTACATAAAATCATAGACGAATCTTTCAAAGTCCTCATTAAATTTCACGGAAAATACTTATTATGAACTACTTATTTAGAAAATTTTGTAAATAAACCAAATTATATGTAGGTGGGTATTATATTATATACCCATGGTGGCCGCGCGGCTTAAGCATTTAACTAGCACGCCGTGGGTCTCAGGTTTGAATCCTGGGTCTGGCAAGTACACATATTGTTTTTCAATGTGTGTGTGAGTCAGGTTATGGACCTAATAGGTTGAGCAAGTGGCTGACATCTATTTCTCGTAAAAAACAAAATCTGTTAATACAAACCTCTACCCTGTGGATTGGACATAGTCGAAAAAAAAATTATATTGAATATAATATTTAATTCGGTTTACATTCTCGGGACACATGGCATTCACAAGGTCGCTGCCATATTTTCTAAGTCCCACTTTCTTTATCGCTTACTTATTATGTATAATAATATTATACGCAGTATAAATGTATCAAAAATAAGTATGTTATAAACTAAAAAAAAATATTTACGTATTATAACACTTTTATGAATTAATGTTTGAGTTTGTGTATAATAATCTAAATATATTACACGTATCTAATTAATTCAAAAAGTGGCTCAAAAAGGCAATCATTGATGTTATCAGAAATTTGTACGACAAAAAACTATGAACTACCGTTATTGAATCTTTTTTTTTATTCTACTCTAACATAAACTTTTTTTACAGTTACTCTTTTAATGTATTGCAAATTTTATAATGAGTAGCCATTTAATCTTTACTGACACCTCCGTGTCACATTTGCATATTTTGATCATACATACTTTTGATCCTTTTTACAGCTAACCAAACTTATTTAAAAAAATCACAAAATAAAAAATATATATATACATAAATAATACACACGTATTATTATTATTATTATTATTATTACAACCCACTAATAATCATACATACTGAAATCAAATTGCACTTCTTCATTTAATAAACTATGTCTACGTACCAAACTATAGATAATATCCTTATTTGTTACCTCATTACTGAGGATCGTGGTGAACAGTTCTTAATCTACTCAAGATTCTGCTATAGTTTCTATGGACTCGGCTGTGTAGATTATACACACCAATGTATATTCTGTCCCATTCTTGATTTGATCGAGTCCAGTGAGCATCACAGATAGATGTCTATCGTTTATAATTATGTTTTTAATTATTTATTTGTTTAAATTCCTGGATTTTTATCAACTGTATAATACCTAGCATCTTCCATTAACAGTAAGTTCGACATTAAAAGAAGAATTGTACTAGATGATACATGTCGCTTCGGTTTAATAAAGGTGCTACTTTCCAAGACATTAAACCGACACTTGAAATGTATTTTGTACAGAATACGAGACCAGTTATCATGAATGGCTCGGAAACCTGGTACATAACCAAAAACATGGCAAGATTGTTGAGCTCATTTGAGCAGAGCGTACCGCATGGTATATTCAATAACACACAATTGGTATGAATACGAAGATACAATTACGAGTTGTACAATTTAGGCCTGCAAATCGTACAGCCCATCAAAATGGGTCACTTTAGATGGCTGGGCCATATACGCATAATGGACGAGTCACGCATGTCAAAGTAACTGACATTCGGAAATTCAGAAGGCAAACGAAGACCTGGCCAACCTCGTATAGAATATATGGATATTGTCAAGTTGGATTTTAAGATCTTGAGCTTTATAAGCTTAAGACAGGCCTGAATGGTGGTAGATGGTGGAGGAAGCCACGACTCACATAGGATTGTAGCACCAGGAAGAAGATGAAGTAATAATATTTAATTTTGGTGCAAAAATTATAATGGAAAATAACCACAATTATAGTAATTCTAAAAGTAGTAATAAAAATATGGTCGAATACGAATACATACGTGTTTAAAAGTTGAAACACGTAATAAAAAAATATTTCAGACTATTGCAAATCTGTAATATTGTAAATCTGTATCGGTAAAAAGCACATTTCTATGCAAAATTATAGTCAAAGTAGTTCCTTCATTGATTTAAAATGTATGAGTACCTACTTGGATACATCTATATTATTCTCAGAATATATTATTACATAATATTATTCATTTGAATATTTTATGAATTCCTCCTGCGTTTGATCTCTAGATTTATTCAATGGAATCAAGACAAACAGATAAAGATATCTCATTCTTGTCATGTCATATTTTATTCTAAATAAACATTCACGATGCGTATTAAATAATAAGTATCAAAAAATCGAAAGCATAGAACAATACACACTGTTTCTTTTTAAGTATTCAGAATAAAAATAAATAATTTATAGGCAGCATCTAATCTAAGATAAAAAGGTATGCCATATGTTTAAATTAGTTTAATTTATTCGCGTTACTTAACGTATTATAGCCTCAATGTGAATGATTATAAATTCATTTCCTTTATAGTTTTTTTAGAGTCCCTTGTTGAAACGAATTCGATTTTGGCACTCCCATGAAATGTCACTAGCCAATTCTGGTTTCACGTTTTTTTTTCTACTGACTGTCAAAGCCAAAAAAAGCTACGATTTTTTATTGCATGTTTATCCTAGATCACCATATTACATCACGTCGCTAATTGTTTGACGTGTTTTGTCTCTATGATTCACCTTAGTAAGAAATGTGACACAGTTGTACTCGAGCTTTGGAAGTTATCGGTAACCTCGATCTATAGTTTCATTATCAGTTTGTCGTGAAATATTGTTTACAATAATAATTATTTGGTTAACTATACATACATACTAACAGTGAGACTAATTTCTCAAGCGGTAAGTGCATTTTGACACAGTAACAAAAATAAATCAAGTGAGATACTTTCTACATATTTAAAAAAAAATCAAACCAGGCACTATCTACCTACGTCATACCAACTCTAAAAATATAAAATCAAATATTTGTTTTAAAAAGAAATTATTTTTCCTATATTGTTTAATACATATAGTATATGTATATAGATAACATTTAAACTTACCTATTAGACAAACCATTGAAAAAAATGTTGGTACATAATATATATTATTTAACGTGGGGGAGATTCGGCATTTTTTTCAAATTCAAATTAATTTATTTTACAAATAATGAGCATGGCAAATTATAAATTCAAAGCGTTCACGACATGACATGAAGTGTCAACAAATTTTCAAATGAAAATACAGGGTAATATAATATAATACATTAATAAAATAAGAAATAAAATATTAAAAATAAAAGTAGATAGAAGCACACAGAGTGAACTAAGTTGATAGACCCTATCTTAAAAATTTATCAGACAACGTCCACCTAAATTCGCCATCAAGTACCTAATTGAAATAATATATCAATATCCGAAGCGATATAGTTAATAGTTAGTTCGGCACCTTGGGAGAACAAACAACGGATACCCTCGATTCCTAATATAATTATCAGAGACACACAAGCCAATACTAACAAGAATGGCGGAATTTGCATTTACGCTGCGTAAATAAGTCGGAAAAAATATGTACGAGCTAAATAAAGATCCCCTTTGAGAAAACCAACCTAAAAAGTATTCATTCCGACATTCCTACTAAATACGTATCTAGTGTTTTAATAAATTAGTAAACCTCTCTCCCGAAATGCGATGGACGTGAGTTTAAACCCCATTTGATCCAATATTTTTTTTAACATTTACGTTTCTGAGGTTATTCTAAATTACATACATTTAATAAAGCATGTTAAATTCCTAAATAAATTGTATTTAGCCTCTAGCGAAAATAATTGAATTTAAATGTTCTTAATTTATTATACCAAGTCCAGACCGAGAACATTTGTACGCGAACATTTAGATAGGTATGCGGCAGAATAAAAAAATGTAATATACATAGTGCCTAAATGTTTTTTGTAGTCCAGTGCGTAAGGCGCTGGCCTTTCATCCGGGAGCTCCGGGTTCGACCCCGTTGAGGTCACAATATATGTATGTGATTCTCTCAAAGCCTGGTTGTTTGTGATTGTTTCACTTATTTTACTGATTACACTACTGTTTCGTCATACTACTGTCATTGGGCCTCATGGTATGTGTTAGTGTTAAAAAAATATATATTTTAGTTTATATCACAGCCGTATTAAAAAAAAAATATAGCGTTCACTCACATATTATTATTGTGTATGTTGGTCTAGAGTAGCTAGACACTAGAAAGATTATTATTTTAAAACAGTTTTTTTAATTGTACTTGTCATGTGCAGTAATAAAAAAGCATTTCTTTATTTTATTTTTTATGATCATTCACTACTCATATGATAAAAATAATTTATCATCTTTTTTAATTGTTAGATTAATAAGTATTGACTTTATTTTTTTGCATGAACTGGGTATGGTAAGGTAGGTAACTGTTTTATTCTGTGCAGCGAACTACATTCAATACGTAAATCATTCTCGATTAAAACAATCAAAATATGTTATCAACGATACTGGATTAGAAAATTTGTTTGAGTACCTCTCATGACGCCGGCATCAATTGTAATCAGCCGACAGTTAATCTCTTTTGACCATTGTTTTTGCGAAAGATTAATTGCTTGTCGGATTAATGTTCTCATGGACAGATGCAGAGAACGCTTAACTTTCGACACCATTGTGTGTCTCGTTATTACTCTGATTTTGTGCAATTTAAATAAACTAATTTGCATTTTCACACAGAACTCGCCGGATGTGCAAGAGATTCGCGATAAAAAATTATAACTCAAACGATACAAAATATATTTCTTTATTATCATAACGAAAATAACATATAATTACAAATACTACACTCAGTTGTACAAAAGGCAATATTGTTCCATAAATCAGTTTAATAAGATACTATACTTGTATATCAATCATTTGTGGTTTTATGCACAGACATCTAAATAATTGCAAAAAGTAATAAACTTGTAGTAAAATATTGTTCGTAATTATTTAAATAAAATGATTGTATCCATATATTCAAACGATATATCACATTATGTTCATGTTTTATTCCTTAGTGTGTAGGTACGATCTCGAAGTAGTACATAGAAGATTTCAAAAGCACTACAATTTTATAGTTTACTGTTATGATTTATATTATAACATAAACGTCACAGCAAATTCTATTATAATAGATATTTATAATCAATGTAACTGTTTGTTTTCCTTGATAAAATAAATTAAAATGACTTAACATTGAAAAGTTCTTATAATTAATTTACTAATATGTATATTTAACAGCTTACCAAAATAATAGATAATATGGCAACGTTGCTTTTTTTGAAAAAATCTTTGATTTTATTTGAGTAGATATCGGCACGTGACTTATGTTAGAATGAGGATTAGACTCACGTCCTAACCGCTAAAAAATCGGATACGTAACGCATAAACCTAATTATTTACTTATTTAAATAAATATATCTGAGCAAATGCCCCACGGACTGAATTAATCATTTCACAGATAATATTACGATGTGACTATACTATTATATTAATAGTTGTGATGACATTATTAAGTGTAAACAAACTTTTTATTTTTAACACACCCGTAATCCAATATGATGCATGAATAGTCATTGGGCATACGTGATATCAGCATATTTTCTAAGAAACCAAGTTTTTGAAATCTTTAAAGTGGTCATTTTTAAAAATAATTTTCCTTGTATCATCATTATAATTTCTCCCTAAGCATATGATATATATACATATATTTTTTTGTCTTCCCCCTGTATATATCATGTGAACAACGAAATTTCTTTGATATATTCACCCCGATGTGTCGGCAAGCTATAGTTTGATCGTAGCCTAACACATATTTGACTCATCTGTCAAATCATATCCTTATAAAGTGTCGTGCTCATTTTCATTTCATTCAAGCAATATTCTTTAGTATGACAACGCCATTCGCGAGTTATTTAATAACTTTTGTCAAAGGAATATAAATAGTTTTATTTTTGATTTATTCAATAAATTTATTATTCATTGTATAGGTGATCGAATTTATTCTCTAATAAACAATGATAATAATGATCCTCTCTCTCTAATACATTTTAAACTGTAGATATTATACTGAATTTTTTAAATGGCGAAATTCATTTACAAAGTATTTCATTACCAAAATATAGCAATCAAAAATTGCAATGCTTAATTATTTTCACGGTAAATTATCATCGCCCTCTCGATATTGTATCACACTGGTGATGTTGAAAAAGTTCTGATTGTTACCTTAATAGTATCGGATTTTTTAGTAAATTTAAACAATTTGTTGAAACTTTTAGTAACTGTGACAATTATATTATAATATTATGAACTTTTTGAAAGTTTTCATTTTATTTTGATCACACTTTGAGTTGCTTAATATTAGAAAATCGTTGAAAGTCGTTCACTAATGTCAAAAAATGATTAATGAATGATATAATAGGTTGCTAAGTCGCAACTAATAATGGTAATTAGACAAGTAGTGATATTAAATAAATGTATTCAAAGATTCATGTCAAACGTGGATCATTTAAATTATCATGCGGACAATATAGTTTTTCTGATGCATACTGCTACATAGAAAATATCGAAATAGAGGATTTACTGTATACTTTCACTGCAATAATACACTATTTTGTTAATCTCTTATCATGAAATCGTTGTATAAAATTATTTAAAGTCATATCTAAAATAATCACAAAGTCTGTGCCAATATAAATTGCCAACCGAGTTAATATAACGAAATTAAAATTTAAGTTAAATAAACGAGTAACGTACCTGTACTGAATTGCAAAAATCGAATGTATGTTAATTATGCAATGTCGTCTCAGAAATGTTGTCAGCTGTTTCTGTCTATAGCTAGATTGATTAAAAGTATGGCATGGTGACTCAATATGGCGGTTGATTCTTGCAACTCCAATATTCGTTGCATTGGTTTAATTTAACCCAATGACTAAAGAAACTTATATTATAACGTAATGCATTTCAAAAATCTTCAAAAAGTATGGTTTCTTTATTTTTATGATATTTTATCCAATATGATATTATAATATATTACAATTATATTGGTTTTATATAAAATAAATACAATTAAATTGTTTTTCTACTATTTCTACTCTAGACTTGACTAGAAACTAGATCTACATACAAGTACATATTGATGAAAACAACGTGTAATTTAACCCAGAAAACGTTGTTTGAACCTATATTCTTCTCATCTATATAACATAGCGTTGCCAGCTAGATTATAGTACCCTATTTTTTAATAATTATAATAATATATTACTTTAATGGACAATTTATCATTATTTTATTGTTTTATATTATTATACTACTGTGTTATTTCTTAGGTATCGACAAACTTTGAATAAATTGAATTATCAAATAAAATAATCTTCACAAGTTATCATTATCACACTACAGCCATTGGTGGTTCTTGGCCTATTTCAAAAACTTCCTCCATCCTGGACGATCCATCGCCGACTCTCTCCTGTTGCTTTGACTGAGCATTCTTAAATTACCTATTGCGCAGCCTAACCATCTTAATTTTGGTCGTCCACGTCTTCTCTTGCCCTCGGAGGTTGCGTACATCGCCTGCCTTATAGGCATATCTTCCAACATTCTATGCACGTGGTTAATCCAGCACAGTCTCTGCATTTTCATATGCCACGTGATTTTTTCGCGCCTATACAGTGTGTACAGCTCCCCATTACACCTTGACCTCCAAATGTTACTTTCTTGAGCAGCCCCAAAGATTCTTGTCAAAACTCTCCTCTCAAATATATTCATATTAATCTTTACGTTAATACTGGGCGGAGGAGCGTTTTACACAAGGTAGTTTTGGTTTCCCCTCAGTGTCTTGTTCTTTAGAAGCATTTGGAGACCAAAATAGCACCTGTTAGCGAGGGTGATTTATTTCATCACTTCTGTTATTAGTGTTTGTGGGAAAAGACCCTAGGTAAACAAATGAATCCACAGATTCAAAAATGCCGCCAATGATAACGGTGTTATTATAAGCTTTTGCACAGTGGATAACTGGTTTGCATTTTGTTTTTCTTTCGTTTATCCGGAGTCCCATATTTGCAGCAGCTGACTTTACGGAAATAAATGCCCATTCAAGCTTTTGGGGACTGGGCAGTAGCATATGCCCATACATATTTAAATTGATTTATGGTATCTTTACGTGTAGGTACATACTTGTAATCATTACAATTTATTAAAATTTATTATTATTAAAATAGAAATTTATAATGGGATCGGATTTGTCTGTTAAACAGATATTTTCAACAATTTTCCGCAAAGCCTGTAGGAAATTTTAGCAACTGAAATTTCAACATACATAATTCGGAACACCTACTAGAAAAAATATTTTTATAAAATATTGGTGTCGACCGGGACTCGAACCCATCCATCGAATTCCAACCAATATCTTTTACAAATAAAATTTGTTAAAGATATTATGCGGATGTTGATTTAAAGTTTGAAATAACGAAATATTTTCTTTCCCAAAGCACTTGATATAAATTCAAAGTGAAGGGAGATTAATCTTCCACGTAAGGGCATAAGTTTACGTCGGAAGCGTGCCTAACGAGAACTAATTATGTTTGACATTTCTTATTCTGCGACACGACGCTGCGTGATTGCATACAATATGCTGCATACCTGACTGACATCTTTTAATTACTCTCGTGGGAAAATGTGCATATTCTTCAATAGTTGAGGGCAGTAAAGGTGCTCTAAGGCGGTGTTTCGTATGGATAATTACTTTATTGTTTCAATTAAAGCTCTAGCTTTATTGTCTAAGTAATATTTAAAATGCGTACTACCGCTATCATAGTGTCTTTCTTGTTTTCTAATATTGTATTACAAGAACATATGTTTCATAAATACTGTATTTATCTGGTTTTCTAATTATAACATCTTACTGTACGCAAAAGTAGCGTTCAATGACGTATCATAAAATATTAAAGTGATTTATATGAGTTCTATATTTTAATGTTAACCGTATTTTATTGATGTGCCTACTAATCAATCATCCAAGCCGAATAAAAAAAAAATATAATTAATATTGAGTTGTTAGTGCTTGAGCATCAATTGGTCTATGGCCTTCCACCCGAGAGTTCTGGGTTCGATTCCCGGTCACGACAAAAATATGTATGTGTTTTTCTCAAAGCCTGGGTGTTTGTGATTGTTCAAAATTACTAACAAACCACCTTGTACGAAAAAGCAAGGACATGGTTATTAATAATTCTATAAAAAAAAAAAAAACCAGTGACCGCATCAGGTATACACTAAATAACTCTTTTAAAGATATTTATATTAATTAAATAAGAAACTTATTTAACCCAACGATTAATTATTCGCAAAAGTTAAATGAATACACCAATATTAGTTAATTAACTTATTGTTGTAATTTAGTTTTTACGCCAATAGTTTGTTATGTAAAAATAATTAAAAGATAAAAATAACTTTTTATATACCACGTTTTTAAAATGTCTGTTGAATTATTATGCTCAATATGCTCAAACTTGTATTTGATATGAAGTAAATAAAAAACAAACAAACAAACAAATATATAATACTGAAATGTCATTTTGACATTTCATTTTGATTTCCATAGTAACGCACGAATATATTAAAAATTTAGTTTTCTGAAATAACTTTCCATACAAAATAGAATTAACTGAAAATGAATTCAATTCTGCTTAAAGATGGCTAAAAGTATTAAAAGAATGCATTGGCATCGTTTTCTGATATATTCTAAAAGTTTCAAATGTCTAGCTAGTCGGGAAGTTAGTTCAAAATCAATTGCAAGATTTGTACTGTACAAACAACCACCGGACAAACAAGAATACGAGCTAATAAAAACGTTGTAAAATGGTTGTAGTTATACCAGCACCAGCAGGGTAATTTTATTTTAGCGTCTCTCATAGTCTAATGTGCAAAGCACTTCCATAATATGCTGAGGGCTACAGGTTCGATTCTTGTTGAGGTCACAATACTTATATATGACTTTATCGAGCCTAGATGCATTTAGTGATGTGCTTTCTGGTATGTTATAGTATTAAAAAATCCGATAAAGTCATTGATTAAAAACAAAATACTTTACAATAACAATATTATTATCATAAAATGAATGTACTTAATTGTTTTTTTATCTTGTTACTTTAACATTAATTCCCATTGGCAATTTTAAAATAATATATTATTCAACATTAATATTTCAATCAAATCTATATAAGAATGCCCATATATAATATAGTACAACTGAAATATTTTACTAGTTTAAAATCAACAGAAACATTTTATTATAAATACAATTTCACGATGGTTACATTAATTTGTCTACTTATTTATATGTATATTGAATACTACATACCTACTGGCTACTAAAATACTTAATATGTATAATGGCATATTTTAAATTTTATTTCCATACATATGGAAATTTCATTCATGAGAATGTCAGCCTAAATTAATGATGATGATATCGTTGATCAATAAAAATATAGTTGCGTCATTGTTAGATAACATAATTATTTTTCAAAGTATTTTAAATTTTATGACCGCAAATTAAATTTTACTTAGAAAATAACATTCGCTTTTTTGCAACTCCATTCTCATAATAATTATAAAAGTATGTAAGCAAGTAAAAGTGATTTCATGAACGATATCATAGATTGTTGCACGATGCGTAATCTATGTATGTAATTAAGTTTCCGATCCCATCTAAGAACATGATACCGGGTATAAATATTGTAAATTGGAATATTGTGTTCAGATACTTTATTTTACAAAATGTAAGAATGAAATCGGCTATAAACTATTTAAAAATTACGTATACACACACTTTTGTTTTAATAAATATCAATGAGTCAACATATTCAACTATAATAATAAAATTAATTAATAAAAATGAGGTTTTTCTATAAAAAAAATCTGTGTAATCCGTAATCGGTTTTGTATTGTGGTGGATGAAATTGTAATGATAAAGCTCTTCGGTAATTTTTCTCATATTGTGTAATAACTTTTCATTGTAACTATTGTGATAATGACGATTACTAATGTAACAATCACTACATAAATTCTAATGGATTCAAGCTCTGTACTATTCCATTTAAGTCGTTATTTGCGACCCGTAGGGATAAGGTAGAGTTAAGGGTGTTCGTTGTCAGTGTGTGTTTGCCTTTGGTCAGTGTACACGACGCCTGAAGATGCCGAAAGGCGAAACCCAGGTCGCAAATAACGACTTAAATGGAATAGTACAGAGCTTGAATCCATTAGAATTTAAATTCAAATTTCATCAAGTACCTTCGGTCGAAAGTATTAATATTAAAATCACTACATATTATTATATCACTAGGTTATTGTGAATTTTATATATTATATTATAGCAATTAAAACTCTATGTAATCGTGTGTAGGTACTTATGTAATAAAACACATTTACGTATATCCTGAATACGTCATATGGTAGTGATTCAAACATTAAGCTTTGTGCTACAGCGATGTGTCATGTAGAAGTGCATTCCAGGCATACTGCAAAATAACGAGAAAGAAAGCCTATTAATAGCGAAATAACATTGGCTGGACATGACTGTAGTTAATAATTTCTCCAAAGACGTACTATATAGCCACGAGTTAGCCCTTCTTAACGTGCTCAATTGACGAATTAATTATTATAATCACCGGTACTATAAAGGAAATGAGGGTCTTGTCCGATTTCAGTAAACATTTTTACATCCTTAAATCTGTTACAAGTTTCCACTTCTGCCTTATCCCCAATAATGCTATATTTTCATACATAGATCAATAAATTCAACTTAAAACTCCCAATTCTCAGATTATTCCCCTCCGGTGCTTTAAAAAGAAGCTTCTTGGGTATTAGGGTGTTTTTCATATTTTAAATATGGCTTGCACGTACACAATGTAATTATCCCACTTCTCCATCTCCTCACAAATATGTGACGATAATATAGTGATTACTGTACAATTAATTCATTGTTTAGATTCTGAGTAACTATGTAGAAGAAAAAACCAATGACAAAAATAATTAGTAGAAGAAGCTATAACGATGTAAGAAAACACGAAATAAACGAATTTTTTTATTTTATTATGCACGGATATTTAAAAAAATAATTCTAGCTATCGATAATGTATAATACATCATCATCCTCATCAGCCTGAATCTCTCCACTGCTGGATGAAGGCCTCTCCAAGCCAATTCCACTTCTCTCGGTCCTGTGCGTTGCGTTGCCACGTACTTTTGCAAAACTTATATCATTTCATCGATCCAGCGGCCTCTAAGTCTACCTTGCGGACGTTTTGTACATATTGGATACCACTGGATGACTAAATTTGTACAACAATTGTCTCTTCTTCGCACTTTGTATCCAGCCCATTTCCATTTGAAGTTTTTAGCTAACTCTATTTAATTGTAAACCCTTGTCTGTCTCCTTATCCACTCATTCCTCTTTTTGCCCTTTCGCTTTATGCCCAGCATGCACTTCTCCATACCACGTTGTGCTACTCTAAGTTTCTGGATCTCTCTTTTATTTGAAGTCCATGTTTCACACGCATATGTAATTACATATATAATATTATATAGATTGTTTTAATGACGACTTTAATCAAAGAAAATAATATAAATATATGATGATAACACTGTGTCGTATAATAACATTTATTTCTTATCTTTCCAGAGGGTTCCTCACTCCACCAGCAGTCGCCGGTAGTCTTCATCGGCAGGTTTCCTTGCGCAGTGAGGTGAGTTATGATCAAGTGACCGGTTGACTCTTGACCCGTGTCGACCTTAACTGTTCTTAGAGATCGCTATCTTTGAGAGACCGCTTTTGCCATACATCAATCCGCCTGCAGCAGTTCCAGATTCGAGATCACGCCATTTAGAGACATTGAAAGTTTTACCACCTTATTATTAGCAGCTTTATTTTTCCATCGCACAGTCCATCAAGCAGGTCATAAACTGATTCGAATAGTTCATATGGTGATCTAATGAGTCATATATATGGTTTACTTTTCGTTTAAGAACTTATTATAACAGTGAGTTTAAAAGTAATATTATTACTCTGATTTTTCCACTTTGTAAATAAATACACTTAATATTATCTCAAAATATCTCTATTATAGAATAATGAGGCCAATGCCCAAATCTTAATTTGTACATTGCTGGTTGGAATCGCGCGGTTGGCTAAATTAAATACACGTGTTGTTTTTCAATGTTTTTTGTAGTTATATTTCATGCACAATATTTCTAAAAGAATGCATGGATACTGTATGGATATTTCCTGTAAAATAAACAGGCTTAAGAACCACACCGGATATCAATAATATTATTATGGGTGTATTTAATGTTATATGCCCAATATCAGTAGCGAAGATTCAATACTAAACGATTTTTATTCATTTAACTGGACTGAAAATCTCACGCGTAAACAATGAACCAAGAGTGTCAGAAACTAGCGCACATTAAATACAATTAAATTATTTAGTCTGTAATAGTTATTAATATAAATTATTTTACACAAAAAGAGACAAGAAATGTTATTTTCTAATCAAGAATAAATATTTAAAATGAACCAAACATTAATACAATAAAAAAAATATTTTTCGTACTATTTCTAAAATGTATTTATTTATTACAAAGCCGGTTTTATTTTTACGACGTCTTAAATTGATAAGTAAAAAAATAAAGACTAAACCAGATTATATAAAAAAACTAAGAAAATTACCTTTTTTTGTCAACAACAAGTAAATTACATAGCATTGCTATATAATATATTGCAGGTATATTAATATCACACGTTGATCGCTGTTCTTATAGTTTGTTGTAGTCGTTAACCTTCGACCAACAGGTAGTCTTCACCATCGCCTAATAATTTATTATCTTTTTTATGTTTTAATCTCTCATTTTATTAATAGTAACATAATAATTTATATCAGTACGTTCACGGATAAGCATAAACAAAAATAGCGGTTATTAGTTTAATAAATACGTAAAATATTCAACGAAATACCCTAACCGAGAATGAAGAATTCTCTTTTAGTATTTCCCATACAAATTGATTCAAAGGATTAATAATAATTTGTCTTTCTCTCGTAAAACATCAAATGTCATAATCCGTTTATTAATCACAAATAAGTCATCATATTTTGCTGTCGCAGTATCATATATATACGACTCAAGAGATTGTTTTTTCACGTAAACCGTATATCACGAAGGATTACATTATTATGTCTGCGCAGTCACCTGAGAGAAAGTTCAACTTCGCTAAGAATAGGGAATTAATTATTAGTTCCAGTAAATGTTGTATTGAATCAAGTTGAAGCATGAACTTAAATAAAACAATATGTTAATAATAAATGGCTATTTGTTATCCATACCTACACGGTGACTACAAAATATATTATTAAAATAGTTTTAAAAAAAAAAACTACAATCTTTACGTGGCGTTGAATTGAATTAGCCCAGATACCTAGCAACCAATAATAGTGGATTGGATTACGGATTTCTACCGAAATAAATTTTCATACAAAACAGAATTAACTGAAAATGAATTCAATTATACTTAAAGATGGCTAAAAGTATTACAAAATGCATTGGCATAGTGTTCTGATATATTCTAAAAGTTTCGAATGTCTAGCTAGTCGGGAAGTTAGTTAAAAATCGATTGCAAGATTTGTACTGGATAAACAACCACCGGACAAATAAAAATACGACCTAATAAAAACGTTGTAAAATATAATTGAATCCCTGAATTCACTGCGCGATATATGTTATTTGCGTTTCTCAATTCTGCCACTATATTCAATGTTGTGGTACCGGCAATCATTAAATTGCCGATTTCGGCCACCTAATTATTAAGCAGTTAATTATAAATAAGTATCTGTAGTAAAACTCTTAAATAATATATTTTATAATAAGAGAAGACAGCGCACGATATTAACATTAATTTTATGTGTATTTTATAAAAAGAAGTGTGTTAGATTTTTTGTTTTGTGACCTATCTAGTTTAGACGGTCAAATTATTTTTTTCACGAGACGGAGCGATAATTTTACCAATTTCACGAACCTTCGGCGATTCGGTGTGCTCCGGTCCATTTCAAGCCCTGCATAAAGAATAATATACGTTACCGCGTAATATTGTAAGTAGTTATACTTACATGTTTTGTTTTTTATCAAGTATGGGATGAAATATTTGTTTCATATTTATTAAGATAATACCCACCCTATAGAATTAAAGATTAGTCGATAAATTTTAGTATCTCGTTTAATATTGATGTATTACATTTAATCGGACCTTAGTTTTTTCAATCAGTCACGTTCCGCGCCAGTTTTAAGTTCACTTTCTATCGGTCTTTTTTACGACGATAGTAAAAGTTTGTGTGAAATTCGAGTGCCCCGCTGACGGTCTGTCATAATCATAATCCAAATACATTTACGGTTTATGATAGACAAGGGCAGCTCCTAAGTAGTCTTAAACGAGCCACTCTGTCGACCTCAGATATCGATCAGACCCAACGCATTCGATCGATTAAACCTTTTCACTCGGTGCCGTTCTATTTTTTCTTTTTGTTATCGATACATTGATGCATTAATAACATACCTATAAACGCACATGAGTATATTGACAACTGACAGAATTTAAGGTCAATGTTAACAGTAATGTGAATTTAAATGAAAATGAGATTATACATTATACTTACATATATTTTTTCATGAATATAGTTTCTACCACTCCTGCTAAAACTTTGTGTACCCTTAATTAAATAATAAGAATAGTTTGTAATAAGAAGCCAATAAGGAGTCTTGGAAATACATTTCCATCCGCGGAATTGCCTTGTTATCTTTCTGTGCCATATCCGTTATCGGACGTAGACAATTCTTCATAATTTTCCTCAGAATTGCACATATATATTATATTTAATTACAAATGTATATCTGGATCAAGCGCGTGGGTAATTGTAATGTTATATTTGTCTTTGTTTTTATTACCTCCCTCTGAGTTACGAATTGAAAAAAATAGACAACCTTCCATTAAAATGACTCTAAGGATATTATATTAACATTACAAGGACTATTATTATTATCGAAAAAAGCAAAAATTGATTTTTTTATAAATATATTGCGAATTCAATAATATTATAAATGAGCTAAAGTATCCAGGTTTATTCGGGGTGTTTGACCACCGCGCTCTTTAAATAATGAAATTTTCAAAATCAATTATTTCGAAAAGTAAATCGACAACGCTTATTTTTTTTCTGGAAATCGACCGTGGGGAATATATTAGTGTCGATCTCGAATTTATAACATTATTAACAAAAACGTTTGTTTTTTTAAATGATTTTTGTAACATTATAAAACGATTTATTTCGAAATTAGTACCGTAAATGTACGCTATATACTTTTATTGGTCATATAATATTGTTAGTTTTCCATATTTATAATATAGGTACTTTTTTCTCCATGTCCGTTTTATATGTATAGCATATGGACACATTATGGCGCATTCAATAAGCCTTATCACTCGTTAGTGTGTTGTGTCTTCCCATGTATTTTTAGGTCATACCGTATCTCTACCGTATACATTTATAGATGGTTGCTAGAAAAACTATCTTGGGGCATCCATTGGACGTAGCCGAGAAGTTTGAACGCTGATTTACTACCGTAAAGCAGAACCACCAGTGTGCAATTACAGTTTAATCGACGGCATAAGGATTTTACTAAGAACAGCTATGAATTTCAAACACTCCGTACTATGTATGCTCCAGTCATTTCCATTATGATAACTAACTCTCTTTGCAAACTGGTTATCCATATATAATACTAATGATAGTACCGAACTGTTATCAATAAAAACATATCTACGCATATCGATTCATGCGACATACATTAAAAATTATACGATAAACCTCAGTAACATAAATTTCTCCGGAAGAGTGTAATTACATACATCTGAAATCATAATCTAATAACCATGTTATTCTAACATCGATGACCATAGGTAATCTAATAATCTAACATGTCATAGTTCTCTTAATAATAACGTCGAAAATGTTCGTCCGAGTAATACGTTTTGAAGAATAAATTTATTATTAATTTCTATAAAAGCTATGATTATCATGAAACCTTCAATTAGACATCAACGCGTGGTCGTGGTTCAAACTCGCCGTGTAAACGACTTTGGCAGAAAATTACTACCGTAATGACACAGTATAACTCATATGGGTCCCTTTCCTCCAATCTGACAGCACCAAGAACTCAATTTTAACCACTTTTACTCTTCATCACGATTTAATGGAAAAAATATGCTGCCGATCATTACACGAAAGTTGAACGTTAATGTGTAATTCGTAATAGTATTAAATAAAAAAAACAACTACGCCGTTTAATTCGTTACATACTCTGAAATTACATATTTGTAATGATTTCCGGATTAAATTACTACTGCAGGACTTTTCATTCGCATTATATGTTAAGATGGCATGACTTCTCTTCATATGGAATTCTATTATCTTTATTACTTTTTTAATACACTTGAAGCACTTACTTCACTTAAGAGTGGTGCTACTCTTTATTATTTATTATAAACGCAATTTTATAACCATAGCTTTGACATGATAAACAATATCGTTATAAAAATAAATTATTGTGTCCGATTATACTATTTACCTACACATTTTATAGAGAACATCGAGTTGAACAGAATCGCTTGTTTTAATTATAATTTAAGCCATTTTTCCAATTCACTTATATATTTGGATGTAGAAATTTGAATTAATAACAATCACTTCTCGTAAAATGTCTCTTGAAATACATTCACGTAAGCTATATTAGCACTTTTTGACATAAGAATAGAATAGTGACCTAGAAATGATAGCTATAATGAATATTAAAAAAATATAAATCATGGAATACAGTGGTTTTTTTTCGTTGAGACGATGAATTGTAATCCATATGATTTGAGCCCTTGGCATCTTTCTCTACAATTATTTAAAGCTTCTTAAAAATATAATAAATAACCTAAAGACATTTCATGGGTAAAAAAATACCAACCGTGAATATATATTTGTTTACTAAGCAGCAGTGCCATCTATTTATTTTCTAAGTATCCATTCATCCGTCTCTAATAGGCTTCACATTATACATAGATATTATAGTCACAGTTTTACTAAATATGCCAACAAATGCTTGCTATAATCCTTTATAAAGTTTTTTTCTTATGTACTTTGATAGTGTTTGTCCTTGAGAGCTGACTCACTCGCTGCTTCAATATATGAAATGGGTGTGGCTCATATGGCTGACTGACTTAGTGGACAAAAAGTGTAAATAATTCCGTCAAAGCATACTTGAGTGTATGACAAACTTAATCTTGGGTAACTGCTTCTGGAACGTTTCCAGTCATAAAATAAATCGTGCTTCACTACTACACTTAGGGTCCCGTGATAAGCCGGATTAAGACCAGGTATAGTTCGGGGGGGGGGGTAGTTTGGCAGGGCCATTAAAATTAATGAATATCAAGCTAATTAAACAACTTAAGTTTTTCCAGGTTGTTTTCGTCCAGCACAAACTGGAGTCTGGCGTAAGCAGAGTGTGTCTCTAATGCAAAGCATGTAAAGCTCGATAACAATGGACTCGTTTGGCAGTTTGTGAGACTCTTAACACCCGCATCCAGTATGACATTTTAAAATCCACAAGTTCTTATTTGTCCCTCTATGTCATTACCATAAGACTCGGAGTCATATATCCATAATTAGGTAGATATATAAATTATGCACATAATATTTTTTTTTTAATGGAGATCACCATACTAGATAAAATATTTCCAGGTTTCAAATGAGTTGTATTTATTAACGTTTTAATTTCACCGTGAGAAAACTTAAGTATTTTAAGCCTATTAACCTCGTTTTTATCAATATTTAAAATTTATTTACATTTAAAACCAAATTGAATATAAGCGAAAGTAAAAAAAAATACATTTATTTGTTTTAATTATTGAGTAAATATAAAAATGCAACATTATTCATTTAGTTGCTGGCTTAATTGATTAAAGTACTCCCCCGGGAAGTAAATGATGTGTATTGAAATCCCACACTAGATCCAAGATTTTTTATGAGTATATTTATCAGGCTTTTCTAAGTAAATATGCTAACGTGGTTTCGGTGTTTACCTATAGTTTGAAATAAAGCAATAATTCTCAAACTAAAACATATTTTAATATTTTTATTGAACCATTGAAATAAGTGACATATTTATATATATATATATATATTTTAATATTATTCCATTTTATAAAATCGTTTTATTCTGATGTTATGTTCTACAACGCTACACATATGTACCTACAGTATTAATACAATTTAGAGTTCATAATATAAAAAAGTTACTCACGATATTTCTACAAATAATTGAAACATTTTTACATTCGCAAACATCTCGGAATTAGCCGAGAATGTTTAAAATACCATGGCGTGTCTGTTTGTTGAAGAACACAAAAATAATTATATGTTTTGGTTGTGCAAAATTAATTCTCCGTGCATTACGGTAAATCACAAAGCAAACAGCAACTCCCTTTCAGTCTGACAATTCAATTTTCTCGTAAGTGTTACAACTTGACTTATTAAATAACTTTTTAATGACGATCGTTTCCTATATTATATCTTACGTGTCCTTTATAATGTTACTCTAAGAAAAACCAATTTATATATGGACGACGTAAAATTATTGAGGACATTTTTAGTTAACATCCAGGCTTTGCACAAATTTAGTTCTTTAAGTAGGTCCCTATTTCTTCTTTCGACCATGTCCGATCCTAATGGGATCATATGGGTCTCCACAGAGTGGAGGTTTGTATTAACAGATTTTATATTTACGAGAAATGGATGTCAGCCACTTGCTCAACCTATTAGGTCCATACTCTGACTCATACACAAAATTAAAAACAATATGTGTACTTGCCAGAACCAGGATTCGAACCTGGGACCCTCGACACTATAGACCGGCGCTTAAGCCACGAGGCCATCGTGGGCGTTCCTTATTTACAATCTTAATTAATTAACCATTTCATCCAACTCATTTCGGCACAAAATTTAGTTGCAATAATAATATTGTCGGTGTTTTGTAAAAAGCACGAATCAACCATTTTGGTGAAATCGATATTTTAATGAAAAAACAATATCTACCTCACTAGCTTTGATGTGTAAAAATTGCGAATTTATATCTCCACAGGAAAGTACTTAGAAACGATAATCGTAAGGGGGGATATCCTCTTAGTATTGCGAATAAAAAGCGAATGTGACATATTAGACCTTTTAAAATATTATATTATAATGCCTATCATAAGGACAGTATTCTTTCTAAGCTATATTATACACTTCTTAGACATTTATAATCATCCACAAGTAATTAATAAATAAATTTCAAACGTTAAAAATCCTCCTGTAAAATAGCATTTTGGTTAATTCGCCTTTTTTTGCAAAATACCGACGATATAATAGTAGGTATATGCGTAGTAATTTATTGTCAAAACATAAATTTGATTTTGATTTTGTTAAAAATACATGGATTCACTTTTTTTCAGAAGTATCTACTTAATTCTGAATTTATTTTGCAACAAAGACACATACATCTTAATAATAGAATCTGAGAATCCAGGTTTCAATAATGTATAAAAAAATTAGAAAACAGCGTACTACTGATGGATTTTTTAGAGGTATTTTTAGCGAGTAAAATAGTAAATTTAACGTATGGAGTTGAATTAGATTTATCAATCGTTATATAATATCTTATTAACATTAACCGTAATTCAATGATTGTTGAATGAATTTTGCTTGCTGTCAACTGTGTTTTTTACATATTACATAGAGAGGTGTTTGAAATGTGTCGTCGCCTTGTAACAGTAGATGGATTACAAAATATATCTACAATAGGCGACAAAATAGAAGAAAAAAGAAGAAGAAACAGAAATGGCAAACCGTAGCGTAACATCACTCCGCTTCCAGGTAGAAAGGAAATAAACGCGGTGGTGAGGTGAACTAATCGAGATCATTCTCTTCTATTATACCCGCCATTCACTGGTTCTTACGCAGTAGTTCTTTTTATACCTTTAATATACGGGAAGTTGAATTAATTTTATTATTTTGGTCTATCATACATACAATCGTAACATATGATGTATCATTTAATTAATAATTAATTTTATATTGTAATCTCGAAACAAAGAACACATTGATATATTTTTTACCACATTTAATTATCATGCTAATAGTATCTAATGGCCAACTAATGGTTCTTAGCGCTGAAAGACTTTTAATACTATACTTGAAGGGTGATGGAAATCAAAAAGTTCTTATTAATGAGAGCATCATACTATTTCATATAAATCAGTTTTCGTGATCAAAATTTTTAATTTATTATTTATCGCAAATGCGTGGTCACACTTTAGTGGCATAAACAAATATAATAGATATATAAAAACAGATTAAATATCAAGAAAATGTGGTCAATTTTAACTTAAGACAATTACATAGGCGTATAATGATATTATTTAATCAATTCTTTGTTAAACAAAGAATAGCTAATTACGTAATGACACAAAGATCACAACAGCAAAATAATAAATTTTATAAAACTTTCTATACATATATCGGTGTTCATAGCAATCAATATTTTATTTTTGATAATAGTGTGACAAGAAAAATAGTTATTCAGGAAAAACATTGTATAATATAATTACTGTAGAATGAAATGATACATAGAAAAAGCTTACTAAAGGATTAATGAAAAAACAACCAATTTGAGATTCCCAATTATTGGTATTCAAAATATTTTAAGAAAACGTGTAATATGTTTTGAATAATTATTACAATATCTATGGTATCGTGTAATACTAACTATCGGATATGTGCATGATTGTATCAAAGAGTTGTCTAGTTTGCGAGAAATGGCCATAGTTTTTGAACCAGACCGCGGTCGAAGGTACGGCGAGCCGTAAGTAACCTGCACACCGAACAACACACTTGACCTTATAAGGGACTAACCTACCTCAGCAAGAAATCAAGGCCGTGAAATCGAAAATGTAACTAGACGATCACGTACCGCGCTGGCAGTGGTTTATCGCACAGCGCGGGATTCATTAGCGTCAATTTATTATGGAATTCATAGTCTACATACGGCGGCAATTTGAATGAGAAATGGTGGAAAATTGAACGAAAGGTAAATAAATACATCTAAGTCAAATATCTCAAGCCATGCAACTGATTTATAGTGACGAACGTTCACTTTAAACGTCTTTGCCATTTTACGTCTACTGACATTTAATTATGGAATTATAGTGCATATAGACACCAACACAAATTTTGTCATTAACAGCGAACCAATCGAACGTGTGACTCATTATAAATATTTAGGTACATGGGTCAATGAGAAATGGGACCAGTCTCAGGAAATAAAAACTAGAATTGAGATCGCAAGAAGCGCCTTTCTCAAAATGAGACGCTTCCTTAGCAATTGAGATCTTAACTTAGGTCTGAGACTGCGTATGGTACGTTGTTATGTTCTCTCAATTCTTTTCTATGGTATGGAAGTATGGACGCTAAACCAAGAGATGTCACGGAGACTTGAAGCTTTCGAGATGTGGCTGTATAGGCGCATCCACAAAATTCCTTGGACTGACCGGGTGACAAATGTTGAAGTTCTCAATCGAATGGGGAAGGACCGAGAAGTTCTACGTAGTATCAAAACCAGGAAACTACAGTACCTCGGCCACATTATGAGAGGACAAAAATACAGCATTCCCCAACTTGTCATTCAAGGTAACATCAATGGGAAGCGCAGCAGAAGACGGCACCGCTTTTTGTGGCTTAAGAACCTCCGTGATTGGTACGAGTGCAGCTCCACTGAACTGTTCCGGGTAGCAGACGACAAAGATAAGATCGCCTTGATGGTGGCCGACCTCCGCTAGGGGATTGCACAATAAGAAGAAGATAGTG
Source organism: Rhyacophila brunnea (assembly GCF_057557595.1). NCBI lineage: Eukaryota > Metazoa > Arthropoda > Insecta > Trichoptera > Rhyacophilidae > Rhyacophila > Rhyacophila brunnea. The sequence continues at coordinate 57,670,029 of NW_028232965.1, read as the reverse complement.
CATATTAAAATGTCTGATCAGAATAATTTTGATAGTTAAAACAATTAATTGTACAGTGTAGAGCAGTGGTTCTTAACCTTTTCGAAGTCACGGTGCACTTTTGATCATAAGAAAAAATTGCGGTGCACCAAGGTCAGAAAACAAAAAAAAAATATATGCGGACATAACTTTTATTACAAATTAAACAAATTACATAAAAGTCAAAGAAAAAAATATTAAAGAAAACATATATACATATTTCGATATATTCGATTGCCACAAAAATGATGCTTTTGCAAACATTAGTGTTCTCGATATTTCTATACGGAGTCGTGTCGTGGACCCTGAAGGCAAGAGGACGAAAGACAATTGATGCCTTTGAGATGTGGTGTTGGCGCCGAATGCTTGGCATTTCTTGGACAGAGCACAGGACGAACCAGTCAATCATCCAGAGACTGAAGATAAAGGAACGGCTCTCGACGATATGTCTGAGAAGAATTCGGCAATTTTTTGGACATATTGTCAGGCGCGGACCGGACAACCTGGAGAGACTGGTAGTTTTGGGTAGCCTCCAGGGAAGGCGAAGCAGAGGAAGAGCGTCTGCGCGATGGAGCGACCAAGTGAAAGAGTTGACTGGGGGCACCATCCATTCTGCCCTGAGAGAAACGGAAGATCGAGAAGGATGGAAAGTCTTAGTCGCTCAAAGGATGGCGAAATTTAAATGTGGTGACGATCCTCAGCCATGAGTGCACGACCAAGACGAAGAGAAGATACATATTTCAAAAAACTGTAAATATAACCCTTAACAAAATGGAATTTATTTGATGTGAAAGTCAATTAATCTGATATTCGGATTTTGCATATTTCACACTTTTTCTCACTTCAGTGTGAAAAAGCAAACATTCGTTCTTAGCTTCCATAGAAATGCAAAGTTTTTTTTTTAAATGTCTCGATTTGATGAAATTTACCATATTATTTACAACTTGGTCAAGTACAGGTTTCAGTGCTGCTGGTAATGTTTTCGAAACTATAGATTCCCTGCGTATCGATCGATTCGGAAAAATCGAAATCAAATTGTTCGGCTTTCATAATTTCGCGAAGGACTTTTTCGGTTTTCATTATATCGTGGATTTTTTCTGCTTTTATCATTTTTTCGCGGTGCACCGATTAAGAACTACTGGTGTAGATTGTCAAAAATAATACGATTGGATATTATATAACGTGCTTACTGTCTAGTGAATGAATACCTACCATCGAAAAAGGACTTAAAGAAATTAAATTCTAATTGATAAGAGTTTTTTACTATTACATATTATGTATTAGATTTAGCAACCCTGGTTTCCATTTTCGATTGAAGTTAACTTAATAAAAATTAAAGTTGTAGATATAATTTTTACACTATATGTTTTGAGATTCGTAGTATTCCATGACACCCGGTTTTACTTGCTTGGGTTTAGCCTTTCGGTATCTCCTGGTTATATATTTATTAATATGATTTAAGTCCTAAAGTAATATAACCAAACCAAATTCCCATATAATATTAATCTGTAGCTAATATAATATTATTTTTTGGCAATTGTATACTTATAATAGAGCACGATAAAATACGAAACCCATGTCGTCAATAGAATAGTACAAAACTCTTATTAATTACAAGATTAAGTAGTGTCAGAAAAAAATATATAATTTAACTTTTTTATCGAATATTATTACGTTGCGACAGTAATCAATATAAAATCGAAATTGTACAACCTATTCAATCTCTTCTCTTCTCTTCTTGATCGTACACTCATGGCTGAGGATCGTGACCACATTTGAATGTCACCATCCTTTGAGCGACCAAGACTTTCCATCCTTCTCGATCTTCCGCTTTTCTCAGGGCAGAATGGATGATCCCCCAGTCAGCTCTTTCACTTGATCGCTCCAGCGCACAGGCGCTCTTCCTCTGCTTCGCCTTCCCTGGAAGCCACCCAAAACTACCAGTCTCTCCAGGTTGTCCGGTCCGCGCCTGACAATATGTCCAAAAACCTGCAGAATTCTTCTCAGACATATTGTCGAGAGCCGTTCCTTTATCTTCAGTCTCCGGATGATTGACTGGTTCGTTCTGTGCTCCGTCCAAGAAATACGAAACATTCGGCGCCAACATCTAGGTAAAAAAAATATATGTGTTCAATATATATGGATGCAACGCATGGTCGTAGTAGTTTAAGTAACGAATGGCTAATAACCAATCACTGTAAAATTGCTATAAAAATACCAACATTTAGAAAGTCTCTTTACTGCGACTTAAATAGAAAATCATAAGCTATCTTACACATTTTTATGTTAATAATTTTTTGTTGCGTATTTCAAACAACATATCAATGTTGTAGTAAATCGACATCATTATGTTAATTTTATATTACGTTAAGACTTTATAATAATAAAATAATATTATATAATTTTTTTAAATAAATAAAAAAAAATGTTTTTAAAATAAATGGACTGACAAATAACATTCACTTTAAAAAATAATAATATTAGTAATAATCTTTCCATTCAAAAAGTGAAATTATTATTAATTATAGTGATAAGGATAATTTATTTAACAATGATGGTTCCTTTAATATTTCCCACGGCAAACAGTTTTTTTTTTCATTCTTGTTTATGTTTTAACAACTAGAATGATGTAGGTATTAGACACATTATTTTTGACGAAGTTCCGGAAGATTTTATCAATTTTTAAGATAATAATAATAATTGAGAAATACTTTAATAAGTAATATCTTTTTTATAAGTATAAATTAATAAAAAAAGAGAAAATGAATTAAAAAATTAGAATTACTTAAGTGATCTATTCATTGTTATAAATAATGACGATTTTTTCAGTACAAAATTTATGGTAAAAAATGTACTTAGTTTTTCACGAATAAGTTTTTAAATTCGCACGATTATTTAATAATTGGCAACCTTTTTTTGCAACATGGCGGAGAGGAAGAGCATTATTATTATTTAATGAAAGTAAATTCAGTTGTCATTATTATCTGGTTCGTGCACTTGGCATAATAAGAATCATAACGCGAACAATGTTCTGACAAGAAAATCAGTTCACTTCAGCGCGTAATGCACATTTCGTTTTGATATGAACTTTTATACACATACAATTTACGTCATTCTATTTAGTACAGTAATGATTTAAAAGCAATTTGAAAAAATATCTTATACAGTAGTTTTCAAAGTACATACGGCGACTAGTTCACCATATTGTATATTTATATTATGTGGTATATTGTATATTGTTATAGGGTACCATATTGTTTGAAAAATATATGTAGGGAATTTTAATTCAATTCGCTGATGTACGATCACAAAGATAGATACAAATCCTTCAATGAATAATTATTAACTTGAGGTGATAACAAAATTTTAGCGCAGTATACAGGTTTTCCTTTATTGCAGGCATGATGCACAAAGTCTAAGTCAGATATGATTAATTCACTTCTGAGTTGCCCATCACCAATTGACAATACAGGCCAACTCTAAAAATCCACTGTTGGCATATGAAACAATAGTATTATTAACTGTACTATAATTTTAATCTACGTGCAATATACAATTCTAATTACACGTAGCCATAGGACACGAGTCACTTATATTTGAACATATAAGTTTTTGCTTTAAGTATATTTTCATGTCTCATTCTTATTGATTAAGTCATTCGAGTCACGAATAACAAAAATTCTCATCGAATGTATTCTCGAAGAACGCTCGAACTTGCTTCAATTTTCAGAGTATTCATGAAGTACCCAATGACTTGCTCCTATCTTCAGACGGTGGCTGAATGAAACGTAGTTTTCAGCCATGGTATCTGAATCAGTCATGATGCATAATATGCATAAAACCTGAAGTACCTACGACTATTTCACGGACAGCCTTTCAAGTCAGTTGTAAATGAACGACGCTTGTCTAGTCATAATTCAAAACACTATAAGTAAGTAAATTTATATTTTCTTACGATATTTTTGTCGGTTATACCTACTATAATTTTTAAATTAGTATAAAATATGGAAAATATTACACGGGCAGATCTGAAGCCCTTAAAAACTCCACCGATTTAATTTTAAAGGGAAAGTTTTCGATTTGCGCAAAAATAGTTAGAGAACTAAAACCTCAACAATATATAATACAATAACGTCTACCATATTTTTTGCGAGCATACCTACAATTTATGGAGCCATGAAAAAATCTTTATATTATATATCTATCTACGAAATGCGCGATGAAATGAAAAAGTTTTAAAATCACTGCTTTATGATGTACCACTATCTTAATTTGTAATATTATGTTCAGGGTACCACAATTTTATGTAAGATGACACAATACGTAATCCCGTAAAGTGGTTCAATGTATATACTTACTTTAATTATGTAAATACATACTGTTTAATATTATTATATAATTTTATAAATAAGCTAAAATCACGACCTTATAAAATGGTAGCTGAAAACAGTGATTCTATATCGGCTATAAAAATAAATTTATTTTACATTCGTCTTATAATATATTTTAATCAGATTTTATTTATGTACAATAATTAAGTACACAATCGTGATTTGAAGTTTCTTTCTCTCTATAGTAGGATAAACATTCAGTGAGAGTAGTTTTTCAGTGATTTCAATCACTAGGTATGTAATTAAAAATACAATTAATTTGTATAATAAATAAATACATTACAATCGCACCGACAAATTTACATTTTAAATGTTCATAAATTACCTTTATACGAAACATTATATAGCAAGGTATTATTGCTTTCAATACAAACGTCCATTAATCGAAATAACTGTAACGCAATTGTGATTAAGTTTACAAAATGTTATACAATGAATTTAAAGAATTTTATTTTATATACGATAATAAAATAGCGGAATATAATAAATACCTACCATATAAAGGTATTAAGAGTATACTTCAGTGAAACGGCAAATAATTTTCAACTATAGGTGCGACGAAATTTTGGACTCGCTGGCAATCGGAGAGCAAAAGTCGAGCTGTGAACACGTCAATTTGTTTCGTGATGGCGGCCGGGGTATTAATTCTTAAATCGTGTAAAGATGACTAAAAAACGTTACGTTCAAGTAAATACTTGAAAAAGAAAACATGTCAATGAATATATTATTATTGTTACTAATAGAACAATAAACACAACATTAAATGGACGCATGTTGAATTTATATGACAAATTATATTTCGTTCGGCACGCGTCATTTGCACAATCTGCGCATCGCCTAGCCACGATCTTTTTAGAACATGCCTCAACTGAGATATAGCCTTAATTAACGATCTAATTACAAACCCAGAGTATTTTTTTATAATTTTTGTGTAGAGTAAAATATTATGTAGGTACTTGCTATAAAATGAAATTTCTTTATCGTTACTAGCTTGCTTTATTATATATATGTTACATATAAGTAATTGGGAGCATGGATATATATATATATAGCATGCAGTGGTAGTATTTGTTTATGAAGTCATGGTACACAGACGCATCGTAAATAAATCTTCCAAGAAACTTCTTTGTGAGGCGTCAAGGCGACAAAAATCACATAAAAAATGAATAGTATTAGATACAAATTACCTAGATTTATAGAAATTTAAAAAAAACATGTGTATACTGATAAGGTGATACGTTCCCAAATGAATGGGAAAGGTACTCAAAGCTTTGCAAAGTATTAAAATATATAAACAATACAACTTCAGTATCTTGTCCACACTCCACACTATGCAGTATTCCCCAACACATTATCCAAGGAAACATCAAGTGAAAATGTAGTAAAGAAAGACACCACATATCGTGGCTCCACTTAACTGTTTAGGATATCAAAAATCGTCCTGATGGTAGTCGATCGCTGTTGTAAAACAGGATGACACAAGAAGAAAAACAGAAATATATTTTAAGCTGTATGATAGAAGCATTACATTAGAACCAAGTAAGTATCTACGTCATTTTTAACATCCTAGTATTAAATATTATAGATCACGCGTATTTCCAAATTAGCACAAGGTATATTTTGGCGTTAATTATATTAATTAGAATATCTTTCCTCTTATGTTTAATGAATGTAATAAAACACCAATATCTTTCCATAAACGGTGAAACGTGTTCGATATAAAAAATAATATCTCACCATATTTAAAAAATATAATTACCGGTTATAAGTCGTGTTTTGGCTAAAGTTAAATGACAAGATGGAATTAAAAATGAAATTTATCGGCCTTAAAAAAATGACCCATATTTTTACTTTTCGTTTCATAATAATTTTACTCTTATTTGGCAAGGAATTTATCACCTGCATCGTCATAATAATATTATTACTCAACGCTTTGTAATATAATTTAAATGTATTAGAAAAATCTACGTCTTTTATAATATATTTCATAATAATAATTTATAAAAATCAGTAAAAACATAATATAATAATCTTATTCATTTAATGATATGGATAATCATTTTTTTTAATAAGAATACTACTTTTGTATTATGTTAGAGGGCCTTCTCTCCTTGGCCGCCTTCTGGCCTCAGAGCCCCGACCTGTTCTTCGCTCTATGCCTAAAATGACGATGAGCACTAATGCAATGTTTAAGTTCAATTATCTCAAAAATTAGATCGACATCCATATTTTTTTTTTTAAATCTATTAAAATAGAAAAAGTCCATTAGGAATCTTTTAATGAAGGTTTCAGACCGATACGAACATTTAGTCGGCTATCACATCTAAACTCGTCTCCTCTGCAACGTGTCAAATACGTCGATGTGACGTCATCGTTATTCACAAAACACATGTTATCTTATGGATCTTCGCACACTGCTGGAATAAAACATTTTAGTTAGAAAAAAACATTTGGAGCCACATGCAACTATTGTCACCACTTCATCATTCACTTCATTCATCATGCACTTCGTCATTCATTTTGGCTTGCCGAGTGACGTCACGGTCTTCGCACGGCCTTGCTATATGCATGTAAGAAAGTTGCATGTTGCGCTTAGTTTTGATTTACAACGATTTTCAATGTGCGACTGGGCTTACAAAAAAGTTTTTTTTTAAGAAATTTGTATGAATACTCCAAGTTTGGAATAGTGAACCGCCCCACATTTATAATAAAATGAATTCCCATGGCATTAGCATTGTTGTATTCAAATCAGGTTAATTTTAAGTACGGGGGTTGTCCAAGAATTAAAGACCTATATTATTTATTAATTTAAAAAACAGAAAATTTTTATTTTTATAAAAAAAACATACCAAATTTTAGGTACATATTCCCTCTATTTTTCGACTTAGTCCCCGTTACGATCAATGCACTTGGTGAGCCGTGGTACTAGGTCCTTGACTCCCTTGTCAAGTATAGTTAATTATAAAATAGTATGAACTAAAAGCATTATTTTAAACCGAAGACAGGAGGAAACCATGTTTTATTAGCACTGCTACTAATCATTAATAAATCAAACATAGTATTGCTTTCTACTAAAACTATAAAGTAAACACACCATAGATTCTATTTTTTGCGCACTCTTGTAGCATAAAGTAATAAATTTTAAAACAAAAAATAAAATGTACGCAATTAAACACGAGGAAGCCGAGTCATCTTCACTTTCAAAATAATCAATTTTAAATCTAGGATTTTTTTAGTTTCTTACAGAATGTTATTGATTTTCATGATCACGGTTACAATCTTTATTACCGAAAGCTTTTTCTCTATTTCAAAAAACATCTAATTTAAGCATATTAAAATAAGCAAAAAATGTTACCCATTATACGTAATTATTTATTTATATTATCTTATTATTAGTATCGACTGGTTGTGTAATTATGTGGAAAACTGACGTATTTTTAAAAATAAATATCTACATATTATTTTTAGTGACTGGAATCAATATTAATAAATTATTTATGAAAAAAACCACAATTAAGTTAATATTTTTTAACTGTATCTATTCAATTAAATATTACGAATGTCGACATTAATTATTTGATTATAAAAACTGAAACATAAAAATAGATAACATTTTTAATATTTTATCCATTTATTCTAAAAATCTATTGCGGTTTTAAAATTATTATCAAGACTATTGTCTATTTTACTTACAAAATATTTGATTAAGTAGGTGGTAAACCGGTTTCTTCATCCTCTCTTTTCAGCCTGTCATGCCTCAGTATTGGGGTATAGGATAAGCAGAGGCTGACCCACAAGGGTAGGAAGTGTTGCACGCTTTGACAGTATCCGGAACACATGTCCCAGCCACGTGAAGCGTCTCTTCGTGATTACCTAAATCACTGAGGGCTTCTGTGTCCACTCATGAACTCGAGTGCTTGTAACGCGGTCTTACCCCTAAGATTTGGTGGAGACATCTATTCTCAACGCTCAAAAACTGAAACCTTTGAAGAGTAGTAAGATGCCACATCTCACAGACACACGTTGAACAAACGATATTTGGTCCCCATAGAATACAACCTTTCCCTCCGTGCCACTCCAAGTTAGCTGAATGTAGACTCTGCAATACCCATGCGGATTCCAAGCTCACTCAAAATACCACCATCGTCGGCAACTCTGGCACATAAGTATTTGAACCAGGTCACCAGCTCGACGGGAGACAGGAAACCCGCACCGTGAACCCGAACATTAATAATAGTTCTACAAAATTATCATCATCAGAATAATAAATGTGCAGAACTATATTTTGACGTAAGTAAACCCGATGGTGGAGTAATTGATAAAGCACCCGTCTCCGATGACATGGATGCAAGTGTGAATTTGGCGTGTAGCAAAAAAATACGTGTTATCTTTTCAATGTGTCTTTGATTCAGAGCAAATACCTATTAGACTGAGCGAACGGCCAATAACTAATATATTTAAAACCTGTCTATTAAAATAACATTCACTAGGTGTAGAACTATATATTATGTTCCGCATAAGAGTAGAGAAAATGGACACTTAGTTTTTTCTCCTATAATAATTATTATTAAACTTTAAACTGACGCATCGCCTGATAAATCCTTAGTAATAGCTTTTTAATTGATTGTATAAAAGCTTATGAAAGTTGTAACCTATCAACTGTTAAATAAACTGATTAAAAGCTTCTCATTATTGTATTTAAATATATATTTTCAATTTCATAAAATATATATATTAAATGTACCTTGATTGCAGTCAGTTACATTATTATAAATCAACTTAAGCGTTGGAGGTTTAATATCAGAGGCTCCAAAATTATATCCTGTTGCGAAGGCTTTTTGCCACATCATTAATTTCAATACGGATACTAGACTCGAGAATTTATCCATTAATTCACCATACCGATGCGCAAATTAAAGCCTTTAATTTGACTTACATTGTCTCTAATTATTTATAGGCATTTCAGATTAAAAAGTCGTGATGAAATCAATGTAGGTACGTACCTACATCACTTTATAGATTTTTTTGGTCGTATAAACAACTCAAAGCTCCTTCAAGTATTTGTTTAAATGTTTTATAGTATAATGTTTGATGAGATAAAGTCACGATTTTATTTTATAAATAATGGTTTTTCTTCAGTTAATTACTACGTAATATCTAAAAAATATAAATAGTTAACAAATAACTGATTTTTTTGTTTATAGATTAATATATTATGCATACTTTGTCAAAGTCACTTTATATAATATACACATATAGGGGTCATGTGTTGGCTTCTGAGACAAAAATGTAACTTGTAGGCAATCTAAAACGATATAGCTAGTATTTTCTATGGTGTAGTTTTAAATTTGGAATACTATGCAAATTATTACAAAAACAAAAATTATGGGCGTATTCGAAATGTGGTAAGTACTGATGATGGCTGTTGAAGATATTATTTTCGACATGACACAAAGCCAATGTCTCGATTCTCCATGATCCAATAATTAGTGACATAGTTATATCCTTGAGTCGTAATATGTGATTCTTCTTACACACTTTTTTCTGATGCCTCTAAATTATTATTTTTGTAGACAGATAAAAAGGTGAAAGAATTTTTTGAAAAATTCACCACAATATTTATGGAGAATAGGCAAAAATAAAGATGCAGAATTAGGCAGTATTACCAGTGTGATTACTAACTTCTGTGAAAGTGTAATGACGAGAAATAATATGACGCATGTAGAGAATACACTTAAACCACGCTCTAAGATTTTGCATTAGTGAAGAGAGGGTATGGAAGAAATTTATTATTTCCGATAATTATTTTATCTTCATTTGGACGTGTTTGGTGATGACCTGTATTGATTATGAAATGGGTCTAATACTGGACGCTCGACTTTCTAGAGGAATAGTTAGTATCATCAAATATATAAAAAAAATTACCTACTAAATAACTATCACACAATCAAAAATGGTACCAGCGTCTATTCTTTACACAAGACTGCTTTCAGCCTTTAGGGTAGGAAAGTATCGAAATATTAACATTTATTGTAACAATTATAATAAGTTAGCCGTCTGAACTGTCAAAACTGTCTATCTTAACTCTAAAATTTATCATAGCCAAAAATGCCTGTTAAAATATAGCAATTATTGTAACAATTACAACTAACTTATTTTAATTGTTACAATAAGTGCTAATACTTGGATACTTTCCTACCCTGGATAGCGGATGAAAGCAGTCTTGTGTATATAATAGATGTGCAGGAGGTGGTTGTAATAAAATTTTCATCTAATTAAAAAAAAATAGTTTCTGATATTGGATATTGGCTCTTTCGTAATATTGGATATCTAAACTTATTTTCTCCGCTTTGATTAATGTGAAATACAATATAATATTTTATAAATTCTAATATGTATACAAAATTATTATCTATCTTTTTTAAAATCGTATAACTCATAGCAGTATAATATCAATACATGTACTAAAGACTGTCTTACACTTAGGGAAATATTGATAATAACTAGATATTATATTTGTTTACCCGGATATGGAAAATCACCATTATAATTTCCTTTTAAGGCATCTTTTAGATAACCATAACGTGTTTTACCTGCTTCATCTGCGTTACGCATTCGATTTAAATAGTTTCTTCAAGGTTTCTCTGATTTTCACTTAGTATTGTCTTGACATGATAAACTCTGGTACGGTAAGTACTTTTACTGATAAACATAGCCAATGAGATATGTTTCCATTGGGTGTGAGCTGTTGCTAAAATAGAGAAAACATGTCAACGAAAAAAGCAATTTCCTTTCCAATCTCACACAATTTCTGGTGTCATATTAGCTTTACAGTGGTGTCCTGATAAGCAACTATTAAAGGCGCATAGATACTAATTAATAACTAATGTGGATACAATACGTTTTCTACATTAGTATGAACCTACAGTTTATTATGATGATGGACACTCATAATACAATTATATTATAATATATTATTACATATTTAAATTTAAAAAATATATTTATTATATTACATATTTTTTTCATAATTATACATAAGTAGTAATGATGAGTAACTGAATTAAATCAAATTGTTAAATATAATTTATTAGGAAATTTCTGTAAGAAATAAACGTTCAAAAAATATATAAATATGTCTTGAGTGGAAAAACTGTTAGTTAAAAATTATTTTCATGGTAGTCATTGACAAAGTGAAGCTGTACACAATAATATTTAACTTATTACTAGAAAAGGCATACTAAATAATAAAAAAGTTTATAATAAATTTTCTTTTCTCTGATTAGCCTTATTCAATAAATATTTTGTAAAACGTATTTGATGAAATAGCTCATTTTCGTTTCTAATTTGTACGATATATGTAATAATATATCATATTATACGCATTGGTAATATTAATACTGTCGACCGAGGGTACTTGATGGAATTAGAATGTTATACGTATTGGTGTTATATGTACTTTCTTCAATCGGCGTTACTATGTTTTGTGCTGTTTGCTAAACTATTTTCTACCCGGAATTTTATTATGCCATACATGTATTATTATCATTTAATCTTCATTTTGATACTCAAAATTAGTAAATTGCACTTTGCAGTAAGCTGGAACGTAATATTTGCTATAAATACTCGTCGTTGCGTCCAATTCGCAAAAAAATACGTGAAATATTCAATTTGATCTCGGATTTTTTTTACAAATAAACACTTAAGTATTTAATACCCCATGGGTATTCTACTAAGTGTGTTAATTAATCCATGGGTATTTAATAAAGATTAGTTGAATATTATATTAAGTATGATTATTTTGTTTTGGTAATTATAATACTTTAATTTGACGAATGTTATCACTGAAAAACAAGATACCTACGCAAGTAGAAAATCTAGTTTCTCCTTTGTACAGTTGTCAGCTGTTCCATTTCAAATTTATATTTGAGATTTGGTCGTGATATTGACTTTGCATAAATAGTTTATTTTATTCATATTTATTCAGCATACTGACAGCGTAAGTGAAATGTTTCTCAAATAACTTGTCGAAGTCTCAAATATTGCCACGCATTTTACATCTTGCCAACTCGTTCGATTACCCTGTTGGCTATACTCATTAAATTAGTACGGGTGATTGTTAGGTATCCGTGTACAGCTACATGTCGGAAGCGACATTTTGAATGATGTGCCATGGATTTTACTGTTAATAATTATTAGGCATGTTTAATTTCAATAAATCTTTTAAACAATTTAATAAACATGCTAACAGCGACTGTCATTATTAATTACAGGCTTTCAAAAATATCAACGATATAAATTTATTACCTGCAATAACAGCGGAAATAATGATTTCATAAATGTCAATAAAATAAAATATCTTCTCAGTTGAAATTCAAATATATGTGTGTCGTTAAACTTATGTATAATGTGTCGTTAAACTTATTTTGTGCACGCTATACCTACAATCATTTCCCTTTTCTTTATTATCAGTAGTCGGAGAGGGCACAATCCAATGGCTAAACTCATATTTAGGGAACATACATAATTTATAGAAAATAGAAAAAATCTTTTTCGAAAAAAGTAATATACCCGGCAGGTATCGAACCTACGTCTCTTGGGTATCGCGCCCTGTGCATTACCACTATGCTACGACTGCCATGCTTAATTGCGACAAATTTTAACTATTTACCTTAACAATACCTGTTCATATTCAATTGTTACCTAAGTTACGGGAGGCGATCGATTTTTGTATTCTAAATTAAAGTATTTATTACTTTAATTGCTAACCAACGTCACGGATTACTCCAATATTTTCTGTTGTAACTTACTTGAACTTGGTAATAATTTTTAATTAACTTTTACATTTATTCAACGAATAATAATTCACAAGATTCTTTTCTATTGGCTATATTTTTTTGTGTTGAGTGTTTTCAAAATCATGTATATTCAATAAATATAATGGTACATTCCTAAATCTTGTGAATTATTCGTTGAATAAAAGATATGGTTAATTCATATTTAGGGGTTGAATTAATTAAAAGTTGATATATTATTCTGATGGACAGGGGCGTGTTTAACGTGCAGGGAGCCTTATTCGAAGAAAAACCTATAACGGTGGAAGATTTTTTCTAGGACTTTCCTAATAGTATATTAATTCTGATGCTTTTATAAGTTTTGTATCTTCAATAAAACAATTCTATATTCTCAATAATCATCTGTATAATGTGTTTTAAATACTGCTACTATTACGGACCTTACCTAACTCCATTTGAATACTAATTAGATATTAACAATATATACATAAAACGATTCCGCGAGATGCATTTTCTGGGATTATAATGTGAAAATTTATCTCACTGGGATGCAGTAATGGGTAGCCACCTATTTACAAATGCGTCGGTCACATATTGGACCAACACCCAAAATTCTTTATTTACTTTTAATACAAATTCTATAGCACCCATGTTAAATCTGCTCATTTTTGTTCCGACCCCGATCGCGTCCGTCACTTGCGTTATTTTTCATTTCCTAAATAATTACATGAAATAAAATTATATCATATAAATAAAGTAACAGAATAGATTCGTGTTTATTTACTGTTTTATTATAATCTACGATATACTTAAATTATTTAACTGATTTTTATAACGTATTTTTTTGACATAACAGTGAAGGAAGACAATTATTGCTCGACATATTAAAACATTCCTCAAACATAACGCGAATCACTCCGTGATATAAAACATAAACAAAGCTAATGAATTAGAGAAAACTATATATTAATGGAACATTTGCTTTATATGGAAAAAAATATTAGGGGCCCTTTTTTACAACGCGGACTTGACTCGTCCTCAAAGTACCGACAAATCTGCCCCCTCTGATTACAAAAAAATACATGTAAAATCAGTGTGTTAACAAAATTCCAACCCAGGATCAACTACTCGTTAGAGAATTGCACTATCTATTGAATCATTATTATCACTGAGCAGATATTATTATTTAGGTAGGATTTATTTTTCTTTTGTTTCTCACAGCTATATAAAACAATGTTCTTACTCGGTATGTACACGCCGCAGAAAGCTGATTCTATGCATCTGGATTTATGTGAAGTGTCATAAATTGAAGTCCGTCACGACTTATCGAGCCGGCTCGCCACACCACTTGACTGGCAGGGAAATTTCATTTGATAGACATTTCTATGTGCTCACACCTCAGGCTAAATGAATCAATTGTTTAAAGCCAAACCACTGGCAGCAAAATCGCGTATAAAATCTATTAAATCGATATCAATAATACGGAAATAGATACTATGAGAATTACTACTATCCAAAGTTTAATAGCATTCTTGAACTCAAATTTAGTAAATATAACACACTAGTAAGTATAATATAATATCCTATTTTTTATTATCCATATACTATAATACTTAGACATTTGTCACGAAGTACAAATTAATATGATATAATAATATAACGGTATGCCTTGGTTATAGAATTTCAGCTTCGATGCTCTATACATTTAAAAAAATAAATCAACACATAATATTCAGAATATATGACAAGAAATATTCGTATACGTGATATTATTATAGCAGCGGCGTTATTATCGTATCGAAAAGATATTCTAAGTATTTCTGCTGGTCAAGGGCATTAGAGCTTCCGCCTATTACGACGGCCAACCATTGCAACTCGACGCAACAGTGGAAGGGTTGACTAACCATCAGACAGGTACGATGTACAGTGATTTCTTCTTATCCTCGTGCGACCACATGTATACCATACCTCACCATATTACTTCTGCAGTGGAATCCCAGCTTTACTTCATTTTCTCTCACTTCATACCTAGACAGTACATAATCTACGCAGACTGTATGTGGTTATGCTCATCCACCAGCCATCGAGTCGCATTGTAGCAACTGATCATTGTAATGGACGGAGGCTCTAAATACCACACTGATATTAATTATTGTTTTTAATAAGTGAAATTCTTATAAATTGTATATCGTTTGCATAGCATTTTATAAGTAAGTTTAAAATACAACTATTTTTATTAACCACACGTAATAATTCTGTGATGTTAAAAATTTCTAATATTCTCAATTTTAATATCGGTTAAATCTCATACGAGCATAGCTTTATTCATCTTATTTTAAAACATGCGTTTGAATCAATTAATTTTGTTTCATTCTCAAATCAAATATGATATAATGAATAAGGACTTTTACGATTTTTTCATAGAGCCCATTATTTCTAGATACGCCACTGTATTATGGCAATAATTTGAAACAGTAAAAACATAAGCTATGTACATTCAATAATATTTCTACTACCGTCTTTATCAACGCGAAGCAATTTTTTCAACAATTTTCTCTACAGGTAATGAAAATAATCTAAAAAAAAAGTATTTAATCAGAATCCATAATATTTATAGTAGATACATTCTCTTTTGAAGTATCTCACCAGGGTGCCAATTTCAGTAGGTATAATAAATCTCAGTGTGTGTATGTAACATTTTTTATAAAGAAATTCTACAAAAAACGTATTAATATCTTTTATTGGCACAAAAAAAATCCTTTCTTTTTATCGAGCCGCTAACAATACATCACACTAGATAATTCATATTGTTTAATACATACTCGAAGTAAATAAACAATTTATGAACAGAATCGTCTCGGAAATTTTATGACAGCCAATAAAGAATATGTGTTTTGGATCAACTGATTGCTGATACTGATAAACATAGTAATGCATTTATAGTTAGCAATTCATTAGAGTTTTATTGATCTTGGTAACTTTCTCTGTAGCGAAAAAGCTATTTTTTATTAAGAATAATCAAACAATCATACAACTTTTGAATGATATTGTAATTAATCATTTTTTCTCACGCGTTAGCTTCTATTCATAATTTTATTGGATGTACTCTTCGTCCATAGTATTCCATTCTTCTTCCCACCTTACCGTTATTTTCTGTCTCCGACATTTAATTAATTACTCATAAATATCAATATTAAAAGAACATTATTTATAATTTAGTTATGTCATATTAAATGCGAATAATACTTCTCAAAAAAATCTTCAAATAAACATTTTTTTGCACTTCTGTTTGATTTGTTTTGATGCAGATTATAATATTATGTATATTATTTATGTGGTATTACTATTATCATCTCATTAAAATAACAATTAACAAATAAATAGGCACCTCTTTTATTTTCCTTCCACTACCCGACTTGTTTCCAATAATAGCAGTTCTTTTCAAATTTTACCATTGAACGGCTCCCTAAATATGAAAAAAAATATAGAAAGTCCCATCCCTATTTTATGTTTTATTTTTAGTGACCAACCAGAAAATCTAGAAATTTTGAAATCTAGATTTATATTTATTATGTTATCATTTTGTAAAATGCAGTTCTACCAAATAAATTTTACCTCAATTAATGGCTTAAAAAATACAAAATTTTTGATAAGAATTGCTAAATTATCAATGAACAGTAATTTAATTATACATTATGAGAAGTTATTCTCAAATTTAACATGACGAATTTTACAACAATACTCTTTAATGGTACTTATTTAAATATTTTTATGTGGTCATAAAATATTAATTTCTAATATAAAAAAGACTATGTATCATAATGACATATACGTTTTTCCTACAAAGTCTAAAAATTATTTAGGCTAAGCTGGCAAAGATACCACAAATTCTTCATTTTCGACCATCACACAGCACTCCGGCCCTTAATAGACTCATTTCAGTCCAAGCATTATTTTTATCATATCGTAATAGCGCCTGTACACGTGCATGGATTTACTGGCAGCAATAGTGCGTATTTTAAACTATCGTGACAATAACTGTTTACACGTAAAAGTGTTGACTGTTTCTCCATTCTCATTCTTCAAGAGTAAGCGAGTTGTCATTTTGTGGTACTATTTGACAGGTAGTGAAAATAGGTTAACCTCAAAATGAGTATAATTCGTTTTTTGCCGGCAGGTTCGCCACTATCGTTCTACTACGCAGGCGCAAATCGAAAAAATCCCTACTGTCGCATGAAAATTCAGAAGCTTCCAAACTTTTTTGATTCATGCGTGCAAGCTTGCAACTGCAGGATAATACATGTTTACTTATACATTTTCTTGTTATAACCGCGATAATACTTAGGTACTACCAACAGTAAATCCATGCACGTGTAAACGGGGTATTATGTACGTTGAACCTGTATGAAAAGAGAAGGAATACAATTGTAGAATACTACTTGATTTTAAATATATACCACGACCTAATTGCAACAGTTTTATTTACATTGTGAAACGACAATAAATATAGATCATATTGTCATAAAAACTGATTCAATTTATTAAGCAATATTTCCGCTTGTTTATACAGATTACATAGTTAGTTGGATATTATTTTGTTGTAAATTTATAGTTCAGTGATATAATTGGGCAATTACGAGAATACAACGCCTATGCATTGTCACTACGACTGCAGGCGGCAAGTAATGTACGACAAATCGGGCCCGACTTTAATAATATCCCGTTTATTAGATGATTTATGTTTGTTTCTCTTTCATTATTTTGAATGCTTAGAGGTGGGATAAAGAAGAAATCAGGTTAACGAGGCAGGTTTCCATAGCATTCATAACATCGTTATTCTTTTAGGGCGCAGTCTGTATGCACGCAGATATTATGTGTTATATCAAATATGCAAACGGATGTATAATAGACCATTAAAACAACAAGTGTAGGTAAGGCAGATACAAGAAATCTTCACTATTTAAAAACAAATACATGAACAATCACAAAATATCATAAATCACAGTAAATATCAATATACTTAAATATTAAAACAGACAGACATCTGACAAGCAAAGCTGTGCTACAAGGTTACATATACATTGCTGGATTAATGAAATGATAAATTTCTGCAGAAGTACATGGCAACGCAACGCACAGGACCAAGAGACGTGGAATCAGCTTGGAGAGGCCTTCATCCAGCGGTGGATAGATTCAGGCTGATGATAATGATGACATATACATTATTATTAGATATTTCATCGATACGACTTGATACTTACGAGCTCCTATTTTCTAACGTAAATCCTTCAGAATTTTATATAAATTTGATTATATTTCTAATTTTATGACCCACCTGTTTTATTTTGGTCTGTCCCTTGTATTCCGATGGTTTTCATTACGTATTTGTAAGTGTTTTATTTATACATGTATTTGATTTCAATGCTATAAGGTCATCGGTTTCCGATACAATAGCTCACGGTGAACTGTGATACGGCCAACAGTATACATAAAGTTTTCGGAACACGGTGCTGCAAACGCATAATATTTTTTTTATATACCTACCACTTCTGGATGCGCTGTCTTCCCAATAAAAAAAATTCACAAACCATTACAATGGTACTCGTAGTAGTTTAATCCTTTTGTATATTATTTTAATTAGTTAGTACCAGTATTACTAACTATCGTAGACAAAAATACGTTTGAAAGATTTTTAAAAAGAACTTTCTCGATATCTTTGAAGAAATAACATATTATATTGACGTAATAATATTTTTATCTTATTGACTGCACCTTAATCAACGCACTGCACAAACTGCATTTGAACAACAAGTGCACCGCCCACCGCATATTGCACGCTGCATAGCCCAATGCACTTTGCGGAACAACTTTACTTTACTTTAATTTTGTCTCCATTTGTCCAAAGAGAATGTCTCGTTAAAAACAGGATGCTGGCAGTATGGCACGGATGCAAATTTAGACTACATTAATATCGCTCTCTAAAACAATTTAATATCTAGCTACTTTTATGGGGGTGTAATGTCTCTATCCTTCATTGAACTCGTTCACAAAATATGATATGCAAAGCTGTGTTACATACTATCTATATTTGTATAGTATTTACACCATGCCAACGAATATAATATAACTATTATTCAATAAAGAATTGACTATTGGCCATAATAATATATATGTCTCTGAGGTATTCCAAATTATATGTTTAATGATACCTAGCTAATAATATGTTTACTACGTTTTTCTCCGTCAAAGTGTGACTTCTACATTGTGTCCGATACGTCATAGTGTTGTATATAGAATAAAAACACAAATTTAATTGAATGCATAGTCGTTATGTTGTATATAATTGGCGGCCCTAGTTGTCCCGTGCGTAAGGCGGTGACCTTTCATCAGAGGCTCCTGGTTTGATTCCCGGTAAGGTCACACTCGTATTATAGTTGATATTCTATATATAACAATAAGAAAGTGATATTTATGATTATGATTATTAAGAGCTAATACTCAAGTCTGCTGAAAATATATTACGTTATCTCCAGATATTGGTGACCGCGGTGGTTGAGCAGCAAAAAGTCCACTGTCTGCATTTACTGTATTTCGTACTAAATCCTATAAATTCTCACGTTGGTTTTTCAATGTATGTTTTGCACCGAGAGCTTGGCCTTGTTGGGCGAACAGCCATATGTCATAAAAAACTTTAAAAAGATACAGGTGATTATTGGTGGATTTTATAGCTAATAAAAATATATATATAGTGAAAATAGTGAACAAGAAATGGTCCACAATTTTCAATCAAAAATTTTGGGGTGAGCTATTTTATAATGTGTGAAAAACAATAAAAATGCTATAGCGGGTTTTCAATTATATGTGAAAACTGTCAATCAGTAACATGAAGGAAAAAGCTTTAAAATGGTAAATAAACCGCCTGTATAATAATACAGGCTATTTCCACGTATGTAAAACCTAAACATATTGGCCTTTGTTTTACATAACAGTTATTTAACTAAGTAAATGTTGGTGAGAGTGTTCCATAAAAAAAATTAAATCTAATCTCATTAAACATTATCACAAAAAGGCGTTTCCTGATACAAATTTGCCGAATATAAATTATTACAAATTCATCTAACATCTACTAACATTATACTGTACATGATTGAGTCATTAAATTTTCAAACGATATAAAAAAAGTCGTTATTAAGCCAGTAGCGTACCAAAGAACTTATGAAGATGTGGAAAAGGGTAAAAATAAAAGAAAAAAACTTTTTTAATCGGATTCATAAGATTTCAAATTGTCATTATTATTGCAATGCCAATATTTTTCATCATGGATCCTCTAAAAAGACAAATAAATAATAATAAATGCTTCTTTTACTTATTAAATATATATTTTATTGAATTATAAATGACACGTCATATTATTGTTATATTTTAGTATTTATAATATTTATGATGGGGCGGTTCCCATGGTGCAGTGCGTAAGGTGCTGGCCTTCCATCCGGGAGCTCTGGGTTCGATCCTGGTGAGGTCACACTATATTTATGTAATTTTCTCTAAGTCTGGGTGTTTGTGATTATTCAAAAATTACTAACAACCAC
The DNA here is from genome assembly GCF_057557595.1 of Rhyacophila brunnea. Taxonomy (NCBI): domain Eukaryota; kingdom Metazoa; phylum Arthropoda; class Insecta; order Trichoptera; family Rhyacophilidae; genus Rhyacophila; species Rhyacophila brunnea. The sequence continues at coordinate 57,649,236 of NW_028232965.1, read as the reverse complement.
CTTGTATGACAAAGCAAGGACATGATTATTAATAATTTTATATTTATGATGGCATATTACTATAATGTTCTTACTCTTAACAATCGGTAGAGTAGTACCTATTATAATTTAAAATAAACATACATAATTTGAAAATACCTCAGATATATAATATATACCCATTAGAAAAAAAATGTTTAAGAAAAATTCGGTACCCGACGGGAGTTGAACTTCTAACCACTGGATTCGCACAATTGTGCTTTAACAATTAAGCTACGGGCATTCAACTTAATTACGACGAAATTGACTAGCAGTTTTACATGAAATTGCGTTAATTTTGGCTATAGATTTTTGTGTTTCAAATTAAGGTATCAGGCAATGAAGTCAACTAAAGTGATCATTTTTGCGTGAAATGCAAGTGCACGCATGATTTTAACGAATCCGTGACCCATGCATACGCAACCACCGAAAAAATCTTCTATCGCCACAAAGTACTTTATTACTTTGCAATCAGTATTTTACTCTCCTGGTCAATTCCAAAGGCGTGGCACTGTATTAAAGATATAATAACGAAACAGTTTCCATTGAGTGTACCAGGCCAAGATTAATAATTGGCAGTGAAACAAACGGAATTAATTGTAATATTTAACAACTAAAGTAAAAGTGAATCGTATGAGGTATGTCTTCCCTGCCTCATTATCAAATATGATTAGGCATTTTGTAAAAGAAAACATAATCATACACTTATTAAAATTGTAATCTAGTCTATATGTATGCGAGTAATTTCTCATTAGCGCGATTTTATTCATTGTTTTACAACTTTTTTATTGTTAATATAGAATATTACTTAAAAATTATTCAAATAAATGATGAAAATTTTATTTATTAACAAAATGGGTAAAATAAATGTTGATATTATTCATAACTTTCGTAATTTTTATATAAAAATACGTTTTTAAAGATTATTTACATAATGAAATTTGTTGTTCAAACTTAAACTGTTCCAAAAGTGGCATAACCAATATTATTGTATGAAACCAATGGATTTTACGAATGATTTGAAATTTATCAATGTAAAATAAAGCCTGTTGATACAATCTCTACTCTGTGTAATAATATAATAATATGATTTGTCGATTTTTTTTCTAATATGGTTTGCATCTTCCTGCAGAACAGTATTATTAAATTTAAACTTAACTATCTAACTTACAAGTCACATAGCACTTGTGACACAAAAGCTCGGCGAATGGCGACCTGGCGTCCTATTGTGCTCGTCGCCATTTCTGTCCATCCTCTACAATCCTTTTACTCTTCCAATCCTGAATTCCGGTTGTTAGCGCATCCTTAACTACGCCATCTCACCACCGCAATATGGTCCTGTCAACACTCCTGCATTCGCATGAAGTCCATTTTTTGAATATGACTAGCGCATTTTAGTCAGCGATTTTTTTTTGTTTGGATTATATTTGTCTCCATAAAATCAACGTACACTTCGTGGTTGTGACGTGGGTATGTATGTACGAGTATGAACTACACTTAATCTTCTTTCTTGGCTCGAAACAATCTAACTCGAGTTGTTTAACTTGACAATTAATTAAACATAATTAAATGTCTTTTATATTCGTCAAGTCTTAATGAGGTCATCTATTAGTGTACTTAATCATCCCTTCAGGGTACACTAAAAGTTTATTGGAATTGAGATACATCATGTCAAATTTAAGTGCCGCTGTATATTTTTTATCGAAAATATTAATTAGTTTTCAATTACAAAAATCGCTATCGGCATTTAATTGTAATATGCAAATGACGGCTGTCGTTTTCTAATTGAATTCATTCCGTGTACTTTATTTTGAGATGGTATCTAGTTGCCTGGAGCCCGTTTTTATGGTGAAAAAATACTGGCGGTCAATACGTACTAAATTGACCAAATACTTGTTTTGGCAACAGATTATATAGGTATTTTTATCATCAGCGTTACTGGAAAACTTTCCGTTTATAAGTAACTCATGTTAATAATATTGCTTTTAATAAAAATAAAATAATTCCTTAATTTTATTATCCAACAGTATAATTTAATAATAAACATACGGATTTTTATATTTTCATGAAAATGTAATGGGCACTTTTGCATCAATAACTTGAATGTAATATAATATGCAAATATTCTAATTATAATTTCCAAACAGGCTCCTCTTCTTATGTATGAAAAATTATGATTATGAATTCAATAATCAAAATCTAAGTATGTAAGTAAGTAATCTAAGTAAATCTAATATGGTTTTCCATATATTTTTTAAGAGAAAAATTAGTGATAAAATTAGATAATGTTGCTAATACCTACGATCGACTATCTGTTAAATATTATATATTATAAAGTTGTACCATTCCATATAAATATATTATAACTATACGACATCCAGGTGTTGCGTCTTAACATCTTCAGGCGTTTGTCAGTTTTATAAAGGGCATCGTTACATGCACATGTACGCTGGAAAATCTAGAAAGTGTATACCTACCTGAATTGAAGATGGTGATATATATTAACAAGTATGTATAATATATATTTAAATAATTAATAAAGATTATTCGTCTAAAAATATTAATGAAATTGTAATTAGGATGGATTAATGAAAGTGCTATGTAATTTTCCATAATCACACTGAATATTTAACATTTTTTTTTTAGTTTTTATGAGAAAGTTGACTAAATTAATATAATTTATATGGGTTTTTTGTTTGTTATTTATAGTTTTAAATGAAAAAAACTAGGTATTTGCGATAAGTATGTTATAAATCCAAATGCCTTTTTTTATGGATTCACTACCATCATCATTATCGGTCACCTACAAACTTTTCAAGTTTCCTCGTATAAGTTCATGGGACCTTCACTAAGCGTGATTTAAATTTTTGTTAGGTATTCATAATAAAATACAATATAGAACGGCTTAACACAAGACAATCTGTTATATTCAGCGATATAGTCCTACACCAATTATTGTTTTAACAAATATTCAATACACACGCTTTAAGAATGACCATAAAATGCATTAATTCCAGTGGCTATTTATTGGCTTTTGTTTGAATATGCTCTAGTATAGCTACACTATGATTAATATTATTTATAGCGTTAAGAAACAGTGAAAGAAAATAGTTCGCAATTGAGAATGTGTCGTTTACCATAATGTTATCTTACAACATAAATATTCATTGCCCGGAAATCAATTATTATTCAAAAACTTACGTGAGTGTCTTGAAAGTAAGCATTTTGTAATTTTCATTGTACTAATGACACTATCGCATAACAAATACAAATAAAAACTGTGTTGATCCAAGTAAACTTATGATAAATACGGAAACCATCTTTCAAAGTCGTACATCAAAATCAGAGATTGACAACCACATACATGAGGCCTTGATCGTATTTTGTTATTAATTACATTAAAATCACGTAATATTAAATATGTAGTTTATTACTTATATAAAATACTTTTTAATAGCTAGGTACGAGAATTGTTTGAAATAATATCAAAAAAAAATCTGTAAAATATTGTTGGTCAGTATTACAATATCCATTGATTAATTTTAAACCAGGATTAACAATTGTATTATTTCGGTACTAATATAAATTATTCTTTCAAGACATATATTTTCTACATTAAATATCAATAATAGTTATTACAGTGGATATTATAAAACTGTATGGCTAGCAACATAAAGCACTAGAAGGTTTATTTCAACAACAACAAATACAACAACAATTAATAACGGTACTACTACTACTTCGCCATGTTCGATCGTGGAGGTTGTATTAGGAGATGTTTTTCCGAGAAATGGATGTTAGCCATTTGCTCAACCTATTAGATCCATACTCTAACTTCGAACACAAATTGAAAAACAATATATGTAATTGCCCGACCCTGGATTCGAATCTGACATCCACGACATTATAAGCCGACGCTTAAGCCACAATACAATTAATTTATATATCATAAATGGAACTCTAGATAACATAATTATTATAGCATTTGATGTGTACTCTACAATGAAAGTTTTTAATAAATATAAGTACCTATAATAATATTGTTTAAGAAAATATATTATTTGGATAGTCGTGTGCTTTACTGGTTTTCGATCACTGATTCACATATTTTCGGAAGCATCCAATTACTGCAGCTGTATAAACGACATCGTATCCGCTTATATAGTAATTTAGTTCGTTTTAATAGTATTCTCAATTAAATTAAGTCACCACCAAGGCATACAATTAAAAATATTTTTGAAAACATATTATATAAATTATATCATGCTTGTTTTTCTTTTAAAAAATAGCCTATACTCATTAAAAATATCATCAAATTTGTCTTTAATAATATCTTGAATAATTGGATTGCGTTGCGAATCAAATATATTTGTATTATTGAATATCTTGATTTTTTTACTATTGTGAATTACTTATCTTACGTTTTATTTAATATGTTTATAAAACGCGTATTATGTAAATACGTATTGGAAGACTATCATTTACAATATTTTATTTAAACAGTACTTTAAAGCATTTTAAAAATGTTATTTTTTTGTTATGGAATGTTTAATATGCGTCAATGTGTATCTTATTAAAGTAATACTTGATGGAATTTGAATTTAAATTCTAATAACTTTTAAAGACTGATATCATAGATATAATATCTCATTAGTTAACACCATTTATTTCCAATACGTTACCATTTTTCCAAGAATGTACGACTTTACACCTCTTGAGTGTAGTATTTTTATTGTTTATAAGTACTAATGATCTATTGTTAGGTTTAGACGATTTTTATAATATGCTTATCGAATATATTATTATTAATAAGATAGGGGATTTTTTTACTAACACTTGCAACTATTCATAATTTGTTTGTTATATTTGTTATTGTGATCATTGACTTGATAGGTGGGTAATTGAGTTTTTACCTACTTTATTGTATTGATTTATAAGTTTAAAGTGTTCATTGTCATTGCGTGTTTGCCTTTGGTTAGTATACACAGAGCTTGAAGATACCGAAAGGCGAAACTCGGGTCGCAAATAACGACTCAAATGGAATAGTACAAAACTTAAATCCATTGGAATTTAATAGAGCTAAGTTAAAAAAATAACACATAAATCTTCTTAATATTTCATTTTCAGTAAAATGAATACTAAAAATTATTTATTTTATTTATAGACATCTAGATGTATTTATATACCTACCAATATTATTATACTCTCATGCAGTTAGTATGTCATTAATAGATTTTATTATATTCCAGATTTTTTTCTGAAGAGGAAGAAAACACTCACCTGCAATAAGGAAACACCAAACAACCATATATCGGGCGGCATAACAACTATATAGAAGGTAAGATTTTAAAATTAAATCTTTCACAACAACACATAAATTTTTAGGTATGTAACTACACAATCACTCAATCGCCATTTTAATATAATATAATGTAGTTAAGCTTAATATAGGTAATAATGTAAACACAGAGTGTTCCGCTAATTTTAACATACAAACATGTATACATGTCTTCAAAGTAACAGCTAAGTAAACAATTATTATCAGGCGCGCACACAGAAAACTAGTTCGGAGGTCCATTTTTTTTTTAATTATATTTATTTCACTGATTTTCAAGGCGGCGGGAGGGGGGCTGGTTAATAAAATCTATTACATAAGTGCCACTAACTTCTAAATTTACTCCACCTACTACTAAGAGCTTTAAGTCGCTTTAATCGCAGAATACCACACTTTTCCATATACATTCCCCAAACCCGGACTCTACGCACTTTGAGTCAAGCTATAAACATTTGACCTGTAGAATAACTAAGAGTGTTCACATAATATAAGCCATTGCTAACTGTGGCATCCACAAGTAGTAATCATTGAATGCGTCATAATTATTAGGATTGTTAGTGTCTGTTTTTGTCGTCCACATTGTCTTGTCTTTTAGACATGCGACGTCAGAATATTAAAGCAAACATCGGATACCAATTTATGAGTGTGACGGATATTCCATAAACACAGGCCTCGCGTGTTGTAGAGTACCGAAAGGAGTTGGGTAAACCCGTTCATAGGCTGGTTGACAGAAAATGATCTCGGTCATAATCCTCAATCATGAGGTCCTAACGAAAAATAAGAAGTAATAATCCATTCAGCAAAATAATTTGTATTTTTCGGACCGGACCTGATATTTTTCCAATAAAAACCTTATAAAGTAATAAATTCAATTATTTTATTTTATTAAATTGGGTGGCGATTTGCATGGACCCACTTTGTGCATACATATTTAACATTATTTTTTTATAACAAACAAAATCGATCCTTATTGATCATAATTGAATAATTTTGTTAGAATGGTGTTATAATTATAATAATCATATTACGTACTATCATCAAACAATGATTTTTCGCCAATAGTAAAATTAACGGTTAACCAAATTAAATGCTTCAATGGGATCAAAGAAATCATTGAAAATAAGCCATGGTTAAGTTATAGGCATTTACAATGTTGTTTTTTCTTATCAGACGTATTTAATAATAAGATATTGTTAATTGGTAAAATGGGTATCACTTGGTATTCACTACGAATTTATATTATTGTTTTTCTACGACACGTGCTTTGTTCACTTGGTAAGTTATTTCAAGTGTGGCCGTCGTTGTTTTGTTATAATATTCATTTTTGTTCTATTTTAATATTGTGTATTGGGTAAAGGAAGGTAATGTTTTATAGAAAGAAATAGATGGTATAATACCAAGTCATTGATCAAAGGGGTGGATTCTTAAATGAAAAATTTGTACGCAGTTGGGAGTAATTACTGTTAAAATATTATAAATCTGTGTTATTGCTATTAATATTTTTATTTATGAAAATGAATTTTTATACTATCGGTTTTTAATCATATTTTATTTATACGTAAGTAGAAGTAGTAGAAATTATTACTTTGATAATAAATTCAAATTAGTTCACCGCATAAATAAAGCAGGTTTGTAATGTGAAATGTCATAAAATGAAATAAAATAAATCATATTATTGCCAAATATTGAGCGGATCAAAGGGTAATAAAATGTACCTAATAAAAACAACATAAACTATTAAGCATACCTACAACGGTTTTAAATTTGTATTTTATCATAATATATTAATCGTCAGCTTACCGGGATTTATCTCTGAGCATTCATTAACAATATATTATATTTTTTTATGTTATCATAATAATACTTATTTATATTATGCCACTTTTTTATCAACTTGTATCTGGTGCATACTAGTATTTAAAATCTTTGTGGGGCGCCAGTATTATTCATTCATAGTTATTACTATAATAAGCAGTTTCATTTGTAATAAACGTCTTATTATTGGTTGTAGAATGGCATCTCAACATCCAATCGCCATGCAATTATCGATATTCAATTGATATACATATGTAGTGTACCTAGTTGTGTTTTAATTTTTTTTCGCAGATCGAATGTGAGAAAATATTATAGAGGTCAAGGTTTTGATGGCGAAAATAAAAAATATAATATTATGTTAACCGCTAAACTTTCCCTGGATCGATTCACACGCTTAGAACTAGTGAGGTGCAGTCATTGCTAAGTAATGGCAGTCACATAGGCGCACAAAAAACCATGTCAGTTAGTTGTACAAAGCAACATTTGCCAATTGTTTAGTTTAGGTGTGCCATATTTTATAATGTGAGTATCTATAATTATTTATTTCACAAACTCTTTTGATAGACTAAAACTGTATTCTCTCGATATGCGTTTACATGTGTACTTAAGTGTTGTTTGAAAAAAAAATACAATCCAATATAAAAATATATTTATTTTTTTAAACTTTATAAGTTAATTTAAAAAAATGTTCATAAGTAATTAATACTGTCGACTGTGTATACTTAAAGGTAAATTATTTATTAATTGAATTAGCATTTACGAGGTAGAACTTCATTATAATGGTTTTAAAATAATGTTATTTTTTTAAACTCTCATTTATTTGAGTTATAGTCGACCGTTCCGAAGATGGTTTTATAGCGCGAAACAGCTGTCAACGTAAACGACTCAATTAAAGTATGTAGGATTAATAAAAACAATTTTCTTCTAAAAAATCATCGTAAATTCTTTACTTGGGAATATTATAATTTTTACAATCTTTTCATGTGTTGATTTAGTATATAAATTGTAGTTGCTTTTCAGTATATATAGTGCCAAAAGATGCCGAAAGGAAAATCCCTTTTCGCGAAAAAGGGTTCATAGTCAAAAGTACAAATGCTAAGTCAATTTAAAATGGAATATTAGTTTCTTACGTGAATATTGATTTCGTAAACCTGTTAAATCACAGCAATAAGAGATTTACTTACAACCGACATAATATGTACTAATATTGAATTTCGGACTAGTAATTTTTGATTGAACAATAAAATGGGCTATTTGATGATTTATTTTTGGCGTTATTCTTATCATACAGGCTGATGATTCTCTTATGCCAAGTCTTTGAAAACTCTCTTACAACAATAGTGAGTTGAATTGAGTGTGAGCTTCCATCCATTTAGCAAAAGCCTAATTTCTATTGTATATTGCTCATCTTCTTTTTTGATAGACACACATCGTAATGAGAATAAGTGACATGGGCGGAACATGTTCCGCCCACTTCAGACGTGTTAATTTGATCGATTTTTTTGTTAACAACAACATACCATTTGGACCAGTTGGAGTATGTAGTGAAACATAACGTAGTAACACATTGAGAAAATCGTATAGATGTATTGTGATCTCGTCGAGAATCGAACCAGGAACCCCTGATATTAGCAGAAATTACCCAATTTACATATTAAATTACAAGTACAAATTTATTTTATGAAAAAAAATTGATTACTATTCAATGACATAAAAAATTATTAATTTGTGTAAAGCACAATATAAGCAAAAATATGTACAATTAAAACTTATAAAATTAAACTAGTGTACAATTTTCCCCTTTCTCGAAAATTTTCTTAATAAATTTAAGAGTTTATTGAACTATTAATATTATATACTATTTTAATATTTGTTATTTTATTAATAGGTATTCAGTTTTAATTACTCTCCTCTATATAGACTATATAAGCACAATGCAGTTCTTTCATAAATTCTTGTCTCCAAACAATTTGAATCGCCTCTTCTAAGGTTATGCGAGTATCTCGTAGTTCTGGTAAATAAAACTACCATGAAAGTAGTAGGAAATTAATAAATAAAATGTTTAAATGTTACTTATTTAACATTATAATATTATCTGTTACAATTTAAGCAACAATTGAGAACTGTGACAGCGCCTGAATTGTTTGTTTAGATGAAATAAAATGAGATGTGAGTGCTGTCGATTTTGTTCGACTACTTGCGCCCGCAAAACCGAAATTGGATCACTTTCTCACTTACAACATTACAACTTTACTAACTTATTGCTCCAAGAAGATGAATGCATCATTTTGGCATTTGTAATTTATTACTGGCTTAATCAAGTTTTGCTACCTAAAGCTATTTACTCTATTTTTATCGGACATGAATTTTATTTATGCCATTTATGATCAGTTTTTATCAGCTATTATTAGACTATAATATATTCTTTTACATTTTATGACTCCTGTTCTCCTTTTTGACGGCATGATTTATTTGCAAATTTCACGATGTTATCAGTCAAGCTAATAGCGTTGATCCCCTCTTTTCCCCTCAAATGTTGTTTGTGGTTGATTAGTCGCAATATTCTCCTCTGTAATGGTGTAAATTGTAAATAATTCTTTGTGGAAAGACAATTGCAGTTAAAATAAAATAAAATCAGTATCCATATAATTTATAGATGATTAAGTTAAGAGTTTCTCCGTCCATCTAAATTCTACAGTAATCATGGATCTTGCATTGTATTCGTATTCAAGGATGGTTTTCTACACCTCTACAGTTTACATAAATATACAAAAACACTTGTTATATGTAAATATATAAATACAACCCACAACAAGTTTTTAGTATTTAATGTCACAGTCGGCAAAAGAAAATTAAAATTTTACTTATCACTGGTATAGAGAAATATTGCTAATTTATATAAAACACTTTTCTACGTCTATTAATATGTTCAAAAAAAGCTAACAAGCTCGCTTAAGAATTATTGGAAGATAAATAAACTATTTTTATGACACAAATATTAAGTATTTGGACGTTTATTTGCTATCGAGTTAGTAGGTATGCTCGTAGTAGATTTTTGGGTTTCCAACATGTGTCCTTCTTCCTTCTTCCTCGACGTTTCGGGCTCGTTGCAGAGGCCATTATCAAGAGATGATAATATGTCATATGTATGATAATAGCATCTGCAACGAGCCCGAAACTTCGAGGAAAGAAGGAAGAAGGACACACGGTGGAAACCCAAAAATCTACTACGATAAAAAAAACAACCGTGAAAACCATTATAGTAGGTATGCTCTTCGTTTTAAATGCATATTATTTCATTTATGTTGCATACCTTTACCTTTTTTGTTAAAGGAGGTATGTTTTTTTATACAGAGTTAAAAAAAATCTCAGTCACTTTCATATTCTCCATTGATCTAATTAGGACAAAATGCCTACTACTAGTTCATCTTAACACTCATGATGATATATGAGTCAGCGGAAACAATGTTAATTATTTAAAGACACCATTAATTTTTTATACCCGTACCGAACGTGAATAATTAGCGATCGCAGATTTGAAAGGTACAATATGCGAGCGTTAATTATTATTATTTTACAATGTATTTTTTACCTGTCTTCTCACGACTCGACTCCGCAGGAAACTATATTGGAAACTGAAACTTTTAAAAAAAAGTGTTCCAATTTCCTATAAAGCACACCATTTTAATACGATCGTCTGACAATTATGAACAACTCACTCTCTTTTTATAGTTAATATCCGGTTACAGTATGAATTTAATTAGCAAATCGATATTCACTGTTGAGAAGAACACATCAAATTAACCAGTTTTTTTTCTCATCACATCTTGTGATCGTTTTTATCCGTCTCCAATTATCGATTATGTGAAATGATCGACTCGATCAATTGACATACGATTAATTCGCACATTGGCTTCCGAACAGTGATATGTCAATTTGTGATTGTTTACATGTAGTTCTTTAGGGGTAATTTCTCTCTCAGTTTATTAATTACTATGATTGACTGAATGACCTACTTTAACCAGTTTTGGCAAGGTATAAATTATAGATCATTGATAAGCATGGTACTTATTCACCCTCTTAAATGTATAATACAATAATGGTTGCAAATTATTTGCATGTCATGGACCGGGTTTCTTAATTTCTTTTGGGCGTAGTCAATTATTTCAAATTGGAAGCAAATTAACACTTTCATCGTTTGATAAATAATTAATTCGTCTTCAATGGAGTCAATTGGTACCTAATCATTTGATCACTTTTACTGATATCGATCCAGGCTTTGGCACTGCAGTCAAATACAATCAAAATACAACATAATAATAATATTATGTATAATATATTATTTTTAATAGCGTTTTCTAAACTAAGAACATATTAACCATGTAGATGATTTATTAGAATAACGTCTACCTACCTATTAATATTTTTTAGAAACTTTTGCATGAAAGTAATTAATGTAAATGATCAATACATGCATGTAATATAAATAAATTCGAATCTATTCAAGTTTTACCCGGGTTTCGGCTTTCGGCATATTGGGGCACTGTGCACAATAACAACAAATGACAATTAATGTTTAATTGACACAGAATATAGTTAATTACCATTTATCTACCAAATTAGTACATTCTAGAAATGTACATAATTTAATCAATTATAATTTAAATTAAAACATAACTTCGATTAAGTACCCTCAATCGGCAGTATTATTTTTCTAATTTCTTCCAAATAAAAGATAATAATATATTCTCATTTCTTTACAAATCTTTTTTTTTCTTCCAATCCTAAGTAGATCAGTTGAGCTTCCATATAGGGTTTTACGAGAAATAGATGTTAGCCACTTGCGAAATATATTAGGTCAATACTCTGGTCCAAACCAAACACACGTTGAAAAAAAGCATGTGAATTTTGCCAGACCCGGTATTCGAACCCGCGACCCACGACATTATAAGCTGATGCAATAACCGCTTGGCCATCGTGGGGCCATGGATCTCTTTTTGGCACAATCAAATAGAAGTAAATTAAATTATTAACTTTAATCATGTTTCAAAATACTAAAACGTCAAACTAACGATTTGTATTTAAAGACCCTGAAGATGTCAAAGGCCAAAACCTGGATCGCTAAAACCAATTCATAATAATTATGGAATCGAGCAAGAATAATGATACGGATTTTTCGCAACGACAATAATATTATTGGCAATTGAATCGGTAGGCACAATAATGATCAAATACTAAATTAAATAAGGATGTAGGTAGTTACATACTCATAGTAAAAACCAATAATTCGTGTATATACACCCTATATTCATATTCATAGATATGGGGCTATTTTTTTAGCCTTTGTATCAGTTATCTATATTCAAACGAATTTCATATATTTAATGTTATTTCTATTACATAATAGATAATATTCAGATATCATAAATTACAGTAAAAAGAAATATTGGCCAACCGTCAAACATATTCATTTAAAATAAAAATATTTGACATATTTATTAATTACCGTGTGGATTCAATTAAAGATTAAAAAATATGGTTATCTATCATTCAAAATTTACTTTTATTATTTATTTATCTTATAGTTAATCTAGCTATAGAGATCAGCGATTAAAATCAAATAATATATCACGATCGTTATCAGTGTTATCACTGTATGTACAGATTTATTTTTATTGAACGTATTCAAGCATTCGTTCGTTTAAAACGTTTATATTATTCGAATAAAACACATATCGTTCGAATAACACACATATTGTTCGAACAAGACCTTAATCAATCATGTATCTTGTTAACAGGCCAACAAAGCCTCACAATCCGTTGAAGACCCAATTAATTTACCTCGCCAACCTGCCAATGAATGGGAATGATTAATGTTTTAACAGATTTTCATTTGACCGTTAAAATATGTTAACATTTCCTCTTCTAAAAAAACAGCGTACTTCCGATTCACCTTTTTACTTGTTGGGCGGTATAGGCGCAAAGAAAAGTGAATCGCATTAATTTTATGAATGACTACCTAACGAGTCCAAAGTATTTTCCTAATATGCCATGAGCGGTTCAAATAAAACGTTTTACAAGACATGCTTGAAAGTAAAGGTGTTAAATTACTTTATTAGCATAACATTATTTATTTATCTATCTGTCATAATTAAATTTAAATTTTCTTTAATTCAATAAATATTTATGAATAATCCGCACCAGACGTACTATTTTATAATAATTGTTTACATTGGCTCGGTGATCTGAAGGGATCTTAGTAGCCTCCCGAAATATTTTGTAATGAAAGACGTTGAAAAATAATATGTGAATTTTGAACACGGTATTCAAACCTTCGACCAACGGCACCCTACTAGATGTCCATCATAGTTATATACTTTATGTGAAAACATTCAAAGAGGTACGTGGATGGGTGTTTGTTTAGTTATTTTTGAATTGTTAAAAACCGAGACATAAAATGTAATTATCGATAGACACATAGGGTGATGTCAGAAAATCTGTATACCTACTTCGTCTATATTTTCCATAATGAGAAATATAAGTAATTCTAAATCATACTGTAGAAATAGGCAGAGGATAGTAGAGTCGTGGTTTGAAATAGATTGTCTTAGATACGCATTTTCAGTGAGTGACTCAAATCGTTGGAGATCTCTGCAATCTGACCGCAAATTTTCGATAAAATACCAAGAAACGTTATAAAATTAATTATTTCATATAAAGCTGTTATACGAAATCATTTACAAAAGGGCATACGATTTTAGAATCAGCGTCATACTATGGCATAACTTAAGGCTGTGGGTATTTTAGCCTATCGTTTTTACCATACATATTGAACATTTTATGTAAAAAGAAAAATATATGAAATCATATGTCAATTAATATCAATCATGTGAGACGGTTTTTAATTTGTTTTTTTTAAAGCGATATAATAATTTTTGTATAATACGTTCGCGAATGGGTTGCAGTTTTTTAATATAATATCTATTACAGTGTATATATTATGTATAATAGAATATCTATGCATGTTGTCTTTTTAGGTGAAATATCTATTATAAAATAGTTTATTAAGTTATTGCATCAATAAAATACTGAAGTTCACTAAAAATTCAAATTGAAGCCTCGTAAATATGGATGTGATAAAACTTTTTTAATTTACTACCATAACCTAAATCCTTCAACAAGCACCTTTCCTTACTTTAGTAGGTATGTTATATTTTATTTTCAAGTCAATCTGATTACGGAATCTTAGAAGGGTGGTAAATAAATTTCTGTCATATTTTACACTGTGTTGTATAAAATAATAAAAGAGAAAAGTTTTTGAATGGATTACCGAAAAGAAAATACAGATATCCGATTCGTAATGGGAAATAATATGATAGTATATCTACGTTATAATCTCTCTCGTAAAACAAAAGTTTTCCTTCATTTATAATCTTTTGTGCATATAATGAGCATACAATTCGCTTAACCCCAGCACCCTGCACTCAAATAAAACAAAATCTATATTACTCTGCGGTCACGGCGCATCATCAAATCCCACGGCTATTCGTCAAAGAAAAATCACCTCTGCAGCATCCACGAATTCCAAGAAATTCATACGTTTCCGTCATATGTAGAAGGTTTATTTTCTCGTGAAGTTTTTGAGGCATCTCGGTCAAGCTTAATGGGATTGCCGCCGGGGAAACTGAATTATCATACCTCGGTGGTATTATTATAGTGGTCCAAGATGCGGTTTCGTTTTTTTATCTTCTTCGTTTCACAAATTTCGTTTTCTTTTGTTCACTTCATATTGTGGGACCATCTTCTCTATACAGCACGTGTCGCAATCACAACATATTATATTCTTATCAATATATATTAAAATAAAATACACACCCTTTTGAAGTTATACTTCTTTTGGCGCGTTTGGGAAAACAGATCAGAGTGTATTTTTGGCGTGTGACGCCTGTGAAGTTGCGCTCGCCGATGCAACACAATATATTATTATGATTATATTCATTTCGGTCTCGAGGGTACATGCGCATGCGCATAGTGTCATTTAATTAGTCGTTCAATACAACCAAGTAAACAGCACCTGTTGTAAACATAACCAATATTTCTACACTGTTAATTTATATTCATAAAACTTTATTTATATTGGAGTGTATATTTATTTTTCATTATAAAGATTGTTTATCAAGGTTTGAGGCTATATTTATGTAAGTATTATTTATGAGTAAAAATATATCAATAAATAATAGATAAATTTTGTGAATGTTGAGTTGGTAAATAATTCAAAAAATATATTAAAATTTATTTTTGTATTAATTCATCATGTGCACTTCTGACTCGATTATAACCGCTGTATGGCAAAGATGAGTTTTGGTCCAATAAAATAATTAAATTACAATTATCATGTGCTTATATTATGAGACACAAATGAACCGCGTACGTTTTAATCAACCTTATCCACTGTAATATTAATAGACGTAGGTAATGGCTTATTTTGTTTTGTTACGCCAAAGAAGTATAACTTCTAACGCGCGTATATAAGTAAACACACACACCGATTTTTTATTCAATACTGAATACACATGAGGTTTAAGAATGTTACATTTCTTATTATAGAACCTCAAGTTGAACGTAAATATAAGAAATAATTTGCACGAATAATACACTGATCGAAAGTTTTGAGGCGAGAGCACTCACCCGGAGAATGAAAGACGTGAGTTCGATTCCCACTCAGTTCAACTTTTTTTTACTGTGTGTTTTTGAGGTTTTGAAAAATTGTGCTTTTACCTTAATATATTATAATATTATCAAATACATTAACAATATCAATAAACAATCTCATCTCGTATATATTATTGAACCAAATTTTTTTATGGATTTTAAGGCGTATTTAATAACGTTGACTATGAATAAATATTATATGTTTTCGTATAAGGCGTAATATTTTGTATAATTACATAATACTCTACTATCACGCAAAGTATTAATTTGGTAGTAAATACACAAATACTAACATACTTTATTTAATACAATACACGTAATGTACAATATGTTGGTTGTAATTGTAATTTTTACATATACGAACCTACCCTAAGTTTGATAATATTTATCACTTTATCACTTTACCGGTCGATAAGTATAGAATTGACCCACTGGTTTCCATATACATATATAAATCAGGGAACTCAGAAAAAATGGGAACTGGAATACCTAACGGGCAATGAGTAGCAGCTAACCGATCTCGAGTGAGGAAGAATCCGGGATAAACTTAAACACGTATCAAGAATACGTCATACGTCGAATACTGACAACTACTATCGGTTTATGCATTGACGCTCATTTAATATCCGTGTATTATACACACTATTGTACGTGCATAATGCATGTTTCATTTTCGCAGGACACTCACACATTCAAAACCCTGCATCAAAACGTAGCGTATTGAATATAGCCTATCGGAATTCTATTTATTATCTGTTCTGTGATATAAATACATTTTTGTATTCTAGATTTACACAACTGTATTATAACAATATCACGTAGGTACATGCGAGAATTAGAAAGATAAAAAATGGTTAGTATTGGTACTTAATAGTAATTGCCATATACACGTCAATGTTACTTGTATTAGCTTTTCGCGCTCATTTTATAGTTTTATAGGCGTCACTGTCATAAAACAATATATCCGGCATTAGTTGTAGACACAATTTGCAAGATCTTATAGTGTTATATTTCCTTTTCGTTAGCTGTTTTTTTAATGTCGCATTAACACCTGAGAATCGATCGGCAGGTATTTAACGCAATCATTGCTTACCGCCAACAATAATTAACAATGTTTTTATTTTTATTAGGTGTTTTAAATAAATTACACTTAATTATATCAATCGTGGGAGGCGTATCCGAGGAAGTTTGCGAATTTGCACCCCATTTATTTATTAAAACACTTCCGACGTTTTGCGTTTTAAATTACACACCATCGTGATGTCGTTCAGCTCTACTCAAACTTTCTAAGAATAAAACGTTGTGTTGTTTTATTACGTGTTCTACAGTACAAACTTAATAAGGTATTGTTGTCAGTTAGTATCTCGTATTTATTTACCAATAAAAATCAAATACTCAACATTTCAAAGTATTTTTCAAAATTTTTATTTCTTACGCCAGTCCTTTCCAACTGATAATGCATTTATGTATTTTTGTTTTATTCCATTTACAAAAGATTTATGACTATAAAATACATTTTATTCATAGTGGGTAGATACATAATATTAAGCATACTATTCTTTACATTAGGTATCTTGTTTTCCTCAATTGTTCTTGCAAGGGGTGGATTTAACCTTTCAGTAGGCCTCCAAGCAGCACCGCCTCCTCCCTCCCTCCGTAGATAAATACATATTTATATGTTTTTTTTAATTAACCACTTAAAAATAAAAGTTTCAGTGTTAGTGTATTACATTTATTCAATCGATGCACTCAATATCATCGAAGTATGTACCGACTCATTTAATTTTAATTAATCATTACTATTACATATTGTATAGTACTGTATTGAAATATTTCTAATATAGCAAATGTAATTGGTTAATTACTATTCAATTCCATAACTAATGCACCCATATCACAGATGGAGTAAATCGTTGCTGTAGAGCAGTAGTTGGCAACCTATTCCACGCGTGCCACTAGGTGGCACGCCTCGAAAATGACGATTTAATAAATAAAAAATGTACTTTAAAAACTTAACAGTAACATTATGTGATAATACACTGGTCGTCATTTCACGAACCGATGATTTTATAAACCCATATCGAAATCGTGTTTAACTGAAGACAATTTGGAAATGTGCATAAAATTAAAAACTTCAAACAATGAACCAAATATTGAGATGTCAGCTTCCAGAATTGAACGTCAAGAGAGTCACTAATATTTAAACATTGTAATTTGTATAATGTTTTTATGTAGCGTGTATTATTATAGTCAAATAAAGTTGTCTTACAATAGATAGATAAGTTTATTTCAGTGGCACGCTGAGTGTTCAGTACTTTGAATTACATGTTTTGTAATTGAATTACATGTTGCCGACCGCTGCTATATAGGATCTTGTTATAAGGGAGATAAAAGGGTGTTTAATACCGTCTCTGTTCTGGCAGAACACACTAACTGGAGAATACTAGTTTTGAGTAATTTGACTTTGAAGTTGTTAAAATGTTTGAAATAATGGTCTATCATGTGAGTTTATTAAGTAATCGTAAAAATGATGACTTTAAAGTAAAGACTGTTTATTTATTAAGAAGGTTTCCAGACGGTAAAGTTTGAAATAAGGAACATTTTGGTACTAACTCAATATGTATTTTTTTCGAATTAGTGTCTTCTGCCAGAACAGTGACGATACATCAATATCATCTAACATCTTTTATATTTTGTTGCAAGTTTTTTTTTAATAATACTCGAGATTATAATATATATTCCGCTATTTTTAAGGGCCCTACTTTTGCGTGTAAATCCTCCCTTGTTCTTGCTCACATATATAATTTATTATTTATGTAAAATATCTCAGTTTTATAATAATAAATCAATACAGAAGAATAAACTAAATTCTTTAAAACAATAAGTAAAGGGGGTGGTTTAATTATTATTCGAGTATATTCTCAACCTTGGGTTCGGTGGCGATGATAATAATAATATGGTTACATACGTCCAAAGCTGACACCAATTATTATTATATGTCGGAAATAAAAAGAGAGCTATCGATTTCGAGTTTCTCTTTCTTTTGAGATAGACGGCGGGCGTGGTCAGGCCGACCTCTGAAGTTTTCAATCACCTTTGCCGACGCTTTGTTCTCCCCGTGATCCCAATTTTACTGCACTTGATAACAGACAATTGCTTTTCATATGCTTTATGTGTACATGAAGTAGCATAGGTAACTAGAAAGCTTCCTGCTCCTGCGCATACACAATAAAATCTATTACAGACGATACGCTTTTGACAGTAGTTGATATTACACTTTTATTAAAATAATTAAAAGATTAAACATACATAATTTTAAAAACATTTTCGAGAAAATATATTATAACCAATAGAAAAAATCTTTTTGAAAAAAGTAAGACGGGAATCGAACCTGCATCTCTCGGGTATCGCGCCCATGCACATATACCACTGTGCTAAAGGCGTCATACTCAATTACGACAAATTTTAACTAATGGCTTTTATACTCTCTGAAGCGTTTTCCAAATTCATCTACTATTGGCGATCGGCATTTGTTTTTTAAATCAAAGTAAGTATTACTTCAATTACTAACCGACGTCACGACGACTCGTGGTGCAGTGGGTAAGGCGCTGGCCTTCCACCCGAGAGTTCTGGGTTCGATTCCCAGTCATGACAAAAACATTTATGTGTTTTTCTCAAAGCCTGGGTATTTGTGATTGTTCAAAATTACTAAAAACCACCTTGTACGAAAAAGCAAGGACATGGTTATTAATAATTCTAAAAAAAAAAAAAAAACCGACGTCACGGATCACTCCAAGATTTTTTGTTGTAACTTACTTGAACCTGCTAATAATTTTTAATTAACTATTTTTGTTATTCAACGAATTTCCTGAGATATCCGATACCTGAGAGATGCGGGTTCGATCCTGCGGGGTGGGTGTCTTACTTTTTTCAAAAAGATTTTTTCTATTGGTTATAATATATTTTCTCGGAAGTGTTTTCAAAATTATGTATGTTCAATTATTAAAATGTTACATAATGAATAAAAAAATAGTTAATTTAAAAAAAAGATCATTTGTCGTCATTATCATCATCATCAGTCGGGATCGATCCACTGCTGGATGAAGCCCTTCCGTTACTCCCTCCACTCTTCTCGGTCCCTAATTCTTTGCTGCCACGTACATCCACCGAACTATATGACTTCGTCTATCCAGCGAATTTAGGGCATCCCTGTGAACGTTTAGTGCCCCTTAGGTACCACTGTATGACGGCATTTGCCCAGCGGTTATCCACTCGCCGAGCGACCTGTCCAGCCCATTTGTATTGCATCTGCTTAGCGACCTCTATCGATATGTATTACTTACTTATACTACACATTTTAATAATAATCAGAAGTTGTCAATTGATACAAAATTTACATTTATTTTTACCAAAGAATGAATTTTATGTAATTATTGTCAATATCTTCGATAAATGATTTTGTCTTAGTCTTTGTCTGTTAGTATATTTAGCTGTTATATTGTGATTCATCGAGTCGCAAAACCCACTCTGGACATTTTTATCCCCTCCTTTATTGTAAATTTCATGACATTTCGAAAGCGAAGCATGAAGCCAAACAAACTGGTCCTGATTATTAATAAACTAAGTGGAATAAGTATTACATATTGTGTCTAATGAATACAATGTGATTCCACCAAGAATTGATAGTTAACACCATAAAACACAAGAAAAAATGACTTTAAGGCAGGGATTTATTACACATTTCAACCTCTCGGATGTTCTATTTGAACCACCTTATCTGCATAAACTTTTACTTATCACTAACTCTATTTCCCTTTTTTAATAGATTTGATATAACTATAAGGCTAAACGATTTAAAACCTATATAGATAAGTTGATTCGCGGTTTCCGTTCTAAAGTTCGATATCCCATTTCTAAAATACTTTTTTAATTGCCACTAGTAATCACAAATATGTGTAGTTTGGATCTCGCTTCAGTATTCATTACCATAAATTTTATCATTCGGCGTAAATTTTTGCCACCTGCAATAGTACAATAGTGCAAACATATACAAACATCGATCCTTGCATACAAACTAAGTTCAAAATTATTTAACCTGTTATTTTCATGTACCAGGAATAAATGAGGTTCAAACACAGGAGTCAATACATATGTAATACTTATGGTGATCGAAAACAATATATATTATATACTTGATCCTGCCTAGTATTTACCTTTGATCACAGTATGTAATCCAAATATGCCAAAACAAAATATGATACAGTGAAACGGAAAATAATTTTCAGCAACAGGTGGGACATAATTTTGCATGCGTTGCCAGTCGGAGAGCGATAGTAAACTTTTGAGAACGTCAATTTGTTTTGTGACGGCGTGGGAGGAATAAATCGTGTAAAAATTACTAAAGACGTTACGTATTTACTCGAAAAACAAAACATTTCAATGAATATATTATTATTATTACGTAAATAACAATAAACATAACAATAAATGGACACATGTTGAATTTGTATGACAAATTATGTTTTGTTCGTCACGCGTCGTTTGCACAATCTGCGCGTCGCGTAGTCATGATCATTTTAGACCATGCCTCTAATTATGTATTATGTTATATAAAATTAAGGTGCTATTACAAGTAGGCATTTTTTGCAGATCACTATCGGGTTATTATTATTTAATGTAATCATTTATGATTGATTATCTTACAATGTTAATATGAAAGCTTCTGTATGGAACTTTAATGAATGTATGATATGGTGAGGTGTAACTTTCATGATGACAAACTGTATTTTTGAACAATCATACGGCTACACCCAAAACAGTTATTTATAATATAAACTTATGTATACCATTATATAAGTTAATTGAAAATCATTTAATATATTATATATTAGGACATGGCTTATTATTTTTAATTAAAAATAGATCCCACAACATATATTTTTTTATTGTGTAACAAACATTAAACTTAAACTAAATATCAAATTAAAAATATTAAAAAAAAAACGACACTCTGATTTAATAAAGATACAATTATTTATCACGCCTTCTAATTGCCGTTTGCGAACATTTATTATTAACAATTTAATTTATGATTGCAAAAATTGGCAACATTTCCTGTTGTTCATGACTGGTTCTGTCTAAATTTATTGCCCGTTTAAGCAATTAAATGTGTGTTATTTAATCTTTTTTTACGTATTTCATCGTCATTTTCAACTTTATAATAATACCCATTCTTGTGTCTTTTGATAAAAAAATATTGACCCGAGAAGTGAACTGAGTATTCTTAAAGTTTTCTTGCAGTCGAATCAAAAAGTTAAGTCATTTAATTTAAAACTTATGCGATTTTAGTTTTACCCTGATATGACTATATCAGAAATATGCTATTACGTATTTACTTACTACTTCACCCTATCATATTATTTATTACTCAATTATTATACACAAATGTTAGCATAGTCTTAACCACAGCAAGGTCATGACTCTTTTTTACATATTTTTGCATTCACATGAATATTTTTTTGTTATAATTCTTGTGTTTGAAACTAAATTTACATAACTGGAACCATTCGTAGCTGATCACAAGATACTCCAAATCAGATATCTATCCACAGCGCAGCGAATGTTTTATGAAATGTATGTATACAATAATAATTTCTTTTTTGTTGTTGTTGTGAAATTTTAACTCAAGCAAACAATGCATCGTTAAATATACTAACTTTAAATAGGGACTACCTATGTCCTATAGCCTTATTAATGCCTATTACCAGTTCATAAATCATTCAATTTTTGTTTTTATTCTAACTCATAAAAGACAAGTTGTCATTGCGTTTTCTCCATAAATCTTTCAATAGTCAAATTAATCCAATTTACATCGCGTTAAATGCTTAAGTGAAATTTTTCGTCCGCATGTGTTCAAACAAATTCAGAGGCCATCAATCAATTTATTTTATTCTATCACAGCGAAGCAAATATTACACGTCGTCGAAACTTAACATCGTTGTATGCTTATTGTGAATTCACAGAGTGTTTGCAAAATAAATATAATCAAATTCAATTTATTAAAATACCACAAAAATTTGTAACATAAAATTGAATCTACATTTACAATGATAACTAATTTCATTGCATAATAGTTATATATTTTTACGTTTAATAAATAACCGCTATGCTGTGTGAGACTGCGTATGGTACGTTGTTATGTTTTCTTAATTCTTTTCTATGGTATGGAAGTATAAACACTAAACCAAGAGATGTCACGGAGACTAGAAGCTTTCGAGATGTGGCTATATAGACGCATCCTCAAAATTCCTTGGACTGACCGGGTGACAAATGTTAAAGTTCTCAATCGAATGGGGAAGTACCGAGAAGCTCTACGTAGTATCAAAACCAGGAAACTACAGTACCTCGGCCACATTATGAGAGGACAAAAATACAGCATTCCCCAACTTGTCATTCAAGGAAAGATCAACGGGAAGCGTAGCAGAGGACGGCGCCGCATTTCGTGGCTTAAGAACCTCAGTGAGTGGTACGAGTGCAGCTCCACTGAACTGTTCCGGGTAGCAGACGACAAAGATAAGATCATCTTGATGGTGGCCAACCTCTGCTAGGGGATGGCGCAATAAGAAGAAAATACCACAAAAACTTTTGTAACATAAAATTGAATCTACATTTTTAATGATAACTAATAATTTCATTGCATAATAGTTATATATTTTTACGTTTAATAAATAACCGCTATGAAATCATATAATTATTGTAAAGCCTCCCTGCGCAACTATTCTATACACAAGACTGCTAGAGGCCGCTATCAGCAGCTATCGAGGGTAGTTTTTCAATTTTTGTATCGAAGTATTAGCCCTTATTGTAATAATTACAATAAGTTAGTTGTAATTGTTACAATACGTGCCATGTTTTAACGGCACCTCTCTTGGCTGTGTTAAATTGTAGAGCGGATACACAGTTTTGACTGTTTAGACGGCTAACTTGTTGTAATTGTACATTAAGTGCGAATACTTCGATACAAAAAATGGAAAACTACCCTCGATAGCTACCGATAGCTGCTTATAGCAGTATTGTGTATAGAATAGATACGCAGATCATTATAAGAAAATTATTTTCACGAATATTCCTATACTTACTCACTTTATTAATATTTAGTAATTTACAAAATACGACGCGTATAATTAATAATTACTAGAGTAAAAATGAAATTATCTTTCTGCAATATTAATCAATGTTGGATAGTTTTTTTTTAGTCCTGATCGTATTTTCAGCCATTAAAAATAAATTCAGTGTTGGCTCGTGAGCTTAAAAACTCGTGATGCATCTGATCGTCTCCGGATGTGATACGGGTGGATTAGATATTGAGTTTAATTATATTGTCCAGTCTGAACCTTAGCTTAGATTGTCTTGTAAATGATTCAAAATTATGCATTTAATATAAAATACTAGCTTAATCCACAATCCCATATATTATGAGAGAAAAAAATGTGTATATAAATAGATATTTTTTAATAAAAAAATAATTCTTTTATTCAAATGAATAGTTCACAAGATTTTGAGAATGTAACATTCCATATACTGAAGATACATAGCTTGAAAATACCTCAGATATATAATATATACCCACTGAAAAAAATATATTTGAAAAAAAATAGGAAAGTCGACGGGATTTGGTCCTGTATAACCATTGGTGTCGCGCCAATTCGTGCATTAACCAATTATGCTACGAGCCTCTTAACATCGATAGTCAATAATAACGCAATTTGATAAGCATTTCATGTATGACCTACTAGATTAAGTTGTCGTCACTAGATAGAAGGCTCGTAGCATAATACGATTTAAAATCCCGTCGAGTTTCGTATTTTTTTCAAATATATTTGTTTCTATTGGTGTTTCTAGTTATGTATGTTAGACATTTATTTTATTAATACTATCAACCGAAGGCAATTGATGGAATTTGAATTTAAATTCTAATGGATTTACACATAACGCCTGTCGCGGTGTTCGCACTAAATGAGTGAATGTGTAGGTACTTATTGGTTTATAAAAATGGACACCTCCTATATTAAATTGTATTGTAATCCGAATTGACAATAATTTAGCCAGTTTACAGTAACCGTGTCCAGTTTACATAGGCCATTCATTATTATAGGAGGGAAAAATATGTGTAGGTCACTTACGCTTTCGTGCTCGCAAGCGTAATTTGTTATTTGATTAAATCGAGAGTCGCAATTAGCCACTCGCAAGGCAGTATCGCCAGTATGAGTATAATGGCCGGTCGACAGCGCGGAAAACAATCACGCCACCACTTTTTAACTAACTAACTTGCATCTACTTATTACCCGCTGACAGCATTTTGATTACATACACCAACTTCACGATTGTTCTATCGATTCTTTTATTGTTTTGATCGGTGTTAACTACTGCAACAACAACAAAAATCATTGAGATGTATAAAGTTGTATCTTATGTAATTTGTTTCTTATTATATAATTATCACAGATTATCTATATTCAACGTACATAACTTGAAAACAACTGAGACATTTATTATACCTACTAGAAAAAATCATATTTGAAAAAAATACGAAGCTCGACGGGACTTGAACCCATATAACCACTGGTATCGCGCCAACTGTTGCATTAACCAATTAAGCTATGAGTGTCCTGTTTAATTACGACAATTTAACTCATTTAGTACTAACACCGTGACTGGCGCATTTCGAGTACTTGGCCATTAGATATAATTAACGTGTTATTTAAATGTGGTAATTAAACGGTCAGCAGTGATTGTTTAAACTAGTAGGTCATACATGAAAAATGCTTATCAAATTGCTTATCAAAAATCTAATGCAACAGTTGGTCTGAGATGTTTTCAAGTTATGTATGTTCAATATACGGAATATTACATTCTCAAAATCTGGTGAATTATTCGTTGAATATAAGAAATAGTTTATTAAACATTATGTATAGTAGGTTTAATGATGCGCCAACCTATGCAACCAGCTCGATGCGTGAACCAGAATTCCGCCTAGTCGATTCGCAAATCGTGACAATCGAAAACAGATGCTTGCGGGGATGGGGATACCGTGTGTGTGGTAGTATGACTACCGAGAAAATGAGACAATGGATCATACAATCCTTCATTACATTTAGAGTGAAAAAAGCGACTGGAACTGGCTAGGTCGGTATAGATTCCTAAAGAGAATTTCAACCTAAGCTGCTTATTTTTTTTAGACAATCGACTTTCAGCACCCTGAAAGGCCGCTACATATCATGTGCATGGTAGGTATAATTATAGAAACGTTGGTATAACCTGGAAAGACATAAGTATACTGGCAAGTGACAGAGCATTAAATGGTATCCATATTGTGCTCCTTGTAAATAGCGTACATGGACTAAGAAGAAGAAAGCGTATAATTTCTTAAAGTTATAACACACGTGGATACATTAAACCAATTCTTTCCAAATCATGATTTTATTTTTTTTCTATATTCTTAATATATTATTCAGTATTTTCAATTGTTTCAATTTAATAATGCAATAATTATGATCATCACCCGGCTTGATCCACTGTTGGGTGAAGACCTTTTATAGCTATTTCCACTTTTCTTTGGTTTCTAGTTCGTGGCTTTTACGTACATCAGCAAAACTTAGTGAGTTCGTCGATACGTCAGGTTTTGGCCATATGGTCGTTTAGTGTCTTATGGGTACCACTGTATGACTTCATGTGTCAATTTTTCTGAACGACTTGTCCATCCTACTTTCTTCTTCTTCTTCTTCGACCATATCCGATCATAATTGGATCATATGGGCCTCCACAGAGCGGAGGTTTGTATTAACAGATTTACGAGAAATAGATGTCACCCACTTGCTTAACCTATTAGGTCCATACTCTGAGTCATACACAAATTGAAAAACAATATGTGTACTCGTCAGACCCAGGATTCGAACCTGGGACCCACGACACTATAGGCCGACGCTTAAGCCGCGCGGCTAACGTGGCATTACTTCCTTAGTGACCTCAATCACATCGCATACTTAGGTATATCTGTATTATCTGTTGTATTAATATGGGGTAATTCCGCGTTATTTCCACCATGCCATGTAATATAATATGTCCATTTAAGTATAAATAAACCTTTTTTTTTAAATCGACAATATTCCATAACAAATATGTTATTATCCAACTTCAAAAAAAATTTTCAATATCAATAGTGGCTATGTTAACTTCCTAACGAGACATTTATTGATATTTCAGACGTTAAATATATATAGTTATAATATATATTATATATATATTATAATGACATCAATTCAAAATTATTTTAACATAAAAAAACTACATTATATATTACAATATTGCATTTATTAAGCAATGCTCCATAATTCATGGAAAACTGCAATTTATATGCCTACTCTATGAATATAAATATTTGTGACATCAGATCATGTTTATTTGATGTTTTTCACAAACAAATAATTAAAATTTTGCAACAAAAATAGTTTTTTGTATGTTGTAAACATAACAATATTTTCATGTTCTATAAATAAGTATGTAGTCTTTAGTAGACTTCCCAAACACAATTTAATAGTAAAAAAAAATATTTGCACACCTACCTATTATATTTTAGACTTCATAGCCTATGTATTGTGATGATTTATATAATTTCCGTCAGTATTCATAGAATTATCAGTTTATGAAATGATCTAATAAATATTATTTAATTTATTGTGAAGTACATATTTACAATTTCTTAGTGATGGATAAATTTGATTCATTCATGATTTGTAATGCCTAATGTAATACATTGATTTGCTTTCAAGATTTATTTATTATAAATTATAACAAATCCACCTTGACTTCCAACATGCAATAAACATAATGACGGCATCAATTCTTTTAAATTACGTTTGTTTGAAGCCATTCAGCAATTATTTACTACCTATATTTTATCTTCAGTTTTCAAATGTTAATAAAACGAAGTTGAAGGCCACTTTGAAAATACTATTTTAATTCAAATGAAGCGTTAAACATAATCGTTTTTTTGAATACACACTTGGTGTGTGTTTTTTTTTGAAAAATATCGTTGAAATTCATTTGCATACTGGATTTTTGCGACATTATATTAAAATGTTTCCTAGAAACGACACACGGAAGACATAAGTCCTATAACTATCTGTACAAATAAAATATGATGACAAAATGTAATTTATAACAAATAAATTCTGATATGACAACTTTAGTATACATTATTTCTAACAAACTACTGAACGCAAAATTAAATCTGATATTATATTTATACATGTATTATTATAATATTATGATAAACGCATTTCTATAGATTGCATTTTGATGTTTGATTTTGATAGTGTTTTATTGCAATTACTTAATATGGCATGGAATATCCAATTTCATAAATTATTTTATTAATATATTTTTGTTATATTTTCAAATTAATTACGTTTACCTACTTTTAATATTATTAAGTGTATTCCTTTCAAGAGATTCAAAGTATACTCGATGAAATCTTGTTATAATTTATAAAATGTACTTATGTATGTAGGTACGTTTTTTTAAGTTAATTGTAGGTACCGTTAATTACTGAGTAAGTGGTGAGACTGAGGACTTTATAATCTATATATATAATAGTCAAGCAATATATATTTTAATATTTTTGATAAAGGTGTATGGCCGTCGAAATAGCTATTGACACAAAAAATAATTGTATTATTGACATAGGTATTTAAAGTGAGATTATTGACATAGCTACTTGGAAATACTAAAATACATACATACATATGGGTGTTTCACAATAATTATGGATCAAGTCCAATTTTCATAAAATTCGATTTTTTTGTTTCAGTGGCTAGATAGATTTCTATATTGTGTGTTAATATCACAATCGTAGTTCAACAATTTTCAGCATAAATGGAAATACTGGTATTAATAAGAAATCAAATTTAATGTGAATTATGTATATTTTGACAGGTTCCTTCAGCTGTATAAAGAGGTATTTGCTAATATTAACAAAGCCTAAATTGATCCATGTAGGTACTATCAAAATATGATAAGTATTATACAGTGAAAACATTTCTGAATTTTTCAAAAGGGGTTTTAACTTTATGTCCAAATATCTCAGGATCTATTTTGATGGACTTGATCCATAATTATTGTGAACCACCCATATTTACAATTTAAAAAAATATAACTTACTATTTTTTTCTTCAAAAAAAACTTGAGAATATCAAGAAGGCACCACCGATCAACAAATATTTGAAACTCGGTCATAGAAAATATAAAAATATTTAAAAAGTCAATGTGAATAGTTTTGTTGGTCAAATTATTGACCTGCTTATAAAAAAATCATAACGTAAAAATAAAAACCTAATGCGAGAAAAAATCTCGTATTGATAAGTTTAGACAGCTTTCTTTTTCTAAATTCTAAATTTCTTTATCGATCTCCATATTTGGATAAAAATTCCTTTAGAAATATGCTCGTCTATTGTTTTGCTATCGGAATGTATCCTCTCCATTCTTATATCAAACTCAGTTTGATCACTTCCCCTTTCTTGCGAGTGGATCGGTTCTGCGCTGGATTGCAATTTATTTATTTATTGCTGATTGATTGACTGCTACAGATCGCGGCTCTGTCAATTTTTTTATTCGGCCATTTTATATCGAACAACTCACATCCCGCTTCACACAATTTTAAACGTGCATTCATAATTCGAACATACGATTCTCAAAGTAAATTGTTTTCACTTGAAACAGGTACCAAATTTTCAGATTCGCCATTATCGTATAAAAACATGGCAAATTTCACTTTATTGTTTATAATCTCAGTTGTATTTTCATAATAATTCAATTATATAAACGGATTGATGATAATACGTTTATTATTTAATTTAATATTTAAACTTAGGTACTTAATTAAACATATTTTTTACAACGTTTTTATTAGCTCGTATTCTTGTTTGTCCGGTGGTTGTTCGTCCAGTGAAAATCTTGCAATCGATTTTTAACTAACTTCCCAACTAGCTAGACATTTGAAACATTTAGAATATATCAGAACACGATGCCAATGCATTTTTAATACTTTTAGCCATCTTTAAGTAGAATTGAATTAATTTTCAGTTAATTCTGTTTTGTATGGAAAGTTATTTCAGAAAAATCCGTAAAGACTATTATTGGTTGCTAAGGGGGTAGTCCTAGCAACTAAATTATTAATATATACGTGCGTTACTATGGAAATCGAAATGAAATGTCAAAATGACATTTCAGTATTCTATAGTTGTTTGTTTGTTTGTTTTTTATTTAGTTCATATCAAGTACAAGTTTGAGCATAATAATTCAACAGAAAATTTAAAAACGCTGTATATAAAAAGTTCTTTTTATCTCGTAATTATTATCATTGCTGTTCAACTATTAAGTAAATAAAATAAAATTTATTTTAATTTCTACGTGGGTTAAGTATTTACTAACTGGCAGTCACCACAATTACAGTTGAAAAAATTATAAAATGTAACCTGTAAGTAATGCTATATTCAATTTCATATTATAAGTGTTATTCTTCTTCTTTGACCATGTCCGATCTAATAAGATCATATGGGCTTCCATAGAGTGGAGATTTGTATTAACAGATTTAGTTGTTACGAGAAATGGATGTCAGCCACTTGCTCAACCTATTAGGTCCATACTCTGACTCATACAGTATCATAACATAAGTGTTCATGCTAGTTTAATTTCAAAATAATATGCAGATATTTATTGTAGTTTTATTTAACTTGTCAGAGTTTATTTTATTATTTTAATTATATAGTAAAAGGACATTAAACATCAATAGATTTATATTGTTATATTCTTCTAAATAATTTAATGAAGCCATGAATAAAGTGACATTTGTGAATACGGTAAATACAACATCAGTGGGTAGATTGGATTAGTAAGCATTTTCCTTTATTTTATTAGCAGTAGAAAAAGTGAAATTATGATAATTAATATTTTAACACTTTTTGGCTAATTACCTATTACACATATAATTTGTTTTAATATATATATCAAAAAAATATATATGTAGTCAATGCTGAAAATAATACAATAAAGAAAGTAAATTATTTCTGATGATAATTTAAAAAAAATATATTTGAAATGTGTTACAAGAAACCTATAGTATGTCGATTTCAATTTCACTTCATAAATAATAAATAGTCCAAGTCTGTGTATGTATGTACTATTTACCCACATTTGTAATATATCACCGAACGTTGAGAAATCTATCAGAGTCAACAATATCAATGTAGGCATTCTATTTTGTAGTCGATCTTCCTGCCCACGGCTTAGCCCACCGTAAAACATTTCAATATTTGTTATTACCTTATTAGGGTACACATTTTGGAAGCTCTGATGTATGACTGTCGATAAATAACAGTCGGTCAATATTCAAATGTGTTTTTCAAAAGAAAGTGAGTCGATATATCGTAGAGGAGTGAAAAGATCTTATCGACTGCCTATTGTTGCACTGTAATAATTCCGCTTACAGGCGGCTTTAAGGAGATATCTGGCCGCTGATCCCTGATAATAAATAAAACGAAAATCAATATTGATTAAGTGCATTATTACCCGACGCCTTTTTGAAAGTTAACGAATGTTTACTGCTTGAGAATGGACATTTAATATACTTGGTATTTGCCATTAGAAATGTATACGCTTGGAATTGTTATTAAATTTAATGTTAATTAGAAAGTGTCATAATATAAAACACACATCGTAAATTATCACAGTAGAATAATGTCACAATGAAAGACAAACCCTGGCTTGCTGGCTCGCATTTAGTGGCTGGGCCAATTCAGTACCTACGTATTGTTTATCAGGTTTATCGCATAATCTGTTTGTGTCCAGCGCAAGTATCAAATAGCTTAAAAACTATTCCTTGTAAAGTGCAATTGAAATCGAAATTTATACATTGATTATTATATTATCATCATCAGCCCGAATCTATCCACTGCTGGATGAAGGCCTTTCCAAGCAGACTCCACTTCTATCGGTCCTGTGCATTGCGTTGCCACGTACTTCCGCAGAATTTTATCATTTCATCGATCCAGCGGCCTCTAGGTCTACATTGCGGACGTTTTGCACCTCTTGGATACCACTGGATGGCTAAATTTGTCCAACGATTGTCTTTTCTTCAAGCTATGTGTTCAGCCCATTTCCATTTAAGGCTTATGTTCAAAATAATAATAACGATGCAAAATATATTATGTGACATTTTTGAAATATTGTCCACAATACAAACTATATATTCAAAACATACTACATAATAGTTGGTAATTTTTAATCATCGTGATAATAATCTTGGAAATTTTCTTATTCATTAAAAATAATTTAACAAAATAACGAGGTGGGTATATTAAAATAAGATATTTATTTAAATATTCTAAACATAACAGTCGTAAAAATATCTGTTGGTTATAATAATATTATGTCATTTCAAAGCTAATTAACGCAAATAAAATGCGAATTTATATATATTTTATAATTATATTTAAATACGAAAACAACGTTTTCATTTAAAATCTGTAAAAAGATGTAATAAAATAATAATCTCGATTTTATCAACATCATTTATGTTTATTGGGTCCTTGATTTTTAATTGTTTTCAATTAAAATATCCGGGACGTTTATTTTTAATGATACCGTAAAATATTGGGTTACTATAAAACGATAGTTCATTGAAGTTTATTCGGTTGGCATTGACATTGAAAGTGTTAATTTGCTAGCGCCTAATTTTTCTTCTCTTTGACGACTTTGAAATTATGATTGATCGCCGTTTCGATTATCTGCAGCTTTATAAGATTAATGATCAAGTGTTAAATCAATATACGGTGCCGGATATTTGCAGATTTTTTTATCTCACTCGAGATGCCAGTACACTGATTTGTAAAGTTTATTTCCTCTTGAGTTGGTCAAATGTTGGTTAATAAAAAAAAATCAAAAGCATTTTCGACGTAGTCACGGTCAATCGAATATTTGTTTCTTCATTGTAAGTAAGTGCATTTATTACATGCAATAAAAATATAGAAGATTCCTTTATTTATATAACATTTTCAAGGTTTTTGCTACCTGCTTCTATCATATTTATTTTATTTGTACACCTTGAAAATGTATTCATTTTAATCACAATAAACACTGCACAAATGTATAGTTACCTACAAGTTTTATTTCAATAATTATAAAAAGCGTAAGTTAATCACTCTTTAGTGGCCATCGTAGTCTAATACGTAAGGCACTGACTTATCTTCCGAGGGCTTCGAGATTGATTATCGATGATGACACAATACATGTATATGACTGTATCATAGCCTAGTTGTTTCTGTGATTATTTCACTACTACTATTATTGTTTCACTACTGTTTCACTGCTGCCTTTGGACCTCGTGGCCCATTGTAATATCTATAAATATTTTTAATTATAAATAAACTTCTAGTTTTTTAACATGCATAATTCTGAAAACACTGATGAGAAAATATAGCCAATAGAAAATGTCTTTTTTGAAAAAACTACGTCACCTGGCAGGAATCGAGCCAACATCTCTTGGATTTCGCGCCCTGTGCATTACCACTATATTACGACAGCCATGATTACTTGCGACAAACTTTAACTATTGACTTTATTAATATCTGCTCATAAGCGCTCTCTAAATTGAGTTACGTTAAGCAATCGATTTTTGTATTCTAAATCAAAGCATTTATTTCTTTAATTACTAACCCACGTCACGGATCTCTCCAATGTTTTCTGTTATAACTTACTTTTGAACTTGCTAATAATTTTTAATTAACGATCTTTTTTATTCAAAGAATAATTTACAAGATTTAAGAATGTACCATTCTAATTATTGAACATGCATAATTCTGAAAACACTCATGAGAAAAAATAGCCAATAGAAAAATCTTTTTCGAAAAAAGTAAGACACCTGGCAGGAATCGAACCTACGACTCTTGGGTTTCGCGCCCTGTGCATTACCACTATGTTATAACTGCCTTGCTTAATTGCGACAAACTTTAACTATTGGCCGCGCGGCTTAAGCATTGGACTATCACGCCGTGGGTCTCAGGTTCGAATCCTGGGTCTGCCAAGTACACATATTGTTTTTCAATTTGTGTGTGAGTCAGGGTATGGACCTAATAGGTTTAGCAAGTGGCTGACATCCATTTCTCGTAAAAATCAAAATCTGTTAAAACAAAAGGCCCATATATAATCCTATTAGGATCGGACATGGTCGAAAAAAAAATGGTCAGGATACATAGGAAGAAGAAGAGACAGCGATGGTATACATATATGTATCCAGTGGTACAAGAGAGATAGAAAATATTGAAACCCTAGTCGAGATATAGATTGGCCTTCATCCAGAACTGGATTGGTCCAGGGTTTTTTCATTATTACAATGATATTTCATGTGTTATTTAAATTGGACTGACAAATCAATTTCCACTAAAAGCAAAAATGATATAAATTGTGCCTTTATATTATATTGTTATCTTATTATTATATTCTTATTTCACGATAACCTTGAGTTACTTACGATTAATTAATCACACAATGAGCACTTTTACAAGACATTGTCAAATAGGTCATAATGTGTGCCTACAAATCCATAAACGATATATTTATCAAACATGACAATGATTTATTCGCTAGCAAAGAGCTTTCAACGAAATGCTGACCTGTATTTAAGTTATAACAATGAATAGTTCAATAGCAAGACATGATGGCGTAAAAAAACTACATCAGACAAACCATTTCTACCGAAGAACATTAACATGAGATGTTTAGCTAATTATTATTTCGCTAAAAATTTCATTGTTAGTTAACCTGCCGGTGTTAATTAGTTTCGCTTTTGTGTCTGGGCCAAAGCGATTAATTACTGTTAGTATTGTTAATCTTCTAAGTTTGTGCAATCCATTCTTTTAAACATTAATGAACTATTTTTGTAATTTACTTTTAAGCGAGGCGTTTGAACATTATGGTTTTAACACAAAGCCCGTAATATTTAGATATAACATTTGAGCATTTACAAAAATTCTATACGTGTTGCTTGAGACTTTCACAGATAGTTGTAATTGTTTTTCGCCATTTTTTCAAGCTAATACACTATACTATTACGGTTTTCTTTGAACAACGTTCACTGTCGGCTTCCGCTAACATTTTTTGTGTTCAGCAACATAACATGATTATCTCCACACATATAACGAATGCTTTAATATACCTACATCACTCTATTTTTTGTCCTTAGTCCTGTATTTTCATTTTGATCCGTGCAAGGTTTCTATCCTTACTACGATTCATTTTTTTCAGCTGCTCATATTATATAGTTTGTTTGCAAAAATACTACAAAATACATTGAATCAATTTTATTTTGTTTTTAATTAAAAAAAAAATAAGTAATAACTATAAGATAAACTTGCATTTTATTGAAATCAATTCATTAATATTATTAATAAAATCTAATGTACTTAATAAAATTGTATAAATAAATCGTTAGAAAACTTAAATAATATAAATATCATTAATTTTTAGCATATGCTTAAAGATTTTAATATAAATTAAAACCTTTAAAATAATTTATCCTAAATGCGCAGTGGTAAAACCATTTATATCCAAATAATGTGAGTATTTTTTTTAATTTTATTGAAAAATAATAATAAAATGGCTGTCGATGTTCAAATGCGGCAATAATAATTACCTATCTATAGGTATCACATTTATAATATATTGATATTTTTACATTCTATGTTGTGAAAGGGCCATTTTTCATTTAGTCGATTAATGTTATTGATATATCAAACCGCGCTAATGAACGTTGTTTTCATTTTTGTCATAGCAATATGATAAAGTATTCGGTTTACAATTGACTAATGACTTTGTCTCATTAGCTTCCGTGCTGCTCCATCATGTCTTCGTAGTGGACCACCGCGTTTCGAAATCGAAACTTGTTTCAGAAAAATACTCCAACTATTCACAGATACCATCAGCTACAAATCGATCAAATCAAAGATATGAAGTATAAAGAGTCGGTCAATTTATTTTAAGTGACTTTTTATACATTACCTCGAACTTTGTTTCAAAATATTAACCTAGCAGTCTAGCCCACATAACAAATCATCTGGCAATATCCTATTTAACGATAAGAATCGACGAACATTCATTTTTAATATTATTTTACTAATAAGATTTTAATATTAATTACTGTGATACGTATTTCAAAATGTATCGATTATTTTTCATAACATAAACCTAAATCAATTTTTGTATATTATACGAGAGAAAGTGCTTACTTGAAAAATTGATTTAAAAAGTATAATTAGAAAAGCTGCCTTACATAAAAATACGTAACATAATATGTTAATTAATTAATTAATTAATACTTTAATGATATACACTGACCTACTTGCATTTTTATTATTTTATTTATCTGGTACCTAATTAAGATATTGATTTATTTATCATTTACCTTACTACAAATTTCATCTGAAAGGACTGAAAACTTTTTTAGCAGGAGAAATATACAGCAGGTATTTCAGCTTAAATTAATAGCATCTACAACAAATTGTCAAAATCATGTGGAAAATATTATCATCATTATTATAATTGTTAGTATTTTTACCAAGTTTTCGTCTAAAATTTCTTTGTTAATTTATATACACATTTTATCATACTCTTTCATCTCATCTCTATAATTTTATTGTAGACTTACTAATTTAATTTCGCTCTTGATTGGCGGTTTATATGTTGAAATCCCTATGGGTTGATAGGAAAAATTCACATACTTATCACTGATCCTCGTTTACATCGGTTGAGATATCTTCGTATTGTGAATATTGTGATGCGTGATATTATATCTGAAATTATGTTGACAGTTTTTCATAATAGTATATTGTAGCAAATGAGCAGTTATAGAGTGAGAATAACCATTTGACAAACGCATTTTGCATTTTAAAAAAATGTAATTATTGACAGACATCAGACTTGAACTCGACTATGCAGTTGTTGGTAAAGCATCGTATCTGAATTAATATTGAATTAAATTAAAAATAAACTGGTTTAATTTATTTTACAGAATCAATTGACAAAATTCCTTTTATTAGTCGTGAAAATTGATCATTATAATTATTGACCCCAGTGATCGGAAATTTTAGTCTGTTTGACTTTTCCAAAGATAACGTATAACCACTGCTCATCCAAATATTTTAATTAATAAGTGTATATATATATATATATATATATACGAAATGTTTTTCTTTTTAAAGCATTTTTGATCCTTAGATCGAGGCCTATAGGGTGGAGGTTGTATTAACAGATTTTTTGATTTTTTTCAACAATGGGTGTTAGCCACTTGCTCATACTATACTCTTCATACTCCAAACGCACATTGAAAATGATCATGTGTATTTATTTGCCAGGTCCTGGATTCGAAACCGGAACCTATTACATTATAAGCCGGTGCGTTACCCGCTCTGCCATTTTGTAATCGTGCATCGTGCGTGAGTAGTATTCGACTACTTTTTGTCTAATGTATGTTATATAATATTATTACATGCATTTTTCACCTTAAACACTTTTCATATTAATCATTGTGTCATTTAAGTATCAAAGTCTCTAAAACCATAGATTTAATGATAGCACGTACCTACAATAAGGTAAGACTATTTAAGAGAAAATTTTACACGTTATTGGCCACAAATGTATTATTATAATTTATGTACATCTAATTAGGCAATTAAATTGGTATTTGTTCACTAATTAGGCATTTGATTGGCCGTGCTGACCTCAGGTTTGCTATGTATTCGTAAAACACATTTCGCTCGTGAGCTTTACGAGAAATTCCGAACTTCATCTACTTATTTCCGGCCGCTGATTGGATACCACCAGCTTACCTATCCACCCGAAGGTATTTAATCATTTCAACTCAGTGTCAAGATAACATCTGTGGCGAAAAAAATCAGTAGCGGATTCATTTATTAATGCGCCATATTTGGCGCGCGTGGAAATTGGGTGAAGGTGGAGGAATGCTTTTTTACTAGAATGAATATTAGCTGTTTTTTTAGCATATTTTTTATATATAAATCTGTTTTAAAAAAGTACCTGCAGTCAGCCATTATTCGACAGAAGCTTATTCGATGTATAACATAGTGTTTTGTTGTATGTATTATCATGTTGTGAACATGTTAAATTAACAATTTGTAAAGTTTACTATATGAAGAAGAAATAAGATTTCATTGATTGATCCGTATTGCAAAAATCGAATAGGTTAATTTTATTAATTTTGTTTGTTTCATAATAATACAAATCATTGCATTCTTTTAGCACCTGCACAACGGTGAAAACGATTCATATCGCAAAGGTATATTTACAATATCATACAGTGATAACCCAAACAAGAAATATTGCAAAAATAAATATTCATAATATAAGTAATAGTATTATTGTTATAAAACTCCGATTTGACACAATTTAAAATTTTACAGTAAAGACAAAAAAAATATTTACAGAAATGAAGATAAACTTTAATTTGAGTAGGTACGTGAATAATTTCTAAAGACTGTGAATAATGAGCTCGTTATCATCGAGTATTTATAATAACTCTGATGTGATGACTACATAACATTATATTGGATGTATTGTGGTCTTTTTTAAATGAGGCATGTATAATTTAATATACCTAAATTTTTCAGGTATATAGAAAATCTTGTATTTTTACTAAACTGAATATCAAATATAAAAAATGACATAATAGTCAGATTAGAGGTTTTAACAGCTCAATAATAATTAATATTATAAAATACTTACAATAATCTTTATATAACTACGTGTTTAAATTCCATCTTACGTCAATGTTTTAGTGGATATAATTGACTATAATGTGCATTTTAATATGGACTTTAATAAGTATTTGAGATAATTAATTTACAATTTTTCCTCGTCAATACGACCAAATTGCACGTTTCAAGGATTATATCTATATTCTAATTATAAAAAAGGCTTTTCAAACCAAACAAGCTCCACTGAAAGCGTTATTT
The DNA here is from genome assembly GCF_057557595.1 of Rhyacophila brunnea. Classification (NCBI taxonomy): domain Eukaryota; kingdom Metazoa; phylum Arthropoda; class Insecta; order Trichoptera; family Rhyacophilidae; genus Rhyacophila; species Rhyacophila brunnea. Next base: position 57,610,278 of record NW_028232965.1, on the reverse strand, counting down.
GTACTTTCTTTAAGTAAAAGCGTTTTCAAAGCGTACTTAAAGTGCAGGGCAGGTTAGTTGAAATAGCCTTAGAGCAGACACTTGATGAAAGGAACGAAAATAACCTAAACTGAATATAATATTGCAAGGTAAACAGCAACGGGATACCACCACAAAAACCATATTTATTAGAGATACACAATACTGCAATTTTTTAATTTTCTCGGTCCTCAGGCATACACTACTTATCCTGAAGAAAAATGGTTTTAATTGAAAATAAATGCATTGATTTTTTAAATCTAGAATATGACGAAAAAAATATGTTTTTTTTAATTCAAGCTTTAATTAGCTGCCTCTGCATTTTATTGCACAAATATAAATTGAAGTGTGTGTATTTTTTTTCAATACTAATTTATTTTCACCAAGACACAGTAGTAAAAAATACCATAAATATTCATGTTGTTAATAATATTAGTTCAACACTGCATTTTAATCGCGCCAAATCAATGTCAAGATTATCGACCAGACAAGACAAGGCCGTCAAAGTGTTGACTAATAGAGAGCTAAAAGTTTCAAAAGCATTCGCGAAAACAAATTAACAGACGCTTCACAAAGTCCCGTCAGACTAAGCAATACTAAGTAATAAATTTAATATATAGCATAATAAGATGTGTGAAGGCAATTACTATATTAGAAAGGATGCCGTGATCACGTCTGCCTGTAAAATTAGTTCCCCTATCTGTGTGGTATTAATAGAGTTAAGTATAATATATGTCAGGGGCGTTTTTAACCTCACATAACTAATGCTTACCATATGTTTATAAACACCGATTGACAAGTAATATTCTACACATGAATAATCATCTTTAATTGAAGATTATATTGACTAATGCCGACCTTAACAACGTGATCTACCTTGGGCTTAATATATTTGATGGGTTATTTATTTACAACTTATATATATATATATATTGCTATTAATATATAATTAAACCTTAGTCGTCATGATAGTGTTTATTTTAACTGTCATAATCTTCAGGAAGACTAAAGCTCAGACCGTGATTTAAATGTTAGAATTGATACGCTAAGAACGAGAAAGACCTCCGATATTAAAATTATACACCCTCTTGTTCTCTGATAACTATTTGAGTATAAACGTTTGTTATCTAAATCTTTAGAATTAGTTATCGTAGACTATTCTGGGGATACGTTTATCCCCAGATATAGGCCAAAACAACTTGCAATAGAAATATCACAAATATCGTCGATTTAACAAAAACCACTTTGAGTCAAAACTATTTTAGTGAAGTATTACCACGCAAATATCAGTTTAACTAATGATAAGAAACATTTAAAAGGTTAAACATCTCTGACTTCTGAAACCGATATAATATAAGTCTGGCTCGGTAAAAATCCAAAACATGATAATCACATCACCAACGAGTAGGTTCTATGACGACCCGATAAGCTAACAGAACTATAACTAGAGTCTGTATTCTACAAGCTTGCGTTCACGTCACATCGTTCGCGGACGTAGAGCATTGTGCCATCACGTTCGATTGTTGCAAGTTTTTAATGGGAGGGAACGAGAGGGAATGCAGTGATGAATGCCGAAGTGGGGGGGAAACCGTACGCCAGCTTATTGAAGACAGACTCTACCACCAAACATAGAAATGCTGCAAACCTCGGTAATATTTTTTAAAATAAGAAATATAATTTACTCCAACTCATAATGAATATAAATGTAGATGACGGCAGAGGTGTAGGTATATATATAAATATTGTCTTGGCTACGTTAAATTTCTCAATTTCCAGGGGAGGGGGTTGGTGGCCTGACCCAACTGCCCCAGAATAAGGAAATGTATTTAAATTTGGTCAAAAACTTTTGACAGAAGTTGGCACCAGTGGGAAAATGAAATTTTATAATATAGGGTTTATATAACCGTAAAAAACATTCATGAATACTTTGCTGCATTTTCTATTCTCATTTATATTATGTGCCTACTTACTTTTTTCTTTTGTTATGTATAACATTTTCGAATAATTCTTCATACATAATCATGAAAGTATATTCAAAAACCATTATGTATCGAAAACAATAAACTCGATGTAACGAAAGTGCCATTCGAGCAATTTTGCTCGAGTTTAGAAAATTGCATTTTGACGCGATTCGCTGGTATATTAAGCTATCTTCAGAGCTTCAACACTACATTAGCGACGGGTAAACGTTTGGAATAGAGTACGGCGTATTATATGATTACTATTTTATATTTTTCATGTTAAAAATTTTATATTTGAGAAAAAATATTAAAATTCACAACGTGAGTGGAGAAGTTTCCTGGAGGTAACCAAGACCCTCAATATGTTGATTATTATGCAGTTCAATAACTATTATATTCTGTAGTATGCTATTCAACATAAAATGAAATGTTTTTTTTTGTACTAACTGTAAACGATAACTATCACAGGATCTAGAATACGTTTATTACGATTTATTTTTTTAAACATTTAGCGGTGCACAGGAAACCCACGGCTTCTGATTGATACAAGTCCGTCAGTCACCCTTATAACATTGTTCACGTGTTCCTTTCGAATAAATTGTTTACTATAATAGAACTCGTCTCTTTCCATTAATTTATGTAACGACATGATCTTTACTCGATATACTTATTGAGAAAATTGAATCGGAAAATTATATTAGTTACTTTTGATATCATAAACACGTCCTGTTAAGCATAACTTTAGATTTTAAAAAAATAAACGTTGTTTTAACCAAGTTGGTTTAGTTGTTAACGAAACCATCTCTGAAGTCATGGATAGCGGGTTAAAATACACGGTTGCTCAAAGAATGCATGTTGTTTTTAAATGAATACTTGGGGGCCAATGGGCTGGATAAATGGCTCTTGTAAAAAGTCGTTTAATTTAAACCCCACTGTTTTTTATGCTGTATATAATGTAAAATCTCTTTTTATTTACATGTTCTTATTCTAATGGTGGTTGTAAAGTTGTATTTTAATGTACTTAAAGGTCATTTTAAGCACCGTATATTAGCTAGATTGGTAGGCAATACGATATAATCAGTAGGTATAGTTTTGTACAACTTTACATGCAGTGATGTAGGAAATTAAATATTTTCTCTACTATTTTAGTACAAGAAAAAACTAACATCGAATTTTTTTATCCTGTCATAAGCAGCAAGATTGAAGTCTTGTTTGACATAAAAATTTCCTGACATGCTGAAGATGGAGAGCAGATTGTAATACGCACCTCCTTCCTTTCCCAGCCAGTTATACCAGCCCATCAATATCTTGGACAGTTACAACTATCAGTTAATTTTTATGTGTGATAGGCATACTGGAATAATTCGTTGTGTACCTATCTGTAGACACAAGTCACGACTTCCATTAGGAACAGTCCACCACGCCCGGAGGTGTTGTGGCTCGCTTTGTACGCGCGGATGTTCGGTCTGGCAGTCTAGATTCAAAATTGGCCAATATTATACCACATTTGCGTCTAATCTTTATCCATTTTCGAAAAAAAAAACATTTAAGTTTAGTAATCGTAGTGTAAATATATCTTAATATATTTTCAACAGGAATTTCTGGAAGACATGCATGTGTTACCTTTTTATAAGTTAGGATAATGCAAGGTTATATTTTGTTTTGTATAAAAATATATGCTACGTTAATTTTGAAATGAGCATAATATGAATGGAATTTAATAATCAGTCAACTATAATTTAAACACACTTCTATAATCTACATAGTTAACGCAGCATATTTGTGTCATAAACTCAAGTTTGTTTAAATGTTTTTAAAAGACAAAAAACGTTTTGAAGGTACTTAATTAAAATGAGCTAGTTAATAGTGTATGTATGTGTCTCTGATAACTAACTATCTTAGAAATAGGGAGCATTAGTTGTTTATTCTCTAAGGTGCAGAACTAACCTGCCACTGGTAATGCCAATTGGGAGGATGATAACTATGTTGTTGTGTTGATATATTCCACTTGCGGAGGGTGAGTTTAGGTGGACGCTATTTTATAAATAATTCTTAAAATAGGGTCTCCTTAGCAAACTCCGTGTAGGTACTTTGTTGAACTTCTATAGATGTATAATTATTGTTTGTTCACTGCTTTTGTATGTTTATATTATTATGTTCTCTTTTTATATTTTAATTTTTATCCCTTTTATGACTTTTCTTTGTTAAAAAAAATAGACTAATTATATTTATAATCAATTTTTTGTCGTTAGAGATAGACAATTTAGTTATATTGGTCTGTAAATGTATTATATACTTACATAATATGTTTTAAACAATTTTTAATAAATATAGAAAAATCTCAAAGCACGCACAATAAACGTTCCGGTTAAATCATATTGTATTATTTATTACATTGCAACACTCGTTCAAACGCAATTTACTTGAAAAAAATCCTCAATATTGTACAGTTATTAATATGAATTTGATATTAATTTGTAACTGTCAAAATTCATTACGTAAATGTCTAAATAATACGTTAAATTTAAATTTAATTGTAGTATTTACGGCGAGTTTTGAAACAAAACAAATCGTTTGAACATGAACGCAAGGCCGAACTTCAATGGAAATCAAGATATTATCTCGATAACAGCAGTTGTTTATTTCGCTCGAAGAAAACAAAACATTTCTCCAAAATCGTTATTGTTTTGATTTGCTTTAATTGAGCACTTTCAGTTTTTAAAATATGATACTTTACACGCCTATTCGGATATTCGGGATAGCAAAAGTTGTCGACGCGGATGATATTTTAAAATGTGAAACATATTAAAGAAATACTTTTTTCAGTGTAAGTATAAAAATACTTCCGCGTAGAAATAGTTTTTGAAATTCGATATTATATGATCGGAGAATAGGTACTTTTAAATTACAAAACAATACATGTAAAGGTACTGCGTATTCCATTTTGACTAGACATATTGATAAAATCTACTAACGAGAATCTGTAAAATTAGCTCAATTATAATCATTGTCAATTCATAATATTTTTTTCTTTATTAAATAATTTTCTCTTGTTTTGTGTTCATCAATAACACTCATCACCAAGAGTTCAATCGTTCTACCGGAAGAAAGACTTCTTAAAGTAGATTTGCTACTTCATAACTTTGCACTCCGGCTCTAGGATGACAATTCTAAAAATATTTGTTTTATATACTTATTATTATTATTATTTATTACTACATATTATATTAATATAAATGAATATCATTTTATCTAATTTTATGCGACGTAATCAGGCAAAGAGAGATCAGCAGTGGCGAAGGGTGGAGGTAGGCTCTTAAGATCCGACATAAATAGTGCATACTAAACTTTGTAGTAAATGTAAATTAATACTATTATAATGTGTAGATAGTGTTGGTTAGTTTTTTTTAATTCAAATAAACCTGCATAATTCAAGCCATAGTAGATAATAGTCAAATAATATTCGTTTACCTATAAAATATCTAAAATGATGTAAAGTTTAATGGCATAATTTGAAATATTTTATAGATGAATATTTTTTATCGATTGTGGTTTAGTATAGGCAGTGCTTCATGAATGTTAAAAACTAACCAATAACATCTGTAATATGTATTCTTAATTCAACGAAAACGAAAAAGTGTACACTATATTGTCGGATTGCCCATAGCATACCTAAACTATTATGGTTTGGTTTAGGCAGAGTTTATTGAATCTTAAAAACTAACCACCACCATATGCAAATTGTATTATTTCTTCGATGAAATCAAATAAGTATGTCTGGCAAAGTTTAGTATGCACTATTTATGTCGAATCTTAACAGCTTATCTCCACCCTTCGCCACCGCGTATCAGCGTAGTAAAAATGAAGAGTAATGCAGCGTATACTCTACCTGTCACCACACTTGTTTCACAAACCCAGAACGCGTCATGATTCCTGAAAAATGCAAGATTATTTTTTACAACAATATAAATGAATTGACTTAATATTATTAACAAATCAAAATTCATATAGACACATAATTTCCGGTTAATTTTGATGTGATTAGGCATAGTACAAAATTGATTAATTGGCAAAGCTCATTGACAGGAATCTGATAAACGTAAGTTCTCGCGCATCTATTATATACATAAGACTGCTTTCGGCCGCTACGGCAGCTATCTAAGGTAGGTTTGTATTAAAGTATCAGCACTTATTGTAACAATTACAATAAGTTAGCCATCTAAACAGTAAAAACTTTTTATCTCGCTCTAAAATTTACCACAGCCAAAAGAGGTGCTGTTAAAACATAGCACTTATTGTAACAATTACAACTAATTTATTAATAAGTGCTAATATTTCGATACAAACCTACACTAGTTAGCTGCCGTAGCGACTAAAAGCAGTCTTGTGTATAGAATAGATGCGCAGGAGTCATACTCGATACTATTTTTTTTTTTATATAATATTATGTATGTTTCTGAAGTGTTCTTTATAATGTTACAATTACTGTTTCTACTATTTCTAAATAGGATGAAAAATAAAAGTAAAATCGTAATGTGACATGTTTAAATTCGGTCAAAAAGTCTATTTGAAATAGTTTCGTCTTGTTCTTTTTGATTCGTCAGAAACTACTATGTATCCCGTAAGAAGATGAATTTTCAATTATTTCGCGTTATAAAACATCGCGCTTTTTTCATATCGGTGCGTTCTTCGTTGCCTTTTTTCAGCCAATTTGATTGTTTATTAAACGAGCACAATAGTGTTAGACTTTGAAATTGAATTTCAACCGATGAATGATAAATAACAGTTTCCAAAGCGGATGTCAAGATTTAGTTTTTAAAGTTCAAGGTGTGTTATTTCCCATGCGCCGTAATACTGAAAACGGTAACAAAGGCGTTTATTGCAGTAATAAAATAACTTAGAATTTAATAACTGTTTAATTCAACATACTGACAAAAATGCGGAGGTCATATTTTGTACGTTTACAAGAATTCGACTTGTTATTAAATCGAAAAGAAAAGTGTAAGTCATTGTACATTTATAAAAAACAACGATTACACTCTTAAATTAATGTAATGTATAAAGTAATAAATCATATTATTACACCAAAGATCTGACAGCCATTTTTATTTAAATATTTAATATAGAAAACTTGCATCTCTTTATGACTATTCACCTGTCTAAATAATTAATAATTTATAAATTGATAGGTACCTGAAATCACTGTGTCATATTTTATCGTTAGAGTTATAACCAAATAATTTTTACTTTAACTAGAAGGTGATAATAACGTGAACGTATCGTAGTACCACAGCACAACAACGTGATTTCAGAACGATTTTAAAAGTGGTTGAAGTTACATAATATAGAAAAAAAACTAATAGTCTGTACGTTACTGCATTCAAATATTGACGACTATAAATAAGACAGAAGCTTGTGTTGACTTTTTGTACATTGTTACCTTTGTTTGCGAGTTTTTGTGATTGCTCATCTAAATATTCTAAGCAATGATACTTGGTGCATTTAATAAAAATAGTTTTTCCTAATTTAAGGTGTTTTATTTCAATACATCTTCGAAAAATAGAGTACAAAAGTATGATAAAAAGTAAATTAAACTAATTTAAATCCTCAGTACCCCCGTTATTCAGCTTAGTTCCAATTTTGTAAAAGTTTTCTTTAAAGTTTTTCATTATTGCAATTTTTGTGAGCAGTTACGACTATTTCGTTACTGTCTATTGTTTGTAAATAAATTCAAAAGTTTAGTTCATCATACAATGATTATAATATTTCTTTATTAAATAAGAAGTACAATAATGAAAACAAAATTAAATCGCATGGTTAATTATTTTTAAACATTGTCAAAAAATAGTCCAACGTATTTACGTTCTCAAATATACATATTGAATAATAGGGTTTATTTTATATTGTGTTTATAATGTGTTTATAAAGTTTTATGCAAATAAATTGGTAATAACAGTATCTAACCACTTTACGTGGTTTACTGACTATGTATCTACCTGGAAGGCTTTCGTACTATGTCAGTAATTTTTCTGATATAATATTTGACATTATTTGAAAAATGTGAAATATCCATAAAAAAAATTAGTTTGTTATAAAACAGTTATGGGTTGTATATGAATGATTTACAGCTCCATTTTCAGCTGAATAAAATGTTTTTTTCAAAAGAAAAATAATTTGAAACGCTCCTGAAATACTAAGCCGGCAGTTTATTGCTCTCGGGAATTGTAATTTTATTTGTCGCCCGGTCGATTTATGCCGTCTAGGTCAGAGTTTTTCAACTTCGCGATAATTCACTTATGTAAAATTGTAAAGCTTTAAAAAAACTTTTTGCATTAGCAGTGCATGTATATTTGAAGGTCAAGTGAAACGTACATAATATTATGTAATAATTTATTAGTAAAATAATAAATTAGTCTATGGAAATCAAAATCAATATGAAAAAAGCGTATGACTTATTATTATTCTTATATAACCATGCTCCTCCCTTAGTTGGAGCATATGAACACCACACGGCCTCCTATCGCCCGCCAGTCTTCTTGCGTTAAACTTCTTAAAGTTTCTGATCAGAGCTTTCAATATGAGCATGCCTTTTAAGGTTTCCTGCTTGTACCTACCGGGATCTCGACTACATTTTGAACAAAACTAATAGAATATACATATGAAGAATGAGGATAGTATAATCCTTTTTGCACATTTTCGCTCCTCAATTGAGTATATGAACACCACGTAGCATCTCCAATAATTTTGCTCACTTTCTGTCTTGCAAAGAGAGTAGGTAATACGCGAGTTTAAATCTATGTTAATACTGCGTTTAATTTACATAGCGTAAATATAATACATCAGATATATACCTACCTATTCCATAAACAGATTCATCGTATTCCAGCCTCATTCGTTTAGTACTATTTTGCGAATACATTTAAATGTAATAAATTATAAACCTAATTTTTAATAAAACACAATTTAACTGCAAATGTACTTCTCGATATCGTTTTGCCTTCGTATTACCAGTGCATACATTTGCCACACTTAGAAGAACAATCATTACTCATTTTTGTTTCCTGAAATTTTATTATATGGTTCTTAATTTTTTGGATCATAGCTTAATTATTAATACAAACATTGATGTATAAATTGAATTACAATATAATATGTACCTGTAATTCAGTGATTTGTGAAACAATCAACAGATATTAGTCATTTTATCATTACCACGTTTTTATTATCTCATATTCTTGTTTGTCCGGTACAGATTTTTTCTTGTGTGTCCAGTACAAATTTTTTCTTGTTTGTCCAAGATTTGTATTGGACGATTAAAGGTTTTTAAATAACTTCCCGACTACCTAGACATTTGAAACTTTTAGAATATATCAGAACACGACGACAATGCATTCTTTTAATACTTTTAGCCATTTTTAAGCAGAATTTAATTCATTTTCAGTTAATTTTGTTTTGTATGGAAAGTTATTGTTAGTTGCTAAGGTGTTCCTAGCAACTAAATTATTACGTTACTATGGAAATCAATATGAAATGTAAAAATGACATTTCAATATTCTATATTTATTCAGTATTTCTATCAAGTACAAAAAAAGTATTTATTAATACATAGAATTATCAAGTTTATATGATTCAACAGACAATTTAAAAACGTGGTATATAAAAAGTTCTTTTTATTTTGTAATTATTTATACATTGTTTTAAATAGCGTACCCCAGTTTGGACAAAAACAAATTGAGAGATGGAAAACAATGATTCGTTATTCATATGGTGTAATTTTGAAAAAAAAATGTTTAACACAATTCTTCCTAAACCACTCAGTAATCGTATAATAAATAATGAAGAATAATAATAAAAAAACTAAAATAAATATTATATTGGCCAATCTCGAGTATCTTTCAATGTTTTAATTTATAAAACGTATTTAAATAAATATTTTGCTAATCTTTCACATGGTATTATGCCTGCTTTACTTAAGAGTTTAGAAACTCAAAATCTCCTCAACATTATTTTTTTCTAAATAGATCCTACGAAAAGTTTGCCAAAACATTAAGATTGCCATCCACTGCCGGGATTTAAGTTAGCGGAGACCTCCCCCCAAACTGCAGTGAGCTCCAAACTACTAACTTGCAGAGAAGCTGCTTACAATTCGGATTATTTATTATGGAGAGTTGTAAGGGCGGCCTTTATCACTTCTGCATTGTGATTTCAAACTTTTGTCCCGCAAGCTGTAATACGACTCACTTTAAACTATCCTTGCAATATTCACACAGCAATAATGTTAACACAAACTAGCTAGGAAGTTATTGCAGTCTTCGTACAGAAGAATTTCATGTAGTATATTGAGAATATTATTATAGTTGCATTTAATGCCCACGATGGTCGGGCGGTTTAAGCGTCAGCTTATAACGTTGTGGATTCTAGGTTTGAATCTTGGGTCTAGAAAATATACATATTGCTTTTAGATGTATGTTTGAGTCAAATTATGGACCTAATAGGTTTGCCAAGTGGCTAACGTCCATTTCTCGCAAAAACTAAAAATTTATTAATACAAATCTTCCACTCTATTTAGGCCCAAATGATTTTAATAATCCAGGTACTTAAGCTGCATAAAATTAATATGATAAATTCAATAAATCATGACGAATTAGAAGTCAATTTATAGTCATTAACAAAAGAAACCCCTTAATGTTAATACATACCTCTACTATGTGGAGATCCATTTGATCTCATTAGGATCGGACATTATCAAAAAAAATATGACATCATCATCGTCAGTCGGAGTTGATCTACTTATGAATAAAGGCCTTCCTAAGCTTCTTCTACTCTTCTCAGTCCCTAGTTCTGCAGTGCCACGTACATCCACCGAACTTTGTGAGCTTTTACCGAGCTTTATTTATGTATGCATAAATATTATATAATCTTGAAAATTTTCATACATAAAAACAACACGAAATATGCTGCATAATATATAAGTATATAGTAGAATTACTTGATAATAGAATACTATTATAAATAATACTCTCATTATAAATAAAACAATTTTATTTCACTATTTTTCAGTTGACATGGTATCAACCTATTTTATGTATCCATTTTGATTTTATATTATATCCGTAATATTAATATTTCGAAATAAATATTTACAATTCACATTTCAACAATAATTGTTGTACCTACGATGATCAGTATTATTAGACATTATAAAAAAGAGCCTGAGCTGAATCTAAATACTTAGATATTAAAAGACAATATTTGAATAATAGCGGGTTTCGAATGCGCAAAACATGTAATAAAAGGCAATTGCATCTTGCATTTTCCAAAGAAAAAAAATATCATATCGTTTCTTGTCATTATAAGAAAGTAACGTTGTAATAATTAATACCAATATAAATTATCAAATAAATTCACGTACAATAATATCAAATGATAGCGTTTATTAAGGGGGGACATGCTCGTCGAAGGTCAAAATTGAGTTTTTATTGTATTTTCAAACCATGATCCTGGACACTCCTTAAACGTTGTAGATAATCTATTTATATAATTTTGAAGCCTTATTATCCTTTATAGTTATTTTAAACATTTGATGACTGCATGAAGTATTTTTGATACATAAAATAGTATTCTTTTAAACCTCTCGCTCTAATGTTTTAGAATATAGTCATATTTCGGTACATAACTGTGCAGTGGTGTTAAGATTTTTTACATTTATTAATTTTTAAACGCATTTATAAAACCATTAGCATAATTTATTACGAGATAATTTTTGTAAAATATTCACGATAAAAAATTATTTTGATAATCTCTGTGATCCCAAATTTGACAAGAATTAGGCATTTTATTATTCAAAAAATCGGCAAGATTAACACATTTGAAGATGAATCTAAAGATATTTATTATAAGCTATGTCTTTGACCATTCAAGTGTGATAAAAATCTTATGAATAATGATTGCTTTATAATAATTATTGACCTAAGAATAAGGTAGTGTTTTTTTGAAATACGCCATTTCTTTTGTCATTCCCTAGTGGTTAAGCTACAACATACGGCCGTAGCCATAAAATGACAAACTATAATTAAAGTAGGGAGTAAAATTATGTTAACGCGCGTGTTTGAACATGTACCTAACCGAATTTTTTTTTATTTTTTTTTAAACGGTACATGTTCAAACACGCGCGTCAATATCATTTTACTCCCTACTTCAATTTTAGTTTGTCAATTTATTGCTACGGCCGCATGATGTAGCCTAACCACTGGGGAATGACAAAAGAAATGGCGTATTTCAAAAAAACACTACCTTATTCTTAGGTCAATAATTATTATAAAGCAATCACTATTCATAAGATGTTTATCACACTTGAATGGTCAAAAACATAGTTTATAATAAATATCTTTAGAATCATCTTGAAATGTGTTAATCTTGCCGATTTTTTGAATAATAAAATGCCTAATTCTTGTCAAATTTGGGATCACAGAGATTACCAATATAATTTTTTATCGTGAATATTTTACAAAAATTATCTCGTAATAAATTATGCTAATGGTTTTATAAATGCGTTTAAAAATTAATAAATGTAAAAAATCTTAACACCACTGCACAGTTCTGTACCGAAATATGACTATATTCTAAAACATTAGAGCGAGAGGTTTAAAAGAATACTATTTTATGTAACAAAAATACTTCATGCAGTCATCAAATGTTTAAAATAATTATAAAGGATAATAAGGCTTCAAAATTATATAAATAGATCATCTACAACGTTTAAGGAGTGTCCAGGATCATGGTTTGAATATACAATAAAAACTCAATTTTGACCTTCGACGAGCATGTCCCCCCTTAATAATTGTTTAATCAACCGTAAGCCAAAACTGCTGTTTATTTTTTTGATGAAGAAATTATTGATATTATTAGATTGTCGGCAAGCTATTTTTGTTATCCAGTGGATACTTTCTTACGAAAAAATGAGGCTGTTAGTGGAAAACCCCGTCATGTTTTCATCTTTGATTCTTTTTATGGTCACGCTGATATAGGTATGTTCCAATTTAGTATTTTACTAAAATAGACACCATCTGCTATGTTTTTCATCACTCTGGTAAATTTAACAAAAAAAATAAGTACTTAATATTTTCTCCATTTCTTTAGAACACGACGAAACAAAAATCCTATCCTTACGTTAATATCAACATTTGTAAATATGCTCTTATAAATCATCTGATAGGGGTGATAAAGGAGAAATAAAATTAGTTCAAGGCTTCAGGAACACACAGGAGCGGATTATTGATCTGAAATCGGCCTAAAATTAAATTATATAAATACGTATTTATAATTAACTATTTCTTTTATTCAACGAATAATTCACAAGATTTAAGAATATATCATTCTGATTATTGAACAAATTACATTTAACAAATACCATTTAAAATTGACCAATAGTTAAAATTTGTCGCAATTAGTATGTCACCTCGTAGCATAGTGGTAATGCAACGGATAGGGCGTAAACCTGGGAGGTACGGGGTTTGACTCCCCGTCGGGTTGGCTTACTTTTTTTTTAAAAAGATTTTTTCTATTGGTTATAATATATTCTCTCAGAAAGTGTTTTTCAAAATTATATGACAAATGATAAAGTTGATAGTTATTTCGGCTGCAACACCAACATGAAGAGTACAAAAATAAACAACCTGTCTACGTTAAAGTATAAAACTCAAAGAATGAGACGTAATGATGTCTCTCTCATCCTACAAGCATTAATAATACCTACTTACTTACTCGAAAAAGATTTATTTTTGTAGTATTGATAATGGTGTTACAACCAAAATAAATATTGACTTAAAAAATACCCTTTAGAATTTAATAAAGGTAATTTATATTATCATTTGTAAAATGGAATTTTACCAAGTAAAGGCTGACTCAATTAATGAATTTTGGACAATATTTTTTTCAAACCATAGTGTAACATAACACTTTATAAATTTTATTGGCGAATATTAAGCAGCTTGGAGGGCGATAAAAATTTAATGAACACAATACGACTAGATGACAGAATCAATGCTTTTGATATCATACCAAGAAGATTTGCAATATGAATGTCGGAATACCAAAATAATTTGCATTTAGTACTCTTCGGCAGACTGAATGATATTCCGTTGTACTCATCCACCCCAGTGCATCTATTCTATACACAAGACTGCTTTCGGCCTTTATGGAAGCGAAATAGGGTAGAAAAGTATCGAAATATTAACACTTATTGTAACATTTACAATAAGCTAGCCGTCTGAACTGTCAAAATTGTCTATCTCACTCTAAAATTTATCACAGCCAAGAGAGGTGCTGTTAAAACATCGCACGCATTGTAACAATAACAAATAATTTATTGTAATCTTTACAATAAGTGCTAATACTTGGATACTTTCCTACCCTAGATAGCGGCCGAAAGCAGTCTTGTGTATAGAATAGATGCCCTGGGAGCAATACCCACAACGTAAATTCATAAAAAAATCTACTCTGTTTTTCCTATTAATTTTGAAATGCTTATCGTATTATATGAACATGAACATATATAATGTATATTTATATTAAGTATAATATGCACAATCTATCGGCAATATCGCCATACACAATTCTAAAAATGTGTCCTTGTAAGTACGGTCAATTACATAAAACTACTCTCCAAAATATCTCCTGACCTACCTTTACATTGGCAATACATCATGCTCGCCGTCAATAAAGACAATGTATTTGTACGTGACAATGTACGCCTCGCAATGAAGAAATATCCTCTGTTTGATTATTTCGTCAGTCATTGACTAGTATGTAGTAGATACTCAGTGCGGAAAAAATCACTAGGCCTACAAATCCGGCCGAGCTAGGCCAAAAAACTATCGCGTCCTCGACACTATTCGCTTTTTTACAAAGTTTTTCTGATACAACGGTAAGTGGGCGACCGATCTCTGTGTTTTGCTACTGCTACTTACCACCTAAGCTCTCACAATTTGTCCCCAAACCAGACAACATATCGTCGGCTTAATTCTAACACATCGTAAGTCAGTTTAACCCAAGTGTTCAGGAGGCCGTTGAAATAAAATATTTCAACGTACGGAATCAAATTCATATACTATTTTTGTTTTAGGTCAATCTTTCACTCAGTGACGTCCCTAGATAAAATGACGCCTCTAAGCAGCGCCGAAATGCCGCCTCATTTTTTTATACATTATTTTTATCATCCTTCCATCCATCCAATATCTAAGAAATATGTTGTATGGATACATTACTAACAAAATATCAGACTAATAAGGACGTTGAAGGGCAACGGAAGTAAACTGGATATCGCAAACCCGACAAAACCAATGAGCTGAATTTTTTAATGGAAAGATATTTTCGTTATTACTAAGTATAGGTAGCTATTTCTATATATTCCAAATGATTTTCCTCAATTTGCCGCCCTTCGAGTAACTGCCGCCTCCAAGCGACGCTCAATCTGCCTATCCCCATGGGACGTCACTGCTTTCACTATTCTGAACTATACTTTAAACAAAATTTTAACTAATTAACTAATAAACTTTATTAATTAAAAAATTAATTAATAGCCCTAATTTTGAAAAATAATGTATATACTAAACTTACATGTTATTAGAATGAATTAGGAATTAAGAAGAAATTAATCAAATAATGGCACAGAATTAAAAAGACAAATAAATGAATAAATTTCTAAACGAAGGCAACTCATCATAAAAAGAATGTGTATCATCAGCAGGTAGACTCTTCAAGTGTTGAAGATAATGCCATTTTCTTTAATATTATTATTTAAAAAAATATTATTTTTCTTTTTAATAACTAGTAGTAGAGGGTTTGCAAAATAAGAGAAAATTATCATTTCCGCTCCAATATGAAGCATATGAACTTTCATATTGTGTTTAGTAATGTTCAGAGTGCATGGTCTAATCATACATATTGGAGAAACATCTAAATGTTATCTTACTTCGGGGCACGGCTATGAAATTATAGGCGAACGGAAATGTATATATTAAAAATATTTTTCAGGGTACCATTAATTTACTAAGTATTTGATAAATCGTATTATTGTATTAGTATGACTAGTGAGAATTTATTCTTAGTATAATCAGTGGCTCATACCTTTTTATTTACTAAGACAGCGAGATGCTAGCACTACATTCCGCGCCCTTATGACACATATGCACAGCTTCCAGCGTCGTGTACTGTGTCTTAACAGTATAGTAACAAAAATAATAAACGTACCTTAGAAATTTGACATAGTAAGATGGTAACTTAACTATCGTTAATCATTGTACTCTTTACAATGACGGACAAATGAAAATAGGTATGTATTAACTTACTTTTAACAAATTTGTTTATTTACCATTATATTGACATTGATAAAGTATGTTTCTAACGTCATAACAAGTTTTCACGTTTTTTTATGAAACATATTGAATTTATTTATAGACCCGACGTTCTTAAATTTACATTGGTTGTTTCTTGCAAACACAAATAAATGATAATACGGAATGTTTACCGTCGACGAACTGTCAAGGTGTGAATGTGGCTACTACTAACTAACCGAAGTCTTCTTACTATAAGCTCTGAGTGGACTATTCACGTTACAATAGATACCTTTAGTTGGTTACACAAGTACGTTGTTTTGTAAGCCAAATATGGTTTTTGCCTATTTTAGCGACTATGAAAAGATGACACACTCGTGACGCGAAAACGGGGGCAAACTTCTTGAACTCGGATTCTTTTTATTTTCATTTTTTTCAACATCTGTTTCTCGCTACTTTGTGATTTAATAGTGCCCATTTAGCTTTTAATAAAAATAGCCTTTCTTAGCATTTTGCAGATTGGCCTTAATAATATATATAAACATGTAATTTTACTTTTACAACATCTATACTGAACCGGCTTCAGTATATTATATTATTTTTGTGATTTAAATATTTATACAATATTAATATTTCTACACTAATTAACATGCTATTAATTCTGATAAGCCTCGTAAATTGGGTTTTAGTTAATGTTATTGAATGATAATTGTATCTGTGATCGTTTTGGAGAGGAAATACTAAAGTCGACAATGTACGAATCAAAAATACATCTCCGTTATTATAAATTTTACGATTACTTGTACTCTTGAGTCTTGGAAGCCTTCATAAACGTTTAACTTCACTGAATATTATACTGTTTCTCCTTCAACTTTTGGTGCCTCCCGCTATCAAAGCTGGGCTACCAAATTGCAGAAGGAATATCTTCCTTATTTGGACCAGTCGTACCAGATCACCAGATCTGATTGGAAATTAGGCCTTTTACGGAGGTTGTGCAGCAAAGTGATTATTCATCTATCGATGCGTCTTCTGCTTTATACCTTTTCCTGCATGATCTGGAGTAAATTATAGTTTTCATTACTCTTTGTCTTTCAGCGCTTGATCCATATTTTTTACTGCTTTATAATCAGTGAAATTGCGTCAGTTTAGGTTACCTATATTTTCCACTTAATATTATTGAATCCCGGTTTGGTTGATCGAATGTCTTTCACTCCCATAAACATGTCTTACCTTACTGAATTATCCCAATTTTATAATTAAGATAATAGTGGTACTATAATTATTCATAATCGTTATGTCGTCTTCGTCATACCTAGGGATGTCAAAAACTACAGATACTTTCATTAGATATGACGTCCATAATCATATCATACCTTCGCATACGATCCGTAAGACTATTCTCAATGCGTACCTGGATAATTAACGGTGTGAACAGATTCACAGGTGTAATAAAAAACTACTAAGTCTATTTAATTAATACTATCGACCGAAAGTACTTGATGAAATTTGAATTTAAATTCTATTGGATTTAAGTTTTGTACTATTCCATTTGAGTCGTTTGGGTGACTGTACACAGTACCTGAAGATGCCGAAAGGCAAAACCCGTGTTGCACACAACTTAAATACATTAGAATTTACAACCTATTTACTGGGATATGGAATAAAATCAATAATCACTAAGACATTACAAAATAATACCTAATCGAATATTGATCACTTTGTTTCCACATAAATAATGTATGATAATATCTTTGATTACGTCGAGAATCAGATAATCTGAGTGTATCCTGGAGAGATAAAGACAGAGAGAGAGAGCGATAGAGATTTCTGGAGGGTCGTAATGCAGTTGGCTTGGCCGTGGACTTCAATAATCTATAGTGGTAACTTAGAAGATGAATATGGATTAGACCGTTTAGAAAATTAATTAATTTTACACACAATTAAATTAGTTGCACCAATACCTACATATTCCTCAATAATACTGGAATCATAAACTCAAAAAAGAATTGGTAAAAAATCTTAGAATAATTAAATCATAGCTTTGTCTCTTATTTTCCATAGTCAATTTTCCGTGAACGTTTACAACATTTAATAATCTATTTCATCTCCATTGCCCTCTTGATCGAGGATCGTTATCACTTCAAAATACTGCCAAATTTTGAATCAGCTTCATATTATTCTTTACCCCATTACTGAAGATAGTGATCCTAGATCTCCTTCTCTCTACTGAGCTTTCTTGATAATATCGCTCCGTCTTGTCAAAATTATATATTCAAATCATCATCATCATTAGTCTGACTCTACGCTGGATGATGGTGCGTTGCGTTGCCACGTACTTTCGCAGAACTTTATCATTTCATCGATCCAGCGGACGTTTTGTACCTCTTGGATACCACAGGATAACTAAATTTGTCCAACGATTGTCTCTTCTTCGAGCTATGTGTCCAGCCCATCTCCATTTGAGGCTTTTAATGAACTCTATCACATCGCAAACGCTTGTCTACTTCCTTATATCATTCCTCTTTTTGTCCTTTCGCGCTATACCCGGCATGTACCTCTCGTTGTGCCACTCTACGATTCTGGATCTCTCTTTTGGGTCCATGTTTCACAAGCATATGTGATTCAATTAGATGCTCTAAATCTAGTTGTCGATATTATTAAAATAATTGGATAATAATTGTAATTCAAGATATAAAAAACATCACTATAATCATGTGATCAAAATATTTTCTTTTATATTTTATTGTAATAAAAACAATACTTATACAGTACAAATACAAATACAAGCAAAATCAAGTATTGTTTTTTTTAAATGGGGCTACGTTGAAAATTTAGCAAAAGAGATTCTCACTTTGATATAAACAAACGTCACTTCACTTTATCGGTGTGAGAAGAACGTATTTAATATTCTGTCATTTTGCTTCGCTCTTTTTTGCGCCAGATTTAATGACTGATTACGCTTATAAACAATTCAAAAGAATCTCACGATTAAAATTTTACATGTTCGCTTTGCAAAATTTTGCCAATTTCACTAATACAAGCATTGTTTTAAGTGTGAAAATATACCTCCAATTTGTTTGATTGCACGGTGTCAAGATTTATATCAAGTTGGAAATTATTTTAATAATAATATTTCCGTATAAAATCCTTTTAAACAAATTAACATTTTCACTAAACATGATACAAATTATTATAAAAGGTTAAAATATATTTTTTGTAATAATTAACTATTCATATTTTGATTTATCGTCAACGTTTTTTTTTTGTAAATATGTAACTGTACACATCACTTATTATATAAGTTTAATTAAGGCTGGTCCATTAATTATTTATTTGTTGTTAATTAATTACTTAAAGTCCAGCTGTGTAAATAAAAAGAAATATAATTCTATAAAGAAACACAATTTATCACTTTTCTATTCATTATCGACTCGAAGTTATTTGGGATCATGAGAATGACCTTCATTGATTTCAAAGTATTTTATGTCGTGGCCTAAGGTCATGATACTTTCAATAAAATGTATTTTAGATTATAGATAACTAATCATTATGATACTATTTAGTCATAGTGTTAAATTTAAAGTTTTCTTTTTGCTTTGGTGCTTGGTGAGAATCGGCCGCGGATATTAATAGGATGGATGACTTCTCAAACTGTATCGTATATGAATAACATCGGATATTTACAGACTAGGGTCTAAGAAAGATACAGCTTATTAATTGCAAAACATAACCATAAAACATTCTAATTAAATCATCATTTACTATAAAACAAAACTTAATAAGTAAACGTCCACTAGGAGAAGCCAGTGTACAAATAAAGCATATCCATTAATAATGTTGATAATTGAATATGCATAGTAAAGCTAGTTATAACGCTCGTTTCTTCTAATTTTCGTATGTGTGTGGACTGTGGTATATATGGACACTCCGTGGCGAATCCAAGAATCCATTTCGCTCGACAGTCTTCTTATATCTCTTCAGATCCTGCCAATATCCATATATTCGAGGTACAGCATACTATTTGTGATATGTTTTGTGATTTTTCACGACAGCGATATCGAATTTGCATGAAAAAAGGGAAAACCGTAATATCGAGGATTTTTTGACGCGTCCATATTACGTGGCTTAACCAGATTTAACATCGCGTCTTCAATTACGATGTGTCGCTTGTCTTTTTACTTATAACGAGTGTAACTATAATTGAGTCAAAACATTATATCCGTAATTATTCTTGAATCTCAGCATATAGTTACTCTGAAGCTTCATAAGGTACGTAGGTACCATGATTCACGACCATACAACAGCACTGCGTAAATATAAACAATATAAATACAGACGGAATTTAGAGTAAGTAGTGTTAGGTAATTGTAGTGTGTAGTTATTGGGATTATAATAAACCTGGGCAATTAGAAATGACACATCTCAACGACTAATATAATTTTTGGTACGCCGTAATAAGGCATTTAAACTAATATAATAATTATGATTTTTATATTGTAAATATACGAATAAATACTAACGAGTAGGTGCGCTATTATATAATAAACAATAACAGTTACATATTATATATTTGATGTGTATAATATTATACCAAATAATCTATTGGTGTATTCAGCTAACTTATTTATTTTTAATTAATTGGCTGCAGTTGTCAGTAAACCAGAGACTTTCCTATTATTACAGGTGTAAATAAATATAATTTAACGAGCTAGGCATTTATTATTGAAAATAGTTTCGCTTTTTGACGTGACTGTGCAGTAAATTTTACATAGGTTCATCATTTCAGTTTTTACAGACGTTTGTTTCCTGCCAATAATTGGCAGTTCGTTGTAAACATCTTTGTTATTTACGACAAAAAACTTTCAATCTCTGGCTGACAGTAGAATGAAATGATATTTGCAGCGAAATGATAAGCGTATTATCAACAATATGCACTCGAAGACATAACATCTAATATCGTTTAATCACCTTCATAGTTTTCCACCCATAATTACTCACGAATCTAGTATTCTAACTAAAGAGAAGTACATACATTCATCCGTGATGGTCCATACGCCATGTCATTCGCCATTTCGATCTCTTCTCCCTTCCCCTTCCCTTCTCCTTCTTCTCTTCTAGTTGGTTACACCGATTATATTATACTATGCATCTCTTATTGGCTATACTACTACTACAACTCGGGTTTTTCGATGGGACTATTACGCATCAAGCGCTAGTTTGGCCAGTCGGTCAGGATCATATAGGTATTAAATAAAAAGACGGGCAAGGAATCGGCTTTCTCATACAACTGAATGAAGCAGGCCAACAATAGCCGACAACTTACGAGAAATAGCGCAACCCAATAAAAATATTGCTAGGCATCAATCACAGAGGATTTACTTTGGCCTTTTGACCGTCATTATAACGTACCCATATACGTGTAACTTTTGCTGCAACTTGTTTACCAGCCTGCCTCACCATACTTATAAAGGAACATGCCTGCTTCACTATACTTTCATATAACCTGCCGTCCCTAGGTCAGGATCCAATCGCTGGGCATGTCTGGCCTACTAGTAGGGCCTTGACAAAATTGGGTAAAGTTTAGTAACACCTTACAACTAAATTTATCTTCCTTTTTACACAATTGTTATCGGTTGTTGTATCACATATGCATGTGAAACATATATTCTAAGTAAAAGAGAGATCTAGAAATATAGAGTAACACAACGTGGTATGGAGAGGTGCATGCTGGGCATAACGCGAAAGGACAAAGAGGAATAAGTGGATAAGGAGACAGACAAGGGTTTGCAATGTAATAGAGTTTGCAAAAAACCTCAAATGGAAATAGGCTGGACACATAGCTCGAAGACGGGACAATCGTTGGACAAATTTAGTCATCCAGTGGTATCCAAGAGGTACAAAACGTCCGAAAGGTAGACCTAGATGCCGCTGGATCGATGAAATGATAAAGTTTTGCGGAAGTACGTGACGACGCAACGCACAGGACCGAGAGAAGTGGGATCAGCTTGGAGAGGCCTTCATCCAGCAGTGGATAGATTAATGCTAACGATGTTGATGATATTATGTAAAAAAAGATGATTATAGGATACATGTATGTCTTATTCATACCAATTTTTAAATAGCAGTACCTGTAGTTTAGAATTTATAAAACTAACTTTTCGCGTATTATTTTTTCGGGCTATTAAGTTTGTTCTTACTAATAATAACATCGAAACGTATTGAAACAAAAGAAAATCAACCACACGTGGAGAAGGTTTTTTCAACGACTTTAAATTGAATAGCGTTTAGTTACAATGACAATAAAAGTATATTTTTATTCAACTTTGTTTTCTTTTATCGATGCTTTGTTTGGATTTAGTTTAAAAAATCCATCTAATCGGACAAAACCAGTATTTATGTAGGGAAAATTTGTTTTCTATAAGTATCATAAACATATTATTAATTTAATCTGAATTTGGCAATGTTTTTGGTGTTTTCATTAAAAGCGTCACAGTATATCTATGTAAAATTTTGATGTGAATAAAATTTAGTTACACAGCGTTAAACATTATTTGGTTATACTATGAAAATATATTTGCTAAATGTATTATTGGGTACATACTGTACATACTGTACCGAAAAACTTTCTGTTTGCCCAGTATATTTCACTTGCAGCTTCGTATCATCTTCACGCGGTTTTTTAAAGGAAAAGATTTTATCGCGAGCAGCATTAAAGTCTTAACAAAAAGGAAGTTGTTAATATGCTTTTCACGATTTAGTTTCAACTTGTAGTATTCTTTTATGACACTGGCATCGTGACAGCCATTGTATTTAAAATATATTTCTTTAAATAAAGACTCACTTAATGGCTGTTGCTTCTTTACTACTTATATTTTATTATATTTATGTAAGCTTACAAGATAATATACTATTTTAGCAGAAGATCTCAATAAGTATACGGAGGCGCTTTTCGCAGTGGACTGTATTATTTTGAGGATTATGTAGAGTCTGTATCTAAGGGGGGGCGATGTAACTGAATACCATACATTGACCTTTTTGGTGATTTGGATGAATGGCTCCGTGGTCTGGTTTCACTGTCACTCGCGCGGTATTGTTTGTTTTGGGTCACCCTGTTCGCGGCACTTGTTACACAGTTTATGGATGATAATGATATATGAATGAGGATGGCAGGTTGTATGAAGGACGATAGCCGGTATCACGGCTTGGCATGGTATTCAGAAGTATCCGACGGTCACACTATTATCAAGCTGACGAATTTATGAATCAGTCTGTATTTTCAATTGAATTACTGATTAAAATAAATAATTAAATTAGTAATTGAATTACGGTAATCTATCAGAGACTCGCTCATATCCGTTATGTAGATGTAACTGAATGCTATATGCATCACAGTGACAGCCGGTCACTTGGTCTGATGACAATAACAAATAATAAATAAGAATGGAATGTGGATATAAATGGCCGAACCAGTATATGAATCTATAGTGTGATAAAAATAATGCATGTTTAGTTTTAAATAATATGGTACTCGTACCTTTTTTATTTTTTAGCTAATTAATTTATGTTATAAGACAGCAAGATTTCTTCAATGATCCACTCTTTAAAAGAATATAGGTACTTTTATATAATTTGATACTACAGTAACAAACAATAGATAAGTAAATTAATAAATCAATTAATTGTTAATACTGAGAGAAATTTAAAAAAAAATAATAAATGAAAAGTACTACACTGTAAGTAATACCTACTGTATATTCTGTATGCATGAAAGTAACGATTTAAAAACTATTTACTAAAAAATATTATGCAGTGAAATATAGATGGTGAGGTGACAGAGGCGTTGGAATATGGTGGTCTTATTATTTATCGGGAGACGTAATCAAGTCAATGTAACTACCAAAGGACAGGGAGACATAGTGCAATTTGGCCTTCACATTCAAATAGAAGATTATGCTACATTAGTAAAAAAGAAATTAGTAAACTAATCGGTCATAAATGAAAAGTTTTCACATACGCACAAATCAATGTTGTTTTACCATTTTATCACAATGTCAATTGAGCTAATAAAACCTTGTCTCTTTCATTTATCCAACTTAATATTGTTTATTCGTGTAGGTACATAAGTAAACTCACATTTATGCTGCAAATTCACTTTAAATAAGACATAAAATTAACTACAGTAACAAATCGAAAGCTTTCTTTTATGTAAGGCGTCATTCATTTTGTCTATGTACCCAATAATACAGTTTGCTCATCAGGCATTGCATCAATAACACGGAAGATTTGCGTCGTACATCGAAATTATCATTTGAGAAACCTTTTATTATCATTACAAGATTCAAATCATTCGGTACAACATCATAAAAGCTTAATATTGGAAAGTTTAATTCGGCGATTAGCTGGTATATAAATGTATAGGTAGTGAATAACAATAATTCATTTGGTGTTATAAACACTTTAACTTAAGCTAAGTGTTAAAATGGAATTGCTTTGCTAATTAGGTAGCCGTATCTAAGGTCGGATTTAGTAGCCTAACTAAAGTGTCGAGTATAAATCATTCTAGTATGGAGAGAAAACGAAATGATCACAATAATTTTTGAGACTATTTTGTGGCTGGCAATGTGTTTAAAATTAATTGAATCGTGAAAATAGATCGATGTATAGTGAAAATTAGTAGCTTTATTTTAACTGAGGCATTATATTCTTTTTGTAAACTTACATAATCTATTTATTCAGAAAATGACGTCGATTCTCAGTTTTCCTAAGTTTTTCAGGGTAAAGGGTGGTGGTGGTGACAGCCTTTATTACATTATAACTACTTATATTAATAACAAATAATTTATTAAGACAAACTACAAATAAATGTTTGATTTTACATTTAGATTATTTTAAATATGGATCAAAAACATTCGTTTTCCAGTCAGTATTCTATTTATTCTAAAAAATGGACGTTATCGGTAATGGCTTACAACCAATGCTTTCTGTTAAGAGAACTTTACTGTGTGAAAGTATATTCTGTGTCTAAGGCCTTGTCCACATGCCGAGTTTTGACTCGTGCGCATTCCAGGTACATGTGACCTCATTGAGCCGTCCACAAGAACTAGCGCCGTGACGACTGTCGCGCGCGGTCGAGGTACAGGTGACCTTATTGAGGTGTCCACATGCTCTCGCGGCGAGATACGCGCCATGTGAACAAGGCCTAAGAATAAAATTGATAATTTACTTTCAATTTCATTGGGTACTAATTTATAATTAGTGACTTGTTGATCGATGATAATTAAACTCGTTTAAGTTTGCTTTGATAAGACAAGATTTTCAGCTAACTTATTCTATTTAAATATAAACATTCTAGACTATGCACAGTAACAACGTAGTCTAGTCAAATTAAATTAAAATGAATTAAATTGATAATCGTTCAACTATCGTAAATACGGAAGGTCAGAGGTGATGTGTTGCGACTATAACGAGCAGCATGAACGAAATCGAAAACGAGGTTCGGTCGATCGTAGGTAAGAAAGTTTTAAACAATGATCAACAATGCATTATAATATGTCGTGTATATAAATTATTAATGTATGGTCGTAAAAGCAATTACCATCTGTTGTCTTCGCGATTTATATCAAAGTTCCGCCCATTTTTAATAATACTCTGGTACCAATAAATTAAATTGTATTGTGGAACTTTTATTGGTATGTGTCAGATTTGTATCATTAATTAATTTTTCTTTAATCGCTTTATTGATGTAGTTTTCGTTAAAATTATCTTGTAACCTATTGTTGTGACATTCACTTCATTATTAAATAAAGAAAGTATTCACGTATTTGTCGGAACGACGTAGATACTTGACCACAAGGGTATACAATGCATTAGGCTCCAGACGAACAAGGTGCCCATAATCTCAGTCAAAGATAATTGTTTTAAATTAATCGAATTCTTCTTAATTAAGTACGTAATAATATTATATACACGCATACATATAATTATATAGCTTCAAAATAAATCGCACAATAATTTAAATCGTATTTTTTATTAATTAATTTTTATTCATTACTACACAAGATTTAACCCTTAAATGCATGATTTTTCCGATTTTGATTAAAAAAATATATTCATATGTAGTTGATTGTCTATAACATGTGAAAAATAATAAAAAAAAAAAAATTTTTTTGGACAAATTTTAATATAAAAACCATTTGTATTCATATGAATACACAATGCATTTAGCTCATAAAAACGAAAGTTTACAACATGAAATGGAAAAATTGAAAGAATTAATTAAAACCTTATAATTATAAATCAAATTCTTATAATTACTAACAAAACGATTAATAATACATTATGGAATAATTTAAAACAATTTTTTGCTTGATTAAAGTACAATACGATTCCACATTTCTCACAATATACTCTAGATTGTCCTATATAATAGTTATCAAGATACACGATATGATGAATGTTTTTTGATGCATTTCTTAATAATCTGACGACAGTATTCCCACTTGCTTCCAGGCCTGGTTCAGACGAAAGTCTGTTTTTTGCCTCATTTTCTTGTCCAGAGTATATCTCAAATTGGTAGGCAAAGCTTGACACATCACACAGCACACACAACTTGAAGCCCCATTTATTTGGCTTTTTAGGCATGTATTGCTTCATGTAATGCCCAATTTTTGACGAACACATTAGTTCATCTACACACAACCTCTGCTCCATAGGAATTTTACAGAACATTTGATTTAATTTACTATAAATAGGCCGAATTAATTTATGTAGCCTATCGTGGTTAGAGTCAGTTCTGGGAAGAAGCGTTGCATTTTGGTTCAGCAGAAAGTGAAAAATCTTTTCAAATTTATTTATATGCATTGTTGATTTTATTGGTTAAAACGGATATACATCTGACCAATATCAACCAATATCAACGAGTGCCAGGATATCGAAAGACAGACATGAAAATAATTATACATATATACTGCCTTATATGTCAACACAAGAAACTCCCACGGGCTTACTCGGGTCTTTTACAATGGAAAACAAATTCGTTTGAATAACTATTTCTTCAACTATATCATCGGTAAAAAATAATTGAAGAATTGTTAAGGTGTTTTGAGTTCTAATGTTTCTTGAAGAAGTGATGTGCTGCCTAAAAAAGATAAGCAGGCTTCATCCAGTGTCATATTTTTCCTTTTCCATAATAGGTTTTAGGGGATTATTTTTTGAAGGTGGAAGTCTTGAAGTCGAAGGTAATGGTTGATCATAGGACTCATCCATTTGCAATGGTGGGTCGTCATTTGGATCATAAGTGGAAACTTCCGCTTTGTCATCTTGCATCCTCCATCTATCTTTGGTCGAAATTCTGGATCCCCAATACTGTCATCGTCACTGAAGTCCATTCCATCCTCACTGTCAGATAAGTTGTTAGTATACTCTTCAAGTTCCTTGTCAGTTAAATGGTGTCGGCGAGCCATGGTTGATCCAAAGAGGCCAAAATATGTTCACAAAAATTAGCTTCCTATGTGGTAAATATTACCCGTTAATGCATGGTGTATTCGAATGAATACAGACGTAAATATCACATTATTCTAGAAATATACAAAAAAATCTGAAATATTTTATAAAACTTTGCTTGACTGACCTTCATTCAGTATAAAATGATTTTTTATAGGACTGGAAGATGTA
The DNA here is from genome assembly GCF_057557595.1 of Rhyacophila brunnea. Classification (NCBI taxonomy): domain Eukaryota; kingdom Metazoa; phylum Arthropoda; class Insecta; order Trichoptera; family Rhyacophilidae; genus Rhyacophila; species Rhyacophila brunnea. Next base: position 57,582,293 of record NW_028232965.1, on the reverse strand, counting down.
TTATTTCATAGATATAGCACTGCAAACATGGAAAAACGTCACGCTCCGATGAAATGTCAGATTGGTGTGGTTAAAGCGTAATAAAAAATAAATTTGTGTCATTTGGTTGTCAAACGTGAAACTAAATGGAAGCATAGACTTTGATAATGATTAAAAGTATTACGTCAACACTAAATCTTGGAAGATTTAGACAAAAGATGCCCTAATATGCGGTGTATTCGTATGAATACACCATGCATTTAAGGGTTAAGAATGTACGAGAATTTTTATTGAACTGTACCACGTATCTTTATTATATGAATGAATAACGCACTCATCCCTCAAGCAAAAAGTGCGTGTTCGATTTCTATTCGGTCCAATCAGTTTTCTGATACTGTTATGCAGGTGCTCCATTGGCGAGCCAAAAGTTCGAGGACAATAAATCGTCCGATTTGTACTCTGCTACTGATCAACAAACGAGTAAAAAAGTCGAGCTGTCAAAAGTTACGATTATCGTTGTCTTCCGATAATCATAAAATTCGGTGTTATTTAGACGTAGACTTGCTTAAAATAATATAGCAGTGAAAATAACAAAAATTTTAGATTTTCTTTTAAGAATTTCATAAATTCATTTCAAAAAATTTCTCATTTTCCAATGTACCAATTAACAAATTAATCAATAAGAATGTTTAGAACAATTACATGTTTTTTTTCGGTCCAAATTATTGCGTATTAATGTCAAATCGAATTTACGTAGTGGTGGACAGACGAATTCTGGCAACTCGGAGAGTAAAATGACAAACACGTTTGAAATCCAACCAGCGAACTTTTAAGTGCTCTACGCGAAAAAAAGTCCGAAGACTGTAAATCGTCTGACTTTCTTGCCAATGGAGCACAGAGATTACAAGTTGTGTATTTTTATGTATTACAGAAACATGGACACAATATTTCTAATTATGTCATTTTGTAAAAACACTGAATTCATCCATATATAATCGACAAAGTAAATGTCTCGCGATTACATACGCTGTATACATAATTATTATAACATCGTTACGTTTACCTGTAAAAGCTATCAGTTGGCATTTCATGTGAACTATTATCGCTTGGCGTCGAGCCAGAACTGGAAAATCGATAGCAGAGCTTCGAATGATGTGACGGGAGACTGGAACACCCCTTCGTGGATATATAACACTCCAGACAGCTATGAAACTTGTTATCTAGTTTATTACTTGAAGTTTTATTATTATATATATGTTAAATGAATTACCTATGTACCTACTCATTTATTTATATAACAATAATTATTGTATATTTGTTTAATATGGTTAATAAACTCACTTATTTTATAACCCGTTAGGGTAACTGTAATTGTTTCAATATAAATAAGAACATAGTTTCATATTTATTAGTGGCAAAGACTGCATTTTGAATATAAGTAAATGATTGAAGTATACGGAAATAATAACAAAACATACTTAGACATTCTTCAGTGTATTCTGTTATTCGTGACAATTTGTATAGTTATCATATTATTTCTTAATACGAATAGAAAAACTTAATTTTAATAAGTACATAATTATAATAAGTAACTATTTTTTTATTCAACGAATAATTCACAAGATTTACGGATGTAACATTATTTTTATTGATCATACATAATTTGAAAACACGTCTGAGAAATATATAACCAATCGAAAAAATCCCATGCGCATTGATCACTATGATATATGCACGAATCCAGAGAAACGCAGATTTGGGTCCTGCTGGGTGTCGTATTTTTTTCAAAAAAATATTTTCTATTGGTTATATATTTTTCAGGTGTGTTTTCAAACTATGTATGCCCAATAACAATTAGAATACACCTCAAACTATTAGAAAAATCTAAGAAAAATACAACCCCGGCGGGACCTGAACCCGTATCCACCGGGTTCGAACCAATATGCATTACCAATTGACCCATATGCGTCCAATTTAATTACGACTAAATTAAACAGTAGTTTATCCATGTTGAAGCGCTTGCTATATTTTTTGGCAATCGGCTTTTGTATTTTGAATCAAAGTTTGTGCATCAAGATGTAAATATTACTAGTTAATTTCATCTTAATTAGACAATACAGGCGTGGCTTAATTGGTAAAGCATATTAGCGCGAATTTAGTGGATAATTTTTAGTATGTACCTATACATATCTGAGGTATTTTCAAATTATGCATATTCAATAAAATAATGTTACATTCTCGAATCCTGTGAATTATTCGATGAATTAAAAATAGTTATCTAATATACTTAGTTTATATTATTTTGTATAATAAACGGATCTTTCTAGATTTGTTTCATAGTATTTAAATATGTCACTAGATTCTCGCGTTGTACTTTCATTATTTCCGTTTGCAATAATTATAAGTCAATATACCTATATCCTAAATACTCGTGTTGAATCGTTGTCACTGATGATAAGCCATCTTATAAAATAAGAAAAAATAAACTATATTTCATCTACGCAAGTTTAATACTACTTAACATGAATGCGTGCCTTATTAGGCAGGCAATACTAACCGATACACCGAATTACTGTCCCGACAGAAAATTTAATAGTTACACCTTATAATATTTACATCAACATAATATTATACTACCTCACTGCTCGCTCATTAGACTTGTAATAATACCTGTATTTATTGAAACATTCTTTAACTTTATTGTCAGTTTTATATTGAGATAAACCAACCTACGACTCAGTATTAAGTATACGCTGTCAGGTACACAGATTCTGTGAGTAAATTATTATTTGCTCACATACGACTACAGCTCATCTTTTACTTTTCACATATACGTTGACTGAATTGTTATGGGAATTGGCCTTACAATATGATAGACACTGTTTTATTCACAGTATGTATGTCTTTTGTATATAATACGCAATATATTCAATTGGTCTAGTATTTATAGAATCTAGTAGGTCATAATATAATCCTTTCAATCAAATCACGGCATTTCAAAATCCTACCAAAGGTGCGGAGGTGTAATCGAACTTCTGCATTTTAATTATCAGGATTTTAATTGTCGGGATTATACTCTGAATCCATATTCAACATATAAGTAAATAATATATGCTATGTAAATATAATTTATTTTTAGGTAAAAAACGATACCTATTTGCTTTGGGAAATGCTCTTAAAATCCACGTTTCGATTTTATCATCAATCATGTTAAGTAATGTTGCTTTAAATAATTTGTATATCATCTTAATTCAATATCTGTTTAGATATTAATTGCCTTATCGTGTATGTAGTATGAGTCAATTTAAAAGGCGTCTCTAAATAAAATATTTTTTTACGTGGAAAACTATTTCGGACTACAAACCCCTCGGAATATCGTTGTGATGGTTGTGATGGAAATGTGTACGTAAACAGTTCACCGCAGGACACTTATTCGTACGCCGCAGTACGTGAAACGTGAGTTTGTGTAACATTTAATCAAATGACGAGTTCTTCGTTGAACATTTCACCGTGGAGTATATTTATACGTATGCTACAATATGTGGAGATGTCTTTACTAGGTTAGGTTAGGGTTAATCTAATTGGAACAGTACTATTTGCAAACTATCGCCGCATTTTGTGATACGTACAAATGTATTCCACGGTGAAATGTTCAACGAAGAACTCGTCATTTGATAAAATGTTATACGAATTCATGTTTCACGTACTGCGGCGCACGAATAAGTGTCCCACGATGAACTGCACACGTACAACTTACATGTAACCGTGATAATTACGTAATTAATTATTGCCAATATTATAGAATGAATAAATATATAATTAGTTTTTTTATTGTGGAAATTGGGTAATGATTTTGAATAATCTTTTAATTCCTTATCAAGTATTTTTATTGTTTTATAATATCTCATGGCTATAATATAAGAATTTTAAAGATTTTATTAATTATTTCTGAAAACAAAAAACAATGTATTGCCAATTTGACCTTAGATAGTTAGTTACCATTAATCCGTATATTGTGCACCGATTTTTTTAATTGTTTTTATTAATAATCCCAAATAAACAATGATAATTATAAACCAATAAGTACCTAATCTCCGTGAAGGTATACGTAACTATATTTGCATAATTATTATATTATTAATATCTACTAGATAATAATACAAAACATATTGTTCTAAACATGGATTTTAAATTACATTGGTATGTACTATATTGACCTCCATTTAGTAATATAGTACCTGTCTACATAAAAATGTGTTTGTTGCCAATTAAATTAATATATCTTATAAATCCACGTGTGTATGTGTGACGTTAGCAATGATTGATTCCGGGGGCTATGGTTTATTAAAAGACCGTTGACTATTTGAAGACTTTCTACGTTTAAATAATTAAATTTAAGTATGAGTTTTTAGCCATTACATGATTTCCAACACAAACAACTATTATCAAGGGCCATGCACTTTTACGGCCCAACTAATTTATGGTCCACATAGACTTGGTGAAACGTGTTCTTCACAGTTTATATCTCTATAATAATGTGAACGCGTACATTCAAGAATTGGATATTGCATGAATTTAATAACGTCCATGTTTTATTGTGTCTCACTTGGGAGTATTCGACTAAATTATATTATATGACATTGAAGGTAAATTGTAAATAGATTAATGGCCACTTTATAACAAGCTATTTTATTACTGAAATATATTGGTATCTACATACGGCTGTATCAGAATAATGAACAGGTAGCCATTTGATAATTTATAACTGATTTTACTTATTTACTCGTATATTATGTAACGTAACGAATTGCCATTTATGAATAAACGGATAACGGATATTTTATGATTAACTACCAACCTTTTAATATAATATGGAATATAATTATATGGTATTTTGAGCTCACAAAGGTCGGTGGATGTATATGGCAGCAAAGTACTTAGGACCGAAAATAGTGGAGGGATCTAATATAGGACTGCTGATGATGACTATTTTATTTGATATACTGTGAAAGATTTTGACTGTATACAAATGTGTTGAAGACATTCATATTCTATAGATATTATAGAGCCTAAACATATTATTATGAAAACATTCATACAAACGCTGAACTTTTGACTTTGTAAGTTTAGCTTATAAAAACGAATTGCACATTCGTCAAAGTGAAACTTACTCTAACGATATTTATACGAAAGCTACAGAAAACTCTATCCTGAATAAGGTTCAATACCTTTGTGATATATTAATATAGTAGAGTAGTGTTGGCGGCATATGTCCAGGTTCCCATGACTATTAAGCGTACCGAAAAAATCATCCTTGAAGACCCATTGATTAATCAGATCTTTGGTGTTTGTAATTGGGAGGATGGGCGGTAACAGCTTGTTATAGAGATTGGTCATAGTTGAGAAAAAGGTAAAAGAGCACCCGCACACTGTATCGACTATATCAAAAATTCTCTCAGCTTAGTAACTGGGTGGGAATCGTGAAAAGAATTGAACAAATCAGAACTGCTCATCAAGGATCCTTATCAATGAAGCAAAGACTGAAAAAAATGTTGGTGAAAATGAAAAAACGTTTTAGTAGGTACTTTACCCATATATAATTTAATAACCAGACCCGTTTTATACGGGTATTTTTAACTATATTCATTTGAGCTAAACATGTCCCAATTGTTAATGAGTTGTGTTGGGTACATAGGTATTTTAAAACATGTAAAAGATTTATATAATTATGAGGTATGTGTTTGTCCACGATAATTGGGCGGTAACGTGTCGGCTTGTAAAGGCTTTGTGTTTGAAACCTATGTCTGACAAATTCACATATTGTTTTCCAATGTGTGTTTCGGCCAGAAGATATTTTTTGTAAAAAAAAAAAATCTGTTAAGACAACCGGAAACCCATATTATGCTCTGCTTAGGATCATACATAGTAATTCACCTTGTATTTTTTTAAATTGATAATAACAGAAATTTATTGTAATATATATATATATATTTATTACAATTCATAGCCCAGGATAAGTCATAGTATCATCAAGGTCATAGTCCGGTCTGCCCTATATTTTAATGTATAATTTATGTAATTCCTGATGTAATTAAATCCATTTGAAATGCACTATTACCACACTAGTAACCTGTAGCATTATTTAACTTGCTAATGATTGTTTCCTTGATCTAGAGATACATTTAAGATATAAATCATTTTTATTCCAATTTATTGATGAGCAGCCAAAACGTATTAGAAAGCATTCTTCGATAATGATAAATGCAAATTCAGCTGACATTCATTAGCAAATAATGCATCTCATTTCAATTTGAACAAATGAATATTAGACCGCTTCCATAAAAAGAAAATGGCCCCCGTTTGAGTAAGGCCGTATGTATCAAATAGTTCATTATCCAATCGTTTTTATGGACAAATGAGCGATTTGTTTAACATTCGTCTTCGGTGAAAGTAAACGCTATTACTGTTTATTATTTCAACGTTCTATGTGAAAAATCCAACGGGTCCGAAATTGTTTCATTAACAATAAGACGAGTGAGGGAGCCTCGGGTTAAAGGAGAAAGTCTTTTTAAATCTTGACAATGTGCCGTAAATTGAATAACATAATTAGATCTGAGATACAATTTTCAAACCTTTTTTCTGCGTTTTTCAAACGTAACATTAACGTTATTATCTGTATTTATTGAAAGAATTAGAATGTTATCTTGATTATTAAACGCTTTTATTTCAATTCTTATTTCGCATATAAGCATGCTGTAAAAGGCGGCCCGAGGTCAGAATTCATTATTTTCTCTCATAACAGCGTATTTTTTAATTATTGTTTTTTCCTTGTCATTATTTCTTACAATAACGTTTTAATAATATTATGACAGAATATCTCTTGATCGACAAGGCACGAATTTGGTAAAACTTTTTATTTAACCATGAGAATCAAGCTCATATTGTTCGTATACGTACTTAAGCAAATTTATTTGGAATGTAAAAATTATTATACATAGTTATATAGAAAGCATCCGGTCTAAAATTTGGGCTAATAATAGTTAATTTGTTTAACATAATATAAATATTATTTTTTATTCAATACCTACTTGAATATATATACACATGATTTTAAAATATTAGATTCCTATTATTGAAACAGAACAAATAAATCAAATTAGAGTTCGTCAGGCTTTAATTCAATTATTATAGTGTACGTGTCTAACGCATATTGACATGGATAGGAAACGCCTACTTTAACCCACTATCTGTGCTTTTACAATTTTTTTTAAAATATATTTTAATTTTACAGAGAAGTAAAACAGTATTTAATGAAACTATGGTCATTTAATTCATTTATAATATTGTTTTATATGGTTAGTTGCTACGTATTTTAACTGGACGGATGATTATGAAAAGGATAATATTCCAAAATTATGAAAAATCAACTGGGATAGCCATTCTGTAGGTATTTCTATACTCTTTCTATAGGGTGTAAAACGGGGAATATTCCAGCCTAACTGCATTGTAAAAATCGATCATTAAATTTTACATGAGTAGAAAAAGGATAATATTCCGGGAATGTTACTCTTTGACTACTATTACTCAAACCAGAGACAGTGACAATGATGAATAGAACCGATTTTATGTTGTATTATTTTAATATGTTTTTGTAGTAAAGTTTTGATTAATTAATAAATATTTTTTGTTATTATTAATGATATATTAGCTACTGTGAAAGCGTTTAGTGGAAAAGGGATAATATTCCAACACCTTCAATTAATAATACTTAATAAACTATTGACTATTTAAACTTATTTTGTATATAATTAAATACCTTTTTACCTACAATTAAGTAACAGTAACTTATAGTTTCTTCATAAAACAGTTTTTTTTTGTTTTACCAAAAACTAGGGTAGGTAACTGGAATATTATCTTTTTTCCAATCACCCGTTTAAATATTGATACATTTACATCATAATCTTCTTATTATTTGAGTTTGACTTTGAAGTCCTTGAAAAGGAGGTTGGATGCTATTAGGTGAAGAAGTGCTCACCGCCCTTCCCTAAACTGTGAACGGGGGCCGCGTTGGTGAGGTGGAGCGCCAATGCGGTCTCCATCCCTCCATCCTGGTCACTTCAGGATGCGCTACAGATCATCGTATTGAGACTCTCAATACGAATCATACTCCTCGTATAGTCGCGTCCACAACCTGACAAACCGCAACATACCTAAATAGCGACGATAACCTCCTTTTCATGGACTTCAAAGTCAACATGAATAATAAGAGTTTTATTGGTAGGTAAAACTCCTTTCATTATTTTGTTTTCCAAGTTCATTATTTTAATATGATTTTTTTTTTAATATTTTGATGTTCATTAAATAGTAATTCTTCATAAATAAATACACCAAATACCTTTTGCGAATGATTACACCGTGTTTGATTCTCATGGTCTCGCAATTATTTTGTCTAATGTGAAAAATTTATTCTCAATAATACCTCCAGGCTTACCGAAGGTTCAATATACTAGTAATTATATGAGCCTATAGCATACATCGTCAATAACTAGGTTATCAATATTTCCCCCGTTTGGTCAGATCACTTTCGACGTAACGTCCTATATCTCGGGGCGTTGCATTATGCGTGAGAATAAAGCCTATTTCCGTCTAAAATAAGTTTCCACATTCGCGGTCACTATAAGGTCAAGTGCAATGCAAATTTCACTTTACTATATCGATAATTTTATATAGTCTAAAAATGATTAGGAAATAATTAAATCTTATTTTTATTAAAGAGAAACTGTATTCACGATTTCATTTAATTCTCGCTAATTAAAATATTATTATCAAACAAAATCATCTAGAATATTCATTCCATTCGGTACATATCGTTAAATATTTGTCTTAGTAATTGGGTACCTATATCACTTTCATAATATTAATAATATATATGCTGATACTTATCATAACTTTTTTAATAACCTTTTTGTATTACCTGCATAATTTATATGAATAATTTTTACATATTAAACTTCTTTTCAAATACGTAATAATTCATGAATAGTTTCTATTTTTACAATCTATTATGAGAAGTTTAAAATTAAGGCGATGCTTTGCTGTCGATAAGCATTTGTATTTTCCCATACAAACAACAATCGATTCAGCTAATTGTAGTAAACATACACAACTTGAAAACACTTCATATATACCCACTAGAAAAAAATATATTTGAAAAAATTACGAAACTCGACGGGATTTGAACTCGTATAACCATTGGTGTCGTGCAAATCTGTGCATTAACCAATTATACTAGTAGCCTCCTATCTAATTACGACAATTAAAACTAGTAGTTCATACAAATTGCGTTATTATTGACAATCGGTTTTTGTGAATTAAATCAAGGAATATTAAATACCTTAATTACTAACCGACGCCCGGCTCTCGCCAAATATTTTAGTTATAACGTCTACTTTGAACTTGCTAATAATTTTTGATAAACCATTTATTTTATTCATTTAATAATTCACAACATTACCTTAATTACTATAATAATTTTAAGAATAACTGTTTTGCCGTTGGAAGAATTAAGAAGTTTCTGAATATACTTAACCATAAAATTCTCCTTCAGGAAAACTATTTTTTATTAAAATCGATCCCATACTAGACTCAGAAAAACCATTTTCTAAGTAGGTATGATTAAAATGGGTTTTTGTATGATTTCGTCGAATTTTTTAACACTTTTCTCATATATTTTGTTTCGTGTATCTATAAAAATGTGTTAAATGCTGTGTAATTAATAATATTAAATTTGACCTGGTATAGGAGCCGAAATATCGATGATTACGAGAAACAAATTATCATGAAAGCCCAAGTACACAAGACGATAAATTAAAATTGTGTAATATGAATAAAACTAATTAAAAATGTTTTAACTATTAATTAAAGACATTAAATAACTTACAGTACCTAGCTAAGGATATAATATAATTAATATTATAAACCTTCAGTGATTTTTTTAATATGTAGGTACTGCGCTTTTCATTGCAATAAGGTTGCTTACTTATAACACTATAGTCCATGAATGATTAATCTATATTTTTAGTAACACTTAATCTAAATTATATTTAAACTCATTGAATAACAAGTAATTATTACCTAGTTAAATTCCATTCAAATAATAACTGTGCAAGTATTCGTTTCAGTCTAACTGTGATATCTCTCTACAACTAACATAATATTAATGACAGAGCTAAAAATATTACATTAAAATTCTTATCTAAAAAGAGCATGGCGATAGTTTGAATGCAGTGAGTAAGTAGTAACATTTTCGTGCGATTTTGCAATTTCGCGTAACATCGCTGCATCGTCTATGACGTCACAATCCCTCTCGCTCCATTAACAGAGCGTTACGACGATCTACTCGTTCGCCAGTAATTTTTTTAAATGCATTCAATCCGATTTATGCAAAGCGGCATTACTGACGACTTATACAACTTTAAATAATAAAAAAAACAAACATTTTGCAATGGCATTGAAACGCAATAATACTTTCGGTGATTAAAAAACTATCCAAATAATTACTCTCGAATTAGTAGTTAACTAATTGGAATATCATTTTATTAATTTATTTTTGACTAAGTAACATATAAATACGCATTTAATATGGAATAAAATTTCCATAGTCCTATATAATTTAATTTAATTTATAGTAAGTAGCTTTTGTGGATTATTTATGTGCCAAGATAACTTTGTAACATTGCCAAGGATTCAAATTGTATTATCTCATAAATTAATTTCTTATTTATGTTATGAAACGTTTGTCATTTTATGCGTTGCAATAATATAATAACAGTAAACGTAATCCTTTTTACCAGACTAGCCTCGTAATTAAGAAGTAGGTACTTTAACAAATTTTCAGTAAGTATATTTCAGTAATTTTAAGTAAGAAAAGAAACAAAACGAGTATTCTCGTATTACTAGACATGGCAATCTATTAGTACTTACAGAAAATAATTTAAATCATTTATCAATTGATGCATTATACTAACATCTTTTTTTTTTAAATACTTATGAATTTCCTATAATAGTTTATATCAGTTTCGAAAAAAACTACCCCTAACGTAACTTAAATAAAATTTATTGAATCAAAGCTAACCTCTTCGTTTTCTTTATTTTTCAGGCGATGTCCTTCTTCTCGGGATTTCGGGACATATAGGTCTCACGTGGGGGGCCAGGGGCTTCTCGATGGGGAGCCGCAGCCCCGGCGGGGCACGGCCTGGACCTCAGCGCTGTCAGCTCATCCTGCAGCGATGCGTCGCCATACAGTTGACAAAACCTGGAAGTGCTCCGGACGACTTTTGGATGTACGACTCGGGCTACTTGCTGTTCCAGGTATGTATTTTATTACAAATATATTGTATTTAATTACTCGGTTTTAATAAGTTTTAATTATTATTTAAGAGCAACGACGAAATAATCATGTGGACTAATAATGTGTGTGACTTCTGTGGTATTTTTTCCAACTATTTGTATGCACTATAGTATAAATCAGACATAATCTTAAAACTTACTTACTAGAAATATACTAGTAATGTTTCGTATTGCAGTGAATTTATAACGGGGGTCGTAGGAAGTTCTCACAGGGACAAAACTTTAAGGGCGATTCTCATTCGTTATATACCAAACGGGTTTGTAGACGTAGCTGTCGTTGGTTAAGGGGAAGAAATAATACAATTATGTAAAGAATCCAATTTGGGAAATGTGTAGGTAAATATTTTTTAAATGAAATTCACCCAAAATCGATATTATATATGCGGGTGGGTTAATTCGGTAATATTGGACTGAGAGTTAGACGTTTTAACATTCAAACACCTTTATAACAGGTAAGTTGCTTCCGTTGACTAGTCATAGTCCATGTATTATTGTATTCTACGTATTTCGGTCTATTATTATATTTGTTCTCGGTACATTTAATTGATCTTATATTGAGAATCAGGCCACACGTGACAAAGTATTGAGCAAAAAGGAATTATATTATTCGCAAATATAATTGAACATGGCGTGAAAGTCAGACACCTTTGTATCGAAATATTTAATATGAAAGAAAAAAAAATGTTGAAAAACTAATTACTGTAGAAAATGAATTCCGATCTGCTGTCGTCAGAAACTCATCTCCTTTGGCTTTTGTTGCGAAGAGAGTGTCCATTGATGGCCGCCCACCTGCGAAAGTCTCGCAATCATATTCTATATTGTTTGTTTTGTGAAAATAAAAACTGCCGCGGGTCATGGAATACCTTTGCCTGCCAAAAATGGCGCGCGTATCACTTACATGGACATCGATATTGTCAGATCAGTTCAATAAATAATATTTAGAGTGGCTCATTATATCACCATACCTTCACATCTGCTTCATCGTGTAAAATATGCTTGTTTCACCATCGTAAAGTTTCTAAAACCAATCGTTACCGCGTGCAGGCAGACATATTATTTTTTTAAATCTTATATAAACAGGTATTTTATTATATGTAGATAATCAATAAGTTAATAGTGGATATAATATACCCACATATTAAAATTTATTTATTTTCTTGTTTTTCATTGTTGGTAATCATGACTCATTTCAAATGTCCCCGTTATATATATATATATCCTTACATTCTACCATTTCTACCGTACGCAAACCTGTACGTATTGAACGGCCCATAGCTACAACTTTGCTGAACCATCGAGTCGTACTTTTCTGCGTCGATCTTTTATTTCTTTTAGTATGGATATATGTATCAAGCAAGAGTAAGAGCACTCACCCGGACAGTGAAAATGAAAATTCGAATCCAACTCGGTTCTACATTGTTCTATGATTTTTTTCAAATAGGTACGTTTCCGAGGTTTTTCAAAATAATTTGGATTGTTTTTATGACACTCCAACTTTTGTATTATTATTATAGGAATTTGAAACACCTCAGTTAACATTATATACGTTTTCCAGTTAATTGCTTCACCCGGGCACGCAATCTTGTCCACGTTCATCATCTGCCCCTTTCAACTGGTAAACTGCTCAAAACAATAAAAGCTTTCTGGACATTGGCAAATATTATTTTAAGTTTAAATATTCTTTTTTTTTTCGACCATGTCCGATCCTAATAGGATCATATGGGCCTCCACAGAGTAGAGGTTTGTAATAACAGATTTTGTTTTTTACGAGAAATGGGTGTGAGCCACTTGCCCAACCTATTAGGTCCATACCCTGACCCACACACAAATTGAAAAACAATATATTATGTACTTTCGAGACCCAGGATTCGAGCCTCGGTTAAATATTAGCTAGTATAATTTTGAAATTATTTATAAATTAATTTAAAACTAAAACGCTATGATACCATTGTCCTTCTAGAATACTGGCTCTCGTGTGTGGCCACCAGCGCTTTACAGAATACTATTTCAAAATTTTATTTATAAAATTATCAAAGTGTTTGAATACATATGACTTGTCTTAAATTTCTTTCCACGCTAAAATAATCCATAATATGTTTTTGTGATGAGATCATGTGTAAAATAGTTCGTTTCTATAAATAAATTGAACAATTTTTTTAGTAAATAAAATTTAGCTTTAATATTTTCAATCACAACAAAAGTGCAATTTGGTGCAGCCATCAGACGTTTCCATATAACTGTCAATATTAATTATGCGGCCACAGTTAATTTTCACGTAAAAACCACTGTTCTAGAATATATATCTACACGTAGGTAGTTGATTGCCATTTTATTTATAATAAACTTCGCAGTAGTGAAGTTACTACCGTCGTATGTTTATGACTGTGTTAGGCAACTAGCAATATTTTACTTCAACATAAATTCAAGCAATAACTAAATTATTGATGGATAAGTGTTTTCTTCTCAATTTCACTGATCGAAAGACGGAAGAAAGTGAATCTGAAGGCACATATAAAATTTCATTTAAAGTGTGGCAGTAAAACAAAATTGACTTTCCTATTTTTCCTCGGGATGAAACAACAAAACATAAAATAATGTAGTAGTCAGTAATAATTATTTAAATCGTATATTGTATTTTATTTAATATTCTTCCAATAGCTTTCATTTTTCATTTCATAATTTTTTACAAAAGTATTCAACTACTGTTGAATAATATGATTTTATACGGCAGAAAATTTGATTGGCTGATATTAAATACGAATCCACGATGGTCGAGCGGCTGCCGCGTCGTGGGTCCCGGATCTGGAAAATTCACGTGTTGTTATTTAAATTTTTGTTTGGGACATAATAGGTTGAGTAAGTGGCTAACATCCATTTCTCGTAAAAATAAAAAAAACTCCTCGGAGGCCCATATGATCTTCTTAGCACCGGATCGACAATGGTAAAAAAATGTATCCAATATAATTACATAATGCCAGCTACATATAATTTTTAACTTTAACTCAAAATCAAACAAATGAATAGACATTAAAATGACATAGAAACCAAAATGCACTTTGGAAAAGTCTAATAAAATCATCATACTTAATTCATTTTCAATATTGTAATTAAAAAAATTTTTAAATATGCCTATAGGTATTGTGTACCTTAAAATTCGCCGTATATCTATTATGCACATATTGGCGCGACACCAAAGGTTATACGGATTCAAATCCCGTCGAGTTTCGTATTTTTTTCAAATATGATTTTTTGTAGTGGGTACCTATGTATTTGAGTTGTTTTCAAAGTCTGTATGTATATTTATATTCGTGCGAAATCGAGCAATAAATACAATAATAAAATGTTTGAGTTGTACCTACCTATATTATTGTATTTTGCATTGATTTTCATATTAAATTTGCTGGCTACTAATTTATTTATTTATTTAAGAAAACAAAACATTGTGAACATAAAAAATCTAAATCCAAGACGTTCACATAATAAAAAACATAAGTACAATTGTATACAGAAAAATAAAAGTTCGAATATAAAATACAATACCGAAAATGTCTACGTCTTTGGGGGGCGCATTGACTAGTATTTATAATATATTTCGTAATTATGCAATACATATCATGTTTATAAATAGTGTAATGATACTGTAAAAGTGTGTGAATTTAATATGATAATAATAATATGTTCAGTAGGCAATTGATATAATTTCTTATATCAAGTTTGAAGTCTAGGTTAAATTATTAAAATTGCAATTTACATGTACTTAACCCCTCTATGTTTTTTTATGGTTTATACGTCAAGAGTTGATATTGAAAAGCCATAATAATATATTCATTTAATTCTCAGAGTCGTAATGTGAGCGATAGTATCATGCTATAGTATAATATGTTTTCGTCTAGTATGTAAGTAATCACTGCTTAATTAAAACTGTATTCAATGATAAAAAAGCATTCATTTGGTCAGTATCTTTATAATTAAGTGTGAGAAATAGTATTCAAACTTTATCAATGACTTCAAATTAATGATCACTGTCAGCTTTGTAATTTTCAAGATGTCGCTACAAAATGCAATTATCCAAATGGAATTGCGTCAAGATTATTTGCGAAAATTGAATATTCACTTCAAACAAAAGACTTGATTTATGATATTCATAAACTTTTACTGGCCAATTTCCCTGGGAAAACTTTTACTTTCATACTACTATAATCCAGTGAACAATCTGATATGATATTTTTTGAAGAAACTGAAAGTAAAAAAAGTACTTTCAATTGTTATTGCGTAATGCTGTAATATGTCGGAATGCTCAATTTTGTTTATTATTTACGAATCATATTACTTTAATCTGCTTTGCGAATCAGCTTCTCATTTTTGACTAGTTAATTTTATTCTCATAATTGAAAAAAATGCATAATACATTCCTTCTTATTTTACATTCCCGAATAAAAACGATTATTATTCTCCAAGAATTTCTCCGTAGTAATGAATTTATCATGCAATAGGTAATATTTTTATAGAAAATAATTCATTACAAAAAAACTTCTCTATTTCATTTAATCTCACAAATTACTCGAAGTGCATTATTTTAAAGCCCTAAAAAATAGAATAACACGAGTGTATTTTAGTATAGTTCTAGTATATATATATATATATATATATATACAAATCATGTTAAAATCGATTATATATATCTAAATATTAAAAATATATGGTAATATATTGTAATTTTTATTTTTGTATTGAGGTATTCCATCAAATTCGATGTGATAACAACACAATTTATTACCTAACAGCGTATTATGCAGAATTGATTTACTTTAACCGCAAAACATGAAAAATATTCTTCCGCTTTTAACATAATAATGGCTTGCAGCGTTGCAAAAGCATTTCGATTAACAGCGCAATTTTCCTATTTTTGGTGAAAAGTTTAGATCTAAAATAGTATATTTTATATTTATCTCATAATATTTTATATTAAAACATCTTTCAGAACAAATATTTTTTTTTCTAGTACTTAGATAATATATTATTCTTATTAATATATTAATATTATGGATATCATATGCTATATTATGAAAGTATTTATATACCATTTTACAATCAAGATATTATAGTATATTTGTATCCAACATATAGATACAAGAGTTAAGCAAATACCTAATAACGAATCATAAAAAGAAGTCTCGCATTATATAGATAAACCAATTTGTCAGAAGCATGAATCACAAACGGTCCAGATTATTTATATATTCATATTTTGTTGACAGAATTTATTCTTCTATTTTCTTTATTTATATAAATTTATTACGGAAGTTCTCAACCTGGGCTCGTACCCCTGTGTAATGCGACATTTTTTATACGCGAAGATCGTTGGTTGACACGAAAACAACTTACTTCTTTTAACTGCTAGAAGAAGTCAAAGTTTCTCTTGAGGAGCGTGAATGCGATTTGGTAGGGCATTAAAATCCATATGAATGGTCGTATGAAGTTGAAATCCTTCAAATAATTAATTACATTTAAAGAATTTTAGAGGTATTCTTTCCAATGTACCTTCATTCGAAAAGATGGTTAATGTTATGGATTCATAACGTCTACTAACTGTAGTACTGTACTGTGAAAAAAATTTGACGAATATTTTTACGTTGGCAAATTGCACAAAATGTGATATTACTTTTGTAGGGGATGGAAACATTAATAATACATTCTCTTAGCGTAATTTACATATAAAAATGTTGAGTTCTCTGCTCTAGTATTTTAGACTATAATCTTTATAGTAAAAATATCAACATATTATGCGAGTAGGTAGTACCTAGTAGCAAAAGTAGTAATCTAACTCAATATATAAATATTCCCACAGTACAACAATATAATTTATATATCTCGTACATATTTAATGTACTATTTGCTTTTTAAAGGATGTGTTTATATTTTAAATAATATAATAATAATAATATATTATATTGTCTATTGCATGAATAAATTTAATTTAATTACAAATAATATGTACTTTAAATTATATACTAATATGTACTTTACTAGATGAATTTCTATCTTTATATCTTTATGAAAGATAACACCCTCTAATGGAATTCAATACTCTGTGCTTACCTCAAGGGAGCCCTATTTAATTAGTGTGGCCAATATCAAGTTACTTTGAGTTAAGTGTTATTACAAACATGCTTCATGGCACTTCCAGCACGTGTGTTAAGACTCTTCCCCCAACTTAAATACTCGATGTGTTTGTAAATATTTATGTCGCTTTATTTGGAGTGACTCAAAATACTTGCGCTTAAAGACGCTATAGTTGAATCGGGTATAGTTAAGAATATTTCGGTTAAATCATATGCTTCGTAATTTATTGAATAAAATAAGTAAATATTTTTTTCACTGTACCATCTCCTTGAAATACATAGTATTTATTATCCATAATAAGAAACTAATGTTAAATTAAAAATTGTGGAAACAGGTACAACTTATATAATATTATAGTACCTATTATAGACTTATAGAGTATGGACCTAATTGGTTGAGGGAGTGGCTGATATACATTTCTCGTAAAAAAAATCAAAAATCTGTTTATGCAACATCCACTGTGGTTAAAAAAAAGTTGAATTAGTGTTTAAAATATTTAGTATTAAATAAAAATTAATGATTTCATTATTATTGTGTTTAATATAGGCATTTATGTGAACAATAGTTCAATAATTATAGAATACAGTATATATTTTTAGACTGCAGCTACTGACGTTTACGTTATTATCTAGAACATTATTGTTCAAGCTCTTTGACGACACACTTTCAATCTAATTACAATTCTGCGATACACCAAAATTGTTAAATTAAAAAGGATAGCTTGAAATAATAACAAATTTGTACTTATTTTTTTCGAAAAAAAATTTGACACCTGATTTACCCTAAATATACTGGGAACATACTAATTTAAACTTAGAATGCTTGTCTGAGAATTTAATATTCTTATTGAACAAAATCATCCTATTATTGCTGATTTAATTCATATTTTGTGTTCATTCAAGGACATTTTTTATGATTATATTTTAGCAACACAAATGCCATGCACCATTTCCATAATTTGTATGTTTTATCAATAATAACCTCGTCAATTTTGATTAATCGACTAGTTGTTTTTTCCTGCATTATTTAGAACATTATAGAACATTATTGTGAAATACTTTATTACTATAAGTACTAAACAGTGTTCTCAAAATAAATTTGAATGACATTTTTCAATTAAATAATAATTAAAATTATTCAAATGACGTGACGTCTCTGTTTGGATTCAATCTCGATTATCTTTGACGTGAAATTAACTTATTTAAATTCCACTCAATGCACCCGGGGGTAAATGCAACATTTAAGTAAGACACATTAGTATCTCCAGTGCATACATAGAGCAACGCCTCGTCAGTAAGTTGTCATTAGTGAAAGCTCTGCATGAGTGATAGACTGGGAGCTTTGATTTTTTCTTTTTACTCTGTAATAATTCGTTTAAGTGAATACGGCATTACAGCACATTTACGTCGGTTATGTCAGTCGGCGGTCATATGTCTTTCATTATGTGAACAACTCATTTCATTATTATTTATTTCTAATCCAATTTCCTGCTGCGTTTTGTTTAAACGAAAATAGCTTTCGTTTGATCTAAACTAACACGGCTCTTCCTGTATATTAATCCAATTATTGTCATACTATGTCATTCGGCACCAAATACATTAGATGGCAATTCAAAAATGTATCGTGCCATATTATAATAAATTGATTTATATTTATATTCACCCATTAAATTAAATTATAAATTATCTATGTTTTGTACGATTCCTTTTTAATCATTTTTTAGCGACATGGGTTTAACTTTTCACGATTTTCGGGCACTATATATATATTAATATATTATATTTTAATTTATCAAAGCAATGACACTTGCAGTTTTAATACTATAAACGATGTATTAGTACAAGCAGGTACAATCTCTCATTGACACCCAAATTTATTCAGTATTGAAGTTCGTCTATAATAATTTTAAAGTTGAATATAAGTTAATATAATATGATATTCAAACTTTACAAAATAGACCATAAAATAGACGTAGATTTCTTCTACTACTTTCTACTTTCATGATCAGTAATAACTCTTATATTTATATATACGTGTAGAATAGCTAATATTATTATAATGACCATAAAATATTAGATTATAATATCAATATAAATTGTCATTTCATACAAGAACATTATTAAAATATCCTGCATCGAGATCGAAAATATTATAAATTAATTATAATCATAAACCAATAATATAATCTCGTTAAAAGTAGGTACCGCTAACAAATTATTAATAATCGCACATAAATAATGATTGAATTGAACGGAATATATTATAATGTTTCAATATTAAAATAGATTTAATTTCTCAACACGTCTAATAAAATATTCTCTATAGTAATAACAGTATTATTAACTTTAAGTACCTACAAATTATTTTTTAAATAATTCAATTTCTTTCCACCAAGAATTGACAGTTAATACCATTAAAGGAATATACATAATTAAAACAATCACCGAGAAGTACCTGTTAAATAACATAGAAATAATGTTTCTAGTAATAATAAATAATGATACTCAACTTTTACCCACGACGATTGTATACGCCATCAGTTCTACCGATTAAAGGGGGAGATGCTCAGCGTAGGTCAGCGTAGGTCCTAACCGATTTTTTTTAAACAGTACATGTTCAAACACGCGCGTTAACAGAATTTTACTCCTTACTTCAATTATAGTTTGTCGATTTATGGCTACGGCCGTATGTTGTAGCTTAACCACTGGGGAATGCCTAAAGAAATGGCGTATTTCAAAAAAACACTACCTTATTCTTAGGTCAATAATTATTATAAAGCAATCATTATTCATAAGATGTTTATCACACCTGAATGAGCAAAGACATAGCTTATAATTAGTATCTTTAGAATTATCTTCAAATGTGTTAATCTTGCCCATTTTTTGAATAATAAAATGCCTAATTTATGTCAAATTTGGGATCACAGAGATTATCAATATGGTTTTTTATCGTAAATATTTCACTATAGTAATGTCGACATAAATTATACTAATGGTTTTATAAATGCGTTTAAAATTAATAAATGTAAAAAAAATTAACAACACTGCACATGCATGTACTGAAATATGACTATATTCTAAAACATTAGAGCGAGAGGTTTAAAAGAATACTATTTTATGTAATAAAATACTTTATGCAGTCATCAAATGTTTAAAATAAATATAAAGAATAATAAGGCTTCAAAAGTATATAAATAGATTATCTACAACGTTTAAGGAATGTCCAGGATCATGCTTTGAAAATGCAATAAAAGCTCCATTTTGACCTAGGCTGAGCATGTTCGCCCTTAAGCTGCTGTTAAAATTGCTTAGTTTTCTAAGCACCAGGAATTTTTCTAATAACCATTTATTTTATGTTTTATTTTAAATTCAGTTAATATTATTATTCCGATATTAATAATAATCTTCTTTTGTTATTTTCAATCAAAGTGTTATACAAAGTTGACTCTTAGATGGCATTTCGATCTCTCAAAATCTTATTTTTAACGTACCTGTTTGCATATATAATAGTTTTATTTTTCATTGTTGTAAATAGCAAAACTGGAAATTCCTCACATTGTTTGATATTATGCCCATGTTCAGACATTGTATATTTTACTCGAGCCTTTTACCTTGCTCTACATTCACAGCGCCCTGATTTTCCGCGAAGTAATTGTGAACAATTGTTTTTGTGCATCATGCATTACGAAAGCTCTCTGGAAAAATGCAACGAAAGCTTTTCATGGAAATGGGTCGGCTGATGAATAAGCGATTAAGGCATGAATCATGCGTTGCGGGAAGCATTACTCACAGTTAATCTGGTAAAGGGACGATGAAAACTCTACCGGGAAATCAAGCCTGAGTAGATAGCAGAAGTAAAAGCTTACGATAATTTATTCGGATGATATAACTATTAATATTAATTTATGGATCTAACCAAAATTCATTTTACTTACAAAATATAATACAATTTAATATCTGCCTACATTACATAAATACGGACCTACTTATCTGCGTATATAATTATCAATAATTGACAACTGTTATTTTTTTCTTTAATGAATAATGCGGAAGATTTGAGAATATAGAATTCTTTATTGAACATATATTAATTCGGAATCCTCGGAAACGTAAAAAGGTATTTTTTTTTATATTAATACTTTGACTCAAAATCACTCCAGATGATTGCGATAATACCAAAAATTTATATAAACACCTCGGTTTCATAGTTATTGATTATTTTTGTCATGATTAGGTATGGTGCAGCTGACTAAATTTGAAAACCATATTAGCCGGGATACGATCTATGCTGTGTACTCATCACATCTACCGTTACGAAATAGTATTTAGATGGTATAGATTGGATACTTTTAACGAAACTTTACAAGGACTAGTTTATAACAATTACTTTATTTTTTATGCTTTCCATTTAAGGCATCGAGAAAGTAGCAAATGCATGTAACATTAATTTCTTTCTCTTTCTTAGAACAGTAATTTAGGTATGTACCAATGTACCTACAATTATTTCTTAATTCACGTAATATATAGATTTGTACTTAGATTCAAAATCCCGGCACGCAAAAGTTTGAATGCAATTTGAATGTTTTGTATTTAAATTAATATAATAGTATGGGATTTTATGCAGGTATAGAGAAATGAGTTTTGCAATCTAGAGACATGATTTTTATTTACTATATGTATTATCCCAATTTAATTGGATTGAGTTTAATGTATTAATCATATACGTGAGAATACGTATATTGAAAGGAGTTGTAACTGTAATGCATGCTGCGAGGACTGCTTATCTCGGCAGCCACAGATTAAGTAAATAGCATTAGTTTCTAGTTGTTATTAGGGACGTCAAAAAATTACTGATACTCAGGGCTCTAAATGGACCGCAGCTCACCAGAGTGCCGTTCCGGTTCGTGAAATTGGCAAAATTAACGCTGCGTCTCGTGGAAAAAATAATTTTACCATTTGAGCTAGATTGGACATAAGTACATATAACAAAAAAATCTATCACACTTATTTTTATAAAACGCACATAGAATTATATAACTATGTAATAATTATTTAGAATTGGAAAATTATGCTAATTTTATAGCGATACTGATTTTTTTCAGAAATAAATCTCTTGCGGACAAGCATCATTAAATTTGATACCGATACTCGCGAGTATCGATAATTTCTTTCCACCAGGTATCGATACCTTTTCTTTCGAATTAACGTCACTAGTTGCCACCATGTACAGTATTATAACTAGTCACAATAAATTTAGTTACATCTGTAATATCGTGTATTTGATTTAAATTACAAAGACGGTAGACATTTATTGGTGGACTTGGACATATTATAGCATAATTCATCATTTCGAGAAAATGACGAAAAAAGTTTTGTTGGGTTTTTTAGTATTATAATAGCATGAAATATGTTTCTACATTTAGAAATTAGAAATTCAATTCAAATTCAGAAGTTCTATTTTTGTTTCCAAAGAATTGAACAGTTCTAATTCTGATACCAAGCCCTATTTTCCATCACAATTTTATACCACACAGATATGATTTTGATTCGAATATTATATTGCTAGTCGTACATTATGGTCAGAAGAATAATTTGGCATACTTGGTTAAATTTCGATATATTTGCGACAGTTCTACTTTTGATACTATACGACTCAATATTGTTAGGCTTAGTTGGATTAAAGCACAAAACCCATCCGGTCAAAGACTTTTCTAGAACTTTTGTAATAGGCCTGTTTTGTATACTATTCAAAAAAAATCAAATAAAAATAATGATACATACATTTTAAAATCTTGTGTACATAGAGTCTGAATAGAAAATAATTTAATTAAACAATATTACAACAATATTGAACATAATATTCAAGTAGGCGTCTTATACGGCAGTAACAATATTTTATGAAAACTAAAAAACCTTATCTCTCAATTATTTACCCAGTTTTTTAATGCAGCACGAAGTAAAAATAAATGCCGACAGTTGTTTTATTATTTTATATTAAGTAAGTCGTCAATTGTTTTAATATTACGAAATGTCTGACCAGTCAAACTGATATGATTTGCCCTAAGCTAAATGAATGTTATAAAGTAAACGTGTATACCGTATAATTGAAATATAACACTAACTTTTCAAATCCATAACCGAAGTTTTTCTTTGTCTGCCTGTTGGCTATCATAAAATTATAACATGCTACTTTTACAATCATCAAAGATTGCTTTTAATTCGATTTAACGTATGTTTTGTTTTCCACGTTTCATACGCCAAGCATTGATGACGTGACCTTTGCGTCAATACGTTGAGGTAATTACGTACGAAGTGAAATCTCGTTTTCAATTGTCATAACTTTTTGTTCATGTTTTATTGTGAGATACTCCTCGTATGCGTAGATGTTCCTTTTTTGCTACAGTTGATTGACATATGCATAAGTGAATGAACGTTTTCGATTTAGAAACTAAGTATAATTGAAACATTTAACAATATCGTACTCGAGTCACGTTTCATAATATAAAATTGTTAATTTATTAAGCAATTTTCAAGCATTGCATAGGTATTGCTGCTTAATGTTCTGTGATTAATTAACCATTTTGCTGATATAAGAAACGGAACAAACTTGAAGATTAGATCTTGAAAAAAATGTGAAATTATTTTGCTGTAAACATTAATAAAAAATTTAATTACTGCAAAAATTATTCAAAAAATACAATATTTAAATAGAATAGAGATTTTTCTAATTTGCAAACATTCTTTCATAATATCGACACATTCAAGTAGCTACTAATTGGAATAAAATTTACATTGTATATAATACTTATTTTGCACAATTTAATAACGATTAGAACCTGTTTCATCTATCGGTACTGTTCGATTATCAGTAAAACAGCGGAAAACACATTTCGAAAATAGCCGATAAACTGGATTATTTGTTAGGTTAACCTAATTAAACCAAACCTAATCTAACCTAACCTAACCTAACCTAACCTAACCTAACCTAACCTAACCTAACCTAACCTAACCTAACCTAACCTAACCTAACCCAACCTAACCTAAACTAACCCAAACTAACAAATAATCCAGTATATCGGGTATTTTCAAAATGTGTTTTCCGCTGTATTCCTGATAACCGAACAGTACCTACCCATCTATCTTAATATTAGGACAATCTCAAATGATGAAAATAAGTTTTCCACCAATCGAAGCTATAACAATTAATTATTTATGTAGATTCAGAACTATATTTCTAAGAAATTAAAGTGTAACTCTATACTTATTTAATATCTTAGATATAATTATAATATATTTTAAAATATTGAGCAGTATATATTTTAATTTAAAATCATTCATAGAGATCTGAATCAAGGCACGTAATCCAAAACAACACGATTTACTTTTTGCGTTCACGTCATGTCGCTTGTATGAGTAATATTTAAATTTACATTCAATTTCGATTCATATAAACGAACAACTGATGAACATTAATGATTCATTCCCTTATTCGTATGGCGGCAGGGTATTGATGACAACATATAATTATTCTTCTCTTCAATTTTTTTGACCATGTTCGCTCCTTAGTTATTGCATAATATGGACACCACACGGAACTTCCGTGAATCCCTGTCGCACGCTTGTCTTCTTGCATTTTCCCATGTCATTCTAGCATCCCGTAGCTCTGTCATATATACTCTGGATCAGTGGTACTCCCGTGAAATTTAACTGTGGCCGCACAATTGACATGACAGTTATATGGAAACGTTTGCTTGCCGCACCAAATGTCACTTTTGTTGTGATTGAAAAAATTATAGCTAAATTTTATTTACTAAAAAATAGATCAATTTATTTTTGACAAGTACATTTAATATCTGTCAACTGGCTTTGATATTTATTTTTTATGAAGTGCATTACACTGAATGATCTTTCACAGTATACAGTTGTAGGAAAATCGACAATTCTTGCCAAATTTTTGAATTGACTTTATTCTCCGAAACGGACTATTTCACAAATGATCTCATCACAAAAACACATTATGGATCATTTGAGCGTGAAAATAGGTCATTTGTATTCAATCAATTTCATAATTTTATAAATAAATTTTTGAAATATTATTCTGTTGCTGGTGGTCGCAGCAAAATCCTCTGGTGGCCACATGCGGCCTCTGAGCCGGCGGAGAACTTCTGCTGTAGATGATATTTAGCGGCCTTCCGGACGCTGAAATCCAGTTGGCTTAAAGAACAGACAAACCAGGTTGAAATTCTCTTTAGCCATCCAAACTACCGTGTCCATTTATTTACTACCAGACCCAATAATTATTAACAAAAAAACCACACTCATCGAGACAATAATACAGTGTCAAGAAACATTTCATTAAAATATATTTAAGGTGTACAAATTAACGAATTAATTCTATTAAATGCTTTTATCACTCCTGCTGAATATTTTTTTTATATATCGATGATTCGTAATTCTGTCTACTTGTAATATTTTTTTCAATGCTAAAAAAACGATAATGGGTGATAACTTAGTAATTGCACATGTTAAAAGATTGTATATTACTTTGTTGATAAGTATGTTTCAACAGATTTTTTTCTTCATCTGTGCACTTAAGATTTTTTTTATATGTTTATTTTGGTTAAGAGTCTTAATTAATCTTAACGGTACATTTATATCTGAAAATCTCACAATACCAAATTACTTTGAAAGAGCAAAAGGAATGATGTACAATAGATTTCATATTGTTTGTACTAGAATGATGTTAATATTTTTTATCCAAGGAATAAGCAGCAATTTATTTGTGTAGACATAAATCATCCACGACGTTAATGATTCAAATTAAGTTAACTCACGAGTCATTGAATATTTTTTATTTATTTTTATTCAATAATTGAGTTGTACTATTACATAGTTGTTATTGTATTATATATTTTTGCCATCTATTCATTGCCGTTCCATCATTTTAATCAAATTATACAATAAGATGAATGTCCGGATGCTATTCATTTGAGAATGCCAAGAAATTAATTTGGTGCTAGTTCAAATACATGGCAGCTCCTATTAGCCCCATTATTTGCTTTACAACATAATTACGTAATTTATTACGATGCATTTTGATTAATAGTAACTACACCATAATATTATTCCGTCTAACTTAACTTGTTTACTGCTATTATCCTAAAAACCTACATTATATTTTAACTGACCACTTTCTTAGTTTTGGGAAACATTTAAAATCAAACGAAACTCACTCACTCTATAGATATTTTTTCTATAAACATATGTGTACTGAATAAAAATATTCAAATTCACTTAACAAATTGATACAATCTCATATCATTATTATTTAATCAAGTTTTTTTTTCATAATTGCATTCTTCTTTAGCTGTAAGAGGTTTACAATACATACGTAAATCAAACGGAATAACCATAAAATACTACGGATTCGATAATAGTAGCATAATATACATCTTCAAAAATGTCATAATGTAAAATATGAGCATCTCACGTTTAACTTGACAAAATGACAGTCTGCTAAACCAATTACAGTAATTTGCTTGAAATAGAACAATATTATTTATTATTCTGTAACGCATGTAATTAAAATTAAACCCGATGCATGCTATATAATATATAGCATGCATATATATATACAATTTGAAAACATCTGACGAAAATATTATAACTGTTAAAAAATATTTTGTGGTAAAAATATTCGCGCCCATGTACGCCACTGACTAAGCTATGTGCGTCCTATCTAATTTCGTCGAAATCAACTAGTAGTTTTTACATTTTTGAAGCGTTTCATAATATTGCATTAATTTTTGTAGTCGGCTTTTGTATTTTAAAGTATTAATTATCTTAACTACTAACCAGAGTCAGGATCGTACATGCAGTTGCTAATAATTTAATAAACTTTATTAACCTATGCTAACCACATAATATTATATATCTACTGGTTTACAGAGAAGAGATTAGGTAAATTAATAGTTTTTTGTGAGACATGCTTGTTAACCATTGGCCCAATCCATCGGATACCAGCACTGGATAAAAAACGCATACATTTTTGTGTGTA
This sequence comes from Rhyacophila brunnea, assembly GCF_057557595.1. Lineage (NCBI taxonomy): Eukaryota > Metazoa > Arthropoda > Insecta > Trichoptera > Rhyacophilidae > Rhyacophila > Rhyacophila brunnea. Next base: position 57,554,726 of record NW_028232965.1, on the reverse strand, counting down.
GCCGCAGTATCAAACCTGCGACCCATGGGGTCAAAGACGGCCGCTCTACCAATTAAATGTGTGTTTGGTGGAACAACCAATGCTACATTAAAATATTTTTAAATATTTTATACAAAAACACATTACTATTTAAAATAAATTTATATCAGAATTTTCGGCTAATGCGGAAATGCCGGTTCAAGTTACCTTGCATTATCTGGCGTTGCTATCTACGAGTATCATAATATGTATATTATAACACTGATTACTGTCCACGTATGTCTTGACATTATTTCTGTAGGTTATAATCGTTTACCTCCATCCAAGGCAATAGTTGCTACCTATTCTGGCATAAAAAATAAAGCTTGATGAATTAACAGTTAATTTCCGTTTTTATTTTATATTTTACTCCAATATTCAGAGGGGAAGTATAAATAGTAATCTATGAATATGGGTTATATTCTAGTAAAGTATCCAACGGAAAGTACGACTTATATTGCTGACAGTAAATATATAATAGAGACACGATTTATTTTTAACCTAAAGCTCACCTGAGCATTTTACGTCATTAGACCCATCGCGTCTAAACTATCAATTAAGTAATACACATTTCGTTCTTTGTAACAGCCTAAAAAATATTAATACCCAGCAACACCTTAAATCTATGCTACTCTATGTTATTTTCGTCCATTTATTTTGTCAATTTCCCGTTGTAAGTTTTTTCACACTCCAAGCTTACGACATGTTGCGTGACTTGGAACATTACTCGTAAATTATTTCAAACTCAGGATATCCTGAGACATCCGAGCCACAAAAATTTATTTTAGTTCAAGTTATTCTATTTTAATGTGAATAGGTATTATTTCTTCAGTGCATATTATTTTTATTTATATGACAGGTTAAAAGCTTTTGATACAAAATCAAATAAGAAAGAGAAAAAACTACACATCATTTTGTTGATCTTGTATTATGTTAAATTTAATTGGATAATAATTAGTGATTTTATCTTCATTGCATTATTATTATTAAATTTATCAAGAAGCGTATTATGTATTTTGAATACATATTATTGTATTATTATGAATACCTAATAAGTTTTCAATTAAAATAATGCATTGTAACCATTGATATACTATATCAATGATTGTAACATTTAAAAAATAACTAAAAAAAATCTATTGGTTAATATATTTTTAGTTTTTAGTGTTTTCAAAATGATGTACTTATGTTCAATAATTAGAATGTTACATTCTTAAATATTGTGAATTTTTCGATGAATAAAAAAATATTGTTAATTAAAAATTATTAGCAAGTTCAAGTAAGTTACAACAATATATCTTGGAGTGATCCGTGACGTCAGTTAGTAATTAAAGTAATATCTACTTTGATTTCAAATACAAAAGCCGATCGCCAATAGTAACTCAATTTGTAGAGTATTAAAAGCTTTTAGTTAAAATTTGTCGCGATTATGTATGACGCCTTTAGCATAGTGGTCTATGTGCATGAGCGTGATACCCGAGAGATGCAGGTTCGATTCCTGTGGGGTGTCTTACTTTTTTCAAAAAGATTTTTTCTATTGGTTATAATATATCTCAGAAGTGTTTTCAAAGTTATGTATAAAATTTACTTTGAAAAGTTCCATATTAGTTAGCAAATAAAATTAATAAACAGTATATTTCATTGTTACTTCCATTTAGTATGTGTAGGCCACAAAAATAGTCCGGTGTTGATAGCAATAAATAGTCACTCCCCCAAATTTGGCGCTGCGAAAAATCAGTCATGCTTTCAAATAACTTTTACTTGTAGGGGTAAAATAGAGAAAAGTGCTACCCTTGTCAAAAACAGGGATAAATGATCCCTTCACTTATAAGAAAACACATACCTACTTGTATAAGTATAATATAGCTAGAAAATTTATATACTTGAACCGTCATATTTCTTGTTAATGATGTCTTTATTGCTTGTATACAATGAAAAATAGCTAACGAGCCTAAACGTTGGCTTGTCCTATAGTTACTACTATTACCACGTTATCCTTTTTGTACAAGCCTTGGAAGCCAGCACAAAGTCGCGCCGTTTCGCTGTCCAGTAATACGTCGTGCACCCTTTTTAATGTCAACCCAGTAACATCTAGGCCGATATTGTAATGGCATGGCGAATTGAGTAAATTAAGAGCATACTTCAGTAAAACGGCAAATAATTTTCAGCAATAGGTGGGACGTAATTTTGCCCGCGATGCCATTCGGAGAGCGATAGTCGACCTGTGAGCACGTCAATTTGTTTTGTGATGGCGTCGGAGGAATTAATTCTTAAATCGTGTGAACAATCATTCTATCTAATTACGGTTAAATTTATAAATATTATTTACATCTAATAAATCGTTTTGATTACGATAATCAACATATTATATGGTTTGAATTAAGGTACCAATAGATAGATTAATTACTAGCCGACGTCAAAATATCTTCAAATTTTATAATGTAACGTACGTTTAACGTACTTGCAGTTGCTAATAATTTAATGAACTATTTACTATTACTAATACTATTTTTTTTTTCATTGAATGAATAGTGCAATAGTCAGCAAAATGTAATTTTGGGAGATCTGGTTGCCGAAAACATTAAATTGGTCTGTGTTTAATGTTGATTTGATTATAATACAAAATTCCAATTTCAAAAAGGTGAATTGAAAAATTCTTTTTTCAAAAAAATAAATTCATTCATGTTTTGAATTTGGAATAGATATAAAATAGAACCGCACGTTCATAAAAATGCTTTTCTCTCATAAAAAGATTTGAACCCCTCGCGTCCAGCTGTTCGCGATGTTGACGCAGCTTATAACTATGTAATAGAGGTATTCAACGTTTGGATATAGTGGTATTAATAATGTTGATTATCTACTAATATTAATAATTGGCATCACTGTATACGATTAGAGCTGGATATATTATGATTTTCTGTCTAACTAAACAATTACAATTCATAACATGGTTCATAGTGCTATCATGTTTGAGCAGGATTGCGCGTCAAAAGTTTATTTAGCCAAGTTTAAAATTGAATTCCATGGGTAAAGTTCAAATCTCATTTTCATGTTTATCAATATAACCGAATAGATTCAACAATTAATAACAATTAATCATCAATCCTTGTAAATAAAACTCTCAAAATACATCCACACTGTAATGATAATCTACGATTGATTTACTATTATAATATAAGATAGGTTTTTAACTAAATTCGCCAACTCTGTTTGACGCGTACATAACTTTTGACGTTTCGTAGAGGCAATCAAAGCCGTCCATTGGTTGCCCTATTTATATTATGCGGAATGCAGGAAATTTTATGTATTTCAGCTTATTGGCATGGATCGGCTTGTAGTCATTATGGTTTTATATAGAGTGTAGATGCGTCTTAACTGAAAGTGGATTCTGTACGAATTTTGCTCATAAAGGCGTCTCCAAAAGCGCAGCGAAAAATTCGAAACTCATTATATTCTACATTATTTTTGCCAATACCTAATGTGATTTTAGCACCGTAAACTGCCAAAGTATTCAATAATTTCACTGTTGAATAGATTATATTCCTAATTATAAGTGTTGTATTAAAGACCTTACTACTGTCCAACAAGAAGATTTAGGCACAAGCCAAAAGTCGCTGTCGTCGATAAATAGGAGGAACTTGTTTAGTTCACAGTTTTAATACGCGGATAACTCGTCGCTAACCGAAAGGCGCTATAATCGAAAATAGGAAGAGCTTGTTAGTTCACAGTTTTAACACGTAGCCAAGAAGATCTTGTTGGAAAGTATAGAGTTACAACATTATATATTGTAATATTTTTATAATAATTAACATAACTTTAAAACACATCCATCAGCACGTATAGAAATACACATACTATAATATAACATCAACAAACCCGTCCTCGAAAAGCTAATGATAAAATAAATATTATACATTCTCAACCATATGTTTGAAATTAACTCTTCAGCTATTTGACTCGGACCATCACAATTTGAAAAGACTGGGTATAATTGGTACCTTAAATGATAAAAAGAGGCAAAACACATGCACACTAGACAGATCATATCAGTAGTGCAACCAGATTCTCTTTGGTGTCAGTAGTCTGCTCAAGGACAACTAGAGAAGAATCGTGTTCAGAGTAGGAATTTCTCACAAAAACCATGATCTTCAGTAATGAAGTAATAACAGAGAAGATAATAATAAAAGAAATTCAACAGCAGAGTAATGTTGAATTTAATCATGCCTGTCGGTGACCAATCGTTGAATATGCCTGAATAAGCGTGAAGGGGATGGGGTTGTTGAAAAGAGACAGATGAAACCGGCACGCACCATATTGATTTATTCTTAGAACAAAGTATGACTAACAGCTCATCTTGTTTATCGGCATTTACTTAATGTTTACTCAAAGTTGTTTAGTTTGTTTGGTCATTATCTTTTGTACAATACAAGCTTGCAGTTCAACCACAATATTAATTTACTGAAAAATAACAGGTTATAATAAAATTCAGTTATCATAATTATATAAGCAAAATTTACAATGATCTAAAATTATAACATTATTTTTGTGAGCAATCATGCTCGTTGATATATTTTTAGTATTTTTTTCTCTTCACCTCTTTGTGTCATAGTCTTGGTGTCGTTATCTATCGAAAATTGTGAATTAAAGTAGGTTGGGTATAGGTCTTCCTACCCTGGACCAAACATAATAAAACACGACATCTAACCTATCTTGTACCATACCCGGTTTTAATCAGGCGTAACACAATGTGTAAATATTTGACGGGAATCGTCTCCGTTTTTTAATACTGGGAATGCCACCCACTCGAGTGGCTTTGATTGAATTTGTCAATTTTAATTCTTTAAATTAGTAATTAATTAATTAAAATGGGTGAAAAATCTACAAAAAGAAAAATAGATATAATGATAGGAATATTAAAGTTGTCGAAGAAGAGAGACCTCTCGTATGCCGTAAGACTCGCTCGCATTAAAATTGGCATTAGTGACAATCCTCGTGCCATGACCAGTTGTATCACATCACCAATCCTTTCGATAACAAGCTACTAGCGAGGTTATGTAACGAAGATAATCTATGTCAACCTTTCCCTGCATTATAATTTATATACATGTATTCATGTATATTATTGTTTAATATCCTTGAAAATTAATGGAACTCGTTGTAAATGAAATGTAGATGGTTCAATTTTTTGAATTTGTTAAATTTATCAACAGAAATTTGTTCTATACTTAATTAATATTGTATTATAAAACTGTCAGTTACCAATAATTACAAAATCCGTTATGATTAAACCGATTTTGGATGTAATATAATTATTAAGCCCACGGTGGCCGCGTGGCTTAAGCGTTGGACTATAACGCCGTGGGTCCCAGGTTCGAATCCTGGGTCTGGCAAGTACACATATTGTTTTTTTAAATTTGTGTGTGAGTCAGGGTATGGACCTAATAGGTTGAGCAAGTGGCTGATATACATTTCTCGTTTTAACAATATCTGTTAATACAATCCTCTACTCTGTGGAGGCCCATATGATCCTATGAGGATCGGACGGAGGTCGGAAAAAAATAATAATTATTGTATAATAATTACTAATAAAATTATAAGTAAAATATTTAGAAGTGTTTGTTATTTCTAATAATCTTTATCTATCAACGAACAACAAGAAAAAAATATTGGAAATACGTCAATAAACGAGCTCAAACCGTCAGCACGATACCAAGAAAAAATGACAATGGTGCATATGATACTACACATAAAAAACATCTTTACATAAATAAAATCCTGACGAAAATGCATGAATCAATCAATCAAATCAATTCGCGTCATAAAAATATTCTCAGATTCTCTCTGACGCAGAGGAGACGACGCCATTCGTATGATAGAGTGATAAAGATTGACGAAGAAAGACTCCTCCCTCGGAATAAATAAATTCGTCTTCATCCCTTCAGAGACCTCCCCTCTATCAATGTCGCATCTGGGATTAACCGAAGGGTGGGCGTGCAGTCAGGGGGGTGGTCGGGTCTGCTTTTAGTCTAGACTCGAAGCGCCTGTCATGCGTTCCTACGATTTCTGCAATTGTATTCTAAATACCAGCAAATACACGTCATTCGACTACGATACCCGATATTTGAGCTTTGACTTCACTTTGCCAAATATATATAATAGTTAAATTAATACATGATTCTGGATACAATAAACTAATGTATTTAGTTAAACGTGTTTCATGTGTTTATTATTCTAATGTGAGATACTAAAAATATCAAAATACATTAATGTTTGGTCATCGATAATCCTTGAGTTTTTACGTTATATAGTATGTATATATTTTTTTATATATATAACAACCTAATTTTTTATAATAGTAATTTCTTAATTAATAATAAACGCTTTGTTTTCGTAATAATATTATAATACTAGTACTTAGTACCAGTGAGGACCAAATGTCGTTTGTTTAACGCGTGCGTGCTACCTGTGCTACTGTATGGCTGTGAGACATGACTAAGCTTCAAGAGTCTCGGCTTTTGAGCTTTGAGAATCGATGTCTCCGCTGAATCTTAGGGATACATTGGTACGACCGCGTTACAAACACCCGAGCTCGTGAGCAGACACAACAGCCTTCGGTGATTGAAGTTATCACGAAGAGACGATTTACGTGGCTGGGACACGTATTCCGGATGCCGCCAAAGAGTGCGGCACTTCATATCATTGTGGCACAGCCTCAAGGGTTCCGTCGCCGTGGCCGGCCCTCCCTCACCCTGCAGCGATGCTACAAAAGCGACCTACGTGCTGCAGTTCTGATATGGCGAGAGGCGCAGGAGTTGGCGATGGACCAAGGGAAGTGGCGCCAACTTGTGCTTGCCCTATGCCCTAATGTTAGGACGTGACAGGGTGGAAGAAGAAGAAGAAGAAGAAGTACTTAGTAACTTATAAGGATAATAGTCACAATCTGAATCTATATGCATGTACTATTTTGTATCAATTATATCTTGATATTATATATAACATCTTGGAATAATTATTATTATATAATATATAAACTAATGAATAAGTACATCGTTTATTATTTTATTATGATAATATAATATGGCCTTTTCTATAATATTACATTGTTTGATACTTAATAATTGTTTTTTTTATATTGAATACAGAATATTATATGTCACAAGATTTAAGAATATGTCACTATTATATGAATTTAAAAAAAAAGTTAACCAACTTAGCGGTATTTACCATAATCAAAATATTGGTATACACATTTACACAAAGCACTGCTAAACATACAGAGTGTTATTCTAAGCCTGCATAAGTTTTGCACTGTTACGTATATTAATAATAATCTTTAGTGAAGTTTATACAATATGTTAGATAGTATTAATTTTTTTTAAATTGATGTCCTAATTCGATACGATTTAGAATCATTTAAAGATACCATAATTTATATTTTTAAAATAAATCTATCGCTCAATTTTTATTTTTATCTGTGCGGCTGTAACTACCTATAAATCGGCAAGCAATCAGTGTCCTCATTCGCTTGTAGCTCTTTTTGTTAGCCATAAGAAGGGGCTCAAACTTGATTGCTTATTTGACTATTAAAATTAATATAATTTTAAGTCAGGGGAAAAGCTAACTTTTAAATTACCTAACATAAATGGTACATTTTGTATTGAAAATGTTATTGATTTTTTTTTATAAGCACTCTTTGTACTATATGCCGATATGCCCAAATCGAGCAAATATTAAATAATCTCACTTAAATCTCAATACATTCGTACAGTAGAATCATATGTTTTTTTCAAAAAATCGATATCACTATTCGTAAATTCGTAGGTAATTCAAAACTATAATAAATTGTCCAGAGAATTGTAAGTATTTAACGTTGAATTTCCATAGATTTTGCACACCTGTGAAATTTCCCTGCAGTCCTAAAATAGTACGACAATGCAGTTAGTGTCAGATACCAGTGTACTAACTGTCAGACTGACAATAAACTGTTTATCCTACTGACAAATTTATCTATTGCAAAAACATTTTGAGTTCATGAAATCAATTCAATTCTTCCACGGGTGATTCGTTTTGTTGTTTACAGTTCTACAAATGAGTTTGAAATTGTCAAAAATACTTTCCGTCTTGATTGGGTCAGTTTAATAGCAATCGGACATGAAATCCTATGTACATGTATATTTTTAATATACTCGTACCTACGTTTTTATCTATAGATTCGTGACTTTTAGTCAGTTTTCATAAAACACTTGGTTTTCGCATTGCTAATCGTGCGTCTTATAACCTACTTACTTATACAAATTTGTGATCATCGTATGTACGTATTACAAAGCCATTGTCATTATATGTTATTCTACTCTTTTTTTACTACATATATTTATTTAAAAAAGACACGTTGAGTACATAACAAATTATTAATTCAGGGCGTTCACAACATGACATTTAGAATAAAAAATACAAGTACCTAATCAGTTAAAGAAAAAACAAGGTGAAGACAAAAAAAAACAAAGCAAAAATAGTTTTATACAAAAGAAATAAAATAAAAAACAACAATAATTCAAAAAAAATACAAATTAAACAATAAAATAGAATTTAAAAAACAGAATATATAATGGATCGCCAAAAATATCTACATCTCTAGGGAGTGCATTGACCAGCCGCACAGCCCTCGCTATTGGTGCCTGGTGAGCCTGACATGAGGAAACAGCTTTCACCCAAAATAGGTCATGTCTGCGACCACGCATGTAATTAACGGGTGCATAAAAATTCAAATTTTATAGAATATCGAGATTGAAAACTATACCACTTGAGAGCAGGGGAAAATGCTTTAAGAGCAGAAGAAAGACGTGACCTACTAGGTTCAAGAGAATGAAAGGCGAGCACGCCTTGAAGAAAGTTAGTCGGAAAATACTCGTTTGAGAAGGTGTCAAAAGGATAATAATTATAAACTTTAAAATAAAGATGACGAAGAAATATATAATATTATATATATATATATAAAATATAATATAATATATTAATTTCAGGCACACGTACAGAAAAATGGTGTGGGGGTCCATTTTGAAAAATATCCGTAATGATTTATAATATTTCTTTTGACAGCCAGAAGGGGCGGGGAACCAAATATCGCAGGTGCCACTAACACCCGCATTAACCTCGCGGATTCCCCCACTTTTCCGAGTACTTTCTCCATACCCAAATACTCCGCTCTCTGAGTCTAGCAATAAACGCTTATAAATACGGGTGATCAGTTTTGAGTTATTGCGACCTGTTGCATCGACAAGTAGCTCGAATGCGCGTGGTCTGACGGTTATAATTATTATTAGGATCGTAAGTGTCCGTTTATGTCGTCTACATGGTTTTGTTTTTTAGGTATGGTGCATTATAATATTAAAATAAACATTGTATGCCCTAGAATTTAGATGATTGCATCAATTCATGAAGTCTTCCACGGATATGGACGTTACGTGTCGTAAAGCGCGAAGAGGTGTGGCGCAAACTCTTTTAGAAGAATTTGGTCAACGATCCTCAGTCATGAGGAGGTCGGGATGAATAATAAAAATAACTAATATTCAGGCGGAGGTCCGACACTGAAGCCTAACCCCTCCTTAATAATGTATGTCCATCTGTATATCTTATATCATACATTTCCGTTGAACTGACTTGAAGTTTTTTCACCGCTTTTCTATGTATCAAGAAGCTTGACAAGCTTGACAATTGATGTACACGTGCAGTGGTAGTTTTTAGAATATATGAGCAAATACGCCAATGGTTAAATTGCCAGGAATTTTTTGGTTTGATTAATTTTATACGGCCAGATTATAAAAATTATTTAATAATTTACAAACTTTCTGACACAAAATAATAAAAAAAAAAACACTATTGTACATAATATTATGTTGTAATACGAACACAATTCATTCGATTTAGGGGTAGTTCTGTGCTTTACTTGACAAGTGACTTTCCTTTTAGTGAATGAAAATCTCAAACGCAATAACTGTATAACACATTATAAGTCTCCTCTATCATGCTGGCATATTTACGATATGTTTATTATTGTTATACATTAATTTAGAACGTTTGTTGTTTTTAAATCCTTATTTAATATTAATTTTACGAATAACAAAATTAATTTTTCTTAAATAAAAATATGTATCATTTATTTACGAAGATGTTTTTCTCGAGCGAAATATAAAATCACGACTGCTAAAAAACCGCAAATTGAATTGAAGAAAAATATCATTGTATTATTATTTAATAACAGCTGATACCTTCACTAACTGTGATTCATCCAAGGTATTTATAGATTTGATATTTATGTACTTGCCTTAAGCAATACCTACTTGCAATTTTAATGATTTCTCAATCACATAATAATAAAAAAAAAAAACAAGTTCGCTGCCATTTCAACTTGCCATAACTGCTTCGCCTTTGAAATAATAATTTGATTTCAATATATTTTTATTAACAGTAAGGCAGTGCGTAAAACAAAAAACGTGATTTATTCAAAGCGCATGACCCCTCGCAGGGGGGCACTTTATCATCTTGCCGACATTAGAATCGAAAAAATCGGTTTCGTTGCGAAAAAAACACTAAAATCTGGGACTATTTAATTAAAAATCAAACCTTGCTCGAAGCGTAATGCGTGCTTTCCTACATGGCTTTGCAAGAATTTATAAAACAGATGTCATTGTAAAAAGCAATTAAAGAGTCATTCAATAATTAGATAGAAGATTAATAATTTTGCCAAAATTATAGCTAATATCTCATATCATTATAAAACCATCTGCTAGTTATAAATGACTTGATAATTTTACATCAGTGATCTATCTCTCCATACAACGCTATCTAGATTATTACATAGTGATTTCCAACCTGTGTGCCGGAATTGAATTGGAAGTGTAGCGCAGGATTTCATTACAGTTCTTTTATAAAACATACAAATTCTTATAAAGAGTAATATAGATTTTTCATGACTTAACAAATTTGTTTTAATAGTTTAGTAAAAAAAAATGCATGCAGTCCAATTTCTGTTATTGTTTGTTAAATTAAAATCAATGTGTTTCCACGATAGTACCTACATATTTTTTGTTCAAGATTTGTATTGGACGATTGAAGATTTTTAACTAACTTCCTGACAAGCTAGACATTTGAAACTTTTAGAATACTTATATCAGAACACGACGACAATGCATTCTTTTAATACTTTTGGCCATCGTTAAGCAGAATTCAATTCATTTTCAGTTAATTCTGTTTTGCATGTTTCGGAAAAAATTCGTTAAAAATAATATTTACTACTCACTATTATTGGTTACTTAGGGGTTCCTAGCAATTAAATTATTAATATATACGTGCGTTACTATGGAAATCAATATGAAATGTCAAAATGACATTTCAGTATTCTATAATATTTATTCAGTATTTCTATCAAGTACAAAAAAAAGTATTTTTTAATACATATAATTGTCAAGTTTATATGATACAACAGAAAATTTAAAAACGTGGTACATAAAAAAATATTTTTATCTTGTAATTATTTTAAAATTAGGTTTTCGTTTACCGCTAATATAACACTTTTTGTCGAGTAATTAATTATCTTTTATGTTGAAAATTCACACTTTTTGTTGAATAGTGTTGTATATTAACCCATAACTTACGGGCCGCACAAAATTGTGTTTTTGCTAATTACTTTTCAAATGCAAATTAACACATTAATTACAAAATTAATTAAAAGGGCCCGTAAGCATTGTGTTAAGATGATTGAATGATTGAATGATTAAAAAAAACGATTATTTCATCCACACATTATAGTATAATGTGATAAATACGTCGCCAATGATGACGATTATGAATAAGAGTTAATATTCGCAGAATATTAATTTGTCTATGGCCACTAATTCACCACTACTAAAAATATTTTATTCAGCAATTCATAATATGATACCCTCTAGCTATAGTCTATAGTCCAAACTCTTCCGCCAAATGTGACAATTTAATAGTAAGAAAAAAAATATAAATATGCGTATTCTTCGGTGTGCCGCAAAAAAATATAGTTTGAAAAATGTGCCATGACGTGAAAATGGTTGGAAATCACTGTTCAAGAACATTATGATACTCGTAACTAACTTAAAAAGGGGCGACAAGGCGATGAAAAGTTATACTTACGCTTTTTTATCAAATTTCAAGACACGTAGGCTGACATGTTGTATCGCGTAAATATTACAAAAATTAATAACTATAACGTGACTGCAATTATGGTTATAAATTGACATGGCATCTCTTCCAAATACTTACATAAACTTTATTGAAGAAATTGGTGTGGTCCACTTAAATAGTAATATTAGTTATTAACGATTCTGAAATTTAAAAAAAATAGTATTGCATAAGCTGAATGATTACGCTCCAGCCTTAAAGCATGGGGAAAGCACAGTGTCGCGCCCAGATTCACGTTAGACACAATTGCCGCATTAACTTTTTATTACGTAGATTGGTCTTGTAGTTTTAATATTTTATTTTTAAAAGCTATTAATACGCTTGATACTTGCAGGTTATTGTTGGTTTATGTTTTTGGGCTTTAGCTGTATATTCTTCCCTCTCTTTTTTTCTTCAAATTTTCTGGTTCATTTTCAGAACCAATAAAATTCACAAAAGATTATGTGAAGTGTTATGTAAGGTAGATTAATGCAAACATTGCTCTTAGAAATGTGTGTGTGTCACACAAATTGTTTGGTTGAACTGACAGAAAACTTTGCTCAGGAGCAAAACACCGAGAAAAAATGTAAAGGAAGAATACACGACGACAGTCCAAAAAGGAAATACAATACAAGTTTAATGATGATATATTATTATTCTTCGATGTGAATACTACCAAAGCTTATCCATCCCTCCCAACCCAATGGCCAATAAAATCATATACATTATTATAGTTTATAAATAATAAAATGGACTATTCGAGCAGTCCAAGAGTTAACAAGCAAACAGCTCATAATAAACAATTTAGTGTCCAGTAGCCAGGAGCTAAAATATCTCAACTGCCGTTCAATTATATTATACGCTACATAATTTAGTGCAAAAATTTCTCCAATGCTGAATTTATTATAATATAATGGCTAATCGCTTCTAGTTACCAGAATGCTGTTTGTTCAAAGCTCGGCTACTTTAAATATAATTGAATGGCGAAAATAATACGAGTCATTTGTTCTACGGCGAATTATTTTGATATCAACTTTCTATTTGTTTTAGAATAACATTATTATTATCTACTTTGATAATGGTATTGATATTATTTAGCATTGTTTTTATGACAATACATTATCCAATAAATTATAGTAAGTAGTTACATGTTTTTTTTAGAATAAACTTGTGCAATTCATCAATCGCCTGACAATAATATGTCTTTCAATATCCTAACTGTCTCACTTTTAATTATAATAAAAAATATTATTTTTAATGTTTCGAATGAAATGTACAAAAAAATAAGTAATTGGTAACAATACATTAGCGTCGATGTTAAATGTATACTCCTGTATATATCCTCGTTTATACTAATCATATAATCAATACAAACCAACTCTATTGCATATGAATTCTTCCTATATGAGCATGTCCGTCTTTGAATTCTTGTCGCTTGCCAGGCTTATTCTTTTTAGACCATATGTTTAATTCAATCTACAAACGTATATTTGAATCTAATTTAACACGATGTTGTTATCCTTTCGATTTCTTATACCATTTTTAAAAGGTTTACTAAATGATTATTAACCAATAAGCTACAAGGCCAAAGCAAGTACAATTTTCACATAACTAAGAAAAGTAATTTAGAAGACACTGTATGTATGTTTTCCATAGTAAATCAGTCGAAATATTCATATCAGTAGTTAAAAATAAATAAAATTTAAGTTTTCATAGCTAAGTATTTTTTTCTCTCTGTGCTATGATATCCATAATCGCATATCGGCAATGTCCTATATTTTATCAGCCACAAGCATGTTCCTTGAAAAAACACTCAATTGTTTTCTCTACTAAGCACTAGGTACTAAATGTATTAAATTCATTCATAAACTATTTTATAAAAATAAAATATATTCATTTTTTGATGAAGATTTTGTAGTAAAAGCTCTCTTGGATACATATTATATCAGATTCACTTTTTGGAGTTTTGAAGAATAAAAATGAGATTATATCTGCAACTATAAGAATTCTTATTTTGCTTTTTATTTCTAACAAACATTTTGTACAATTTTGAAGGCAGCTAGTGACTATTTTTATGAGAAAACTCGATTACAATACAACAATAAATAAGTTAGCTACCCTTGTAATAGCTTTTTTTCTTTATCACGTTATATTCTGAGATAATAATTCTATTACAAACTGTACACATCGAGTTATTTCAAACTGTAATATTAACTTATTTGCTCTTCGAATAATTCACTTACGTATTTTCTCACACTTGTCAAATATACAGTAAAACGTTTTTCAATAAATTGGTCATACTGAATTTCAGCTTATCATCGTGCTTTTCAACAATAATAGATGTTTAAATCCGTAAATCAATCTAAATTTAATATAACGGGTGGTACAGCTTACTTGCATAGAACGAAACAAATTGTTGTCATACCTCGGATAATAATATATTCTATGGCATGCAACTGTTACAAAATTTCAGCTTATATGGCCGTTGTTACAATATATTTCACGATGAAAACGTAATAAGCAGTTGGTATGTGCACCGTCAAGCAAATTATTAGTGAAATTGTGTGGAACAGTCATGACTGGATGAAAGACTTTATGGCGACTGCCAAAGTAAACCTGTATTATCGATGTAGCGGATTTGTTTGACTCTCCATGTCTAATATTGAAATTATTACGAGAAAATCGTTTGACAAGGTATGTTATGTTAGCTACTACAAATAAAATTGATGAGTTACTCAGTTACCATATTATTATTATGATGTAACTAATAATATTAAACATACATAATTTGAAAATATCTCATTTATATACTAAATAGAAAAAAATGACACCCGACGTGACTTAACCGCTGGAATCGCGCCAATGTTCTTTTCCAATTAAGGTACGGGCATCTTACTTAATTGTGACGAATTTAACTACTAGTTCTTACATAAAATGCTTATCAAACTGCGTTATTCATTGAATAAAAGAAATAGTTTAGTAATAATATTGAGTAATATTTTAGATTCGTTTTTTAATTAATTAATTATTATATATTATGGGTCATATTTAATTAATATTTTTACATTGGTTATATCATTTAGCTCCTAACATCATATCATCATCATCATCATCATCAACCTGAATATATCCACTGCTGTATGAAGACCTCCCTAAGCTGATCACACTCTCGCTGATCTCTTGGTCCTGTGTATTGCGTTGCCACGTACTTCCGCAGAACTTAACCTTAAAAAGTTTGATAAATTTGAAAATAAAATATATTAAAACTATATGCCCTACGTAATATAATACATTCCTACACGGCTTCAGAATTTATTTAAGATTTTTCTATTAAGTATTTATGATTCTGTGGCGTTTCCAAGCTTTCCCAGTTACGCACTGCTGATTTAGTTTTGAATGAAAAATAAGTAAACAAATTATCATGCTATATTTTTTATACACTCAGAATTATTGTATACTTAACAAACAATTACTAATACTAAGTAAGTTGTGAATGGGTAATATACGTACAGTTATATAAATAACAGGGTGAGTCAATGAATAGTTATAAAACTGACGAGTATGTATCTAATTCAATCAAAATCCAAATAATATAGTTACTAAGTCAATATAAAAGTATTTCTTCTTTGCAAACAATTTCGTCTGCCGAATGTCGGTTTGCTTAGTACTGTTTGCATCGCTTCGGTTTCCGGAAATGTCTTTTCTTAGATTATAATGGTAATTGAATACATTCAAAGAAATTGATTCGTTCGCTGTGACTAAATGACTTCGCGGTTGACGTATTCAGGTGCGGATAACTGTTTATTGGGCCAGGGTTTCCCTATTTCGAAAACTACTTTTTAGCGAAAAATAACTACTCTCCAATAAGATCTTCTTGGCTACGTATTAAAACTGTGAACTAACAAACTCCTCCCATTTTTAACCGCACTTCGATTGAAGCGCCTTCCGGTTAACGACGAGTGGTCCACGTGTTAAAACTGTGAACTAACAAACTCCTCCTAATTTTAACTGCACTAGCGACTTCCGGTTATTCCCTAGATCTTCTTGTCGGACAGTACACAGCTTAATTTTTGAATACCTAGTCGATTTATTCGCGTACCTATATTAAATACTCAGTGTTCAATAATTTACGTCTTTTTGTCACTGCATTTCTGCAGTACGCAACATAACCCGGGTTGATGAATAGATGTGTTTTTCAGTCAGATTTTTGGATTGCAAAGTTTCATAGCATTATTGGGTTACGCAATGGCAAAGGATGGCGATAGGTTGTTAAGATCCGACATAAATAGTGCACGTTAAACTTTGTTGGTCATACGTATTTGTATTTATTGAACTAAGACTACAATTTACAGATGGTGTTTGTTAGTTTTATAATCAATTAAACCCTGCCTAAACCAAACCATAATAGTTTTTGTATATTTTGGGCGATCCGACAAAATTATGCACACTTTATCACACATACTTATTTAGAAATACATATTACATAATAAATGTTGTTGGTTATTTTTATCAAAAAATATGTAGGTGTGGTTTAATGGCATAATTTTGGATATTTTATAGATATAGGATATTTTTTTGACTATTATCTATATGGTTTGGTTTAAATTTAAATTGAAATTAAACAGCTTAATATGCAATATTTATGGCGGATCTTAACAGCCTACTTCTACCTTTCGCCACTGGGTTACAGTAATCTTATTACTCTTTACAATCATCCCACCTGGATTTCTTCATCCCTCATATGCACCAAATTTGATCTTTTGAGAATTTCAAATTTTGGTATAAGCACTATGGCAATTTTATACAGGATAAACCACCGATATTGATATAATAATAATTATTACGGTGTTGAAGATGGTAAAAAATACGTGGCAATAATTCACGGCTCCGTCATTCATCATCCTGAATATTCCTTCCAGAGAGGTATCGACCAGTTGTAGATTGTAAATGTGGAAGCATACTTATTGATTTTTAAAAAATCTAAAAATAAATGTTGAAAATTGAAAAGTATACACGACTTTTTACTACATAATTAGAGTCATCAACGAACAATATTCTTCATAAAATGATCATTGCAAATCTCCATACACTTCGTGCCACCTCCTTTTGAAAGAGACCCTATATATTTCGTAAAGTGCGTAAAGAAGACCGTCTTGCGTAAGTCACTCCACGTTATTTGATTAATATTCTTTTGAAATATTACGTTTGACTGTTTGGGCAGAAGTAATTATCACATTATCGAGAATATTTTGAAAACTTGAGATGGGTTTTCTGTTTACCGTGTCAAGGTACTCGTAGTACAGATTGATGGCGATATATTATGCATTTGAACCAAAAGGTATTATTGACTTGGCAATACCGTAGACAACTAATAGTTAATTAAATAACCTACATACAGTACCTACGTACTCGTTATAGTCAATAATGTTTCATAATATTATCGTTTTAAACGGTAATATTATGAACATACATAATTTTGAAAAACACTTTCTGAGAGAGTATAATATAACCAATAGAAAAAATCTTTTTTTGAAAAAACTGAGAGTAGGTATTAAAATTGTAATACATACTGATGAGTAGGTATTAAAATTGACCAATAGTTAAAATTTGTCGCAATTAGTATGTCACTGCGTAGCATATTGGTAAATGCGACGGATGGGGCGTAAACCCGGGAGATACAGGGTTCGATTCCTTACTTTTTTCAAAAAAAGATTTTTTCTATTGGTTATAATATACTCTCTCAGAAAGTGTTTTTCAAAATTATGTATGTTCAATAATTAAAATGATACATTCTTAAATCTTATGAATTATTCGTTGAATAAAAGAAATAGGTAATATTATGATAAATACGATAATTAAACAAGTAAAATAAAAAAAATATACACTAGATTTGATACCAGGTTAGTTAATTTCAATGTAGGTTTATTTCACACATTTTAAAAACATATTTTACTAATTTTATCACTGTAATTTTTACATGGTTGAGGCATTTGTTAGTAGGACGTTCAAAGTTAAGTAACAAATCCATTACAATAAGTACCTAGGTACCTGCGTTAATCATTATTTATCCGTCGCAAAATCGTGGGTAAAATAAATTCTGCGATCTTGCAATTTGATACGTCAGGTTGTTGAGACTTAGGTACATACTTACATCAGTTACAGAGGTGTGTCCAGTTTTCATTAATATTTTTATGTGACCTTTTAAATATAACAAGTCAGGTAGATCTTGAAAAGTAACTTGACTTTGACACATTTTCATCAGAAAATATAATATCTACGCCAAGTAGTTATAGAGTTCGTAGACCAATACATTAACGGAAGTTTTGGTTAATGACTTAATGAGACTCGAGAATATGACTCACATAAATATTGAAAATAACATATTCATTAATTCGTGTTTAAGTTTATCCCATATTTTTCCATACTTGAAAATCGTACCTTCTTACAACCATGCCCGGAGGGTAACGTACTTATTTTTATTTCTGTGTTCTATAACTAACAGTCGTCATCGTTTTTAGATATCTATTTACATGTATTTTCCTTCACCGACCCATTACTATCCATGGCGAAATCGTACTTTTCCCTATAGTATACCAGCGCATCTATACTATACACATGAATGCTATTGGCAGCTACCATTGGTAGTTTTTCATATGTTTGTATTGAAGTATTATAATTGTTACAATAAGTTAACCGTCTAAATAGTCAAAACTGTCTATCTTACTCTAAAATTTAGCACAGTCAAGAGAGGTGCTGTTAAAACATAGCACTTATTGTAACAACTACAACTAACTTATTATAATTGTTACAATACTTCGTTACAAAAATATGAAAAACTACGCTTGATAGCTGCCGATAGCGGTCTTGTGTATAGAATAGTTGCACGGGAACAGCTAATGAAGGCTTTAGTTAGCGGGTATCATATTTAATCTACTATAGTCAAGCCACGTCAATAAACTTTTTTAAAGTTGAAAAATGATCCCTTGTAAAAACTGAGGATCGAGCTGACTTGAAAACCTTTAACCTCTCATCAAACACTCCTAGATATTTTGACAGTCACCTGTTTGTCGCTTAAGCAAGTGGGTAATGGATGCCATCGGCTGAACTAGCAGACTCTGGATATAATGCCTTCGTAGTTGGTTAATAACTAATGGTCCGGAGTAAATTCGTTATTGACTGAAGGCTTCCCATAGCTTCCTCTGCTCTTTTTGATTCCTAGTTTTTTGTTATCACATGCATGTCTTGAACTTAAGTTCATCGATTCAGCGGGTATAAGGCTGACCATGTGACGTTTATCAATTCAATTCAATTTATATTTTTAACATATTGTGGACATTACAAATTATAAGTTTAAGATGCTCATAACACGACATGAAACATTATTATAAAGAAGGGGAAAAAAGAGTACCTAATAAAAGCGATAAAAATGGAAATATAAAAAGAGAACATAATAATATAAACATACAAAAGCAGTGAAAATACAATTATACATCTATAGAAGTTCAACAAATTATACCTAGTTTGTTAAGGAGACCCTATTTTAAGAATTTATAAAATAGCGTACACCTAAACCCAACTCTCACGCAAGTGGAATATATCAACATTCAACACCCGAAGCAATTTGGTTGAACATAGTTATCGCCCCACTATATATTTCTCCACTATATTATGATTGCATTTGTCGAGCAGAAATTTAGCCCTATATTTTTTGTTATAGGTAATAGTAAAATTATATATTTTCATTGACGCAAAATTAACTACGCGACATTTAGGTGGAATGCGACAATGCAAATATTCGGTCAATATTTCCTTGATTTTAGCGATTAAATTTTTGAATAGCGCCAATTACCGACATTTTTGCATGTCACGAAACACCATGTTTTACAATCATATAATTAAACAAGATGTAGGTATCTTTACTGTCAATAAAAATTCTGGTCGCCTGGTTCAAAGTTTTCTGCGGTATTGTCTGCAGAGGCAATAGCGTGCGCAGATCTTGGGCAGACAATGGTGTGGAAAGCATCGTGTGAACCGAAAACGGAATAAATTGTTGTGTCCATGTCTATTGTGATGCCATTTTATGATCGCCGGATAACTGTGAATTGATAATATATAATATGTACAATAACGTGATTCATTCAATCTTGGGAAATTTCCGTTTTAAAAGCTATTTTTTATACACAACTGATTTCATTCATTAATATTAAATTGGCATTGCAAAACTCAAGCTGTGATATCTATCTGTTATCTATCAGATTGAACCCTTGGCTTTTGCATTTGTAATTTATGAATTAATATTATCTCGCTCAGTATATTGAATACTACAAATTTCAATATAGTATCGAATCTCTAAAATTTACTATAATTTATAAAATCATATAATTATAAAACTACTAAATAGACGCATTATGCAAATATTGATGTCAATGTTTAAATAAAATACATTTATCAACTCACACCTGGATAAAATTTGAACTGACTGAGATTCAAATTCATGTCCTTTAATTAACAGGTGATAAGTTTATCTGTTAAGCTGGCGATCCAACTGTCCTCTGTGCGAATAATTGGTTATAACTAAGCTAATATCTGCGAACTTTTATAATTGAAATTAAATATTGCTAATATTATTTATAATGCGTAATCCATGTTTTTAGTAATGACGTCCTTGAACTTATTGCTGTATTATATTTTTGTTGAAAACTGTATATTTACAAGATTTAAGCAAGACAGACTATCATATTATTATGGCTTTTCTCTTCATATGTTCACAGAAAAGATTACATATATACTTAATATAGTATTGATATAATGAGATGATGAGATGTTATAAGGCCAAGATATATTTTTCCAACGTAGGTATGTATTTGTTCGTGAAATTCAGGTTTGGAGGATTTATTTGGTTCGTAAAACGTTATATAACAATTAAGGCATATTTAACCATCGTATGTTATACTTATTTAAAGCGTATGCGTATTAATATTTATATTTAATGACAAATTTTAAATCGTATAATATTATAAATACGTATGCTTCGTGATTCACTTTTATCTAGCAGTAAATACACTTCAGCTGATTATTATCATTAAGACGATACATCAGTGAAACGGCAAACAATTTTCAACTAAAGGCGCGACGAAATTTTGGATTTGGATTGGCATTCGGAGAGCGAACGTCGAGCTGGGAACACGTCAATTTGTTTCGTGATGGCGACGGGGGTATTAATTCTTAAATCGTGTACAGGTGACTAAAAACGTTACCCATTTACTTGAAAAAGAAAACATGTTAATGAATATATTATTATTGTTACTAATAGAACATACGTTAAAGTGCCCACCACCACCCGTCATATATGCACAACCGTGGATATGCACGGCCGCTTTCTATGACGCTTTAAACGTGTCTGAAAGAAGTGATTTTAAGTGCTCATTCCGTCCCGAGACGGAGCCGCACGGGACTGATGCTGCAACCATGCACCGTAGTGCTTAAAGAAGAAAGTTAAGAAAGTTACTAATAGAACAATAAACAGAACATTAAATGGACGCATATTGGATTTATATGACAAATTATATTTCGTTCGGCATGCGTCATTTGCAGCCGCGACCCGCAATCCGTGCATCGCCTATCCACGATCTTTTTAGACCATGCTTCATCTGAGGTATAAGCCTTAATCTAAATCTCTAAAGTATGTATATGAACAACGGCGATTTAGAATTCCTTTACTATGCATGACCCGTATGTTAATATAATGCAACGTTAAAGTAAATATTTATGCTGCAATAATATTCACTTTCAATAGCAAACACACATATCCTTCAAATAGCATAATATACCAATATCACTGATGGATTTTAAGCCTTTACAAAAAGAGCGTTTATGGCATGCAGTCCCTCTTCAGCGTATTGCCGCTAATAGTTCGTTCACCGAGATGGCCTATTCATAAAATAAATTAACTATTTGTAGGATTCCTTCGCCGGCCATTAAGTCGAGTCCTCGTTTCCGTCAGCGTCAGTCGAAGCCATGCCCAGTCCATTCTATTTATAGTCGGTTTCCTCACATTGTTCAACTGCGGTTACAGAAATGCCTAA
Source organism: Rhyacophila brunnea (assembly GCF_057557595.1). Taxonomy (NCBI): domain Eukaryota; kingdom Metazoa; phylum Arthropoda; class Insecta; order Trichoptera; family Rhyacophilidae; genus Rhyacophila; species Rhyacophila brunnea. Next base: position 57,532,437 of record NW_028232965.1, on the reverse strand, counting down.
CTCACTCGAGAGGTTTTTCATCAGAAGATATTATTTGCGAAATTCCATCTTGGCATACAAAATGTCATCTCTGACCTTTTGCATCGTTTGCCGTTTGTTTATTGCAGTGTCTTTCTTTTTAACAAGAAAACGTATATTATCTACGCTATGTTATGAAAACTTCATTGCAAAGTTATCAATATTTGTATTTTAAATGATTTATGATTTTCCATTTATTCTTAGTCGAACTGAAAAATCAATCAATTACCTAACAGTATTGTACAATATGTACGTAGTTAAAATAACAAGCACTCAATATTTTTATTACTTGTAACCACTTTCAACATAGTTTTCCATAAAATAATTACGATTATTTAATATGTACATCTTAATTGGGTAATATATTGAAAATTTATATTCAGCGTAAATTTAAACACTGCTTTAACCATAAAATCACACAAATAATTCAGTAGGTTCAGTTTTCATCGAATATTTTTTAATGCTGTCTGTATGGAATCTGTCTATAAGTTATTCACTGTAAAGTTCCACTGTAATTTTCGTATATTTTTCCATGTCTATAATAATTGAAAAGAAATATAAAATAAAATGGATGATATTTAGTTTCTTATGTGAACAAAACTTTCCTTAGCCAGGAATTCATAAGTTTCTTAATATACTTTAATTAAAATTATTAATTGCAGTAATATATTTTAAGTATTCAAATTTCTACGTATTAATTAATTGACAGATTCAGAAAAAAATTGTGATAAATGTATTTGGATGCCTGACTAGTATCTTCAAAAGTGACCTTGTTCAGTATCTTAAGCGTAAAGTGTTCAACTATTGTGTGCTAATAATTCAAAATAAACTAATGGATGAGGAACAGACAAAAGTACGCGATGTGATAAAGGTCGCTAAGTAGATGAAATCGCATCAGAGTATACATGTCGCTCAGGGAGTGTGTAACAGCTGGACAAATGTCATCATACGGTGGTGTCAAAGGGGCATTAAATGATCATAGATGTGCTCTAAAACTCGTTGACGAACTTATAAAGTTTGATAGTTGTACCTGTATCATACCTGTGTCAGATACGTTAATCCTCCATGTGAAACTACTCCGTACTGTGGAAATATATTGTCACATTAGATTTGACGAACGACTTTCAAATTTTCATACAGTTTCCCACAAGGAATGCCTTCAATAAAGAAACTGAAGATACACAAATCTACCAATTTCGTCAGAGTTATTTCAAATCGTCGAAACAAAATTTTAATTGACAATAAGCTAAATGAGGATGCTAACAGCCGCATTAAAGACGCATTTGCACGTGTCTATGGTGCATATTTCTGTGTATGTTTCTGTGGCGTATCCTACACCCTGCTGCCATACAACAAGAAGAAGAATTTGACACTATCTAAAGGGACTCTTTCATTTCTTCCAGGGTTTCCTCTCAGCCAACTCTCAATGTTGGTGGGTAGGCTCTCTAGGAGCAGCATGTCGAGCCTTGCGGTATGCCGGATATGTGGCGCCTGGACTTCTACTGGTAGCTGGAGATCCTTGCGCATTGGAAGTCGTCCGGAGTGCGTACTCCAGGAGTGTTCTCAAGCCGCCTCCAAGTTACCTCATCTGTGGATTAGGTGAGCCATGTTTTTTTATAAATAACTATTTCTAATGATCTTTTCATAGTATGTAAGTATGTATATACCATACTTTGGTACCCACCACATAACGTGTATAAAAACTATATTTTTATTTTAGCTAGACATACTTAATATAGTATTTTAATAAATAAACACCCTTTACTATATTTTTCGGTGTTATCATATCAATGTTAGTTTGGTATTTATATATAATAATTACAGGATAAAAAGAACTTTTTATATACAACGTTTTTAAATTTCCCGTTGAATCAAATAAACTTGACTTGACTAGCTTAAACGATCAAAAAAATTTGTACTTGATAGAAATACTGAATAATGAAATGTCATTTCATATTGATTTCCATAGTAACGCACGCATATATTATTTAATAATTTAGTTGCTAGGACCCCCTAGCAACCAATAATGGTATCGAAATAACTTTTCATACAAAACAGAATTAACTAAAAATGAATTCAATTCTACTTAAAGATATCTAAAAGTATTAAAAAATGCATTGGCATCGTGTTCTGATATATTCTAAAAGTTTGAAATGTCTAGCTAGTCAGGAAGTCAAAAATCGATTGCAAGATTTGTACCGGACAAACAACCACCGGAAAAATAAGAATACGATCTAAGAAAAACGTTTTAATTAACATGTAATATAAATAATAAAATCATAAAATATATTTATGTAAATTCTGTAAATTCTGTAACCTTTATACTTAAATTCTTGTTCAATTAGTTTGACTTTAATCGCAAAACAAAACTATTAGATAAAACAAGATAATATCAGTATGAAAAAAGTTCCACCTGGTTATTATCAAATTGATTTTTACATAACATATTTTTTAATTCACATTAATTCACTCTTTACTATTTTTTATATTTTTCTCAATTTACATAAATTAAGTAAGTATATATTTTCAATTTACATAGCTTCATCTACCATATAATTGTGACCATTATTTAGTCGTAAAAATGTATGTACAGTTAGTATTTAGGCAATGAAAGGTTATATCAGTAATAATTCATAGAAAATTTTTCTAAAGATCATTAAGCAATCAGTATGCCTATTGTATATCTCCATACGGGTGTATCTAATTAGTGAAAATGCAATTTTACATAGTATTTGTATCTCAGTGTAATATCATTTCGCTCATTAGTTATGCATTTAATTACCAATTAAGCGCCGCCACAATACTGAACTTTGATAAATGACTGCCCGTTAACCAACTATTCCCACAACTGTAGAAGTTACGAGGTATGTACGTGAGCATATCAGATAGGGATTTTTCTTTAGGTTAGTTATGCCATACTGTAGGTACGCATTTACACTTAGCACGGGCAATTCGAATTACCAGGTGGATAGTCAAACAAAACTTAATTCAGGTGAGCCGAAAGGTCGTCGCAGGTGTTCTCTGTGGGCTTGTTGTCAAAGCAAATATCCTTGATTATCGTGTCAACATCACAACTTGTCGTTTAGAACTCGAGAGCAATATTGTCTCTCTCTCCTAGGACCGTTGACTCTATGCAAACTGTGCATACTCAACTCAACTATCCAGTACTATTTCTAACTTTACTCTCAATTCAAGTGCCGTCTTGAGAAAGAGAAAAAAAGTGTTTGCTTCGTTAAGAATATTTTACAAAACGTCACATCATGTATTTTCTAAGTATTAACGTCATAATCACTTTTGAAGATGTATTTGTACAACTGTATAAATAATATAATATAGAATAATTAAAAATTGATTCAATATCTAAAACACCTCAAGTTATAATAATGAAACTCATTAAAGTATTTCGCAAATGCAAACTGGATATACGTTTTATCATGTTGTATGTTGTCATTACAAACTGTGATAAATCAACTGTTTGATGAATGTACATCCACCTGGAAACTTCTAAAAACTAAAACGATGAACACAGAGAGATAGATCCTGATACAGCCACGAGTCCGCGATATATTTTTTTGGTAAATAACTTTGAAACTGTCGAATTGGCTCATCGCAATACCTAATATTTATCTACTGAATATATTTACTACATTTTTATCGCATCTTTGAGCCGTCAAATATTTGTAAAGTATAGGGTTCGTCCAGTTTTACGTGAACACAGTTTTTAATGTATTCATAATTAAATGTTAGTCAAATCGACTAGAAAAAATCTAGAGCCACCCTCACCAATCCACTTCTGCTAGAATTTTACTGAAATTGTGTCTCGTAATTTTTTTATACGTGCTTTGTATACATACCTTTTCTAATTAGATATAATACGTACGAAATCTGTTACACCTCTAGCTTTTTTTAAATTAATAAACTGGTTGGTTTTTAAAACTGGAATAAAAGAACTATAAGTAGGTATATATTCCATAGTTTTATTACTTTATCTACCAAATCGATAAAAACTATTTAAAACAAGCATTCAAGATTATTTTTCATTGTTCTTAGCGAAATGTATTTTGCCTTACCTGTACTGTTTAACTAAGTAAATTTATTATTTGTGAAAAATTGTTTGTAAAACGCAAACACTTGATTTTGAAAGAACAATAAATTGGCATTGAAACAAATCCTAGATTTGAGTATGAATGGATGTCGGTACTCGGATCAAATTTATTAATACACTCAAGAATACTTAATGTGTACATATTTACTTAAAACTTGATGCTAAATATTCACTTTGAGTTAGTTGACGTCACCTAACTAGTATTAATATTCTGTTAATTATCCATCTACCTGACGTAACCGATTCTTAGTCACGCTTATTTTTTATGATAATGAAAAATCCCCATTAAAGATTTCAAAAAACTTGTCTTACAAAAGCTAAAAAAATTGACGCGGTTTTATTATATCAAAATGAAACAAAAAAAAAATCGTGTGCTTTGATTCATACCATCTAAACTTTTTTTATAAAAAAATAATAATGTCAAAACAAATGACGATTGATTTATTTTTGTGAAAATCACCTCTACCACTGTGGAGGGTCTGATTTGATTTCATATTAATTTATATGGCCCATAGAGGTAACAATTGTATTGTATTAGACATTTTGACTGTTATTCCCACACTGATACAGATCTATAACATAATATTTCGTAATTTTAACAATAAATTAGATTATGACTTTTTGATGATAAATTCCGAAACAACTGTTAGCAATTCAACAGTCAACATTAATAATTTTAGTTCTACAGTAATAATGTTGTTATCATAAAAGTCATTATTGATATATTTATTATTATTTATACACCGCAAATTATATTTTAACAAAACTTTACTCTAAATTACTTCGATTGTATAATTCGATTTCGTTCGATAAATGAATATTTCTCCTAGTATCTTTCAGCTCTTAGCATTACTTTAACGTAATCAATTTCGTTGGTTTTACGGGAATTAGGTTGGTACCTCTTTATGGCTGTTTAATATTATTAATAATATACACGGGACTAGTAAGTATGTACATGAAAGTTTTTTTTCATTTCACACCAGTTCCCACATTTACCAAGTCATTGTTCCTTCGCGTTATGCCCGGTATGCACTTGCTTATGCCATGTTGCGTTTGTTTGTTGATATTGCATAGAATGTCTATTGGATTTTCAAGCAATGCAAATAAAAAATATTTACAATCAATTAAATTTATTATACATAATTTAATTAACAGAATATTTTGTTAATTTTATTATTTTATAAAAAAAAATGTAGATTTGTAAATTTATTTTTATTAAATAATTGAAAAGTAATTGAATGAAGATTTATTATTACTCTATTGTAAAATCTATTAAATTGAGATGCAGTCTGTAAACAGTGTAAACTAACAACCATAATTCATTATACGTATAAATTAGTAAACCTTTGAAAATGTTGCCATGTGGAAATTGCATTATCGTTTGAAAAATATATCCAGTTTGCATAAATGCTTTCGATAGTTTCATTTTCATTCTCTATTGAGCAATATTGATATTTGACACATCACGTATGGGGAAGTATTTGCAGATATCATATATTATGAATTATGTGTTTTCTGCATGAAGTGGATTGTGCTTATTCATTCCTTTTAAAGCACGTCCTAATCGTTGACTTCCTAGAAATGCAAGGAATTGTAAACTGTGTGCATGTCTTTACAAAACAATGACACATAATACTATTACATTAACTGAGGAATTACTAATACAGTACCTAGTCAATAATGAAAATTTATATCACAGAGCATCGTATGAACCTATATATTATCGTATGGTGTTAATTGTCAATTTGTGGTAGAAATACATTGTAATAATTAAAATAAAACACAATATTACTAATCCCACTTATAAGCTGACGAAACCGGTTAAGGTTAATTTTAATATTGGTTCAATTAGTACTACATATTGTGTTTCATATTTATTAATGATAAATGAATAAATAACTAGATAATATATTTTCACTTAATAATTAACCGTTTTTATACACCCATGGTGAAATAATACCACACTACAATATCCATCTCGAAAACTGTGGGGAGTGGTTCAAATGCCAAAATAGAAATAATCACATTGTGTTTCACTATTTGCTTGATCCAGAGCAAGGATCCAATGGGTTAAATGAATCATTACTAGCGGCTCCTTGAAACAAATATTTTAATATATCTATCCTCCACCAAGGGTTTACATACTCCGTGGAGCATAATTTATTCGGATACTTACTACACAAATTCTAATAATGATCAGGATCTGTTTCATCCGCATACGGTTAGTTATAAGGCCATTACTACTAGTTATTATTTTACATGGATCATAATTATACACACAAACCTAATATATTTTTTTTCATATTTTATTTTATTTAAATGCTAATTATAACGGTTAACACCACTAATAATACATTACTTTGCTTTTGAATGGTTACAACAAATACGTATATATATTAAAATAATTACATAATGACGCAGCAAATAATATTTCTTATATTAAAGTTAAGCATTTATTTAAGTGTTTTAATATGTTTACTATCCAACTGATAAACCATCTTTTCATACATAAAGATGTAATAATGTACTGAATTGCAAAGATCTAAAATCTTTTTTTTTTACTAAAAAACACTAAGATGATTTCGCGTAAAAACCACTTCACCGTCCATTAGTCGAAGAATTAAATATTTCTTGGGAAATACCTTCCAAGTATTATCCTATTCACCATGTCACGTTCTTTGCATATCAACAAAACTCGACGCTTTATGTCAAAATTAATATTCATTCGAATTAACATAAAATATTTAGTATGAATAGAAAGGAGCAAACCTTTGTCGTTTATATTATGTATTGTGGATATTCAAATTAGCAATCCCACAATAGTTAGGTACTCAAAGTTGATTTTCTTATTGTTTTTTTTAGCATTTTCTTATATTGGGTACCAACATATGCCAATATTACAGCATAATAATATGGTTTATTATTGATCTTTATATTTGACAAGTTTGTAGACCTAGTATATATATATTTAGATACATCTACCCTCTACAGTCTACAGCAACACAAGGAAAAAATAACATACATATTTTCCAGATGACTTGGGATTTGAACCTACAACTCATGGCTTCATTCTGCCACTCGCCTACTCTTAATTTATCTGTAAATTATTAATAAGACTATCAACCTAAAAATGGTAAAGTTTTTGTCGATAGCTATTTCGAATCTCGTACGATATTTAAGTCTTCGGTGATTCTCGAAAAAGCTCATCATGAAACATGCTAATTATTTATTATTATTGATATTTATTCAATATTTAAAATTGTATTTGAAAATAATGTTATGTCCTGATCTCTTATTAAATATTTATTTTTATTCTTTAGTAATAATCAGTCAAGAAATAGGTTTCATTCATTGTAAATAAATTAATATATACCTTTCTTTGAACCTGTTTATAAATGTGTAATGCATACATAATATACTAAAATATAAATATATAGGGTCTGAAATATGAATTTTGTTACCTATATAGAATTTCACTCAAAACCAGAAGCTTATAATATGACATAAGATACCCTCAGTTTATGATATCGCCTTTTTTCGACCTAGATAAAATAAATGTAATAATTAATAATTCACTCGCAAAATTTATTTTTTAGTATCTATAATTTTATATTCTATTACGAATCAGATCAAAGATAACAAATGTCTCCGACCGACTTGAGAATTCGCAATAAATAAACACATCACCCCGATCCCTGGTTTCGTTGGCGACGTCAACCAGTTACATATATTTAAGGAACCTCGATCAGATCCAGAGACAAGCCTTCCTGGTCATAGATGGCGGTGGATCCCAAACCAGTAATGGCGTGTACTCCCATATGAGGATTGATCGCGATGTCGTTTCCTATCCACCTTCCCAGTACGATGATAAAAAATCTTAATACGTCAAACGCTCTTGTATGTCTGTCTGTCTATCGTGGTCCGGGTACACGATAGCATCGCCTTTTATTTATAGTGATTCAGTCATGGCAAAACTTGCAATGTATATAACTACCTACATGTTTATAAAGTAAAACTAAATATATTCGACTAAAATAAAGGAAAATCCTTACCTTTAAATCTGTATTATTATAATGAATTAAATTTGGTTTTGGGTGGTTACCATATTAATAATATTCTTCTTCAGGCTTATTGTAGAGATGATTTTTTTTGAGAGTAGCAATATATACTTGATATTAATTCGAGAACTATAAAAAAAATCTTTTCAATGGCAGCATTGCAACATTATTTGTAAATTTAAGAGAAAAAAATGTGGCCATTTGTAAATATATTGCTTCGATTATACATGTTCAACTGCTTTGCGGGCCAAAAAGAAATCCTCATCAATGACACTCAGCTCGAACAGGTGAAAAACTACATCTATCCGGGGCAACAAGTGTCTATAGATGGATGTATATTATTGATGAAATTGTTCGCTAGGCTGGAGTGCTTTTGGCCGCCTGAATAATGTCTTCAAAAGTGACTTTCCACTGTGCCTAAAGCGCAAAGTGTTCAACCAGTGTGTGTGTCCCGTAATCACATATGAGTGTGAAACATGGACCCTAAGTAAAAGAGAGATCCAGTAACTTAGAGTAGCAGAACGTGGTATTGAGAGGTGCATGCTGGACAAAACGCGAAAGGACAAAAAGAGGAATGAGTGGATAAAGAAGCAGTCAAGGGTTTGCGATGTAATAGAGTTCATTAAAAGCCTCAAATAGAGATGGACTGAACACATAGCTCGAAGAAGAGACAATCGTTGGACAAATTTAGTCATCCAGTGGTATCCTCGAGGTACAAAACGTCCGCAAGGTATACCTAGAGGCCGCTGGATCGATGAAATGATAAAGTTCTGCGGAAATACGTGGCAGCGCAACGCACAAGACCAAGAGAAGTGGAACCAGCTTGAAGAGGCCTTCATCCAGCAGCGGTTAGATTCAGGCTGATGATGATGACTATTATGTACCTACTCGTATTTACGAGTTTTCGTAATAGTTCATAACATAAATAATGACAATTTACTGGATAAAGCACATTTTTTAGGCTTACAAGATGTTTTATCTTATTTCACCCCTAACATTCGCACCGTGAGTGTAAAACCAAGGCATCTGCAAATTTTTCAATTTCGAGATTAAATGCACTGAAAAAGTCGTGAACCTGATAATGTAAAAGTGAAATAACTGAAAGAACGTGCAATATAATGTAGATATAAACCAAATATTATGTTTTTTTTAGAAACTCTATTTGTTCTAACAAAGACTTTAAACCCTAATATATCCAAAATATGTCTTTTGCAGATGCCTTGCTTTTATACTCACGGTGCGAATATCACGATATTTATCACGAGGATATCATGTAGTACTTAACCATTTTCAATTTCATAAACGATACATCAGCATGGAAGAAAGCTTTGCTTTGGCAGTTTTGAGTAAACTATCCTTTTCCAATTATTATTCTCTTCGCCTGTGTCAATTGCATATTAATATTTAAACACACCCGACTGAATCTTAAATACGAATGACGTTGTTACGGTACCTACGGGATAGGTGAGGGGAGTGTGAGTTCGTAGTGGGAAGATGGGGAGGGTACATAATTCAACTCTCTCGGGCTAATAATCATACAATCTTTAATATACATTAAATTAATATATTATAATTAGTAATGTAATTCAGCGCTAGGATTACCATATTTGATTAAGAATGACAGTATTTCTTTTTCAGAAGAAATAAACAAAAATATATACATATATTAGATTTCTTTTACCCTACATTCTAGTTTTATACATACTAAATTCTAACGAGTGTGTATTTTTATAAGGCTGTTGTGTACAATCATTATTTAATTGGCAAAGTTAGTTTAATATAAAATTATCTAAAATTTATCTAGGTATATTTCTTAGATTGTTCCAATCTATATTGCTTTAATAATCATTTATTTCTGTTTGTATTCAGATTTTTTAACACATATTTTTAAAGAAAAAAACAAGATCCTTGACTTTCTAATTCCTTTTTATTATTTGAGTACTCAAAGTTACGAAATCGCAATGAAATTATAAGAAACACAATATTCAGTAGTTACTTTTTGCTAAATTACTGTTTTACGCGGAATTACTTTAAAGAGGATTTATTGATATCTAGTTGCTAATAAATCTCGGATAACGAGAAATCCTGTAATTAATACAAATAATAATATAATACGTGTATAATATATGATTTTAATTGTGTATGCATTGACATTTATTTATAATATACCTATCAATGAGCGTACATTTCGTTTATTATTTTACTCAAAAAAATCGAAATTATATCCCCAAATGTTACAAGTTTAGTTCACAATGGCTCGCGAGTCATAGTTTATTTGCCACTTGCTTGTACTATACATTTTATTAGTAAATACAGCACAGCTGAATAGAAGCTTTATAGATCAGTACACGAGCCAAGATTATATCAGATCACGATAAAATTATGTACTTACCTAAGCATCGGTGTATTCTTTTATTTTGTGTATGATCATTTATTAATAAAAACTGATTGTTTTTAATTTAGATTTTTTTAAATCTGTTTCCATTTTTATTCGGTATTTCAGAATTTACTGCAAACTAGAGCACTATATAAAATTATTATTAAATACGAGTATCATATTATAATAATTATCAATTGTGTTAATACATAAGTATATAGATATATAAGAAAAAACTTATAACAACCATATCCACTTCTACATAATATAGATAATTATTTTTTGATATATTTGCAAACAAAAGTAACGAAAAATAAATTTGATATATTATGAAACCTACTTTAAAACAATTTATAAATCGAAAATATAAAATCGTAGTAAACACATTAACTGCTGACTAGATAATTACTTTTTAATTACCAAATTTAAATAGCATGCTAATTATATCGAATGGCCACCTGATCGTTACGCGCTAGGTGCGTCTTTAGCGTCCAATGACTTAATATAATACTCGTATTTAACGTTGGTTACAAAAGTATTATCACATAATATAATATGCATTTAAGATTTTTGTTGGCTATGAAAAGCTATCTGTCTACAATCGATAAATTCATTTTTTTATTGTTATGTAGTGTTTTAAGCTTTTTATAAATAAATAACAAATGTCAAAAGTTTAACCATAATGATCAGAAAAATATTTATTTTATTTAAATAATCCCTTTTTATTTTTCTGTTTTATTCATTTTTTGAAGTAAATTGTTAATCTCATAATATTATGTTGTGTATAAATCTTATATATATTTTCGCGAACATTGAAAATTAACTATTGCTAATTAGTATTAATATAATAATTTAAATAAAAATAACGTATTTTAAATATTTTTTATTGTTATTATTGATGTCATATAAAATGTAATTAGGCAAGATTAACTGAATAATTATTATCTTTACATATATTACTATTTTGCTCCAAATCGAACCACGTAAACATATTCAAATATTGTTAGATACTTTCTGAATCCTTTAAACCCGTGGTCTGGTTCTAATTATCGCAATTTGTATATTGATTGAAAAATAACAGGTGATTTTATCCATCTAGCGTGATGCGATAATTGCGGAGAGAAGGCAATGAATTTACATCGGTGGTCTTGAAATACTTCGATTTTAATAATAATGAAAGTTTGATTCATACATAATAGTAGAAACGAATTCATTTATCAATAACACTCATCATACTGGTAGGTAGGTATGTAGTTAATGGAGTGTACGATATTGACCCCGCACTTGAATTGATCATTAGCAGTGATGCAGTCTCGTAAATCTGTTTCAGCATTAATAATAAATTGAAGTGAAGTGTCAGGAGAAAAAAGTGGACTTTCTTAACATTGTTGCTCTTTGATGCTACCGCTTTTTGATACCGTTTAACTATTTATCACAATTAACATTAGGGTTAGCACAAATATATTTTTTTAACTATAGCAATATCGCCATTTCTATTAATTAACATTAATTAACAAATACTTTCATAAAGTACTCCGGTTTTTAAATTTGATCATCATTGTGTATAGCAATGGTGGCGTACATATGGCACGGCAAGGGAAAAGAATACCTATAATGGATGCCGCGCCGCGATCCTCGAATTTTGATCGATTTACAATGCCTGAGACCACTGTAATGCCTCATCTGATTGGAGCAATTCTGATGTCAGTTTGTGCGTAAAGAGCCAAATTAATTAATACATTAACAAACAATTTCATTTCTACCCACAAAAAAGACTGCACTAAATAAGAAAAAAAACTTGGTGTAGCTTTTTAAACAGTTTCAAAATTGGTGGACCGAAATGTACTTATGGCGTAATTGAAAAAAAGTGGTAAAGCTATAATATGTGTGCTATGTTCTGGAGTGATATCTAGAACATTACCATTTTTTAATATGATTTTTAAAAACTATTTTTCTAACGTCAGACAGTCGAAAAATAATGTTTGCGAAATTTTGGCACGCATACAAAAAAAGGTTCGCAAACCCTGGTGTATAATATGTTTATTTTCTTATATTACGATATGGTAGGTTTTCTGCTTTTTATGTTTTCTCTGTACCTACTCTTAAACATGAAAACCAAACTTCAAAAAAAAAAAATAACACCTGTGTTTGGCCCATCGATCTTTCCGAAATTAGTTATAATTGAAACAAATACTAACTCAAATAAAATCACTTATCTATGTATCTAAATACATAATTTATATTAATGCCATAATATATTGAAGATTGTTATAATAATTTAAATTCTTATTGATAATATTCGTAGAGGTCATAAAATACGTAACGATTTTTCATATATTCTAATTGGCCTTGAATCACTTTATATTATTATATAAATCAAGTTTTCATTTTAAATGACATGACATTGATTTACGTTTAAATTATTGTTTCAACGAATGTAGGTACGTTGTAATGTAATAAACGAAACTATAAAACTATATATATATTTATGGTATGTATTATAGTTATCTTAGTATAAATGGAAATCTTTGGAAGTATTTAATAACAATGCATAATCACCTACATGCATTAGGTGACAACCTTCATTGGTCAGTGGAAACTCTTTTCAATTTAACTCCATATAATCGACTTACATGTGTTTTGACCTTTCTCAGTCCACGGCACCTTCTTGACTTGGACTTATTTTCCTTGTTCAGTTGAAAACAAGGCAATTTATTTATTTAACTCGGCTATTTGCGAATGAGTTGTATCATAAAAAACAGTCTCGAGCTTGACTTTTCTGATTTTTTTGTCGTCCGCAATCAAATAATAAGACATTACTATTCCAACAGCAAAACGAGTTGTCTCTTTATCTCTCATTTTAATGAATTTTTTTATGTTTTTTTTGTTCGCGTATACATATGAAAGATAAAATATATTCAAAAATAAATAAACGAATGTGTTTTACCTCACCAACTAAATCTTTACTATCCAACTTTTTTGATGGTGGTTAATATAATATATTTATAATATTAGCATAGATGAAGTAAGTTGTAGTTATTACGAAAATTATGATCATTTTATTATCAGCTCCATTACCATCTCTAGCCCCTACTTCCTAGCGTAGCACTTTGGTTATACCAAAAGGTTATAGGTTGAAAGGTTATACGGTGCTAAGTACAGAGTATAATTATCAAAGCTTTGGATATGAATATCATAACTCATATGAGCTACTATTTATTTCGTTCACCTTAGTCAACAAGGAAAAAATAAACTTTGGATAACAGCGGCATTTATAAATTGGCATGCAATGATTGGTGACCATGGCCCACACATCCTGAAGCGAGTCCTCAAGCTAGGATCTTTAGCGTCCCCCCTACGTATCGCTAAGGTTAAAGACAGTGTAACTTTAAGGTAAAATTAAGGGTATTCAGTGTATTGTTAGCGATGTTTGTATTTTTTTTATGTATCGTCTTGAATTATGGAGTTGTCGAGTATCGACACACAATAATAAAAAAATGTATCGTATAGATACAGTCACGTAATTATTTAAAAAAAAAATGGTTAAAAAGTGAAGTAGCAGGCGACTTTTTTTACTCTTTGAGAAAATTTGTGATGTATCTTAGTTATCTGGTATAACCGCCACGCCGGGTCCCCAGGCTAGAGCCCTGTCAGCCCCCCCTTGTGGGGGCCATGATTGTGACTTCTTCTACATCAGAAAACCCCAGCGAGTCTTCTATATTAGGGCTAATGAATATAATATTAGATCTCTAAAATGTAACATAAACAGAATTTTAGAACGATATGATCAAAAATAATAGAGCACGAATAATAGACATAAAGTTGATGGTTATTAATCCGTCAAAATAAATTTAAAAAAAAAAGATTAACAACAAGAACACATTAATTAACAACATTTTAAACTTCAATAATTATTGCTCTCCACTCCTCACGATTTTAACATAAAAAAAATCCACCACCTCTACTCAATTATTATAACACGAAATTTTACCAACTATCTGTTTACTACATATAAAAGGTCCTTTTCTATCTATCCCCGCCACACAATATTGGCAATTAATATAACATTATAAATTTAAATTTCGTATTTAGGTATATTTTGATAAATATTATTAAGTGAACGTAACACGTTGTATCACCTTTGCGATCAGTCATTTTCATTCAATTCATTTTATAAAAGGTAAATTACCACTTTAGCTCCAATACGTAATATGAGGGGTTACATGTAAGTTATACGTATGCAGTTCATCGTGGGATACGTCTTATTCGTGCGCCGCAGTACGTGAAACATGAGTTCGTATAACATTTTATCAAATGACGAGTTCTTCGTTGAACATTTCGCCGTGGAATACATTTGTACGTATCTTACAAAATGCGGCGATAGTTTGCAAATAGTACTGTTCCAATTAGATTAACCCTAACCTAACCTAACCTTACCTAACATAGTAAAGACATCTCATAAAATTCGTATTGAATCTAATTGGAATAGCAAACTAGCGCCACATGTTGTAGCATACGTACAAATATTATACTCCGCGGTGAAATGTTCAATGAAGAACTCGTCATTTGATTAAATATTACACGAACTCGTGTTTCACGTACTGCGGCGCACGAATAAGTGTCCTGCGGTGAACTGTTTACGTACAAATTTCCGAAAGGATTGTTATAAATTTATTGACCATTTGGCTCAACCCATAAACATTATTCCGGATTAAATCATTGATAAATTTGAAAATGTTTATAAAATAACACATTAATATGAGCCATTTTTTTTGTTTAAAGGTTACATGTAAATTGTACGTAAAACATTTCACCTTGGCACAGTTCGCCTTGAGCTTTCTTATCGGAAAGAAATGACCGTATACTATACGGTCTCCAATTTTATTAGATTCAATAATACGAACACTAATTCGATTTTCACATCTGATTTTGGCAATATTCATGATTTCAAGAATGAAAACCTAACCTAACCTAACAAATAATCATGTATATCAGCTATTTACAAAATTTGTTTGCTGCTGGCTTCCTGTGAAGTGTAAACCGACAAAAACCGTGTTTTTTTTAGACATGAATTTTACCCAAAGAGGTTGGACGGACTTTAATATACGGTAATGTATTTACGATACAACGTTTTACGGCGAAGTGTAAAACGGCGAACTGCATACGTATAAGTTTCCGGACACGAAAGATACTACAACTATATTAATTGATAACCTTCTGAAAAATTAGGTCGACATTACGTTTATTGAAATACGAAATACCCCATACGATGATACAGCTAATAAAATCTTAAGAAAATTATTTTCCTCCGAGGTGTATGATAATGGAATGTTAGTTCAATTACGAAATTCGTATCAAGTACAAAAGTTTTCTCGTGATAATAATTATGTCACTATCACACGTTTCTATTGTAACAGAATGAATAATTATTTCATAAATTCTTTGTAAAATTAACAATCGGCTTGTTACACACGTCATGTCGATGTGATTTTCTTGGGCGTATTTTAGCGCACAGTATGGTGCAGTCGGAGGGAATAAAAAATAATATTTTATTTTCTCACACAGTTTCTTTCTCAGTGCGCTTTGTGAATCTTTTGTTGCACCCAAATCGCGAATAAAACAATACATGTACAGTATTATAACCTGCCAGACGTGAATTAATAAAATATTGCCCAAATATTTCCACTAACCGTATAATTCTATAAAAAATATGTATCTCTAAAATAATACCATAAAAGTCTCACCAGATCAACATTAACCCCCAGATCTGAGCGCTGGACTGTATCAATAAAAATTAAGTAGAGCCTGAACATTTTTGAAAGGAATATATTGAGAAGAGTATTTAGAGCAGTTTTTGAAGTTATAACCACGAACCACATGCATTATATCAGTGGTTTCCAAACATTATGTTACTACGCCTCCCTTTTCAAAAAATCTAATCTTGACGCCTCCCCCTCCTTTATTTCATTAATAATAATAGAATACAAAAATGACAAAAAAATATATAAAAATAAACAAGGTTGTTATAATTTAAATTAATTTGTTTTTCATGCCATGCGATTTTTCCCTTTTAATCCAAATTCATCATCGTACATTGACAAATGGATTCTATCATGGGGCCCCACATCCTGAAGCGGGCCCCCAGGTCAGGATCTTTGGCGGGCCCACCTACCTATCGCTGAGGTTACGGGCACTGTGGTGCTCTAAAATAGTGTTTCCTAAATTATACACGGGAGTTATCATTTAAGTATATCAATCATCATATAGATACGCACGACCACATATTTAAACTATTTAATAGCCCTGAAATAAAGTAGTTCCGCAGGCGACCTTTTTTACTATTATAAAATTATATTATAAAATTAGTCTCCATATCTTTAGACAGGTTTGCAAACAACCTTTTATAGGATTGTTTTTTATGTAGTTTATAACTAGCGGCCGTTTTATAAACTATGCATTTGCAAACTGCAAACTTGTGGCTACATTAATTATTGTGTTAAACTTTTCACGCCTCCCTTTGCAACACTCCGCGCCTCCCAGTTTGGAAATCGCTCCATTATATAATGATCCCTCTACTGTGGGAAATACGTATAACCAGATAGCTCTGCTGGGAAAGCTCCTCTTTATTAGACCATACGGGTAAAGGTTTACAAATAAGATTTCTAAAAAGCTCTGAGAGGCTCAGACAGTAGAGACAACTTTTGTCCGATACAGGTGAGAGTTGATATATTATTTAGGGTGATTAAGACCATATTTTGTTTTACTACCGATGACGATAACTTACTTATAAGAAATTAATAAATTACTATAGTCACTAATAATTATACATAAACTTAACGCTCTGAAGTACTCGTTAGCTTCAAGTAAAGTAATTTTCTCATGTATTATTAAAAAAAACGTCAAAAACACTCGTGCTTTGGATCTATAAATACACGCTTATTAAAGAGAAACATGTAAATTTCATCCGGTAAAATTGTTTAATCGATAATTTTGCCGCTCTACAAATCCAATAACCACAAACAGGAAAACAGATCGCCCACAGGCTATATACACCTCTGTCACATTACTTACAAAGTTAGCGTGTTTCACTGAGCCTTGTATTCATTATGAAACATAAGTCAAATACCTACCTCCTCTATCGCCGAAATCAAGAAATAACTGGCCTGCGACCTCAATGCCGGCCGAATCCATTCTCATTTGTGACCTTTTTAAAATCTGCCATCGGCTACGAGAATCACGAGTGACCCACCGTGAACCCGGCGTACGAGACTTTTTGTTCGCCTCTTCTCGTTACTTTTTCGCAGTAATCTGGCCATCCGTGCTTTATGACTCACATACGACCGTTCGCCACGTACCTATGTACGTCAATTCGTAAGTTGTTGCTTTCTTCCAAGATGACATTAGCTTATATTACACGAAACGACCCGAATGCAGTTTCTCGTTGAATATACATAACACTCTTGTATAACAACACAACTTTTTAAACCTGAAAGGATAATATCTTGATTTTACGAGAAATGGATGTCAGCCACTTGCTCAACCTATTAGGTCCATACTCTGACTCATACACAAATTGAAACACAATATGTGTATTTGCCGACCCAGGATTCGAACCTGAGACCCACGACCTCTTTTTCTTTCGAGTGTCATACTTTTAGCAATAGTCATCGGTGATTAAGTCTTGAGAGAATAAAACGGTTTCCCGATGAGGAATATTTAATGATTTAACAACTATACCGCCCTGCACCACATTCGATCTTAATCGAACATATCACGAAGCCCTACGTTTGGATATTGTGAAAAATCAGCAGTTTTTTATACCTGTCATCTGTCACGAGCAGTGTGCTTTAACTAAATTTAATTTTACTTCTTAAATAATGTACTCATTGGAATCACGGAAGAGAAGAGCACGGGCAACTAACAAAAATAAAAAAATATTATAATAAAATTAATTTAAAACTGACGAACATTTTATGTGAAAAGGCCTTTACGCCCGCAGTAAGACGGCAAAATTTTTCTAATTACAATAAAATTGGTTAGGTCTGACTGACCGATGGGTCCAACAGTTGGTTGAACTGACTTGAATATAATACTTTTGACTTTACAGTCAATGGTTGCAGCTTACGTAAATGAGTAGTCACATATCTTTGTTATGCAGTTCTAAGCAATGGCGTAACGGCATTAGGCACCTCAATGTCAAAGTTATGCTGAAATTGTCCCAAGAGCAACATCCCAATGCACTGTTTATCATCTTCTGGATAGTATGTATTTAATTTTATTTATAATAAAACCCACATAACACAAACATGTCACTACATTGAAAACGTTCCTATGTTGGTCCAGTACAGTCCACCTGTTACGGTTTTCCATGGGCATTAGGTTGCTTCCGCTGAGGTATCCATTCACTTTATAATCGTTGATGTGTTGTCTTCTGGCATCCTTTCAATATGATTTACCCATCCCAGCTTACACAATTAAGTGTAATTCATACTCACCAAGTTTACGAACAAGTAAATAATTATACAAAATATTGGAGAAATCCGTGACTTCGGTTAGTAATTGAAATAGTAGGTACCTACTTTGATTTAATAAACAAAAACCGATTGCCAAAGTAGCTTGATTTAGAAGAGCGCTAATAAGCAGGTATTAAACAGGCCAATAGTTAAAATTTGTCGCAGTTAGTATATCACCTCGTAGCATAGAGGATAATGCGCTGACGGGGCGTAAAACCAAGAGATGCTGGTTCGATTCCAGCCGGGTGGCTTACTTTTTTCAAAAAGATTTTTTCTATCGGTTATAATATATTTTCTCAGAAGTGTTTTTCAAAATTATGTATGTTCAATTATGCAAAATGTGTGAGTTTATAGTATGTCAAAAAATATATTACCAGTATGTCGCTGATAGAAGGCATGCACTTTAATTTGTTTATGATGACTACAGACAATATTTTTATTCATTTTCGTTAACTTTTTGAGATTATTTTTGTTTGTGTACCTACTCATCTGATATTTTGAAATAACATCTTCATGCTTAGTGAAATTGAGATGAATCGTCCGATGTAATATAAGCATTGACTGTTTGCACACTTCTTTCTCACGTGATTACAATTGGATGGAAGATATTAGACAACTTAACAATGCTATCAAATCCGTAGGTTATCTCGGTCAATAGGTTTGATAGATTATTTAATAATAACTTACCGTGAATAAAATATATGTATGTAGTATGTACACATTATAAAATAGCAATTTCGCCAATATGTGTACACTATACAGCCTCCCAGCGGTCAAATCAGGGTCAGTATAATCTCATATAATTTTAATGTTATCAATTATTGCCTTCATTCTTCTTGTTCTATAACACTGAAGCTCGGGGTGGACCTTGGTCGCGCACCGACTATGCAGGTACTCTGATCTTCTTCTGCAATCAATTACTCTTAGCGATAACAATGCTCTCAAGCCACTGAACTCTTAGTCTTCCCATTTTCTTTGTAGACCATTCAACACGAAGCGGATTTTCTATAATTATTTAACTATGTTTGACACGTGGTCGGCCAATCGCAGGCTCATCAAAGATCCTGCAGATCTCATGATTACGGCGACGTCGCCAGATAAAGATGGTGATGTTAATAATACTAACTCAATTCTATAAAAGCAGTCTTTAAATGATGGTGAGACATTTTAATAATATAATTAGTTAAAGCATGATGCAAGTAGATATTTTGTAAATCGATTTGAATAATAAACTTTAAAATTTGTTGTTTATGTACGTGTTTATATGTAATGATGGGCAGATAACATTCATTAAATTAATTTATTATTATTAACCATAGTTAATGTATGCTAAATCCTTGATTGTTTTTTTTATTTCATTAATAAACATAGTATTTATTGACCCAAAGCTATTGACCTGCTTGCGAAATAATCTTCAAACAAAAAGTACAACTACAAAACTAACACAGTAAACAATACGATTAGGTAGTAATGAAGGTAACGTTAAATAAAAATAATTGGTTACAAAAAAAACTATCAGATCATTATTTTGCAATAATTATTTAAGCACTTAATTAAAAAACGGTACATTTGAGAAATAAAATAAATAATAAATTACTTAATAGTACCACAGAATGAATAATTATACGATTTTAATCACTCCATAGTGAATTATTCAGTGTTAACTAAATCGGTATAACTCAGATAAAGTGATAACACTACTTTGTTGTGAGTGTTATGAGTTATGAATATATCAAGAACGGGATCTTTCTTAGGGCTATGGGTCACATTGTAATCACGACACCATAATTATCATTCATCTGTCTGTACACGTCGGATTTTTTTTTCTTGTGGCTTTGTACCTACTTATCTTGTTTTGTAACATAAATGCCTAGTTATCTTAATTCTAATCTGAACGATTTGGCCAGTCGTTATTCAAATATAGTAAAGTGATCTAAATGGAAGGTAACGTAATGTTTTGTTAGTATAACATTTATAACTTCATTTAGTGGTATGATAGTAGAATTTTATAATAGTTGTGTTATAATAATACCTTCTATTATTCAGCTGTCAATTAAATATTCGTAATTTACTTTTATCTAAAACTTAACCGTCGTTTATGTAAATCATTTTAATTAGATAATTTCAAAAGTAGCAAAAAATCCAAATATATATCATATCTGATAACTTTTTAAGTATTCTAGAATGTTAATCGAAAATAATCACATTTTCTACCTCTATTAAATTTTCTTCTGAAGTACCTATACACCATTGCAATTTCTCATGATTTTTAAATCCGTAGATAATATCAACTAAAAACACATACATTTAAAAATAGGTATCCACCTAATTTTTTAATTGGTTCTACAATCGTATAATATGTACCTCGACCGCCTGACAAAGGTGTTTTTAACAGATTTTTTTACGAAAAATGGATGTCAATTACTTGCATAATATATATGCGGTTCATGCTCTGGAAATAAGCACACATTGAAAAATACTGTATGAATCAAGCAAGCTCTGGATTCGAACTCGAACCTATGACTTCATAAGCGGACATATTATTACTAATAGTGTAGCGCGGGCACTTTTTTTATGCCCACTAGTTACTAATTTTTAGATACATACCAGTTACAACGAAATGTATAAAATATCATTAAATATTTTAAGTTGACTACAGTTTAATTCACGTCCAGAAGTCCCAATATTATTTTCATCTTATCATCCAAATCAGTAGTTTGTTTAATTAGTGATATAATCATATAAACTATAGAAATAGTCATGGCGAAACTGACAAACATCAATCCACGTACCAGCTTCTAGTTAGGTTTTGTTTGTGTTTAGTTGAAACTCATCCAGAAAAGGCATACAAGTTGCAGTATACCACGATAATACGGTCCGTACTCTAAAACTCACCACACCTATAAAGTAAAACTAAATTAGCTAACTTGTAGGATGTATTGAAACACCTTTATAATCATAAGAAACATTTTTGTTATTTTAATGGATTTAAGTTTTGTACTATTCCATTTAAGTAGTTTTTTGCGACCCGGGTTGGTCAGTAAAAAACCTAATTAGTAAAAACCCTATCTTATTAATAACAATACGAAAGAATAGAGATAGAAAGGCGAAACCCGGGTCGCAAAAAACGACTTAAATGAAATAGTACAAAACTTAAATCCATTAGAATTTAAATTCAAAAACCTTCGGTCGATAGTACCTAAATATTAATATTTTTGTTATTTTTATTTGCAGTTTTTTTTATCATTTTTACCATAAAATATCGAAAGATAAATCACCATTTCCACTCCAAAATGGAACATATGAATAGCTACAATGCAGATATATCGTAACATTTTTTTACTTGGATTATTTGGCAGCTACTAAAACTCTATTTTGAAGTGTGTGATTAGGAATGAGGAAACAAAGGCAGACCATTGTAAATACACATACACTGTTTCCAAATAAATTATTTATTAAAGAAACAGTATCTGTTTTTTTTCCACCGAATATGATTTAAATTTAGTGGGTGGCGAAATTTACTCCTGTAATAAAACTATTTAAAAAAAATATACCGTGCCCACTTGTCTTGACTGGCATTGGTATCTATTTTTGCGATGCATATTTTGTTTCCGCAAAAAGACGATAAGTTCATGGATTTATTCAAACGTCTTTTTTAATTTATTTTGTAAACACTATTAAAAGAAATACGATCTCAAACAACTTTTTTTTATTTACAACTTCATTCATCAAACTCGAGGCCAAAAACTTCATTGAGAGCATGGAGCATAATATATAATGACTATGGGAACTTTCATTGTAGAATATTTCACGCCTATTTTATACGGAAATTTTACATATTATTCTAAATTTAACTGGGGTTTTTATTATTATTATTACAAGGTTTTTATTAGCTCGTATTCTTGTTTGTCCGGTGGTTGTTTGTCCAGTGCAAATCTTGCAATCGATTTTTAACTAACTTCCCGACTAGCTAGATATTTGAAACTTTTAGAATATATCAGAACACTATGTCAATGCATTCTTTTAATACTTTTAGCAATCTTTAAGCAGAATTGAATTCATTTTCAGTTAATTCTGTTTTGTATGGAAAGTTATTTCAGAAAAATCCGTAAAAAGTAAAAGACTATTATTGGTTGCTAAGGGGTGGTCCTAGTAACTAAATTATTAATATATAAGTGCGTTACTATGGAAATCAAAATGAAATTTCAAAATGTCATTTCAGTATTCTATATTTGTTAGTGTGTTTTTTTTTTATTTACTTCATATCAAATACAAGTTTGAGCATATTGAGCATAATAATTCAACAGAAAATTTTAAAACGTTGTATATATATTCTTCTTATCTGGTAATTATTTTTCTGTAAAGGAAAACAATGTGCCTACTGGTAGCAATCATGATACTTACTTGATTTGGGACTAGTAGGTAATAAAGTTTACTAACGAAACATTTCCATTTCGCTTAGAACTTTTATTATATTGAACTGAAATATGTAGATACTGTGGAAAACTGTCATATTGTATCATGCATGAATAAATTATATTCATATTATTTAAACTGATGGCAAATCTTTTTCAGTTTGTTCAGATACCGTAATATTATTAAACGGAAACATTAGTGAAATATAAAAAATGACAGGGTTACAAGACTATTTTTTGAATTTTATTGACATTTTTTAGATTGTAAATTGATCAAAATATTCACACGTTTTAACAAACGAAATATCGAAAGTATGCATCGAAACATTATCTAAATAAAAGCACTTAATCGTGATCAAATAGTTATATTTTATTTCGATTTTTAATTGATTTAGAAATTAAATCAATAATAAATTGTTAGTTAAAATACAACTGCAATATTATCTAATTTTCAGAAATTATGGCATAGTTACGCAGTCAAAATAAGTCCGCCAAAGTTGTAGCACGTAGGTACTTATGTTTTCAAAAATTTTCATTTGTTTGACGTAAAACGTTATAATTTGGTAATAAAAAAAATAAATAGTAAATTAAAATTATTGGCAAGTTCAAGTAAGTTACAACAGAAAATATTGGAGTGATCCGTGACGTCTGCTAGTAATTAAAGTAATAAATAATTTAGAATACAAAAATCGATCGCCTACCGTAACTAAATTTGGAGAGCGCTTATGAGCAGGTATTATAAAGGCCAATAGTTAAAATTTGTCGTAATTAAGCATGGCAGTCGTAGCATAGTAATGCACAGGGCGCGATACTCAAGAGACGTAGGTTCGGTCTTGCCGGGTGTCTTACCTTTTTAGAAAACGATTTTTTCTATTGGCTATATTTTTTCATGAGTGTTTTCAGAATAATATATGTAGTAATTTTTGTGTTGCTATCAATTCAACTACAAAAAAACGTTATTAAATCGGAAAAGTGTTGTAATAAAAAGCTCATATGGTTAATATTTGATTTATTATAATTTAATAATAATATTTTTCAAACAATTCATCATAAACGTCATAGATAATCTATTTTTCTTTCCAACGTATAGTAGTACCTAAGTTTTGCACTACTTATTGGATTATTGGTTAATATTATTACTTGACCCATATACTTCAGACCGAGACAATTACCCCGGTTAAAAACACAATTACAACTCAAAAGAGTTCGATCAATCATACTAAAATAATTTTTACCCCATTGTATGCAAATAGACCAATGCGAAGAACACTGTTTTATGAGCGTAGTTTGCATCAAAATAATTTACATATTATAACATTCATAAAATAAAGTCTGCAGTCAAAATATTCGTATGTTATTAGTGTATTATTTAGACGTTTACTCTGCAATTGGGTTTAGGAAGAGTATAGTAATGTTTTTGCACCGGAAAGAATTTATTTTTCATACAAATTTGCAAATCGCGTGCATAGTTCAACGGTTGGTGCTCAACTACTTATAATAAGCACCCAAACAAAGTAAGTCTTTGTTTTCTTTAGATTTAAATTAAATTGGATCTACTTTCGTTCATAATTTGGGCTAATTTTTACTAAACCAGAACAAAAAATGATGTTATCTGCGATAAACTACTGCGATTTGTTCCATTTTTCAAATATTGAAATCAATATTCTTTCTTACTAGGAAAATTACCCGGTTACGCACAAGGTTGTAATTTCTTTAAGTGTATAAGATAATAAAAATAATATTACTCACATAACAAACTTTCTTCAATAATATTTCCGTATACATAAAACATGTCAAAATAAAAAGACAGCCAACACAAACAAAACAAATTAAAATCACGTTCAAAATATCAAACTTTATCTGTCGTAAAAATTTAAAATTGGAATTAGCAGAAAGTATAATTTGAATAAACAAACTTTTATGTCAGTTTTATACACTTATATAGACTAATATATTTCAATTTGTATATACAGACCTACAAACGTGTCTGTGGAATGGTCAAAAATGGATCTACAAACTAGCATAGGACGCCATTTTGAAAAATTCATTCGAATATCGGATTTTGTCCAGTTATGAGTCTTAATTGGGTAGTTTTCGACAGTGGCTCCTCCATCCCATTCTTCAGCTAATATTTTTAGGTCTGTACTTATATAGACTAATAGACACTAGATGTTTGCATATTATTAAGCCATGTTTCATAATGTAGTAAAATATCATAAGAAACTAACTCCTTGTATGCATCGAATGGCTGGTTCAATTCGGGTTTTGGATCGGATCGGACTTATATTTTATATTTGACTGGACTCTGATTATTATACAAATAATAAATATTAAACAATGTGATCTAACACTATAGTTTATAAGCATACATAGAAGGTAGTGGTTCTACCCATTGCTATTTCATCTGAAAATCCTTATTTCTACGAATCTTGCCTCTTTGAATCAATGTACAATTACGATCTTAGAATGAATGAATAATTAAATAAAATTAATATACATAATATAGTGAAAAATATAACTTTTATAAACACATCGTGAATATGGTATTATTATAGATAAGGGTTGTTTCTTATAATTTAAAATTATAGAACATGAGAAATATTATGTTATTTATACAATGCAGTGACTTCGTTGTACTAGACTTTAGAGCAGGGGATGGCAAACTTTTTGGATGGAGGGCCAAATTCACGAGTTCAAAATGAGCGGCGGGCCGCAAGTAAAATACCATTTTTAGATATACACTATTTATTATCACGAAAAATAAACATTACAAAAAAATGAATGAGAAGAATGAAACTGTTGTACATTTTTGAACATTTTTTAAAATTCAGGTGTTAATTTTGTAGTTGATATTCTCAAAACTGCTTGTAAACGGGCATCGAAGATATGATCGTAAAGAATTTTTATTGAGGTTCATGATCGAAAATGTTTGTTCACATATATAGGTTGATCCAAAAATAACGAACATTTTTCTTGCATAATTTTTAAGTTTAAGTTTGTCTGAATTAAGGGCATTCTAAAATTTGGAGATTTCTTCACGACGATGAATTCTCTTAAATCAGTGTCGCACTGCAGATCAATAATCTCAAGTTGTAGCTCTGTCAGTACACTATCAATATCTATTGAAAATGGATCACGTAGGTACTATTGCTAAACAAATTATAATCTTTTGTCAATATTTTTTAAAAATTTATAAAAAAGTTATTCGTAATCAGAAGTACAATATTAATGATGGCGGGCCGCAAAAAAATACCCGGCGGGCCACATGCGGCCCGCGGGCCGCAGTTTGCCCCCCCCCCCTGCTCTAGAGTATCTACTAGACCAGTGGTCGGCAAACCGCGGCTCGCGAGCCACACGTGGCTCTTTGGCCCCTTGAGTGTGGCTCTACCACAAATGACCACGTATGGACTAAAACAGTGAAAGATAAATCAGTCAAAATGTCTTCGATTATAACCAATCAGCATATCGAAGATCTTAAATTGGTTTCAACTTTATTAATAGTAGTTGACGAGTTTTGTGACATAAATGATACAGGACAAATTTGCACGATTTATTTCATCTACAGGTAATAAAGAAGAACTTTTAGGACTATTGCCTCAAAGGTCAAATACGTGGAGAGGATATGGCAAATGCTGTTACTGAGTGCATGAAAAAACGTCATATTCCACTCGATAAAATTGCGTCAATTTCAATAGATAGGGCGAAAAGTATGACCGGTGTAGGAAAAGGGTTTGTTACTATTTTGAAAGAAAAAAATAAGCACATTGCATCATTCGTCAAAAAGCGCTTTGTGCGCAGACATTTCCAAAAGAAATTTGCAAAGTTAGCTCTTAATTATCGCCATTTTTTTTAGTTAGTTTAGTACGCAGATCTTCTGCTGCATAACAGGGTACGTTGGTTATCAAGAGAAAAATGTTTTAAAACGTTTCGCTTCCTTATTAACAGAAATTAAAGCATTTCTCCTTGAGAAGGGTGTTTGTTCATTATCCAGAAATATGGTAACGGACAATCAGTTGATCCAAAAATTGTATTTCGTGGGAAACGTTACGTCTCATCTAAATCAGCTTAATCGTAAACTGCAGGGGGAAGGAAACACATTTTTTTCGATGTTAGAAGAAGTTATTTCATTAGTAAACCAATTATCCCTTTTTGCTTAAGATTTAGAAAGAGAATCTTCGATTCATTCAAAGCCTGCTGAAACATCGCTACGAAAATAATTCTGATTTTGACATTTGCTATTTCAAAACAACAATTTTAAATATGAGGGAAGCTTTCCTCAATAGGTTTCAGGAATTCAGAAACAGCAAAGCGACGTTAGTCTTTGTTTAAAAAACCTCTAAATGCTATGGTAACAGAATTAATTTTTTCTCCCTTTAATGTTGAGATTGCCAACTTTGAAATTTTGAAATGCAATTGCTGAATTTAAAAAATGAAGAATTATGGACCTCTACATTTCAACGTCTCTGTGCCGATATAGACATATTGGAGAAAAACAAATATGAATATGGTTCATAGCACAAGTCGTCTTTTTTAAAAGACCTGGAGAAGGAAGACGTGATGATTTTTAACACCTGGAATAGTATTCTTGACTCTTAATATGTTATATTGAAAAAACTAGCGTTTGTGTTCTTTCCCTTTCCGGTTCTACATATTCATGCGAAAAATCTTTTGCAAGCATGAACCTTATCAAGAGTAAGGTCGTCTTATTGATTAAAACATGGAATCGTGCCTAAAATTAAAAACAACAACATACAATCCTGACTTACCCAAACTTTTCAAGGAGATGGAAGGCAATTGTTAATTTAAAGAGAATTTATGTAATTTACATCTCTATAGACTTTTATATACTTTTTTGATTTAATTTTAAGGATACCTTACTTTTTTTATACTTATATTTTTATCAATAAATAAGATCATTATTAAATAAGACATCAAATTTTTTTCAGTGTACCTACTTATAGTTTAATTAAGACTTAAAACTTTAATTAAAGTTTATTAAGTTAATAATCAGTACCTACATAACGGCCCACGTGCTCGTCGTAGGTCAAAATTGAGTTTTTATTGTATTTTCAAACCATGATCCTGGACACTCCTTAAACGTTGTAGATAATCTTTTTATATAATTTTGAAGCTTTATTATCCTTTATAGTTATTTTAAACATTTTATGACTGCATAAAGTATTTTTGTTACATAAAATAGTATTCTTTTAAACCTCTCGCTCTAATGTTTTAGAATATAGTCATATTTCGGTACATAACTGTGCAGTGGTGTTAAGATTTTTTACGTTTATTAATTTTTAAACGCATTTATGAAACCATAAGTATAATTTATTACGAGATATTTTTTGTAAAATATTCACGATAAAAAATTATATTGATAATCTCTGTGATCCCAAATTTTACAAGAATTAGGCATTTTATTATTAAAAAAATCGGCAAGATTAACACCTTTGAAGATGATTCTAAAGATACTTATTATAAGCTGTCTTTGACCATTCAAGTGTGATAAACATCTTATGAATAATGATTGCTTTATAATAATTATTGACCTAAGAATAAGGTAGTATTTTTTTTAAATACGCCATTTCTTTTGTCATTCCCTAGTAGTTAAGCTACAACATACGGCCGTAGCCATAAATTGACAAACTATAATTAAAGTAGGGAGTAAAATTATGTTAACGCGCGTGTTCCTTGTGTTGTGTTGTGTTGTGTTCGTGTTGTTAACCTTCGACGAGCATGTCCCCCGTTGAAAAATTTGGCTCTTCAAAGAAATCGCAATCGTTGTACTGTTGATATTTGGCTCTCTTGACTAATGAGTTTGCCGATCACTGTACTAGACGAAGAGACAGCTTTGTCAGTTAGGTTGTATTATGTAATCTAACTAATAAAACATACGTAATTAGTAAAATAGAACTTAATTCAAACGTTCCACCAAAAGTAACATCTATCAATATTCTTCTTCGACTATATCCGCCCTTTGGTTGGAGCATATGGACACCACGCGGTGCCTACAAGAATCCCAGTCTTCTTGCTTCGTTCCAGATGAAACTACTCCGCCGTATACACTCTATAGATAGTATATAGTGGCCTTCTAGGACGCCAGAATCCGGTCGGATTGATGAACAGGCAAGCCAGGTTGAGGTTTTCTTCTGGCATCCGCAGCACGTGGCAGAGTCAGGTCCAACGTCGCCTCTTCATTGATTGCGAGATGAGTTGTCATGCAACCTGTCGATTGTCCCTTGAATGCTCTTTATTGAATTGTCGAATATTTTATTGTAATATGGTAAAATAAATCTTATGTCAATGGAAAATTCCACCGCCCTTGACTTTAAAAAAATGTTTTTTAAATCAAAAATTCATCGTAAAAATCTAATAGGTATATGTAAAATTACCATTAAAAAACTCTAATACTATTATTTTTGAATATTGAATATATCAAGATTCGAATGTGATAAATTCTTATTTCTGAAAATATATTATAATATAGCTACTTATTCACACATTTTAATAGTGACCTGAACTGATCCACACGTATTATTACATAATGGAAAGTTTACGTACGTGGTAAATAGTTAGCATTATTACTAGAATACGTATTAGCTAGGTACCCAGGTATATTAATTAAACATTTTTCAGAATGAGTGCAAATTTTCCAATAGGCATTTCCCATATAATAAAACAAAAGTTGAATGTCTACCATAATAATAATAACGGCCACTTATGTTGCCTACTTATCATTCATAATTTCTGTCATATATCAGTTTTCATTTTTTGCATTGTTTGTCAGTTTGAAATCTCTGCAATAGTAAAATGACGGAAGGAAAATAACTGTTATGTCGGCCGTAATAATAATTATTGTCTTGTAAGTTTTTTCAACTGACATGTGATGTGACCGCCATTTCATTCACAGTATCAAAGTAAAACAGGTGTTTAAATAACTACGTGTCCATACTACGCCGTATTATACTGTTCAATATCAAACATCATAATTTCCACTATAATATAATAATTACTCAATTCTATTATATTATTACGATACTAACATTATTATATTAACGTTATTCCTCTTTTTAACGTCGTATGTATTGTAAAAAACCGCTTGTCTTGTTTAAGAAATTACCTTATTTTCGAACAAGAACTTCTTGTCCAGGAGTTAAAAGTGTGAACTAACAATTCCCTCCAGTGCAGCTAATCGCACTTCCGTTTTCAAATGAGGAACGCCCCTAAATTTATCATTTCATTGTACGCTCCCGTGGTGTACGGATCTATCAATTTACGTATTTTGAAGCTTTTTATAATAAAAATATGTCTTAAACGATCAGGAGTATTGTTAGAATTATTATTAGTAAATTTTTGGTTTATTACAAAAAAGAAAATAAGTCGTATGAACCGATACATTTTTAAACACGCGTTGCCGCCATGACAGTTACGTCACTGAGAAGTCTTCTATATGCGACTACAGCGACTTTCTGTTATCGCCGATTTCTTTTTGTCGAACATTATATTATATTATTTGTCCTGAATTTTCTATAACAGATGAGAGAAAACATATCAAATAGTGTACGAGAGAGCGAGACAAATATGAACGCAAATTCTAAATTTGAAAAATCGTTTATTTTAATCGGGTCGTGTAACAAAATTTAAGACTCGTTTGACAGATTCGTACAGGTAATAGCATATCGAGTGATTGGGCTATCGTACATCGAGCGAACGAGTTCAACAATGGAGTGCTAAAGTCAGGACACTCAAAGATTGCCAGGTTAATGCAGCAGCTCACAGCTGATAAAAGAATGACTCTGAAACACTAGAACAGAGATAATATGAAGACAGAAAATACACTACGTAAACGTATGAGAGAGAGATATAGCGAGAAGACGTTAGATTAGAAAATAGTAAGTACCATAGGTATGTAATGATGTTAGAATAGTACCTATGACAATAATAAAACACTAAAATACACATAGGTATTATTTATAATAATTCCCCATCGGGTAATTGACAATCTTCCGTCAAATCTATCTGACGGTATGTAAATTGACTTTCTTTAAATAATGAAAGATATATTTCCCACCATATTTTCAACGCCTTTTCAAAAAATTAATCATCACGAGTTTCCGAGTACATAACACTAGTTATTTACGTATTGATACTAACATTATCAGCCTTATTCAATTCACTGTTGGGTAAAAAAATCAGAAAGATAATTTGACTCAATGGATAACTAGATTTGTCCACCAATTGTATTGAGTCTAGGACATATATCAAATCCTTAATTATTGCATTGTGTGACATGTATTTTTTAAATCTTAGTATGACAGGCTCTTTGTGAAAAATATATTATGGAAAAAAAACATAGGTATTTGTACAGAAAGCTCTAAACATATTAAGTTTGACCAGAAATACTACTGCTATAAATAAATAAACTAATGCCGTTTTATTTTAATATAATTGAATGTCTGGCTGTGTAGCCGTCTTCGATATAGGCTAACAACTAAGGAAGTGACTCATACTTTTTATGCCATAATGGTTATATAATTAAATCGAGTCCGCTTTATCCCTTATAAAGACTTATTAATATGCTTTACTTTTTATATAATCGAATAAGTTATCGCTCATTGATAAATTGGGATTCAACCAAATATCTAAAGAAAACGTTTGTAAAGGTTTTACCCAACTCTACAACTGTCACGTTATTGTCTATGCTCATGTTTAGAGCATAGACAATAGCGAGTCGGAAATGACAGTTGTCTAAGCCCAAGAGACTCAGTCTTTTTCCAAATTATCAAGTTTAAAAGGATCATGATAAACCGTTACACGTAAAACATAGTTTAATATAACTTCATGCTATCTGCCGTGTAATATCACTAGTGTATTTATTTGTGCAATATAAATAAAGGACAAAACGATATAAACACCAACGCGAGTTTTCCTTAAAAACTTGCTTTTCCCTCCACCACCCGCCACGTCTCCACACCCGTTATGCAGGCGTATACCGTGGCGTAACGAACGATAGGCGCTGTTCAAATTTGTGCCGAAAGAGTCCCAGGAGCAACTTCCCAAGACCTTGATTGGCGTGCACTAGAGTGTGCGTGATCCCTACTTCCATATAATGTATTACGGTCAATTCTCGATGAGAAAAGACCTTCTCGCTCGCCGTATAATGCCGCAAACTTTTAAAAAGCTGAGAAATTTTCCCTCGTAGATACCAAGTCGCAATGGCCGACCGTTCCAACTGAGGGTCGGACTGACTAGAGAACACTATTCATACAATATCACATGTCACATACCAATGGAACCGTCTCAATATAAAATAATAACGGGGGTAGTTGGCTAAACAATTAACGACTATTCCCCTTATACATTCTTTTATTGAAATGGAGCCTAAACGAATAACAATGATAACAAAAAATAACCAGTGAGACAACTATTTTTTTATAAAAACCTTTATAATATACTACCTCACTTATTTTTTTTTATAACAAATAGCATGTACCTCTGTCAAACTGGAACTTACTTCAATGATGTTTATGAAGAAAACACAGAAGGTTCCATTTAGAAGAATATTCAATATTATTGGATCACACCTGATTAAATACACAAATTAATATGAATTGTTACACTTTTTTATAAAGATGATTCAAATTAGTATGGAATTATATTTGTACGTAAGCGTTCTTATTACCATTGGAATTCACTCTAATTTTTCTATTGTATGATTGTATGTGTGTATCATAAACTCACATGATCAGTAGGTATATTCCGTCAAAAAATATGTGTGCAAATGTTCACATTTTTGCGTAGATAGATGAACTGGTTAATTTTTTTTTTTGTATATACCTAAGTACTATAATTATACTATGATTGAGTTAACGCAATCACTGCTAACCTTTTAATTGCCACATTTAACTAACACGCTAATTATATCTAATGGCCAACTACTCCAAACGCGCCAGTCGCGGTGTTAACACTAGATGCGTTAAGGTAAGATGACAACACGAAATAGTTGCGGCGAAAGGGGATAGAGTATTTTTATATCTCTTCGAACCATAAATGTATTTTTATTAAAGAAAATGCGTCAAAAAGAATAGGTGAGTGCCTATCACGCTGTAAAATTTTCAATAAATTAACTCCATGCCATCATACGTTTATTATTGCTGGTGGAGATTTCCAATAGTTATTCATCATAACATGTAATATAATACTGTTACAGCATGGTTCTTGTGTAGACATTTATCATATCATATACCCACATTAAATTATAAAATACTTTCTATCGAGACCTTTTGAAGACATTCTGCAAA
This sequence comes from Rhyacophila brunnea, assembly GCF_057557595.1. NCBI lineage: Eukaryota > Metazoa > Arthropoda > Insecta > Trichoptera > Rhyacophilidae > Rhyacophila > Rhyacophila brunnea. The sequence goes on along the minus strand of NW_028232965.1, from coordinate 57,498,650 downwards.
AATGATTACCAGATTAATTTCAAAGCTTTCTCAATGACAAACAAGTTCAGTAGAAATGTATTCAACTTATTTGGTTCCGCTACAAAAAAAAAATGTCCACACCCATTGATATTAAAACATTTTTTACCTCGCATTGATTCATTTATTATGAAAGATCTATACAGAATAAGAATTTACCACCCGAGCAATAAATACTTTTTTTTTCAAAGAGAAATCGTGGAGTCTGCCATTCGGAGTATTGCCAATAATTAACTTTTGGTTTCTTACATTATAATACCGATATAGGGAGGTGCCTGGTATGTAAATTAAATCACTGACTTGTACATGATTAACCCACCTAAGGAGGTGCTTTAAAGTCGCACACAATACCTACACGTAGATGGAATTTATTATATGATAATTTAATAAATATTTCATAAACAAATATATAGAAAATCTTCTTCTTCCACGGCGCTACATCCCGGGGTGGGATTTGGCCTCCTCCACAACCGCTCTCCACTCACTCCGGCTCTCGCCACACTTCTCCAGTTACCGTGTCTTCCTATATGAAGCCAGTCCTCTTCTACGGCGTCAGCCCATCTCCTTCTAAGTCGGCCACTGAGTCTCTTCCGTTGGGGTAGCCACTTCATCATGATCCTTGGCGCTCTAACTCCAGGCATTCTCTCCTAATGTCCCGCCCATCGTAGTCTTTGAGACTTACAGAATCTTATGATTGTTTGTTGTTCAAATAGGAAATCAAATAGATATTACTACAATTTACCGATTTAGTCGTATATTTAGGAATTTTCACAGACATTATTTTAGAATGATTTTACCTGAAAAAAAGAGTAGACTACAATTTTTATCGAATGGGATTCGTTTCTGCGCCTACAGTTGCTGTGTCACTACTTCACCATGGGGATTCTTTTGACGAATACCTAATTACCTACGAAAAAATAACTTGTTTTTAATTTAAAACTACATATTTCAATGTTTCGTGGATGTTTGAGAAGTAATAACAACATCTTATTGCCACAACTATGTAAAGCAATTTACCATTTAATTAAGTGTAATAAAAGATTACTATGTCCGCCATTTTTGTTTGTTCCCATCACCAACTAATTATTTTTCGAACTATACGCATTGTATCTATAAAAATGTATCTCTCCATTCTGGGTTTAACTATTCTTAGATTTTGAACTTAGGATCATATGGGCCTCCTTACATACTAGTACTGGAAGAACATAAGTGGTCCGGGCACAAGTGTCACAAAAAGATTTTTCTAGTGTTTGTATATTTCTTTAATGTGTTTTTAAATTATGCATGTTCAATAAATAATGTTACATCCTTAAATCTTCTTAATTATTCGTTGAAAGAAATAATAGTTTATGGAATATTTATATATCTATTTCAATTTAAATCATCATCCGACCATGTCCGATCCTAATAAGATCATATGGGCCTAGGTGGAGGTTTGTATTACCAGATATAATTTTTACGAGAAATGAATGTCAGCCACTTGCTCAACCTATAAGGTCCATAATCTGACTCGTACACAAATTGAAAAACAATATGTGTACTTGCCAGACCCAGGATGTGAACTAAGGACCCACGACGCGATAGGCCGACGTTTAAGCCGCGCGACCATCGTGGTGTTGTATCTTATTAAATTTGCTGGTTTTTTCGACTGCTAGTTTCAACACACATTAAATGAATACAACAAAAACAATAGGTAAAATGTTATTTATTTATTTTCCAATAACCTATAGATAGTGTGTCGTGATTTGCCATAATTGAACAATGAACCGCGTTTTACCGTTCTATAAAACATTAAAACTATTTTTTTGTGTTTTGATTCGTACATAATGAATTCGGATGGTACCTGCTGTCCGCGTGATTGTTGTCTGTTTATTAAAATTTCGCTGCGGATCAATCAACTCTGTGTTTGGCAATCGACTGTTGGCTTTTAATCAATGACATTGCTCTTTTAGGACTCGGGCTCTTTCCCCAACAAGCCGTATCTCAAAGTGCAATCGAAAACTACTCTTTATACACTTTGCATCCTGTTATCGACATTCACTTCTCAGTAAAGTCCAATATTCACATATACCGTCATGTACGCAATACGGCTTAAACAAACACATTTTTTTGACCCATGACAAAATAGTAATGATATGGTCTTGTTACACTATCATAACGACACATCTTGTAATGTCATTTAGTTGACACAGACATCAGCATGATTGAAATATGCCTACGAGCTAAAATTTCTTTTTATTTAATATTAGAAATTCTATGAGTATTTTAAATATTTATTAGCTGGAAATATACGTATACCATTACTTTTTAAGGAGATCACATCAAAATTTGCGATTTATAGATACATAATATTATATGAACTGAAATACGAAACAAACCCTCAACTGCAAATTTTAATATATTTTAATACAAATACCTTCGAGGCATCTTTACTAGATGTTGCTGTATTTAAAATAATTATGTTTTCTTATTGATTGGAATGAAGATTGGATTTATTATAATGCACTAAAAATATGAATATTAAATGTATATCAATTGATTATAATATTTTGTAACGTATATTATAAATTTAATAATTTACTGACTGGAATGTGACACGGTCATATTAGTGTATTAGCTTTGCAGCATCCACATTTTTTTCAATGGAGCTTTTATCTCCAGAGGTTACAGATACTGGAGACCCCAGGCGCCGAGCCCTGAATGAATCCAAGGCCCTTATACGATATAAATTAAACCAATAAACTCTAAGTAAATAAATAAATATTATACAATTGACAAAATTTGTTTTGTTGCATTCAACTAATTTACGAAATAGGTGGATGTTTCTATATTGAATCTTTTAACTTTACAGCAATGTTTAGTACTTATATGTAATAAGTAGCCACTGAGTGTTAAAAATACAATATTATAGTTACACTGCAATAATTTTTGACGTGTCTATAATATTAAAATTGTGATTCAAACGGTTACCACAAGCATTACTAATGCAATAACTTCCACTAGTTACTTTAAAGCACAGAAAAGAAAAATAAACCCTGCTTTAAAGCATTTTAATTTATGAGAATAAAAAACATTTTTAATTTTTTGTCGCTTATATTTCTTATAATTTTCTTAAAATTTTCCCGCCTTCGCATAATATAACACTCTAAAAAAGCTTGTATTATGAAATTTAAATTTATTACGCGACACGGGTTGTAGCCAAATTAATTGTTAAATATTTAATATTACACGTAGGTTTTTCTTGTTAACTCTAAAAGATGCTTTTACCAACTTTAAAGGTAGACAACTTTTTCGACGTTATTTTCGAAAATTTCAAAAGTGTGGAACACCTTAGTTTATATAATTGGCTTCACGTAATGGTATTACAGGATAAATGGAACTCAAATTAATATTATAACATTACATAAACTGTATTCACTCCTTTTTTAACCACTTCAATATTGTAAATTATACTTACAAAGTATCCAAAGCTTTCCGGACTGCTTTCTGTGTTTAACTATTTATATTTAAATTCACAACAATATACGGTGATATTTTTTCTGGTTTCTTCTTTGACAACTATATATACAATATACATAACATCCATTTAATTCTAGTATATCTAATCTATTATAATAATTAATAGATACTGTACCCTTTTAAATCTTTTAAAATTATATATTTTCAGCCAACTCTGTTCAATAAAAAGCTTATGTTGTATGAAATAACTAACATATTAGTCAGTTTCATGTCAGAATTCTTGTTGGTCATATAGTCCACAGGGAAGTAGATAACATTGAAAAACGTGGTATTTAGTTAGATATATCAAATATTTGACAGGACGAGAAACTGTGCAACGGATGCCCTGCCCAGGAAGGGTGGGATCAAGCTCGGAAGAAGACGATCAGTTACGAAGATGCTACAATAAGAAGAACATTATGGCTAAGAGTTTTTCCACCAAAATTATTATTGTCGGTTAATACAAAAAAAAACGTGATTAAACAAGATTATATACTGAAATTTCTTGGAAATTAAAAAAATGTAGATATTCTTTTATAATGTGTATATACTTAACTCGTATAATCCGTAGTCTTTAAATATTTAGATCGCATTTTCAATCACATTGACTGAAATCAACCAAATACGTGACTATTTATGAAATTGTATAGAGATTTTTTCCAGGGCATAGTTTTCTCAGCCAAGTTCATCGAAGCTAACTGCATGAATTCGTTTTGATTACAAAATATTTATACAAATTTGCTTCGTTAGATTAAATCGTCGCACGACAATACTGCATACTTGCCGATTTTAAAATACCAACAGAACGAGGACAATAATTCTAAAGCACGATCTGGCGGATTAAAAAACTGTCCGTCATCATTATAGTCATCATCATATTATCACCATTTACTTATGTATAAACATAATACATTGATTAATACTAGCTACATCAGTAAATTATCACAAAAAAATCACAAAACATTTTTTTAATAACTGTGTGTGGTAAGCACACGCAACAGAAGTGAAACATTTTATTTCACTTTCCATTCTCGGATATGAATATAGTCATAGTAAATAATATTTATTTTAATAATGTTATAATTTATCTACTTACCTACTAAATTGATATTTTTATTAGAAATAAAATAATTTTTTTAAATTTCAACAATACATTGGTAGGTACCTATGTCTTTCTGGGTTTAGGTCGAAATCCCGAAAGTCGAAATCCCGAATGCTGAAATCCCGAATGGCCGAAATCAATAATGGGTAGGTAGTTATCGAGAATTATAACTGTTTATATTTTTTTTATTTTTCGGGATTTCGGCCTTCGGGTTTTCGGCCTTTGGGATTTCGGCTTTCGGGTTTTCGGCCATCGGGATTTTGGGTATCGGGATTTCAGCCATTCGGGATTTCGGCCTTCGAGATTTCGTCCGGCACCCCGCCTTTCTTCATTCCTAAAACATATTATTTTTTAAACAAATATAAAAACAAGATTATATGGCTATCTGTTAATACTAACATACACAGAATAGTTTTAATAATTGATAATTTATTGGTTTGCGTATTAGATAATATTCTTTAAAACGATGCGCGCAATAGCGCAATCAGCAGCGTGCGCGCTTGCCAATTAAAAGGTATACGAATCAATCGACTTTCATATAAATTATCGACTACATTATAATGGTTTTTCTTCACAGCTTAGGATTAGCTCCTGGAATTTTTCGTTTACCGCGCGGAAAAAAGTATTTAATTCAAATATGATATTATGTTTATTATTTTATTTAATTAGGTGTCATTTTCACATCTTTAAAATGTTTACTTTTAAAAACCTCGATTACCAATATCAAAAATTCTGAATAGAATAAAGCTATTACGTTCAATTGTACCTACCTCTGGAAAATACCAATAATTAGGATTAAGTAAACTATTGTGCTTATGCGAGGCTTGAATCATATTTTGGATATCGTATTTTACGTAGTATAAATAAAATGATTGACATGTCTTTCTTTCGTTTTAAAAACAACTAAAAAACTACATATACCTACATAGGTCTCGAATATTAAATTAACCTTTTGATTACAGATTTTTTTATTTGATTTATTTTGTAATATGTTCAGAGTCATTGTGCCATTGTGCATGCATAACATAACCTTAGAAATTTCGAATCAAAGTGCAACTTAAAAAAGTTTACATACTCTTTCATTGTTAGTATAATATATTTATATAACCCACGCCAAAATTACTGAGCTTATTTAATAAGTAAGAGTGTACAACCGTTGTACTTACATACATGTTCAACAAATAATATTATTTATATAAAGTTTCACAAGAATATATTTAAAATTATTTTTAAAGTTTATGATTGAATTAAAAATTTATTATCCTATTCATTCATTTGAAATTTATCTAATAATTTATTGAACAATAATAGTTATATCAACTTGACTGAATATAATATACGTAACGTATATTTAGTTTTAAAATTTAAAAAATAACTATATTTTCAACAATACATACTTATAAAATATACATAACCAATAATAAATACTAATAAAATTCTTAAATAAAGTCAAGTGGTAAAAAACAATTTTATATATTATGGAAATAGTAATATATGATAGGAAATTAATGTAAACAATCTGTTCTGTAATTCTGTTACATAAAATAAAATATAACATAACATATAGAATGTGTGTAACCGACACGTCGTGTCTAAAACTACGAGAATCTGTTTCGATTATAACTTGATAATGTCGAGGAAAAGCAGTCCCGATTGTTATTAAATGTTGTATATTTTTACAATGTTAAAAATATATTCAGTGTATCCCAATTTTACGTATGTACCAAAAATGCACGTGTTTAATTTAATTCTCGGTTTTACTTTTTCATCTCCCGCAATTTACATCTGAAATATTCAAAACTCAATTTTAATTACGTGTTAAAATTAAGGATAAAATAATTTATTTGAAAACTTCAATTCAATGCATGTCAATCACTGCAACAAACTTCAGACACATGCGTGAGTTTTTATTTAAAGACATGTCTGCAATCTCCAAGATCAAGGTTACACAACGCAATTACTGAATAAGTTTTTTGTTGTATTTTTTTCATTTTTCACCCGTTTAAATTATGTCTCGACAAAGAAAACCATTGCAAGTTCAAGAGAAAATAATATTCTCAAAAGGGTAAATGACCACATTGATATAATATGCACCAAATCAATTAGTATGATTTTTAATTAGACGTTCTTTTCAGTCTCTTCAGGAACGTAAAATCGGGGATTCACTGTTATTGTATTTTTACGAATAATTAACACTTTTAAAGTGGGATAATCATACAGCTCAATCGAGTTATTTAATGTCCAGAAGTAATATAATTATCTGTTGATGAAAGCTGTTATTATAATTAATATAATCAATATCATACTCTTCTTGGATTATCGATAAACTTTTAAAACAACTTCCACATACCCACCTGCATCAACCTGCACCTCGCTCGATTTGCATTGCATAATTTTATATTACACGATAACCAATGTGGATCTCTTAAGTTATATAGTTTATGTGCTTGTCCATTTATTATATTATAAAACATAATAATTAAATTGAAAATACCAGATGCCAACGAATTAATATTGTGAGAATATTTACTACCCAGTTATTACATACATTAGATAGTTTAACTGTTTATCTGTTTCTGTTTATTTACTTATATACATATCCGAGAACTTTTGGTTATAGTGAAAAAATATTTCTTTATCTTCTAATTATCTTATAGTCATCTTCTAACATTTTGTAGCAAACAATTCTCACTAAACCCTATAAGGGACATCTACTGTCCCTTATTGGGGTGTTAATAATAATATATAGGTATAATATGTTTACAATATTATTTCTTTTCATTTTAATATTGTTCTCTGAAATCAGTGCTGACTGAATTGCTAATAACCATTTTGTCTGATATGATGCCTTCGACATTTTGAGACACATAGTGCTTCGTATTAATATAGTTAACTATTTATGTAATAGTATGTAACTGTGTACTTTACACATTTTTTTTTCTATACAAATAACCATGTTTTTGGCATGAGTGGAAAACATGCGCATATGCACTGACAGATAAATAAGTTTGTCCATATTTGGTGGGAAAGTTTTACTGTTTCATTGGATGCAGCGACGCTGGGTTTTATTAAATCGTAAAGTGGACAGTAATTTAAACCACATTTAATTACTAATTGAAAGCAATTCTTGCAAGGTTATCCATATGTTAAGTTAAATGAGTGTGTACAACCATTTGTGTAGCGGCATAAGTTTACAAACCACTGTATAATTTGTTCGCAATTATAATGTATATTGGCGTAGACTAGGCTTCACAAATAATAAATCAATACTGGATTTAACATCCTATTTATATATACTAGGCATGTTTTTAATTATCCTAAAGGGTAATTCGGTATAGTGTAAAGCTATGTATACGTTATAAAGGCACCCACAGTAAATCGTTTATATATAATATGTTGCAGTACTATTTGATAAGAATGAACATAAGTACAGATATGTGTGATATCAAAATGCGAATCGGTCTGCAAAGGAATTCGGTTCCCGTGCCCTCAGGGTGCAAGGAGCGTAAGAGAGAGGCTGGTCAGGCTAGTTGGTATAGGAAGGTAGAACATTCGCGAGTCTACGAACTAAAAGGACGGCGGTTTTCGGGCTGGCGGAACCAGTTTGGGCGGCGACCGGTAACAGCGGTCAGCAGGCATGTCGCATGTCGCGCATGCCAAAACCTCGTTGCGTAACAGCACGCTCTTGCAGTGTCGCGAGGTGGATGGTTGCCCTCGCTGACACGCGCCCACTGGTTTTAAATATCAATGTAATGGCCAATGGGATGGGGTAGCTTATATTCAACAACCTTATTTTATAATTAATATACAAACTCTGAACAAAGCGGTGCCAATATTATCAACCCTAATTATACGACAATATAATAATTATATTATTAAAAAAGTAATATGGTCTCGCTAATGGTATTTAAAAACTTTTTATTTTTGAATAATATTATATTTAATTCAAGTTCACACTTATGCTAAGAATATTCAGTGAATTCAATCATCTAATACAGCGCTGTCCAACTTCTTTTAGGCCGCGGGCCATTTTTTTCTTTAGCAAACATTTCGGGGCCAAAGACGATAGGTAAATGAAAAGTCAGTTAGGTAATGTCAATTCAAAAGTTATTTTTTTATATAAAAAAATCAAAAAAAAAACGTAACTAGAAATAATAAAAACAATAATATTATTAGGTTATTTTTTTTTTTTTTGTAAATCATTTCGTTCGTCATAAATTAATTACGTTTACAAAACAAAGATTATACTTATACGTACTTATAAGTTATTTAATGGTAGAATTGTGGCCTTAGTTGTTGAGCAACAATTTATTTTATGTCAATATCAACATTTGTTGTGGCAAGTATATTTTTTTGTTTTGAAGAAGTATTTTTAATATTCAGTATTATATTGAAATGTTTTCAAATTTCAATGTATGACGAATAATTCTCTCCTCAATGTTTGACTTTAGCGGGCCGCAAAAAAATTTTGGCGGGCCGCCAGTTGGACAGCGCTGATCTAATAGTTTTCATTGCAGATATTATTTTTTATAATTCATATATTGGAATCAGGCTTTCAAGTGAGTCGATTTTAGGGTCTCGTATTAATGAAGTACTTGACACTGCTGGTTTGAGTGGTAGTATATAATATAATATATACGCATATATACTTAGTGAACATAATATTATGTTTACATAAACAGAAATCATAAGTTTAGTATGGGTGTACAGTATAAAATTACGGTTTCAGTATATGGATTACCCGGTGTCCCTAAATGCTTGAAAGTTGGAAGATATATTCTGCATTCGGCTTTTTTTCCTGTTTTATATATATTCTAAATAAGAACTTTATCATTCTGATAATCATAGTCTAAGAAATTTTGTTGTGTATATTTCCATAAACCAATAAGTCCAAATATTATGGTTAAATTCTAAAAAAATACGATCATCTTATACAATGTGTAATTTCACAAAGTATGCAATAATCGTTTACTTTTAACGCCCACCAAATGGATAAGAAAATTTTTTACAAACTCAATGATTAACAAAAACCGATACTAAATAATAAAATAACACAAACATAGTATACAAAAATGGATGATTATTATCCATAACTTAAATTATATCCGATTTGTAAGACAAAGCGTATTTATTTCCAAGCAGTTAAATTAAGCTCCCAATAACACTTGAAGGAAAATACTCATCTCGATGTATTCATAGGGGAAGCAATGGCTTGTTGTGGAAATGTATTTTCATCAGCTACGCATCCTAAACTAATAAGGGGAGTTAACCCTCATTGATGGTCTGCCAGATATCTGAAGGACATGAACGTAGCCGGGCCGACCGTTGGTAACTTTCCACTCATCCCCCATTTTGTTTTTGTATTCGATAAAGCTTCCTTTTTCGAGAAACTTTACAATTAGATTTAATCACGGTAGTTTTGTAGTTATAAAAACCCTCATGTTCCTTATAAATCAATTAGACCATGATAGATTTGTATAGAAGGTTTTTACGAGTGTTTGTTTATAGTTTTATTATACTCGTAGTAAGTACTTTATTATTATAGTTAATAATGATTATACTTCTGTATATCTTGCAACAAAATTTACTTAAATATTATCATTATCTTATCCACTACTGGATGAAAGATTATCAATGCTGTCTCCACCATTTCACTTGATTTGATCGATCCAGTGGGATCCTAATTATGATTTAGATTTTTTATTTTTTTGGATAACTACAATCATTTCTCTATCAAGATTAACTATTCTACCAATCCGATATGCCCATCTCTATTTCGGGCTCTTGCCATATCGTAAGTTTATTTACTACTACATCCATAATATACGATTGGTTGCATTTTATTTTATTACGCTATTTTTCTTATTATTCATAGATACTATACTTATGTATTTGTTAATTTGTCTAAGTTGGCCTTTCATTCGGGGGCTCTGTGTTCGATTCCCGATAAGGTCACAAAACATGTATATGATTTTCTCAAAGCTTAAGTGTTTAACTTGTAGTACTACTATAGTGTTTCACTACATCACTGTAATTCGACATCATGACTTGACAATTCACTCAAGTAGAGGCGAATAAAAAATAATCTAAATTTTTTAAATTAGATAATATAATATTTCTGTCTTTTAACATAATAATCTAATGTTATGATTACTAACTTTTATCTACTTCGACTAACTGCATACTTAATAATATAACAAAGCAACTGCATTTAAATTACTAACATATTTAATTTGCATTATTTTTATTAAATTAGCGAGTATTAAATCAGTATGCAAAAAATAAACTACTCGTTACATGACAAAGTAAGAGAAAGGACGCCATACGAATAGTTAAGAACACAATCAATGTAACTTATAATTATAAATGGCCCAAATTGTGCCCCCAAACTATATTTCGTAATAATTTTATAGTAAGCACCATAATATTATTATCTAGAAAGGAAGTCGGATCATAATATTGAGTCTCATTGAATAAATTCATAATTTAAACTGACTGCAAAATATAATTCAATCATAGATTAGTTTATTTAAACAACGTGAGAACATAATTATAAAATATTCTTATCTTTGATTACAAGCGTCCTAGTTTTTATTCAATCGTAATTATGGGATGTTGGGTCATATTTTACTACATAAATAATAATTATTTTTGACCGGCATCCAGTTTTGTGCTGGACTTTTCCTTATAATTAAATTTGCGGTTGTATTATTCCCTCCCACGCTGTCATAAATCATTCATTACTGTCATCATTGTCGGGAGATCGCCAACCCATAATGGCTCCTAGATTCCAGCAACAATTCTCTCCACCTGACCCTATGCAGCATCGCTGCTATATAATTAAATGCCTCAAGCATCCAATAGTCATCAGTACGAATGGTTGTAAACATTTAGCCAGCGTAGTTTTGGTCTACTTCTTCTCTTACCTACGAAATTGGTAGATATTAGTGGTACGCGGTCCATAGATGCTGTGGATATGGAACATCTCCAGAAATATGCGATAGATCCTACTATGAAACAGATTTAGTGATTAAATATGTTAAATGTAGAATAAGCAATAACTGTGCTTCGAAATTATTAATTGCGCTAAAACCATTGTATTTGCGTTTAGCTTAGTGTTATATATTATTTTTACCGGAAAAGTTCTCTTTCGTAACCGCTTTGCACCCACTTAACCTTAGGTCAAGTTTCCAAGGTGGATATGATCACCAGTATTACAAAAGGTGCTCTAAAGTTTGCTGTTGTTTCTTGTAAACTAGCGATGAGAATATTAAATTGTATCACAAAACATAACATTAAATGATGTAAATACTTTCCGATTTTTCGGGGATTTCTGCATTTTCTTTTGTAAGAAATCGTCGCTTCTTTATATGCGACAAGGCAGTTATGTGGCAAGCCAATTTTCGACTTCGTGATCTGAATATCTTATTTGGAATAGATTCAACCCTCTGTTAGTCTCAACAGACTGTTTTATTCCTAGCAAGATGGGGAACAAAATAATGTCGCCAGACAATAATTGCGGTCGGCAATATAACCAGACAATGTGATATTACTCATAAATTTTCTCTGTCATAATATTTTTCTTGTGTTTTTCTTGTCTTTATTTAAAAAAAAACACAATATTTTAAGACTATAATTGTGTCCCAATTCGACTAGTTTCACTATATTTCTCGTAAACCTACATGGACTCTTTATTTCGGAAGCTATTACAATTTCACATAACAATTCCATTATCATTTTATTGCTGCTTATATATTATATTGTATTTCATTATTTATTATAATATATATGGATTCTTATTATTTACTACAAAAATATTAACAAATTCTCAAGTATGTACCTACATTTATTTAATATTATTTTACATAGATATTATTATTATATTATATTATGTATTATGAACATCGTTTTGCAACTTCATCTTTACATAGTTACATACAAAAAAAATACGCAGCACTTATAGTATCTACCTATTAATTATAGTAAACTCGACAAATTATATCATTTTATTGTAATTACTAATATTATACCGTTAAAAATGGGATCCTGCCAAGTAAATTCTCTCAAAAATAATACCAATTAAATAAAACAATACTATGCAAACATGCACAATATTTATACAAAAATATAAAGTTAGTAAACAGGTACCTTCTAGGAATATCTCGATTCATAAATCACTTCACGTCTACTTACCTGGTGTACAGGAAATTTATTGTAAGTGCTCGTTACCAATAAAATTTACTGACTACCACTACGCCATGTAGAAACTAATGTAACTTTATCTCTTGGAGTTTATAAATCTCTGTATAATTGTGATTTTATGTTATTGAATGAATATTTATTATATTTTGGTAAGATTTCAAAAATAATCCATCCCATTTTATATTGAATTCGTAGAAGCTTTCGGGAGCTTTTGAGTTTTTTTCTCTCGTATTATAATTTGAATTTTCTTGAATTTTACACTTATCGGTGCCTATAGTATGTTATTTAAGGCGACATATTTAAAACATTTTTGTTAGTTTTCAAAAATAATTCATACCCATTTTGGGTTTGTTATCTGTAATATCTTATTACATTGAATTCGTTAAACTTTTCGAGAGCTTTTGCGTTGTGTCTCAGAATGATTATTATTCAAAAAAGAAAAGCATTTAAAAATATAATGAGTCATGGAATTAGTAATTATTGTAGTATATTATTATATGCAACTTGTGTACAGGACTGATGAGTACTTATTTTAAATAACAGGATATGAACCATTTGCCCTAATATTTATTTAAGCATCAAACAATGTTCTCAATTTTTATTATGCCAATTTATGGAATGCAAATAAAGAATAGTTAATTATGAAAATGTAAACAGAACACTGTGTTACACATAATTGAAAAGAATTAATATTAATTACTCAGTACAAACTAGCCATTGAATACATATGAGAAATTAAAATATTATTATAAATATAGGCATTTTATTAACTATGAACAAAAATAGTAAAACAACATTTTACTTGATACCTTGTCTAAATTTTAAATTTATTTCTTTACGTGACAGTGCTATAATGCGGATATAAAAAAATATTATTTATTGCCCTGTTACTAAATTTAATAAAGGCATTATTAAATGTTATGTCAGTATTTTCAATGTATTACAATATATTGTGTTTATATTTTTTTGATTAATATGTTACCTATTTGTTAGTCAAATGAATTCTAATCGTCATTTTTTATTTAATTTATTGAATGCAGCACCTGAGTTTTCAATAACAATCACATTAATAATTGAAACTGAAATTAAAAAAAAATATTGGCACTTCCATAATGTATCAGTGTCAATATCAGACTGTTTGGAACATTTTTTCACACCATATGTTTTGAATTTGAATTAAACTGGACCAGTTATTGTGTTATTCTGACAGTTGTATAATTATTTATTTACAGGTGATATTGAGGACTGTATAGTAACACCGGCCTTCCAAGGTCAGTTCACTCCTTTGCCTGAAGCATTATGCGATGTCATCATGGACTTAACGTCACAGGTAAACAATATTGTATTATATAATCAAAACTGAATACACGAATACAAAAATGTCGATACACTGATTCTATCATATTATGGGAGGCCAACGTTAACATATAAAGAATAAAAACGCCCACCTCTTTTTTCATTAACAACTGTTTACTATATACATAAATGTCAAGATCATAGTTATTGAAGGAATACTGAAAAAAACTTGTTCTATTTAAATTGAGCTTTTATGATATATGAAAATGAAGTTGAAATATGATTTGTGCTTTGATTATATTTAAATGGGCCGGATTCAGATAAAATTGCCTTACAATAGTTTTACAAGGCCGACAACAGCTACTATATGACGAATCATCTTTATATAATATGTCTATCGAATGAGTGATTTTTCATCTAAAGTTCATTATTTAAAAACTCTTTAATTACATGGATTGGAGGGTAAAGAATATTCTTTTTATTTTATTCATGGCTAAGAATTGGCATTATCTCCAGTGACTAAATTTACAGTGATATTATGTACAGTTTTACGATAGTGCATGTAAACGAGCTTTGAAAGTAAAATTTCAAATAATAATTATAAAATATCATGCATTGTAGACATTTTAAGTAGGTACCTATGGTTTATATTTACTTTTATTTTTTAACCGAGAAAAAATCTTTTTTCTTCAAGATGTTTTGAAAAGAATAAAGCCTTTATTATAATATTTCATATTATCTTTTATAATTTATATTTGGTAGATTGTCATTCAATTAGTTACATTGGATAAACATCCCCAGTGAATACCTACTTTAAATTCCAAAAGGGTAATCTGAGACAATAATAATATTATGTTTTAATAATCAACATAAATTCCATTTCGATAATTTATTTGACATCGTGGATATTACAAACATAGATTACAAAGTATGTTCAATGAATTAACAATAATTTCAAATTTACTACTGTAAAGAACCAAACAAAAGAACACTTTTAAATTAAATGTAGGCAAGAAAAAATATATGGCAATAACAATGACAAATACAGTAGAGGCAGTTAGAAATCTACCGAGTAAATTAAGTAAACCGAAATAAATATAACTCATTGATATTTTGATTGTGCACGCCATCACTCGTTTCTTTCTACAACTTAGAAGAATAAACTATTGATGTTCCCGAATTCTCAGATAATAATTATAATGGAAGCACAGATCAATACAAGAATCCTACGATTTCACGCTATTTACTTCATAATTAACATAAATATTTACAAGATAAAAAGAACTTTTTTATATAACACGTTTTTAAATTTTCTGTTGAATCATATAATCTTAACAATTCTATGTATTAATAAATACTTTTTTGTACTTGATAGAAATACTGAATAAATATAGAATACTAAAATGTCATTTTGACATTTCATATTGATTTCCATAGTAACGCACGTATATATTAATAATGTAGTTGCTAGGACCCTCTTAGCAACCAATAATAGTGTTTTACTTTTTACGATTTTTTTCCGAAATAACTTTCCATACAAAACAGAATTAACTGAAAATGAATTCAATTCTGCTTAAAGATGGCTAAAATTATTAAAAGAATGCATTGGCAGCTAGCTTAAACGATTAAAATAGTTTGTACTTGATAGAAATAATACTGTAATGTCATTTTGACATTTCATATTGATTTCCGTAGTAACGCACGTATATATTAATAATTTAGTTGCTAGGACCCCAGACCCCTAGCAACCAATAATAGTGGATTGGATTACGGATTTCTTCCGAAATAACTTTTCATACAAAACAGAATTAACTGAAAATGAATTCAATTCTACGTAAAGATGGCTAAAAGTAATAAAAAATGCATTGTCGTCGTGTTCTGATATATTCTAAAAGTTTCAAATGTCTAACTAGTCGTGAATTTAGTTAAAAATCTTCAATCGTTCAATACAAATCTTGGACAAACAAGAAAAAAATTGTACTGGATAAACAAGAATACGAGCTAATAAAAATTGGTAATAAAATATAAACATTTTCTTTCATCACAGTACTTACTGTGTATTTATTCTCCAATTTATTATATCAGCATGACACGTTTATAATTTGTGAGCAGGGCCAGTCAGCCACGATGGAGAACATCAAGCACAACCTGGTGGCTAAGTTCCCCTCGATGCAAAGCCCTTCAGGAGACGTGGTCTACGACACTCTCGCGCAGCTCATGCAGGAAAGAAAAATCTACCAAACCGCCAGAGGATTCTTCATAGTCACACCAGAGTAAGTGATCAAATTCTATTTCGGTTTTATTTGGGTCATTAAATTTAGTGATCATTAAAAACAGCCAGGTGCATTCTGAGAAGTTTATTTACATATTCAAGAAATGGTGCAGTAGGCATTAATTTTATTATACCTATTGCTTGATTGATCTCTTTGTTGTGTATTACTTTTCCATGTATTAGCTTTTATTAGTTTTTTTTGCAGGCTACTAATACTTTTTTTAACTTCCTGTCGAATTCTTTCACGAATGAACTAGTATAGTAGCTCTATTTTTATTTTAGAATTTTCAGCTAATCATCAAATGCGTCTTATTATTTTCAAAACTCTTTTATCAAACAGTTCTTTTTAAACAATATCTTCCTCAATTACTTTCAGCTATAGTTACTTAAATTACATTGCTCTGTTGAAGAAATATTAATTTCTCAATCTTAATTAATATTACCTGCACTATTGTATATTAAACTTAAACCAAGTGGAAAGTTCAATGACGTCTGATGAATTAAACAAACTATAATCTTTTTTAAAAATGATACCGAAACATTTTTTTCGAATTTTGTTTAATTATCAAATCGTACCATGAGTACTTTAGTATATTAACTCCAAGAGTATAGTTTTGAGATATCAACGTGCGCTATAATTCATTTATATCTGTAATATTGCGGTAAGTTTAAGAACTTCGTATGAGCTTAATACTTTAGTATATCAAATCAAAATAATACACTAATGCACCAAAATATACATCACATTCATGCATAACCATAGTATATCTTAATAATATATTAAGCAGTTTCTTAAAATATTTTGAAAATACTTTAGTGAAATAACTCAATTACAAAGCATTTCACATTTTCTTCGAGTTACTACGTTAAAGTAATAAATAAAGCAAAAAGTTCTGAATAAAACTGCATTATTAACTACAAAATGGTAATTTTTTTACTTAATACACTAAAGTACTCATGGTGCGAAATATTCGTAAGTTATTTAAAAGTCTTATAACCGATATATAAAAATAATAACAGTAAGTAATTGTATGTTTTTACAAATAATATTTAACTATTATCGATTTCGTTTTTAGATTCACTTATACATTAGATTGCTGATATAACTATACATAATTGCAATTTTCACGGAATGCATACATTTCGTCAGGGCTATCAAAAATGAATCGGTCAAAAATCATCGCTAGGTACTTTTTTGACAGCCCTAATTGCACCGCACCTATTTATGTCGTATTCGATAAAAAATGTGAATATAAAATTAATGCAATTTTCTACGCCGTTTATTCACAATCATTCCTTATTTTTTTTTGATAAATGCATTGCCTTATCATATTTTTTTAAATTCAAGTAAGGCACAAACAAATCAAACCGTCGCAATGCAATATTTTTATATGCAACACTGATTAAATCATATTAAAAATAGTTTATAATGAAACATAATGTCAATGCTTTTAACTTATAAAAAAATGTGTTATTAAGTATCACAGTTTTCGCAATTTGATATTTCTCAAATAATTGACCGCACATTCTACAGAATGTGCTTTATGGCAGTATCTATTATTTAACATTTTAACTATATCAATGGCTAACCTGCAACGTGATTTATGACCGTTCACGAGACAAAATAAATGTTCGTAAATAGTTAAATAATTTATATTCGTTTTCTGCGTTTATATTGCTTGTTAATTTTGCAATGTCAGGCGGACGTAATTTATTGTTGAACTAAATCTTATGCAGCCATTACTGCATTCATCATTACACACATAAATTATAATTCATGCATCTATTTCTATAGATATTTTATTCTCAAATACATAAAATTCTGAAGTCGCCAATGAGACAATTTATTGGTAGAAATATGCTACATCGGCTTGGCATTTAGGTAGTTTTGTTTTATATTATCTATTTCACGAACTAATATGAACAGTTTCATGCGCAAAACTCGTGATTCTTTACATAACAGGTTTTACAAAATATTCGTGTCACCGGCAATTTTGTAGTAGAACAAGTTATGTTTTAGTTTAAAAGTCAACATTAATATTTTACAACGTATGTACAATTTTCTTAAAACTAAAATTGAATCGTATTACTTAGAGATAAACTTTTATTAATTACTATTTGGAAAAATCTTTTCATCTCATATTTCACAGGAGTCCCAGGACTTATATACATAACATACCAACTTTTTTTTTCGACCATGTCCGATCCTAATAGGATCATATGGGCCCCCACAGAGTAGATGTTTGTATTAACAGATTTTGTTTTTACGAGAAATAGATGTCAGCCACTTGCTCAACCTATTAGGTCCATACCCTGACTCACACACAAATTGAAAAACAATGTGTACTTGCCAGACCCAGTATTCGAACCTGGGACCCACGGCGTGGTAGCCCAACGCTTAAGCCGCGCGGCCACCGTGGGTGTACATACCGACAAACTATCACAATAACACACTTTTAAATTGTGTAAAGAATTTAATGAACCATGCTTATGTACATCTCTCATTCAATCTTACACTTCCGAATGCACCAAACAGTTATTTTAAAAAATACATACCTACTACATACCGGTTTTCTATTTACTTACTACTTACTAGCATAATGTTATTCTTTTATGAATATAATATAACATATCTCTATAAGAAGTGGTTTTTAATGATCATTTACAATTTACATAATAATAATAATATGTCGATGTTATCAAGAATTTTATAAAAAAATGTTTGTTAAATAATTGAACCTGTGCAATCTATTGACGCAATATTCCATGCCGTTAAAGCCGATTACTGTTATTTCTAATAATTAATAATTAGAGTGTTTTATTCAAAATCGATTCTGAGCCTCTAACTGGTCTAACATAATCTAACATTTGTGTCCATTCGTCCTAACTTAATCCTAAGTATTAAGAAGGAAGCAGTAAGAAATACACACGGTGGCATCTCAAATACAATAATTCTGAGAACGTACATGAAATTCATTTATTTTTAATGAGTATTCTTGCAATGTCTGATTTTGTTTTTTTATCACCTTATACCATCCATATAATTTAGACTATTTGTAATTTTTATACACGTGTTTCGTTAATATTGTAGGCTACATCAGAATGAGTAGGTACTAAAAATCATTACTTGATAATATTAATTGAATTGGTATTTAAGGGGCAAACTTATTATCATGGTTTTACAACAAAGTGTTTTGTTAATTATACGACAATTAAGGTATTTATGTTTACAGTTGTTTCGGGCTATGAATCCATCTTAAGAGCATACTTCAGTGAAACGGCAAATAATTTTCAAGAATAGATGGGACGTAATTTCGGCACTCGTTGCCAATCGGATAGCAATAGTCGAGCTGTGAGCACGTCAATTTGTTTTGTGATGGATGAATATATTCTTAAATCGTGTAAAGATGGCTAAAAAACGTTACACATTTACTCGAAAAAGAAAACATGTCAATGAATATATTATTATTATTACTACTAATATAACAATAAACATAACATTAAATGGATGCATGTTGAATTTTTATGACAAATTATGTTTTGTTCATCACACGTCTCGTAGTCACGATATTTTTAGGCCATGCCTCAGCTGAAGTAGAGCTTTAACAACTACACTTTGATAACTATTTTTCTAAACTTAACGGTTATAGCTTCCAAGACATAGCAAAAAGAAAACATGCGTAAACAGTATTCCCCTTTCCGCCCACTTTTCCAAATTAAAATTTTATAGAACGGCGCAAAAAAGATATTACGATTTACCATCAACTGAAAATATTCGTATGTGCATTTTAGCTAGATTTTGATATAATATAAAATAAATAATCATTAATCTAATAAAATAATGCAAGTTCTAGCATGTTATGTTGCAAGACTGTGACAAAATATTGCAACTGTATAATCCAACATATGAACCCGTCGGGAAACCGCCAATTTAAATAACATTATAATCTTAGACATGTCATATATCATATAAAACTTAACGGTTCTTATTGAGAGATAATTATAGTTATAAATAAACAACATTATATTTTATGTTGATTTGTGAGATTATCGTATGTTATAAATATAATATTCATATTGACGGCAAATCATCCGTTACGTACCATCAAAATATATATTACTGTCAGAATAAATTTACATTTTAAGTTATATTACCCGTATACTTTACGATATCTACCTAATCTTGCCTACTTTGTATGCTATTACAGCATAAAAATAAAATAATATTAACCTAATTCTGGCTTACATCCTTATGTTTAATGTTTTTGCTTTTGCAAAAAATATTATATTAGATTTTGTCCATGAGAGATATTTGTATTTTTTTTAATCTTCGCTATGTTCCATTTACTTATAACATTTAATTAAAAGAGATCTGCCTGTCGCAAACATACCTATCCTGAAACATTCTTCAGCAAGGATATTTTTCTTCAACCGAAACTGCATATTTCCTTTTGTTCTACGTCTGCCCTTACCACTATAAATTAATTTCTCCCGGAATTTGACTAATCTAAGTAAATCTAACTGGTTGTGTATCAATCTCGTATATAAGTATTTTCCAAACTATGATACGCGTACCCCTCGTAGTACGTGGAATATTTGAAGTAGGTACTTACGCTGTTGAACTTTTTTTGTAAAAATGTTTCATGAGATGAATCGAACATTTAAGTTATCAATCATTCTCGAAATGTTGCTCACCGTACGGTAATTTTGGTTTAGCTACTGTCTAAGATAATAAGTTTGTATGTATACATTACCTAATATTTAAGCAAAAAAAGATATTAAAAATATTTGGGAAACACTACCTATCTAATATTGTATAATCACGATATTATTCAAATTCAAATTCAAATTTATTTATTTTTAAATTTATTATTATTGACATGACATAAAATAGGTGTTCACGATTTTTCAAATAAAAATACAGAGCAATCTGAGTTACATAATAATACAATAAGTAATAAAATAAAAAATAAAATTAATTAAAAAACAAAAAAAAGTAGATGGAAGCACACAGGGTGAACTATTGATAGACCCAATCTTAAAAACTTATAAAACAACGTCCACCTAAATTCACCTTCACGTAAGTGGAATATATCAATATCCGAAGCGATTTCATTAAACATGGTTATTGCCCTCCCAATTGGCATTACTAATGGCAGGTTAGATCTGCACCTTGGAAGAACAAACAATGGATGCCCTCGATTCCTAAAATAATAAAATTACACACACGGACGCACCTGTCTGATTATAGAAACTACAGATAGAGATAGAAAATTTAAAATATATTTATCCTTGCCTCAGTTCCCTTAAACTGTCAATAGTTTCGTAATATTGAACAATTAACTCTAATGTTATTTGTATGTTTATTTATAGAAGGCGCAGATCCCGATCACACTCTCGCTCTTCCTCACGACACCGTGGCGGATCAGATCAAGACAACGACTCCGTCTCCACGCGAGGAATGTTGCTGTCCACGCAGGAAGCCCTCCACAACTTGTACGGAGAGATTTCCACCATCAGGGACGGAGACCTCACGCACCAGTGTATACAGACCAACCTGGCAGATGTCATTTGTGGTGGTAAGACGATACAAGTTTACATACACATTAATACCGAAAACAGTACTACTGTCATAATAATATTATAAAATACATCGATCAATTGTCGATATTTTCAATGCTTCCAGGAAATATCTATCACCAATCACCATTAAGCTTTATCAACGTCTTTATCCCCAAGGATACTCTCACTATTTATATTTATACTTAGAACATTAATTTATTAAAATTCTAATGGAGTTAAGTTTTGTACTATTCCATTTGAGTCTTTTTTGCGACCCGGGTTTCGATTTTCGGCATCTTCAGGCACTGTGTACACTCACCAAAAGGCAAATAAACACTGACAACGAATACTATTAACTCTAACTTATATAACAAATCAATACAATAAAATAGGTAAAAACTCAATTACCTACCTATCAAGTCAAGGGTCACAATAAAAAAAATATAACAAACGAATTATAAATAGTAAAACCCCTATATCATCAATAATAATACACTTGATAATAATTAGTGTATAATAAAACCTAATAATAGATGTTTAGTAAATATAAACAATAAAAATACTACACTCAAGAGGTGTAAAATCGTCCATTCTGGGAACAATGGTAACGCATTGGGAATTAATGAAGTTAACTAATGAGATTTATCTATAAAAAACGACTCAATTGGAATAGTATAAAACTTAAATCCATTAGAATTTAAATTCAAATTCAATCAAGTACCTTCGGTCGATAGTAATTAATATTAGAACATTTATTATTTTAAAATCCCTCAAAACTTCTATAGATATTCATCCATATCACCTGTAGGTGCCTATTGATAATAAAAAAATATTTCAAAAGCTTATCGATCATTGGCCTGTTATACAAAGTATAACCTAAGTAGTTATTTTTATCAAATAACCAGGAAACTTAGAATCGTTAAATATGTGAAATCGAACCGGTTAACTATTTTAGAGTCAATATTAAAGTTATATAAAGTGCAACTACCAAACTATTACACTGTTTTTCTCCAGTAATTCTACATAATACACTATATATTTTATTAAATGCAGGTGTCACCTTTACTTGTATTTAAAATATGGTAATTAACTTATAATTAATGTAATATTAAATACAGATTAACCAGTACACCTACAGCAGCCGCAAAGCGCAATCTATACCGGCCAGAAAAACACAACCGTATAATCGCAACGAGAAAATTGTTTGAAAATTACTTTTTCTCGTCAGTATCGCCGTAATCATACTGTTCTATCTACGTACCCAAAAAATATATAATTATTAACCAAAAATCGATATGCACTGTATATTAGTAGAAAGTATAGTACTTACTATACGGCTGATCTATCAACATTAGCCGTATTCAATTCACTCCAGAAAATATGTTTTATTATATTTTTTTAAGTGCTTTTTTCCATCTCATCTATTTACATGCATATCTATTTAATGTTGGCGAAATTATACGCTAAATAAAGTTGGCATATAGTACATTCGGACGTTTGAATGTAATTTTCAAGAGCGGCATCCTATTGTGCTTCCAGTGTTCATAATATGTGCATGCGATTTTATTAAACTTAGCAACATAAAAATCCATAAATTAAAATTAGGTAATAGAAACGGAATGAATTGCTTAGGGAGCAAACCAGAGTATATGATGTAAGTAAAGTATAATAAAACCCTTAGATGGAGATGGATCAGACATATAACTCATAGACAGGATGGACATTAGTCGAATGTGATACTCCAGTGATAGCCAAAGGATATTAGATTACCAATAGGCCGGCCTAAGGTACACTGAATCGATGAGATATTAAGGTTCAGCGGAAATGCATGGTAGCGACGAATACAGAACCAATAAGAGTGGAGAAGGCTTGAGGTTGTCTTCATCCACCTGTGGATTAAAATAGATGATATAAGAATATCAGCAACGAAAATGACTGCGTTAATTTTTTAAAGGTTTTGAAATCGGCTAATACAATATGATTCTAATAAGAAAAATTGGATACTTATAAATTATTCACACTGACCCCGCGGTTATCGTAACTTGAACATCGGCGTTTATTTTCCTGTTGCAGATAATAATATTATCGAGCTCAGTTTTCATCGCAGCCTACCGCTAGCATTACCTTCGTTCGCAGATGGTTAAACTAAGGCCACTTTAGTCAATATTATGATGAGTATCATTATACCTGTAAACAGTGAAGAACAGAGATGCGCAACTTCATTGGCGAGGTAAAATAATACTATATGACAAAACCAAAGCGTTTGAACTTCAGAAGAATAGAATTATAATAAAGATGCTTTTAAACGATCAGTTTTGTTGTCCGATCAGTCACCGTTTCAGTTGAGCTGTCAGCTAAACTGTAAATGCAAACCTGAAGCGGCCGACTGAAACTGAAACTTAGCAGGATTGGTTTTACAACAGGTTATCGTATCCGAATTTAGAGTTTCCAGTTAAATTTACATGTAAATGACTTTATGACAGAATGATTTATCGAAACTATATGCTTATGGAACATCGATGTACGAATACGAAAAAAATCAAATCATGAAATATCGAAGTATAGTTTTTTTAACTGAGAAAATATGTACATGCATACCTAATTAATTTAGGCAATTTAGCGAAATTAATATAAACCTTATGCCGTGTCCACACTTGCAACAAGTTGCCACTTAGTCGGTACAGCGACGCGCTGTGTTGTCGTATTTTTCATACTACGTTTTTAATTTAGATTGAAATTTAATATTATTATTTCTTCAAGTGTCGGTTTTTCATTATACCAACCAATATATTTAAAGATAGTATAAAGTTATTCTAAAAACAATATTCATTTTTTGTGGATACATAATACGTAAATATACATCGCCGTTTCCCAACCGAACTATCAACTAATACTGAACGGACAACTGAACTGATCGTTTAAATACACATTAAAAAGTTTAAACAAATTTGTTCCATCTTTATTTAATAAAGATGTAAAATTGTTGTATAGCAACACTAATAATAATTATTAGTGGTTCCTGCAGGCTTATTCCAATATTATTAATATGATAGAGTCTTCCTCTTTGTTGGTAGCATAAAAACCATGAAAATTGACTGTATTTAATATTAAGACAATGTTTACTGTCCTTTTATTGTAATCCCTTCCTTCTTCGTCTAATTAGATGACATGTGTTTAAGCAATACTTTGTCGTAATTTTCCGTCTCTATCTATTCATATACCTTGACATGCTGTGATCGTAACCAAAATAATGTATCTACAGTTTTATCTACTTATACCATAATAATAATACTAGGTATGCATCTCAAAAAACTGATTTTCACGTAAATAATAAAAAGTGCTTTCATTTTATTTGGTATGATAGTTATAAAAAAATATCGATTTAATTTATTATGTTGAGCCTCTTTGCTTACTGGATGAATTAATAATTGATATTATTTGGTTCTAACTATGTCAATTTAAACGATTTTAAAAACACTATATAAGTGCTCAACTAATTACAAATATTATTTTTTTAAAGACAGTTCGCTGTCACGAATAAAGTGTGTATGTATATTCTAAACGTGAGTAAAATAAACTGATACTTATTAATCACTTCATTAATTCTAAAATAATTTTGGCCTCACTAATAAAATATATAAAATATAATCGTAACATAGTTTCATTTTCAAATTTTGTATTTATTCCAGGAAAAATAATATGTTATTACCATGACAGTAAACAAACGATTATCATCCCCTTAATAGTTACCAAATCAGAAAAAATATCGCAATGTAGAGAATTATGATTTTTTCCTAGATGTGAAAATTTTTCACAAAATTCAAAAATAACATTATGGCTCTTACACCATTGTTGGGCCACTCTGAAAATAGAATAACGCTGATAGAGTGTGCAGACCACCGCCGCCTTTCACGAGACCGACCCGCCCCGGGCTCGTATTACTCGGAAGTTAACAAGCGGATCGCTTGTGAGGTTTTAGATCCAACCTTATTGCCGGGTGAGCCTCAATGTCGGCACTGGGAAAGGAGACCACAGCCTTCCATCATGGGAAACTCGCACGTTTTCTTGCTAACTACGTATTTACTGCTCAATATTCAACGAGACGTGAGTCGCTCTTACGAAATCTCTGATTTCCCCAAAAAACTGTAAGTGTCGGAGGAGGTATGGGTCATTGAACTTGGAGATTATACGTCTTGCCATTTTATATGTGTATCTAGTCATATGGCGGTAGTTTTTCAGGTTCATGGCCCCACAAGGAGGGGGGGCTGACAGGGCTCTAGCCTGGGGGCTCGGGCTTAGGGGGGCTCCGAGAGGCGGGTCGACCATTTAAGTGAGATAAACACACCACAAATTTGATCTAATAGTAAAAAAGTCGCCTGAGGCTCTCTTTTGCGAATAGGATTTTATTTTATAATTATTTTTTATTATTCAACGCCAACGACATAAACGGACACTAATAATGCATGGTAAATAAGAATGCGACAGGTTGCAATAACTCGTGGGCCAGATGTTCATTCCTAGACTCAAACTGCGGAGTGTCTGGGTATGAGGAATGTAGGGTAACCGAAAAGTGCGAGACCTCACAGTTGAAGCGCCGGGGTAAATTCTGAAGTCATTGGCACCCGCTAGAGTTGGTTAACCCTGTCGCTCTAAAAAAACAAAATTAAATAATTATGGATATTTTATTAAGCGTTTCTCTTCTTTACGCTACGGTATGGACACGTCACTCATAGCGAGTGGTGAAAGGAAAATATGTGTCATAACACATATCATCTCTTGATAATGGCCTCTGCAACGAGCCCGAAACGTCGAGGAAAGAAGGAAGAAGTACACACGGTGGAAACCCAAAAATTTATTACGATAAAAAAACAACCGTGAAAGTCTCAAACATTATAATATTGTGTCATAATAGGTATACACTGCAACCACTCGCAACATACCGCGATAATATTAATGTGAAACTGGGGAAACTCAGACCTCGGTGATGATAATACTCGCGCTATATAATACCTACGGACTTATCGTTGTTTTTGTTATTCATTGGTTGGATTATCTACGTTTAATATAATAATATAGGCTATGATTCATTATTATTAGGGGGTGGTATGCTCATTATTTTTTTTTTGTTTATATGTTTTATTTATAGTATAGGCTATGATTCATTATTATTAGGGGGTGGTATGCTCATTTTTTTTTTTTGTTTATATGTTTTATTTATAGTATTTATCCCAATTTTTATAACATAGGTACTAGTTTTGTCTTGTGACATTTTTAATTGACCAAATTGTCGTAAGGTGAAACCGATCTTTGTTAATTATAAAAAAATAGAACGGTACCTATCTAGGTTTATTTTATTATTGAACTATAATTTTGTTATTTTTTTAATGAAAATCTGACATCTTCTTCATGCCTTTGGAGAAAGGGTACGTTTTTCTTACATTATGATTATATTAGAAGAGGGAGGAAAGGAAGGAAAGAAGGAAGGAGGATCAAAAATCAACAAAAAAAAATTACATAATACTTGCCATCACTCTTAAGAGCCAGGAACTTAAAAATATCGCACGAACTCACACAGATACTAACAGGCCACGGAGCGGTGCGAGCTTATCTAAAAAGATTTAATTTGAGGGATGATGACTGTTGTCCATGTGACGGCAACACATCTCAAACTGTGTGGCATGTCATCAACGACTGCCCTATACTAGAAAGGGAGCGATGGACTCTCAGGACTCGATGTAGACAGTATAATCATGAAATTGACCTCCAAAAGCCTCACGAAGTACTAAGCAATAGAACAACTCAACACAAAATATTTAATCCTGGCCATAAAGAAAATTAAAGATATAAATGGAGGTACCTAATTAGCCCCACATCAATGCAACTAACCCACCCAACTACCTTATACGAAAAAGTAATTAAGCATATTAGTATTGTTTGTGTTATTTCTTTGAACTAGGTATTATATTCTTCCAATAAATAACAGTAAAAATAAGTAATAAAATTAAATTATCCTTCATAAATAATATAGGTATCATATTATAATGTGATGTTAAATAACAATTAAATCAGACACCTAAATAAATAGCGCAATAAATTATTTCGATATGAAAACATTCCGAGCTGTTGGCAAATTGTCGGCTATAACTTTTTCAATACCAAAAAAGTGTTTAGATATCGTTAACCTTAAAACATACTTTGACACTGATTGTCCAACTAAATACACGGCCATACTAATAGTAGGTGCAAAGGCGGCCGTGAGTTTAGAAAATTTATGCCTAACAAACTGTTCACGCGATAATGTTTAATGTTACCATTGAAATCGTAGATAAACAACACTCATTATCGATTCATGTTTAATACACAATATTTTTTTCTGTACTAATTTCATTAATTGTGTCATTGGCTAAGCATTTTTTTTTTAAATCCAATAGTGTCGTTTCAGATTTCCATACAAAATATATATTTCTCGTTTACCTACATTTCTTTTTTCGATTCCGTCCCGTGGGGATAGGCATGCCATTGCGTTGCATGTGGACGGCGAATGAAGGAACAAATACAAATATTACAACTTTGAGAGCAGTGACGGTTGCTCATGAAGCAGACGATGCGGTCACTTCATTAGATGAGTAAATAATCGAAGCATAACTATTGTTGTGCCCACTCATTGGTATGGCAGTTTTTTCCACTGGCAAAATGTTCACAAATATACCTCTAAACCTGGAACCACGTACTTAGCTCATATAGTGCTAACACCGGGACTGGCGCGTTTGGAGTCGTTGGCCATTAGATATAATTAACGTGATATTTAAATGTGGTAATTAAAATGTTAGCAGTGATTGTTAAGCCACCACTGTTTAAGAGTAGGTTTCATGCGAATGCTCTAATTATCGGTAGATGCTGTATTAAATGTCTTTTTAGGATAGCCGAAAATAAATAATAAAATAGGTAAGTACTTAGGTACCAAATTAAAAAATTTGCAAACAATCTGAAACCAAAAATAATTACAGGATAAAAAGAACTTTTTATACTTATACGTTTTTAAATTTCTAAATATTTTTAATAATTTCTAAATCTGTTGAATCATATACCTAAACTTCACAATTATATGTATTAAGAAATACTTTTTTTGTACTTGATATAAATACTGAATAAATATAGAATACTGAAATGTCATTTTGACATTTCATATTGATTTCCATAGTAACGCACGTATATATTAATAATTTAGTGGCTAGGACCCCCTTAGCAACCAATAATAGTGTTTTACTTTTTACAATTTTTTCCGAAATAATTTTCCATACAAAACAGAATTAACTGAAAATGAATTCAATTTTGCTTAAAGATGTCTAAAAGTACTAAAAGAATGCATTGTAATCATGTTCTGATATATTCTAAAAGTTTCAAATGTCTAGCTATTCGGGAAGTTAGTTAAAAATCTTCAATCGTCCAATACAAATCTTGGACAAACAAGAAAAAATTTGTACTGGGCAAACAAGAATACGAGCTAATAAAATCGTGGTAATAAAGGAGGACTGCATTCGAAGTCTTATTAAAGCCGGCAATTTGCCGGACGTTACTGAGTATACAGGTGTAGCGAAAAAATCAACCCTCATTATGCATTTGCGATAAGTAATACGTACATAGAGAGAAATCTACAGAACATATCTACCTCTATCGAACTATCAATGAAATCAAACTCTAAAACAGTGATTCCCAACATTTTTTTATGAAGTCTAACACTACCTACTATTGTCTCTGTGACGGAATGTTGAGCTAAAACCATTCTCTATATTTTTGAGCCAGATCACTTTCCTCCAGGGCTTCGCTTGCCGGAAATCATCTAGTGAATAATAATATGCAGAAATTGATACTTCTTGGTATTATATTACCCCATCTGGCCAAAGAAGGCTAGCTTTTCAGTTTTCTTATTCTGTTTAACAAATCATCAAAATATCTTCACTTCATACAAAATACGAAAATTGGTCGTATCTCTCTGTAAATAGGTATATACTTACGTAATATGTTTTTTTACTTTATTACGAACAAGATTGAAAGTTATACTTTTTTCATAAGCTCTTGCAAATAATAATTGTCGCAGACCAGATTGGGAATCCCAGCAAAACTAAATATTATGTATATTATGAGTTATGACTTTATTGCAATATTAAAAAGCTCGGGGAAGCTTTCAATAGAGTTTATGTGGCGAAGTGCAATGCTTCTTTGTAATATTTCTAATAGTAGCATCTCGCGAAGGTATTTACGGAATGCAAACAGTAAGACATAAATACATTCCGCAAATAATCAGTACGAAATGCTTGACCGGCTACAAGCATAAACATTTTATAAATAGTTACCTAAGAACTCCTTTCCGATTCAACTGACCGCAATAAATTTATTTCGCTCCTCCCAGGATTTAAAATAAAATCTGCGATATAGTTAAAAATGTGCATCCAGCCAAACCAGACGCCATTAAAATTCCGTAACGGGACAAAGAATCTAAAAATACATTCGTTGGAATGCCACGAAAATCGGTAGGAAATTTTACTGCTTTTTTTTTGTCCAACCCTGTGTCTACCTACCTAGTTTTCATTATTTCATGTCTACCACCTTTTTTAGAATTCAATTCGTATTAATGCTACTAAAATACAATATACTTGCTTGTTTAAACAAATAATATGATACAGACAAATAGGCAGAAGACGCCAAAGTAAAAATAAATAATTATGCAAAAAAAAAACAATACCATATTAAAAATAATACAACAACTAAAAGTATAATATTACAATCAATTCTATTTTGTAAATTCTACCTAGGAAGTAATCATGGGGGGGGGGGGTGAAAGATTCATCGACACACTATTTGGCGAACTCCAGAAAACCTTCAAAACTTATGTTGTGCAGTTTGCCAAGTTAAAAGGACAGAAATTGAACGTCGAAGTTAACTGAAAACGCATACAGGGACAGATTAATACTATCAGGGGCCATAAGCACGTATAATTCTGGCGCCCCCTATATATCTAATAAAAAAAAAATATTTCCGAAGATTAAAAATGCTTCATAGTCGGTTATATAATTTAAATTGTTATCTTGAGTAGGTACACGACAAATATTTTGGAAGTTCTCAATCCTTTTTTGTACGCCACTTACTAAAACAGGAATGCGCCATAAAGTTACAAACCATGTGGCTCGCAACCATTATTTGGTTTAACCAAATTAAATGTACAATATAAATAAATTTAAATTAAAATTGAAAAAAAATAGAAAATTTCTGTGGTGCCCACTTCTTGTGATGAATCACGGCCATATTTTGTTTATAGGATAATCCAGCGCTGAACTCAAATTATCCTCAACACCTGTAAGGCGTAGGGCCTTGTCGGTATAATATTTTCCTAAGTAATCACGAGCTTCAATCATGAAGGTGGCGTCTGAGAATATGATAGTATTTCAAATAGGAAATAATAATATTCTTTATTCTTCGTTCTTCGTTCAAAACGACAGTAGGTACCTAGTAAATGTTAAGCATACAATCTTGTACATATTACGATATTTAGAACTCATTCACCCCCTACACCTACACCATACACCAACTAAAACTGACGTAAACTTTATGATAACCTCGTCTGACTTTCAGTTTTAAGGCGATGTCTTTACCTACCAGGGGCACCTAGTGGAAAAACACAAAGCTTACAATTTGAGACATTTTTTTGATAATTTACAATTTCAACTGTATTTTACCACTAGGTGCCTCTGATAGGTAAAGAACATGATTTGTAACAACACCTCATACTGATGACCCTGAACAATTATTGTGCATTGTTTCCTAAATGTGTAATTAAAAACAAAATAAACGTTTATTTTCTAGGCAACCCCAACGACAAAATTCTGTATGGCAGGTCAAGCAAGCGAAGGAGCGCTTCATTCCCGGCAGCCAGGAGTCTGGAACGGAGGGGCAGCGTCCGGTTGTGGGGCGGCGTGGGCGGAAGCATCTCGAGGGCCCAACGAGCGGCCTCTGCAAGACACCTGCACGGGCCTCCCTCTAGAGCTGACAGCTCCAGTTCCACTGATTATCCGCCCAGCACAGATTCCACCTCACCCAGTAAG
Organism: Rhyacophila brunnea; assembly: GCF_057557595.1. Classification (NCBI taxonomy): domain Eukaryota; kingdom Metazoa; phylum Arthropoda; class Insecta; order Trichoptera; family Rhyacophilidae; genus Rhyacophila; species Rhyacophila brunnea. The sequence goes on along the minus strand of NW_028232965.1, from coordinate 57,466,600 downwards.
TATAGTCACGACATTATCAATTGCGTTCAAGGGATAGAAGAGGCAAGTCAACGAGTGTATATCAATTACTAGATTTATATAAGATACGACATACCTACCTACTATTCTTGAGAATTATTCTCTTTGAAGTTTACTTTCCAGCATCAGAGTATAATATGGTGATCACAAGGTTACGGCATTTCCCTCGGTCCTGGGTGACGTCCCGCGCCGCATGTGATAGTTTTTATAGGACCGCTCCGTCAAAAAAGCTCGGAGTGATTGACTCTTGGGTAAAATCTGTAGAAAAACCCATGACTAGGCTAAATTAAGATATTGTTTTAATCAATATTAATTGGATTTTATCCAACACATGTAGATACGTAGTGGATAGAGCTAATAACTAACAACCAATCATCGTGAAATTTCTGTTAAGAAACCACCATACTGCGGCTGACTATATGCTCCATCTCAGAGTAGACCCTGACCATTTCTAAGATTAATCTTCGCCATCTATTATATAGGTACTCCACCTTGAGCCGTCAGTTGAACACGATGAGTCAGGAGCTCCCTTTCGACATCCAACTACCAGAGCCATGATCTCCCAGTGCGTCATCTGCCGTTCTTCCAGCTTCGTTAACGATTTGTCATACACTTTTATTATGTGTCCCGCACAGTGGTCTTTGAATTTCACCTTAATTGATTGTGATTGTTTTGTTTTGTTTCAGAGAAAGTATCGTTGCTGTCCCGCCTCTTTAGACGAAGCGGCCGCAGCAAGCAAGGAAGAGGCAGCATCAAGTCATTCTCTGCACAATTTCCACCCACTGAGTGGTTCAACTCCAAAGCAGTCCATCTTCACTGCGTCGCCACTCAAACTAATTCTAAGGTAAATAGCCCCAAGCAGATCCTTATCTTCATAGATAATCATTATAATGCTAAATAAATTAATAGTACCGGGAACCGAAGAATGCCTTCTCTATCCTCCAACAGATTTTCCAACATTTTGGTTGTAAAGCGTCAATGACATTGAGCTAATTTACGAGCTGCTTGTTGGCGAATTTACAATCTGCCTGTAAAGTCGTCCAGTGTCATCATCGAACAAGCTAACAAGCAGATTGTAAACAATCTACCGATAAAAGTTGAAAGCCGGTCAACTTTACACGCTACACGCCGGCGTGTGGGCCTACTGCATCTGCGCAGTAGAGCGTAGTAGCAACCTCCCGGTAAAAAAACGAACTACGTTCTGTCAAAATAGTCGCTAGCTTATTGGCTTCTCAGCGAATGGAAAGTTTTGTGTGTCATCATCACAATCGCAGTAGCTGAATTGCTCGCTTTTAAATTCGCCAACAAACAGTTTGTAAAGTAGCTCAATGTAATTGACGCTTTACCGAAAATTTTGTAACATAATACCTATAATATGATATATAATAATATGACAACGATTAACAATTAATAGACATCTTGAGTTTTCTCTTTTCTTCATAATTTCACCGATTTACCGCCAGCATATCGCCTCTCTTCTCTGAGTGAAGATTCGTTATTCTCTTTAACAACTTTACAATCCTGCCGAGCTCTTCCGTCTTCCCAAACCCAGGCCACATTTGATTGTTCAAATTTAGGGCACTATACTATTGTGTACAATGTACTCCTGAACACCACACTTATTGCAGAGCTGCAAATCTCCGCATAACGACATCAAATCTCTTGCCTATGGTGTGGCCCGAGCTTAGTCTCAATTTCATCTTGAGCTCACTTCTACTCAGAGGCGACTCGACAAACCAAGGCACTGACCGTGGGAAGGTAGTTTGTAGTTACTATATTTCTAGGAATGCCCTGTAGTGGGAATCTATCCACATACTTTGGCACATTTTCTAAATGTACTCATTCCAGACTAAGAGTTCAGTGATCCGTGTCTGATTGACCAGTTTTTTTGCCAGTTCACCCACTTTTTCATTTCTCTCAATTCCCATAATATATGGTGATGGAATCCTTTGAAGATAGGTAATATGTCTACCTCACTATTAAGTTGTTGAACTTATCACTCGATTTTCTAGCATTATTATAAAAGTTTACTAAAGCGTCAATGACATTGAGCTACTTTACAAGCTGTTTGTTGGCGAATTTAAAAGCGGGTGATTCAGCTACTGCTATTGTGACGATGACACACAAAACTTTCCATTCGCTGAGAAGCCACAAGCCAGCGACTATTTTGACAGAACATAGTTGCAGATCATAGACAATAGAAAATATACGTAAAAAACCATGGATAATGATATACACAAGCTAGCGAGTGAAATCATAATATTGTGTTGTTGTTTACCCACTTTTATCGGGCTCTAGCACTATGAAGTGGAACGTAAATAAACGTAAAATGCTTGTTAAACGTTAAAACCAAGTGTATTTTGCTGCTTTGATCACACATTGACTGCTTTTCTTCTTCTTTTCAGGAATCACTGCAGAGTCATCCATCCTACCTCTCCACTTTCTACGATGGGTCAGAAATCTCTCAAAGGTCTCTAACTCTACCGAGACACAGGCGGCATCTTTCGACAGAATCAGCGCTCCTGCCGCCGTCTCCGTCCCAATACTCGGCCAGCCTCCCGAGATCCAATCTCTCTGCCAGCTCCACCGGCAAAACCATTCTCGACAATTTCTCCACTCATAAGAACGGAGATCTAAAGCTGAGAGATAGTCCCGGAGGAAGCCTCAGAAGACGAGAATATTCACATTCTGGACATCTGATGTCCACCAGTGGACCGTCCAGCTTGGAGAGCACCAACAGAGATTCGCTACGAACGTTAAGGAAGGATTCAAAGAGCGGTCCTTCCTCGCTGGAGAGCCAGTCTTCCCCAGTCAAGAGATATCCGTCCAGCCAAGCCAACAGCAGCGGCCACTCCAGCCTGGAATCGCACTACTCGGACAGAACCCTGAAGCCCTCACCTAGTCATTGCAATTCCCAGAGCGGCACGGGTCTCAGTCGCGCGCAGTCTTTAGTTAAAGTACAAAGCTTACAGAGCTCTCCCAAGAGCCTGCACAAGAATCGGAAGCCACCGCAGACGTCGGGGGACGCCTCGAAAAACAGCAGAAGTTCATCTCCGCGATCTTCTCCCAAGTCGAATCCTCCGACTCCAAAAAAGTGTCCCAGCTCGGGGTCGCCGGCGAAAGTCACGTGTGAGATCGCTAAGCGAGACTCCCCTACCACCGCTATCATGGCTAATTCTAATTCGAATAACTCCATCACTCTTAAAGTTACCACAAATACTACGACGCAGAATGGAACCGGTACAAACACTAAAGTATATGTACAAAACTCTCCGGCAAGATCTGTCATCACATTCGAAAACGGGAAGATCACTGACTCTTCGAAAGGGAGCAATATATTTATTATTAATGATGACAGGCAAACGGTGGCGTTGCCTAGCGCGGAAGAGGAGAAGATTTCTGTCGGCCCTGTCAACGGTGTCATTGAAACCGCTCTGGATAATTTAACTCCTAAAATAGAAAGCTACCCTTCCGAGCCGTATTACCCCAATAATGAACCTGTCAAAGTACAAGAAACTAAATTTAACAAGAATGTAATCAATGACGTGTCCATGAACAATAATAGAAAACTGTCATTGCAATTGGGAAACGGCCCATCCAACAACGGATTAAGTTATAAGAATCAGCTGAAGAATCATGTCGAAGCCGTTTCTAACCCGGGAACTCCTGCCATACATAATAATATTTTAGCTTTTGATGCCGTCGGCAACAGCGATCCTACGACACCGACTAAAAGCTTTGACAATTTAGTCGGATCTATCGGAAATTTAAGGTACTATGAAAAAAACACGCTCGCATCTTCGAACAGTCTTTTAGGATCACAAAATAAACTCAATTCCAACAGTGACCTCAAAAGTGTCGACTTGATGAAGAAGGCTACCGCATTACATTCTATGAATGGCAAATCAACATCCCAAGGCAGAATCAACTCTGATTCTATCGCTAACATCTTAGCTAAGTCATCAGAAAACAAAAATGCAATTGTCATCGGATCTGAACCCAATTTAGCGTTAAAAAATCAAGACAATCAAATTTGCCGCGTCAAAGAGGTAAATTCGTCAATTGAAAAAATTAGCAGCATGGATAATAACGGCAAACAGAAGAGGTATAGCTTGAGCAACGAAATCAAAAATGAAAATTCTGAGCTTTACAATTTTCCTAGCCTTAGTGATTTGAGTTTCAATTTTACAAGCCTGGCCGCCCAGAAGATTTTGAAAGGAGTGAGCATCAACAGTGTGGACACTCTCGTTGAGCTGAACATGGCCGCCAACGGAACGGAGAAGCAAAACAACTGCGACGTTACAGTCTGCACGGATTTTGGCCTTGTATAATTCTTATGAATAATGTTCTGTTAATAATGTAGATTTAGAAGATAACTTATGCATTTTCTAACGTGATTATAATCATTATTATTTTTGAAATATTTGATATATCCGTATTGTAAATTTAGTACAAGAATTATTAGAGATTTTAACTAAGGAAAGATAAAATGTTTTGCATACTAACGAAATATTACTAAACCTTGTATTTAGAGTTTTATTATTAATTAATTATTGTAGAAACATTTATATGAAAACAGCAAAATGTATACATATTAACAACCCAATTACATGCTTTAAAACACATCTTAGTATTACTGATATCCATATAATAAAATTATTCTGCTTATGTCATCATTGTAATCAGCCGGAGTCGAACCACTGCTGGATGAAGGCTTCCCCTATGTAAATACATTCAATAAACAAAATAAAATCATTATCAAGCAAAGACGTTAGTAGAGTAAATGAATGTAACTTGGTAAGTATAATTTCATAAGTAAACTGATTAAAAATAAATGAGAATTTTCAAAGTTAACTCAAAATTAATCTTTTTAAGTCTAAATCTTGCATAAAACCCAGCCTGTTTATATAGCCTATCTATAGACCAATAATTTAGATTTACCACCAGCGAAAAAAGCTTTCATAGACAAGAATCATTAGAAACAGATATGTACCAGTATCAACCAGTGACGAAGGGTGGAGGTAGGCTATTTAGATCCGCCATAAATAATGCAAATTAAATTCAGTCAGTTATACGTATTTGTTTCCATTGAAGTAAGACTACAATTTACAGATGGTGTTGGTTAGTTTTTAAAATTCAATTAAACCCTGCGAAACCACGCCATAATAGATTAGAGTCAAAAAATATCCGTCTATCCATAAAATATGCCATAAAATGATACATATTTTTGGATATTTTATAGAAAGAATAATATTTTTTATCTATTATAGTGGGTTTATGCAGGGCTTAATGAATTAATAAAAAATGAATCTCAAATATTAGTAATATGTATTCTTAATCCAACGAAAACAAATAAGTATGAATGAAAAAGTGTGCTCTATTTTGTCGAATCGCCCATAACATACCAAAACTATTATGGTTTTATTTAGGCAAGGTTTAATTGATTTTTAAAAACTAACCAACACCATCTGAAAATTGTAGTCTTAATTCAATAAAAACAAATACGAATGACCAACAACGTTTTATGTGCACTATTTATGTCGGATCAACAGCCTACCTCCACCCTTCGCCACTGGTATCAACCCTTTTTCTAGGAAATGACAATATTCACAGAATCTGCCAAATATTTGCACATCTACTACATTCAATGATTAACTTGAGATCTATATACTCAGTGGAGTTCCGTGAGGGTAGGCAGATTGAGCGTTGCTTGGGGGCGGCAATTTATCGAAGGAAGTTGAATCATTAGTTATAATATAGAAATAGGTACACAAACTTAGTAATAATGCAAATATCTTTCCGTTAAAAAAATCAGTCCACCGGTTGGAAACTTCTTCTTCTTCTTCGATGGCGCTACAGCTCAAGTCGAGCCCTGGCCTCCTCCACCGCCGTCCTCCACCGCCGTCCTCCACCTCCCCCTCCTCCACCTCCTTCTCCAGCCGGAATGGTCCTCCGCACATCTTTTCCAGTTCATGATTTTTAGCAGCTGGTTGGCATCTTTTGTAATGTTGTCACCCCATCGTGTGCATGGCTTTCCCACTGGCCTTTTCCCCACTGGATTTCCTTCGAGGATCTTCTTCGGTATCCGTGACTCAGGCATGGGCGGCAATTAATCGAAGGGCAGCGAATCGACGAGAATGATTAGTTATAATATAGAAATAGGTACACAAACTTAGTAATAATGCAAATATCTTCCGTTAAAAAAATCAGCCCACTGGTTGGAAGCAAAATGTATTAATTAATATAACAGGTTTAACAAGACTGTAATTTTTTTGTCGGGTTCGCGATGTCTAGTTTACTTCCGTTGTCCTTGGATCTCACGTCCTTGATTGACCAGCAATGATACGTGCAGATTTGCAAATTATATTTGAATTATAGATAAGTAAGTACTATTACCAAATACTTAGTCTCGAATACCGCATCAGGCATTTAGCATCGATATTAAAATGCCCCTGTAAAAGGTTGCACAGCCCTGCAGTACAAACGGAACGCTTCAAGCTTCGTTGTTGCGAACGCATTTTTTTACGCGAAGTCCCTTTGCAAATACCTGCATCCGACCTTGAGCAAGAAGGACGGACGTAAGTCCCGTTGTTCGGCCAAGCAACTTCCCCTCACCCCACAGCCGTGGCGGCCCTCCCACGTCTCATTACCTACCAACAGGCTTTTTGGAAAAAAAGTTTTCAGTTCGCAATTAACCCCTAAATAAACCGGACGCGGCAAAAATCGTTCCTCGACGGACGCGTCGCTCCTGCGGGAAGCGGCGTGGTCGCCAGGACAATCCGGACGACATGTTACCCTAAATTGATATCAGTGCGCCCCTTTTGCCGATAACGTATTAATATTGATTCCCATAATTATCTCGGAACGCGCACCGCGTCCCCGATAAAGTGCCCCGGCGCCGATCGCGCCATTGTGTGAACAAATAACACAAAGTGAATGTGCGGTAGCTAAATCTAAGACTCCTTCAAGTGTAATTAATGATGTATTCCTAACCTGTCTGGAACTTAATGTAATTAAACGTCCCTGCGCAGGGAAATTGTCAAATGAAAGACGTGTTTTATCTTGAATTATATGTCCTGATGTCCACACAACCCTCAATCAAGGTGATACTCGTGAAGAACGCTGCCAGCATACATGTGAGTTCTCCACCCTTTTCTTCTCCGTATCATTCTGGCCCCCGAACGTGGTGCGACAGGAACCGATGGGTTCCGCGAACGTACGCCCTGAGAAACCCAAGTGTGTGACATCAAAAACCCATAGTTTTGTGAATTTTATAAATAAAAATAAATTCTCTGGCGCCCTATTATTAAAAACCCTAAACAAACATAAAAATATAAACTCGCCCACGCTACATACCGATAAAACATAGTGAAAATGAAGAGACAAAGAAATCCGACAAGAATAAATTCGCGCGTAAACCAAACAAGATAAAAATCAAAACCAGGGGCGTTCAACCTAATACACAGTGTTTAAAAAAATTTATTGCGAGCCGCCAAAAATTAAAACGACGTTAATGTCCATGATGAGAAATCAGTGCAACGAAACCCGAAAATGCCACGAACGTGGGTTCTCACAGAACGGACGTTCCTACGATGCTGCAGCCACCCCGTCTACCGGCAGCTGCCGGGGACCACCGACACCGGAGGTCCTGGAAAAGTCCAGGGTATAACCTGCCTGTCAAGGTCGCCCCCCTCTGCCCGACGACCCCTAGCACGAGAACTCAGCCCTGTCTTCGCATCCCCGCGTCAATCTTGCGACGGCGTCGCCGGACCCGAGCACACGTCCAAATTGCACCTCCCGCCGAACGACACCTGATCTCCGCAACCCTCCGCCTACCCCTGAATAGGCAACCCAGCCCCGACCACTGCAGCAGTCCGAAGAAGCCGATCATGTGACGACACCCTACCGAACCCGGCTACCCTCCAGAATCGTTGGCACTTGCCGAGAAAAATCTCGCAAGACGAAATGGCATCTCCGACGGCACGAGACTCATAATCCGTTGAGCGTCCCGCTCGCGGATCGAACAAACGACCTAATGAAAACCTATCAATGTGCTACCAACGCGAACCATTCGGAACCCCCGAATTTATTAGTAAGATTTTCTTTGTTTCATCGATACACACCCCATGCATTTTACTGGACCCTGTCCGATACCTGATACGAAATTAGAGACAAAAGAAGGGGGAGCGTTTATTACCAAATACTTAGTCTCGAATACCGCATCAGGCATTTAGCATCGATATTAAAATGCCCCTGTAAAAGGTTGCACAGCCCTGCAGTACAAACGGAACGCTTCAAGCTTCGTTGTTGCGAACGCATTTTTTTACGCGAAGTCCCTTTGCAAATACCTGCATCCGACCTTGAGCAAGAAGGACGGACGTAAGTCCCGTTGTTCGGCCAAGCAACTTCCCCTCACCCCACAGCCGTGGCGGCCCTCCCACGTCTCATTACCTACCAACAGGCTTTTTGGAAAAAAGTTTTCAGTTCGCAATTAACCCCTAAATAAACCGGACGCGGCAAAAATCGTTCCTCGACGGACGCGTCGCTCCTGCGGGAAGCGGCGTGGTCGCCAGGACAATCCGGACGACATGTTACCCTAAATTGATATCAGTGCGCCCCTTTTGCCGATAACGTATTAATATTGATTCCCATAATTATCTCGGAACGCGCACCGCGTCCCCGATAAAGTGCCCCGGCGCCGATCGCGCCATTGTGTGAACAAATAACACAAAGTGAATGTGCGGTAGCTAAATCTAAGACTCCTTCAAGTGTAATTAATGATGTATTCCTAACCTGTCTGGAACTTAATGTAATTAAACGTCCCTGCGCAGGGAAATTGTCAAATGAAAGACGTGTTTTATCTTGAATTATATGTCCTGATGTCCACACAACCCTCAATCAAGGTGATACTCGTGAAGAACGCTGCCAGCATACATGTGAGTTCTCCACCCTTTTCTTCTCCGTATCAGTACATACTAACCTAATTAATTAATCCAAATATTTTTGCCAGTCACTCGCGAGTTTTGAAAGTTGTCAGTGGCGTACATATTTTTAAATGTAGGTATCTGAAACCGTGGACTCGCAATATTGTATATTGAAGCAGAGCTAACATTTAAATTAAATTTAGTAGTAGGTATATATTTTGTTTGTAATGTATCCATACAACACATTTTTTAAATATTGGAGTATGAAAGGATGATAAAAATACTGTATAAAAAATGAGGCATCATTTTGGCGCTACCTAGGGGCGTCACTGAAATCAATCCTAACTCATTTCACAAGTGTATTATGAAAGTTGGTAATTATGCCGCAGATGCCCGCATGAGCTTTATATTTTTTTTTTTTTACGAAAACAGTTTATTCCATGTAGACAATTATATTAAATACCTTTTTCTGTCGGCGTAATTGCTTTTCGATCCAATAATGTTTAAGAATTTAAAATTTGAAATATTCATACATTTTGATGCATCATTATCACACACTAAGATTATATTAGGTTATATTAGGTTGGGGTAGTGAGATCCCCGGGGTTCCAGAGGCTAGCTCAGGTGTCCATCGAACCCCGGATTCACAAAAAAAAAGTAATTCAAACGGTTGGAGTATAAATAAAACACGGTCTTTCGTGCTCGTAACGTGGTCTTCTTATATTTTACATTTTCTTTAAACGTTTACATATTTTGTTTTAACAATAAGTTTCGCAGGTCCTATCCTATCGGAAAGGGGACGCTTACTAATTACTTTTTTCTTTTTCAAACTTCGCGTACCCACGCCATTCCAGCAAATAGCTCTCTCGTGATTGGCCAAATTTTATCGCGTGATCTTTGATTCGGCGAATCACGAGCCTGACCCTGGCGCAGGCGCGTCGAAATTTGGACGTTGCCGACAAGCGCGGCAAAATTTATTATATTTAAATACTTATATTTAGTCTTAAAATTATCGCTTTCATCCATCATCATTTATACTTTTTAAATTAAATTAAATTTATCTTAATTACACCTCCGCCCAATATGTCATTTTCACACACCGGACGAAGGCCCTTACTTATAAATAAAAAATACTTACGTGGTTGAGCAAGGAATCAGATTAGATGTTTTATGAAGCCGTTTCTAGAGGTCAGGGTTACGTTTCGACTTGAACTACTAAATGATTATTTTACACCGGGAGAAGCCCGCCTGTAACAGGGGTGTATCAATTCGCCCCATCTGGATTAAAGTCGAAAGGTACGCCCTGATCTCATCGGCCACCCAACCAATTCCTTGTTCATCCGTTAAGTACATGGCATGATAACAGTTTATAAAAAAATTCAACTACAATCTAACTATTCTAACAAAAAAAAAAAAAAAAACAACTAACTTTACGTATTGTTTCGATATTTATTTTGATTACTATTTTCCTGCTCAAAGCAATGCTCCTGAATAAGTCAGAGTTTGATTTATTTTCCTTTCTTATTATCATTTGTCATAATTTATTATTATTTTATTTTTCTCCTGTAATGTCGTGCGTTTATTTTGTTTTCGTAATGTTTTTATTATTCTTCTCGTTCTTTTATACTAGTCAGCGGAGGGGTCGTGGAGCTGCAGTCTTTGACTCTTGGGCTGTCCAGTTTTTTTGTATTCCGAGAGGCTACATTTGTAGACGTTTGGCCCTCGTTCGGAATTATAGTTTCGTGTTACGTTTTTCTTCTTCTGGTGCAATAGGAGCGTACCTCGTTTGGCGTCGTCTGCCTTTGCAACCAGGGCGTGGTAGTGGCGTTACTATTGAGCCAGGCTCGTTTCGAGCAGCGGATATCCTTCTGTGGAAAGTTTTCCACTCATCTGCTGGTCTCTGGAGTATCACCTCATAGATGGACAGGTACTGTGTCTCCATCTGTTCCTATTACTGCGGGCAAGGCATCGTATAGCGGTACAACGGCCAGGCTCGTTGACGGCGGCACGGCTTTCCCACAGGTACTAGGATGGATTTTCACAATAAGTATCCTTTTCCCTTTCTTTTTTTTTTATAGATGGTTACACTTCGGAGGTACCTCTTGTTGTTTCACGATATCTTTCAGGCGTCACGTCCCTAGTCTCTCCATGAACCTGCGCGAGAAAGGAGAGTGCGCACTCTCCACACCATCAAGCTTTGGTATCATGAATTTTCGGCTACGCTGCCTTTGGATGCGCTTACTTCGAGAGGTGGCTCCCTTTGTGCTTCCAAATTGTCTTCATCTGTATTTATTCTTTCTCTTTCTTTAGTAATTTATTCGTTCATTAGACTTCCTGTACTTTAAATTTATTCGAGTTTACTTTATTAATTACTCCTACCCGATACATTAAATAGCTACTAATTTTATATAAAATATTCCCATTGTACTTATGGTACTTACTATCACATTTAATATTTTACCCTAATACCCATAATTATTTTGCAACATTGTATTGACTGTATAAATCACATTGATATTAAAAATTGAAATATTCCACCCTCTCATTATATTTATTTCTGAATCAGTACACTTAAAACTGTGTAATTAACTTTATTTTTAGTGAAACCCATTTTATTTAAAAAAAATTGTTGTTTCGTTTTACGCGCCCGACATCCTATTCCAAAGGCGCGCCGCGCCGATTTGCGGTGCCTCTCACGTTTTATTATTATTATTATTTTTATTTTTTTTCATTATTGAAACCCCATTGAGAAATTTACGGCTTATTGACTCATTTGTTTTTTTATCACAAGCATACAATCTCTACTTTCATCCTCTTATACCTAATTTTAACTTATTATTAAAATTTAACATAACAACTAACACTTCGTCGAGTGATGCCTTATTATTCCCGTTCCGTTTTCGCTGTGTTAAATTTACGATTGGTAATTTGTAAAGAAATAATAGTGACGGTCGTATACTATTTTCCTCGTTTCTCTTTGGATTCAAATTATTAACACGGCGTAACTTTGAAACAGGTTTCGCGCTACTGTAGAATATCCTCTTTCCCGTTTATAAAATTGTTTGCGATTTTCAATGTTAATGTTTTCGAATTCATTCATATTTACTTTATTTGAACGGAAAGAATTGGCGTCACTTTGCGAAGTGTTATTTTTAAAACTAGAATGTACATTTTTCGTACTAATGAACTTAAGATTACAAGGCTCAGAAAGTTGGTCCTTAATTAACTTTATATCCGTAATTAGAAGAATTTCCGGATGTTTTATTCGTATAATCTACACATTTCACTTCCAACAGGAACTCGGCGTTCACCCTTGACTCGAGGGTTGGCGACTGGTCCTGCTTCATCTCCTCGTGGTCGAGCCTGCGCCCGCACAGCTTCTTTGATTCCTCTCAGCTTGCGCGCCTTCTCAGCCCTCTTGTGAGGCTCCCTGGCCTCGCGTTTCCTTTTTCTCTCCTCACCGAACATCCCGTGGTCGACTAGGGTACACGACATGTTAGTGATACCCTAGGAAAATCGGCATTTTGCTCGCCGTTTTTCGTCGTGAGTGGGCCGTGGCCTCTACGAGCCCTCCTCGCTGGATACCGTCGATGATGTGTCTGGTCTCCATAGGTGGGATTTGTGCAGCCATTCGTCGTACTGGAGACGCGCTGGAGCTACGGTCTCCAGCACGACGCTAGGCGCGGTCAGCTCCGTATGTGGACTGTCTTCGAACACCAGAGGGCTCTCCCGGTTTGATGTTGGAGACAGCACTTCTTCTTCGATAAGGGTTACGTCGGAGTCCACTTTTTATTTAACCATTTCTTGGTTGTTCCGGCTCCTGGATCATAAACTTTTATTTAGCGTTCGCGGGCGTAAATTTTATTTCGCGGGTTCGGAAGAATCCATGCGATTCTTCGAGCTTCACGTTGCCAAGGCGCCATTGAGATCCCCGGGGTTCCAGCGGCTAGCTCAGGAGTCTATCGAACCCCGGATTCACAAAAAAAAGAAATTCAAACGGTTGGAGTGTAAATAAAACACGGTCTTTCGTGCTCGTAACGTGGTCTTCTTATATTTTACATTTTCTTTAAACGTTTACATATTTTGTTTTAACAATAAGTTTCGCAGGTCCTATCCTATCGGAAAGGGGACGCTTACTAATTACGTTTTTCTTTTTCAAACTTCGCGTACCCACGCCATTCCAGCAAAAAGCTCTCTCGTGATTGGCCAAATTTTATCGCGTGATCTTTGATTCGGCGAATCACGAGCCTGACCCTGGCGCAGGCGCGTCGAAATTTGGACGTTGCCGACAAGCGCGGCAAAATTTATTATATTTAAATACTTATATTTAGTCTTAAAATTATCGCTTTCATCCATCATCATTTATACTTTTTAAATTAAATTAAATTTATCTTAATTACACCTCCGCCCAATATGTCATTTTCACACACCGGACGAAGGCCCTTACTTATAAATAAAAAATACTTACGTGGTTGAGCAAGGAATCAGATTAGATGTTTTATGAAGCCGTTTCTAGAGGTCAGGGTTACGTTTCGACTTGAACTACTAAATGATTATTTTACACCGGGAGAAGCCCGCCTGTAACAGGGGTGTATCAGTAGGTTAGGTTATGCCAGGTTAGGATAGGTTAGGTTAAGTTAGGTTAGGTTATGCTAGGTTAGTATAGGTTAAGTTAGGTTTGGTTTGGTCTAAAAATAAAGTTATAAGAACTCATGCGGACATCTGTGGCACATTTACGTGAAAGTTTTTTGTTCATTACAAAAAAAAATAAACAAGAAGATTATAATGTATTTTTTCTTCATTTTATCTTTTATTGTTGAGATGTTATAACAAGCCAAAGTTTTGTTTAACACAATATAATGGATTTCAAACATTGCTTACGCTCATGATCAAAAATAAAGATTTTAGGGTAGGTATATATGGGAGATTCCGATCTCTATAGGTAGGTACCTTTTATCAATATAGTAATTACTACTACCTAGGCTACTTTTTATCAATATAGTAATTAGTATATTATTGTAAATGTCAATATTATAAAATTGGGAATAAAGCAGAGCGTTGGAGCGGAGGTCAGAGCAGGAGCACGGAGCACTGGAGCAATGAGATTTTACCCGGAGCAGCAGCGGAGCTGGAGCACCTAAAATTTGTAGTGCTCCACTGCTCCGGATGTTTTTTTTTTATTATTAAATTTTCATCTTAAAATCCAATGAAAATAGTATTTGAGTTATTTGAAATATGGCAGCACTGCTGAGTGATAAATAACCTCATTTTTTTGACAGAAGAGGCAAACAATGAGAGACGATTTGCTGTTACAATAGAATTATTAATAATGAAAATGATGATTATTTTAAAACATTTTATTTTTTGAACATTTGTATACATATAATACTTACTGGAACGGAGCAACTCTAAAAAGGGTCCGCTCCAACACTGAAATAAAGCCTTTTTTAATAGATTAGTGATGTCCGTGGTTATAGCAATTTTCAAATTACCTTTTGACACTCGGGCTCTAGAGTGTCACTAGATGTGTAGGATTCTCATATAAAACCGTATCTTCAATTAATTTATTGTTAATATTTTGTAACAAATATCTCACTAAATTATTGTAAAAATATTTTTGTGTGTATTAAGCTTAAAATAAATAACCATCGTGTCATGTGAGGTCAGCGACGACTTTCTTTGGCGTTGATGACCCAATCGATACGTCAGAGGATTTAAATGGGTTTTGAAACAGTTCAAACTAGTCATATAACAATTCAAATAGGTATACAAAAAACTTAAAAATACAACTGTAAATTATTAGGTAATCCCCCAATGTCAAGTAGATGTGGGATTACTTGCTTACTAAAAAAATAAGTATTTTTAGTTACATGATGAGATTCTAAGAAAGAGATAGGTACATTGATGTATTTCCTATGCAAGTTGGTAGCTTTTGTGGTTTTTATTTATTTTTTGTCGTGAGGCACGAAAATCAGTCAGTGCCTCGGACTCCCAATTCATTAAACCCGCCACTGAGTGGGGATATGACCACATTATATTGTATACTGACAACCTACATAAATACTGTGTCAATTACTTACCTCTCACTTGTAGTTCTCTTCCAAACCTCTAAAATCAAAAATACGTGTGACCAAGTGACACAAAAATGTGTAAATTTGCTTAAAATAAATAAATATTATAGAGGGTTGGTGATTTGGCATGATACGCAAGGGGTGATTTCAATATGGTTCCGATACATTTAAATACCAAGTAAAACGACATTGCACATTTATCGTACGTGGCATGAGCTTATCATGAGCTCACACGTGCTCACGTGGCGTGATGGTAATGTATTTCTAGGTTAAAGTCTATATATTTAGAAAATATGTGGTAGTTAGTTAACTAACTGTTACTATTACGCGACTTTTTTTTAAATTCTTTTTACACAAGTTAAAAAAGTTTCGCCATCACTGCACTAGGTTATGCGATACCTCAGAATCGCCTCATGCAACATCCAAATCCTTTTTGATAATTATTATTGTTGTTTTGAGTTGTTTATAGTAGCGTTAAAGCGAAATAAATTAAGGAAAAAAATGCTTTCTTGGATTGTATTTGACAAATCGAGTAAAAAACTGTACCGGAAAGGGGTATCGGGATTACGACGAACAATATTAGGTATGTTAGTCTAGGAAATCATGACACCATAGATTTCTACAAATATCCACGGGATGGCAACAGATTTGTAAATAAAAATCTGCATCGTCTCGGTTTGGATTGTCCTTTTTGACGACCCTCTTTTCCCTTTTCATGATGGTTATCATGACGTTTGGTGGCAGCTGATCTCGAGGGATTTGAGGAAGTGGTCTATAGGGTCTATTGCCATAGTTAGATCTTTCAACGTCAGCTCTTTCTATCATTATTCTGTTGCAATTCTTCTTGATGACTTGTTTTATCTTATCAGTTAAGCAATTACTGCTTGTTTTCTGCATTAGGGCTGTCACTATGAGTGCGGAGCACATCATGAGAATCAAGACAAACTTCATTTTGTCTCACTCTCACCACAAAAATAATTCTTGATAATTTTTTAGCAAACCGTATAACACGAATTATACGTATTTCAAAATAGCAGTAATGCAGTGTTTACAATGCCAATTCGATTGGTAATTAACGTATATTGATTACCTTAGGTAGCAATAAAATTTCTACATTTTTTTAAAGTATATAAAGATAGGGCATAAGTCACGCCGGAACAAAAAATAATGGTAACTGGCTTTCCCTGCCGGTTACAATAGCACTTTTACAGCAGGATTCCGAGGATTTCTGGATTTCGGTTAATAAAGAATATCCTCGGACTTTCGACAAGGCCATCACAGTTCAGCTCCCGTTTTCTACGATATATCTAGGTTAGCAAAGTTTTTCAACTGAAGTTATAATTAAAAATAATTAGCAGTCTTGCTTGAAGGGTCTTGACCGAGAACTTTGGTTGCTCTTTCAAATATCAAGTCAAAATATATAAAACTTTTACGTTCATTGAAACAAGCTCAGTTATCACATTAATTAGTTATTATATTGATAATACAAATAATAGGTAGGTACATTGAAATATGTACATTTTTAGTCCTTCGCCGTGTGTTACGAGGGTGGGTCAATAATTCCTTAGAAAAAAGCATTAAAACAGTTTTTATTTTTGTATTTTTTTTTTATTTCTCAACATAATCTCCTTGGAGCTCAATACACTTGGTTAGACGTTTCTCAATTTTTTTTAAACTGTCAGAAAAATAAGTTTTCGGAAGGTCCTCAAAATAAGCATTTGTCCGATCGATGACTTCTTCATTTGCAAAAAAACCTTGTCCACTTAGCCATTTTTTTAAGTTTGGGAAAAGGAAAAAGTCACTGGGGGCTAAATCTGGCGAATACGGTGGGTGGTCGACCAATTCGAACTTCAATTCTTCAATTTTAGCCATTGATCGTAAACATGTGTGAACACGGGCATTGTCCTGATGAAAGAGGATTTTTTTCCTGTTTAAATGAGGCCATTTTTCTTCAATTTCGTTTTTTAGCTGGTCCAATAAAGATGCATAATAATCCCCTGTTATTGTTTTTCCTTTTTCCAAATAGTCAACGAAAATAATTTCACGTGCATCCCAAAATACAGTAGCCATAACCTTACCAGCTGATTTTACGGTTTTCGCCTTCTTTGGACATGGTTTGTCTTCGCAATCCACTGCTTTGACTGTTCTTTCGTCTCGGGAGTATAGTGGTGTATCCATGTTTCATCTACAGTCACAAAGCGACGAAAAAATTCATCCGGATTGCGTTGCATGAGCGACAACAGGGCTTTAGAGGCCACCACCCTATTGCGTTTATTGTCGACTGTGAGCAAACGCGGCACCCATCTTGCAGAAATATTTTTCATGCCCAATTTGTCATGTAAAATAGAAATGACGCTACCTTTTGAGATCCCTGTAACCTCAATTATCTCACTCAACTTTAATCTTCGGTCACTTAACACCATATCGTGGATTTTATTGATCATTTCTGGTGTAGTCACCTCTACAGGACGTCCTGAGCGTGGTTCATCCTTTGTTGATGTACGACCACGTTTAAATACATTTAACCAGTTATAAATAGTTGCAAGTGAAGGAGCAGATATGCCGTGAACTAAATCCAACTCATTTTTTATTTCCTTTGCTGTTAACCCTTTTATATTAAAATGTTTAATAACAGCTCTAAACTCAATTTTCTCCATTTTCCATTTTTCCATTTTCCACAAGCAAATTTTTTTTTTAAATGTACGAAAAACACACAACAACCCGACCAATCTGATTGAAACTTCGCAGCATACTGAATCGGTAGTGCCGCTGCATGAAAACAAACCGCTTACAGTACTAGTCGCGCCACTTGTCGGCTTTTCTAAGGACTTATTGACCCACCCTCGTATGTTGTTTGTATTCAAGTGGATGTATTAAGGTGACGCATCAGTGAAACGCCAAATAATTTTCAACTGTAGGCGCGACGAAATTTTGGACTCGCTGCCATTCAGTGAGAGAATGTCGAGTCAGAAACACGTCACTTTGCTGCGTGATGGCGACGGGTCAATTAATTCTAAAGTCGTGTAAAGATGACTAAAAACGTTACCCATTTACTTTAAAAAGAAAACATGTCAATGAATATATTATTATTGTTACTAATAGAACAATAAACAGAACATAAAATGGACGTATGTTGGATTTATATGACAAATAATATTTAGTTTGACAGGCGTCATTTGCACCCGCGACCCGCAATCCGCGCATCGCCTAGCAACGATCTTTTTAGACCGTGCCTCAACTAATGCATGGCCTTAATAAACACAAAAAATCGCTAATTTTAATCGGCATTAATCTTACCTCGAACACCACTTGAAAAACGCTATTTTAGAGTATCACACTGTCTTTAACCTTAGTGATAGGTAGGGGGCACGACACATCTGATATTTTGTTAATAATGTATCCATACAACACATGAATTAGATATTGGAAACTTGAAAGGATGATAAAAATACTGTATAAAAACATGGGGCGGCATTTTATCCAGAGACGTCACTGATCCCTCAGAGGAATGATACGAGTAAGTATTTTATATAGAAAGCGCTTATTGTTCAGCAAAATGAAGCCGCATTTCTTGCGTGTAACGCACAGTAGAACCTCAATTTTATTATTATCAACTTAACTATGAAACGTTATACCACCGTGTTGCTTCTCAGTACGGCTACCAAATTTAAACACAACATAGTTAGCCATTTTTATTATATTCAACTAAAATAACTACAAATAATTAAGTACCACTAACTTTATATTTAAAACAAAAACAATAACGCACCTTTTAAATGAATGTAATCAATCAAATCCATATTTACCGGCAACGTTTACAAAAAATATTTAATTTGGCCGTAGAAATTCTATCTTACTCTAAGGCATTGCCGAAGTTTGAAATATTATCTCTGGTCTTGTAAATATTGGATTTGATTTGCATGAGTCATAATATGCATATTAATTTCATTTATTTTGTTGATTGTCAATTCATGGTGGAACTGCATTGTATTATTGTTTGATTTAATAAAAATCTTGCAAAACGTGCCACTGACTTCTGCATCTACGTAGCGTATTTATTATTCATAGCTTCTTGTCGCTTCAACCACGTAACTACATTTTTTAAATATGATTATTCTACTGGGTATATATCTGACGTGTTTTCAAGTTATTTATGTTCAATACCTATATTTTTTGTTTAACTTTCATATATTTAGGTACCACCATAATAATGTAGGTAACTACAAGACGGGATTTTTCGATATCTTTGATATTAATATGTAATCAATGCAACGAATTATTACGTAGTGTGAAATATGCATATCAATATTATGGAAATCTATTCAGAATTTTCATAAACTGAGACTAATTATTTGCTAATCCACATTCATGATATTATATTTTTTGTTTAATCAGAAAAGGTAGTGTAACTGGACCAAATCTACATTACCATGCACTAAATTCATTGAAGTGTTTTATTTATTTTTATGGTTTATCAAAAACGGGAATTAAAAACTCAAACCTCCACATAACAATGGATACCCAGTAGAAGTGAGTTAGAAATACTGTCACCAGTTTGCGTACTCAAGTCTCGGCATGTACTACCCATACTCAGTACGTCTGGCCCAATATACTTGTTAGAAAATACTTAAAACGTATTCGAAGTTCAAACGCATTCGATGATAATATCATCGCCGCGACTCGCTAGTTGGTACTGTTGGTAGACTTTCAATACTATTGACATTAAATGAGTGCGAGCGAGATAGCATAATACACATATGTCTAGCCGTGATATTATACTCAACTGTTATTGCTCTCCCTTTCTCCTCAGTTGTAAAGTTGTTATAGCGAAGGACAGAAATGGTTACATGTTCGTTTTATAGTAATACTATTGAGTTAGTTTTAGTTTCAGTTGAGTAATCGAGTTGACGTCAGTCTCAAGTCTCAGTCTAGTTGGTAGTGTTGCTATGTATGACATCATCGCCTCGGACGTCGCGACTCGCTTATGTTTAAACAATAGGTGATAAATTTTGTGTAATTATTGGACCACATTCCCTCGGGAATATGGTGACAGCTCAAAACATATTTGAAATAAAAAATCATTGTATATTCATTCAAGAATATTATATTTATAACCTAACATAAAAACATCTCATAAATTTTAAATGTGTTTAAAATTCTATAATAAATGGGACATTTCAAAAAGCCCAGCTCAGTATATTTTAAGCGATTCTATTGAAGCTGATTTTTCAAATACTAATATGGAGTTAATTTTAGTTCCAGTTGAGAATGAGACTTATGTCGTATGCGCACACCAAACGCTCTATATAGTATTCTAAATACTAGTAAGTATTTTGGAACAAGTTTCGATACTAAGAATTTTTTTATACTGGTAGTAAGTATACTTAGTAAAATCAACCAGTTTTCCCACTTCTAATACCCAGTTTAATGGTGTTGGGCTATGTATTGGAATCCGGGTCTCGATCTGCTGTCAGATTATCCTCATCATACTCTATCAAATTATCGGCAGTAGAAAACATGATAGAGAAATGATTATTTACTTTATAATCATCGACGACTTGGATGGTCTCCATACTGATGACTTCAATCAACGGTTTGATGACATTCTTTAAATAAACATAGGTATGATTCGGTTTTGGACCCATTGTGAAGTACAAACACAAAATGTCTAAAATTGTATACAAGAAAAATATATACAAATACCAACAATGAGAAATTGAAATTTAAATTCAGACATGTTCAAAAAGTTCCACACCCAAACGGGCACTTCTTTGATGTGTCGAAACATAATAATTATTATTCATATTTTACTTAATACAATGAGCTTATTTAAATAATTACTAGTGAAGTATAAATATTTTTAAAACGGTAATTGATATAAAAATATATTCTATCGGATACAGCTTTAAAAAGGCAAGCTTATTAGATAAGTTTATTCAAAATGTATTGTCTTAAGAAGTATAATTCGCCATTTAAAAATACATAATATCATCAATAGGCAGATTGAGCGTTGTTTGGGGGCAGCAGTTACTCGAAGGGCGGCAAATCGAGGAGAATCATTAGGCACATATAGAAATAGCTACCTAAACTTAGTAACAACGGAAATATCTTTCCATTAAAAAATCAGCTCACTGGTTGGAAACAAAATGTATTAATTAACATGCCTACAAGGATTAACAGGACTGTATTTTTTTGTCGGGTTCGCGATGTCTAGTTTACTTCCTTTGTCGTTGGAGATCACGTTCTTGATGACCAGCAATGACACGTGCAGATTTTTGAATTATAGGTAGGTACATAGGTACTTGCCTAATTTAAAATTCATCCAAATATTTTTACCAGTCACTCAACAGGAAGTTGCCAGGTGTATTTTTGAATGTATCTGAAACCGTGGACTCACAATATTTCTATTAAGGCCATGCATTAGTTGAGACACGGTCTAAAAAGATCGTCGCTAGGCGATGCGCGGTTTGCGGGTCGCGGGTGCAAATGAGGCATGTCAAACCAAATATTATTTGTCTTATAAATCCAACATGTGTCCATTTAATGTTCTGTTTATTGTTTTATCAGTGACAATAATAATATATTCATTGACATGTTTCCTTTTTAAAGTAAATGGGTAAAGTTTTAAGTCATCTTTACACGATTTAGGAATTATTACGGCCGTCGCCATCACGAAGCAAAATGACGTCCTTCCAGCTCTACATGCTCTCTCAGAATGGGAGCGAGTGCAAAATTTCGTCGCGCCTATGGTAGAAAATTATTTGGCGTTTCACTGATGAATCACCTTAAAGCAGAGATAGCATTTAAATTTAGTAGGTATTACATATTTTGACAGTAATGTATCTATACAACACATCTCTTAGAAATTTTAATCATGAAAGGATAATGAAAAATACTGTATAAAAATGGGGCGGCATTTTGTCCCGGGACGTCACTGTATATACTGTTAATAAAATAACTTTCATATCTCCTATTAAGGAAGGAATTGGTTTAAGTAAAAACATGGATTGATGGTAAATTGTTCACATTTATTTATGTTGTTCATTAAATTCAATAATGCATTCATTAATTACAAGGATGTTCTAATTTTGGACATTAAAAGCCGAAGTAAACTTGTTTAAAAGTTAAGAGAAAATACTCAATAATTCTCGAATTATCATTGAATCAATCTCTATTTCACAAGAATCAAATAATATTCTCAAAATCAAAAATTGAACGCCGAGAAATCACAATCTCCACTTATAAGTTCATTTTATGTAAACATAGAGATTCTGCTTCAATTTTTTATATTAAGGTCAATTAATTAGGTCATAAAATGTCAGGATTATTTATATTACCTTCTTAAAATGAATAATTTATGATGTTTTAAGAAAAATCTGTCACAATTTTCAATGACTGGCTCATGAAATAGTATACTTTATTACGATTTATTGAATATTTTTGGATGCCAGGACTCGGAAATCATTTCGAATTACGAAATCCGAATAAAGGTATGGTTTTATATGAAAATAATGTTTAAGATACTTTTTTTTGCGAAAATTTCGAATTATCCGTGTTCTTATTAACGAGGTTTTATTGTATGTACTATGGTCGAGGTTAATTTTCATATTTAAATTTTCTTCATCTTGCAGATTGTACATTTCTCGATTTCTCAACATTATCACCAACAATTTCTCGAGAAATGGGATTTTCGAAATATCATTATAATAAAATCTTGAGAAGCATCAAGTTTGAATTCTTGATCACAACCTCTAGACCCGTGGTTCTCACGTGAAATTTAACTGTGGCCGCACCAAATTTCACTTTTGCTGTGATTGAAAAAATTAATGCTAAATTAGATTTACTAAAAAAATGGATCAATTTATTTATAGACAAGTCCATTAATAAAAGACATTTGAACATTTTAGTACATATCTATTTATTTAAAAAATAATGCAAATGGAAATTCCTCAATACTCCTTTTTCCCAATGCGAGCCGCATGGCTGCTTCTAAATTTACATCTGTCAATTGGCTTCAATATTTGTAAGTCATGTGTATTCAACCAATTTCATAATTTTATAAATACATTTTTGAAATATTATTCTGTAAAGCGCTGGTGGCCGCAGCAAAACCCTCTGGTGGCCGCATATGAGAACCACTGCTCTAGACATAAGAAAACATCACAATTTCTTAATCTAAAAAATGTTGAAATAACAATTTAATCAGATAAAAATGTAAGTATAAAAGAAAAAATTCCCCTATTGTAAGTCAAATTACTGATTAAAAACTATATCAAGATAAATAAATGGTTCTCTGACACAATAAAATCACATTAGGATTAACTGCATTGGCCAAATAGGACATTTCCAATAATGTATTTATTATCTACATCTGAATGTCTGAATTATCTTTGTCTAGCTTTTTTGAAATTAGTCTTCTTGGCATTGCCACTGGTGCTGGGGGCTTTGTGTTTAATTCCTGCGGGACCATCGCCTGCTTCAGATTTGTTGAGTAGTCCAACACCGGAGCTAGAATCCTTTTCTTTAAGCGTAGCGGGTCTGCTGTCCATGCCGGAGAGGATCTTTTCGTTGGGTAATTGTTTCTGCAAACCGAGGACCGCCGATGGGGTCTTGGGATTTGTATTATATTTGGAAGAGGACGAGCCGAGGCCGGTCGTCGCCGATTTTTCTAATGTGGGGGTTCCATTATGGGTGTGATGCTTTCCGCCGTTCTTTTGTGGAGTGGAATTATGACTGTCGGAGGAATTGTGAGCGAGCGTGTGATTGTGCTGGGCGAGGGTAGTGTGAGTCGCGTGATGTACGGCGGATCCGATTTGCGTGTCCGACGAGTCCTCATTCGTTTGGGATTCAGTTTCGCTGTTTCTTTCAGCTGAAAATTAAAAAAATCTCTCATGAAATACAACATAATATCTTCAATAAGCAAAATATTTAATGCAGCAAAGCAATAATATATAACTTAGTGTTTATACTGTTGCATGTAAAGATGTAGAATCTTCTTCCAGATGGAGCTTCCTGTAATCATTATAAAATTCTGTTTTTAAAAAAACATAAATTGTTTATCTATTCGGAATTTGTATAGAAATTAATGGCCATTTTTGGCATCATTTTAATAAATTTAGACTCCATTTACGTAATTTTCTTTACCATGTTTGATCCTGAGATGATCATATGGGTTTCCCCAGAGTGGAGGTTGTATTAATAAATTTTTGTTATGAGAAATTAATGTTAACCACACGCTCAAGCTCAACCCATTAGGTCCACACTCTGGGTCCAAACACACTAGAAAAATCTGAAAAACAACAAGTGAATTTTCCTGACCCGGGATTCACAATATTATAAGCCTGACGCGTAACCGCTCAGTCATCATGGGCTCAATCTACACAAGAAGGTTTTCATCAACATCTTCAACATTGCATCGTCAAATATTATTCTTACTGTTATATGTAGCTATATTATATGTGTACCAGGGAACACAGAACTAATGGGAACTGAAATACCTAATGAGTGTGGAGAATATAAGATAAACTTAAGGGGACGCTCTACAGAAATGCCCTTGAGAATTGAAAATATGATATTTTTATATGTGGTCCGAAATAGTTGGTCTACTAGTAACATTAAAAATTCGCCGCCGATGCGTGCCTCAAAAGCAATGGTCACTAAATTAAATTTAAAACAAACAAACTCACTCACAACTAAGCGAGTATGGGGTGACCAAAAAATAGTATCTTCTAATATACTTAAATGTTACTAAATTCAATATGTTAATCAGCTGTTTGTTGGGAAATATTGCAACTAATATGGTGGATATTGTGACGTTTTTAAACTTAGAGTTTAGTTTAGTAGTTTAGAAACTTAGAAATATATTAATAACTTTTTAACCTGACATTGTACGAGAACTAAACATACAAAGGATGTTGAAACACATTTATTATTTACATACATTTTTATTTCATGTGCTATCCAAAAAACATTATTAATGAATAGTATTTATTTTAAATGTGTAAGACCTACATCATTATTTAAAAAAATAGGTAAGTATTATTTAATTCTAATGCATATTTAAAAAAAACGTAGAATATATTTAGTGATGTACACGATTAGTTTAAGATTAGTCTCGACACTTTTAGAAACTAGTAACGCAACTTTTTTATAATATCGTCGGTGTTTTGTAAAAAGGGCGAATTAACCAAAATGCTACTTTACAGGAGGAGGATTTTTAACTTTTGACATTTATTTGTTTTTTACCTGTAGATGATTATAAATATCTAACAAGTTTATAATAAAGCTTAGAAAGAATACTGTCATTATAATAGATATTATTATATACTATTTTAAAAGGCCTAATATGTCACATTTACCTTTTATTTCGTAATTTTAATTAATTTAATTTTAGTCGATTATCGTTTTTAAGTACTTTCCTGTGGAGATAAAAATTCTCCGTTTTTACACAACAAAGCTAGTGGGGTACATGTTGTATTTTTATTAAAATCTCGATTTCGCCAAAATGGTTGATTCGCCCTTTTTACAAAACACCGACGATATGTACTAGTGAAACAATAGATAGGTACCATTATTGTATTTTGTTGGTTGAGTAAAGCCAATGCACGAAATAATTTATAACGCCTAAAAATAAATATTAGGTATCGTGCAGGCACCCTATATACTTTTATTATTTTTCACATTCGGCCGGCCGCCGAACAGCGGTGACGGAACCTAATAAATCATTGCAATGAATTGCTTTACCGACAATAATTATTATGTTTTTAAAATAAAATCTTCGATGACCAGGGATTTTGTTGTAAATTTGATTTAAAATGACGTGGTACTCGCTCTGTGGACTCTCTTCGACTGAAATATGAATCACACTGGCCCCTGTTATACCCACTCTTAAACACGTGTCAAGAATACGCTTGTCCTACGTTCTGACAACTGCTCTCGTCTTATGCACTGATGCTCATTCTATATTGGTGTATTTGAAGGTAGCAACACACAATATTGCACGTCTATAATGAGTGGTTCATTTTCGTAGGACACACTATTGGGGTATAGCCTATCGGAATTATATTTATTAATCTGATCTATGCTATTTTACAGGAAGAGGATTTTTAACTTTTGACATTTATTTATTAATTACCTGTGGATGATTATAAAAGTTTATAATAAAGCTTAGAAAGAATACTGTCCTTATAATAGGCATTATAATATAATATTGTAAAAGGCCTAATCCCTAATATGTCACAATCGCTTTTTATTCGTAATACTAAGTGGATATTCGCCTTCCTGTGGAGATACAAATTCGCCATTTTTACACAACAGAACTAGTGCGGTACATATTAGTGAAACCATGAAAATGTAGTTCTAAATGCCGTACGTTATCATGTAGTTATAAGAAATCAGCTTTGACATGTATATCATTGCGCAAATGGGTAAGTAGTGATTGTAAAAACTGTGATCATGATACTTAAAGCAGTTTGAACACTTGACTTGTTTCTTTTTTTTAATAAATGTGTACTTAGTGTGGTTAGTGGTTATCGTTATTTCATTTATTCACCTACCTATATATGCAACCTACACTGTTTCTGGATTAACAATAATACTAAAACTAATGTCATATGCATAGATATAGTATAGAAACCAATCTGGGTGATTCGATACAAAAATGCTACTAAATAAAAAAATTTAAGTCAAGGAGGATCCTACGAATCGAAAATTTTGAACACATTGCACTACCCGCTATTTTTTTTTCAAATGGGACGAACCGTTCTACGACCATGCCGATGGCATGGTACAATTATTGCATTTTCAATCAATCCCTGATTCGGTCTTGGTTTTATTGAAGAACTCAGAACAATTTTTGGTGGGTTATATGAAAAAAAATTAAAACCTTAATAAAAAAAAATTGACCACTAATATCGCCTGGCAACATCGACATTATATATCTTTGTGACCCCTAGAACCTATTCCAATTGTCAGAATGCGTTCCGCATATTATGTATACGAAAAGTCTATGGGATCCCGCACTATATTGTTTTTTCATTAAAATCTCTATTTCGCCAAAATGGTTGATTTGCCCTTTTTACAAAACACCGATGATATATGAAAGTTATTTCATGCGGCATGTCTTTTGCTCAGATATAAACCTTATGTGGTAAATATCTGAATCACTTGAAAAGATTAAAAACCATTTAATTAAGAATAAGATAAAAAAAATAGATAAAAGTGGGTAGGCACTCACTTTTTGCATCCGCTGGATCCAGCCCACTCACAGCCTGAAAACAAAAACGGAATTACTAAACGAATTAACAATCACTAACCAATAAATTTGATCAATACAACTTTAATCGCCCGAATGCATCTAGTGCAAGGATGGAAAACCTATGATCCACGTAATGATTTCGCGCCCTACAGAAGCCGCGGAAAATACCCATTACAAACAACTCTCTCACGGAATCATTTGTGGCAATTCAAATGTAGATGGAATGAAGATATCATTCATCATGTCGCATTTGTCAAACCATAATCAATAAAATATATATTTTTTTATCTATTAAATATCTAAAGTTTTGTATGGTTTAATGCAGGCACGGGCAAACCACGGCCCGCGAGCAATATTATATTTTTGAAAAAGATTCACGTTTTTATCTTTTAACGCCTTTCTCGACTACTGAATTTAAAAAAATGTTAAAAGACATGAAACAGTTCCATTCCTTTTAGATTCCATTCCTAGATTATTTTTTTTTGTAATATTTTTTTTGATAATAAATAGTGTAGGTACATATAAAAACGGTATTTTGCTTGCAGCCCGCCGCTCATTTTGAATTCCTGAATTTTGGCCCTTCATCTGAAAAGTTTGCCCTCCCTAGTTCAATGGCATAATTTTAGATATTTTATACATAAATAAATATTTTCCACAATTATCTACTACGGCTTGGATTAGGCAGGGTTTATTATCCACATTGTAGTCTTAATTAAATGAAAACAAATACGTTTGACTGACAAAGTTTAGTGTGCACTATCAATCTCAGATCTTAACAGCCTACCTCCACCCCTCGCCACTGCTATTACTTGATACATTACACCTTAATAATTAACCTTGATTAAAAAAATATTTATAAGTAGATAGAATTTAGATTTATTACCGCTGTGGATGTGATTGATGATTTAGAAAAGAGTCGCTCAGCTTCCTTGAATTTGCGATTTCTTTTGTCTGCTTTGGGATTGGTGCTTTTATTTGTTGCCAAGTATCGATCCCAGCCTCTAATTATATTTCCATAAAGCTGAGTGTCTTCCAGGTAAGATCCTTCAAATGCGTAGATCTGACGTTCCAAATTAGCAAGAGTCTCCTGTTAATATAAAATTGTCCATCAACAAAACATAGTGACATAGCAACCGGTGTTGCCTTCATCTAGCAGCACATGACGATTTTGGAGGAACATTCTTGCTTATTAGTTATTCATACAAATACAAGAGAGGAATAAAATACACAAAATAACTAAAATATAATAATACATTATGTAGATGACAAACATATTGGTATTACACATTACATGACGTGTATTATTTATAACATTGATATAATCTTCAAAATCCTAAATTAACACACATAATACTTTAAAACATTTTATAAAATTACAGTATCATTTTACTGGTAATGGTCTTTTGTAACCTAAAACCAACTAAGTACTTATTTTTGGGTTACAACTGACTATTCAGGCCGTGGCACTGAATTGCAAATATCAATGGTCTTAGTGCTATTTATTGATTATAATCGAGTGCAATCCAATGAACATTTTCTATTGCATATTTTGTTCAAATATTACCATTTATTTCAATATGCAACAGACTTGGCGGCTCTCGTATTGCAGTGGATAAGGCGCTGGCCTTCCGCCCGAGAGTTCTGGGTTCGATTCCCGGTGAGGACACAATATTTATGTGTTTTTCTCAAAGCCTGGGTGTTTTTGATTGCTCAAAATTACTAACAACCACCTTGTACGAAAAAGCAAGGACATGGTTATTAATAATTCTAAAAAAAAAATTTCAATTCGACGTGTGAGCAATAACAAGCATCATCATTGATATTTACAGTTTCATGTCACGGCCTATTGTACCTTGGTTACAGCCACGGTCTAGTGGACCTTGGTTACAGCAAAAACGATAAGGACTACTGTATCTTTACCAAACGTGCAATGATGCCAACACCAAAACTATAAGATTCTAAACTGTGTTGTATTGAACAAGTGTATATTATAGGTTATGGCCAATTGACATTATGATGTAAATAAGTACGCAGTAAGTACTGCAAGCATTACTACAATAAGGAATTAAGTAAACCAAAAATACTAACAATAACAATACGTGGTTTATATATTATAATATAATGTGAGGAAGAGAAAGGATATTCTTTCATAGTGTGTAGCTGGTAATAGACAGTACACCTGCATTGAATACATTTTGACATTGTACATAATATCACTCCACAATCACAGCCGGGTAATATTTTAAATATGTGTAACAATAATGTAATAAGCAGTGTACGTTTAGGCAATAACAGAAGATAATGTAACCGATTCCTACAGATATTGCCAAACATTACTAAACTTGTGTTGAAAGACTAAATGACAGCAAAATCACCAACGACCCACAAAATCATTGACAGTAATGTGGGACTTAGAAAATGCAAATATATGATTCTTTTGAATGTGTATAAGTGAAATTATACGATATTTACCGCCATGTCTGCCTTTTTCTTAACTAATTCCGCTAATTCTGCTCGGGTATCGAGTACAGATGTAGGCTTGGATGATGCCATTTTTGTTTTTGTTTGTCTATTGGAAAAATATTGCCAGGCAGAAATAATGGTTTACAATAAATGGTAATGGTGTGGCTAGTGGTTAAAGTAATATTCGTATTATATGTAGGAATTTTGTCACTATAATTATTTATTATCAGTTAGGTGTCGTCTATATTAAAACTGTCTTTTACCATTTAGAAACAATTAAAAAATATATACATTCATTATAGATAACCACGGCATCCCGAAATGACGTGGTTCATTCGGAATGCCGTGGTGTGTTTGGTAAAAAATAATTATTTTACGCTAGATAATAATATGACTCACCCATTCTTTCACGATTTTATTCTTGCTGTTTTTTTTATTAAAACTATAATTAAAACGACAGCTGGTTTGCTGGTTAATATTGTGTTGGCAATATGGCAATACTTCGATGAACTGTCATTTTTAAGATTTTTAGTAAACATGGCGGAAGAACTTTTGACATTAGAAAGTGTAAGTAAAATTAATATGCTCTATATTTCACTTCAACTCATTTGCCAATATCTATGTACGTTTCCGGTAATTAAAAAAACCATTTTTCATTTATTAGGTAAAACTGGACGTCAGAAAATCATTTGCCAAGGTGTATTCTGCCCTGAAAGCTCGTGAACTTCAAACGATAAGACAAATTGATGCCATTTGGCAACAGTGCGGAAATAATTCTTTAATAAATTTGAAAAGGAATTGTTTAAAAGATATAGACATATCTTATGCTAACGAATCTACAATATTTAATGAAATACATAAATTCGGCATTATAGATTTTAAGAAACTTAATATCGATAGTAACATTTTTATAATGGAAGACTACATAAACCCTCAAGATGATCACATGTACTCCTACAAATGTTTGGATGAAGTGTGCCAAGAATCCGATGACTCCTCGCTGGAAGCAGCTATTGAACGAGACGCTTTTAAACAGATTACACAAACTGACGAATGCGTTTGCTATGTAAATATAGCAGCCAATGATGTCTCAAAAAAATTCAGAGAACATGAAAGTAATTCAAAGAATGAAGAGAAGTCAACGAGTTCCTCGACCTCATCGCAACAGAGCAGCCCTGAAATATCAAAAGAGAAATGTGCAAAAGAAACAAAATCATGTGAAGTCGAATCGAATGAACAAATTGTGATAGTGTCTAATGATGTGAGTGAAGATGAAAAAGTTTCCAATGAAGATGTGAAGAAAATGGACCCCACGCAGGATTGGCTCAACCAAATAATAAATGAAACAGAAACAGAACCGTCACAAATAATTGATTTAATGGAGCACAGTACAATTGAATGTTCTTGATTGAGAACCAATACCAGTAAAAAATACCGTAACCTTAAGTGTTTGTATTTATTTTTGCTTGCGATCATTCTCTATGGTATTTACAATAAATGATTAAGTGATACTTTAAACATTCTTAGGTGCTTCATTATAAAATATTAAGTATATTGAATAGTAAATTCTTATTCGGCGGTGAAATGATCGCAACACTTTTATCGTCCAAACAACTGCTATTAATGTACAATTTAATATCAATTGCTATTCTGTAATCAGACGCTTGGTGTCTAATTATTAATAATTGTCACATAGAACAAATCTCCCTAAGTATTTTTTAAATGGTTTTTGTGTGATAATTGAAAGATTTGTCTTATTATTGTATTTATGTATTTGATTATCCAATACTAGTATTTAGGTACCATTGAAACGTTTTACAAATTTTATAAATTGGTGTTTTAAGTATTAATCTTATTATGAAATTGGTACATAAATAATGTTTGTTTAAAAAATATTTAAATACCCTATTGAACGAGTGTAACTTTAAATATTTAATATATATAATAATAAAAATATATATAATAAAAATTTTATCCCTAAATCATAAGTACCATGTTGTGTAGCCTCTGTTGACTATGTAAGTTTGTACATGTACTTGAATAGATATCTCTCGACAGTATTCCATTTTATGTAAGTATCTTAGTGTGTGACCTGCTTCATCTAATACATCATAACCAAATGCTGTAAAGACATGAATGTGAATTTGCAATTTACACCCTTAATCATTTTTCAACCGTATACAATATTATGGGTGTAAATGCAATACGGCGTATGAACCATTTTTGAAAATGTTAAAGGTGTGACAAAAACTTGATATTATGCGGGATTGCTTTCGCTTAGAGTTAAATAATTTTCAACTATAGGTGCGACGAAATTTCGGACTCGCTGGCAATCGGAGAGCGAAAGTTCAGCTGTGAACACGTCAATTTGTTTTATGATGGCGACGGGGGAATTAATTCTTAAATCGTGTAAAGATGACTAAAAAACATTACCCATTTACTTGAAAAAGAAAACATGTCAACGAATATATTATTATTATTACTAATAGAACAATAAACATAACATTAAATGGACGCATGTTGACTTATGACAAATTATGTTTTGTTCTGCACGCGTCGTTTGCACAGTCTTCTCGTCGCGTAGTCACAATCGTTTTAGACCGTGCCCCAGCTGAAGTATAGCCTTAATACGATGAATGGTTCTTCTGACATGGTTTTGTTAAAGCAATTATTACGCTCGGTTCATTGATTCATTGATTTAAGCCAATGACAAAAAACTATCAGTTGATTCTGAAATATTACTACACCGTCAAATGCATATCTTCCCATTTTACAGAAAAGAGTATTACACTCTACCCTTGTATTGGACTTACTCCGACAATATACTATATGGATCAGTGTTATGTATGAATGAACAGAATTGTGGGTTTCTCGGACCTTAGATTTATATGGGTATAAAAATGAAAGCGTGTTTTTCAGCTGCCGTCTCCATTTATAAGTCTATGTGGCTTTGTTTGACTTCGATGTAGGTACACCTATAAATGTTAAACAATATCGGCTACAGTCAGATCACGGTGGTGCTCACCTATTTTATAGATACCTACATGATTTTATGAATTCTCCCTGATAAAGCATTTAACTAATATATTCATTATACTAAAAATATTTTGTTTACTACAAAATAATTTGTAACTCGGTCTATAGAAAAACCTATTTGTAATTTATTTCATTTGAATGTTGATTTTGCAGTAATGTAATATGTCTACTAACAAACACCCAGTGCTAAAATAAAGTAAGTGTAGATTATAGCGATGTTTATGTTTTAATTTATAATTATTATCAAAAGTTCTTCAATTTTAACCGGGACCATAAAAATCCAAAATATTCCTTAAGCATTGACTAATAATGCAAACTCATCGTGCCACCTGAATTTCTCTATTATCAGTTAAAAATAATAATTATTAATCATAATATATCTTGAATATTAGAATATTGACTAAAATAGTTCGCTACAAAGCCTAAAATAACTGCCAACTGGAAACTGTACTATTCACTAATAAGTCCGTTTCTCACCATTCAAATATTAGTCATAATTTATGCAACACAACAGAATCATCTCATAGTTTATTATACTACCTCTTGATGATCAACCAACCCCCATGCTTAAAATACGCTCACCATGACCGTAGTCAGTAGGGGAAGGTTTCTATCTTTATCTATATTGATTATTGCACAAATATGTACAAATTATAGTGTTTCTAAGAGGAACACTCTTTGCATTGAATTCTTCAAAATTATAGTATTTTTGGCATAAAATTATAGTATTGTACCATAATTCTAGTACGGTTGACAACTGAGCTGGAGCGAAGCCACACTAGCAGGAGGCAAATTTGCTGAAGATGCAAATAAAATTTGGATCCACATTAAGTTTAAACGTAGTTAATTGAATCTCTATCTACATTGATAACTCTCCATTTTGTACCTAGAAGTCGATCATTTGTTCAGGAGAGGGGGGCATGCAACATATTATCAGTTTTGTGGATGGTTAGGTGATGACAGCGGACAAAATGTGAGGCATAAACTTTAAATTTATTTTTGTTACTAGAGAGCGGAATTTTCAAGGGCTAGAATTAAGTGTAAGAAAATTCATATTATATAGCATATTATAGTAATGTTAAATTCTTAACAGTATTCTTAAACCTTTGCCATAAATATACATTCTATTTTATCCAATCTAGGGCATTTATTCCAATGTGACCCTTAACTTGGAACTTTTTTTATAATGATTATTCATGATACAATATAGATTGGAAGGATCTACCAAGATTGTAATACATACGAAGCATACAATTATGTCATGCAATAGTATATAATATTATACTATTACATCTCAGGAATTTGTCCATTGAATTACATCATAATAATATGTCAAATCAAATCACAGGGCATTTGTGTAGAATCGCCGTCCTTCACTGGGAACATAAAATCCGTCAACTATAACTTGAGGTGTCACAATATGAGTATGTGCAGTGTATTACAAGCTATTAGTTCTCCCAACCGCCACACCTCAAATAGTAATTGTTGGACCATAATGTACCTGAGATGTACCACCTACTGTTTTCGATATCCCTCAAGCACTGTGAGTATATCAGTAACATAAAGTTGCTATCCCGGTTCCAAAAAATTAACATTCTGTTGTTTTTGGAGGTATTATGTAGTTGGAATTAGGCTACAGGAATATTATGTTAATATTATTTCTGCGGGTTTCCTATTGCATCTATGACATACTTGTGACGATGGTATGTCGTAGGTAAACACCGTATGTACAATGGAAATATAAAGGTAACATAATACATGCTATAATTTTCCCATTATCGTTTGCCTAGTGCATACCAAGTATTGATAGATTTATGAAATGGATGGGAATATTGACTCTAAAACTGGCTATAGACCAGGGTGTATTGATTGACTATGTATTTATGAGCAGGGTAACTGAAATGATTATAGGTATCTCAGAATGTGACGGTTTCGTATCATTAACCCGTTTCACAATATTATGAATGTTTTTCCTGTTTAAATATATAATATATCCGTGTATGGCTAAAAACATAAATTCTCAGGGCAGCTATTTGTACGCTTGGCTTTCTGTGGTAAATCAGATTGAGTATATTATGTTTTTGGATGTTTTTAAATTCTAGTAAAATGTTTGCATAAAAAACAAACTGAAATTTAAAAATATTGCTGATTTACCACAGAAAGCCAAATGTACAGATAGCTGCCCTGAGAATTGACATTTTTAGACTTATCAACGTATTCACGCCATACACGGATATTACTTTAGAGATATTATGTCTTTATTGAAATATTTTAATGAACATCTAATTGTATATTGTGTACGATTTATTTACCGTGTATTTTGGTGCTAGAAGAGAAGCTACTAAAAGTGTATGACGGTATTTATAAAAATAAAATGATATCAAGACTATACATCAAAGTTGTGTTTTATTTTCTTGTTATATTCACAATTCATTCATTTTATCTTTCTTTTTAGTCCCTCATATTATCCATAGGCTCTCGTAGTAATAAAAATATATTCACACAATAGATATTTTACCAAAGGGGTATAATGCTCGGAGGAAAATAAATAAACAAACATAAATATTATCTTCTATTGAAACTTTGTAATACAATTTTTTTTCTTAAAAAACAATAATGAGGCACAAAAAGTTTCGAAAATTGCAATGGTACTATTTTTACTAGGGAAATCTAACGATAGAATATGAATGATGTACTTCAATACAATTCACTAATATAATCAATGCATGTAGAAAAACAAATAATATTTAATTTTCTAATGTTTTAATACATTATATTATTATCTTTTTATAATGTTCGAGACTTTCATGGTTGTCTGTCATTCTCAAGATATTGGCCTCTGCAATGACCCCGAAACGTCTAGGAAGAGTACGCGGTGTCAACCAAAAAATCTATTACAGATTTACAATCAAAATAGCTGTCTTCTAAAAAACTACTTTTGTGACATAATATTAAAAATACTGTTGCTTTATTCATGATTCTAGGCAAAGTGCCGCTCTTTAGTAAACCTAGAATGCTGTCCACTTTTATTTTAGACACAAATGTCTGCCATTTCGTCAGGTACCCCACTCATTTATCAAATAGGTACACCAAAAATCTTTAAATTGATAATACACACCATCTTCTAAGAATTAGAGCATTCTCAAACAGTAACAGTTTTAAGTATGAGGAGATCTATTATTATCTGATTACCGGCATGGAGGCACCCTTGAGAAAGTTTTGCCTTTTTAATAAACCACCATTACAATGTGTATTGCAATACCACAATAGAATGTTCTGGTGTCAAGATGTTACATGCTTTGATTATTTTATGTTTTTATTAGGTTGTATTCTTATTTGTCCGGTGGTTGTTTATCCTGTACAAATCTTGCAATCACTTTTTCACTAACTTCCCGACTAGCTAGACATTTAAAACTTTTAGAATATATCAGAACACGATGCCAATGCATTTTTTTAATATCTTTAGCCACCTTTAAGTAGAATTGAATTCATTTTCAGTTAATTCTGTTTTGTGTGAAAAGTTATTTCGGAAGAGATGCATCAAAATGTATGAGAATTTTAAATTAACAATTATTGGATCGAAAAGCCTATGCGCCGACAGAAAAAGGTATTAATTATAATTGTCTACATGGAATAAACTGTTTTAGTAAACAAAAATCATAAAAGCTCATGACGGTATCTGCGGCACAATTACAAAAACTATAATATTTTTGTAGTCGCTCCTTCATTCGTTACCCTTTATAATTTTCCGCCCCTATGCAACGCATGACCTGCCAACACCTACAGGATGTCACTGGTTGTATTAAATCAGTCAATGGATATTATATACTTTTAAAACTAGAATAATCAGCCTTCAGTCTCATTTTACCTGTGTATTGAGCAGTGACGTCCCGTGGAGGTAGACAGATTGAGCGTCGCTTGGGGGCGGCAGTTACTCGAAGGGCGGCAAATTGAGGAGAAATAGCTGCATAAACTTAGTAATAACGAAAATATCTTTCCATTAAAAATTCAGCTTACTTACTGGTTGGAAACATAATGTATTAATTAACATAAAAGGTTTAGCTGGACTGTAATTTTGTTGTTGGGTTCGTGATGTCTAGTTTACTTCCATTGCCTTTCGGCGTCCTTGGTGACCAGAAACGACACTAGCAGATTTGCGAATAAGTAGTCTATATTTTATTTGTATCCATACAATACATTTCTTAGATATTGGAGTCATGGAAGGATGATAAAAAATACTGTATAAAGAATTAGGCAGCATTTTGGCGCTGCCTAGGGGCGGCATTCTGTCTAGGGACGCCACTGGTAT
Source organism: Rhyacophila brunnea (assembly GCF_057557595.1). Lineage (NCBI taxonomy): Eukaryota > Metazoa > Arthropoda > Insecta > Trichoptera > Rhyacophilidae > Rhyacophila > Rhyacophila brunnea. The sequence continues at coordinate 57,429,523 of NW_028232965.1, read as the reverse complement.
TGAGTTTATCTCCAATTTATACGTTTGAAATAAACTAACGCCTTAACTAGATAAATTCCTATTTTGACAATACAAAATAATATTACTGACAAAATAATAGGGCTCAAAATGGCCGGAGCGCCGTTCCGGTTCGTGAAATCGGTAATATTATCGCTCCGTCTCGTGGAAAAATAATTTGACCGTCTGAGCTAGATATAGGTATAACAAAAAAAAATTAACACGCTTATTTTTATAAAATACACATAGACTTTGATAACTGTGTTAATATCTTTAGAAAATTGTCGAGCGCTCCGGTTCGTTAACTTTTCTATTTCGAGCGCTGCAAAATAACAAATCAAACTATTGTAGTTTGTGAAAATGTGTTTTTTAAATCTCGCGGTAGAATAAATACATTTGTATTTTTCGGCAAAACGCTATTCCAGTTTATTTTCGAGTGGCAACCTGGCAACACTCTCGTCGTATTATTGATTTTATTTGACAGCAGATTTGTAGTGCAGTGGAACTTCATAGTCATGTTTATATTATGCTAGGCCTAGGGCAAAGTGAGTTAAGCAATTCTGAAATGCGTTAACTGCTTTATTTCGAGATATAACTTCCTCGTTTTCTAAACAAGGTTTCATAATTTATTGGGAAAAAAAATGTCGGAGATTCGACAAAGACGAGGTGACGGCGACGGCGAAGATAAAGTAGAAACTCCTGGGGAATCTGACCATGTAAGCTCACTTTTTTATTGTTTGTTTATTTATAAAATCAGCGTCTACCTGCTCTTTTCGATTATGAAATTATACTTTCAAATGTTTTTTTCCTTGGCCTGTATTGATTCAACATTTGAGTCGCAATAAGTTTGTTTTTTTTATATTTAGATTGACTCTGAAGAAGAAAAGAATCCCGAAGATAAATATGTCGAGGAAATGTCCAAGAATTTACCCCAGGGAACTGAAAATAGTTCAGCATTTTACGAAAAGGCACTCTCCGGTTTGCCGACAAGGTTTGACATTTTTATGTTTATTATTGAAATTCTATTACAACAATAATAAATAAGTTATATTTCATGCAATCTTCTTTACGATCTCCAAATTTATTCCCTGCTGGGTATGTTACTTAAAATTTTACATATTAATTAATTTCATAACAGAAGTACTTAAATAGGTAAATATTGAATTTAGTTTTGTTTAAAACATGTCAGTCAGTGAAAGTTATTACCTACTTATATAAAAAATAACATTATTCCCTTTCTATTTAAAAATTAAATATTCTGCTAATCTCATTAAATAGGGAAAAAATTATGTTAATTAACCATCCATTTGTATCAAGCAATAGCATTTCAAATATTTAATCGAGCAATGATAACCACTTATGCATTGTACTAGTGTTGATGGAACCATACAATAATTAAAACTATTAGAAGTCACTGAAGAAGTTATTCATGGAGAATTTGTACAACTTGAACATTTCTTATAATAGGTATAGTTACTTATTACAACTATAATACTCTTATACTATTATGATTTTCGAGAAGTATTTAAAACAATTGAAATACTTTACAACTGTATTATCTTCTAATCACTAAGTACTTGTTGCGGTTCCGTCTTCTACCTAATTGAAGTTTGTCTTCCTGTCTTGTGACATCATGAAGGTTAATCCGATTCCTCAGATTGCGTAACCGAGAGAACCGCATTCTATCTACATGTCTACTGCTCTCAATCTTTCCTACCATGATACTTGACAATAAATTGTTTTTATATGCACTGCGGTGCTTTATGTGAAATAATATCGCTATGCTACTATTTAAAATACGAGTATGCAAAATAGTATTTAATATTCAATAATTTATTTGTAGAAAAACCTGTGCTGTTCTGTTGCTATCTCAATTTCATAATATAACACCAAAAATCATTAAATTTAACCCGACCTAAAAATAAATACTTATTACACAAAATTATAATTAGGTGAATGTAGATTGTGTATGATCCCCATTTAAATATAAATAGTATCAAAATTATCAAATATTTATGTTTATATGTTTCCTTAGGTAGGTACTTTCATTAAACATATTTCGACAATAAATGATTATCCAAAATATCATTTGGGCACGGTTTAATTTACAAGTTTAATCATTCTTTACTTTACACTTTACATGCATGGACATTGCACATGGTACAATCAATAATACTTTGAATATAAAAAAATATAAAAAATAAGATGCTTTGATTTATTATTTCCTATAAATTTTTTGGACTTTGATTTCCACCAGACTGTAAGACACATTTAACATGGTCACTTACTTTTATATGTTTGTATAATTACCTACAGTAACTGTAAATACATGTTACGGTAATTTTGTGCTTTTAAGAATAATTTGCTTTTGTAATGATTTTACCTACTCAGGATAATACATTAAACAGTGTATTAGCATTTTTATGCATCAAATTAATTATTTTTGTATGTATCGCATGTCCAAAGTTGGCATACAATTATTTTGTTGATAGTTAAATACGTACACATTATTATCATATTGATCGCTATCAAAATGTATGAGGCTCAAGGATAACTTGAATAGCGGGCTTGTGAAGTCGTAGTGTGGTAACTTTGCGAATATGTTTTTCATATAATATTATAATGTTGCTCATGCACAAATCTACCTTTAATATATTTTTTTTAATGCATTTCTCTGCACGGTAATCGTCTTTATTAATTGTCAACATTTATTATTTTTTTCTATATACCTATTAAGTAAATTAAACCTGATTTTTATATTACATACAACCATTTTATGTAAAAAAAAAAAAAAAAATATTGTTAATCCCCTAAAACCTGCCTTTTCAAAAACATTAATTGTGTAATAACACATTATGCTGTTGTCTGCTGTAAAATTAAAGATAGAAAAAAATGTTGAATTTTTCCAGATGGAAAAATTGGGTGATCCGTGGAATCTTCACATGGCTAATGATCATTGGATTTTGTCTACTAATTTACAGTGGACCTCTATCCCTTATGGTCGTGGTAAGTTTTTTTTATCATTCCTACTCAAAATTTGGTTTCACGTTTAGCTCGAGTGATAAGAATAGTCAACTGATTTAATATTATCTAAGTCCTAATTGTGTCTGTGACATATGACACTCGGCGGTGATTAGAAGATTTTTTATGTAAAAGCAATATAGGGCTGTCAATAACTGAGATAACGCGTCGAACTTGAAAATCAGGTATCGAATTATGGACTCCATACGTTTGTATTGTACTTTGATATACCCGCATACCGAATATATAAAGTAAATATTTAGTTTTTGTAGAATACCACAATTCAAATTATATATTTATTTATATTGTATATCAGCGTTTCCCAAACTCCCGGGTCGCGACCCCCTGCCTGCCTAAGGGCTTCTGCGGGGGGGGGGGGGGGGGGCGAAATGTTTCAGTAAGACTATGATATTTATTTATGACTATGTTTTACAATAATTATTTATGTATATAAAATTTTTATTAAAACATTTATATTGACGAAAAGATAATATTGTAATATGCATGCGAATCGCCTGAGACAATTATTGTAGAATCCACGTGTATGGATATATCGGGTGCAATGTCAGCGATGGGATTAAACCGGATATTAATATGTTACGTAAAAGCATGCAGCCGCATCCCTCTCATCCCCATTAAATTGTTCTTGTATGCTTCACGTTCAGTCATTTTTTCTTATTTTATTTTATTTATCAAATAATATATATACACCCACGGTGGACGCACGGCTTAAGCGTTGGACTATCACGCCGTGGGTCTCAGGTTCGAGTCCTGGGTCTGGCAAGTACACATATTGTTTTTCAATTTGTGTGTGAGTCAGGGTATGGACCTAATAGGTTGAGCAAGTGGTTGACATCCATTTCTCGTAAAAAACAAAATCTGTTAATACAAACCTCTACTCTGTGGAGGCCCATATGATCCTATTAGGATCTGACTTGGTCGAAAAAATAAAAATATATATATATATATACACTTGCTTAAATGAATGTATGTATAGTAATAATTAATGCCAAATAAACCTTATAAATATAATTAAAATAATTTATGTTTCGGTGGGGGACGGGATTATTTTCTTCTGATTTTGAAGGCCGTGATGTATGAATAAGTTTAGGAAGCACTATTAGATAAAGTAGATTGTAGACAAATATACATTCTCATCGCCAATATCGGGAGTTATTCGTATCGAATTTTTCAAATACTTCTCATTCGAAACAAGTGCGACTTGCAAATTTTTATATTGCTTATTCTTTGCGAATAATCATGTTTTATTCATTTCCACAATTTTACCACAATGGAAACTTGCTATTGTTGTACTTAATTCAGTATCTGTACAAGTTTGTACTTAGCACTTCATACACAATATAAAGAAAATGCACCTTTGATAACATAGTGTTAAGTATGTAGTGCAAAATATTATGTTATAAAAATGTCATTCTTGAAATCATTAATGACTAAAAAAACTTGCAAATAATGTTATTTATAATAATATTTTTTTTTTCAACGTTTTCAATTTTTTTGTAAATATAAGTAGATATTCTTATCCAAATTGATTCAATTATAGTTTAATTAAACAATAAAAAAATTGTAACATACCTATTTAATTTTTTTTAATACCTAAGTATCTAAGTATATTTGACCAAAACTACAGAATACGATACTCGACAACTCCATAATTCATGTAGATGTATTAAAAAACAGCTAAAAAAACTGAATACCCTTTACTACGAACACTATTTGGAAATCGCTACTGTTTAACTTCACGCTGCATTTATTTTAACCTCAACGATAGGTAGGGGGGCCATGCTTTTAATGCTAAATAAGGCGTCATAATGCTTGAAATGATAAATTAATTTGGGATCTCCGACTGCGACATTATCAAATCTTGTTTGTTTTGCACATTTAATTACATTTTTTATCACTTCTTTTGCGGGTTACAAAATTTATGTATTGGAAATTAAAGTTATCCAAATCCAAAAAATCCAAGTATGTACTTATTTACGTCATTCTAAAACTTTTGATTTTCCAAAATATTATCGCTGTGTCCTATTCTGAATATTATACTTCCGGGAATATATGTTCAACTTTATTTGGTTCCGCTGACAAAACCATTAGAATGATCCGTCCATAAACTTTCGAAGTTTAGAAAGGAAAAAAGTGGCATGCAGATTCTGTACCCTCAATTGGAAAGTTGTCCGGTAGTTAGGTAACCCTCTATTCAATGTAATAGTACTGCAAGTTCTAATTCGATTTTAAAAGCAATACTTATATTGTAAAAATTGTCCATTGGTCTAAATTCTCTAAAATAGGTTGTACTTTTATTATGGGAATTTTAAAAACACCATGACAGCTAAAGAGTTGTTGTGAGTACTTGATGGCAATGTTAAGAAATGTTAATGATTGACTTAAGACACTAATAATAATAATTGAAAAAAGATATGTACCAAAATAGACATCACAAATCGGCAGCTTGTGCCTGTTTGATCGCATGTCTTTTATACCTTAGGGATATTCAATATCCATAATGATAAAAATGTATAAACCGATTGTATGTTATGTAACTTTCTCCTCGTGGAGTCATGCATCTATTACCGCTTCATGCCGATAAAGATTAAATTCAATTATAAATATCGTCTGAAAACCGCAGCTTTTTTTCTTTTAAATCAGATGATTTAGAAAATGCATTTTACGACAATGTTAATTAGGCTTCGCTCAAGAGTTTTTCTTGGTATTGGTATATTTTTATTGATCCATATTACTTTACGAAAAACGTTATAATGAATGTGTAATAATGAATAGTGCCATAGTGTCATGACTTTATAGGTTCTGATTGTGCGTTTTGATTTATTTCCCTAGTGAATCTATTTGATTTTGTATCCTTTGTTGACATAGTAATTAACATTAATATTGGAATTTGACCAAAATTCTTTTGTTTTATATGTCTCGCATAATATTAACTGTGGGGAGTGGGTAATAATCTGTGAAGCGTATTTAAATGTATTCAGAATATTAAATATTTTTTATTCGTTTTAGAAACTCTTTGTTGGTTTTACTTACCCAATTTTTAACTACACTAAAAAATATCATAAATCAAAGTAGAAGTTGTGGTGTTATTTGCTTATCAAGAATATAGAATTATCTAAAATTAATACTATCAACTGAGGGTAGGTACTTAAATGAATTTAGATTCTAATTGATTTTAGTTTTGTACTAAGTATACATGCATACCAAATGAGTCATTTTTTACAAGCCGGGTTTTGCCTATCGTGATATATTGGCGAGAACTAAATATATTCTGTGTAAGTGTGCATAGTGACTGGAGATGCCAAAAGGTAAAAGTCGTGTTGCAAAAATGACTCAAATCGAATACCTAGTACAAAATTTAAATCAATGCAATTAGAATAAAATTATTGATCTGAAGAATTTTATAGTATAACAACAAGATCTAATGATGAAAAATATGTTGTCTTTGGATAATTTTTTTCTTTGCAATATTTTCGCACCGTGAGTGTAAAACCAAGGCATCTGCACAAGACATATTTTGGATATATTAGGGTTTGAAGTCTTCGTTTTGTTAGGACAAGTAGAGTTTCTAAAAAAAAAACATAATATTTGGTTTATATCTTCATTATATTGCATGTTCGTTCAGTTATTTCACTTTTACATTATCAAGTTCACGACTTTTGCAGTTGTTTTGCATATAATCTCGAAATTGAAAAATTTGCAGATGCCTTGGTTTTACACTCAGGGTGCGATTTGTAAATGTATTTTTTTTTTAAATTTTAAAAAATCTTGTGGAATGGATTTATACCAGCAATGATCTTATTTAAACGATTATGAAACATAACCAGCTTCACAATATTACCTTGTATGTTTAAGGCTTCACTCACCCGTTCTTTAAACAAAATGTATTATATTGAAATAATGCAGCGCATGCAGTTAGCAGTTATTTTCAAAGAATGATTTTGTTTTCTCGACTTGCCATTACTCACCTGTCATGATATTATCATGATGTTTTATGTTCTGTCCACTCCAATAGTTACAATATTATTTTGTATATCCGTCAGTCTACATTCATAGTTCGGTACATTATTATTGACTTGCTTTATTTTTAACTAAATACTTTTAAATTGATATTGCCATGAATATGAAAACAGGTTAATTATATTATTTACATATTTTAATCTACATCATTTTTCCATCTATGACTCAATCAATTATTATATAATGAATATTGAAGGCTCTCTATTATTACATATTACATTTATTTCATTATGCTATTAAGATACTCATTATATATTCAACTGTAGTAAAGTAAATTATATTAAAATATGCAAAAAAAATTAATGAAACGCTTCAGTAACTAATATTTTATTAACCAAAATTCTGATCACTGGCATGCGGCAACTTTTATGATTAGGGAGTCTGTCAGAAGACCCATTAATAATAAAATCAAATCACCGTTCCCCCACCAACACAGATCATGTAGGTAGTTGTCTATATGGTGGAAGTAATTAGAGATTTTTTACGAAGATTGTTTATTAGCCATTTTCTCAGACTACTGGGTCCACACGCTGAATCCAAATACAAATATTGATTGAATAAAACAAGTGGAAATGTTATCATGTCGCTCTGAATTCGTACCTATGTGTTATAACAGGCCAACTTTCTAACTTCTACCCCACATTTATAATAGAATTATTAAAAATTTTCTTTACTGTCATAAGAACATTAGCGAATAAAACAATTTTATACAGTGCCACTCTTACGCAGACTAAGAATGCTGTTTTAATTTAAAATTGTTAATTATTGTTAAAATTCATTGGGTAACTACTTACCTATTTTATTATTTTCTTACGGCGATCTTAAACAGATGAATAGACAAAAAATCTTTAAATTTCATCAATTCATCATTCATCATTCATTAAAAATCATTAGAGCATTTTCACGAAACCTACTCTCAAACAGTGGCGGTTTTAGGTATGTGGAGATCTGTGACACGTGACAGGTTTGGAGGCGCCCTTGTGAAAATTTTGTCTGTGCGGTCAACAGTCATTACAATATGTATTAGTTAAATGTCCAGTATTTTTTATGCTTTGACTATTTTAGATAAGATGACTTTCTAATGAAGCGACAAAAGTTGTAATATTTGTTTTCATTCCATCATCTGTCGTCCGTATGCAACGCATGACCTGCATATCCCCATGGGATGTTACTGGTTCTATTGATTGTTTTATCTATCTATATCTGTAGTTCAGCGATGATGATCTTTCTTGTGCAGATTGGTCAAAAACTAATTCATTATTTCATAATTATTTTTTTAGGTGAAAAAAATATATGTGCATTAATATATTATATTCTTTATAACACTACAATAGGCCCAATGACAGTAGTGTAGTGAAACAATAGTGTATTTAGTAAGTGAAACAATCACAAACACCCAGGCTTTGTGAAAAATCACAGATATATTGTAACCTCACCGGGATTGAACCCGGAGCTTCCAGATGAAAGGCCAACGCCTTATGCACTGCACCACAAGAGTCCCTTGAACATGAAATCGTGTTATTATAAATATTTAAATAAAAAGTACTTAGTCAGAGATGATAAAAATGCTTATTTACTTATCAATTTATCCTATAAAAATTACAACAAACTGTATATAAATGAAATAGAATAACAATGTGATTGGTTAAAATAACCATTTTTACTAGGGCTATGGTCAAGCAATGTTACTTAACAATTAACATGATCCATTGAACTCTTTAGGACTTAGGCGCACAAAACAATAACAAGACAAATATCAGTTTATCAGCTCATTATTAACTTGTGATGAATCTTTGTATTTGTTCTTTTCATAGACCCTGATGGTGCAAGTAAAATGTTTCGAGGAGATCATTAACATTGGATATGCAGTCTACCGGATACATGGTCTTCCGTGGTTCCGTTCGCTATCTTGGTACTTCCTCCTCACCTCCAATTACTTCTTCTACGGAGAGAACCTCGTCGTCTACTTTGGCGTGGTCATCAGCAAAACTGTAAGTTTACCTCTACTCCTTCTATTTTTAATCATTTGTATGTAGAAGCAGCATGTTTGTTCTTAATTTACAGAACGGTTTCACAGAAAGTAAACCGCCACAGACAGAAAACTAAATTATATTTTGATCCCACGATTAATTGAGCCCATATGCGGAAAAGTAGCATTATCCTGAAATGATGAAATGTTCAGAGATATTGGCAGTTAAACATTTCAGTTGGTTGTTGTAGAGAATTCATCATCGAAAATATTTAATTCTGATGAATAAAGGTAGTTTGAGTAATTCAAAACACGGTTTATTCAACAAAAAAACTTTATTGTATAAACTACTATGTTTATAAAACAAACAAATTTAACTCTGTTTTTCTGTATAACATAAAATAATCGTACAACTGATTTTGATGGTAATATCCTTTGTCCTAAGTTTTTAATCAGAGTCACTTGAAGCGATGTCTTCATCAGGAGATCCATTTTCAACATTTATTGGGATAAAATCAAATATCTTTTTTAACCAATCAGCACTTTGTTGGCTTCACAAAAGGTAAACAAGACGAAATGGGTTCCATTTTCTTTGCATCCTGTTGGATTTTGTTTCCCGTTTCTCAAAATTTGGAAAATAAATTATTTTGTTCAAAACAAATTTATCGCAATATCAACGAATTGTGTGTATGTTGTGTACGGCATAGATATTATGATGTAAGGATAAACAGCGTACCTCGCGCCGTCAGTTTAGACTGTCTACTGTCACCTATTGTTAGAATATCAAAGTAATATTTGGTGAGTGCATGCATAGGTCTATGCCACGTATTTTAATCTGATTTACCGAAAAACAGCGTTATCACGATAATGGTCGTTTTCCGTACATGGGCTCAATTGTGATCAAATTCCAATACCTTTACTGTCTTTTAAAATATTATTTTTGTATGTACATTATTATCAAATTAGAAGACAATGAAATAAGTATTCAGTGTACATTAGTTTAGGTACATTAGAATCAGATTGACCAACATTATATTGTGGTTATTTCCTATGTATGTATGACCTTGTGTATTTATTATTTAAGTGAATTATTATGTATACAAAGGAATTTGATATTATATCATATTGTTATGTAAATATGATGTTTACAATTTATTTTAGATAACATTTTTTATCAAAAGTTATCCCATGTGCTTGATAATAAAGTCTGAGACAATGATAAATGAACAGTTTCTTATCTTCTGTTCAAATTGTATTGGACTGTAATACATGAACAACTATTATAACTTATACCTACATAATAATAATATGTAGTAAGTATAGAAAACAGCAACAGAACAATCCGACAGCTTTACAGAATTTTAGAGAGGGTACCTACCTAGACAGTATGCTGTGCAACAATTCAATTTGATTGATATTTCTGTATTATTATGTAGTATTATTTAATCATACAAATATTCATTTCATTGTGTTTTCAATTTTTCAACTTTTTTCAAATTTTTCAATTCAACTTTTTTAACTTTTCTGAAAGGTGTCGATATGTGATTGGCCGTTTGGAAGTCAAATCATATTTTATATTAACTCCTTTCGTAATATATGCAATATGGGAAGAGCAGTTTAAATTTTGTTACGGCCTAAAGAAAATAATCACTGAAACATACGATCAGAGAACACAAATATAATGGAAAGTCAGTTAACCTCTGGGCGAGGAGATATGATTCTTGTGTGTAAAGAAATACGGTATAAACTTAAAATGTTATTGTCAGTGTAATAATATGTATTAAAAGTTTGTCATGTAAACTCAACCCATATTCAATATCGTTAATATTTGTGGACATTTTGGAGGTTTTCTATTTCTTTCGTGTTATGGCCTGACCATCATTATCATTGATTCGTAAACCAAAACTGCTTTCAAAGTGTTAGTCTGACTGGCTTTCACATTTCTATCTTATTAATCCGTTCCTTGGAATCTATCGTCGTGATTGTGCAACAAAGCATTAAGCATTAAGACTGGAATTATCTTGTTTTTCGAACTACTTTTGTGCCCTTGAAAATTACTCCCTGAGGCGCCACAGCACAAATTTTGAATACCACCGGTGTGTGATGTGTTCATTGTATAAATAAATCCTTAATCGATCTCACTTGAATTGTAATAACTCAACTATCATGATAAAGTTTTAAAATCGTTAGATTTCTTATCTTATCACAAATTTAAAGTCAAACAACTTGCGAAAGTATTGACCAATGAAATGAATATACACCCACTAGCTCAACAATTTTATAATTAGCTAAAAATAATGATTTAATATACTTAACTAATATAACATTTCCTATGTCAATACAATACAATTTAATTTAATAAGCTATTACGCGAGTATTTTAAACAAAATGACAATTGAAATATAAACATTGTAATGTTAAAAAATGTAAAAATGTTACTTATATATTACCGTTTTAAATATTTTTTTGCCAGTTGGCAAATACATTAAATATGTAGAATAATATAAATGTTCTGTGGTAATCGAACGGCTGGCAACGGTATACCCCAAAACCACCAGCTAATTTCAGATGCGTGAAATCATTTTGTTTGATTCAGCTCTGTCATCTACAATTTAATTTTACATTTAACTTTTTGACTCATAGTAATATATATTAAATAAATACTTAAGATATCATAATTGATAAAATAACCCGGTTTGTTCCATAGGCAAGTGCATTGTATTGGTCCTCATATCCATAACTAATGAAGACAAGTGCAGCTTAAGAGTCATTATATCATAACTGCGGACATCTTCGTGGCAATCTGTGGAACTACATATCCTTCTGCTCTTTCACATACACATCTATGTCATCGACCCTCGCTTCCGTTCATTACAGTATATGGATACAGCAGTGGTGAAGGGTGAAGGTTGGCTGTTAAGATCTGACAGAAATAGTGGTCACTAAACTTTCTCAGTCATACATATCTGTTTTCATTGAACTAAGACTACAATGTGCAGACACTGGTGGTTAGTTTTTAAAAATCCATTAAACCCTGCCTAAACCAAACCATAATAGTTTTGGTGTATTATTGGCGATCTGCCAAAAATAGTGGACACATTTTCAGTCATACTTACATTTTCGTTGAATTATGAATACATATTACAGATGGTGAATTGTTACAATAAGTGCTAATACGTCGATACAAACCCACCCTAGATAGCTGCCGTAGCGGCCGAAAGCAGTCTTGTATATAGAATAGATGATAAAACGGGGTGAATAGGAACAGTTACTGGTAAAAAGATTCGGAGTAGTGCAGTTGCCAAAATGCTATTGTTTGCATTCCAATATGTATGTTATTTGACAGATAATTTATTTTTCTGCCTTTTGGAAACACCGATAGGACAGGAAACTTGATCGTCTGTTATTTATCAGACGTGAAAAAGTTTGTTGCGATTCGCATGTTTTGCATGTCTAAAAAACTTTGTCGAACATGTCTATGTCGATGAATGAACATAACACAATTAAATAGGTACCTAATTTTGTTCCAGCTAATCCACCGATTAAAGAAATAATACAGTTTCTGTTTTCTAAATAAATATTTCTTAATTTAATCATGTGTTTTAATAGAATTTGATGTTTTTCACTCCCCCTTCCTATTGACCCCGTTTCCATTCACCAAACCGTACTGCTGAATCACAGACACAAGTTTTGGCAAGCGAATTTAGCTTTTCAGTCATAGAGCATAGGGTTTAATTTGAAATCTGAAAACATTCCTATTCACCCCGTTTTACGATACCTACTTATCAATCATAGTCATTATTAATTTATACCACATCTATAAATACTACTTACATACAACCTTTTTTCCTAGGTTGGTATATCAGAAAATATTGAAACCAGTCTACCTGTGCAAGCATGACAATCAAACAAACTATGTAAAAAAGTACTCATAAGTAATGCTTTATCGTCCTGTGATGGGCATAATTTCCACCGAGGGTGGATGTAGAATAATCAAATAATAGATTTTGTTTGTTTATCATAGGATTACTTGCGATGGCTGGTGCTGTACCATCGATTCTTTTCCTTCTGCCTGTACTGCATCGGATTCGTGTGGTTTGTGCTGAGTTTGGTGAAGAGATACTACATGAAGCAGTTCAGTCTTTTCGCCTGGACTCACGTTGCCCTCTTGATTGTCGTCACACAGAGCTACCTCATCTTGCAGAATATTTTTGAAGGTATAATTATATTTTACACTTATAATATCAGGGCAATGTGATGGTATTCAATTATGAAATAAACGGACCTGAAAAAATGTAGAGATTGTAAATATTATGGAATATTCGAAATGAGTGACATTGATTTTCCTGTCAGATCAATAAATTGATTATAACACAAATATTTACAATAATGTAAATTTTTCTTGGGTGTGAGAGAACAATGTCCTAGCAATAGTAATTATTTACCTTTCATAAAATATAAGCAAGTCACCTTTTATAGTCTGATTTTATTTAGTTGCTTTGACTTTCTCTTAAAAGAAATGAGTCATTAATTTTTTTCAATTATTTTCCCCAAAAATGCAAGGCCCTAAATAACTCTACTAACTGTCACTTCATTTGTGAAGTTATTGTTAACTTAAATTTTGGAACAATGCCAAAGAATTCTAGTAAGCACCGATTGACAATGGCTTTGAGATATTTCTTAAGTTCACGCAAAGCAGGTATCTGAAACTAAAAATGTAATTTAACATAAAACTCAACCTACCCCAATGGTGTTCTGTAGATTTTTATAAAATAGACTGAAACTTACTTATAATATTAACCGCCTCTTTGTCTATTAACAATATTTTATTTACGTAAATTAAAGATAAATTGCTATGACCTCGAACGGACTTGAGTCTATCTCAACACACTTTTAATGACGATCATGATCGTTAGCTAATCGCTCAACCGATTAGATCTACACTCTGGATATAATACAAGCTGGAACAACAATATGTGGATTTGAGAATCATATTATTAATTTATTTAGTATGATAAATGTTTGACACCCCTATTTTAAACACTTTTGATTTCCTTTTGTACACGTGTTTGTTTATGTGTGCCAATAAAACTCGAGTAACAATAATAGATGGATATTTTAAGCCTATCCTATTTGAAAATGATTTCATTTCCTTTTATTATTTGAAATTCGTATATATGGATTCAGTGAATGACCAATTCAATTTGTGATGTATTAATATGAAATGTTTCAAACAGGCAGTAATCTTTATTGTGATCTAAATTGTCAAAAGTGGAAATGGGATAAATATGAAGCATGGGTATCAGGATTGGTTGTAAGCCTTTCTCCCAATCACTAATTATGAAGATATCCATTGTAACTTTAGTACCCCATGGTTACCTTCTACTATTCTTCACGAGTGTCAAAAGGCTGGATTCCAATTTATTAGAAATTGGAAGTATTTAAAACTAACCAAAGTTATCATGTGATGGATAATTTATTTATACTAGAATCTTACATAAAACAAAAATACTCAAAATAAAGAATGATTACACCAGAGTATGGCATTTGTCTCCTAGCCCCCTAAAACAATGGTGATATGACTTTACATAATTACATTTTATGTAACAAACAGATTGAAATGTACCATTCGAAGAATACGTCTTGCTTGTTTGGATGGTGGATACAGAAGAAAACGTTACTTAACTGTAGCCATTTTACTTTTTCAAACAAACATGGCAACTGGTACATATTATGTAAATAAAATGTTTTTTACTGGTAATACTGTGTTAAATATAACGTTTTAATAATCAAATGAGTTATTGTATTTAGTCAAATTAATACGTCTCTTGACATCCTTTTATGGTTATGTTATGTATATTGTTTTACGATCGTCTATTTTTCTAGGTCTGATTTGGTTTATCGTGCCGGTGTCCATGATTGTTTGCAATGATGTGATGGCGTACGTGTTTGGCTTCTTCTTTGGCAAGACTCCGCTAATCAAGCTCAGCCCCAAGAAGACCTGGGAGGGCTTCATCGGCGGAGGATTCTCCACTGTCATCTTTGGGCTCATCGTGAGTGAAATACGTATTTATTAAACATCCCAGATTAGAAGGTAAATGTTGTCTTGTAACTTAGTTTACTTTGTGAAATTAATACTCAAGTCTGTGGATCAGAGCAGTCTTAGACCGATTAATATTTTAATCCTACATATATATATTTCTTTACCATCAGTATTTGGACGTAGCACACCACGCTGTCCAGCCAGGTTGGTGCATGTTTTTAGGGGAACTAAACGCCCACAGAGACGCCCTAAAACCCGCTGGATAGACAAGCTCATAAAGTTCGGTGGATGTACGTGGCAGCAAAGAACTAAGGACCGAGAAGAACGGAGAGAGCTAGGGAAGGCATTCATCTAGCAGTGAATTGACCCCGGCTGATGATATTTCAGTGTGCAATACAGTGTTTTCAAAAATTTACGTTTCACGCCCCCCTCAGTCTTCGAAATCAAAATTACCTTTTTTCTATTTTATTTTAATCGTATTCAAGAATATTTTTTAACTTTTATGAAAGGTGTCGATCGGTGATTGGCGGCTTGGAAGTGAAGTCAAATCTTACTTCAACTCTTTGGGTAGTGTCTGCGATTGGGGAAGAGCAGTTTAAATTTTGTTATTGGTGATATTTGTGAACAGGCTTTATATTTCTTTCATTCATCATCGGTTCATTGAGTTATAAACCAAAACTGCCACTACTGTCATTGTCTGCCCTATGGCAGGGTTGGCGAACCTTTTTACGTACGTGTGTCAAAATTTCCCAAATAATATTTTTCGACTGTCTAACGTGCCAAGCAGTTTTTCATGGCGAAAAAAAAGTTTTTTTAAGTTTTCTAAAAAAATAGTTTTTAAGAATTTTGTTTTTTTTTTTTTTTTTTACCATGTCCGATCCTAATAGGATCATATGGGCCTCCACAGAGTAGAGGTTTTGTATTAACAGATTTTGTTTTTTTACGAGAAATGGATGTCAGCCACTTGCTCAACCTATTAGGTCCATACCCTGACTCACACACAAACTGAAAAACAATATGTGTACTTGCCAGACCCAGGATTCGAACCTGAGACCCACAGCGTGATAGTCCAACGCTTATGCCGCGCGGCCACCGTGGGTTTTGTTAATATTAATTAATTATTTTATTACAATTGAGTTCTTGATATTATTTCTTTTATCGTATTTCTAGCTGGAGGCATATCTTTTATTCTTTGAATATTTTTTCCTTGTTTTCTTATTTCTCAAAGAGATCTTGGAAGCATTTAAACCACTCTTCTTTCATATTATATTCTCCATCACTGAACGGTATTCCATTTTTAGAGATTATGTTTGTGACAAAATAACAAGCAATTATTATATTTGAATGAATGCCGATTATAATATAATTATATAATATATACAATGCGATTTGTCATTTATGCATGAATTTCATCGTTTCCGTTTGCGCATAGATTGGTAAACATAATATGAAAAACTGAAGAAAATACGCATGGCTATGTCGTCATTATTTTTTAATATTATATGTAAAAAAACACTTTAAATATATGTAAAATAGTAATTTCTTTTCTCTCCGAAATGAAACATTCGTGTGCCATGCAAAATCATCTTGCGTGCCACTGGTGGCACGCGTGCCATAGGTTCGCCATCCCTTCCCTATGGCAACTGGCATACACATTTCTATCTTATTTAATCTGTTCTGTATACTGCATACCTTACTCTGTAGTGCAGTGGCGAAGGGTGGAGGTAAGCTGTTAAGATCCGCCATAAATAGTTTACATTAAACTTTTTCAGACATACATATTTGTTTTCATTGAAATTAGACTACAATTTACAGAAAGTGTTGGTTAGTTTTTAAAATTCAATTAAACCCTGAGAAACCGAGCCATAATAGATAATAGTCAAAAAATATATGTCCATCTATAAAATATCTAAAATTATGCAATTAAATCATACATAACTTTGAATATTTTATAGATAGAATAATATTTTTTATTTATTATAGTTTGGTTTAGGCAGGGCTTAATGAAATTAAAAAAATGAACCAAAAATATGTGTGATATGTATTTTTAATCCAACGAAAACAAATAACTATGAATGAAAAAGTGTGCACAATTTTGTTGTATCGCCCAAATTAGACCAAAACTATTATGTTTTCGTTTAGGCAGGGCTTAATTGATTTTTAAAAACTAACTAACACCATCTGTAAATTGTAGTCTTAGGTCAATAAAAACAAATACATATGATCAACAAAGTTTAGTGTGCACTATTTATAGCGAATCTTAACAGCCTACCTCCACCCTTCGCCACTGCTGTAGTGTCATTATAGTAATAGTAAAAGTAAAATATTCATGTTGCATTGTGATCTGGTTTGTCTGATGTGGTTGTTTTTTTTCTTTTGCAGATATCTTACTTCATGTCAAGATTCCCGTACTTTGTTTGTCCGATTGAATATTCTGAAACTCTGGACAGAATGACAATGGACTGCGAACCGTCTTACCTGTTTCAACTTCAAGAATACATCTTACCCGAATCAGTTGGTGGAATCCTTAAAGTTGTAAGTCATCTTGGTAAATAGATAATTATTTTTGTGAAAGTTTCTTGAACCCATTTACATAACATGGTTTACTAATCGCTATTCTTTTTGCAGTTTGGGCTGAAGTCTCTACACATGTATCCATTCATGGTGCACTCCCTGTCATTGAGTGTTTTCAGCAGTGTTATTGGACCCTTTGGAGGATTCTTCGCATCTGGATTTAAGCGAGCTTTCAAAATTAAGGTACGCCACATTTTCAATCTCTCATTCCATAAATCATGACTATCTACTTATATATCATCATCATCAGCCCATATTTGTCGATTCCGTGACAAAACAGAACATGATAAAACAGAACAGCCAGGGGAAAAATAAAACATTCATTTTTGTGGAATTTATTTATTAATTAAATACTTATAAAACTTAAGTTTATAAACGAAATATAATATACCCATCATTCCATCTGTGGGTTTTTCTTCTTTGTAATTTCTGTATATTTTTTCATAGGACTTTGGCGATATCATCCCAGGGCATGGTGGAATAATGGATCGTTTCGATTGCCAGTTCCTCATGGCCACATTCGTCAATGTCTACATTTCTAGCTTCATCAGAACACCTAGTCCGCAGATGCTTCTTCAGCAGGTAACATTTGTGATTTTTAGAATCATACATATTTTCAAGGTGATGCTATGGTACACTTTAGAATTTACATTCATTTTTTTTATGTGTACAATATCAATAAAACTACCTATCTCTGTGAAATAATTTCCATGTGAAATACATATACAGTATAACCCCTATTTTACGTTTTTTAAGGGACTGAAAAAAAAACCTAACTGGAGGGAAAATGTAAAAGGGGGGTATTGAAAAAATGTGTTTATGTTTCTAAAAAATGTTTCTTTGTTTTTTTGTTATGTAATTCTCTTTCAAGACTATTTATAAACATTTAAAAGTGTCATCTTGAATATCAGCAAAGCTTGTAAAGTAGGTTTTTAAACCCTCGATGAACCTCATTGCTTCTTCTTTTGTTGGAATATCAACCTCTTCTTCATCAGACAATTCTTCAGCAGACAAGTCTGCTGGTGTTAAATGACTGTCAACAATGTCATCAACAACGTCGAACTCGGGCCAATCACAGCGTCGCTCGCCGACCAATCACCGTGCGCCGTTCTAAAGACACGGAGTTTTCCCTCCAAACACCTTACGCCGTTCGAATGTCACGACCCAATCATTGAAAAGCGCGCGTAACTCGCATATTTTGAATATTTCCGACGTAAATCGCGGGAAAGAAAAACCTAAATGCGGGTATTAAATGTACTGAAATGCATCAGGACTGAAAAAATTACACGCAATTGCCGAGAAAACGTGAATTCCGGGCACGTAAAAACGAGGTTATACTGTATATACTTATTTAAAAAATGTATATTTGCGATATAAATCAGTAGGAGGGTTTTTGAGTATGTCAAACATAAAAAATAATACCTAGTTACAGTTGAATTCGTATGATAAACAGTCAACCGTCAACCGGTTTTCATAAAAATCAAGTTTTAGTAAAAGTCATAGGAATCCTCTAAATCAGTGGTCCCCAACCTTTTTATCGCCGCGGACCGGTCAACGTTTGATAATTTTACCGTGGCCCGCTGAGGGGGGGACGTTGATTGTTTATATTTTAGATTGTTTTGATTTAATAATTTAAATTGGAATTGTATTTAAACATGCCTTCAAAATAAAATACAGTTAACCAAAAAATGAATATAAAGTGATTTAACATTTTAGCTCACTAGAGCACTAAATCAATGAGAACCCTGAGCTTGTTTCTTTGCAACGAGACACCATCTGGGGGTAATAGGAGACAATGACACCTGAAGTGTGTTGCTTATGTCCAGCTTATTCCGTTGTTTTGTTTTGGTTGCTGTCATTGCAGAAAACCCCGCTTCACACAGATAGGATGTCGAAAATGGCAATAGGGATTTAAGTGCTGTGGTGGCAATCTCAGGGTATTCCGCCATGACTTTAATCCAGAACACCGGCAGAGTTGTTGTCTCGAATGTAGTTTAAAGGCCGCCGTCATTTGCAATCTCCAGCAGTTGATCTTCTTCTTGCACAGACATGCTAGATTCGCCTGGTTTGATGACAAATGGGTCGCGGATCCATTCCTTACCAGTTCGTGGGTCTTTTGTGGTTGGGAAGTAGCGCTCAAACTTTTTCTGTCTCTTCACTGGGACTTTTCTTTTTCCCAAGGAAACTTTCTAACGACGTCTGTTTCGTACTCATTTTTGTTGGTTAAATTTGAGCAAACACAATATAAACGTACACCAAGCTCTGTTATATATATGAGAATGTACCGGTGAACAGAGAAAAGAGTGATACACACCTTCTCTACCAAAGCTACAACGTCACTGCCGCTTGCAGCCGCTCAGCTCCAGACGTCACCTATCACCCCAATATCACGATATTTTGCGCATGCGCTGTATCGGTGCAGTCTCTCAGCTCCCGATTAATCTCTCGTCCATGGAAAGTCGCACAAACCCGAGAGAAATACACCACAGTAAATAAAATGGAAGTAATTTAATATTCCTTGGACGGCCCGGTACCATTTGACACACGGACCAGTACCGGTCCGCGGGTTGTGGACCACTGCTCTAAATGACTTGTTTATCGAAATTTGGTTGCTCATGTCTACTACGTGACATTACACCAGCCATTTTCTGGTTGACATTATTTTACATCAGTATATTGAAATATCTTGGTTAATTTTTAATGTCTTGAAGTGATATTTTTAAGTGAATTTAATTGACAAGTGTTTTTACATAATTTTCCATGGTTAACATTTTAGGTATTTGCTCTGAAGCCTGAACAACAACTGGAGCTGTTCTACTCTCTCCAGGAAACGCTCGAGAAGCGAAACATCCTCGGCATCCAGTAAATCTTATCGTTTATAATTATTACTTATTGCTACATTTCAAAGTTTCCTAAAATTAGATAAATGATAAAGTCTTCTATTGATCATAATAGGGAATTATTCAAGTTTATGATCATAAACAATGCCAAACAACTTTGATCATGTCGCTCGAGAGAATTTGAAAAATAACCAAATCATTTAAGTACCATTTTCACATATTCATTCATAAATATTAAAATGAAAATAGTAGTTAAATTTATTATTATAGGGGAGAATTTTTATCCCTCTCGTAATACAATAGTCACATGAATAACATTATTATCAAATCTCACTACTTGTTTTTAGTACATAGTTAATCAATATTGTAGCAGATAATTTATTCTCGCTATGTTATGGTCACTATTAAGTTTGTATTTTAATATACATACTGATTAACATCTAGAAACACCGATAGCTATCAATTCATTGTTTATTTATAAGTAAAACAAACTGTAATGTAATTTGCATGTTTGTAGTTGTAATTGGGATATTTTAATGTTTTTTAATAATATAGTTACCTGATCTGCGTAGTCCTGAATCTATTAGATCTGACATCTTCAAATAAAATAGGATTTCACCATAATTTACCGCAATGTTGTGGACTTCACGCGAGTCCTCAAAATATGATTAGCGAATCGAATATTTCAAAGATAATATATTTTATTCATATTTAAATTGCTATATAAGATTTTTCGCTCCTCGTGGAAATAGTTAAAAACTAAATAAGCTAATCTGCTGCATACATATTATAAAATATATATTTATAGAAGTAATACAATAAATTATTACCTGCAGAAATCCCAGTATGTATTGTTAAAATACTTGAAAAGTTTATCATTCTTGATATAAATGTCACATTTGAGTATATAATATTTATAAAAAAATATTTGTGTGCTAGGTAGAATATAGGTTTAGAGTTATTAGGCATGTCTATGTGTAGAATTAACAAATTTATTTTGTTTTAATCGCAACGCCCTTTTCTTATACTATGATTTAAGTAAATAATATTTTCACACCTATCTAGACTGCCTAGAATATATTTGTATTTTGATATTATACTCAGTGAAGCATTTCTTTAATTTTTCACAATGAGATTGAAAATTAGATTTGATGATGTTACATAAATACAGGCAATCTGTTACAATGCCCGGCTTCGCGTGTTTCGTATTCGATATATTGAAAATAATATATCTTTCGGCGTGTCAAATCCATTTTCGAATAATAGGTAGAATGATGTAGCAAATAATTTTACAGGGGTTAAAATTTGCCAAAAAAGTGGAGTTACAACAAATTTCGAATTATGAATGTCGAATTACCGCAGTTTTTCTTTATAAGTATTAACACTAATCGATTACAATTTCGACATACTTTAATATGTATTTATATATTATTTATACAATATCTTTTCTGTCTATTATAGATTTAGTATTTATCTTGTACTTACTTGTTGTGACTTATTCCCCTAATATTGGCCTCAGTCCCCCTCACCCTGATTTGTTGTGAAAAATTTACTTTATTTTTAATCATGGTTTTTAGTTCGATTCTACGTTTGGTTGTTACAACAGCAGTGTTTATAACATGACGTAGAGCGGGTCTTATAGTGTTTAGAGTTAGTTACCCGCCGACCGTTAACCGTATCGTTTTTCTGATTCTCAAATATTTTCTTTGTAATAAATTTATATATTGACTTTAAATAATAATACGTTGCTAGTTTTTAAATTATATTTTTAATTGTACACGCATTATTGTATTATCTTTTATTTGCCACTGTCTTAGCCATAGCAGTATGATCTTTTGTCACTAAAGTTAAAGTAATAACTTTGACATATTTTAAGCTAAGAAAGACAGTAAATTTATGTTTGCGTGCATCTTGCATTCCAGCAATATTTGTTTTAAGTTTCTTCGGTGTTAATAAGAAAAGAATTAGTTAATTGTCGTAAGCTTTAAGTGTGAGTTATTATGAAATGGCATTATTAGTTTATAAGTTTCTTTTACTACCATTTTACTACATTTTTCTTCTACGAACTAGTCACAAATGTCTGAAAAAAAATGTTACCCAAAATATCTTACTACTTTTAAATAGTTATTATTCAATTCAACTGCTCTTACTAACAAAAGACATCTAACTAAAGAAAATATCTTTGTTTTTATATGAAGTATGTATATTTTTGAGTGCAATATGTTCTAAAGAAATATCTAATGGAAAAATTTTGACACATATAATTAAATACAATTAATTCAAATATAAACCAACAATCAAAAAAATGTTATAAATAAAAAGTGTGTTTGTTGAACTTATTTAGTTAATATTATTTACTAATTCTTTGTGATTATTTTTATCATTGATATACTATGGTTTGACCCGGAGAGTGCCAGCCGTGAGCGAGTTATCTCGCCAAATTGTGTATGTACCATTAAGCCAGAAGTGAATTAAAATGTCGTGTATATTTTCAAAATAATATTTCCACGAAAAACATGTTGATTTGGTAAATTTTACAAATCTATTGTTCTATGTGTAGGTATCTATTTCATATTCATTTTTGATTTTATTTTTAAATCAGCTGGCCTACAAAACTCACCTAAATTCACCATGGTGAAGATTTTTTAAATTAATTAATATTAGTTTTATTATGGCACTTTCCTCTAGTTATATTGTATCAGATGTTTTTTTCTCAGTAAATTGTATTTGATTGTATGTCTCATCAGTATACAATATATCACTAATACCTGTTGGATATCTCCTTAATTGGTATTAGTAGGTATATGAAACGGTAGGTAACAAATGAAATGGCCTAATGTGTTCTTTTTAATTTTTGTTGGTAAATGTCTACATGCCAGTATCAGTAATAAAAACATCATCTACACATCTTTTCAGGTATAATATGTGAATTCTTAACACATATATGGTTTCTATGTAATTGTCTTAATTGTAGATATTATCTCCATAATTTTACCATCAAAATACAACCTACAATTATTGAATGGTTCTAAAATATGTTGCCAACAATACAGTAATATATTGAGGATACTTTAATGATTTTTCTTCTGAGTAATTGAGTGTGCAATCGTACGCTCTCTCAAATATTGGTAAAAGTATTACAAAATAAAATTTTCTGTACGTTTCACATTGGAACAATAAAATTAATTTAGATGATAAACTCGCATCTATTTGATGTCCTTCTCAGTTCTGAACCACTGGTGAAGAATAAAGATATGTACTGATTCATTTTCATTGCTTGTCTATGTAACGCAATTAGCAAAGATAATTGATCAGGCTTTTTTTAAATCAAAATAGAATATTAATCTTCATCTCTAATTTTCGAAAATTGTTTTTACCGCTAAAATAAATAATGAATTTTCTATTGTATCACATTATTAGTTTTAACAAACACGCAGCTGTATAGTTGACTATCATAATTTAATTGTACAACTACTGTCCTTTGTTCTGTCCTTTATTTATGATTAACCCAAAGTAAATCAAATCCTAGTCACTTTCATGTTTTTTTAAGAATAACTAATTTATTCGAAGCAAATAATTATTTATTTCTCACTTGTCAAGCAGGTCCAGCCTGATTATTTTGATGTAGAATAATTATGTTCTTCAATTATTATTAAATTCTACAGTATGTACTACAATTATTTAAATCATGGTTTGCCTGCTTATATTTGGAGGTCTATTGGAACTCTGGTCTTTTTTTATCCTGAGTATCTATTTTTTAGTTTTAAGAATTTACTATCCAACATATTCTATAGAAAATTTTATAATATAAGGTATATGTGAAGGATAGGATTCTTTTATTTAAAAAGTTTACATATATGATTGTCATTAATTAAAGTTGAATTCCTGATTTTTTGTCGTTAAATTTGTTTAATAATAAATTATATTTTGGCCCGCTTAATATTTATGTCTATATGACGAGAAGCATTCGAGTAAATATTTATTTTACACAATCATAGTGGAATATAAAAACATGCTGAATTTTTTGTATATACAGAAATTATTGACTAATTGTTTTCTCTTTGATGAGTCTAAAAAATAAATGAATCAATCAATATTAAATTTGTAAACATAATATTACGGCACGCATGGATCAGAGTGATCTGGAAAAACTTTTTCGGTTAATAATTTAAAAAATTCACAAAGACGTGTAAATTATTATTTATCATGAAATGAAAAACCATGTTTGCGGATTCGTGTTCACTGAGGTTTCATGATGCACTTTATTTAAAATCACGTTGATGAAATGATAAAAATAGCATCTTCTTTTCACCATTACATACTTATGTTTTTATTGAAGAATGCAATTTTATTGAATAGCACGCCATATTACATTTTGTTATTGTTAATGTTTTGAACTCTATAAAATGAATTTTATTGTTGTTAGGTCAGTTAGACCTTTCCTTTTTTTTGTTGGTTATAAAATAAATTATAAACTATAGAACAACTTGCGTGTAATAACATGTTATCGTGTTTCATGTAACGTAGTCTGTAATTTAGTTATATGTAGTTGTAAAATAACTGTACGAGCTGCAACTAAATCACTTGCGATCTTTGATGTTTTACTGTCACTTTATAAATATTATTAATTATTACTACTATTGATTGTTTAGCCTTATTGTAAAATGTACTGAGTAATCCAACCGAAGAGTTGAATAGTGAATTGAATATGTAATCGGTATACCTACCCACATTATATTATGAATCCTTACTTATGATGTGAAAAGATAAAATATTATTAAAAATAAAGTAAATATTTTAAAACATTATTGTTTCTTTCGGCACTTTAACCATTTCAGCACGTCTATTCTTAACAGTTATCACTTTAGCACGTTTCCGTTATTATCATTGATCAAAATTAGCACATTAGGAATTCTTTACACTAAACTTGATAATATGGTTACCGACGGCTATCTTTAATTTGTGGTAAACCTGTCGGTCAAATTCGGATATGTTCGTAGGGCTGAACCCAAGCGGATAAGACCGAACACGAGCGGATAAAGCTGACCTAGCGCCGAACAACAGCCGACTCTATTATTATTAAACACTGGCCAAACACAAGAATTTTGTATTGACACATTGAACCTACAATTTTATTAGTCATGTATAGGGAATCCAATCCCGAGCCAAAATTCTGATCCCGGGATTTCGGGATTACAATTTGATAATCCCGGGATCCCGGGACTGGTCCCGGGATTGGCATTTTTTCCATTGTTAATACATTTTTTTTATATTTACAAATAACATTAATAAGATCGGTCAAAAATAAATCTAGTATAATTTATACTATTTAAGACATTTTTATACAATGTTTTCATTAGCTCGTATTCTTATTTGTCCGGTGGTTGTTTGTCCGGTACAAATCTTATAATCGATTTTTAACTAACTTCCCGGCTAGCTAGTGTATTTGAAACTTTTAGAATATACCAGAACACGATGCCAATGCATTCATTTAATACCTTTAGCCATCTTTTAAGCAGAATCGAATTCATTTTCAATTAATTCTGTTTTGTAATGAAAGTTATTTCAGAAAAATCCGTAAAAAGTTAAAGACTATTATTGGTTACTAAGGCGGTGGTCCTAGCAACTAAATTATTAATATATACGTGCGTTACTATGGAAATCAAAATGAAATGTCAAAATGACATTTCAGTATTTTATATTTGTTTGTTTGTTTGTTTTATATTTAATTCATACAAGTACAAGTTTGAGCATATTCAGTATAATAATTCAACAGAAACTTTAAAAACGTTGTATATAAAATGTTTTTTTTATCTTGTAATTATTATTGTTAATTATGTTAATTGTTCAATCTTGAAAATATATAAGTTTAATGGAATAAATAATATTGTGATAAAAATAATATTGTGAATTTAATATGAGATTGCTGTTTCTGGTAGTAAAAACTCATTAATTAAGTTAGCTAGATTTAAAATAGTAAAGCATATCGTGGTTGGTGTATGGCCTTTCCGCTTCATAAATCTAATTAATCAGCCAAATATGAAACTGCTGTAAAACTTATGAGATCATGGTGGAATTACTTTGTTAAAAGTGCGAAGAATTGTTTTATTTCAATCTTTCTCATTTTTATTGATTTATGTGAACAAATAAAATGAATCGGTAACTTACATATGGGTATAAATACAACTTTATCAAACTCAGTTTATTTCTAATTTAGTTATTTGTTATTAAAAGTATTTTTTCTGTTATTTTAGTTTTTATTTTATTTTCCATAAAAATTGATAAAAAATCAATCCCGAAATCCCGGGATTATGTTTACCAATCCCGGGATTCATAGGTATCGAAAATAGCTCGGGATCCCGGGATTCGGGATCCCGGGATTGGATTCCCTAGTCATGTAAATCAGTCCATGAATGGCCTATTAATCATTTTCAATTATATTTAATTTTACTGTTCATCTAATAAGTATCTCAACGCTTTTAAATAAAATTATGGAATGAGATTTACATGAAAATATACGATTACGATAGTGCGCGAGCATTATTACCCTTTCATTCGGTGGAATAAGTACCTACTGATTTAACTTTTGTGGCTTGAGTAAAATTCATACATTGTTCTTTTTTAAACACTGCGTATTTGATTCTTAATCATTGTTTATTTAACATTCTTTCCTACCCGAATAGGTTTGAACGAATGGCTAACAATGAATCATCACATCACTGATCAAATGCCTTCCATAATAATTTTAGTCTTCAAGCAAAAATTTATTGTAAGCTAAGTTTTTTTGATTTACTTAGTTTCTCTAATATTTGGGTGATATTATAATCCATAGTTTTATTTTATTTCAGAACATATTTTTCATCAATGAGTATTTTAAATATTTTTTATATATCAACACATTTTCATATATTATTCCTCATTTTCAAGTTGCTTCAAATTTACCCAACAAAATATAGTCATGAGTAACCAGGGTTTCGAACCGGAACTGTACCGAAAACTGGAAAAACCGTTATTTTTTTCGGAATGGAAATCGAAACCAAACCGGAAAAATATGAGTTTTTTCGGTTCGGTACATATCCAAACACGCGCGTTAACATTTTCTTACACCCTACTTCAGTTGTCGTTACGCATCTCAACATAATTCTCATAATTTATATTAATATTATTTTTAAAATGTATGGCTACAGACGTGCTGTGCAGCATAACCATTGGTTTCGGCGTGTGGAACCGGGCTATCATAAATATTCTAAATTATGGTATAAAAGATTTGTTTAATACAAATAAAAACATTTAAAAAATAATCACTCGGAGCTAAACCGGAAAACCATTTTTTTTTTTCGAAACAAATAAAAATAACGGTTCAAAGCCCTGTGAGTAACGAACCAAGTCTAACCAGGTAGAATGTGACCATACAATATAAGTGATTTTGAGTATTTGATAGAAAAATATAACTACTTGTCACAATAAACAATTAAATTGTTAATATTCTTAATTATTATAGAATGATACAAAATGTAACCGATAAATAGATGCTGATAAAGATTATAAAAATGGCCTCATCGTGTGCAGCTAATAATAATAAGTACCTGAGATAATGTTGTAAGCAACAATAATTCTTCGAACGCCGCGATAAAAATCGACATTGATTAATGGTAATCTGGACAATTTATTCGGCCTAATTGAAATTCTGGATGTGTCTTACATATATTTCATCCCAATTAAAATATATACACGTTATTAATGTACAAATAGTATTTGCCAATAATTTATCTATTAATAATATTCTTTTTAATGTTTTTAGATAAGTACATATTGTTTTATTTAATTAATGTAAAATGTAAAAAATTCCAAGTTTCCTATCTTTCGTAGTGTGCCGTAGGCGGAGCATTTATTTTTCCGTGTAGTCTATAGTGTGCCGTGTCCGGAAACTTGTGCATATGCAGTTCTCCGTATCACACTTCACCGTGAAATGTTGTATCAGAAATATTTGGCCGTATATTAAAGACATTCCAACCTCTTTTGGTCGTACCTATAGTACCTACTGACATAAAATTCATGTCTAAATAAAACACGGTTCTTGTCAGTTTACACTTTACAGGAAGTCGGCAGCAAAAAAAAATGAAAATAGCCGATATACTGGATTATTTATTAGGTTGGGTTTTCATTTTTTAATTCATGAATTTTGCCAAAATCAGATATGAAAATTGAATTAATGTTCTAATAAAATTGGAGACCGTATTATACGGTAATCTCTTTCCTATTGAAAGCTCACGGCGAACTGTGCCACAGTGAAATGTTTTACGTACAATTTACATGTAACCATAGTGTGCAACCGAAACATTTATTTCGCATAATACACGGTCATATTTTGTAGTTCATGAAATAGACCATTGTTGCATGGGTTCTAGTCGCGAATGTCTATACTTCATATAATGACAATTCCCTAAAATAGAGGTCATAATATGGTCACCGTAAGGCAGTGGTTTCCAAACTTAATGTTACTAGCCTCCCTTATAAAAAAATCTAATCTTGGCGCCCCCCCCCCCCCACCCTTTATTTCATCAAATATTACAGATACCTTTTTAAATAGTAAACAATCTACTAAAGCAAAAATGAAAAAAAAATATAAAAATAAACAAAGTTTTACTACTTTAATTTGTTTTTCATGCGACCAATGTGCTTGTTTATTACACAATCAATTTCAATAGTAGTCGATCCAAATTCATTATCGTTCATTGACATTCTATCATGTGCCCCACATCATGAAGCGGCCCCCAGGCCAGGATCTTTCAACCACATATCTAAAATATTGAATAGTCCTGAAATAAAGCAGCGCCGCAGGCGACGTTTTTTTCCTTTTAATAAAATAATGTGAAAAGTGCATTAGCAAACTAACCTAGAACTCAGTTAATAGATTTTTGTTTTCTTCAATATATCTGGCGTAGAAATCATTTAAAAGTGGAGACATGGCGAACTTATATTAATTTTGATTTTCAAAGCTCCAATTTTTTATGAATGCCTTCACTTTATCTTTTTAAATCAGTGGTCCTTGCATTGATTTATTCAATCTTTTTTTTTTTAATTTTAACCAAATAGACAAGTTTAACAACAAAATTATCGTTCCTAAGCAAATTTGCCTCAAATTTCAGCATTGTGATTTGACACGAGATAGCCAGCGCGCTTCACCATGGTATAGAATAATAAGGTATTATAAAATTAGTCTACATATACGACAGGTTTGCAAACAACCTTTTATAGGACTAGTTTTTTGTGTAGTTTATAACTAGCGGCCGTTTTATAAACTATGCATTTGCAAACTGCAAATCTGTGGCTACATTAATTGTGTTAAACTTTTCGCACCTCCCAGTTTGGAAACCGCTGCCGTAAGGATACATTATAAGATGTTAGTTTTGAATTGATAATGCACACCTTCTACATTTCTACTAAATAATGATAATAATTAACATGCAGTGACAGCGTTTACTTATTAAGTTGCAAAGCGATGAACGCTTCGTGAACGTAAAAAAGACCTCACGATCAAGAAGACATGATCTACATTGTAAATATATTGTTATTTCATTTTGAACATGTCACATGACACTCAGCTACGGATTAGGACATTAACTATAATTTATTACTAATTTAAATCATACTATAAAGTTACCAAGGCTGTGTGAGGTTATAAAAATATGTGCGTTCTCAGCCTTTCGTAACATCGGCATCATCAAACATATTTTTAACAGTGGACTCAGCAATACATTATTGTGATAGGTAATACAGCTTTTAAACATAGGGAAAAGTACTATCTACAAAACATTCAAAATATTCTGGAAACTTCTCTAGAGGTTTAGCCACTTTTTGCATAGAGAACGTCTAATGAATAAAACAAATTATTAAAATACTTGAATATGACCAATGAAAGACATTTCTGTGGATAGAGAAACATACTGCTTCGAATTTTTGCTTACGTAGTCAAAAGTTTGCGTTAAAATATTTAAGGCTATACTTCAGCTGAGGCATGGTCTAAAAAAATCGTGAATAGGCGATGCGCGGATTGTGCAAATGACGCGAGCCGAACGAAATATAATTTGTCATAAAAATTCAACATGCGTCATTTTAATGTTATGTTTATTATTATATTCGTAATAATAATAGTATATTCATTGACATGTTTTCTTTTTCAAGTATATGCGGAACGTTTTTTAGTCATCTTTACGCGATTTAAGAATATATTATTCCTCCGACTATCACTCTCCGACTGGCAACGCGGCCGAAATTACGTCCCACATACTGTTGAAAATTATTTGCCGTTTCACTTATGTACGATCTTAAGAAATACGAGCAGCACCCTAATCGAATATTTGTATACTTAATAAAAATTCTTTACTACTTATTTATAGGTACCTATAATAGCTGTTTTAATTTTCGATTCATCTACAAATTAAATCGCTGAGCCAATATACGGTAAAATTCTTTTTTCCATGATGTGCTTGCGTAATTAAGTAGATAGTCGAAGAAAGTGGCAGCATGCCTTTCTACGTCATTTTCTTGTCATTAATTTGAATTTTGATTGAAGGCTTTTTCATCGTAATATTTTTTTGGGTTATCACCGCGTGTTCTTCCTTCTTCATACAGTTTACAGTACACTTCAATACATTATCTCTTTAGAATGGCCTCTGCAACGAGCTCAAAATAACGAGAAAAGATGGAAAAATACAGGTAACAAACTTTTTCTTTAACGATAACAAACTACTGTTAAAGCCTCAAACATTATAAATATAACAAAGGCTTTTTTATTCAAATTTCAGAAAGATTACTAAAAATTGTTAATAATATTATTTGCACTCCAGAAAAAAATCAATCCTATTAATTTCTAATGGATTCAAGCTCTGTACTATTCCATTTTAGTCGTTTTTTGCGACCCGGGTTTCGCCTTTCGGCATCTTCAGGCGTCGTGTACACTCACCAAAGGTAAACGCACACTGACAACGAACACTCTTAACTCTACCTTATATAGTAAATCAATACAATAAAGTAGGTAAAAATTCCATTACCTACCTATTAATACTATTCGGAAGCCTATATGTGGTTTACGGATATTTTGGTTAATGCAGGGCTCGAAATGGACCAGAACGCACCGGAGCGCCGTTCCTGTTCGTGAAATCGGTAAAATTATCGTTCCGTCTCGTGGAATAAATAATTTGACCGTCTGAGCTGGATAGGCCATATAATAGAAAATCTAACACACTTATTTTTATGAAAAAAACACATAAACTTTGATAACGTTACTATGTAAAAATCTTCAGACAACTGTCGAGCGCTCCGGTTCGTAAATTTTTCCATTTCGAGCGCTGGGTTAATGTTTATTTGGCATAAAAGAATGTGAACAAAAATAATACGAAATAATAAAATTTAAAAAAATCGACAATATTTTTATCTAAGTATTAGAAAAAATCCTCTGTTGCATACAAGTGATTTGTGGCTTTAATAATGTTTAAAAAAGTTTTTCAAAAAAATTGTTTTACAAGTTTTCCTAAATCAGGATGAGTTTTGCGAACCCCTTTCAAACGGGGGCGATGCATGCACCTCCCAATGGCGTCAAAGCACTTGACCGGAATATCGGTAGGTATCATTAATAAAAATATAACTGATATATTATCTTGTTTACATCAACAAAAAAACATACAAATAAAGAAACTTGAATACTTTGGACACTGAAGACGCACCTGGCGCGTAATGACCAGGTGGCCGATCGATGTAATTAACGTGCATTTTAAAGGTGGTAATTAAAAAGTCATTATCTCATCAGCAGTGAATGAGTTAACAACGGCTGTCATATTTGTTCAACCGATAGCTCACGAGCAGTCCTCAACGTTATTTGAAGGCCCCCGTGCTAACAAAATGCATATAAGTAATTGAACGTATATTACCATTCAATTAATAAAGTAGGTATATTTTGAAATCATATTTTCGTTCACTGTTATCATAATGCACCAAAAATGACGCTCGCAGAGCTTTTTTCGATTTTAATGTTCTTAAATAAAAAATAACCTAACCCTAACCTAATAATATCAATTTCCCGGAGTGTCCAATTATTGTTAAATCAGTAAATAGCTTATTGCAGATTGTTTCTGCGATATCCATTTTTCCAAATAGTCAGCTATATCGGATGACGCAAACTCCATATAGTATCTGACTCAATTATTACTAGGTATAATTATTTCCTAAATATTCTTTTCAATGTTTTATTCTGATTGTGAGTACGTCAATAAATAGCGGAACATAATTCATTGGTCATGTCACTCTAATATAAGTTCCCATTCTGTTAGAATCTCAGTCTATATATCGCTCCGCACAACATCTTATACAACCGATATTCGGACCTCGAAACCGTATCATAAGTACTGTAACATACTATTGTACTGACTGTTTACGCTGCAAATAAAACTCGTTCCAACATCCATCGGACCAACCACCAAAATTCTCATCTCTCCTTCTGACGACCTCTTCATCCATAACACTATGACTCCCTGATACCCACATATAAGGATTAGAAGAATAATAGAGAAAGAAAAACTTGATTTTTATCAAGTTCGTCCCATAATTCCGCGGCCTCGATTGTCATGTCGGGCACGGTCGCACTCCTATCGCGAATAAAATAAATATATTACCAGATAAGATCGCCGTCTGAATTGCATACATATCAATGTACCTGTG
Organism: Rhyacophila brunnea; assembly: GCF_057557595.1. Lineage (NCBI taxonomy): Eukaryota > Metazoa > Arthropoda > Insecta > Trichoptera > Rhyacophilidae > Rhyacophila > Rhyacophila brunnea. Next base: position 57,396,321 of record NW_028232965.1, on the reverse strand, counting down.
AAGGTCTTCACTTTGCTAGGTGCCAAATGCCGACAACTCAAGTGACAAGTAGCCACTAAAACACTCAACATACATAACATCACGTTGGCTATTAAAATAACGTTTTTACGAAAACAATTTTTACCTTTTCGGGCACTATCATTTTCATTTCGACATATTTTTGAAGTTCTTCCATCCATCGTTTTTATCACTGAATAACTTTATTCATTTAAAAAAACGTAGTGAGTGAAGGTTATGTTACGAACAAGTATAATAAATTTAGAACGGGTGACCCTTGATCATGGCTCCCACACCCTGAAGCGGGCCCCCTACCTTCGCCAAGGTTAAAGGAAGTGTGACGCACTACAGTAACGTTTTCCAAATGGCGTTCACGGTAAAATTAAGGGTATTTAGTGTATTTTTAATACTTACATCCACTCTAATAATGGAGCTAATTATCAAGTAATGACACAATTCAAAATTACATCGCACTATCAGATATTTAAAAATATAATAACTATTAAAGGAAAATAGTGCCGCAGGCGAATTTTTTTACTATTGGAGCAAATTTGTGATGTGTGTTTAACTCACTTATTTGGTTGACTCGCCATGCCGGGGCCCCCAGGCTAGAGCCCTATCAGTCCCCCCCTTTGCGGGGGCCTTGGCCTTGATATTGACAGATGTAAAGAAAAGAGTTATAGACAATGCTTGGATCTGTGGTTGTCACATCCCTGATGGTAATGATGACATAATTATTATTAATCTAATAAAAAATCGTATGGTAAAGTTTGACATCGTCTAATTGAAATTTATTATGGTTGGTACATATTCAATTACTCCAACATGTTGACATTATTATATAAGCATTGTTATACGTATTAGAAGTTTTCATGAATAATATTATTTGTATATAAACCACCTTTGTATCCGTGAACACGAATTCCTGTGTCAAGTTATCACCCATGTTCAAACTGCGATTATAATCTATTTACAATGGTCGTGAAATAAATCTTACGAGTGCCTGCGACAAATTGAAGCATAGCCTAATTTAAATTAATTAATTTCACTAACTAACTCGACTGACTTATCAAGTAGGGATTACAATCACGAATAAAACGTTAAACCCAGGGATTAAAGAATTGATATACATATTTAAATTCCGGGATTACACAAAAAAAAGATTTTTTTTCATCTTTGTTTGCGTTATTTACTTAAGATTGAGCATACCTTCAACGACATAATATTTAAAAATATTAAAATGAAAAAAAATCGAGAATATTTTTTTTAAAACTCATAAAACATTAATTTGCTGAAAGCTTTCATCTTAATTTATGGTTATTATAACATTAAAATATAGTTAGTAAGTTCTCTCGAATAATATATTAATTCTTTTTAAATTATTATAAAAAATGTCGTAGGAGATAGACTGCTAAATAGTATTTATTAAATTTAGCAGTTCTTTAGAACTATAAAAATAAAACGACCATGTTGACGCTACCTTCATTCTTCGGGCTATCCCACACATTGTATCTTCACATGGAATGTGATCCAGCGCATGCCTGAGTCACGGATACCGAAGAAGATCCTCGAAGGAAACCCAGGGGGAAAAAGCCAGTGGGAAAGCCACGCACACGATGGGGTGATAACATTACAAAAGATACCAACCAACTGCTAAAAATCAGGAACTGGAAAAGACGTGGAGGAGGCCAGGGCTCGACTTGAGCTGTAGCGCCATCGAAGAAGAAGAATGTGATTTACTACTACGTTATATTTCTGATGTAATTGTACCATATAACACCCAGAATCCACCTAAGTATCTGTTCTCCATACTCAGTTAGTATATTGTTGCTTGAATCTTCGTGAGGTAAGATGACTCGCTGTCGTAAAGAAGCACCATTAGAATGCAATCTTTAAATAAGCGGCATTGGATTCTGACTGAGTAAAACTGGGACATCAATCCTGGCAAATCTAGTTGAATTTTGCTCCATATATTCATCATCCATACTATTTTATTTTCATTTTTAGTAATTCATTTTAATTGGCTACCTTCCATCTGATTGCTTTTTGGTGAAACACTTTTAATTTCTAAATACATTCCTAGATGAATTTGTTATTGATAATATAAAAGGTCCCTTACAATTGTTATAATTCGTACTTTCAATAGAGTAGGTAGTTCATTTAATTATTCGTTGGAAAATACAAAATATCTCCGCTTTCTTTTATAATTCTGCGAAGTTTAGATGCATTGCACGGTGCATAGAATAAACAAGTGGTCTCGATACTCTGAATAGGACAGCGACGCTCAACTAGTAGGTATGTAGGTACCACACAACAAATTAATAAGATAAGAGTCGCCATTATTATGACTTTATATGCATTTTTGGTTAATGACTAGGTTAGGGACCAGGCTACAAAATGCAAGAAATACAAAGATTCGGGAATGTCATCAAATGTTACCAATATATTTATCAACATCTAATCCCATATTAAATTTCTCCACATTTGAGAATTAAACCTTGTCAATACTATATCTAGAACAGTGGTTATCACGTGAAATTAGACTGTGGCAGCACAATTGACATTAACAGTTCTATGGAAACGTCTGGTGGCCGCACCAAATTTTACTTTTGTTGTGATTGCAAAATAAAGTTAAATTTTATTTACTAAAAAATGGATCAATTTATTTACCAAATTGATACATTTCTAATAAAATATCCATGCTCAATAAAAGACGATTGAACATGTTTGTAGGTAGGTATATATCTATTTATTTAAAAATAATGCAAATGCAAATTCCTCAATACTTCCTTTTTCCAATGCGAGCCGCATGGCTGCTTCTAAATGTATGTCTATCATCTGGCTTCAATATTTGTTTTTATGCAATGCATTATACCGAATGATCTTTCACAGTATACGGTAGTAGGAAAAAATCGACAATATTATATCGCTGCATGCGGCAACCAGGACCGCACATAAGATTACCCCTGATCTAGAAGGTAACGCACTTCCCATTATTTATGTGTTCCATACAGTGGCGTATGGTGACTTAAAAGATTAAAGATGTTCCTCAAAATATATATTTTTATTTATCACAAAAGCTACAAATACGATATGTATGTATTATACACATTTATTATACAAATATTAAATATATGAATATCTCTAGATAATCAAGGGATACGACGCACGCCACTGGTTCTCTGGTAATATACCCAGATATATCAAAGAATTGTTTTAGGATGGGTATTAACAATATCTACCAAATGGAAAGAAAGCGCGCGAAAGATATCATAAATATTTAGAATTGAGAAAAACTTACATAATACACAGACGACTAGCGAAAAGCCGCGAAGGAGACCATCCTTTGATTCGAGATACTAAATCACTGCGGACGAGTAAAATGGTATATTAATGTTTTACTCAAAAAGTTTGGGCGAAAGAAAAAACACCGTTGATTTTACTATTTGGCTATTTTTGTATTGAATTCCATACTATCATATTCATTGAATAGTACTTCCAATGAAAATATTAAGAATTCATTCTTTTTCCACTACCTACTCGTGCGATTCTCATGAAGTTTGTACAATTTCAGCACACTAAAACAATGGAACTATAAATCCAAGAATATAAATCCCTCTAAGTCTAGGTAGACTATTAAATTTGTTATTAATTTTAATAAAATGAGTTATTTGTTCATCGATGATGTAAATCCATCTGTAAGCTACTACGCAGGTTCATCATAAGAATGATACACTAATTTAGTTACATCAAAGATTCCACATCTCTGATATTACAAGGACTATGCATGTATTGAGTATGTCAAGTCTATGTGCAGGTTCTGGCCTTGCAAATGGCGACCCGGATCTCTGCACTGCACATCGTTAAATTTAAATTAAAGTTAAGTGGACACTGACTAAATAAATAATGCTTAACCAATCTTGTAAAGCCGACAAAATGTTACGTTCATTGTATTTTATTATACATTTAAGGTAATAACGTTTCAGTGCGAATTTGCCAAACTCCTTGTTACATTTTATAACAGTTAAATACGAAAATTCACTGAAAAACCCTCAGAAAAGCTATACATGTTAGAAAAAAATCAGGTAATTGACATGAATAATTTGAATGCACATAGGTATTTCGCCATTTAAAAAAAATAAACTAGTATAATTTCAGTAGTGAATGAAATCGATAAACATTTTATATACTTACCTTTTTATCTACTTTATTGTGTGTATAGCATTGTCTACATTCTACTTTATAGATAGGTATGTACTGAAAACACTGAAAGTATCTATGAAAACAGAAAGAAGAGAATTTTTTTTATTGTTTTTTAAAGTTTTTTTATAGTCAAACACATCGCTTTTATATCCAGCATCGCCCGTGTTTTTTTTTTGTAGTTTATGTATTTCCGAATACTTATTATCTACAGATATGTTGTTGTTCTGTCAGCAATGTTCGATTCGATCATAATCGATTATTGAAGAAATATAAAATGAAGCTGGTACGTAAATAAATTCAGATTTATTATTTGCTTCCAATTCATTGTTTCCTCTTCTGTATAATATGGTATCATAATATATGGAATCTTCAAATGTCTATATCTCGGTGAATGAAACCTCATAAATGACCTGAAATGACTTGCGTTGATCTATTATATTAATTGATCAAGGAATCTTTAATAACCCTGTAGTAGGTACTTGCCGTTATAAAGCCATTGCGTCTATGATAAACAAAATGACAAATCTTCAGTCGTATGTTATATCTTATAACATACTAGCTGAAGTACCCGGCTTCGCACAGGATCGCTTCGTGGTTATATTTATCTTAGATATTTAAAAAATAATAAGAGGTAATTATTTTTTTTAATATTAAAATATTTGTGTTATACAATATGGCAATATGAAAATAATTCTAAGGGAGTAAAGGTCAAACGAAAGACCACTAAATTAAAATCGAATCCAAAATATGCAAACGTTATTAATGTTATTAATATGTAGTAAAAAAAATCAAAATTGCATGGATCGTATTATATAACGTTGTATTTTATATAATACTAATTTAGAAACCTTCGCAGGTGTGCGCACAACAACTGACAAAAGTTTCATCGCAATCGGATGAATGTTATAGGAACGCATACGAATAGAAGAAGAAGAAGATAATTCAGAAATAATATAAATAATTCAGAAATCTACGTGGGCATGCGCACGACAACTCAACAAATTTTCATTGCGAATAGAAGAAGATAAAATAGAAGAAGAAGGAGATGGTTATTCTAATTCAGAAACCTTTGCGGCTTTTGGCACAATTATTGACGAAAGTTTTATTGCAATCGGATGGATGGAATAGAAACGCATACGAATAGAAGGATATAAAATAAAAGAAGAAGATGGTTTTACTAATTCAGAAACCTTCGCAGGTGTTGGCACAACCACAGACGAAAGTTTTATCGCAATCGGATGAATGGTATAGGGACCATACAAATAAAATAAGATAGAATGATGAAGAAGAAGAAGAAAAAGGAGATGGTTGTACTAATTCAGAAACCTTCGCAGGTGTTGGCACAACCACTAACGAAAGTTTCATCGCAATCGGATGAATGTTATAGGGACCATACAAATAAAAGAAGATAGAATGATGAAGAAGAAGAAAAAGATGGTTGTACTTATTCAGAAACCTTTGCGGGTGTTACCACAATAACTGACGAAGGTTTCATCGCAATCGGATGAATGGTATAGGAACCATACGAATAAAAAAAGATATAATGAAGAAGAAGAAGAAGATGGTTGTACTAATTCAGAAACCTTTGCAGGTATTGGCACAACCACTAACGAAAGTTTCATCGCAATCGGATGAATGGTATAGGAACCATACAAATAAAAGAAGATAGAATGATGAAGAATAAGAAGATAGTTGTACTTATTCAGAAACCTTTGCGGGTGTTACCACAGCAACTGACGAAGGTTTCATCGCAATCGGATGAATGGTACAGGAACCATACGAATAAAAGAAAGTATAATGAAGAAGAAGATGGTTGTACTAATTCAGAAACCTTTGCAGGTGTTGGCACAACCACCAATGAAAGTTTCATCGCAATCGGATGAATGGTATAGGGACCATACAAATAAAAGAAGATAGAATGATAAAGAAGAAAAAGATGGTTGGACTTATTCAGAAACCTTTGCGAGTGTTACCACAACAACTGACGAAGGTTTCATCGCAATCGGTTGAATGGTATAGGAACCATACGAATAATGTATAAAGTATAAAGAATAATGTATAAAGTATAGGAACCATAAGATATAATGATCAAGAAGATGGTTGTACTAATTCAGAAATCTTCGCAGGTATTGGCACAACCACTAACGAAAGTTTCATCGCAATCGGATGAATGGTATAGGGACCATACAAATAAAAGAAGATAGAATGATGAAGAAGAAGAAGAAAAAGAAGGAGATAGTTGTACTTATTCAGAAACCTTTGCGGGTGTTACCACAATAACTGACGAAGGTTTCATCGCAATCAGATGAATGGTACAGGAACCATACGAATAAAAGAAGATATAACGAAGAAGAAGTAGAAGAAGATGGTTTTTCTAATTTAGAAATTTTTGCGGGTGTGTGTACAATAACTGACGAAAGTTTCGTCGCAATCGGATGAATGGTATAGGAACCATACGAATAAAAGAAAATAGAATGATGAAGAAGAAGAAGATGAAGATTTTTCTAATTCAGAAACCTTTGCGGGTGTGCATACAACCACCTACCAAAATTTCATCGCAATCGGATGAATGGTATAGGAACGCATACGGGACAGACAGGAAGACAGATAGACAGACAGACAGACAAACAGGCATACAGACAGACAGACATTCATTTTTATATATAAGATATAGCCTATACTCTTCACGGAAGTGCAAGCAATAATTTAACAAAGTTTTATCGCAATCGGATGAACGGTATGGCAGTGCATTCAATACGAACAAACAAACAAACAAATATTATTTTTTATATATTAGATTACAATAAACGAGCCTCTACGTCACTAAACGCGACACTGTTACAAATATTTATTTGCAATTTGATATTTTATGATAAATAAATAGTTTACGACTTTGCAAGTAATATGGAATAATAAAAAAAAGAATCACCTGTTGGTTCCTTTATGTAAAATAGTTTCTATTGATTATTTGTATGGAAAATGTCATAAAATGAAAAGGAACCAACTGTATTATTGATTAATATCCTAAGATATAGTACTGTATTATATATTATTTTATGGGTAATAGAGATATATTAATAATAGTCACAGTATTTAATAGTTTTCATGTTCACAACATTTACATAAAGTATATAAAAACATGTATAGACTTTGAAGCTCAATATCTCCATTTAGCAATTTTTCAGTTGGTTCCTTTCTGTTTATCTCATTCCATATAATATACTGAATTTATATATAGGTGACAAAGAAACGTCATGCTAACAAGTATATTAATTCTGTCAACGAATTTTAAATGTAAATTAAAACGTCGGTGTCCGTAATATTAGAACCAATAGATAATATTGAAAAATCAAACGGATTTAATTTTGTTAGCCTTGTGAGTTAATTAGCTTTTGTCATCAAAATTCTCACAATGGTATTATGATACATAGGTACCTAGCTAATATTGTGTTAAGTCACTATTCGATTTAGTGCAGGATACATGGCCCACGGTTTACGGAAGCAAATTAATGTTTTTTTGCAATGACTACAAGTTAAACAACTAAACAATAATCAATTAATCGGAAACCTTGTTGAGAGGTACGTCAAACTAGAGGTTGTGACTTATTTTCCATACATATGAGAATTCTATATTCTCGTCCTTCGAGAATACTTTTTCTGAAAATTATAGATTCACGAAATTCCGATTTTCCCCGAAAGATCTTAAAAATCCTTTCTAGAGATTTTTTTAGAAATCACATGCTCTTCACAAAACATGTGTCACCCCTTTCTATCAATACCGTATTTAAATTGATACTTTTAAAATCATTTATTCAAGACATTAATATCATACGTTTTCATATCATCACAAACAATGTGTCATTTATTAATACTGAGTACAATGATCATCGATACACGTTTTTGTAACTGTATCTTTAGTTTAATTTTGCCACAAAAACATTGCTCTTAGCTAATCGGTTTCCTTTTGACATTCTTAGAGCAACGTTTACATTCACATACCTATACTACATTTTCATCATAAAACATATCATCTCTTGATAATGGCATTTGCAACGAGCCCGAAACGTCGAGTAAACAAGGAAGAAGGACACACGGTGGAAACCAAAAAATCTACTACGATAAAAAAAAACAACCGCGAAAGCCTCAAACATTATAAAAATATTCTATTTTAGGTAAGGTAAGTTTTCATGAAAAAAAATGAACAATCAACTTGAAAATTTATGAAAAATAAAATACTATTAAATTTCTATAATACACAATAGTTATTTTGAATGGGTTCACAGAATATTGGCCGCATCAATAATAATTGGCTATAGATGATAATATATTTTAATTTAAAAATACTTTACAGCATTTATTTTATTACTTTATGATCTCTCTACTTCGGGTATAGGGAATAGATAACATAATAAATATATTGGTTTTCGAAACTCATTAAAATGTCCTTAAACTAGAGTTATTCAAAATTAGAAATAAAACACTCAAATCTGTCTTATTAACCGTTATTTGTTCTGAAACAAAGTGGCCATTGCATAATAATTATTGTATATGGTATTATGATTAATAATTTACTTCAATATCGCAGTGAGTATGTAATAGTTTGTTCAATAAGTTTGGGAAACTATTCGTACGTACAACTATCCGGATACCACAATGTTATTTTAGAATGCACCTTACAATGTGTAAAATAATTCTAAATGAATAATAAATGAAATTTATATTAGCCACTAAATCAAAAATAGAATGTCTGAAACAGGATATTCTGTAGCGTAATAATAAAATTTATTTGTAGTACTAGTTATAAATAAGTAGACCAACTGTTTGTAACAATTTGCTAATAAAAAATATTTCTCCTACGCAAATTGGAATAAAGTCGTTAACACTAGTAGTTATTACCTGGATTTGAACAAATCACACTTTTTACTTCAATAAATTCCACAGCAACGAGCATTTAGTAGGTACTAATGCAACAACAAAAACATATTTCAATCAAGATATTACATCAAAGTCTATGCTTTATTCTTAATACTTATTATAATCAATACAAAATTACTCAGTAAAAATGCAAAATATACTCCGCTAATCTACAGTAAGTTAGGGATTGCAATGCCGAATAAAAACATCATTAGTCCGCTTTCTCACGTTTAGTGCTTCACTATCAAGGCGGGGAGGCGGCGTAAGATGAAAGTCACTCACGTCTTTGAGGAGCACCATGGATGCGCCGCGTACCTGTATATTCAGATCGAGATGTAGAATCCCAGCTAGGGATTGCAATACCGGTATTTCAAAACCGGATACCGAAATACCGGTTTCAAAAATTTTAAATACCGGTATTTTCGGTATTAAGAAACCATACGCGTATATGTTTCATAAGCAGAAAACACATCACAATATAACAAGTTATAGTCGAGTAAAAGGGGTGGTGAGTTTTTACTTACTGTATTGTATTGAGTTAAAAGTATTCGGTATCCGTATTTATTTGCCTTTTGGTGGGTGTACACAGTGCTTGAAAATGCTGAAAGGCGAAACCCGGGTCGCAAAAACGACTCAAATGGAATAGTACAAAACTTAAATGCATTTGAATTTAAATTCAAATTCCATCAAGTACTTTCGGTCGATAGTATTAATATTACCGACCTATTCTTTGTTAAACACCTGGATATCTTACTTTTTGTGAAATTTGACTAGTACCCAGTTCTTCATTATAATCACGGCCCCCACATCCTGAAGCAGGCTCCCAGACTTTTCGCGTTAGGCGAATTCAAATGGTGTACGCGGTAAAATTAATATATTTAGTGTTTTTTTTTTTGTATCCTTTTTTACTATTAGAGCAAATTTGTGATGTGCGTTTATCTCACTTATTTGGTCGACTTGCCACGCCGGGCTCCTCCTGAGCTCGGGCCCTCAGGCTAGAGCCCTTTCAGCCCCCCCCCCCCTTGTGGAGGCCAGGATGATAATATATTACAATAGTCAACAAATAGTAGGAAACAATGAAAATACATGTATCACCATTCACTGTGACGACATAACCCTCAACCGATACGTTTTCATTTTTGTTGCGTTCTTAGAACTGTTCATTATTATAGATCGATTTTGACGTAACAGTGTTACTAGTCCAGCAATGGCGGCCGGCATATCAATCAGCTTTCTATTTCATTTTTCCAAATGGCAACACTTAGTCACAGTAAGTTAGTACTTAAGTATATTATTTTTTTATTTGTGTACAATGTTCGCCAATTATCTACAATGCAGTGTTTCCCGAACTTTCTTATAAAGTCATGTCACCACGTCTCCTGTCCCACGGGTTATACGTACAAGTCATCGAAATTCAACTAAATAAATCATAACGGCAATAAATAAAACTAGAATATAATGTTGAATCATTTTGTTATTTATTTATTATCAAAGCACGAAGGATACTGTCGCTCTGTTAAATACGTATTAATTAATGCTTTTTTCTAATTTCAAGATACGACTCTACGGTTTAAAACCCAGGCCGTTTCCTGAAGCGAAATATTATAATTAATGATATTTATAAAATTTGCGTAGTTTTAACTTAAGTGTGGATCACAATGTGTAATAAAAGTATCTTAATCAGGGTCGGAAACCTTTTCAGACTTACGGATCACAATCAATAAAATAATTACGACGCAAGTATTCAAGCAAAGATAGAATAATAATACTACCTTATTCTTAGGTCAATAATTATTATAAAGCAAACATTATTCGTAGGATGTTTATCACAAAGACATATCTTATAATCAGTATCTTTAGAATTATTATCTTCAAATGTGTTAATCGTGCCCATTTTTTGAATAATAAAATGCCTAATTCTTGTCAAATTTGGGATCACAAAGATTATAAAATATATATTTTATCGTAAATATGTCACCATATAGTGTTAACATTAATTATACTAATAGTTTTGTAAATGCGTTTAAAAATTAATAAAACCAAAAAATCTTAACACCACTGCACATGGATGTACTGAAATATGACTATATTCTAAAACATTATAGCAAGAGTTTTAAAAGAATACTATTTTATGTAATAAAAATACTTTAAGCAGTCATCAAATGTTTAAAATAAATATAAAGAATAATAAGGCTTCAAAATTATATAAGAAATAGATTATCTACAACGTTTAAGGAATAGCCAAGGTTATGCTCTGAAAATACGATAAAAGCTCCATTTTGATCTACGCTGAGCATATGGGCCGTTAATGTGACATGTTTTGTTGTTTTTCTTTAACCAAAATATTTATATCAAACCCCAGATGCAAATTTGAATTGAATCATATATATTGTGTTCACCGATCAGTCGAAAAGAAAATGGATTCTTTCTAAAACTTCTGGCAGAAAATACAAATGCGTCTATCATATTTTTCGCGAAACTGAACATCATTTTTGGTAAATATAGGCTAAATTGTTGGATATTTCTAACGAAATAACATTTTTTATTGTTTCGTGATGATGTAATTTACATATTATTTTGTAGTTGGTTTCATAAGCCATACATGTGTAGATTAAAAGGCTACAGAAATATTTATATTGCATTGCTTATCTATTAAATTCCATACATTTAATTTTTATTTAATAATTTAATTTAATACGAAACTGCAATTTTCTAAACGCGCCATAATTAATAACTCTTAATCAGCATAACTTTACTGATCTCTCCGATTGGCATTTGAAAACAAATCCTTCCCCCCATCAGTTACATATTACAAAGACAGTAGTTGTAAATGTGCTACCTGAGCCCCTGTATGGCTGTGAGACATGGCATCTTACTTAGCTTCAAAGGTCTTGGCTTTTGAGCTTTGTGAATCGATGTCTCCACCGAATCTTAGGGGTACATTGGTACGACTGCGTTACAAACACCCGAGTTAGTGAGCAGACACAGCAGCCTTCGGTGATTGAGATAATCACGAAGAGACGTTTTACGTGGCTGGGACATATGTTCCGGATGCCGCCAGAGTGCGACACTTCGTACCCTTGAGGCACAGCCTCAAGCGTTCCGTCGTCGTGGCCGACCCTCCCTCACCCTGCAGCGGTGCTAGAAATGCAGGTCTGGAATGGTGGGAAGCTCAAGAGTTGGCGATGGATCGAGGGAAGTGGCGCGAATTTGTGCTTGCCTTATGCCCCAATGCTGGGTCGAGACAGAAGAATAAGAAGTACACGTCTCTGGTACACATGGTTATGAGTTCAAATTCCGCATCCAGAAAAAATACACGTCGTTTTTTTCTTATAAAAGTCAATCGATACGAACACATTGTTGAAAAATTTTCAACCATTTATCAGAAAAAATAAAAATACTTACATCAAACTTTCACAAATTATTTATACCTACAACGATTTTCACGTAGGTATTTAAAATGACACGTAACCTAAAACCATTTGGTACTAAGTACCTAAGCATACTCTTTAATATTATATAAGGAATCTTTTAATCTCAACAATCATCATGGACTCTATCCTGGCTCTGATGCAGAATAGAATCAAAATAATAGCAACAGCGCATCCAAGTGCCAAGTGCTTAGTTCGTGAGAATCGTAGATATTATCTGATCAAGAACACATTAAACCATTTTAGTAAAAGCATTATTTTTTGCCGATATTTCTACTGATAATTTATGGTTCACCTCAGAGTGCAGCATTTTAGATATCTATCTGAGTAAGCATAATGCGACGTAAGTAACTATTTATATAAGAAAATATCCAAACATTTTAAAATCTATAACAAATCCAGTAATAAACAGCAGCTTAAATTTCATTTTACAAAATCAGTGTTTTGTATTGAAATGAAGAAAACATTCTTCTAAAAATTGTATTCAAATCATATTAGGTATATACGTATTACTAGGCTTGGGATTTTAGGTGCTAAAAATTAATAATAGGTACCCAAAATATGTAGATATAATTGGAAAATATGTTATTAGAATTTCATAATTATGTGCTAAAAAACAAAAATATGTGCTAAAATGTAAGTAAGTATTACAATAAATCATATATATTTCAACGTTTTAAGTTATTATTTATTTACAAACAGAAAACGCTTTATTACAATAAATAATAAAAACACGCTTCAAGTTTCCGAACGTGAATCTTTGACGATTTGATCCTAGTAAACTTTTATACATGGAAAAACTTTTTCCACTTCTACAGATGTTATTATTACGTTTGTAAATGAAACTATTTCTGAAGTAGAAAAAAATTAAACATATTCTGCAGCGTTTGAAGTCCAGTATTTTTATTTAAATCACTATTTAATTTTGTACTTATTTTTATTACTATTGGTTCAGGAACATTTTCTTATTTTAGCAGCAGTATTGTTTAAAATATTAATTTGCTCCAAAAGTGACTTTGTAGACGATTCTAACATTTCAATTGTATTTACTAGTGTTATTGTGTTGTCTAATTTGGTGTTTATGTGAAAATATGTTTTAATATGTAATTATACAAAAATATTTAAAAATAGGTGCTCAAAATTGTCTGAAACAGATAGATATTTTTGATATTTTGTTGTGGAGCCGCTCAAAAAAATATTTAAATAAGTACCCTCCAATTATCACACAATTCCACAGTCACTATCACTATCATTGTGTAATATTCAATTAGAATTTTTAGTATCAGAATCATGAGTCGAAAACTCCTTTAAGTCTTCATGAAGACACTCCACCGAATATAATATTACATCAAGAAGTCATCGATTGACTTTGCTCTTCTAAGCGGACTTTTTATACTAACTAGTCCCAGGATTAAGTATTACATGCTGTTTTATTTTATATAACTAATGACTTCCCAGTAAGGATTAACATTTTTTTTAAATACAGTGGGTCAATATAAAGTCAAAATTATGCTTTCGACCAAGAAGTGACTAATTTAGAAATTAGTAGAATCTGTTATTTAACATATCATTTATTTTTAATAGAATTCTTAATGAATACGATTTGGGGGAAAAGAAGCCTGAGCATTGATAATGTATTAATATTTTAATATTATAGTATATCCAATAAGACTATTAAGAATAATAGGTTTAGAAATTTAAAACAATAATCATGTTTTTTAAAGCATATTAAACTTACACTAATTTTCGAAGCGCCATAAAAGAAAAATATTTCCCGTGGGTTGATAAATAGATATTACCAGAGCAACTTTCACAATACGCAACATTAGTCATTGAATAAAACAAAACGATACTGCATGCCTAACATTTTTTCAATTTATTTAAAATACATTGTTATGCTGGTTTGTATTTCAATTACCGATATTACCGTTCCTCGGTAAAAATAAGGTAATTGAAAACACAATTAAGAAAAAATCAATTCAATATGTAGAAAGTCGATACCTACATTTTATTTATCTTCAGTAGTTTGCTCGATAATTCGGTGCAGAATACATTACGTGAAAAATATTAATTTTCTAGATACGGGATTTGAACCTGCAACCCATCCTACTGCAGGTACCGGATGTTCTGTATTTGTTCATCTGAAATTCGTCCGTTTTTAGTGGGCGAGTTCACCACCCAATATGGAGTAGAGGATAAATCCATCTCATCTTTTATAACGAGCAATGGGTTCGAATTCTGTTTCTGTGTCTAATTTATGTGATAATTTTTCAAGCAGTAGGTATATAAGTATGTAATATAACCAGCGTATGGATCTAATATGTTAAGCAAATGAGAAACAATATTTCTTCCTAAAAACTTTGTTAGGATTTTTTTAATACGTAGGCGTGTTTTTCTAAATAGATGAAACCGGTTCTGATCATTTTAGGCACAAAATATGTTACTAAAACTAATGCCTAAATTAACTGTAAGTCGTTTCAAATTGCAAATTCGAATGAGAGATAAAAACGCTTTGCACACGTGCTACAAACCTAAACGAAGTTTATTATGCAATAAGCCATCATCCAAATCGAGCACTGGTGTCCTCTATTCTCCACCTCTACGACACACGGTGCTCCGATGGCCTCAGCAGTATTCATTCATTAGCAGCAGATCCTGGCGTCCTTCTCCACATTGCCTCCTTAGCAAAAAAACATAGAACGTTTTCATGAACCATCATTAATGAAAGAAATTATTATGTTAAGCCACAACAAAGTAAATAGCACATAAATCAAGGCAAAACTCTAACAGAAGAATGCCATTATTATATTTTATTTATAAAGAGACAAGAATATTCACTTTTTTATAGTTACTAATTCGACCATACTACGAGTAACATAGTTACGGAATTACTCCAAGTGTACACACAAGTTCAAAGTAAACCCACTTTCTGTAGAAAAACTTTCTGGTAAGTATATATTTTGTTAAATATATTGAAACTGCAATTGTGTATTTTTTCACTGGTCCTACAATCATGAGTAGATCTGTGCTATTTTACGAATAAGTTTTAAGATTTTTTACGTGGAATGGATGTTAACTACTTGATCTGCGCATCTATTCTATACACAAGACTGCTTTCGGCCGTTATCTAGGGTAAGAAAGTATCCACGTATTAGCACTTAATTTAGTTGTAATTGTTACGATAAGTGCTGTTTTTTTGGACTGGCTCTGCTGTCCGCTGACGTTAGGCGCTTTGTGTACCCGCATACTGAGTGTCACGAATTGAGAGTCTACAGAAGAGTCGGGACTATCCCACTCCCCATACGACGCTACAAATTTCTCGTAAACAAAAAAAAAATCTTTCATAACTTTCTTCTTTAAGCACTACGGTGCATGGTTGCAGCATCAGTCCCGTGCGGCTCTGTCTCGGGACGGAATGAGTACTTAAAATCACTTCTTTCAGACACGTTTAAAGCGTCATGGAAAGCGGCCGTGCATATCCACGGCTGTGCATATATGACGGGTGGTGGTGGGAACTTTAACGTATGTTACAATAAGTGCTATGCTACCTCTCTTGGCTATGATAAATTTTAGAGTGAGATAGACAGTTTTGACAGTTCAGATGGCTAACTTATTGTAATTATTACAATAAGTGTTAATATTTCGATTTTTCCTACCCTAGTTAGCTGCCATAAAGCCCGAAAGCAATCTTGTGTATAGAATAGGTGCGCTGGATCCAAACATACATTTAAAAAGAACACGTAAATTTGCACAGAATAAAATTTTATTGTGTAAAATATACTATATTATTATAGCATACATGAAATAGATCTTCCTCATAGACCGAAGACATACCGAATGCTATAAAAAAGTCACTTTTTAAGCACAAAATAAATTATTGGCGATTTCACTGTTCTAATACCGGACTCGTAACTTAATGAATACTGATTTTTCGTGATTTTATTACAATTTTCTACCAATATATTATCAAAAGAAGGTTTCATAACAGACCAATCGGAGACGTCACATTATTATGAAAATAAAATTAGTATATCAGATTAGGAGGCGGTATATTTAAATTTAAAATAATGCAATTGTTCGAATTAAATAATATTTCCCAGTTCGCCTACGGTTGCTGAAGATGATACTCGGATTTAAGTGAAAGTAAAGAAATGTTTAGACTCGACCTCCAGCGACAATCACATGCTAACGCCCGTATCCAATGCTTGGATCTAAAACATTTTTATAGAAGGACGTATAATCTTTGGATTTGAAAATTAATGTAAACTATATACCAGGGCCACTCGAGATGATTTTGCATGGCACGCGTTTTAAGAGAAAAAAATACCTATAATAATAATGAATGACAGATCGCATTGTATAAAAATAGCAGGCAAATACTCTTCAAGAATTAAGTTTAATTTAAATTTATAATGGCATAGGTCGGTCCTTGGAAATTATGCCTCACATATAATATTCTCACACTAACCTCATCAGGCGGCGGGGAATGCCGTGCCGCGAACATCTAATTTTGATCGATTTACAATGATTGAGACCACTGTAGCGAATGCCTCATCTGATCGGAGCAATTATCGTGTCAATTTTTGCGATAAGAACCAAACTAATTAATACATTAACAAACAATTTCATTTCTACCCACAAAAAATGACTGCAACAAATAAAAAACAAAAACTTGGTGAAGCTAGTAGCGGTTATTCCGGCAGACAGTTTCAAAATTGGTGGATCGAAATATATGGCGTAATTGAAAAATGCGATAAAACTATATGTCTGCCATGTTCTGTGAGTGGTATCGAGAACATGATCATTTTTTTACAACGTTTTTATTAGCTCGTATTCTTGTTTGTCCGGTGGTTGTTTGTCCAGTACAAATCTTGCAATCGATTTTTAACTAACTTCTCGACTAGCTAGACTTTTGAAACTTTTAGAATATATCAGAACACGATGCCAATGCATTCTTTTAATACTTTTCAATGTTGAGATGAATTGAAATAACATATATCTTTGACTACCGTTTTTGAAACTAAGCTAGATTTTTAATAAATAATATTTACGTATTTAGCTGAGTTTTGAAATAAAAACTCAGGTCATGCTATGGTAGACAAAATATATTTATCAAAATATATATCCAACTCAAAATACTCGAAAAACCATTTTAACCGCTTTTTGAAAGTAAGTGTTTCATATGCATTTTAAGTATTATTCAATTACAATACATACTACAATTGATTTGTCATAGAGGTCAAAAGGAACTTTCTTAAAATTATGGGCTTGCATAGAGATTTGATTTATTTATGTATACAATAGTTTTAGTATTAAAATTATTAAAAAATGAATCTTTGATATCAGTATGCCGAAATGAATCGTTGGATTGGCTCTACGTGTGATATTATACCTTAGCGCGTGGGACATGAAATTATAAAACACCTTTGACTTATTCTGTCGACGTTCATTTGTTTCACTCGTCGGCAGCAGCTGTCGCCGCTCAACTCGAGAATCTGTTTTGTGTGAAACAAAAGTGTGTCGAATCGCATACCGAATGTCATGTTATATCAAATCTTGATTATTATCGAATGTCACTTCGGCTTGCCGTTTCCTACTGCTCGATTATGCGCTCATCTGACATCACTGTTTGTACTACTTCGGGTCAATGTGCTCAATAATACTGGGAAAAAAAATGTTGTCATTCTGATACATTCTCAAATGGGTGGTGATAAGCAGAAAGGAACCAACTAACGTTTTAGGTATTTTGAGTTACGAATGGGAACTTGTTCAAAAAAATCCAAATGTCAATTTGCCAAAGAGATCCAAGTTCAATTCGGTCTAGCTTCCATTTTATTTACATTATTTTCTTTTTGCTTAACGGACAAAATGTTCTAAACCTCAAATTTTCTGTTATGAAAAAATAACCCACTGCTAAGTATCTGTCATAGTCAGTATCAAAGTGTCAGAAGAGGCAAGAGGTCAAGGTTTCTTTGATGGTATGGAGTACTCTATCTTAAGTTATTTTGCTTAGGTTATTAAAGATATACAAATATTTATTTGCAATTTAATATCTTATGATAAATAAATAGTTGACGACATTGCAAGTAATATGAAATAATGAAAAAGAGAATCAGCAGTTGGTTCCTTTATGTAAAATAGTTTCTAGTGATTGTTTGTATGGAAAATGTCATAAAATGAAAAGAAACCAACTGTATTATTGATTAATATCCTAAGATATGTTACTGTATTTTATATTCTTTTGCTGGTAATATAGATATATTAATAATAGTTACAGTATTTAATAGTTTTCATATTCCCAACATTTACATAAAGTATATAAAAACATGTACAGACTTTGAACATCAATATCTCCATTTAGCAATTTTGCAGTTGGCTCCCTTATGTTTATCTCAATCCAATTGACAATTCAAATTAATCATTCTGACAAACAAAATGATATTTACTGATCATGGAATTTTTAGATATTGTTATCGTCATACCTTAACCGATTCGAAAAATATAACATAAAATCAAATTTTGAAAACAGTGTTAGGTAAGGTACCAAAAAGTCAGAAAATAGAAAGATATTGAACCAATAGCAACCATTCCTAATTGAAGCCATATTATGTGCGATTATAGTATAAATTAAACGAGGATGAATATACATTTTAAATGTAAATCAATGACAAAACCATTATATATATGCCACCGTCATGGATTCTGGCGTTTTTTGCATACCTACTTCATCTGTACAAATTTAACATTTTAATTTTATTCCAAATTAATCACAATGCACCAAATTTTCAAATACAATTCAAATTTATTTACCAACATATTATAGTGAACTTTACAAATTATAAATTCAAGACGTTCATAACATGACTTTGAAAAACAAAGAAATATTATTAATACAGTAAGTAATAAAGTAAAATATTCGCAGTATTATAAAAACAGTGAAAGAGTAAATACAAAAATTATAAAGTAAATTAGTACATGAAAGTATTATACCGAATGAACTTAGTGGACCCTATTTTAAGAACAATATAATATATTTAAGAAGAAAATTTTAAGTGTCTGTGTGAATTGGATGTAGGTAAAAATCTTAAGGACTGAGTTAGTAAAAAAAGAAGAAATCGGATGTAATGTCTGACAGTAAAAGATTGAAAATCGAAAAGAACATGGAAGAAGAGCTCATGTCAAGAATGTCACGTGATTTTTTCTAATAGATATAGTAAATTTTGAGAAATGTTACAAGATCTGGTGCCAGATTTTGCGTTTCTTAGGGTAGACTCCATGGAAACGCCGATGGCTGAATGCACAACTATCCACTAGGTATATATATACAGAGTTTTCTCTCTCCAGTCGGTCACACTCAGCTTCTCTGCGTTCTTCTTAACGTAATTCAACCATCTCATCCAGTGGTGGCTGAAGGGTCGAGTACCCACTTAAATCTTATAAAGAGCTCTAGATCCATCTTATCAAACAACGTTACCGGCCCATCTGAGCATTCACATTCTCAACACATTTACTATTTATATTGGTCTTAAACTCTTCGGACAGCTCAGCATTTGTCCGGATGTGCCACCTTTGATTTTTTTTAATTGGCCCAAGTAATAATCTTCGGAGAATTTTGTTTTCGAATACTTAGATAGCTTTATCTTATTTCTCCGTTAGGCTCCAGGTTTCACATGCAAATAGAGGGATTTGTTTTACAGTTACGTTGTATTTATACCCGAATTATTTTTCTTTATTGACATTATCTTGGAGCTTAATAGACTCTTCAGTGTAAAGAACACTGCATTTCTACAATTCAGTCTGCAGGCGACTTCTAGGTTCATCTCGTTCTTTTTGGGATATTTTATTTACTAGTACATAAAAAACAGTGGTGGTTTCGAATGTAAAATACATGTTAAACTTTAGATTGGTTCGTTTCATCGCATCCTCCAGATTTACTTATATATTTAAGAAAAAAATAAGTAAACATTAAAATTTCCACTACCTTATAGTTATAGTTTCAATTACAAATGTTTATCGGCATTAATATTTCTAAAGATGTATGATAAACATTTTTTTAATTGTTACTTCATGTTTGATTTTCCAAGGACTTCATGTTATAATTACCTTTCGTATATCTAGTATGCCACGGGAATGTAAAATTACTCAAAATCACGCAATTTACGATAACCATATTGTTAGTTAATTATGTACGTTTAATTGAGTAAGTTGTCATAATACCTGTTAATTGAATTCGCCGAAATGAACTCGTCAAAACATTGGTTCCTTAGATTATAGAAAAATATTGGTTCATTTTTTTAACAACACACATGAATTATTCTTATTATATTATTAGCAGGTTCTACTAGTACCCCAACTATCGGCGATCTATTGCAGAATTCCTTTTACCTTTATCAGTTTGTCAATCCAGCATCTTTTGGGGCAGAATTTTATTATTGAGGCCTTATGGTAGGATACTTATTTCAAAATTTTTTGTCCACTACCATTCCCATTATTTGTTGACATACTATTACTGTTGCACATAGCGCGATATCTCAATTATTTGAATGTCATAAATTAGTACTCCATTCCGTTGAATTTGTTTTGCATTACTTTTCTCGCGTGGACACAAAGTAAATACACGAATATGCATGTGGTTTTAACCAAACATCGCCTTCAAATCTAATATTATACGTATTTGATTATTTATATAATATCTACTACATCACATTTTTATTAGTATTACATAGTACTGGATACCATATGTTGAATATCTAGGTGACGTAATAGTATAATTGAACTAAATCCTAAGCTAAAGTCAGAACACGAACTCTTATTTTTGTAATGTACCTTAAGGTTTAAATGAGTCCTCGATTCTCAACCCCTAAAAGACAATTCGGTACTGTTCGGTTATCAGGAATACAGCGGAAAACACATTTTAAAAATACCCGATATACTGGATTATTTGTTAGTTTGGGTTAGTTTAGGTTAGGTTGGGTTGGGTTAGGTTAACCTAACAAATAATCCAGTTTATCGGCTATTTTCAAAATGTGTTTTCCGCTGTATTCCTGATAACCGAACAGTACCGACAATTCGGCTTACGTAAAGTAAGTACTTCCCACAATAATACGCAGTAACTCTTCTTGGCAGGTGTGAACACGAAGTGGCGCTTGACTGGGACATGTTTTCCGAATGCTACCTGAGAGTATGCCGTAATTAACCCTCCTGCACCCTGCAGCGATGCTGCAAAAACGATTTACGTGCTGCCGGCTTACAGGTGACAAGAAATGCGGGACGTATCGATAGACCAGAGAAAATACTACGACCTTGTGTTTGTCCTATGCTTCGATAGTAAATTATTGTAGATTAAACAATGTATACGGTCTATAGATTCCATTATATCAAGTATAATATAGATTTTGTCGTATAATCATGTGGTTGTTGTATAAGTATATGGTTTATGGTTATATGAGGGCGATAACTACAACTAAAATTGTAAAATATGTTTTATTGTACTAAATTGGCGGTTGATTACGATGGGCTAGAATTTTACCCATAGACTATTGACATTTTACTTTCCATAAATAATTACAAGAATGACATTTCATATAGAGGTTCGGTACAATGCAAAACTTGCGCAATACTTATATCCATGTGTATTATCTGCCGTGAGATTATTGTGATAGCGTTTTATGTAAGTAGCCAGCTATATTTACATCGTATAACAATAAGTAATAAATTTTGCCTAAACCTCCAGTGTAAATGATCGTTAATATTTCTGATGGTAACTAGAACCAGTTTATTCATGTCTTATGACTAAATAATAAGCTGTCTGATTGGAAAAACACATCATAAGGCTGAAATACGTTTTGACCAGTTTTGGCAAAAAAATATGATAAAACGGAAAATGTTATATACTTCATTATGCATTATATTTTTATCGATAAATACAACATTCTGTACAGTCTGTGTACATCTCTACATACATACTAATAATTTCTTTGTATAGAGAGAACTACTAACCTACCCTAACTTCCCAGTGGCGCAATCAGGATTTAATATTGGGGGGGGCCCAAGGAGAATATAAATTAGTCCCATAGGCTCTTTTTCTTCTTCATATAATTATTTTTACATATTTTCACAATGCACGGCAGTATATTTTTACAGTTTCTCCTAGTTTTTTTTTTAATTGGAGGCATAGTGGCGGTAACCGTTGAGATATTTGGCGGGCCCCCTACCTACCGCTTAGATTAAAGATAGTGTGAAACACTCCATTAACGTTTTTCAAATTGTGTTTTAGTTCAAATTAAGGGTAGGTATCTACTTATACAGTGAATTATTGGCGATTTTTAATACATCTACTTTAATAATGGAGCTGTCGAGTATCGACACATAATAATCAGACAATATATTGCACAATCATAAAATTTAATATAGTTATGGCTAGTAAGTATAATAGCGCCGCAGGCGACTTTTTTTAGTATTAAAGCTAATTTATGATGTGTATTTATCTCACTTATCTGGTCAACCCCACACGCCGGGCCCCCCACAGCCCGGGCTTCCAGGCTAGAGCCCTGTCAGCCCTCCCCAGCCATGACCTACACCACTCCGGAATACGGGACGGGTGAACACCGAGTTTTTGACAGTTTCATTAGGGATTGGGTTTCTAAAAAAACCCGACATTAGTGTTTCGAAATTTTTCTAAGGTATAGTGCTTTTCAATTTCAAATCATTCTCATAATTTTCATGTTTGGGGGGTGCCAGGGCCCCTTCCCCCCCCCCTGGGTGCGCCACTGCTACTTCCTCTTCTACATCTTCTACCTGATCGGCTATTCATTGGTGAGGATCGAGGCTGATTCTCAATTCCCCACGATTTTCGTCTTCTTTCAGGGTAGAGTAAAGATTCCTTCAATACGACAATACTCAATGTGTGCATAAAATTGAATTAGACTATTACCAATGTAAGTTTAAATTGAAGTGAAAATTAATCTTTCTCCTTTTTCTGAATGCCAATAAATTCAAAACACTGAGCATGCCATTGAGAGTTGAGACCTGCGTCCAGGGGAACTTTCAGCTATTTACAGTTCTGATGAAAACACAATGGTATGGATTGAGATTCTACCGGTGTCTAGGTATTTTTCGATAACGTAATATCGTTTCTGTAGATATTTTTATATTGACATCGAGATTCTGCTGCTATACGATGGAATTAAACCAATGTTATAATGATTTGTTTTGATTTTGTGAAACTGTTAGTTGCCGAATGCATAGATATTGTGTGTTCTGTATAATGATAATATCAATGATGCATTTCGGGATCGGTGGAGTATATGGGCAAATATTTCATGTGGTTTCAAAATAATCACAGGTGCAAAATCATAGCATTAGATGGCAGTGGTACCGCAATCGAAAGTGGACGCTGTAAGCTTAGTTAAGTTGGCATTTCGACAAATTCGAATTTAAGTAGGTTATAAACACACGAGTTTTGCGCATGGCGCCGCCGTCTTTCGAACTGTCAGTAGGAGGTTTGTTCTTTCCGTTGCCGGTCGCGCCGCTAATTCTTAATTCAAAAAAATCAAAATTTTCCCGCGGTTTTTCGTTACGTCAAACATCAGTTTCCAGTACGTTTTATCTGTTCTTTATTCAAAACAAAAACACCCATAAATATACAGCGATTTAGTTCATTCGATACAAAGTGAATCTGGCAGTTTTATAATATAGTCCTGCAGCTTTCTAATCGAGTTTTCTATTTTATAATAAAATAAGTAAAATGCAAATATTTTGCCTGGTGTCATTTCAATTTAAATAAATTAAGTTATTAATATATTAACAAAATATATTTAATTCATAACTTTGTAATAATCTATCATTTCAATTTTCATTCATAATAATTATTGTGCAAATGATTTATTATTATATATTACGTCTATATTTTTTGATTGCTGCAAAAATAAATGTTGCATCTGCTATATTTTAGTTACGCATATCTCATGGTGAAATCGAAAGTGAATTTGATATAATCAAAATGAAATAAATACCAAAAAAAAAATGTCCGTATATATTATATTATACAAGTTGCATAAAAAATAGACCATCTTCAAGTTTTGGGGTCATATTCTTATTTGCATCTTATAAATTTTAAACATGTTGAAACAATTTGATAAATGTTAAGACTTGCATCATTTTTGATGAATTGTTTACTTGAAAAGTTGTTGTGAATCGTAATTTATTCACCGGTAAATTTATTCCACATTTTTTCAATATAAATATGATGCTTAAATGTAGTTTTTAACTTTTTATACTATGTCGTATACTATTGACTTTTACGTTAATTAAAATAAAATATAATCTTTTGATTTGGTTTGCATTTTATTTTATAATAGTTTAATATTTATTTCGAGAATTGTGACATTATCTATATGATGGTTTTAGGAATTTCATACACGTATTTCATCACATATGAATAGGCCTGCAATCAGATGTGAATCTAAGCCACCTCCAAATGACGTTTCTCAGATGTTTTTTTACGATTAATGGTTGTTAAATTAAGTCTAAAAATATACGGTCAACGCTCTTGATTAAATCATTGAAAAATCAGCATGTGAATTTTCATTCGAATCTGCGTCCCACAGCTTCAGACGCAAACATTCTGCAATCCTCCATTGCGGCCGCTTAATCATATTATGTATATTATGTGTATATTGTAAAATGATATCATTATTTCTACCATTTACGGATGATGAACTTAAGAGTACATTTATCAAATCAAATCATTGAATCGTTATTTGTTAAAATATATTAAACTATATTTGCGTTTAATGAGAACTTCGTGATTTATATAAACTAGCATTCGTATAATATATAATAGCCATCCGCAGCAATCTGCAATATACACTTATAATTATATATATATATATAATTTCTTTCATATCTCATTTCTCTTAAGAAAATAAATGTGTACCTAGCCTGCCTAATACATAATGGTCAATCTGTCAATTCCATAATGAAAGTTCAGCAAGAAAATTAATATGAACATTATAAACCCTTAATAGATAAAAGACTTATGTACACATGTTTATCTATAGCGGTTTATTCTCAATTGTATTTAATATAAAAACAAATTAGAGATGTAAGTGATTGATACAACACATCTTCCTTCATCTAATATGATGCATATTCGAAGTAAAAATGGCTGACAGACACAAAGTTTGTAATAATATGCCAAAGTTTTTCAAATATTGGGGGCGGTCCAGACCCTGAGGCCGTGAAAATAAGCGTTTAAAACTTTTATATGTAAATATATTGAATCAATTCGGTTCGCGTTGAGTATTGCAAATGGCCAATTAATTTAAATGCAAAAGGATAACACCGTTTTTTGCTCAGTAGTTGATACTTTCTAGAAAGTGCATGTAACAGATGATAGTTTTCTGTACTATAACATCATTTCAATTCATTTACGTTTGTTTCATTTGTGGTGTAGAAGCATTACTTTGTATCGGAAATCCGTGTCATTTTAGAACAAGCATCTGTGAAAGTTACATACCTACATCATTATCCACAATTAATCATTAAAAATAAGTACTATGCTGCAATTACTCATTATAACAGCCGTATTAATTATAATTTATTCATCCATTAGGTGAGAGAGACATTTCGAAAATTCTAAAACAACAGATATAAACACTTACTCTGTTATTAATCTGTAATGGCGTGGGAGTGAATTGTGTATGTGCTCAAGATAGTGCCGAAGAGCATCCACACACGAGATTCATTTAATTGACTATAAGACAATGCAGCATGATGCCTATGCGAAACTCCTCGGAACATGAAAAGTGCAATTGAATAATTGGCCCCACGATAGGACAAAGTTGCCAGTGATTCGGGAGACACGAATCCGAAGAAACGAAAGCTCTAGCGTAACACCGTGGGAAAAAAATCATCACGATGGCAACATCAAATTATTACTGCCGGGTCACCTGTTTATTGGTACGTCAACATTAATTAACTAATTAATTTTAAGATACAAATACTAATTAGAGGCACTGTAATATTTATTATTTCGGTGACTATGAATATACAAAAATATAACCAATTCCGACCAGCTAAGACAAATACCTAATTAAACCATGCAATACATAAACATTATAGCATAACCGCCTAATTTTAATTGATAAACAAAAAATAATACACAATGGTCCTTGATTTTGAATCCAAACACATATTGAAAAAAACAATCTGCGAAGGTGCGGCAAATCTTACTGCTTTGTGTAAACAGTGATTACAATGATTTACGTTTTATTACAATTAATTGTTTTTATTATAGTTTTTAATATTTTAAAACTTTTTAATTTAAATTTTGAGTAGAATAATTAATTCCTTTTATATAATATATCGTAGGCGTATTATTTTTCGTAAATTATTCAGGACAATGATCTAACAATATTTTTGGTTATAAATTAACACACTTCAAATAATAATTATATTCAGACTCCAAATTCTTTGCCAAATATTTGTCTAAGATATTCAAAAACTCTTTTGTGGCCTCCACTTTCACAAACTTTACATCATGATGCCCAAGAATACTTAATCCGTTGTACGATGAATACCTCCCACGTTATCTTTTGAAACGTTCTCATTTCATTTTTCAGAAATGTTTTTATGATTACCTTCTAAGGGCTATACTCAACTGTGTGTATACGTGTCCACTACAAAGATTTTATGCGCTCTTTTTATATGTATCATCATCATCATCATCATCACCTAGGGTCGATCCACTGCTGGATGAAGACCTCCCTTCTCACTCCTTATTTTTTCACTGCCACATACATCCACCAAACTTTATGAATTCGTCCATCCAGCGGGTTTTATGGCATTTCTGTGGACGTTCAGTGCCACTTGGGTAGTGTACTACTGTATAATGACATTTTTCAGGCGGTTGTCTACTCGCTGAGCGGCATGTCCAGTCTATTGCCATTTCATATTATTAGCGACCTCTATCACACCACGTACTCTTGTGTGCTTCCTTATCCATTGGTTTATATTATGATCTTTCCGAGTTATGCCCAACATGCACATTTCCATACCACGTTGCGCTACGTTTAATTTTTGGATTTCTCTTACATTAAGAATCCATGTTTCAGACGCATTCGTGAGCGTTGGCAGCACACATTGATTGAACACTTTACGCTTAAGACACAAAGGGGAGTCCCTTTTGAAAATTATTTAGACTATTTAAACACCTACATATATTATTTATATTATTTAAAACATATGATAATATACATATAAATATGAAAAACATATTCTATAATAATAATTGTACGAAAATTTTAGTCTATTAGAAATGCTTTATTTCTTGAGATTTTAATCGTCATTATAAATACACAGTTTGTTTCTTAGATACTCGTTTCAATTTATTTATATCCGACTAATAATTGAATTCTCTACTTTAATAAATTATACTCATTAGTTATAACAAATTTAAATCTTACTGAAAATTTATATCTGAATTATTCGTACTTCCCGGGTCTTTTCGGATGTTACGGTACTAAAAATTCTCTATAACTCCTTATTTAGAAGCTGACTTGAGAGTGGGTCTATCGTTTGGGCCCCGCATCAGTTGAAGTACGGCCTTATGGTGGAGAGAGTCCAAAAGAAATTTTTAAGACTCCTTTACTTTCGGCTGTATGGATATTATCCGTGGCTCTATCCGACTAATTTTCTCTTAAGGATGCTTAAATACTGTAGCTTAAAATTTAGAAGCGATCTTTATTTAGCCACATATTTTTTCAGAGTTATACGCGGCGTAAATGTGAACTCTGCCATTCTTGGTGGTGTTGGCTTGTATGTCTCTGATTATTACCTTAGGAATCGAGGGCATTCGTTATTTGTTCTCCCACGGTGCAGAACTAACCTGCCATTAGTAATGCCAATTTGGAGGGCAGTAACCATGTTTAATGAAATTGCTTCGGATATTGATATATTCTACTTAAGTGAGGGTGAATTTAGGTGGGCGTTGTTTTATAAGTTTTTAAGATAGGGTCTATCAAAGTTCACTCTGTGTGCTTCCATCTACTTTTATTTTGTTATTTATTTTCTTATTTTATTTTTTATTTTATTACTTATTGTATTATTAACTCACACTTATCTGTATTTTTATTTTTAAAAACACTTATTTTTTATCATGTCATGAACGCTTTGAATTTATAATTTGTTATGTTCATTATATGTAAAATAAATAAATTTGATTTGATCAATTATTAGCTACAATTGAAATTGTCCCGTTTTATCAAATCACCTAAGCAGGACACTATGCCAATATTTTGAATGATTTATTGTTATATTATAATATAGTGCTCGATATAAATGTTTTACTTTTTTCTGAATTTGTTTTATTCAAAAAATTTCAATATTTGCGTTACATTTTCATACAAATTTCAATATTTTGGTGATGCAATAAATTTCATGGTTTTCATTTTACTACACCAATGAAAACAATTATTTCTTTCATATGTTATTAATTATCACATCTGTTAAATTAAAAATCGTGTAGGCGTGCACTAATTGGATAAAAAAAAATTATGATAGCAAAAAATTAACCTGCTTCAATTTCACAATATTAATAATATTCTAGAATCAATTTTAATAAATAATAATAGAGCATATAACCTCGGTTAGTAAGTTCATATCTGATTAAAAGCTCCGGAAATATCTTTGTATGCACTTGCATGTCTAGTTTGCAATAGGTTATAATAAAAAAAAGATATCCGTGACACTGATTAGAAAAGGTTATAAATAAAATAATATTTAAATTTTTAAATACCTGCAAATTTTTGATACAGTATTAAATTATAAGCAAACAAAGCTTTTAATAACAGGATAATATAATATGTCAAATCGTAAATCAAAATCACTCAAACTTCAAACACTTCCCGTCTCATTGACCTTGCATTGATATATCATCATGTTTGCCTTAATTTACTAAATCTATGTAATCATTTTTTTTAAATACTACAGTTTTTTTTTCAATGTATTGCAATATAATTATATAATTATTACAACATATAAATGACAATATATTATTCAGAGAAATAATCGAAGGATTTATTTTTAAAATACATTTAATATAATGCAATTGTACTGTTCTGTTTTGCTACTTCGAGTTACAAGATCCAATGTATTTTCAATAAAAAATACTATAAATGTATTCTTAAAATTTCTATTAAACTTACATACAGTATAACCTCGTTTTTACGTGCCCGGAATTCACGTTTTCCCGGCAATTGCGTGTATTTTTTTCAGTCCCGATGTATTTCAGTACATTTAATACCCGCATTTACGTTTTTCTTTCCCGCGATTTACGTCAGAAATATTCAAAATATGCGAGTTACGCGCACTGGACAATGATTATGTCGTGCCATTCGAACGATTTTTCAATAAAAATTTTAATTGAATGTTGTTTTTTAATAAAACGTTATTTTTTTAGAAACATAAAATTTAAATGTTCTTTTTTTCAATACCCCCTTTTACATTTTCCCTCCAATTAGATTTTTTTTCTTCAGTCCCTTAAAAAACGTAAAATAGGGGTTATACTGTATTGTAATTCAGAGATAGTTTTGCTGATATTACTGATGCATCTTTGGTTTTTACAGTTTTTTTTTTAATCTTGTTATAATTTTTGAAATGTTGTTTCATAAATATCATTAAATTGGTAAACAATTTATTATTAGTCAATCCTCATTTTAAAAAGTAATTAATTATATATTGCTACAATTGCATCTTAAAATACAATAAAATCTTCGTTGAAAATTACAGATTTAATATATATTCGAAAGAGGTAAATAATATTTTCCTGGTCCAATGGATAACTGTATTTTCTTCGTTTCCGTTTTTGTGTCCGCTGCTGTTGTAAATTGTGACTTTTCTCAATTGTCCTAGTTTTTTCTCTTCAGCGATCCTTGAATTCCACCGTCTGGAGAACAGAAGATATTTAGAGATCCGTAGCGTCTTTTAGTTAGTCAAACCATCATACACTACTACAAACAACCTGCCTCTTCCGCGTCGGTAATTCCGTTTCTTTCTCACAATTATTATCTTTCTCTACAAGACTATACACTAAACATATTAAAAAATATGACCAATACTCATATTTACAGTAGAGGTACAGTTCGGTTATGAGGAATACAGCGGAAAACACATTTTGAAAATACCCGATATACTGTATTATTTGTTAGTTTGGGTTAGTTTAGGTTAGGTTGGGTTTGGTTAGGCTAGGTTAGGTTTGGTTAGGTTAGCTTAATAAATAATCCAGTATATCGACTATTTTCAAAATGTGTTTGCCGCTGTATTCCTCATAACCGAACTGTACCAATATAAATAATGTAAGTATTCAAATTCAAATTTAATTTTAATTATATCTTATCTCCAATGCAATTATTCTTTTTAACATATTGTGGACATTACAAATTGTAAGTTCACAACATGTTATGAAACATTATTATAAATAAGGGAAAAAAGTAATAAATTCCATAAAATTTATAACATAAAAAGAGAGCATAATATAAACATACAAAAGCAGTGAAAATACAATTATATGTCTATGTTAAACTCACCCTCACGCAAGTGGAATATATCAACCCCCGAGGCAATTTGTTTGAATATAGTTATCGCCCTCCCAATTGGCATTACCAGTGACAGGTTGGTTCTTCACCTTGGGAGAATAAACAACTGATGCTCTCTATTTCTAAGATAGTTATCAGGGACACACAGGTCAACACTGCCTAGAATGGCAGAGTTCTCATGATGAATAAATGAGAACTCGTATAAGTCGAAAAAACACGTAGCTGAATAAAGCTCTCTACTAAATCGCAGGTAAGTAAGTATATTATAATATTTTGGCATGCGAGTTTAAAAAATATATAATTTATGAAAAGGTTTTGCAACAGTTTTTGGAATAGTCAATTACTGATCAATCTTGCATTCGATATATTGAATAGGTATATATACTTACTTTCTATATACTATTATTATAAAAAAAAAACTATTTATAATGAGGAGTAAACCTGTGGTTATTTAAATTGAAGCTCCGGTTACTAGTCCACCTATTCAGTACCCATAAGCAATAAATCATGAATATCTCGTTGCAAAGATATTAGTAAGTTATTCATATAACTTTTTTCTATAAGTAATGCTATAATTGACTTACCTAGTGCTATAAATCAAAAGTTGCAATGCCTATCGATTCATTCATATAACAATTTAGTATTGATATAAGTTAAAAAAAAACGTTTACATTTTTATTTTTATTAAAATAGTAATGGGATGATTGCATGCCTTTCATAGACAATAATTTATTACTGATGAGTGTTGCCTGATAAAATCATTCCGATTCCAATTATATTTGATTACATGAATTAGTAATGTCGAATGTAGAAATTATTATTAATTCTACAAATCATTTTCTTTTCGATAGAAGATTAATGATCTCCCCAGGAGATTTAATATCTTTCGTAACTTACTGATCAAGAACATTTTATAAGTGGGTAGATAGAGAAAAAAAATCCCCACGGGGAGTGAATGCATACACTTCGTAATACATTTTACTAAGAAAGCTTTTTTATGAGACATCAACGAGCGGTAATGTTAAAACCTACGTGTAATTTTGTCGGTGTTGCAATAAACTGATTCATTTATGCAAATAATCAATCAATCATTAATAAACAAAAAAATAACAATCAAATACATCTCAATAAAATATTTTTTCTCCTTAATATACATTGAAAAGTGAAATTAAATATTTATTATAAAATTAGGTGGCTATAGGTATTAGATTTGAAGGATGCAAGAAGACTAGTGAGCGATAAGGATTCTTATGCCGTGTCCACATTGGCAACAAGTTGCTGGCAACCTCATTAAATTACAATTAAAATA
The DNA here is from genome assembly GCF_057557595.1 of Rhyacophila brunnea. Lineage (NCBI taxonomy): Eukaryota > Metazoa > Arthropoda > Insecta > Trichoptera > Rhyacophilidae > Rhyacophila > Rhyacophila brunnea. The sequence continues at coordinate 57,363,871 of NW_028232965.1, read as the reverse complement.
ATTTTTGGTCAAACAAATTTTGATAATTATCGTGAAATTTAATGAGGTTGCCAGCAACTTGTTGCCAGTGTGGACACGGCATTTAGAGGCCCTTCATGATGTCGATAAGCTCCAACTAAGGGGCGGATATGGCCAAAGAAGATATTAGATTTATAAATTGTACATATCCAGGTGATAAACACATTGTTTATATTATCATGGATTACCACCAATTAAACGCTGAATTTCATGAATATTTATATTAAATATTATCAATACAATTGATGTATAACAACTGTTACCAAAATAATTACATAATTTATCAAAATAGCTATTAATACAGTTACTTACGAAACATATTTCTTACTAAGTACGCGTCCGGTAGAAATAAGTAAATATTATATCCCAGAAATGAGATGAAATATTGTTTGAAAACGGTATTAGAACATTTACTTAAAGTTTTATTGTATATTATTCAAGTATTTATTACTGGGTATTGATATACTTGACTTATATTTTTATTTGAAGCTTTCGGCATTTTTGTTACATCATAATAATATTATGAGATATTAGTGAGAAAATTAAAAATTTAAAAAATTTAAATTGAAATTTTAAATTTTATTTTCGTAGAGGGGCTTAAAATCAAGCAGCACTTCATAATTCTACCTGAGACTAGTATTGTCTATGTAGAGTTTTTGTATGATATCATTTTAAAAGAAAATAACTTGAGTCTATTACAAATGCTTACTAACCAAACGAATTTTAGTCAAACCAAATACAATTTAGGTTTTTGATCAATTAATTCAACGAGTATTGTAACTATTCTTAGTAGATACTTGGCATTTTTATGACTGATAAAATACAAATGTACAGTAAGATGTCATCACCAATTCGACAGTAACAGTCATGCCTCTTTCCTAAACGAAAAAAAAAGCCGTGAAACTTTTGACATCGGCCTTGTTTTGTTCCAAGTATTACATATCTACGATCAAGAAGTACATCTACAATCGAAAGGAACTGCACAAACTTTTGTATTCGCATTACCGGATACTCGCTTTTTGTATTCGTCAAATAGACGTAGGTTATTCTGAGAATAGTCAGACAGTGTTATCCACGACCTCTTTAAACAATACACTCAAGGCAATTTGATTTTTTGACTGAGGTAAGTGATTTTTGTGATGATAAATCAAGCAAAACATTTCAGTACTTACATCTTGTGTCGAAAGACATATTATAGTACATGCTCTTGAGAGTTTATGAATTTTGCAATAAGTTGTATAATATATTCAAAATGTTGAAAATAATAGAAACTTATTAAAACAATAGTATCGATTATTAAAAAAGATTTAATAAGCCTATAATCATTAAATGACAATGTGTACCTACTTATATTTTTAAACTGCTGTATTTAAATAAAATAGAAAAGTAAAATACTTAAGATTGGATTAATGAAGTCATCAAGGTTTATTTTTAATCTACATCAATTCTCTTGCATTTTGTTTATAATATTATAATTAAATTAAACGAAGCTTTAATTAAATACTAGTGATACGAGGGTGGGTCAATAAGTCCTTAGAAAAGCCGACAGGTGGCGCGACTAGTACTGTAAGCGGTTTGTTTTCATGCAGCGGCACTACCGATTCAGTATGCTGCGAAGTTTCAATCAGATTGGTCGGGTTGTTGTGTGTTTCTTGTACATTTTAAAAAAAAAATTGCTTGTGAAAAATGGAAAAATGGAAAATGGAGAAAATTGAGTTTAGAGCTGTTATTAAATATTTTAATATAAAAGGGTTAATAGCAAAGGAAATAAAAAAATGAGTTGGATTTAGTTCACGGCATATCTGCTCCTTCACTTGCAACTATTTATAACTGGTTAAATGAATTTAAACGTGGTCGTACATCAACAAAGGATGAACCACGCTCAGGACGTCCTGTAGAGGTGACTACACCAGAAATGATCAATAAAATCCACGATATGGTGTTAAGTGACCGAAGATTAAAGTTGAGTGAGATAATTGAGGTTACAGGGATCTCAAAAGGTAGCGTCATTTCTATTTTACATGACAAATTGGGCATGAAAAATATTTCTGCAAGATGGGTGCCGCGTTTGCTCACAGTCGACAATAAACGCAATAGGGTGGTGGCCTCTAAAGCCCTGTTGTCGCTCATGCAACGCAATCCGGATGAATTTTTTCGTCGCTTTGTGACTGTAGATGAAACATGGATACACCACTATACTCCCGAGACGAAAGAACAGTCAAAGCAGTGGATTGCGAAGGCAAACCATGTCCAAAGAAGGCGAAAACCGTAAAATCAGCTGGTAAGGTTATGGCTACTGTATTTCGGGATGCACGTGAAATCATTTTCGTTGACTATTTGGAAAAAGGAAAAACAATAACAGGGGATTATTATGCATCTTTATTGGACCAGCTAAAAAACAAAATTGAAGAAAAACGGCCTCATTTAAACAGGAAAAAAATCCTCTTTCATCAGGACAATGCCCGTGTTCACACATGTTTACGATCAATGGCTAAAATTGAAGAATTGAAGTTCGAATTGGTCGACCACCCACCGTATTCGCCAGATTTAGCCCCCAGTGACTTTTTCCTTTTCCCAAACTTAAAAAAATGGCTAAGTGGACAACGTTTTTTTTTCAAATGAAGAAGTCATCGATCGGACAAATGCTTATTTTGAGGACCTTCCGAAAACTTATTTTTCTGACGGTTTAAAAAAAATTGAGAAACGTCTAACCAAGTGTATTGAGCTCCAAGGAGATTATGTTGAGAAATAAAAAAAAAATACAAAAATAAAAACTGTTTTAATGCTTTTTTCTAAGGAATTATTGACCCACCCTCGTAACTCGCGATTTTGTCCGTGTAAAAAACAACAATTAAAAAAAATCTAAATTAAGAAATATATGATTTCATTTCTTTCAAAATAGTGAGATAGATAATTTTAACTAAATCCGTGTGTAATAGATAACTGTTGGATGTAGACAGGGAACTCAGAAATAATGGGAACTGAAATACATTCTGGGTGAGGCGAAGCAGGTAACCGACTCGAGTAAGGAAGAATCAGGGTTAAACTTACACACGTGGTATGAATACGTTTTACGTCGAATACTAAAAACTGCTCTCGGTTTATGCATTTACGCTCATTTAATGTTGGTGTATTATACACACTATTGCACGTGCATAATGCGTGCTTCACTTTCGTAGGACACTCACACATTCAAAACCCTGCATCAAGATGCGGCGTATTGAATATAGACTATCGGTATTCTATTTATTATCTGTTCTGTGGATGTAGACGATCGCCCGCGTATTCGCATTTTACCCCATCACTCCTACGTTGATATCTAGCCACGTTACCTAACCGTGACAAATTATTGCAAATGCGTTATTTAAGAGAAATTTTGTCTTTAGCTTGAAAATCTCTTAAAATTTAAATATGTATGAATAAAGTGTTCTATAAGCTGTGAATTTTCATCAATATAAATTCAGTAGTTTTTGAGTTATATACTCGAACAATCGAGAATAGAAATACACACTTACAGATAATATAATTTTATTTAGTAGTACAGAATAGAATGTATTAGTATTCTTTCTAAGTTTATCTTAATATTCTCACCGTTCAGATTAGTCGTTTTTCGCGATCGCAGATTCACTTACATTTTTTCTGATATCGTTAGATACCAGACAATGTGTACAATAATTTAGCGCTATCGTTGATATTACATGCAAGTGTGATAAGTACTAATTTTATTGTTAAACCATAGCTGCGCAGGAAATATTATTAACATGGAACATGTGTTACTCATGATCTCCGACGCAAAAGCGTTACTAAAAATAGACGTAGAGTAACTATAGACGCGCAGCCCACCCGCGGCCCGCCCCAATTACTTACGCGCGCTGATTATTTTCATTTTACGTTCAGTAGCCCTCAATCTGTGCGACGTATTGTTCGTCTGTTTTTCTGTTACTTCTTTAGTTTTTTTTTTTTTTTAGAATTATTATTAACCATGTCCTTCCTTTTTCGTACAAGGTGGTTGTTAGTAATTTTGAACAATCACAAACACCCAGGCTTTGAGAAAAACACGTAAATGTTTTTGTCTTGACCAGGAATCGAACCCAGAACTCTCGGGTGAAAGGCCACCGCCTTACCCACTGCACCACGACAGCCGCCTAGTTTTATTATTGTAATTACATAATTTTGAGAAAAGTAAAATTGCAATTTTTGTTTCGAATTTGGACAACCAGCATTCAGAGAATCAGTAGGCAAAGCATGTTCCATGTTTAATAATTTTAGCCGTCAGGTTTTAACTAACTATAATCTGAGGGGGCTAGGGGGGCGGAGCCCCCCCCCACCCGCAAGGCGCGAAGCGCCGAGTTTTTATAATAATGTACAATATTGTCGAATAAGAACTTCTTACCTACGTGTTAAAACTGTGAACTAACAATCCCCTCCAGTGCAGCTAGTTGCACTTCCGTTTTAAAATGAGGAACGCCCTAAATTTATCATTTTATTTTACGCTCCCGTAGCGTACGGATCTATAAATTTATGTAATTTGAAGCTTTTTATAATAAAAATATGCCTAAAACGATCAGGAGCGATATTAGAATTATTATTAGTAAACTTTTGGTTTATTGCAAAGAAGAAAAAGAGTCGTATCTAAAAGAAGAGCATATACATTATTTAATCACGCCTCTAGCATGCGTTGTCGATAAGTACGTCACTGAGAAGTCTTCTATATGCGACTACAGTGATTTCCTGTTATCGTCAATTTCTTGTTGTCAGACAGTACAGCATGACTTGCCAACAAATAAAATTTTAGAATTGCGTTTACTAACTTTGAACACACAGAACAAAGAGGAAAGCGTTTCGTTTAAAAAGCGTTCATTAAAAAAATAAGTTGCCATCGTATAAAAGAAAGTTGATTTATTTTATTGTTGGAAATCCCTGAGATAATGTTTCATGGCCTACATCTATTAAATTTGTATTAAAGTAGTTTAATTTGCAATAAAAAATATAGTTTAATATAATAGAAATGTAAGTTCGGGATACATCACACGACGTAGAAAGTTCAATTGAATTAAAATGGCCGGGTCAAGACACCTGCCTCGTTATGTAGTAACCAGCGACCGCATCAGTATTGCCAGTGTGTCCGTCATTATCTATTGATGAAATATACGTGATGATTTTTGTCGTGAAGTAAATGTCATTTTTACAAATCACTTTGCGGTTTCTTTGCAATAGAGCGCAGAACCAAAAGCGCTGATATTAGCGTAATGATAATAAAGACTTTTCAGGAATATTCTAAAGCTGCAATATTCCATGGTTACTTTTAATGGATTTTTATTAAATGATCATTATGTTTAGAAATTATACTGATTCTCATACCATTGCATATATTTGTAAATCTATTAAAGAATCTTATATATATTATGTAATATGTATAGTGAAAGGAATCCATCACAAAGCATATTATATTAGTTTAGTAACACTGCTATGACATATTAAGTAAATTAGGTTAAGGTAAGGAGTGGTCTGACATCTGAATATCGCAATTACTGTCTAGATTTAAATATTATTTATTTATTAGTCGAAGATTAAAAAAAAAAACTAATACATATTCCATCGTGTACGTTTATTGACAATTTTATTTATTCTCTAATGTCAAAAAAGGTCATTTGTGAAACGTATTTTTGTTTATTGATTGCTACAAAATTTAAAACTTATCTGAACAACTTGAATAAGTTTTTTTTTATCTATTTTCTTTCTTGTCAAACTTGATATTTCCATCATACGAATTTTATTTTTCTTTAGCAAATAGCAAATCTTACACTACATCATATTTTCTTCAGTAGGAAGCTGTTCCGGGCGGCAAGTAATATTATATTATCAAATTAATATTAATAATATAGTTAAAAGAATATCTTATTCTAAATATTGTATCATTTATTGCTTTAAATCTTTGTTTGAAGACCACTGTGATTTAAAAGTAGTGTTTTTTTGTGCTTCTTTCACAGATTATAGTTATAAACTAAATATATATTAGCAGAGGAAATACAATGTATTTTAAATATTAAATATGTGGTAGATGTATATAAAACTATGTATACATATATGTAATTTAATATTTAAACTGTCTTGTTTTAAGCATTAATAAAAAAATGTGAAGAGAATTAATACTCCATGTATGAAGGGTATTGGGTACTTTAGAGACTGCAATCCCGGACAGAAATCAAAATATTTAATTAGACGTAAACCAGTAAAATTTCACCGATAATATTTACTACTATTCCACGATGGCCGAGTAGTAACTTGTCGGTTTATTATGTCGTGGATCCCAAGTCTGTGAAATTTTGTACGTTGTTTTTTTCCATGTGTGTTTGGACCCAAAATATGGATATAAAAAAGTTGAGAAAGTGGCTAACATCCATTTTTCGCTAAAAATAACAATCTTTTCATAAACCTGAATGATTCATTTAAGATCAAACATGGTAATGTAACATTTACTATCTGGTACCTGTGTATCCTTGCAAATTAAACCTTGGTTCATATTATTAAATATTTATGTCAGTATAATATGACATAAAAAACTTGTTAACACACCGCAAGAATCCATCAATAGAATATCAATGACAGTTTAAAACAATTACCGAGAAGTCTTTTAGGATTTCAAAATGACTTATCAATGATTTAATTTTAAATTCTTATAATATATATATATGAAAATTGAAAAAAAAACAGGACACGTACTTACGAAAGTACGGTCGGAATATTAACTAACAATAGTTGCAGCACATCGAAGATAACTAATAATTTACATTTTAGTATTTATCAGATAAATATTGCCATTAAATAAATAAGGATTGAGCGTGATGGTTTGAAGACACGTTTTACAACTGTGAATATAAATAGAGTTTTCTTAAATCAGTGATATAATAATTATTGCATGCTACAAATATTTAGCATTTTCTCTGGTCAATGGCTTGTTTATTGTTAATAATCATAATTTATTGAAAATAATACATTAGATATAGACATTACATTTTAGAGAGTCCTTAATTTATAAGTAATTGTAACATTAGTAAAGGCCCGCTAAGACAACCCTCAAATGCCTTTATCTGGGTGTGGCAGAAAAAAAGTATAATTCTCGAGAGTGAAGAAATATTGGATAAACTTGAACACATGTTAAAGAATATTTTTTTTTTTCAATAGTCACGTTTGTATTCATTAAAGTTTGTTACGTAATCTAAATGTGCATTCAATATTGGTAATATATGAGAACCTTCCGGAGGACCGTCATTTTGTACTAAACAAAATCCGGCTTTAAATTATTGGTATATGGCGATTGGCTTTACATTTCTATCTTATTAATCTGTTCTGTAGCATATACTTTTATTTTACCCAGTTATGATCCAACATAACTGGATGAAATCTGAAAAAAAATATCGGAGCATAGTACAGACACAAAGTAACGCATATTTTTCTCGATACAGCGCCACGTCTAGCACTTTTGCGCTCGTTTAACATCGCTGTAGGATGAGGAAGGATTGGTTATACCGCTATATCAATGAAATTCATGCGCCTATGCCACAAAAGTACACCACGTAAAACGTCTAATCCATGGGTGGCCAACCCGCGGCCCGCTGGGTATCAACTTGTGGCCCGCGGAGCAGTGAGAAAATAAAAATAATATCAAATGCTGCCACTATATGTGCTAATTTCGCATATTCAGATTCGATGTAGGCTCGCTCGAATTTGAATCGACTTTTAAATACATATTAATAAGAATACAAGCTGCGATTACCGAGTATTTTGTCTACCATACCGAGTCTTTACTAATTTTTTAAAGTGCAGTGAAGGTAAGCAAACCCAGCTATTATTTTTTAATCATTCTATGATGTTTGGCTTTAATTTTGTAGATTTTTCTTTTTTGTACAAAAAATACAAGGCATTTTTTAGTATTTTACTTTATTTACAAACTTTATTTTAATTTTACTAATGAATCAGCCCGAATCAGATACTTATGGACTTGACATCTAATGGTGATTTCGCTATTTGGAAAAACTTACACGTGTGAACAGCTTTTTAGTCAGATGAAGCATATCAAATCCAGAGTGAGAACACGAATCACCGATATGCATTTGGAAAACTGTTTGCTTGTAGGAACAACCTCACTCGATATCGATATTGATGCACTTAGTTCTGCCACACAAAATCAAACTTCTCACTAAAATTTATTATTTTTATACTATTTTGTTTATTTTTTTGTTATTTAAAAAAGTTTAATCTAATAAATATGTTTGATTCTCATTTTTGTTTTATTTTATTAATATATGATATAATATATATTTCTTTTTTGTTTTGTATAGATAATAAAAAAATCGGTTGTGCGGCCCGGTAGGAAATCTCATTTTTAGAATCTGGCCCGGCTGTTAAAAAGGTTGGCCACCCATGGTCTAATCCAAATCCGATATTATATAATATAATGTATACTTATATTATTTCTACTAATGTTTGCAGATAGTTTTCATACGTTATTCATTTATTTACGCGTGGATGTATTTTGGTCTGTTAGTACTGGGCACAAGATTTGTTTCAAAATGTGTCTTAGCCAAAGCTGTCACGTTCGATGTGCAAATCAATAAATATCACTGTTATCAAAGTGTGCCAACGGTGCTCTTTTGTCGTTTTGCATCGCATCGGAACCAAATATGTCGACTGCTTAATAATATTACGAGTATGCAGTCATTGTCAATATTCTGCTTTCTTTTGTTGCGACATCAATCCGATAAGGATTTGATTTTATTAATGTGAATTTTTGAGGAGGCGGACGAAAGACGCGCGGAAGTGAATGTTGCTCGTTTGGGAAACTGTGCTGTCAGCATTATGACATTAATTCCACTGCTCATATTACACAGAAACACTCCAAATTCTGTAAAAATCCAAACCATAAATATCGCCTATTTATATAAACTGATTGACTAAATATCCTAAGAAACTATTGAAGTTATACTTCTTTTGGCGCATTTGGGAAAACAGACCAGAGTGAATTTTTGGCATGTGACGAAGTTGCGCGCGCCGATGCAACACATAATTTATTATTATGATAATATTCATTTCGGTCTCAAGGGTACATGCACATGCGCATAGTGTCATTTAGTTAGTCGTTCAATACAAAAAAGTAGTTGTTTAAATTAAACAGCACGTGTTGTAAATATAACCAATATTGTCTCATAATAAATATATATGTTATAAACAAATTTCGGGAGACTAACATTCTACACTGTTAATTTATATTCATAAAACTTTATTTATATTGGAGTGTATATTTATTTTTCATTATAAAGAATATGTATCAAGATTAGAGGCAATATTTATGTAAGTATTATTTATGAGTAAAATTATATTAGTATTAATAAATAAAAAAATGTGAATGTTGAGTTGGTAAATAATTCAAAAAATATATTAAAATTTGATTTTTAATTAATTCATCATGGGCACTTCTGAATCGATTATAACCGCTGTATGGCAAAGATGAGCTTTGGTCCAATACAATAATTAAATTACAATTATCATGTGCTATATGAGACACAGATGAATCGCGTACGTTTTCATCAACCTAATCCACTGTAAACTGTAATTTAATAGACTCAGGTAACGGCTTATTTTGTTTTGTTACGCCTAAGAAGTATAACTTCTAACGCGCGTACATAAGTACACACACCGATTTTTGTTTTGCTATTCAAGATAGTGTAACGTTTATACATACTAATAGCGCCTATACACGTGCATGTATTTACAGGCAGCAATAGTGAATATTTTAAACTATCGTGACAATAACTGTTTACACCTAAAAGTGCTGACTGTCTCTCCAATTCATTCTTTAACAGTGAGCGAGACGCGATGTTGTCTTTTTATGGTACTATTTCGTACTATTTGACATGTAGTAAAATTGGTCAATCTGAAAATTCATTCATAGTTCGTTTTTTGCCGGCAGGTTTGCCGCTATCGTTCTACTGCGCAGGCGCAGATCGAAAAAATCCAAACCAAAAAAACCCATACATTTTCTTGTTATGGCCGTGATAATACTTACTGTCAACAGTAAATCCATGCACGTGTAAACGGGGTATAATAGTACACAGCTTGATGCTGTGGCAAACATTTAAACAAGCAATTAATATGCATTGTCAGGGTTTGGTTTGAAAATTGGCTTAAATCCCGAAAGCTGAAATACCGAAAAATAAAATGCCATATAATAATATCATCGGTAAATAGATAAAACGCTTTAAAAAACAATGTTAAAATTATGTGCAAGGCGGCTCTCGTGGTGCAGTGGGTAAGGCGCTGGCCTTCCACCCGAGAGTTCTGGGTTCGATTCCCGGTCATGACAAAAACATTTATGTGTTTTCTCAAAGGCTGTGTGTTTGTGATTGTTGAAAATTACTAACAACCACCTTGTACGAAAAAGCAAGTACATAGTTATTAATAATTCAAAAAAAAATGTTAAATTTGTTAAATAATACATAAAATTGGTTATATTTATTTACTTATTTTCATTCAGATGATTCTAGGCCGTAATTAGGAAAATAAACAGTAACAAGGAACACTAGATACGACGCATCAATAAAAACACACCTAAAATAATTGTATCACTAAACTGACTAAACGTTGATCTGATTATTATCTTCGTTATATTGTTACCTTTTTAATTAATAATGTCGTTTTCTGTGTACATTCCCTAAACAGGAAGATTATGATAAACCTTACTATTATTATTGGCCAAATTTATCTGTCTTCTCACATTTTAAAATTATCTAAGTCTATCTTACTATCTCTCTACTCAATCTGAAAAGTGTATTACTGTATTGTAACAATACACTCTCATGCAATTAATTGCTATAGTCTACATACACCATACTCATATATCAAACGGTAGCGATCTGAGAATATCATGCACTTTCCATGTACCATCAACTGATGCAATGTTAATCTGGTATTAATAATATGCTCTCTCGTATAATTTATTGACGTGATTCCAAGCTGACGCCGCTAGTCTTTGAGTCGGATTTAATTGAGTTGCGTCTTTCGTTGTAATATGGTGATATAACAAAACACAGCCGTGCTGCAAACATTATGCCATTAGCTCTATAATATAATGCATAATAAATTTAATCTCATGGTGTAATAATGATTTATCATACCAACCTTATGTTAAACGCCAGAAATGATTGTTTGTCAATAATTTATTTAAGATTCCAAACCCGTTCATACATATATTTGACAATATTATTATATCGTTAAATATTTCTGATTTCTTGGTAGCAGCCATCAAGTTAAAATGTGTACTTAGCCTAAATATGTTTCAATAATAAGACAATGAGCAATGCATTTAACTGAGAAAATAGATAAGTACTTATAACTATTACCGTATTATATCGATTATAAGACGCTCTCGATTATAAGGGGCACATTTATTTTTAAAAACCGATAATAAAATTAAAATAAACCATCACAAATTCAGATAAAACTTAATTAGGAAGATAAAAATTATGTAACGAAAATAAAAAGCAGCATATTATTATGTATGCACTTTCATTTGCAATATCATCACCAGAGCCTAAAGCTATTTCAAATTCAGTTTTCGATTTTTCAGAATCCTTTTTCGGCTCAGCGTCGTTGATCTTTGCGTTTTCGCATAGTTTCGTTATAAGCAGCGATTATTAAACGCATTCCGTATTCAGAGACTATTGATGCAATATGGTAATAACTAGTGGGTCTAGGACGATTTGGCGCCGGACAACTGGGCGCCACGCAATTAAAAGAAATTCGAAAATAAATAGTCGTTCGCGAATTATAGGCAGTTTTAAAATATATATTTAATATTATTATTTATATTAAAATTATTATATTATTATTTAATACTTGGTAATAATTTAAATATGCACATGTAAATAATGATATAATTGTGCATATGTTTAAGTTCCAAAGAGAAGAGAGTTCTTTTATTTTTATGACATGATAATTCTCAATCCGCAGTAAAAAAAAAACATTATGTTAAGAGCAAAATTAATTAAAACTACAAAGTAGTACCTAGATAGAAACTGATTAAAATTTCTCGTCTACTGTCTGTATAAAATCGTAACAAACGCCTATTTATTTCATTCTACAGTGCGGCGCCCAATTATCCTGGCGCCCAGTTGTCCCATTCCCTAATATGGTATGATTTTTTTATAGATATGCACAAACAGTGAACATTGGTTCGCATGTTTAACTCCTGGTTTGAAATGATGGGTTCGATAACTTGCCAGGATTAAATAAGTAACGTATTGTGTTTATTAATAATATATACCTACTGCGACTTTTCAACGGGCTGGGCAAATAGCAAACAAGTTTATCAAAATCTTCTTCTTGGAGTGGATTGGTGATATAGGTACCTATTTCATACATCCATTACTATTAATTGACCTAGACAAATGTATTTTTAAATCTTATTATCTGTACTTGATTAAAATTTTATAACATCACTGTATTATACTGATAAATTGAGAAAGTTTTATGGGTATTTTCAATGAATAAAAATCGTGACATTCGTATTATAGTAAGTACTGTATTATGTTTTAAAGCTTTTACGCACCGTTCAATTACTTTTAATTTGTATGATAACTAATGAAAAGCTTAAACCGGTGTACTTAATCAAAAAAACATTATTATCTGTTGTGTGAAAACCAATTATATTTTATTAAATCAAAAATATGTATTATTAGTGGGTACCTACCTACTATTCATTCAGTACCTAATTGAATACAGAAACAGTTTTTTTTGTTCATCTAACTTTGTAATAGTACAATTATCTATAAACCAGCCAAGACCACCCACCCTTCAGAGTCATATGCTTCACTCATAGCGAAGTGAAGACAGCCCCACAGTAAACTTATCCCATACTTGGCCTTCTATGAAGACTAGACTTAAGTACTAAGTAATTTGCCTGATAAACTTTACTGCAGAAGGCGTCTTAAGCGCGAAATATATTATGGTGCATGTCGTCTATCACGTGACGTCACAGTAAGCTGGCGCTATGGGGAAAAATGTGTAGTGTCGTTTTTCTTGGTGTTTAAAATGTTATCAGACTGATGCTCCCATCCCGTAGCACATTTTGAACCTTTAATCAAACATTGTCAGTTAGCAAAATCTGCCTATATCACCAGAACAACAATGAGGTCATCTCAGGTTGAACTGCACTGCACCGATACCTGCATGACTCAATGAACGTTTTTATTATCTTCTAATGTCAAAATCAGGTTTTTTTGTTTTTAGCGGTTGGCACTATGTATTTTCTATAAGAATGTTGTTTATTATCTATGGTCTGCAGGTTGGGTTCTGTTCAAAATATTATCTATGGACGTCATGTACGCACACATAGAAACTGTTAAAATTAATTGAAATTAGCATGAATAATTAATAATAATTCAAATTACTAATATGTACATTATAGTTGGCACTCTTCATCAGTGTCATTATTCAGTGAATTTACAGAGATGATGATCATTCAAAATATTCTGCAAAATGACGAAACCATAGACTAAATTTGTCGCCACGACAGCGTGACAATAGGCGACATGTAGGCGACATGCACCTCAATTTGATTACAACTTTAGATAATTTTCTATAGCCTTATTTTGATTCTCTGAATGACTGAGTGACTTGTTCTTTGCGTTGATTAACTAATTGGGAAATGTATGTACCTTCAATAAAAAAAATTGTTATGTATGCTTACTTGGAATAATTAAAATCTTCTAACCTAAACTGTAATTAAAAACCATGGTAATTTGAATTAATAGCACATATAGAACAAATTAATTAATATTATAATATATATGGTATACTAAACCTGATATAAATAAAATTATATTGTAGTTTTTTTTATGCATGAAAAACGATAAACTCTCGTCACAATTTCATGTATACGAAGAAAACAGAAACAATATACTAGCATTTAATATGCAGTGACATCCCGTGAGGGCAGTTAGGCCATGCGTTGCTTAGAATAAGGAATAGAAATATTACAACTTTTGAGAGCAGTGGAGGTTTTCCGTAATGTGGACGATGCGGTTTCTTCATTAGAAAATATTGACATCGCAGTTTTAAAACTAATTGAACCCTAAAAGTTGTATTGTAATACCCATTAAAATAGATATTTTATTGCAAGGAAACACGGGAAACGCTCTTAAGATTTTAGTGAATTTTTCTGTTTAAGATGGCTGAAAATAAGTAACTAGGTACCTAACAACTTTGCAGACAATTTGACACTAAAAATAAAATAGGACGGCATTCTAAGTTTGTATAAGGGTTGGCACTTTACCTAGGGATGCTATTGGCAATATGTACATACCTATTTAACATTATTTTAGGAATAATTAAACTTTGGTAATAATAACATAATATCTTTTTTGTTCGATCTAATACTTAACATCTGTTATAACATTCGACCAAGTAAATTCATTCATTGTGATGAAGATCTCGTATTATTTAAATGCATTATAAGTTCTATATTTTTTTTGGTGTCAAGGCTGTGAATTAGTTTTTTGTACCATTTTTTGTTATAAATCACTTTATAAACATCCGCGAATTCAATTTGGATGCGGCAAAATATTTTTATATCTACCTAATATAAAATAAGTGTATGATACTCGCATGTACCTATAAAATATTTAATATTCGAATCTGTTTTGCTGTAACATAATTATTATAACTCCCCGGTATTGTTTCCCTATGGGAGCAAATGTGGTGTAGTGCGGGACTTACTATTTGGTAATTGGTAGTGAATTTAATATTACTTAAAAATAGAATATTAATATCATAATATATTACTATTTATAAGTATTTTGTTAATAAATTACTACAATTTTACTTGTCCATTCCACTCGCAAGTTATGTATACATTTATTTGATTTGAAAATCTTCTAGTATTTTAAAATTAGAATATGCGGCGTGACAAAAAAAATCCCGCCTCTGCACGTCTTACTTTTTAAATATAAGTTACAACTGATATAATATGATGCTGAAAACATACTTACCACATATTTGTACATAAATAACAATGCATACAGCGTGATTAAATTTAACCGTATGCATGCTACAAGTGCATTTCGGTGCTCTACAATTCCGTGCGCACAAGGCCGGCCATATAAAATGCGCGTGTATACACGCTATACTTTACACTCATTATACTAGCCCCGATGAAATATTTTACATACACAGTCATCTTTTGGAACCACGGTGAAATACTTAAGTGAAATACAATTCCTTATGATATACTTTTAATATATTTCCATAACAAATATATTTTTTCTATTTCTAAAGACATAGCTCAGAATCGGTATCTTTAAAAGTATTTTTAAATGTGTAAATCTTGCCCATTTTTTGAATAATAAAATGCCTAATTCTTGTCAAATTTGGGATCACAGAGATTATCAATATAATTTTTTATTGTAAATATTTCACTATAATAATGTCGACATAAATTTTACTAATGGTTTTATAAATGCTTTTAAAAATTAATAAATATAAAAAATCTTAACAACATTTCGCATGGACGTACTGAAATATGACTATATTCTAAAAAAAATAGAGCGAGAGGCTTAAAAGAATACTATTTTATGTAATAAAAGTACTTTATGCAGTCATCAAATGTTTAAAATAAATATAAAGGATAATAAGGCTTAAAAATGATGTAAATAGATTATCTACAACGTTTAAGGGATGTCCAGGATCATGCTTTGAAAATAGAATAAAAGCTCCATTTTGACGTACGCTGAGCATGTGGGCCGTTATTACATTTTACTAGATAAATATTATATAATCAAAGAACATTACAAAAATAGAGAAATAAAATAAACTAGTGTGTTAACTTAGTGTTGTTAACTTAGTCAAATACTCTCTTCAGAAGAGGTCCATACACTACTTTATTGTATTTATTACAACTTAATCAATTTTTAATTTGTTAATTATGTATATAGAAGCAAAACTCCCACAGAGTCTGAGTTGGTAGATATGATAATAATAATAATATGTTGAACTCTTTTCATGCGATGACTAAATTACTGTTTAATTAACAAAAAATACTTCATACCGAGTTTTTGCCAAAAAAAAAAATAACTACGCAGATTTTTATAAAAAAAACGATAATTTTACAACTCAATTTATTTGATAAATGTTTCCTCAGTTGAAAATATTATTAAATTATTAAAAAAAACAAAATTCTCGAGCAACAAAGCGGGTTCATTTAAAAATATGAGTTAGCCTTGGAGTCTTTATTCGTTGACCAATAATAATTACATAAAACCAGAATTTTAAATAGCGGTCAAGTTCAAACAATATAGACATTTTGACATTCAATCTAACTCCATCAATTCTTCGATTACCTACATATCTTTTTTTTTTCAAATAATATCTTCAATTTACTTGACAACCACATACTTCAAGCTGGTGTTAGTTATTTATAGTACTATTAGTAATGCTCCAATCTTATAATGTATTTATGTTGACAAAGATATTAGACATCGGATAAAAACGTCAGAGTTATTTGGTAAGTACACAAAGTTTAATGGAGGTGATCGTTTATATCTATAATTTTACAAATAAAAGCTGATATCAAAGATTTTGTAGAAAAACTTTTCTATTGATATGGAACATATGAAATTTAAGCTTAAAAAAGGAACCCATCGCCATTATTCCAATATACCACCGCCATCTTTAAATTAATAAAGCCTGAGCATAACTTTTTGTACAAGCAACGAGTGGTCCACTGCCATACTATTTATTGATAACGTACTTGCAAGCAGAGTTTGGTATTCTACTTGGTACTGGTTATTAGTTATTGTCGTTTAGAATCGACTGTCACATTGACAAACATCCTAGTGTATTATGATATTATTATACACAGAAGAAGTTTACTTACTTTGATTGTCACTTGCAATTATTAATTACACATAACCACTAAATCATATGAACTCCAAGGTTTCCAAGATACGTTAAAATAATCTGAAAGAAATCTGAAACTAAGAATACTCCGATAAGTGAACATGACAGACGCGTCAGTATGAGCACTCTATAGGCAATGGCAGGCAATGACAGGTCATCCATAGACAACGGAAGGGGCGAAAAGTAGGACCAGTCGTGTAATTTATCAGCTTCCTTCTTGAGTGGGCAATGGATGTACCCATCGCGAGTGGAATGTATCTTGCCGAGAT
Source organism: Rhyacophila brunnea (assembly GCF_057557595.1). NCBI lineage: Eukaryota > Metazoa > Arthropoda > Insecta > Trichoptera > Rhyacophilidae > Rhyacophila > Rhyacophila brunnea. Next base: position 57,346,631 of record NW_028232965.1, on the reverse strand, counting down.
TATCGAGTTGGATTGGAATAAATGCGTGTCTACTAATTTCCATGAAAATGAAAACAGTCATAAAGTCGTTCATTGTTTATTACATAGAAAAATGGCACTTATGACAAACTGATAATCAATTCAACTATTTTGTTGTGGAAATCGCAGAAGGCTTCATTTTGCAGAAGACCGGTTTCCTCCTTTAGTTTATACTGAAAAATAACAATTATTTTGTATGCATAATTACATATATCGTCACCGTTCAGGCAAAAGTCACCAACCCTAAAAACATAGTTTTGAGATATCGCAATTTGAAAGTTTGAAAATGCAGGAAAAATCAGATTAAATTTTTTTTAAGGTTTTATATACATTACATTATTTTCTCATGTGTTCTTAATAATTTCTTTAAGGTACTTTTACTTTTTGATGCTAATTAAAACATCTAGAAGGTTTTGAAGGAGGTAAGGTAGCTCAATTATGGTTTGGTGACTTTTGCTTGTTAATAATCTGACCAAAGCGATCTTATTATAACAAGCTAAGGTAAACTATTCCTGTTTGGTTATTTTTGCGTATTTCAGACAAGTGTTAGAAGTTTTCAAATGACAAATCAGTAAAAGTCACCATCCATAGTATAGTGACTTTTGCTTGTATATTTATAACGAAGGATTTATTTTTTTAGAGTCAATAATGTCTATTCACCTATAATGACTTTTGCTTGTTAAGATTTTATCGAAAGTCACTTAGTGGAAAACAAATAATTCGGATTTAAGCAACATTTTACTAACTAATATACCGTGGTGACTTTTGCATCTTAAAGAACATAATTTTACGCTTCGTGTGACATACTCAACTCAAAACTGCCATTTTCAGGGTTGGTGACTTTTGCCTGAACGGTGACGATATATTCTTTTTAACACTACAATAGACTATCAGGCCCAATAACAGTAGTGTAATAGTAGAAATGAAACGATCGCATAAATACATACCTAGGCTTTGAGAAAACCACATGTAATATGACCTCACCGAAATGAAACCAGGAGTCCCTGGATGAACAACTAGTGCCATGTTTTTTGCTTAATAAAATAATAAATTATAAATTGGTGGCCAATATCTACGTACTATTCATCAATTATTGCACAGTTTCAATTGGTAGAGCGATATCTCTTAATCTGAAATATCCCTTCATAATGAATGCCATTTTTGAACTCGGAGTAGTTTGACAGGGCGGGTTGTAGTAACTTGAAATAAAAGCGATTGGCGCGCTATAAATAGTATGAATTTCGCCGCCATTCAACATCGTTTCAAGCGCCGATAGATATGTTTTTCCAACTAACAATTTTCCATCAATCCATTAAGTACATTAAGTTTCGTCTATTCTGTGAATACCAACAGAATCACATTGATAAAGTTGACATGTGAGTGGTGCCAATTTGTATGTACTACCTGTCTTAAGAGCTTGTAGGAGTGAACACAGGCGCATAGCACAGCGGGAACAGTGTTTTAATGTGAACCAACGTTTTACAAAAAAAAATCTTAATAATTTGGTAATACCATCTGTTAATTTGTTATGCATACGCTTATAGCGAGACTTTGTCTGTAATCATTTTTGTGAAAAAAGGCAACATGAATGATGAAACCAATAAAATTCTTTTTTTTAAAACCTTATTGACTTAAAATATGTTCATTTTTCTTGCAAGTGAAAGTAAATCAATGTCTAAAAAAGTTTTTATGCTATTTTTTATGTTTAAGATTAAAGATTTACACCTATGTATGTACCATAGTTTACTCATCAATATGTCATGTTACCAACAAGTTAAAATTTGAATATGTGTGTTGTTTACAATTAAACATCAACATTGACATTATGTAAAATTATAAAATTACATATTATAATCTTTTCATTGAATATTTAGAAATTTAGTCAGCCTTCATTATGATGGTTAATTCTAATAAGTACATAGCTTTGCGTTATAACGTCAATGTCGTTCATACAAATTTACATACGCCGTGACGTGTCGTTTTTAAAATCGGTTTTAATAATGTTCATAATACCAACAGTTCGTTCAAATAATCTTGTTAGTGCAATGAATGTTAAGGTTGATAAAATAAATCAATATAAAAGAGTATTTGTAGCTCATTATGATAATTTAAATAAAGTTGTTGTTTCATATACCCCATCCACCAACCACCAAAAGTTAGTTATATAGGCTCTTTATTTTCATCAATCGTTTATGAAACTATTTAATATGTGTCGCTAGATTTCAGAATCAGCCAAGTCCACCCCTTAGGTATTTTTTTTACTTTTTTGTGAATTCCTGAAGAACTAATGCTTTCTAACATTTCTGCATTATAGAAATGTGGAACTTCTTAATTTTGAATATTCTATACTCGAAATAATATAAACTTTCACCCCTGTGACTGTGTACTTGAGAAAACAAAAAGCTGTTTTTTTCCTATTCATCTATTACGGACTTGGCTGATTTTGAAATCTAGCGACACATATCATCATGTTTCGCATGTCTCCATGGCTACTGCAATATTCTGTCCGACAACAAGAAATCGGCGATAACGGAAAGTCGCTGCATTTGCTGTAGTCGCATATAGAAGACTTCTCAGTGTCGTACCAAAGCGTGCTAGAGGCATGTTAAATTAATGTATTGGCTCTCTTTTTAGGTGCAACTCCTTTCCTTCTTCGCAATAAACCAAAACTTTACAAATAATAATTCTAACATCACTTCTGATAGTTTTAGACATATTTTTATTATAAAACGCTTCAAATAACGTAACATGATAGATCCACACAGTACGGGAGCGTAAAATGAAATGATAAATTTGAGGGCGTTCCTTATTTGATAACGGAAGTGCGATTAGCTTTACTGGAGGGGATTGTAAGGTCACAGTTTTAACACGTGGACAAGAAGTTCTTGTTCGAAAGTAGCTACATTTGTCGAATGATTATAAACTCGTTGAGAGATATAGGGACTGATTGCCATTTCGTCAGTTTGGCTTACATAATATCGTCGGTGTTTTGTAAAAAGGGCGAATCAACCATTTTGGCGAAATCAAGATTTTAATGAAAATACAATATGTACCCCATTAGCGATGTTGTGTAAAAACTGCGAATTTTTATCTCCACAGGAAAGTACTTAAAAACGATAATCGACTAACATTAAATTAATTAAAAATACGAAATAAAAAGCAAATGTGACATATTAGGCCTTTTAAGCTATTATATAATAATACCTATTTTAATGACAGTATTCTTTCTAAGCTTTATTATAAACTTATTAGATATTTTTAATCATCTACAGGTAAAAAACAAATAAATGTCAAAAGTTAAAAATCCTCCTCCTGTAAAGTAGCATTTTGGTTAATTCGCCCTTTTTACAAAACACCGACGATATATTATCATCAATCATCTTCGCGATTGAGGATCGTGACTATTGTGCAACACTAAATCTTTGAATCAATTGTCTCTGTGCAAAGTTAATGCCGAGAAATTTCTCAAGTACTTAGTTCAAATCATTGCTATCTCATTTACTTACCACTCTCGAGTCATTAGTATTATAAACTTTTTGACAGAGGATCTATGAACAGTTGCCTAAAACTGAAAAATTTGTTTGCAGGCAACAGAAAAAAGTTTATTTCCAGCAATATCGCTGCCTGATTTCCAAGTTGTTCTATTTCACATTTTTAAGAAAAATGACTTTTTAATGCCATTTTGTTCTATTTCCAGAACTCTGTCTAACCCATTAGTCAGAATACAAAAATTATGAATGCTTTTTTCGATGATCTCGAAAATAAGTTATTCTTTTATATGCAGAACACAGTTTTTAATATATATATGTTGTGCAATTATTTCAATGTGAACTATCAAATTGCTCTCCTAAGAATTTTACAGAAATTAATATAGAACAACCTGGGAACCAGACACCGATATATATATTGGTGGTGCAATTTATTATTTAAATGTGAACTTTCAAATTGCTCTCCTAAACATTTTACTTAAAGTGACATAGAACAACCTGAAAATCAGGCAGCGATATATATGTATTTTATATTATGTTCCTTTCGTGATAATATTATATTCCGCAGTATTTATTGTATATATATATTTTATAAAATATAAATCAGTAAATTGTATCTATACTGCCCTGCTTATTTGATTAAAATTTTATTACTAACAATACAATAGAAATAATATACAAGAATATTAATCCAAGTTATGAAACTGTGTAGGCGAAGATTTTTAACGAGTTTTAATCTTTGAAATACTTTTTAAATTCACAATAACTAACATAACGATACCCATTACCTTAATTGCTACACGTTTTATATAAATTGCATTCGCTGAGTGAATTTCTTGTCTATGTCACCAACAAAATAGGTAGTAAGTACTATTTTTTTTTTTAATTCTGTAACGATGGCATGCAAATGATATTTCCAAGATGGCTAATATCTTGGAGCCATTCATATAATTATATCAAGCGATAATTTTTTACTCAATTTCTTTGCTACATATAAACGGTGGGAATCACATTTTGATGGTGTTGCTGATAGCAAACGCTCGAAAGTGAAAATGGGACTCAACGCCGCGTATTTTTTCACATGAATATAATTTCTTGCAGCCAGATTATTATTTGTAATTATATGTATATACTGATTGTATCTTCAACTAACGGACCGCGATCAATGATTATTAAAAATATATTGTGCAATTGTAAGTTTCCATGAAAACACTCACTGACTATATCACCTCTCCTAGTCTGTGACCCTATTAACATTTGTTGAAATCTATAAACAGTAAATTAAACAACAACTAACTATGTGGTATGTTCTCCATCGCCACTAACCTTCCGTAGTTCTGGTCTGTTAGCAGCCATATTTATTTTAAAAGGCTATATATTTTAAATTGACTGAAAATGTGACCGAAATCTCTTTTAAATCATGTGTGTTATGTCAGTTGATAATATAACAAATATATTATATTAAAGCTCATTCGAAAGCTATGTCAACTTGCCATTTCACATAACATCATTGATATTATAATTGAAAATTTGATTTTTATCCAATTTATTGTCCAGTTTCGCAAATCCATTTTATTTTCAAAAGACAGTGTGATCATAATAAAACAATACTTGTATGCCACATGATACTAATTGTATATGATATGAAAAAAATCTATATAATCTCTATGATTCCATCAAATGTATCACATATTTTTCCTATTCTACTATTAATCTTAATAGTGAAATACAAGAAATAAAGAATTTTTATGCATTGATAGTGACTATAGAGAGTTTTTTCACCTCATATTTTGTGGTATACTAGGTATTGTTTTCTCATGAGCACACTGTTATAGATATTTTACGTATTTCTTAATCTAGTATCTGAAACTTTCTGTTGAACTAGTTATTGAAAATATTTGAAAAATTTTTGAGCAACTAAAAATCATGCTGTGTATTGGATTGTTTCCTAAAATTTTGAGAATTTTCCAATGATTGTATTTTCAATGAAAACCCTGCATTGTTTCGTGCACAAATAGTAACTCTGAACACATACTATAGATATTTTAAAAAAATATATCAATTAGGGGGTTTCAAGTGCGGGTCGAGATAATAATATAATGGTGAGCTATACTCTCTATATGGGACCAAAAAAAATATTACAGAGACTACGTTTCGCCGGCCATGTATATTAAATAATGCCAAAGTAGCTACCAATTAGGGGTTATATATACGTATCTATCGAGAGGAATTTGAAAATGTTCAACCAAAATAATTGAAAACAACGGCACTGCATTGCCTGAGATGAAGAAAGTTTCTAGAGGATGGTAGAGTCAAAAATATATTGTTCTGAAGCTTTCCAAGTTATATATTATGTATATAATTTATTAGTATAATATTGGTTTAAGCTATTCACCTATATTCTATTGATCCTGTACAGATATGCTGGTGATATTATGTTAATATAATATATGAAATAAATCAACAACAAAACCTTGCTCTTTCCTTCATCAACCGCTCTACATTCCAAATACGAAACTGAAAGTAGTCACTTCCGGAGGAATAATGCAATATGCAGCCTACAAACGAACCAAACTGTCATGTCATGTAATAGCGCCTTGTAGATTCGCCATTGTGTGTCACAACGATGTTATATGATCGTTGCCATTCATTGGACGATAATGTCGAATTAGTACATGACGCAAATTGCATATTTCATATTAATTACCCTAAATAATGCATCAGATATAAATAATTATCACAATACAATTAAGTACATGCGTGTAATGTGTAATTAACTTCTTTAAATATTATTGTTAACCAGCATTCCTCGAATGGTTTACGCATTACTGGCACCAATAATGAGTAAATTAAACTATTGTGATACTAACTGCTTACACACAAAAGTGCTGACTGTCTCGCCAATCTCATTATTCCAGCGTAAGCGAGACGCATTGGTACGATTAGATGAAAATTGGTAAATGTCAAGATGCTCTGCGTGGTGTAGTTCCTATTTTTTCCGGCAGGTTCGCCACTATTGTTCTACTGCGCAAGTTGCAACTATCGCACGAAAATTTAAAACCCGCTAAATTTTTTTGATCTATGCATATAGTCTTGCAAGACGAATAAGAATACATCAAAACTACTATATTACATAATGAAATAATAATATCCGTACCTTCGTAGTGTATAAAAGTGAAAGAATATTGATAAATTCAAAAAGAAGATCCTACAAAGAATTTTCGGAGCCATTAAATAAAATAACATTTAATGAGTAAGGTATAACTGTAATAGTAGTAAAAAATACCGTACTTTATTAAGGTAGCATGCTTACGAAGGGCATTTTCTAATCCAAGGCTAGCGAAAACGCACTCTCCAAAATTCTAATCAAGGATGCCACCAAACTGGAGAACTAATAGCTCAAGATAGTCAAGCATGCTGAGATATGATATCCTGGAGGTGCTATTAAAATCATGACAAATAAAATAAATAGAAAAAATAATGATTGATAATTAAATAAAAGAAATATTTATTTTAATAATAACACATATTTAATATGTTCATACACAAACATCTATTTTAAAATCATTATTAATACTATGCATATAATAACCTGTCCAATGTGTAATATTTTTAGTATGGTTTTACGGATATATATATTTTTTAAATCATATTATTCAAAATACACATTCGGTGAAATTAATATAACAAATTGTCAAAGAAGATTTGATAACTGAAGTCTTGGCATTCATTTTTTACAACACTGAGTGTTTGAACTGCTGATACATGCAACAGACATGAATGTAATTAACAAGTCATTACATATCATTATAATAGTTACATGTTCATAATAATTAAGCAGTATAATGAATTAATATTGTTTGCATACAAAATATAGATTCTACAGACATTAAAATTAACAATAAATAATAATATTATTTTTCTTTTAATAAATAGAATAAAACAAATATATAAAAACAACAATTTTGTTTTTAACTGCGTTATAAATATTTTGAAAAACTTTTTAATATGTTATTAAGTATAGTCTACCAATATCATAAGATAAATAATCATACACTCGTATACATCACTTTTATCCATGTTTATTTGTAGGCTTTCTCTAATTCCGTTAACTATATATTAGGTTATCCCTCAAAAAATAATGCTGTACATTTTTATATACACTTCATAAGTTCATGAGCTTCGCAAAAAACATAAGTTTAGTAAGGCAGACGGTTGAAAACCATATGCGATTTCAGTATATGGATGAGCTTCTAAACTTATGATTACCGATTATAGAAATCTATGTTCACTGAATAAAAAAATGTGAATACACGGTATATAAAGGGACACGAACAGATTATCGCATATTTGTTAAAAATATATTCCCATGAACCGTAATTGCGTGTATAGTATGGCAAATTGTATTATGGTCATGTGACTTTCGCCTATGGATAGCTTATTATAGACGGACACTCTCACATTAATTTACCGTTAGACTTTCTTCCAGAAAATTCATTGCCTCTTTTTAAAATTTATGTTCTCTTCTCCCCCTTCTCTCTCTCTCTCTATCTTTAAATTTTCCAGGATTTTTCATCCATGGTCTTTAAGGGGGGACATGCTCAGCGTAGGTCAAAATGGAGCTTTTATTCTATTTTATAAGCATGATCCTGGACATTCCTTAAACGTTGTAGATGATCTATTTATATAATTTTGAAGCCTTATTATCCTTTATATTTATTTTAAACATTTGATGACTGCATAAAGTATTTTTATTACATAAAATAGTATTCTTTTAAACCTCTCGCTCTAATGCTTTAGAATATAGTCATATTTCAGTACATAAATGTGTAGTGCAGTTAACACATTTGAAGATAATTCTAAAGATACTAATTATAAGCTATGTCTTTGAGTATTCAAGTGTTATACCCATTTTTTGAATAATAAAATGCCTAATTCTTGTAAAATTTGGGATCACATAGATTATCAATATAATTTTTTATCGTAAATATTTCATTATAATAATGTCAACATAAATTATTGTAATGGTTTTATAAATACGTTTAAAAATTAATACATGTAAAAAATCTTAACACCACTGCACATGCATGTACTAAAATATGACTATATTCTAAAACATTAGAGCGAGAGGTTTAAAAGAATACTATTTTATGTAATAAAAATACTTTATGCAGTCATCAAATCTTTAAAATATATATAAAAGATAATATGGCTTCAAAATTATATAAATAGATTATCTACAACGTTTAAGGAATATCCAGGATCATGCTTGGAAAATAGAATAAAAGCTCCATTTTGACCCACGCCGAGCACGTTGGCCCTTAACTTAACATCTTCTCAATAAGAATATTTATCTGATCAATGAATTCCGTTCATGTTTAATAATATTGCATCTTGGTTCACTTCAAATTAAATAATATTTAATTTACACGTGTAGGTACTCATTATCTGTTCTCATAAATCGTAGTGATTTGAAAAGAATATTGAATTATAACAAAAATGTTTCTTACTACTTCATGAATGAAATAATAATATATTTCGGTTCATTATTTTTAAATTATAAACATCATAAAACGTCAATCAAAAATCATTTTGCTAAAATAAATTTCGTCATGACTCACGTCTTTCTAAATTCAAAACATGTCAATTAGGCATCTACGTTTGTGCCTAATAAACATGCGTCTTTAGTTATGTTATGGCATTTAAATGATATTAAATTGATCTTTGAAATCATCTTACGTTGAATAGATTTAGGTAATAGTGTGATTTGAAAAAAAAAATAACTAGATAGGTACCAGATATAAATATATTTGTGGTAATTCTCTTTTTGCAATGGGGATTACTAGTGTAAAATTCACTGTACATAATAATGATTGTGCTTGTAATGAAACTGTTGTATAATATGATAATTTATGATTTTACTTTTCATTTAAGTACATTCATATGAAACCATTTGGTTTTGGTTTTTTTACATTAAGGTTATTGTAATTAATATCATAATATATATTAGAGACGTGGGCAGATTTTCAGGTTCAAGTGCATCCAAGGGTAAGGTCTCGTGCTTACAAGGGTCCCTCAAGAAATAATAAGAAAAAATAGCCAAAATCTCAGCAACTACGTTTTCAAATGTTGATCTTAAAATACCTGTTGAACTGTTTATTTGCAAGAATGGACTCAAATTTTTGCAGTTAAAAAGGGTCATTATTATTTGGTTTTAAATGATTATCCTTTTTCAAAACATTTATTGTCAGATAGCGAAAGACGTACTCGCGATAACGAAGTGTGGCACTAAAACATTATCGATCAGATACGTTTATATTGTCATGGAAGGCGGCTGTGCACAAACCTGCTGCATATACATGACTGGCAATTAGCGAACATGGGGTAACTCAAATCATTAATTTAAAATTAATAACCTATATTACAATTCAAAAGACGTAGAAGAAAGTTTTATAAAACGTAAAAAGATACTTATTGAGGTATCGGAAGTATTATTAAAATGAAAGAAATTGTTGTGATAAAACTGACTCATGGCCCTCCATATAGGGTAGATTTGTAGTAGAGAAGGAAATCAATTAAATCGATATTGAAATGCCATTTTACCTATAAAATTTATGAGGTGAACACAATGAGAACTTTCAAAATAATAAGTTTACTTACCTAGAGGATTATGATATAGTCCATGTGTACATTTAGGAAATTATTAATAGAAATGTAATTTTCTTACCATTTTAGATGGATACTGTAATTTTGTTGATTCTTATCCATGGGAAGCCACAGTTGGTACTGCTCCCCAAATTGTTAAAACCACCCATCTATTAAATGAATTTCAAAATATATATCTTATATTGAATTAATTAAAATAAATAAAAAAATAAATAAGTAAAATACCTACATTGAAATATGAATCATTCAAAAATCTCTTCATCTTGTAAAGCAAGCCTTTATCACAATATTTTAATGAACTTATTAAAATACATCTTATGTGGTAATTAAAAAGTAATTATCTAGTCAGCAGTCGGTGTGTTAATGTTAAACATAACCATGTAATTACATCTAGTAATAAGAGGCGACTATTCAATGAACCTCAATTTAAAACGGTTTTTTTTTAAAGTTGTAAGTGAATTTGATTATTTGGTACTGTTCGGTTATCAGAAATACAACGGAAAACACATTTTGAAAATACCCGATATACTGGATTATTTGTTAGTTTGGGTTAGGTTAGGTTAGGTTTGGTTAGGTTAACCTAACAAATAATCCAGTTTATCGGCTATTTTCAAAATGTGTTTTCCGCTGTATTCCTGATAACCGAACAGTACCGATTATTTGTATATATACCTATACGTTTTGATTAATTAAAACACATTACGATGAAAATGATGAGTAAATTATTATATCGCTAATTGCACTAGTGTCAATGGTATCCCAATAACAATTCTGATTGTTATTAATTTTCATGGAATAAGTAGTACAAATTTGATTGGAACATAATCTTTTTCCACAGTTGTTGACAGTTAGCACCTTTAAGTCAATATTAAAATACACTATTAAATTAACTCTCAATATATTAAGATTATTATGCGTACTTTTCTCTTTAAAATTATGAAAACAGAACTTTGTTGATGATTCATACAACTTTCATGAAAGAAATAAAATATATTCAGTCCAAGGCCTGAACAAAAACGAACCATAAGTGCGAGTGAGAAAGCATTCGGCACGATTAGGTATATCTACGCAAAAGGCGTTCGAGTAAGATAAAATTTCTACGGCTGAATTAAATATTTTTTCTACACGTCGCCAGTAAATATTGATTTGGATGAATAGATTCATTAAAAAACAGCGAGTACATGTTGCTGAAATTTATTGTTTTTGTGTTAAATATAAAGTAAGTGGTAATTATTTTTAGTTAATTTAGTAGAAATATTAACTATGTTGTGCTTAAATTTGATAGCCGTACTGAGAAGCAACATGATGGTATAACGTTTCATAGTGTTAATAATAATAAAATTGATGTTACACTGTGCGTTATACGCAAGAAACGTGGCTTCATTTTGTCAAACAATATCCACTCTCTATATATTATTACTCTGAGATTCAGCCTGACTATTTATTTCTTTTTTTAAAGATTGCATCAACACAAAATCGTGGTTTTTATTTTAAATTCAGATTTAATTCTGGGTACGAAAATTAAATGATCCAAAAAATACATGCAAAAACTTCGACTACATGCTATTTGTCAAGAATTTAAATCACTTAATTTTGAAAACGAGGATTTATTTGTGATTACAAAGATGGCAAACAGGTCACGTACCTACCATTCCTTATCTCAAAAAACATACTTATCTTATACTTAAACTTTTAGCACTATAAATTTGTACAAAATGTGAATACCAAAGAACAAAGGACATGACTTGAATTTTACAGTCCACTTTTATAACATGTGATGCGAATGCAGTGATTTTTTCCTGATAATATATAATTATATATTTATTTTCAATATTAATCAAATTTGAAATTACCCGCCAGTTGCAAATTGTTATGTAAGTTTGACTTGATTAGTGATTACAATGATTACATCGTTACATTAATTGGAAAAGAGGTATGTGATAGTTGTGTGTAAAGTATGAATAAAATGTTTATAACTAAATATACATTGTTTTAATGAGTTAATGCGCTAACGCTTCGTTTTACTTACTCTTTCATGAAATTTAATTGGTGAGTCGAATCAAGTTGCCGTTTTTATGATGTTTCTAACTCCAGTGTGGACAGTCTTTCACATTTACATCGTAATAGATTTTTGGGACGTACTAGATTCTACATTCGACAGAGAATAAAAGAAAATTGAAGTATAATACAATATTAAGAAAACGCGATTTGAAAAACTATTAGAAACAAAACCCGGGAAAGTGAAATACTTATGTGAGATTTTTTCTAATAATGTGTTTATTTCTGAGATATTTCAAAGTTGTTTTTTTCTATAACATCTCTCGGTGTGCGCGTACATGTGCAAGATATGATATATTTATCAATTTAGGGTTTAGCAGAAGCTCGAGAGAAAACATATGATTACAGTAAACAAATCTCAATGCAGATGAAATTTTTACTGGGTCGCTTTTGATAGTGTTTTTACCCATTTGGCCGGAAATCATAAGTACGTTTCCGTGTAGGTATACGTTACAATATATGAAGCAGAAATTAAAGTTTGCCTAAAGGCTTTCAAATTCGTAACGATTATGCTGAAAAAAGATCTTGATCGAACTGTTCGATTTCTTGGAAAGATAATAAATCTTGAGTTTTATTGTGGTAAGTAATACACTTTCCCTGACAAGACGGTGCGAATTCGTGACTAGGGTTCACTGATTCGTTGACCACTGACCGCTCAGCATAGTCTGAAATCTGAGAGCTGATAAATTGTTTATGGTTTACTATTCTAGTCGGTTTTGTTTCTCGGGCGAGGCGGATTTAGTCGTCGCTTTAAAAACCAAACACTACAATAAAATTATTGCCTAATCGTTCTTCATGTAACACCTCCAGAGTGCAGACATCGTCGTTCTCACATTACAAAATGAAGCCTGAAGATTGATTTGCTGCTAAAACGGTGACCTCAGAAGATTTTGAACAAATAAATGCACTAATTACCTACGAATCACTATTTCTTTCAATATACACTTATATTATAATATACCCACATTTTTTAAAAAGCCCATAAATATAAGTGTTAGAAAAAAAGTTGCAGCAATATCGAACCAAATCGGTATCTTAAGCGCAAAATATATTGTGGTCCATGTCGCGGACTGTCACGTGACGTCACAGTAAGCTGCCGCTACGGGGAAGAAGTGTGTTGTTGTTTTTCTTGGTGTTTAAAATGTTATCAGACTGATGCTCCCATCCCGTAGCACATTTTGAACCTTTAAACAAACATTGTCAGTTGGCAAAATCTGCTGAAATCACCAAAAACAACAATAAGGTCACCTCACATTGAATCGCACTGCATCGACACCTGCATGACGTTTTGAACATTTTTATAATTTTCTACATGTCTACACTTTTTCGAATCATGTCAAAATTACGGTTTTTTTTTTGTTTTTAGTGGTTGGCACAGTGTATTTTCTTTAATATTGTTTATGATTTTTGTTTACGTATGGCATTTACTATGGCTATGGCCACAGAAAAGAAAATAAATAGAACTCCGATCTCCTATTCTACAAACGTTTGAAAGTGAAGCAGGATTTTAGTAGTGTGAGTAAATGTGTGGACGCAAAAAAAAATGACCTTCGTAGCACGCACAGAGCCGCATTATTGATGACTACTTTCAGTAGAAAGACTTAATACGAAACATATTTTAAATACTTACATATTACTAATATTAGTGTTTTAACGCGTTTTTAAATTAACATACATACTTATTAATTTCACACACAATTATTAGGAATATACTTTCTAGAAATTAAAAAAAGGATATTAATTTGGTTTTTTAGAAAGTATATTTATATGAAATGAATGAACATAAATAACACATTGTACAGAATAATTATGAAAAATATTAAATATAATTATAAAAATCCCATTCAACTTATACGTCACATAATATATAAGATTAAGTAATAACAAGATAAGTACAGCAATATTTACATACAACAGGTAATTCTATATAGGTATAACATTAATCGCATTTATAATAATATATTAACAGAAAGCATACATTTTGTCTTATACCTAACTTACTGTCATCCATCAAACACACATTTTATTAATGGTGTGGGTTGAAAAAATCAATCTAATAAACAATAATGATGGGACCCATGTAGGGCTTCCAATTATTATTAACCAGAGGAAAATTACTTACTATCCAGTTAGCGGTTAGTTTGCTTATTTACATTATTTACAATATATTTGTATACAAACAAAATTATTTACGGGCAAGACAAGACGTGTACCTACTCAATTTAGGGGATTAAGCAAAAAACCCAAAGCAGTTGTCGATATCCCACAGCTCTATAGATTTGCCGTGGATATCTAAGCCACGCGTAATCCTTAAAGACCGCCGCGCTATTATTTATTCTATGGAATTTGTCTCACACTATATCAATAACAATAAAAGTAAGCCATTTAAAGGGTAAGTAAGTAATAAAGTAATTTAGGCAGGCGATTTTATTACTTGAGTGAAGACTGAGTTGTTGATTATTTGTTACGACGCGACGTTTTTGAAAAAGCTTTCACATGTTATTTTCGCGGTTTGTCTCTTTAGTTCATATACCTACTAATAATTATATAATAATAACCCGGTTTTCGGTTAGTTTAAATATCCGCGGTTACCCAGTTAGCAGGTTTCAGTAAAAATAGGGTTGGAAGCTCTAGATCTATTAACACGCTATTCATTTTTCGTATACAAATATGAAAAACGACGGTACGGACGTAAATAAGAAAATATTATACACGATTTATTCAATCGAGACAGGGAGAAAAACCAAATATCAACTTTTTTGACTTTTCTGTCGCATGTATAATGGAAGATCTCTCTAAACATGGCATTATCACTTCCCTTCCGACTAGGTAGGTACACAATACATCTACGGTGAGCAATAATACATAACTGAAACATTTAATGACTTCAAAATAAAGTGATAGTCAGCAATTACAAGGTTTTGTGTCTGCTTATGGTAGTCGAGATGGATATCCAAAACAAGGTACCTATTTGGAATGATAAAAAGATCATGGCTATGTCAAAATGCCGACGGAGATTAGGTATGTCGACGTAGTTTTAAAATTTGAAATAATATAGCTAGCCATGTGTTTTTTTTTAATTCATAATCGGCGGTAGTGCGTAAGGTACTGGCCTTCCATCCCAGATGATGAGTTCTGGGTTCGATCCCGGTGAAGTCAAAATATATTTACATAATCTAATATGTAAATTCCTTAAGCCTGGGAGTTTTACCACTATTATTGGGCTTCACGGCCTGTTATGGTGTTTAATAAAGAAACAAATAATAATTATAAAAAATAATACAGCCCCTTTATAAACATTATATATGTATACAATACTTATGTGTTTACGTTATTTCTTGATAATAGAAAGTAACATTCAGACCATCGACATCTAATTCAAATATAATTTTCTACAGTAAATATTTTACTATATAACTATAACAATACTAACCTAACATGATCTTGATCTTGATCCCGTGGAAATCTGTTATGCCAAAAGTCAATTCTTAGTATAATATCATTAATTATTCATAAAATATTTGAAATCGTTAAACTTTGTAATTTGTGTGTTTATCTCTTCATTTTGTGATTAAAATGAATATTGACAGTAAATAAATGCACATTTACCTATGCATATTGCATACGCAACTGTATAAATCATTATTATAAACAAAACAGTTATAATTGATTATAATAAATATTATCTAATATTCCCTGTCTGAAATGCGGCCCTGTTATTCAAACAAAACACACGTATTATATGCATACAATGGTGTGCGTCGCACTTTCCAAATACACCCAATATTGTTTGTGCGTCGTCAAATACCACGCGTAAAATTAATTTTAATTCATGTTAAGATATTGACATATATATTCAAAATAACAACAAAAATATGCTTTCTTGTGAAATGTAGTTGCGCTATTTGTTTTATTTTTCATATTTGTATCGCTACTACAACCTTTTACTGGACATATTGCCATTTTCAATTTTAAATTAACATAAAACCGAGAGCACTGAGGCAGTTGTCAGACCGACGCACAAGTTTAGAGTGACGTTTTCTGAACACGCGGTTTAAGTTTACCTTACTCGAGATCGGTTGCTTGCGTAGCCTTACCGGTTGGGTATTTCAGTTCCCTATATTTCTGAGTTCCCTGGCTATGGCTGTTGCTATGGGTATGGTGGTTTGATTCACCACAGTTTCGATCTCATCCCAATCCGAAGAACTAGTTGAGCTACTACTTTCCATCATCGAATTTATAGGGATAGTGAACGCTCAAAATATTCTGCGGAATGACGAAACCATCGACTAAATTTATCTCCGTGACTTGCACGTGATAGCACGCGACATGCATCTCAATTTGATCACAACTTTATAGGCTTTAAGAACACTCCGCCGGAAAGTAATACATGTGAGTTAAAATCCCACTCAGTCCATTTTTTTAGGAGTTACATATACATTTGCACGCATGGACGTCCATAAAATACGGAGTATCCTTCGCCAGCACCACATTTCGAAGTGTCAATTCTCTTCCTATCGGATTCCCTGAAACTCCAGATGCCAACACCATATAAGAAAAATGAAAATACTTCACAACATAATCAATTAATTTATATAAAATTTATTGTAAAATCTACTAGCCCGTAATACCTAGTCATATTTTTAACTCATTAATACAACTCCTAGTATGTATGCAAATGGAAACATTTCATATGCCATAGCATTAAACATTATAATATCTTCTATCTCCTCGTGAAATAAATAAATCTTACATTGCTTAATCATTGACCCATACTAAATTTTCGTTTGATCACATTAAAATCGATTTTATTACCAAATTTATTATTTATTTTTTTGAATATTTAACGTGGTTTTCAACTGTGCTACTTAAAAATAATATATTTTGTGAAGGCAGTGCAGAAATTTCAGCTAGCTTGCTACTCCATAGATATATTTGAGACTCGAGTAGAGTTTTAATTATTTTCGATATTCGATTTTTTAACATAACTTTATACTAAACGTGTATAGAAAGCTGTCTTCCTTCACTAAATTTTATTAATCACGATCTGTATTTATTACTTTTTATTACAGACTATATGAGTAATACGAAAATCAGTTAAAAGCATAATTAATTAGTATGTACCTACTTTTTTAGCTACGGTAGTGAAATCACCTGAAAGATAGTTGAAATTTTAAAGTTTGAACCATTCATATGTAGTAATAAATCTTTGATAACCTGTGTGAAGTCGCTACAAATTCATTTGCAACGTGGATACCCTTAGTAAGCTTATTATTAACTTCAGATTATGTATTAAATAAAGTATAAAGGCTCGATCTTTACAAAAGATTTTTTTTCAAAATGTTTGGTTTATCATATATATGTGAATAAGAAGTTGGAACTAGTATCTCGTTTTCTGTATTTTAAACTAGAGTTTTCACCATATCAATACAATATAATCAATTCGATAAAATAATGTATAAATTAAACTCTTTAATGTTAGTTTTAATGTATTGGGATGTCTACGTCAATGTGTGATTTTTCCAAATACTTCTACATACTTTTTTAACCTAATGATAAATTAATAATATTATCCCACTCTTTTAATATATATATATATATATTATATATAGGCATTTACAGTGGCGCGTTTAGTGACGTAGAAACCCAACTGATTTAGATCCCTCCTTACAATAAAAATAACTAACTATTTTTAATATCTTTTTTTTTAGTATAATTTAATAACTATTTGACTGGTTTTAACTCTTTGGATAATGATAAATGAATTAGAATTTAAATTCAATATTTGTCAGGTATCGTCAGCCAAAAATATTAGTTTCTAACGTATTTTATTAATTGCAATATTCATATAATTGGTAGGTAATTAGGTAATGATTAATTTACATAAATCTCTATATATATAAAAATCTCGTGTCACGATGTTCGTGGTCGAACTCCTCCGAAATGGCTCGACCGATTTTTATGAATTTTTTTATATATATTTGTTAGGTATGAGAATAGGTCAACAAGTATATTTCATATCGCTAGGTGATTAGGATATCTCTATCCAGAAAAATTTTCTTTTATTTTTTTGACAATCTTTTTTTTGTATTTTTTTTATTATTTGGCAAAAAAAAATACCTATAACCCCAAATTTTCACTCTCCTACTCTTACCCTCCCATTTTTAAATCGCGATTTTATTATTTTTGTATGAACAAATTTAACCGTATTTCAAACAGAACGAAATTATTTATGTTGTTGAATGACAGATAGCGCTACGTCCGAGAAGATTTCAAGAGAAGCGTCGCGTCATTTTGACATTTCATTCGGCATATCACAACGCAGTGCGTGCAAAATTTTCTACGATTTATTTTAATTTATCTATTTTTATGTGCGTGTATTACAGTGCACAATGCCAGCAAGAAGCAAGGGGGGCCATTTGGGCCGTCGAACGAATAAAGCAACAAACATGCGAAATAGTAGAGCAGAAAGAACAGACGAACAAATCCAACAAGATAACAAAAACGTGCGTGTAAGCATGTCGCAATTGCGTGCATCTCAATTACAAGAGGCACGAGCTGAACGAAATCAACAACGACAATTGGAACGGAGCCAAGCGCGCCGGTTCGTAGTTAACACGCGCAGAGCAAATGACCGACAACGCCAACAAGTACATCGAACATTAACATCTGCTTCGTTCCTTCATCTCGCATTCGAGTACGAGCCAGACATTGAATATTCCGCTCATCCGAAAGTGCTGATTGGTGCTATGGCAAAGAATGTCCCCATTGTCATGCGCTCGAATTCAAACATGAGACAGCCGGGATGTGTTGCGCATCAGGAAATGTGCAACTACCAGAAATTGAGATACCACCAGAACCATTGAACGGCTTGCTCATCGGCACGGTTCCAGATTCAAACCTGTTCCTGAAGTCCATTCGCACATTCAATTCATGCTTCCAAATGACTTCGTCCGGAGCAACAGAAATAGTTCACAATACTGCGGCAAATGGTCAACAATTCCATTATACGTTCAAAATCAAAGGCCAAGTATACCACAAAGTAGGCTCATTGCTGCCAATGCCAAACGAACCACATACATTTTTACAAATCTACTTCATGGGCGCGGCGAGGACATCAATCATGTGGATGTATGTTGCGGCTACAATAGCCTCAATTTGCCTAATGCCAGGCGCATCGTCGGCGAACTGGGCGCCCTGTTGAATGAGCACAATGAATTATTGAAATTCTTCAAAGCACACATGCACGAATTGCAAAGTGACAATCACGCTATTGTCATCAATCCTGATAAAACACCAGCTGGAGAGCACGTATTTCGATTCAATGCGACTGTTGTTGACGACATTGCTGGAATCATGGTTGGCGACCGCACATCGACGCGAGAAATCATGATTCGAAGAAGAAACAATAATCTGGAGTTCATCGCTGACACACACCGTTCATACGACGCTCTCCAATATCCGCTAATTTTCTGGAAGTCACAAGACGGATATTGCATAAACATTAAACAACGAGATCCTGTCACAGGTAATTCATTCATTATGAACATCATTACTCATTTTGAATTGAGAAAATGAATGGTTGATATTTTTTGTTTTTATCGGCGGTCATCGTCTATAGCGCTCTATTCCTCTTTCTGTCATAGATCCAATCCCCACACACTTACGATACATTCGTTATTTTTTATTTAACAACCAAAATATTCACTAGAAATAATTTATATGGCAGAACAACGTTTGCCGAGTCAGCTAGTTCTCTTATAATATTAGTATTAAATATTAGCACAACATATTACGAGGGTGGGTCAATAATTCCTTAGAAAAAAGCATTAAAACAGTTTTTTTTTTTGTATTTTTTTTTTATTTCTCAACATAATCTCCTTGGAGCTCAATACACTTGGTTAGACGTTTCTCAATTTTTTTTAAACCGTCAGAAAAATAAGTTTTCGGAAGGTCCTCAAAATAAGCATTTGTCCGATCGATGACTTCTTCATTTGAAAAAAAAACGTTGTCTACTTAGCCATTTTTTTAAGTTTGGGAAAAGGAAAAAGTCACTGGGGGCTAAATCTGGCGAATACGGTGGGTGGTCGACCAATTCGAACTTCAATTCTTCAATTTTAGCCATTGACCGTAAACATGTGTGAACACGGGCATTGTCCTGATGAAAGAGGATTTTTTTCCTGTTTAAATGAGGCCGTTTTTCTTCAATTTCGTTTTTTAGCTGGTCCAATAAAGATGCATAATAATCCCCTGTTATTGTTTTTCCTTTTTCCAAATAGTCAACGAAAATAATTCCACGTACATCCCAAAATACAGTAGCCATAACCTTACCAGCTGATTTTACGGTTTTCGCCTTCTTTGGACATGGTTCGCCTTTCGCAATCCACTGCTTTGACTGTTCTTTCGTCTCGGGAGTATAGTGGTGTATCCATGTTTCATCTACAGTCACAAAGCGACGAAAAAATTCATCCGGATTGCGTTGCATGAGCGACAACAGGGCTTTAGAGGCCACCACCCTATTGCGTTTATTGTCGACTGTGAGCAAACGCGGCACCCATCTTGCAGAAACTTTTTTCATGCCCAATTTGTCATGTAAAATAGAAATGACGCTACCTTTTGAGATCCCTGTAACCTCAATTATCTCACTCAACTTTAATCTTCGGTCACTTAACACCATATCGTGGATTTTATTGATCATTTCTGGTGTAGTCACTTCTACAGGACGTCCTGAGCGTGGTTCATCCTTTGTTGATGTACGACCACGTTTAAATTCATTTAACCAGTTATAAATAGTTGCAAGTGAAGGAGCAGATATGCCGTGAACTAAATCCAACTCATTTTTTATTTCCTTTGCTGTTAACCCTTTTATATTAAAATGTTTAATAACAGCTCTAAATTCAATTTTCTCCATTTTTGTAAACAAGCAAATTTTTTTTTAAATGTACGAAAATAAAAAACAACAACCCGACCAATCTGATTGAAACTTCGCAGCATACTGAATCGGTAGTGCCGCTGCATGAAAACAAACCGCTTACAGTACTAGTCGCGCCACCTGTCGGCTTTTCTAAGGACTTATTGACCCACCCTCGTATTAATCTAGGTACACAATATTATCTCTAACGAGGTTTTTAATCTGTTGCCATGGATCAATATTATTATAATCATATTATGTATATATTTATTAATGATTGTTTAAGCCTCAGACATGATTAACATTTAAAAAATATAAAACTCTAATGAATAGAATAGTTATTTCAGGAGAACTATTTATTTAAAACCTGAATTATTCAAGAATATTTATTACTGGTATTTCCTGCGATAATTTTGGCCAGGTGTCTTATTTTCATTCACAAAAATCATTATATTAATTGTATTCCTAGTGTGATGTAAAAGTTCTTTTTCACCTTGAACAACCTTCATAAAATAATAATTTATATCAAAATAAATTTGAGATATAACCTTAAACAACTATTTTTACTGTGGTGTAAACTGAATTGAAATTGACAAAGTAACGATTTTTTGACAATCAAATTTTTAAAAACATAATTTATAAATTGTATATTTTCCAGTTTTCTAAAAACTATTTTCTCCAGTTTAATCTAACTTAACTTCTATATTATTATATGTATAATTTTGTTTACCATCCATAGAATTATTCAAATATGATAGTGAAGTTCATATACCTACCCTAAACGTGAATTTAATTAATTCAATAATTAAAAAATCATTTTTTTAATTTTAAATAAGTACCTACCATAATTATAAAAAAATGATGGTAAAATACATGATACTTAATTTAAAGTCTTGTCATGATGGAATATTCTCAAGACCAACGATAATTGTTTCCTAAATAATTTTAACAGTATTAAGAATGTATAATTTAAGACTATTTTTTTGATTTCAGATAGTGATTAGTGTACTTGGTGGCCCATGCAGTGGCGGACGTCGCTGCGGTCACGGAGGGGACTACGGAGACGATTGCACTTTCGTTCCGGCGCCCCCAGGACGTACTCCAGCCTGCGCCGCCCCTGGATACACATACTGTGAACAACTTGACTATTATCCAAAGTAATAATTGATTTATGCAATAAATTTATGAATTATGAAATATAATTTCTTATGACTTATCGGAGAGTATGATAAATAGGTTGATGATTTAGTTGAAATCTACAAAATTGAGAAATCCCATTTAACTAGTATTATTGAACCAAGGTTCGATATTGTGACCATATCAAAGCTCGATTCGATATAAATGATGCCATGTACATAAGTTATATATGTTTTATTTATTATATTAAAATAATAATATTTTTTTAAATAATTATAATTAAATAAAATAAAATAAACTATGAATTATTTAAAATCTCTTTATGATCTTCAAAAAAAATGCATTTATTTATAAAAATAACCAAAAACTAGGCATCTTTCATAATATTTTTAACTAAAAAAAAATCTCAACCTTGGTAGGTACGTGTTGGTTAAAAAAACTTTATAATGTAGATTAACAGAAAATTCATTAAAATGTTCTTCGTATTATGTCGCTGGATACTGTTGGTACCATTATTCTTTGATAGTCGAACTAACTAGAATTGCCACTAACTAACTAAAATTGACATGGTGTTATTTTTCACCTCAATGCATGTTTGGGTACAAAGCATGGATCCAATGGTTTGAATAAATGGTTTACAATCTTCACTTGTAAGTAAACATGCCCAACGTGAGCCAATACGCTTTGTCTTGAAGCGGTCTTTATAATAAGAGTCTAATTTTTAATATTTACATTCATATTAAAAATAAGTCTGTCTCAAATCACTTTCTCGGATTATAGTAATAATTCATACTTGCGGAAACCAGAAAATTCATTCAATAATAATTAAGTTTCGATTAGTGCATAAGTCTTGACATTACTTTTGTGCAAATGAATCGAGTTGCTAATTTGTCTGACAACCGAGAGAAAGAAAAAAAGCAAGTGTGCCAGGTGCATTGCATAATGTTCAAATCACCATGAAGACATGTTTTGCCCGCGGCCACATTTTTTATGCGCATCTAAGCTCCTCCGATTGGAAACGGTCATTAAAATATTACATATTAACATTTTTTTTTACACTTTTCTTGAATATTAATCAAATGCTACTGATTTGTGATATATTCAACGTAAACTTTATCATACTTATTAAACGTAATCTTCATTTTTTGTACGCCAATAATTTATTGCCAAAGAGGTAATTTAATACTTATATATTTTTGAAGTTATACTTCTTTTGGCGCGTTTGGAAAATCCGATCAGGTGTATTTTTGGCGTGTGACATGTAACACATAATTTATTTTTTCACACGAAAAAAAACGTACTCGATTGGATTCGAACCACCGATTGTTCGGTTATCAGCCGAACACACTACCTTTACGCCACAGTATGATACTGCAATCGTGACGATTATACAGTATAATATTATAGTTTAGAATTGTTCCGTTGCCTAGGCAGCGAATTTATTAAGGCCATTAAAAATTCCTTACGTAAAAAAACTATTAAACGTCATAGTGGCAGTTGTTACTTTAAAAATAAACAACGATAAATAATTATATAATTTAGTAATATAAGTTAAAATTTATAAAAATAAACCAAAGGCGCGTTTTCTTACGATTGTAATTTAACAAGATAATTAAGAGCTAGTCGAATAATCTAGGTTATCACAAGTTTTGTTTTTGTTTTGTTACGCCAAAGAAGTATAACTTCTAACGCGCGTACATAAGTACACACACCGATTTTTTTGTTGTTGATAACTACACAATATTATTTATATTTATAAAATCGGTCATTAAAACAAATAAAATAATTCGTCATTCGAGAATTATATTGAAAAGGTAAACCCACGTATGACAACTTTTTGTGCATTAATAATGTCAGAGAAACTATATTATAATATATAGTGTGTTATTCAAAATATATGTGCAATATATTAAAACTACAATGACGTAAAACGGTGTGATTAAACAAGTTTGAATTATTGGTCCTCCCCCTTCCCCTTCCCACCGAATTAAAAAATCAATAATAAATTATGAAGATTTTTTCTAAATCGACCCCTCTCACTTATATCATTTTTCTGTGTGCCTGCCTGGACTATATTGAACTAAATCAATAAGTATAAGTATGATCACAGAATATACCTAATGTATAATAAAGATTAAGTGACATTTAAAAATACACCTATCGTTAATACAAAACATTATTACATGAGATCACGGTACTTTTATCTCAATCAAAAAAGAGCAATTAGAAAATAGACCATGTTTTTTACATAATGAAAATTTAAACCGACCATGAATAATCTATTTGTGAAAGTTTTAGGTCGATTGCATTCATCATTAGCAAAAAAAAACATTTATAAGAAGCACATGTATGTATCTACAATGGCATTGCATTACCTTTTGTTCATCAAATTTTGAATCTCTGAATATATAGGAAACCATCGACAATGTAAGTTCATAATATATAATAGCATTATGCATAAGGCAGAGTATTCAATATTGTGTTAATTTACTATTTTGACTTATACTATTTATTATATTTGAATATATCTAACATCGTAATGAAATATAAAAACCAAAGGTTTTAATACATAGTATAGGTATAACTAATACTTAACTTAACTGTACAATATATTGTACTGTGTTCTTGATATGTTATAGGAGAAATATATTATACATCGACTATAATATTTAGGTGCATTTTTGAAAAAAAAAACTTTTACAACAATCGATTTGGAAACATTTCATTTTATATGAATTTGATTACTCCATAACACAAATAATCATCTCATCGTCTTAAAATAATAGTTCCAATTAAGCACCATGTCTAAAAATGTTGTTCTAACAAAAATGTTTGATGTTTATTGTCTTGGCGTGTGCCATCAGAAGTTTATGAATGATAGTCATAATATAAAAATAAATACTCGTACAAGAATAAATCTAAATTTGACACGAATTTTTGATCAGGTGTTTTATTGAATTTAAATTAATATGCAAACTGCCTATTTAGATGTCGCTATCGCTGTGGTCTTGGTAAAACGCTATTAGTTATTGACCACAAGAGTTATTGATTGCGTTAAGTTTTGGTGGCATCTGAATCACGTCCGAAGGTCATATAACAGCCACAACTTTGACATACGTGTTTTTTTAAATGCCTTACTAAACTGCAATAGCATCACGGTCACATTACGCAAGGAGAATATCTAAATTGCCAATCAAATGCAACCCAAAAACAATAATGGTGACCTCAGGTCTAGTCTGAGTGAACAGGGCTGGACTATGTTTGTAGGAAAAAAAGAGGTTTAAAAAAACATTTTTGAAAACTTTGTTCACTGTCACTGTTTTGCCTTATTTTTTTCATATTATCATTTCGACTCAGGAATTAGATGCAATTATACTAATAAAAATCCTTACAGCGATTAGACAGTTTATAAAACCCTGAGACTCCTATATATTTCGAGGATCTGGGCTATGTAGTCCCTTTAGCTCTACGGTATATCCAGCTCCGAGTATTCTAATAATATATTAATTCGTGACGTAACAATTTTATAATACCATAGTTTTATACTCAAGGGTACAATGTGTCTTATAATTAAATATGTACATAAACATTTCATAAAATAAATGACAAAGGTATATACCAAAAACCAAAAAACCTTTTCGTATATAGCACGAACAATCACGGTATGTTTTATAGTAAGTTAAGAGCATACATAAGTGAAACGGCAAATAATTTTCAACAATAGGTGGGACGAAATTCGCATTCGTTGTCAATCGAAGAGGGGTAGTCGAGATGTGAGCACGTCAATTTGTTTTGTGATGGCGTCGGAGGAATATATTCTTATATCGTGTAAAGTTGACTAAAAGACGTTACACATGGACTCGAAAAAGAAAACATGTCAATGAATATATTATTATTATTATTATTATTACTAATTTAACAATAAACATAACATTAAATGGACGCATGTTGATTTTTATGACCAATTATGTTTTGTTCGGCACGCGTCGTTTGCACAATCTGCGCGTCGTGTAGTTACTATCTTTTTACACCATGCCTCAGCTGAAGTATAGCCTTAATACTTTTAACTATTTTATGAGTCTTATCCAATATTCCAGAAATTAAATCTCGAATAAAATTCGAAATGACTTCATCAAAATTTTATACCGCCTAAGTAAAATCCTGAACACCGAAAGATGTAAAACGAAGTAACTTTTAACATACTATTGGCATGGCCATAAGACGATTCATTATTTAGGACAAAAAAATAGTATTAGTAATGGGTAAAGCCATTATTTAATAGTAGTTCTGTAAATAAACATTCCATCTGTTTATTTACAAGAACTATATTTTGATTCAGGATTTAACAAATATTATTTTGAGTAAAATCCCTAATCCTCAGAATGCGACCCTGCATATAAGTAAATAAAATCACATTAAATAATATTTAGTCTGCATTAAATTCAAAACACATGCTCTGAGTGCTAACCATGATTTGACTATTAAATTTATTTGTCAATAATCTCTGGCCCCCCTTGTCATAGATCCAAAGGTCTTCGAATAATTGAGATCCCATCTTGTCAATTATTTTTTTCAACACTAAATTTGCATGGCATTGTGACTATTATAGTAATGATTGTATTATTAAATGCATACTATTGTTTTTTTTTTCTCGTATTGTATTAACTGTCAATTCATGGTGGAAATGCATTGTATTATTGATTAAACGTATTATTTCTCATATTTCATTCATAACGTAATAATGTATGCCTTCCACAATTACGCTCTAAAAAATTGAAGGAAAAGTATTATTTTCGAAATGCGAAAACAAGTTTCATTTACCTTACATTTAGATAAGTAAACATTACAAATTACAAGTTCAAAACACCATGAAAAGGGTGAGATAATCCATAGTAATATATGAACAGTGGAATCGCCATTAACGCTGAATACATCAGTCACCTGCGCTTTCCAGATGACACTGTTATCTTTCCTAACGAATTTCAGAACAGGATTCAGGAGCTTGCAAAATAAAGCCGCAATGTAGGCTTAAAGATAAATGTCTCAAAGACAGAAGTAATGGTAAACTGCTTTACTGAATCGAAAGCGATCCTCGTCAGTGACACTCAAAGTGAGTGGAGAACATGATGGCAATGGACGATGGTATCTATTTATATCGATTTGCTCACAGAACTAAACTGGCATGGGTTGCATTTAGACGCATGAATAGTATTTTCAAAAGTAACTTTCCATCGTGTTTTAAACGTAAAGTCTCCAACCAATGTGTACCACCAGTGCTTGCGTTTGGATGTGAAAAATTCTAGTAGCGCAACGAGGCATGAAAAGACCTCAAAAGAAACCAAGGATGCAGACGACAATAAACAGTGTAATAGAGATCGCCAAATAGATGAAAATGTACATAGGCTTTATATGTCGCTCGGCGACTGGACAACCACTAGACAAATGCCATCATTCGCTGTCATATACGACCACAGGGATACCCTAAAATACGCTTCAAAAACGAACTCATAAAGTTCGGTGGATGTACGTGGCAATAGAGAACTAGGGACCGAGAAGAATCTTGGGAGCTAGGGGAGGCCTTCGTGCATTGACTCCGGTGAATGATGATCATAATAATACAAATGTATATACGTTATACAAGGCAATTTGATTGAACACATGTATATAATATTATGTATGACACTGTTCTAGGTGTTTTGTGAACTGTATGAATTTCTCAAATGCACTGCTACAAAATATAAAATAACACAATGAACTTATAATTCCAATAAAAAATATAATCTCGTCCAATCATTTCTTTTATACAGGTCAGGGCGATAAATTTAATTCTGCTTATCAACTAAGTGAATCTTAATAGACGATCGTCGAAAAGTATTGCTATGATTTAATAAAAAGTTATTATTAAATTAAATTTTATTATGGATATTGAAAGTCAATAAACCTATCTTATAATTATATGTGAATATGTAGATGTGTATAATCTAAGATATGAGGGAGTAGTAATGGAACAAGATTATTTTTTTATTATTTTGTGTTATATTCCTAATTACGTACACATTATTTTTCAGCAATTTGATTCGCCACCTCGTCGACAAGGGGGAATATGATTTCTCCACTTTATTGAGCGACGAAACCCGAGAAGACTTTGGGGCCACTAGACCAACTCAGGGTCCCTATGGATACGGGCCTCACTCCCTTTCGGGCACCCAAGGCATCAGCCTGGTCACGGAGAAGCCTGCGTATATATCCAAGCAACCGCAGTACCACGGCCATGGCCAATTTCAGGGCCACGACCAATTCCAAAATAATGGACCTTATCAAACTCAATATCCGAATCAACAGCAGACTTTTACAATAAACAAAGCAATTACACTTCCGCCCCCAAGTGGTAAGGTTATTTATTAATACCTACATCATTACTAATTATTTTGTTACTAACTATACACTTTTTTTTTCCATTTCAGTAACTGCCATTTCATTATTTAATTCAGATTAGATACAAGAAAATCAAACTCAATAAAAAAAATTAAGTGTACCGAGTAAACTTAGGTTATTTCTTACTTTACTGCACTTTTCGTTAGTATTTCCTATATCGAACATACATAATTTGAAAACATCTCTTGCATATTATACACACTATAAAGAATCTATTTGTAGAAAAAAATACGATACCCGACGAGACTTGAACCTTTATCTGTTGGATTCGCGCCAGTATGCATTCCGATAGCAGTACGATTTAAATTAGTAGTTGTTACATGAAATGCTTATCTAATTCGTGGGTCGGGATGTGAAGTCAGATAAGTCACAAATTGTCATTTTGAGATATAGCAAAAACAAAGTTCAAAAAATTCCCCACATTCCCCTAATCATAGTTATGTTTTTTTATGGGTAACAAATCAAAGAACATGTAATTGGCTTTCAATTATATGTCCTAGAAGTATTCTAACTACTTTGTTTCATTAAAACTTAATTGGTTAAAAAAAAAAGGAATTGACTTAACTGGAATTGCACAAAAAATGATTGACTTACCTTACTACGCACAAAGTAATATTGTTATTTTTTCATGTTAATCTGACTAATATTAGCAATAAAACACACATTTTATACATAAATCTTATTGGTTTATTGAACAAAATATTATATAAATTTAAAAGTAGCATTTTTATAACTTTTTTTTTACTTTAATGTTATTTAGTAGTGAAAAGGCACACAAACCTGAATATTATAAAGGTTCATCGTTATCATTAAACTTCAGTATGGATTTCTTCAATGGTATCAGGTTAAATATCACTGACTATCTCAGATGTCTCAAGTGACTCACAAAATTCTCTATAATACGATGAAATGTATGGAAGTAAGTCTATCAAATCTTTCATCTTGTCTCGTCTTATATATGAAATTTGTTAAAATGCAGTCGTCTCGTCGAGAGTTCTTTTAAATTTCAGTATTCCCGGTTTGTGTTTGTTGAATTGAAGCCACAAAACATCTCTCCAAACAAACTTTTTCCCATCTGTGTCTATTTTTCTGAGTGGCAATGGTCCTTTTAATCGATTCGAGTAGTTAAAAAAATCTGCATGAGTCATTTCATTGACTATAAAAGGATTTTTCTTTGCAACCTCACACATTGATTTGGCCCAATCATGAGGATGCTCGATCGTTCCACTAAATGTCTTTTTTTTCTTCTCAATTATGCGATGGTCACTATCGCACTCCATATGTGTGTGGCCAGGGACTAAAAAGTGTGATCAATTTTGTTTAAAATCTCAGAATGTTTTACTGCTATCATGCACATTACAGCTACGTGGCTATTTTTGTTTTGACCCGCACATCTATCAGAATACATGATCACATGCTTAATATTATCATGTATCCCCTTGGTTAAGTATTTGAACAGGCATGAAGCAATATCGTTAGCTTCTCTATTAGCAAGAGTCTCATGGCATACATAGCAATATCCCTGGTTATTATCACAATCATGCACTGTAAAATGTCGTTTGTAAAAGGCCAGGGAACTTTGCTGCATGTCAAATGTTACAATTTGGCAAGAGGAATATTGCAAGTACTCTTTATCACAACTTTTAGCTGAATATGCAAAGTCAGCTTCGTCATGATGCTCTTTCAATTCCTCACGATTTTTATTTCTTTTTTCATCGTTGGTGGAATTCTTAATTGAGTTAAGTTTATCGCATTTTTGGCAAGTATCTTTATTTGGCCGTTTGAATGTTAAGTTCATGCCATGGAATATTTCTGCGTATAAACGAATATTGATGGGATTATAGCTAAAATACTCTTCAAATATTGAGAATACATCACAGTTATCGTCAAATGTGGCGGTAAGTATTTTCTGACAGTCCCTTCTAGAGTAATGACTCTCATAATGATGGAATTGAGAGTATATGTGTCTTTGCTATTTGCCTATCTTCTTCGCTATCTTTGTTTGTAGAGATATCTTTCATCTTGCATCTTCTTGAATAAGTATACCGGAAGTAGTCGCACGTTTTTTTCTTAAAACATATTCAAAAAAAATGTGACTTTCACGTAATGTTTTTAGTGTACAACCTTTACAAATTGGTTTCCGTAACAGTTCAACAGTCAAGAATTATTGAACTGTTACTTGGCGAAAATGTTGTTTTCCTGTTCGCTTTGTCTGATACGACTTTTTTTCGTATTCATAACTTCCATTATAGGTACTTGTTGTGTAACTTTTGCCAGTATTTCGTGCAACATTTTTATCATTTCTGAAAGCTTTGTATCATCCCTTAAGTTACATTTTTGGTGATTATTACTTCTCAATCGAGAACGAGGGTAAAAGGTTAAAACATCGTTGATGTTGAGCATGAAGGGTGTGGTTCTTCAATGTCGGTAAATTAGACTGTAATAATTCTTGAATACTAAAATCAGGATCTTTTATGCCATCAATGAATCGTCAACATATAAGTTATTGGAGTATGTGGTTGAACCTAGTAGCAAGATTATTTGTTTGGATATTGTGTACGTGTTTTTAAATTTAAATAAATCAAATTCGATAAATTTGGTATATTTTGTATTATTTACAAATAATACACATACTTACTTATTTATATAAGTCATAATTTATTATAATATGACTATTTTACTTACGTTCTGTTGTTATTTTTTTTTCAAAATTTCTCAAATTATCTTTAAAAATACGTTAGATTCACCAAAATCAACACTGAGTAGTTATGACGTTTGAAGGTAAGCCAACTATGAGTAGTAAGGTAAGTCACACAAAATGTTGACTTATCTGACTACTCATGTGACTTAACTGTGTACACACCCCGTAAAATAAAAAATATGTTTTGACTGAAACTGCATCTCGCAATTGGTGAGACGTATGGCTTACCTGACTACACACAACGAAAGATTATTTTTTTTTTAGTATAGTGGCATTCATATCTCATTTTTGCTGTTTTGTGACTTACCTGACTACACATCCCGACCCACGAATTGCACGTTATCGTCGCAGTTTGTAAGATGCCCGTAGTTTAATTATAAATGCATACTGGCGCGAATCCAGCAGATACAGGTTCAAGTGTCGTCGGGTATCGTATTTTTTCTAAAAATAGATTTTTTCTAGAGTGTATATGCATGAGATGTTTTCAAATATGTATGTTCAATACATATAATGTTACATTCTCAAATCTTGCGTTTTATTTGTTGAATAAAAGAAATATATTATTAAATTTCCTATATCATTTTCACAAATATATATATATATATATAATAATCAAGGCTTTTATAATACATATTTTATTTATATTATTACGTTATTTATTACAGATGCATATGAATAGGTACGCTTTCCTATGTGACTTGACTCCAGTTCCAACTGTTTCAAGACATTCATTGAAATTTACTCTTATAGTCAACATACGTTGTTGTTTTCTAATACATTATTATTTTCGCAACATTTTCCTTAAAAAGTTAAAAGAATAACATTCAGCAGTAACAATCATTTACACAATTTGAAATATTTACGATTAGGAATCTTTACTCCTAGGTATTTTAGTAACACTTTAAACAAAAAATTCTCTGCATACAATTGAAGCCAGAATAACTGCTTTATATTAATATTTAAAGGTTTAACATTCAATTATTAATACAATTCGATAAATTAATGATTATGTTGGAAAATGTCTGAGAATTAAGATTAAGTTTTTCCAAGATGAGAACACTCCACCAACCTCAAAAATTAACTGAGAGTATCTGATCGAGCTATCCGTGAATTAAAACGAATATTATGTTAGTACAAAATACAGTTGATATCACATTGGCAAAAGGCATTGAAACATTATTTTACTCTGAATTAAAATTTCCCCTGCTGGGGTAATATAGCCTCAGTTTACAGTAGGTACACTCCAACTAAAATAGTTGAAAGCATATGATTTTTTTTATTTAACAACTATATTATACGGAAAATGGTTAGCAATAATTAGACTAACTAATTTAACATTTTAAATAGGTACATTCTTCGTGGTGAGGGGACACAGCTTCCATAACTTAGCGTTGTTTGCACAATTTAATAAAATATATTTATTTTATAGATAACTACATAATATAATATAAGCAAAATTAAAATAAATAAAATGAAATTTTCATGGCAAAATGTTAATAGTATATTATATTAAAAAAACTACACTTTTATTTATCTATAATGAATATATCTGGAATGAATCGATGAAAAATCTTTAATTTTTGTATCAATAGAAATCATTTCGATTCCAGAACAAGTTACATTATACAGTTTACAATAACAACTTGTCTACATTTACTTGTATAACAGTGGTGAGATCATTGTAAATATGACATTGTCTCAGATAACGATGATGTCCTTTATCATTGCACCAATATTGAATAAATATTTTGGTATAAGCAAAGTGTTATAATAGTTATTGTTATTAGACATATTATATTGTGACAGAAAAACGAAACACGCAATTATAAATAATTGCAGACTACTTATTTATCATTGTATATCTTTTGCACACAATATATAAGTAGAGAAAATATTACGAATTAGTTTTAAGTGTTGTATGGTAATAGTAGCGTCAGGAGATGGGGCATTGGAGTATTAAATCGGTATTGTTTGAGCATAACCTGTTAACTGAAAAATATTGAATTTACAGGAGATCAATTCTAAGTTTTGAATTGCCCACACAAAACTCGGTTCATTTTTTTGTCTAACATTGAGAAAACATTTTAAAATAAATAACTGAAGTAGAATATGACAATAATTAGATTGTCAATAATTATTCCACTAATTAGCAATATAATCTCACCTATCAGTGATCAAACTATGATAAGGTCTTTGGTCATGTTTGTACCAAACTAACCGCTGTGTTTGTTCACATATTATCATCATATTATTTATTACCTTAGCGTTTTGAGCATTTAAAATGAAATATAGATATCGGGTTATTACCAAATGGAAGATAATAGATACTATAGTGACCCAATTTTACTTATCACATAAAATGACCAAAAAAGCAGTTATCAGGTTATGGCCAAAAAACACCGAAATACATCGGACAATTTTAATTAGAATCGGTACATTTATATAACTCCGATTACTTATAAAACTATTCACATATTGTTATATAGCGATATTAAGGGGGAGAGGCATGCCAGCAGAGAACCTAGCGGAAAAATACGAAGCTTGCAATTTGAGATTTTTTTATGATAATTTACAATTTCAACTGTATCAATTAATAAATATGTAAGTATCTGAAAACATTAAATAGAACTTTATTTTTTTTTTTAATTTAAAGATAAACTTACAATTGTAAAAAAATGTAATAAAATGTGAATTCGTTGCAGGGTCACATCTTATTATTACATTTTATTTTATCGTCATATTTATTATTATAATTTAGTTTATTAAGTTTTCAATTTTCTGTCGTTTAGATTTTTGACTAATTCATCGTTTTAATATTTTTTATATTTATTTAAAAAAACATCGATTTGTATAAAAATATAAATGTGTATAACTTGAAATGAAACGAAAATGAAATGAAAACGAAATGAAAACTTGAAAAGGATAATATATCGATCGCTTTTAGGTGGTAGAATTCCATTTATAATGGTTTTGAATCAAAGTAATTTTTGTTAATTCTTCTTTAATTGAGTCGTTTACATTGACAACTGTTTCGAGCTATCAAACCATCTTCAGAATGATCGACTTCAGCAGAATTACCAAAAATATCTTTCTTTCAAAATTAAAATAATATAAATAATAACAACCTAAAGATGCATTCAAGAATAATGAGATATAGAAGAAAAACCTTTTTTTGTCAATATGTACCGATAGAGTTGGGTATTTCCCGAAAAAATCTCAATCTCAAGATTCGGAATTTCCAGAAAAGAATTCTAGAGATATCGGGAAATTTAAAAAAAAAAACCTGTAAAAATCCTAAAATCAGTGTAAAAACAGACAAATTCCAAAAAAATATGATTTTCTTTATTTTTATAAGAAGACAAACAAAATACAAGTAGGACAACAAAAATAATTCAAAACATTACTTATTAAAATGGAATATCAAATCACACAGACTGTCAATCGCTGCGTTTAACAATCACGTACGCTTTTGAGACATAATTCCCTGATGTTGCAAAAATTGCGCTCAATTTAAGTCGACGTTGGCTTAATTGTGTTAAATGTCCCTATCAGTCTTTGAACGTTTTGTGTTTTCTGTCCACTTTTTTCATAAAGAAAATCGTTTTTTTTTCAATTATTATTTGATAATAAAGAATTCCCGAAATGTTAAAAATTTCAATTCTGTAGATTCGGGATGGAAAATCTCGAAAATTTCTCGAGAATTCCCGTCGGGAAATTCCCGAAACCCAACTCTAGGTACCGATATCCAAATTTCTAGTGAGCATGTTTACAAAATAATACTTATTATATTAAATATTTCGCTCATCCCTAACTTTTTGTCTTCCTTTGGTGACTTTATAATATATTAACCGCATGACAAGTGATATTTTTTTCTTATCACATTTTTTTTATGCAAACATAAATACTTTATATGCAAAAGCGAAATCAGAAATCTGAAGATATCGAGCGACGAATCCCATAGCGTAAATGACCATATTTACTTCAGTTCACAGATTTGTAGATTTTCATACAAGCAAGCACTCTTAAAAATATTAATATTAATCAACCCCGCACTATAAACACATGGCTGGTATATAGGATTAAAAGGTATTTTAAGTTTTGATTTCAGGGAATGGAGGTGTAATTGGATAAAAATAATAATCTACCCCCCTCCCCTTGTTTTAACTTCCCGTGTGGTGGCGTTCACATTAACATGTTGATAGTGTAAATAACACAAGAAAATATTGGAATAAAAATAATTAATAATTTTCAAAACCCTTTTTGAAGTTCGTTGCACAATAATTATCTTGTTTCTAGGTTCGAAGCTATGGTAGCGTTATTTTATCTGATTAAACTTGCAAATGCATAATTACGTATCCCTTCAATGATTAACTATCATAAAGTTTTATGTTCATACCGATTTGGTCAAGTTTTTTACTTACATTGTTTTACGTTTATTAATTAAAAACTAGAATAAAAATTAGAATCCGTAATAACATGATCATTTTCTCTCACAATTATATGCTTTAAAATGGAGCTTATTTTAAGTAAATGTAAATTCATTTATGCTCTAATTACACTAGCACACTCAAGACGATAGTCATAAATAATCGTTAATCTGAAATAGTAATTACATGAAATGATTCAGGTGCCAATTGGATCATCTTGACGCTTGTTGTGATTAGTAAAAAATGTAAGAACCTAAACCAAAAAATATCTATTGATTAGCCTGGTGGTATTCCTCCATATTGTCTTAAAACAAATTTCACCGCAAATTCTTGGAGATCGTACAAGTAATAAGTCATTGATTGTATTTACTAGCCTACTTCATATTATTATTGTTTATTAAAATAATGAATAAAGTCCTGAGGTTATTATTATAAAGGTAAACGTCAACATGACAGCACGTCTAACCTAACTTAACGTTTTCGAGGCAATCATACACTGTAATTGTCAAGTAAAATTGTTTCTATTCCACTCACAACTTAGCGAAAAGATAAAGTAGCATTACACGATCGATTCATAAGTTAAGTGATAGTCTTCTATTCGGGTCAGCGAGTCCGCTTGTGTAATTTTGGCGTTACATGTAAGAACCTTAATATCACCTTCGTACGGTAATTAAAGATAGATTTTATACTTTCTATGTTTATATACGGCTATGAAAAATAATATGATTAAAACACAGTTATGCTTCATTTTTTCCATTGTGCATTTGTGTGTTTCGTCGGATTAAAACTGCCTTAGCATTGGACCTATTGATTGTACTAATGTGATCCAAATGCCATGCCATAGGTTACGTCGGTTACTACACTCCGAGCCTCCACCAACGACCTCTATCACCGACGTATTTACCGTCGCGCGAATCCTATTTACCCCCAAAGAGTTCGAACGCGAGCCTCACCACTGGTACCACTGACCCCTTTATCCGGGGAAATTTCCCGGCCGGGGTAAATTTGGACCAATACGACGACTTTTGGCGGGGGAATTCATATTTCGAAGTTCCGAAACCGACGCCGTTTTCGAATTCGAATTTCCACGGTAGAAATTTCGCCCCACACGCGAATTATTTCGATAATAATGGGCCGAGCCCGTATTACAGCACGCCCAGTGATTCGGCGAGTCCGTATTACAAGGCCGTATCTAGTGGGCAGAATGGGTGGAGTGGACCAGGGAAGCGCCAGCAGCAATTTCCCTATGGGGACGCCATACGCCAGACTATAACACCTTTCAACCCCAACGACTGGTGGCAAAGGTAAGCATGTTCTTTAAAGTAAATGTAAATTATTTTCAGCACAAGAACTTCTTTAATTGTCGTTAAACATACATCACTAGAGTAAATTTGTTAGCCGTACATTCGCAAATAACTAGTACATCTTTAATATACAGACAATGCAAGAGTAGCTAACTGCATTGGAGACTTCAATATTATATTTGGTACTTAGGCTGGTACAACTGGCTTGGCGTCGATCCATGTGATAATTTTACACCAGCTCATTGAAACCTGATTGAAATTTAATTCTTTGTTAAACAGATAAATACAGATGAAGTTCAAAAAATGAATGCGCTTGTGTGCATTCATATTTATACAGTATTATTGTAGCATTCTACTATTGTAACCAGATTTAAGAATACGTCATATTATGCAGGTATGTAGTTTAAAAATCACTCTACCTGTGTACATTTATATAAAGGCGATTAATATAAATTGTCGGCTGAGCACTTAAATATTGAAATATAGTATGGGAACTTATTGTGTCCTTATATAAATCAATGTTTTCAGTGAAAAAATAATCCAATAATTACCTAAAACAACCTGCCGTATCATGGAATAAGTTACTACTTAGTGATTTGTATTAATTAATCCAGCATCAATTCCGTGGCGCTGGCTTAATTAACAAGAACCTAATATTTTATTAAATTTTGTAAGGATACCTCAACAGTGGCTGATTAATGCTCTTGCAGTCCACAAAGTAAATTCTATTAATACCATAAATCAGACTCAAATCGAATCTTAATCAATACTGAATATAGTTAAATTGAGAAACCAATTTTATTTCAGAGATTACAAA
The DNA here is from genome assembly GCF_057557595.1 of Rhyacophila brunnea. Classification (NCBI taxonomy): domain Eukaryota; kingdom Metazoa; phylum Arthropoda; class Insecta; order Trichoptera; family Rhyacophilidae; genus Rhyacophila; species Rhyacophila brunnea. Next base: position 57,308,669 of record NW_028232965.1, on the reverse strand, counting down.
ATAAAATAATGTTAACTACCATCGTTCTGAGCCTTCCGAGGGTAGTAGATGTAATGCCTGATATAGAAAATCAGTCAACTAGTCGAACTATTCGGCCATTTTAATCTATTGACAACTTATTTGTGTATTATAACAATTTAATAATACGTTTAAAAAATACATTTTACAGGTATTCAAGCGACTATCGTCGTTCAGATGAATTGCCATTCAAATCAGTCGACAGCAATGAAATAAAACCACGAACAATGGCCAAACGAGACACCACTTCTAGAATTAAGAAACCTAAAATTTTAAGATCAAATAAATCTAAAAACCCATTTGTTGACCACAAAAAAGATGTGACACTTAGCAGAAAGAAGCGTCAAAGTCCAGGAACAGGAGGAGAGCAACTGTGCCCAACGAGATCTCAGTACATTATGCCACGAGCAGCTCTGAACAAACAAGGGAATTGGATGTACGTCGTGAATATGGGAGAATCCATGGACAACATGTATTCCCAGCTGGTGAAGAGTGAAGTTTGTGTGTATGTATATAAATTTATTTCTAAATTAATTAGATATAAAATAATCGTTGGTTAGGTACCTACTGAAAATCAAATTGAATTGCAAAAAAGTGAAACTATGCTGAAAAACTCAAACACGAGCGCAGAGATTTATATCTGATTTGCAGCGGCGCGTTTCTTTGACGCAAATGACGCAACCGATTTATCATAAAATTTAAATGAGGATCTCCATAGATTTAAAACCAGCCACAGAGCCATTGAATTTTAAAAAAGAAATTTTCTAATACAGTAAAAAATTAACCAAAGAAAAACAAAATTCTTTAATTTATTTTTGGAAATTTTAAAATACATTAAATATCATTTTTTTATCCTTTATATCCGTCAGTACATAGGTAGCTACATTACTAAACGCACCACTGCTGATTGATAGTAGTCTGTGGCAATCCACTGCTAGATGAAGGTCTGTTCTAGCTGATTTTATTTTAAAATTGTTAATAACCATGTCCTTGCTTTTTCATACAAGGTGGTTGTTAGTAATTTTGAACATTCACAAACCACCCAGGCTTTGAGAAAAACACATTGATATTGTGTCCTCGCCGGGAATCGAACCCAGAACTGTCGGATGGAAGGCCAGCACTGCACCACGAGAGCCGCCCGTTCAATGATTTAATAGCAGTCTATGGCAATCCACTGCTAGACGAAGACCTGTCCTAGCTGATTTTATTTCTCGCGTTAAATTGACATAATATAGTATACTCCCGTATAACTTAAACATATCGTATATCCAAGGGAATGTTAGTCTCCTTAGTCTCATTGGTATAGGTGCTTATCCTAAAAATGGTTGTAAGTAACAATTATTGCATGACTCACAGTGATATCCAATCATGGCTTACATTTTTTTCATACGCTCCTACAGTTTATAATAATTCCTCCAATAGTACTATGTAACTCGTATTACTTTTCCGGTTATGTAATTAGTAGGAAATAAAATATATCCTATTAACCTATTCATTTTGCTTGTTAGGGTTAGTTACATGAGTATTGCTCGTTTCCAGATCACAGACGTGCAATGGGATTTGCTCCTTGCCTCTCGGCTACACATCGCAGTGTGAACAAAGATATGTGCAAAAGAGACTTGTGGCTCTGGACCAAGGAGGACAACGACTCTACACAGACGTCTTCTGGTTCCCGAGCTGTTGTCTGTGCACCATTAGCAATAATCCAACTTAAAACAAGTGTGACTTTGATAATTCTAAGAAAATGTCAAGAATAAACTAAATTATCTTGAAGTGTTATGTCGTGGTTAAGATTATCCGTTTCAATTATCACTAACGTGAATGTGTTACATATCTAATTAAAGACGTGCTGTATTGAATTCCTCATGTTTCTTTTGTTCATTTTTATGAACAGAAAAGTGAATACCTACTTGAAAATTCGAGGATTATATAAAATTTTGCGCAGGAATTTTATGTGTTTACATGAAAATGTGCAACATGCATTTTTTAATAAAACTGTGCTGTTTTATTTTTACGTGATGTTTATTTCTTAATGTTAGGTGTAATTGTCACTAATGGCATAATATATCGATTGAATTACGAGACATACAATAAAATACAATTTTCTGGAAAATTACCATCGATTAAAAAATAATTTGAAGAAATAATATAAAATATAGACAACGACAATTACTGTAATCGACTCTTCGTCATATTTTTATAATAAACTATGCAAAAGTTACTAGAAAGTATTGCCGTGAAAGTATAGATGCTCGAGTTTCTATAAATGCATAGGACATATGCAATTTAGACGTAAACCTCTGACCAATAAATAATACAACTAAAATAGTTTTTTGGTTTGATATTTAATATTTAATTAAACTAAATCCTATTTTCGGTACCCATACTGCAAAAAAATACCACGTAAGCGACACACGTGTTGTAGAAACAATATCTATATATTTTGGTAAATAACAATAATTGATGACCCATTTTATAAACTATAATTAACCCACAATATTATGTACTAGTATTCAAGATTAATCTAAAGAAGTTCTCATAAATTTATTCCAGTTTTTCAATTATTACTTTATCTTTGAATTAAAGGAAATTTTTCAATCAATTCTGTTTATTTGCGTGTTTCGTAATTATATCACTAGATGTCTCTAATAGTACTGCACTTCTCGTTAATATAACAAAATTATGTCGTTCTATAATATATATTATATTAGCGATATTGAAGTGAATACCGGTGTATCTTTTGCTTTGAATTTCGATTTATGTATTTTGTAGTTTCTCTATGTATAAAATGTGGTTATTCTTAATTTTACACTAATATAATCACAGAACAGATTAAAACCCCCGCATATTTTTGTAAAACACGTGCAATTAAAATGGTTTTTAATATTTAAAAAAAAAATATAGTACCTAGGTACTTTTAATTATTGTTTCATTCCATACGAATCTTTGAAAATATTGCGTTATTATATATATATATATACACAGTGACGTCCCGTGGGGGTAAGCAGATTGAGCGTCGCTTGGGGGCGGCAGTTACTCGAAGGGCGGCAAATCGAGGAGAATCATTTGGTATTTATAGACAGAGCTAAAATTGTTTTGTTTACATGTTGTACCTACAAATAATTATTATAGCATAGCATAAATGGTGTGGAAATAATAAATCTTTGTATTGCTAAATGGTACAAACCAATTGTGTCAGAATATCAACCACATATAGAACCTCAGACTCTGATAATTTGGATATATTTATTCGCTTTTTATATCTAAATTTAATTTTGTATGTTTTACTAGTATAATTATATTGTGTTAGTAATGTGTCCAGACAACACATTTATTCGATATTGGAGTGGTGAAAGCATGATTAAAAATACGGTATAAATATAGGGCGGCATTTTGGCGCTGCCTAGGGGCGGAATTTTGTCTAGGGACGTCACTGTATATACAATTCTTTTCAAATGGTACGATTATGTCATGATATTATTTAATTAGGAAATATCTATTTTTAAGTCATCTAACTATATTTTTAATGATTGTATTTGATCTCTAGAATTAATTAATACATTTATGATTACTTTTTAGTGCCTATTCTATTTCTTTTGTGTTTAAAATTTATAATACATTGACACGTCATTAGGGATTGCAATACCGAATGAATATATTAATACCGGTATTTCGGTATTTCTTATTGAATACCGGTATTAATACCGGTATTCGTCAAAACATATTATAGAAAAAAATAAGTATCTATCAATAAATATGACTATTAAAATCTATTTAGGTACCTACTAAAGTACCTTTGTAAATATGCATAGATCATAATATTTTACAACTGCTCTGGGTACAGAAAAATCTCTCTGAAATTCAACGTTTGTTGGATATACTATCAACGCTATCAACGTTGGATCAATGTTATAAAATAATTGGAAATATTAGCCACGAATGTTATCTTTTTCGAAATATGTCAATTCATCGCAATATTCTATGATTATATTTGAGGGATTTTGTTTTAATATTATTTAACCTTTGTTAGTTTCAGTCAATATATTTGAATTTTGACATTGACAGCATAAAACTTATACATTAAATTTAATATAACATAATATAGTAGTAAGTAATGTCAAAATAACATTAATTTCAATTTCGAAAAACATAAATGTGTATGCTTTCTTAATACCGAAAATACCGGTATTTTGGATTTTTGAAACCGGTATTTTGGTATCGATAAATAATTGAATACCCGTTTTGAAATACCGGTATTGCAATTCCTACACGTCATCACTGTTGCTTTGATAGAACTAGTGACGTTTGAAACAATATCTATATTCTATTTATTGTACCTACATCATCTCAATAATATTAATTTATAATATACTTACTTATATTGTATTAGCTTTTGCAATTATTCAGAAAAAAAAAATTATAATTGGCACTATTACTGTGTTATATGACACAAAAAAACTATTACTGTGTTATATGTAAAACATACTAAATATGTACCTACATAAAGGCAACTTTTTAATTTATGAAATATTATTCTGGAAAACTAGGTAGGTACGCTTTTTCGTGAAAGTTGCATCAAAGTCAGAGGCGTTTTTGTAGTCGATGTCCAAGGAACTAACATAATATTAGTTGCCCATTTATGTAAACCACGATAATTATCGAGTGTAAAAATGCAACATTTTTCACATTTTGATTGATTATTGATTTTTTACACTCAAGTTAAAAAAAAAATACCCATTCATTTAATATTTTGTATTCTTTATGACGAAACAACCGCATCTGCTTCGTGGAAATCAGTAACTCCCAGGGAACTGTGGTAACTCCTATCATGCACCATGTACGTATATGCACATTTAGTAAACTGTATGTTTTGAAAGATATATATTATTTTTAAATTAACGAGATATTAAATTTATATAAATGAAAATAATTCCTCTATATTATTTTTATCATGTTTTCAAACCTATCATAATAGTGTCATCTATGAGAGCTTATTCAAACCAAAATAAATTTATAATGACCTAATAGCAATTTCGCTAGATGGAGCATTATTATAAAAAAAAAATACATAAAATATACGTAATTTTGATAGATAATTTTATTATTGTTTTGTCTATCTACTTTCTTTAGAATTCTTAGATAATAAATTTTGTTCCTCATTATTTTTCTAATTTAAAAAAATATGTAAGTACATCTATTCTGCTTTATGACTCGTGTCTCAGTGGTTTTATGTTTGTTGTCAATATTATTATATTATTATTATCTACCTAAGTAGGTACCATTATTATTAATAAATACTTACTGTAAAATATCTAGAAGTTTACGTTTCAGCATTTTTAAATTTACAAAATAAAATAGAATCTTTACAAATATCCCGGTGTTTCCTTTCGCCTCTTCCCTGACCCCAGCACACTGAAGTAAAAAGTATGTTGATATTTTACGTTATAAAATTATCAAATAATATTACATATATAATATAATATATGAAAGAACATCAGTACCTATAAAAAATGCCAATAATTTAACATATTATTGGGCAATATAAATTAGATTCTCACAATTCACATTTATCTTTTATAACATAAGTACATTAAAATATGAATTACTTATTCAAAAATATCCTTGATAAAATAATATGTAATAATAAAATGGCATAATACTTGTTTGACATTAAATAAACATATTTTTCTTTTGAATGCATGTAGTACTTATATCTATGGCATAACGTCTCAAATTGCAAGTTTTCTATTTTTCCGTAGGTGCATCTATTAGGCGGTGAATTCAACATGACAAAATCACATTTTATACTTACCTAATAATTGTTTTAAAATGTAAATTTTCGATATTATATTTCCAAGTTTTGTGTTTTTCCGCTAAGTGCCTCTGGTAGTTGGAACATTCACATTAATGTATAATTAATGGTTATGTGTAAATTATACTGTACAGTTCACAGTGAACTGTCGTATCGAAAACAAACGGCCGTATAGTATTAATATCAAAAAAATATGTGCCGTTCGTCGGGCATTTCACGAGCACCAACTTGCTAACCTACGTTTTTTAAATCACTCAGAATTTTAAATAAATATATACGATATGATTTTGTTGTACCTACCTAACTATTCTCTTTTGTCTTTCCCTTATATTTTAAGATTTTTATTTAGACATGAATAATATGATCTCTATGCTATACGGCTATGTATTTCCGATACAACAGCGCACAGTGAACTGCATACGTACAAATTTCCGGACACAATAGCTAGTTCAATATGTTCGCTTGAATGTATTAAATTTTTGAATAAATTATGATTTTTATTTTAATTTAGTTGTAAAGTCAATTTTCCTAGAAAACGAAAAATGTACATTAGGTTCATGAAATCCTTTTTATTTATATCGAAACTAGATTTGACAAAAAATACTCCCATTAGGACTCCCAATTACTTAATAATAGTGACATCCGAGAGATTATTTTATTAAACTACATTTGAATGATAAAAATATCTATAAAATTAATGTAAGTAAATGAGGATGTAATCCTTCATGTCATTTTCTATTTCTAATAGAATATTATCAAAGTAATTATTATGAAAATATTATTTTAAAATCATCATCATTAGCCTAAATCTATCCCCTGCTGGATGAAGGCCTCTCCAAGCTGACTCCACTTCTCTCGCTCATGTGCGTTGCGTAGCCACGTACTTCCGCAGAACATTATCATTTCATCGATGCAGCGGCCTCTAGGTCTAACTTGCGGACGTTTTGTACCTCTTGGATACCACTGGATGACTAAATTTGTCCAACGATTGTCCCTTCTTCGAGCTACGTGTCTAGCCCATCTCCATGTGAGGTTTTTAACGAACTTTGTCACATCGCAAACCCTTTTCTGCTTCCTTATCCACTCGTTCCTCTTTTTGTCCTTTCGCGTTATGCCCAGCATGCACCTTTTCCATACCACGTTGTGCTACTCTAAGTTTCTGGATCTCTCTTTTACTTAGGGTCCATGTTTCACACGCATATGTGATTACGGGAAGCACACACTGGCTGAACACTTTACGCTTTAGGTAATAGTTAGGTAAATTAAAGTAAATATGTAAAGCAATATTATAAAAATTGGCTAAATGTATTATTGTAAAATATAATATAGAATATAGATAGTTATTTTTTTATATTGTCGGTATTTAGTATTCAAACGGCCTACTTTACTTTCTCACATCCTCCCGCGAGTTGATAAATTAATAATATTGTCATATGAGATCCAACCGCCTCTCGTCTGAGCTAACAAGCGGATATCATATTGCAAGTTGCAACCCTGATGATTTTATTTTTTACTTCCGTTAAATCTTTGTCAACATTCTGATCTTTTATAATAACGTACCATCACCAACTACGAAGTACTCTACTCCATTCATAGTAAAATATTGATATTTTCATTCAAAATCTGTTTCTTGTACGTTAAACCTCCCGAAGATCGGTAAAGTAGCCCAGACCATTTTATACAAATTAAGGAAAATCATTGTTTTCAAATAAAAGTACATTTTAAAATTCGTACAGCTTTGGCCAAGAAGTAATCGATGAAAACTTCTTTTCATTTTTAATACTTTTCCGACACTTGTGAATCGGGCTAATAGATTTGTCAAATTTTTCTTAGTAGGTATAGATAACTCATTCAACAGTGGCATCATGAATACGGCAAAAGCGACTTGCAGTTGTAGTGGTGGTGAATAGGCATTGTAGCAAACAATGCCTATATACTTGCGAATCGCCGCTGTAAAATAATTTACCTCTACCAGTGGCGAAGGATGACTTTTGGAAAGAGGTAGGCTGTGGAGATCTGAGAAAAAGAGCACACTTGTCAGGTATACTTACGGGAAATAAGAAAATAATACGATATTACAACTAATGACAACGACACACATTTCAATGAAACTTCAAAAACTCACTAACAACATAAAATTGAGCGATGCGTTTTAATTACGTATTTTTCAAAACATGTATAGGTACACATCAAAAATCATTAGATAAATGATTTTTATTAATTATTATCTAATTATTAATTATTTTAGACAAAGTGCAGTCATGGCAACAATATTATGCACGAAAGTTTTAGACTCTGAGATAGTAGCCTAACATATTTCATACTATTCGATAGACTGATTGAGGTTACGTGACGTAAAGTCCATACGAAAATTATCACAATTCCTTGAAAAATAATCCGACATTTATTTACGTCAAGACAGATGGCGCGTCGTGGTATATTTTTTTAAACCTTTGCAGATTTTTTTATAATAATTTATATAACACAATATTCCAATATATTATACGCCATCTGTCGTAGGTAAATTTAATTATTTTTATAGAATATAAAATAATGAAGTGATTATATTATAAATATGTCAATATGCAATTAAAAAATATTTTTCCTAAGAAGGTAAGCTTTAAATAATCGCTCAGTCTGGAGTCTTCACCACTGACCACTACAAGTGTTTTCATACAAAAATTACCTTAATCCAATATGGATCTTAGCAAAGTAAGCAAAGCAAATAAGTATTCAATTCAAAGTTTTTCTATTGACACCAGTTTTTAAGACATTGCAATAGTTTTGTTTCTTGAACCTAACCTAATGCACTATAGTGGAACAACTTAACCATGAATTTGCTCAGATTACGATTTCTTCTACTGTGCACGAAACTATAAAGGGTAAATTTAATTAATGTTACCGTTATTATTTCCGACTGCTCTCTTACATAAAGCCTATTGCATCGTTTTCTCTCGCTCGGCCTCGCTCTAACTACCTACGTCATATTTTTGTCAAAAATGTCGAACTTCACGTTTATGTTTTATGTTTATAATAATAATACAGTCATTATTTCTTCCATATTCAAATTAATTATTTAAGATCAGTGCCAGTTTCGCTGGAAGAGAATGTTGTCTTTGAACAATGTTTGATTGATTTTTTATATTTTCTAAAATTTTCCGGACCACGCGCAAGTTATAAGGAAAGTTTGCAGCACTAAAAATACAAAAATGTCAAAAATACACTGAACTAAGCACTCGTTACAACAATAAAAGTGCGTAATATCGATTCGCTGTGCTGCGTCCCCTTCTGGCAGGGTATTGCCATCCCTATCGCCCACGCAACGCTGCATCCCTTACCGCGTTGCTATGGCGACGAGATCTGTCACACGCACCAGCCATAAAATGCAAGCATTGATTTTTTTACCGTAAGAGAGCGCTTTCCGCTCGCACGTATTTCGCGATTGCATTCTAATGAGGGCTATCCCCACCACATAATATTCTAACACTGCAAAATAAATACCTATATTGCAACATATTAATAATTAATTGTTGTCAAATCAAAAATCGTTTTTTTGGGATTGTGTATCCCAAACTTATAAAAATAGTGTTGATTTGAACTTCACTATGTTAATCGAATTTATTGGATATCGACTGTAAAAAGAAAAAGGGCGTAATCTTCAGTTTTTTTCAAAACAGGTTTTATTGGACAATAACGTTGTACATGACTAAAACACATTGTGTCCAAAGGATTTAAGCTGCAAACGCCAATTTATTATCTAAATTCGGGGACTTAGGATGACAAGGGCGAAACTACAAAACAATGGTTTTGAGATAAACACAAAAACAGTCTTCTTTTATTTAATTTTCTCCTTAAAACATATTATTTTTATCAGTAAAAAATACAGTTGAGAGTGTAAGGTTTTGCCTTTATAATGATTTTATTAGTAATGATGTTATAAAAGTGATTTTCGGAGCCAGTTTAATGCTTAACTCAAAACCGTGATTATCGTAAATTCGCCCATGTCACCCTAAGCCCCCGAATTTAGCTGGCAAATTTAAAAAAACGAAGCAAGTGAAGCGGGAAAAACGACTTAACCATCATATTTATTGATTTTTCATTAATTAATATCAGATTAGGAATATAAAAATTATCATTCACTTCTAGGTTATATCTAATTTGTATTTTAACTTTGACCGTAAACCATAGCAAAAACGTTTTTGTATTTCCTGTAAAATTTGATATGTGTGGATTACGCCCTTTTTCCTTTCCAAGGTCGATATAGTCTAAATATTGAGTTATATTTTAAACATAAACTAACTTCTTGTTACTATTGTAAACACTAATAAACACTCTTAAATTTATTCAAACTAACGTGTCTCGAAAAGAGATATTGAGTCCATTTTAATATGGCATGTATGCATAAGAAGCATAACTAATAGGACTCAATAAGATTTGATAACTTTTCGCTGTGCTCTTACAGCCACACACTGTTTGGACTAACCTGCGCCTTAGAGATATAAAACAATGTGACCAGGGTTGGCTTCATCTCTTCAGTTAATAGCTCTAACCTGGTCAGTATATGCTCAAAGTCAGGGAACAGAAAAATTAAGTGAACTAGGTTGGCTTTTGAGTAAGGTTGTAATAAGGTTTAATTATCGAACGTGGAGAAATATAGATTACACTTAAGCACTGCTAAAGAATATGTTATTTCCAATTAGTTATATCTGTATCATATTATCTGTGTCTACACTAAAGTTTGTCACGTAAACGAAACGCGCATTCAATATTGGTAATATTTTAGAAGATTTACGCGGCATTTGTTTTTCTAGCTTTCTATGGCCAGACTCTTTGTTGGTCTATGGGAACTGGCTCTCATATTTATATCTTGTTAAGCTGTTATGTGCCTAAAGCAATCGATTTAAGAAAAAAAGACCAACCCTAGTCAACAGAAGTGATATAATTTTCTAACACGATAATGTCAGACCTCGGATGGCACAAAAGACTTCGCAAAAGGGAGGCAGTTTGAATGGGAAGTCATGACACATTCACCATAATATTATTCTGACCTAACACTATCTTTTCTGGAGTCTATAAAGCCATATTAGTGGGATACGGTTTAGTACCACAAAAAGATGATGTCCAAAGGGAACTTGTTTTATTCTTCAACTCAAGACTGAGAAAACTCTATCGACAAGGAATTGAAAATTTAAAGGGAAGATGGAAATGGAAATAGATAAAATAATAATGGAAAATACATCTTAAATGAAGCTTCAATTATTATTTTTTGTATAATTTCAAACATTCTTAAAATATCGGATTATTATTTGTGGGATGCTCTAATAGTTTTATATCCATCAACTAATTAAAAAGTGGCTTATTTCAGTTATGTTAATAAAAAATGTCACCGATTTATAACATGATAAATAAAAATATGTTACAGCATTCAATGCATTAAAATCGTCTTAAATTGCGTCCGCAATGTATGTGTATAGGTTAGGTTTTAAAATTCAAACTTGGAACGGCGCGAATTTGGCAGGACCTCTACCGGAAGGGTTGGATAACTTTTTATAGCCATATTGGATGTAATAACTTGAGCGAAAGAACGATCTCGTATTGATCAATCAAACTTGATGTTATATATTATTAATATTACAATAACACTTTGAAAAATAAAATATTGAAATGTATTTATCAAAACCAAATAAATACAATATTGTAATTTGTTTGACTACCTACCTATTATAAATAATAGTTATCATAGCGAAAAAAATCTTAGTACCTAAACACATGACAGATTTGTGTGTTTCCTGTTAAAAAATACATCTTTTTATAAGTAGATGTCATCGGCATACATCGCAATGTGGTTGACTGGTTTACTTGAAATCGATCACCGTGGACAATTAAATTCGGATAAAAAATTAAGTTATGTATATTTTAATTCCAAGATTTGTTGACCAATTTCATTTCTTGATTCACTTATGCAATATCCAGAAATGAATAAAAAGAAATATCATTCAGTATAACTAATTTAGTTGACTATAAACCCAAATTATTCAAAATCCTAAACAACTACCTACATTCACAATACACAATTATTGTTTTGTAAGATCAGTGACTAATTTTAGTCACTAGTAGGATGCTGTGTCTCTTTCTACAGACAGTAATCACTTTAGTTTAGGCCTTAGGGCCCTTAGGGCTTACGCCATCCGACATTCATTGTCTCTACCGGTCGGGTGAAGAGTAGCTTGAAGTAGTGGTTGATTACCTGGTGTCCTTGGGGCATGGTCATTCCAAAGGAATCACCACACTTCCACATGTGAGACGACAAAGCAACCATTGCACTTATATGGTTGTACCCTCCTGGCCACGTGCCATTTTTTATACGGCTCCCAAAATTCATCTATATGCCTTCCTTTTAACCACGTTTAATTATTTGTGAGCAGCCCGGAACGTTCATAATGATGAAAGTTTTATAGAAATATTCGAAATTAATTGGTTGAATTATTTTTATTTATAAAATTGTATTCACCCAACGTTGGTTATAGATACATCATGTAAACCTGAGTTTCTGAAAATTGGAAGGCTCTTTACACTCGGTGAAATTGGTACTTTTTTACTGAGCGTCCTGCCTCAGCTTCACGGAAAACTGCTGCTATATGCACCACAATATATTATATTAATATTTTACAATAATTTTAAAACACCTTTCGTTCATGTGGTGAACTGTGTAGGTTAATCAAGTACATTTGTAGATAATTGATGATTAAAATAATACATGTGGTAAATACCAAGTGATATCTGACAGATATCTTTCATAAATTATTTTTACAATATGAGATTCCACTAAGTAAACACAGAATCACATGAAAAGTGGTAAGTAATTATTTTTATTCTACAATTTGCATGTAACCACATACATTGTAAATTCATATTTTAATTTATAAAACAGGTCATTTATCTCTACTGTTGGACTTTGTTTTCCACCTTTACGCTAATCTTCTCGGTTCTTCTGAGATATTTACAAAAAAAACTAATTGAATAATAATTGTATGGTAAGATTCACCCTTAGCAATTATATTGAAATCATTAACTACATTTCTATAATTAAAAGTAATTTATATTCAAGGTACACTGATTTGTGAAAAATAATAAGGAGTAGTGACTTAATGGATACAAATAATGAAGTTTATGAATTATTCGATCTACGATGCATCTACGGTGGCTCTACGCTAACAGATTTTCTATTTGAAATTAATTTGTCTTATTATGCAAGTAGAATAAATCTTGGATCAATTCTATGATATATTCATTCAGTAATAAACTTATAACTGCTGAAATGGCTTGAAATTACACGATACTAAACATCGCAGACTTTTCCAAAACGACAATAAGACCTTTATAAAAGTTAAATCAATTAGTATTAAAATTCCAATTAAGATAACAATGTCGACGAAAGAAAATTAAATTTAATAGCTGTTATCTCCAAAAAATGAAAAAAACATTTCGAACACAAAATATAAAAAATGCCAAAATCGAGAATTAAGATGGCGTCTCCCGGCGAGGCTGTGCTCACTACACTTTACTTGGCAGCGGAAACGAATCGGGAAATTTTATTACTCGGTGATTGGGTTTTAAAATTGGAACGTCACTGACGGGTGAGGAGGGGGTGGCGTCTGTGGGGGACCTACCCCATAGTGAATAAACTAAGCAAAGCAATCGTAGGTATTGATTTCTTTCAATTTTGGTGTATATATTAATGTACCATCGGAGTGACTTATAAATAAATATTATGTCCAGCCTAAAATAAGTCGGCACGATTTAAAAACCTTCAAACAGCATTCGCAATTATGAACATAATATACTAATTTGCAATTAAATCAAAAAATGTTTGTAATAAAAATTGGCAACGTAAAAGTCCATAAATTTAAATTGCGTAAATAATTCTTATTATTTTACATTGTAAAAATACTATTAGTGTCAACAATTTAATGCTAGATGTAATGTAATCATCAGCTAGAGTCAAGGCATTTCACTGTCACGTATGTAAACTGAACTTAATCAATTCTTCGATCAAACACAGTGGGTTCTAGTTATAAATTTCTTAACAAATATGATTTTTGTATATACCTAATGCATGTTTTCTTCTTGACTATATTGTTGAATACTTAGTATTTTTACTGTGTATTGTGGCTCATTGTCACTATTACATAATACAGTATTGTTTAAATTAAATATTAGTATAAGTTAAAGAGCACCATATAATATGCTTTCATTATGCCTATTAATATAATATATAAGTTCAATTTAACCATACTAAGAAGATAAGCGTTACCATCAAGATAACGAAAAAAGAAAATCCCCATAAGACCATCCTATCGCAGCTCCGATAGCATTTTTCGGCATACTGGCCATAGGGAAAAATCAGCGACATATTGAATGGGATTTTTTGTACACCGATAAGGTTGGGCCCTGACCTCCGCAAGTCCTCACCCCCGGTCGTCCCCAGTCCGATCTATCCTCCGCAATCCTCATTCGATCCAGAATATCAAAATCTCGCGCATCGTGGGTCACACCATCCAACCTCTGCAATTTTGGTCTCCAATAATCCTTCGCGGAGACAATTTCCCATAAAAAAACTTTCCTAACTGGTCGATCCATGTCCTTTGAATATAACATACGTATTTTAATCTGGAAATTTTGATGGTTTGGATTATGTTGGGTTCAAAAAAATCTTTGTTGGTTTCACAAGATTTATTGTATCTCAAGGAAATTATTTCCACCCAAATAGAAAAAAGCCTTCATATTATATTCTACAACATATGCTTATATTATTGTAGAACTAAATAGAGCTTTCGTTTTTTAGAATAAAGCTTTCGACCTGCATAGTATTTTAGTATTCATAGCTTTTGTGAATACGTTGGAGTTAGAAGTATCTATGATATTATGATAGTCTACCTACCTAAATATACATGTCTGTGCAGCTGTGAATGATTTAAATTTAGTTTCCACTTTATAATTATATTTCTAAGGTAAATTAAATCAAATCTTTATGTGTCCACAATAATTCTATTGTATTCGATACAAACAACATACTTAAGAAGATATTATAAGAAATTTTAGATATTGGTAATGTCTAAACGTAAAATCAAATCTATCGAGGCAGCGGTAGGTTTTCCTTGGATGTACACCACGTCCCCAAAGTATCGGTCACGTGTTGGGGCATATTCAAACTGACCACCCACAACCCGCCTTGGGGGAAGAGCGACTCATGGGTTTATTTACGTTTATCACGGTATAATTCAGCCGATCGTGAGTTTACGACCGTCCCACGTACATCTACGGTGTGGCACAACGTAGAGTGAATAACGTACAACGCTGCGTAAACAAACAAAACCTCCACTGCCTTACACTTCCGACACGCACCCTTTCACTGAAAGAGAAACTCATTTTTGAACCCCATTGAATATTACATTCTTGGGACTTTACCATTTTTTGATTCCATATTAATAGGTTACTTCCTTTTACGATGAATCACATTACTAATATTATAATGAGAGGTTTTTTTTTTCATTATAGTTTCGTGAAAACTTCAGCTCTATAATAGAGGAAAATATTATTTAGAAAATCAAGTGGTGGCATATCATCAACGAGTTTTCTTTGCCTAACATTAATTAGCTTATGTTATAATAATGGGTATTATCATTCATACACTATAATGTTAAAATAATAGTACGTTCAAACATGCAATATTAGTGTATTTTGTTAATTATTGAAATATTTTTAACATTCAATGTCTTTTTATAGAATTTATATTATTTCTTGATGGAATTTAGTAATACCAAACACTTAATTTCGTTATTAAATTTTATATTATTATAATATCTAATATTTCCAGAAATTTTATTTTCTCCAAGACCGGTTTTATCCTTAGACATCTACAATTGAACAGTGATGAAACGATCAACAAATATTGAGGAAACAATATTAAAAAATATGTTAATATCATGACTAGAAAATTATTTTGTCATTTGTATAAAATAAAATACATTATGCGAATCATGTCCATTAAGCAGGAGAAGTCCAGGCCAAGTAGTAAATTATAATATGTATTAAATTCCATATAATATATGTTATGCCGAATATGCGAAATAGAATATTTCATGAAATGGGCAAAATTTTGACTAATTCATGTAACAGTCAAACCCGTTGCCTTAGTCATGAATTCGCCAGGGTATGGAATTCTTAAACTGTCAACATGACAGTAGAAAAAGTAAATTTAATACGGATGGTTTTATTGTTTATAATTGGACATAATATAATATTATTATTATTAGGTTAGGTTAGGTTTTGTTTTGTAATTCTGAATTCAACTGAATGTCCATTTTGAGGTTAGCTAACAAATGTGACTAACTACCTATCAACTATATACTAACTATCACAAACAAACAATCGACCATTGCACGATTGATACCCAAGCACGAATCGAATCGCGAAAATACATTTTAATAAAATTCTTCCGTTATCATATTATAGTTCTAGATTTTTTTTGGGCATAGTAAATGGATATGAACGTCATTCTAGTTAATGATTGGTATATTTTTATATAATCAATGACATTTGACACATTTGATTAGTTGCAAAAAACACCACCGGAGCGCGACCATCTATTTTGACCAATGCATGAGCATTTGACACATTTGGTTTAGTTGCAAAAAACTATTTAATTTTCCCAATGCATGAACTAGGCAGAAAAATTAATGCCGAATTCATACACTTGGCAGATTTTTTGCCTAATTCATGAATAAGGCAAAGGGCTTGCATTTTTCTTGATTTAGGCAAAATTTTGTCCATTTCATGTAATAGTCAATTTCGCACATTCGGCGTAACATATACACAACCATGTTTAAATTTTTTTTTTATTATTTTTATAATTATTCTGACAAATAGTTATAATAAATAAAGATATTTACAAACAAAACAATGAAAGCAGTGTGATAATGTTCATTATTTTACAATAACCTAATAAATTATATTATGTGACCATAATATTCATGAATACGCATCAGCTGAGGTTATTCTTGATATACTTTTTTACAAGATGGTTGCGAAAAAACAACATGAAAATTCGGCAAGATTGGGATTTAAATTCAACTCCAGAAACGGGGGATTTGCCAATATGTATGTACTCCACCGCGAATAAAAAAATTGGGATACACCTGAAAATAAACCCGGATATAAAATAAATTTAATTAAAGGCATTGAATAAACATTTCGGGAAATTAATATTTTATACGGCTTCGTCTGATTGGATTACAAAAACTTTTAACGTTTGGGCACCAAATCTAATAAATCCATTAAAACCAATTTCTAATTTTCAAAAACATTCAGTAAGTAGAAGACAATTACATTATAAATTTCCAAAATCTAATATTATGTACGTATTTAAAATGCTTATTGTATTTGGCCCAAGTAAAACAACATAATAGGTACATCGTAATCAAATTACTAGTCGTTGAAATGAGACGTAGATGTACGTAGAAGGTTAAGATAAAAAAATGTTGAGAAATTGTGAGGAATCTTGATTCTCGTTTTTGAAGAACTTTTAACTTTTGAGATTTAAGCTTGAACAATATCTAGATTTTGTAGGAAATGTGTATGTATACCATGGCCCCTACATCCTGAACCGGGCCCCCAGGCTAGGATCTTTGGCGGACCCCCTACCTATCGCTAAGGATAAAGGCAGTGTGACGCTCTACAGTAGCGTTTTCCAAATGGTGTACGCGGTAAAATTAATGTGTATAATATTAGTGTTTTTTTTTTGCATATTTTAATACATCCATTCGAATCATGGAGTTGTCGAATATCGATAGGTACACAATTTTAAAAAAAATATCGTACAACCACATAATTTTAAATAATAACCTTATCAAAGGAAGTAGGCGACTTTCGTGGTGTGTATTTATCTCACTTATCTGGTGGACTCGCCTCGCCGGGCCCCTCCTGAGTCTGGGCCCCCAGGCTAGAGCCCTGTCAGACCCTCCCTTGTGGGGGCCATGATGTATACCTATATCATTATTAGAGACCGGATTATATGCATTTGCATATGCAATTGCATACTTAGCCCATTCTCACTAGTTATTGCATAGTTTACCTAAAATCTAGTGGTGATGCATATTTTCGCTATATTTTATATTTTGAGGCCATCAAAGGTGTAGTAAAATGACTTCGGTAGTGCAGAGGCTATGGCAGTTTGTCAGTCCAAAGAAGCATTTAACGATTCTAGTATACAAAAAAAATCATAGCTGTGATTAGCACTTATTTTTCCCACATTCCTGCGAGTATTAAAAAGCTTGAAACTCAACGCGTTGACTGAGTCTATTCAGTTAATTAATAAAATCCGCCAAATGAACTCCGCATTGCCAGAGGTATTCCCGCGTAAACTTATAAAAAAGTTTGTAAATATTTTGAATTATTGAGGCTTTGAACCTTTGTGTCAAATTAATAGTTTTATTAATGGGACGGGTGAACTTTTGCCAGGAACAATAAGTTAACCCAAATTCAAATACTGCCTAGTTACCTCAATGGATGTGGAACGGTCCTTTTCCACTTATAAAAATATTTTGAGTGATCGTAGACACAATCTTACTACCGAACGTTTGGAACAATACCTGATTTTGAACGTTTACAACTTAACAAAACGTTAAATAATTGTTAATTAATAATTAATTGATTACTTAAGTACCTATTAATTGTGTGCTGATTTTGAAATAAAAAAAACTAAAAATTACTATTTTTTATTATTTAATGTTGCATATTATTTTAAGCATTTTTCATGCATATTTTCATTCATATTTCAAGCTTTTTATGTTACATATAATCCGGTCTCTAATCATCTGAGTCTCATTCTGAGAATCAATATTTCATGATTGCATATTTTCTTAAATATTTGTACAGCATAAACTAATAGTATTTTAAACGTTAAACCTCTTTCTTCTTAAATATAGAATAAATCTATATTTCGTTTCATATAATATTTGTGGTTGTTTGGGCATTATTTTGTAAAAATGCACATTATAACTAAATTTATTGTAAAATGTTTTCAATATATTTTTTTATTCAACGAATAATTCACAAGATTTAAGAATTCAACATTCTTTTATTGCGCTTCACAGAGTATTGTAAAAACATTAATACGACCCGTATAGCATAGTGGTCAGAGTGTATGGGTTGGAGCACATAGAATGTGTAAAATGTAATCGGTAAAACTTTTTATTGAATTTATAACTGTTTGTAATTTTCAAGTTATTTGTCATCTATAATATTTTCTACAATAATAAAATTCTACAATGGTTTAGTATATTGTTATCATGGTATATTCTTTAACATTGCTAAATTAATTGACATTGTCAAATTTATTAATTATTGAAAAATTAATTCTGTGTAATGCCGTTTATCGATTTTATGTATGTGGTGATAATTCCTTTTTTACGTCTACAGCAGGTTATTTTACGTGCATTTATAAAAAAATATCAAGTGTATTAGAATTAATTATTATTAAATTAATACTATCGACCGAGGGGTACTTAATGGAATTTAAATTTAAAATTCGCCTTTCTGAAAAAAATATTTTTATAGCTGATCCTTTACTTAGGTACTCGTAATAAGGTTTTTTACATTATTAAGTATTTTTATTACATCGGATTGAAGAATGTAGCATTTTTTATTAGTACAATATGTTTCTGGTGTATTTAGAAACATTATACATATTCAATCATAAATGTTATATTCTAAATAATTCGAATAAACAATACTTTGATTAATAAAAATAATGGGAATGATTTATGTTCACTTCTCGACTTCACATAGATAGTTGATATCATCTTGGAGATGTAATATATGCAATAGATATGTATATTGTAATACGTACACTATTATTCTGCAAAGTGGATACACGCGAAATTTTAATTGTTGCCACTTTTCAGCAGTTAAAATATGATGCAGAGTCAGCCATCATTTAAATTGGCCAACATATTATTCTTATTAACATTCCAGACACCGTTAACTGCTGTCCACACCTGCGATCGTATCTCGTCTCCGCAATTCACCTGAATAACGGAAGCGCCATCTGCAGATAGTGAGTTATTTGGTGAGATTTCAATCCATCATCAGCAAATTAGTTTGTCATCCAGAAGTTCATTTTAAAATAATCAATAGATTAATATTGTAAAATTATGGAGCTATTATAAAATAAAAACATACTTACAATACGATCAGTGGCGGAACGACATGGTGTATGAGGGTCCAAATCTTGGACTATGTCCAAATGGCCACCAAAAAATTCTACTCAAGAATAGTCTCACAGAATATAATATTTAGTTGTACATCAATCAAACAGTGGACGTATCATTGTGATTATAAAAATATAAAACTGTGTAGTATGTATTTGAAATCACTGAAGTAAATACTCAATAAGTATAATATATCAGGCGCGCATACAGGGGGGTCTGGATCCCCGTCCCAGGAACAAAACAATACAAATTATTAAGATAATATGATATTACTTCTTGCAACCATCCGATGCATCATATGAGTTATATTTCTCTATGATCATAATATTATGTTTGTTTTAATATTTCAACGGACGACTAACAACAACAAAATAGCGCGGACGATACAAACGGACACTAATGATCCTAATAATTATGCCTTTTAAGCCAGGCGCATTCGATAACCACTTGTGGATGCGACACATGGTTATAACTCGTAAGTGAGTACCTGTAGTTATAGCTGTAGACCATGTGTTTATTGCAAGAATAAAAAAGTGGAGTGTTTATGAATGAGGAATGTACCCGGAAAAGTTGCGAGAGGGGGTCATTGGTTGAATTGGGAAGCAAGTGGCTGCTGCTAGACACTGTTAAGCCCGCCGCCTCCTGTCCCATTAAAAATTTAAATATAAATTTTTATGGATATTTTGCCTAAATGGATCCCCCCAAACATTTTTTTGTGCGCGCTCCTGGTATATAATATACAATGTTTCAATCCAATCGAGGCTTTGCTGATTTCACCATACGATCAATCGAAATCGTTCTGAATGAATAACCTTTCAAAAATTCAAAATATGTAATTTAATTCATACCTACGTAATATTGTATGACGGATTGACAGGACCACCGTACGAAAAAGCAAGGAAATTTAAATATGTATCTATATTCTATATAATGTACCTGCGTAGGTATCTACCTTATATTAAATGTTACACTTTGGCTTTATTAGATATTTGTTGAATTTCATATAATTATTTACAGATTACTTTTATGAAAATAGATTTTTATAAAGAACTAGGCATTTCATAGAATCATAGAAAGACATAATTTTTCTTTTTATTTGTAAAATTATTATATAGGGACTATAACCAGGGCTTCGAACCGTTATTTTTTCCGATTCGGTTTTCGTTCCGAAAAAAATAACGATTTTCCCGGTTTTTGATTCAGCTCCGAGTGATTAATTTTTAACTGTTTTTATTTGTATAAAAAATATATTTTCTCCCATAATTTAGAATATTTTATGATACTTGTATGATAGCCAGGCTTCACCATATATATTTTTTTTTAATATTATGAGAATTATGTCGAGACGACCACAAGATCGTGTTAACGCGCGTGTTTGAACATGTGCCGAACCGAAAAAAAACGATTTTTTCCGATTTTCGGTTCAGTTCCGGTTCGAAGCGATGAATATAACTATAATTTCTCTATATAAAAAAGTGGGGAAAATCCAGATATAAATTAGTAGGACTTCACCACGTGGAATTCGTTATGACTGGGAAAATATTTTTTTGCCAGGGTTGGCTTAAGGCTATACTTCAGCTAAGGCATGGTCTAAAACGATCGTGACTACGCGACGCGAAGATTATGAAAACGACGCGTGCAGAACAAAACATAATTTGTCATAAAAATTCAACATGCGTCCATTTAATATTATGTTTATTGTTCTATTAGTAATAACAATAATATATTCATTGACATGTTTTCTTTTTCAAGTAAATAGGTAAAGTTTTTTAGTCATCTTTTCACGATTTAACAATTATCCCCCCGACGCCATCACAAAACAAATTGACGTGTTCACAGCTCGACTTTCGCTCTCCGATTGGCAGCCAGTCCGAAATTTCGTCGCACCTATAGTTGAAAATTATTTGCCGTTTCACTGAAGTATGCTCTTAAATTAGTGATAGAGTTTTTTTTTGTAAAATTGCAAATAACAGTACGTAAGTAAGTACATAAAATAGTATAAGATAAGACAGCAGGTAGAGGTTTTGACGCACGTTTTTTAAGACGCACTCCCACTTTAGAAAGCTCGATGCATAGTAGAAATTCTATGGAGAGAAAAAGATATAATTGCTCTACACAAGTATTAGGGAGGGCGGGAGGGGGTACGCCTTCGAGGGATTAAATAATTATAACTATGTTTATTAGTCGTAAGTATTTAACATTGCATCATAATATAAACTATTACCTTTTCTAAAATTACCAATTACTAATTAATAATTACGAATTATTCTAGAATCTCTGTCCAGTATTATACTACAAGAGTTCGAGAGGCACCCTCTATATTTTGTATTTTTGGGGTCATTGATCTTCTTATTTGAGATAAATTGTATTTTCATTTTGGTACTACAAAATCGTTGAATCAAAGTCAAAACTGTTAATAGCAATTTTCATTCACCAAGAATATCTAAAAATTTAAAGATTCTCTTAAAATGAATTCACACGATTTTAGCAACATTTACACATTATAGGCAGTTATAAATATTTAAAGAAAAATACCTACCTACGTGTCGGTGTGGGTTACTAATACCTACATATTCATATTATGTGGCATTGTATGTCTTGGATGGCGGTGAATTTCTATCGCGGCAAAGGCTTTAATTTAAATTTAATAAAAAAATTCCCGGCCATATTAAATTTTATTTATTTTGACAGCTGTAAGGACGATGCGAAAATCGCGCAGTCGCACCGGAGAAAGAGCGGCAATATTTAAATGTGGAACATAACGCTTTACGCACAGCTCCAGGGGAGCTCAATTCAATAAATTTACTTTAAATCGAAAATATGTTAGTTTGTTAACAGTTTAACATAAAATACAGCTCTGACTAATATTTAATTAGTAGCCCCATTAGTATCCATTATGTTCATTACCTTAGTCTCGCCTGCTTTTTTAATAGTAGCGTAAAAGACTAAAAATTGTAAACTGTAGTTTTTAAGCTTAATATCTTATCAATGAAAATAAAAAAGGCCTATTTAAAAATAAAGACAGCTACTCCTTTTATTTTATTTGGAAAAAAACTTATTTCAGTAAATATTTTATAATATAAGGTGCTATAACCAAGGTTGCATCCAAGGCTCAACTTGTGGCCCAACACTATGGAATATCGCCTTAGACAGTCTATTAACAATACTCTTACCCCACAATACACACATACAAGCCTTTGCTGACGATGTGTTAATATTGATAGCAGCAAAAGACACCGACGAACTGGAATTAAAAACCAATAGCGTGCTTCAAAAAGTAAACTCATGGGGTGAAGACGTAAAACTAACCTTCTCAGATAATAAGACAAATATAATGTTTATCAACAAAAAGAAAATACGAACACCAGAAATCCAGTGGAAAGGAAAACCGAAAGAGTTGGTCGATTCCTTTAAAATTCTTGGCATAATACTAGACAGGCACATCAATTGGGCGAAACACGTCGACTACATATGTAAGAAAGCAGCTCAAATGGGAAAATTCTTTTTAAAAACAGCAAGAGCCACTTGGGGGGCGTCTCCTGAAGTTTTAAAAATTATATATCATGGAGCTGTGGAGCCAACCTTAACTTACGCGGCATCGGTCTGGAATAAAGCAACTCACAGAAAGTCGATCCAAAAAAGACTGAATTCCGCGCAAAGACCTTTCGCAATATCAATTTGCAAGGGATATCGCACAATATCGCTAACGTCAGCACAAGCCCTGGCAGGAATAGCGCCAATAGATATAAAAATACAAGAACTTACAGGAATATACCAAGTTAAAACAAGCCACATACTTCCCCGACACTTACCTACAGACAGAACATACGAAAACAAAATACACTACACACAACTTCCACATCCTGGCAACAGACATCTAGAAAATATAGAATACATAGGAACAGTTGACGAAGACACTAAAACAAAATACCACATCACAGGATTGGAGATCTACACAGATGGCAGTCTAATCGATAACAAAGTAGGGGCAGCTTTTGTAGCCTACGAAAATGGAACATTAATAACACCCCGAAAATTTAAGCTCGAAAGCTACTGCACTGTTTTCCAAGCAGAAATATTTGCTATCAGAGAATCTCTCGAGTGGACACTCAAAAGATTAAAGTTACACAGACACGACTATGTAAACATATTCTCAGATAGCCAATCCAGTTTGGTAGCTCTCCAAAACCCATCATCGACACACCCACTTGTAAGAGACATTTTAACACTGTCAACACAGCTTCGAATGATAGGAACAAACCCCAGATTCTTCTGGATAAGAAGTCACACAGAGATAGCCGAAAACGAGGAAGCTGATAAATACGCTAAACAAGCCACAACAGACAAAAGACCTTTAACCTATACACACTTCCCTCTGAGTTACGCAAAACAAAAACTAAACGAAGATACCATAGAGCTATGGAACCACAGATACACAACATCCGCCACAGGATCAATAACGCAGAAATTTATTCCAAACATAAACTGTGCCATCACTCTTGCCAGGAACTTAAAAATATCACACGAACTCACACAGATACTAACAGGCCACGGATCGGTGCGAGCTTATCTAAAAAGATTTAAATTGAGGGATGACGACTGTTGTCCATGTGACGGCAACACATCTCAAACTGTGTGGCATGTCATCAACGACTGCCCTATACTAGAAAGGGAGCGATGGACTCTCAGGACTCGATGTAGACAACATAATCACGAAATTGACCTCCAAAAGCCTCACGAAGCACTAAGCAATAGAACAACACAAGAACACTACACAAAATATTTAATCCTGGCCATAAAGAAAATTAAAGATATAAATGGAGGCACCTAATTAGCCCCACATCAATGCAACTAACCCACCCAACCACCTTGTACGAAAAAGCAAGGGTATGGTTATTATTAAAAAAAAAAAAAAAAAAAAAAAAAACCAAGGACATCTGATCCAAAAAATGGCTTTAATCTCGATTAAACATAACGATGTATTCAATAATACCCTTTACGTTAAAGATATTTTATATAATCATAAAATGTTGATTTATATGACAATAAATATGGCATATTATACATCTTTTCTACGACGTAGACGTCACGTCGATTTTTCTGATTTAGTTCGCAAAGATATCCAAAATTCCTAATATTTAAACCTTTAGCCGGCTCGCACATCACAACTCGCCTCGCGTGCCTAACCGCCATAAATCAAAGCTTCCGAGAACGGGCAGGCGGTGTTCCTTGATAAAACCTCGCACATCTGCCTAGCGATATCGACATTCGCCGCATCGTGGCTGCTCCGAACGCGGCGACAGTCTGGAGAGAAATGGCCGTTTGTGCAGCTGTGCGCTTGCGCGGAGTCGACTTTTTTTAGATCCAACATGCAGGCTGTAACAAATGCGACATGTTGCATCTGCGGATTGTCTCACATCGCAGTTGCATTGGCCAATCTGCGAAGCTCCATTTGATAACGTTTGTTTCTTGGTTTACGATGACGTCACATCGACGAATTCGTCGTAAGACGCAAGCGGCGAGTTCTGATGTGCGAGCCCTCTTACACGGTACGTTATTTTCAATTTATTTTTTTAATTTCAATTTCAATGTATTTATTTTACATATTGTGGACATTACAAATTATAAGTTTAAGACGTTCACAACATGACATTTAGAAACAAATAAATATTATTAAAACAGTTTTATGTACATAACACAAGAGATAGATCAGTATTAAGTTATTCTACAGTATAAATGTGTAAATACAAAAAATATTAAGTATATAGGTACAAGGAAGTACACCGGATGAGTTAAGCAGACCCTATTTTAAGAATTTAAAAAACAACGTCCACCTAAATTCACCCTCACGTAAGTGGAATATATCAATATCCGAAGCGATTTCATTAAACATGGTTATTGCCCTCCCAATTGGCATTACTAATGGCAGGTTAGTTCTGCACCGTGGGAGAACAAACAACGGATGCCCTCGATTCCTTAGGTAATTATCAGAGACACACAAGCCAACACCACCAAGAATGGCAGAGTTCACATTTACGCCGCGTATAAGTCTGAAAAATATGTAGCTAAATAAAGATCCCTTCTAAATTTTAAGCTACAGTATGTAAGCATCCCTAAGAGAAAATCAGTCGGATAGAGCCACGGATAATATCCATACAGCCGAAAGTAAAGGAGTCTTAAAAAATTCTTTTGGACTCTCTCCACCATAAGGCCGTACTTCAACTGATGCGGGGCCCAAACGACAGACCCACTCTCAAGTCTGCTTCTAACTAAGAAGTTATAGAGAATTTTTAATACCGTAACATCCGAAAAGACCCGGGAAGTACGCAAGACAAAGCCCAACATCTTTAGCGCCTTTTTACAAATGGTATCTATATGACCACTAAACGTCAGTTTACCGTCAAACGTAATTCCAAGATCTCTTACAGATGATATTCGCGAGAGAACTCTGCCATGCATCGAGTACTGGAAAAACAATACTCGTGAGGCTTTAGTAAACGATAAAACATTGCATTTATCAATATTGAAGTCCAGTTTGTTACGCCTGCCCCAATCTAATATATTATCTATATCAAGTTGGATTCATCCCCTAATATGTACCATTTCATATTTATCATGCTAATAAAATACATTTTTCGCGCATGTTCACGTGACTTCGACAATTTGAACATGTGTTCCATATGCCACTAAAGATTGTGGCATAGCCTCTAGGATTCTGTTTCCGTTGCTACAAAGGCAATCGACGCGCTGCAGTACTCAACGGAAGGAGCACGATATGGCGATGAACCGTGAAAAGTTAAGTGACCTTGCGCTTGTCCTATGCTTCAATGCTAAAATGTAACAGCGTGAGTTATGTATGTATGTAAGCATGCTACGTAAATTTTAATTATTTTTATCACCCATTCCACATAATGAAAGTGAGATAATCCACAAAAAGTATTCAAGAAAAACCTTATTTTATTAACATGTGAAAATTTTCATACAAACTTGAAAATGGGAAAGTATTTAGGTATATACATTTTCCCTACAAAAATACCACTTACGTCAAACTGAACTTTGCTTCAATGATTTTATATGGACTACAAAATGCT
Source organism: Rhyacophila brunnea (assembly GCF_057557595.1). Taxonomy (NCBI): domain Eukaryota; kingdom Metazoa; phylum Arthropoda; class Insecta; order Trichoptera; family Rhyacophilidae; genus Rhyacophila; species Rhyacophila brunnea. The sequence continues at coordinate 57,281,478 of NW_028232965.1, read as the reverse complement.
TTATCTGGAAGAAAATGGAACATATATTGATTCACCTAATTAAAAAGTTTTTTTTTATAAATTCGTCCGTTTTTTGCATATTTTCTGCAGATGGTTAAATTTTTCATATATAAATCAATATATTGGGAGATATGTGTATGTTTTATTATTACCACGTTTTTATTAGTTTTTTCTTGTTAGTCCAAATCTTGCAATCGATTTTTAACTAACTTCGCGACTAGATAGTCATTTGAAATTTTAGAATATATCAGAACATGATGACAATGCATTCTTTTAATACTTTCGGCCATCGGTAAGCAGAATTGAATTCATTTTCAGTTAATTCTGTTTTGTATGGAAAGTTATTTCGGAAAAAAATCGTAAAAAGTAAAAAAGTATTATTGGTTGCTAAGGGGGCCTAGCGACTAAATTATTAATTACTATGGAAATCAATATGAAATGTCAAAATGACATTTCAGTATTCTATATTTATTCAGTATTTCTATCAAGTACAAAAAAAAAGTATTTATTAATACATAGAATTGTAATGTTTGTAATATAATCCTGGGTCTGGCAAGTACACATATTGTTTTTCAATATGTGTGTGAGTCAGGGTATGGACCTTATAGGTTGAGCAAGTGGCTGACATCCATTTCACGTAAAAAAAATCTGTTAATACAAACCTCTACTCTGTGGAGGCCCATATGATCCTATTAGGATCGGACATGGTCGGAAAAAAAAAGTATATAAAGAGTTCTTTTTCTTGTAAGTAATTATTTTAGTATTTATTTTCCATTCGCCAATGTTGTTTATTATTTTTCTTTTCAATGTAATGGAATATAGTCAAGTTTTTATAAATCAGCTGATGCCATGATTACTGTTTCTATACTATTTTCCCTTAATAAAATAAAATTGTTGATATTGTGACAATGTGTACCTACGTATTTATTATATTTTGAAGGGTTTAATATACTACATAATAATATATTGAATATGTTTTCTAATATTTGTGTAAGCTATTTTACATTTATTTTGGATTAGTTAACATTTTATACATAAAATAAAGCAAACATAGTTTATTTTTCTTCATGGTATGACATTTTTCATGATGGTCCGATTTTTTGAAGAAGGGGCTGAATTTGAAAATCTTCTACTATATTAATTAACTATAAAATATTATCTAGCATAGTACCTATAGCCCGTCACATTATAAAACCCTGGAATCAAACAACGTACCTACCTACCTGAATAGTGAAATGAGACACATATATAAGGAACTATGCATATACACGCTATGCGTGAATATAGGACACCAACACGTAAGCACGCGTGCAGTAAAATAAAATTAATGTTGCCAGAATGCCTGGAACCTGGAACAAATCAAAACTACACACGACAGGAGTGCAAGGGCAACACTGGTGATGTACAGCTGCACAATTCGTAAACACAGCCACTACATTTTGTGATGTCTCTTTCACACACTGAACGAAAACATTGAATATTTTGTGGAATCTTACGAATTGCGTACATTTGTGGAACTGCGGTAACTGGAACGGTGCGTCGTTTTAATTTAATTGTACAGCGCGATATTTGCCTGGATTGTTGAATTTTCAACAAACTCAATTGAGAGAATATTTACAATATTATAATTAAATTGTTAAAAACCAGGAGTCACACTTTTGGTGAATACATACATTATAATTCATATAAAACGAGTCCATTCATTTCCTACCTATTTCAAGAATGAAGGAATCTATTCCTTGTAATTGAAATTTTATTTAGTTGCAGAAATCCATTTTAAAACAGTATGATAGGTATTAATTCTTATATGAATTTTCACAAATTAGCCTAACTACCTTAGAAGACAACTAACTATGTACCTATTTCACTTCTTACACCACTAATATTTGGAATCAAATATTGAAATGTGATTAATATTTTTCATTTATATTTATTTGTTATTTGAATATCTATTTTCCTTTTATTGATAACTATAACTTTAACGATAGCTATTTAACTAATGCGGGATTAGTTGATCTAAAGTTAAATTTCTTGTGAACAGGTGACTGAAAAAAATACTCATCTAAACATGAAGTTAAAAAAGTCGGTAAACTCATATTTATTTTAATAATAAATACAATTTGAAACTATCAGGAGTATCAGCACAGGTTTCGCATCCCTAACATTTCAGCCATCTGATCTGATCCAGTTGATCAAAAATTAACCAAGTAAAAACTAATTAGTTAGACACAATCATTGCTATTATGGCAATATAGGTAAAAAAAAATGATTAAATACATAGAATTTAACGAAACTTACTAAACAGATAAGTATACTTTCTTTAGATTAATTAAAACAAAACACGATATTATGTAGCTGGTACTAGTACCACTTATTTTACTTTATATATTATTAAATAAGTAGAACTACTATACTAATGTTGTGTTTTATTTTAATTAATACAATGCATTTCCACCAAGAATTGGCAGTTAGACTTTAGTATTCCATACGAACGATGCGAGTTTAATTATTAAATTATTAAGCAGTTGTATTTGAAAATATTGACGTCTAAACATCCATAATACCTTATTATAATAATAAAAATCGATTTAGATACCTACCTATCTAGTGGGAAAGTGGAAATATCATAAGGTTAACATGTTTAATGTTAAAGTAGTCATACTTTTAAAAGCTCCTTTTCACAAAAATAAGCTTTTGATTTCGATAGGTGCTATCTAAAAAATAATATGATATTATTTCTGATTAGTCAGTAAATTTCACGAACAGCCATCGAAAACTTTTGCAGCGCGAGTACAAAAAAAACTTGGAACATAGTATACTACGATTAATTATTATTATTTGTAAACAGACCCCTATTTCCGTCCCTGTCGCGCGCGAAACTCGGCCTCCCATTGGCCGGGAGCGCGGGCTGCACCGGCAGATGTACCAACCAAACGGACTCGCGCCAACTGATGTTAGTTGTCTTTCAATACGGCATGAGCGGTGGTCCACTCTCAAACCGCCGCTACGTTTTATCTCCGTGAGTGTAAACAACCCCGAAGTACTGAATGAAAAGTCCTAAAAGACCATCGCCGAAGACCCTCGCAATTGTTTTTATTAGTTACTGGTGTGCGAGGAAAAAGTGCACAGTGTATGGCGATTGAAAGCGCGGAGAGATTTTGTTTTTTTTTTATTTTGCGGCGTGTATGTTTTTGTTCGTGAAGTAAATATAACATAATATTAATATATCAGGTGTTCGCGTGATTTTCGGCGACTGCTTCGTACTCAATACCGATTGGAAGGTAATTAACAATTCTATTCAATATTTGTCAAATGTAAACACCGAAAGCTCCGGTGTTTATTTGTGATTAACGCGGGAAACAACAACTAATCCGGTCAGTTATATTTGACACAATCGTTCGAAAATTAAAAAAGCTTTAAAAGCTTCCAAAAATAAATCATTCATAATGTGTCACATTATTTTTCGCCTTTATTTTGCGAAAATGGATTATTTTTATTGTTAATTTCTAGATATAATATACTTATTTGTGAATTCTATTACATATTATCGTCTAGTCTAGTCATTCAGGCACTAAAATCATTTAATGGAAGTACGCATTCAATATACTAATTACTTCACGATGATATATATATATATATTATAGACTATAGATATAAATCAAGAATAGTTAAAACAAGATATCTTCAAAACACGAGTTTTTATCACATCAAATCGTACACAAACTTTTGACAATCCAATTTCTTCAATGGCATAAATTACTGTTCGATTAATTTTTATAAATATATTTTATTTCATGAAGCGAACACATCAAACTCTAAAACTCAGATATTGTATAGAAACAAATTAAATATGTATTAAAAAAATAATAATGGTTTTGATCGCTTATCATTAAGTAATACAATGTATTTTTTCGCAAATTATCATTCACATAAACAGCTTTTATAATTAATATGCATAATAGGTAGGCATTATCCGATATCCATAATATTATTTTAAATAAAAACGCATCGAAAATCAAAAAGTTTGATGTGTTTATAAGAGTTTTAAATATAGCTATGACTTAAATGTATTAAATAATAATTACCGATATTAAATTTAATGTTTTATCATTTGTTCAATATTAATATTTATATCAAGATTAATTATTATTAATCATAACCAATATTATGTTAACCATTTTTCAAATAAAGTAATAGTCTTGTAACACAAACTTTTAAACTTACCTTTTATCAAGAACTCAAATTAAACCTTGATTAAACCGACTGTAGTAATCAAACTAACTTTGTATTGCATAAATTTAGAGAATATTCATTTATTGCTACTGATGTAAATGACAAATTGCAAATATTGTAAAATATCCAGCGTTAATGTCGCTTATAGGTACATAATAATAGTTATGTTATCATGAAAGTTTTTATTGTTTCGATAATGTATATAAAATTAATGTCGGCATATGTAAAAACAATTTACATAAGTAGTCCGTTGTAAGTAACATAAGGTTTATAGGCTATTCACGGAACAAGTTGAGGTAAAACTTCACAATAATTAGGCCATATGTCGCTCAACTCGACGTTTCAGTACATTGTGTATGACTGTGTCATTTAAAATCGTCCATTTTATTTCCACCAGGGCGAATAATATCTATTTGAGGGTTTCCTGCGATTATTCGCGAATCGGCCAAAGGACAGCAAGTTGGTTTGGCGGTTTTACACTCTCTTCCGGTCCGTTTCGATTTGCATTTACATGACAAGTCGCGCACTGAGTTTATTCATCTACCCGTTTAAATAACTTACTATGTTCAACTATCTTTATTGTAGAACGTCAATGTATTAGCAAACGATAAATCAAACACAAACTGGAATTATCTTTTAGGAATCATGTAAAAGAAAAAATCTTCTAAATTGTTCTTATAACTGAAACTTATGAGGTTTAATATTTAGAATGATAAATTTAAGTTAAAAAACAGATATTTATTGGCACTTCACTGTAAAATATATGCGATACTATACTGTTGTATTAATAATTATCGTAGATAGACCGATTATAATATTTATAATAATTATAATAATAATTACCGTAGACTTTGGGCTAAAAATCCAAAGAAGTTCTAACCATAAGATTGTAGTCTAAAACAGCTGTAAATATTTTGAACAGGCGAATAGAAACATACTAAACATATATTTTCATTAACTCTATAAATACATTGCAAATAAAATAATACATATTGTTTTATAAGCATTTCTTACCCATACTTTTATACATAGGTACTATTGTTCTACCAACGACTCCCAGGTCACATTAATTCGCTGAGTATTTTATTTCCTCTATATATCTTCATTTTATTATTCCTCTATATAAATCACCTGTCCTATATATACAAAATTATGAATTTTACATGACCAACACTAACGGTTATGTAGTAATTTTATCATTCATGTTTTTTAAAAGCGAAAACTGTCGCGTGTAAACTACCTGGTAACTATTGAATTAAGGGATTCAATAGAAATTGAATTAAACTGATGCTAAGCGTCATTGTTGCAATTTGATTATCAAATCATATTAAGCTATTATATTCCTAAATTAATGGTTAAAATAAATATTACAATTGTCCATGAGACATTAAAAAATAGTCACCTGAAATTTTACGTTATTTTTTTAATTTAATATAGTTTTATATTGTCAAGTAATGTAAACATTGATTTGCTTATTCCCGACGTGAATTATAGGTGAACGTATTGCTTGTTTCATGAATGATAATAATAATTCAAAGGCCAGTCGGCGGGTTTAAAATAAAACGCCGCACGAAGAGATGCTTGGCTGCACTCGCGAAAGTTTCGTGTCCCACCGGAACCGGTCCTGTTTTTGACTGGCTTCCGGCCACCGACCAGCCGAGAGAGGATTATAGTCACTAAATATCGTATCAAATAGGTCATGCCTAATTATGACTATTTTAATTTGATTTGTCACGCCTCTGACTAGGTATACCTGTAAAGTAAAGTGTAAGTAGTTAATTTAGGTACCCAAATGCCAAATTGGTTGATAAACTATTAATCATAATTAATAATTATAGATCCATTGCAAAAACAATACTTTGGTACCGACCTCAGGACCACGTCTATAATATATACATTATATTTTTGTTTCAAAATATTTTACATTGTACTATAAAATAATCGTGGCTTTCCATTTTTTCAAGATTTTCAATATCTACCTACTTACATAGTAATATTGTATTCTCTTATAAACATACCACATTAGCATGAGGTTCGATAGTTTTAACAGAAAAGAAGACATTTTAGTAACCGAGCAAGAGAAAACGATACAATATGCTAGGCTAGATGCAAGTGCTGTTGGTAATAGCAAGCGTAACTATTCCACCTAACCCCTGCGCAGTAGAAAAAATCTCACCTGCGCATGTTCAACCTTAAATTATTCCAATATACATGGTATAATTATAAAATTAATATACCCCTATTCGATTGTGTAAAATCAATAAAAGATATTGGTTTATTTATCTACTGAAACAAAAAGGAAAAGTTTTTATTGTTATAATGTATTATTTGATTATTTAGGCCAGTGGTCCCCAAACGGTGGTCGGCGGACCATTAGTGGGCCGTGGGAGAATTTTGGTGGTCCGCAGAGTAATTTGAATATACTTGCAATTTTCGTATTTATTCAAAAGTCATTGGAACCAAGAATCCAACAGCTTGTTTTAAACAAGCAGCAACACACTAATTATCTTTCTGTTAGCTGTAATTAATCTTTCATTCAATTTAATTCAATTACAATTCAATTTTCAATTCAATTAAATTTATCAATCAAAGCTGAAGAAATTCTTTTTTCAAATCGCTCCTTGTACCTTTTTGGCTCAGCAACCTCAAAAAATTAACTATTATTATATGAATGGACAATCACGTACAATATATGTGTGTACCTACTTATTTCATGACAATTTTGTTCAGTCGATACGGTAATTCTAAACTGTCTTTGGTAAAATCCTCCTCAAATTAAAAAAGTTGAATCATCAATAAATCAAAAAAAAAAAATCCAATGCTTCTTACATTAAAAGGACAAATTGAATTTATTCGCCCGTCCGCCATTTTGATTCCGCCAGCGAGCCAGCCCCTGAATACAAATTGGAAATGGAAAAATCAGTCGCTCTCTGCCAATAATAAATAAAATAAATATCAATTTCCCGAAAAACTTCAAGGTCAATATGACCGCCGCCTCCATTAATGCCGAGTACCAAGAACAATTTTATATACGTGCGTGTATATTATATCCATGTACCTACTTATTTACTATTTCCTTTATGGCAGTGATGCGAAACCAGCCATGAAATGGGTCGTTGCAAATCATAAGAGGCCATTGAGAATCACTCTAAAACAAAGCTATTTATTATATAACGTTAAAATTATGAATGAAATTAGTATTATGCAGTTGATTTATTTTAAAATATAATTCCAACTCAATTCATATTTTAAAACTAAATAATGTGAAAAATATCAGCGGAAAAATAGTCATATACAAAATACCTCGTTTTACCAATGCTTTATTTACTTTATGGTTACTGCATCATTTAGAAAAAATATGGAAATACAAAATTCATCGGTGTACTTAAATCATTTACTTAATCGGCTATATAATAATTATTGAAAATTATAAAATAAAGAATCTAATACAATAAACGTCTTATGCGTCAATGACATTGAGCTACTGTACAAGCTGTTTGTTGGCGAATTTAAAAGCAGGCAATTCAGCTACTGCGATTGTGACGATGACACACAAAACTTTCCATTCGCTGAGAAGCCAACAAGCTAGCGACTATTTTGATAGAACGTAGTTCGTTTTTTTATCCCACACGCCGGCGTGTACCGTGTAAAGTTGACCGGCTTTCAACTTTTCTCGGCAGATTGTTTACAATCTGCTTGTTAGCTTGTTCGATGATAACACTGGGCAACTTTACAGGCTGATTGTAAATTTTCCAACAAGCAGCTAGTAAAGTAGCTCAATGTCATTGACGCTTTATATAATGTCCTTAATATTGCAGTTAGTAGGTAATAGTTTCTTTTTATCATGCCTGTAAATCAATCCACACGAGCAATCGTGTAGGTACTATTTGTATGATTCGTGCGTGCTTTTCATAGGAATCATATCACGTTCATTGACAAAATTCATAAATTCCAGTAATAATTGTGTGAAAATCACATTTTGAACGAAACATACTTTGACAGTGCGAAAATACATTTTTATCATTTATTGCTTTTTATAGCTTTCTAGTGCGTATTTTAAAATTTATGAAATAGAGTACCTACCTATCTAGTAAAATTACTAATCAATCAAGATTAGATTGAGGGCTAACTAACTAAGAATAACGGTACGGTTACCAATGGTCACCTCTGGTATTGTTATGTACTCTCAAACGTTTTGATTCTGGCTGGAGGGTGGTTTGCCGTTTTTCCGATGCCTCTGTGTGCGTTTACATTTTCAATGTTAACTTGCATAGCTGTATAGGTCTAAGCGTTATAAACAGGGCGACCAACTTTCAACATAACTCTATTACAACATTTGAAAATACTTTGGACAAGTATATTTCACTATTTGTTTGAAAGCTTTCCAAATATTAAATCAATATAATACAACCAAAATGACACAGCTTTATGGTGAGGTTTATATGTCATGAACAGTATTTGAATTGGTATTGCATTATAAAGAGATTTCTTATTTTTCGCCTTGTAATATGTAAAGTTAACAACCCGTAATTCAGTTTATTCGGTAAAGATTTATATTCTATTCTGGACTTTCATAACCGAAATACGTTTATGAATATATTTTGTACATATTCACCTATTAGGTATATTGTGTTAAATTCCATTAAAAGTATGTTAAGCTTCAAAATATATGCATAAAGCTTTACATTTATAAGTCAATTTCACGGAAACTATTAAATATTCTTCAGCTTCTCCTGTACCTATCTCCTCTTATTAGAGATTATGCACCGCACCATCGTTGTCAGATTAATTCTTTTTGCAACTGGCTTTAACAGAGTTTCTATGCTGCAATCAAGAGATTGTTCAGTCTAAAAGTTCTTCTTCTACTAAACTACCAACACTCCGCCGCGCCTTTCATTTCTTCTTCAATGATCAGTTACAAAATTTTAATGGTGTATCTGACGTATTTCAGTCCTTTGTTTTTTATAGTTTTATCACTTCTGTATGTCTTTTATATCCGTTCAAAACTTCCTGATTAGTGACATTATATGTTCACTTTTCCGTACCGTAGGATGTAGCAACTGAGCGTTCTTAACTTAATTTTAAATGACCTAATGGTTTTTGTTGCAAACTGCTGCTCTCCCTTTGAAAAAAGTTCTTCTTTTTGTCCCGTGCGTTGTGTTGCCAAATATTATTCTGCCAATACCATGTATATTAAATTTAGAGTTGCTAATCTGATTGCAGAATATGTTTCTTTTTTTTAGTTTATCGAGATAAAGTATCTTTCATGATCTCAATAAAGAATGGTCACCGCGTAGAAAGTATATTAATCTGGATAACTGTGTGCGTGCACGATTCGGAGGGTTGTTTGGTGAGTCACGCCGTGGGTTAGGTCAATACTGCGCCGAGCTGCACGTCAAGTTACACCACATACGCCCCTCTTGCACTCAATCATATTATTGATACATACACCTACGAAAATAACATAGTATACACTTAAATTGAATAAATCGATCACAGGTGAGCCAGCAATATTGTTAATAATTAACGATAATACTGGTAAAACTGTTTACTCGTATTTTTCTTAAATAAACCATTTGTATTAATTTAAATCGTTCCAAAATATTAAAAAAAGTGTAATTAGTACTATATATTAAGTTTTATTTTAATTAATAATATATATTTCCACCATGAATTGACAGTTTACACCATAAAATAAAAAATAAAAAAACCACTTGTCTTTACTAATCGTTTACTAAGTAATAACTAAAAACTATCACAAGGAATCCAAATAATGTCACATTATTGAAACTTATAATAATTGATATTATACATTGTACAATATATTACAGATCGTTTTAGAACATCTGATATTTCTTTATACATATAAAAATATAAATATGTACTTAATGCTATTGTGATTTTTTTGACGGTTTATTGCTCTTGATATTATGACAATTAAACGAATTCAAGATAATCAGCGTATATTTTGATATATCAATATTTCAAAAATATGATAAGTTTAAATTGAAACGAAACATTTTCAATATTGTGAATTTTTATTTATATGTGAGATGAAAATATCAGTCTTTTGGGTACTCGAACACCCAGTGACGTCTCGTCGGGGTAGGCAGATTGAGCGTCGCTTGGGGACTGCAATTACTTGAAGGGCGGCAAACCGAGAAAAATCATTTGGTACAAGAGTGATAGACAGGCACAAAACGATATGGAGTTTTCATCACTTTGCAAAACCCTCCGAAGGAAGATAAGAGTAGACCTTCGTAAATTCAATGTAAACCTCATACAAGCCATTGTGAAAGCAGGCAGAAGTTTGAACAAAAACAAGCAATGCTTGTCGATAGGAAAACGTCAAATCACAGCACTAAAAGCAAAAGATGGTTCTATCATCAGAAATTGGGAACACTTGTTAAGCCGCGTTGAAGAGTTCTACAGCGATCTCTACAGTGATGACACTGACAATACGACTATAGACTTTTATTTATATGTAAGATGAAAATATCAGTCTTTTGGGTACTCGAACACCCAGCGACGTCCCGTGGCGGTAGGCAGATTGAGCGTCGCTTGAGGGCGGCAATTACTTGAAGGGCGGCAAACCAAGGAAAATCATTTTATATATATAGAAATAACTACTTAAACTGAGTATTTAATAACGAATATATCTTTCCTTTCAAAAACTCAGCTCGCTGGTTGGAAACAAATTATATTAATTATTAGCATAACAGGAATAACAATATTTAAATTTTGTCAGGTTTGCGATGTCTAGTTTACTTTCGTTGCCCTTAGACGTCCAGAAACGACACGAGCACGTATATTTAAAAATGTTGTACTTATAAAAAATGGGGCGGCATTATGGCGCTGCCCAGGGGTGGCATTTTGTCTAGGGACGTCATTGCCAACACCGTAGAACAGATTTACGCGCGTATGCTTGTTCAAATATGGGTCTAGGTTTCTGCTCTTTTACGTGATATTCACAACATTATTTTTACACTGATTTCCAATAAATATGTAAGCCTCAATCCACCATATATAATATTATATACATGGGAATTTCTAATGGTCTTTCCATGCCACATCAGCGACGAAAATTGTTGATAATAAATCCTTGTAAAAAGTCTATTAAAATGCAAACATTCTAAACGTCCATATTTGGTCCATATTGGAGGGGAAATGCTTAAGTAGGTATATCAATTTATTAATTATTTTATTTACTGATTATTCATTCATCATTTAATAAACATCTGCTTACCAAACCGTACAAAAATAATGCTGCTGTTTATACGTAGTAATAATTTAAACATAACAATTTCATCATTTATTAAATATAAGAGTTTTGATTGATTAAATTCATTATAACTCACATTTAATGTAATAAAATTATAGACAATTATTTCCAATGGCGTGCGGACCATATATGCGGTCGATACAGAGCATCCCCAGAAATGTACGATTAATTAGGTTATTAGGTACTATGAATTTATTACGCAATTATAATATGTGTAAATTTTACCTCACTACATTTTTTGAATATTACGTACTTAGTGTTATGTTTATAATATAGCAAAGCTATCACTCCGCACACCATATTTTCCATCAAGATTGAATTAGTTACAAATCCTAAGGTAGATAACACCTACGACATAGCTACGAGTAGCAAATACATATACGTATTTTCAACAGCATCCCTACAACCATAAGTCACCGCTCGCCCCTGCACATTTTATATAAGAACTGTGTATTGTATTACTTTCCATGTCTTCAATAAAGAATTGTTAATATATATATATATCTATATAACTGTAAGAATCAGTCAGTTTTTGAAAGGCCATGGTGGATTCGCTGCCAAGCTTTATAGCTTGGACTTGTTACCCGACCAACATTTCCTTGTAGCGAAGAACTACAGGATGCAAACCATGATTAATAAGTCAGTCTAACCAGCTGTTGTGCTCATCGGGTTATCCAACCTGGTTGCCACAAAGGACAATTATATTGCATTTAAAAAAAATGCGGCATCTTATTACGGACGTGAAGATCTCTTCACATAGTTTTGGTATGTCCCTATTATTTAACTTGATTTTTGTATTATATTTATAATTAAATTAATTTTCTTTTATGTTAGTTCTCCATGCTTTTCTCTCCTATGGCACTTTTTATTAACTTAAATCAACTCAGTAAACTCAGTCAAAGCTCACTTGAAAGCGTGGCTACCTCAGTTCGGAACTACTCCTGAGGCATTACCAGGCGTAAACAACTTCTGATGTTTCACATCCAAGCGTGGGGCCTCATGATACGCTCGATTAAGACCGAGTGTGGTGTGTGGTGGGTTGGTTTGAAGGGCTCTATGTTTGCGTTGTTGTTTTCATGTCATTTGAGAATGGCGGAATCATTGAATTTACTAAGCAAACGAAACTGCTCCTGTTCAGCCATAAATTAAGTGGAATACTTATTACATATATATATATATATTTAATTAATACAATGACTCTACCATGAATTTAATGTCAAAACCATTAACGTGAGTAACGATAATTCACCTAAATATTAAAAGAAAAATCAATATACGAATTAACCCACAATTTTATAATAACTATTGTAGTATGCAATAAGTTATACTCAACATCATTGAGTTGAACAACTAACTGAGTACATCTACATGTGTTTTATGCCATGAGTATATCCAATGTTCAATGCTCATTCGTACCAACATAACGCTAAGTTGATCAATGATCAGTTAAATAAAATAATCATGTCCTGCTGTTGGTAGAGCACATACATCCAAAACCAAATTGGTCAATTTATATTTGTTTGTTTTCATTATATTATCAACCTAATTCGACATAAAGTATTTCATCCGTATGATAAGTCCACACAAAGATAACAGATATTTCATATATTTGTCAGATTATTTACTTTAATTATTTTATAATTATTATTCTCATACTCTAAAACCTTTAATATAATTTTACACACTTTTATTTTTTTTGGTTCTCTAAGAAATCATTTTAAATTTACCACGCTAAAAGAATTGAAATATATTTTTAGACTACTATCTTTCGTTAAAAAAAGTCTTAATTAATCTTATATCAAAAGAAATAAAATATCTCAGAACAATAATTTATTAATCTTCAACCTGAGTAAATAAGATATCACGTTAATGAATTCTTTGCAATAAAAGTATTCAAATTATGTTTGTCTTGAGTTCTTTAGAATCGTCGAATCTTTTTTAATTGACTCGATTTTTTTCAAAATGTATTACTCAATTTTTCAAAAGCCAGCATGTTGGAGTAGCGAATGGAAGAGGTAGGCTGTTAATTTCCGCCATAAATAGTGCACATTAAACTTTGTTAGTCATACGTATTTGTTTTTATTGAACTAAGACTACAATAAACTTACAGATGGTGTTGGTTAGTTTTTAAAAAATAAATTAAACCCTGAATAAACCAAACCCTAATAGTTCTGGTATACTTTGAGCGATACGACAAAATTATGTAAGTACACTTTTTCATTCATACTTATTTGTTTTATTTGGAATAAGAATACATAATATTACACATTTCGTTAAGTAGTTCATTTTGTTAGATTCATTAAGCCATGCCTAAACCAAACTATAATAGATAAAAAAAATATTCTATCTAAAAAATATCCAAAGTTATGTATGATTTAATTACATAATTTTAGATATTTCACAGATAGACGAGTATTTTTTGACTATTATCTATATTATGGCTGGGTTTTCACATGGTCTTTTAATTGAATGTTAAAAACTAACCAACACCATCTGTAATTTGTAGTCTTATTTCAATGAAAACAAATACCTACGTTTGACTGACAAAGTTTAGTATGCACTATTTATGGCGGATCTTAACAGCCTACCTCCAGCCTTCGCCACTGCCATGTAGTGATAGTGGTACGTGGGTCTGATTTTTAATTCTGGTGGCTCGGTCAAATTCTCGCGTTATTTTTTAATTTATAATATGTGTATCCAGGATAATATCCCATGGATGGGGTATGCAGATTTTTTCTAATAGGTACTTGAAATGGTTAACAATCGATTCTTGTAAATAATAGTCTTAGTATGATCTTATTATATTATAAATTGAGCGGAAATGATGATGGACATTATATTTTTACAAGATTTTAAGTTCTTATTTATAAACTAATTTATAAATGATCACAGATTTCATTCACAATACGTCTTTTCACTTGTTGATCATACCGCGTACTGTATTTATAAATCGAGCGACATACAAAATGTTAAGGCTAATTTCATAATTTAAAAATATGACTTGGTATTTGCCACATAGGTATAATATATAATATACTTAATAAGACACGTGTTTTCCTGGCATAGTTAATCAAATATAAATAGCAAATTTGACGTTCGAATTAATTCTCTTATTTCTTCATCATTCTTTTTATATTTACCATTTTAGGTGATTTTTTTTCTAAATACGTGTAGATTAAATAAAAAATACAATTTGTCACATATTAATGTAGAATAGAATACAATCCTCGGGACGGAACATGCCATATGATTATTCAGTTAAAAGTAATTTACCAAATATCATCAAAGGTGAATCATAAAAATATCTAAATACATATTCACGTGAGCTTACGTATATATTTTGTATTAGGTTGTGTATTTTAATTATTTCACCTATAGAAATCATCGACTGTATTGTGCGTTTTTTGAACGAGGACCGTGATTCATATTTTAATTCAGAGTGAGTCAGATGATGAATTTGTGATTCAACACAGCACAACAGTGACAAAATATTTCGGAAATATGTCTTCTTTTATTGATTTTAACCGTACAAATAATTTAAAAAAAGATTGCATAAATTTTATGTTTCGGTAGGTATTTATTTATTATATGAGTGAACTATTTGTTATTTAAATAATTTAAAGTTTGGTCATCACCTAGTGTATTACTGAAAATCAGCTGATACATCAACATTCAATAGTACGTCACGGTGACGGTAGAGCACCCGTCTTTGAAGCCGTGGTTGCAGGTTCTATACAGCATCTGTCATAAATCATATTGTTATATGTGTTTGATCCAACGCAAAGACAATATCGGGTGAACTAATATTGCTAATAATAACTATTCCTTCTAAATAGTCTGTTAATATAACCTCAACTCAGTGAGGAGGCATATATGCTTCATTTAAAATCAGTTAAAACTACAACACGTTAAAAGATCATGTTTCATTAGCATATATAGGTACTGAATTTTAATATTTTAATACATCTATAATTCTAAAAAGTTGATTAACTTTGATTATTTCAAATTAATTTACATTTACAACAGGTTTATCAAACGAAATTACAAAATTTACTCTATGCTTAAGAATCAAGATCTACGAAATTATGACACATATTATATTACAAATATATATATTATATATATGATATTACAAAAGAAAATTACTTTTTTATGTTAATTAAAACAGAATCTACTTTCCATAATATTGTATAGATAGAACCTAATTGATTTTGTATGCAGTGAAGTATCATGGCGATAGGCATGGCATGCACCGCTTAGGAGCGACAAATAAAGAAAAACAGAAAATAATACAATTTCTGAGAGTAGGCTTCATGGAAATTAGTTAGTCGCCGTTGATGACATGCCTGGTCTGAATGTCAGTACGATATAGGTCATAGATAAAATTCATGTCAGAAGTGTACTTATATATATTTTTTACATATTTTGTTCGTTGAAAGATAACAATAGTATGGGATGAATTTACATAGAATTCGCTGCGTACTTAAAATGGAAGAGGGCGGCATTTTGATTAGGGACGTTACCGTGGAACACAAAATTAATGGGAGCTGGCCTACTCAACCGATAACCGTAGAGAAACGTGGGATAAACTTAGATACGTTATTTTCAATAATTACGTCTGTATCGTAATATGCATTAAAGTTTGTCACATAAACGAAACGTCTATTCAATATTTGGGTACATTTGGCGCGCTGTATGTCCCGTACGTTTTATGGCCTGACCGCCATAAAGTGATAATGATAACCCGACTTCAAAACCTTGTTTAGTGGCGACTGGTTTTCACATTTCTTATTAGTCTGTTTTGTGGATGTTACTGTTACGCATAAAATATAAAATTTGGATGGATACATATAAATACTAACGGTCGGTAAATCTTCTCTTATCTATTTATTTCCGATTATTTTTTAACAAAATAATGCAAAATGCAAAATATGGAATTGAATTTATATCTACGTATAACAATATAACAAGATCATTAACAAAACCCAAGGATATGCCTCATTTTTTTCAAATCAAGTTATACCTATATAACTTACTATATTCGTCATTCTCGATGAAACAACAGTTTAAAATAAAATAATACCGAAAGAACTTATTTCTTCACTTTACTGTGATTTAAGATTATTTTATATTATTATTTCTCGTCACCAAAGCAACTAGGCTCAAGTTCTGATTCGTCTTTTCATAAAGAGACGTTATATTTGCATGTTTTATTTTTATTTTCCCGTCCATTGTCCGTGATCCGGTCTGGTGTATAGATGATCCTCAGCCTTTTGTATCGCGAGCCGAAGGTTGTGGCTTCATGGTATGGGACTTGCTCACAGCTGTGCTGTATGTAGGTTCATCCTTCACACGTGCAATCTTGCCCAATAAATCATTGATCGCCAACTAATTATTAGTTAATGTCCTCGATCAAGACATTAATCAATCGATATCTCAAATTAAAAAGTTTTTGAATACACAAACATAATTTAGAACATTCTCAGAAACATAACTATTCGTAAAACATAACTACGTGAAATACCCATTTCATATTCCGCCAATAATGACAACAAGTTTTATACCATATTTTAATTAAATTTTAACTGACATTAATTTCTAGATTATATCAGTTTTTATCAAATATTAGTAATGGCGTACTATTGTTTATTTTTAAAGAGTGCACAAAATTTAAAAATGCAACATAACCATAACAATAACATTCCTAATAAGAACCTTCGAATGGTTTTTGGTATGTTTTTGAGGCTGTTCCAAATTATAAAATTATGTATACTCATTTTTATTAATTTGTTCAAAGAGTCACGAAACAGTTTACTGGAAAATTCATTAATTTGAATTTAGGATATTAAAAACATCTCAAAGTAAAACAAAATAACAATTTTTATCACTTAAGTAAGTAATATAGTACAATTGTCATCCCTGTGTTACTTAGAATAACGATTCAATTAAATTATTATATCATATTTGTTTTACATATTAACGTAACTTTTCAAACATAATAATTGTTGAAAGTAGTAATTTATTTCCCCGAATAACGATAGTCAAATTTCATCCAGAAATAGGAAACTCACTTTTGAACGATTTGACATGTAGAAAATCCTATTCATCTTTCTCAATATTTAATTTATAAAAAGATTAGGTATATTGATATTGAAAAAGTGATTTACACTCTGGCTTTATAAAGCAATTAGATTTATTGGCTGTCATGTAATTTTCGGTCGATTGTATTATCGAGTTACAAGTTATAACTTTGTTATATTAAAATATAACATTAAAAGATGTTAAAAAAACTTTCTTATACAGAGATGGAGCTTAAATGTATTAAATTGAAACAAAAATAGGTTCACTGATTAAGTTAGCTATGTGACTTCGCAATGTATATTCATTTGTAGAGCACGTCACACTACTACTATGACATTATATTTACCAATTTTCAGGGTGTATAAAAAGACAATCCGTTACGATAAGTACATAAACAGTTAATAATACCACACATTAGCATTATTATTTAGTTGCATAGTCCTGTAAAGTTTGTGTAAAGTCATTTATAACTGCAGTAGAGTAAGTAATCACAATATAGTACATACAAATGGTAGTCATTGCGAGTGTCATAAAATTGGGATGCCAACTGAGCGATGTTAATATTTGTGAAGTTACCAACTTAACCATGCTTCATGGGTTTGCTAAATAATTTCAAATATCATAAAAGAAATAACTTATAAATATAATGCTATTTATAGACAAAATTGTTTGAGTGTAATTACAAATAAATAATTAATGCCGTCAACGCCCGTCAACTAAAAAGTAGTTGATGAAGTAATAAATTTTAATCATTTACCATCAGGCTATAATATTAATTTTATTAACAAGATTTACTGAACTATACAATGATCTATAATGTGTACGTGTAAATAATTGTCTATATAATTATAATATCCAGACTTTTTCACGTGTTTTAATATTATTTTTACATCCACTACTATATTATTATGTAGGAACACTTTTTTTGTATTTTAAACATCTAATAGTTACATATTTTGTTTTATCCCTTTATGTGCAGGCAGAAACTTGAAATTCGACAAATAAATACTATTGCGACTACAATACTTTTTATTAATCTGATAAATAATGACATTTTTTTATAAATTCTGAATTGAATATAAATGCTGCAAACTTATAGCGGCATTTATTTACATGTAATTTACTAAAAAAGCAGGTAAAAGTCATTTTCTATAACGATGACGTTTTTACGATATGTACGAGTATATCATTGTGTTATATTTAAAATGTATTGCAACTTTGATCCAACTTAATAACAAAATAATACTATTCAATAATCAACGGTTTCGTTTAATATAGAAACCTTTCAACTTTCTTCACCTTTATATTATTTATTTTCACATTTAGTATTTTGTTGTCAAACCATTGATGATTTTTTTTACTAAAATTATTAATTAGATACGAGGTGTTCATGTTGTTGATGCCTGCTTAAATCTTGATGTCAATGTTAGCAAGCTCGTTTGAGTATTGAAGCGGATGCTCCAAATTTTCAAGAGTTTAGTCGCAGGTAAATCCTTTTTCAACGTGTTAGTATTTAGTATATATTGAATACTATTACGTTCTACTACCCAATCGATCAGACATTTCAATCATAAATAATTTCGTGTATTTAAGAATAAGATTTTCTATCAATGAGTGCCTATTATTTGACACTCGCGGTGTAATGGTAACAGAATGATCGCCTTTGATACCGTGGGTCGTGGGTTCATATTATGCGCCTGGAAAAATCTACATGCCCCTCCTAGGAAGTGGGGAAAGTTTCCGTTGGACTATAGAGCCAATGAAAAAAAAACTACAATAATTTACAATTATTGCATCATAGTTGAAATTATTTGTGTATAAAAAATAATTATCGCGTATTTTATGATACCATAGTTTTATATAAATATTATTATTTTATATTAAATTTACTGTTCAAATATTGATCGAATATCTCTTTTTATGACTTTGTAATTGGACAATGAGTATTTATACCGTATATGGTAAATTATAATATATCACAAAGTGATATCTAATCATAATCAAGTATGACCATTTTGCACTGATAATAAAGCGTTTACCATCATATATTGATAGCATGGATCATTATATTTATTAAAGTGGGTTAAAAACAAAACGGCTATCCATTTGTGAGCTGCACATCAGCCGCTTCTAATAAAGTTCAAATTAAACTAAATACCGTTGGTATTTCTTTATTAAAACAGCAGTTGAAGTATTTCAATATACATAATATTGTACAAATATAACATTGATAATAAAACTTAATAAAACTAGGTAACTAGTTAGTTTTATCTGTATTTATTAATGTGTGCGTGATGGAGATTAGCTCTTCTGCTTTTATATGTTAGCATTGTATCGATAATTGACTATAAGTGTATATTTAATGGATTGATTTTGTCTTCAGTATTTTCCATCTCTTAAATACCAGTAATTGTGTTTAATATACAATGTCCAAAATATTCACATAAGCCTACATTGATTATCGTAACAATGGTAACAGGCTATTCAAAGTTATATATAACAATAGCTGTTATTCAGTTTATTTGATTGATTAATCTATCCTTGTGGTATTTTTGATCGATAATCCGAATTATAATTCAAGAATATCCTCCGCCTACTCATATCACCGCTTAAAATTAATGTGAACTATACTTAATAGGTAATAGATACGTAGATGTAGATTCATATATTTATCCCGTCTTGAAATTTATAGTACATACCTACCTATATTTTTTATGGATATAACTATAAGTAATATTTATAATGACAATAAAACTCTCAAATTAGCAAGAATTCCTTTTACAGTATGAGAACTGTCAATTATTCTTGGTGGAAATACTTTGGATTAGTACCTAATTGAAATAATATACACTAAGTAGAATTAAGTAGTACTACTACGTGTAATGTTTTATTTTAATTAATTCTGCCTATTGAAAGATAATACGCCCCGCCCCTTACAATAAATAATAATCATTCGTAATAGGTATCAAGTATTTAAGCTTAGTTTTATAATATTCATTTATATTGTATACTTACATATTTATCATCACATACCTACCTGTTTATATTTATCTGTAATATATATATATATATATATATATCTATTTACTCTAAATGTATATACCTAAGTAGCCACGGAATATTTTTATTTTTCTTGAAACTGAGTTTTTTAAAGATTCTATTTCTCATGGAATGTTGTTGAAAAGCTCTATTCGCCACTTCACTCAGCAAGCTTTCGATCCGACTCCACAAGTTTCCATGTTGCACGACAACCGCCTAAAAGCCTCCGCGTGATATCGCTAAACCTCTCTTACAAATAATAATAAGCTTTTCAAAGATATTGCAGCTCTCTCAAAAGAGCCTTCGGTAAAGGGTTTCTTTGTTCGATGACTTATTAAAAATAAGCGTCAGATTGAAAACTGATGTTAGTTCATGTTTATTTAACTCTAATCTTACCATACGTCGGTACCTACCTAATTTACTTTTATTTTCAACATATTCATTCATACATCAATAAGATAAGACTTGATAGAGGATATTGTCAGGCTTTATTTATGCTGACATTTTAATACGACTGAGTTCATATGAATACAGTGTCCAGTAGTACCTCAATTATTATCAGGAGTACCTACTTGGATAATGATAAAATCAGACTGTTGAATCAATAAATAAAAATACCCACTTTTTTACTTCCATAATTACCTTTTCTGTTGCTTTTTTATTATATCTTTTAAAGTCATGCATTATTCTTCTAATCATATACCTAAAACTGATAATTATCATGCAAACGGAATAATCAATAAAATTGTGGTTTGCATACCGATCTATTTTATTGGAGAAAACTATATATACTTCTTCGGTTATTTTACGATACAATACAATACAACTAACCGTGTTAGAGATCGATAATTGAATAATATTTTTTAGGCATAAAACATGTTTATCCAAACGCACCGTAATATTTGACTAATAACCAATGAACCAAACACCAAAGAGGTTTCATGGAAGCACAACGTTTCAGTTCATTTATATGTCACTCTTAACTCATATTTGTCAATAAACGCTTTCGAACCGTTTTTCTATCGCAATTACATAACGGCTTAGTACAAGATAATATATACATACGCGAATAATTATAGCAGAGGAAAGGTAGCTCAGATTCTGATCTGTATGTCCCAGTTTGAATCCAGGGACAAATCAAATTTAGGTACCTAATATGAATACAAGATTATGATTTGTCAGGTTTATGAATGGCTAATAGACAATCCAACCAATGACGTCCACAATGGCCGAGCAGCTTACGCGTCGACTTATAATGTCGTGGATACCAAGTTCGAATCCTGGGTCTGACAAATACACATATTGTTTTTCAATGTATGGACCTAATACGTTGAGCAAGTGGCGAACATCTATTTCTCGTGAACCTATTAGGATCGAACATGGTCAAAAGATAAAAAAAAAACAACCGTCGACCAATCAACTTACAAATAATGTCAATGCCTTCATACTATAGATTTTCATATATTTACTCAGTTTTTATTATATCTGTGTATTAATTATATCGGTCATAATGTGTTGTATTCAATAATTGTAAAAGTTACCTGAGATTATTCGATATAAGAGTAAGGTAAGGTAAAAAATTGAGGTAATTCTCACATATAAATGGAAAAAGTTTCTTTTCAAAATTAATCTTTCTTTAGAATTAACAATTTGCAAGGAACAATACCACAACCGAAAAAATCCAACAATAAGTAAAAAATAAAACTCGAAGAAAACTCTCGCTTCTGATTTTTTATCTCAAAGTTTTCACTCTATCTCGGACAGCCTTATTACATCGAGGAGCCTACAGACAGAGCTTTTCCACTACCTACTAAATGCTGAATTACTCGCCGTTACCACTTCCTACGGACGCCTGTTTTTCCGAGCTTTTTTCCGGGCGTATCTTGGATTTTCCACCATTAGTACTTCCTATTACACTTAGTTTATTTTACATACTTGCCTACGGTGGCGCGCGATAGGCTTTTAACTTTTTGCTTCGCAGCCTCTCGCTGCGGTTCGCAAACTTTTTTACAACTTCATGCACACTCAGTTGAAAAGTGAAACCACATTTACTCTCCATTGCTATTTCATTATACCTGTTTATATTCTGACTACTTGTTATCTACATGTGATTTTAAAACTTTTAAAGTCGTAAATTACCATACATATTATAGTATTCTAAAAAATATTGTTTTAATACTCGTTCATATGCTTAGTATAAAGGTTTTATAAGCAATTGTTGATTAATACTGCAAGTTTTTAAAGCATTCGATTGTCATTCAGAATATTCCAAACAGACTATAAACCTTCAATTATTTAAACATTGTTCCAAAGAATTGTGAGTGTTTTAATTAATTTTACTTATAAAAATGGCTCAGCTGAATGACTAATCAAATCAATAGAACTGACTGAGATTCGATATAGATATCGTAATATAGGTACGTAGATGCCTAATAAATGCCACTGGAAAAATTCTGAATGACCTAAAAGTAGGAAGGGTCTTATTATTTACCGTCATTAATGTCAAATGATTATTAAATTGTAGATTAAATTTAATTAGAACATCGCTTACTCACTATAAAAATCTTCATACGTTAGAAATGACCATTCGGTCAAATGTTTCACGTTTTGATAAATGGCTCGGATGAAAGGCCAGCGCTTTACGCACTGCTGTGCAGTATATCTTGTTTACCTATGTCGTGATTATCAAACGATACACATATTTTATAAATAAAACTAAATTTCTGGCAATTATAGCGCCTGTACACGTGCATGGAATTACTGTCAGCAATAGTGCTTATTTGAACTATCATGACAATAACCGTTTACACGTAAAAGTGCTGACTGTCTCTCCAATCTCATTCTTTAAGAGAAAGCGAGATGCAATGTTGTCATTTTATATTATTATTTGACAGGAAGTATTGAAAATCAGTTAACCCCAAAATGAGTAGTTTTTTATCGGCAGGATTTTACTTGAGCATAAAAAATCAGCACAATTCAGAAACTTCCAAACTTATTTGATTCATGCACGCAATCTTGCCAACTGCAGGATAATACATGTTTCCCCATACATGTTCTTACTGGGCACAGTAAATACATACACGTGTAAACTAAATCTCTCGCAAAGATAAAATGATAACTTTACATTTAGAATGATTTTAGTTTATGTGCCTGTTCTGGAAGCGCTGGCGCCGAATTTTATCGTTTGGTTTTTTTCTCCGTTAGGGGCAGTCAGGCGTTAGTAGCGGAGGCCCTTCTATGGAAGTAATTGCTTTTAATAAATTTTATTCTGCGAAAAAGTTTTACAAGACGTAGTAGGAAGGTGCTACGGCGCCGCTCACACACGTTCTCGCAATAGATTAGACTTTACTGAATAAAAAGAAAAATTTGGCACACTCGTGAAAATAACATTTAATTTACAATTTAAAATATAACTACACTAATAATTAATTGTTGTTTGTGTGTCTATGAAATATTATTTGGCATTCGTTGGTTACTTTCCGTAGCTTTTATGGCGCAATTATACACGCCAAATTTGCATGACCTATAAATTATTTTGACCGAAAGATGGTGCCCTAATTTTATGTTTACTTTTACAGATCATAATATAATGTGTGCCCTCAAATATTGAATGTACCTACAAGTCTTTATTCGAGTATTCACATAGGAATGTATATTTTTTATCATGCTATCAATTGCTTAAAAACAATACGAACGCCAAACAGTGAGCATATATCGGTTGAAAACAAGGCAACGTTTACTACGCCAATGATGACAATGAATTAAGCGTTAAAAATGTTAAAACTATGAATTAGTCAAAAACCTGCACGAGAAAAAATAAAAAACTTAATAAATTAAATTTTAATAATAAATATGACCATAAAAATAATGTAATAATAACCTAACTGGTGACATAAATCTGTAACATATATAATATGTAAATAATGATATTCACTTGTATTAATATATGTAGTAATAAATAAATAGGTAATATATTTAATAAAAAAGACGACAAAAATAAATAACTTGCCTCTGCTTAAGTATTAAAGAAAAATTATAGAACAGCTTGCAATTTGTTAATACTAATAATAATTATTAAAATAAATTCTGTCTCAATAAAGTCTAAAGTCTCTATCGGCCGCGCTACAATTGTGACCGTTACGCCTGTGCGATTTTTCGTAACGATTTCGCCCGGGAGCATGTATCCATGCTCAAATAGAACCATGACGTGTTCTGACGTATCATTTAAATTGTATGACAATCTATTTCGTTGCATTTTTGTACGAAATCAATCCATCTGATTATTTTATTTAATCGTAGACTTACCCCTTTGAGAATATCCATTAAATACTTTAAGGTGCGATTTCACTGAGCAAACTGAACAAAAACGAGCGATTCTAAAATTACGGCGCCGATTCATATCCTTGGGAACCGGTACTATAAAAAATTAATTGACAATGATCTTCGGATTTATATTTGGATGTGGCAGTGCAACCGTGAATTCTTTACTTTGATATCGCTATCTTGTCACATATAAAAGTAGGATTACTTCATTGGGCAGGCTATGACTAGAGCAAAAAAACCCAATTCATAAATAACTCCTATTGGAGGAGTATTGGTATATTCATTGAGATCAAATAATAAAATGATACTCAAAACAGAGGACTGTAGGGATAGTTTATGTCTTTTGGTGATGATATGTCATTGTGTTGAAAAGCGATTGGTATTCGTATTGAGTGTATTTTCCAGAATCACTTTTTGTTCATTTGATTTACCTACTGAATGAAATCACACCTTTTCAAATCTAAAATGTTTGATGAGACCACAATTATTGACCAACGAAATTGAAAAATTGCAAAAGAATGGCATGATCACAATTTTACATATTTAAACGAAACGAAAGAACTATCATGAATAACTGACATTGTATATTTTTAGATTATGTTTTAACAAATAAGCTCCTTATAATAAGTATCCTCCTTATTAGATTAGTGTACCTATTTAGAATCATTTGAGATATAATGTGTTTAATTTTTATTAAGTTAATACATTCATTTAAGATATAAAAAATAATATAATAAATGTACCATAAATAATTGTTATCGTAAAATATATACCTAGCTATTCTATATATATATAAAATAGTTATATATTTGTACCTAAAAAAGACCTTTCCGACGTAAAACATTAAACTTTTCGAATATTTGTCACTTAAAAAACAATTGTTTGAAATATCGTTGCTCGATGCTTTGTTTTGATTCCGAATACAATAATATATTCGATGCAAATCGTAATAACTTTTCCGTCTCAACTCCATAAAGTTTAAACCCACCCTCCCTTACGACCCCCGCGAACCCACCCCGACTCCTACGCACAAACACTACTCATGCAGTGATCTTTCTGGTGATCGCTGTGGAAATTGAAAATATTTACTTCGTTTTAAATATACTTAAATAAATATTTAAAATATCCATTCAGCAGAAATTTAAGTATTATGTTACATTGTAAATTAATTATCAAGTTTTTCGGAATATTATTTTAAATCAAACCTCATTGGTGTTTACATTATGAAACACTTATTTTCAATAAGTATATTGTATTTTAATCATATTCATTTTCAGTAGTTTACTATGTATATTAAAGTCTGAGAATTTGGATAATAGCAATAATTATTTCGATTTCCACACACCATTATAAACCAAAATAGCTATTCAAAAACAATTTGTGGTAGGTATTTAAATAATGTAAAGTGGATTGTTACAAACAGATGCTTATTCAAATTATATATTCTGTATCATATGTATGTATGTGTGTTATTATTCTCTATTTTTCTTATCTATAAACCGAAGATGTTTAAGAAAGTCTTCTTCTATCTTTTCTATCTAAATATAGCCATCAATTATGTGAAATTTAAGCTGAAAGGTGGTTATTAAGCACAGAACAGATTCAAAATCGATGTGTGTACATATGTACGCGCGTTAGAAGTTATACTTCGTTGGCGTAACAAAAAAAAAACTTGCCATAAACTAGATTCTTTGACTAGCTCTTAATTATCTTGTTAAATTACATACTCAAGAAAAAGGACCGCTTATTGGGACGCCGTTGGTTTATTTCTATACACTTTAACTTTTTTTTATCGACCATGTCCGACCATAATAGGTTCATATGGACCTCCACAGAGTGGAGGTTTGTATTAACAAATTTTGTTTTTTATGAGAAATGGATGTCAGCCACTTGCTCAACCTATTAGGTCCATACCCTGACTCACACACAAATTGAAAGACAATATGTGTACTTGCCAGACCCAGGATTCGAACCTGAGACCCACGGCGTGATAGTCCAACGCCACGGGGTGTATTATATATTACTAAATTATATAATGGTTTCTCGTTGATTTTATTTTTAAAGTACCAACTGTCACTCTGACGTTTACGTAGGGAATTGAAAATTGCCGACAATAATACATTCGCTGCCTAGGCAACGGAACAATTCTAAACTATAATATTTTACTGTATAATCGTCACGATTGCAGTACCATACCGTGGCGTAAAGGTAGTGCGTTCGGCTGATAACCGAGCAGTCGGTGGTTCGAATCCAATCGAGTGCGTTTTTTTCGTGTGAAAAAAAAAATTATGTGTTACATGTCACACGCCAAATATACACTCTAATCTGATTTCCCAAATACGCCGAACGAAGTACAACTTCAATAAATAGAAATGTGAAAGTCCACATAGCAACATCGCCGTAACAATCTTTATTCCATAAATGATACAGACATAACTATTGGAAATAACATATTCTTTAACACGTGTTTAAGTTTATCCCACATTTTTCCACGCTCGAGAAACCTTGTTTTAATCTAACTCAGAAGGTAACCCACTTTCCATTATTTTTGTGTTCGTTGTTACTAATTCTACAACTATTGAAGTACATAACTAAAAACCATTTCGCATTAAAGATTTAAACTTGTATGCTTTGGCACTTATTTCCAAGGCTGCACTAAGCTAAAACGCTTTATTTGTGTTACAATCGGAAAGGGTATTTTATAGAATGCACCTTGAAATATTTAGAATCTACGTCACTATTATTATGATACAAAAACTCTTTCAATATACTTTTTTGTAAAAACTACAAAAATGATGCATTCCGATGAATGAAGCGTATAAAATCTTTTAATTTTACATAACAGTGTTTCGTATTTAAAATTCTCGATTATTCACACGCAATAGTAATCAAGTTATAAATTAAATCATGATTTGCATTACAAACTTATACATTTAAAAAAAAATGTGAGCCAAAGTCCGGCTCGGCTAACTCGGCTAATGTTACCTGAAATGGCAATATGTGTCTACCTCCACATTTATTCCATTGATTAAATGGCATAATTATAAACAAAGTATAATCCAAGTTGGATACCAGCTTCAATAGCTTAATTATATCTCCACTAGGTTCTATCAGAGAGCGAAGAGCGTATACGATGGTCACATTACAAAAATTTCCCAACTGCAAACGGGTGGATGACCCCGTTACCCGGGTAACCTATGTATTATCACAAAACTATCTATTATCGTTATTTAGTTATAATAATAAGTACATAATATATCACTTTTCAGCTTCTGAAACACTTTTAAGCAGAGCAATATACTATGAAATTGATTACTATTATTATTAGATTGATTTTTTTCACCTTTTTGAGTTTTTATCGAACACACAAAATTAGTAGGTACATTATTGTCTCTACAATCCTATATGGATCTTGGCCACCTCGTGAATAGATTTACAGTTTTTCATTTTACGAGAAATGGATATTAGTGACTTTCTCAACGTATTCGGTCCATACTCTGAGTCAAAATACACATTGAAAAACAATGGGGTTGTTGAAAAACAGTGGGCGTTGTTATCACCTTGATTTAAATAACAAATATCGTACTCGGCTATTTATTGATATACTCTAAACATCCCAAATAGAGTGACTTTTAGAAATTAATATCTTCTAGGATGGTAGTTGAGTTAATAGATTAGTGGTCGAAACCCTTGTCTGACAATCGAAAGATATATGTATTTTATTATGATTTTTTAAACAAATGTATTTCTGAAAACATATTAGTGATGAATTTTAAATATTAAAATGCTACATTTTAAAATAAAATACTGAAAATTTCCAACATAAATATTTGCTTTTTTACTTAGTAATAATTTGTTACAGAAACGAAAATTAACTTTATTCTGTGTAAATGTGCATTTACCATTGGCGAGTGTGTAAATTGCCTGAATATGCAGAAAGGCAAAACCCGGGTCGCATAAAATATCAATTATAATTTAAATATTGAAGATTTTGTTGTTACAATTTCTGCTTAGATTGACACCCTACTGGTATACGACTGAAAAAATTATATCCATTTTAAATTTAAAAGTATATCATACAGTTTATTTAAGTATCTACTTCTTCTTCTTCTTCCACGGCGCTACATCCCGGAGTGGGATTTGGCCTCCTCCACAACCGCTCTCCACTCACTCCGGTCTCTCGCCACACTTCTCCAGGGGCCCGATTTCCTAACTATCGTCTCGTGTGGCACCAGACGACATGACGTAATTGTGACGTCAGCCAATACATGCCGCCCGCTCGAGCGTGTATTGGCTGACATCACAATTACGTCATGTCGTCTGGTGCCACACGAGACGATAGTTAGGAAATCGGGCCCCAGTTACCGGGTCTTCCTATATGAAGCCAGTTCACTACTACGGCGTCAGCCCATCTCCTTCTTGGACGGCCTCTGGGTCTCTTCCGTTGGAGTAGCCACCTCTTCATGATCCTTAGCACTCTAACTTCAGGCATTCTCTCCACATGTCCCGCCCATCGTAGTCTTTGGGACTTACAGTATCTTATGATTGTTTGCTGTTCAATCAGCTCTTCCAACTCGTGGTTCATTTTAATTCTGTAGTATTAAGTATCTACTTAGTTACAAATTATATCCTGTAATCTCGATTATTAGTTACCTACCTAATCATTATAATTTAATATTGAGATATCTACTTTTCTACAAGTATGCAAAATCATTGGATTCACCTTTATATCTCGAAACAGTTTACGCAAATTAGTCGTTCTGTGTAGGTAGAGATAGTAAATAATCCGTCCCTTATCGCACTAGTTAAACGCAGGCCGTTATGTACCTGTACAAGAATGTGATATACATGGATTCCCGTATTAATCACCGCATGCCAGGTTTCAATCAGTATCCGTGTATGCTGTTTACCTGAGCGTTTGTGATGCCATTTCCACACCCATCTAATTGCCACGCGGTGATAAGATACGTGCTACGTGACGTGACGTAGAGTCCCATCGCGTAGCATACCAATCGCTACGGCACTGAGGCATTCACAATTTACTACCGATGTTTAAATTCAAATTACGATTATGACCAAACATATAGAATAAAAATGGTTGTATATGCTGATAGATTTTTCATAAAATATGAAAACATAATAATGATACCATTCACGATTCACGAATAGCGAACATGGAAAGCCAGCAATAACAACTATGGTACACTTTAGTCCTAGTTATCAAAGACTCAAGATGAAAAAAAAACGAATGAAGCTGAAAGAAAGGTGTCTTATAAAACCGTGATTGATATTAATCGGAGCAGAAGGACCCTCATAGTGAATGTTGTATTATCTGATTTTCACGAGGAATAGTTTTAGTCATTCACCCAAACCATTAGATCCCTGTACAAGATCATGCCTTTTTGAATTTATACTTCTTTTGGGGCGTAGTGAATTTGAGAAACCGTATTGAGAAGCCGTGCCTGCGCCCATAGATAAAAGACGTATATAATATACTGCGCCCCGCCAATAATCATTTATTTTCAATAAATTTCAATATACCATTTGAATAAAAATTTAATTGAACTTCTGTTGGCATGGGTTTTTATTATGTTCCGTACCTTTCTGTCATTTTCTCGACATATTGCGTTACCTACCTATGAACATTAATATTTTTAGGATTAAGAAAAAAAAATTCATGTTAATACTTTGTTTTGACCGGCCGCGGATTTAAACCAGCGGTCCGTGGATTCATTTGTAGACAACGAATAATATTTTTAATTAATAATTATTCACAACCTTTGGGATTTATTTCTCAGGACACTAAAATAAAGAAATGTCATGCATTTGTATTATAAAAGCTTGCAACATAATGATTAACTATCTTTATTTAGAATAACAATTACGTAAAATAGCATAAATAACAAACAGTACGTATGTCAGTTAAGCATTAATAACAGGTCAAAATTATTGTTACCAATGCGGATAATGTTAATTTATGTATAGTTAAAAAAACGTTCTGGAATCACTATCAAATATTATTATACAAACAGGTTATGTGACTTCCTCTCAGAAATTGATCATCCATCGGTAGATGTCCAAGAACCGCTGAATTGACTAATTATTTACGCTTTTATGATTTTTAGTCTAAATATAATGATAATACTTTAATCTCTGCAAAGGCAAATATATCACAAAGCATGAATTTTCAATGCAAAATTACTTGCAGACAAATTATTCATTAGTCTCAGTAACCCATCTTCAGCTTTCATATAAATCTAGGCTACGTATTCATGGAAGAAGGTTTTAAATCAAAATATTTGGATTATCTACATATATTATGGAATATATGCTTCGCCGACTATTTTTAATATATTGTGTTATTGTATTTATCGTATTTTATTATCAAAAAGTTTACTTTAATATATTGACATTCAACACGTCCCATCAAAGAATGATGGAACAATGCGAGCAATAAAAACCTTTGTACAATCACATAGAATTATCACTTGAATGCTTCATTCAAGCGATTACCTTTGCTCAGAAGAAGAGAGAAGACGGAAAACGAAAGAGACGGAAGACCAAGAAAAGTGAAATAAAATGGAAGGCACAATATTCTATTTTCGAACGGGTAGGTTCCAGTTTCCGCGCCGGCAATGCTCTATCTATAACTCTATAGGTTAGTGCGTCAGTTTTCACTTTCACTTGGCGTTTAAACGAAAGCTCCCGTAGTGCTTTCACTAGGTCACGACATCCAAAACAAAGCTCTCGACTCGAAATAGTATCCACTTAATGACATGCTTTGAGTGGCTCATTAATCTGATAGTTGAATGGATTATCTTGTATACAATTATCATATCAAGTTCTCCTTGACAGTTAATTAAAAACTATTTAAAAAAATGTACTTGGTAAAAACCAATGTTGGCTGTCTATCATAGTATATTATATTTTATTTTAATATGTACGCTCTTAATAATTATGACAACTTAAAACAAAAATATCAATAATGCGTACCCATTAAACATATATACAAGATTATATTAATCTCTACTATAATTGTAGAATCAATTTTAAAAGGAAACAGTGACGAATAAATAAAAATATATAATGTAAAATATTAAACTTCATTTAAACTCGATATTATTGATTTACTACAATGCTATAATTTATCTAATCTATTTCTAAAGTAATCCTCCCTTAATTTATTAAACCCATTCCATTATCACAAAAGTTTAGCAAACTATTTTAGTTGACGGTCAGTTAAATGTCTTTCGACGTAGAAGAAACGGGTCCCGGTCATTATGTGAATTAATGAATGTATTATATACTTTTTTACTTAATTTTATAAATAATGGATATCCACCAAGAAATGATAGATTTTTCATTTAATTATTTATTTTCGCGAGTGAAAATTATAATTACAATAACAAGTAGCTCAAAAAAATATTTCATAATAAGTAACAGTATGATAAAAAAATAATTAATATCAATATTCTAGTGTAGGTAATTAAATAACAACAGAAGTTTTTCATATATCGACAAAACAGCTTTGCTTTAACAGACAAAATTGGCCATGATAAAAAAATTAAAACAAAAGCTTGAAGAACGAGTGTTATGCCTATAGTGGCTTTCTACTATGGGCTAATAGTAAACAAAATTATTATCAACTAATTAAAATCTACCTCAGTCAATATATTAAATTACGATAATTATAATCATAAGTAGTAAGTAATAAGTAAGTAAATAACACCAATGTTGATTTCACATACATTAATAGTGGCTGAGTTTGAATAAATTTATTGTTTTTAGTTAGGTATTGATTTGTAAATAAGACGCTGTTATCAAATACTTTCCAAAAACATTTTCTAAAATGCCAGAATAATATTACATTACTATTTAAATACCATATTAAAAATAGTGTACAGAATTTATTTCGACTACCTACTGAGTTCGTGCAGTCAGCATATTACTTTTTATTGCGTTTCTTGGCAAACTTTCCGTCCAACTTCAACAAAATCAATAAAATACACAAGAAAAGCGCACCCCTCGAAGCCATCAAATCGCCATTTCGAAAGCATTGCATC
This sequence comes from Rhyacophila brunnea, assembly GCF_057557595.1. Classification (NCBI taxonomy): domain Eukaryota; kingdom Metazoa; phylum Arthropoda; class Insecta; order Trichoptera; family Rhyacophilidae; genus Rhyacophila; species Rhyacophila brunnea. Next base: position 57,248,457 of record NW_028232965.1, on the reverse strand, counting down.
TCACAACAAATCCCCGGTATATACGCCGTAGGGGGGGAATCCCACTAAACGGCAACATCTACGATTACACGAATCCGTGAACGATAATATGGCAACACCAAATTACGCGGGAAAGCGTCAAGTTTTGGCGCGCCCCCGCCACGACATCGATTGTTTTCGGCGCGTGCGCACACCGAGCCGGCGAACGTATGCAAGCTCGTTAAAACATCAGTTAGCACTCACTTTTACGAGTACGTATGCTATGTAACTACCTATATAGTATATTGTCTATGTTTATCGCTTTGGACGCGAATTCTCAACTTTTCCTAACACGCCTCCGGCTTTCCAGCGCCGTGATTCACGGCCCTGAGAGGAATTTAAATTTTCTCTTCCTAGAACTAGTTTCATAACATTTAGAATGCGTATTTACGCCACGAATTAGGAAAAAATTTGCACCAATATTTAATCACCACAAACTTAGTTGTGAGTTGTTTACTTTTTAATATTTTCGTCGTGTTCTAGTAAGTTTTTTCAATTCATTTCTTTAGTCAAGATCTATTCTTCGATCGTACAATTAGTTTTTTATACGTTAATAGTAATACTAGCAAAGGCTTTAAAATATTTGACGTTACATAATCATAAATTTCATTATGCAAAAAAAAACACTACGGAATTATTAATTACTATAAAACATTTACAAATATTTATATTTTTCAGTCTTGTATCTTTAAATAAATCTAAATATTACTTACAATGTTCATAGTTAGTATTCAAGTTTAATTAAATAAAATTTATAAGAACCCTGATATCATTATAATATTATGATGTTGATATATTGTGTGTGAAGAGATTTTTTAATATTTTGAAATTTAATTTACTAAGATACTAAACACAAGAAATTGCCATTGTATCACAATGCTGTGATGTTTAGTCGACCATGTCCGATCCTTATAAGATCATATGGTAGAGGTTTGTATTAACAGATTTTGTTTTTACTAGAAATGGATGTCAGCCACTTGCCCAACCTATTAGGTCCATACTCTGACTCATACACAAATTGAAAAATAATATGTGTACTCGCCAGACCCAGTATTCGAACCTGGGACCCACGACACTATATGCCGACGCTTAAGCCACGCGGCCATCGTGGATAATACAGTATAATAATGTAATAGGGTTTAGACTGTATAATAATTATTGACTTATCATTTTATATTATACTAGTGGCCGCCTTCTACCGTGCAACCACCAACCCGCGCGATTTGCCCTCACCGTGGCCCCCTACTTCACAAACTATTTCGCAAAATTAATTATGCTAATACGATGTTTAAGTTACATCATCTCGAAAATTAGATCGACTACATTCATAATTTTAATATTCCAATATGGCAACCACCCAGAAGTCATATTATTGAAAGATTCCTGGAAAGTTTTATGAATATCTCATGTTTGGAGTACCGGACCGCCCCCACATTGTAAGAGAATCTATTATCACCACATTGGCACATATGTACGGAATTTTGTCTTTTGGTCCAGAAAAATGAATATTTTTGTATTGTAGAGTAGATTTGTGATTCGTAATGAATGGTCGTTCTCAATAAAATAAGTAAAACAATGTAAATTACAAGATTTGCTAAGTGGAAAATATGGGTCTCTACAGAGGTCATAGTATATTAGCAGGCTTTTTTTACGATAAATGGTTATTAGTCATTCTCCCTACTATTTTGGTTCCATCCTTAAGATAAAACCTATCTCCATTCTTCTTGCATGTCACGCCAGCATCCCTTAGCTCTATATTACACTCTGCGTAAATATAAATATTATGGGTGGTATTATCAACCTTACAATATGCCAGAATCCATTTCGCTTGAGAGGATGGCTGGCCATGCTGAAACTAGATACGTTTAAAAACAAGATTTTTTCACCAAGCGCAGGATTCGAACACGTACCCACGACTTCAGAAACGTGTGCTCTACTACAATAGTGTGGGCCAGAAAATAATAAATATCAATTTATAGGTATATCAGTTATACATAGTCATCTTACTGCACGTGAGATAAGTCGGATTTCAACCAACCTAATTTCAATACGACCTGCGTATTGAAATTAGTGGACGTTTAATCTCAATTTGTATAAATGTGACATACATAAATACATTTATTTTTTTCTAATTTTTGTTTCTTGTTTCTTTTCAGACCAGATCATCATCAACAAGCAGACGAATTCACGCATTAAAATTCGCACAAGACTGTCAAACGAAATCATAATTAAGCAAATACTAAATAAGAAAACCAAAGTGCAAATTCACTTATGAATTTTAACTAACAATAATTTATGAAATAAATCCAAAAATATTTTTCTCGGCGAGTATTTGAATGTTAACGTATCCACTAAGAGTATTTAAGTAATATATTTCGCAAATAAACTGAATATTTATTAAAAGGAAAACTTAAATTATACTTCTTGTAAACAATGAAAAACCAACCTGAAAAAGTACAAATTAAAATAAGATTCGAATAGTAATAGAGTAAAATTTAAGAATTGAATCTAATTATATGCGCTTTACACCAAATACAAAACCGATATTTTTGTAATCAAAGACACAATAATATTTAATAATAAAAATAACTATTACAACATTTTAAGCCTTAAAATTAATCCACTTTAAACTACCTAATGCTCAAAAATTGAAACTATAGAGTATTTTTTTGAAACCAAAGATAATTTCGAAAGTCCAAGACAAGGAAACCATTGCCTCCATCAGTATACAGTATTATTAAGTGTACTAGATATCTCTATAGTATTTTAATATAATATTAATATTTAACCAGTGTGCCAGTGCTTTTATCGTTCCGGTAAGCCATTAAACCGAAAACGCTACGAGAGTTTCCGCGAACTCTTTCATAAAAATAATGTTCCCAGGTGAAATCAAGTACAAAATATATCACGACAGTGTAATCGTATCGTAGCTCCTAAATTTATCGTCGTAAGCCGCATGTTAAGTTAATTAGTCGTGTAGCGAAACGTATACTAATCGTAATAATATATATTTTCATACGAGAAATAAATCTAAATGTGCTTTCCCAGAATAGGAAAAGCGCTCTAAAAGTGATCAGGGCTTATACGAAAAACATTTTCGCAAAATTATGACGTCATTAGCGACGTAATTGTATCATCTCTCCGATTTTATTTCGCTCGGTCCGTTCGCACAGCGAGGCGAGGCGACTCAGCTACTATATTGGCAGTCCGTTTGGAAAATGGAGTGTTTTGGATAACTGGCGTGATGAGCGAAGCGCTCGGCGCGGGGGGCGGAGGAGCGGGGTGCGGTGGGTACGCCGGTGAGCACCTGCCCCCCTTCAGCTCCTTCAACGAGGACGGAGAGCCCCGCCTCATGCAGGACGCCAGACTCCTCGACATCTCCTGGGACTACTACGGTGACCCCAACAGGGCCATGGAGGTGAGGCCGGAGAACGGCATCGCTCTGCTCGGCCAGCCGCAGTACAGGCCGTGGGAACCGGCCGGAGCGGGAAAGGACGCGTCGCTCAGGGGAGGATTCGGCGAAGCGAAACTTCCCTCTTTCCAGAGTCAATTCCAAGTCTTTCCGGAGACGGGGCCGGGCGGCGAAGGCCTGGCGCCGACCGCGGTGGGTGTCAGCTCCCCCGGTCCGGCGCCATCTCCTGCGACTTTGACACCTTTGGCACCGGCGGCATTTCACACCTTAACCGCCGTCAATCCGAGAGCATATGCCTTACCTCTCGCTCCCCAATACCTAGACGACAGACACGTACTCTACCAACCGAATTTAGCATTGAATTTTCAACCACAAAATGGACTTATACACCAAAATGGAACTCTCATTCCGAGTATTCCAAACCAGACAGTGGTTCACGTACTGAAAAACGAACAGGCCCCCTTCGAGATGAAGATTGGCAACACAACCATCCCGATAACTCAAGATACCAAATTTATTCCTAACGGCTTGCACCATTCCAATTTCCAAAATCCCATCAACGCCGTGCTGGACAACTCTTACGATAAAAAGAACAACGGCTTTCAAAACGGAAGTTCACCGACGAGAAGCGACTTCCGGAAGAAGGAGCGCAGAAAAATACGCGCCAACAGTTTGGAATCGAATGGAGAGTCTGACGGGTCAGGAATGGAGATCGGGTCTGAGAGCAGCGGACAGGTAGCTGCCGTGTCGTCAACAGCAGGATCAGGATTCAAGTCTCCAATGCATACCGGAGGACCTGGAAGCGCACCGACTGATATGGATGACATCTCTAGTGAAAAAACGGTAAGTCAATAAACATGCACTTTTACTTAGATTATTAGTAATAAATTATTTAAATCAAACAAAACTATGTTTTTAAACTAGCGAACTCCACCATACTTGTATAAGGAGTCATTTTTAATGTGGCGAAAAAACACCTTTAAAAATAATCATAAAACTTTTCATGCAGTTTATCAATCAGCATATTTTCTTTCATGTTACAAGTCAATTTTCGATTAATATTGACATTAATTGGACATAGTTATGCAGAAAGAAGCCAGTCCACAAAAAATTAAAAAATGAGATATGCTAATATAGATCAGTTGCAAGAAGGTTTTCTCTATGTTCTGCTGAAAATAGCCAAGCTGCAAAAAAATATTCTTGAAATAAAATACTATTTACAGTATAACATTTTACATACATTTTTAATATCATGTTATTGCTAAAGTGCCATTATCTCAGCTCGACATTATTGTGGACTGGCTACATTCTACATAACTACGTTCAATTACACTGTTTGCATTGGGGTTTGTTTGTCTGTTTTTTCAATGCATATTTTCTTTACGTTACACGGTCACGTTTATTGTCAAACATACTTTTCGCATTTTTTTTTACTTGAATATTTCTTTCAGTTTACTAATTATTATGTATTAGTTGGCGACACCCTATAAAACGTATTGCGACCCCCCTCGGGTGCCGCGACCCATGAATTTAGAACCCTTGGCTTAGAGAGACATTGTTCATTCACGTGGCGAAACTGATCATGATCGTCCTTTAATTATTAATATTCAACACTAAGATATTTTGTTTAATTTTTAGTGAACATAACTTTTCCACTTTGAATTGGCAATAACCATTGGAAGTGTTTTTCAACAAGACATATTATTTATAATATAAAATAATAAATGTAAAATTGCATGCCTACATAATTATACTTCTACGGTCAAAATTTCTTCCGTCTTCTTTAACCATGTTAGCATTATATTTGATACTACATAAATTCTGCCCATAAAAATTAATGCCATTCATAATCAACACCTGTAACTTGAATTGGTACCTACATACGTACCTCACATACCTACCAAGATGTTTTTGAGTTGTCGCGTGCCCAGTACATCGCCGATTACTTCAGCTTTGTTTGCAGCGCCTCTTCCGGACAGGTGCTTCCAAGACGCGAAATGAGAATCGACTGAAATGTCACTGCCAACCAGGCCTAATTAAATTATTTTAAATAGCTCTGAAATATCAAGGTAAACGCTGAGGCATTTCTGAAGATGTATGTTTATTGAGTTTGCGTTTATTTTCCACTCGATTAAGTAAAGTCTCTTAGATGTTTACGATACAGGACTGAATCTAGCAATTCAAATAAGTAAAGCAAGGCTTAAACTTTGTGTTTCTACATTTTACTCTAAAAAGTAAAATAAATACAATATGAAAGTAAAACCATAAAAAATCTAGCTTAATTGATAGCCCATCTCATTATCAATACTAAATACATATAAGATTTAATAATATTAGATTCTTTATTAAGTAGTATATAAAACAAATTCTTTTCACAACCTCAGAAACATTATTATTAGAACATTCCAATGGTTTTTTTTAATATTGTTTTTTAATAAATAATTGCATTATAAACTTAAACACTAAATTTTGGTACTAAAGCTAACTATGTGAACTATATCATAAAATATTTTTAGACATTGATATATAAATACATATACGTGTCTTTGATGATAGATACGTTTTTTTTTAATTTAAATTTTATTTATTAAGGAAACAAACAGTTACATATTGATTACAAAAATTTAAAATAAAATAATGAAAAGTTATTGCAACCAGCAAAGTTTCCATATATACATTATAATATAGTTAAGCCTAACAAGATAGAGATTAAGAATAACATAAATATAAAGAAATTACATGAGAAAAATGAGGAAGAATAATTAAATAATATACAAAAAAAGTAACATAAAAAAATATATATACTTACATAAATATATAAACATAATCTTTTTATTCACACGTTAAGTTCTGATTGAGGTGCATGTCGCCTACTATCACGTGACGTCACAGAAAGCTGCCGCTACGGGAAAAAAGTGTGTAATGTCGTTTTTTTGGTGTTTAAAATGTTATCAGACTGATGCTCCCATCCCGTAGTACATTTTGAACATTTAAACTAAGATTGTCAGTTGGAAAAATCTGCCGAAATCACCAGAACAACAACAAAATGACGAAACCATAGATTAAATTTGTCGCGACATGTAGGCGATATGCACCTCAATTTGATTACAACTTTACATAACGAATTTGTAACGCGTTCTATAATTGGCCATAGAGAATAATATACAAATACATATTATTACCCATTGAATTTGAGTTGCGGCGTTATACTAAAACAATCTGGTATCTTATAGATTATCGAGCTGTTTTTAAATCCCTCACCCCTTGTATCAAAACACGGACTCTATATTATACCTAATACAGAGAATAGTATAGAATTATTACTAAAGGGTCTGATTGTAATCCATACTTAAAATTACTGAAAATTTTAACAGGCAAAAGTGAATATATACGTGTTTTTCATCTCAATACTAAGATCGAAGTCAGACATACGTTGATTCTACTAAGCATCCACCCAACACTACCTTCGCCCACACTTTTAATCTCACTCCATCAGAGCTTATATTAGGGGAAAGTTTGCGTTAGATTTTCGGTATTTAATAACAAGGTGATTTGCATATTTTAACCCCGTCTCGCTCCGTCTCATCCCCATCTTAACCTCTCACTTCCGCCTTCGTATTGTCTGTACAAAATATTATTATTGTGTTTACCATACACTGAAATCGGCCTAATTGAAAAGATATTAAAATGTTTTATATAAAAATACTAATTTATTGTGCAGATCACTGATTGCTAAAGGGGAGGCAATTACCCTTCTGAAATGCAGAAGATGTAGAAAATTAGAGGGGCGTTAAGCTACTTAAAATAAATAAATGATACAAATCTATAGATAGCTCATGTTTTTGCCTGTATAAATTATGTACTCAATGTATTCCAATGGATTTAAGTTTTGTACTACATATTCCACAAAACTTAAATCCATTGGAATTTAAATTCAAATTCCATCAAGTACCTTCGGTCGAGAGTATTGATATTACTTAATGTACTTATATTTAAGTAGCGAGGCATTTACAATAACATACATCACATTTATATAGCTTTCCATCTGTATGTTATTGTATGCGTTATCAACTTGTCAGACCGTCTGTTTGTATATAAACAAACATAGCATTTAAATAGTTTTAAAATGTAATTTTATAATATTTCTTATGTGTACCTAAGTGGTATGGCGTTCTGTTTGTAACACATTGTAAATTTAAAAAAAAATATATTTTAAAAAAATCAGTGTATCATTTATAAATAACTTTATTAGGGGCCACTAAAGAATAATAATTTATGCTCTAAAAATGGCATTTATTCAATTTATGAAATGCATACCAAAAATAATGTAACATTAAATTTGTAATGCAGTTATTATTTTAGATAATGGGTAAGTAATATTATCTTCTTAAAGTATGTTTGCAGTAATAAAATCTGATAAGTAAGTGCCTATGTCAATTTTTTTTTAATTCAAGTTTTTTTATTATTTTTAATATGTGTACTATCGTTGCTTGTTTATTCGAACCGTTTTGTAATTCAAATAATTCGTTCTGGAGGAAAAACTTCCAAGATAGATAGACTTAATTTTTTCCTTTAAAAATTAATTGCTTTAAGATGGATGTATTTCTGAAAAATTAATCTTCTTAAAATTGCTCTCCATAGACAAAGAAGAAGCGAAAACGCTGCGGCGAATGCATCGGCTGCCAGCGCAAAGACAACTGCGGTGATTGCGCGCCCTGCCGCAACGACAAGTCACACCAAATCTGCAAGCAGAGGCGCTGCGAAAAACTCACCGAGAAGAAGGTAGGATTCACACATCTTTCTGTACTACATTATTATAATATTTCTATGGAATATCAAATCGTTCTTTATTTGAAAATTACAAATATACTTGTCATTGTTATGTTTTATATTATTCAAAACAGGTACACTATGCATCGAAGATTATTGACAATAAATTAAACACATGTTTTTTTAGTGAACGGATTATTATGAAGGTCTACATAGATAGATCGTATATAATTTTGAAAACATTTCTCAGAAAATGTATTATAACCAATAGAAGAAATCTTTTTGAAATAAGTAAGACACCCCGCAGGAATCGAGCCTGCATCTCTTGGATTTCGCACCCGTGCACATTGACCACAATGCTAAAGGCGCCGTACTTAATTGCGACAAATTTTAGTTTACATATATCTTTGATAATATAACCCTTCTAACTTATTAATATGTATAGTTTATTAATAACATCTTCAATTGATGTTTACGAGTAGTTGTTTTCTGGTTTCTTTTTTTATTTCTCGTCACAGTGCGAGTGAAATTTTCTCATTGCTGTGCGTAGCGAAAACAACTACTAAGGACATTATGTACGACTCCTAACTACATAATATACCGAAGCAAGTTCGCAGCGCTTATTGTATGTGGTGAAGCCAATCTGAAAGCGGAAGCAACTTCATACGGGAAGCTTATTTAGTTGGCAATAATGCACTCACGCATACATCTTTTGAAACAAGCGTCTACCACTACAGATGACTTACAATGACATCGTTCACAGATATTGTTATTTGAAGTACTTATAATGCGCGAGATAAATTCAATAATATACTATTAATAACACGCTTTTTATCCTATCAATGTATCAAACATTGATTATATAGATAAGCTACAACCTGTTTACTGAAAATGATATTTTCATAGCATGTGTTGTGCTATTAATATCACAACATAATTAATTTGTCTCATCTGTAATGAAAACACTTCAAGGTTTGTTTTTTATCTAACTATTAACGCTTTTTAAACAATATCCGTAATACTTATGGTAGATTACTAACTGGTCGTAGGTATTATATATATAATAGGTATTATAAATGTTACGTTAACCAAGTTTTATTATTAAAATATAAAAGAAAAAATACAGTTATCATCGCTTGTCGTAGACATGTTGATCCCAAAATAAATAAAAACACTGTGACGAAATACATAAAAGAAATTTATCTACATCGTTTTCGATTGTTTTAGTATCATTTTTATCTACTAATGACGCCATGCTTATTCCTATTTACACTGCACTTATCGTTTAGGTAAAATTATTTATAAAAATGTATTATCGGAAAAAATGCTTTAGTTATAATTCAATAATGTTCGTCCTTTAAATTATCTATTATCCATAGATATTTAGAGGAACTTGAGGAACTGTATTTTGCGAAGGCTTGGGCCACCCTCTCACGTGAATACTCAAAAAAGACGAGACTGAAACTCCAGTATCTACTTAATGTATTTCAATGGCGGCTCGCTGACGGCAAGACTGGAATCTCTCAGTTTCAAAGTCTCCGCAACTGAAACCGAGGAGACGCGACATGCTAGTCTCACAGTCTTTCAGTTGCCAGTCACCCATTAAACAGTGGTACCAATATCAGTAGATTCGATGAAAAATCATATTTTATTACCAAAATTGGTAGCACTGAACAAGAAATAACAAGACGTCAAAAGTTAAAGATGGGCGAACCGATTTTTAATTTAAAATATGTGAAGATGTTGAGAAATACTCCTAACTGTATAACTACAGACTGCCAGAATATTACCGTAAAGAAATTACGGAAATAGCTTAGAATGAAGTGGGGAAGACAATGGGTTTGACAGTTTGAGGTTATGAGATTATTAGGTTTCAGTAGCCCCGTGTGCGAAGCATCAGTCACTGGCCAGTTTATGAGTTCCATCAGCAACCAGTTTGTCGGATTTTAGTTTCTGCGTGAGAGGATGGTACAATAGATTTAATCGGATTAAAAATCTCCCACACTTAGTCCCCGCCTGTCATTCGTTATGCAACGTGATGTGGACCAATAAAAGCCGACACTCACTAAAATTATGTTTTCTTATGTTTAAAATTAAATATTAGTTCAAATGTTTAAATATTTTATGTTGAAAATGATTGCAGTGGCGAATTTTTTTCCATTAGAAGATTGCTTTCGCTAACCTTTCATAATTGTGATACTGGCATATTTTCTGGGCCTTAATTTGGGGGGCTTTTCCCGCGCTTTTCTTCTCCCTGTTTTTGGTCGGCCGCCATCATCAGTTCACGCGCAATTAAATTTTTCTTCTATTTTCCTTATTACGATTTTATGCTAATAAGCCGAGACGCGGCAATTAACTTTTTTTCAGGCTACGCGAGGGAAGCGGGCGGAGCTTCTCCAGAAAGAAATTTTCATAAAAATATTGAATGTTCTTTTAAAACCAGATAAAAAATCAACTTGTCATCAAAGTTCTTAATTCATTGTCAGTCTCTTTGGCTTCGCAAATATCCATTTATTTAAATGAAGACGCTGAAAGGATTTGTATAGCTCTATATATTTTATGTAGGTACATTAACTCTTTTTTACTTCTTTTAAATTCAGTAAAATTCACAGTTTTTAGAAGAAAATTAATTACTTAAAACGTGCTCATCTGAATGTTGAAGGTTAATTAATTTAAAGTGATATTATAACTTATTGTTTTCTAATTACATTTTAATGACAAAAATTAGCAGAAAAATTACATGACTGCAAAATAGCTTTTGAAGCTTACATGCTAATATCACTGTAAACTTTCGTCTTTTTTTCAAATGCCTTCACAGATTAATTAAATGAAACTTGTACGTATGCAGTTCGTCGTATCACACTTCACCGGAAATATATGACCGTATATTAAAGACCGTCCAACCTCTTTGGGTCGTATAGTACAGACATAAAATTCGTATAATAAATACGGTTCTTGTCGGTTTACAGTAGTTTACACTTTACAGGAAGCCAGCAGTATACAAATTTTAAAAATAGTCGATATACTGGATTATTTGTTAGGTTGGGTTAGTTAGGTTAGGTTAGGTCAGGTTTTCATTCTTGAATTCATGAATTTTGCCAAAATCAGATATTAAAATTGACTTAATGCTCATATTGAATCTAATAAAATTTGGAGACCGTATTACATGTATACCTATAACCTAAGTTACCAACACATTTTTTATTAATACATCCTGGATTATTAGGAATAAATTTAAAATTAATAACGGAAATTGAAAAGTATTCATTGAATAATAAAAATAGTTTTTTTTTTTAATTAAGTCACGAAAGAATCATGTATTACAACCTACAACTGTATCATGATCAATGATATACATTACTTTTCCTTCACCTGAACGTCTTTATTCCCAGATAGTAGCAAATATAAATGCGAAAGTACAGTTGTATACGTTCTATAGTAGATTACGTAAAAATCGATCTTTAGCATCGTACGTACTTACTTCTCTATTAATTGATCATTCGTATATGTTTGCATGTCTTCAATACTATTTATATTGTAAGTCTTTTTACCTCTGTTGTTAAGCACTACAGCGCACTTTATCCGGCTTTAATAATATTATCGTAACAAGAAACAACAAATTGCTGACAATAAGCAACAATCTAACGAGCGATCTTCGCAAGACATGAGTTTCGAGTTATAATATTTTCGATAAACACTTCACGAATAAATTCTGAGAATATTTTATTTTCGGTGATACAACCTCTCGTGAACTTTGCCGAAAACAGCGGCGAGCCGACGAGGAAGGAGCAACGCAAGCGCCATGACGTTATAAATTAGCGACACAAAAATGGGAAACAAATTTTATGCGAATCCACAAAAGTAATTAAAAATATGTTCGCGACCGGAAACTGAGCGATTTTTTTTTTGCTTTTTGCTCTTTTCTTTTTTGGCGTTTTAATGACGTTCTGTTATAACTGCCGGAAGCCACTTTACTGTAAATATTAGAGAAATTTCAATGCTTTAAATATCGATACAACACACAGTCATTTAAATATACCTTCGTAAAATCAAATTAAACCACCATCATTGTTATTTACAAAATTATTTCAAATATGGAATCAAATTCATTTCGTCAATTCATCAATATTTTTAATGCAGCACTTTAAGTACAATAGATTGAATGAATGGTTGTAAACTCGTATTTTGTTACCCACGCGTAAGTCTTAGATAGGTTATTTAGTGTATTTTTTTATCGTTGAAGAAGAAATACTACCACCAAGTATTGGACAAAATAAACATAGATATATGAACAAAATACTACCTACATGCCTTTTACATTATCAACCTAACTAGGATCTATTTAGAATGTACACCATAGAGATTATCTTATTTATAGGTACTATAGTTTAGATATATTATTGGCAATCAGGTATTAGACACTTTAACAACTGTCAAAATTAATTATTTAAATTTGAGAGGTTATTTTCTACATAGAACTCGACAATACTACTTACTAACCAAACATATTAATAATATTATCCACGTTTCTCGGTGCTTTAAAAGCATATTTGTTGACAAATAATGATCTTCTAAGAGAATGAAACACATTTTGCCCATTTTTAAATAAATTATATCATTAAAATACTATATACATAATTTATTATGTAATATTCATATACAGTTACATTTTATATATTTTACATGAGAGTTTTTTACACGCAATTACTTTTTTTGTATCGAAAAATGTATACGCCAAATTATGTTAATAATAAAAATAGTGTTAGTAAAAAATAATCCATTAATGACGTATAGGTAAATTAAAAAACAAACTTAATTGTTGACTGTTTCAACACGCTCTCTTATAGAATATAACTTAGGATAATTTTGCATTCGATTCAGGGCGTGTTTTTATTTTAAACTGTGTAAAATAAATTTGAGGGTTTTGTGTGAAAACTAATCAGTCATTTATTTCCAAATCAGCCATAAGGTTATTTTACTTTATGTGGGTTGGTTATAGTATTTACTTAATCTGGCAGATCATTCAGATCCATGGCCGACTGCACAACCATCCACCAGGAATCTCTATCCAGAGCTCTCTCTCTCCAGTCCAGTTGGTTTCACTCAGTCTCTTTGCATCCCTCTTGATGTTATCAGCCCATCTTCTCTGAGGGCGAGGAGTCTCTTACAAACTTTTCCATCACATAGTAAAGTGTTTTAATATTCATGTAAAGTAGATAATACTATAGACCCAATTGATATACCAAATATTTTGTCAAAAATGGACACGTCTTCAGAAACCTTTTTTATGCATAATTTTCGATTCTCGGAGAGAGAAAAAATAAAATGGCTCCTTTTCCTTTATCGCCTTTCGGTTTTTTCCACAATTTAGTTTGACCGCATTTCTGGTTCCGGGACCAATTATTTTGCTCGCGGGCGCCCAAATGAAAACACCCGGGCCGGAACTTAACGGTAACTAATGTATTTAATTATTGGTTTTCTTCATTATACCGGTCTACGTTGAAAAATAATAAAATAAATAACGTAAATTGGACATAAAAGATCGGCGCCCTGGAACGAGGATGGAGACGCAAGGAAATAAACAGACTTACTGAGCTAACTAATCGAGCGGAGGAAAATCGGAAAATCAAAATTAAAAAATACTCTCACTTATCTGAACAGACGACGATGGTTCGTTCGTTGTTTTTCAATATTTTTTCATATATTTCAAGAATGTATCTTTATCACAAAATAAGCAATCGATTTATAAACAATTAAATTCGTTATCAATATATTGATTCAATAAAACCAACTATTTTTACATTCAAAACACAGCCACATTATTCGACATTCACTATAAATGTTATAAGTTTATTATTTTCTATACTACTATCATAAAATAATAATATTTTTTCTTTCAATTAACTAATTTATTACTTACCTTTTAACCAATTTAATTAAAAATTTGAGGCCCATACAGTTAAAATAAATTATCATTTATTTAATTTATAAAATGTGTTATCTCTTGGTATTTCTAGATATATAATATATATATACCCATTATTCTTCTTATAACACGTGTTTTGCTCACTTTGTGATCTTTTCCAAGAATGTGTATCGAAAATTACATTTGAATTTGTGTAGAGTTATAATTTATTGTCAATACTGTGTTGTAGAGGGTAGAAAGGGAGGTATTGTATTGTAAGAAATGGATGGTTGGTATACTTTCAAGTCATAATTGAGAGGGGTAGGACTTTTTAATGGAAAAATTGTAAAGGGTGGGGAGTAATTAGGGTTTAAATATTGCTAATTAGTGTATTTTTGCTAATAATCTTTTATTTATTTCGAGGAATGCTAAACTATTGGCTCAATAAATTTTACAAAATAAATTATCACAAAGAAAACCATGAATATCTTCGAAAGATTAATCGTTGTTTAACAAACATATGCATACCTTTTAATGATCTTATCCACAGTTTTACTAAATTTAAACAACAAAATATAAATATCGAAGTGAGAATTGAGAATTGATTATTTACCAAAGGTATATCCTCATCGACTTTATTTACTGCCACTTCTACGCACTCTTTTCTACCTCGCTTCTTTTTCATATACTTCCTCCCACCCCGTCCCACACTGAATACCGGCCACACGAAACTTGCACGACTGAAAAATAAGAATTGCCTCATTTTCTTAATTGCAGTTTTCTTTGTGGGAGGCTGCTGGAAAAGCGTAGGCCTGCTGGAGACTTTTCCGCTAGGTTATACTTACGCACCTACGTACGTAGTATTTTTGCTTTTCATGAGACCCGTTCGTGACTTTGAATGAGCTTCAAAGAAATACGATATGGCTGTGAATGTTTTTAAACTCTTCTCATATACAATAAAAAAGTATCAACTTCCTACTATGCATTTGGTTCCATATAGACTGAGTACATATATTAGCCACCCTTATATATTTTAACTTTAAAGATATCTTACTAGGATTAGTTTTTAGAAATTCACTTTGGCTTTTTCTAAAAAGGAAGGCGAAGATTTGTATAGATCTATATTTTATTGTTATCAGTAAATTAAAAACAAATAGCTACCATCAAACGCTAAAATTTTGAAGCAATGCACTACAATTTGGTCGCCAACCATTCATAGAAGACGGCACCAGAGAAAAAGAAGATTACAAAAAAACCCGCATGACAAAGCTTACATTTGACACATCAATCGACCTGAGCTTTGCTAAGATGCATTTAATAGAATCATATTAAATCTCGTAGGTACACGAATTTATAATAAACTCACTTTATTTGTATTACTTATCATTTCTTTATGGAATGACATCAACTTAAATTAAAATAAAGACAACTAAGTACACATATATAATAATATATTCACGTTATTAAGATACTTATTATTTTTGTGCCATCCCTTATCGGAGGTCGGTCACCATCAAGGCGATCTACAATCTTTATCATCTGCTACTTTAAGCCACTCGATGGAACTGCACTCATACCAATTAAATACTAAACGAATTAAGTTAATGAAATCGTTTTTCTTCAGCAAATGAAGAAATGCCCTAGATTTTCTTGTGAAAAATGTATCTTGTTTCCTTCTCGTGGTAGTTATTTTTTTCATTATTACCATACATATTTTAGAGAATTTATACAACATATCATTTTTCATATATTATTATTCTAAATAATTAGTAGGGTATCTTATTTTTAAGAAATGTTTGATAAAATACGAATTACGTGAATCGCCCAACTCACTGTAGTTCAATGCATTATGTTGTTTAGTTTTCCCTTGCTCTATATATTTTTATTTCGGAAAACAATCACCGAGAGGCAATCTCGGAGCGGCAAAATATTAAAATAAAAAAACTTGTTCACTAAATCTTTCGTCCCCAACCTTCGCCGGGAGCCCGCACGTTCGCCGCCTGAAAAAATCTCGCTCACACGCGAAAGTGAAAAGACTTTTAAAATGTATGGCCCACGACAGTTATGTCTATTTTTCATATTTTCTTCCACGTCTTTGTCATCGCCATCACAAAACTTTCCCTTTCAGTCGGAAGCCTTTTTTCGAATTTCCCCTTTCGCTGTGTTTCCCGCCCGCTGCACTGGTGTGGGTTGATATCTTCCTTGCGAAGAAGGCCAGTGGCGCATCGTGTTTTTTAAAACGAATCAAACTAAATCATTCTTAAAACTTTAAAAAAAGTACAGTTTTCTTATTATTATTAATTTATCAACAGCAGTGTTTTATGCCAGTATGCTAGAAATACTGTTAACTATGTTAACATTTTACTGCTTTAAACAAATACTATAGAAATAAATAGTATAATTTTATTAAATTTGTAGACGTATATTTATATATTATGAAAGCATATAATATTAGGATTATTGAACCGCAAATAATGATTAATAACATAAGTAGGTTAACAAATTTGTTCAGAATAAACAGCTTAACCATTTTTCCATCACATAAGCTTATTTACTATACTTTTCGTAATTATAGTAATATATCGGACTGATTTCAATAAATGTAATTAGGACTAGAAATATTAAACATATCTTAATCTCATTAGAACTGTATTAACGGCCCACATGCTCGTCGTAGGTCAAAATTGAGTTTTTATTGTATTTTCAAACCATGATCCTGGACACTCCTTAAACGTTGTAGATAAGCTATTTATATAATTTTGAAGCCTTATTATCCTTTATATTTATTTTAAACATTTGATGACTGCATAAAGTATTTTTGTTACATAAAATAGTATTCTTTTAAACCTCTCGCTCTAATGTTTTAGAATATAGTCATATTTCGGTACATGAATCTGCAGTGGTGTTAAGATTTTTTACATTTATTAATTTTTAATCGCATTTATAAAACCATTAGTATAATTTATGACGAGATAATTTTAGTAAAATATTTACGATAAAAAATTATATTGATAATCTCTGTGATCCCAAATTTGACAAGAATTAGGCATTTTATTATTCAAAAAATCGGCAAGATTAACACATTTGAAGATGATTCTAAAGATACTTATTATAAGCTATGTCTTTGACCTTTCAAGTGTGATAAACATCTTATGAATAATGATTACTTTATAATAATTATTGACCTAAGAATAAGGTAGTGTTTTTTTGAAATACGCCATTTTTTTTGTCATTCCCCAGTGGTTAAGATACAACATACGGCCGTAGCCATAAATTAACAAGCTATAATTGAAGTAGGGAGTAAAATGATATTGACGCGCGTGTTTGAACATATAGTTATAATTTAAATGTTATCTACGTTTTCATAGTGTTCAGATTTAGCGACCCGGACTCGACATAATCAAGTTATATACCTACATATTACATCAACGTAAGGCATATAATATATTTTTAATTTAAATTACATGCTGTGAATATTTTGGATTATAAATTTGTTATTTATACAATACGTTTTTTTTTAAAATAAATAACTGTAAAATATCAAGTGTGCCACTGAGCATACCTAATTACTTATAATCGTAAAAAAATATTTATAAAGAGGAAAGCCACAAGAAATCAATTTTAATATCCACAGGAATAATTAAATACAATGTACCTACTTTAGTATTATGCAAACTCTTCGAAAGTTTGAAGCATTACAATATTTAACATTGGGGAATGAGCTTTTTTTACTTTGTTCCATACTATTAAGGTACATGCCACACTCTTACCAATTCCTTGCTAAATAGTGATAAAAAATACTATAACGGTAGATAATAATAAATAATATACCACCCTTAATAATAACAAACCTTTTAACGAAAGTATTTCAAACGCAATATATGAATTGACTAAGTATATAGGAGTTTTGAACTTTGTGTAGCTATGTATTTAATTATGAACTAAGTTTGTTTGGTTTATTTTATTGATAATGAAATTAAGCAAGTAGATATACAAAAAGAAATGGTTCTTGTCGTTTTACCGGAAGACAGCGGTAAACAAATTTTGAAAATAGCGTTATACTGGATTATTTGTTAGGTTAGGTTAGGTTTTCATTCCTAAATTCATGAATTTTGCCAAAATCAGCTATGAAAATTAGTGCGATTCCCGTCTGGCTTCCTGTAAACTGACTTGTATCAAATAAATTTTTTGATATTTCTATGAAACATAACGATGATACTGTTAAATATTATTATGATGGCAGTTTATTTTACGACTTGATCCTCTACCTGTAACGCCTTATCAACCGGCAAAAGATTGCAAAGAGACGAACACGGAGGCAAAAAAAAAACGGAACGCGTTAGAAAGTCGACCAATCTGTCTTGTCTTGTTTGCACAAGATAGAGTTTTTCAAAAACAAGTGGGAATGAATACGCATTGAAGTCCTCTCATATGCGACGTCTTACGAGTTACAAGCCCGAGGTTCTTTTAGAAACTCGATCGAGAAGTTCTTCACTACCTACCGTGAATTTTTATCCGTATTTTGAATTCTTCCTTGTAAATTTGCTGTCACTACAAAACGTTTTAAAATATATACACTTAATAATTTAATTGGTACTTAACTGTCTGGTTTTATAAATATACAAAACTATTAATTAGACAGCTATAAGTCATGAAGTCCGGAGTCCGGAAACTTTGTACGTATGCAGCTCGCCGTATTACACTTCACCGTGAAATGTTGTATCGGAAATAAATATATATATATATATGCCCGTATATTAAAGACTGTCCAACCTCTTTGAGTCGTATAGTACTGACATAAAATTTATGTCTAAATATAACACGGTTTTGGTCGGTTTACACTTTAGTTAGAGGAAGCCAGCAGCAAACAAATTTTGAAAATATCGACATACTGAAATATTTGTTAGGTTAAGTTTTCATTCTTGAATTTATGAATTTTGCCAAACTCAGCTATAAAAATTGAATTAATGTTCATATTGAATCTAATAGACTAATATAAACGTTACAATATAGCACTGTTTAATATATATTAGCATTATTTATTAGTATTATACACAAAATAAAAATCTTAATATATATATTATGTATTATACAAAAATATAAAAAAATCATAGATATAATATAAAAAAGATAGATATATATACATAATAGATATAATCATAGGTTATATACATTAGATATAGTCAATTCACTGTCATTTACTTTTTTTGTTTGTAAGAAATAAAAAGGCTTTTTTATTTATTTTATTTATTGAATCTAATAAAATTGGAGAGCGTATAAATTATACGGTCATCTCTTTCCGATAGAAAGCTCACGGCGAACTGTGCCATGGTGAAATGTTTGACGGACAATTTACATGTAACGAAGTGGTGTAACAACTACTTTACTAAGAATAATGATGAAGTAAGCTATAGATAACTTCAAATTTCAGATTCATCTGTAGCAAGCATCGCACTGTTATTGCCGCTTCTTCTTCTTTCTGTGCCATATCCGTTGTCGTTAACGTCGGTGACGATTGTGGCTATGTATTATGTTTCCTGTCTGTCCAGCTTTAAATAGGGATAGTGCAGGTCTCAAACCAGTCTCGGAGGTTCTTGAGCCAGGACTTTCTTCTTCTGCCAGGGTATGGCTCATCGGAAACCTTCCGCCAATGATAGGATAGAAAAGTTTACGCCATTCTGTATGCCACATGACATTGGTAGCCAAATAAAAATCCCAGTAAACTAAAACCACACTAAAATCGAAATGATAGAGATTTTCAATAGTGTAAAAATCCGTTACAGGATTAATTTTATTATAATTTATTGGTTTCTTTACACCACGAAATTGTACTTCTGTCAAATATTGTGTAAAGATTGTATTTGATAGTAAGTTAACAAAAGCATTATCTTTCGCTACAAAGAAGGGCTTCCAGCCAGTTTAGATATCTGCCCACTTCAAAAAAAAAATAACACAAAAAAATCAGTAAAATCTGATAATATTCCGCACGCGACAATTTCCTATCCATGAAAAAAATCAAATGTCAGATGTACAGACCTTTATATTGTGAGGCTTCCATGTAATATTTGCGAAAAGGTGTTCTTGCCAGGTGTCAACAACGTTTTCTTTACATAAAATACACCTACATAGATTATTATTCTACAACGAATTTTGTATGATTGGATATTATTTTTCTTGATAATTCTCCATATTTATTTGTGACATAAAAAAACAATCAACACGACATACTAATTTAGTAATATTCTAAAGCTAATATTCGTACTAATTTGGACATATTTTGGACAAGACTTATCATTGATCACGCATTGAAAAAAAAGAATATACTTACCGGTATTTCGTATTTATTGAACTTTTATTGCGGGGCGTCACTTGCCTTTCCTGATATAATTTACAAATTATTAATTCAATACGTTCACAACATGACATTAAAATAAAAAAAAATCAACTAAAAAAAAAAGTAGAGGAAAAAAAAACAAAGCAAAAAATTATTTTATAGAAGAGAAATAAAATAAAAAAAATAACAATATTCAAAAAAAATATATAAATCAAACAATAAAATAGAATTTAAAAAACAGAATACTTAATACTACATTGACCAGCCGCACAGCCCTCGCTATTGGTGCCTACCGGCTGGTGAAACTGACATGAGGAAACAGCAATATATTCTTTGTCTTCATTTAATTGTGTGGAAAAAATATTTGTAATGCGTTTTATTTTATTGGATACAATATTTTTCAACTACTTAAAACAGAGTGTAGAGAAAATATTAAAAAAAAAAAAATAGTACTTATCTAATTTTTGACATGGTTGTGAAAAGCTGCAGATGCCAAAAGACGAATTGATATAACCCATGAAAGATTGTGGATTTTTCATCAATTTGATACAACAGATTAATATGTATTATGTAGAGTTCGTGTACCTTTTAATCGTATATTTGAATCATTCTCCCGTTTGCCTTCGCTGGCTTGCTTACACCTGGCCCACGCGACGGAGCAGGGTTGGCGCATTCGGGCGGGTGCTAGCGACTCCGCAACAAAAGCGCCGCCATATTGCAGTCCGGAGCGACTGTGAAATTAAACCCGGAGATTTTACGATAATGGCCTCGTGTTGTAATATCTATTATTTATCGCGCTGTACGCCATTGTGCCCGGTCATACGTTTGTCTTCGAATTATTTACACGCAGCGTCGGCGTTGGCCTGCCCTTTCACATCACTTTTTTGCCTTTGATTCTGTACGTCAAATTTATTACATCGTCACATCGAGCACCCAACGGATACGCACGTTAAATTTTATGCTATTTAAAAAATCCTAACCAATAAATTCAACCGATTTCTATTTTTGCCAACAATATAATTTGCTGTAAGTGCAATTAAGTCATCCATTGTAAACTTACACATAATATAATTATTACAAAAGTTCAATTAAGTATTTATTTAGAACTTTTTTTCAACTATTGTAACATAGAGAAAGGATGCATAAGAAGCACACATATTAATAAACGAAATACCAAATAATACCTACAGAAAATTCTATTGTTTCTAACAATTTAAGAGCGTACACAAGTGAAACGGCAAATAATTTTCAACAAAATGTGAAACGAAATTTCGACCGCGTTGAGGCGCGTTGCCATTCGGAGAGAATAGTTGACCTGTTCGCACGTCAATTTATTTTGTGATGGAGTCGTTTTAATATATTCTTAAATCGTGTAAAGATGACTTAAAAACGTTCCGCATGTACTTGAGTAAGAAAACATGTCAATGAATATATTATTATTATTACGAATATAATAATAAACATAACATAAAAATGATGCATGTTGAATTTTTATGACAAATTACATTTCGTTCGGTTCGCGTCATTTGCACTTGCGACCCGCAATCCGCGCATCGCCTAGTCACGATCTTTTTAGACCATGCCTCAACTGAGGTATAGCCTTAATAAATATTTTATTCATTATTTTTCCACCATTTAATTAAATGAACTTGTCAGAAACCTTTAAAAACCATTCGACGCGAGCCAATTAATTGATAATTATTTACCAGTGTGGCTCCGCTCCATAAAACTTAATAGGAGAACGTTCCACATTTTATGTATCTTTTTATATTGTAGAGTAGTTAGTAAATTAATAATTAATTATGGCAAAATTTATTTAATTCAATTCGGGCATGTTTTAATTCTCACATAGATTCGTTTGGGTATTGAATATTATTAAATTAAATCGTGCTGTTTATGACTGCAAGCGATATATTTTAAATTCATGATTTTGTTCACCATATCTTTATTTAATTTATGGTTGGTTGTTGTGCTATTATTCGAAAATAGATAAAAATAAAAGTTCACCGGTGTAATTCATTAATGAATACGTGTATTAATTAAGGCGCTAAGTACCAAAAACATAAAAACTGACATTTTTATAGAAAAATGTTCTACATACCAACGCCAATAACTTCAACTATAGTCTAAGTGCCTCAAACAAGTCAAAAAAATACAGCAAAATAATTAAACCTGTCGACGTTGTAAGTCCGTTGGCGTGTTTTATTTATAATGATGTAAGTAGCACTGCAGTGGTCAACGGCATTCAATATAAAATAGCTGACGATGGTGTGTTGACACTTGCGAGTTCTTAATACCTAAAATTATAGAAGCTGCCGTGATTGATTCACACTGTAAAACTACATTTTTCAAAAGGTCTGCTTCATGAAATTTTACTGCAATGACTCGGTATTTTGTAACTACAGGCAATACTACTTTTTGGTACTTAGAGCCTTATTTAATACACGTATTCATTTAGTTATTGACTGTAAACTCGAATTATTTAAATTCATAAAGGATTCATAATGAATCCATATTATTAGATGATGTTTGTGGTGAAACAAAGTATTCAATACGTAAATATTGTTGTGTAATGTTTTTGTAATTATTCATTTTCTTCGATAACATAGTGAGTAGGTAATATTATTTTTAATAAGCTTGTAAATCTATCCGCGCTGCCAATTATCCGGGAATGACGGTTTATATTTATATCTCCTTACTCCTATCACTTAATTCATTTCGCAATCACCATGAGTTTGGTATACATATTTTATAATATACTTCAATACTCCATTCTATCGTGCTTCATCATCGAAGCATAGGGCAAGCACATTTTCGTCAAATTTATTTCGGTCCAGCGCCACGTCCTTTGATATTATGTAACCTGAAACAGTAATAATGTAATATTGAAAAATAAATAAATATACTTATGTAAAATATAATCCTCATTCTTCAACATCGATCAGTCGTACGTTTAGATTGATATACTGATGAAATTTTCCAGACCTTGGATTCGAACCCGAGACCACCACTCGAGGTTACAACTCGTTAATCGTGGATATTTTTATATGTATAACCTATGTGGATAGAATCGTACTTGATCGCGGTCAAACATAACATATTGAACACGTACCTACCATATATTTGATTTTATCATGTATTAAATAATGGCTTTTCTCCAAATGTTAAAAACCTACAACAGTAGGTACAGTGAATATAATATTTTATAGAGGATGTGATCTAGTATTTAACTAAACTATTGAAGTAGGTATATGACACCCTTTATAACCTTTCTCACACAAAAAAGATAAATAGATACGTAATCATCCTTTGTTAGTGGCCCGAACAGCTGTTTCAATTTTAAATTTAAAACATCGGGTGAGTTTAATGAACGTACCATGGCATCCAGCATTTGGTTATATTATTATACAACATTATTTTTATCATTAACATCGTGTTAATTTTTCATGCTTTCCGTTAACATGAAAAAAATATTTAAAATAAACATACCACTGATAAATAATTATTAATTCGGCCGAACACAAAATCATACACCGGTATGGTTACGTAAACTATACAATTTTGTCTTTTAGTATGTAATATGTAGACTGTAGAGAATATTTATTATTGTAATCGTTTATTTTTTTTAATACTTACTATAGATTATTTTTTTATAAAAACACCTCTTCAATCTTCCAATAAACTTTGTATATGAGTATCTCTCCATATCATTTACCTTATTCCGAAGAATGGTGATGAATGAATTTACAATAATTGTGGCCAACAATTTCGATCCTGCCATGATCTTGTTGCTTCAGTTATTGTTGATTCAGTCACTTTCTCCATAGTGTCGCTCCATCTGGAAGGCGCACGCTTCTTAACATGTGACCGAAGAATTGAAGAACATGTCTCCTGCAGTTAGCTGAAAGACGTTGTTTGAAGCCAAGTTCTTCCACTACAGAAACATTTTCCTTCCCGACCATGGAATCCGGAACATCTTTTGCCAGCACATTATCTCGAATGCGTCAATTCTCTTCCTATCGGATTCTCTGAAAGTTCAGGTTTCAACACAGTATAGAGAGATTGAAAATATTAGCGTTTTAACCAGACTATTTTTAGTGATTTTTGTAATGCTGCAATTTTCCATATCTAATTGAGACAACTCATAGCGTTCATGGGCACCACAATTCTTGACCTCTATATTAGTTTAATGTGAAATTCATCTATTATAACTACATTGTCTATAACTCGCTTACATTTTCAATCAAATAGGAAATAACTATATTATTGTATGGAAAGTATTCCTTAGTTCGAATGTTCTACAAAATTTGACCCCTATCTAAAATGTTGAGGTGTTGACCTCAGCATTGTATAAATCTATAATATTGAGAGTGGTTACCTATTATTTTTTTTATTAATATCGAAAAACAAATATTTATTTTATATGCATTCAAAATTTCTGATCAAATACTTCAATGCTTAAAACGCTTCATTCTTGGTGCAACACCATTATATTCTCTTTTGTGCATTGACGGAAACAGACCTGACTATCTTCTGATACTCCTACCTTTACGTCGGTATTCGAAGTGACATCGGTAATGTGAATCCCATAGCATATTCATGGTTCCATCTGGTTATTTCAGCATTAATTCTTTTTCATCTTTCGGTTTCTCTGGTGACTACCAGCCTCCAGATTGTCGGTGCCCATGTGGCCATAAAACCGGACATAATGCTAAGAACCTACACTGTATGCGCAGCTCTAGAAAAGCTCTCTGAGAGGCGTTTGTACGCTTCGCCAACCATGGAATTTAGAGTAACTTGTTCAAGAACCACATCTCAAATGCGTCCAACATTTTTCTATCTTGCCTTTAATAACCATGTTTCTTATCGTAAACCCATATAAAGAAAATTAGCGATCGTACTAGACATCTTTCAACGTTTCTAATTAGTAATTATATCATTGCTCTTACAAATTCCTTCAAGCCTAGGCATGTCGACTTTATATGAACTATAAACAACATATTATGTATAATAAAATAAAATAAACATAATATGATTCTTTATCCACATAGGTTAATGACGATCATGCCCGGTTTCGTCCACGATAAGGACACCGCTATTGATCAATTGCACTCTTTATGTTTAAACTGTCATTTTTACTATGAAAAAAATCACCACAGTGTGTTCTGGCCTCAAATTTTCAGCTGCTTTTTCAATCATTCATTATTACGACACATGTTTGCATTGACGTTGGAATAGCTACCTATGGAATAATTTTGTATGTGCATTCGCGCTGTGCAGCGAACAGATGCGCACGCGCAGCCAACAACGGCCATTTTATCAATATGGCGACTAAGGGATGGATCTTTACACACTGTATTGTGTTTTTGTAATTATTTTTTCCTATCTCGTTGTCAGTATTGGTATAAATGCCTAGCTATACACCCGATGATGTGAATGTATTGTATTGAAAATTTAATCCGCCCTGTGTAGTTGTGTCAAAAAAAAAACTATAAATTTTATTAGGAATCGGTTTTTATTATTATCGGTCTTTGGGGTTTCATTTCAAATTACATAAACAACAATTTATCGCATTTTTTAAATGGCTTTGTGAAGCTAATAATTTTTATTGCAACTTTTATTTGAGTATTATAAATTAAAGCTTGTTATTGATTTATTAATTAGCTCTTTCATTACGCATACATTAATGTATTTAGCCATTGGTTTTACGATTATTTTCTAAAAATAACTTCTGCTTCCAGCGCATCTATTCTATACAAAAGACTGCTTTCGAAAGCTACGGCAGCTATCTAGGGTAGATTTGTATTGAAGTATTCTATCTATAGTATTCTATAGTATTCTATCTATTCTATAGTAAGTCTATCTCGCTCTAAATTTACCATAACCAAGAGAGGTGCTGTTAAAACATAGCACTTATTGTAACAATTACAACTAACTTATTGTAATTGTTACAATAAGTGCTAATACTTCGATACACATCTACCCTAGATAGCTGCGGTAGCGGCCGAAAGTAGTCTTGTGTATAGAATAGATGCGCAGGACAGCATTAGGTATATACTGAAAGATCAAACTACATTTTCGCGAAACGGACTTTATTCAAATTGTAGTGCTGCTAAGAACACCTAGCGCCATTATACTGAGTGTACAATTTACCGATATTTTGTACATTTTTTAATTGTTTAATAAAAAAAATCGTAGATCAACCTACAATAATTATATGCTTATTATTATTCGTCATAAAATATTTAATTGCATATTTGCATGATTATTTTATCATTAAAATGTAGTTTGATAGGTTTGAAAGTGTAGCACTATTTTATAATAAATATATTCCAATATATTTTTTTTAAACTTAAAAACTATAAATACGTATACTTAACGTGAAATCAATTTCATTTATATCGTTTTTAGGTTCGATATAATTATAATCTATACAAATTTTATCATTAACATACGGTGTACAGTTTATCTTACATATTCTAATCATGGTAATAAAATTATTCAAATAATTTTAGAATGTTTTTATTCCGCAATTTTTTCTTATTTAGGTGCATCCAATGTTTATAAATTCGTAATTCACCTAACCAATATGATTCAAATGGACCCCTACATCACCATTTCTAGAGTGACAACATTTGACTGACCGGAATATTTAGATATAATATCCTTGCTTATAATATTCACAAAAATATAAGATGGTAACG
Source organism: Rhyacophila brunnea (assembly GCF_057557595.1). Lineage (NCBI taxonomy): Eukaryota > Metazoa > Arthropoda > Insecta > Trichoptera > Rhyacophilidae > Rhyacophila > Rhyacophila brunnea. The sequence goes on along the minus strand of NW_028232965.1, from coordinate 57,221,314 downwards.
ATATTTTACAAATCATAATAAATTTAAATAATCAGGGTACCTATATAAAATTATTATTTATTTCACACTATGGTGGTTCATTGATAAATGCATACCTACCTGATTCATATGCATAGATAAAGACTGCCCCGTCCTTTTTAAATCCATGCAGGAATATTATATTATATACTCACCTACCCTGCTTGACATTTCATGCTACCCTAGTGTGTCATAATGTCTGTGATATTTGGTTATGATTGCATTTATCTATTGTTATTTACGAGCTTCATTTTGAATTTTAAAATTACCATGAAGGTTGAAAATTTTGTCCTATGACATATTCTATGATGAAAACATATAGATATCTATATTGATAAAATTATATAGATATTTAAATTAAATCTCTCTGGGTATGATTGAATATTTTTTGCGTGGTTTGATGCAAGATTATGTCAATCTAAATATATTCAAATTGTAATGCATTTGGATTATTTCCGATCTTGGTCCGCAATAAGTGTGGCTTACTCCTGTTGCAAAGTATTCACCTATGTTAATAGAAAAACGTTTACAATAAGTTGTCAACTATACTTTATTAATAGAATTACAATTTACGTGGAAATATTCCATTAAACCTTATAATATGAAATAAGTATATACAATTCTAAAAAAATCGGTGTTTTATCGATTTTGATATTTGATTGATATAACTAAATGATAATTCAGGTATATAATTTTATATTATAATTATTTGTAGTGTTTCTTGAATAATAAAAATGGCTATTTATCCAATAACAAAGTCTCACGTGTTACTTGGCTGGCACAAGAGGAGGTCGCGACCAGAGATTCATAATAATTGATGGCCAACTCGAGACAAATGCTCAATAATTCAAGGGGAAAATTTAGAAAATCGCTAAAATACACGGAATATGATTAAATTTGGGAAACACTACTGTGGAAAATCACACTGTACTTAACCTTAGTGATAGGTAGGGGGGCCCGCCAAACATCCTGGACTGAGGGTCCGTTTCAGGATGTGGGGACCAAGGTCGTAACACCATAGAAAAATACGAAAAATGTTCTTCGCCTACCCAAAATATATAATTTCGCAGGTGGATTGTCGAAATTGGCACATATTGGCAACATAACACGGCGAGATATTAAAACAAAATATAGGCCGGTAAAAGAATACCAGATACAATTCCGATAACAATAACGAAGCCGGGCATCGAAATAAAGCTTTCACGAAATCGAGCGACCGCCGAAAAGATGGTCACACATTAAAGTTAAGTGAATGGCGGCTGGCCGGAATTCTTCCTTACATTTATTTTATACACATAAAAAATAACAAGCCACTGATGCAATAAAATAAAATTATCCCTATTCAGCGGAATTGTGTCATTCTGGATACGTCCGGGAGCTTCACATATTCCGCGGACGTTATTATCCATTGCTAAAAGGGCACTTACAATGCAGAAGGAACGGCAATATCATCGGCCCGAGTCCTCCGCGACCATCTTATTGTATCTGATTCATTTTATCGATAGTATTCAGTTAGGTTTGCGCAGATAACATAATGGCAGATGCCAATATACCGTTGGAAATGCTAACTAATCATAACGCATATAAATTTAATGCGATTAAGTAAATATTATGATATCTAGAAAATGGATCGCGATACTATGAGCGAATTTTATTACGTTAAGCACTATTATTTTCACAAAGTGTTTTATAGATTAGATAATGAAATATTTCAAATTTGAAATAAGATCGTTTTAACCATACAATGACTTTGTAATCAATCATTACTACAGACTACACTATTTACGTTATTCAAAACTCGTAATGTTATGTTATTTAAAAATAGCATATATATATAAATACTTGGTAGACCTTCATTTTACAGCAGTCATTTATTAAATGTTTAATAAGTATAAAATAATAATTCATTAAGCAGGTACGTTAAAACTAAAATTTCCGGATATCCGGACGCCTTCGAACAACTACTACACAAGTTACTATTATAAATACCTTGATTTAAAATTATAAAAGTTAGTCGGATTTTGAAATAACATCTCATAACATGCATATTTATGGAAAAATTTCATGTGATAGGTATCTTAAGAGGTAACATAATCGGTAAAGCTCATTACCCGAAATATGATGTATATGATTTAAAGTCGCAATCGGTATTTTTTGTACGATTACATTCTGATGATTTTCTAAATTATGTACACAATTCTTTCTAACATGCGTAGCCTAGACGATAACTACATATTTCAGTTTATTTGAATACAACCATGCTAAACGATTTGCCATTGCTTGCGTAGAGGGAACTCAGAAATAATGGGAACTGAAATATCCAACGGGTAAGGAGTAGCGAGTAACCGATCTAGAGTAAGGAATAATACGGGATAAACTTAAATACGCGTCAAGAATACGTCATACGTCGAATACTGACAACTGCTCTCGCTTTATGCATTGACGATCATTTAATATTGGTGTATTACACACACTATTGCACGTGCATAATGCGTGTTTCATTTTCGTAGGACACTCACACATTCAAAACCATTCAACAAAATGTAGCGTATTGAATATATGAATATAGTCTATCAGAATTCTATTTATTATCTGTTATGTGCTTGCGTATCTTACATATGGCCGGTTTAATCCAGTAATATATATCATTATCATCAGCCGGGGTCAATCCACTGCTGGACGAAGGCCTCCCCAAGCTTCTTCCAACTCTCTCGAGCCTGTGTCGTTCAGTTACCAGTTCGTCAGTCCAGCGGCTTTTAGGGCGACCCTGTGGCCGTTTTGTGCCCCTTGGGTACCACTGGATGACGCCATTTGTCCAGCGGCCGTCCTTTCGGCGAGCAATGTGCCATGCTCATCTCCATTTCAGCTGTTTGGCAACGTCTATTACATCGCGTACTCCTGTCTGCTTCCTAACCCATTCGTTTCTCTTACGGTCCTTTCGCGTGATGCCTGACATACACCTCTCCATGCCTCGCTGTGCGACTCTTAGCCTTTGGACATATCTCTTGTTGAGGGTCCACGTCTCGCAGCCATACGTGAGCACGGGTAGCACACATTGGTCGAACACCATATGCTTAAGACACAATGGTAGGTCACTTTTAAAGATACTATTCAGACCTCCGAAAGCACTATATATAATATATATTTAAGAAATGGTGACACATTATCTTCATCTTTCTGTGAGTATTTCCTGGTAGTGGTAGCGTTCTACAAAATAGAAAAAGGGAATCATTAACATCGAGTAGTAATACCGGGTGTGATGTATATTTTACTGTATTAAATTTTATATAACGATGTCAGGATGAAAATTCTGTAGATAACATTTTTAACAGTTTCATATTTTCCATATCACTTATAATTCTTATGATAAATAAATGACACACCTTTTTAGTAACGATAAAAGTATTTTTATGTACAAAAAGTATATGTATCTTTTTACAATACGACTGAGTACAAAATCAAATTCTCTCAGTCTTTTATTTCGGTTATAAAAAAAGTATCACCTTTTATCGGGCCATGTTTAAGATATTATTATTTCAATGATGAGAAATATTTAGTTTGATGCTTCTCTTTTTCTAACTTCCTCCGTAATATGAAAGGAGCCATCATGCAATATCCTGTCGGTGCGAAGGTTGAAGGTTCGTTATGAATTATGGTCACATATGGCGTGGATTGTGGAATATCCTCTCTACTTAATATTATTACTTACTTATGTAAAAGTTCAACGAAAGCTGCGTTCGTTAATTAACAACAATTTGAATCGGTGAGCTTTTTTCATGCCTATTATATAATTAATTATACCTTTATTTTTTTTTAAACAGGCCGCCATCTTGTATTTATCGAATTTATATTGTAAAAATATTTTTTGGCTTGTTATCAATTCAATACACAAAAGATGTTTTGGAATCACCAAAATGTAAAATTAGCGTTAATATAAAAGCCGAAAAAAGTGTCTTATTGTCCATTATTCAAATTTTTAATTCAAATTCAAATTTTTTTGTTTACATATAGTGGACTTTACAAATTCTTAATTTAAGACAGTCACAAAATGATATTTAGAAACAAAGAAATATTATTTAAACAGTAAGTATTATATACAAAAGAAATAGATCAGTATTAAGTCAACAGTAGAAAAGTGTAAATACAAAATATATATATATATATATATATATATAAATTAGATAGGTACATGGAAGTACACCGAATGAGTTAAGCAGACCCTATTTTAAGAATTTATAAAACAACGTCCACCTATACTTATCCTCACGTAGGTGGAATATATCACCATACGAAGCGATTTGGTTGAACAGATTTATTATACCTACCGTATCGTTCCTAATCCCAATATCATGCTGGCGATCCTTATAATATTATAATATTATAATAAATTAAATTAAAAATAGTGATCCAAATTATAAGTCTTTGAGATTTTATAGTTTTTACTATTTCTTGTAAAACGTATATGTATCTATAATTCGATAATCAACTAAAAATACATTTCAAAATAATACAAAGCATATTATATTAAATGTAAATATTTACCTATAATTATTTAACGAGGTTAATTGTTGAATTTTTTAGTCGAAAATTAATATTACTTAATGCGAGTCAGTGGAGTTATTATATGTAGATTGAGTCAATATATTTAATTAATTAAAATAAAACAATAATGGTTGGATTAATATCACAAATATTAAACAAAAATGTCGTGTTAAAATATATTTTATTCAAGATATATACGATTAAGAATCTAAAATTTTTCTTTACAGATTTTTTACTATGTATATTTGATATTAAATTTCATAAAATTAGTTGTTTTTTGAAAGCTATTTTGGTTGTAACACTATATTATGAATACATACTAACTATACTATAGGAACGAATTATAATAATTAAATATCATAATATGAAATGAGCAAAGGACATGCTTTTGTTCCTTTTAATATGAACTATATTATTATATAGTATAGCCGCATAGCAAAATTCCCAAATTGTTTGATTGTATAATATTATTAATGGAGTTAAAAAGAATTGTTACGAGGATTGAAAAAGACTTGACGGTATAGTCCGTTGGAGTCATAAATATTCATTAGCGGCATATGGGCCATTATAACGATAATATGAAAGTGCACTTTTTGGTGGACTTCTCACGAGATCACCTTTGTTAAAACATTACACGATGACCCCTAATATAAATAACAAGTTTCCATACCAGAAAATCTGCTGAAGAATTAATTCTTTGAATTGTTCAACAGTTATAAACCTCGCTTAATAAATTATTATTCTTATGGTGGAGGAAAATCTCAACGTGGACATGAATATTCAACGCGAAGGTGATTGAGTCAATATACATACAAAAAATCATTAATTATTACCCGTGGTGAGTAAAAAGGCTGAAATCCGTTTAATACTGTACTAAAGAAATTGTAAAAAAATATTTTTAATACTTTTGGTAAGAATTCTGTAGAAATTACTTTCTTATAAAAATGTGCCTTCGCATTTAAAAAAATCTCTTATGACTTCTTTGTGCTTAAGTAAGCTTGTGTCAAGGTTTAAAAAATCTGTGTTTGAAATAGAATAGTTATGGTTTCAATTTCACATTCAAGAGATATTTATTAATTTATTATTACTGATACCTCCCCCCTCCATCGTTGCTATCTGCCAACTTTACCTATTCGTGGTGATTATTTTTTTGTGTATAAGTGAAAATGAAGTTTTATCTTCTAACCAATTGAGATATCAAGAAGAAACTGTTCTAAATTCGTGACAACAGTATAATTAATAAGGAATCTATAATATTTTCTTTATCATGGAAATAATCGAAATGATGATCATATTGCAAATATTTTTAAGCAACAGACAAATACATACTTCAATTTTATTTTTTAGTACTTATAGATGTCTACTGCAATTAAATCATCTAACAGTATTAATATATTATTACCTATGAGTAATTACCGATTTCTAAAAAATCTTTAGTATCTTTATTAATTGATTAATATTATTATGGTGTGTTTAATCCAGCTTTCTCTGCACATTTTTCATATTTAGTGATACTGAGCTACGCTGCCAACTGCATCAAAATAAAATAAATTAACATTAGCATATCCACATCATTCATGTCGCTTGGGGCGATCCGAAACTGATTTACATAAAATCTGATTAAAAATAAAAGTCTTGCAACGCGAATCGCATGGATTTCTGACATTTGTTTCTAGTATTGGGGTTAAAATACAGGGTTACTTTAGAAGTTAGTAATATCCCAAAGTTAGAACTATATAATTTTATTTATGACAGAAGTAGGTAAATGAGTCTTTCCAAAAATGAAAAATGGATTAAACTTTCCAAATTAAATATAATACATAAATGTGATAAAAAAAACGAGTCGAATCAATGGCTTTATTTTTTTTCTAAATTAATAAATTCTATACTGATACATATACGATAGTTGTACATAACTCAATCTCCTCTTGACTTCCTAAAATAATGATTCTAAACCTCTTTTCGCACAAAGAATTAAATGAAATTAAGCATGACCCATGTACCTATTATATATTAAACTCAGTAATGTAATAATGTGGTTAATAAATTACGATTATAAACGACCGGTATAATTTCTTTCTAAACAATATATCGATTCCTTTTTTATTTAATGTTATACAGGTTTTTTCTATAGAATCGTGGATATTTTATAATTCATTTAATATCAAGTTTCGAATCATACTGTAGCTACTAGCTACTTAGCACAATAGGTACTGAAATATTTCATTTTAACTTGTCGCTTATAATACATATTTATTCTAAAGCTGATATTTTATAACACTCATTATTGGCTTATGAGGGTTATAAATTATACTCTAATATTAAATTAATAGTATACCTTGACCTATTTATGCACGTATACATACAGTCGTTTATTGGTTTATAGCCGGATTTAGTTAAAATAATTAGTGTTTTAAAATGTATTATAATTACTTTCTACTCGCGATTTGGTTATGTAGACACTATATTATCATTTATCTTAATATCCATCAATATAGAAGTTTAAATAATTCTTAATTATCCGAGTATACTTATTAAATACCTACTAACGTTACTGTTTCTGTAAATAAAAAAACCGTTTCTCAAAAAGCGCAGATGTGAAAGCTTACCGTGAGCTTTTTAAAGTTTTAGGTTGAACCAAAAATCATGGAAACATTATTACTAACTAGATTAATGGCTATGTATTTGATAAAAAGTATATTAAAATATGTACATTGACAACTAAAACTATAATATACTGCGTTGAGTATTGTGAAACTTTGACAGCGATCGATGAATGAGTGAAATCGACAATAACCGCGATCACCTTTGTTTATCATTTCTCAGGTTACCTTCACACAATATAACAAAGTAAACAGACGGACTATCAATTTGATTAAAGGTATCCGTCCCTCTGCCTCCGCCCGCCCCGCTCTCCTCGAGCTGGCGCGCACGCGCGACTCTGTCTGTCATGACAGCTGCATCTAACTGCAACTGTTCGCCGTAATAAAAACTTTACATTAAATGCACCCGTTGCAAGTTCTCAATGCACCCAGATATGCCGCTAACCTAACGCTACTACCACTGTGGCATATATTTCATGGCATATGATTTATTATAATATGTACACAATATGGAACAGGCAGTATGATTTGAGCTTATTAATTACCTAAATATCAGTTGAATTAATTTAGTAATTTACTAATGTAACATTACAGCGGACAATGCACTACATATTCAGTGAATTAAAGTTTATCAAACCAATACAAGATAAATACTTTTCATTTTTATTTGCTATTTTTTCTATTCAAAAGATATATCACCGTAATTTCTTATTTAAAATACAATATTTACAAGATAAAAAGAACTTTTTATATACAACGTTTTTAAATTTTCTGTTGAATCATATAAACTTGACTTGACTAGCTTAAACGATCAAAAAAATTTGTACTTGATAGAAATACTGAATAATGAAATGTCATTTCATATTGATTTCCATAGTAACGCAAGTATAAATTATGTAGTAATTTAGTTGCTAGAACCCCCTAGCAACCAGTAATGGTATCGAAATAACTTTTCATATAAAACAGAATTATTTATCTAAAAATGAATTCAATTCTACTTAAAGATGGCCCAAAGTATTAAAAATGCATTGGCATCGTGTTCTGACACATTCTAAAAGTTTCAAATGTCTAGCTAGTCGGTAAGTTAGTTAAAAATCGATTGCAAGATTTGTACCGGACAAACAACCACCGGACAAATAAGAATACGACCTAAGAAAATCGTTGTAAAATATATTGAAAATAAAACTTCAGAATCCCGTATTGGAAAATTGTAGAAAAATCTTAGATCCATTAGGATCCGAACACAATATGTATTTCGTTTGCTTGGCGAGGGCTGTGATCTCAGGCATAAAAATAAACATGATGACATAAATAATTAATAGAAAACTCTAATCTGAATAAAAATAAAACGATTATTATTAATTAGAAATTTTTAAACGAATACAAAAAATACATGAACGTTAATTTTAAATTATGAGAGATAAGTGGATTTAAAAACAATGGTATTAAATAGGTACAGTAGAATTAATAGCAACAATATATCATAACGTAGTTCAGTAGTATAATTAAATGAATATACTTTCAAATACTTTGTGTAAGTACTCGATTTCCCGAAGTATATTTCACCGTAAAATTTGACTAATACTCCGAAACAAATTGCGTAGTTATATTATAAAACAACCCGTACAATTTCTATTGTGTTCAAATTGTTATCAAAATATTAATAAATTGTGTATCCTTTATTAAAAATAGTTTCAATTTCCGGTATCGTATCAAATTATTAATAAATTCATATTTTGTTACGATATTATGGTATTGGTAAAATAATAAATATTCTACATTTTATTGAAAACAATCGTAAATTAATATGAGTTTGTGTGTGTTTTATTTTTAGGAAATCACGGATTACCGATTTCATTAATAGCAGTTTACCGCAATTTAACGACAAAAACATTAAGTGAAATATTCACCATAGTTTTTTTTATAGTTTTTCCGAAAGTGGAGAAAACATTCTGAAATTATCGTATTTCATAAATTATTATAACCTCGTAATAATATAAATTTAAGTTTTGATTACTTCTAAACTTATAACATGTAGCATAGCAGTGTTGCCTATAATAAGAGTTAGTTGATTTTGGTAATGAGCAAGCCAAATGGGTTGAAAAAAAATCTTGTTTAAATATGAAGGCTTTCAACAGTTTCAACACCCTTTAGCAAAAGAGCCAAGACAAAGAAAGCTTAAAACAAAAATAAATAATATATTTTAAGTTTGCCGGTGTGTCTACCAACAATGTTGAACACGTTAAAAACAAAAATTGTACTTAAATGTTTTATAACTACAATTTTTTGTACGATTATGTTAAACATATATTTTTTTATAATTATCTTTGAAAAGAACCAGATATAAAACGATTACCTGTGGAATAAAATGAAATAACACATCGATTTGGTGCCATCTGCCCTTTTATCTTTTCATAGGTGAGGGTCATACTAAAGGTTCATTCGCCTCTCAACACCGTTGAGCCGTCAATATTATTCAGACAAAAATAAACGAAGCAGAATATTAATAATTCTACCTAGTAAATAAATAGGTAAATAATACACAATAATACTAATTTATTATTGAATTAAAAAAAACAGCATCATATAAACTACATTTATAGTTGTAGCCCATAGAAAACTATAAGGAATATAATATTTTAGAATTATACTATAAATAACCGACATAATGTATTAATTAACCACATTTAATTAGTTTCTTTATTTGTATATAATAAATCCACCGCTATTGATTTGTTGACTTCTTTATAGAGCCACACCATTGTTTTACTAAATTATAAAAATAGAACTCCATACATAACTGTAAATTTTAGTAATTCGTTTTACACAATTTGACAAACCAACCAAAAAATTAACCACATACCTATGAAATAAAACTCATTGAAAAAATATTTATGTAACGTGAATGCTTAAGGCCGGTTTAAGGTATGACAATACATTGGCATACTACCTATCTCCGGTTAATTTTTGTATTTTTTAATGAAGATTTTTTATCACGGTATAAATTTAATCATCGATTTTTTCTATTAGTCTTGTCAATTAAATTAGTCAATAATGCTTGATCTTTGATCGTTTCTTTGAATTGGCAGACAAAACTAACCATTATTACTTTTTTTTATTGATTCGAAATAACTATTTAAACGCTCCTCAGAAGCATGGTAATATTTTGTAAGACTTCAGCGGACAGCTGTCGACTGAGACTAGGTATTCGAGGCATAGTTAGTTAGTTAGGTATTTTACATTTAATATAAAGGCCAGAATGATAGACCAGCAATTGCCTTTTTTTACAAACCGAGACCATAACAGCCCACAAATGTACGTTTGGTTCATTTTAAATTTGTCATTATTGTATTGCAGCTGAATTAAAACAAGTTTTAAAAACTAGTTCAAGCATTATCAATTTTTGTACCGTAATGGCGAAAACACTCAATTGAAAATTCAATCATTTTTTTTTCTTTATGACTTTATTATTGACATTTTAATGACAATACATGGTATTAAACAATATACAGTGTCTTTAAAATATATTGTCTAATACTCTAATGTTACAATTTATCTTAATATCACTTTTGGATAAACGCAATGGTAAAATCGTATTAAAAAAGAACTTTTTGATGATGTATTTATTATCAGAAATGTATGTCAACATATTATTGTACCTATATCAAGTTATAATATCAACTATTCCAATTTTAAAATAAATATAAAATTAATAATATCCATTGTAGGTACTTTTACTAGTTTATATGATATGACATACCTACATCTGCAATTTAGGTACAACCAATAAAAATATACATCACCTATTACTTATTTGATTCATGAAAATAATGTCGGAAATTATAATTAATGTTGAAATATTAATAAATACTCTCAGAGAGTAACTGGCAGTACATATAGTCTGTACCCATGTGTATTGTGTAGATAGTTAAACATAAAATTATATCTTTCCAGATCAAGGAAGGCATTTTGCGTTTACCTGGTAGTAGTAATGATAACTTATAAAATCTATCTATCACTATATTTTGTTAAATATATCTGCTATATCAAAATATACAATATTGTAATACATATTGTTAATTCGAATGTGTCACAAAGTATTTCAATGGATAAAATGTTATAAATAATATAAACTTATAATATGTATTCAAGGAAACTTAAGTATATTTATGTAGGATGATTACAAAATGACCTATATAGATTATATTTATAGAAGATTACAAATTTTAGATAATTTTGAATGAAATATGTTTGTTTAATAAGTATTTTAATTGTCTGGTCGTCTGGTGCATGATTTATTGTTCTACATAAAAAAATATTTTTAATAAAATAAGACACATTTATTATAATAAATGTTCTCTCTACGTAAATAATTGTTCACTTGACACAATTACAAGCAGGTAAATGAAGTAGTATACATGAGCTTTAAGTTCCTAGTTAGTTCAGTGGATATTTCAAAAGCTCTCGCGGTACTGTTGGCTGTACATCAAAGCTTTTTAATTCATCGTACAGTTTGTATGAGATAGGCTGCGTAGCGTGCGGCTAGATGCGTATGCACTAATAAAAAATCAATACAATGCGTTAATGCCGGGCCGCGGAAGGGGGTGAAAACTTGCACATAACACCCCCTACCCCTGCTCTCGCCTTTCCACCAACCCCCGCCTGACGCACTGCACTTTGTCAAGTACGCAGGGGTAGTATTTCAAATGAGCCGCTCCAATAACCTCAGCTGGATTGTGGGTGGGTTTAATGCTGTACCACTCGTTGCCATGCTTTTACCATATACCTATACATTGTATAAGTAATATTAATGACAATAATTACTTGCTGATTTACATAAAGTTTAACGTAATCAATATAGGTACTTAAACTACAATTTAATATATTATGTCATCTCAAATTCGAATCCTAGATCTGGAAATTTCGCATGTTGTTTTTCAATGCGTATTTGAACGCAGTTTAAGTATAATATATAAAAAATCGCTGTGTGTACTTATGTACGCGCGTTAGAAGTTATACTTCTTTGGTGTAACAAAACAAAAACAAAACTTGTGATAGACTAGATTCTTTGACTAGCTCTTAATTATCTTGTTAAATTACATACTCAAGAAAAAGGACCGCTTATTGGAACGCCGAACGAAAAAATAAATTATGTGTTACATGTCACATGCCAAAAATACACTCTGATCTGATTTCCCAAACGCGCTAAAAGAAGTATAACTTCAAAAATATGTAAATAATCTTAGCCACTCTTCTCGATTTTAGTCTTTCATTGCTACGTACTAATGCAACAATTGATTACCCCATCGATCAAGCGGACTCCTGGACGCCATTAAGGTATTTTAATTGCTATTGGATACCACTGGATGTAGAGATTTGTCCAACGTTGATCCTTTCTGCCACCAATATGATCTACTCTACTCTTTTTCGACTGATCTACTTTTACACTTCGCAAAACTGATTGTATTTGCTCCCTTTGCCATTCATTTAGATTTAGACACCCAAGCGTTATTCCCAACATGCATATCTTATCGTAATAAATAACTATTGATAGGTATATATTTAAAAGTTGATGATCTTCTACCTGTTCTAAAACGTGTGCGTTAACAAACATAACAATCAATATAATTTTATGTTGTTGAAAAGTTTCTTATTATAACGGTAGGGTTGCATAAAAACATCTCAGAGAAAGAAGATTTAACAATTTTATCTTCAACACAGCTTATTCTGTAATTTGTATGAATGTATGTATTTAAAATATTTTACTTTAAGTCCACTTAGCGGTAATTTACTATTTTCATAATAATTGTATATTATTTGAATAATGTCTCCATTATATTGTATTCTTACCGAAGCACTTAACTGGCTTTTTATAATTTTGCGGTTAAGCAATATCATACTGACGTTAATAATAATAACTACTTTTATATCGTGGTGATGTAAATCGTAGTTCTGGTCTCCCTATCGTTATCGATCACTTCTGGAACTCATGTTGGTCTTGAGCTCACCGAAACAGTTCCTCGACACCTTTATTCTAGTCCGACCTTGGACTTTTTCGCAACGCAGAACAGCCATCTACTAGCTACTATTAATTTTAAATGTACTATTATAAAAGGTAATTAAAAAATACACGAATGAGAAATCTACAATTATAGCTTTGTGTCAGCAAACTTAATGTTAATGGTTAAGCGATATTTAAAAAAAATGATTAGATGATTTCAAAGCTATATTCTTTTATGTAAGTATGTAGTTTATGAAAGTTTTTTTCTAGCAGTACATAATTTAATTAATGAGGGAGTACGCGCAATAACAAGGCATGTACAAATTCGACATTGCTGAGTAAATTCCACCCTAATTTTCATGGCGTCGCAATTTGGGTGAGTGAATAGTATGGAAAATAGGCCAAGTGTGTTTTACATAGAATATGATGTTTATTATATAGACTCACACAGCATCAATCAAAAATGCTCTTCATTTTTAGTAACGCTTGACAGTAATGAATAGTGGGCCTAATTTAAATCGATCAATATTAATTTTAAATGCGTTTCTTTTTCAAATAATGACATGTCATGTTCCTGTGGGAATAAAACACAATCCATTCTGATGCATTTTATACAAAAACAAATACCTACATGCTTATAAATTGCTTTACACTTACACTGAGTAAAATTGTCAAAACGACGACAGCTATTCCACCATTATACTGCACCAGCAGCCTCGCAACACAGGTCAAGCACAAATTCGCGTGATTTACCTCGGATCAGAGCCAGTTCCTGAGCTTTTGCACATAGGTTGAGCAACGTTACAGAGTGGTTCGACAGGCCGCGGCACAAACCTGTAAATTTCGATCATAGTACTAGTTACTGATCATACTTTAAACTTTAAGTGCCATATGGTAAACTGCTTGTATAATTGTTTCATATTGAAATAAAAAGTAATAGTTTAATTGATTTGATCGAAATATACAATCGAAAATCTTCATTTCATGCGAACAGGATCCGCATTGAAATCGAAAATAATCAATAAGTTGCACTACCATCGTAACTTACAATTCAGTGTCCCGGCGTCTCTAAAGTCGACCTTGAGTGGTAGCAAGTGGTGAGTGTGTAGCAACTGACTAAAAAGTATTATCTATATTATAAATCGTCTGTCTCTTGAGTTTTGAGATATTTGGACCCTGGGAACCATCTGCTTTGAACGCGGTGGCTGAGATTGGTCACTGCTTGACTGATGAAACACATGAGTGCAGTTTAACTCTGAGTACCTGAGATAGCGAATGAGCATATAAATCCAATGTAATACTGGAGGAGATATTTTATATACATGGGGAGATCCAGGATATCCATAGTTTTATAAATATTAGTTTATATATTATAATTCCCCATATAAATCTCTAAATAATTTTAAATTAAATATAATATATTATATACAATTTTGCAATATTATAATGAACATCCGTGACAGGTATCCGTTTTTTAACCATCAACCCTACGTTCACGTCACTAGCATCATGCTGCATAGAATTGTGCATCTCTAGTATTGCACGCATGCATTGCAGTTCTTTCTAATTTCTTCTATCCATGTTCGGAAAGCTTTGCAGAGGGAAACGCTCTTTTATCTTTCTTGCAGCGTTTATAAAATGATCAAAAGGACGATGAATGAAAGAAATTCCAAACGTTTACTATTAAATATGCTGTATAACGATTAAGGGGTTTGCTAGTTTTATGAATGCGATGGATTGTTAAATATTTATCATATTTATTACTTATAAACAAATTTTCTTAAATGAAACGCAATTTACGGTACAGCTGGAATTTGTAACACTTTTTCTATGTATTCACGGGATTATGTCATTGGCATTATTAATTGTTTAATTATAAAACTACCAACATAATATGTGCTACGCCGTATATTTACATAAAATATTCGTTCATTTAACGGCAGTAATAATCCGTACGTACATTTATCAGGTTTTTGTATATAATATCGTGACATCAACTGGAAAATCATCGTACAAGATCGGCAAAATTACACTACACTCTACAGTGTGAAGTACTGTACCTAGAGCTGAATGCTGAACGTGCGGAAGTCACATTTTTTTCATTTTTGAGTAATGCAGATTTCTCATAATGATGAAAATTTGGGAGTAAAACGACGGTAGCCCAATTATTATACTTTAGAGCTGAAAGAGTGGATGTCCAATTTAAGTCATTTTTTCTTCAAGCTATAGCAAAAAGGTTTATTAGTCAAAGCCTCGGTAAAATCACAAAAGAAAAGTTAATTACAAAAGTGCCGAGTCCAATATACGGAGTTTTAGTCCGAACGCGAGTGCGTATTTTAACTAGATTAGATTAACTATGTTAAACCTGCTCTCCTGCAAAATATTGAATATGTGACTTCCAGACCTTCAGCTCTAAAGTACAGGATATTTCATTATCACCCTTCAAGTAAATAATTACGAATTAGACAAGTAATTTCTATTATCTAAATTCTATGATATTATTTTACTTTGACATTAGTTTATCCCTATAAATCATAAGAATTATCTTAAGTCTCGTATCGTGGGTATTCTGCGAAAAAGCACTAAGTCAAAATTCTGCTGTTTTGACTTAATGATGAGGTAATCTTATTAAGAGTACGCTCTATAGTCTACAAAAACACACACAGTCATATCTATAAAACTGGCGAAGATAATTTATGTTATAAGTCAAAAAGACATACATCTATTCAGAGAAAAGGCACTAAAGGGACTTAGTGCATTTGCTTCTCTCATTCTCAGGCTATATTCACAAAATTCTGCGTGCGAAACTGCACTCAGTCATACTCAAAGCAATATCGCAGAAAGGAATTTGCCTTTTATATATATAAAAAAAGCTAAGACTAGTATTTTTGACATAAAGCTTATTCGCAGAATACCCACGGTATGTATGACTAACAATGATCCACATAACCTAACTAGGTACTTCACTTTACCAAAATGCTCCCTCTATTAGTTGTCTATTGCCAAAGACTGTTACAGCGTAGATAATGTTTTCTTGAATCTGTATAGACTATGATCCTTTTATGCTGGTAAGTTTCAGTTCAGACATTTAAATCAAATCCTAAATCCTCGTTCCGCTAGATTTGACGTTATCGCATGAATCACTTTCGTCATGATCGCGGTCCCGCGGCAATCACTCCGCTATCAATGCAATAAAGCCACGGCACACACATTCATGTCCACGTGTTCTACATAGCCATTATTATCTAACATCAAACACGTACTATATGCGCGTACATAGTCATATTACTACACCCTCCCTCTGCACTCCTCTTTCTCTCCTGGCCCGCAGCTCTAGGATGACATTCGCCCATTGCACTGGATACGCACAGGAACAGAAAGTACATACGAGCTAGCGCGTAGCTTATATACTACGAAACCAGGTGAAATCAACTTTGTATCTAGTAGTAAATAATATAGAATAATATTAAGTATTATACGAACTTCTTATACTAGTAGAGATCGAATGTCTTGTCTTACGGCATCGGCTATTATCGGGCATTCGGCAATCTTCGGCATTTCCGGATGAACTGAGAGTGTTTGAGAACAAAATAAGAAACGGGAGATATACATATACATAAAAAAGTACGTACATCAATATAAAAACAATAAAAAACATATACACTGTGTGTATGAAGGGTACGATTCTATCTAGCGACCTGTGACTGTCATAATATGTAGCAGATTCATTATATACCTAACGCTTTATTCAAATTGATTATAAAATTTTCCACCTATGACAGATGGTTTATAATATACTCTATCTACGACTTTTCCGTTGTCCATACAATCATTTTCCCGCGTTATTGCATGCCTACGTGTCCTATGAATATTTTATTTTATATTCCTTGACTTATTCATAGAATTCGGGTTTCTGCATATTGCTTGTGATTAAAATGTTTTCGGTTTGTAGCCAATTTTCCATATCGTTTTTACATGATGATGGTGTGAAGGAAGAATTCAATACCACATTATAGTAAGAATAGAAAATTTGAAATACGTTTTTCTTTGAGCCACTTTTCATAATATACCAAGTTTATTGCATGTTGATAATTCGGGGTTGCCCGGTTTGATTTATAAATCAGTATCACCCACTATCCGAAATAATGCTGAAACATTATCCTAGAATCCAAAAAAAAACTTTTAAAACTATTGTCCCATTAATTTTTGTGAATATAATATTCTTTATTGAACAAACATCATTTGAAAACAACTACTGCATAAAATACGACTAGTTCATTTAGTCGTAATTAGATAAGACGCACGTTACTCAATTGGTAAAGCACATTAGCGCAAATACACTGGATGCAGGTTTGAGTTGTATATATGTATTCAAAAACCTTGTAGTTTAAAATTTATAAAAAATATTTTTTTCGCCACGGATTCTTTCTCGGCTCAGAAACTATTCCATTTTTTTTAGTATTAGAGACCCAGAGATTTCGATGATTTTCCGATACTGAAATAGAACGATGTATCTATAGTCTAAGAATAGAACCTATTGCGCGTATAATCAATGCAATCATAATATTTGATAGTTTTCTACCCCTGCATAGTAAACTGAGAGTGGCGAATGCATCGTGCATCTCGCTCTGCCGGCGGTGCAAGTTTCGCCTCTCCTCGCGGGGGGTGCTGCGTGAGCCACGCACGCGGAATTTAGACTCACCCCGTGTTTAGGGGCGGTCAAATTTATTTTTATTACTATTTTGTTTACAAAACTGTGGTCATTATTTCCAATCATGTATAACAAAATCAAAACACAGTTTCTATATCCAGTAGGAATATGATAAATTTCGCTTGCAACTTCCATAAGCATATCATATAACGATTGGTTTAATTATTGATTAATGGATTCAAAAGAGTCATTATTCTTTTATTGATTGTGCAGCTTAGATTAGATTAAATAAATAGATGGAGTGTATCTATACAGAATTACTACGAAATACTCCAAGGAATTTCAGCCAGTTCCGAGGATCACACATAGTCATAATATTATCTAGGTACTATTCTATTTTTTCATACTATATACCTGATACGTCATACAACTCCGTACAAATATGTAGTATACTCCAGACTTATTTACAATCGATCTATACACAGTAAATAATAAAAGTTATATTATGTTGTACTCTTTTATACTTATGAAGATCAATCAGTATTTATAGGTGGTTGTTTTTTTTTTAATACGTCTGCAATCAGCGCAGTGACATTTAATTCAAAACATTTTGATCTGCATTATTAGTTTTTTCAACCTGTATTATTTAATTTGAACGTTTCACCAGCTTTTTTATACAAGTTCTTTGCTGTACCTATCTAATTATATCATATGGCGGCAGTTTGTCAATTGCACAATATACACGAATACTGTAGCGAAATCACTATGACACAAAGCACACACCAAATTGCAACGGCCCAATCTAAAATGAGTGATGTGATATATTTAATATTTGTCACATTGTTACTTCGTTTAATATTTACATTTTAAAGGGAAGCCAGCGACAAACGAATTTTGAAAATATCCGATATACTAGATTATTTGTTAGGTTGGGTTAGGTGAGGTTTTCATTTTTTAAATCGTGCATTTTGCGAAAATCTGCTATGAAAATTAGCGTGGTTTCCACCTGGCTTCCCTTAAACTGACTTGTAGGTACCACCGTAAGATTTTAAAATCTACACTTCCATTATTTATCGGCATTAATTTTGAGTTCTCTTTGATTACCGATTTGGTAACAGTTATCAAATCCGAAAATTCACAAAAGTATTTGGAACCATAAGTGCTTTAACAATTCAATTGCTTATTCTGGATTAGCAAAGTTAACCATACGATGTAAGCGGTGAGTTAAGAACTATAGTTCTTATCATTTATCCTCTGGTTAAAAGTATTAACACTGGTTAACTAAATAACTGTATTGAAAATATTTTAATAGCATATATTTCATATTTATTATTATCATCAGAGTGTCCATCAGTTGGTCTTTTCTGCGGGT
Source organism: Rhyacophila brunnea (assembly GCF_057557595.1). Classification (NCBI taxonomy): domain Eukaryota; kingdom Metazoa; phylum Arthropoda; class Insecta; order Trichoptera; family Rhyacophilidae; genus Rhyacophila; species Rhyacophila brunnea. The sequence continues at coordinate 57,202,127 of NW_028232965.1, read as the reverse complement.
CTATGTGAGTGAGATCCCTTCCCTTCACCTCTCTTTACCCGCCTTAGTGCTTTCCCTTTTGCACTACTAAGGGCTGCAAGTTGCACAGTGCGTGATGCACATACATAATAATAATATTACGAATACGATGTTGCCGCTTCTATCATCCTAAATTTATAATTCAAATAAATAAAGTATTTATTTATATATGGCATCTGTGATGTGTGTAATTCGCGAAAAAAAAATTGGTTAGGTACCTAACACAAAGTTTAAACTGAGTAAAGTGCTATTAAAATTTATACGATTTATTTTTTTACTTGATAAAAACTGGGCTTAGTAATTTTCATATTGTTAAATGATAATAATAGTAGGTACCTACCTACGTATCTTAGAGTGGAGGTTATCTTAATAATTATACTTTCTACGAAACCATACAGCACACTGAAGCAAATCCTTAACAACAAATAAGTTGGTTAGTTTGTTTACAATAAGTATGGTTGCTGCAATATTCATTAATGTATAAAAAGGAGAAATCACTGATATGAATTATGTTATCTGATATCAATCATTAATTTTATTATTTTTATTTAAAATTTCTTACGGACACACTCTAATGCTAATCCGTTTTATTAAAAGTTAGGTAGGTATTTGGGGTTAAACTCAGTGGCCAAATACAATTACTTATTATTATTGTTTTGTAATGTAATAGTAATTTTTATTAATTTTCTTCAATATAAAGGATTTTGTAACGCACGATGTGAGTATTTCATGACAATCAAAATATAATAATTACTTATCTTAAATTAAATGCCACCATCTCTAAACTTGGTGTTCAATTAATATATTATATTTTATAAGATGCAAGGTACGTTTACGTGTAGATAAAAAGCTATTAGTATTTGCTATATTATGATTAACACTAATACCTCATACTTATTCTCCCTTTGCGGCAAACATACTCTGTGATTGCCACATAATACTGAAACATGGACCCTAAGTAAAAGAGAGATCAATAAACTTAGAGTAGCACAGCTTGGTATGGAGAGGTGCATGCTGGGCATAACGCAAAATGACATAAAGAGGAATGAGTGGATAAGGAAGCAGACAAGGGTTAGCGATGTAATAGAGATCATTAAAAGCCTCAACTTGACACATAGCTCGAAGAAGAGACAATCGTTGAACAAATTTAGTCATCCAGTGGTATCCAAGAGGTAAAAAACGTCCGCAAGGTAGACCTAGAGGCCGGTGGATCGATGAAATTATAAAGTTCTGCGGAAGTACGTGGCAACGCAATGCACAGGACCGAGAGAAATGGAAGCAGCTTGAAGAGGCCTTCATCCAGCAGTGGATAGATTCAGGCTGATGATGATGATGGTGACTTTAAATTTAAATAAAAGATCTCTACAAAGTAAATAATTGTGCTTTTCTGCCCGGTTTAACTTCTTATCACTTTTATAATCTACACATTCTACACTACATGCACATTATGAAGGTGAATAAATAGATAATATTATTTTAGTTTATTTATTTATAATATTATAATCATCAAAAAAGCTAGCCAAACATGTAATATAGTAGGTAAAGTAAGTACGGAACATTTATGTGACATCTAAATGCTGTGATCAAAGTGATCTTATATTATCAGTTATCGCGGTATCTTCTCGTAAAACTTTGCCGCGTTTACTATTCGCAAATTGCGTTCACGTTCCGGGGAACATCAGCTGTCCAACACCGTTCCTAAACCGTTAAATTTTGCAAAATTTACGACCGAACCCGAACCGAGCCAGTTGCGGCAAAACGTATGCAAAGTTATTACAATTGGTCACACATCTGTCCTGCGATTCCAGAAAAACGAAAGTTAGAATAACACTCCGGGTACCGAAATTCACTGTTAGAAGTCCCGTTTATTTTATCGCTAAACACCTTGATGTACCTCGCGTCCCGAATTCGCAGCTTTGGGACCTTCATGTGGGTTCGTTGACCCGCTTTCCATAGAAAAGGTTTCAATGTGCGATCGCAGGTATAGAGCTCGGGGTACTTTTCATTTGCCCTTATGGTGTGGTAGGACAAAAAAATATTAGTTTTATGCCTGCTGTTCGTTCTTGATTCACATCCGATTCAGGGGCGGCACAATCTAATGATTACGTTTCAATTAAGTATTATGTTTCAAGTCTTTTTTTATATACATTAATTCAAACATCATCTATTGAAAGTTGTAAATCAAATTAATTACAGTATAGCTCCCTATCCCGAGCCTGTCGTATGAGATCAGATCACCAACGTCTTGGACATTGAACCTTCTTACGGAGATTGGGTAGGTACCTAAAGATCTAAATATCTACTTAAACATTAGAAAAAACTTTTTAATTGGATATTAGTAAAATGATTGGAATGCACTTAAAAGTAGATGTATTTAGACAAGCTGTTTACGAAGATTCGTTTCTATCCGTTCGGTCAACCACAGTTCAGCGGATGAGTAAACAAAAAACATTCCTGGGTTCAACTCAATACTTAACTCAAGTATTGCCACATAATTAATTCTAAAAGTTGTTAAAAATTAGTCGTGATTTAACGTGATTTTTTTTAAATTTATTTTCCTTCTTTACGACTATGGAAATCAGTCCGGTCAAGCTGTTTATAATGTTGGCCTTTAAAATTTTCGTCGGATACTCCACAGCAAGACCATTTACCATCTCATTCCCTTAATTTTATCATTAGCCACGTGTGCTTTAACTATGCCTAATAACGGTTGTAATAAGTTATACCTAACTAAAAGAATTAAAAACTAAGTATTTTGAATATGTTGATAATATACCTATTAGAATTAGATGTTCTGTAGCCGGGTGCGCATACGTGGGGGGAGGGGGTTTCAGCTAATGGAAAGAACGGTAATGTAATATCATTTCTTTTTCCTCTTCATCATGACCCCATGACCGATGATCACGACCTGGTTGATTTGGCTGTCGAACAGCCCCACTCCTCTCGGCGAACCACACGTCGTTTCCGCCGTAGCGCAGGAGCAGTATGGTGGATTGTGTATTACGCGGTGTACAGAGCAGGGAAAAGTGGCTGCGAAGTTTGGGTCACCATTGGCGGGCAGCCTTAAAGACAAAACAGCGCTACATCCAATCCTAATAATAGTATGATTTTCAGGCTACACGCATTCGTCAACCACTTGTACATGCGACAGCTCGTAATAACTCATAGGTCAACACTCATACCTTCAGACCAATCTATCTCTTAACTCAAAGTGTGAAGAATCTGGATATGGTGAATGTAGCCTGAAAAGTGCGGGGGTCCACGGTTGAAGTGGTGAGATGCCGAAGTAGTAAGTGGGTAAATTCGGAAGTTAGTCACACTAGCTAGATTTGTTAACCCCGCCGCCTTATGGGCTTTTTTTCGAAATTGACCCCCCCCCCCCTGAATCATTTGTCAGTGTGCGCGCCTGTGATACCAAGTATAATAGTAAGTTTTGTGAACATTCTGCAGTTGTTAAATATAAATTTTCATCATAATAATTAATTACTTATGTAAAATAAAATCTTTTCTCTCCGTCTCTGTGTTTTGTATTTTTCTAACACTAGATTATAGGAAACCTTTTTTCGGAAGGAGGAACATATGGTCCGTCTAGCCACTTTTTTCTATCCATCTCCTTCTCACTCACACTAAACTGAACTAAATGCAGCTCACATAATGCATCTTGGTCCATCTTAAAATCTCGCTTTTGAAAGTAAATCCAAAACTTGCGTCTCCATTGTATTCAATAATAATATATTGCATAATGTGACAACCTTCACCATTTTTGTGTGAGAAAAATCATCTGACGTCTACGAACTTGCGGATTTGTATTCATAAATTGTTTTATATTTTATATTATGCGAACCTTTTTGAACATTTCGCATATTTATTGCTTTGGCTAGGTATAATTTTATACACTTATACCAATATACTAAATTGGGCTCAATATCTTTATTATATTTTTTGTTTATAATGATATCAAAAGATTTGTGGTATTTTCCGGACGAATAAAAGTTGTCTATCGGCTGAATTTTGAACCAAATCACCATAAACCACATGGGTACTATACCAAGCTTAGCTCTATTGTCTTATGTACGTTTACTTGATACCTACCGTATTGTGAATAGTATTGTGAGAATGAATACTTAGCCGTATCGCACATCTAAACTCGTCCGACTGCAACACGTCGAATATGTCGATGTGATTTTGTTGATATTCACAAAACACATGTAATTTAATGTACCTCCGCACACAGCTCGAATGCGACATTGTAGTTGTTTTTAAAAAACAGAGGGTGTTGCAAGCAACAAAATTCACCCAACATGGAGCGCATGTATAATACCAGAATATTTCACCGGCACATGTGCAGGACCTGCTTTTTCATTCACGTCGGCTAGCCACGTGATGCCACTATCCCGTATATGCGCACGGAAAAAATTTGCAACATTGCGCTCAGTTTTGATTAATGACTATAATATCTCTGTCAAGACGATTCAATGTGCGACTGGGCTTATTTGTGTTAGTTTGTTCGAAACACTGAAAAAAATTTAAAAATTCGCAAATATTTTGATGACGCATCAGCGACTTCGATTTAGATGATTTGATTATGTCACACTTGAAACATGGAAGTATTTTAATATGTTTTTTTCGAGGTTTGGTTTCTATCCATTTTATCCATCACTATTGAAAGTGACAGTGGATGCGTAGATAATAATAAGATCCAATTATTTTCGTAGGTACTAAAAAAAGTATTTGAAGATAATTTATATGAAAACTTATGTAATTCATTGAAAGTGCAATTGTGTGCTAAGTATAACCACCATGGGGAAAAACACTATTCTAGTAGGTACCTACCTACCACATAGTGTATGCTGAAAAACTGACGTATCAACAAAGATAATTATTTCTTATCATGGAATTTTATTACTGGTCCAAATTAAATTTCATAGCCACGAAATTCTGCATGCATTCTAATTGTGCAACTTTTCTTGCCATTTATAAATGAATACATAAAAACCTTTTCATCTTATTCTAATCCTAAGTTGATCCATTTAAAACACTGCAATTTTATTCGCTGGTGCATTATCTGAATTATCTAAGCTTAAATCCGTAATAGACTTACTATAATGTCGTTTGAAATTCCATTTATTCAGTTGTCTCGCCTCCCCTTTGCTGTCAAGTTAGGTTAGGCTAGGTTGCGTTTCATTTATGATAAACCGTGTCGCTTGATAAATTGATTTATCCTGATGGAACCAATGCATTCGAAAATAGTGTAAATAAGTAGTAGACACTCGTATTCTCGCATACCTTATTTTATCATTTTATATAGTTACTTGTTTACTACCCATGTCAGAATCAGTCATTCGTGTAACGGCAGAAAGTAGAAGACAACATGGAAATAATATTATATGCTATTTTCGATGATTAAATTACTTGTCTATATTCCATATTAAAAGCAAATCATTTTATTAATATATATGTAGATAGTCAAATTTAATATCTCATAATCTAATATCAGCTAAACGAACGTGCATGCTTTGAATATTGATAAAATCCTAATATGCCTCCACTTAATTTTCACAACACAGTATTTTTACCTACCTACCTAAATAAAAAAAAACTATATAAAATTCAGGGTAAATAAGTAGGTACATCATATTATATTAAGTAAGAATATTTTGGCTCGCGCCGGACGTAGGGTACGATTAAGGTAATAATGTAATTTACCTTTAATTGAGCAAAAAAAACAAGAGACAATCCTTGTGTTGGGCGAAATTTGAAGTACCTTATTTAAAAACGCAGTTAAAAGATATGAGTATCACGAAACTAGCCCGGAAAGTGAAAGATGTTCGAGTCCCTATGTTTCTGAGGTTTTTCACATTTATGCTAGATTAACTAAATAAACGTTTGTAAATAATGTCATTACTTCTACGTAGAAATGAATTTACCATGTATTGAAATGTTGTCAAACGTTAGAAAATGTTGTTTAGTCAAATTAGAGTTAAACATAGAACCTGAAGAAGCCCAAAAGGTGGAATAGAAATCGTTAAAACAGATTCTTCTTAAATACCACCATATTATATCTTCCCCTAATTAACACAAAAACGTATCAACAAAAATTCGATTTTTCAGGAGGATAAACAAACATTTTTTTTGTTTAAACAATTTTTTTGGCAAAACTAAGAATTATTGTAGAAAGGTGAAATTTTCATTGTCTTGATCTATGATCATTTCTCTGTAAATTAAACTTTTTTTATGTTTTTTTTTATTTCATTATATCTATATTATAAGTATTTAAAAAACTGGTTTTAAAAAAAGTCAACCTACTTACGTTTTCGTGCCAAAAAAATTTCAGTCATCACTGGATAAACTCTAAGGTTTAAAAAATGATACTCATATTTATTTATCTTAACTTTATTTATTCTTAAAACTTTATATATTGCAATTATTTATATAATTTTCTTAGAAATAAAGTTAAAAATAATATTATAAAACATAATCAATGGTAAAAATAAAGAAAAGATAGTTCGAATTAGTTTTATTATAATAACCTCAGTGGATAGTAATAATTAATGATTAAATGTTTAACTATTTTTGTATATCAATCTTATTTTGTTTGTTAGGTGCAGTAATTCATTTTAGAATTTAATCTTGGATATATTACTCTGAAATTGAAAAAAATGTTAGGTAGTTGTATGTTTTGAAATAATAGTGGAAAGATAACAGCAATAGAATTATTGCATTCATACTTTTAGGATAATAAATAAATGATCGTAGATAAGCATAAAAATAAGCTTAATATCATTATATCGTAAACGTAAATGACGCTGTTAAAGCGATATATATAATACACCAACATTGCACACTATTTATTTATAAATATCGTAGGTAAATTATATCGAACAATGTATTTTAGATTCGCATATATATATATGGCATTTCTTTGCGTTAGACGCGACTTTAGGATTGTCGATAGTTTCCTCAGAATCGAGATGACGCTCGGGAGAAGTGCGTGCAGCGCCAAGATGCGTCCGCAGCGACGTACCCACCTCGCTCGTGATATTGTGCGTAACACGGCGATCGATAGTACACCGAGCGCAAAAACGTACGGCGTTCCCTCCAGTACCGCGAGCGCTCGATCCCGGCCGCGCGATATCAAATGCGCCCGCACTTTAATTGAGAATGCTGCGCGGAAAATGAGTCATCAGTGTTTGGCGAATGCGACGTTGCATTTTTTTAATGGGGGCTAATTTTTATTACCGGACCCGATAATCTGGCAACGTCGCGCTTGATTAGAGGTGATTTGCAAGTAAATTTATTGGCTTTAGCGGAAGTTATCGATTTGAAAGCTTTCGCTGTAGTTTTTTTTAAAATCTCATTTGAATATTTAAAATTTGGTTATTATACTGTTGATAATGTAACCAATACTTATTATACTGTCATGCAAACGCAAATACAGGCTTTTTAGTGAGCCTACGATGAGTTTCCTATCAAAATAGCTGAAGCAAGGTCCAGTCAGTCATAAGAGCTATTTTAATACAACAAGCAATTCGGTACTGTGATGGCAAACGGTTATAACTGCTGTTTACACAATTTTATAGAAAAGCAAAAACAATGTTTTGAAATCAGTCTGACAAGAGTTAGTTTATAAGATATTTTGAAGTATTTTATTTAAAAATAAGCAGAATTAGCATTTCAACACAAGCCTCAAATTCTCTTTTAATAAAATTGGAGTTTTATTTATCTTGAATTTTAAGCAGATATACCTTTTTGTCCTATCAATTTTTGTCACATGTCAGATGCAGATATCTTTTAACGCGACTTTGTGACCAATGAAGTTACAGCTCTAATATTTTGCCACATCAAAGAATGTAGGTACAATTTGGAACATATGGAAGAAAACTAAAAAAGTGAAGAAAAAAAAACAGCAGTTATAACCGTCTGCCATCACAGTACCGAATTAACTTATTCGTCTCTTTTCAGTGTTTGTATGAAAATAAGCGGACTATAAGTACTTTTTTGCTTAAACTTCTTACGTTTACCTACAATCATTAACTTACTAGTATATATTGATAATTTCATAATACTAATTCCATTCTCTAATACTGCGGCACAGTCCATTAAAAAGTAAACATTGAAAGGTTATAAAAGTAGATTTTAAATAAATACTGATTAAAAATGTATTCTAAGTAGGTACAGATTATAACAATTCCTTTAGATATTAAATAATAGGAAGTGTTTTTTTTTAATTAATGTCATATTTGTTTTGATATCCGACATTTCCTACACAAAGCAGGTTGCAAGTTTATAAAGTATAAACATTAGCAGTAAAGTTTCATTTAAATTAGTGCATAAGATTTATATAATGACATAAATTCTTCATATTAATATGAAGTAAAAATCTATCAAATCTGACGCCTTTGATAGAACGTTTACATATAAAAATTACATTACGTATTATTATATGAGATTAATTTCTATTCATGTCATCTTCTCCCAATGATTTTCTCTACCTAGTATACAGATACCGCTTACATTAACTCATATACACAGTCCCACGTCTTTCTTTATCTATTGTTTCCATTAGACCTCTATTGTTATAAAACCTCAATAATTAGAGTACAATTATTAAAGAAATAAAAATAATCGAAAGACGGAAATGAAATTGTCGCACTGAAAATACCTGTGACAATATTTTATAGGTGTTCAGTATGTACCTACGTGTACGCTTTACATTACTTTACAGAATAGTATAGCTCGGAAGTACCTATGGCAATTTTTGGTGATTTTGATCGATCCATTAAAGATAATGAATGTTCCGGGAGCTAGTTTTACAAAATGATTTAATTTGTATATTATAGTATTATTAAAAATAATTCGTTATCAAAACGTCTGTGTTATATTATTATAAAACATCAGTCAGTACTGTGATGGGGCATTTATAGACAAAAATAGTTTAATCAACGATTGGTGAATACTGTCAGACTAAAGCAATTAAATAGTTCAATAGTATATATACTTGAATACTAATATCAAAAGTAGCATCGGTTGAGGTCACTCCATTGCTGGATGGATAAATGTCTCATTTAATTTGTCACTCAGGACTTACATTAACGACACATACTTTGATTTGTCGACCAGAACTATGAACGTACGGTCAGTTTAGTGTATCTTGGATACCACTTTATGATAGCATTTTCCCAACGATTATCCACTAGCAGTGACATGTATATCGTACCGCTAATTTGGCTATATGTTAACTGGTGTATCATGTGGTCTTTGTGTATTATGCCGAAAGTGCAAATATCCATGCCAACTTCCACTAGTGTTGAATCTATAAGTATCGATAATAATTATTAAACATCCATATTTGCGTGTACACGTGATCTCTTATAGTACACATTGGTTGAATACGATACGACAACAGCAAGACTGCTGTCGTATCGTATTGTTTTTTTTTTCACTGAGCCATTTTTAGGTTTCGGTATTGTAATATCGAATAAAAAGCATCCAGATATTTTGACATATCTAGATATAGTTTTTTTTAATATTAACATAAGTACATACCAGTGGCGATTCTCCCTTGAGAGCGTTGGAGCGGTGCACACCCACCCACTCAATTTATGCGAAAAGACTTTTTTTAAATGAGTATTTAATTTATATTTGATTAATTAAAAGTGTTCTGATCTATTACCGTAGTCATTAATTCATATACAAAAACAAATTCTAATATGTGTTTTTAACCGGCTATTTTAAATAATAATATTATATGTTGATGTGAGCGATATTCGCCATCGCTCGACCAAAGCGCCCAGTAATCTAATTTCGATTTCTTTGCAATGAGAAAGAGCGTCGTCTGGCGCGTGGAACAGCAATACGTAAATATTTTTTCTACGTGCTCGGGAGCGACAGTTCAAGTCGCTCTCGGCCCGAACGCAGATTCATCGGTTTTAAAACAATACATCCCGTATCACACGTACAATTATTGTATGACAATTTTTATTCAATATTATTATAAAAATAAATTCTTTTCACAGTACGCATTTAAATTTCTGCACATGTTGACAACATTTCTAAAATTTAGGCGAAGTACAATTTAAAAATAAACTTCAAGTTTTTTTTCAGTTTGATAACTAAATTCACAATGTTTATCAATTATGATATCTCTTCAAACTAGCTCTGTAATACGTCTGACTTTTGAGATAAAAATAAACTCAAAAATGAATTGTCTGTTATTTACAGCTTGGATAATTTTTATAATGCTGATGGCGCCTCAGCATTATAAAACATTTTAATCGAAAAAAATCTCATTGACACATTTACGGAAACGGTTTTACTATTAAATTTAATTTTTACTATTCCGATGACATCAGTGGAAAGCGAAAGATGTTTTTTCACACTCAAACGGATCAAGTGTTTTAGTAGAAACACCATCGCGCAATCAAGATTGAACACATTATGTATGCTCAGTATCAAAAAAAGAATGATACAAGAGATTCCTGACTTCAACAAACGCGTAATTGAAAAATTTGTGTCGATGAAAAACAGAAGAATGGATTTCTCATACAAATGAACAATAAATCCCGGTCACTGCCAGATACGAGATATTTCGGTACTACTAATAATTCGGTCAAAACAAAATAGTTTGTGTTAAAGTTTAAAATCAATTTTTTTTCAAGAAAAACTGTTTTTAGAGGTACAACAAATAATAAATAGTGAGTTATTTATTATTTCTTTTAAATGTACTAAATTAAAAAAACCAATAGTTTTTTTTTTTTGATTTTTTGGTGAAGTTTTGATGAAGGCAAATGCCTTTTTACGGCAGTCAAAAGGTGAAAAAAGTGAACTCCCAGTAAAATAACTCACCGGTCGCCACTGGTACATACCATAGGTACAGTAATAATTAGTACTATTCCATTTGAATATAATTAATATTGAAAATTTAGATCAATTTAAATTTACACTCTAATGTCATCTTGTACCCTAAGTCGATAATATTAATAATATAAAATAAAAAAATACTCACTTATAAGCTACGTTGAATTATAAAGCTATGCTTTTACTGCTATATTTGCTATGCCTTACTATACCTATTAATTATTTTTCGACACTATTTTGATTGAAAGAATGCCTATAGGTTTGTCATTTTGACAATATCAAGATAACCCCGTTTAAATTGTAAAATTTGAAACAATTCTAGCTAGATGTGAGTACCTATAATACATTTAAATAACTCAATAAATAAATTTATAATCATAGTTCACTTCGATTAAATTGTTGTATAATCTGACCCTTGATACACCTGGCGTTATCGAAGCAGCTGCCATCGTCGGTTTCACATTTTTACAATCCATCCGAATTGCACAACATATTATATCTACATAATATAACATGTTATAATATATATGTCCATATATATATTTATACTACCAGATATCGTAGACATACACACTATCATTAATTTTTCATATTACCTGGAATGTTTGCTAATAATTACAGCGTCAATACACCTTTTGATCCTACAGATATCTAATGCAACTATAAATCGTACATTGACCTATATCTAACTGTAATTTAAATTGTTTTTAGACGTTCATCGGAAACTAATATTCTATTTGGTACAAGTCAGTATTGGGAAGCCAGGCGGGAACCGCGATTGTCGATAGCCGATTTTGGGCAAAATTCATGAATTCAAGAATGAAAACCTAAACTAAGTTAACTTAACTAAACCTAACCTGACTTAACCTAACATAAACTAACCCAACCTAACAAATAATCCACTATATTGGCTATTTTCAAAATGTGTTTACTGCTGGCTTCCCCGTAACGACTTTTACCTCGATTTTTTCTTTGTAAAATAAAAAATTCTATTTTCTGTTTTCAAATTATATTAAAAAAAAAAAAACACTATTATAACTGCGTCTTTGGTGTCCAACAACTGGTGGACATAGCAATCAAGTTTAATCATCGTATGTTACACGATCTCCTGAGTGCCACATTTGCAGTTTGTGGAATCACGGAAGTATCCCAACTTCCTCGCATTGTCGTTGGTTCTGGATCATTCTGGATACTCCAAATTCATTTTATCGTTCTCCAAACTGTGAAAACTTTTCATCTAGTCCCACCCCTTGTGCTATTTTTCTATTTAATATAACTTAGTTAAGCACTTACTTCAAACACTCTTTTTATTTTTTTCGAATATATAATTAAAAGATTTTTTTTTCGACCATGTCCGATCCTAATAGGATCATATTATGGGCCTCCACAGAGTAGAGGTTTGTATTAACAGATTTTTGTTATTTACGAGAAATGGATATCAGCCACTTGCTCAACCTATTAGGTCCATACCTGACAGACACAAATTGAAAAACAATATGTGTACTTGCCAGACCCAGGATTCGAACCTGGGACCCACGGTGTGATACTCCATCGCTTAAGCCGCGCGGCCACCGTGGGTGTGTAAGTATGTAAGGGTGTGTATTAATTTATTTGAAAACCCTTTATTCGTGAATATTAAAAAAAACATTCTTAAGCGTTTTACAAAATCTATACTTTAGCACGATCACCCCGATAGATAGATGCTAAGAATAAATTCTCTAAAACTTCCCGGAGAATTTCCATCGAAGCCTACTTTTTACAAAGACACGCTCGGAGGCTTTCAACTCCGTGCACTTACATTCAGTAAAACTTTTGCAGGCTTTACACACAAAATATAATATTTGTCATTTTTTTCGCATATCCTCTCGGCTTGGCTTGGCTTAAGTTTTTATTTTGAGTTATCGACCTTATGCAAGGAAGTGACATGTGACACTTTCTCTTCAGCTCTGAATTTAATACCATTGCAGCGCTTCCCAAAGATCATAAATGCCAATAAAAATTTATATTAAACCAGAATATATTATGTTATTTTTCAAAATATTGAATATTTACTAAGTCTACATAACTTAAAAACGACTAGAACTTGTTTTTACTATTATATATGAATAATTTATTTAAAAATAACTTAACAGGTTTTAATCGAATTCCAAAATATTATATTTTCAATAAAATACCTATTCATATTTACAAACAAATAAATTATAGTGTGTTAGATACTACGATTAATATGAAGTCTACCTAATTAAATTAGATATTTTGACGGAAGTTGCGTTAAGATCTAGTAAGTTTACGTTGACACAAAATCACAACTGCAATAGCAAAAAAAATACCACTTATCAAGGTATACCTAACTCCCATAATAGTTATCCACTCAACCAGTGACGTCGCGTGGGGGTAGGCAGATTGAGCATCGCTTGGGGGCGGCAATTACCAAAAAGGCGGCAAATCGAGGAGAATCATTAGGTATATAATATATAAATACCTACCTAAACTTAGTATTAACGAAAATATCTTTCCATTAAAAAAATCAGCTCACTAGTTGAAAACAAAATGTATTAATTAGGTACCTACTATAAAAGTTTTAACAGGACATTAATTTTTGTCGAGTTCGCGATGTCTAGTTTACTTCCGTTCCTTCAGTTCTTAGTGAACAGCAATGACACATGCATACCTAATTTAAAATTTATCCAAATATGTTTGCCAGTCACTCGCGAGTTTTGGAAGTTGTCAGGTGTATATTTTAATGTACCTATCTGAAACCGTTGATACTAAATTGTATATTAAAGCAGAGATGGCATAGTGATATATATCTTATTAGTAATGTATCCACACAAGATATTTGTTAGATATTGGAGTCATGAAAGGATGATAAAAAGGACTGTATAAAAAAATGTGGCGGTATCTTGGCACTATGGCTATGGGCGGCATTTTTTCTAGGGAGTCACTGCACTCAACCATTACAAATTTTAAGTAATTACATAATATTTAACTATGTACAGTACTCTCTCAGTAATCCGCCACCCCAAAAACCAGACAAGTGTCCAATTATTGAAAGCGGCGGATTATAGTGCATACATACAAATAATGTAAAATTTAAAACAGGTATTTTGTAAAAATAGTTTTTTTGAGAAATTTGTACTAGCAAATGAGGGTTTTATTTATAATCAAAATCGAGTATTTACTAAATTTTACATATTTACAAACTAATTTTATTAACTAAATATTAAACAGTAAATCACTTGACACAACCAGTTATTCAGTGAGACAGATATTCTTGAATGGCTTAAGATTCCTGGATTTCCATATGACCAAAAGCTTCATTTTATGTGTCCCGGTTGCATTGGAGCACGGCATAATTATTGTGATCTTGGGCACTTTTCTCCCTGGTACATTACTTTCTTTAAACATACCTATATTTTACGAAGGAGAAGTTTCCATAATAAACCCGTCATCTGCGTTGTATACTTGTACGCGGCATACTACTGAATTTGACAATCGAATACCGGCGAATTATAGAGCTTAATTTTGTGCTTTCAACTAGTAAAAATAACGGTGGATTATAGTAGTTATCGGAAAATCGAGTGGCGTATTACTGAGAGTGTACTGTACTATAAAATGAAAATCTATCTCGTTAGTATAATTAATACATATCTTATTAAATTATTAATTTGCACTATTTAAATATTTTATGATACACAGTTGGAGAAAAGCTACTAAATTTTGTTTTTTTTTTTATTTATTCTATTTGCTATTGAATGATTCCTGTACGGGATATCCTTACCTGGCGTTCCAGGTAAAAATCATTTCAGAAGCTTGTCTACCTTTATTTTATTTATGGTCTGATTGTGCAATCTGCGTACACACTTGATTTTTTTATTGTTATATCCGGTTGAATTATAAATATGTTTATCTTTAATTCCACTGGATACTTAAGGTACTTATACACTTTGCACATACGTAATTTATTATTTTTTTACACTTAATACCTAATATAAGTAAGTCAATTTGAAAAAAAAACTGCTGAAATTGGAATTGTTTTATTTTAAAAGTATCTAAGGCTGTATTGAAAAAAAAGTTGTGTGTGTACTGAGTCAAATATATGTATGTACCTACCTGTATTAGGTACATGTATTATTGAGTGCATCAATTGTAGTTGAATTAAAAAATGTATATTACGAGTATCATTTTTACAGTACATAATCATAACGTAGTCACAGTCAACTGAAATTACGAGAAATACCTAGAATTGAAGCTCCCATACCATTTTAATATAATTATTATCGACGTCTTCAAAAAGATGTTGAGTTTTCAATGGATATTCTACAACGTCTGACGTAACATTATTTATAACAAAGTACCACATGTAAATACTTGTTTTCGTACTATTTATATTTATACTAACAATTAAAATTAACATTTACTTTATTATGGTGCACATAAAAAATCGCCGCGATCGCAACTTAATTAAACCAACAAAATTGCTTACTCGATCTTGCACACATACACGATTTATTCCTTATACCCAACATGTCAATATCGACTCAAATATTAAACAAACAACATCTGACTAGGCTTTATTCAAACAAAGAACCTGTTATTTTACCAAATAAGAAGTAAGCGCAAATACTGGATGCAATATTGTGTATTCGTCAATTATTAGAAATACTGACATACTTACCGTGTCATAAAACTAATTTCCAAAACATTCCAAAAGAGTCAGCCCCCTTCATTCCATTTGAATCTGATTTGAGGGCAAACCAATACGTCGTAACCAATTAAAATGTCCCAAGTTTTCAGATTCGTCTTCCATCTTAGGACAACGAGTATTAACGTATTCGATGCTTTTCAAACATCGAAGATAATTCGTGTACTGGCTTTATTCATATTTTAGTGAGTTTATCTTTCCTTTTGTGAATATGACTTCTGGGAGACAATTCAATTACGTTTTCCTCTTAATTAAATTCTTCTTATTACAAAGCACAGTGCAAATATGTTATTGGGAGAATATTTTTCAAGCTCTTGAGGAATAATATGCTATTACAATCTTACTCCATTATCGTGCGAAGCGTTTAATAGAGAGGTATAATGGTAACTTCATCCAAAATAGACCATCATATAGTTGCATGTATGTTAGCACATTAATTAAATTACATAATACAATATTAAAAATATGACGAGTTGCCGTTGTATCGTTTTTGTGTGTGCGAGCCCGCTAAAGAATACTATATAGTCTTGCCACGTCACTTGTGGGGTTTGTAGCGTTTTGCAGAAAACTATTTCATTTATTGATCCAAGTTACTGAGTCATCCAAAATGCCATTGGAAACATATTGTATGCAATCATGAAACACAATATTGAACAAATACCTATTGCAATGTTTGAAATGGATTAATAATTATATTATATTATATTGATAGAACCGTCAGAACTCTATAATAGATAAAAAAATAAATTACTATTTTTTTTTCATAAACGAGGCATCGGTCATCTTAACAAACTTTTTCACGAGCAGTAATGGTTAGTCGTTCGCCAAACCCATCAGATGCTTGTTCCGGATAAATCACATGTAGAAAAAAACAACATCTGCTTTATCAGATTCAAACCCACGATGGCTTTAGAGGATCTGCAATGGCCGCTTTAGGGAGGTAGATATATGAAACACTGGCTGATTTTAAACCCTTCCCACAATACAAAATAAAATAAATGCTATTAAAATACGGATGTTTTTCAGATTTTGATATATTTTAATAATTGTAGTTATGACTGCTTTCAACTGTTTCGAGGCCCCTTTTTAAAATTTATGACAATGCGTCATTAGCATTAAATAAAATCGTCGATGATGATCTGGAGTCTGGACCTTACGCCAATCTATTACAGAATAATAGGACACAAACTGTGTTGACAACTCAACAATAACTAGTAGGAGTAGGTACCTAATTGATATTGCCAGCTGTTTCAAGCCATAAACCTGAGAGTAACAGCCCCTATCAAAGGTGTCTTTAGCCTGATGGTAACAGGTAGGTATATGTTAGACAGAAAGAGAATTCATGATATTATCTTCCATCTCACTAGCTAGCTAGTAATTTATTTATTCAATAGCAATGTCAACGTTTTTGTCAATCTTGACACAATAAGTCGATGAATATATGTTCACGTATTACTTAATATGAAAATTATCCTTATTTAAATGATTTCTTGATCATTTTTATATACATGTATACATTCGGTCAAAGATTTTTACACTGTGTTTCTTAAGAGTTAAGATCCTTACTCTAAGATTAAATATGGCAGTCAGTGTTTTAATACTTAAAAAAACTACGTAATTACCATAGATTTTTGTCCATGTTTTGCCCATAATATCTTCTTAAAAGTAGTTTTTCTACATAATACATGGAGATTATAATATCTAGACTTTTTCGTTCGTGGATCTGCCACTATCATCCGGTGGCGCACCTTCACGCTGTAGCGTACACAGTTGTCGGGAGGGTAACGATAGTGCAACGTAAATCGTTGTCTGGTCGTAAAGATGGCGTGGTCGGCGAGAAGGAAAACGCGCAAATGTCACGTAAATTTCACCGAAAACAGCGGCCAAATGGGAATAGGGCGGACGTTTTGCATGAAAAAAAAAACACTGCACTTGTATACGTAGGTATACTATGGATGTGAATGAGTTCTACGAATATAATATATTTTTACATTAGGGAATGCCAAATAAATCGAGAAGTTTTTGTTTGCCTACCTACGCGTTTGTTATGATATTTTTCTTAGTATAGTTAATCTTTATAGTTATGACAATTTGGCTAAAATAATTCTAAAAAACGTCAATGAAAAGATATCATAATATTATAAGTAATGTACTTTTATTATTATTATATATTATTATGTACCATTATTTTTAATTTAAAATATGTTTTATAAAATACATTAAAATGCCTACCTCTAAATCCGAATCGAATCCGTAGCTTATTCAAATTAGCATTAACACATGGATAAATCTACTGACAGATTAAAGTATCCCTAAGTTAATTCCATTCCTTTCGGTCCTACGTTTTGCATTGTCAAAAACTTTCGACACAACTTTAACATTTGTTTGATCGAGTGGCCTCTATACATCCTACCATCCGCATGTTTACCTCACGGGTACCACTGGATGACTGCATTGTATCATTTTCGGACCTATGTATCATGTCCTCAAACGTGTACGGAAAGATCTGCTCAAGTCAGTTCAACCAGCTGTTGGGTCCATCAGACCGTCCGACCTGGTCGCCACAAAGGCCAATTTTATTGCATTTAGAAAATTTGCGGCGTCATACTGTCAACGCGAAGATCTCTTCACTTAGAATGTTCGGCAGTTTTGTATTAGCTTTAATTTGTTACTTACTACATTTTTTTTAATATTGCCTCTACGTGCTCATCTCTCCCATGGGTACCTTAACTTAAAGTCATGTAAATTCAGTCAAAGCACATTTGAGTGCATGGCGACCTTAGTCTTGTGTAACTGCTCCTGATACATTCACAGTCATAAAAAATGATGTTTCACATGCAAACGTAGTATCCCGTGATACGCCCGATTAAGACCGGGTGTGGTGCGAGGCGAATGTGGTTTGGTGGGACCTTTAACTTCAATGTCCATTTCCATTAATTTAAGATATTAAGCTATCTGTTACATTGCATACTTCTGTTTGTTTCCTTATATAATTATTTCGATTATTTTATGGCCATTATAGATGGTCCATGTTTCACATGCAAATTTGATTATTGGAAATACGCACTGGTTAAATACTAATATCATATCCTTGTAAAATGAAGCCTACTACAATATTATAAAACCACAGGATACGAACGAAATCTACACCATATTGTACAAACAATGTAACAGCAAAAAACCAGTTATTATGATTCATATTATTACTATAAAAACGTGCTAACCTTATTTTCGTACTGCATTTGATAATGCCATAACCCATGAATATACTATAGGTGATACAATCTCACCTAAACTATTTACAGCTACCCTTGAGAACTTATTCAGGCAACTTGACTGGAATGACAAAGGGATCCCCATAAATGGAGAATACCTGAGTCATCTGCGCTTTGCCAATGACATAGTAATTTTCTCGCAAGACTCAGAAGACCTCCAAAGCAGAATGCAGGAACTCGCAAAGTCATATTCAACTGCTTTGCAGGCCAAAAAGAGATCCTCATCAATGGCACTCAGCTCGAACAGGTGAAAGGCTACATCTATCTGGGACAACAAATGTCTATAGATGGATGCATATTTGATGAAATTGTTCGCAGAGTAAAGCTAGGCTGGAGTGCTTTTGGCCGCCTGAATAATATCTTCAAAAGTGACCTTCCACTGTGCCTAAAGCGCAAAGTGTTCAACCAGTGTGTGCTTCCCGTGATCACATATGCATGTGAAACATGGACCCTAAGTAAAAGAGAGATCCAGATACTTAGAGTAGCACAACGTGGTATGGAGAGGTGCATGCTAGGCATAACGCGAAAGGACAAAAAGAGGAATGAGTGGACAAGACCGAGAGAAGTGGAAGCAGCTTGAAGAGGCCTTTATCCAGCAATGGATAGATTCAGGCTGATGATGATGATGATATTGTAGGTATTATGGTTGCAAAATAGGAAAATTCAATAACATAATACTAAATATAAGGATATTACAAGGACCAAATAAAATATCGTTAAGCATTTGGCATCGTGGTTTCTTGTTTTGTATTTTTTAAATGTCGAAAGCCTGCCAATAGTTATATTATTCTATTTTACAGAAGTTTTTAAGAATTATGAAAGTAAGTAATGAAAGAAATATTCGCGCTACCGAAATAAATGACAATATTTTAATTTCGCAAAAAGACGTTTCGGGATAGTCGCAGTTGACTGAAATCGATAAGCCTCCGTTTTCTGTCGTCCGACTTGTGGAAAAATTTTACTTTTCCAATTTTCCCAGCGCACTTTTTGACATGACGCGTCACAAACAGTTTTCCGCCCCGGGCACTCTGCCCCATTGATAGAAATGTTTTCGTTCCACAGTAATTTTCTCAGATTTCTTTTTGATTTTTTTTTTTGAAATTGATCTGAATCGAGTGGATTTTTTGTTTGCTTTGTTTTCTTAAAATTGAAAAATCTTGATTAGATTCGTTTAGTATACATTTTATAAAAAATATCGGCAGAGTAAGCGAAATTATATTCTGATTGCCTTGCCATATTAAATTTGACATAAATAAGTTTTTAAAAAAAATTAATCATGTTAACGTTTTTGAATAAGCTATTTTTTATCATAATATAGATAGACAGTATCATTGGCTCTACATTAATCTATTATGGACTTATGCCGTTTTTCTAAAATGACTCTGAACACATTTTTAATGTCTAATGGATTTAAGTTTTGTAAATTCAAATTCATACATTGCTTCATAAACTTCAGAAAGACACTCTTCTATTTGTCCACCGTCGGGATATTAAAATATTATGTACCTAAGTATTTTCTATTTTTTTCCGACCGTGTCCGATCCTAATAAGATCATATGGGCCTCCACGTGGTGGACGTTTGTATTGACAGATTTTGTTTTTACGAGAAATGGATGTCAGCTACTTGATCAACCTGTTAGGTCCATACTCTGACTCATACACAAATTGAAAAACAATATGTGTATTTGTCAGACCCAGTATTCGAACCTGGGACCGACGACACCATAGGCCAGCGCTTAAGCCGCGCGGCCATCGCGGGTGTTAGCATTTTCTATACTAATCAAAAAAGTAAGAAGCATGAGTAACAGAAGAATGATTCCCCATATTTAAAAATGAAGGACCTAATAGGTTGAGCAAGTGGCTGACATCCATCTCTCGCAAAAACAAAAAATCTGTTAATACAAACCTCCACTCTGTGGAGGCCCATATGATCCTATTAGGATCGAACATGGTCGAAAGAAGAAAAAAATGAAGATTAACATACTTAAACTGAGTTGGTGGGATACTCTAGAATTGTTAATAAATAGAGCATCTTTGTGCTAAAGGCCAAGGCCCTTGATCTCCCACATTTTATAACCACTTGTGGGTTCGGTAGTTCTGTAACTAATGCGTAAGTGAGTTTCCCATCAGTGGTTATAATTATTATAAAGTCAGGTGTCCATCGCTGGAAATAAACCTGCTGGAAATAGAGTGCCTGGGTATGGATAATATACGCACGGAAAGTTTGGAGGTCCGTGGTGGAAGCAATGAGGTACAACAAGTAAGTAGGCGGGGTAAGACCATTTTCAATCACAACGTTTCATACAAACAGTATTGGAAATACAATCTAAAGCGTTAGCTGGGGCTAATATTTGTGTGTGCGTACTGAACGAGGCAGTGGGGTATGGGGGTTTTCATTTAAGATAATAATTATAGTGGTGGAAAGGTTGCATGGAGGTAGGTAGCTGAAACCATTGGATTGTGTTGTAGTCGCAATGACAAAGAGTGATACTTGCAATATCAAAAATATCCGATCGACATAAATTATGCATAAAATGTATAACATCATTTTTGTCATAAAAATAAATGTTAAAAGTTATTATATATCACTCATCCCAGAAGCTCATTTTAATTTGCCCTTGTATGTTTGTACATAAAGCGAAAACAACTAAGAATATGATATTTCACCATAGATAGGCAGGCTGTGCGGGTACATGTGTATGCGAGCTTTACGGTCCCGCTCGTAATGGGAAATTCTGAAATATCATTCGCTTTTCACGAATAAAAGTTTACGGCCGCGTACGGACTCATAGGCTTTTTATATGCTTTTGACTGTTCGGAACGTTCAAGTGGGCCATTCGAATTGGTATGAAGTGAAAATTTACGTTTATTATCCCGGGCATATAATATTTTACACTGCCGGAGTCATATTTCTCTTCATCAGCGAATGTTGAATTAAAAATTTATCTAAATCCTTTGATGGCTGAATTTTTTTTTCGAATTAGCATTTTTATTTCATTCATTTTAACGAAAATGCTCTCTCGCGGCATACTTAAAAATGATTTCCATTAATGTTTGAAAATAGCTAACGAATCATCTCTACTTTATTACTGAATTCAAGAGTAAATTAAACTTTACATAACTACGTGATAAATTAAATTTCTTCAACAGTCAACATTTTTCATTATATAAAATAGTAAACATAATCACCAATTGGGGTTGATCGACTACTAGACAAAAGTTTCCACTAGCTATTTCCACTCTTCTTAATTCTAGTTTTTCGTTGGCACCCAATTGCATTTCTCCAGTAGCTATCCAATCGTTGAATATCATGTCTGGCCCATTATCGTCTTGATTACAATGGCATCATGTACTCTTTGATAAGCTCGTAGGTTAAGTGTATAATAAAATAATGAAGTGAAGACGTTTCTTGGTTTCTTGAAAAGCTCACACTGGTCTGTGGTGACGACGACGAATAACTAAAATTTAAAAAATAAAATTAATCTACTGATATGTATATTTAATGTTTTTACATACTTTAAATTCTAATGGATTTAAGTTTTATACTATTCCATTTGAGTCGTTTTTTCAACTATTCATAATTTATTGGTTATATTGTTATTGTGATCCTTGACTTAATAGGTGGGTCATAATGTTTTTACCTACTTTATTGCATTAATTTATTATATAAGTTAGAATTAATTGTATTCGTTATCAGTGTGTATTTACCTTTTGGTGATTACACATAGTGCCTGAAGATGCCGAAAGGCGAAACCCGGGTCGCATAAAACGACTCAAATGGAATAGTACAAAACTTAAATCCATTAGAATTTAAATTCAAGTTCCATCAAGTACCTTCGATCGATAGTATTAATAATACTTTATTTTATTGACTTCACTTGCGTTTTACATGGCTTATTCACATATTATGTTACGTATATTCCGAGCTTTAAAATTAGGTACGCATATATTAATACTTAAGATTTGGGTGTGGTCTGGTAATCCTAACATGAAGTTGCCATACAACCGTTTTCCATAACAAATATCAATCTGAAACCTTCAGCAATAGATTCCTTACGGTCGGTTTACGGATATAAATGCAAAAGTATCAATGAAAAAAAATGTGAAATTGTGACATTTTTTAACTGACACTATTTAGAGATAAAAGTGTAAATATAAAAAGAGAACATAATATAAACACACAAACGCAGTGAAAATACATCTATAGTAGTTCAAAGAAGTACACCGAATTAGCTAAGGAGACCCTATTTTAATAATTTATAAAATGGCGTCCACCTAAACTCACCCTCACGCAAGTGGAATATATCAACACCCGAAGCAATTTAGTTGAACATAGTTATCGCCCTCCCAATTGGTATGACCAGTGGCAGTTTGGTTCTGCACCTTGGAAAATAAACAACTGATGCTTCCTATTTCTAAGATAGTTATCAGGGACACACAGGTCAACACTGCCCAGAGTGGCAGAGTTCTTATTTATACCTCTAAAAAAATACGTAGCTAAATAAAAATCTCTCGCAGACTGCAGTATGTGAGCATACCTAAGAGAAAGTCAGTTGGATAAAGCCACGGATAGTATCCATACAACCTCAAGTAAAGGAGTCTCAAGAATTTCTTCTGAACCCTCTCGACCATTAGGCCATACTTCAACTGATGCGGTGCCCAAACAATAGACCCACCCTCAAGCCTCTATGTCGTACTTAGTCGACACCGATGCAATTATCAAAGTCCTCATCTAGACGTTGACATAATATTTACGCTAAATGTATCTCAATCTAGATTTAACTTATTCTGAGATCATAATCGCACTTATCGATCCAATGAGTAAAAATGTATCTTATCATAGAACCTTTGTTTATATTGATATTCCGAAAAAAGGCGACGTTGATCGTGCACGGTCAAAAAGACATTGCAGGATACCTGTATGTCTTATTTACTGAAACTTCATACCACCTTACTTTTTCCGGTAATACAATAATATGAGGTATCGATCCGCGTCTGGCGTCGAACAAGTAACTTCAAGACAAACAGGAAACAACGTCAACCAACCATCCGCTACAACAACTAAACACGCGACCACTCTTATTAGGCATATGATAAACTGGTAAACAACACAAATCATTATTGTAGGGAAGATGCAATTTTAAATTTATTTAAATTACCAACCACTTGGTCACGTATTTTAAGCGGCTCACGATTTTATTATTCGCAGCCGTGAAAGCCATAACTGAATCCTGTAAGTATAGTTTTCACTACCAGGTCGTTGGTGGAATGTATGCTCTAAAAACTATAAACGTGAAAATAGTCGAATGTATTTTTAGTTTTAAAATATTGTGCAACATGACAATGTAGACATTTTTTTAAAATTATGTATTTGTTGTTTTATAATAGAATTTTTGAGAATTGAATCATTAAATATAAATAAATTAATATTGCCTCATTTCAAAATGTAGGTATAATAATACTCAATTGCGTAGTATAACTAAAGTGTATAACTACACAATGCAAAAATTAGTATCTTATTGCAGGTTTGCAATACAAACATCAAAAACTTGAACCAAAACCAATCGCTTCTTGTTGAATTTAGTGCTGCGAATTATGTATGATATGATTTACACACACCATAAACTTGATAAACATCCAAATGAGTGACCTATGACCAACCCTCGAAAAATAACTCAAAAAGCTTAGCTACTAGCTTTAGTAACTATACAATATTTTATTATGTATTTTTAGTTTAGTACCTATAAGTATACGTTTTATAACTTTGCACTTTTTTGCACTCTTTACTACACCTATACGCCTATTTGCCTGATTAATTCGCATAAAATTAGATCAAATTATATTCACTTGTATTCATATATTATGTAGCGATAAATAAATAGATAATACATATAAAAAATATTTTTTTAGAATAGATTACATCATTTTCATCTTAGAGCCGGAGTGAAATGTTATGAAGCATTTGTACTCTATATACCTACCAACTTTACAACGTTAAATATTTCAACTTATATTTTGTTTAGTCTTTTTATTGTAACTAATTACAATGAAACATTACACGTATTACGCCGTGGTTATATATAACCAGATTTTCATATTATAGCGGCATATATACCAAAAGCTTTGTATGCTGTTTATTGTAAATTTATTTTATTCTTTACATGTATTATAAAAAAAATCGCACGTGGTGTGGTAATGAAACAAAATAATATCAAGCTTATTTTCTCACTATCTCTAACGTATAAGCCTGTTTTTGGTTGTAATTTAATACATGTAAGTTATATGTTCTGTATTTAATAGAGTTACATAAAGTAAGGAGGAGCTTTCTTGTTTATGTGATCGCATAAAACATTACGATTGCTTTTTATTGAAATTTTCATACAACAATAAAAGCTTTGCTGAGCTTGTATGTTCGTTATATTTGAGCTTATTCGGGAATCATTTGTCATTAATTTTATATTTCGCATATAAAATACGAGAAATCCAATAATAAATGATTTGATTAAAGGTACTTGTATGTATATATTATGTAAATACACAGACTAAAAAATCGTTTTCATTCTGCGATTTGTCGGTGATTAATAATTATGTTATCTCCGAATATGTGTATACTTATCAAATGGTATTAAATATAAATAGGAGACAACAATAGAATATTCGTAGAATGTAGTTATCGTGATCAATATAATATATCGAAACATATTGTGATTTACGAATCACTTACAAACTTCAATAGAAAGTTTCACTGAATAAATTGCATTGATTTCTTTTTATTGGAAATTAAATTTTATTATACCTATATAGCGCGCTTATTGGTTATAATAATGCAATGGTCACGAATATCTTATAAAAAGATTTCAGTATGTACAATACTCACATTAAGTATTTATATCAAATAAAATAAGGTATCAAAATAACATATAATGTTTTATCGAACTTTCAATTTCAAATTCATAGTTTTATATTAAATTGGTAGAGTTTTTCTTTTTCTGATATTTACACTTCTATTATACTGTACATTAAAAATATCGACCTCATAACCAAGTCCCATAATATGTATTTAATTAAATCAATTAGAATTAAAGTTACAAGTCGGTTATGGGGAAGCCAGCGGCAAACACAGTTTGAAAATAGCCGATATACTGGATTATTTGTTAAGTTGGGTTAGTTTAAGCTAGGTTAAGTTAGGCTAGGTTGGGTTAGGTTTTCATTCTTGAAGTCATGAACTTTGCCAAAATCGGCAATGACAATTAGTGCGGTCCCCGCATGGCTTCCCCATAATCGACTTGTACCGAATTAAATTGTTGAAAATCTCTGAATAGTAGATGCGTGGTTAAAATAATTATTTTTATAAAATTGATCTACCTATTTCATAATGACAATTAGCCAGCCAATTGTCTAGACTATATGTAGCTCTTTATTTATACTTGCACACTGTATTCTGCTGACGAAAATTGAAATAGTTTATTGCAGTGGAAACATATCTCCAGTTATCAAAACCGACATTACGCACGTCACCTAAGCTTAAAGTTCCGTCAAAGCTCGCGGAGTGGGGATGGAGGATTGGCAGTGAGGCAGAGAGGGGAGTGGTTGCACAGCCTTGTAGGGATAAATTGAGATCAAATGGAGCGGAAATAGCGTCGTTTCTTTCCTCTACATTTGTCTACTTATTTCAGTGCCATACATGTGCTTCCTAGCTGCCGTGCCATGATACCAAAATTAAATGCGGCCCTGTCAAAAAATTATTTTACTTTAAAATAATATTTGATGAATATATTTTAAATCATTAAAATTTTGCTAATTTTATAGCGTAAATAATATCCACCATATTTTCTTAATTCACTCATCAAAATTTCAGTTGAACTTTTTAGTAATAATTATCTCAGAGTATTAGAAACAATCCTTTTAAAACACCCTTCTTATATTAGTTTTAAAAACTGATTTGAGAGTTCATATGAATAGTTCTTCTCTTATCTTCTTTTTCAACCATATACGTCTAGCTATTGGGAATCATCAGTGGGTCTATTCTATACTTATCGAACACTAAATTGATAAATAGTATCAAACTAAGGGTAGGTTTGTATCAAAATATTAGCACTTATTGTAACAATTACACGAAGCCGGTTTTTATTGTTGCAATAAGTGCAATATTTTAACAGCAGCAAGATAGGTGCTGTTAAAATATAGCACTTATTGCAACAATAAAAACCGGCTTCGTGTAATTGTTACAATAAGTGCTAATATTTTGATACAAACCTACCCTAAGTTTGATAATATTTTTCACTTTATCACTTTAGCGGTCGATAAGCATAGAATAGACCCACTGATATATGTAAGAAATAATGATTACACTAGGAACTTTTATAGAAATGATTTTCTGTTTTCTTTGCAGTACAGTTTCACGACCGTACCTACACTTGTTACATCTGTGGGTCTATTCTATACTTATCGAACACTAAATTGATAAATAGTATCAAACTTAGGGTAGGTTTGTATCAAAATATTAGCACTTATTGTAACAATTACACGAAGCCGGTTTTTATTGTTGCAATAAGTGCGATATTTTAACAGCAGCAAGATAGGTGCTGTTAAAATATAGCACTTATTGCAACAATAAAAACCGGATTCGTGTAATTGTTACAATAAGTGCTAACATTTTGATACAAACCTACCCTAAGTTTGATAATATTTTTCACTTTATCACTTTAGCGGTCGATAAGCATAGAATAGACCCACTGGCAATCCCACTGGTATCTAAACCAATTTGACATCATTCAATCATTAGATACTTTATTATGGAATATTATACTTTGTTTCAGTTCTGGCAAAAACTTCCACTCTCTCCAGATGTTTAATTTGCACTAAAATAAAAATCATCATTTTCTAATCAAATAAATGGTGAAAGCTTTTTCAAATACTTTTTTATTTTACTTAACAAGTTTCTATGGTCTTCAAAAAATATTATTCATGTAATGTAAATTTAAATAAGATCAACGGCACCTTTGTTAATTTTATTTCTACCTGGAAACTGATCACGAAGAATCGGTTAGTGAAATATACAGATTTGTAAAGCTTGGAGGAACCTGGTATGATTACCCGAAGCTCGGAAAACTAACTGCGCCGTATAAGCGCCTTTGTATCGAATTTCAATTCTCACAGACACAACTGAAGTAGATGGAAAATTCATTGTCAATTTAAAGGATACACAGTGAAGCTAATACGTTCAGTGGTAATAATAATACAAATTAAGTAAAATATTACATTGTCAACGATTTCAGGCCGATATATTTTTTATTTAATTTGTTTATCCGCTCGAAAAAACTCTTCCGGTAAAATTACTTTGCCTACTTAAAAAGCCTCTATTAAAAACCTCGCTGAAAACTCACTTTTTTCCAAATGCGCTGTGTCGTAAATATTAATTAGATATACGAGTATTATTATATTATAACCAGCTCATGGTTTTATTTCAGCTCGTTTTTATTAAATCTGTTTAAGCCGAATTTATGCGATTAAAAAAAATATATTTTTAACCGCGCGGCCAACATAATTTTTACCAAAGCGGCCATAAATAGTTTAAGGCGGGTTATAACTTACACAAAACGTTATGATTTAAAAAAAAAATGCTGGAAAATACCTTTATAGATTTAAATACCTGTATAACCATTTATAAGTATAATATTAATAATAAGTATTTTCCGTGATATATGCTGCGATGATTATAAATAATTTATGATATTCACATTTAGAAATAACGGTTTATATTATTTACTTACATAATTTTAATATTAATACTATCGACCGAAGGTACTTGATGGAATTTGAATTTAAATTATAATGGATTTAAGTTTTCTACTATTCCATTTGAGTTCCATCCATTACATTCCACGCAAAATGGAATAGTACAAAACTTAAATGCATTAGAATTTACATCATTTTAGTTTGATTCATATAATAATTATACCTCTATCTGTTATTTTAGACTAATTATTATTTAAAATAGGCAGGTTATTTTGAAAAATATCAGAAATATACATATTACAAAAAAAATATTAAAAATTGTATCCAGTGAGATTTAAACTGTCATCTTTCACTTTCCGGCCGATGGTTCTTATTCATTTAATTTACAATCCAAAATTAAAACAGAAGAGTATACTTTTATGACGATCCAACCCTCAGTTGGACCGGTCGGCCACTTCAACTTAGTTTATACGACGGGGACGGATACATTCTAAACTTTTAAAAAGTTTACATTATCTGACGGAGATCAAGGTCAAGATCAGTAAACTTTACTACGTTATCCATAGAAATATTTAAAAAATACCTTATCTGGTGAAAATTGTTTCTACAACAGTCCAAAGACCAAATACAACATGAAATGAACCGCGAAAGTATTTTAAGAGCATACTTCAGTGAAACGGCAAATAATAGGTGCGACGAAATTTCGGACTCACTGCCAATCGGAGAGCGAAGTATAGCTGTGAACACGTCAATTTGTGTTGTGATGGCATCGGGGGAATTAGTTCTTAAATCGTGTTAAGATGACTAAAAAACGATACACATTTACTTGAAAAAGAAAACATGACAATGAATGAATATATTATTATGACTACTAATAGAACAATAAACATAACATTAAATGGACGTAGTCACGATCGTTTTAGACCGTGCCCCAGCTGAAGTATAGCCTTAAATCAAAGAAAATATTTTAATTACGATGAATGTAAATTGTATTCTTGGTGTAAAAATATTAATCATTCTAAGTAATTTAATAGTACCTAAACAAGACCGGTCTGTTAGCTTAACATGAGATTCTCAACAGGCATTGTCATCAGTTGAGAAATAATTATTATAATTCCTATTATATTGATTATATTTAAATTAATTAAAATTGTCTTAACTCTGTAACTATCTACGTCTCCAGGAATAAATAAATACAAATGTTTTATACCGAACTGCACCTCGCGAAGATTGTTACCTTAGTTGGTATTTCGAAATATGTCCACACATGGTCCCCAAACGCTAGGGATGTTATTTATAGGGTGGTCGCGGGGGAGCTCGTGTCCGATTCACTTTCACCGACTGCGCTTCCACTAAACTACAGATAGACGTACGGTATACTAACTGGCACACTTATATATAGCTGCGGTTTAATTCCTTCTTCCTCAGCTTAAATATTTAAAACCATATAATTACTTTTACATTGTATTAATAGATGAACACGACAATTAAATGCTACACTAATGAAATTATAAAATGACAAACACTACAAATGGTACAAGTCGGTTATGTGGAAGCCAGACGGGAACCGCGCTAATTGTCGTAGCCGATTTTGGCAAAATTCATGAATTCAAGAATAAAAACTTAACCTAACCTAACCTAACCTAACTTAACCTAACCTAAACTAACACAACCTAACAAATAATACAGTATATCGGCTATTTTCAAAATGTGTTTGCCGCTGGCTTCCCCATAACAGACTTGTGCCCAAATATTTTATTATGTTATTTATTGTTAAATTTATATGAACAAAAGTACAGCGACCATTATTCAATGTTTGTAGCTAATCATGAAAACACCTTATATATCTTTGGTTAATAATCATAATAATGAGTTAACTCTAACAATGTATAACGCCCACGATGGCCGAGCGGTTACGCGGTAAGATTATAATGCCATCGGTCCTGGTTTCGAATCTAGTCTAGCAAAAATTCAAATATAATTTTTCAAAATTTGTTTGGACCCAGAGTATGGAATTAATAGGTTGAGTAAGTGGCTAATATCAATTTCTCGTAAAAACGAAAATCCTTTAATACAACTTCTACTCTGCGCAGACTCATATGATGTTAGGATCAAACATGGTATAGCTATAATATATGTATATTGAGTATAGACGGCATAGTATATTATTTAAATAAAATATTATAGATATTAATACTATCGACCGAAGGTACTAGATGGAATTTGAATTTAAATTCTAATGGATCTACGTTTTGCACTATTCCATTCCACTCAAATGGAATAGTACAAAACATTAGAATTTAAATTATAGATGGTAAAAATTATATATTTATTGCGAAGCAGTTCATTTAGTTGCATTATTTTGTTACGGATTGTGAATAAATTTTGTCATGGCGTATTTTATAGTCACTTTTAAATATTAATTTCATTGTGGTATTTGATTACAACTATAACATACTAGAACTAGGTTGTTATTAAATTGAGTTTAATTAAATTCTTCATATGTTAGAGACATTTTATTTACCAAAACACACAATATTTTGCATTCCTATGTATTAATTAAAATCTGAATAAAGCAGTAGAATCTTGATAAATTAAATTTAATATTACTTTTCTTAATTCAAGCCTCATTTTTTAATCATTAGATATCATTAAGTGAATAAAACCAGTTCCGATTATATTGCATATTAAAATTAACAAACAAATTTAATGTGTATATGCCGATGTCACAAAATGCAATTAAAATATCTTCGCGATGCTTACTACCCCTGTTTAACTTTAAAACAGACGCCTAGACACATCTTTTAAATTCTTGCGACATTCAACATTTTCATTAGATAAGTATATGAATAACTAATGTATTATTTTATCTCTAAGTACATGCCCTTCCCTTTTGAAGCCTATGCTCACGGATTCAAACACTGCGTCTGAAAAATCCTTTTTTTCCCTTCAAAATATGTGTAGGTACGTCTAAAACATGGAAGTTGTAGGTAGACCGAATGGCTTGTTAATAATCATTTCTCACTAATTTGATAAGCATCCTTAATCCAAGCCTTACGATTCTAGACCAATAATTAATGATGACATATTCAAACTTCCCTATATTATCGAAATAAAATAATATTATACTCATGGTTAATATTAATTTTGATCTCACTTAGAATCATAGTTCCCTATAATGTGCGTAGGTGGGCGTAGCTTATGAAATGTATCGTTTACCCGCACTATAAATCACTAACTATAACTTGCGAGTTATAAGTTTTTCAAGCCACCGCACCTCAAGTTATAGTTGTTGGTCTCTATGCAGAATTCACCGCGCATATTTTTAAAGAGATTTCTTTTCATGGATGTCTCAGCCACATGCTCAACCTTTTCGATGCTGTAGACCAGTGTTTACCAACGGGGGGCAATGTGCAAATCGTTAATATTTGTTACATTTTTTTTTGTTAAAAAACGTATTTTCGAAATATTTTTTTTTGATATTGCAACCCCACCCCGACTTCCGAGAAAAAAAACGGCAGTAATGTTATATTAAATTTGTACTTATCCTTATTATTTTTACTGAAAAATCGCAGGAATATGAAAGAGAAATTTGAAAAAAAATCAACAACACATTCGTTATTCTCTTGTTAGGTAACTATAAAAAATTTATAGGGGGGATGGAGATTTTTGAAACGTAGACGTGGGGCATGGCACAAATAAGGTTGGACTAAGTCTAGTCCCAAAAAACACATACTGATCCATAGCATGTGAATTTCTTGACCCAGAATTCAAACTTGAGACCCACGACTTCATAAACGAGAACATTACCACCCATCCATCGAATGCTACATTACTGTGTATGTTAGTTTCATAAAAAAAAGTTTTAAAAAGTGAGAAGTTTCGGACGCGTTAAAAAACAATGTTTAATTTATTA
This sequence comes from Rhyacophila brunnea, assembly GCF_057557595.1. Classification (NCBI taxonomy): domain Eukaryota; kingdom Metazoa; phylum Arthropoda; class Insecta; order Trichoptera; family Rhyacophilidae; genus Rhyacophila; species Rhyacophila brunnea. The sequence continues at coordinate 57,169,618 of NW_028232965.1, read as the reverse complement.
AAATATTTTAATCCACATAGAAAATTGTAAAATCAGAGAAAAAAATGCATACCATAGATCTATGTTTATACTAATACTATTGCTTTATATTGTAATGATAATTATATTACGGATTTTCAAACCCAATAAAATAATAAAGACGCTCAATAAAACCTTAGATTGAAAAAGCTCTAACCTTTAAATTCACATTTTTGTAAATCCTTTACCCATGTTTCTTCCGTATCAAAGCAACGCGACGCCCAGACGCCGCAGGTCACAGGTGATTCCGTTTATCAATGTCCTTCTCGAGCGTCGTAGAGCCGCGTAGACCCTCGTAGACCTTTAGGGTCCCAGCCAAAGGCGAGACAGCCTCCCGGACCTGCGCAACGGGCCGGACCCGCGAAACCTTTCACAATTGACTGAATATGCCCACTGAAAGAGCAATCTGTTTATTCATACTAGACCGGATATACATATGTGTTACACTAAAGCGCAATCATTCAAGTCCCGTTCATTCAGTTTATTTTACAATACTATAATATACTCATAACATAGTTGATTTCATACACATTACTTCCCATATGTAAAGAGGCTATTCAATGTTAGGAATTATTTAATATCATTCATAATATAGCACTAGTCATAAGTCAATGTTAAATAGTATATATTAATAATTAATTAAATTATTATTTGTTCAATATGGAATATACACAAGTTTTAAGATTATCAGATTGTTGTCATTAAAAATACATAATTTTAAAAAAAAACACGCGAATTTATGAATCGCCTTATCCAATCATTGGTTAGTAATATTAATTAGTAATAACATTTATCCGGATAATCAAAGATGTAGGGCCTTACCAATCATTACTCACAGTAGTATTAGTTAGTAATAACACTCATCCAGATAATCAATGTGAACTTGAATCCCACTGAGGTTTTTGAAAAAGTTTTTAAACTACTTAAATTTACATTTTAATGAAAATAATATCAACGTTTTCATTGTATTAATTTTCCATAACATAATGTATCATACGATTTTGATGCAGCCGTTTTCAGTATACATTGTTGTGTTATTCTGTACACTGTTTAATTATTACCAATCCATCCATATATTTAACTATGACATCAGATGGTTTTGAATTTTCATAAAAAATACGTTTTAGTCAAAAATAAATTGAATCTATAATAACTGCTCGCTCCATGACAGTCTTTGGAACCAGTTCAAAGAAACCAATACGTCTCCATGCTTATCAGCAGATATAATATGAAGCACAACCCAAAGGTTTCTTGAAAGGCGGATCAAGAGTCATATCTAAGTGTTGTCTAATTATTAATCTGCGAAAGCTCGCGTCGTCGCGCCATGCCTGTCATCACGCACGCCTGCCCGGCTGACCTTGGCGCCGGTGATTGAGTCACGCGACTACCACGTGACCGCCACCCCCTGCCCACCCTCCCCTTCTCAACCCCGCGGAACCACGTGCCGACCAATCAGAAACGGGATAATTCAATGGGGGAGCTTTCCGAAGCTTTTAGGGAAAAGTTAACGCAGCGGACTGCAACGCGTTCGAGAAAATCATTACTTTGTGTTTGTTGGCTAGAAATTTTACAGGAAACTGACTCGGTGCAGTATTTTGCACTGCCTATATAAGGAAAACAACTCTTGATAAACAGATTTTGCCATTCATTGCTTTTCAAATAATGTAACTTCCTTTCAACTATATTATAAGGACAACAATATTAGTAACGTAACATTAATTATAATTGATGTGGTTACATCTTACTTATATTCCATCAACTGATCAGTTCGCAATCAAACTAACATATTGTATTGTAGTGTAGGAGTAATTTTGTAAAAAAAATAATGTAAATAGGTAAATTGTGTACAATTTCCACTTATAATGGAGGTATTATGAACCATGACAGGTTGGAGATATCTTAAAAACGTGATGTACATAGAATGATTTAAGATACGAGTAGGTGATAATAATTTCTTGTATTTTTGATAATTTCTCGACTCACTAGATCCAACATGCATAGTGTTGTTTTTAAAATGTGTTTTATCCTAGCTGCAAGATTTCAACACGCACCTAAGGAAACAATAGGCAGACATTCTATTTTATTCTTCTCTATGGGTGCAAATTTCAAAATTGCTATAATCAAAAAAAATATTGGAAATATAACATTGATTATATGAAAATGTATGTCATTAGTTTTGACACTACCAAATAGATAAGACTCGGTATAAAAAAGAAAATATACAGAACACAAATCAACTAACATTATAATTTATATATCATAAATTTTACAAAAGTATGCGGATCTCTAAAATATATAATTAACAACATAACATTGATATGAAGTTAGTGGTAATTATTTTTAGTTATTTTAATAATATAACACATGGTTAACTATGTTGTGTTTAAATTTGGTAGCCGTTCTGAGAAGCAACACAATGATATGACATTTCTTAGTTAAGTTGATAATAATAAAATCGATGTTCTACTGTGCGTTATAAGTTAGAAACACTGCTTAATTTTGCCGAAAAATAACCCCCCTCTATATGTATATCATTACTCTGAGGTATTTCCAGTAAAAAATCGCAGTTAACAAATATAAACGGATGAGAGTCCAAAGAGTATGTGCAGTTTCATTGGCTCAGTTTGTTAATCAGATGAACAGGTGAATGTTGTGACAATGCTGACTATAGACGACCTTACCAAACAAGTGTTTTGTCCCGCATTTATAAGAAAAACACGACCTCCGCCACCCCGCCCTCTACAGAGCTCGCATTGCATTGCCCCGAGTGTTGGATGTAGACAAATCGTCTACGACCTACGAATCTCCGGTTTCGTAACCCTACTTTAACCCAAATATTCCCCTTACGACGCTTTCCCCACTGCCTCTATGCCCGCTCCGCGTCAAGACCCTCAAAACGCTTTCGCCCCTTTATCCCCCCGATCTTGAGTCGCTTTATGCTTTCACTCATGAAAATATTTTGTTTATTTCATTGTAGCGCTTTTAAAAACGAAAGCCTCTTTACAGAAACATTATACCTTTCCTGCAATACAGGGGATATATTATGAATTGTACATGCGTAATGTCCCTTTGAATTGAATGTGCCATACTTATTTATATAATCAACAGAAATAGACTAACATATTTTTTATTGGAATTGATCGTGGATTCAAGGTTCGAATCCTGGGTCTGGCAAGTACACATATTGTTTTTCAATTTGTGTATGAGTCAAAGTATGAACCTAATAGGTTGAGCAAGTGGCTGACATCCATTTCTCGTAAAAACAAAAGCTGTCAATACAAACCTCCACTCTGTGGACGTCCATATGATCGTATTAGGATCGGACATGGTCGGATCTTAAAAGCTTCATCACATAACGATGAAACATTCAATATTCAATAAAATGAAGACTAGTATTAATTAAAATAAAATACGCGAAACCTATTAAACATAATTCAATAATGATCAGGACCGGTTTCGTCCTCTTTAATATAATTGCTTGAGAAAACAATAGATGAGAATGTTTTATTAAACTAGCATTTTATTGCAATGATTTAATCTAACTATTACTATTAATACTATCGACCGAAGGTATGTGATGGAATTTTAATAAAATTCTAATGGATTTAATTTTTGTACTATTCCATATGAGTCGTTTTTTGCTACCCGGGTTTCGCTTTTCGGCATCTTCAGGCACTATGTGCACTCATCAAAAGGCAAATACGTACTGACAATGAATACAGTTAACTCGTAACTTATATAACAAATTAATACAATAAATTAGGTAAAAACCTACCTATTAAATCAAGGATCACAATAAAAAATATAACAAACAAATAATTATGGATAGTTGAGGTGTTTCGATAAAAGTATAAATCGACAAAACCGAATAATAGATCATTAATAATTATATACAATAAAAATAGTACACTCAATAGGTCTAAAATCTTCCATTCTGTGAACAATGGTAAAGTATTGGGATGACTAATGAGATATACCTATCTATGATATCAGTCTTTAAGAAGTTATTATTATGATTATATTACAATTATCTTGTTTATTAACTATTCTAAAATATGACGACATATACGTACATTTACGATGGATTATAAAAAAATATAATAATAATATATATTCGCTATCGGTCGAGGAGATCGTATTTGATTATATTTAAAATGCAATGACATTTTAGGTGATAAAAATAATATCTTTTAGTAAAAAAAAAAGCTACAAATCATAATCGACTTAAATTCGTTACAATAACACTGCAGCACGACGTAAACAGAGCCTCCGCGTTGATTTACAGCCTGACACTTGTGGAAGCGCAACCTTTGAATGTTTTTCTCGGCGTCGGTTAGCGGGGAGCCGACGTTGCCGACGCCGAAGACTCCCCTAAAGCAATTTGGCGGGCTTTGAGGGCCGAGCCACTGCAGACGGGGGTCCGCCATTTTACCCCGAAAGCCTCCTCGCCATTTTGCTACCGCGTTATGGATTAGGGGGCCAGACAGGAAAAGGATTGCCGGTATTCGTGCCGGAAAACAAGACGTAAAATGAATTCTTATAGCCGTTTAATAAATCTTCGTTATTTGAAATAAATTACTGTTTGTTTTGAGAAAATCTTTTGTAAGTTTTTTTTATCTCATCAATAGTATCCAGTAATATTTGTTTTCATTGCTATATTATAATTACTTATAATATAAAGAGAATGTGAATTATAATTTCAGTAAACCTGTGGCCGATTATGGTACGACCGGGGCACTGAATAGCGAGTTACGATAGTAATGCCAATTATTGATTATCTTCTAATGGTCTCAGTAAATGAAAATTTTCTGTTGTATATTTCTTTTTGATTTTTTTTTTAATTTTCAATATGAAACGATCATCATTATCTACAAACAGTTTACCGTATTGCATTTGAAGAATAAGCAACAGTCACAGCTTCATGCCCGGCCTGAATATAATCGGCTTTGAAAAAACCAGATTCGGCTTTCAGTCTCTTCACTTACCTATTATGACACGCATACTTACTTACAATAAGTTGGTTTATACAATATGTGAAAACTCAAAGTGTCGTTGATTCGGCTTAAAATTCATTGATCAATTTTATTATCCTTAATTTAGTAGTAGTAATAACCGTATAAGAGAATGTGTAGATATAAACGAATTTATCGCAAATGAAGTATTATTTATACTAGATTACTATTAATAGCATCCATATGAAGAAAAATTGTTTCAATATGTAGGTAAAATAAAATTATAAATATTAGGTACTATTATCTAAGAGCATTTAATTAGACTTCAATTGAAAATCTAATTCATGTCAGTTTTGTACTAGTACATAGTGATTTATGCAATAGTACAAAACTGTAATGAACTAGATTGAATGGTATTCTATGTCTTTGTCACAGTGTACAGCTATTAGAAACATTATTTTCATAACATTAATTATTTATTATTTTTAAAAATGTTTATGTAATACTACTTTTTTAATCAAAAATCACAAAAATACTAATATTATATATTGATTCAATATATGTTTATCAAACTGGTATCCAAGAGTGATATTATGATTCGAACGTAGCCTGACGTAAACAAATCAGTATATCTTAATACCAGGTCAATAGGGTGCTTCAATGGGTAGGTTGCTAAAAATATGTTACATACAAACACACACTGGACGTAAACAGACGCTCATAGGCGGCATAGTAAAGCCTACTGAATAGTAAAGCCTTCCGCCCACCAGTCACAACCACGTGCTGACCTTCAGGGCGGGTCACGTGGACGTATTCAGCGGAGGGGGCTGATTCAAGGGGAGGGTTATCTTTGTTTGTCTAGACCTACGGACTACCCTTACCCTTGTAGGCTGTAGCTACGCCAAGGGGACCCGTATGCTCGTCATTTGGGGATTAAACTGGGACGAAAAAGGTTTTCCCATTTTCCGCAAATGTCTCTCTTTTTGTAAATGTCTCTTTTTTGTTTATTATCATAAAATGCGCCTTTTTCAGGAGTGACTTGTGAATTCGCGTGTTGTTTGTATGTAAAACATTGTTTATTTATGTACTCGTTTTTTGTGTTAATTTAATTATATTTGACAACCCTTTTTTAAGCTGTCAACTCTTAAATGTTATTTAAACGAAACTGGATAAAAATACAACTGGAGGTCATATTGGGTGGGGGGGAGTTGACACGGGTGTAAAAAAACAAGTAAAAATAAATATAAATGGATCACTATGAAGAAAATAATTATTATAATAGATTATACTAAGTATCGTATTCATAATTGCAATATGGATAATATGCACATGAGGATCAATACTGCAGCAATTATCTATGCATTTACTTTAACATAATAGTTATTTTTCAGTGTTAACATAATATAATATTATGTTATATGACAAGCGCGTCGCCATAAGTCAAGTATTTATAGTCGTACATTATTATTGCCACACTTAATTTTTGTCGCTAAAATTTGATAATAATGTCTGATAGGAGGTGTCACACAAATTTTCATACAAATTTCAAATAGGTTTATTAACCCATAATTCAACACAGTCGACAGAAACAACATTTTCCTATATGCGACGTCATTATATATTATAAAATTAGCGAAGCAATTAATAGAGGTAATAAAAAATAAAATAGACACAATTTAATATTTTTATTAAATCTACAGTGTCCATGGCACTGTTATTTTTAAATCCTCGTCAATTAAATATTTTTCCAGATAAACAATAAATAACCATTCCTCGCCACTTTTCATTAGTATTGGGGACCTGACAACTTGGAGTAGGTCCTGGATTCATATCACTACTACTATCTCCAATTTTATTTTCCTCCGATGGAAATTGCTGACTCAATACTTGCAATTGTCTTTAAAATCCTACGTGACTCTTCGTCAATATACAAAGAGGTCTCATAACAGATTTTTTACGAGAAGTGGCTGCTAGCCATTTGTTCAACATATTGCATATCCATGCTATGTATCCCAACACGCATTGAATATAACTGGCATACTTAGTATATCTTATAACCCGGTGAATAATATTGTGAAACGAATATTACCATTCATTTTTATTACAGCATTTTTAAACTTTTAAATTAAGAAAAGATTTAAGGATTTTTGTTAAGAATATTCGATGGCTTGGTGCAAAGAAATTATAAGTCCAGTTTTTGTTAAAAATGAGTTAAAACCTACACAAAACATTCATCTGTATTGTATCTTTATGCTGTAAAAATATTGTACGTCCAAATAGGATATTTGAGAAGATATTGTATTTTTAAAAAACGTCACAATATGTTCATTCCTCAGGCATCTTAAATTTTTAAATTCGATTTTCTGAAAACATACAAAACTGAACATTGCACTAAACCGTTGATATATTTGTATTTTAATAGACTACCACTTCGCAAGCATCAACTTAATTAAGTCATATTATAATATTTATAATATGATTTATTTTTTTGCAGCTTAGTAAATTTACATCTACAAAATTTAAGTATTTTCATTCGTGGTTTCTTCTATTGAGCCAAACATTCAACAGGCGATCATTTGATAGTCTGCGTATTTATAGTAAATTCGCTTGAATTTTGCCTTCAGATATGTGTCTCTCAAAAGACTAAAGGGCCTACTCCGTCTACTAATTTATAACTTGGAATTTTACTAACTATCCTTTTCCCACACTACATAGCTTCTTTTCTACCCTCACCACATGGAATAAAATTATATAAACTCAAACATGAATTTCGCTACACATAGGTACCTACTTGACAAACTAATATTTATTTATGCAGTGAAGATGAAGTGATAAACTCATTTTATAAATTCCTTATAGCTGTCAGTTTACATACATGCATATAAATAATAATTATCAATGTAAAAAACTATTCCTAATTTCAAGGCATCCAGTAAAAAAAAATGAAAAATGGTACAATAAAAATATTGGCACTTTTATTCTAGAATCGTAATTATTACTGTCCGATAACAAGATCTCGTCGATAACAGGAAGTCACTGTAGTCGCATATTGAAGACTTTTCATTGACGTACCTGTCATGGCGGCAACGTATGTTTAAATAATGTATCGGCTCTCTTTTTAGATGCGACTCATTTTCTTCTTCGCAATAATCCAACAGTTTACTAATAATAATTCTAACATCACTCCTGATCGTTTCAGACATATTTTTATTATAAAAAGCATCAAATTACTTATAATTAAAATGAAATGATAAATTAGGGGGCGTTCCTCATTCGAAAATGGAAGTGCGATTAACTGCACAGCAGGGCCTTGTTAGTTCACAGTTTTAACACGTGGACAAGAAAATCTTGTTCGACAATAAATGAAAAAAATATATATTTAAACTATGAAACTTGAAGTGTTTAGGTACATGCTGATAAGCAATATTCGAAATGGAGTCTTTAATAAACATTACAAACAAGCAAATAAGTTTTTATTATTATTTAAGTGTCTACATCAGTTTGAAAAGGTTTGGGAACCGCCGGTCTAGACTGTAGAGTCATCCATCACTTTCCATTGAGAATGTTGGTTATTGTTCGTCTGAATGAGGCGCGGGCGGTCGTCACAGACTTTCGCCCACAAAAGCCCATACTCCTGAAAGCCTCCGAGGTAGGCGAATGTGCTGCATGGAAACGTTTGCACTGAATCAAGTGGGGAGCTCTTTTGCTTTATAGTAATTTAAAGTTCTCATAAATTTCATATTTCATACAAAACGAACGAAATGTTTAAGTAAGTCGAGTTAATTACAAAACATCGTCTAACTCTTTCCAATTGAATTAGAGTAAACAAGACAGTGCTAACTTATGTTTAGTTAAAACGCATTGCATTATAACTAACTTAAAAACTAACAGTAAAGTTAATATCTATAAAAATAGGTAATCAATAAAAATAAACGTACGAGCAAATTCTAATAGAAGTATCAAGATATCAAGTACACATTATTATGAATTATTATCGTGTATATATAGTTTAATTATACTGCTATTTACGTAAAACTAAAGTTTTACCTACGTGTGTATGCATAATATCAATTGGCTTAACAAACTAATATTATTTAAAAATAAACACAATATTTTAATGGATTTAAGTTTTGTACTATTCCATTTGAGTCGTTTTTTGCGACCCGGGTTTCGCCTTTCGGCATTTGAGTGAATTCAAATTCCATCAAGTACCATCGGTCGATAGTATTAATATTATAAACACAATATATTATTGTACCCACTTTTTCCACATAATGTATTTATGATTCATTAGGTTTCGTCCACTTCAATAACACATTTTCGACTGAAAACATTGCCATTTCAATAAAACATAGGTACCTATTTATTACGAATTGACAGATAAGATAACACTAGTACCAGACAAGACGATCGCAAACATGATCTTAATTTTTTTTATTAATTTAGTAGAATTCTTCACTATTTTGGAATCAGATCCATAAAGCACATACATAGTTCATCGTGTGATGCTCCAGCTTCGGAAAACTGAACAAACATAAGATCGTTCTATTTTACTGGGTTAGATGGCATATTATCAATCATTTTATAATATTGCTAGAATCCGTGGGGATTGTCGCACACTCGCAATGAAAAATATTTGAATGCATTTAGAAGATTGACATATTAAGTAGTAATGTTTATTGTATAATGGAACAACCTTATAAACATACATATTTGAACTATCATCCAACGCAATCGATGACAAGAGTGTTACCAGCTACCGGCTTACGTGTGCTAGTCTTGTCGACATTTATTTTACTCTATTACTATAATACTCATCCGAGGTATTCTTAAAATTCTGTCAATAACGGCAACCAACTAACATTTAAAACTAACTAAACTAACAAAAGGTGAACTATATGAAATAATTTTCATATAGTTCACCTTTTGTTTACCAAAACATAAACAGTAACTTTATGAATCGGTTCGTACCCACTCTTCGTCAAAATGCGTCCGGGGATTATCCCGCGGAGTGGAGTAGCGTAAGCGTAACGTATCCAGCCAGACGCAGCCTTGAATCGGAGGCTTTGCGGGCGGCTCACGTGATAGCGAGCGCCCCTCGGGGGACTTGGGGCAGGTCGCGGCCCCGGAAACCGCTTTCGGCGGGAAAACGGCGCGACCGGAAGAACCCAGGCGACCCTACCCCTTGGATGCTTAGATACTTGGCGACTTTGTAAAAACTTTTTGGACGTTTGAAATATTGCCAACACTCAGCACTAAACCCTGCGTAGTAGGTATATTATAACAGTAGTACTTATTTATAAGACAATTTTTTTTCTTTAAGTTGCCCGAAGACAGCGTATAATATAATATATTATTATATATCAGTTAGGTACTTACTTACCTACATAATCATATTTTTGCATTAATTGTATCGTATACTGTCTTTTTTAACGATGCCCAATAAGAAGATCATGTGGGCCTCTATCTGATCTTCTTGGGTTTGTATTAACAGATTTTTTTTACGAGAAATGGATGTTAGCCACACTCTACCTATCAAGTCCATACTCTGGCTCCAATCACACATTGAAAAATAATATGTGTATTTGCCAGATCCAGGATTCGAACTTGGGACCCGCGACATTATAAACCAACGCGTTAGTCACTCGGCCATCGTGCGTACATACATATTACATCTGTGGTTACTAAGTTGGAGAAGAGGCGCTGTCACTGGAGACGTGGGTCGCTGATTCGATCCCGTTGCAGGTAAAAAAATCATATTATTGTTCAATGTGTTTTGTTACTGAATGAGTTGGACGAATATATAATAACCATTTCTCGTAATAAAACTGTTAATATAACCTCTTTGGAGACTCATATGCACCGCTTAAGTGAAAATGTTAATTTACCTTATTATCATAATCAACAGCAATTGAGGTTGATCTACCGCTGGATGAAATCGTCCCCTAGCTTATTTAATTCCAGTCACATATTATTAGTTTTCCGCTGCTACGTTTTTCATTCGTAGTATCACTTGAGTACCGGTGTATGGCGGCACTTTTCCAGTATATCGACATTATGCTCAACATGCTTTTTCTTTATTTTTATTCCCTCTTAAATTTAGTTTCCTTAAATGTTACGTACATATTTTATTTTTTATGCCCCATGGAAAGCTTCTTTTAAAAATACTATGCTCATGGCATTTGATCATCTCTTGGCATATTATACTAAATGTATGTATACTAATCTGAAATAGAGAAGTACAGATGTGTATAATATTGTGAAACTAAGATTAGCTAAATCGTTCCAGTTTATTTAGAGTTAGAATTAAAAAAATAACTATTTGATGTATATGAAATAAGATAAACTAAGAAGGTTAAATCACTACTTGTATCATTTTTCATAGCGTTTCAGTATAAATAACATAAGCAATATACGTTATATTGGGTGAAAGAGATGGATTTATTTTGCAAGAGAGAAAGGTAGAGGATGGAGTAGCTAAACTAGCGCCGCGAGCGGATGATGATGGACCAATTTATTATCGCCACATGAATAACAATCTATTTCCTAAACTAAATTGACAACATTATAAAGCATTATTGAACGAGTAAGTAGTTCAACTTGAACCATTTCAAATACACTAACCCTTACTTAACAGGACAGTCAAATACTATTGAATGAACGAGTACCTACTATGTAAGATATCCTTTAATTCTCTAGAAATTCGCTTTTTATTACGATAATTACGATCAATTTATACTTACTTAATCTGACGCTACAGACTATTCAGGTATATGGCTGACCACAAACATCTTCCAGGAATCTCTATCCCGTGGTCCAGTCAGTCACAATCAGCCTCTCTGCATCCCTCTTGACGTTATCCACCCATCTCATATAGGAATGAATTCTTCAGTGCGAATAACGCTGCATTTCAGTCTGCTGGCAAGTTCTAGGATCATCCTGGATTAATGACAGATTTTTTCAAGAATCGTATTACTCTACGCCATGGCCCCCACATCCTAAAACGGGCCCCTCGGCCAGGATCTGTGGCGGGCCCCCCTATCTATCGCTAAGTTTAATGGCATGTGTGACGCACAATAAAATCGTTTTCAAAATTGTGTTAGAGGTAAAAGTAAGGACCTTCGGTTTATTTTTAGGGATTTTATGTAGTTTTAATACATCTACTTACTTAAATTATGTAGTTGTCAAGTATCAACACAAAACAATCAAATTGCATCTAACAACCTCATTTTTAAATGTAAAATTTCCTCTCGTGTAATAGCGCCGAAGGTGCCTTTTTTACCTACTATTAGAGCAATTTTGTGATGTGTGTTTATCTGAAATATTTGATCGACCCGTCACGCCGGGCCCCTAGGTTAGAGCCCTGTTCTACCCCATACCTTTGTTTTCTCTAAGCAGCCCCAAAAATAAGGTTTGTATAAGAGGCAAGCAATAACAATCGTCCCACGTAAAAATTCGTTGAAATAATTCAGGACTTAAGAAATCCGTATGTATGGTTCTGCCTGAATCCAATTTGGCGACTTTATGTGTGTACTTTCATTTTTTTACTCTTCCTATTATCAATTATTTTGTGTAAATAATGTTAACGACCTAAATTTGATTCATTAGCTGGAGTATATCCACTCCTGGATAAAGACCTGCTCCTCCTTCCACTCCTCTTGGTTCTAGTTCTTCGCTGCTAGCTAGGTACTTCCAACACTTGTGCTCATAATTCTAGCAAGTTTTTGAGCGCCTATGACTGGATTTCTACAATAGTTATCAATTTCGTCAGATTGGCGACATTTATCGCTTCGTGTACTCGCAACTGTCTCTGTTTTGCGGTCTTTCCGCATCATGCCCAACAGGCACCACCCATGCCAAGTTCCTTTCCTATTTCTATCGAATTATCTAATTGTTATCACTTCCAATATGCACTTACTTGTCTTTGGCGACATTGCTCTTAGTCTTGAATTTGATGATTTTTTGCGTTATTTTTATTGAGAATCTTTGTATAGTTAGATCAAACCAATTTGATTAAAGAAAGGGCAAATAGTTAGACACTCCGCCAAGGCAACGACTTTTTGAATAATTTTCAGTTCAATTGAGAAGAGACACTGTTGACAAGTGTCATGTCGGCAACACAGCATCGCCGACTGTCGACTGGCAAACTATTTTGTCAGCGCATCGCACTTATCATATTGTTAATTTAATGCTCACTCACTCACAATAATATCGTAATGACAATGATGATGCATCATCAGCGGTCTGGGAACCAAGATGGCGTCCGGCAGTCGCCACGCAGTCTGTCTGCCTCGCATAATGTTGCCACTCTCATAATAAATACTTACCACTACATTTAACAATGCGCGAAACGATATTTCATCTTGACGGGTCATTTTAAATCGCGGGAACGCTTTTGAAATTGGAACATGGGAAATTTTATCGAATAAAATTGATAATTAAACAATAAACAATATTTTGGTAAAGAATTCAGTGTTTCAATTAGATACTAAATTTAACACTAGGCATCGTCTCAACCGTTGCTATAATTATTGTATTGTATTTTCAGAAAAATAATAATTATTAATATAAATAGTAATTTTTTCATAGATATTGTTAGTTTTATATTAATCTTCTAACTATAAATATTGTGTAGAAGTTACAACAGAAAATATTGGAGTGATCCGTGACGTCGGTTAGTAATTAAAGTAATAAATACTTTAATTTAGAATACAAAAACCGATCGCCTACGGTACTTAATTTGGAGAGCGCTTATGAGCTGGTATTAAAAAGGCCAATAGTTAAAATTTGTCAGAATTAAGCATGGCAGTCGTAGCATAGTGGTAATGCAAAGGGCGCGATACCCAAGAGACACAGGTTTGATTCCTGCCGGGTGTCTTACAAAAATTTTCAAAATTTTAAGATTTTTTTCTATTGGCTATATTTTCAGCTATAGGTACACTAAGAAGAAGAATGATGTATGTCCAATAATAAAATTATAATGGTACATTCGTAAAATCTTGTGAATTATTCGTTGAATAAAAGAAATAGTTAATCAGAATTCTATATTATTTTGTATCAAGTTAATTGATAAAATTATACACGAACCTTTCATAGATATGTGTTATTTCAATTTTGTTGTGTTGTCACCTTAGACTATAGATACATCGTTGTCACCATATATTATTACTTTTCCTTTATTTTTCGATATTCAAAGCTCGTTTCAGAGGTCATTATTGTAAGACAGTGTAATAAGGTAATAAGTACTTTAATTTATATGAATGCGAACGCCGCTCTGAAAGAAACCAAAAAAAAATCACCTTAGGTTAGGTTACGTCAAGGAAAGAAAGAAAAGTAGAATACATTGGAGTGTTTTCAATGATAGCGATAGTCATCATTTTTATTATAAATGTATTTTTTCTAATTTAAAATCTGCACATAAATTCAAGGGCTTTAAAAATATCTACTTATATCAATATATTTATTATATTTGTACTCTATTGGTACTCAATGATAATACACCTTCACAATGTCATCACAGAATATAAATTGTATTTGTTAACTTTGAAATATTTTAAATCAACAAATGGTTGACTCGTGCTGTTTATTTTGTACAAACTGTAAGATTTAGTGGCACGCTTCAATTATACTTTATTTTATCTTATCTTATTTGTAGATTTCATAAAATTTTACAATTTTTCGACCGTGCGCACATACTTAAAAAATCGATAAAAATATTTATTTAAATATTTTAAACTTATAGACGCGATCCCTCGACTGTTGATATTTATTTTAATGATGATTGAGATAACGCTATGTATCGTTTTTAAATACACAATATTAATCTATATTATTAATTGTCATTAATTCTGAAAAAGTGAAAACTGAAAGTGATAAAATACCGTTGGATAAAATACATTATAGACGCTTTCAAGGACAAATAACATAAATACATTGCGAAAAGCTTTTAAAGAATCCATCCTTCCAATGTTTAATTCATAAACCGAGTTTTCAAACCACTTTTCTTTGTCCCTTTTTTCAAAAATTCACTCATCTCGGAGACAATCGAATTAATATGCCAACTCAATTTAATCCACAAAACATTTTCGTGGAGTTTATAAGTTGTCCACTTATATTGTTTTAATTAAATTTTCACAATCGCCTATAAAAAGGAAACTATTGATTTTAACGCTATTTATAAAATATGACTTCCTAAGTAAATCGTGTAAATAAATTGCGATATACAATATATACGACGATACGTCTTGATATACGTATATATATTATAATAAGTATGTGTACTTGATCTTGAACTTGGCGCCGGGTGTCGAGTCGAGATGATTAATTATTTACATTTCTTCGTGGAGTAGAAAACGAAAGGAAGAAAGAAAAGAATCTGGTCGCTGTACTGTACTGCATTCTCTGCAATCTTCCACGAATTTGTTTATTTTTAACACTCCCGCTTTCAGCTTTTCATTGTGCTTTTGTTGCCATACATACAACTCGCTTCAGTGACACACTTAAGAGATACATCTTTCAATGAATGAACTCATTTAAGTATATTTATTCTTACCGATCTATAATTTATTTTACATTTTTGGTGCGCAGTTTTCTTTGTCTTCGAAATAAAATCATTTTTATTTTAAGCTAGGTATATTAAATGTAATATTTAATCGTTTTTTTTAATCCATTGACGACTCATTGATTAATGACATTAACTATAAGTAGATACCTACATACCTTGATATAGTGAAATATTTATTCATCTTATAAATTTAAGATTATTTCATAGAATTGTGATGCTGTGCTTTTAATTATTGAGCTTTCACCGTGGAACAAACTAAAAAATTTCAAAAAATATGTCACATATTTTGAGTCTGAGCTTAAATCCAATGTTTTGTGCAAATGACTTATACCTACCTTGTATTGGTCGTTCCCTCATGGCTGAGGATCGCAACTACCTTGAAATTCTGTAATATTTTGAGAGACCAAGACTTTCCAGTTCCACCCTTGTCGATCCTCTGCTTCTCTCAGGGCTGAATGAACGCTGTCCCCAGTCAGCTCCTTCTCTTGATCGCTTCGACGCTATTCCTCCTCTTTGATTTCCCCGGAGGCTACCCAAAACCACCTGTCTCACCAGATAATCCGGTCCGGGCAAAATGCTTTTTACAAAAAAAGGAATTTGCAGCATCTATGTAACTTATCCTGATAGTCATTAAATTATATGAATCATTTTTTTTACTTATATTATTTTAAAACATACACCATTTACCACTTTTTATAAAATTATATAATATATGTTTTTATAGTTAAACGTCAAAGAGTATTTAAAAAATACACGAAGACATAGTATGTACCAAAGCAAGATATTTCTAGTATTTAAGTATGTTCATACTACTTGAAACTGTCTTATAAAATTTTTGAAACCTTCCCCTACTTCTTTGTATAGATGTTTAGAAAAGAATTCTTATCATTGATTCTATTAATCTAAAATCTGTAATCAATAAATAATTGAAACACCGCCTGCGATCCACTGTCACGCTGTCTGAGTAGCCACGAATGATTTGCCACAAATGTCAAAGCAACTAGGAACCCTTCATATCAATAACCTGAGCTGACCCTCCGCTTAAAGCCCCTTCTCTTAATGAGGATATTATTGTTTTGTAAGCGCCAGGCGCCTCTCGTTCGTTTGACAAGGGCGTTATATGGGGCAAGGTAAATGAGCAAGTGTATCCAGAAGGGGGGCTCCAAGACATTTTGAATCGCGTTTAGTAGTCTTATTAACAGCTGTTTTATTTATTTTTTTTACTCGATTTTAACCCTAATAAATATACTGTATCAACGCCGTCTATTTCAATGGCTTGTCGCAAATATTCTTTTATAATTCATTTAAATTTCTTCTTGGATTTCGGAGAACCTTCACTTAACAACCGTTCCAAGCCGTCCAACTGATATTTACAAGAGTATTTTAATGTTGGTAGATATCTTCTGTTACTTTCCACAATGCACATCTATTCTTCAATTCTATTAACACATTGACACGTGCTACGCATTAATCAAGATAATTTCAACCTGGTCTTTGTATTAAAGATCGCTAAATACCATCCACAGGCTGTATACGGGGGAGCTATGGGATGCTGGCGACCTGAGAAGACGTTAGAAGATTGGCGAGCAATACGGGTTCTTGAAGGTGCTATGTAGTGTCCATATGCTCCACCTAAGGAGCGTACATGGTTAAAGAAGAGGATTTACAGAAGTGTCAGAACCTTCTGTGACTCTGAAAAAAGTTCTTTATTAAAGGGTGCCTCATCTGGCATGGCTGCATTTCATTCATAGCGGGAATTTCCCTAACCGAATGCGAATATTGAAAACGATAAGTGGGTAAACGGCCTTGTCGCTCCAAAAAAGCAGGGGATGTCCCGCGCTGCGGATCACCCCTCTGCAGAACCGTTCGTCCTTGCGGTTAGCCTTTTACGTAACACTTTGGCGGGACCCCACGGATTGTTTGTAGAACAATCGGGGGTAATTTGGAGAATCCGGGGCCTTTGATTGCTACAGGTGTCGAAGGCCAATCGCGATTGCATCGCGATGAGCTCACTCTGGGGGGAGGGGAATGATTTAGCATACGTCAAAGGGTTTCAAATAAGGGGCACAATACACAAACTCAACGACATACGATACATGATTCGCTCCTCTATAGAATTTCACTTCAAAACTTAATTCATAGAAATATATTAAACGGTAGGGGCGTAAATATCCTAACATGGTTTTATTTCACGGTGACATATTTTTGATTAAAATCTTTTTAATTCTTCGTCGGCGTACCAATGCATCTTTTCCGTAATATGTTCTGGTGTAACAGGCCTTAAATGAACTTTTTGACCACTTTACTTCAATGAAATAACAATATCTAATAATAAAAATATGAAATAACAGTAGGTACATACATATTTCTTCACCGTGGCTTGGCTTTACCCCACACGGAATTGAGTAGCACACAAACCTACATGTGTTAGTGAAAACCCCGTAACAATCTGGAGTAAACTCTTCATAATATCTAACCTTCAGGCTGCTCTCGTGGTGCAGTGGGTAAGGCGCTCGCCTTCCACCCGAGAGTTCCTGGGTTCGATTCCCGGTCATGACAAAAACATTTATGTGTTTTTCTCAAAGCCTGGGTGTTTGTGATTGTTCAAAATTACTAACAACCACCTTGTACGAAAAAGCAAGGACATGGTTATTAATAATTCTAAAAAAAAAAAAAAATATCTAACCTTCGACCCGATTAAGCGCCGTGAGTTTCTTTAGGTGTCTCATCTTCTCTGCGTGCTATGTGAACAAAAAAATGGAGGGACCGACGTAGGTGTAAGTAAACTGAAGAAACTCTATGTAATGTGGAACTCGTTCTTCCGTTTCAGTTTCACCATCCATGAGACTCAGCTATAGTAGCATATTTCAAATTCGTTTAGACTTTTACCGTCCATATCTTGGAGGCAAATAATATAGATACAATTTTCGAAAAGAAATCCTTACTTTACGCATTTAATACCATTTATAATGTTTTTATTAATCTAAGTTTGCTGTTCGACATTTTTGACAAGTTTATCAGGGATGTTAGACCCGAAATATACATATTCGCTGAAGTATTTTTTATATAACTATTGACTATACCAATAATACTGAAACCTTTAACAGTAAAATGAAAACTAAAATTATTAAAAAACTTTTGTAATATTAAATTATTAATTATTCTGATACCTACAACATTACTTAGTATGTAATTCTGTGTCTACAAATATATATTTTCTACTACTCGTATTTCAGAATAATATACAAAGAATATTAATAGGTAGTTGCGCACTTCATTACCAATACCTGTTCGCAGTCAATAAACTTATTGAAATAATGATCATACGTGTGCTGACATTTTACGTGAAAGGTTACTAAACTTCTTGAGACGACTGTATTGATTGAATTTCTAAGAATGGAAAACACTTACACTGAGAAATTTATATAAATGATTCATTACAGTCACGAAACTGAGACTTTTATAATGAAGGAACATATTTTTAAGTATCCATAATAAATTATTATATTTTTAAATTCGAGACACATACGAAAACTACGTAAAAATTATGTTCATCGTGAATACTTTAATGAAACTGTTAATTCGTGATGTAAAGTCATTATAGTAATTAAAATAAAACACAATATGTGATACTTATTCCACATAATTGAATGATCAGAACCAGTTTTGTCTGCTTAAATAAGAAATTTTTAGCTGATGAATTGTTAATAATGTCTCATTTAAGTGCAGGAAAACTATCCTGATAATTATGAAATGTGAATAAAGTACCACATGTTTTGTTTTATGTAATGTAGTTTATTGTATAATATGTCATATTATGACAATAAAATACATATTATTTGTCGTATACGTAAATTATTAATTTTATTTTACAATACTGATCAACTTCTTTCAGACAATAATGATTAATGTTTTGACTTCCCGAAGCTATACAACAGTCAAATTTTAAGCGCTATTATTTGATTATATCATCAAAACTTAAATTAAAATGATAATTGATTCACGTAATTTAATTGCGATCGGGGTCGGTTTTGTCGGCTCAAGCCTTAAGTGATCAATTGAATGTAAAAATAGTTACTAAATTAGTATCTATATATGTACTATAAATTATTTTGTTTTATTGTTATCATTTCTATGTTTTATTAAACGTCTAAATGTGACAGTCTTTCAGATTTCCAAGACTAAATTTAATATCATCAAAAAGCACTTTAAAAAATTTGATTTTTTCCATTTTTCATGCCATTTCTCACCGCCATATTTATGGATTATTGCTTCACGAAAACTACATTGCATATTCAATATCGCTCACCGCCTGCCCCCTCTCACCGTGCAGCCACTTAATTTTTCCATCAGAGCCTCTCCATCCGCCAGCCCAGCCACCACCTCGGGCATCTTGACATCTCGTCTGCGTCTCCTCAGACAGGTGGCAAACAAACTTACACCTCCCCCCGCCATCTCATTTACAACGCTGATTTTATTTTTACCCCTGACGCTGCGTTCTCTGGTACCACCCTATCAACGCCTCCGGGGCCGTAGTGGTCAGAGGTGGATTAGAAAGACTATTAATTAAATATTACGTATTTTTTTTAAATACTTATCACAAAAAATCTTCAACAATAGGGAATGACTGTGGATCGAAAACGTCTGATGGTTAGCCGAACCGCCAGGCATGGTGGACGAATGTATTCTTGTATGTAATGTTTAAAATGTAAATAATATATAAAATATGGAAACATTACAGACGAAGACCAGAAGAACAGGAGAATACTTATTAAGAAGTTATTTTCATGATACACGATCGGTTTCGTCTTATTATTTATTATAAAATTATTGATGTGTTGATCGGTAAAAATATTAACCTAACAATATATTATTATGATATCATGTTTTCTCAATAGTGTAAATTATTAGATTATTCTAGTATCATGAATCCGAAATGTTTCAGTTGTTTTTTTTTGTATTTAATAAGTATTTATTAAACATACATAATTCTGAAAACACTCATGAGCCAATAGAAAAAATCTTTTTCGAAAAAAGTAAGAAACCACACAATGCACAGGATGCGACATCCAAGAGACGCATGTTCGATTCCTGCCGGGTGTCTTACTTTTTTCGAAAAAGATTTTTTATTCTATTGGTTATATTTTCTCATAAGTGTTATATTATTAAGAATTATATATGTTCAATAATTAGAATGATACATCATCAAATCTTGTGAATTATCCGTTGGATACAAGACATAGTTTATTTATTCACTATCAGCTCCGTCCACTCTTCCTGGTCTCTCTTTCTTCCCGTTCATGTACAAACACCGAACTTTCTGAGTTCGTCTATCCAATGGGTTTTAAGACATCACTGTGGGAGTGTAGTGCACCTTCGGTACCACTGTATGACGGAATTTGTCCAGCGGTTGTGCACTCGTCAAGCGACATTTTCATCTGCTTAGCGACCTTTATCACATCGCGTAGCTTTGTCACATTGGTTGTTTTTTGTGTTCATTACGCGTTATGTCCAATATGCACCAATCCATGCCACATTGCGCTACTCGTATTTTTTGGATTTTAAGAGTCCATGTTTCACGTGCATACGTGAGCCTTGATAGCAATATTGGTTGAACACTTTACGCTTAAGATAGTACGGGGTCACTTTTGAATATACGATTCATGCGCCCACCAACATTAAAAGTAACTACCTAATTGTGAAAGGAAATGTGAATTATTCTATGAGAAATTAAAAGTATCGGTACTAATCGGTTATACCGGATAAAGCGGTAAACACATTTTTTAAATAGCCGATATACTAGATTATTTGTTAGTTTGGGTTAGTTTAGGTTAAGTAAGGTTTGGTTATCCTAACAAATAATCCAGTATATCGGCCATTTTAAAAATGTGTTTGCCGCTGTATCCGGGATAACCGACTAGTACCAAAGTATCTATCCCAATACTTTGTCAATAATCCCATTCATTAGCATTGAAGTAAAAACTATTATTCGAAATCCAATGGTTAACTGTATTTTTACTATTGTATATAGCTTCCGTAAATCCACCCCTGTTCGTGGTCTGCGCCACTTCGCCCCTCGCCCCGTATTGAAATATCACGCAAATAAATATAATATAACACAACCTAAAGAGGTCGGGGTTCATAATATTATCTCATCTCCTCGCCAGGGTCGGGATGTCTGAGCAAATTACCGGTATGGAGGGTGCAGGATCCGCCAAGGTCACGACATTAACGTACCTCACCGTAACACTTAGATTCAATCAATTTTTTCGATTTTATTCATTTACTCTTCAGACAGACTTCAATTAATCGTATTCACCAACGCCTGCTGTTTCATATCGACTGCCCCAATACATTAAGGAATTAATCATGTTATTAAATTTTATTATAGCTGTATTCAGTGGCGCACCCAGGGGGTGGGCCAAGGGGCCCTGGCACCCCCCAAACATGAAAATTATCTCAATGATTTTAAACATTGAAATTGAAAGCCAATAAACTATACCTTTGGGTTTAGACAAATAAAAACACGGCAAAAAAATGATTTGTAATTCTCCAGCACCCCTTTTAGAAAAAATTCTTAGATTTTAATTTAACACAACACTAATGTCAGGTTTTTTAGAAACCCAATCCTTAATGGAACTGTCAAAAAATTCTCGGTGTCCACCCGAATTCCGGAGTGGTGTAGGTCATGGCTGGGGAGGGCTGACAGGGCTCTAGCCTGGGGGGCCCGGGCTGTGGGAGGCCCGGCGTGTCGGGTTGAGCAGATAAGTTAGATAAACACACATCATAAATTAGCTTTAATAGTAAAAAAAAGTCGCCTGCGGCGCTATTATACTTCATGCTCTTGAACATTTTCAATTACTTATATAATTGTGCAATATTTTTTTGATTATTATGTGTCGATACTCGACAGCTCCTTTATTAAAGTAGATGTATTAAAAATCGCCAATAATTCACTGTATAAGTACCCTTAATTTGAACTAAAACACAATTTGAAAAACGTTGATGTAGTGTTTCACACCGCCTTTAATTTTAGCGGTAGGTAGGGGGCCCGCCAAATATCCTAGCCTGAGGGCCCGTTTCAGGATGTGGGGACCATGGTGTAGGTACACCGAGTGGAGTGGTAGACAATAGACCGATAAACGAGAAATTAGGCTCTGAAGAAGAAAAAGAGCCTATGAGATTAATTTACATTCTCCTCCTTGCCCCCCCCCCCCAATATTAAATCCTGGGTGCGCCACTGGCTGTATTATTAAATATTAATAATTAATCAGATACAACGGAGAAATGGCATAATGGCAATAGTCCGCATCTGGCAATTTGGCGTGTTATTTTGTCAATGTGTGCTTAAATCCAGAGTACGTTGAGTGGATGGTTAACAACCTAGCTCCATAATCTCCTAAGAAACCTATTTGAGAAGCAACTTAGATCCACATCCTATTGTAAAACCAATGATGAATAAATGCCTGTTTGCCGCCTAAATCGATTTAATTCCGAATAGCTATTTTTTATCATCATCGTTATTTATGGAACTACAAGCCTTGGTCTCCTTGAAAAACCTCCTCCATCTTGGACGATCCAGCGCCGATATTTTTTTATATTTTAAGATATAATATACAGCTGAACATTTCGAATAATAACTGTGCAACAATTATTCATTCCAATTATTTCTCAATAAATGAATTATTATCGTGTTATTGGTCATGCGAGTCGGCATTAAGAAATTTTAGAAATCTCAACAAAACACAACATCCAAATATCTGCACTCCTATATTCTTAATTATCAGTAATCACTAGGTGGAAAACCTATCCAAGGATGTACAAAAAACTATCAAAATTATCGTTAATTAAAACGATTATTATGTTACAGAAAAATTTGCCTAAGGTCCCCTATAAAGTAGGTCCCAAATCCTACCATCATTTTTTATCATATAAGTCTTATTTCCACACTTACCAATTAACCTTCCAATAAATCTTTTTCATGCTTCTCCAAATGTTTTTTTCTCATTATTTTAAGGAACCTCCACAATATATAATATCCACGTACAATAATTTAATTGTACTATTTTTCAGTACGTGATGCGAACGACAGCTACGCTATTTTTATTTGCTTTGTTCATCTGTCACTGACTTTAAAATAATGTGTTTAAAATCGTAACTGCGTAGAAGAATCGTGTAAATTTAGGCTTATTTTTTTAGGAAAATGTAAAATTATATATAAATATCTTATATATTTAAGTTTTAATATAAATTGTAACTTAAAGTTTGCCCATGCATCGTTTCCTGGCAATAACTTTAGAAGCATTTAAAACAAATTGTAAGCTCCTTCTGCATTATTAATAGATATGTAAGTACATAAACGTCGCGTCAGTACTCTAGGTGCATGGTCATCTGTATTACACTTGCAAAATAACGTTACTAAACAAGCAAAATTACTCTATAATGATTATGGTCGCTAATAAAAACCCCGGAGAGCTCAATTACTCAGAGTCACGCATCATCTGTCCGATAGCAGGGTGCCCTGGAGCGAGCTGAGAATGAGGATGGGTCACCCTTTCAGTATGTCTGTATCTCCTCACGGTCCTGACCTACCATAAAACAATCTCAATTGACTCCATATTCAATATTAAATTACATCTCATCTCGACAGCGTCACGTCTTCTCTCTCTCGCTCGAGGTCACTTTTGTTGATCTTGCTTTATACTTTCTTATTATTTAATACTCCTCGTAAAATGGATTCCGCTTTCATTGTGAACTTGAACACCTTACATCAATTTTGCATAGCATTCATATTTCGTTGATGGAGACTAACTAAAATTATTTTCGATATATTCAAAGACTAGTAGCTCTAGGGTCGTAGGTCTGTTTTATTGAGAGTTTTGTGTACCTACCGGAAGCTTAGAATTCCATCTTTTAGGAAGTGCCTATGCGAATTTGACGCTCAGTTGATATTTTCGTGGATGTAATGTGTAAAATCATAGTTGCAATTTTCTCTTTTGTCTTCCCCATCTAATCATTTCTCTGTGTCTTCCCTACATAATTTTAAACCGACATGTATGACGTTCTTAACCTAAAAATATATATATATATATAAATCTCATCTAAAATAGAATGCATTTTTTTTTACATAAGCTGTTCTGCGATCGTCCAAATCGAACAGTGATTCAACTGTGTTGCAATGAGCGAAAAATTATCTAAGCTTAAGTACCTACTTATCATACTGAGCATATCAGTCACGTAATTTTCTTCTGTCCATCGGCGTCGGGCTTCACACCATACGTGGAATGCAAGCACGTAGATCGTTTATATAGCATCGCTGCAAGATGTTAGACCACATTTCGCATATAGGTATAGAACAACTTATATATCAAATCCTGTACGTCACGGCGCAGCATACGCTGGACCAGAGAACTCAGAAATAATGGAAACTGAATTTACGTTAATTTAATTTACGACGTTAATTAAAAAAATCCACATGCTATCGAACACACACTGGATTACGGGCGCGGGGAATGTTGTAGCGGTAAAAGTAAATACAAGGGGACGGTTTTAGTTCCAGAAACGACTGTGATGACGTAGGTGACTCGATATGAAAGTCTCAATGTATGCGAAACGCCTACACCACAGAACTCGAGTTCCGTCAGATTCGGTGGTCACATATTCTCAAAGCTCAATAATTTTATAAAACAGAAGCTTTCCAGCACCTGATTTTGTAGTCCCTACATATAAGTCAACGCTAATTATTAACAATAGCTAGCACAGTAGCACAATGTTGATAAAAGTATTATAAACGCAGCATAATAGAAGAATAATATTGTGTAGGTATTTTATTTTGCCCGAAGCGCCAGGTGTTTCTTACTCACTTACACAATCATAATAATAATGTTATACCGCGAACTTTTATTTACCTACTTATCTACACTTTCGCAATATTACGCATGGAAGCTTTGGAAGCCGTTAAGTTTACTGTAGATTCAAACTTTTACTGTAGTATTAAACTTATTAAAAACCATAAAGTTGTACGATATAAAACGTAACTATGTATTAAATTATTTCTCATTTTATCTGTTAACTAGGTATGTAGATAATATTTACATTTACACTTCCACACTCATACTTGATATGAAATAATAGATGTGTTATAAAAAAAATATTTTTTACTTAAATGTCTACACTGCATGAGAACATTTTTATATTCGATGTAACTATTGTCAAGAACTTGTCTTTAACATGTTAGGTATATTAATTATGTAAACTATCATACCTATCATTATTAACGTTGTATCATTGGTATTAACAAGACTTTCAGGCAATTAATTAATCTACTATCTATCCCACAGTAGGTACGCAATTACAATGCAATCATATAATATTATAGTGGAATACAGTGGCGCACCCAGGGGGGGGCAAGGGGTCCTGGCACCCCTCAAACATGAAAATTATCAGAATGATTTTTAACATTGAAATTGAAAGTCAATAAACTTTACCTTGGGCTTAGACAAATAAAAACACGGCAAAAAATGATTTATAATTCTCCAGCACCCTTTTTAGAAAAAATTCTTAGATTTTAATTTCGAAACACTAATTTCGGGTTTTTTTAGACACCCAATCCTTAATGGAACTGTCAAAAAATTCTCGGTGTCCACCCGAATTCCGGAGTGGTGTAGGTCATGACTGGAGAGGGCTGACAGGGCTCTAGCCTGGGGGCACGGGCTGTGGGGGGCCCGGCGTGTCGGGTCGACCAGATAACTGAGATAAACACATATCATAAATTTAATTAGCTTTAATAGTAAAAAATATATATAAGAAGAAAAAGAGCCTATGGGACTAATTTACATTCTCCTCCTTGCCGCCCCCCAATATTAAATCCTGAGTGCGCCACTGGTGGAATAGGCACAAACTCTACACAGTTTAGCAAAAATACGTAAAAATACTACGTTCGATTATGTATGTATCGTTTCTTAGAAA
This sequence comes from Rhyacophila brunnea, assembly GCF_057557595.1. Classification (NCBI taxonomy): domain Eukaryota; kingdom Metazoa; phylum Arthropoda; class Insecta; order Trichoptera; family Rhyacophilidae; genus Rhyacophila; species Rhyacophila brunnea. Next base: position 57,143,116 of record NW_028232965.1, on the reverse strand, counting down.
CGATAAACTAATTTATTATCTATGTACCTAGAGGATTTAGTATAATATAAAAAAACAAAATTCTTTAATTAATAGATATTGAAAACCAGTTATCGAAATTCATAATATTGGATTTTTTCTTAATAATTGCGTACTTAAATGTTTATATTAATTGTTCAATTTATTTATTTTGATTATGTATGGTTTACAATGTTTACATCGTATGTACGTCTTCTTATGGTCTTAACTATGGACCACCTTTACCATTTACCTACTTGACTATGCAATAAATTAATGATGAAGTGAAATCAAATGTTAGATACTTACCTACCCTATATATTATAATATAGGTATTCAAAACTCGCCTTCATTATATCCTACTTCCTCTCTACTATGCTATCGTCTCTATGGACTGCTGTTATTAGCAGAGTAGGTACAATGTTTTATAAATTTCATTTCATCGTTACATTATTTTAAGTGAAGTTTTAACTTGCTTTAAATTACTTACATCCCACTTAATTGAAATCAGGATCAATACTCACTCACTCGTATTATTATTGTGCATTATTATTTTGATCGAGTCGTGCATCTGGCAACATCGCACCAACGCGCCAACCGCTGAGGAAATGACGTACATTTTTATTACGCTCCGTTTTTTGCCCATTTTGGATTTGACAGCTGCTGCTACATCCCTTTATGACGTGCCAATGCAATACCTTTTAAAACATTCACTTTCATCATTATAATAACTATTATTTTTATTAGGTACCTCTAGCATTTTCAAAAATAAGTATTATTGTGACAAATTGCTACTCAATCATTAATCCAATTGCTGCATTTTGATAGGCATTTTGAATAAATTTAATATTAAATTTCTTTCTAAGTAGGTACCTACCTATATGAAAATTATCTTACTTTGTATACAGACTGCAATTACAATAATTTACAGTTTCTAGCTTGATATCATTACATGCAAGGCTATTTTTTTCATACACTCCAATTTGATTTACATAATAATTTTAATAAAATTATTTACACGTACATAATTTTACATAGATAATAATTATTTAAAATATTATAGTAACGAAATGCAATTGGCTCCACGATAATATTATATCAAACAGTGCCATCTTACGGTATAATATTAAAGCATTTATCCGAGAAACACACCACAAGTAGAAATATTGTAAAGTTTTTTTGCTTATACGCAAACAGATGTCACTATCAGCAACTAACGATGTATTCACACGAATAACAATAAATTTATTTTCAGAGAATTAATAATTTCATGTGCATTTTTCGAAAAGTTTCATTATGATAATATTATTTAGTCTATAATTTTGTTATTATTTAAAATATAAGTTGTAGTGTTAATTCGTGCTTTTATTTTATGATTTTCTTATGATTTTCGTTTCCCGTTTTGTTGTAGCTTATTTTCGGTCCCGATGGAACTCTTCAAACAGCCAAAGGAGAATCTCGCAGGGGCCGTGGAAGGGGTCGAGGTGGCGGAGGGGTACGTTATACATTTCATTTCATTTATGATTTTATGATTTATCATCTCATTATTCATACTTCATATTTCTTTCAAGTTTATTTTATGCCAACACAGAATATGATAATATTATGGTATCTACCTACCTATGTCCGTAAATTTACTAAATTATGTAGGTACCTACCTATATGCGAAACCTCCTATCACGAGTGTAGTTAGATAATAGGTATTATAGTTCATGGGTTTTTAAGCTATTTTTTTCAGAACGTAATTACCTAATATTGTGTCCATGCCGTGTCAATGTTTTTTTTTTGGTACTTATATCATTTTGGAAATACTATTCAGCTCCGTGCGGACGTTTGTACCTATAAGGTCTGATACTAATAATAATATCAATGTTTTAGCGGAAGGATGTGTTGGCCACTGTATCGATAGGTCAATAAACTTCCTGTGGGAAGAAAAATTGAATAATGCAAAAGTTGTTCATTGGACTGTCGATAAAATTATAATATAAAAGTGTATTATTGTTTACTTACAAAATATCTATTCCTTTATTTCAAAGCAAATAAAGTTGGGTAGGAAAATGATTTCAATACCTATTGTTGATGGTGTCATAATTTATGAACGAAAAACTACATAATAGGTATTATAAATATATTTAATAGATATTTTTAAATGAATTATCATCTTATATTTAAAAAAAAAAAACTATTAGAAACCAAATTGATGGTTTTTACTTTCCACATTAAATTTATCTTCCGCCTGTTAATTAATTTTTTAGTCTGACAGAATTATTTGATAATTTTTGCAAAACATATTTTCTGTCTGACGGTAAAAGTGCATGTCTATAGCTATAATAATACCTACTATTTATAGGGATGTTAAAGTCAACTCTCTAATTAAGAGACAACGGTTCCCTTTAATTCGCTGTTCATAAATGTCTGCAGTTTCGCGATGTTTTACAAACTTTGACCTGGCAACATTGCGTCAAATGAACGTGTACTTATTAATGTCGGAACGTTCCTAATTTGAATTTACTCAAGTTGGAACCTTTCCCTTAACAATGGCATCGGACGCATTTCGCTGGGCTGAGTGCATACTGCATACAGTCTCACAACGCTCATACACATGGCCAAAAGTACACACAAACACACCAGTCTCTTTCTCTACCTACAGAGTTTAGTATCCATACTTACCTTGCACGATAAAATATAGAATCAAAGGACGTCGTCTTTATAAGTTTCGATCGCCCCGAAGAAAATTATAGACGGAAATAATAATAACAGATACAAACAGACTCTACATCTAAATGAAACTAATAATATGGAACCTTATTTATACAGTTTACCCATTTACTTTATCAGTAAGAGAATGACATTCTAAATTCAATATAGCAACCACAAATAATAATATTATATCGCAGTCAATACAATAAAAAATGTAACAAAAAATATTTATCTTAATTCTATTTACTGTTTCCACAAATTCAATATATTTTCAGTTCTTCCTCGTTTACATTATAGGTGGTAGGTAGTTACTTGCATTTCACATTGAAACAAATTCTACACAAGGTAATAGGCACCTACTATTGAAGAGCAAGAAATACATTCATAAGCCCTTATATATAATAATATAGGTATTATGTAAGAATCAAGGACTACTAGTTCCTAGTTATCAACAAAGTCCTCACCTGCCCGAAGAACAGAAAACAATAAATTAATATTAGCATTCGATTCATACCTACCAATAATTGATTCTACTGAAATACTTTAAAGCGTACGTCAATTAATTATTCTGTAGTATGTCTGCTTCCAGTGATAACAACTGGAAAAGAACACGAGATGCTTTCACATAGTAAACAGTATATTATAATATAGATTATAGGAAGCGGAATTTCCAGCTCATTAAAATGAGAAATTGAAATATTTTAAACAGCTGGCACTTGATTTGTAGACGAATAATAACTATTGATAAATATGTACGTTTTCACATTATCTTGAACATAGGTTTGTTTACGTGGAGTTTGAAATTGAATGGTACGATTTTTTAAATGCATTTTCCGGCTTCCTTACAAATGAGCGGAGAAACTTTCAAACTCGACCACTGCCGTTGTAATTGCAAATTTGGGAACGCAGCTATGTAAGTATAACCTACCCCGCTGGTACATAGAAGAAGTAATATATTCAGTCTCCACTGCGCACGCGCGTCGCCTCCAATCGATAGCCAACCTTACGATATTGTTTTTTTTTATTATTATTTTCTTCGTCTTTCACCGTACAGATTCTATTTTGAAACGCAAAAACCGGTCCCTTTGCGAACGGAGTCAGTTCGTTTTTTCGTCACTTGGCTGCCAACTTTACGATGATGATTCTATTTTGATATGCAAAACATCTCATTTGAATGACAGTTGAGTTCATATAGCGACAGCCAAACGGCGGTGCCAACTTCATGAAAATAAAACGGATGTACGACTGATTCTTTTGAAAATGTACGGGAAATCGCTACACTATGAAAACGAAAAACATAGTTTGAATAATGGATGCATTTGATAAATTAATATAGGCCTAATGTATTAATTTTCACCTCAGTAGTAGATATAAATTATAATTAGGTAATACATAATACAACTACTAATACAAGTGCATATTATTATAATTGGATTGGATTTGAATAACGTGAACTTCAATGATTGTTGAGTTAAATTTAAAGAATACCTCAGTTTGTTTTCTAAAATTAATAGAAAAAATATTTTATAACAAATAATATTCATACCGAGCAAAACATGTATCCTAACAACAACGTATGGTAGATTCTTAAATATTAATTCATTGAATAAAAAATGGTTTAAATATTATGAACATACTTTTGTTAAAAAAATAACTTATAAAGTATTCCAATTCAGGTTTCTATAAATATAGTATTTCTTTAAGTTTTTCGTCACAAAATCGTTGCTACGAGGCGTAGCGGTAGATATCCAATAACAGCAAAGTTTTCAAACCTATAGCATCAGCTGTAATCCATCCAGTACTGAATGAAGGTCTCCTCTAGCTGCTTCCACTCTTCTCGGTGACTGGTTCTTCACTGCCACGTACTTCATGTGTTTGTTAAGTGCCCTTTGGTAACTATTTTACTCAGAAGACTGCATTCGCCGAGCGATTTTCTGGATTAGTACAATTATTTCATCTATCACATCGCACACCCTTATCTGATTGTTTACCCTCTGGTTCATTTTGTTGTCTTTTTGCGGTATACCCATCATGCAGTTTTTCGTGCCACGCTTATTTTTAATGATAATAACATATTGTTAAATGCCACGTACCAACCCATTAATAAACAATATATTAAAAAACTGTGATTCCGGAGATATTAATTTCTTTTCATAATTTTGTCTCGAATTAAACATGAATGATAACTATTATTCTTACGTATTCTTAAATTATACAGAGAGGACTCTTTGTACATTTATACTTTATTATTTATATTATATTTTAATCACGTACATTCGAGTAAGAAAATGGCGTCTGGTAAACAAAACACCATTGAGAACTAAAGGAAACATGTAAGTAAATCAACTCTTCAAAAAAAATGGGTTGCTCCAAATTGGCAGTCCACGTCGCAAGAAGGATTCTTACCAGGAAAGAAAATGAACGGAAGATAATGAAATGACATAAACGCAAATTCTACAATATAATAAAAAGATCTAAAACTATAATTAGGTATCTAAATTAGTATATTATTTCATATCGAAGTTTAGATAAATTAATTCATCGTGACGACATCAAAAAGTGCTTGCTGATAATATCCAAATAATAGAGTTCTCTCAAGTAAATTTGAGTCTAATTAATAACAAATCATTGCATCTTTTTTTCTTTCTTTGCAAATTTATGATTATAAAGAATCATTTACTAAGTTAACTTAAGATTTTTTCTGATTCTAGATTCACTTATTATAGGATTTTGAAATAAATCACGGAACCCTTGTTCTTTTAAAAGCGGGAGAAGGTCCAGATATTAATGCACTCGGAATGGGGCAATATTTTTTGACGCGGACAGGTAAAACAGCTGTGAGAGCATAACACCGCCAGGGGATTTGTTTTATCAGCTAGGGTCGCGTCGAAAGTTGTGGGCCGCCAAGGTCACCAACCCCCGGGCCTCGAGTCGTCACCCCTGGCTGACCCCGGACCCCGCCCGGCCCTCCGCGACCCCCTCGCCTCCCGAGGTGTTCGCTTGCCCTCAGGTGCACGACCGCGGTACGGACGCTGGCGGAATATCGCGGAAAAGGCACCTTGTAAAAATAAGCAACTTTAATTATTATTATTAAGCAAATTTAGAAAATTAATTACGAATTAATAATCGGCATGATTTCATTCTGTTATCATAATTATAAAATCACTAGTTTCGAGAAAGCATTGATCTGTCGAATAGTTTTTTAGTTGACACAAGTCATCGTCGTTATTCCCGGCTATGTTAGGCATGACCCCACATCCTCAAGCGGGCCCCAAGGCTAGGATCTTTTTCGGCCCCCCTACCTATCACCAAGGTTAAAAGCAGTGTGGTGCTCTACAGTAGCATTTTCTAAAAGGTGTTCACGGTAAAATTAAGGGTTTTTAGTGCATTTTTAATACTTACATCTACTTGAATTATGGAGTTATTAAGTAGTAATGGCACAATTAAAAATTACATCGCACTACACATATTTTAAAATATAACCATTAATAACGGAAAATAGTGCAGCAGAGGTTTTTTTTTTACAAATTAGAGCAAATTTGTGATGTGTGTTTATGTCACTTATTTGGTCGACTGGCCACGCCGGGCCTCCAACGAGCCAGGGTCCCCAGGCTAGGGCCCTGTCACGATGTTAGGTTCAATCCATTAACACTTTGGAATAAAATTCAACATAGGTATCCTCTGTATAACACTATAACTGTTTGTGTTTTCAACTCCGCAGTTCTAGACAATTTCAAGGAAAAGCTTTTTGAAGAAAAACCTCTTTAGAGACGGTAGCATAAAGTTGCATATAAGAAAAGGATGACAGATCAAAACTTGTCACGAAATATTATAAAGTATCTGGCCATGAGTATGATATGCGAAGACGTGTTCGATTCTGATGTGCAAAATAAAGACAAATTTTAAAATAAATATAGAAATTCCAATTCCAAAATAGTAAAATGAATTTTCCTGTCAAGTAAATAAATTGATTATTATATATAATTAAAAAAATCATATGCATTATGTAAACATGGGTTCGGTGTAAGAATAAGAAGATGTCCTAGTACTAAAAACACAAAATAACTCTACTATAATTTTTTAAAGTAATATTTTAAGTAAGGTTTTAATTTGATTTCCGCTAATTCTCTTGAACTCCATTATATTTTTTTTAACATTGCATAGGAATTATAACTCTTCCAGAGTGGTGAGATAGTATTAATTCTGTGTTGATATATTCCACCTACGTGAGAATGAGTTTAGGTGGATGTTGTTTTATAAATTCTTAAAATAGGGTCTGCTTAACTCATCCGGTGTACTTCCTTGTACCTATCTAATTCATATACTGATATATCTCTTTTTATGTAATACTGTTATATTTATCTTTGTTTCTAAATGTCATGTTGTGAACGTCTTAAACTTATAATTTGTAATGTCCACAATATGTTAAAAAAAAAAATGAATTGAATTGAATTGAATTGAAAAATGAATTGAATACACAGATTGGTTTCAACCCTTTTAGGTAAATGTCAGTGGCGTTGCGTTTTTAGTAAGTACCTGTCAGAAAACTATCTGTTCTTACGGATTTAAACAGGTTAAATTGAAACTCAAAGTATTGTTTATTACATGGTTTCCACTTTTTACTCATATTATAATATGTAATTTGGTGTAAATTAGTTATTGGAGGACTTAAGTTACAAATGGTTAGGTAAAAGTGTTAAGATTGCGCAATTATTACTGTTTGTATTTTTTTTATTTTTCGGGATTTTGGCCTTCGGCATTCCGGCCATTCGGGATTTCAGCATTCGGGATTTCGGGATTTCGACCCAAACCCGGTAATAGTGACAAATAATAAAAAAAATAATTATTCATTAATTCCACATATCTAAATAAATACCTACCTAGTTACTATAACCATTAATAAAATACCGTAGTATAGTTTATCAAACTATACAATGCCACATAGGTATATACGCGCGTGCGTATCATTTAAAAACAATGTATAAATAATAACATTGTATGTGGGTATTAAGGTAAGTAGGTATATCAAAGCAGGACGCCAAAATCGATAATTATGTATACCTGCTTTTACATTGTGTAAATAATTAGAGATCTCAGATTAAATTGATACCGATATTAAAGCTACCTATCTGTATGTATGTATGGATTGCGTAGGGATAACTGTGTAGATAGAATATTCAATTTCCTTCTGACGTGGTCATTATTTTGAAACCCATACCTCCTCGTCTAGCCGATTCTCCCCTTTCGTGGTTTTAGCTACATATTTCATAAACATGTAAGTCCTGCATATTAAACCGTTTACAAATATGTATAAGTACAAATTTACTAGACAGCATTGAAATACCGAAATTATGTATACCTGCATGTTTAATTACTTTTCACCCTTTCACGTTCAAGCCTCAAAAAGCACAAGGTCGCATTATTTGCATCGGTCTGTTACGACGCCCTGCTACTTTTAAATATTACCCTGCATCGCGTAGATCGCTGTTATAGTCGCCTCGCTGGATGTAGGACGACGGGTTTCTTTAGTAGTGTATCTCGGTTGGTTACGGATTCAACTTGTTGCCATCGTCAATAGTCTGGAATCGGCATAATTTTCACGCGCAATACCATTAGCCGCGTACTGACTGAGCGAGGAGCCTCGCGAGCTGCCTCGGAAATTTGCTTCGCGAAAATCGCTGCCCGGCTCGCAACAAAATTAACATCACGCGAGGCAGCCGCGCGCAGCACCTTTGAGCATTGATAAACCGACAAACGAATTTAAAAATGTATTACTAATTAATTTTGCAGACCACACCGTCCGGTACACAATACTATAAGTACTTGCGTACATTTAAACAAAATAATTAATAAACGACCAGAGTTGCTATTTAATTATTATTTTGCCATGATGGAAATTGAAAACATTAATTCGATATTCAAAATTCGTGTGAGAAACATAATCCCTGCCCCGTCTCCTTCATATCACCTCTGCCAGACAGAGAGGGTCGCAAAATTGTCCAAAGCATAAATTTGTGAGGTTGAGATAATTAAAAATCAACATTTACTTTGGCCCATCCCATGTCCAATTATTATTCCATCTCTCTTCGACACCGAAGAAAATCGATCCATGCCTGCTTTCCTCAATAATTTCTGAACAAAACAAAAAAAAGTGATCTAATTAGACACGTTGCGTATCAACATTCAATTTCTATATTCATACATAACCGATGAAACCGTGTATGTATACAATTCACTGCTTATCGTGTTTTAACAAGGCATTTAAATGCCAGATTATTAATTATTATCTCTTTTACTAATGTGGTAATATAAGTTATTTTGGTTAAAATGTCGTAGTTTAATTACCAGTACATTAAATTTATAAAAAAATAATATCGTAATTTTGTTGAATTACTTTATATTATTATATTCGTCTTCATTTATTTGTAACGCACGAGAGAAAACATAATCTAAATGTGTAGAAGAGAGCGAGGCAGGGAAAAGACGTATTATTATATCATCATCATCATCAGCCGGGGTCAATCCACTGCTGGATGAAGGCCTCCCCAAGCTTTCTCCAACTCTCTCGGTCCTGTGTCGTTCGCTGCCACGTATTTCCGCCGAACTTTACCAGTTCGTCAATCCAGCGGCTTTTAGGGCGACCCTGTGGCCGTTTCGTACCCCTTGGGTACCACTGGATGACGGCATTTGTCCAGCGGCCGTCCTTTCGGCGAGCAATGTGCCCCGCCCATCTCCATTTCAGCTGTTTGGCAACGTCTATTACATCGCGTACTCTTGTCTGCTTCCTAACCCATTCGTTCCTCTTACGGTCCTTTCGCGTGATGCTCAACATGCACCTCTCCATGCCTCGCTGTGTGACTCTTAGCCTTTGGACATCTCTCGTGTTGAGGGTCCACGTCTCGCAGCCATACGTGAGCACGGGTAGCACACATTGGTTGAACACCCTACGCTTAAGACATAATGGTAGGTCACTCTTGAAGATAATATTCAGACGTCCGAAAGCACTCCATCCCAGCTTTGTTCTTCGAGCAATTTCATCGTGCATGCTTCCGTCTATGGACACCTGCTGTCCAAGATAGACGTAGCTGCTGACTTGCTCGAGTTGGGTGCCAGAAATACAGATAATCGCAGGGTCCGAAAAACAGTTCCTCATCACTTTTGTCTTTGAGACATTTATCTTTAGACCGACCGTTTGACTGACATCCGCGAGTTCTTGCATTCTACCTTGGAGGTCTTTCGGGTCTTGTGAGTGCTGTTATTATTATATAAGCTGTGAGTGTGTGTTATTATTATATAAGTAGAGAAAAAATCGCAAATTATTCTAAATTTGAAAATTAAACTAACACGCTAACAAAGGAATATTTCATTTTAACCGGGTCCTGAAAGAAAACAAACGATATGGTACTCATAATAGTATGACAGATGTTTACAGTGTACCTACTACTAGTAAGTACATCGAATATAATATAGAAAGTGTCTTTTATCGTGTTAACTGTCAATTCATGGTAGAAGTGCATTGTATTAATTAAAACAAAACACAAAATTTAACGTACCTACTAATTCCACTTTTTTATATATTTTGGATCGGTTTCGTCCGCTTTAGAGGGATATTCTTTAAAATCGAATTAGTAATTTGTGTATTTCCATTAATACATAAGAAGTAAACGACATTACAATTATTTTTTGAAAGATTTATAGAAAGGTATAAAAAAAACGTGGTGGTTATTGTAAGACAACATCTTGACAACAACTTCTTGGCTACGTGAAGTAAGGCGCTGCTGTCGATTAAATGGGAGGAGCTTGTTAGTTTATAATGGAAGTGCGATTAAAAATGGGAGGAGAATGTTAGTTCACAGTTTTAACACGTAGCCAAGAAGATGTTGTCATAGAGTAATCAAAATTATTTATGTTGCCGAACCAAGCCACATCCAAGAACTTAGCGCTGCCACATGATATGTTTTCTAGTTATTTATATAATTTCATATGAAATGCCCACGTTTTTGACCATGTAACCTCATTCCTCATCAAGACATTTCTAACTTTTTGAACTTGCACCCTTAAAAAGGGCATAGAAATCAGTACATAGTATGGTCATTCTAACTAGAGATAACTATACCCTGCTGTTACAATGAGATTTCAAAATAAATAGAATTTATAATAAGTATTATTGTAAATCTCGTCAAGCAGGTTTATAAAATAATAAGTAGGTAATTATTTTTATTTACAATAAACAAGTCTGTGCCGTGAACATAATATTCTTTCTACATAATTATGTAATTACATATGTTCCAGGGCTGCCAACAGTGGCAACTGCACTGCATTTTTAAGTCAAGGGATTGTAGATTTTTCTCAAACTTCCAGTCCCAGTTACAATAGTTGCGCCTAAACACGAACAAAAACGAGACACGATACTTAAATGGTATCACCACATACTTGTATAAATTATAGTAAATCATAATAATATGATAGTGATTAGTGAATTAAAAAGTGCAATTTTTTTTGTGATTTGCCTCCATAAAAATAATTTTGATTAATTCGACATTTTCTTTATCGACTATGCAGTAGTTCTAGTACTGAATACTTACAATTTAAAGTTAAAAATAAAACTATAAGTACCTATTAATTTTATTCTGAATTATGAAATGATACCTAGGTATTTCATTATATTCACGTTATTTCTGATAAAACTTACTTTGTCTTTACTGTTTTCTTTTAATTTTTTTTTAAATACCAACTCTCACAATAATAATCTCTGCCCGAAAACTTACTTGGCCAAAATTGGCAACCCTGCTTTTATCTTAGATGCATTGACGTATCCACTGGATTGGAAAATTGCCGACGTTCAAGTAAAATATGTAATCATCGTAATTATTGAAACGTTCCACAATCAATTCTTTTCCAGTGGCGTGGAAAAATGAACGTATTATAGATATTATATAACTACAAGCATATAAATCTATCTGACGGATCAAGAAAAAAATAGTCTCAAATACAAGTCAGGTTTCATCTCATGGTAATGCAGTAATTAAATTATAGTATTACTATATAAATCTACCACATTATAATGTAAGGCTTGATAGTTATAAAATAAAATAAAATAAAAAGAGACCGTGCGATACAACAGGCGCGATGTTAATACTGTAACGGTCACTTGGTGATTTAATAATTATTTTATTAAACATCAATCAAAGATAAATTTTAACAATCCTTTCTGAGTCTGTGAATCCATTTCGAATATTATTATATATCTACAGCTATCATTTTGCATCACAAAACAGTGTGGGATACATAAAATAGATTAGTCATTTTAATCGCGTCATCTGTCAATTCTTGATGAAAATACATTGTAATCTGGAAATGCATTGTAGGTATGTATTAATCAAAACTAAAACACAGTATTATGAACCTACTTAGTACTATTCCCACTTATTTATTTTAAAACTAGTAATATATTATATTATTATGATTTGTACGTATTCAACAAATAAATTACCTACAATATTATTTACTTAAGTAATACGTCATATTCGACATAATTTAATAACGATCAGCACCAACTTCGTCTGCTTCAATGGATCATTCTCGACTAATAACTAGAATACATAGATATTACATATTCGGGTGTCGGCCAAGATCGCTTCGAATAATATGGGGAAAATGCTTACCTACTTTTTGGTAAGATTTGGTCACGGCACTGCTATATTTTCTCCACCAATAGATCTTACCTTGCCTGGCAATTTCTTCCCTGTCTACTGCAACTAAAATAATACCCATTATTAGTTTAATAATCCTCATGGGGGTACAAAAACGGATTGTAGGACGGTGCAAAAATCATGAAGTGGTTATATGATTCGATAAAACCTGGGTCTCTCGAGCTCTCCATCACAACCTGATACCTATATCGTTCTGCAATTTTTCTTGTATATTACCTTTAATGCAATTGGATTTCCCTATGTGTTTTAATAGTTTTATAATATGGTAAACTATCTTAATTCTTAGGTACTTATATATTTTTAAAAGTTCTCCAAATTTTGTAGCCTGAAATGCGTACTGGTCTTCTGTGCAGTTCCAATTAAAAACATTGTGGACGTCAAATGATGATAGATGAACAAAACACATGAAAATAGCTTTGCTGTCACTCGCAGTACGCACTGAAAAATAGTTATTAATTAAATAAAATTATACGTGCATATTATGTATAGGTATATCGTGTATATTGCAAAGTTTGAAAACAAATATTTGAAGGTTTTAGAAGACACTCAAGTGAAAATAATACTTTTACATAGGTACGCAAAACATTTTCCTTGGCAGGGGTAAAAAAATATGTTATTAGCTACAACATAAATATGTTATTAACTAGGTCCCAATTTTATTGTAATTATTTTCTGTTATTTTACATGAGTAATGTTCCTAAATAATTAATTATAGACGCCAGCACAAAGTTCCTAATAATTAACAAAAAAATGATATTTTTTGTTCATCCTTTCACTACTTTTATAGTTTTCATGTATTACGTAGGTAGTTTGTATCGTAATTCAAACTTTAGTTCCATGTTATTACAACGTTTTTATTAGCTCGTATTCTTGTTTTTCCGGTGGTGGTTTGTCCAGTACAAATCTTGCAATCGATTTTTAACTAACTTCCCGACTAGCTAGCCATTTTAAACTTTTAGAATATATCAGAACATGATGCCAATGCATTCTTTTAATACTTTTAACCATCTTTAAGCAGAATTGAATTCATTTTCAGTTCATTCTGTCTTGTATGGAAAGTTTTTTAAGAAAAATCCGTAAAAAGTAAAAGACTATTATTGGTTTCTAAGGGGGTGGTCCTAGCAACTAAATTATTAATATATATGACATATGTGCGTTACTATGGAAATCAAAATGAAATGTCAAAATGACATTTCAGTATTCTATATTTGATTGTTTTTTATTTACTTCATATCAAGTACAAGTTTGAGCATATTGAGCATAATAATTCAACAGAAAATTTAAAAACGTTATAGTATATAAAAAGTTCTTTTAATCTTGTAATTATTTTATATTAAGTATAATATCATAATCAATATTATAAATAAAATTCGATCCCAGATAAGTTTCATCGTATCTAGTTGTCCTTCTTAGTCTCGCAATTTTTATTGTTATTTATTTATTAATAAGATTATTAAGAATATCAATTATATGGTATTCGACGCTATAAGGAAGCCTTAGTACTTTAAATTTACATTAAGAAGTAGGTAGGTACCTACCTACTTCATCTTAAATTATAGAGCAAATTTTAAACTCCACGCAATTCGTAAAATTATCGTGTGGTTTGCTAAAATATTATGTCGGAATTGTTCCAATTTCAATTTGTCTAGCAAGGAACTAGGAAACTTTATTGATTAAGAAACGTAAAACGAAAGTCTATATATATCTACAATGACGTCCCGTGGGGGTAGGCAGATTGAGCGTCGCTTGGGGGCGGCAGTTACTCGAAGGGCGGCAAATCGAGGTGAATCATTAGATAAATATAGGAATAGGTACATAAACTTAGTAATAACGGAAGTATCTTTCCATTAAAAAAATCAGCTCACTGGTTAGAAACAAAATGTATTAATTAACATAAAAGGTTTAACAGGACTGTATTTTTTTTGTCGTGTTCGCGATGTCTACTTTACTTCCGTTCTCCTTGGACGTCACGTCCTTGATGACCAGCAATGACACATGCAGATTTGTGAATTATATTTGAATTATAGGTAGGTACAGAATTAGATACCTCATTAATTTATCCAAATATTTTTGCCAGTGATTCGTGAGTTTTGAAAGTTGCCAGGTGTATTTTTAAGTGTATCTGAAACCGTGTACTCGCAATATTGTCTATTGAAGTAGAAATGGAGTTTAATAGATTTTGTGGTATATATTCTGTTAGTAATGTATCCATACAACACATTTCTTAGATATTGGAGTCATGAAAGGATGATAAAAAAAATACTGTATAAAAATGGGGTGGCATTTTGACGCTGCCTAGGGGCGGCATTTTGTCTAGGAACGTTGCTGGATATCTAGGTATGTAGGAACCCTGTTTCGAGACATTTACATAGTAAAATATAATCTGATATAGTATTTCCATGTAATACAATGGCATTAATAAAGTTATCTACCAACTAAATAACGGTGTTTATAAAATATTATGAATGCTAAATTAACGTGAAATTTTATTTAACAAAATCCTACAGCCATTTTTACAGGGATCCATTTTTTGAAATTCGAACGAATTGCAAAATTTTCGTGTCGAATAAAGTTAATATTAATTTTATCGAGAGGCATCTACATTCTACAATCTACATGGGCCAGAGGCTTCGGACATGTTCGGCAGTGTCTAGATTAGATTCCGAGCATTCGGCTCATTTCGGTTTTCTGTTTACTTGAAAACCATGCGATTGAAGGTTTTCCATGAGTCGATATCAACGTTTATAACACGCGAAAGTGAAATAACCTGTTTTCAAGAGTTGTTAAAATTCATCACAACAGAACATGACGGAAAAATGATCACGACAATAAAAATATTATATAAATTCATAGCGAAATTAATAGGTACCAATTATACATTAAACATACATTAAAAAAAACAGTTATAATACAATATTATTCTACTTAGTTTGATTACAAATTTATTATTTTGTTATCGATAGCAATGTTACAGTCGTTGGAAAAGTTAAGTACTTACAGCTTTTCCAGTTACCTACCAGATTATTATTAAATTAGTGCTGGATGATTGGTTGTATATTTAAATTATTAATCCATATTGTTGGATGCAAGAATTTTTTTATATTAACAATTGTATTAAGTATAGATACATAAATAGGTAGCTACATAGTTATATCAAATAATAACTAACATATATGCATACCTATCTACCTAGTTCGTGGTACCTATTACAAAGTAGGTAAGTCTGAAGAGAGGAAGGTAGGTATTTTTGTATTTATCATTTTGTATTTCCGCAAAATGTTATCAGTTTTAGGAAACTTTTAAACTATCATCAACAGTTAGAGGTGGCCGCGAATCGTCCACCTTTTAGGTAACATACAAATACTAATTTAGGTGCGCTACATACAATGTCGCTATGTTTATATTCTAAACGACCTTGTGATGTTTCAATAATATCAGTAGTATTTATTAATGTTTATTTATATTATGACGTAAAATATTACGCACACTGAAAGCTCCCGGAGGTCTGCACGATAATAAAAAAACAAGTTATCTTTCGTAATATTTCGGTCTTACTCGGCCGACGCCCGAAGTTCGCCTGGCGGCAAGACAAATATGGCTTCATACCTTGTGGCCGCAAAATGTGCGAGTGCAAAAGAGATGGCAACTGTATGCGGGTGTTGTTTTAAGTTCGACTGCACTATGGACAATATTTTTCTTATATCACAGAACGCTGCTTGTTCGATTGTATGTTTGGATTCCGATGATATGAAGGATGTTATATATGAAAATTAAGACTTGAAAAGTAGATCAAGATTTCGTTATCACATTTTAAATATACATTTTAGTTTATAAACAAACATAAGTTTTATGATTTCAATAATTGAAATGAAGTTATTGTTTTTTTTAAGGGACACCTTCGTTTTAATGATGCAATAATTCAATAATAAGTAAGGTGTACTTTAGTCACATTATAATAAATTAACTGAACTAGAACCCATGTACTAAAAATATAAATAATTATTATAAAAATATATATTATTTCTATTCATTTATTATATTATTTATACACTACAACACGCCAAGAGAACCAATGAAAGTAGTGTAGTGAAACAGTAGTGTATTTAGTGATATAAGTGAAATAATCACAAACACCCAGGCTTAAAGGTAAATCACATAAACAATGTTGTGACCTCATGGAAATCGGACCCGGAGCTCCCAGACGAAAAGCCAGCGTCTTACGCACTGTACCACGAAAGCACCACGATGAATTATTTTGTAGTCTCATACGAAAATAAACTTCATACATTGCTTTTTTGAACTATACATTTCTCTCAATCCATGAGTCATGAGTTAGAACCTCGCGATTGGGGAAATTTCCACATTTGCTCATGCTACATTAACACTATGATTCAATTTACTTATTACGCAGTTGGAAGAATAAAAAAGCGCTCATAAATGACCATAGCCATACGGAATGAGTTTTACTGAGTCCGTAAATAAAGTCATTTTAAGTATTTGCGTTAATTTTTTAACAATTTGTATTATGTTCTGCTAACACGTGTAGATTTGTACCCAGGGAACTCAGAAATAATGGGAACTGAAATACCTAACGGGTAAGCAGAAGCAGGCAACCGATCTCGAGTAAGGTAGAATACGGAATAAATTTAAACACACGTCGAATACTGAAAAACTGCTCTCAGTTTATGCATTTACGTTCATTTAATCAATGTATTACACACACTATTGCACGTGCATAATACGTGTTTCATTTTCATAGGATACACATTCAAAACCCTTCATCAACATGTGGCGTATTGAACATAGCCTATCAGTATTTTATTTATTATCTTGTATTTGTTTGTACCGCTAATGGTGAGATGTTAATTATTGTAAATATACATTTGGTATACAGTTAAAAATAAAATTGTCCTACTTTGCAATAGTGGTGATTTTTACAGTTTTTTATAACATGTCATTGACCTATTCTGCAGAACGAATTTAATTTATGTTGAGATTTAATATTGGAGGGTGCATTCAGAATCACTTTGAGTATTTGACATTCAAGCACAAATTTGTTTTACATACATACAATTTTGATGTTCAAAAATGTCATTAGTGATCGACATATTAACACGGAATTGTAATTAATTCTCGTAGCCGATTTTATCTTACTTATGATGTCTTAGTTTTTATCGAAGGGCTTGAAATCACTCGATAAATGTCATAAAATATAATATATGAGTGTTTGATTTTCTGATGTCGCCCGAGGAACAATTTTAACCAAACTCAAACAGCGCTCAACGTTTTCTATAGTATTTCAAACATGGCGGGGCGTAAGTTTGTACGTACGTCCGTAGAGGCGGCATGCAATATAGGAAACGCGGAGTGTGAGTGAGAAGTCGAGCAGCGAGACGCACGCTCGCCAGTCGCTTCGGAAAATATTTCAAAATCACGCGACACAATCCATGCAGTTTTCTTTGGAACACGTTTGTGTTTTCCGCGCGTTTTCCACACAATTTTGCTCCATTTTCCACACGTGTTTCTACGTTCGCGTAAATTATCAACATTGCCAACATAAAAATAATAAATGTTATTAAAATACATCGACCATTATGGCCGCTTCCCGCCCAAATGTGTTTTGATTGAAAAGTCACGTAGGTAATGATTCGGAATCGGGAAAATGTGTGATAATATTGTGAAACAACATTTAACTGTTTACGTTAATTAATTATACTTCTATACTGTTTTGTATGCATAATACATTCTATCGTTTTTATTATTAATACTTCTGTTGAAGTTTTTATTGAAAAGTGAAATCGTTTGTTATTTTTTTTATTATACATTTTAAAGTTTTTAAAACTAGTTTACCAGTTGAAATAAATGAGATCAATAATTGAATATTTTATATTATTCGTGGAATTCAACGTCCATCGTCGAAATAGTGTCTACAATTTTGCCGCATTATAAATTATATTGAGTTGATAGATATTTGAAGTTTCTTGAACTGTCAGTTTTATTATCAACTAATAAATAATTAGTGCCAATATGATGTGCTACGAATACTCACAAAATACTATCGTGAACTTCGAAGACCTTCATCAGTGGTATGTAATTATGAATATATTAATTATTAATGCTATTATTTCACTCGTATGGCGGCGTGTAAGTGAGAGACAAAACCATAATGAAAAACACAGACAATATCACATTAGAAAACATTATAAGGTGGGCACATGACTTCTTGAGAATACGAAATTAGTAACTCGGATGTTGAAAATAATAATATCGTTATGTATTTATTTACACTCAATCCGAGTCACATAAACAATGCTGGGGGGACGTATTGATTGAGTGAAAAATTCAGATAGGTACCTACCTACCTACTTTGGTTTAACTTATGCCCTTACCCTGCTAACCATATCTTCATTATTATAGTATACCTATTCACGTTGTTATTGTATCTTAAGATAAATTCGAGTATAATGCATGAGGTATCTATTAGTGCTTCAAAATTAACGGTTTCGTATTTTGTATCTCACTAAAAATATAATTAAAACTAGCTAACTTCGAACAGAAATATTGCAATAGGTATTGGACATAATTACCTACATTACATCACTGAATCATGTTATTTATGTGTGTAATTACGTAGATACTCAATAAGTAAATTATACCCTATATAAATTGTACGTAAAGTAAAACACCGATTATCCGGACTAATTATTTAGATCCAGCTATAGTCCGTATAACCAAAATCTGGATAATGGATCGTAGGTATTTGAAAAATATACCTAAAATGCCTACAAGCATATTTACAGTATGCACAGTGATAGTATAATATTGAGAATTATATTGTATGTACAAGACATAAGTGATAATTATGGAAAATACACTACTTCGTTTGGCGCTCTCTTCTGTTGGACCTTTCTTTTGGCGACCAAATTGCAGTACTGACCCCATAGACATTGAGTCATTTACGAAGGTTGTGTAGCTAAGAAACTATTTTTGCATCCATGCATCTGCTGCCCCTACCTTTCCATACATTATGAGCTGGAGTACATCGCGTACTTCTCATTGCAGAAAGTTCAGTCTTTCTATGCTTGATACTCTTGATAGTAGCTTTAAATTCTCTCGTACAATATGAAACGTAAGTATAGGTACTTAAGTACATGATTTTTTAATTAAATCATGAAACATGTTATTAACACAATGCTTACGGGCCCTTTTAATTAATTTTGTAATTAACGTGTTAATTTGCATTTGAAAAGTAATTAGCAAAAACACAATTTTGTGCGGCCCGTAAGCTATGGGTTAAAACATTACTTTAATATGGGTAAACCTTCGTATAACCGATTGTCCGGATAATAAATTGATGCTATAGACAATAGTGTATTAATATACTTTATTATAAACCCTAGGTATATACAAATTCTTAAACTAAACCAATGTGTAATAAATAACAAAACACTAATAAGTAATTGTTTGTTGTGATTCATTGAAGGTGACTCAAGGATTTTTTTTCCTGATCACATTGTTGTTACATTCTGGGAAATTATAACGAAGCCAGCGAAATGAATATCTACTTATTTATCCAACATGGGCTTTCACTCAGGTGATCAAAAGTCTTTGGACTAATTGCCTCAATAAATCATCGAAAAGTCATCTAGGTATTAATAATATATCATAAGAGAGAGATACAGTAATATAAAATCTATACTTTTTGTTCAAGTACTTAATTAAAGTTTCTAAAACTTAATAAATAAGCTTTTAATCAACCAACCACTAGCTGTTTTCTTTCATTATTTCATTAAAGTTTGTCCATTCACTGTTTTAGACTTTTTAGAGGAAAATAATCCCAAAGTATTTCTCTGACTATAAGAAGGCTTTCACCAAAGTACAGATTACTTCGGACCGGCAAATGGAAGACAACGATTTCATTATGTACTGTAAATATTTTCCTATTATTATTTCACTCTAATTCATGCCGTGTTTTAAAAGAAACGTATCTATATATATGTACTATGTATATAATCCTCTATTAAACGCAGAGGGGGTTTCTATATTTTAATTGCAAGAAGAAGAAATTAACTCATAAATTTTTGTTAACTATCAAAATCTCAATACAAAACTGTAATACATTTTTGTATTCATACTTTTTTTTCCTAAATGTTGAAGAAAAACCTGCAATGAAAATATAGATTTGTATATGTAGACGAGCCAACTATTAAATTAGCTGCAAGCAATTTCGCATTCTAGATTTATTCCAGGCAAATGTCACACTTGTGCTCTGAGATTAAACCAAAATAAGACATTTATTTTGTTACCAATGCTGAGAATATAAAATCTGTTGCAGTTGCCAATTGAGTATTATTTGACCATTCTGTAAAAAGTTTCAGAATCGTTATCAAATTTTGAAATACAAAATGTTTATATTATCTACTATCTCTATTATATAGTAGATATTTGAAACTCTTCCTCTCAAAACATATAGGAACTGACCCTTTGACTTGATTTTTAAACGTATGCTGAATCTATAAAATTCAACAAAATCATAAAACTATATAGGTAAGTAGGTACCTTAATTATTGTGCAAATCCCTTCTCTGAGTATTATAATGCATTTCATACCCAAATTGTTTCATAATAATTAGTAGGTGCCTAATTACAACATGTTGATCATCATACAATAATTAATATGGACGCCTAGACGAATTATTTCTTTTAAGATTTCGACCTCCTCAAAGGACCACATACCTACATAGATACATAATTCAGACTGATGACTATTTACGACTTTACGTCAATCTTTACGTCAACAATTGTAAGTATTTGAAGTAGTAACGTAGTAACATTTTTGTATTTGAAGAAAACCAGGACCTTACGTCCTTTTGTCTGGAGCTTCGTCAATCTGAAATAGGTTAAAACTGCATACGTCATGGGATAATGATAATATAATCCATTCTTTGGGTCGGGCTAAATTCCTCCCATTATCCCCGTCGCGATTTGATTGCCCCAATCGGTCAGACTCAAGCCTTTGACAATCGTTTGCTATAACTCTAGTCAATTTGTACACACGACTATATCCAATGCCTTGTGCATATTGTATTTTGTATGAATACAACCGTGAGCAATTTGTCCAATAAAAATCCTAACGACACTGTCACTTGCGTCAATTTACGTACATTGACCGCTCGCGCACACCGCTCTATATGAAATCCTTCGAATTTATGTAATCGATGCCTGCTTACTGCTTACTGACATAATTTTATATTTTCAACAATCCATACCGTTCCACTTTTATTTCATAGTAATATGATACTGGAACTTGGAAATGATAACAAACCAACATTTTATAGCTTACATGCAAGTAGCACGCGTATTCGTGCAATGTCATTGAATTTACCTGAATCCTAACGTCACGTTTAAACCACTCGCGCACTGTAACGATAATTAAAGGTGGTTATAGCTAGGAACGAGGCGCGGTAAGGTAGTTAGCGCTGTTAAGTTGCACTAGCTAGATGTGAATTTTCCAAACACCGCAGCGAGTAGCATCCCTCCGCCGTACACACAACACAGACATAAAACAAGATTTTGATTTATGACTAAATGACGATCAGTCTATTGAACTCAATACATGCCTACAAAGCCTTCGGAATATCCTCAAATATAAGTAACCAATATTGAATGCGCGTTTCGTTAACGTGCCAAACTTTAATACATAATTGATAAATTTAATCTAAAAACAAAGAATATTAATTGACAGGTTTCCGTGTTTCCAAAACTACCGTACCATAAATCAGGTCAATTGATGTTATGATTCAAATCCTGATGCTTGTCTTCTTGGTGTGCGTTATGTTCACTTAGTATTTCCTCAAGATTTGTCCGCAAGTGAAAGAAAATTCTTTGTACGCACACTATTTTAAACGTCTTTGGTATCCACATAACATCTCTGCAATGTGTCTCGATGTTTCCACTCCAGAATGAATATATGAACTAGGTACTTCAACGTGTGGAAATGACCTAATACTCGTTCACACAGAATAGGGTGGTTGAAAGGGTAGCGTGCAACGTCACGTTAGGAGGTGGAAATATAGAGCAAGTGAGGTGACACATTTGATTATCCATGCATTGATTGAAAAAAAAAACAATATACCTACACGAATAATACCAGTGATGATAATGCCACCATGTTTTAATTTACAAGGACCGCAGAAACTTTTATAAAGATGCGATTTTGGTTCACTCATATTATATTATGTACCTACATAAGTAAAAGTAAAAGAGAGATCCAGAAACTTAGAGTAGCACAACGTGGTATGGTGGGCATAACGCAAAACGACAAAAAGAAGATTGAGTGGATAAGGAGACAGACAAGGGTTTGCGATTTAATAGAGTTCGCAAAAAACCTCAAATGGAAATGGGTTGGACACAGCTGGAAGAAGGAACAATCATTGGACAAATTTAGTCATCCAGTGGTATCCGAGAGGTACAAAACGTCCGCAAGATAGACCTAGAGGTCACTGGATCTATGAAATGATAAAGTTTTGCGGAAGTACGTGGCAACGCAACGCACAGGACCGAGAGAAGTTGAATCAGGTTGGAGAGGCCTTCATCCAGCAGTGGATAGATTCAGGCTGATGATGATGATGACCTACCTACATATTATATTTGTGGCAAAAGTGTACGTCATGCCGTTATTTTCTATGTTATAATGTCCCATAGATAACACTTATTCCATGTGTGTAATATGACTGAGGTATGTGATAACTCGAGAATACAGGGGTACAATACCTCAGGATCAGCCTTCTTCTACTCTCCATATTCTCTGCAAGCCTTGTAGATGTTATTAGTTTTTCCAGTGAAATCTTTCACTCGGTCACTCCGCCTCATTGGTATTCGCTCCTTCCTTCCCTTTTACCAGGTTTATTGTCAGGAATATAGTTGATACAAGACAAATAAATATAAGATAGTTAGCTATAATTCAAATATTAGACCATAGTAATTCGCACTGCTTACAGAATTTAAATCACTACTGTCCCAATTATTATACAATGAGATTACCCTTCAGTGGGCTGTTAAATATTTATATTGTAAATATTATTATACGGTTATCATTAAAATATATTTGTATAATATAACGTTGAATAATATAATACGTGAAAAACGTTGTGAGTTGTGAGTTAGAAATCACGTGCGCTGTTGATTGACCACAGTCCACTCCACAGCCTACAACGCCCAGTTATTTCCATACTATTTATTACGCGCGACTCGCGAGCCATATCAAAACACGACGACATTTTCCACTATCAAATTATTGAAGTTTTCATTCATATTTTTCCCAGTGGAAGTGGTAAACCGTAACGAGTAGTAAATAGTATATACATTAATTTAGGCAAATCATGTCTCGCTCACTGCCTCTAAAATGCGACCATATGTATGCCATGTTAAAGTTGGCTAGAACTACCTGTGTTGTTTTCACTTTTGAGGAAACGAATGTTTCGTTTTATCATCGTGTTTTTATTTATTAACGTAAAAAAGTTAATAGTAAATTTATTTCCGCTCCGATATGTATATTATGTAGACTTCGAAAGAAATGTTTTAGCAGATTTTTTACGAGAAATGGTTGTCAGTTAACATCTAATTTGCTCATTCAATTGGTTATAAACACACATTAAAAATATGTATAGAGACCGATATAGTCAAATTAAATGTGAAATATATTATTGTGTTCAATAAATACATCGTAGGTCGATAGCAATATAAACTATGAGAAGATTTGAGTCGATTTGGGAAGCCTTCATTCGGCTGCCTTACTTATGTTTATGTTAAGTGCTGACAGGTATCTAGGTACTTATTTTGAATTTATTACTAAAGGTGGTGACTTCTCATTCTGAACAATAATTAGTTCCATGAGTTTTTTTTCTTCGGCCATATCCGCCCCTTAATTGGAGCATGAATGACCATGAATCCCTGTCGCTCGCCAGTCCTCTTGCTTCGTTCCAGGTGAAACCAGCATCCCGTAGATCCACCGTATACACTCTATAGATAGTATTTAGCGGCCTTCCAGGAAGCCGGAATCCGGTCGGCTTAAAGAACAGGCAAGCCAGGTCCAACGCCGCTTCTTCACTCTCATCGTGATGGGAGGCTGCTTGGTGCGTTCTCTTATCTCCTCGATGCTCCTAACGTCATACCACCGAACACCCAGTATCCGTCGCAAACATATGTTTTCGAAGTTCAGTATACGGTTGCTCTGAGCTTTCATAAGGTGCCATGATTCGCTACCGTAAAGCAGCACCGTCAGAATGCAAGCGTCGAGTTTTTTTATATTTATAAAATGTCATTTTTCTTAAGTCATGTTTATCAAATTTACGAAATTATACTATTTTTGTCAAAAACACATTAATCTAATTCCAATATCTCAGGATTCCTTGACTACTAACCCTATTGTGTCTGAACGAAAACTCGGTTTTTTTCTTCAAATATACGTGTTGATTTTAACGAGTCAATAATACAAAAATATGTCGTAATAGCTAAATACTTACCTCAAAATATTATCTGTTTCCAATATTTGACGTTATCTATAAAAATAAATAATGCCATGTTATGTAAATTATTACTTGGACACGATTTTAGCATATGAATGAAATCGGTTCCGTACGTGCTTCATTACTGTAAAAAGGAGCGATTTGAAAACCCATTGTTTTTCTTTTTCAGTACTGAGATAAACCCATAACGATGTCGTTAAACGATATTCATATTTATCATCCATTGTTTGTATGCAGTCGTGACCTCAATATGGCGGCCGATAACCGTGCAATTTACCTCAAGATATATCGCAGTTGCATGCAGCATTCACACATCGTTGCATTTCCCTCAGTACATATAGCAAATATATTTTTATTTTAGGTATTAATTAACCTCATTACGTCGTTCTGTTCTCGAAACGCGTGTTTTTATCGTATAAAAAATTAATGTACCTACTTGCTTTTACACTTCATATGATGGTTTTCAAACCTTCAAGACTTTCACGGCGCCCTAAAAATACTAATTAGTATCTAGTATAATGGGTGAGCCTGTTGTTCGCCACAGTTTATCATATATCTTGGAATCAATCTAGACAGTTATCCTCACTTACCGTTACACGTTGAGTTTTGATCGATATTACAGCTACTGCCTAAAATCCATGTCGGTATTAACTATATTTCAGTTCCAGTGGCGCACCTAGGGGGGGGGGCAAATTATTTCGTACGATAAATTCTATTCATAATGTCTTGATTTTTGTTATGTTTATCACTGTCGTTACACATTCCAAGAGTAGATTCAGTGGATGGATGGTTAGAAACCTTCCTTCCATGTGAACTATAAAATGAATTTTATAATCGACCGAAGAAAACAGTTATCTAAATATTCTACATCGATTTTATATAGGTATATTCCTTATATTGTTTATTACACTACAACAGGCTAAGACGCCCAATGACACTAGTGTAGTGAAACAGTGTGTATTTAGTAATATACGTGAAACAATCACAGACATCCAGGTTTTGACAAAATCTCATAAATATATTGTGACCCGGTGAGGACCTGGAACTCCCAGATGAAATGCGAGCGCCATATGCACTGCACCACGAGAGCCGGCGTTGTGACAATGCTATCAACATTACATTGAATTATATTGCTGGGACTATTATTTCCGAATATCATCCTACTCATATATTTTAATGTAACTCGAGGTCTTACCTTTGGGCGTAGCACAAAGTTGCACCAGTCCTGCGCGTTCTTCAATCCCAACTCTACAATCCGTAGATCGGTCGATCGGCTCCTTGCGGGGGAAGGTCTCACATTATCAGGCACCACTATGCCATATCAGCAATAAATTGATCTTATCAGAGTACAATAGGTTTAAAGAAGATATTGACCGTCTAATTCACGTACGTAGACAATAACTTACTTCATTTATTCATTATAACGACTGAAACGAATGCCTCAATACTTAACGTTAGGCGGCTCTCGTGGTGCAGTGCGTAAGGCGCTTGCCTTCCACCCGAGAGTTCCTGGGTTCGATTCCCGGTCAGGACACACAATATTTATGTGTTTGTCTCAAAGCCTGAGTGTTTGTGATTGTTCAAAATTACTAACAACCACCTTGTACGGAAAAGCAAGGACATGGTTATTAATAATTCTAAAAAAAATACTTTACGTTAATAGGTAAACATGCGTTCATACATATTCAAGATAGCAACCATTTTTATAAAAATATTACTTCTTATATAATGGATAGGCATCTGGTAGTTTTTCCAATACAACTTCAACAATAAATCAAATTACACTCTTCCTTCCAAATCTCTCTCCATCTGGACGCATTGCATCTAAACGGCTCAATAAAACGGATCTTATAAGCCAAATAGAATGGTCCTTCAGCATTATAATGGCGAGGAAAAAACCCTCTCTGCGCCGCGTCGGGTTTTCCCCCCGGTCCCGACAATCTGTATGAATTTGATCGGGTGGGCAGACAGGGCGGCTGCAGACGAACGCCAGACTGCCTCCCCGGCCCTTTTCCGCCCTCGTCAGACCCGCCTACAAATCCTCGCCGCCCTGGGAACAAATACCCAGACGGGTTCTGTGTACTTCCTTAACCGGAAAATTCTTTGCCCCGAACTTCTCGACGTATTTTCCACATGTACCGGAGTCATTCAACCCGAGTGGGTATTTATAAATCATTGAATGTGTTTTTATTATTGAACGGCTTGCAAAAGTATTTTAAGAGTAACACATTATTGTATAAATTTTGAAGGGCGTATTTTATTATATGAAGTGTCTGTCAAAGCATATCTCTGCTTTGGTATGTCGGTGACATCGACTCTATGTTGTATACATATAATATGTACTTAGAAAGGAAATTCGATTAGTTTTCTGAAAACGTAGAGTTCTGAATCCGTAAAATATTAACCACATATCGTACCTACATTAGTATAGTAGCGCGTTACACTAGCCTAGTGATACATAAGTTCAGGTTTCGATCCCATTGGCTATGTGAAATAATACACAACACACTTGGTTTTCAATTAAAGATTTCTATGACCCACACTTTGTTGCTTATAATGTTTTCCTTTGCTGTGCCACTGATTTCATTAATCACGCTACTTTAATAATTTAATAACAAATTTTCTAGAAAAACGTCGGTTGCGTTGTCATGGGTCGATTTTCTCCGTATATGGTGAAATGGTGAAAAACTTCCATACCTATCCAACACAGATCTGAACAATACTTCAATCGTTCTTGTCCCTTCGAGGCCTGCAGATAACAAA
The DNA here is from genome assembly GCF_057557595.1 of Rhyacophila brunnea. Lineage (NCBI taxonomy): Eukaryota > Metazoa > Arthropoda > Insecta > Trichoptera > Rhyacophilidae > Rhyacophila > Rhyacophila brunnea. Next base: position 57,115,417 of record NW_028232965.1, on the reverse strand, counting down.
AGATGTAAGCCGAGTAATAATTTATAAATAACAAAGCATGGCTATCTTATTAGAGTCTGTCTTCTATAAGCTGGCGTACCGGTTTCTCCCCCGCTTTAGCATCCATCTCGTTCCCTGCCATTGAAAACTTGCAACAGTTGAACGCGATGGCACAATGCTTTCAGTGTAACGTGTACGCCAGTTTATAGAATACAGACTTCTCATTTTTTCACCGATCTAATAATTTAATAACATAACGTTGCAACACCTAAAAGAGTTAATAGGTAGGTACATAACCATTTTTTTCTAAAGCGGAACATATAGATTTTTTTTACGCGGAATTGTTGAATCGCGGAGTCCAAATCATTGAGGGTTTGAATCAAACACACGTAGAAAACACCATAGTTATGTATTTTTATCTGTCGAGGAATCGAACCTGCGACCCACTTCTTCAAAGAAAGTCGCTCTATCAGCTACTCCTCACCTCCACTAAGTACAAGTCAATATTAAATAAAATCTCACAACGTTGATTCTGACAATAACTTTTCTATCAAAATAAATCCACATTGTACATTGTGTTTACATTATCGGAATACACTTCTCTCAAATCTCGCAGATCTGTATTATATCACGGATTGTATTCGATCGTCTGTTGTGCTGAACAGGCAGGCACCTTTGCGGATTTCTGCGTAAGCCGGCAGTCGGATCACCTGTTGTAACAAGCAGGTGAGTCCTTAAAGGGATTCCCGGGCGGGAAGGTGAACCCTCTCGTCTGCGTCAACCTGTCTTCGAGATCAACCCATCCCCTGGGGCGCATTTACATCTCGAGACTTGGCCCGAGCGACCTAAGTTGCGCTCGGAGAAAACACGTGTAATTGTCATGTTATGGGATACATTTAAGCGGTAGGTCTTTCGTCGTTACCAAAAATCGCTTTTACAAAGTAACACGTATAATGGTTATATTTTTTAATCGTTTTTAAATATACTAGGTCCATCTTCGAGGGAAAATAATGACTCGAAAGCTTCATTTGAATAATCCCTTATCTCATAATCCTAGATCGATTTAATTACAGAAAACGCTAGATTTGTGTAAATTAAAACAACTTTTTATAATCCATTACATATCTTCAGCACAATAAAATGTCGGGATTCATATTTAGAATTTCAAATTATTACAATGTATTACAAAACATTATTTAGGTGTATATTATGTTCTATTCAAGAATGAATAAAAAATATACACAGTAGGTATATAAGAATACCTAAAATTAGCAATTTTGGTTAAAAATACATGTCTTGGAAAAGCATTAGTATCATACAAAATGATAAATAAATTATATTTAATTCCACAGGTTGGTATATATGTCGATTGCTAGTTCGGTTATCACACCATTATCAAGACAGTAACCAAAACATCAGAGTCATACATGTTTAAACAACATCTTGGACCTACTGGACATATTCTTAAATCTTGTCTAAACATCTCAAATAAACAGTTAAATACAAAAATTGTTAAACGTCACAACACAGTCACAATGATGCCATTATATAAATCAAACTGGGTACGCTGTCGCAAAAAATAAATTTATTTAACATTGCATGGTAACCATAATGTTTGACGGAATTCGGTATTCATTTACTTGGGGTAATAAGGATACTTGCGTAGGTAGCTTAATGTTAATAGAACTCGCCCGGCAAGCGATATGCGTCTGATAATCCAAGTTATGTGAGGTATAATCTTCTCGGTAGTAAACCTGGGTTAATAAAACATTATATTATTAGTATTATTGCATACCTACTTAGCAGTAGCGAAGGGTGAAGGTAGGCTGTTAAGATCCCCCATAAATAATGCACTCTAAACTTTGTTAGTCACACGTATTTGTTTTTATTGAACTAAGCTATACTTATTTACAGATGGTTTTGGTTAGTTTTTAAAAACCAATGAAACCCTACCTAAACCAAACCATAATAGTTTCGGTATACTTTGGGCGATACGGCAAAATTTTGCACACTTTTTCATTCATACTTCGTGTTCGTTGTATTAACAATGCATATCATTTTTTAAATTCATTAAGCCCTGCCTAAATCAAGCTATAATAGATACAAAATATTATTCTAGCTATAAAATATCCAAAGCTATACACTATTTATGGCGGATCTTAACAGCCGACCCCCACCCTTTGCCACTGCTAGCTGGATTATATTATATTAGTTATTTACAATATATATATAAAGGGCTACGCTTCTTGCCCTTTGTAGCTATTGACGAGTTTGAAGTTTCATTGTCAATGTAAAAAAAAAATGTAGATTTTGGACGACATCTTACAGTCTTACACCATCGTTTGGGCCAAGTTATGCGAAGTAAATTGTAGGGTCGTGGGGGTTACCCACGTCTCGCAGTGGCAGACGGTTGTTTGTAAACAAATGCGATCCTCTCGCCTCGGTTACCAGAATGCCAGACGAAACAAAATAAAGGAAAATGCGGAAAATATTATTCCAAGCGGTATCAAATTTTCCCGTAACGCTTTTGTGCGGGATCAATTGCTACCAGCGATGAGTAAGCGTTGTTTGTCTGTGTTTTATTTTTTCATGAATGAAATGAATTATATCCAGCATCATCAGCCGAGCTAAAGTGGCATTTAAACTAGGTATAAAAAACTTATAAGACGGTCGATATAGAAGCACCCAAATCGTCGTCTGCTACTACTTATTTCCTGTATAAAGATTTCTCTCCCTGAGTGATGGAAGTACGTCACCATGGCAACAAATTCCTGGCGTAACCCCGTTGAATCATTGGAATTTAATAAAAACGGTGGAAAATCGTGTTAGCTAGAAACTAACAACCAAAAGAAGTTGATGGAAGGCATCCACCGCCAATTCACTACCCCTACTGATGATTATTATGATGATTCAATACGGAATACAGTGAATTTTTAATGGATGTTGTATTAATTTACTGTATTCAAATATATTGAGTAATGGCGTTTATTATTTGTGATTACGAAATACAAGTGGCAACGCAGGCGAAAATTTTACTCAAAAACTAATTTCAATGCATGCCGATGGTCATTCTATGTGTGTATGTCTAGTTATAATATGTAATTAAAAAATATGTCAAATTCAATTTTAGAAATTAGAAATTAGAAATCCTACCAATTTTCCAGGTGGGAAATTCTATTTAAAATCTACAGTCATTTACGTACTTGGTTACTATCAATATAATATTTAATACTGAAAGCTTTCATGGAAAACAACACCATTAATAATTAATGTCATATCTCTCGTCTCACCTCAAGGTCATTTAAGTGTGCTTTGACTGAGTTTACAGTAACTTTCCAATACAACAAAAATGATTCTAATTAATAATAATTAATAATAGTACAAAAAACAAAGATAAAACAATACGAGCATACAAAAGTATGTGCAGAGATTTTGACGTCCGTAATAACACGCCGCAATAAAATTGGCCTTTGTAGCGACCAAGTCGGACGGCCCGATGGGCCCAACAGCTGGTTGGACTGACTTAAGCATCTCTTCCCTTTCGCGCCACATTTTCTTCTCGGACATTCCCATAGGATGTAGTTTGCATCCCGTAGTCCTCGTAGTCCACATGGACATGTTGGACTGATTCTATTTGACAGTACGTAGTTTAATATTTGTGTACACTTCACAATCACTCATTTTTAAGTCAATATCTATTAAATTTCTATTCTTGATAATAATTTAAAAGCCGAAGTAGTTTTCGACTTATAAACAATTTAACTCGGTGTAATTTTCAAATTGTTAAATTAACTTTAGAGAATAATAATATTTACTTTGTTGTTAATTACAATCAACTTTTGTGTACTGACTGCTGCACGTATGTAGTTATTTTACCAAAACAATAGCTAAATGCGTGAGCGCTTGTGAAATCTGCACCGGTATTACGCAACGCAGTTCATTAACACGTCGGTGAAGTGCATTCATTTCGCTACTGGTTCACCGCGGTGTTGCATTTTCATTGTGATGCAGTAGGATTGCATATTTAACAGCGCGACGCCGCCACACAGATATTGGGCATAACATAACTGGGCGATTGTCTACCGCTCTGCCACATGATTCGCGAAATCTGGAATTTGGCCAATTAACAGATGCGCAATGACATCATAACAAAATGCAAAATTTACATGTTTTTCATTGAACTTGAATAAAAAGAAAAAAGAAATGTGTACCAACATAATATTATAATCTGCTCAGTGTTGAGGTATTTTTTTCTATCTTGAGTGTGCGCCAGCTACATATTAGATTGGTTACAGTAGCTTTCTTCTTCTTCATTCCACGGCGCCAGTGAGTTTGGAAAAATGTTTTTGGCGCCCTAAAATGAGGCGGTCAGAGCTGAAATGGCGTAACCATTGGAAGAGGTTCCCTATTACCTCTGGAACCTCTTCCAATGGTTAACTCCATTAGACATTTTTGTGGGTTACGCCACTTCTGCTCTGATCGCCTCAAATACAAATTAGTGGGATGGTTGAGTCCGATATTCACCACACAATTTCTCAAGACATAGAATCAAACTACATATACACAGTCACCCTCATTTTCGACGGACAGAGAAAGAGAAATGAAGTCACTTCACACACGACTATGTGTTCGATAAGGGAATAGCAGTATGCTGTATGTACATGTTGTTATCGTCAAAGGAAAACAATATACTGAATGTATCACTGTGCCCGAGCATCAGCGCTTTGAATTAAAATTGCTTGGAATCTTTTTTTTTTACATCGGTATGGGTAAATGAAAATTAAATTTTTCTTCGATATTCAATATATACATACATATATGACATATATATGAAATAATATGTATAAGCCGTGTACATCTGAAGTACATGTGAATGTGGTTGAAAAATTAACCCTGCCCACATTGCAATAAGAAAGCATATTAAAAGTCCGCAATAATATCTTTGCAGCCATTGTCCAACATGTCCGCTTAAAGATGCTATACATTTGTTAGTATATTTTGTATGGAGTTCGAAAAATATTATCTTCACTTTGATTTACATAGTTAATTTAGAGTTTAATATTTAGATTTTGAATACCAATACTATTGACCGAGGTATTTGAATTTAAATTCTAATGGGTGTGATTTTTTCGTAATGCTGAGGCCTATGTATATATTATATGCGTTACATGCAATAACTGAAATACAATTACACTAATATTGATAACACAATGGCCCAGCATCTCAATATATTCCCTCGCTGATTAAAAAAAAACATCTCAAATGTTATCATCATAGCGAAGTGTGTTCACAACTCCACCAGAAATCCCACAATCTCAGTAACCCGATCGTGTTATCTTGCTGAACTGCGTCCACCGCGTCCCGAACCGAAAGTGTTCGCGATAAAGTACAGCGGAATAGATGGAGCGGCTCCTCCCCCGCGATCGCCCAACGAGACCTCTCGTGTCTTTTGTCGAACATTTTGTGGGAGCAACAAGTTGTGTGAAAAGAAAGATCCCGATCCTCGACTCAGCGGGGATGAGATCGAGCATGTAGAGTGGGCTTTTGGCAGCTTTATTATAGGGTGACCTTGCATCTTGTACTTTAAGATTTAATTTTTAATAGGTAATTAAATTAATATATCGACAAAATAAGCGCTTCCTGTGTTCGAATGGCAGAATATCTGTCGTGTGGGTCGTGGTTTTGAATCTCGCGTTTGTCAAAGATACTTGTATCGTTTCTTCAATGTGTACTTAGATTCAGAAAATTAGCTTAATAATTTTAGCGATTACTTATCTAATAATCATTTCCTGTATCTTTCAATAAATGCGTCAGGAGACAGGCAAGATCCACACCGAATTGTAAAGCCAATTAAAATATCTCGTATACATTGATTATGAATAATATTTTTATAAGTAGTAAGTGCCACATGAAGCTTAAATAATTAAATCATTCTGTTTTAAGCTATCCCCGTTTTTTTATTGCATTCTTCTTTGTATTAAGTCTTTAATGACTGCAAAGTCTCATTCCAGTTGGAAAAGACAACACCAATTTGCTAATCTTGTAGGATCCAGTTGAAATTGCATTTTACTATATGTTTTGCGTGATAACAGGTGTTCCGTATTTTGCATTTCACCGCATATATACGATTTTCATCAGAGATCCCCATTCCACCACATTATCTCGTGTATGTCTATCTCCACTTTGGTACTAGTGATTGGGTCCAGAGCGAAGGCTGTGCTAACGAATTTCAGTTGCTGGTTACCACTAAAGTTTGGCTGACCTTACTATATAATTCCATAGCGATCCTTCCAATACATATAAAAACAGGGAATATTTCAGTCTACTTCTGACATGCCACATTGTACGCATGGAAGCCCACCATCCACAGACCATTTTTGTGTACGTATTAAAAAGAGACTTAATAATCAAGTAAATGAGAAATCTGAAAAATTTTCTACGAATAAATATTCAAAGTAATCTGATAATATAGTAATGGTCACCCTGTTCGGCATGTCGTTGTCAATCCGTGTGCGACGACCTCCCTCGTTTAGGGGACACCTCAGAGACCCATTTGTTTCGTTGTTCGCGACGCTCTGCTACCCGGCGTCGCGACGCATCTCGACGGAGGTCTCATGGCGAGCATAAAGATCATGTCTCGTGCCACCGCCACGTGCGTGATACGTTTTTTTTTATATATCCCGTACAGACAAAATATATATTTCGAAATAAGATTTGTCTATTTCTGGATGACATTTAAATGCATATCATCGTGATTTCACGGATTTTTTTAATCAAATAATATGATTATTTTCCTTCGTTGGTTATTCACGTTAAATGGTTCATATTCTTTAAACTGTTGTCTCTTAATGTAGTTCAAATTAAGCTACATGATATCCGTTCACCGTAATGGTTGTGCTTGGCTGTCACCTATTCTAATCCCAATATTCTTGACTTCTTTATATTTAATATTAATGTATTTGGCTACAAAACTATCGAAAAAGGCTCATGTAATAATTGTGTTGAATGTGCTGTGACAAAGTTAAATTGAGCTTTAATTCGTTAAAAAGATCTCATGGGGCAAAGAAACCAGGAAATGAAACTAAACCAAATTGGTCTAACTGGCAAAATGAAGAGATCCTCTGGCACACCGGATGAAGCCGCATTAAAAAAGAAAATTAACCTTTATTGACAAAATTGGACAAACGATATGTTTGCCAAAACCAAGATAATTCAAGCCGGTAGGTACTTGGATTGATTCTGTCTTTTGTCTAATATTCTGGCAATCATCGAATTATAACTTTATTCAAACCCCTCAAAGCAATGATGATCAGTTTTAGTTGCCTATAATTTAGCGATTTTGCACTCTTAAGTCATTCTTCTTCTTTCACCCTGTCACGACTCAGCGTTGGGGCATAGGGCAAGTACAAATTCGCGCCAGTTCCCTCGATCCATTGCCAACTCTTGCGCCCCCCGCCAATTCAGACCTGCAGCGCGTAGATCGCTTTTGTAGCACCGCTGCAGGGTGAGGGAGGGCTGGCCACGACGACGGAACCCTTGAGGCTGTGCCACAAGGGTACGAAGTGTCGCACTCTTAGGCGGCATCCGGAAACATGTCCCAGCCACGTAAAACGTCTCTTCGTGATTACGTCAATCACCGAAAACTACTATGTCTGCTGCTGTCTGTGTGTGTTAATCCCATGTGTTAATATTGTGTCAATCTACAAATCTGTTCTAATATAGTAACTGTTTTTCTTGTATTGATAACATATTATTGTGCGAATAACTGACTTAGTTGTCGATTGATATCAATTGAATGCATCAAAGCCGTCACAGATCCAGTGACGTGTCACAAACCACACGTATAACTTGTCGGCTTTGCGAAATGTGGGTAGGCACCGACTCATTTGAGGACGGTCGCGCACATTAGCGCTCTCCAGTAGCGATATATTTATAGATGCATCCCATCCCATGCGCCGCAGATTTCGTGGCAAGCTGCCAACCATAATCAATTTCGCCAGCTCGGGGATCGGGATGGATAGGCAGATTACGCCTGGCCATATTGTGACATGAATTCAATCGATATCCAAGTGTTCATTTTACTCACAAGTATACGAAGTCAATAAATAGCTTTTCTTTTCAATAAATCAAAATGTCTATTTAACACAAAATTATAGATTTATTCTTCTTCTTGGTCGTACACTCATGGCTGAGGATCGTGACCACTTTTAAATTTTGTTTTCTTTTAAAACCAAGACTTTCCATCCTTCTCGATCTTCCGCTTCTCGAATAGTGCCCCCAGTCAGCTCTTCAACTTGGTCGCTCCAGCGCGCAGACGCTCTTCCTCTGCTTCGCCTTCTCTGGAGACCACCCAAAACCAACAGTCTCCGTCCGGACAATATGTCCAAAAAACTGCAGAATTCGTCTCAGACATATTGTTGAGAGCCGTTCCTTTATCTGCAGTCTCTGGATGATTGACTGGTTCGTCATGTGCTCTCTCCAAGAAATACGAAGCATTCGGCGTCAACATCACATCTCAAAGGTATCGATTGCCTTCCGTTTCCATGCCTTTAGGGTCCATGACTCGACTCCGTATAAAAATATAGAGAACACTTATGTTTGCACAAGCATCATTTTTGTGACAATCGAAATTCCACGATCCTTCCATATAGTGGTAAGACGTGTCATCGCATTTTTTGCAATCTGTTTGCGCCTTATTATTTCCGCTTCACATTCCCCCTTTCCACTGATGGTCGATTCCAGCTATACAAACTCGTCCCTTGTTTCTAAGTTTTGGAGTGTACTTGGTGTTGGTAGAAGGTTAGCCCGATCGACAACCATTAACTCGGTCTTATTCCTATTAATAAGGAGGCCGTATTTGCGTATCTCTTCCTCTAACTTATTAGTAGTACATTTTTCCAAAGATTCGATATTATATAAAATCCCATATATATGCCTACTCCTGTAGATGGGCATGTTAGATTGCCTAAGAAACGTTAAATTACCTAAAGAGTTCTCTGTATCGTTGACAGACTCGCGTTTAGTTAAACTAGTTAAAGTAAGTGGTAACGAAAGGATCGAGGAAATAGAGACAGCAAGGAGAGCCAAAGGATCAAAAGAGGTTTAGCTAATGATCATCGTCACCAAGATACGTACTATTAGGAAAATATGATTATAAATTTTGACATTAGGAATAGACAATAAAATTATCTTCGTCATTCTTGTCTCGCAACTCAGACCAAGTCCTGTTTTCTTCAAGCGGCAGACTGCAAGTACGGCGATTCTCACGTGCGAATTGCGAATTCCAGTCAAACATCAGCTAATCGATGTCTCACGACATAAAACTCAGCTTTGCTATTTAATAAATTGACACATTATCCTCTCACATGGGTTCTACGTATTAGTTTTTGTATTACGCGGTGGTAGATACCCCTGCCCGCGCGTGTCCTGCCCACCAAAGTCGTCGAATCGAGATATAACCTGTTTAGCTCTCATTCGTGTATAACACTGTCCAGACAAACAGTATTTATATTATAATGAAACACATTTTGATGTATTTCACGGTACTGTCCAGGACCCCACGACTATATTTTATCGTTTAAGTATATTATCTGTTTACTTGGTGCGTAATTAGTTATTGATTGATTTATAATATTTTAATTCACTTTTTATTTAGGTACCACATGTGAATTGGTTTGAACATAGTCGAGTTTGTTTAATGTTTGTCAAGACCGGTAATGGTGAGAGGAAAATCATACCGTTTTTAACATATGCACGATTCCTACCATGATGTAAAGTAAAGTAAACAAATGTGTATATATTTATAATTCACCGTGATGTTTTTTTAACTAAACGATTTTTAGATTACTTCACGCCGTATTTTAATATTTATTAATAAATATCCTGTATTTTTAATATAAATTTGTGCTATCAGAACATTCCTGGAGTGACAAACTCTTACGAAGTATAAATTCCGGCGGCGCGCAGGGGTAGAAAAGCGCGGTCTCTGTGCGGTTGGAGCGCAACCCCGCACGATTGACCGCGCAGTAGCCCCGTAACCAGAACTCCGCAACTCTGCGGTCAATTTCATGACGCCGGCTTCGCCCCATCTCTATCTTCTATACCCTTGCGATTTCGTTTATTTCCGTGTGATTTACAAAATTAATTAGCTTTGTTTCATTTATATATTTTCAATGATATTGGCTAATACAAGTGAGCACATATATGCCGTTTTGTTGGTTTAGATACTTAGGTGATTATTTTCATAGTCTCTTGATAAATTATTCAATCACAACAATTTACCAAATAACTCTTTAACAACGAGCATGAGTTTTTTTTCTTAGTAGGTACGTACTCCAACTGGTTGTATATTATATTCTGGCACATTTCTACGTACCTGTATGATATTATGCTATAAGTAAGTATACCTACTGTAGGTATAAGTCGACAGCCTTATGCAGAAGGCAGAAATAAACCAATCCACACATCGTCGTCGCATCATGATAAAAATATACAAGATGATAAAGATATTTTGGTACCTATATAAGGGTCATTTGAAACGGTTTTTTTTTTAAACAAAACCCATTTTAAAATTTTAATTTTCTCAAAAGAAACCCAATTTCAATTGTTCAATGATTATTTTCAAATGTGAACTAGTAAAAACGTTCTGTCTAAACACTAAACTATCATTATATTGCTGTAAATTTAAATTCAAGTCTCGTAACTATGCCTTTCCAGACTTATGTTCGGTTACCTACCACAGCCTTTCATCCTTCAACAGGCACCTTTGGCCACTGTCGTATTACATATAATATATTTATATTTATCTAACGGGAAAAAAGTAGCTAAGTATAAGTTAGTGACTTAAATTTAAAAAAAAAAATGCCCGATTAACCCAAAATGATTGGGACGTTCCCATTAGAATGGATGTAGATATATTATCAGTTATCATCACCATCCTTGTACGTGTCCAGAAACTTGTACACATGCTGTTCGCCGTATCACACTTCATACGTTACTTCATATGATACTATTATTCGTATCACACAAAGACCGTCCAACCTATTTGGGTCGTATAGTACTGACATAAAATTTATATTGTCTAAATAAAACACAGTTCTTGTCGGTATACACTTTAGAGGAAGCCAGCAGCAAACAAATTTTGAGAATAGCCGATATACTGTATTATTATTTGTTAGGTTAGGTTTTCATTCTTGAATTCATGAATTTTGCCAGAATCAACTATGAAAATTGAATTAATGTTCATATTGAATCTAATAAAATTGGATACCGTATAGTATACGGCAGTGGCGAAGGGTGGAGGTAGGCTGTTAAGATCCGCCATAAATGGTGCACACTATACTTTGTCAGTCATACGTATTGTCGTACATATTTCATTGTAATAAGACTACAATTTACAAAATGGTGTTGGTTAGTTTTTAAAATTCAATTAAACCTTGCGAAACCAAGCCATAATAGATAATAGTCAAAAAATACTCGTATATCTATAAAATATCTAAAATTATGCAATTAAATCATGCATAACTTTGAATATTTTATAGATAGAATAATATTTTTTTTATCTATTATAGTGTGGCTAAGGCAGGCATACTGAATTTAAAAAAATAAACCAACAATAGGTATGTGTAATAATTATGTACCTATTCTTAATCCAACGAAAACAAATTAGTAACTAATGAAAAAGTGTGCAAAATTTTGTCGTATCGCCCAAAATATACCAAAACTATTATGGTTTGATTTAGGCAGGATTTAATGTATTTTTAAAACTAACCAATACCATCTGTAAATTGTAGTATTGGTTCAATAAAAACAAATACGTATGACTAATAAAGTTTAATGTGTACTTTTTATGGCGGATCTTAACAGCCTACCTCCGCCCTTCGCTACTAGTATACGGTCGTCTCTTTCCGATAACAAAGCTCACGGTGAACTGTACCACGGTGAAATGTTTTACGTACAATTTACATGTAACCTCCTTGTATGCCTAACCTAACCGGACTAATAACTCGCTTCACAAATGTCATAAACTCATAAAGAAAATACACGTGCTGCCATCTGTGCTCTACTAACCAATAGTCACACCGATAATGATAAGTGATAAGAGTTAATTATTTTGACGCTTGATCTCGCGATTTCACATAATATTCCGTAACATAGTCTTGAGTCTTGAGCCAAGTTGACAACAAAATACTACAATTATATTATTTTTATCCTATACTGTTACATCTTTCGTCGCGTTGGTCTCACTTTATTTTCTCGTGTTGTTATTATTGTGAAACGACACACGGTTTACGCATGCATCTCACGTCTTGTCCTTGAGTCAATAAATAGTTTTCCAGTTATAACTTTCGCGCTCTTCATCAGACCATTCTGCTCCTTACAACCCGGCGGCTCGTACGTCCGAACCGTGTTGTTTATGTAGGGTCGTTTCCTATTTAATATGTCGTTACTTGGGATCATTATCGTTTGAAGTCGACTGAATGCATATTATCACGTTTGATGGACTCTATTATGTCTGACAACTGCCGTATAAAATCTCAATCGCTTTTATTTTGATTAGAAATATTGGTATACAAGAAAATTACTGAACATACACTATTTTTGTTATAATGTCACCATCGTCTTTCTACACCATAATCTGGTGCGAATCCCTCCTCAGACCTATAATAGTATATTCTAATCCCGAAGTTTCTCCGCTGCCAGCGCCAATCCTGGATACAGATGAACTATCAGCCTATCGAAGTTTTGGACGCCCAACTCCTTTTCACGAGGCTCTCGAAAAATACAATTATTTTTATTTTTTATTTAATTTATTAAGGAATCAAACAGTTATATTTGGATTACGTTAAGTTACCATTAAGTTTCCATATATAAATTATAATATAGTTAAGCCTAACAAGATAGAAAGTAAGAAGAACATAAATATGGAGAAATTACATAAGAAAAATGAGGAAGAATAATGAATAATTAATTATAAACAAAAAAGTAACATTTTTTTAGAGTACCTATATAATTTATATCTATATTATAATGTGTGTTAAAGTTTATTGAAATTTATACATAATATGAGTGATCTAAAATAGAACAGAAAAAGAGAATAATAAGAAAGAGAAAACAGGTAACATTTAAAAATTGGATCAATGTCAATTATACAAAATTTAGGAGATCACTACGACTGCCATGTTACAAAACTTGGTTTCGCGTAAATCTTGATGGACAATGGAAACCAACCCTTTCGAGTAGGTTTGGCGAGTCAATATTTGCAAAGCTCGCTGTTATCTAAATTCTGCACTTATACTGCCCACCGAAGTCGTCTAATTGAGATATAGCATGTGATATTAGTATTCTTGGGTATAATTCATTATTGCACCTACTATACCAGCTTCATCGCTCATAGATTTTTCGCAGGACATTTTTTTGCCATATCTGAGTTATAAACAAAGATATAAAATAGGTAGGTACCTACATAAATTTGATAAACCTCAGAATTATACATATTAGAACAAAATTGGACCCTGTGAGATTCGAAATCACATCTTTCACTTTCCCGGTGAGCACTGAGCACTCATATCCTTTGTTCTACGATTTATGCGAATTATCGTAGTTATTACCGTGGAAAGTGAAAGAAGAGAATGAAAGTTCGACTCCAATCGATTCAACTTTTTTTCTCGGATTTTTTTAGAATTTCTCTAGGCAACTTGTTATATAACTATTATAAGTAAGTAAGATTATTGACTTCGTATTCTTCTCTATATACGTTTTTGTAGTATATATTATCTGACTTGAAACCATTTTACTACAGGTAAAAAATCTTAATATTCACCTAAGTCCTAAGCAAACACAGGCATTTTTTCGGCCCTTTGTATTGCATTTCGTTCAAAAACTCGTTCTTACTATTTTAGGTAGGTACCTATTTGCTGATATATGGATTATATTTTAAGACCACCCGCTCTGTCAGCTGAGAAAATACATAGCCCTTCATATTTAAAAGTTAAAACTCCAGGTAAGATTATCATCAGCTGCTCGTTGATTGATCGCTTACGACAGTGACTATGGTGGTAGGTACAACATCGACCATTGTTCTATTAAATCTACTTTCTACGATCTAGATTATCTTTAGAAAAGAGGTGACCAATAATTAATTTTTATTTATACATACTTATACCTAGGACACCGAATGAGTTTTAATATTATACAGATGATAATAATAGAATAACCTTATTGTACTACCTTAAAACTTATTTATAATAATTCCTAAGTTCGACACAAGCTTGAAAGTGGGTCGATTATTTAGGGCCCGTATCTGTTGAAATACAACACTATAGGGAACGGGTATATCACAAATGCGTAAAAAAAGAAGTTCTAATACAAAATAAACATGACACTAAGTTAAACAACACGTCTAAAGGTGTAATATTATTGATTAATTTATTAAAACGCAAGAGTTTTTTAGTACTTATTCCAATTTTATTATTTAATAAATTTGGACCGGTGTCGTCCGCTTCCAGTTCAGTTGAAAATGTCCCTTTGAGGCGGACAAAACCGGTCCAAATTTATTAAATAATAAAAGTGGAGTAAGTACCTACTAAAAAACTTTTGCGTTTCATTAAATTAATCAATAATATAATGCAGTTCCACCATGAATTGACAGTTAACACAATAAAAGAAAATAGTTGTAACAATTACCTAATATAATATAAATTTTATCGTAGTTAGGTACATTATTGATACATACATATAATTTTAAAAAGATAACCGTTTTAGTCCGCTCGGAAAAGGCGAAACTGGTCCTAACGTGTATGTGAATAGTTTAACAGTTAAAATATAATCATTTTTTATTTTATTTACTTAATTTTATAGTAGATATCAATAATTATTCATCTTTTGAATCATTATAATAGAAAGCTAAAGTTATCAAATTCATGAATTTGATAAATCTTAAATTGCCTTTTCCCGAGAGTATTTACTTTTGTACTTCTGATTTTCTAGTATATAGGTATAATATTATTACTACATCTACCCAGTGCATAGGTATGTTAATACTTCCTAATGTAAAGAATATAATATTTTCTTTCTAGTATTAAGTCCGAGGGTATTTGTATTTCAAATATTTGATATATCCTCATTATTCGTGTATCAGGTAGATAAATGGTGGAACGTTATAAAACTAGCTTCATTTTATAGTCTTTCATCCAGCTTTATCCACTTTCAATAGATAAAAAAACCCTCGACCCTCACAATGGCAACGAGATATTATTTTCGTATAATAAATAGTTACTCCGTCATACTTATCATATTTCCGGCTCTGTACACTTATGACAGCTCCATAATACAGATTTGAAAATAATTCAGTGATGATTTCTCTTCAATCTCATTTTCAAAAGCTTGAAAGATTTATTTTACTATATTTAATAAAAATTAAAACTTGCATATTATAAAAAAAATCAACTCACGTACAAAAAATGTACCTTCTTGCTACGTTTTATAATTTATTGTGTAATTATCGAAATTGTTCCAAATAAAGTCAAGACGAAAATAGTTAGTAGGAAAGTCTAGAAGGAACATAATAAAATATTCTTTATTTTATTACAAAGAATAATAATATGTAGTCTCATAATCATGGGCCCCACAAGAGGGGGGCTGACAGAGCTCTAGCGTGGGGGCCCGGCGCGGTGGGTCAACCAGATAAGTGAGATAAACACACATCACAAATTGACCCTAATAAAAAGTCGGCTGCGGTGCTGATTTAATTAAATTTTTAACGATGATTATGGTTTTAAAACATGTAATTATGCGATGCAATTTTTAATGTCTGTCGAAACTCGACAATTCAATAATTTAAGTGGACGTATTAAAAAAATACTAAAAATCGCTAAAAAAATATAATACTTTTATATAAATATGAAAAATATACTCTTAATTTTAGCTCGAACACCATTTGAAAAAGTTAATATAGAGCGCCATACTGCCTTTAATCTTAGTGATAGGTAGGGGGCCTACCAAAGATCCTGGCCTGGGGGCCCGCTTCAATGTGTGGGGTTCATGCTCATAATCTAACTAGAAAAAAACACCGTCTGGACTATTTTTTCAAGATGAATGCCAAAAGAGGCATATGAAATAGTAATGGTAGAATTCGAATATAATGTACCTACAGACGTACATAATTAATAATTTTAATAAAAATACTTTTTTTTTAAACTAAATCCACTTTTTTATTAAAGACAATGCATTTTCACCATGAATTTATTGACAGTTAACACAATTAAAGATGTACATACATAAGTCGTTACATATTAGAAAAAATATCGGTGCCGGCTGCCTAGCGAGACTTGAACCCGCATCCATCAGATTCCGATTCAACGATATTTATGTTGACAACTGTGTCGGGCTTGAAACCCATTGTCAGAACAATCTAAATATAACTAATAATAAAGCAACAGTAATTTATTTGTACTGTTTAAAATTTTATTTACCTGTTGTCTTTTGTCTAATTGAAATTGTACCTACACATCTCCGCTGGGCAAAATGCTTTTCAATAATGTAATCAGCCATATTGTACTCGTACAAGGGTTTTTGTACAATTTACATGTAACCATTACTGCAAATAATATATCATGACAGTGTACCTACTGCCTACGCAATATTCGCAAAATTGCTGGATTTTATTTCATCCATCGTCCGTTTTTTCAGCCTGCCTTATTGTCTTGTCATCAGAGCTCCCGGTAGCCTAGCTTTTTGACACGGTCTATTGTTGAAGGGAAAATATAAATATAATATGTATGAACAGTATATTCATAATGGCCACCAGAAGCACATCATTTTTTTCGTTCGTTATTGTGCGTTTACCTTTGTAGCGTAAACGGTGCGTAAAATTGGATTATAACGGGAAATGATCTTTTGAGATTTTGTTGGATATTTTAACATTATGACCAAAATTATGTTGTTGAAGTATATAACTGGAATTTACTCATATATTACCTATACACTATAATCATACCCACTATCCAATACATAAATCCGATCAAAAATGTATTTAGTTAAAAGTATTTAATTGTATTATTGCATTAGAATAAAATTTCCTCACAATCTCACCTCTGGATGTTTCAAAATCGTCTAACTTTTTCCACGCCTCGGTGGAGCAGGACATGTGGTAGTGGAAAACTATGTTACGTATATATTATCTGGACGTAGCTCTTTCTCGTTATCTCCAACCTTCGACATAACCAAATACCACGAGTCTTCTCCAAACTATGTCTCGCGAATGTCTAACTCACTATATAACAATCAACGAGTTTATCCTGTTAACCGTTCATAAGACTACTAGTATTCACTTCCAAAACCTCATTTATAATGATTGGTTCTTACTATCTGTCTTTATCTTGGCCATATCGTTCTTACTACATAATAGTTATCTATTTAAATACCAAACAATGTCGGTTTTACCCATAGGCGCAGAGGGCGCCCCAGTTTTTTCTGTGTTTTGAATTAGAGATTCTACATACCGTCACCGTTTTAGCAAAACCATCTATGTGTCACTTTTATCAAAAATGACTTTTAAATACCAAGTCATTCCTTATTTTTTTCTCTATAGGCCAGTAAAATGATCTATGTGTTGGGTAAACTCGCTCCGAAGTTATTTCAAAAAATAAAAAACAGCTATGTGTAAGGTTCAAAAACCACGGTTCACAAAAACAACTATGTGTACTTATATTATAGTAACATATAAGTAAGATGGTATTTTGATATCGAGAGTGTAATGTTTTTTTACAGTTTGGCTACACATAGTTTGTTTCTATGTTATATGCTATGCATTATGGTCTTGCACGACGGTTTGAAAGATGCTTTCTCAAAAAGAGAGACAGGAAATATTCAATAATTTCTGGAAGATGCCTACATGGTCAATAGGGTATAGGCGAGAATTAATTTAAAAGTTGGATAAACAACTACAAACGTCTCGATGACAGAGGCCAATTGAAAGCAACAATGACAGGTAATAAGAATCTGAATGAAGATAAATAATTGGTAGTGCAACCAAAAATCAAAACGGAGAGATTTGTGGAAAAATGTTACATTATGGTTGGATCTAATTCCAAAGTTCCCAGCCATTATTGCAGAGAAAATACCTCCAGGGTGTATGTGGAATCGTGTTTCCGATCCAAAATACAAATGCATGATGAATATAAAAAATGGTCTCTGGAAAATGGTCATAAAGCAGCAGAATATACTCCAGTATATTTACCACCAAAAAATCAGTATCCACCAACCACGTAAATATCAGTGTGCCATCACTGCCATCTGCTGTAGTTATAAAATGAAGAATGTTTCAGAAATGAAATACAATAGCCACATTATTAAAAAAAAAAAAAATGCTAGAAGACCAAAAATGAAATGAAGGAGAGTACCAGAAGTATTACTGGACGGTTAGTAATCACAATGGATCTCCAAAGTGTGCTGCTATGTCCAAAACACAGGCACAAATGTATTATAAACAAAAGCTGCAACTACACAATTTCACCATATACATACTTCATAATGTATCTTCTAATGAATTTGTCTCATCTCATCGAAAGCAGGACAATACAATGAAATAATTCTAATATCGGATGGGTGTGGATATCAAAACCGAAATAAATTATTCGCTACTGCTCTAAGTTATATCTTTAAAGAGAAAAAACATCGAGATTCAACAGCTTTTTCTGGGAAAAGGCCACACCATGATAGAGGCCGATAGTGCACATGCCACCTAAGAAAAGTATTTTAAGCCTCCAATATATTCACCATCTGATTATATAGCACGTATGTGGCTAGCAAGACCAAAACAACCTTATAAAATTAATGTCATTGATTTAAAATTTTTAAGAATTATGGATAAGATTAAATCTGGATTAAGTTCAATCAGACCAGGAAAACGAATCGGAGATCCTGTTGTATATGATATTAAAATGTTACAGTATCTACCAGATGGAACAATCTTTTACAAACTCAACTTTATCAGTGCAACTTTTTGACTGCCTTTGTAATATATATAATGAATCATTGCCAATATCGCAGTCGAAATACATACACCTTCAGGAATTAAAAAGTGTAATAGAGAAAGATCACCACTATTTCTACGATAACCTAACATTTAAACCTGCTAATAGAAAGTAAACGAACTTATAAATATAATATCATCTCACTATTGCATAATAATTAATAAAATGATATTGCAATTTATCACTAACGCACTATGTATATTTCAACTATTATTTATGTAACAGTTTTTCATGAATTTATTATTACTCACATTTTGATGAATAAATTAAACTATGTGTATTTATAAAACGGTCAAAACAACTTATGTGACATCACAAACTGTATTTTTATTATTTTTGTATTAAAAATAAAAGATTTTTGTAAACAAAATAATAATCTTAGACCATTTTCTGATTATAATAAAGCATTCTTCATAATTTTAATGTTTAAATGTAACATTATTTTTTTATTCAGTTTTATCCTTCTCCTGCACAATTTGAGAAAGTGCACATAGATGGTTTTGCTAAAACGGTGACGAACCTACCTAGATACATTTTAACATGTTGAAAAACGTAGCCATATCTGGGGTGATTAAAACCGAAATCAGCCGGTCAGTAAGACATACTAAGAATTCATCTAAATTTCAATCAAAATTTAAGTTCATTTTATTGTATTTAAGAATGAATTGAATTCGACCTACGATTTAATTGACTATTTGGTACTGTTCGGTTATACGGAATACAGCGAAAAACGCATTTTGAAAATAGCCGATGAACTGGATTATTTGTTAGGTTAATCTAACCAAACCTAACATAACCTAACCTAACCCAACCTAACCTAAACTAACAAATAATCCAGTTTATCGGCTATTTTCAAAATGCGTTTTCCGCTGTATTCCGTATAACCGAACAGTACCGACTATTTTGATAGATGTCACATGAGTACATATGTCAACTTTGCCACTAGCGACGGTATGAATGGTATTTTAATAATATGGCGATGATATCTCCTTAATACTAGTCATAGTGAGAATTTAACATCACTTTGGACCTGAAGAATTAATAAATAAGAATAGTTATTTACTATTTTATCAAGAACCCGTCATACAAAAAAATGTCTCTAAACATTTTGTGGTTGAGCGTGGCAACTTTGTGATTGACTAAATAGCTGTGTACAATATCCACGAGCCTTGAGTTTATACTGTAATTTATTAATTTAAACGTAGTACGAGACCACGTGGTGATAGTCTGTTATGTTATTTCTAACCAGGTGTGCGTCGATTCGTCAAAATACTTAGGTACCTGCCTACCGATAGATCTCTTCTAGCCAGCAGCTAGGTAAATAATTCGTTGCGTAACGTTTACCTATCAAGGTTTTATCTGGTTTATTGTAAGTTAGAAGTTAGAAACTTATGTAAGTAACAGAAGACAAAAATATCATCATTCATGCTGTTTGTTTTTAAATTATTCAGTATTCATTATTATATCATTTACCTACACGATTCATTACCATTGTGTTATGATTTATAATAAATTTGATGTACGAGTATATTGATATAACAAATATGTTGCATACCTAATCATTATAATAAATATGAAGGATGTCTCCTTGATTAGTTCATTTGCACCTTGCAACTCAATTGTGATCGTAATTGTCAATTTTCCTTTCCACAAAGTGAACTCAACAGTCCGTAGGTGTCTCAAAGGAATCCATTTCACTGATTTCAAGCTTTCGTGCCTCGGAAAATGCACATCTTGAGATATTTATACATACATGCATACAACTTTAGGTAGTTAACTGATACGACTTTATACTGAACACTCGTGGTTAATATATGATTATGAGAGTTTCTGTGTATACTGTATGTAATTATATGTCATTTATCATATATACGTAACTATAGTATATATTTTTATTATTGTTATTTTAATTATCATATTTAATATAGTCGTAATTGTTTAATGCAACTAGTTGTCCGTAATAATATAAGAAAATAGTTGGCATAGTTTTTGGACACAGCATGTTGGCTATTTTTAGCTAGATATGTATATTTTATTCAATTATTGTCGACGGCTAAGCGGATAACGCGTTGGTTTATGATGTCGTGGGTCCCAAGTTCGAATCATTGGTCTGGTAAATACACATATTGGTTTTAAATGTGTGTCAGAGTATGGACTAGGTAGGTAGGACTAACATCAATTTGTCGTAAAAAAACAAAAATCTGTTAATACAAACCTCCACTCTATGGATAACCATATGATCTCCTTACTCTTAGGATCGGACATAGTCAAAAAATAATATTGTTTAAACAAAATCTAAAATGCAAGAATTAAAAATGCTTATTTGCATGATTTGATAATCTATATGCAAGGTCATTAATTAATATTACTCTCCAACATCTATAAAAATGTATTAATTTTAAATTATTTTAATATTAAATAAAAATCCTAATAATATAAAATACATCTGTATTACTAGTTTGTTCGTACAAATATTAATACGATTCCTTCGCAGTGTGATTCCATATATATTATTATAATTATTGCCATTCTCATCAATCTGAATGTAGGATTCTCTAAGCTGATTCCATTCCTCGGTCCTTTTCATTCTGCTTCCTCATAGCATACTTATTTCGCCAATCCTCTCGAGATACGTATCTCCCCCATTTATATGTGAAGTTTCCACTCATCTCTATTACATTGTTTATTATTGTTTGTTGTCCCATACAATTATTTCATTTTCTGTCCTTAATACGTTGTGGTCAGCATGTACCTTTCTGTACTACGCTGTTCTACTCTACTTTCCGGATCTCGCTTTTACTGACAGTTCATTTTTCGCATGTGTACCTATGTGATTACGAGAACTAGGTACACACTAACCCAGCATTATTAATAAGTACAATCAGCAAGTTAAGAATTAATACCTTACTTAAGGCTATACCTCAGCTGAGGCATGGTCTAAAAAGATCGTGACTATGCGATGCGCGGATTGTGCAAATGACGCGAGCCGAACGAAATATAATTTGTCATAAAAATTCAACTTGCGTCCTTTTAATGTTTATTATTATATTCGTAATAATAATAGTATATTCATTGACATGTTTTCTTTTTCAAGTACATGCGGAACGTTTTTTAGTCATCTTTACACGATTTAAGAATATATTCCTCCGACGCACTCACGAAACAAATTGACTTGCTCACAAGTCGACTATCGCTCTCCGACTGACAACGCGGCCGAAATTACGTCCCACATACTGTTGAAAAATATTTGCCGTTTCACTTATGTATTTGACAATTTTGCAACCTCGTTTTCTAGTTTTTGCATATTAAATGTTTCAACTTTACTTAGAAACTACGTCTACTCCTAATATGTACACAAGGTACCTAAGTAATAATAATTTTGAAATATTTTCCGTAGAATTCTAAAAAGAGAATGTTAAAAAATCTTCTAAATGGTTCCAACAACCCCTAAACCGGTGGAAAACCCCCGGCTCTAAAATTGAGTTTTCCACTAGCGGCGCTGCACTCTCCCCTACACCCATTACCTCCCTTAATGCCTCCCACCCCTCTTAACTGCTTCTATCTCCTCCCCCCTCCATCCAGCGCCGCCACCCCGCCTCTTCCGCGAGTTATCGATCGCCTGTCTTGCTCCGTTGATAAACTGTCTCTCAGGAATATTAATTCGATGTTCCGCGGTCGATCCGTCTTGGCATAACATACCTGGACGTCTTGTTGCTGCTTACCTGTGTTTTGAATAAACTGTCTCGTTGACAGAAAAATATGAACGAGACTATATAACTACTGGAGATAAAAAGATTACAGTCAAGAAATTGTTATGTTTGTTCATTTATTGTTTACATCGTTTCATTATACTATTCAGGTTAATTTTTAATGATTTTATTGCATGATGGCGCTACTATTAATCAGACAAGTATTACTACGTAGATTAAATTGAATGATTATACTATTGTGATAATATCAAGGAAACATAAAATAAAGATAACGTATAATTTTCTCTCAAATAAAATATTGACTTAAAAAGTATAATAATTTAGTTAACCTTAATAATTATATTGTTATACCGTCTTATATATAGGTTACATTGAGTAGGTACCAAACAATTTAATAAATCAATTTACTATTTGTATTTTAGAACTCCACCATATACCTACTTATATATTATCACTCGAAACGGATGCTGATGATTACATTCGATTACGAGACCGGGTATAAAATCATTAAAATATAAGTACCTGTCGGCAGGTATTGCAAATTCGGAGTGACTACCTATAGGCCGAGCTGGACAACCTAATTAAACAGCAAACCGCTGATAGATGAAACGTAAAGACTACGATGGGCAAGTCATATTGAAAGAATACCAGACGATAGGACACCAAAGATCCTGACCAGTTCAGTTGGTACCCCCAGGGAAAGCGGCGGCCTAGAGGTACTCGTAGGTTGGCTGTGTAGGCAGGTGTAGGGATCAGGATGGAGTCGCCAAAACTGGAGAATATCGAGGCCACTTGTGGACCGAGCCAAATAAGGGTGTAGCTCAAAAGACCGGAATTATAAGTTAAGCACATAATAATTTAATTTAGTTATTATTCCCCACTGTCACTACTACAAGATAGTAAAATACGTACCTTCCTGATTATGTTTAGTCGAACTCGGTTATTACGATCACGGATATAGCGAGATCTCGAATGTAATGAGGAAATATTCGTTGACATTTTAGTTTATGGTTTTCTCCATACATTTATTCACTTTTATAACAAGCTCCTCATCGGATATACCGAGCTAAAATATAGTCAATTTTTTTCTTAAAACTGTTAATGTGTCTATCGTTTCGACCCTAAGCAATAAAATCCGACCGGACAGGATGCCGCCGAGTCCGGATTACGTTTATGATATTAGTTAAGTGTCTAAATACCTACCCAATTAGTGTTTTCGCCGACAAGATTGAAAAAGTATCCACGCATATTGTTGAAAAAAAATCCGAGGTTTGTGAAGTACGTAGGTACCTACCAGCGTTCATTACAATAAACAACTTCTTTTGTAGTTTATGAATGCCATGCTTGTTTCGGGGAAAAATTCTAATTGTGTATTTTTGTTTGAATTGCGACTTTTTGTGTTATGTGACCGCTCATTTAAAAATACATATTCTCTGATATAATGAGTAACGCTTATTACGAGCAAATTCAGTCGGTCCCATCTTCCTCGTAATAGCCATGTTCGACTGAAGTTGTAATCAGTGTTGCCATATTTTTCTATGCTGATTATAGTACAAAGGCGTAAAAATTATAGTATTTCTGAAAAATATATAGTACACGAACATTTTTCGTCTTGAATCCTTTAAAATTATAGTGTTTTGGTATATTTGGTGTAAAATTATAGTATTTTACATTTTTCGCGAAATCAAAATTATAGTATTGTAATATAATTATAGTACGGTTGGCATCACTGGTTGTAATGCAAATAGGCCAATATTTTATATATTAATATTGTTAGTGTATATTAAGTCATGCCTCGCTATCATTTTCATTTTAGAGTTTCCACACAATTCTCGGTTTCCATCCCGCAACACCAAACCAAACATGTGATATTAATTTTGGAATATTACTATTAGGTATAACCGGTGTAACGTATCTATCTGTTGGAAAGTCCTTGAGGCTTTTCCAGCCCCACCCCCACCGCTTTCGTTGGCCTACTTAAGTGGTCGTATTTCATATTCCTCCGCTAAACTTTTCTTCCGAATACACTCTAATGATACCACAATAATCTCACTAACTATCTTATAAGTTTACCTATATAAATCGTATATCGTTACCGCCTTCGCAATATGAACGCCTCAAGTAAATGATTACAGCTGATATATTATACAACCTCCAAAATTCACTATCTTTTTGTACTTTTCGTTGAGATAAATGTATTTTACTGTAAGTAAGTAACCACGTAACATTCGCAATGCTAAATAAACCTTTTCTTCAAACAACAATAAGTATTTTTATTTTATTTTATTACTTTACCTAATAGATTCTAATAATTTATTTTTCAAGAAGAATTTCATAATTTATTTTGTCTATAAACAATATTAAATTAAGTATGTTTCTTCTACTCTTGGTGCAATCTTCTATTGGTAATTGAATTGTTCTACATCTCCCCATGGCCCACACATCCTGAAGCGGGCCCCCAAGCCAGGATCTTTGGCGGGACCCCTACCTATCGCTAAGGTTAAAGGCAGTCTGACTAAATGCTGTTTGAGGTCAAATAAAATTCGTGTATTTTTAGCGATTTTTTAAGTCATAAAATTATGGAGTTAGGTACACAAGACAACCAAAAATGGCACTGCACAATTACAAGATAAAAAGAACTTTTTTTATATACTATATATTTAAATTTTCTGTTGAATCATATAAACTTGACAATTCTATGTATTAATAAAAACTTTTTATTGTACTTGATAGAAATACTGAATAAATATTATAGAATACTGAAATGTCAATTTGACATTTAATATTGATTTCCATAGTAACACACGTATATATTAATAATTTAGTTGCTATGACCCCCTTAGCAACCAACAATAATAACTTTCCATAAAAGACAGAATTAACTGAAAATGAATTCAATTCTGCTTAAAAATGGCTAAGAGTATTAAAAGAATGCTTTGTCGTGTTCTGATATATTCTAAAAGTTTCAAATGTCTCTAGTCTCTGTCTTCTAGTCGGGAAGTTAGTTAAAAATCTTCAATCGTCCAATACAAATCTTGGACAAACAAGAAAAAAAAATGTACTGGATACACAAGAAAAAATCTGTACCGGACAAACAAGAATTCGAGCTAATAATAAGGTGATAAAATGGTAATAACCCCGAAGTACCCGCAGGCGACTTTTTTGACCATAGAGCAAATTTAAGATGTGTGTTTATCTCATTTATCTGGTCTACCCACCCCTAGCTATCCCGAGCCCCTAAGTCGGAGCCCTGTCAGCCCCTCCCCCTTATGAGGGCCATGCATCTTCCTATCCTGAGCCAGTCGTCTTACATAGCCAACATCATTGACATCAATCCACTTACGGAGGAAACCAAAATAATCTCTGTCCTAACATCTACCTTTTTGAACGATATCAGACTAGATGTACCCATTGCTGAATGAAGTTCGATGCCTCTTCATGTTGCTTCCGGTCCCTCCAGTTCTGTGCGTTACGTTGCCACGTAATTCCGCAGACCGTAAGGCCCGTTTCACACGGGATACCTATGTCCAACCACCGGTGTGTCGAGATGCCGCATTTACATATAAATGAACGTGACAATCGTGTGTCCCCGTCTGAACGCGCCCATTAGTTATGTGTAAATGCAGCCGCTCGACACATCGGTGGCTTGACACAAGTGTCCCGTGTGAAACGGCTCTATGTACCCCTTGGGTACCACTGGGTATTTCAATCGATTGTCTCTTCTTCGAGCTGTGTCCGGATCATGCATTCCCTGCATTGACTTGCAGCATATAATACTTATCATTGCGGAAAATATGATCGATGTACTCAGCTTTTCTACCTTTTATTATGGCTATAAGTTGTCTTGGATTATTGACTCAACTTAAAAACTCTTCTTTGGTAACAAATCAACGTAGGAAAAGCCTTCGGTCGTCTTCTAGTGTTTCGTTCATTTAACCTCCAATATTCGGCAGAGGTTAACTTAAACTAAAATGTCAAACATATTTGAATACTCCATAGAATTACAGATGATTATAATAATATAATATAGTATGTATAATGAAAGCTTTTGAAAATCACTTACGGCGATCGTAATAATAAATTAATCATATAATTTATAATAACTTTAGAATTTATATTCACTTTGGTGAGTGTAATATTTGGTTTGTTTTGAAATAACTTTGTGAGTCGTATATTTATAAAGAGATATAAAGTCTGGGGCTTCAAATAGTCCTCGTACATCCGCAATATTAGAGGCATCAATACCAAAATTTACGATGGCATAAAAACAGGCGGGGTGTGGGTGGTCGTGGTTAAGGGAGAAACTGATAAGGCTGTATCCGCGGGCCGATGCAAGGAATCGGCAATCACCAACCAGCTCATAGAGGGCGGCACTGAAGCGCACAAGGCAATCCATTTTAACACCATAATATAGACCTCTTCTAGAAACATCACAGAATTGGTTGTGTTTTTATAATAATAGATTATTAGTTTAACACATTCACAACTAAATAAACGATTATTATACAAAAATTGACAAGATTT
This sequence comes from Rhyacophila brunnea, assembly GCF_057557595.1. Classification (NCBI taxonomy): domain Eukaryota; kingdom Metazoa; phylum Arthropoda; class Insecta; order Trichoptera; family Rhyacophilidae; genus Rhyacophila; species Rhyacophila brunnea. Next base: position 57,088,170 of record NW_028232965.1, on the reverse strand, counting down.
CAACAACGAAATAGGTTAATAAAAATATATACTTACCTATACCTCTCCCTCACGCAAATTGTGTATGGTGATATCCGGAGTAATTAAGTTTAATAATATTGTTATTGCTCTCACAATTGGCAACATCAATGGCAAATTAGTTCTGGACGTGAAGAGAATAAACAACTAATGTTTCTGATTTTTTAGATAGTAAAGTTGTCGAAATCGTGTACCCCTTATTCATTTAAAGCCAATATGTAATGTTATTGTTTATTTATTAAAAAACACTTTGTTTACATTTTATAATTAATATCTATATGAAAGTTACTACATAAATTGTATTCAATTCTAGAGTCACGTGTTTTCTATTGGGTAGGTGGTTACTTTATTGGTTATGTTATGTTAATTCGATTATTTTTAGACGAGGTACGTATAATTCTTTTACTTTACGAAAGCACACCCCCACTCTGCTAAACAGGATGCGCAGTATCAAAATTCAAAGGAAACATCATTTATAATAATTGCTCTGCGCATGCGATTGTCTGCGTGGGGATGAGCCTTCATGAGGTAAAATAATTATGATAAGAAACTGACAGGGTAGGTAACTTCAAAACGATGGATTGAGAGCATATAAGATGAGTGTTTAGATATATTTTCTAGCATAGCCATGGTAATATAATAAACATTATAATACATTTCCTACATAATTACTTAGTAATGAATATTAAATTTATTTGTTTGTTGTGATTATACTTTTGTAATATTTTATGTAGTATTGTGGCGTTGAGTTGAACTCGTTTTTAGTTTCCTCGGCGACACATTATCTCGAAATGTAACCAATGGATGTATGATAATGATATTTTTTGTTTGCCTTTGATAAGAGGAAGGGCAAAGTTTTATTTGTTCCTAGATTACGACTACGTTCGAAAATCTAGGTACGCCCTACATATGAAACGCGCAGTACTTACCTATCAAAATAGTAAATCATTGAAAAAACTAATGAATCTATACTAGGAACAAATTAAATTAATCTAAACCAAGTTTTAAATATTTGTTCAACTATATAGCATATCAAAATAGATAATTACCTTGCAAGATAATACATATAATATTTGTTTGTTTGGTCGATAGTCTATAACTCTATAAAATTACGTTTGACATTCTAACTATATAACTATAATTCTATTCGATACGTGTATATAATGTATTATTATACATTCCTTGTCGTTTGTTTGGTTTTGTTTAATAATGCCGTCTATTTTATTTAGTTTGATGTGTTGTTGGTAATCACTGTAATTGCAAAAATTCTTGTTCCTTTCTGGACCGAAAACATCAAGACTCAGGATTGCATACCACTATTCTGAAAACCGGGATCCCGCTATTCACCGATAACGAAATACCCGTTTTCATAATCTAAAATACCATATTTCAAATGACAGAATCACCCGATAAAAGTGATAATAACAAAAAATTCACCACATATTTATTTTTGGCGGGAAACTCTTGATGTTAGCTTTGGATGGAATATGTTAGCAGAAAAAAGCTCTCGTGTTTGGTTTTGAAAAAAAATCTGGTGCCATGAAAGAATTGTATTCAACATATTGTAATACCGAAAAACCGGTATTAATATTTTCATTCAGTATTGCAATCCCTAATCGAGACTGACTACGGTTGTTTTTTCATTTTATTTCAGTATATTCACATAGAAAAAATATTTGTAATCACTTCAGTAATGTTATCTTCTCTAAATGTTACTGCCGGATGCCAGTTGGTCTTTTGTCGAGAAATTTTATAAAATAGTCAGTAGGTAGGTAGGTACACAATTTTATTATTAGTACTAATCGCACGTGTCCACGCGAATGTTGGTAAATTTGTATTTTATGTATCATGCAAATGTGACGTTTAATCCTATGTTATATATTAATATTATTATCATTAGATGGATCTCCATTGTTTTAACAGCTCTTTACAAAATTAACCATAAAAGATATTGATACAGTATTGCACGAAGTTTAATATGCCTTGTTTTACAAAATGAAATGCTGTAAAACTTTTGATAAAATGTCTTTGATAGTCTAATACAGGCCTGACTGATTTGATAGCCGATATCACATCAGAGAAACACGCTGCAATATTTAAAACAATGCTCTGGATTGAAGTTGGATATCATGATTAGGGATTCCAATACCGGGATCCCGAATAATTTTCGATAACTATGAATCCCGGAATTAGTAAACACGATCCCGAAACCTTCGGGATTGATTTTTTTATCAATCACAATCAATTAGTGTGTGTACAAAATTATGTTAGTGAAGTGTATGTACCTGCACATGTCACATGGGTATTCGCCGGATGCTCACGGATAATAAATAACCGTTTTTTGTTGTCATACGCAATCGTAATAACATCAAAAAAATAATAAATTTGTCAATTTAACCAGCTAGACATCACTGACGTTCGGGCACGCGAACGGCGTCTAACCGCCAGTGCCACGGACGTGTAGGCAGGCACGTCTTGTTTCTACGCCGAATTTTTTAAATAAATACAAAAAAAAAACTGTTCTACTTTCACATTTTTACGAGTATCTGTATGACAATATTATTTTTACTCCATTAAACCAATGTATTTCCAAGATTGAACGTACACAATATTAACATTAAATGTCTTAAATAGTATAAATTATACTCGACATTCTTGACCGATTTTATCCTATTTTGTATAAATAAAAAAATATTAACTATCGAAAAAAAACGCCAATCCCGGGATCGTCAAATTATAATCCCGAAATCCCGGGATCAAAATTTTAGCTCGGGATTGGATTCTCTAATCATGATCATGAAGCATACTGTGACGCGTGTCCGTGGAAAATGGCGGCGTGTTGAAAACCAGAAGAATATTAAAAAAAAAATAACATGATCGTCGGTCAACATAATAAGACTAAAATTTAATATTCGCATAATGTTAAGATGTCCTCACCGATTTGCAAATATTCACATAAGTTTTTTAAGCTCGCCGACTAAACGTTGGTTTTTAGAGTCTATTGTATTATATAATAATATAACGGTGTGCTTAGAACGTCATTTGCATATCAATGTATCAATGAATACAATCCGGAGCAGCTCGTCTCGTCCACGGTCAATTATTGACTCATTTCTACAACACAATATAGATTTTATGTAACCACTTATCGATATACCCACATATATAATATTATTACCTGTTGATCTATTTAAAAAGCATAGTAAAAGATGGCAACACTGGTTGACATGACGTTGTTTTACAATACTGCTTACCAAAAATAATATGTTTTCACGATTCTAAATAGCTTTTGATAACGTTTTTCTAAACAGACAAAACTTGTGATGATAGTACGCCTTTCGATTTAATTCATAGGTAACAAGTTTAACCATCATCTTATCATATTCCATGGCTTTATTAGCGTGTTTGAAAAAGTAAGAGGACGTTCTACAGAATTGGCCTTGAGAATTGAAAATATGATTTTTTAACATGTGGTCCATAATATCTGGTCTACTAGTTAATATAAAAAGGTCGTGTCAAAGTTGTTTGTGTTAATAAATTTGCTCTGTGACTGATCCGACTCATATTTCACATTTATTTCATCAGGGCTGTCGAAGACATAAATCATAATAATATATTTATAATTTTAAATTTTTATTTATAATATATATTATTTAAGTTTTGTGCATCTAATGCCGGGTCCACACTGGCAACAAGTTAATTTGCTGGCAACCTCGTTAGATTTTACGATAATTATTGTAAAATTTCTTAAGCAATTTTGGTAAGCATCGTAAAATTTAATGAGGTTGCCAGCAACTTGTTGCCAGTGTGGAAATGGCTTAATATCCACTGTGGTTCACGTAGTGGCATGGACCTGGGGTTAGCTAATTCAGGAAGTCAACACCCATGATAGAATTTTTTCCAGTTTTGGTTGCATTATATTTCAAAACTCTTCTGTAAAAATCGTTTCCGAGTTTATAAATGGAAATTTCTCGGTGTACATAGTAAACAAACCTACGAATAAAAAAAGACAAAAAGGAACATACTGATTCTTCGCAGTAAAATCTGGTAATCAAATTCGCCATTTTGAAAAGCGACGATTTTGCGTAAACAAATATCACGTGGTCTGTACGTGTGCGGCAAACTTCGAATGTGTTTGTAATTTTGTGCAAAGTGCGAATGTAATGTTTTCAAATAATTGATATGGATTAATAATTATACCATCGTATTATTTTCTCGAAATCATAAACATACTATAATAGTATTTGAGTATCAACCTATGTTCAATTTGAATTGGGTTATAATAATAATATACCCGTATATATATCAATAGTATGTTTGCTACAAAATCCACCCAAGTTATCAGTACGTACTTGCACAGGTTTGATTAAAAACCATGATGAAATTAACATTTAAAAAATATGAATGCTTAATATTATTTTGACAGCCCTGTTTTCTGATCGGCTTCATCTCGCAGGTGTTCATAAAATAATAATAATTCTCCGCGCGGCAGAAATTATCAGTAATAATAATAATATTTCTTGAAATAAAATCTCCGATGATTAGTGATTTTTGCGAAAAGATCGATTTAAATTGACGTAGTTACGACGCCGAGGTCCTTTTTATACTGAATTATATTTGAACGGCGGGCTCTTCAGCGGGCCCTTAACCGTACACTCATTCCTAGATGAATCCTTTTGGATGCAAGATTCGGATATAAAAATGTTTTTAACCTTACGAGTAGAATTAGTTTCAAAGTCGATCGGGTTTATCTGAAACTAAAAACTTTTCATAACAACACCTGTCATGTCTACGGGTTTATACTGCACCGTAACGAACGTTAGACGGTCTACAAAGCTGTGCCCTAAGTGTCACATCACCGTCATCTTTAGATTAATAAAGCCTGAGCATAACTTTTTGCACAAGCAACGAGTGGTCCAGTTTTCAGCTGTCAAAATCAGATCCCAGATTGCTTGACATATTGATTCGCCTTTTCTCGTTTCAGATTGAATTATAAAAAAAATCTCAAATCAAATATATTAACTATCAGTGTTATTAATAAATAATATACATTCCTGTTATTCATCAGCTGTCAAAGTCAGACTAGTCCTTCACACAAAAACCGTTGATAATATCGATTTCCAAAAAATATGTAGCATTGATCTATGCATTACATTTGTAGAAGGTGTGTCAATGCTAGTGTATTATTATGTAACTTATCTATTAAAATCAAACCATTCCCTTTGTGAACACGGCAGACGCGTCAGTATGAGCACTCTATAGAACAATGACAGGCAATGACAGTTATGACAATGACAGTATACAACAACGGGAGGGGCGGAAAAAGTAGGACCAGCAGCCCTATGTTATAACTTGTGACATGAAGTCACCCGACGACATGACGTAATTGTGACGTAAGCTCAATACACGCTCGAGGCAAGCCGCCCAACACACACGGCTCACCATAGGTATTATTATGCTGAAACACCTATTTGTGTATGGGGACAATGAATAACGCCAGTATTTGAGTAGCGTTAATTTCTCGAATGCTTTGACTCACTCCGGTAGTACGTCACAATGATGTCATATGACGTCATGTCGACCGGGCGACTTCAACTCGCAAGTTACAACATAAGGCCCCAGTCGTTGTGAATGTATCAGCTTTCTACTTGAGTCGGCAATGGTCACATTCAATATTATGTTGATGCCGAAATTTTTGAAAATATTTTGTAAGAAATGCGTAATAATAATTTTATTGTATGTACATATTTATAATGAAATAAGATTCGTGTTATTTCATACTATTATCTTTTAAATTACATAACATCATTCAACTCAAACAATATATTGTTTGATTAACCTTGAATTTGAAACAAAATTGTTCTCCGTTATCTTTGAAAGTCAATTTTTTGACGTATATGTCATGCCTAATACCGCATTATTCACAGTCATTTTATATAACAAAACTATTTTCAGTCAACCACTATTTTTTATAATATGGAAACGATCAATGTTTCCTCGAAAGTAATACCTACCTATCTAACTTTCGTTCAATACATCTAATTAAAGTTTAAACTCTGTTTTATGATGAATTCCATTCTCACGTTTGTTTGTAAGAGAGATATTGAAAATGCCATGTTATTATTTATTCATTTTCTGTATTAACGAATTAACAATCGAAGTAACAATCGAACGCCGTTTTATCAAGTGACAATTCCATAAAAGATAGCTTTACAACTTAGTAAAACCGTCAAATTAAATAATAAAAACTTGGATTCATATTCCTTATAAATGGTTTCAATAATTGTTACAAATATTGATTTTATTTACACATAATATAAGAAGTTCTGAGACACATTTTCACGTTTTACTACGTTTAATAAAAAAATAATTCTTCTGACAGATCGATGTATTTCTGTAGATTGTAACTAAATATTATGTTTATACATAATTAAGTACGATAGCGTATCTATGTAACAATATTAAACTATTTTTTTTGTATCTGTATACTGAACCTATAGATTAGGTCACTGATACATAAAATGTTGAAATATAGCACCCAAATAAAAAAGAATTCCGATAAATATTTTTTCCAGCACGAACATCTTGAAAAGAAACTACGATTCGTTTGGATTTAGTAAAACATTTACGCCAAAAGTTACTTGATCAATAAATCCATCACGCGGTCCAATTAAGTGTCCATTACCATATCGGAATAAGCAATTTTAAGAGAAATTACGAAATAATACAATTATGTACATATCAACGGTTTTCTTGCCAGATCTACGCATCTAGCTTGCAAAAAATGCGTTAAATCAAGCGCTTTTCGACACCGTAAACAGTTTAAAAGCCAGGTAATAAAGCTAGGATAATATAATACCAGATTCGCTTTAAAATCAACATGCTGGTCTTTCGTATCTTATAAATAAAATCAATATTACCTACATACAAAATGACGAGTAAATTACTCACCTGCAATAATTTTTAATTTCATGACTCACGTACTAGGTGCCTATATTATTAGTTGTAAAATATGTAATTTTTCGATCTTTGTTCTTTTAAAAACAATGATAATAATTATGACATTTATTTAATATTGTGTTGAAATACTTACTAGTTTAATAACTACTAGTTTTTTGACACTTTTTAATTTTCGAGAAAATTTAGCATTTTTCTACCATCTACTTTTGTTTATTTTCGTACCCTATCAGACATTTTTTAAGAATGACAGGTGGCAACACTAGTGTCTTCTAATAATGTTAGGTACATATTAAAGCCATATACGCTTCGAATAGGTGGGTCATAGCCATGGCCGCTACATCCTGAAGCGGGCCCCCAGGCCTGGATCTCTGGCGCCCCCCCCCTACCTATAGCTGAGGGTAAAGGCAGATTGACGCTCTACAGTAGTGTTTTCTAAATGGTTTTCGAGGTTAAATAAAATTCAGTGTATTTTTAGCGATTTTTAACACATCGAATTATGCAGTTGTCGAATATCAACATATAACAACTAAAAAATTCATCGAACCATATATTTTAAAATGATAATAACCCCAAAGTATATAATAGCGCCGCGACTTTTTATTATTAGAGCAAATTTAAGATATGTGTTTTTCTCATTTATCTGGTCGACTCGCCACGCCGGGCCGTCCCTGAGCCCGGGCCCCTAGGCTAGAGCCCTGTCAGCCCCCCTTTGTGGGGGCCATGGTCATAGCATAGGTTCGTATCCGCGAAATTCACAAGATGGTTTTTCAATCGGTATGTGTTTGGATACACCGATATTTTGGATAAAGTGGATGGAGGGCTAAACATCATCTCATCTATCGTGTTGCAGAATTTTATCTTTTTTATAAATATACAGCGGTCTAATATAGATAGGTCTAATATACTCGTACATACCAGTAAAAAAAACTTGTCTTACTATAATATTAGATCAAACTTTTGGTTGAAGTCGATAGACCAATTGAATGGTGTTTCTTATAGATATTAACCTACAAAAGAAGGAAATTAATATACTTACGCTTACTTCTCAGGACTATTAACTTCTCGAACATCGAAATTCTCTTCTAATAATATTTTATCGAAAAACTAATAAGAAATTGTCTCTTTGCAGAGTTACCGCGGCCGCAAGTCGTCGCTCATAGGCGGAGTAGGCGTCCCTCCCCCGTCCTCCTCGTCGCCCCCCTCGCGGTCACCCGCCCCCACCTCCCTCCCGGCACCCCCACCCCCGCCAGGATCCAGTCCACTACCAGCACCCGGTATGAAGCAGGATCATCACGCTGCACAGCCAATGGTAAGCCGATCACATTATTCTTCATACTGCATTGTCTACTCGTCACTGCTGAGGGTCACAATCGTTATAATCGAACCCGTGGATATATTAAATTTTGAGTTTTTAGACAATATGTGTAAATCTATAATTTCCGATTTTTGTTTCTATGATCAATTTATCGACGTGTATAACCGATATGATAGCTTGTCATCATAATATCGACACTGCTGAACCAAAAGGGCGCTAGTGACAATTTGCCACTTTACAGAACAGTTTGAAACAAGAATTTTGTTAAATAAATGAACAATTTTTTTATTTAACGAATAGTTTACAAGATTTAATATAACATTTTTAAAAAATCTTCAAAAATATATTTATTGGTATCGCCATATTATAGTTTCCACTAACTACCCTAACTTATCTATCCTAACGAATCTACTTTACTAAAAAAAAATGTAAATAATGAAAATCTAACCATTCTAATAGCACCAATAGTGTGTATTTTAAACTGTCGCGATAATAACTGTCTACACGTAAATGTTCTGACTGTCTCGCCAATCTCATTCTTTAAGAATAAGCGAGACGCGATGTTGTCTTTTTATGGTACTATTTGACAGGTCGGGAAAATTGGTTAACCACAAAACGAGTCTGCGCGGTGTAGTTCAGTTTTTTACCGACAGGTTCGCCACCATCATTCTACTGCACAGGCCAATTATCGCATGAAACTTTTTTGATTCATGCACGCAATCTTGCAATTTTCATGATAATAAATGTTTACATGTGCATTTTATGTTATGGCTGCGATAATACGTACTGTCAGCATTTGCATCATTTTGTCATTGTACCTTGGCAACCTCCATATGTTACATACCTACCTATTACTTGTGTTACTAAGGTATTGGTAGGATGCTACTGAGTCTCTACAAACTCAATATTGAGCACTCCCAACGTTCATTACGACTTAGTATAACGTGTGTGGTTATATGGTGGGTGGTGTAGGGAAAATCAAATAAAATACAATATATCCTGTAATCTATAACAAGACGACTAAGTATTCATTTTAGAACTGTATTTAAAAATATCTTGAAATTATTATCGTATCTCACAAAAATCCGGAAACTCGTCACAGGTAAAATATTCCAAGCATGTTACACTCCCAGCATAAATAGATATACACACTTACTCATACATAATATATAATTGATAGGTATTAATAAATTAGTTTTTTCCTATTTTTTTCAGTTAAAAAAGTACTTACCTACCATAATATAATAATTAATAATATGTATCTAGCTCCTTCGCAAATTCATTTTTGCAAGCAAAATCAATAGCATAAAAAATATGTTCTCTTTCCTTTATCAGCCATGGTATTGTATCATTAGACGGCTTTGAGCATCTGCTGAGTAAGAACTTCCACATACTTCATTTCTCTCGGTCCTTACCTTTTCGCTGTTACTTATTTTTGCCGAACTTATTGAATATGTGCCGGTACCGCTGTACCTACAACGACAATGAATTTGTCCGACAATAATTTATTGTTAATTAATTAATAATGATTATCCACTGGGGTAGCGGCTTGTCGGCCAAATGCCTTTTCAGCTATTTGGCAACATGTATCACATCGCGTACTAGTATCTGCTTGCTTATCTGTTTGTATATTTTGTGGCTTTTCGCGCTATGCCCAACATTCAAATCTTAATACCACGTCGCGCTACCCACTCTATAGTGATATATTCTAATGGCATTACGTATATATTTATTAATGTAATAATGTTATCATTTTAAAACATTTTCCCATTAATATTTGTAAATTTGTAATTTAGTATAACTCTATTCAAAGGCTGCCCAAGGTGTATTATCAGGGAACTAAGAAATAATGGGAACTGAAATACCTAGCGGGTAAGGAGAAGCAGGCAACCGATCCCGAGTAAGGAACAATACGGGATAAATTTTAACACGTGTCAAGAATACGTCATACGTCGAATATTGACAACTGCTCTCGGTTTATGCATTGACGCTCATTTAATATTGGTGTATTACACACACTATTGCACGTCTATAATGCGTGGCTAATTTTCGTAGGACACTCACACATTCAAAACCCTGCGTCAAAATTGACTGTATTGGTATATAGCCTATCGGAATTCTATTTATTATCTGTTTTGCGTGTATTATCAATAAAAATAAACGACGCTGGATTAGGTTTTACAAATATACTTGTTTAAATAACTGGTTGAGGTATAGATATCAATGTGACATTATATCTCTCCTTGCTTTTTTTTAAAACTTTCTGGAATCAGTTTGCTTTCGTAATGATGCGGGCCAAAATGCAAGTCGGCAGAAAATGCATGTGAAGGTGCATACACGGATGCATTATCTTCTTCGATGTGTGCGCCTTTATAAGTGTAATAAATGGACGAAGGAAGTTTGCAGCTGTGTTGGTAATCCGTTGTAAATACAGTGTGTTACCAAATTCAGCGGGAAACTTCAATTTTCAATACGTTATCAAAACGACGTAAGAATTGTTCAGTATGACGAATTACTTATTATGGTTATGGTTCTATCAATTCGACAATCGATAGTATTACTCTACAACCAACATGTCATGGAAACGATTTTATAGATGTGTACGTGAAACCCGATGATCGCTAAGACGTGTCACACTTCTCGATCTTCGTCCGCCTTCGTTGCGGACGCTAAACCCAGTCGCACATTGAAAATCGTCCCGACTGGGAAATAGTCATAAATCAAAACTGGACACAATGTTGCGTATTTCTTCCATGCGCATATCCGGTGCCATGCCGGGACAATGACGTCACGCGGCTAACCTAAATGTCATTCATAAGTACGACATTTTGGTATTATTACATTAAATTTGTTGTTTGCGACACCAACTGTTGTTTTTTTCAAAACTAAAATGTTGCATTCGAGTTTGAAGTATATTAAATTACATGTGTTTTGTGAATACCAACAAAATCACATCGACATATTCGGTGTGTTGCAGTCAAGACGGGTTTAGATGTGCGACCCGGTTAACTAACTTGTCTATCCAAATGCAAAACGTTCTCAGTGTTGTTTTCTGGTGTTTAGATCTCACCAATCCCTTCACAAGCCCGGTGTTTTGGTAAATGTAACTGAAAAATAGAAAATCTTTTAAACCATGGTCGATGGAATCCGCTGCGGCTGGACATATTATTCCCACAAAAGTCATTGGCTTATAAACCACACACCCTTAAATATATAATATCAGTACTAAGTAGGCACGTTAGCAGAATATGACAAATATATGGATGCGAATTTACAATATGTCAATTTGTCAATTACATGCGTGGTCGCAGCCATGACTTATTTTGGTTGAAAGCTGTTTCCTCATGTCAGGCTCACCAGGCACCAATAGCGAGGGCTGTGAGGCTAGTTAATGCATTCCCTAGAGATGCAGACATTTTTAGCGATACATTATGTATTCTGTTTTTTAAATTCTATTTTATTGTTTAATTTTTTATTTTTTTTTAATTCCTGTTTTTTTATTTTTTATTTTCTCTAATTGATTTACTTTTTATTCTAAATGTCAGTTTGTGAACGTCCTGAATTAATAATTTGTGATGTGCTCAACGTGTCTTTTTTTTAATAAATAAATAAATATGCAACTTCATTGCAATGTATATTAAGTAAACATTTCAACCACATTAATCTTTTTATGAATTAAGTACCTAGTGAAGTTTGTACGAGCAATGAGGATTACTTTAGTTTTCAGATGCTGAAGCATTTCTACACAATTTGTATTCACTTTAATAGTGCAAACACTGTAAACTATTAAGTTTTGCTGGAAAGACATTGCATTAATTCAAATAATATAATATACATAATCTCATTCCACATAATTTAGTGACGATCAGGACTGGTTTCGTCCGCTTAACATGACAATCTCAACTGATATTAATATATTCTTACAGTTAGGCTTTTATAGTAATAATACAAAGACGTTTTTTTTTATCGAAGACTTAAAAATTAATTAAAGACAATATTCTAAGAAAATTGTAATATAATTATTTTTAACTTAGTTTCCCAGAATTAATTAATATATAATGATAGTCAATAACCTCTTTGTTGACCTATAAATTTTATTGTCTACATTTTACCGCATAGTCTTCTCCTTCATTTATATAAAATAACATAAGTAGGTATAAATGTACCTACCGATACCTACATTGAGCGCTTTCGTAATCAAATATAAACATTTACCACCCTTAATATATATATAGATACGTACGTACATAGTATACCTATCTCTTCTCTATACATACTGTTGATAACATAACCTCTCTAATAACGACCTACCCACGTCATCTCTGTTTTGTTTTCGTGCGAAAGGGACAGAGGGCATCGGCCGTCATGCGGAAAGTTCAACGTCGAATGAGACGCCGATAATTTTCCCATTAATTAGGTGCTTCGGAAAAGCTAACTTAGAATTTATTATTATTACTCGACGGAACTGCGAGGTAATAAATTTCCCAAGTATACTAATTAGTAATTAGTTAAGATAAATACCTAATATCTAACATAACTATTTATATCTTGCATATAAAATAAACTGTTCTCAAGCCTTTTGGTTAAATATTTTATCTGTACTTAGTAATACTTTATAGTTTTGTTATTGTTAACACTTCAAATAAGTATGTAGAACATGCCCCCCCCCCCCAGGCTTGGATCTTTGTCGGGCCTCCCTACCTATCGCTAAAGATAAAGGCAGTGTAACGCTCTACAGTAGGTGTACCAAATGGTGTACGCGATAGAATTAGTGTGTATATTTACAGGATTGTCTGAAAATGTGCTCCGAACGGGAGTAAATGCTCAAGTCGGCCCAACCAGCAGTTGGGCCCATGGCCCGTCAGACTTGGTTGCTACTAAGGCCAATTATCTTGCTTTTAAAAAAAATGCGGCGTGAAGATCTCTTCACATAATTTTTGCTGTCCGTATGATTAGGTTCGCTTTCTTTGCTGTATACACAACGTAACTTTATTTTCTTTTCGTAATTTCCATGTGCTTTTCTCTTCCTGGCACTTTGCATTAAAATAAATTCAGTCAAAGCTCACTTTGAGCATAGCATCCTAAGTCTTGGGCATCTTCTCCCAGGACACTCCCAATCCAATTATTTCAGATGCTTCATATCACCAATTGTAGGGTCCCGCGGTACGCTCGATTGTGACCAAGTGGGGTGCGGGGCTAGTTTCGGTGGAGGGTGCTTAACTTCAATGTATATATTGTGTTTTTTTGTATATTTTAATACACCCATTTCAATTTATGGAGTTGTCGAGTATCGATAAACAATTAAAAATTAAATCGTACAACCACATAAGAATTTGTGATGTGTGTTTATATCACTTATCTGGTCGACTCGCCACGCCGGGCCCTTCCTGAGCCCGGTCCCCCAGGCTAGAGCCCTGCCAGCCCCTTTGTGGGGGCCATGGTGTAGATATTTCGTTAATTTTCGCTTCGTTGTTCTAAAAAACCTATATCGATTTACGTCCTATCATTGACCCAAAAGCTCTCATCCTCCCGTATATTCTATTCACTAGTTGGTAGACCCTGTAGATCCTACATCCTTAGTAGGTAATAGCAAGTTTGGCCTGCCGACTATACTAGACCCACGTGGTATCTTATTCAATAGTGTCCATTCTCACACAATGGTTTAACCATGCAAGTTTTCCTAGCTAGATGAATATACGTTATAATGACAGAGAGACTGTGTAGCTCCAGCTTGCCTGGTATATTACGACTAATATTCTGCATATTTTTGTTTTTCACTAAAATTTAGGTATTTGTCAAAGCTATTATTGTGTATTTCTCCCATCCTAAGGTGCATGCATACTGCATAGTGATAGTCCGTAGTGCGTTGCGGCATTGATAAAAGCTCCAGTATCCAAACCCCGTGTTGCACATGCGGTGTATTCAACATTAATTTGTAATGTTGCCCCCTCTTTACTCATATTCCCACATACATTGCGATTGGGTGAATGGTTAACGAGTGATTTTATTTTTAAAGACATTTTTGTAACATAATATTGATGATCTCTATGTAGTATTATAAAGTTTCAATCGAAAGAACCTAGGAGAAATTATGTACTATGTAAATGATTTCTATTATATATTATGTGGATTACGTACATTGATCATATAGTACCTATTGTATGTTTTAATTGTATTCATTGAGTACATTATGGTAGATTCCACAGAACAGATAATAAATATAATTCCGATAGAGAATATTCAATTCACTACATTTTGATACAGGCTTTTGAATGTGTGAGTGTCCTACGAAAATGAAACACGCATTATGCATGTGCAATAGAGCGTCAATGCATAAACCGAGAGCAGTTGTCAGTATTCGACGTATGACGTATTCTTGATACGTGTTTAAGCTTATCCCGGATTATTTCTTACTCGAGATCGGTTACCGGCTACTCCTTACCCGTTATGTATTTCATTTCCCATTATTTCCCTCGTAGATTCAAAACACCAATCAATAATCACGTTACCATACTGAAAAGATCAGAAGTCAACTGTTTTTTGAATTATATCATAATGTAATTAATTAATCAATTAAAATATAACATATTATAATATGATCGCAATGTTTAGTACATAATTTAAAAAAAATATATATATTATTACTAGTTAAATCCTATTATACCTACATTGTAAAGCAGTCAGTCTACTGTGTCTTTCAACGTCAACAAACATTTGGTTTTATATTTTTAATAAATTGATATAATCTTTTTCCACCACGTATTTACCGTTACAGTGACTACCATAGTATTATTATTATCATAAATAATACAAAATACCTAGGTAAGGTACCAATGATTTTATTTAATTCAATGATTGTGTAAATTCATTTCTACCGCATCGTATTATAATAATAGATACGTATAAATATATAGGTACATAATACTTATATTATGCAATATATTTTGGTCTATATGTCGGTCATTCATCCATAGATAATCTTATCAAGTTATTAATGTTAGCACGCATCTGTTATAAAACTAATAAAGTTTTCCGTAGAAAAGTTTGTGCACCACCCACCAGATGACGTTAGTAATAGCAATAATTTCATTGCAATTTTTTATTGTTGCAAGCAGGTTAAGATAGGTAATACTGTTGTTTTGGGGCTTTTCCTGGGTCGGTCTGGCGGTCGGTCGCCTGCTTATGGGAGTCATGCCTTGCATCGATCTTCCAGTGACGTGACAGGGTGCGCAATAGCCGGTGCGCGCTGCACCTACCCCAACATCTATTCACTTATGTATCGGGGGTAGTTAGACTTTGCGCCACCCTCCAGGCTTTCATACCGCCCTCCCAGCTTCCACGACCCCCCCTCCATGCATGCAATGCCACCTTTTACGTATCACCACGCTATTGCCATTAAACGCTGATAACCTCATCATTTTGAAGTCACTAGCTGGAAGTGAATTTCTTTGGTGATAAGACGATAAAGATCCTGTAATATTTACATCCAAAAATGAATTATTTTAGAATCAATCGCCCCATAAGACAGTATATCTTGGACATGGCCCCCACATCTTGAAGCGGGCCCCCAGGTCAGGATCTTTGGCGGGCCCCCTACCTATCGCTAAAGTTAAACGCAGTCTGACGCTATACAGTGTTGTTTTCCAAATGGTGTTCGAGGTCAAATAAAATTCAGTGTGTTTTTAGCGATTTTTTAACACATCGAATTATGGAGTTGCCGACTATGACTTAACACGTCACAACAACATATTTTAAAATGGTAATAACTCCGAAGTATAATAGCCCGCAGGCGACTTTTTTTATTATTTGAGCAAATTTAAGATGTATGTTTATCTCATTTATGTGGTCGACCCCTCACGCCGGGCCCCCTAGGTTCGATCCCTGTCAGCCCCCCCCCCCCTTGTGGGGGCCATGGTCTTGGACATCAGATTCTGTACATGTAAATACCGTAATATATACAACGCGAGTGTACCTTTCAAAGCTCTGTTGCTCAATAACATATTTTTAATTGATAGCTACTATCGACCGAAAGTACTTATGTTATGGAACTTAAATTAAAATTCTGCAACAAAATTGCGGCAGACAGGAGGGTAGTGGAGACGTTTCTGAAGGCGGCCAAGACCCTCACTGGGCTGTAGTGCCATTGATGATGATGATGATTAACATATTATATTTTTAAATACGGTTCTTTACCATCGACACATAAAAGAAGTCCGAAGAAAAAGACTTTACATAATCTAAATAAATCTTCTCTGTGTCGCAACCACATGTAGATTAACTCATTGCTGCCTTTATCGTGCGTATCCATGCATGTTTATGTGAAGCCATCTTCCGTCAATTTTTAACCTCTATAATCTTTAATTCCCACTTAAAATTCTCAACTCGCATCTTGTGCGATGTCTTCTTCTTCATCGTGCGGGTCTTCAATAACTACAATGTGTCGCTCCAGAAGTTGGCGAAGGCAACACCATTTTCATCGGCTTGTAGGATCTCGTCGAAATTGCAGCTTACTGGGCAAGCCTTGCATGAAAATAGGTGCTCCATGCTTTGCATTTCACCGCACTCGCAGGTTTGGTGATCGGAGAATCCCCACTTCACCATGTTGTCTCATGGTGCGCCCTACCATGGTTCTCAGTCTGTTTAGGGCTTTACATGTACGGTACCCGAGACTGTCTCCGGGTGGAAGATGCTCTGCTGGCTTTACACAATCTTCGTGACCATCATAGGCTAGGTTCAGCTCTTCGCGTGTCTTATGGCTTCCTAAAGTCAATCTTTTTAGAATGTATGACGTTATTTGGCCTGTGCCATCCTGACTGTGACAATCTTCAACCCTTCTACCCACAATAATAACTTCACCGATGGTAATTTTTTTCATTTGAATTACCTATGCATTATTGGATTGCACTTGAAATTACTGTTAAATAATGCTATAGCTATTTTTCTATACTGTTACTACTAAATCACAAAAGAGATAAGTATAGTATTATACAATGATAAAACACAATAACATCCTTGTATGTGCATACTTTTAAAATTGTTGAATATCCATGTCCATGACCGTGTAATGGACGATTATATACCGGAATATTGTTCACCTATAACGAAATCGTGCAGTAATGTCGTTCATTCTTGGCACCGAGCACGGTCACTTTCATTCTCCGACAGTCTCCCAAGATCACGTCGCAGCTTTTCCACTGCGCCATAAACCTTTTCATTCACTCGATGTAGGTATTGGTTGTAAGGGGGCATCCCCCTTTTCCGATCCCCTCCCCAGCTTTTCCTCTCGCCGCCTCCCCCGCCCCGCTGCGGTGTTTTTAATCAGACAGACTTTACCTACGGACAAGGCCTGCATGTGTGTGCGAGACTATGCATGTGTTGTTGCAATGTGGTGATACTTATCTATGGACTTGTCTATGGTTTGGATATTAATGTCTCCGCCAGGATATGGGAGCTTTGAAACTGCAACGTATGAAGCTTTGCATAAAGCCCCGATATACGCTGCTGCCTCAGAATAACCCAACTTGATTAATTAAACATGTGATATATTGTAATATAAGCACATACATACTTCTCTACAAAATTAGATAGATACACGTATTAGCAATACCCGTTACTCCACGGCCAATATAATATTATACATTCAAAGAGACAATTCTTCAGAAGAGCAAAAACTAAGTTAAAAATTTAAATTCTGATGTAATTTTTATAGTAATGGTGATTATATTTTACATTTATTATTGCACATCTACACACGTTTACGTATTGTGATAATACTACCTACTAAGTTTTTTTAATATTTTCAGTGTTTCGAGTACTTATCGTACGCATGCTCCTACAAAAGATTTCTAATAATGGATATTCTCTAAACCTGAACTGAATTGAAAATGGCTCTCGTATGATTCCATTTTTCAGTGGTGGTAAATTTTATTGTTATATCTTATAATCATGCCTTAGTATAAAAAAAACAGCTTAACAATCATGTATTTAGATTCCGCCTATAAAGAGAATGTTTTCTACATCGACTTTGTTTATAATAACCTATTGACAGTACTTATTACATGAATACCAAGGCCCATTAATAGCGAAACCGTGACACAAAACTGTAAACTCCAATGGTAGTGCTAGTTATTAGCCCATACCCACTTCGAATGGACTATGGTAAACGTAAACTCTTTGTAGAAAATGATGATTGTTGTATAAGTATTGAAATATTACGAACAGGTTATCGCATTGCATTCGAAGATAATAATTATTAATATCTAGCAATACCATCGTATTCCGCAATTCATTGCCACGACCTGAATATAGTCAGCCTTGATGAGAATAGGTACCCTTTGATGGAGAAGTACACATCACTTTTTGTTATTATGTAGGTACTGAATTATTTGCTTAATGTTTTTTTTTAATGTCATAAACTTACCGTTTCCTGATGCATCTGTAGAAAGAATGACACTTGTTGAAGTCTTAATGACGAAATAATTTCACTATTCTACTAAAATTCAAATTTTATTTATTTTTTACATAAGTATAATGAACATTGCAAATTATTAATTTATGACGTTCACAACATGGCAGTTAGAAGAAAAGAAATATTAATAAAATAGTATCATATGTATTTAAAAAAGATAGTACCTACATAGATCAGCATTAAACAGTAGATAAGTGTAAATACAAAACAATATTATTAATTAGATACAAGGAAGTACCTACACGGAATGATCTAAGCATCATCTTAGATTATATAAGATAGATTATATAAGATAGATAAGATCTAAGACATCAGTTGTTTATTCTCCCAAGGTGCAGAACCAACCTGCCACTGGTAATGCCAATTGGGCGGGCGATAACTATGTTCAACGAAATTGCTTCGGGTGTTGATATATTCCACCTACGTGAGGATGAGTATAGGTGGACGTTATTTTATAAATTTTTAAAATAGGGTCTGCTTAACTCATCCGGTGTATTTCCATGCACCTATATAATTAATATTTTTGTATGTACATATTTCTACTGTTTAATAACATACTATCTATCTCTTTTTTTATGCCATGTTGTGAACGTCTTAAATTTATAATTTGTAATGTCCACAATATGTAAAAATTAATAAATTTAATTGAAGCAGAACCTATTTTAAGAATTTATAAAACAACGTCCACCTATACTCATCCTCACGTAAGTGGAATACGTTAATATTAAGTGATTTGGTTGAAGCTTATTATTATTTATTTTGTACTTATTTAGTTATTGCCCTCCCAAAAAAAAAAATTGCGTTTTATTAAATAAAAACAACAATACAAACTCCCAATTGACATTACCAATGGCAGGTTAGTTCTGCTCCTTGGGAGAACAAAAAACGGAAGCCCCCGATTCCTAAGATAGTTATCAATTACTCTACTCTACTCTATTTTTAAAGTACGTACATATTGTGTAACTAAATATCGATCATTCTCGGGAAAGTGTCAGGTGGACACTTTCTCGATTCACTTGATTGTATATTGGAATAATTTATAATAAAGTTAAATAATTGCATATTTTCATTGGTGCATGAAAGTTTTTAATAAATTGGTGCTTAAAAATTTAATAACCGTTTCGGAGCGGTTATCAGTTAACAGATGGCGTATTTAACGTATCTGAAAGAATTCCGCGGGAATATTATTATTATCAAAATTCCGTATCCCAAACCATTGCACCAGCAAGCTCTCGAAGTGTTTTAATTACATTTGCACGAAAGAAGTGGAAAAAAAGCAACCCAACCGCAAATTTTACTGCGTCATTTTGAAATTGCATGCATTAAAAACTTATTTTTCATTAAACCCAGCTGTACCTATATGAAACATTCCGTGTGTACTTACACACAAACAATTAATTTCAGATTTTAACAATGGATAATAATGGACGTAGTAATTAAAGCTTACAAGGGAATATGAACAAACTAATTATGATTTCGTAAATAAATATATTGTCCCATTAGAACAGAACAAGCCTAACTGATTTTTTGTGAAAATATTATTTTTATTGTACTAAAAAAATCCTTTTCTGATTCTCTATATGGAGTCAGAACAAGCGTATCTGAATAATTATGGACACAAAAAAGGTTATCAGCTTAGATCATTCCAAGCTTAACTTCAATCTTAAAGACATTTTCGAACAAAATTAACTTATCTGACGTTATCTGACGAAATATGTAACAGAATATACTTTGTAATGTTTTTCTTCACATAAGCAACGCTTTTAACTAATGAATTATCGTATATTTAAATCAATATTCTTATATTTACAGTTTTCAAATTAATGACAAAAATGTTTAAAAGTGCTCTCCTGTAAAATGTAAAAAAAAATCAGTTAGGCATGTTCTGTTCTGAGGGGACGATATTTGGAAGAAAAACAAGTACTGTAATACGTATTTATTGAAATAATACCCATTAGCACGTAGTTATATAATAGTATGTACATGAGAGCAAGTGTATCATATGTCCCACAGTCCACTCTAAAACCCGCTGAATCGACGACATCTTCAAGTCCGGCGGATGTGCGTGGCAGCAAAAAACTAGGGACGGAAAATTGTGGACAGGGCTGGAGCAGGCCTTCATCCAGCGGTGGATCGACCTCGGCTGATTCCCACTTAAATATAGGATTTTTTTTTGTATTAACGTTTAGTTTCGTACAATTTCATCTGTGTAAATTCACCCCGTCGAAAAATAACACCGTTTCGTAGTTTCTGCGAAATTCTCTGATTAAAGCGCTCTAGTCTCTCCCCAGTCGGCAATATTGCATCTTGAATTATATAACAGCCAATTTTCTTTTGCCATCTAGACGTTTTATGTCTTTGACCTTTTAAACGGTTCAAATACCTTTCAAAATAACCCAAATTGTTATTATTAGATTTTAACTGTTATACAGTAAAGGTTTTTAATTTGTTTTGATTATTGAAGGAATTAATAGTTTAGTACAAAGTATAGCAGGGATGAGTTTGGTATGGGAAAATGACAGTGGTGTAGCTACCTCATCCAAGAGTATGCAAAGTATTTGTTTCCAACCGCTGATGAACCTAAACAGCGTCATCTTTAGATTAATAAAGCCTGAGCATAATTTTTTTCACAAGCAACGAGTGGTCCACTGTTCAGCTGTCAAAATCAGATCCCAAATTGCTTGACATATTGATTCGTCCTTTCTCGTTTCAAATTGAATTAGGTATAAACAATTCTCAAATCAAATATATTAACTATCAGTGATATTTATAAATTAAATAATATACATTCCTGTTATTCATCAGCTGTCAGAAGTCAGACTAGTCTTTCACACAAAAACCGCTGGTAATACCAATTTCCAAAAAATATGTAGCATTGATCTATGCATTACATTTTTGTAGACGGTGTTAATGTTAGTGTATTATTTATCATGTAACTCATCTATCCAAATCAAACCATTTCTTGTGTCAACACGACAGCCGCGTCAGTATGAGCACTCTATAGAACAATAACAGGTCATCCTTAGACAACAACGGGAGGGGCGGAAAAAGTAGGACCAGTCGTTGTGAATGTATCGGCTTTGTACTTGAGTCGCCAATGACCTAAAACAATCCGATAGTTGTTATTTTATCGTTAGTGATATTCTATAAAATACGAGGAAAATAGTCGATTTATGACATTCGAAAGCGAAAGCCTCGATTTTGTAATTCATTTTTTGATAATTCATTAAATATAATTTTCTCAAGAATCAAATAATAACGAATAACTAAAGTTCGATAATGAATATCGCACAGAAAGAATAGATATTTAAGGCTATACTTCAGTTGAGGCATGGTCTAAAAAGATCGTGGCTAGGCGATGCACGGATTGTGCAAATGACGCGTGCCGAACGAAATATAATTTGTCATAAAAATTCAACTTGCGTCCATTTAATGTTATGTTTATTGTTATATTACTAATAATAATAGTATATTCATTGACATGTTTTCTTTTTCAAGTACATCCGTAAAGTTTTTTAGTAATCTTTACACGATTTAACAATACATTCATCCGACGCCATGACAAAACAAATCGACGCGCACACACCTCGACTATCGGTCTCCGATTGGCGACGACTGCCAAATTTCGTCGCACCTGCTGTTGAAAATTATTTGCCTTTTCACTTATGTATGCTCTTAGTACAAGTGGAATTAGTAGATACTATAAAATTAGTTTTATTTAAAATTAATAATATAATGCATTTTCACCATGAATTGACAGTAGGTAAGTTGACAACACCACAAAGAAATCAATTTTCTGTCAGCCTAATAATTAGACTCTGTTAATCTGCAAAAGTTGTATTTGACGGAGATGGGCCTCTGAGATTTTTCGTCTTTATATTCTTGAAAGTATTTTCGATTGACCAGTTGTTAAATTAAGTTAAATAAAAAGTACATTCTACGGGGGGAAATAATGACATTATTTTTGTAAAAATACTGCCTTGCATGATTTTTGCAGTGGCTAATATTTTTAACTAGGTACGCTACCTACGATACGATAACCACGATAAATGTTCGTTAATTAATCAAATAATTCAATTCTATGGTGTCGAAAATAATCCAACTCTTGCCACGATTCAAATGAGGAGTTTATCTTGGGATAACCGGTTTCTTCGTGAAACCATTGAATTTTATCTGGCCTAACTATTTGGATACCTAACTGCATTATACTATAACTAGTGCTATATCTTAACATAAACCCAACTTTTGGCGCCTGCATAAAGATTACCATAAAAATGTGCCATCAAGTAGATATATGGCGAATACAAGTGATTAATAAATATATTTATACCTACAATAAAATAAATAATCTTATGAATCCCTGTTGTTTTTAGAATAACTAACATCAACGAAATAAAAAAAAATATTTGATATTGGATTGAGTTATTATATTGATATATTTGAGGATCTTTGCGTTATTTCATTTTGAATAATTGATAAGATAACATCTGATACTAAAATTACTGTTTATTTTGGGAGCGGGCAGTTGTCTCGCTTTCGCAACGCGCGAATGAGAGTAAATCGAGCGTTGCTATTCTATTATAAGTGATTTTATTTCACCCAGATCAGCAGGCGATGGTGGTGTAATGGTCAGCATAGTTGCCTTCCAAGCAGTTGATCCGGGTTCGATTCCCGGCCGTCGCACTCCTTTTTTACGCTTTGTTTCTTAAAATGTTATATTTTTATACCTATCGTTTCATCAATTTTTATTCATCATATCCATAGTATGTATCTATTGAACTATTTCAATACTGAATAATACAAATGATATTTTTTTTTTAAAGTATTTTTAGCTAACTTTACAAATGGGTAGAGAGAAGGACAGATTCATCTGGCATTGCGGCCACGACGAAATCACTTTGGAACGGTGTTAGCGTCATTTGAAAGTAACGATACCAACACATAAATGAGTCGCCTACAAAGCCAGAAGAATCTGACACCATTCTACTACACATTCTCTAGAAACGATATTTATTTATAATAAATGATAAATTCGATATGTTGGTTACCTGTCGAATATAACTAAATAAATATTTTTTAAGCCTATATCAATAATTATTATGTTCTTTTTCGATTTGAATGTTGTAGCTCTAAAAATTGTTCCTCTATGGTCAACCTTGGAATTGATTTTATTTATTTTTCTTTCAGGCTCCGATGCCATTCTATGCTGGAGATCCCAACAGATTCCCCGCCTGGCAAGCTGATCCTTCACAGGGTGAGTATTTCATTAAATTCCATCAGTTACATTAGAAGTGCCTTTTCTATTTGAAGGAGTATTAAAGCAATTTCAAATTATTTTTTGAAGTCCGCATCGTGATTCATTGTGTGCTTTCAGGTTGGCAGAACCAGTTCATACAACAGTTGCCTCCTCAAACGAGTCAGACCTCGCTGGATTACCAGGCGAACCACACGCCGGGCTACTCCAATTCGCCACATCTCTACCAGGCGACGCCGACGTACACGGTTCAAAACATCGTCCCTAATGCCTTCGACGGCGCGGCGACCGCATTCTACCCTCAGAACGCCGTTCAGATTCTTCAGGCCCAGAGACCACCTTCGGGAGCGCCACGGGGAGGATACGCACCCTCGCCTTCACCCGCGTCCGTCTCCGCCAACTCCGCTGGTCGAAACGGTGGAGGGCAGTACGGCGCCGAGTACCAGCACTCGCAGAGTTTCACCCCCCAGCCCGCTACCACTCCGACTGCGGCCGAACCGGGAAACCGATCGCGACCGGCGTCGGTAGGGAGCAACGCGCCCTTTCAGAATGGGCAGAGTGCCCCTTACAGCCACGCGGGGTCCATGGCGTCCGCTATGACCTCGCAACCCGCGCCTCTCTACACCCAATCGGCGGCCGGCTTCGCACCTGGGTCCGTCTGCACGCAGGCCGGGTATAGCACGCCGCCAGCTGCGACAGGAGCTCAGGGCGACAGCGATTACTCACCTTCCAACGGGACGGGTAACCGATCCTCGGACAACGGCAACGGTCCGATCCGACAGATTCACAACGCTCAGGCGAGCGAACGACCGACACTGAACAACCAGCAGTCGGGAAACGCTTCGCCTGGGTACCTGCAGGCGAGCGGCGGTCCGCAGCAAGCCTCACTCAACTGTAGCGGGTACCCGGGCGCTTACGGCGGACCAGGTCGACACGGCCAAACACAGCAACAACAACAGCAGCAGCAACAGCAACAGCAGCAACAACAACAGCAGCAACAACAACAGCAAGCTCAGCAACAGCAACAACAGCAGCAGCAAGCTCAACAACAAGCACAACAGCAACATCAGGCACAACAACAAGCGCAACAACAGCGAGCGCAACAGCAGCAAGCTCAGCAACAGCAACAGCAAGTGCAACAGCAGCAACAGTTGCAACAGCAACATCAACAACAGCAACAGGAGGCATGGGCGTGGCATCAGCGGCCAGATCCGGCAGACCACCAAATGTTCTCGCAGGCTGACAGGGTCAATTTAAATTCTCGTTTAAAGACAATGATCCTGAATAAGCAGTCGCTGGAAGGAGGCTCGGCGCCACCGGACGGAGGCCACCCAGCTGCGCCGCCCGGAATGCCTCCAGGGGCTGACGACCGCCAGCCGAAGCCCTCTCCTGTCGCTGAGACCGCGCCCCCTGCCGGTCATTTTTTATCGTATAGCCACCATCTCCGAGATAATTACCGAACGGACGCCGCGAACTTTCGCGGTACCGGTAATTACATCCGAAACGCCCAGAGTTGCGACCCGACTCCGGGCGACTTCGGAGGTGGTGGCCATCTAGCGTGGGAGGGCGGGACCGCGACCGATCGCCGGTCCGCCGAAGACCGAGCCCCAAGACACCCGGGGTACGGTGACGCGTCCTATGAAAATTTTGTCAAATACGCCGAAATGTACGACGCTGAAAATTTGAATTATAACCAGACGGATAGCAAAGACTTTCAAAACAAAATGACCATCGGGCCTGTTTCAGAGATAAATCAGCAAAATGCGGGAGTGTCTCGGGATACGAACATCCATCAACGTGAGAAGCCATACTCTAGGAGTATATCACATGATCCCAAATACAAAAGTGACCCGGCTCCCTTGGTTCCAAAGAGCGAAGTGACTGATTCTTATCATTATGCAGATGATGAAAGGTCTTATAAGGCAGAAGGTAACGGTATCCGTGATCGTGGAGTCTACGGTTATGGTATACCGCCTTCATCAGGGAGTCAACCGCCCCAACCGACAAATCCTAAATCGCAATCTGCCCTGCGACAAGATCCTTACAAAACGTCTGCAGCTAGAAATCATCAATCTCTCAGAGGAAATTCAGTTACCCCTCAAAATACGACTGTGTTACCCCCAATATCGACAATCAAGCAGGAAGTTTTCAACCAAAAGCATTATGCGCAGAATGAAAATCCATATTCACAGACTGACCATTATTCGGTTGAAAAAAATAAAAGTCGCGAAGAACAGAATTTTATCAACAATATTCAGAAGCGTTACGAAGATAGTGGAAATAGTTCACAGAAGTTTTCGAGGACTGAAAATCACGACCAAACGTTTTCTGAACAAAATGTTTACAGAAGAAGTTCATCATTGGACGCCTCTCCTGCCCCGCCGCCTTCCAACCAATCATATTATGTTGAGCAAATTAAGTCAGAAAATTCTCCTCCCGGACATAAAATATATAAAAATTTCAATTTCGGCATCGTGAAACCTGAAAAGTCACTGTATCTATATGCCGGAGACGGCGGACCAGCCGTTCTTAAAAATGAAGTCGGCTATTCCTGTTGTCGGCAAGGATCCACAGCCAAGCCTACGCCGGAACACCTGAGAGACGGCGCATGTATGGGAATGCAAACCAAAGATGAAATGCTGGATGAAGAACCTGATGAAAAAGTGAAGACTGAGAAACCGACCAAGGCCACCAATTTCGGAATCAACAACGTTGACTTGGTTGATGATAAATCAAAAGTGGCCCTGGACATAAAAGCTGATAGTCCCGTTACCAAAGAATTTCAAGAAAATTTAGAAAGGCTCAAGAACAACTGCCGGACGGAAGTACCAGAATGCAACTGCTTCACTGCCGATAAGAATCCACCAGAGCCAGGCAGCTACTACACTCATCTAGGTTGGTCATTATTTTTTGTACAAATTTCTTTTTGTAATATCCACCAAATTTAATGTGATTATGTTCTAGAGGGGTTTTGTTTTCCAAATAAACATTAAACTTAAATTTGCAAATAATATTCTATAATAGGGTATGGGGATGTTCTCTTTTTTTCTATTACTGGTGAAGGCATGGATAGATTAGTATTAGTAGGTATCTAATATTATAAATGAGTGGTTGATTGATTGAATATCATTTCTCTTCATCAGGGGCAGCGTCCAGCCTAATAGAACTAAGAAAAGATTTAGAGACGAGGACCGGTTTGACAGGCAAAGAGCTAAGAATAGAGAAAGTTTGTTACACTGGGAAGGAAGGGAAAACTACGCAGGGATGTCCAATGGCGAAATGGGTAAATTATTTCTACCTAATTTTATCCCTACGGCAATATCTAGTTTCCTTTCTCTCCTTCCAAACCTTGAAATTCACATTGATACCATTTTTCACCAGACCATTTGAGCCATTATTCATAAACGTACATCATCAATTAAGGAGATAATTTAAAATAAAATGAAAGATTGTAGATCTATTTATTTATTTATGGAATAGACCTGAGATAAAGACCCTCAAATGGGTCACCACAAAAATTTCTTAATTCGCTGTGCTAATGTTTTGTCGGGTTCCATTCAATAAAACACTTTCTTGCTTATTGTCATTATTTGAATTCACTTACAGGTGATCAGACGTTCCGGATACACGGAGAAAATTTTAGTGGTAGTCAAATTGAGAAGCGGACACAAATGTCCAACTGCTTGGATAGTAGTGTGCGTGGTGGCATGGGAAGGAGTCCCATCGACGGAAGCAGATTTAGACTACAGTCTCCTGGCTCATAAGCTCAACCGATACGGCCTTCCGACCACCAGGCGATGCGCTACTAACGAGAACAGAACTTGTGCTTGTCAAGGTACTATTTTAATATCAGATATAATCATAATACTGTAGGCGTCATCGTCCTGCTTTATTCATAAAATAAAAAATAACATGATGGTTTTTTTCACAGGCCTCGATCCCGAAACGTGCGGTGCCTCATTCAGCTTCGGCTGTTCATGGTCTATGTACTACAACGGCTGCAAATACGCCCGGTCCAAGACCGTGAGGAAGTTCCGACTGTCTGTTAAGACTGAGGAAACCGAAATCGAAGAGCGGATGCACGTGCTGGCCACCCTTCTCAGTCCACTATACATGAACTTGGCTCCCAAAGCATTCGAAAACCAATGCCAATTTGAAAGAGACGCCTCCGAATGTAGACTCGGTTTCAAACCTGGACGCCCATTCTCAGGTATATAGTTTTTGTCTAACATATGGGTATTAGACAGCTAACAAAAGCATATGATTTTCGCTTTCTATTGTTTCATGATATCGTAATAAACCCTTTTCTTTGGGTTCTGGTTGTCGATTTAAAAACGACAGGAATTGGGACCTCAAACTGACACATGTGTATTATTATATAGATAATCTTCTACAGTTCTAAATACAAGAGACCTTCTAGGATTTATTACGGGACAAGTTAACCCATTTAAGATTTCAATATGAACACGTTTTGTTAATGCGCAATATTCTTGATTGTGGATGCATTATCTGGAGAGAAATTTCCTACAAGCTTATTTTAGAACGCTTTCAGAAGCAATTTCTATGATGTTTTTATTTTAACACAGTATACCTATAACTATATTCCTTTCAATAACATTTCAATGAAGTTTTTTCTGATCGTGTTCACTTTTCACAATCTTGAAGTTCAAAATTCACTTCTGCTCGAAGCATTTTTGTTTTCTCTGATGTGGTGTGATTTCCGTACACAAAACTAGCCTGCTTTTTGATCGAAAGTGAACTGACTCGCCACAAAAGTCTAAAAGAGAAAAATTCATATAAACACTCTCTCGCCCACACCACTCTCTCGGTCTAGTGACATTTTGCTGTCTCGCCACTGTTCTCGTTACGTGTAATCAAGGTATAATTGTTATCTTGTGAATGTCTTGAATTATTATTAATTTGTTTTGTACACAATGTGTTAAATAAATAAATAAATGTTCATCCTCAGGGGTGACGGCTTGCATAGACTTTTGCGCTCACTCTCATCGAGATCTCCACAACATGAACAACGGCTGCACGGCTGTGGTCACTCTGGCGAGGCATCGCTCCCTCGCTAAACCTCCCGATGAGCAACTCCACGTCCTGCCACTGTATGTCCTCGACACCACGGACGAGTTCGGATCCAAGGAGGGCCAAGAAGAAAAAGTCAAATCCGGGGCGGTCGAAGTTCTCGACAAGTGAGTTAAGAGTAAAAATCATTTTTTTCTGCATATTATTCCCGTAAATAAATTTGATTATTCATTAAATTTAAGAAAATTGTATGTTATGCGTTTAGTATATTGTATCGAGGATTAAATTTGGATTATCTGGTGTGAAACCTTTTGTAGAATTGAACGCATTCACCCCATTAGAGAAATTAAAATTTCATCACACAGAAAAGCCAACTCCGGCTGCCAAAAGTTGGTATTTAGAGTTAACACATTCTGTGTCTATACTATAAATAATATGTATTCTAGAAAAACAAATCAAGGTCAGCCGATATATAAAACATGTACATAAAGCACAAAGAAAATTAGCATTATGCCTGATTTTAAAGGGCATGTGAAACTTTCAAATGGCAATTACTCCATAACATGATTTCGGGACTTGTCAACTTTTGACAGTAACCCGACGAATGTTAAATACAGTATCGTATTATATGCTACCATTTTATTTCAGATATCCTTGCGAAGTCAGAGTGAGGTCAGTCCCTCTGCAACCTTGCCGGAGACACGGGAAGAAGCGCAAAGAAGAGGAGACAACGGAAGCCACCGGCAACCTTCCAAATGGAAATGTTCCCGCGGGAAGTCAGACCCCCGGGCCGCCCGCCAATCACGCTAACTCGCAGCCCAACAAAAACCGACACGCAAATCCCGCGGCTCCTCCCCGTGCTCCGTCTGCTCCCCATTCGGACCCCAACAGGAGCGTGCACAATAGCAGCGCCAGTCCCAGATCCCTTCATAGCGCATCGCCAGTGAGAAATCATCCTTCGATTCAACATCCTAATAGTCTGCAAGCCGGCTTTGGAAACACCGCAGGGCCCTATGGTTCTGCATTTGGAAATCCTAACATGATGAATCATCCATCGGCGGCTGGCCTCTTGAATCCCAACCTGACGAACCCCACTCTTCTTGACATGGCTTCCATGATCGACAACTTCACGGATGCCCAGCTGCAGAGCAATCACATCTCCAGCACGGTGCTCGATTCACCTTACAATTCGTATGAACAGAATTACAATCACAGTCTGCACCATCAGAACAGCTTATATGCTGCTTCGCAGCAGCACCATGCGATCATTGATCCCTCTCCGGGTATTCCAGTGACGGTTGCGTATGATGTGATTCCCGTCGACCCACAGAAGCGACAGCCACCGCCCGTAGCAGATTACCCGGGGACTGTCCCCGATGTCCCGCAGGTGGCAAGCCAGTGGACGGAGTTCAACGACCCCGACGTCTTCGGTTTCAGGGAAAACTCCTCTGTCAAGGAAGACCCTGACTCGACGACCGCCAACCTCAATGCAGCCTCCAACAATTACAGTCCTGACTCAGTCCGCACAACGGGAACCCCTTCCTCTAACAGTGGGAGAATGAGTGTGCCGGATCCAGCCGCCGATAATGCGGGAAGCATCGGAGACCATTCCATTAACAAAACTCTTGACGGTTCACCTTCAAAATTGAATTCCAGGATTTATGAAGATCCCCAAAAACAAACAGACATTCCCGGAAATATGAATCCGACTTTGGCTGATTTTGACAAATCACAGATGGCCGAAACAAAAATTCCCGGAATGACAGAATTGCATCATAAAAATTCCGACACAAAGTCTCCCCGAAATTTGTTCAACCCTCTATCAGTTGAAAGTGGAAATGCGTTCATGCCCAACTCTGAACCACTTGGAGACAGATCTTCTTTTGCTCCTGTAAACGAAAAAGATTCAACCACTCAAAATGATTCTTACAGAAGTGGCTGGCGGACCCCACAAAAACTCATCATACCCAATTCCAACTGGGATCGTAGTCCCTCAACTAACTTGAACGCGGGATTCGACACATCCACGCCAAACAGCAAGAATTGGGAACAAGGCTCTCCTGCGATGTCCAATTCAATAAAATGCTGGGACCAGAATCAGAACGCCCCCTCGACTCCTACAAATCAAAGCGAATCTTCTCTGTTCAGGGTTCCGAAAGCAAGGCCGCCCTCTCGGTCTCAGCACAGCGTTCCGAATTCTCCCGAAAACGCTGACGGAAGCACATTCTTGAAACCATTTCCACCAGCTGAGAGGTCTCCCGTCGCCCCCGGCTACGAAAATAGAAGTCAATATGACAGCCGAAATCTCAATCGCAACCCTTCCCTTCAGAGTCGGCAAAACTATACTATCGCTCATGACGACGGAACTCGGCCGGCGTCTGCGCCGTGTCCTCCCGCCAGGCCAGCAGGCACCGAATATCCTGTCAACAATTATTCGCCGCTCAACCAGAACGCCTATGCGGCCCAGGGGCATCCCCCACAGGGCTATGGGAACTATCCTCAGATGGCCAATGCATACTCATTCGCCTCGGCCTCTTACAGCCCCTTCAATCCATATGAGAATTCCTACAACGAATACAATCTGGCGTACTACAACGCGGAGAAATACAAGCGCGAAGAGTTCCTGCGCAACTCGGGCTGCTACAACTCATACGGCTATCAGAACTACTCCAACGCCTACGCACCCAACTTCTACCACCAGAATGCGGCCCCCAACTGGTGCCAGCCCGCACCTAACTGGTGTCTCTATCCCCCACCCTTCTCTGTCCCGTTCCCGCCTGAACCACCCAAGTCGGAGCCCATCGGCGAGGTGACTGATTTTGCGGACAACCTGGAGTGCTTCAAGGATGGCCAGATGGGTGGCGTAGCCATTGCACTCGGCCACGGCAGTGTACTATTCGAATGCGCCAAGCACGAGATGCACGCCACCACTGCCCTCCGCAACCCCAACCGTCTCAACCCGACCCGCATCTCGCTCGTCTTCTACCAGCACCGGAATCTCAACCGCTCCAAGCATGGCCTTGAAGAGTGGGAGGAAAAGATGCGTCTCAAAAAATTGGGCCTCACCCCTTCCACTACCGCACCGACCACTCCCACCGCCAACACGCCTGTGGCACCCGGCGCTGCCTCTAGCCCCCCTGAAGCCTTCTATGGCAAAGCCGAAAAGAGAAAAGATGTGGGAGAAGAAATCCCGGGAGGATACAGTTCCATGGCCGCTCTAGTGGATGCCGCATCCAATGGTAAGAACGGCAGACAAATCATGATGAGAGCATCTACGCTGACCACCATGTCGTGGACCACGCTGTTTCCCATGCACCCGTGCACGGTCACCGGTCCCTACCAAGAGTCCGGCGCCTGACAAAAGAAGGGGACGGCCCCCGACGGGGTCGCTGCCCCTATTTCGCGACCCCCTGCACGATTACCCGTGGCGTTCGCAGCACAGTGATGCTCCGGGATTTCCCCGTGGACCATTTGAAAATCAGTCGGAATGGAAATGAGCTGCCAGAAGTCGTTGTGATATGGAGCCGATTCTACCCGATCGTTACCGCTAGTCTTTGAAAATTTTCATAATACATGCGTAATATCATTTATTCGTTTTAAGTATTCTAGCTGTTAGTCATCGACGACCCGATTCGGGGCGCACGAGTAAAAGCGAGACAATTTTCGGTCCGGTCGTCGTCTTGAAATGTAAACTTTGCCAAAATCGGGAGACTGAGCTGGCAATAGAGCGTCAGTCGATCCTCGAGAACATTGTATCTATTTCACGGCGAAAATATGTAAATTAAGTGTTTTTTTTAAACGGATTTTATGTAAGCAAACAAATAATGATCTCATATTCATATAAAGTAACTAACCCAACCTTAACCGAACCGAAAGTACAAACGCCACATTTCCAATACGTTTTTAGAAACGATTCTGTCATGGAAAGGATGACAGATTTTATCGACCCATTCAATGCAGGAAAATAATTACGATTGAAGGTTTTTGACAATCGTCGCATAATCGAGAGAACGATCTTTCTTTCAAAATCACTTCTGTATTTTTAGACGATTACGATTATTATCAATTGGTGTATGCCGTGCTGTATTTTTAGGTTATTTTTTTATTGAAAAAGAGTGCTTTTACAATTTAGAATTTTAAGAAAGTGTGTATTATTAGATTAGTTAACTTATTTAATATTTTTACTTGACTCGATTCTATTTTAACCTATGTGTAATTTATATGTTTTATTAATTTATTGACTAAGACTCGTGTCTACATGTGTAAAGTGAGCAATAGTTGTTCATAATTTTAAAAACTTTGTAATCAAATCTTTTACAAGTATCGTTTCCCTTATCAAGAATGGATCATTCAATTTGTCTTTTTTGTAGGTGTCTATTTTTATTATTTGAGAGCGTTTTTGTATGTATACTTGTATAATATGGTAGCTATTACAATTTATTTTTATAGTCATGAAACCATGAAGACATTCGAAGAAAAAGAAAATGCTTTTATTCATAATAATGAGAATACTCAAATAATCGTACTACCGTTGTTCGCGGAAGTTTAATTTGTATTCGTAAATTATAATATTTTCGTGCCATACTATCGATCCAGTATGGTGTTACCATTTGTCACTATTTGAGAAAGAAATACCCGCGTGAAGTTTCAATTTATCAAAATGATTTACCTCATTGCGCGGATTGGAATGAAGTGATAAAAGTGAAACCAAATCAATTTGATTACCTGCCGACTTCCAGTATTTATTTTTTACTAAAAATAGGAATGTATACCAAAGCATAATTAAATTTGCATAACATTCATCCGGTCTGAATAAATTGTTGATAGACGAGCGATGAGCGATCCCGTCTTTTAATAATATTATTATTGTAGGTTAGTCTTTCGATAATATTTTTTTTATAAACTGTCGAGTCGATGTGTAAAATATCAACGTGGCAGATTTGAGTTTTAATATAGCTCTAAAGTAATAATATATTAATATATTTTTGGTCCATAATGTGTGAAAATTGAATAACTTTTAACGTACTAAATTAAACAAGATTTTTACCAAATTTGAAATTAAGTGTTAGGCTTACCGATATAGTTAATTATATTTTTTATTACCCCGAGTGCGAAACGTTTTATCAGTAGGACATTTTAGGGCGAGATTGCGAGCGGATGTTATGAGACTTTTGACAGTGTGATAATTTATTAAGTCCAGTAATTTAATCTCGTATCACACTACACGGGAGACGACCCTTAGAAAGTAACTTTTTCTAGTAAAGGGGAGACCTTCCGACTCATAATTCGATAAATAAGGTACTGTCGCGTGATTAACTTCACGAGAACCTTTTTTACGTAAGAGAATTACATAGCTATTAAGTCTAAATTATTATACATATGCCAGAATTTTAACTGTGTAGGTCCGTTGACCTTCTGGTTTTTGTACGCGCGTCGCAACGCTGAAACAATAAAGTGATCGGATAGATTAGGTGTTGCCAATGTAAAGATAACAATATGATGAGGAGTAGGAATTCGTCAAAATGAAATGCCGAAAAAGACCTACAAACATTTCGAATCCATTTATTTTTGTATATTTTTGTGTTCATTCTTGCCATGTTTATTTATTTAAAATTTTAGTTGAACACAATTTAAGAAATCTTTACTGCATTTTTAAATGTTTTATCATCTCAATTACTTTGTAATTAATAATTACAAGCATGCTCTGTATTGATTTTTACAACCAAATAATGAATATTTCATTTATAAAAAATAATCAATTTTTTGTCTGATATAAAGGTGATTTGTATATTATTTCAAATAATGTGAAAGTAATTTGTATTTTTATTATTGTTCAACTGGAAAATTCATTATTTAATTTATATTATTGTTTTTTTTTCTTTTATTTATTAACCGAAATCGATCAATTGTTTTGTCTAATCATTTCAATTTTGAGAAATAAATATATCCATTTAGTATAAGTGTGAAGCCATCTATGTCGGTTGTAGTGACCACACTTAGTATTTATTATTACTACCGTATATTATAAGTGATTATATTTAATTTTATTAAAGAAAATGAAAAAAAAATATTATTTTATTTTAGAAACCCTTTCCCGATTACATTATTCATTAAATAACAATAAAATGTACTTTTGTATCTTTGCTTATCCGAATAATTCCTCATAAAAATAAATAACATAGTATAGTAGCCACACGATAGCTTGTCAGTTCCGCGAATACAAATATCATTGTCGCTACCCTCCGCGGATTGTTCCACATAACATCTATGGATCATAAATAGGATACTATATTATCTGTATGCACCTATAGTATTTTATTATAGATACTCTCATCGTGAACATGACACAGAACATTCGTTTCGGCAAGTGACATGCTATAAAAATTTGACTATAGGTAATCTATATTCGACATGAAAAAACCATTATTCTATAAATGATAAGATTATTCTGAAATAATAAAAAGAATGTTATCTAAACATTTACCTATTAATTTTGACAAAATTTATACAGACATCTTACCATGGCTCAAAATCCATGCAAATCATTATCTTTCAAAGTATTGTGAGATTTCCGTCACTGACTGCATTAGATTAATTCCACTCCTAGGTTCAGTGGCCATTTCACAGCAAAGATAAATAACAATATCTGTCTCAGTGTTTACATTATAAGAAATTTGCTCATGCAGACTGGTCTTCGAAGAACTTCATCCATATTTTTGTTGACATGTTCACGCATGGTGGATGAGATATAAGTTGTGTGGGTGAATCGATGTAAATCAAGAAGAGATATGAAGCGCTTACTTTCAAAAGCGGCTAAAACGGTTTTTCAAGTATTTTGAGTTGGATATATATTTTGATAAATATTATATTTATCTACCATAGTATGGTCTGAGTTTTAATTTCAAAACTCAGCTAAATATGTCATTATTAATAATTAAAAATTTAGTGTAGTTTCAAAATCGGCTAAAACGGTAGTATAAGATATATGTTATTTCAATTTATCTCGAAATTGCATAAAAACCGTTTTAGCCGCTTTTTAAAAGTAAGCGCTTTATATGTCCTCCTTTTAGAGACCCATGTAGTGACGTCCCTAGACAAAATGCCGCCCCATTTTTTATACAGTATTTTTGACTCCAATATCTAAGAAATGTGGGTATTTGTCGGTTTACAGGAAGCCAGGCGGGAAACCGTGCCAATGTTCATAGCCGATTTTGGCAAAATTCATGAATTCAAGAATGAAAATCTAACCCACAGATTCTCAAACTTCTTTCGACCACCGCCCACTTTGAGTTTAAAAAAAAAACTAGTGCCCCCCATATTTTTTAACTTACCTTTTTACATTACCATCTGTTGCGTATCTTAAAAACAGTTATTGCAAATATTATTTTTAAACATGCATTATTATATGGATATGATAATAGGGTGTGACTCATACCCTACTTCTGAGATCAAAGAATGTTTCAATGAGAGGAAATGAAACTCATACTTAAGACTGAGCTGAACAGGACAAGGTCATTCATAGTTTAGTCGGATAGTAACCTCAGCGTTGAAAGGACGTCATTTTAATTCAGTCTAACCTCAAAAACCTCTAACCATCGGGGATTTATTTTAAGAAACGCAATAATTATTAATTACAATTCTCGGTCGAATGAATAATCATTATTATTATTAGTATTATTAACTTCAAACATAAAATGTACGCGACGTAACCTGATGCCGGCCGAAGGAATACAGGGCTGTCAAAATAATATCAATCTAATGGTACGTTTTAAAGAGTTACAAATTTTAAGTTAAAAATAGCTTACTGTACAGATGGAATAATTACATATTTCCAAGCGTCAAAACAGCATACAACATTCATCTAAAATAAGTATGAAAAGACTAGCTGATTATTTTATTTTTGTATTGTTCTTATTTTTTTGCTTATCAAAATATTTCACATATTATCTGATGATGTGTATTTTGAGTATATCGTAATATGTATCTTGTACCATTAAAATTGCTATTAAGTTGATATAACATAGGAAAATCTGTAAATCATTAAAATGTTAATTTCGTTATAGTTTTTAATTAAACCTGTGCAATTACATATTAGATTTAAACACTGTTGTACTGTGTGACTTTTATAATATCAGATAGCCTTACGCGAGATGGGCAAGATAAAAAATAAAACTGTAGGATGTCTGCAGAAGATTAAACAAAACCCAGCTCATTGGATAACCGAATGGTAAGCAACTGTATATATTATATTTTTCCGCCAAATTGCACAATTAAAAACAACTTATCATAAGAATAAGTAAGACGTCTGCAACAGCCCTGGCATAAATATTCTTTTGTCGGTACCTTTTTTATGTTCTCAGCGACCGCTAGCTTTGAATAAAAAAATAATCTGTGGGTGACTCCACGTTAATAATCATTTTTTATAAGTATAAATTATTTCTTGCATTGGCTTTACTTACCAACAAAATACAATAATTATTGTACCTGCCAACTAAAAGTAAAGTTGCGTTACTTATTTGTAAAAGTGTCAGACTAAATTTAAACCAATCGGGTAAGTAATAAAAAGTCACTTTCTTTTTATAATAAACAGACATCACTATATTCCACGTTTTTTTTAAATATGCATTAGAATTAAACAATATGTACCTATTTTTTTAATAATTATGTAATAGGTCTTACACATTCAAAATAAATACTATTCATTAATAATGTTTTTTGGATAGCACATGAAATAAAAATGTAGGTAGATATGTATTTCAACATCCTTCGTATGTTTAGTTCTCGGACACTGTCAGGTTAAAACGTTATTAATATATTATTAGTTTATATCGTGGCTATCCATCATATTGGTTGCAATATTTTCCACCGCTGATTTACAAATTGAATTTAGTAACATTTTCGTATATTAGAAGATATCATTTTTTGGTCACCCCATACTTTATTCACTTCGACAGTGTTTACGATTTAAATTTAATTAAGAGAACATTATTTACTTTAGATCAAAGCATTGTCGGCGACCTTTGAATATTACCAGTAGAGCAACAATTCTGGACCACATGTAAAAAAATCATATTTCAATTCTCAAGGGCAATTCTGTAGAGCGTCCCCTTAATCATATTTAGAAGTACTTTTATTAACATTAAAAGAAGGTTTTGAATTTAAAACTTATCTAATGTGACAAATGAATCTGATGCATTTCGACGAGATTGTTAATTTCAGGCTCGAATTCACTTAAAAACAGCCGTAAGTCGCTGTCGCGAAATTTAACCATGGACTACGTGCATGAAATATAAAACTGCATCCATATTATTACATGCGTAAGCGATTCTAATTTAACCGTCTATACGGGACTCCATGCATTCGAGTAGTAAATCGCATCTCAGGTGGTGTCGTATCTAAATTCCGTCGAATTTTTATAGATAGAATTTTTCTGCCGTCGCCCCTCTAGATTTCCTTAAAGCCCCCTAATTTTTTTTGATCCTTCTACTGCCCCCCTGAAAGCCTCCAGTGCCCACAAGGGGGCGTTATCGCACACTTTGAGAAAGACTGATCTAACCTAAACTAACAAATAATCAATTATATCGGCTATTTTCAAAATTTGTTTGCCGCTGGCTTCCTGTAAACTGACAAGAATCAAAAATTCATATCAAGATTGCAGTTTTAATGTTGTGAGTACCTACATAAAATAAGAAAAATATTATTTATAAAGTATTATATTTTATATATGTTCCATTGGTTATTTTCTGGATTTCGGTTAATAAAGAATATCCTCGGATTTCCGACAAGGCTATCGCAGTTCAGCTCCCATTTTCTACGACATACCTATATCTCAGTGGCGAAGACTGGGCGACTATTTGAAGCCTACCTTCTTAAGAAAAATATTTTTTAACTGCATATTGACTTATTTATATAATCACATTCTATAAAATAATTTATTTTGCCAACGAGAGATGCCGTATGTGTAGGAATGTATTACACAGATAATAACAAAACAGTCTGCAAAGGTTTTAAAAAATACACTACACTACAAAAATTCACAGTCTTGACGTAAATAAAAGTCGGATTATGTTTCAAATTCTCAATTTTTTTCATATGGACTTTACATCACGTAGCCCCGCCCAGTCTATCAAATTGTATGAACTAAGGTAAGCTCCGATCGCAGAGCCTTAAACTAAATAATTAATAATTAGATAATTTAAAAAAATAATTTCTATGGAGCTTAATTTAATAAATATAGACTGTTTTTAAAAATAAAAAGAACTTTTATGTAATGACTTTTGATGTGTATAAATGTTTTGAAAAAATACGTACTTAATTTACACTCATCGCTTAATTTTATGTAGTCAGTGAGTTTTTGAAGTTTCATTAAATTAGTGTGTCGTTGTCATTAGTGTGTACCTATTCATTAGTAGTAATATCGTATTATCTTCTTATTTCTCGTAAGTATACCTGACAAGTAGTGTGTTCTTTTTATCAGATCTCCACAGCCTACCTCTTTCCAAAAGTCACCCTTCGCTACTGCTATATCTAGGTGAGAAAAGTTTTTCAACTCAAGTTATAATTAAAAATAATAAGCAGGCTGGCAGTGATAAGGTTAAGTAAGTGTTGGGAATTTAATAAAATTAGCTAATGAGAAATGTCACTAAATATCCCTATAAGTATATTTAAAAAAAATACAGTTAAGGTATAATCCATATATATAAACGTATAAACTTAATGCATCAACTGTAGAAAAAAACTTGACATTTTGTGTAGAACAGACACTGCTTAAATTTCACCTAGAATCATAAAAAAACCATATCTTCATTTGATTTCTAAAAAGTAGTGATTTTAAACTCATCCCCCTTTTCCTTTTGGACACAGGATAATTATGATATTGGGACTGAAGAACGAATAAGAATTTTATTTGATAATGAATAAATTTTATTAAGTACTTTATAAAAAAGCAGTATAAAAATTACAGGTACGCATGCATGGAAGAATATAATTATATATGATCTGAATAAAAAATATATTACTTTTCATTCATAATATTATTTAAAGCTGTTTTAACATTTACAATGATTTCCGCCCGTGGAAGATATTTGGCCATTTCTGTGACCTGTATTAAATAATATAAAATATATCCACCAAAGCTATAATAGACACCTCAATATATATTTATTTTACTACATATAATAATAATATGTATAAGTCCTAACCTAACGTCTTCACATATTTTTTTATAAATGTTTATAATTATCACCAGATTCGTTGCGATTAAAGTTCCTCACCGGTTTGAAATAAATTAATCATGGAGGTATTTAAATACCAAAAAGATCTTTCTACAAACTAATTTAAAGTAATATTGAGTATTAAAAGTTATATAATTATGTATAAAGCAAAACCCAATGGTTATTATGTGAATGAAATGTAAAAAAAATATTTTTGATTAATATGAGAAATTAAAGGCTTACTGGTGTGAATTAATAATAATATTGTAGGTACATAGTGAGACAACAATTAATAAAGTTGACTGTTAAAATTTTATGAATAATATTTGGATAGAACATTGATAGAATATCAAGAAATCGCATTTGTTGTTAGACAGTCGGTACCTAAGTTATAATATCTTTTCAGTAGCGTTTTCATTACATATTATTGGTTAAAGATTTTTAATATTCAGAAAGACAACACAATTTGTATTATGTCATAATTTTTGTCATTATTTTAATTATACTAAAACAATTATTAGATAATAAATATTATAAAGTTATCGAAGACAGAATGATTTGACTCTAGGCTGATCAATAACAGCATTCACTGAGAATATCGACACCTACTACGTAAAAGGTCGGAACTGTGTTTTTGGCTATTTTGACTTAATTGCCTTTTATTAAATAATTTTAAAGATAATAAAACGATGATTATCGCAAAAAAACAGAAATTCAATAAATATTTTACAGGCATAACTAAAAATGATGATTCCAGCATTTAAATTAACATTGGAAATTAACATTAAAATTTATTATAATCGTACTACTGAAAAGTTACCATTTTGTAGCTCCGACGTTATATGTAGGAGGTGTCGATATGTTGGTATGGTGAAAACCACTTTCATATTTTTCTTAACAAATACATTGTACACGATACAATTCCGTAAAAAACAGTAGTTAAATTAAGTAATTACATAAATAGACATACCTACAATGTACATATTATTTTATAAATAATTTGTCATAATATTAAATAATACTAAGAATGTAAATACAATAGTCAAGAATAAGACGATAAAATAATATTATGGACGGTGAACTGAATAAATCGTCACTCTATATGATTTCCTAAGGTGACTTGTCATATTCTTACTTTTAGATTCATTTCAACTATACTTTCTTAAAATAGCTCTGACCAAGCAAAACCGCACATTTAATGCAGAATTCACTAGTAATAATTGTTTACTGGTGAAAAAGACATTATAATTTCAAATCTCTTGATTTTCTAAAATTTCCCAGTCTAACCGACCTGAGATTATAAATTAATAATAGAATTTTATTTATATTGAATGTGGTGATAAATGAATCACCATTATTAGTTGAATGCTACGGTCATGGTCCCCACATCCTAAAGTGGGCCCCCAGGCCAGGGTCTTTGGCGGGGCCCCCTACCTATTCCTAAGGTAGAGGGCAGTGTAACACTTTGCAGCGTTTCCCAACTGATATTCTACAGAATATCAGCAGAATCAGATCCAATAGGATAACGTGAAAAGATCACAAAATAACAATGAAAAAGGGAACATACAGGAAAGATTTTGCGATGTAACAGATGTCGTCAAACCAGTTTTCTCAAATATCATATAAAGAATGTTTCACACAGAGACCTAGAATTTTCGGTTTATATCAAAAAATACAGAAACCGGCAATTACTGTTTTTCAGCAACGACAGACAATAATCAAAAATTGAAAAATACATAGTTGGTACCTTATGCAAACACATATTTTAAAATGTTAATTCATCTAAGCAAAGTGGCGAGTAGTAGATTTTTTTTAGTGTTCATGGAATAAATTTGAGGCATATGGAATGTATACAAACACAATAGTTATTAAAACTGTTGTCTTCCGACGCCACGGCCCCTCCTAAGGCCGGGCCCCCAGGCTACAGCCCTGTCAGCCCCGCCTTTTGGCTATGGTAAGTAGGTACGCCAATCACAGACATGAAACTCGTAAATAAAAAGTACAAATTCGTTTTCATTACAATAATTTTGTAAAAAAATAATTACTATTTATTATCATAGTTTATGCACTTATATATCGTCCCCCTGTGGTCAAAGAAACATCTCCACTTTTGGATATAATTAGCACGTTATTTAAATGTGGTAATTAAATATTAATTAAAAGGTCTGCAGCGAATGGTGGAAAGTAAATTTACTTATGTTAAGGACTTCTGTAAAGTAAAGAAAGATACGTTTCTTTGACTCTAAAGGGCTGATATTTTACCCATTCAAAATTATAATATATTACAGATAAGAATGGAATGAGTTGATTACGGAAAAAGTTATATCTTTATTATTATAGGATGAACATAACATTCTTTATTGTCAGTACATACCTATATAACCTCAGAAACATATGTACCTATTAGAAAAATCTTAACTCATTCGGTAAAGCACTCACCTGGCCAGTGACGTCCCTAGATAAAATACCGCCCCATTTCTTA
Source organism: Rhyacophila brunnea (assembly GCF_057557595.1). Taxonomy (NCBI): domain Eukaryota; kingdom Metazoa; phylum Arthropoda; class Insecta; order Trichoptera; family Rhyacophilidae; genus Rhyacophila; species Rhyacophila brunnea. The sequence goes on along the minus strand of NW_028232965.1, from coordinate 57,045,429 downwards.
CACAATATTTTATCATCCTTTTATGACTCCAATATCTAAGAAATGTGTTGTTGAACACTTTGAATTCCACTCACCCCAAGATTTTTTCTAATAGGGTTATTTCTGAGGCTATTTCAAGCTATGCATATGCATGCACATGCAGACAATCCATTGAGTTATGAATATGAATCATATTTACACAATTATTATAATGTAGTGGAATGATAACATGAATTTATTATTAATATACAAATGTGATTTAAAAAAAATGCAATTATGAAAGATGTAATGATATATTAAAATAATATAGTCGCAGTTGTACTGACATTATTTATTCCCAAGCCCCCAATTTTTTTCTGTCAATATCTACTGCTTACAATACGTTGATTCACTCTTATTCTTTTGACCAATTCCAATCCTAATAGGATCATACGGAGTGGCTCAGTTAACTTAAAATAACTATATAATTACTTACTCCTACCCCATAATATAGTGATGTTAATAATTGTAAAATTCTATAAAATTAGCGTTTATTAACCCATTGAAGACAGACAGAAAAAGAGAAAAAAGTGGACGAACAGCCAAATTAAATTTTGTAGAAAATTTAACAAGGGTTTACTAAAACTCCTACAACTTTTATATTAATTAAATGATTAATTTAAATATTTTTGTTAACATAAAATAAATGCATAACTTGTGTAGGTTCTTCTACACTTCAATTTAAAATCATATTTTTAAAAATGTAGGTAAATTTGTAGAATTTTAAAAAACGTCTAAAAATAAAAAATCACTTGGTCAACAGCGGCGTTAGATTGCCGCCGATTGTCTCTAATGCGTTAAAATACTCTGATCATCTCTGACCAGTTATCACACAATGTGTTTCAGCAAAATAACAATTGTCATGGAGATAGTTGTTATGGTGAATAATAATATAAACCCTCTAATGGGCGATCGTCTTAGCAGCAATCTCCTCATACTTTCAAAGATATATCTACGACCCCGACCCTGTTAAAATTCTTCCCACTATAAAATTGTAGTCAAGATATGACAGTTCTAGAATTAATTTTCAGTTGTAGCTATATAAAATTTTTTAAAAATACATCGGAAAATATAGGTGATCAAACAGTGTTAGAGGTCCTGCATGGCGAGAATAATGTTATGTAGAGCGGTGCGGGCGTCACAGTCGGGGAAGTTGGAGAGGACAAGGGAAGCAGCCGTGCTGTGTTCCCGTCGAAGGTTTCGTGATAAGTCAATGCCTGGACCTGCCATCACCTCCCTGTGGAGCTGTAACCACACACATCACCTTAGTACTCTGACAACATTCTCCTAAGCCAATAAATCTAATCAAAATACCTAGAAGGCTAACCGAGCATCAATGAAAATTGAAGCGATTTAGAGACAATATTCACTACGACAATAGCGAGTATCACTAAATCAATTGATTTATAAATATACAATCAGACTTACAGTTTCATAATCAACATCGTTGACGTCGTGTCGTCCCGCCTCTATGAGAGAGTAGAGCTGCGGTTGGTCGGCGAGAGTGAACATGACAGGGGCGCTGACGAGCGAAAAGGGGCCCGAGCACGGCCCCATAAACGGCTCCAGGTCCAAGCACGCCTGCCAAGCTAAAGCCAGGTGAGATCCAAACAAGTACGCCTACAAAATAAACAGTTAAAGTAACTATTACATCATCATTCTTTAAAGGAATATTTACTATTTTATTACATTATAATCAATATTTCTTGTTTTATAATTTAATTTAATTGAGAATAATTTTAAATCAATTCAATCACCTTCTATTTTGAATATAATATGAATTATAATTACTTACACCACGAATGGTGAAAAAAATATTTTTATTTTTATATTCACTGTCTGTTTCTGAGAAAAGTTCTTATAAAATAAAAACAGTGGTAATTGCTTCATTATTTAATCATGTCTTAGTAATTCAAAATTATTATAGGTAAGTACCACCAATAATACCACTATAGGGCATTTCTGGAACGTTTTTAGTGTGGTACATTTGGTAACTAAGGTTGACCAATGACATTAATATGGACGAAGCATCTAGAAAATAAAATGACACTCACTTTGTGTCGGGTCTGCCGGATGGCGAAATTCATATTTTAATATCGGTATCCTACGCTCAAATGAACATTCTGCTTGTAAGCGGTCTGGCGACACCGCTGGGTCTGCCCATACAAAATTTCTGACTGTCAGGTTTCGACTCCACTGTTATTATTGTGTTACAAAATGCCAATGTGCCTAGTTAAAAATTGTAAAAAAATCTACTAAACACTCCAATCAAGATGGGATATCACTTTTCATGTGTTAGTATTATTTATTATTTATAAAATGCCATTTTAAGATATTGATGAATGTTTATTCAATGCAATTGAATGACAGGAACCATTGGACAGTCAGTCGCCTGTGATTCGCTGGGCTCACTTGCGTCTAATCTCCGAGAAGTCGTAAGTAACCGAGAATCTGTTTCTAACGCAATGAGTCATGACACTAATACGCCATTACAATAAAGGTTATATTACTATAAATTCTCGAAGCTTGTATCGCATAATGGAAACGGATACGTCATATGGTCACGTGACATCTACCTATACATCTGTGAATGATTTTCATGTACAATTTCTCGTGCGCGCCGGGTATGAAGTGAGTTGTCCATTTAATATGTCATTGAGGTTGACAGATTGGATTGTTTTCACTTTTCGATGGTCTCAAATGGTAATTTTACTTAGGCGATTGCAGTAGTATTTTTGTTAATGTGATGATCGCATGCGATCAATCAGAGGAGTCATTATGTACGGAGATCTAGACACAAATAAAATATTCCACATGTTTACTATCAATATAATAAATTTACTTGGAACAAGTTAGTGTTTTCCTCGTACGCTATGAATCATACTGTTATGAAAAAAAAATTACTGTAACAAAGAATAAATTAAAAAGTGAAAGTATTCCATGCGAGGGCATTGGCAATGATGACTCACGAGCTTCTGCTGTTCCCTGGGCTGCTTGGCTAGCAGCAGAGCGCCTTGACAGCTCTTTCCCAGTAAGGTACCGGCGCTCAGCTCATGGCGTGCTGTCCACTCAGGTCCCGCATGCCCCATCAACTCATCAACCCACAGCGGTTCGTGGCGACAGTGCCATTCTATTATTTATTTGAAAACAAACATGTCGATAAATTTCAATAGAGCGGTTAAATCTAATATCTTTACATTAATAATTGTTTCATAATAGAACGGTAAAAACAAAACAATGATTCGGTTCGTGGATTGTATGCGTACGAATACGTATACCATAGTCAGCGCTACGGGCACACTGACTGCCAGGTAATTAGTAGCACTAGTAGGGCTAAACATCCGCACACACACCATCGACCAACCAAATTATTGTTTTGTTTTTACTGTACTACTCTTCATACTATTCAGTCAATACTTTGTGCGAGAAACTTTCTGTAACTTAAATCACCACCATCCGGTGGCGAAGAGTGGAGGAAGGCTGTGGAGATCCGATATAAATAGTGCACACTAAACTTTGTCAGTCGAACAAACATATTATTTGTTTTCATTGAACTAAGAGCCCAATGCACAATTCGTACTTACTAATTTTTCCTTAAGGAACCGAAAACCATGTGGTAACTATAGACTAAAGAGTTATGAACACGTCGCCTTCTGTATCCATACAATAACAAACTATCATTTTGACAGTAAATTTTACAGAAAAAACTAGGTCAAGTAGGCAGTGCACTTTCCACTGACAGATGTCAAAATAAAATTGCGTGTCTATATAACAGCCCATACACAAAAATTCACTTAAAAGATTATCTTAATATAAATAAGATAATATATAACATACTAATTATGCTTCAGCCCAAAGAATTATGAAGATTAATATTTGAAGATCGATAAACGTTTCGTTCGACGCTTGACACTAGTGTTACCATGTTAAAAAAATATATTACGGGACCTGTGAAATCACGTATAATGACTGATAATAGATACATAAAAGTATTATAATTAAATATTAATTGTGTTTATGACAGACGGTTGTGCATTGGGCTCTTCGACTACAAATTGCAAATTGTGTAATTTTTAAACTTGATTTTTCTTGAAATTGAGAGGTAGGATTAATCAGTGGCGAACACTCCATACTAGGCGATTATTTAAAGCCTACCTTCTTAAGAAAAATATTTTTTAATTTTATATTGACATATTCAATAATATAATCACATATAAATATATTCAATATGCCCAACAACATCTATCGTATAATTGTCATAATAATTTTACGATCTTTTCCCCTATTTCAATAAGCACCATTTATGGCATGTCTTGAAAGTTGAAAAAAATAAGCGTCATCTCGTTTAGCTTCATATATTGCATGGATTATGTTTCCGTGAATCGAATTATTTTTTTATATGAAGTTTGTTTCTCATAATTTCAAGACGTCTGCGGCGGCCCATACAAATCGATAAGCTATTTAAGGAGCGCTTACATATTACGTAAGTGCCCATTTATTCAAAATAATTAATAAGATAATTTAAAAAAATAATTTCTTTGGAATTCAATCACATATAAATATTGATTGTTGTTAAAAATATAAAATAATTTATATCGTGATTTTTATTTGTCAGTTCGTTCTTTCGACTAAGACAATTTATTCAGTCAGTTATGTCAGTTGAAATCTGATATTGTACCTAAGTCTGTGTTTTAAATATAGAAGTATTTTAAAATGTCTAGTTTTACAGGTTAAATTATAAATTGTTATGGAACAGACACACAACGGATTTTTTCAAAGATGACAATATATTTTGAGCGTACCTTGCGTTTATAAATGTTTAGGAAAATACATAATTCAAATTAATTGCTTAAAGCATATAGATAAAGAATCTGACGGAGTGTTAGAATATATTTGAAGGTTTGTTATGCAACGAAATAATGATATCATTTCTCAAAGGAAAATCAAATGCATAATAGTCATCTCAACATCATTAGATAATTTCGCTAAGTGCTAATTAGAATACTTTCTTCTGATATAGACAGAGTACTCTATATAAGTATATAATATGGGCAGGTATTTACATAATGATTGGTTGTCATCCAACACAAACAATTGCTACAAATCTGAAATTTACATTGTTTGAAAACATAAATTTTGAGATTAAAAAAAAGTTAAAATTGTGAGGTATATTTATTAAAATAGCCACATACTTAATTTAAATCAACCTTGTACCCGATACTGTAGACAAATGATATTGGTTAGATGACATTTATTTAAAACCAAAAATATTGACTTCACATCATATAATCAAATTTACTTTAATTTATCAATGACTACAGAATTATTAAATGACTGTAGAATGCAAGTTTTGTTATTACTATTTTCATGATTAAATGGATGTGTGATAAACTTAATAAAAACCTTTCTTCAATACATACATACCTACATATTATAAGAATAATATTATAAAAATGAAAAATTTTGATGAATCACATACCTTTGAGAGGCGGCTCCACTTTATCGGGAGCGGGTCTCGAGGGAAGAGGATTGTTTTGAGTGTCCCGATCTCCAATGAATTCAGATTCAGTTAAGTCTCTTACGGCTGCAGTTATCAGCAGTAGCAACTCTTGATTTCTGCATTGAAACAATTGCAAAGTTTTACATGTACACAAATACTATACGACTAAAAAAATACCCCGTTCAAAATTAAATGACCTAATATTTTCTATTGCTCAAAATATTAAATATCGTATTTATAGATTTCTGGGTTTTTACCATGCGTACTTCTTTCTTCTTTCCTCGACGTTTCGAACTCGTTGCAGAGATCGTTTTCAAAGAGATATGCTATGATGAAGTGTAGTGTAGGTGTATGAATGAATGTGAACGTCAAATGTGTCCTGTGTCCATCGAGTGCTTGGTAATTGCTGACATCGTGTAGTGTTTAGTTGGTATGTCCTGTCGTGTTCACTCACACGCTAATAAGGGAAAAGGTAAGAAAGAAGAAGTACGAAAGAAGGTGAAAACCCAGAAATCTATATAACAAACAACTGTGAAAGTCTCAAATATTCTACTGATGTGGACATTTCATGTAAATATGTTGGAATTTACAAAGATAATATAAATTATATTAAATTCTACAGATTGATAAATATTTTGGTTGTGACACCATCTTCTAGAGAGAAAAAGGATTAATTGTTTGGATTTCTCTGTGAATATGACAGTATGCGCCGCCCATCTGTTCAATAGACAGTTTTTAAAGCCACTAGTGGATAAGACTAAAACCAAAATAATGAAACTACACAAGAAAGGTTGGGTTTTAATTTGAGTTACGGCGTCCTTGTGTAGTAGAATCAGAAATCAGACGAAAACTAGACTACATTATTTAAGAACATCCTTAATGTGTTTCTGATAAAGATATTCAGAACACCTAGTGAAATACATTAAAAGTAAGCTCAAAACAATATTGTTAGATGAATAATAATGGCTATGTATTTTGCTGTCATTCTTGAGCGTTTCCTGAACCAAGAAACAAAAATGTTCCCGACAGATAGATACATGTCTGACATTTATTTGCCTTATAATCGGTGTGAATAAATAGTTCAAAATTTATCACTGTAAAGAGCAATGCTACAGAAATTTCAAAATTGCAAACACGTCACACGCTGTCTACAAGTGACACTTTCCACGGTTTCGCAAATAAAGGAAAAAGATGTTAACATGCCATGGTTACTGTGGCGGAAAAACGTTTTCCTGCTCCAGATGTCATTTGATCCATACTCTGTATGCTTTAGAATGCTGACATACACACCCCACAGCGCCACAGACGAAAAAACCTTATCGCCACGGAGCTACTCTAGTAGTAAAAATTGCGGTATTCTGACTGTCTCTATTGATCTCTAAATAGCAAAATATTAGGTGGATACAGACTGTAGGATTTTTTTTGGGAAAAAACTGATTGAATAATTACAAATGGTGGGATTGAATATTTTGTCCGGGATTTCAACACCTATTTATCACCTTAGCCCGGCAAGTTCCACGCAAGAGTTTCCTAGTAAATAATCTCCAGTCAGCAGTGCAATTTTGTTTCCGAAAGTCTTGTCGCCGAAATCGGGAGGGGGAGAGATGGCACCGCCTACCTGGTACGGCTGCAGGTTTTCCACACTCTTATGGATGAGATGACTCGTTCGGATCATTTCTGTCACTTCAGCCAGCGCCCTCTGGCTAATAAATAAATGATAGCTATTAACATAGACCAATACATTTAAAATTGAGAAATAATAAAATAGGGTTAGCAATTCCAATAAATTTGAACAGTAAAAACATGAATGAATAGATATATTTTATGTAGGTGTTGTGTTTTCTACATAATATGTAATCAGATAAGTACTACATACTGAATTTTATAAAAGAAACAATATATTCCTAAATTGACATACGAACACCGCTACAACATTCGTTTGGGTTAGGTATTGTATGTCGAGTTTCTACCAAAATTGAATAATTTATTATACACAAAAACCCCGTCCGCATCATACCTTTACAGTGTAAAAATATTGTATGTCAATTTCATCTTTGATTTTCTATTACTTGACTAGAATCTTCCAAATTAGATTTTCTCAAAACATACAAAACTGAACATTTATTATCTGTGACACTAACTCGTTAAAATATTGTCTAATTCTAAGTTTTAATCCTAATTTTAGTTTTGACGACAAAGTAATTCTACAACATGGATTGGGTCTGCATAATGAACTCTTAAGGCCTTGATGACGTATCTCTATCCAATGAATAAAGTTTTACCTGTGCAGTACTCCTGCTGACTTGTCTTGTTCCATATCGGGTATGTCAGGGCTATGACCGGCAGCCTTCGACACGAGCAGAACGATAAGTCCCCACGCCTGCATATTGTTTTTACCATTGTACAGAAGGTTTCTAAAAAAAATAATGAAACACTCTATTATAGTAAAAAGATAGACTAATAAAAAAATAACAACTACATTCTTTTAAATATTATTGGCATTGAAATAATGACTTTGGTATTTAATCCAACAATAATTTGTGAACTATTCCAAATAGATGTTTTGAGTTACAAACCCAATCCATCTACAGAAAGTTCTATGGATCATAATATTATAATTCAAAATAGCAAATTTTAATTGTCATAGAATTGAACATTGAAATTAGGAAAAAGGTGGCTCAAATGGATTAGTTTCATCCTTTGTAAAGGGAAGTGGCACAGTCGGCTGCGAGGGGCGGGGAGGTACACTGTTAAGATTCAACATAAATAGTGCACACTAAACTTTGTCAGTCATACTTATTTGCTTTCATTGAACTGAGAATAAAAATTGCAGATGATGCTGGTTATTTTTTAAAATTTAATAAAACCCTGCCTAACCGAACAAAATTGATAATAAATATTATTTTATCTTATGTATGATTTAATGGCATAATTTTAGATATTTAAAAGATAGATGAATATTTTTTGCTTTAAGTACTTATGCAGGGTTTACTTAACTGAATTTAAAAAATTAACCAACACTACTTGTAAATTATAGTCAATTTCAATGAAACAAGTTCAATGAAAACAAATACGTATGACTGACAAAGTTTAGTGTGCACTATTTATGTTGAAACTTAACAGTGTACCTCCTCGCCCCTCGCAGCCGACTGAGCCACTGCCCTTACAATCGCTGTTCCAGGAACTCTTAAGAAATGCTGCATCATTAATACCGTTGACAATATTTCATGAGAAAATGGAGGAATCAACAACCCTGGGTTGAGAAACTAAATCTGAAGAAGCCTCACAGTCTGATGGCATTATTGACTTTCATTATTGTAAGTTTTTTATGGTGATTTTTTCATTCTAAGTATTTAAAAACAAGGTTACATCTTATTCTGAATTTAAAACAGTAAAAGTATATGAAATAAGTATATACTTACATGGCCGAAGATATTCTTTTTAACACTACAACAGGCTATGACCCCCAATGAGAGTAGGTAGTGTAGTGAAACAGTAGTGTAATTAGTAATAGAAGAGAAACAATCACATATAAGTACCCAGGCTTCGAGAAAATCACATAAATAAATTCCGACATCACCGACAATCGAACCTGGAGCCCCCAGATAAAAGGCCAGCGCCTGACACACTTACGGTACTTATAGGTATAATGATTACATTTTTCTTTGAAGGATTTTGCATAGATTTAACTTTCTTTTATTTTGTTAACTGTCAATTCATGGTGGAACTGCATTGTATTGTTGTTTTAATTTAATAAAACGCATTTTTTTTGTAGTACTTATTCCACTTTTAATCAATAGATTAGGACCGGTTTCGTCCGCCTCAATTTTAAGTTTAAAGTTTAAAATGTCCCTCTGAGGCGGACGAAACCGGTCCTAATCTATTGATTAAAAGTGGAATAAGTAATACAAAATAATTGCGTTTTATTAAATTAAAACAACAATAGATTTAACTTAACAGGTAAGTAGTAGTTTGTGACTGAATTTTTGTGAAAAATTAATGCTATACACAAAAATCAGTGTATTCTATTTGATTTCAATTTCATCATAATATCTGATGACAAAATGAATATTTTTTTCTAATTTAATTTTAAATTGGCAACATACTTAAGTACCAATATTGTGATTTTTTATTGGTTCGATCAAAACCATTTTAACTATTCATAATCTGTATTTTGTAATAACTAGTTTTCGTGTTTTCACAATTTTATGGCAAGTTATTGCACAATTTAAAAAAAACCCAAGGTTCACCAGCTGCTCTTTACCAACTGAAATATTTTAAAATCTCATCATATTGCACATCACTGTGCACAATCTCACTGCTGCACTCAAAATAGGCGTAGGTATTAAAAAAAACTGGGTATGGGTACTCCTCGATAAAAAAAAAACACAACAATCTGCAGATATTTAATAAGAAGTTGATATGATTAAAATTACGACATACTTGGCAGTTTTCATAAGCGGATGATTACCCCCTACGAGCCGTCGAAGGTGGAGGGCCACATTTGCGATTTCGTCACTCAGCAACCATCGCAAGCTCAGGAAAGATGTTGGATATCCAACAATTTTCTCAGCCTCACTGACGGCGCGGTTCCAATCTGGTTTCGGACTTTGCTGAGGGAGGTTTGCAAAACGCAGCTCGCTCGTTGACATCAATTTCACATGAGCCATGGTAAAGTCATAGCTTTTCCTGTTTGCTTGAGTTATTGCACTGACACTGTTTCCCGAAATCGTGCTGACAACAAAACACCTTCGAAGGGCTCCCGAACTCAAACGGCTTAAACTCATTTTGAAATGTAAAAAATTACAATTCAGTCGCGATGCACTACCGAACGGATCGCCGACGAGCTCAGGAATGTAAGTGGGAAAGTTTACAGAGAAAGTTTTTTAAACAATTAACCTACTTTTAAGAATTCACGTTTGACGTATGAGTTAAGAATTTTGAAGGCCGACACTCGTTTTGCAAATTTTCAGTACACGACCAATGCGGGATTATCAAGAAAATACTCTTTATTCTGACATATTTTTTGTCACCGGAGATAAATAAATCGAAAAGGTGAATAGTTGAAAAACAATTTTTGACTTTGACAGGCGGCAAAAGTCACAATACCAATAGTTTGTGTTTGGATTACGAAGCACTGCACAGATCGGGCGTCTTGTTATATATGAATATTGTTGTTTAATAACCAGCACCTTGAAAAAATAATATATTAGTTTTTGTTGACTTGGTCATTGAATTTAGCAAGCCCCACTCACTATATATTATTAATAATTGAACAATCAAACTAAAGTAAACAAAAATAAAAGGTGAGTGTGACAGGTAAGACAGGTTACCTGTTATCTATGGTTACCCGCTGAGCAGAAAGACGACAGTTTTCTACATTTTTTGAAACTTCTTACTTACATAAATAACTAGATGTCGGTAGTATTATCGCTTTGGATAATATCATGAAAGATTGGCGGCAAAATGAAATTAATGTCAAAATCAAATTTATGTATATTTTTTTTATAAAATTTATCACTAAAATTATATTTTACTGATGAATTATATAACCGTGACATGCTGGCTTATGTTAAATTGGAGAATAGATTTTTTATGAAAATCAATCGTATTTCCCTGATTTGTTTTATGAAAATCCATAAATGTTGTTGAAAATCAAATACGTCATTGTTGAAAATAAATTCATTTTGTAAACCTTCAATAACATCGACGAAGTCATTTTTCGTCGAGACTGTCTAGAATAGAGACATCAATTAATACCACCCAAACAGATTTATAACATAATAATATTAATTGATAGGTATGTATGTGGTCGCGCGGCATAAACGTTGGACTATCACGCCGTGGATCTCAGGTTCGAATCTCGGGTCTGGCAAGTACACAATGACATATTGTTTTTCAATTTGTGTGTGAGTGAGGGGGTATGGACCTAATAGTTTGAGCAAGTGGCTGACATCCATTTCTCGTAAAAACAAAATCGAGACCCATACGATCCTATTAAGATCGGACAACGTCGAAAAAAAAATGTGTAGGTATTAACTACTTATATAAAATATGTAGTTAGATTTTCTTAAATTATTTGTTATTCATGTTCATACATATTACATAGGTACCTAGGTAATATTTATTATTGGCATAATTCAACATTCCCCAAATGGGGACCATACGGGGTGTAACAGTATCATGAGCTGAGGAGTTACTGTGTACCTACATCATTAATTATTAAATAAAAAACAAATTGTCTGATCATTTTGTTTCGCGGATAGTAAAAAACTACCTGTATAGCAATTTTCTCCATGAATCATTGAATCTTCTTTCGTCTTTCACCCTGTCACGACCCAGCGTTGGAGCATAGGGCAAGCAGAAGTTCGCGCCACTTCCCTCGATCCATGGCCAACTCTTGCACCTCCCGCCATTCCAGACCTGCATCGCGTAGATCGCTTTTATAGCACCGCTGCAGGGTGAGGGAGGGCCGGCCAAGACGATAAAACCCTTGAGGCTGTGCCACAAGGATACGAAGTGTCGCACTCTTTGGCGGCATCCGGAACACAATAATGTCCCAGCCACGAATTGCCATTGAATATTCTTTTATAAAATTGTATTGATACATCCTACCGATAGTGCAAGTCTAATTCAAAATGTTAAGTATATTATTATTTAATTATTAGTTATTAAAGATATATTACTGTCCAATATAATGAAACATATTACAATTTAATATGTATTTATTTAGTTTGAAGAACATGCAATCAGGGCCCGAAAAGACCTCCGGCTAGTAAAATCCTTGAGACGATTGCTCTATTACTATTGTAATATTATATAGTTCGTGAATAATTATTAAAAATATTTTATTCACGCATTTTTTTCATGACAGATAATTCATCAGACTACTCTGCCAGTCAGTGCAAATGGCATACTAAAGTTATTTTGTTTTCAACCGATGTATATTATTGTACTTACAGCGCTCGAAATGGAAAAGTTTACGAACCGGAGCGCTCGAAAATTTTCTGAGGATATTAACATGGTTATCAAATTTTATGGGTATTTTATAAACATAAATGTGCTAGACTTTGTGTTATATGCCATATCTAGCTCAGACGATCAAAATATTTTAACCACGAGACGGAGCGATAGCTATACAGATTCCACGAACTGGAACGGCGCTCCGGTGCGCTCCGGTCCATTTCGAGCCCTGTAGTACTTACTATCTTCAGCTGCTCTTCGCCGGATTAACCTCTTAAGAACAGTAATTATATTATAATTTAAGTAAGGTAATATTTAAGGCGTTTTGGCAATAGGTACTGACATAATTTATAGTGTTAAATAATATTTATATATTGATAGTCATACTATACAATATTATAGTACAACATTTCCTATTAGCATATTGTACTTACTTACCTATTCTTCGTTCTTCACTTTTTGTATGGCAGCCTTCTCCCCATACTACATCATCTTCTCATCTATGAATGACATGATCATTATTATTAATATAACCATGATCTGTATTAGTAGTGTAGTGAAGCCGGAGCGTGGCTGGTCGGTGGCCCAATGAACTTTTCCATCTTTAATCAATGTTATGTTACACGATATATTTTTAATCCCACGAATATGGAAATATATGTTATTTTTGACTTGAGGATAACGAGAATTTACAAAAGTACTTTCCTACATTCATAACACGTTAACTGAGCATAAAATGTGAGGAAGTCAGTCCAATTTCGAAATGATTACTGGAAAATTTATTGTCATTCTCACTTTATGAAAATCGAACCATCAACCCCACTCACAAAGGGGCGAATCTCGAGTATTGAGAGACGAAGCGGAAAAAGTCTGGAAGCTCTTGTAACTGAACTTAAACTTGTGGGCTCGCACATCAGAACTCGCCGCATGCGTCTTACGACGAATTCGTCGATGTGACGTCATCGTAAACCAAGAAACAAACGTTATCAAATGGAGCTTCGCAGATTGGCCGATGCAACTGCGACTCTGCGACCCTGCGACATGCCTCGAGTTGCATTGGCCAAAGCCTGCATGTCGATCTCGAAAAATGTCGGCTCCGCGCAAGCGCACAGCTGCACAAACGGCCATTTCTCTCCAGACTGTCGCCGCGTTCGGAGCAGCCACGATGCGGAGAATGTCGATATCGCTAGGCAGATGTGCGAGGTTTTATCAAGGAACACCACCTGCCCGTTCTCGGAAGCTTTGATTTATGGCGGTCAGGCACACGAGGCGAGTTGTGATGTGCGAGCCGGCTAACCATCGAAATATTGGAAAATTGCTTGAGCAAAACTGGGAGGGATTGGGGGATTAAAATAAACAGTTATACGGCATAAAGTTATTAATCATGACACCAGTGCATAATAATGTCAGCAGTCAAGATTCAGAGCCGTTGCAGAGAATTTCTTTTTGAACAAAATTGAAGCAAGAACGCAAAGACGAAGGATTTTTTAAAAAAATAATCTACTACCTACCTAATCGAAAAAAAATCATCCATAACGATTAAAAATATTAAGAAATTGTTTTAATAAAACATGTCCCTATTATTTATAAAAATAATAGATTGCCAGTTTTGAAGGCGCGGCGTCAAGCTACATAATTATTATTTATTTTTATGGTATATTCTGGCGCCCCCTAAATCTCGGCGGTCACCTGGGTTGCCCTAACCATGGGTAAGCCCTGCTGCTGTCATGTGGTTAGGGTTGTCAACTTTTTCTGTGAAGATTCCGGGACAAATAACTCAAAACTGAACATAATCATCATTATCAGTCCGTAGTAACTACCTAGTTTTTATGTATGAAAAATTAAATATTTTTTTATTTATTTTTTATATTATTTTATTTTAACTATTATCGAAACTTATGAATTATACATGCATATATGTATACATATATTGCATAATAATAATATAAATTATTTTTAAAATGTTATAAGTAATAACAAATTTAACGTTATATTTTTATGATTTTTTCAATAATATTTTTTCTCACTTTTTGCTTCAATCACCAATTCTTTCGCAAGTGAGTCCGTATTTAAAAAGTTCGCAAATTTTGCATACGATTCACTATGAAGTCGTATTTGCAATTCCAACTTTACTAAGTCAATACTCATGTATGTCATTTTCTCCTGGCCTTCGTCCACACACTGTTCATGTGACTAAATACTCTGAGTAAGCATTACTCGCAGGGATGGACAAAATGAATGACACAATATTAATCAGCTCGACCGATTTTTCATGCTTTCTGAAACACTCTGCCCATCGTTTGTTATCGTTTTGCTCTTTGTTCAGAGCTGGAAAAACCAATCGAAGATCTGTATATTTATTATTATAACATAACGCGTCGATGTCAATTATGATTTGTAATATATTTGGGAAAATTGATAATTCTATTGCTTCCATGTCAATTCAGAACATTCTTTATTTTTTACAATGTTTTTCTTAGGTCGTATTCTTATTTGTCCGGTACAAATCTTGCAATCGATTTTTAACTAACTTCCCGACTAGCTAAACATTTGAAACTTTTAGAATATATCAGAACACGATGCCAATGCATTTTTTATACTTTTAGCCATTTTTACGTAGAATTGAATTCATTTTTAGTTAATTCTGTTGTGTATGAAAAGTTATTTCGATACCATTATTGGTTGTTAGGGGGTCCAAGCAACTAAATTACTAAATACTATATACGTGCGTTAATATGGAAATCAATATGGAATGACATTTCATTATTCAGTATTTCTATCAAGTACAATTTTTTTGATCGTTTAAGCTAATCAAGTCAAGTTTATATGATTCAACAGAAAATTTAAAAACGTTGTAAGTATATAAAAAGTTCTTTTTATCTTCTAATTATTATTTTAACGTACGTTGGAAGAACGTTCAACGGATTTACACGATGTCAATTATTATGGAATAGTTTTCTCTAAATATCCGGGACAATTTAGTATTCATCCGGGATCATGGACAGCGATTCCAATTCCGGGACAATCCCGGCCAATCCGGGACGATTGGCACCCCTACCTGTGGTACGGTGCCTAAATGGAAACGAGTATTTTATTATAAAAAAGTACGCCGGACATAAAACTGAGTCGCAATGTGTCAAAGAACATTTATTTTATAATAATAGAATAGCAGATCCATTCCTAAATATTTTTACAGCTGTGTCGCTTGCAGATACACGATACAAAATTATTCACTATTCAGTTCACTTCAGTATTCAACACTGTTGCCAATCATACTATAATAATTATAGTACAATACTATAATTTTGAATCCGTGAAAAATGTAAAATACTATAATTTTATGCAAATATCCCAAAAATACTATAATAATTGTAGGATTCGAGAAGAAAAATGTTCCTGTACTATAGTTCTTAGAGAAATACTATAATTTTTACCCATTTGTACTATTATCAAATAGAAAAAGATGGTATCAGTGTTGCCAACAGTACTATAATTATAGTACAATACTATAATTTTGAATCCGCGAAAAATGTAAAATACTATAGTTTTATGCAAATATGCCAAAAATACTATAATTTTAAAGGATTCGAGAAGAAAAATGTTCCTGTACTATAGTTTTTTCAGAAATAATATAATTTTTACCCATTTGTACTATAATCAATATGGAAAAAGATGGCAACACCGGTGTTCACCAGTGCCATCTTTTTAAAGTGGAATTATAGTACAGAGCCTCCAAAATTATAGTATTTGGGGCGAAAATATAGTAGGTACGCGTTGTCATCTGTTGAAAATGTATAGGTTTTTTGTTTCTCAAAAAAAAATTACGGAGAATTTGAGAAACTCCGAGACCCCTTTTTATTTAGGTACCTACCTCTACAAATCAAAAATGCTCACGGAAGAATTCAAGAAATTTAATTTTAAACCAAAGTCAAGGGATTTCTTTACGTTTTCCGAGATTTTTTTTTCCAAGTTCTCCAAATCTTCTTATTGCGATTTTTTTTAAATTTATCGAACGAAATATTGAAATTTTAGTACCTTTTACATATTTTTCCCGATATTCAAAATTATAGTATTTTAGGGTATTATACTATCACTCCCCTCCATTTTGGTAAGAGATTTTTCTCAACTGTCACTTTGTGTTTTGCTTTCTTTTTTAATCGTCTGTATTTGGGATTTGGAGGTAGATAATTGATACACCGGAATTATGATGGAAAGCGGCGAGTTTATTTACGTTAATATACTATATGGTTACATTTTTTAATAATTTTATTCTACGGAGGGCGAAATGTACGCGTTCGCGATTTTGCTGCTTGTCGCGATCTGCGCGCCATCTTGAAAAATCATTCCCAACGGTTTTTTTTCTTGGGCGACGTTGCATATCTCCAACGGTCAAAGACAATGTTGCCGGCCGACTTTTAACATTATTTATTTTCGTAATCAGCGCTTTATTATTTGTTGGCTTTGATACCGATTCGGGCGTCTCCAGATACACAAAGACATCCCCAAATGGGGACCATACGGGGGTGTCACAAGCGCACCTCTCCGGAAAGGCCCGAATGGGGATCGGGCCAACTAAGGGCTGATTACGATAGCGTGTGTAACTGGACAGTGCGGCGGCTTGATAATGGGGGGTTGCATTTCTAGACGTTGAAGGATCGAAGCCCTCCCGGTACGTCGGCGGCTGGAGAGACTCGGATGTAGCACTGTAACATAGTGGTTCGCGGTTCCCAGGCCTACCGTAAAGCTGCTGAGAGAGGAGGGCGTCGCGCCCAGCCCTCTCAACACCCTCGGACCGTCGGCAACCGGAGAGTTTCGGATGCAGCACTACGCCGCTTTGTGGGCGTAGTGTTTCGCGGCTCCCCATGTCTACCGTACGGGCGGATGCTGAGAGAGGACGTCGCACCCAGCCTTCCCAACAGCGACCGTCTGAAAATCAGTCGATCCCTCGCGAAAATGCATACCGGCGCATTACTCGACCCCCTTTTTTGCTCGCTTGCCCTGCCGCGGCTATCGAATTACACGCACTACACTGATATTATACTAATATAATATGTAGAAAACTTAATTTAAGACTTAAAATGGCTTTAGAGTTTATAAAAATAATTTTAAAAATATATCAGGGCCCGAAATGGACCGGAACGCCATTCTGCCTCATACAACCGCTCCGGGTTGTAAAATTTTCCACTTCGAGCACTGAAATAACTTATTATGCATCGCTTCCAAACACAAAACACTTAAAACTAACTAATCTATGATGCTAATGGCTGAGGATGCTGCTTGGCTGCTATCCGCTGATGGAGGCTGCTTTGCTCAGCTGAAGAAGGCCGCTTTGTAGCTCTCTTCATCCTGGTGCATCTGGGCCAGGGCTGATTGCAAGGCTCACAGACACGCTGCTGTTGACGAAGAGGGCTCAAGCGGCTGATGATGCAGGGCATTTGATGCCGTTTTCCCTCGTTGGAGTCAGGGTCTTGCCCGATACACTCGTCCGTGGGCCAAGTTCGCTGGCGGATGCAGTTGGTCGGGAGTACATCGGGAGCCATGACTTCGCAATCCGGGTGTTTCTGCTCTTTTCTTCACTGGCTTGGCTTTGGCAGCATCCTCTTTCTACTGCTTTTTATTATACTTTGTTGAGCGCCACCAGAGGCAAGCCTCTGGATGTTTTTTCCTCGCCGTTTCCTATTCCGGTGTTTGGATCTCAGGGTGTGTGTCCGGGTGAAAGAAATTTCACCTGCTTCTTGATTCCAGACGATTAAAATCAAGAAGCGTAGTCCCACGTTGACTGGGGCCACTTATCACTCCCCTCCATTTTGGTAAGAGATTTTTCTCAACTGTCACTTTGTGTTTTGCTTTCTTTTTTAATCGTCTGTATTTGGGATTTGGAGGTAGATAATTGATACACCGGAATTATGATGGAAAGCGGCGAGTTTATTTACGTTAATATACTATATGGTTACATTTTTTAATAATTTTATTCTACGGAGGGCGAAATGTACGCGTTCGCGATTTTGCTGCTTGTCGCGATCTGCGCGCCATCTTGAAAAATCATTCCCAACGGTTTTTTTTTCTTGGGCGACGTTGCATATCTCCAACGGTCAAAGACAATGTTGCCGGCCGACTTTTAACATTATTTATTTTCGTAATCAGCGCTTTATTATTTGTTGGCTTTGATACCGATTCGGGCGTCTCCAGATACACAAAGACATCCCCAAATGGGGACCATACGGGGGTGTCACAATACCTGTTTTATATCATACATAGTACGCGAACCGAAATTATAGTACAAAATACTATAATTATAGTACGGTTGGCAACACTTCTATTCACAAACCATGCCGCATGCGCGTGTCACTTCGTTGCGTTCGCCGTTCAGTTGACTTCAGTTCAGTAGTTTAGTTCAGTTTGGAGATCAATAGTGAGTGGTCGACGTCAAAATCGCTCTACATTGCCTCTCCGGTTTACGACTCGCTATACCAACTGCATTTTGTGCATTTGCTATTCAATTATAAATTACCAAAGGTGCGCCTTTTATCCCTCGTGAATTAACAACTACTGTTACCAATCGTGTCTCCAATTCGGAGTGAAACAATATCGCTGTGACTTTGCGAAGTGTCAGTTATACTAACGATAAATTTTAACCAGTGTAAACAACAATAGAACAGTGTTTATAAAAAGCTCGACCACTTTTCAGCAGTTCGCCAGCAAATTATTCAATCCTGTAGGTTTTCACACATTGATACAGGTGAGTGATTCGCACATTATTTCAGCGAGATACAATTGTATTTCATAAGAAATCATTACTGGAATTATTTCATCACCAGAGGCATGTAAAACACAGCGTGATAAAGTTTTATTTATAAAAATAACAAACGTAAGTACCTACATTGTTATTTTAGATAACTTCTTACCCACACATATTACACACGTTGGTTTTAAATGGGTTAGTGATTACGGCTAGTTACATTGCATTTTGTTATCCATTTGTTTATTTTGAAGGTAGGGTGGCACGTTCAAGGCCATGTCCATGAATTAATTTTCTGTATTTTCTATTGTGATTTTGGTACCTGGCCAAATGGTGGGGTTGCGATAAGACCGGTGAATAACTTGTGCATTTACTCATTGACTTGACAAATCAGTTGCGAATGTATACGAACTGCATCCGAGTGCAACACGCACACATTTAAAAATCTAGCGATAGTCCTATCTCAAAATAATCTGTCTAGACTAGACGTTTCTCCTTTTATAAACCGCCCTTTCGCCTACCCATGCTAGATAGCTAGCAACCATGAAAAGCATTTCAAGATCTTATTTTTCTAATTGTCTATACCTATTGTAGTAGGTATTTCGGTGTTTTGTAAAAGAAATATATCTACATAATCATGGCCCCACATCCTAAATCGGGCCCCCTGGGCAGGATCTTTGGCGGGCCCCCCTACCTATCGCTAATTTTAATGTCATGTGACAAATAAAAGCGGTGTTAAAGGTAACATTAAAGGCTTTCAGTGTATTCTTAGCGATTTTTTTTTGTAGTTTTAATACTTTTGTTAAAATTATGGAGATATTGAGTATCAACACAAAACAATCAAAAACTACAAATCATACAACTTTTTTTTAATGTTTATATGTCCCTCGTGAAATAGCTCCGCAGGCGACTTTTTTAAGCCTATTACAGCAAATTTGTGATGTGTGTTTATCTCACATAGCTGATCGAACCGCCACGCCAGCCCCCCCTTGAGCCCGGGCCCCTAGGCTAGAGCCCTGTCAGCCCTCACCTTATGGGGGCCATGTACCTAATATCGTTGTTATATTGTAGGTATTATTTTAATCAATTTGATTTATGGTTTAATTTAACGAGCTTCTGTACATACGACTCCACTTAAAACAGTGATCGGCAACACTCAGCTCAAGGGTCGGCTCTTTGAACAGATAACTGCGTGTTAATTAAAATAACCTACAATACGTATGTAGTAGTTATTCCATATAATTTAATAATTATCAGGACTGGTTTCGTCCGCAACAATGGGATATTGTCAGCCTACTCAACTTGACAATGGTCCATTGAAACATACGAAAACGGTGAATGAGTACTACTAACATACCTACGTATCGTATTGTATTTTAATGAATACAATGTCTTCACCAAGAATTGACAGTCGAAGGAAGAATGATAAATACATACGTTTCATTGACTGTGTAAATTCTCTCATTGACGCTCGTATTATTAATAACATAATAAATAATAAGAAATGAAGTGACAAATTATGTACTTTATGTACGTATCAAATTAAGATTGTTAGACAGGCAGTGGTGTAGCTAGGGGCTGGGTAGCCGTCTCCGGACGCAGCCCGGGAGGGGGCGCAGAAGAGGAGTCGCGAAAGAAAGCAGACTATTTGACAAGAATACTAGTAATATGTAATTGAATATATTTAAGATCACTGATCAGGGAAACGTTTATCGCAAGAATAATAGTCTACGAATTTTTGTATATTTTAACTTTTGAAAATATTAAAGAAACGGCGACGATAACAAAAGTCTTTTCAGAGAGCCACAAAATATTTCAGTACCTGATTATTATTAAACTAAATGAAATAAGTATGTACTACATCTAGTGTTTTATTGTAATTAATACAATGTATTTCCACTGGGAATTATTGCCAGTTTACAACATTAGTGAAGAAAAAAAGTGATAGGTAAGCCAAACACAGGTGTATTTAATATTTTAAAATGTAGTATATATTATAGAAGTGTGAAGTATGTACATGCTTTGTATTAGGTATGTATGGAGTAGGGATTCCAATCCCGGGATCCCGAGCTATTTTCGATACCTATGAAACCCGGGATTGATAAACATAATCCCGACAGTTTTGGGATTGATTTTTTTATCAATTTTTATGGAAAATAAAATAAAAACGAATGAAGTTTGATTTATACCCATGTGTAAGTTGCCGATTCATTTTATTTTTTCACATAAATTAATAAAAATGAGAAAGATTGGAAAAAAACAATGCTTCGCACTATTAACAAAGTAATTCCACCATGATCTCATACGTCTTACGACAGTTTCATATTTGGCTGACTAATTAGATTAATGAAGCGGAAAGGCCATAAGTACACCATAATTTGCTTTACTATTTTAAATCTCGCTAACCCATTCATTAAGTCTTTACTATCAGAAACAGCAATCTCATATTAAATTCACATTATTATGTATATTACAATATTATTTACTCCATTAAACTTATGTATTTCCAAGATTGAACATAGATATACAATATTATTAACAATAAATGTCTTAAATAGTATACATTATACTTGATTTATTTTTGACTGATTTTATCAATGATTGGATTCCCTAGTATGGAGTGCATTGTATGTTACTATTCCGGGCGCTGAAACATCTTGCTACGCCCCTGTTAATAGTTCCAGTTAAAGAATATATAAATATGTTTCAGTCCTATTATTTTCCAATCCGAAGACTATTCCAGCACTTGCAGAATAATTGAACCGTGTCTAAATCAAAAATTATTAATAATGACAAGATGTAATTTGTTTAATCGGACCTTTTCAAAATAATGAGAATAGCTGTTTCCTAAAATTGATGAAGCCAATCTATGGAATGGAGTTAGGGTACTTAAAAATATACAAGAGTACCAAAAAAAATATACAAAAGTGAAATTTAGGAAGCGATTCAAAATCGAGATTATCGGTCCGTGTCGCGGAAAATCTTAATATTGTGTCCCGCAGTCCAGTGGCGGCCAGTGGTCTTCAGAATAGCATTTTCTGGTAGTGCGCAATGGTTTACCTTCTATAAAGAGACCCTGTCACGACCCAGCATTGGGGCATAGGGCAAGCACAAGTTCGCGCCACTTCCCTCGGTCCATCGCCAACTCTTGCGTCTCCCGCCATGTCAGACCTGCAGCACATAGGTCGCTTTTGTGGCACCGCCGCTGGGCGAGGGTGGGCCGGCCATGGCGACGGAAGCCTTGAGGCTGTGCCATAAGGGTACGAAGTGTCACACTCTTTGGTGGCATCCGGAATACGTGTCCTAGCCACGTAAGGTCGTAAAGCGTATTTTCACGATTACCGCAATCACCGAAGGCTGCCGTGTTCTCTTACCGACTTCTCAGAAGGTAAATTAAATATGTCTTTGTTTATTTATACCTTTTCTCAAAAAAGTTTTTGAACAGAATGATTTAATATCAATAAAGAAATATAAATGTCACAGTTTATGGCTTTACGCTCCGAGCGAATAATGCGTCAGCCAAAGAAATAACCGCTGATGTGTTTTTTTATTATTTTGAATGTATGAGTGGTTTAGAAATAAACGCGGGAGTTTGTATTTTCGTAACATGTTGGCGATTCATTAAATATGTTAATTGTAAAATTGTTAAAAATTAACTCGCCAACATTGTTATAAAACAGAAACTGGCGTTTTTGTTTCTAGAGTCCTTCGTTTCGTGCGCCGATCTAAAAGTGTGTAAAAAATACTACACAAAACGCCATCACAGGAACATTCGGTCACGAGTTTAAGTAGTATACAATGACCTCATTGTAATCCTGTGCAAACTGAAAATCTGTTTGGATCGCAATCGCTTTGCGCTCATGAACGGAGTATTGTTCATAATACTGCTACATGTTCTACTTCGCGAAGTGAGTGATACACGTATAAATAACAATGAAAAGTTGAGCGATGTCTTCAAAAATGCAGGCAGTGCGTAGCACTTGCATGGTATTAGAGGAGCCGCCGCTGTCCCACACATTGATTAATTAAAAGTAATTAAACTTATTTTCTTTATAATATATTCATATAGGTATATTGTTTAGTGTATACGAAATTCGTTGGAATCGTGGTAAAAAATAATATTTATGACGTGTGTGCTAAACCCAGATTTTCGCCTACGGCGCTGACAACATTTGTATGCCATGATTTTACATGCTACACATTTAAATACTGTTTTTCTATTTGACTATCTGAGCTTGGCAGGTATGTAGGTATATGTATAACAAAAACATCCTAACACATATTTTTATATTGTGATATACAGAAAACTGTATAAATCTATTAATATTTTATGAAATTTATCAAGCGCAGGTTCGTAAAATTTTCCATTTAGCGCGCTCTCTATAATATTGATATATGAACAATATACGATGTTCGGTTATTTTGGTTTATAAATAACGGAATATGCCAAATATTATCTAACCAACCTCTCATTAAACCCTGTCCAGCGTAAAAGTTTATGAAATTTGGTTCGCTCATCGTTAAAAAAGGTTACTGTCCACTTCATCAGGATGACAAGTAAAATAAAATTATCTCACGATTATTAATTTTGATAAGAAAGATAATAAAACAATATAACGCAGAATCTAAATTATGTCAATACAATTATGTACGAGTATTAGGTTTTTTATCTTTGTTTTTATTGACAATATTTTAATGCTTTAATTTTAACCGTATCTGCTTATAACTAGTTTGTATTATTATTTATTCGGTAATTAATTATGTAGTTAGGACCTTACTACAAACACGTGTTATTTAATGAATTGCATTCCTTATGTTAATTTAGTTTTTTTTTCTACATAAAGCAACCATATTAATAAATTGGAACAGCACTAGGTCAATGTGATATTTTTTTTTAAATATGAATTAATTATTTTTTTCTGATCAGTAAATAGATGGGTACATTATGGCTTCGAGAGCCAGTCCAATTTATTTTCAACTACGAAACTTTTATCTCTTCTCATATTATTATGTATGTATGTATTAGGGTTATTATTATTTTTTTGTACTAAAATAATCCATAATCCATCTTGGTTTATAACATTGCTCAGATTTAAATTATTTCATGTAGGTACTTATGCTCGGTCCACACACGCACCTCTACCGTATAGCCATAAACGCATGTAGCAGACTGCGGTAACCTGCCGCATTTAGATGGGCAACTCACGGTGCGTCTATCTATGGGGTATGCCTATGGGGTATATATAGGTAGACATGTTATTGAATGTATCTACTATTGATATTTTTTCTGATTAAATATCAGTTATTCGATACATTATTTTAAAATTTGAAAACCACTCCGTAGCAAATAATAACTACCTTTATACAGGTTATTCTGTTTCGGTACCTAGTACATAGTTTGAATCTTAGATTTAAGATTCTAGATAGCTTTTAATGCCAAAATAGGTTGGTAGGTACTATCATTTATTATAATATTATGTCTTTATTTGTATTTAATTTTGTTATGATAATATTTGTTATTAGCGACAAGGCATCGTTTAAGTATCATACATATATGTGTGTGTGCGTATGTTTATACGTTAAGTGTGTAATTACTTAAGTATCAAAAATTTACTTTTTCCCCCAAGTTGAATGTTATTGACCGTCAAGTTTCATAATATTTCAGATAGTGGCGTATCAAAAAACGAATGTATAAATAATTTCGTCTACAAGAGATAAGAACTTGCACTCAATTAATGTAGATTCTAAACAAAATTACATAATTTCTTACTTAGGTGTTATACTTACTGTAAAAATGAGTTGATTACCTACTCTTAATGGTAGATGAAGGTGTGTTTAATTAATATTATAATAGATAAATGACACAATAATATTTTAAGCAGGTACATAATAATATGTAGGTCCACCAATAAGTAAGTAATGAAGGTACGCTGATTCCACTTAGTTTTTATCGGCCCACACAATCGGCCACAAAATGCAATATCTTGCGGCGGCCAAAAGAAATCTGTAGGACCAACCGGATTCCTCCGCAGATACCGCATTTTGCAGCAACTTGCGGTACGTGTCGACCAGCTCTTTTATGCGAATCGAAGTCTGTTTTACACAATTTTATAATTTTATTGATTGGAATGGATAAAATACTTCCATCTATTGTATGATAAAACATCATAACGGATGTTGTTACAGCTACACAAACAACAAAATATTAAAGCTTCCAATCTCGACTGTTGATTACATATTAATACGTGTTTGAATACGGATTATTTTATCTTATAACCCCGCGACCTTTTTTCCACATCTCCACGGAACCGAGCAATTCTTTTCTACCTGGTCCGTTGACTTATAATTAATTACCTGTTATGTTTAATTTTCACAATTATTATACTATTGCGTACCCACCTACACTATTCTTTTGCATGGTGAAAACTATTTTAACTCCAATTTTGCCAAACAATTAATCTTCTAATTTAATTATCGATTTTAGTAATATGCGACGTGTGCAACTTATTCATTAAAATTGCATCATTAAAAACATTACATAAATATTATTTATTATCCTTCCATTATTTTCCCAAAATTGATTTGTTTATAAACAGAACTTTGTGTAGGTATATCACACCTGTTAGTAGCCCTAATTTCGTTTCCAGGTTCATGTGGAAAAATCGGATGCGGTTTAGTTCCATCAAATAAAAATTCGGAACCCTGCCTCCGGAGTCAATATATTTGTATATGTAGGTAGGTATAAGTTTATTATTCTAAATTAAAAACTCCAAAAATAAATATCTATTTTTCATGACATGCTTACTAGGTGGACCATTTATATGGATACCACAATTTGTATGTAGGTACTTACATATACCACATAGTTTAAAAAAAATGTAAAACATTACGTCAGACATTAATAAATTATTGCTAAATATATTGGAACAACTGGCTGTAGAGGCCAGAACTGTTAAATTAAATTAAAAATAATATAAAATTAAAAATAACGGGGTTCCGGTTCGAGGTTCTTAAGATAAGGAATCACGGGTTCTGGACACAAAATAATTAAGGTACCTAGTTCTCAGGGCTCGGTCCCGGTTCCATTTACAGCTCTAATATAATATATTAGCTATTTGGCAAGTGAGTTAGTGGAGAATTAATAAAACCATAAATTATTATTAAGTGTATAAATTAGACAACAGAATCCGAAATCCGATATTATTGTTTTATTATGTAACATTGTAACATTTATTCAATTCATATCTCATGGTAGTCATAGTAGACTAAGTAGTGGGTAAAAATTTCTTAAACTTTCCTAATAGGAAAAACACTCTGTAAATAGCACCATTAGTAAACGCTTAGTATTCTAACTTCTAACTAACTGTTAATTAATCACCCAATGCATATTTTATTTAGCACTTGCATGATGTTCATGTAACTCTATGTCGTCTTATCGTATAATGAAGACTAAAAGATATGACCTAGATTTAAAATAAAATCTAGAACATTTGCAGTTTTAATAACATGGAATTTACGAACTCAAACTATAGGGTCGTTATTACGTCATGGTGTCACGATTTTGGTTATCTATCACGTCCCCTCTCCCACACAGTCTTGCAGAATATTTATTCTCAGAAAAAATTGTTAGTTTGTAACAATACATTTTCTATCTATACTCTCCCCACTATCCAAATAATCACATTATAGCAGACCTTCCTCAATGCATGCCATAATATGGACGACCCTGACATTGAACATTGTGGATAAAATTTAGTACATAATTTTAATGTTTTCTAATTTTATTTTTGAGTATTTATGCCGCCCCGAAGTACGAGTATTATATTTTTGGTTTAAAATAGTTATTTATTTTTGTCTGTGGCTACAATTTTTAGTAACGGTAACCAGGGAACTCAGAAAGTCTGTTCTGTACAATTTACATAGGTACGCGATTTCATCATAAGATATGTATTGGTCTTATAATGTATATTTTATCTATATTTGCCAAGGTATGTAAGTAAAGGTGAGAAGGTCTTCAAATATAATTTCCGGAAATTTAGTATTTTATAATCTAGATTCTATGCTAAGCGTAAACACTTCAGAAATATTATATAAATATTTAAACTACTAGTCTTTAGTAGGTATCTATTCGAAGGACGTGTTAGGTAGGTATTGAAAACGAATATACCTATGCGAATCTTGAATAGATTCAAAACAGTATTTTAATACGACACGTGTTTCGCACACAAGTAAGTTTTAGATATCAGTCCACTAATTATTATTTTAGTGGCGATGAACGAAAAGAAAATAAATAAATACATTCACATTTTTGCAATGGAATGAAGCGCTTTCGTACAACCATCGTGAACTCATGCAAAGATTACAAAGTTCCGTTGAAATCGGCTATTTTTAGTTCATTTTGAAGCTTCACTAAATTTCTAATTCAACCACGTGCTTCGGTTTATTTAGTAGGCATAGACTAATTTATTCATTCAACTTAAAAGACTAACGTATATTATATATTTTTCATTAAGAATGTTGTAATTTTTATTATATTGCAAAGGTGCATATCTATATACTTAGGAATTTTTTAAATGTGCCATTTAATGAAGTTACCCTACATCTACTATTTTATATATTAGCCCTTACTGAGACTGAAAATTGGATCCATTTTGAGTACCCACTTCTCTACTAATAGATGGTTCTAATTTGTGACGTAACGAGCTCGAGACACAAAATCAACAAAATCGTAACTATCAATTCCATAACATGATAATCGTTAGCAATATAGGTACTCTCTCCCATACAAAATGGCCTAATTATCAGAATAGATAAAAGTCATGGACGAACAACTGCGATAATAACCATTATAATGGAATTCTACCACGTAAACGCCAGTTCAATTGATAACTGCAATAATGACAAATGAACTGCATTGTCATTTTATATATATATATATTTTTGACCATGTCCGACCCTAATATGATCATATGGGCCTCCACAGAGTAGAGGTTTGTATTAACAGATTTTGTTTTTTATGAGAAATGGATGTCAGCCACTTGCTCAACCTATTAGGTCCATACCCTGACACACACAAATTGAAAAACAATATGTGTACTTGCCAGACCCAGGATTCGAACCTGTGACCCACGACGTTGTACGTTAGACGTTAAAATAAACAAAAACAATTTGCAGACAGTTGTAGACGCATTAGCTAATAGCAGAATAGCGCAACATTGCTTTAAATTCTCTAATAGCCAACAATATTTATTGAGAAGAATGAAACTATTTTACATTTTTCAACATTTTTTAAATTTCAGGTGTTAATTTTGTAGTTGCTAAAAACTGCTTGTAAATGTTTATCGGTGATGCTTGATCGTAAAGAGTTTTTATTGAATACTACGAATTAATTGAAAATGTTTATTCACATATTATGCAGGTTGTCCCAAAAATAACCAACATTTTTCGAGCAGATTCTTTAAATTATTCGAATCTGTCCGAATTAAGAATGTTGTAAAATTTTCAGATTTTCTTTCGACGGTGCAATTCGAGTACTTGCCTATATTCAAATTTTATTTTAAAAAAGCTTTTAAAACGTAGAAAAAAAGTAAACTTTGTTAGAAGTTGCCGAGGTTTGCTTTAAAGACATGAACGGGGATTTGCAATAATTACATATTAACATAATCTCTATATATATATAAATCTCGTGTCACGATGTTTGTGGTCACACTCCTCCGAAATGGCTCGACCGATTTTTATGATTTTTTTTATGTATATTTTTTAGGTATGAGAATAGGTCAACAAGTATATTTGATACCGCTAGGTGATTAGGGTATCTCTATCCAGAAAAAAATTTCTTTTATTTTTTTGACAATTTTTTTTTGTATTTTTTTATTATTTGGCATCAAAAAATACTTATAATCCCAAATTTTCACCCTCCTACCCCCACCCTCCGATTTTTTAATCGAGATTTTATTATTTTTGTATGAACAAATTTAACCGTCGTTCGTATTTCAAACATTTCGAAATTATTTATGTTGTTGAATGACAGACGTCCGAGAAGAATTCAAGAGAAGCGTCGCATCATTTTGACATTTCATTCGGCATATCACAACGCAGTGTGTGCAAAATTTTGTACGATTTATTTTAATTTATCTATTTTTGTGTGCGTGTATTACAGTGCAAAATGCCAACAAGACGCAAGGGGGGCCATTTGGGCCGTCGAACGAATAAAGCAACAAACATGCAAAATAGTAGAGCAAAAAGAACAGACGAACAAATCCAACAAGATAACAAAAACGTGCGTGTGAGCATGTCGCAATTGCGTGCATCTCAATCACAAGAGGCGCGAGCTGAACGAAATCAACAACGAAAATTAGAACGGAGGCAAGCGCGCCGGTTCGTAATTAACACACGCAGAGCAAATGACTGACAACGCCAACATGTACATCCGCTTCGTTCCTTCGTCTCGCATTCGATTACGAGCCAGATATTGAATATTCCGCTCATCCGAAAGTGCTGATTGGTGCTATGGACAAAGAATGTCTCCATTGTCCCTCAAATTCAAACATGAGTCAGCCGGGATGTGTTGCGCATCAGGAAAAGTGCAACTACCAGAAATTGAGATACCACCAGAACCATTGAATGGCTTGCTTATCGGCACGGTTCCAAATTCAAACCTGTTCCTGAAGTCCATTCGCACATTCAATTCATGCTTCCAAATGACTTCGTTCGGAGCAACAGAAATAGTTCACAATACTGCGGTAAATGGTCAACAATTCCATTGTACGTTAAAAATCAAATGTCAAGTATACCACAAAGTAGGCTCATTGCTGCCAATGCCAAACGAACCACATACATTTTTACAAATCTACTTCATGGGCGGTGAGGACATCAATCATGTGGATGCACGTTGCGGCTACAATAACCTCAATTCGCCTAATGCCAGGCGCATCGTCGGCGAACTAAACACCCTATTGAATGAGCACAATGAATTATTGAAATTCTTTAAAGCACACATGTACAAATTGCAAAGTGACAATCACGCTATTGTCATCAATCCTGATAAAACACCAGCTGGGAGAGCACGTGCGTCGATTCAATGCGCCTGTTGTTGACGACATTGCTGGAATCATGGTTGGCGACCACACATCGACGGGAGAAATCGTGATTCGAAGAAGAAACAATAGTCTGGAGTTCATCGCTGACACACACCGTTCATGCGACGCTCTCCAATATCCGCTAATTTTCTGGAAGGGACAAGACGGATATTGCATAAACATTAAACAACGAGATCCTGTCACAGGTAATTCATTCATTATGAACATCATTACTCATTTTGAATTGAGAAAATGAATGGTTTGTGTTTTTTGGGTAATTCATTTATTATGAACATCATTACTCATTTTGAATAGAGAAAATGAATGGTTGGTGTTTTTTTGTTTTTATCGGCGGTCATCGTCTACAGCGCTCCATTCCTCTTTCTGTCATAAATCCCATCCCCACACACTTACGATACATTCGTTATTTTTTATTTAACAACCAAAATATTCACTAGAAATAATTTATATGGCAGAACAACGTTTGCCGGGTCAGCTAGTATTATTATAAAATTGCTTATTCGTATTGGGAAAAAAAATGCTTTGTGTTACCAATAAAACAGCTGCATGACTGCTAATTGCTACTCACGGTATTGTCAAGTTTTAAAGATATCTGAAAACAACGTAGGTAGTGACATCGCCTTATGGATGCATTTCCAGCTCGTTCTTGCTCGTAAAGCTGGTTCGCTATCCATTTTGTGTTTACATTGCATCCCGGATAGACAGAGTCCATTCCGCCATAGGAACATAATATTATAGTTCTACATCAGTATAGACCTCCCAGTCGAAGCAATGCGAACACTCGTTGTATAAACATAACCTTATACATACATTTCTAATGTATCAATAAATCAGTTTTACCAAAACAGTGTATGTATACCGTGATATGACTATGATACAACCCTTACCAAAAACAATCGGCCGTTCTCTCACACGATTCCACACTCTATTCTTCCGGAGCCACGGGGGCGGTTTTTTTTGTAGGTGGGTATGTGTTTTTTTTAATTAGGAACTTACATAATATATTTATAATTTATAAGACATTTATTAGCCATATAGTTACCATTTGTAACAAAGCGCTTAAAATGTTGGGCTTCGTCATGCGTACTTCCCGGGTCTTTTCAGATGTTACGGTATTAAAACTTTTATTTAATTCTTTAGTTCGAAGCAGACTTGAGAGTGGGTCTATTGTTTGGGCACCGCACCAGTTGAAGTATGGCCTTATGGTGGAGAGGGTACAGAAGAAATTCTTGAGACTCCTTTACTTGAGGTTGTATGGATACTATCCGTGGCTTTATCCAACTGACTTTCTCTTAGGCATGCTTACATACTGCAGTCTGCAATTTAGAAGAAATCTTTATTTAGCTACGTATTTTTTTCGACTTATACAAGGTATAAATGAGAACTCTGCCATTCTGGGCAGTGTTGACCTGTGTGTCCCTGATAACTATCTTAGAAATAGAGACCATCAGTTGTTTATTCTCCCAAGGTGCAGAACCAACCTGCCACTGGTAATGCCAATAATTGGGAGAGTGATAACTATGTTCAAAGAAATTGCTTCGGGTGTTGATATATTCCACCTACGTGAGAATGAGTTTAGGTGGATGTTGTTTTATAAATTCTTAAAATAGGGTCTGCTTAACTCATCCGGTGTACTTCCTTGTACCTATCTAATTCATCTACTGATATATCTCTTTTTTTATGTAATACTGTTATATTTATATATCTTTGTTTCTAAATGTCATGTTGTGAACGTCTTAAACTTATAATTTGTAATGTCCACAATATGTTAAAAAAATAAATGAAATGAAATATATGTATATGTGTAATATGATTGTCGCTGTGACGACATTTTGTTTCGGTTGACGTTTCTAACATTTGAATGATTCGCAGGCACGTCACTATGATGATTATGATGCGTCGGTGTGCGATATCGGTATCAGTAAAATTGGTTCATTGCGTAAATTGCGTTAATTCTCTGTGTGCGAACAGCCTTGTCGTCTTACCGCAACTGTCGACATTCATTTTCTATGGTGGATTTTTATCAATCAGATACCGGAACAACATTGTTAATCTTGTAAAAGCGATAAGGCCTTATAGATAAGTCTATACGACACGACATAGTGGCATGGTTTATGTTATCGTTAATTCTGCATGAGATTAGTGCTTGATCCTTATACCTGACAGGTGGATTATCTAAAACTACTACGTTATTAATTTATCATCGTTATGTAACCACGTGAAGTAATCACCAGAATACAAGTTAATTATAACAATAGTTAGGTACTTGGTCGTTTATTTGTTAACCAGATTGATTCCCAAACTTACGACATTTTTGCGGCATATTTAAAAAAAATGTGGACGAAGAATATTGTGGACTACAGATTTTATTGATGCACATTTGAACGTCTGACCTACCATTCAAAAATTTTCTCTTCAGATTCAGATGTAGGTGATTTTTTCTCGTGTCAAGGGTGCCCTATAAATGACACGCTCAATATATTTTTTTTTCATATTATTTTTCCGATTTACATAACTACAATGCTTATTCCGACAAAATCGTAGTAAATTATATGTAACTATTAATACGAGTACATAACGTAAACGTAAAGCAACATGAGGAAGGCTTTCATTCAGAATTTGATCGATATTCAAGTGGATGAAGGGAATGACATTGATTAAATATTATTTTCCATGAGCCTTCGTAGGAGGCGTAGGCCATAGTGCTTCTCGAACTTTTCGCGTCACGACACACTATTCAAATAACACAATGTTTACGGCAGTCTGAATAATGCTTACATAACGATCACTCTTGAATTTATGTATTTATGGATTTTACGTAAGTACTTACCTATTTTATTAATGGTGATAACTGTCAGTTCTTGGTTGAAAGACATTATATTAATTCAAATAAAATACAGTATGCAGCACTTAGATACATCTTTCACAATATGTTATCACCTATTTCGTCCGCTTAAACATTATCAACGGACGAAACCGGTCTTGATAGTCATTAAACAATGTGGAATATTACTTATTAGCTACTACATAATTATTATGTTTTATTCTTTTAAATATATAAAAAAAACATATGACGAATACAAAATGCATTACGACAGGCGTGTTTTTTTTTTTTTTTTTTTTTAGAATTATTAATAACCATGTCCTTGCTTTTTCGTACAAGGTGGTTGTTAGTAATTTTGAACAGTCACAAACACCCAGGCTTTGAGAAAAACACATAAATGTTTTTGTCATGACCGGGAATCGAACCCAGGAACTCTCGGGTGGATGGCGAGCGCCTTACCAACTGCACCACGAGAGCCACAATTATTATAAATCTATAAACGCCCACGACGGCCGAGCGGCTTATGCATCAGCTTATAATATCGTGGGTCCCAGGATCTAATCCTTGGTCTGGTAAATACACCAAATTGTTTTTCAATTTGTGTTTGGAGTCAAGAGTATGGAGTATGGACCTAATACGTCGAGCAAGTGGCTGACATCCATTTATCGTAAAAACAAAAAAAAAAGAAATCGGTTAATACAAACCTCCCCTCCATCTAGGCCCGTAGGCAGTGACGTCCCGTGGGGGTAGGCAGATTGAGCGTCGCTTGGGGGCGGCAGTTACCCAAATGGCGGCAAATCGAGGAGAATCACTAGGTATATAAGTATAGAAATAGCTACCCAAACTTACTAATACAGGAAATATCTTTCCATTACAAAAATCAGCTCACTGATTGGAAACAAAATGTATTAATTAGGTACCTACCTACTATAAAAGTTTTAACAGGATTTTTTGTCGGTTTCGCGATATCTAGTTTACTTCCGTCGTCTTTGGACGTCACGTTCTTGATAAACAGCAATGACACGTGCACACCTAATTTAAAATTTATCCAATTATGTTTGCCAGTCACTCAAGAGTTTTAGAAGTTGTCAAGTGTATTTTTAAATGTAGATACCTGTCTGAAATCGTAGACTCGCAATATTGTCTATTGGAGCAGAGATGGCATTTAAATTAGATTTAGTGCTATATATATTGTGAGTAACGTATCCATACAACACATTTCTTAGATATTGGAGTCATGAAAGGATGATAAAAAGTACTGTATAAAAAAATGTGGCGGCATTTTGGCACTGCCTAGGGGCGGCATTTTGTCTAGGGACGTCATTGCGCATAGGTTCCTATTAGGATCGGACATAGTCAAAAGAGGAATAAGTCTATCAAAGAAATATGATAATATTGCATTGCTCACGGCATACCTACTGATTTGACGCGGCACGCCGGTTGGGAAGCTCTCTTGTAAGTAATGAATAATATTAATGTTCGTACGGAAAACACACGGTTGCATCGTGATAACCAGTGGCGCACCAATGGGGGGGGGGGGGGGCAAGGGGCCCTGGCACCCCCCAAAAATGAAAATTATCAGAATGATTTTTCATGAATGAACATTGAAATTGAAAGCCAATAAACTATACATTTGGGCTTAGACAAATAAAAACACGGCAAAAAATGATTTGTAATAATTCTCCAGCACCCTTTTTGGAAAAATTTCTTAGATTTTAATTTCTAACACAAAAATTTCGAAACACTAATGTCTGGTTTTTTTAGAAACCCAATCCCTGTCAAACTGTCAAAAAATTCTCGGTGTCCACCCGAATTCCGGAGTGGTGTAGGTCAGGGGTCGGCAAACTCTTAGACCAAAAGAGCCAACTATGAGTATCAGAACGGTTAAAAAAATTTACGAGAGCCATACATTATATTTTTATAAATATGATTTATTTCAGTGAATGTTATTGTTTATTTATCAAATGGAGAAGATTTTGCGAATAAAACTAACGCAAATATAAGTTTTTTTATTGTTGAAATTATAAATATAATTTTTACAGAAAATGAGTAACATACGATTTTCTTTAAAACCAATGTAAACCATGACATTCTTTGCATTTCTTTGGAGAGTGTCTGTATGTTTTGTATGTAACTTGTAGTTTTCAATTTTAGGCGCGACTCCAAATTGTCATCGGTTATTTGGCTTCTCTAAATGCTATTTATATTGTTCATGTTTGAAAATGATTGTTCACATACATATTATGTAGACTCGAATATGAGTTCGGAAAGCTATACCATGTATTAAAAATCGTAGTATCTACCTTATTAAGTAGATCTTTTAGAGCGCTCCGCTGTGTTGTGAAATTTAATTGCAATTTTCTCTCTCCAAATCCTCAATTTTGGTGGCAAGACCTACAAATTTGGAGCTACATAACTCTTTGCTTGTTAAATCCAACAAAAAAATCTATTTCAAAAGTGCTCGTGTCAATATGAAATGGAGAAAAATTTAATTTGTCGACTTTTGCAATGGGCGGACTTAAAACGACAACAATCATACCTTTTTTGTAAAAAATGTGAATTGGGAATTTGGCAAAGAGCCGCACGCCAATACCCAAAGAGCCGCATGTGGCTCGCGAGCCGTGGTTTGCCGACCCCTGGTGTAAGTCATGGGTGGGGATGGCTGACAGGGCTCTAGCCTGGGGGCCTGGCGTGTCAGGTTGACCAGATAAGTGAGATAAACACACATCATAAATTAACTTTAATAGTAAAAAAAAGCGCTATTATACTTCATGATCATGAACATTTTCAATTTCTTACTTATATAATTGTGCAATATATTTTTTGATTATTATGTGTCGATACTCGACAGCTCCATATTAAAGTAGATGCATTAAAAATCGCCAATAATTCACTGTATAAATTACCCTTAATTTGAACTAAAACACAATTTGAAAAACGTTAATGTAGTGTTTCACACTGCCTTTAATCTTAGCGGTAGGTAGGGGGGCCGCCAAATATCCTAGCCTGAGGGCCCGTTTCAGGATGTAGGGACCATGGTGTAGGTACACCGAGTGCAATAGACAAAACACCGACAAACGAGAAATTAGGCTGTTAAGAAAAAAAAGAGCTTAATAAGGACTAATTTACATTCTCCTCCTTGGCCCCCCCCCCAATAGTAAATCCTGGGTGCGCCACTGGTGATAACTGACACCTGATAATATTAATAAATAATAATATACTGCGTCTTGGTTTTCTAAAGTCATATTCATAGCATATGTACATTTTTTCGTATTATGTAATGTACATGTAAGTAAAGTAGCATAATTTACATACTGACTTAATATCGGCAGGTGTAAGAAAACAGTCTCATTTGATTTAATTAATACAATTAACATTTAAATGTGACTGGAATCATCGCTTAATGCATCATTTGGAGACTGCCGTATTTTCTTTTTGTATTAATAGGTTATTTAATTTATCACAAATCTAATTACTTTTTAGGGCACAAATTATAAGGGCCCCAGAAGTTTATTTAACATATCCTTGAAATTCAAGTACATTTCCAATTGTTTAAAATTTCTTTAAGAATACGCTAGGGCCTTTTGAACGACGTTAACATCTACCTCGTCAGTCGTGAATATTTAAATTCAAATTTCTGTAGAATAAAACGATTAATTAAAAATGTGGCAAGTTCAAATAATGTTCTACTGGTAGATACGTTACGCATTTAAAAGTAGTGGAACATAATATGAAAGACGTACCTATTAATATTTTTATAAAACTTTGTGAAAATGTACACGACCGCTGGACATTTAATAAGTAGGGCGTCAACGGAGATCAAGGGCATTTTCCAGCTGCGTTTATTTTATCCAACACATTGTTCAAATGGATAACTGCCGTGTAATCAACAACTAAGTAAGTACCTGGATAGTGGATACACGTCGTGTGCACTGCCTGTGTTATGTAAGTTTATTCTACAGTCTACGTATTATTACATAATATAACAACCTTCCAACTGTCAATGATCTTCATAATAATATATAGTCAAGTAACTTTACCATATATTTTTGAATCTCACTCTATTAAAAAGATTTTTAACACTATTCTGAAATATCTGTTAACAATATTAATTTGTATCATTGGGGTTTGGGTCGAAATCCCGAAGGCCGAAATCCTGAATGCTGAAATCCCGAATGGCCGAAATCCCGAAAGCCGAAATCCCGAATACAGAAATTCCGAACGCTGAAATCCCGAATGGCCGGAATCCCGAAGGCCGAAATCCCGAAAAATAAAAAATACAAACATCAATAATTGCGCAATCTTGAATTGCGCAACTTTTACAAGAGAGACAAAAACCATTTTTTGTAGAACAAATGGGTTTTTGTCTCTCTCTTGCAAAAATTGCGGAATTATTGATGTTTGTATTTTTAATTTTTTAATAGACATGTGGGTCTATTCTATACTTATCGAACACTAAAGTGATAAATAGTATCAAACTTAGGGTAGGTTTGTATCAAAATATTAGCACTTATTGTAACAATTACACGAAGCTGGTTTTTATTGTTGCAATAAGTGCTATATTTTAACAGCACCTGTCTTGCTGCTGTTAAAATATCGCACGTATTGCAACAATAAAAACCAGCTTCGTGTAATTGTTACAATAAGTGCTAATATTTTGATACAAACCTACCCTAAGTTTGATAATATTTATCACTTTATCACTCTAGCGGTCGATAAGTATAGAATAGACCCAATGATAATAGTAATATGATCAGCATACCTTCTGCATCACCATTTTGTAATGTTGAGTGCAGATGAAATGAAACTATATTCATCATTAATGGTTAATTCGTAGTAATGCATTTATACATAATAATATGAATGCATTAATTAATTATTATAATGCCTCGAAGCAAATAAATTGTTTGTATTAATTATCTACTATATATTAATAAATAATTTATTTAGAAATTGATATGATAAGTTAAACTGAGAAAATAAATACTTAGTTGATTTTAAACATCGATGTTGCTTCATCTGTGGTGTCATTTAATTTAATGTAACGTAGAGTTTTTTTAAGATTAGAGTTATCCGTATTTCTAAAACTGTATATCGGATAATTACGTCATAGATTATAGCTATTATCATGGTTACATTAATCGTAAATTACTAGATTACCTAATAAGTTCTTTGTATTTAAGTAGCTACTATTTATATAATACCTAACCTTGTAATAATTAACTACAGAACATATTACAAAATTAGCACTACCCGGGTTTTAGATACTCTAAAGGTGTCGAACCATTGTCGATCTAAGATTCTAAAATCTAAGGGCTTCGATGGCATTGGCGAAGGGTGGATGTAGGCTGTTAAGATCCGCCATAAATAGTGCGCATTAAACTTTATTAGTCATACGTATTTCTTTTTATTGAACTAAGACTACAATTTACAGATGGTATTGGTTAATTTTTAAAATCAATTAAACCCTGCCTAAACCAAACCATAATAGTTTTGGTATGCTATCGGCGATCAGAAAAAAATAGTGCACACTTTTTCATTTATACGTCTTATTTGTTTTCTTTGGATTATGAATACATATTACACATATTATTGGTTCATTTTTTAAAATTCAGTAAACCCTGCCTAAACCAAACTATAATAGATAAAAAATAATATTATATCTATAAAATATTCAAACTTATGTATGATTTAATTGCACAATTTTAGATATTTTATTGATATATGAGTATTGTTTCACTATTATCCATTATGACTTCGTTTTGCAGGGTTTAATTGATTTTTAAAAACTAACCAACACCATCTGTAAATTGTAGTCTTATTTCAATGAAAACAAATACGTATGACTGACAAAGTTTAGCATGCACTATTTATGTCAGATCTTAACAGCCTACTTCCACCCTTCGCCACTGTTCGATGTTAATGTCAAATCTCTAAACTTACCTACTACTTTTCTTGATCATAGTATTAGCCTCATTATTGAAGATCGCTGTCTCCGAGATCAGTTCATGTTTTACGATCGATTCTCATCCACTAGTCCCTGGACTTTTTGCCGATTTCAACGAAGATTCTGTCGCATTGTTGATTTGAATGGTACATAATTTTCATTGCATGATACAGCGCAACATAACAAAGCGCCTTAATTGTCGAGTTTGGTGTTTTGTTATTTTATATTGTCACATGATTTTGACTGCTTTAGCTGACTTCGATTCAAATAATAAATCAAATCTTGTTCACTGATAACTTCAGA
The DNA here is from genome assembly GCF_057557595.1 of Rhyacophila brunnea. Taxonomy (NCBI): domain Eukaryota; kingdom Metazoa; phylum Arthropoda; class Insecta; order Trichoptera; family Rhyacophilidae; genus Rhyacophila; species Rhyacophila brunnea. The sequence goes on along the minus strand of NW_028232965.1, from coordinate 57,006,036 downwards.
CGTATTTGCGGACTACCCGATTAAAACAAGCCACCGCATGGAAATCAATAGCCCACGGTATCAGCAATAATTACTTATGGTGCACCATGATGGGCTGCAAGAATGGATTCATTTTCCATTGCAAAAGAGATGAATCCCTCCCGTACTTTATGCATTATCATTGTAATATTCATTGCCAAAATATTATCCTTGAACATTGGATTGCCATGAATGACGTTCTGAAAATAATCAATAACAAATCCTTTATCACACAGAATGTTTAAAGCCCTCGTAGAAAAAAGCAAACATTCACAATCTGACCTTATTTTATATACATAAGATAGTTAAGGGCAAAGCTCTGGCCGATTTTTTGATATTTTGGAAGAAATTAAAAAAAAAATCTCGTTTCAAATGGTCGAAACATTTAAACAATTAGAATTAGATATCTTCAGGGGGAAAATAAACATATAGTAGATCTATAAAACCTTTCAAAGCTAAAATACAGTTTTGGATAAATAATTTGGCGAAATTGACCATTTTCCAGGGATAACAAAGTGATTGGTGAACCTAAAATTATTTAACACTGATTATTTAACACATATTCTACTCATAACAGAAGTCTTGTCATATTTAGAAATCAGGTTAAAAACCCCTGGTGTAACGCGTCATTTTTTTTTTTAATTTTGTATCGAAATAAAGTTAAGTTTTTGGCCACGATACAATGTCTCCCGAAATTCGTCAAGCGTTGACAGTTAAAAAGCACCAGAATTCGTTTAACTGAAATTTATAAATATGTATGTCAATCGTACAACACCGTTACGATGTGTAGACCTTTCAAGAAAGATTATGAGTTGTAAATAAAATAGCGGAATTCAACGACAGAAATTAAGGTTTTACAAGCATAACAGAAAATCATATTATTATTATTATTTGACCAGAAAATTAATCAATAAATATGACATTGTCTATCGTCTTTGCCTTGTCAACGATTAGCATTATGGCAACAATAATCGTGTAAAGCAACTGAAAAACTATAACACTCTCCAGTACAGTAGTATTATATTGAATTTTAGTTATGGGGTGGTACTACCTTCGATTACTGGTACTATACTGCCCTATTAAGATCATGTTATCAATAAACATAAAATGCAGTAGGTAGGTATATAGCAGTGGTAAAAACTCCACACTAGACGAGTATTTAAAATTTAAAGTCTACCTTCGAAATATAAATTGAAGACATTTCAAAGATAAATAAAAATACCAACAGAGATATATTTATTTTTCTAGGCAACCTCTAGTCATCTACGTATGGTTTTTTTTACATTATACACTATCCAAGTCTATCGAATCTTCTACTAACACAATATGCAAACAAAGACTTGGTACAATCCAAGTTTTTAGCATGGAATTTAATTGTGTTTGTCATTGAGTACTAATGACTGTCTACTCTACTTCATTGTATGAAACGAGTAATGCTCCTACCTACATTTGCGCATTTGTTATGTTATTTTGCGCACAGTAGGGCAAACTCCGGGTGGCCTACCGGACAAGTAGTGCAACTAACGACACGTAGATTTTTTCAGCGAATGTGCGATTTCCCGGTTCGTCATAATTTTATTTAAATATCTATTTTATTGCATGCTGTCTTTTTTAGTGAAATATCTTTAATATTCCGTAAATTGTATCCGTAACATACCGAAGATGATACAATATTCAAATTCAAATCCCGTAAATATGGCTGTCCTAGAACTTTTTCATTTACCTACCATAGCTACCGTCTTTCAACTGGCACTCTTCATCACTGATATACTATAGGTATAGTAGGTACCAAATTCATCAGCTTAGGTCCTTAGGCACAGCTGTTTATATAAATAGTGGTTTTGTAAAAATGTTGTTAAAATATTAATACATATTATACTTATCTATTATAAGCATAGTATTGTAAAACCAGGAAAACAAACAGCTCCCCAACTCTAGACTATATATATATCATATTCCCAACCTTGACTTACGATGTGAGACAAAAATGTGAATTAAGACTATTGATTATAATATGTGTAGGAGTGTAGGTATGTATAGTCATGTGGTGGTTTGGTTAGAATCAAAGAGCGGAATGCAGAAACATTTGTCATAACTAAAATTTCCTTAGCAGTAAACACTATGCAGAAACATTGTCCTTAGTTAAGATCATGTTGTCTATGGTTCACCTCGTCTTAAAGCTTCGTTCCTTTTTTCTACTGAAAATAATACCATATTTAAACATTCTCTTTCCTATAGTTTAGGTAAATTATTTTATAATTGTTAAACGATGACAAAAATATGACTATCGCACTTTATAAATGCAATAACTCTAAATACGTATTAATATTTAATTATAATACTCTTGTGTTTCCGTTATCAGTCATACGTGATTCCACAGGCACCGCAAAATATTTTTTTAACATGGTAACACTAGCGTCAAGTGTCTTTTCTATCTGGCATCTTGTATTTCTGCGGGCTGGCGTATAAAAAGTAAAATAATATTCTATAAGTACATGCCAAACGAATTAACACTATCAATATCTATATTGAGATAAATTGTTAAATGAATTTGAGTGTATGGACTGTTTTATAAACACGCGAATTTATTTTGACAGTAGCTGTCAGTGGTAAATGGTAATACGGAAGGGGGCGTGTTCATAACAAAAGTAGTCTATGGTTAAGGATTCCTTAACTCTATACTCGGTATAGTCTGTAGTTAAGTCATCCTTTTCGGCGACTTATCCTTAGGATCGAAATCTTAGATTGTGCATGCCGCTCTAAGACTACTGATTATAATATGTGTAAGCGTGTTACGTAGGTATGTATAGTCATGTGGTGGTTTGGTTAGAATCAAAGTTTTTTTTACTTTCAAAAGTTTTCTTGTTTGTTCAATAAATGTTCGATACGGCGGAAAAAATCGACTACATTGTAATAAATGGCGCAGTGGAATAACTTTATTGTGCACTTTAGATTTTTTTGCAATTATATTTTAATGTTTTGTAAGCAATAAAAATATTATTGTTGAAAATATTTAAACAGAAACTTCCTACGAAGTGACGGTTATTGTTCCATTTTTATTATTATTAATTTCCAATAGAAACGTTATAAAATTCTCTATGCATTTTTGTCCTCATTTCGAGATAAGAACTTATTTCCCTGGCCTTGGTCTTTATCTAGTTATTTTATTACTGTATTACAAAATCGAGTAATATTATGCACCTATTATGTGAGTAGGTAGAGAAATATTTTCACCTATATTGGCTTTTTTTCCGGTACATACTCGATAATGGCATTGAATGCTATTGATATTATAAACAGCTGAATTAAAAATAGGTAAACATTATACACAGTGGTATCTGGGAGTTTTGCGAATTTCATTCTGTTTTTTAAGCGATTATTATACTTTCTATAAGTAGGTATGCTGTGGTATAAGTATGTACTTATTAGTGATTCAATGCTTCTTAGAAGGAACGCTATTTGTTTCAATATTATTTTTTTGTTATGAAATTGCATGGTCAATTTATAATTGTTATTTTTCATTTTTAGAGTTTGAATCCTTAATTTCTCCGTGTAAATCTCATGAAATTTATTTATAAATATACATAATCAAGAAAATATAGTATAAGTATTTCACCAATTAATTTGATTCACCAAATGAAATAGTTCGAAACACTTAGTAAAACTGTTTCGAATTTATCAAAAAAATCATAAATAAATTGACAAAAGATCACATAAATACGATGGTAATCTTTTTTTTATTATGATGATTCACATTTCAGGGATAAAAATAAATGTTTTTATTAAAAACGATGTGCAATACAGCGATACAACGATGGATAACTTTACTGTCAGTAGTTTACGTGCCTACGCGAATAAGCAAATAGGTAGTAAGTAGTAATACCCTCTTTTTGTGACCGTCACCCATTTGGACACTCCTCACTCGCTAGCGATAATACAGCGAATTCGCCACGCTTTGGTTGTCGCTAACTCCAGATTTATAGAGTCCATTCACCCTCATTTTATCTTAGTACTTATAGTGTTTTTGAATTCGGGTTCCGACCTCCCTGTCGAACCAAAAATACGCATTGTTTTACTAAATACTTTTCTCCGCACACGCGCTGTGTAATTAAACATAATATAATAAATTATACTTGCAAGTTCTACTTGTGCCTTAACCCTTTGTGGATTGACGGTTCTTGTAAGTACCGGCATCTTAATAAGCATACTATTCTTATTTGTAACAGAAAATATTTTTTTTCTCAACTTTACAATAAAGAACAATTTTTTCAACCATAAACTAATATTATTTTGGACCGGCATCATTGATTTCGCAAAAATCACCTGTCAAAAAGAAGTTGGCGGTGTTTTTCAACTGTTGAAATTGTCATTATAATTTTATTTTGTTCTTGTTTTATCATATGTTACGAACTTTTCTTTGATTTTTATTATCAAAAATATATCTAGGAATGTATTTTATGTAATATTTATAATTTCAGCATGATGGCATACATATAGCGAACCAAAATATCGGCGGTACTTTTAAGTACCGTTAGGCATTTGCGACCATTTTTTTTTCAAATCTAGTTTTACAAATACTATTTATTCGGTGTTATTTGGATAAATGTGACATTAATTTAGTCCACAACTTTACAAAATCATAGTATCGTCTCCATTTATTCAAAAATTTTAATATAAAAGACTTAAATCCGTTGTATACAGATCTACGGCTCAGAGTTTTGAAGCATACATCGAGGCATACATCATACGATATGAATCTACTACATATATACATGATACCATGTATGTATGGGCTCATCCTAGGTTTCCTAGTTCTTTGCTATCATTTCTATCACGTGCATGTACCAAGAACTAGGCACCGAGGAGAGTGGAGGGAGCTAGGGGAGGCCTCTATCCAGTAGTTTTTCCGCGTGGTTATGAATAAACTTAAATGTAGTATCATTTTTACCCATTTACGACTCATATTTGCCGTCAACAAGGCCTGAACAAAAACGATGCATGAGTGCGAGTGAGAAAGTATTCGGCACCCTTATAATCTCTGCGACACGCGCTAGAGTAAGATAAAAGGTCTAAATATTTTTGAGTCAGTTTCCAAAAGTATCGCTGGCAAATCTTGGTGAATCGCTTCACGTAGCATCGATAATCTGCGAGTTCGTGTTGCTAAATTTGCTATTTTTTGTGTTAAACATAAAGTCAGTGGTATATATTTTTAGTTAATTAAGTAGGAAAGGTGGTTCTGCGTGTTGTATTAAAATATGGTAGCCGTACTGATAAGAGAGAAGATGGTATTACGTTTCATAGGTAAGTTGATACATGTTCGTGACAATTTATTTGTATATTATTATTTATTTTAATATCAGTGACCTAGTGTTTCTTTAAAATAACTTAAATTATGGATATCTTTACCTAATAGTTGCATTTTGACCGCTTAAAAATACTATATAACGTAAAAAAAATAGAAAATTATATTTTAATTCTGAGCGTCTAGTGCGAGCACTTCCGAAATGGTCTATGGTCTCGAACATTTGTAGGCGAATGCGTTCGCTCGCCCACAAACCAAACGCACGGCACGTAGCTTCATTTAGCAATGCAACGGATGGCGTCTAGATGTATCTATAGTCTATGGCCGTCAACTTATATCTAAAAAATATATTGCTTACAGAAAAAAATGGTCCTTATTGCCTGTCGGTACTTATAAGTACCAACCAATTTTTTCATAAACGATTGTATAAAAAAATCTGGTACTGTTCGGTTAAAGCGGATACAGCGGAAAACGCATTTTGAAAATAGCCGATAAACTGGATTATTTGTTAGTTTTGGTTAGTTTAGGTTAGGTTGGGTTAGGTTAGGTTAGGTTTGGTTAGGTTAACCTAACAAATAATCCAGTTTATCGGCTATTTTCAAAATGCGTTTACCGCTGTATCCGCTTTAACCGAACAGTACCAAAAATCTTTTTTTTGGAACTCTAGTTTTAGCCATACTGATACAAAACAGTCGAAAAATATATAAATTTTTCATTATTTCTTATGTCAGCCAACAAAGGGTTAATAAATCTATTTGCATAATCAGTGTATCAGTGATCATTCTGTACACAGCTTACTCTATTTGCTAAAGATGGCGGTTTTCTGTGGCAACCCCCTCCCCCAACAAAAACATTTCACCGCTCCTGCGATTCCTTCGCGTGTTCGTTCAGAGTCAAAAGGGTGGTTTGTTAGTAGGCACTAGGCACACGATACATTGAATAAATATGTACATATTATTATAATATAATTATGTACTAAAAACTAAAACCTAAACGTCCTAAACCTACGCAGAATAAGTAATTTTTATTTTGGATTTACCTACAAAATAATTATCACGGTGAGTGGAAATAAAAGTTCAAAGTCTCTTTCTTATCTTGTCTGGCCGATTTGCAAAATAGCACATGCTTGAAGAAATTCAAGGTCATTTTTTATTTTAAAACATTTCCGGTATTTTCTTAAGAAAACAATTTTCACATTTCGTTTGCCAGATTTGTTTGTGAATCACTCAGAAGCTGCCAATGTCTGTTCAAGAATTTTTGAAGAATGCTTAGACAATAATAATATGTTAGAATAGTTACGTTTTTCTAAGATATATTTGGTGTCAATCAAATATTTTGTTTACATATTAGGTATGTATATAAATATAGTATGTTATTGATGGTCACTATTATTTCATAATTATGTACCCATACTGATATCTTCTGATGTAGGATAATTATTTTCACACAATATGGGTGCCTATATGATTTAAATACGATACGTTTTTAATATTATATAAGTATAAGTGATTCTCAACTTTTTCCACGTCACGGAACCCCTTTCAAATTATATATTTTTTTTGTGGCAATATTTTTGGGATAATAATTATTGTGCCTACTTGTACTTTTTTCTATCACATTTTGTCCATTTCACTTGAAAAATCACCTCATCAAAGGGTTTCCTGAGATATTTATTGTATTTTTTATGTTTATTTATTTATTCATGGTTTATAAAAGAAACCTACATAATAATGTTTCAGTGAAAGCATTAATAAGGCGATGTTTTACTTTCAATTCGAAATAATTCATTCATGCAAATTTAGTAGTTGTTCGCAGTCATATGTTTACCCAGATATGGTCATGATTATTAGGCTTAGGATTTTTAGGTACTAAAAATGAATAATAGGTATCTAAAATATGTAGATGAAATTGAAAAATATGTTATTAAAATGTCATATTTATGTGCTAAAAAACAAAAATAGGTGCTAAAAATTTATGTAAGTACAATAAATCATATATAATATGTATTTCAATAGTTTAATTTTGTGTAAAATTTTATACTCTACCTGGTTCAGTACTCAGATATCTCCAAAATGCCACCAAAAAATGCTAATGCTGATAAACTTCTAATGAATTAAACGAAATGTTGATATTGTCTGGTTCATTAAAAGAATATTTATAAATGTTCTCTCAAAATATCTCTAGAAGTACCTAATCTTTAAACACCTGTTGATAAAATATATAAAATTCTGGTATAAATCATTAATATTTGATTTTTTTGTGATCCTTAGATTATTGCTTTTGCCATTATCTCAAAACTAGTTATTTGGAGATTTTTGACTAATGAACTGGACGATCGATATGTGCTTAAACCTAAAATATGTAATTATTCAAAAATATTTTAAAATAGGTGCTAACAAATAGGGCTGTGCTAACAAATGTTTCAAACTTGTCTGAAACGGATAGATATTTTTGATATTTTGTTGTGGGGCCACTCAAAAAAAATATTTATATACCTAAGAATCCTAAGCCTAGTCATGATAGTGGTTTGATTTTGTATTCGTTCAGCGGGTAATAAGTTACAAGTTTAAGTATATTCCTGAAATAATATTTATTTTTATTCACAGAACCAAAAATATTCTAACTTTGCTCGCGTGCCACTTAAGGCAAAGTCTTCACTGAGGCTTTTTTAAAGAGGCACCTACCGGAAAAATACGAAACTTGACATTTTCTTGATAATTTACAATTTCAACTGTATTAATGAATAAATATGTATCTGAAAACATTAAAAAGAAAAATATTTTTTATTTTAAGTCAAATATAAAAAATATAAATAAAAAGGATTTCAAGTTATACACATTTAAATTTTTTATAAAAATCGATGTTTTTTAAAATAGATATAAAAATATTAAAACTATGAATTAGTCAAAACTCTCTTAGGTGATGCTTAGAAAACTTAATAAACTAAATTTTAATAATAAATATGACCATATCTCTATATATATAAAAATCTCGTGTCACGATGTTTGTGGTCGAACTCCTCCGAAACCGCTAGACCAATTTTTATGAATTTCTTTATGTATAATGGTTAGGTATGAGAATAGGTCAACAAGTATATTTCATACCGCTAGGTGATTCGGGTATCTCTATCCAGAAAAAAAATTCTTTAAAGCTCGACCGATTTTTATGATTTTTTTTATGTATATTTGTTAGGTATAAGAATAGGTCAACAAGTATATTTCATACCGCTAGGTGATTCGGGTATCTCTATCCAGAAAAAAATTTCTTTTATTTTTTTGACAATTTTTTTTTTGTATTTTTTTTTATTTGGCATCAAAAAATACCTATAACCCAAAATTTTCACCCTCCTACTTCCACCCTCCCATTTTTAATCGCGATTTTAGTATTTTTGTATGAACAAATGAACCGTCGTTCGTATTTCAAACAGAACGAAAATATTTATGTTGTTGAATGACAGATGGCGCTATGTCCGAGAAGAATTCACGAGAAGCGTCGCGTTATTTTGACATTTCATGTACAAAGCGTTTTCCTAAACATTTCACCAACGACACGATCACAAATGTCGACGGATATCCAATATATCGTCGAAGAAATACTGATAATGGCGGACAATCATTTACGCTAAATATCAACAACGCAGACATTGACATTGACAATCGTTGGGTGGTACCATATTCGCCTCTGCTGAGCAAAACATTCAATGCTCATATTAATGTTGAGTTCTGCAGTTCGGTGAAGAGCATCAAATACATTTGCAAGTATGTGAATAAAGGCAGCGATATGGCTGTATTCAAATTCAAAATACCGATGTGAATGCTCCTCGATTGAATGACAACGACGAAATAATGCGCTACCAAATTGGCCGGTACATCAGCTCCAATGAAGCTGTCTGGCGTATCTTTGGTTTCCCAATTCATGAACGGGACCCAGCAGTTATACATTTAGCCGTCCATCTTGAAAACGGCCAGCGCGTATTTTTCACCAACGAGACAGCATTTGAGCGTGCCATAAATCCACCAAAAACTACTCACCGAATTTTTCGAATTATGTAATCGTGCGGATACTTTCGGTGCCTTTGCACGAACATTACTCTATTCCGAAGTACCTCGCTATTTCACATGGAATCAAACAAAAAATGGATGCCCCGCAAGCAAGGCACACCAATTGTTGCGTGCCCCGGGACGAGCAGACACGTTGTGGGATAAGCACAAAGATTCAGTGACTAACGATATATTGCATCGAATTCGTACACGGTGCAACGATCTAACGATTCCATTTAGTGACGCTATGTACAATGAAGCATTGATTACTATCGAGGATCTTTGCGTTGTCATTGCCAATTTACCACTCAGTCATTTCGGTATGAGTTCGCCAAATCGAAGTACTTCTGATTTAATGGACACCGAAATGAATCGTGAACTGCAGTACGATACTGCAGAAATGGCAGCGATTGTTACTCGCAATGTCCCACTACTGACTCATGAACAAAAAATCATTTACGACCGCATTATGCTGGCAGTTTTGGCGGGACAAGGTGGATTCTTTTTTTTTGATGCACCAGGTGGAACTGGCAAAACATTTCTCATTTCGCTAATTCTCGCCAAAATACGATCAAATAATGGCATTGCATTGGCTGTTGCATCATCTGGCATTGCAGCAACTTTATTGGATGGAGGCAGAACAGCTCATTCAGCATTTAAGCTGCCACTGAATATTCATAATAACCCAGACGCAATATGAAACATAAAAAAACAATCGTCCATGGCCACAGTGCTGAAACAATGCAAAATTATCATCTGGGATGAATGCACTATGGCACACAAACATTCTCTTGAGGCGTTGAACAGAACACTCAAAGATATAAGAAACAACGACAAACTATTCGGCGGCACTCTGTTACTCCTTTCAGGTGATTTCAGATAAACACTTCCCATCATTCCACGTTCAACGTACGCTGATGAGATCAACGCTTTGAAATCATCGCCACTGTGGCGTAATGTTGAAAAAGTCCAGCTAAAAATAAACATGCGCGTGCAAATGCTACAAGATTCATCTGCTGACACATTCTCGAACCAATTGTTAGATATCGGCGATGGAAAAGTTGCTGTCTATGAAAATACTGGATGCATAAAATTGCCCACTAATTTCTGCAGAATCGTTGATTCGCAAAATGCTCTCATTGACCGCATATTTCCCGATGTACGCACACAATACATAAATCATGCGTGGCTAGCAGAAAGACCTATGTTGGCAGCAAAAAATGTGGACGTTGACGATTTAAACTTCAAGATACAGCAGTCGTTGCCAGGCGATTTGGTATCATACAAATCGATCGATACAGTTTGCGATGTCAACGAAGCTGTAAATTATCCAACAGAGTTTTTGAACTCACTGGATTTACCATGCATGTCAACACACCTTCTACGACTGAAAGTTGGATCTCCGGTTATTTTACTTCGGAATTTGAACCCACCACGGCTGTGCAATGGCACGCGATTGGTCATTAAAAAATTGATGAAAAACATTATCGAAGCCACCATTTTGAATAGCAAATTCCGAGCCGAAAATGTTTTGCTGCCACGAATTCCAATGATTCTTACAGACGTGCCAATTGAATTCAAACGCGTTCAATTTCCTATTAGATTGGCATTCACAATGACAATCAATAAGTCGCAAGGCCAAACGATGTCTGTTTGCGGCTTAGATCTGGGCACACCATGTTTTTCACACGGACAATTGTACGTGGCATGTTCTCGCGTGGGCAAACCATCGAGCTTATTCGTGTTGGCTAAAGACGGACTGATAAAAAATATTGTACACTCAATTGCTCTTCAAAATTAATATTGATTTTCTTTATTTCATTTTCCTACTTTTGGATAAAAAAATTATAATTTTTTTTCACTTTACATTTAACTTTTAAGAGATCAAACAATGAATATGTTATCGGCGGTCATCGTCTACAGTGCTCCATTCCTCTTTCTGTCATAGATCTCATCCCAACACACTTACAATACATTCGTTATTTTTATTTAACAACCAAAATATTTACTAGAAATAATTTAGATGGCAGAACAACGTTTGCCGGGTCAGCTAGTAATATATATAATACTAGGGTGCGGTCCGATTCAACAAATTCACATTTTATTACATTTTTTACAATTGTAAGTTTATATTTGACTTAAAATAAAAAATATTTTTCTTTTTAATGTTTTCAGATACATATTTATTCATTAATACAGTTGAAAGTGTAAATTATCAAAAAAATGTCTCAAATTGCAAGCTTCGTATTTTTCCGCTAGGTGCCTCTTTAAAAAAGGCTCAGTGAAGACTTCGCCTTAATACACACGCATTATAGGCTCGCCATCCCTAGTAGTTTATAGAATAATTTTTCATAAACTAGTTACTCTTCAACACAAAAGATAATGTATCTGACCAAAAATGCTAAGCTACAAAATTAAAAAAAAAAACATACTTATACCTATTAACGCGCATGAATATTTTATTTAATGAACTCCAAAGAAAGTTATGACGTTTTTCTATTTTACTGACATACGAGTAGAATATTTTTTTCGAGTTTTATCAAAATTTTCACGATACTTATAATGATTATGAATAAAATGGGATGCAATCGCTCGCGACACCCGGTAGGAATCACTGTCATAGATTATAATTAGACACTAGAATAAATAAATAAATTATGTTTTATGTGCGTAACCAGTAAATAAAATGATAAATCGTGCGTTTTGTAATACCTGGTATATTATAAATATAGGACACGAAGTACATATAGGTACCTATTATATGTATTATTTATAACAAATAAGTATGTTAGATATTTAATTTGTAAGTACACTAATATGGGTTATTTTGTAATATTTGGGACTCATCTGTCTACAGGGATTTCTCGCGGTTCTACGCCGGACCAGTCCACACCCATTACACACATACAACAACTCTCGAACATGTCATCCACTATCACTAAAAGTAATAATTACTCCATGGTATAATTAAGACCCTCGAAATGTATAAATTGAAACAGTATTTGCCACATAGTCGACGACAGCCAAGACAAATTAGCAAATACTTTTAAAAGGGAATTTACCTCCCGCGGGTATTGCCTCATCTAGGCTTTCCCTATCCACCACAATCGTTCTGAGTGCAAATTCTATATGACGAGTGTTCTTTAGTGATTTTTCTAGGGTTACCTATTTATCTTACTAAGCGGCGTATGAATTTAGATACGTGTTTTTCATTCAAACTCTATTTTTAGGTGTATTATTTTACTGACTGGACCATACGTCCCGTTTTTAAAGGGACAGTTCAATTTCCCAACCGTGTCCAGTTGTTTCAAAGGACACGTCAGATTTACTTCTTGTTACATCTTTTCCTGAAGAAAATATTTTAGTGATTTGAGAAAATTGAGAGGAGTGGATACTTTAATCGGCATTTGTTTTTCCTACCTAAATTATATAACAGTGTAGGTTTTGTGTGTTTTTTAGAAACTATAACCCGTAACTCGAATATTAACAACTTTTCCCCCAACACACTATAATAAAAAATCATTATACTTAATAGAAACTACAATTTAATTTAAAAAAGATCTCTTCAAAATTGGTTATGTAAATCTAAAAATGAGGTAAGATTACTTAGTTCATTGTGCAATTATTATTGAGCCCACGGTAGAGTAGTTAGTTGATGGGGCGCGCAAATCAGATTCAAATCCTTCATTTGCCAAAATTATGTGGTTTTTTTATGTGTGTTCCTTCTAGGCTCCAGAGCAGCAGTTATTAACCTATGGGTCGCAAGCCAGAATTGGGTCAATTGGCAAGCACATATAAATAACTAAAGCACAAATCAAATTGTGAAGTATACTGCAGCCTGACGATTGCCTAATGTGCAGCCTATCTAACATTTGATGAGCGTTCAAAACATATTAGAAATTACATTTAATATTGTTACTAATAGTAGTAGGTATCATGTGTTGTATTTTTAAAATATATTAATTATTTTATTAATAGGGCAGGTACCTATATGTTATATTATGAATCTTTTGTTGGGTCGCCATTCGCCAAACCAAAACTACTACATTAATTTAGGTCGCAACAGATTGAGAAACTCTGCTCTATAGCAAGGACTTCTTGGTTTGGACGAATGGTCAATAGATATTCTTCGTAAAATAAGCTCGTTAATAGTCCATCACTTCGGATCGAAAGTATATAAGTATTTTTTTAAATTATGATGAGGTGTATGTTTGGTTGGCAGTGTGTTCGAATGGGCCCAAAAAATTGGTTAAAAAAACTCGTCCGAAATACATGCTTGGCCCGTCATAAGGAAATACAATGGTCAGTTTATAAATCAAATCCACTTGAGCTCTCTGATAATAATTTTTTCATCATTTCATCGATCCAGAACGACAAAACACAATATGAAAATAAACAGTACCTACTTGAGTCGTGCAAACAGTCGGTTAGCTCGATACATAAAAAATATCGCGAAATGCAGTATGAAGGGGTATTAAAGTGATAAAAATACCACTCCAAACACAATGGATCGTATGATTATGATGATTTACTGATAATGCAGAAAGTATGTAATAATTTCTTATTATTCTGTTATTATAATCATTCTTACGAGCATTCTTAGCAACCTAATTATGTTAAACATTGCCATGGATGACGACTAGGAGAGTAAAAAATATATCGATATTTTTTGACCAATACTTCGATGCCTAAGTTTCGTGTCGATACTTTTTGTTTCGATACGGTATGTATGTACTTGTTATCTTGTAATGTATAACAATGATACTTGATATTATATTGTATTACTGGGCAAATCAAAATAAACTCTCGTGGACAAAATCTTTTGATATACGTGTTGAGATACCTTAGGTTAGGATTGCAGACATACAAGTATTCAGTACATTTCCTTTAAATCTTTTAATTCCGATCAATAGTCCCAATTTCTTACTTTTTTTGTTGATTTAATAATTTACCCACAGTAAAAAATTCTCCTTCGCGCAATTTGGTTTAGTGGATAATATAGGTACCTAATAGGGATTCCAATCCCGGGATCCCGAACTATTTTTGATACCTATGAATCCCGGGATTGGTAAACAGAATCCCGAAACTTTCGGGATTGATTTTTTTATCAATTTTTATGGAAAATAAAATAAAAACGAAAATATAACAGAAAAAATACTTTTAATAACAAATAACTACATTAGAAATAAACTGAGTTTTAATGAAGTTTGATTTATACCCATGTGTAAGTTACCGATTCATTTTATTTTTTCACATAAATTAACAAAAATGAGAATGATTGGAAAAAAACAATGCTTAGCACTATTAACAAAGTAATTCCACCATGATCTCATATGTTTTACGGCAGTTTCATATTTGGCTGACTAATTAGATTTATGAAGTGGAAAGGCAATAAGTACACCATGATTTGCTTTACTATTTGAAATCTCGCTAACCCATTCATTATGTCTTTACTATCAGAAACAGCAATCTCACAGCATCAGCAAATTCACATTATTATTTACTCCGTTAAACTTATGTATTTCAAAGATTGAACGTATACAATATTAACAATAAATGTCTTAAATAGTATAAATTATACTAAATTTATTTTTACCGATTTTATCAATGTTATTTGTAAATATAAAAATTGTATATTAACAGTGGGAAAATGCCAATCCCGGGATCAGAATTTTGGCTCGGGATTGGATTCCCTAGTTTAGATTAGATTCCCTATTAACATCCGTGTCACCGATGCCACCGATGTTAATCTTTTAGGCGGTGTAAGAATGTTTCATAAATAATTAAAACTAGGTAATAAAAAGATTACATAGTAACACACCCTCAATAGCACGACACAAATCTGGCTAGCTCACTTGTTAGTGCACGTACCATAGGGTGGTTATTAAATGTTTATAGTTTTTTTTTTGGAAATGTATACAATGTGAATTAAAGTCTTAAAGAAAATATTAAAATCTGTTTATTTATTTATTTTGTTATAACACGGTTTTTATCATTTAAAACATTTCAGGGTTTATACATCTAATTTTTAACTTTATATAAAAAGGATTATTTATTTAGGAACTTATTTTTTAATATTCAATTGATAATTTTTACTTATTTAGTTATTAACTGGCACGCCATAAAGGAGCGTGGGTTTTATACTATATTCCTAGAGGAGCCGAATCGAACTCAACTATCCTATCAGAAGAGCGAAATCGAACTGATCTTAGACTAATATACTTTTGAATTGACGCACTCGATCTCGGGAGAGGCCTTATTTTTTTAAAGGCTGTCCCCCTTCAGAGGCACCACCTAATTAGGAGTGCGATCGCGCGTATTATTCCTTAACATTTAATTTGTTATAAACTCTTATTCTAATCTATAAACAATTAGGTAAAATTATTTAAAGCATAATCACGGAAGAAAGCTATGTAGAAAGTTAAGTATTTAAGAAGTTATTTCAATTTCCAAATTATAAAAACATATCTCCCGCCGAAAATTGTCTCTTTGTTTAGAATCGGTGTGAGCGGTGCACACACACTATCAAAATAGTCCCGATTCACGCATATCGAGTGATTGACAGAATACGCAGTGCAGTGCGTGTATTATTTTAAATTTACAGATTTTATTTAAACACGTTATTTATTTTAAATTATAAAATGCAGCTACTGAATTTAATTATACAAAACAAAACTACTGAGTTTAATAGTAACCCTCTTCGGTAATTTTGCTATACATATTATTATATTTTAATCCTCGCTTACATTTATTTATCTCAATTCTCATTTACTCCGGCATTCATCTCCTTTATAGTATAACAATTTTACATCTTCCTCACATACCAGTATACATATTTATTATTAAGATATTTCTTTATTTAAAACTTACGTGCTAGGTACATACCATATTATTTGAAATCATAATTAAACAATTTAAATATTTACTTAATCTATTGACTCCATTCGTCACCTCGCATACTTGTTTCAATTTACCAAATTCTTCCCACCTAGTGTACACCAGTGCATACACAGGGCGAGGACTTAAACTGAAATAGAAAGATAGATTGACGATTTTCCAAGGGATTTTAGTTACGAGTTTTATAAAGCCGCCGGGGTAAAGATTAGGTGACAATGTTTGGGCCATCAAATATATATTATATTATCATAGATATTTAAACGGTATTTTATGTTGGTGTTAATAGGTACTTTATTTTGTTATAATATGGGGGGTGGCGAATTTGAATTTCCGCTAATGTTTGATAGGCCGATCTACAATCTACATTATACTGTAATTTACAAGCAAGTACTTATCCAGTGATAATAATAAATTGTTGTGGTTTTTGTTATTTTATATTATACAGATTAATGAAGCAAATCTTAAAATACTTAAGTACGTCGATGCTTAAAATATTCCTATCAATTTACGTTGTAACGACCTCTATTCACATTTTCTTTGTTTTATTAATCTCAAGAAAAGTAATTAATTATAAATGCTAAAAATAATACTTATTTTTACTTCCGTGACGTTTATAATAATTTATGTATTACTTTTCATTACGACTGCTTATTAATTACGTTATTTTTTTCATTCCCCTAAGATATATATATTTTTTTAATTATTTTAAATATGGAAACACTCGTTCTATCAAAAAACCTAAAATTTCGTTTGTAATTTCGTGAGATAAATGGTTGTTCAAATCCCACAGTCAAAGATTTTTTCAAGTATTTTTCTAATATAATATGTAATATAATACCTATATTATATTTCTGATGCTGACGCCATCAACGATTAGTATATAAAAAAATATTGGAATTGAAAAACGTTTCAGTTGCGTAGTTGATATGAAATATATTATATGCTAACTCGGTAGCTCAATTTGTAAATCAATCGCCTGGCATGGGTAGGTGTGGGTTCGACTCCAAGATACTTATATGTTTCTTTTCTAGTCTTTTCCAGGTTATGTTCCATGATGCATCAAATTATTTAAACGGACAATTTGTAGCTCTCTAGTAATGGAGATTGCAGATAGTGAGTAATTATTCTAAAAGAAATTCTTTAAAAATAATATAAATTCTCCTTACTTATACTTACCTACATGCCATGCATTTTCCCTATGTTTTTGATACTTGAAATCAAGTAAATTTACTTTTAACACCGCATTAAAATATAATATGCTGACCTAGTATCATAATATAATGAATGACTGATGTATTCTTAATTATTTCATAACAGTTAAAATTGAATAGTTATGTACCTTCACATTCATAAGTACTGCGTATCGCTTTCATGTAAATTCCTTGAAAATTTTAATACTAAGGTGGTGATAAGTTAGTAGAAATGCATAATTTGTATTCTAGGCACTTGTTGTTAACACTGTCGTCAGTGTACTTGAATAAATGTACGTGTGATTTATTTTCTATTTATTCAATGTCTGTTAAAGCGAGAAAATCACAAATGAATGGAATAATAAGTAATTCATATTACATTATCAATAATCTTGGCTGCCTTAACTTAACCTCGAAATGTTCAGAAGATAATAATAAATATATTTATTAAAAGCAGTTTAATCGCGTATATATATATATATATATATATGTAAGGAGAGTTTGGTGTGTGTCGACATAATAATATTATACTAAATCAAATTGTTTTTGGTGTTAATATCTCTGAGTGAATATTAACTTTCTTCGGTCATAATATCCGCCTCTTAGTTGGAGCATATGGACACCACGAGTCGCCTCCAAGAATCCCTGTCGCTCGCTAGTCTTGCATCGTTCCATGTCAAACCAGCATACCGTAGCTTCACCGTATATACTCTATAGACAGTATTTAGCGGCCTTCCAGGACGCCGGAATCCGGTCGGCTCGAAGAACAGGCAAGCTAGGTTGAGGTTCTTTTCTGGCATCCGCAGCACGTGACCGTGTCATGTCGCCTCTTCACTCTCTCAGCGTGATGAGAAGCTGCTTGGTGCCTCTCATCATGAATATTAACCACTGTGTTGCTATGCGATCGCCCAATATAGAGACAACATTATAATATTGAAAGTAATGTAATTAGTTTGGCGGTACAGTATAATACATTATAGGTACTTATAATTATATACAGACCATTAAATTTATAAAAATTGAGAAAAATTTATTGTTCGGAATACTCATTATAAAATATTTTATTTAATATCGGGAGCAAAGGCAAAGAACATGCGGAAAATAACACTGGAAAATCTCTGGTATCCGCTGCAAGGCTAGCGAAGACAGAATAAAATGGAGACACTTAATCCATAGTGGTCGTAATCCTCAGTCGTTAGGAAGACGATAAAGAAATAACTTGTTGACCATCAATAGTTATTGTAAGAAACTAGAAAGTCAATAATGAAAAAAAAATCTAATATAATTGTAAATTTATGAAATAGTACACGACGTCTACTAACAGGGTTTTTCATCTGGAAACATTTGGCGCTATTGCTTAAAGGAACATAGATCCCATATTTTTAGCTTAGTTTTCATTCACAACTTTTTTAATTTAATTTTTTGTCTATGACGGGTCGTCCATATATGACGCCACGATCTAATGGGAGGAAGGAGTCTGATATAATGTTGGTAACAAAGGGGGTTGCTGAAAATATGTCATCACAAAATCAAGAAAATATCTCATTTTTTTATTAGAATAAAATATTTTATCGCCGAATTTATATTTTAAAATGTGACAATGGTGGGCAGGGGTGGAGGCGGCAATTCAAAAATACCTTAAATCATGTGACGTCCCCCTGAATGCATAACGCTGTCCAATTTTCTCACCGAGAATTAAAATGATCTTCCTGTCTCACAATGTAACTGAAGCACGTTATTACACATGAGTAATAATATAGTTTCATTGCGAATTATGTAAGGCCGATGGGTTTAAAATTCAGTTCATACAATTTAATTTAAAATTTCTTTATGCAACCGTAGGTACAAAATATAGTCTCGCTGGTGGGCTGGGCACTTGGCGAAATAATTACCCGATTTCTCTGCTTGTTTTTTTAAGTGGGTCCAGTTTATCTTGTTTTCATCATGCACAACCTGAATCGTGAAACATGTCCATCAAAAAAAAAACAATTTGCCATCGTAGCAAGTAGATCATAATATGGCAATTCAATTTTGCTCGGCGTTGTTCTTGCAATTAATTGTGTAAAGTTTCAACAATAAAGTCATCTTTATTATCATTATCTATTATTATTATTACACATACTATTGTTAGTGCATAATGCGTGCTTCATTTTCGTAGGACACTCACACATTCAAAACCCTGCATCAAAATGTAGTGTATTGAATATTGCCTATCGGAATTCTATTTATTATCTGTTCTGTGATTGCGATCTTCTACCTTGTTTCAAAATTAGCAACGATACCTTTATAATTCTTGAACATCTTCATATTTGGACGAAGACACTGGAGCGTTACAAATTAAATAACAACATTCGTATTTTTCACCGGTACAAAGAAATAATCAATCTCACATTCGTCGTGTAGATGATAAGTTTTGTTCTTCTTTTGTGCACTTACACTGTCGTACTGTGCAAACAGCGTAAATTAATTTATGACAAAGAGCGTACTGCGCGACTGCAAGAGGAAACTACGCAGTTTAAAACGCGAGGATTCACATCATCTCTTTCTCTCACTCAATAGGCGGGTTGATGTGATACAACGCAAATCAAGTGGTACGACGAAGTCACGCGGGCTTATTTATGGTTAATTTGAGAATGACTTTCACGCACAATTGTAGTGGAAAATAAATACTCCTTCAAAAACTCAATGAAAATAAATCATATTATATTACAACTGGACGTACACGCCTTTTAAATTTTCACGACCTTTCTGTGGACCTGTGCTGCGATCGACGCATTGGGCATGTCCAGTATTATAGCGGTTATCCAAGGAAAAGTGAATAATGAACGGATTTACTAACTTGACATGCTTACCTAACTACCTATATCGTTTCCATAGATCTAAATGTGTCTTCATAAAATATTGTATGTGATCCAGTGAGAAAGGCTCCAGTTTCTATCTACCTAGTAACTTTTTAACTACAGCTTTCAACATTGTGCTTATAATAATTGCACCATTACTCTCCGATTACATCGAAACGGATCCGAAAACAACAGTGGAACATCATTTTGACATCTCATTGGCAGAGCAATCAAAAAGCAATTGAGAACGGAGAGGGGCATTAATCAAGTGAATATTGATATTGGAGCCAGACGCCGATATTTGCAGATGATGATTGTCAACTCAAGTATCTACTCACTGTGCGCATCTGTGCAAATTATTCCGCCGATTGATTTCGAGATGAATTGAAATTTATTACATATATATACCTACTCGTACTTATATCTGAAAGTGTATTATTTCAACTCGCGAGATCGTTTTGGCAAGCCAACCAGTATATGGGAAATCATAATACACTGTCGATGATCAGATACAATTAAGTATTTTGTATCGCACGGGTTTAGCTACATAGCAAGACAACGCAATTTGGCTTTTGTCGCGCATTTTTATCACAATAAAATAATTGTATCCTTAAAACTTAAAACCATAATGATACGGTAGCGTTATAAATATGTACATAGGTATACTGTGTCCACAATAATTCCTTAGACTTTGGATAAGAAGAACAATTTAGTCAAACGTATAGGTATTAACATTTTTGTTACGTAGGCTAGACTTATTTGTGATGAACGACTTGTCCATTCGTCCAACCTTACACACTATTTTATCCAACCGTGCAATTCGAACCAGCATCGTGGCATTCTGATCATTACTATTGGGTAAAAAACGTGTTACACCTTAATAGCCAATCTTTTACAGAGGACGACACAGGCGGAAGATAAAAATACATTTTATAATTGACCAAAAATATGACTACTGACTGTGACCAAATTTAATATGTATTGTCTAATTTACGTCTTTCTATCTGATCCTTTCATAATGGGACGGTGGTTTTGATTAAATGCATGACAGATAAAAATGAAAAATACTACTACAACTATTGTTGTTTTAAGTGTATTTTTGTTAATTGCAGGTATGGAGTGGGAAGCCCCCCCTAAGCAAGGACTTTACGACCCCCAGAATGAGCATGAAGCCTGCGGAGTGGGATTTGTCGTAGCCATCGATGGAAAAAGAAGTCACAAGGTATGAATAAAATAAACATAAATTACACTACATACCTACTTACATAATTTTAGTGCACGATAAAATATAGATGTGATAAGATAAGTGATAGTGATAACAGTGATAATACTGTTGCCATATCTTATTATTCATCCCTGTTGTGCCGTGTCCACACTGGCAACAAGTTGCTGGCAACCTCATTAAATTTTACGATAATTATCATAATTGCTTAAGAGATTTTACAATAATTATCATAATTATCGTAAAATCTAACGAGGTTGCCAGTGTGGACCCGGCATTATACTCTGATCCTTTCCAATAATACAACTTTACTGTTCTTAAACCTTCGACATTTATAAAAATAAGAATGGCAAAGGATTCAAATTGAAATTTATTTATTTTACGTTCGATGTTCTAACATTGACACCTCGTATCTTAAATTCAATATTTTTGACAGGGGGGAGCTAACATGTTATTAGTACAAAAACTATTATATGAAATTATTTTTTTTAAAAATACGCACAGTGTAAAATTAATTAAAACTATTTTTTAAGATAACCTACAAGTAGTACTGTATTTTTGTTTTTATTGAATTTGATTAAGTACCTCACTTTTATAACGTTTTAATTCCCCCTACCAAAAATATTGAATGTCAGATATAATTTTTATCTAATGAACATGACAAATTAAAATTAAATCGTTCACGACATTACATAAAAAATAAGTGTTTATATAAAAATATACGTAAATACTTAAAAAAGTACATGAAACCACACCTAATGAATTAGGCCATATCTTTAAAACTTTTAAAACAACGTTCACCAAAACTCACCCTCACGTAAGTGGAATATTATGACAATATCTAAAGCGATTTGATTCAACACAGTTATTGCCCTCCCAATTGGGATTACCGGTGGCAGGTTACTCCTGCACCTTTGGAGAGCCCGATTTTTAAGATAATTATCAGGTCCGCACAAGTCAATACTACCAAGAAAGGCAAAGTTGCCATTTACACCGCAACCTTTGCAACAAAGTTTCTTGGGAACTGAACCCTCTCCGCCATAAAGCATACTTTAACTCATGCCGAGACAGGGATATAGGTAGGTAGATATCCCTTAATTTTATTATTATAATTCAGATTTTCTGCGATTCTCATTCCTCCCTCTCTTTTTTCTTATTATCTATCTTTTTCGATTTTGAAAATACAAATGTATATGGACAAGAACAAAACAGAAACATCTTACATCACCAACAAAATTTTATAAAGACTAAGTTAAATTAAATTTAAAAAAAATCGTTGGATTTCCATATAATACTTATCCGCTGCTCCAAAATACTCATTTTTCCAGTTTCAGTCAGTTTTTTTCAAACAATCGATGTCCGAATGAACCATTGGTCCAAAGTTTTCCACACGCGGGGTGATACTATAATATAATAATATGTACTATAATTATTATATATACAGAGCAGATTAACTGTACTATTGTATATATCTGAGAGCCTCGAATTTATAAACTTTTGATTTCTGTCAAATGGCTGAGACAGACTTGGCACATGTGTGACTTTGGTGAGATGCTGCAAATGAGTCTGTCATTTCTTCACGCGTCCATGTATGTGAACCCTAATGAAAATAATCATTAATAATGCATTTTGTTTATATGTCTTGCTAGAAAGTGATGCGATTCTATTCGATTCATTCTCTGGCACCATTCAATGTGACGACATATTTTGACGCACGATGTACCTCAGTGTTGTTTATCGCCAATAATGATAATGCGGTACAGTTAAATGGGTGACAGTGTTGCCATATTTTAAAAGTGGAATTATAGTACAGAGCCTCCAAAATTATAGTATTTGGAGATAAAATATAGTACGCGTTGTCATCTGTTGAAAATGAAAATTTTCCCAATTTTTCATAGTCGGCTCGTTTTTATTAGGAAAAATATTTCGCCGCGGGCCGCAGGTTCCCAAATTTTCATGGTCGGCTCGTTTTTTTTAGGAAAAATATTTCGCGGGCCGCAGGTTCCCAAATGGTCGGCTCTCGTTTTTTTTAAGGAAAAATATCACGGTCGGCTTGTTTTTTTTAGGAAAAAAGGAAAAATATTTCGTCGCGGGCCGCAGGTTCCCGATTTTTCATAGTCGACTTGTTTTTTTTAGGAAAAAAAAATTCGTCGCGGGCCGCAGGTTCCCGATTTTTCGTGGTCGGCTTGTTTTTTTTGGGAAAAATATTTCGCCGCGGGCCGCAGATTTCCAAATTTTCGAAGACCACTCGATTGCGAAATGGCAAATGCAGAATTATAGTACTTTTATATAAAATTATAGTACGATTTTCAAAATTATAGTATTTTGGGCGTACTATACCTATTTTATATCGTACATAGTACGCGGACCAAAATTATAGTACAAATACTATAATTATAGTACGGTTGGCAACACTGATGGGTGACCTGACTACATATCCTGTTTTTTTCTGTCAGATCGTTCGCGATGCGGAGACCCTGGCCCGACGGATGGAGCACAGGGGCGCGTGCGCTTGTGACAATGACACTGGTGACGGAGCCGGCGTCCTAACAGCCATACCTCACCATTTCTACTCGGACGAACTAAGGTAGGAAATTAAAATATGTTGTTTCTTTCATAAATAAGTTCTATAAGATTTTTAGAGTGAATCTTTATGTTAATTTTCATTTGTTGATGACTAAAAGTCAAAAATCCTTGGTAACTAAACGTATGTACATTGATCTACTAAATACATTTCCGTTTTATGGATTGTTATACAGTCGAATTTGGTAATTACTAGGAAGATGGGACCGACTGAATTTGCGCGTGATAAGTGTTACTCGTTATATCAGAGTATAGGTATTTTTAAATGAGCGGTCACATTACACAAAAAGTCAAAAAATAAATCGAATATAAAAAATCTGAAAACCATCGTAAAAATCCCCGAAACAAACATGGCATTCATAAACTACAAAATTTAGTTGTTTATTGTAATGAACGCTGGTAGGTACCTACGGACTTCACAAACCTTGGATTTTTCAACCATATGCGTGGATACTTTTTTTTATTATTGTCGGCGAAACATCAATTAGGTAGGTACATATACACTTAACTAGTGTCATAAACATAATCTGACCCTGGCGGCATCCTGTCCGATCGGATTTTATTGCTTATGGTCGAAGTGTTTTTAAACGATCGACACATTAACAGTATTCGGTATATCCGATAAGTTGCTCGTTATAATTGAATAAATATTATGGAGAAAATCATAAACCAAAATGTCAACGAATGTTTCCTCATTACATCCGAGATCTCGCTATGTCCGAGATCGTAATAACCGAGCTCGGCTGTATTAACGTATTAAATTGGTACTATTACATTCTCATATTAAGTAAAATACACTGACGGAGCGTTTCTATACAGAAATACTACTAGTTAATCTGTCAGAAATTTTAAGCGAATTCCAAGAATCGATATTGTTAAACGCATTATGCTGCCTAGTACCTATATTTTTTTCGAAAGGAATAAATCGTCCTACAACCATGCCGATGGCATGGTAAATGTTAATTAAAACCGCATTTTAAGACGATCTATGCTCCGAACTTGATTACATCTCATAACTTGAGTTACTTGTTTTTAGTTTTTTTTGTTGGTGCTCACAAGGTGGCCCTTGAGAGATACAGATAACCTCAGAAAAGTATGTTTATGTTACACTACCAAAACTAGGTTCACACGACACTGAACCGAATGTTTTTTATATTGTTTTTACCCGCATCGCATAGGAGAAAAAACAATTCGATTTTCAAAGTTTTCATTATAAATCATACGTGGCGAAAAACTAGATTCTGGTGCTAGTTGCACAGTTTTGCATGTGTCTGTGTTCGGATGATTGTAGTTTTAGTTTCGTGTCTTTTTGTAATGTTGGTTCGTATGATCTACGACACAATGGATTGTATTATATACCTGTATATTATGTTAAATGGGTAAAGTTCGAAACGTATCAACAGTACTAACAAATTCTCGTGTCGTCTGAACGTAGCTTGTTTTAAGATTGTAATTATTTCGCGTACTTGGGATGTGTTTCATTATTCTGTAAAATTGTCACTGCAGTTGTCGATAAATTATCTTATTACTTAAAAAAATGACACGTGAGTGAGTCGAGATTTATTGAAGCAAAGACGAGAAACTGTCGCTGTCACTCTGAATATCCTTGACCTATTATTGGATAATAATTTCAATTTGGTCGCACGACGCGCTACTCTGATTGCAGCGCAGTTTGACCAATTTTATTTCATAACTCCCAGCGTCAGCAAATCATAATATCAATTGGTTGTTTTTCGGCTTCTCTCAATTGACAACATAACAAGTCCACCAACCGGCTGAACTCGATTACTGCCTGTCCAAAGTCTACTTCCACGCGTAGGTATTTAGTTGGCGGTTGAGAAATTGCTTTTATTGTTATTTAATATACCTATGTATTCTTCTCAATTATCTCAATTAAACCACTACCAAAATATTTAGATAAATACTAAATTACCTATATATTAATTCAGTGGCGAAGGGTGGAGGTAGGCTGTTAAGATCCGCCAAAAATAGTGTACACTTAACTTGGTTAGTCATATGTATTTGTTTTCATTGGACTAAGACTACAATTTACAGATGGTGTTGGTTAGTTTTTAAAATGCAATTAAACCCTGCGAAACCAAGCCATAATAGATAATAATCAAAAAATACTCGTCTATCTATAAAATATGTAAAATTATGCCATTAAATCATACATAATTTTGGATATTTTATATATATAATAATATTTTTTATCTATTATAGTTTGCTTTAGGCAGGGTTTAATGAATTTAAAAAATGAACCAACAAACCAATTCTTAATTCAACGAAAACAAATAAGTGTGAATGAAAAAGTGTGCACAATTGTATCGTATCGCCCAAAGTACATCAAAACTATTATGGTTGGTTTAGGCAGGGTTTAATTAATTTTTAAAAACTAACAATCGCCATCTATAAATTGCAGTCTTGGCTCAATATAAACAAATACGTATGACTAACAAAGCTCAATGTGCACTATTTATGTCGGATCTTAACAGCCTACCTCTACCCTTCGCCACGTACATTATTTGTAATTGCTACGGTTTTACTTGAAACAAGAAGTCAGATGTTAGAAATATGACACAAAAACAGTATACGAAGATCAAACATTTTCTGTGATGAATAGATTTATTAAACTAATTTATCATTTTTTTGAATGGTCAATAATTTAAGATGCGCGACAGCTGAGACACGTTTGACAATATACGTTGCAACCACGTTCGCCTCGTGGACGGAAAAATGAAGAATGCACCGCGCTATTAATAGCCAAAATGCACCTCTATTCTCAACACGAATGAGTAGTTGACAAATATAACGCAGCGCCTTGGCTAGTCATTAGTCTTGGCTAGAGAAAAGATCACTGCTAAACCAGGAAGCGGCGTCCCCGACCGATCACGACGCTCTTCACAATGTATATTAATTAGATTAGAATAAAATATGGCGGTGCAATATGAGATGTGGGGATAGATTGAATTAGTGTGTCAAAATCAAAATGTACTTGACTCTAAAAGACGTGGTCCAGTGACACAGATGCACGGCCTAGTCGCAGTAGGGCAAGTCAGAATGTTACCTACCTATTAAATTCATGGATTGAACGAATTGCGATACGTAATAAAATTATACTTCTCCATTTTAATATAGATTATCCTTGAATAATTATTTTTATTGGAGAATGATGGTAAAATGATCTAGGTATTCGATTATGTTTGTATGTTTCTTACGCCGTTCTTTCCATTCACACGTATTCCTTCATCTTCGTGTCGAATCTTAAATGGTTACAGGTGTCACTCCATAAGTTGCTAAAGTAACACAATTTTCAACTTATAGGATCTTGTTCAAGTTGCATTTTAGTAGGCATGGTCGTATTTCACCACACATACAGGTTTGTCATCATCCATTTAACCATATTGTCTGGAGCACACTCGAGGTGAGTTGGAAATACTGTCAACAGTTTGTGTACTCAAGTCTCGGATGAAACTACCCATACTCAGTACGTGTGGCCCAATAAACTTTTTCCAAAAAACTGAGTTGGTAGACTTTCAATACTATTGACATTAAATGCTCGCGTGCGAGATAGCACTTGAATACAAGTATATTTTAAATTATTAGTCTATGCAAACGAACGACATAATCTTATATATGAACAATAGGTCATAAATTTTGTGTAGCAGCACATTCCCTCAGGAATATGGTGAAGCAACGGCACAGGCTTATTATGACAGTTAAAATTTTATAATAAAAATGGGACATTTCGAAAAGCCGAGCTCAGTGTATTTTTAGCGATTCTATTGAAGCCAGTATTTCAAATACTAGGAAGTATTTTGGAACAAGTTTCGATAGTATACTTCGTCTTCAAAATATACCAGTTTTCCCACCTCTAGAACACACCCTACTATTCCCCTATTGGGTGCTAAAGTGTCAAGACATCTTTAAAGATCTGTATCATTTGTTGTTAATTTCATACCTTATTCCAGTAGTATACATTAGTATGTTCGTCATTATGATCATTTAGTTTTCATTTATTTTTGTTTATCTTATGTTCCCTAAAATCTTAATTTATTTGTTTTCCTTCTAATTCTATGTATCTATATTTTACTTTTCGTTATCGTACTTTATTCTATACTAGCTGACCCGGCGAACTTCGTACCGCCTCAGAATCAATAATCTTGTGTTAACTTATTAGCTGAATTAAAATACTCAAAATGAATTAAGTTCAATAAATGTGCAAAAATCAAATCAAAATGAAATAAATTACATAGTTTTGGTTGGTTCAGATTTCGAAGCATGATAACTACCAAGTCAATCTTCAGTTGTAAATTGTGCAGTGGCAAGCCAGGCAAATCCAATAAGTTTAAAAATTCAGTTGGATAGTTGGTTGCTTCGTCTTCGTTTATTACACAGTCGATAGTTTTGAAGGAATGCATTGGACCAACGATTTAATTTTGAATTGTGAAGTTTAAGTGATCCACATCTTTGTTCTTTGCCGCAAAAATTGCTCGTTCACTCAACCAATTGTGATTTTTGTGATTAGCAATGACGTTCGGGAACAATTTGTTGATGAGGTCGTCCTTCGCTGAGACGAAATTTCAAAAATTCAGCGGAAAGGAAATCAATCCGTTCGATTCGTCGACAGGAATACGGCAGTTACCGATAGTCAGCAATTGCTTAGAGAAATCTTCGGCAGATGGATCGTTTAGCAATGCAACTCGCATGTTCGTCGTCAGCTGAAGTTTCTTCACATAGCGCCACAGAGTCTATGATTTGAGGCAAGCGTTCATTTCATCGGCAGCGGTCGATCTTGGAATGACTGGTAGTGTTTGGCGGAAATTGCCAGATAGTAGAATCATTGCGCCACCAAAACATCTTGAGTAATTGCGCAGATCTTTCATAGTTCGATTGAGTGCTGCCAATGCGCATTTGTGCGTCATTGTGCATTCATCCCAGGTGATGATTTTACTTGCTACCAAAACTTTGGCCATTGCTGAGTGTTTCGCAATACTGCTTGTCGGTGTTTCAGTCGTTTGAAGGTTTAATGGCAATTTCAACGCTGAATGAGCCGTTCGGCATCCTTCTAACAACGTGGCCGCTATTCCAGAAGAAGCAACTGCTACAGAAATTTCGGATCTCGCACAAACAGTGGCCAAAATCAATGACATGAGAAATGTCTTCCCAGTTCCACCAGGCGCATCGAGGAAAAATAAACCACCGTTTCCATCATCAATTGCCTTCATTATAGTATCGTACACTTCCTTCTGTTGGGGGTTCAACATTGGTACATTCGATCGAACCGATAGGTTCAATGCATCTCGATCATATTCACGTTCACGTTCCAATTCTCGATTAAAAGCGTCATTCATTCCACTATGTGGCATTGACATTCCTAACTTGACTAATAAACTGCCGCACATGAGATAACACATGTATTTGATCAAAAGCAAAGCCTGGTTATGTATCTCCTCATTCACTCGAGATAGGGATTCTCTGAACTGACACCAATTCGATGTAAAATGTCTTCTGACATGTCATCCTTGTACTTGTTCCACAGTTCAGGTGGATTTGATGGGAAGCATGTCGAAATAATGATAGCAAATAATGTGCGTATCTGACTTGAAGATGCAGAAACAATTGCTACAGCGATTTTCATGTCCCAATGAATATCGTTTTCAAGCAAATTGAGCTGTTGACATGCAGCACGAAATGTTGGACACACTACACCATTGACAGTTCGAAGTGATTCAAATTATGTCGGCCCACGAACATTTACCATCAACAACCGCAAGTAGAAGCATTTGTCATACTTCGGATGAACTGTGTAAATGCGACCAAGAGCATCATTAGAATGCACATCCGGATGATCAGGAACCGCATCGCCTTGCTTACGACGTTGAAATTTCTTCGATGAAGCGTTCCAAGTGTAATAACGTGGCGTCTCAGAGTAGAACAACGTTCGTGCAAACGAATCGCTTTGACAAATTGAAAAGAAACTGGTCAATGTTGTCGCTGGAGGTGTTACAGCACGCTGAGCAACATTCGATGCATTAAAATAAACTCGTTGACCATTCTCCAGATGCACCGCCAAATGTACACCAGTGGGATAACGTTCATGAATGGGGAATGAGAAAATACGCCAAATCGCTTCATTGCAGCTCACATATCGACAAACTTGATAGTGCATGATTTCATCGTTGGTATTGGGAGTTTGAACGCCAAAAACCACAATATCGCTGCCTTTGGTGACATATTTGCAGATGTATTTGATGTACTTTACTGAATTGCAATACTCATGTATCAGAGATGGCGGTGTATACGGATTTTTTTTGTGATTTTCTTACTACGAACAAAAAAAAAATCATCGAAATCAGTCAATCAGTTCTATATCATCAATAGACATCATCAAAAAAGCCGTTCCATACGAAATCTATAAGAAAATGAATGTTCTTCATAATTTCTTTTTCCGTGAATTTTTCCTATGTTTTAATAATTATTCTGCTATTCAGGGCAGAGACAAATCCAACAAATTAAAGATCATAAAAATCGGTTAAGCCGTTTTTGAGTTATAAAATAAATGGTGTAATTAACCCGACTTTGTTTTATATAGATAGATAGATTAGATCTTCTGGCTCGCGGCATTGTAAATAACACTGGAAAATTAATCACACAATTCAAAATTACATAATGAAGCAATTATCGATACGCGAAATTTCATAACCTCAGAAAGTGAACATTTTAGAAGGCAACTAATCGTTTGAAAATCACGATCAAGATCGCTATTTGTCTATAACAAAGTCTTTCGGTATTATCTGAGGCTGAACTGAATCAACTGTCAAAAACACCATGTTCATACTTTCTTTTGTTTGTTTGTTTCTTGTTTATTGTTTCTGTCATGTATCAGAGATGGCGTTGTATACGGATTTAAATTTTTTGTGATTTTCTTTTGTTTTCGTATGCGCGAGATCCATCGTTTAAATCCATTGATATCAGTCAAAAGCCGTTCGATACAAAATGTATGAAAACTTAATTTTATTCATAATTTTCTTTTCCGTGAATTTTTCCGATGTTTTAATAGTTATTCTGCTATTCGGGGCTGAGACAATTTTAACAAATCAAAGATCGTAAAAATCGGTCCAGCCGTTCTCGAGTTATAAATGGTGTAACTAACCCGCTTTCTTTTATATATATATAGATTTGAATGTTTTTGATAGCTACTACATTTGTTTGTGTAATTGATATTCAGTTCTTCCTAGAATTACAGTACATATTATTCAACTTTGTACGGCTCAAAATTAGGAAATAAATAAATTATAGATAGGTACCTAATGATATGCTTTTGTGAGTATTGAATTTAATAGATTATTAAGAGCAAACGCCAATTGACACAATAATGTTCCCTTGTATGTATAGTTTCATTTAATAAGAGTTAGGTACTTTACTGCAATGACGTATCTCCTCGTTATCTGATAATCAGTATAATATGTTTGATATCTCTAAAATTTATTTAATAACATTCATTTTCTTTTTTTTAGAATTTCTTACTGAAATCTGAATCTTCCAGTTGAGTCAGCATTTATTTGCAATACCCGTGAGATACGTGTTGTTCACTTGCCTAAGCTCAAAATTTCGAATCCTTTTGATATTATGTTGAACATGGTAAAATTCCTGCATGTACTCGTATTTTAAATCGATCTCAAATTCAAATATTGCATAGCTTAGGTCGAGCACAGTTTCTAATTTCAAGAATGTAATAATAAATTTAATAGCTTATAAAATATTCATGACTATTTTTTGTTGTTATAACAGATCATTGACCTCCAAGATGTTTTTAGCCTGTAACTATGAGATCGATGCCTGAAAAAAACTTGTTGCACGTTTGAATCGAAAAAAGTTTGTTTTTTTTCTCTATTGTGTAGTGTGATGCCGGGGCCACACTGGCAACATGTCGCCGGCAACCTCGTTAAATTTTACGATAAGTATGATAATTATCGTAAAATTTCTTAAACATGTTGCCAGTGTGGACCCGGCATACGACGTGTAAGTAGCTCGTAAGTACTAATACCTATACGTCATATACGTACACTATGAAAGCTGGTAGATGATGGGAGAAGCTACAATATAAAATAAATTGATTTATTGCAGCTTATTTATAATAGTGAATAGGGATGGATGGTATACGCCATGGTATATGTGATACTTATAAGCTAGCTAGACATAATGAGTATAACCATAATCACCAAAAACTCACGAGAAATTAGTATGTATAATTACATCAATTATTTTATTTATTTATTTTTATTGAGATGAAGATACTGAGAACAATTTTCGTAGCATGTTCCAAGGAACCTTTTCCACAAACCCCTACATAAATTAGGCGATTGATTATACAATAATTATTAAAAGATGAACCGACAATATCCAAAATAATAATAACCAATGCATTCCATTTTCTAGTAATAAATCTTTCAATATATAATATTATGTACTTAATTGTATTAAAAGAATACGCATTTATTGTTTTGCGATAGTTTTGCAGTAGGTATATAAATAATTTATTAAATATTATATCAACACATTTTTTATCGATGTTATCACTTTATCAATGTTTTGTTATCGTTGGTAAATGGGTTATCAATAATATTGTAATAATATTAATTGTTGATATCGCGAATCAAAAAATATGTTAGATATTTGCTTTGATTTCTGTTGAGATACACATAAAACAATTCGATATACCTATTATGTCTTTAATCAATCAGATTCCACGAAATATAATAATTATTTGACATTCTGTACAATAATTAAATATATATTATGCTGATTGTCTAGACACATTGTCATATCATGATACATCAACAATCATCAGTGTCATACATCTTAACAACATCAATGTCTATTGTCTAGACATGATATAGATTTCTAGTTTAAATTGTAGCCAGTAGTCCCGAAATGCATTGCTCTAAAATGCACGATATCAATTTTTTAATGCTTTTGGCCGTTACATAATGTCTTTAAAAGTGACATCCCATTGTGCCTTAAATGGGAACAGTTCAACGAGTATGATATTCCCGTTCCTAAACTAGCAATAATTAATAGTCCGGCAGTGAGAAGTGCACGCTGCGAATTTCGCGAACTAAAAACGGAAAATGCAATAAAGATAGGTATACGATGTAATAGGGTTTTCTAAAAATCAAAACGGAAATGGGTAGGATTCAGTCACTCAGTGGTATCTAAGAGATAGGAAAGTTGAAAAAGTAGACCTAGAGTGGCTGGATCGACGAAATGATTATGCGATAGTACGTGGCACTGGCAACGCACATAACCGAGAGGGGTCTAGGACGATTTGGCGCCGGACAACTGAACGCCACACAATTCGAAAATAAATAGACGTTAGGTAGGTACTTATACGTACTTTAAAAAAATATATTTAATAGTATTTATATTTAAATTATTATATTATGATTTAATAGTTCGTGAGAATTTAAATATGCACACGTAAATAATGATTTAATCTTGTAAATGTTTTAGTTCCAACGAAAAAATAGTTTTTTATTTTTATATAAAGCCTTAGGCATGGTAATTCTCAATCCGCAATAAAAAAAACATTATTTTAATATTAAAATGAATTAAAACTACTAAGTAGTAGATAGAAACTGATTAAAATTCATCGTCTATGACTCTACGACCTACGTTCTGTTTACGTGTTTACGACAGTGCGGCGTCCAATTGTCCCATTCCCAACCGAGAGGCATGTATTCAGTAGATTATTGATCCAGGCTGATTATTGATAATGATTTATATTTCCACAAAAATATACCATTTAGTTGTTTCAAAAATCTACTTTCAACCAGTCGCGGGATTCGAACCAGTCCCTTGATTGGCACATTATGTAGGTTGCAAGCAAATCTATTCCTATTATATTGTAAAGATGTGTTGATACTCCCACTCTATTGTTAATGAGTTGAATCATACTTCATAGAATACGTAGATAGTGTGCGAATATTTTAGAGTTATTCAAGAAAATACTACATCTTCAGGATCTATTATCACTTATCAGTGACGTTCCAGGGCCCCGATTTCCTAACTATCGAATCGTGTGGCACCAGACGACATGACGTAATTGTGACGTCAGCCAATCCACGCTCGAGGCATGCCGACCGCGCGCAGTGCTCACCGTTGATAATTATTACGATGAAACACCTATATGTGTATGGTGACAATGAATAGCGCCGCTGTCTGAGTAGCGTGATTTTCTCGAGTGCTATTATCACTCCGGTAGTACGTCACAATGATGTCATATGACGTCATGTCGACCGGGAAGCTTGCACTCGCAAGTTCTAACATAGGGCCCCTGGGGGTAGGCAGGTAATGCGAATGAAGGAACGGATACAAATGTGACAACTTTTGAGAACAGTGGCGGTTTTCTATGAAGTAGACAATTCTGTAACTTCACTAGAAAGTACTATATAACTTAGTTTACGACAGTCAAAACATAAAAATAATAATCCTGACAAGTGACAACATACGTAACTATTATCGTATTGTAATAGCGGCTGCGGGCTAAAATTTTCACAAAAGTGTCACAGACCCCCGCGTACATAAAACCATCACTGTTTGAGAGTACATTTTATGGGAATTCTCTAATAATGTGTCCCAATGTTAATTAAAAGATTTTTTATATATTTGTTTGTATAAGATAGTCGAAAATAAATAATAAAAAGGTATGTATATTATAAGTAGGTAGCTAACGAATTTGCAGATAATTTGAAACTAAAAATGAAAGGGATGGCAATTTAATTCTGCTCAAGTTCGGCACTTTGCCTAGAGACGTCACTGTCTATTATATTATGATAATGTGCACCTAAATAGGAAGTAGTACTTGCAAGTACAGAAGTAAATGCATAATGTTTTTTTTCCAATGCTCCTAATGCAAAGTAGAGCAATCTACGCGACACAAAACATTAGTTTATCGTTTGATAAGATAGTAACATTAATGATACAGTGGTATTGACCCGCAACAAAATGATATGCATAGCATTATAAAATATAATATCATTCATTACTTACGCACAGTTAGATATTAATCGTACTAAACATTATATTATCTAAAATCAAAACAAATTCAAAAAAATTATCTATGTACTCGTAGCTTACTAATGGTTTTTGAAACAAACATTACATAACAATATTTATAATCTGGTACATGTTTGCATAATATGTACGTATATTATTAAATTGCTAAATAATAATTAATGTGGTTTCAGTCGAACAAAATTGCTGCGTTATAAGGCGCGTCGTACATCTAAACTTGTCTCGACTGCAACACGTCGAATATGTCGATGTGATATTGTTGGTATTCACAAAACACATGTAATTTAACGTACCTCTGAATGAATACAGCTCGAAAGTGAACAAGACACAAAAATATCACTTAAAATGTTGTAGAAAACACCAAGCCCAGTCGCACATTGAAAATCGTCTCGACTGAGATATAGTCATAATCCAAAACTAGGCGCAATGTTGCGTCTTTCTTCCATGCGCATATCGGAACAGTGTCGTCACGCGGCTAGCCAAAATGAATGACGAAGTGCGACATTTTGGTATTATACCTGCAGGGCCACACGTTGGGTGAAATTTGTTGCTTACGATACCAGATGTTTCTTTCAAACTAAAATTTCGTTTGTAACATCATTATCATCACTATTTTTGTAGGCCTTTTCAATTCGAGGAAAGGGGTAGTAAAACATTTATAGTGTAGCTCGGGTGATCAATGTTTTATGTTCGATTTTCATCTGCTACTTATGGCTGAGGAACTACGGACGCACCCGCACCCGCACGTTCATATAAAAAAATTCCGTCACCGGTCACCGGTCACCGCTAAGGGCGGTAGGTAACACTGTATCTAAACAGCGCTATCAAATCGTAGCCAAGTTATGATGGTTCTAGCTAGATTAGTCGGGATAACGGATAATGATATCATGCTTTCTACTTTGAACTTCCATCACGTATACGGGTCGTGTTAGCTCGTCCCCTCTTTACGATTAGATCAATATCACTCATATTTTTAAAGGTCAGTCTCATTCCATCTAACGAAGCCAATGCCTATTAATTTCAGCTTCTGTTATTTTTTGCAATCTTGACAGCTAATCAAAATAAACTTATTCTATCGTAATCAATATTTTTTTATAGTCATGAACAGAATATTATATTCAAGTTCAAACTTTGTTGTTATTTAGGTTTGCGAATTATGAAACATGGTAGTTTTACGCAAACGGAAATATTACCATGATGCTATACTTTTTCGTGCAATATCTGTCTTTAAACTAAGATTCATCAATTAGATCAGGGTTGGCGAACCTTTTTACGTACCAAAATTTCCCAAATTATTTTTTATATTTTGACTGACGTGCCGAGCAGTTTTTCATAGGGAAAAAATGAAAAAATAATTATAAGAAATCTAATTTGATTTGAGTTTAAAAAATATTAAGTTCTTAAGTATATTACTGTATTACCTACTTAGTTTGGTTCTTTATGCCTAAATTGACTCTAGAATTGCTTAGATCAGATGAAACATTCTCACGCTACCTACAGTGGTCTCAAGTATTGTAAAATGATTGTAAATCGATCAAAATCTTCGGGCTTCTCCCGCCGCCTGTTGAAGTCAGTGCGATAATATTATGTGTGACGCATAGAACCCAAGGACCGCCATATGCAATTAAATTAAATGTGATACTTATTGTTCAAGAGTATCTGCCTGCTATTTTTTTATATAACGCGATATATCATTTTTTGCTTGAATTTCGTCGTATCCGTTTGCGCATCGATTGGTAAATATTATTAGAGACCGAAGAAAATACGCATGCCTATGTCGTCGTTATTTTTTAATATTATATATAGGTAGGTACTTTTTTATTTGTAAAACTTTTTTGTATTTAGTAATATTTTTTAAATTATTACATCCAATTTTTCTCTCTTTAACATTCGCGTTGCTATGTAAAATCATCTCTCGTTCCACTAGTGGCACGCGAGCCATATGTTCGCTATCCCTGAATTAGATAGTTCAGTCAAACGCTATTATTTTATGGCTGATAATAATGTAACAATCTGTAACTACGTATTTATTTTTAGTACATTTTGGTCAGGTTTTGATTGTTTTTTCGTGATTTCTTTTTTTTTATCGAATCACGCTGTTATCGAGTGTCATTCACAAGCACAACTAATTAATTACGGCTCAATTATCTACGAAACACGATACGTATTTAGTTTTATCGTGAAATTCGTACAAAAATACTTAGTCTCAAATATAAATAAATATCATCGTTGTTTCCTTTTTGCTTGGCTTCGAAAAGGTTAGATTCGAACTGTTTTATTATTCTGCCTCTGTTGCTACAGTTCAACTCTAAGTGTTGACTCCTGCACCATTTTACTTCAGCTGGCGTCATCATCTTCGGCCATTCTGCTCTTTACAGTCTCCTTCCAATCTTTGTCAACCGTTTCCGTCCTAAACGGGTCGTTTTCGGTACCCGTCTTCCTGGACATGGGCTGAACTTGGCCTGATCGATAATCTCCGGAGTGTTATGAAGTTGGAGAGTTTCGAATCCGGTTTCACTCGTCCTTTCTTCCTGTTCCAATACCATGCGTTATAGGTATATATTATATCTATGACAATAACAGCGAAAGACATAAGTATAATCTTTTAGCACGGATTTATGTAACCAGCCATCCTACTTTACCTGACCTTTAGGGCTGCAGTTCAACTATTATTTTAATTATAGTTATTATTTGTATAATATCTAATTTAATTGATACTAAGATTTGGTTTAGCATTTAAATACATAAATATAATAATATGTACAAAACGGAAACTATTGACATTACCTTTAAATAATATTATGTAATACTTCCTCTGTATGTTTGGTTATGAATCATTTATTCGCTTAAATGTCAATGAAATTTTAATCATTTACCTACAATATTTATTTTTGATGACAGCAATTTTCAGTTTGTAACCGGTTATAATTGGATATGTTTTGAGATAACCTACAATTATTGGTTGAATTACGAATATTAATAAAATTATTGAGGATACAGATAATAAGACAGACACCACTAATTGTTATCTTATCGTATTATTATTCATTTAAAATAAATTTCGTAATAATTAATAAAGAAATAATATAACAAAATAAATAAACATTGTTATCACGAGATGGGTTTCATTTATACTTCAAATGGTACGGAATTCCACACACGGGGAATGTTATTCTTATTAATTAATATTTGTCATTCGCCCAACCGTAGTGGCTCAAAAAGTTATATTGATTGAAAAATAACGTAATAATATGACTATTGACCATTTAGTGAGATTCTATTCCGCCATTCATAGATTTTCAAAAACGCACGCATTAATCGCTACACTATCGTTGTCGTCGTTGGTATTTATTAATAATCGTCCAATAATTTCTTAGTATGTATATATGGTAAACAGCTAGATTTGCTTACGGGAATTAGATTCTCAAGGTGTTCTATATGTAAACACAAGCGCAGAGACACAAACTGCAGCAAAAGAAGCATATTTTAAAAAATCGCGTACCTAAATACGAATTCACGTAAGTCGAATTCGCGTAAGTCGAGGACTTACTGTATGTATAATGCTTATCCTGACCGTACCAAGATAAGCTGTAAACTTTAGCCGCTACACAAATGCGCGTGCATTACCATTTTTTGAAATACACGTTCTTAGGTACCTGTAAAGATTGCTTTAAAATTAAAAGTAGTTTGGACAGTCGACATCGTAAAAAGTTGCGCGCTTTAGTCCCTTTACACATAAGCGATTTTTAAAAGCGCCACATATGCTGTCGTCCTATTTACACAGGTATCTAATAAAAGTGGTGCCACTTTTAAGGCCTCACGGTACACCGGCGTTTTTTTATGCGTTTGTGGCGCTCTAAAAAAACGCCAGTGTGTAAAGATGATTAATGAAAACAAATTCCCACATGACACGCGTCGGTACTTCGAATGCAACAGTAAAAAACATCCCAAAAATATGCTTACATTTTTATCAGTATCTAGGTATATTTGCACGTTTTCGAGCCGCGGCGGAATACAAAAAAATACATAATTTCGTACAAAATGTTAACAGTTTTTTTTAAATGTTATAATTGAAACAGTTTTTTATTCATTGTTTATAATTTATTTTCGGACAGATGCTTGTCGGTCTGGAGTCTGGACTTAGCGATTTGATTGTCTTTTTCTTTTTCTCGTGTCTGTCAAATCCAATGACATTAGACACGCGTTCGTTCAATGTAACCGATGAATATAGGTATAATGTTGTTTCGATAATAAAATAGAGTATGTCGATAGTTGTAATCATTAATGAATGATGAAACCCAACGAAAACGGAAATAATAATTATTGTTGATAATGAAACTGCGCAGCGATGTTATATTATCGTAGTTGTGTAATTGATAGTTGATTAAAAAGGCCATTGTAAGTATTAATAGAAAATGCGCCGAAGCCTTGGCCTTCGATTTACTCCTCGACTTTTTTGGCTTGACTGTTTTACCAGACTGTTTTGACTGTTTTGTTTTTCAACAAACTAACAATAAACGAAAGGAAAGACGAAACCTCTGATAATGCTTTATCTTCGAATTACATCTCCTAAAAGAATTTAGCAATGATGAAATAACGATTAGGTATAATATTATGGTTTTATTCATTGGCGTAACAATGTCGTCTGAATATTTGACGGGTACCAATACGACATCATTCAACCCTGTATGTTATACGGGTGTTGCCCTCCTCCGGAGCCAACAGTTCGCGATAATTGGAACCATAGTAAAAGTAATATGACGCTTTTCCATTAATTTAACTTTTCTTGCCTTCAAGTCATATTGTATTGTAAATTTTACTTACCATCAGTCTCGGTCCTTGGAGCATATGACTTTTGGGCTGACCCTAAGAGTAGTCTTGATTTATTAATCCTGCTCTATGTCGGTCGCTCTTGTAGCATCAGTACACCATTGCAGAAATTTTATTGTACAGCTATTAAAAAATACCAAGTTAAATGATCGGCAAAAATTCTTTCAACGCGACACAACGAGTAATTTTAAATATTTGATGCAACTATAAATCTTGCGACACATTTCCCAATCACTCGCGGCACCAGTACACCGGTTGGGAAGCTCTGGTATGGGATTATAAGGAATATAATTTGCAGTATCTTGGATTAAACTTATGGATATAATAATATTATTATCTATTACGAAAGACGTAATAGAAATACCCATACAAAATAAAACAAAAAAATGGACTTCCGTATCCGCACCCAATATGTAGTATTAAATTCTGACACCGGAACCTTGACTTTTGCGACCGCTCCTCTTAGGAATAATAACGTCAGCCCTGGTTGTTATTAATAATCTATCTGTACTAATAAAAAAATTAAGTATCTGTCTGTGATTTCGAAATATTACCCTTTGAACAGGGTTTTGACTATTTATCACGTTTACAATAATATGTGATATGTAATCATATTTTTTTTCTTTTGAATTTAAAAATTTTCTTTTGTATCTTTGGTTCATTATTATTTACCTTCGAAAAAAACTACTTGACCTACTATGTAATGGAATAGTGCGCCTATATCCAATCGTTGTCGATCGTGCGGCTTGATCGTAGCAAATAATGAAATCGAATCACGACCACGTAAAGGGGCCAGATAGCAGTGGTGGAGTTGTGACGTGAGGTGTTGATACAGGGGCTAGCGTTTCTAGATCCAGTCGTTGCCTATCTCATTGATTACAAAACAACAACAAAAAGACAATTGAAATCACTATATTTTTTCATCTTTATCTTTATAGTAATATAATATGTCTACTTGTATATCCGCGTTTCGCACCGAGCAATTCGCGGGCTATCGCTAGTACAAAATAATAATTTACGTCTACCGAACCACGTCTGTATTAAACTTTGGATACCCCGAACCTTGAGTATCGCGACCGCTCCTCTGAAATAATGGATAATTTAAGTTTTAGTCGGACTATTTATCATCAAGTTGAATTCTGTATATCAGTTTGACTTTTTGATGATTAATGAAGTTTTTCTTAGAATATTGTTTTATTCAACGATAATCTCATTGTTAATCGTATACAAAATCTACATAAGTGCGATACGGTGTATATAGAATGTATGTTGATTACCTTATCGTGTCATTGTTGTTATTTTACAATGTTATTGTGCAGATATAACATGCAATTTGCATTAGGCCATTGAATTAAGCAGGGTGAAAGTGGTGTTCGGCTTCGATCGATATTTGGCGGGAATTTTCCAGCGGGCTTCGGCATTTTCCGGAGTTTCCCGCGTGCGCCGCATCTGGGGCGCATCTGTGAACGCGACCTCTTTGACCTTCCCCATTGACGAACGGAAACTATGTCAGGACACGTCACGGCGCAACGCTCGGACGCCATCCACAATAATATTATAATAATTATGCGTTTTGATATTTATCAGATAAATAATAAATGCCATTATTAATTATTACAATCGTGGTAAATAAACTAAATATACGTCGAGATCAATCAGATACATAATCAATAGTGCGCACTTTAATTAGTTCACCATATCTACATTACGTAAATATGAGAAATTACAAAATTAGAAACTGTAAAATAATACTCTTAAATTTTACATGTACACATTGAAATTAGTGATTACAATAATAGACAGATCGCCGGTGGACAATCATGTGCAAATATTACCAAAACTCATTATTGTACTTATACCTACGTCTTGATCAAAAATATTAACTTTTTAGCATTTATTTTATTGAATGTATACCTATATTATGGCAAATACGTTGCAATTAATCACTCCAACATCCAATAGAAAGTTTTACCGCATATATTTTACGATATAGGTACTAAGTTAGTATAGTACGCGTGTAGACAAACGAATAATTTGGAAACAACAATCTATAACCACGGATATCTCAGTAAACGAAATAAGGCTTTCTTTTAAAGATCTTAAAGAAAATCTTCTCGTTTAGGGGTGTAGCCTTAGCTTAATTATTTAAATAAGGAATTAAATGAACCTCTGGGACCACTAATTTTTATACAATATCTGATAACAATGAGAAATAATATTTTAATAACTATTTTTTATAGAGAAACCGCAAACTGGAAGAAGATTCAATATATTTGCTTTATTCATAATTTTAGAAAGAAGGCGTTTCAATATTTTGTATGGCTTAAAAATATATTATGTGATCATTAAATTTAATGTTGATTCACATGTTGAAAAAACATAAAACAGCATAATACACAAATATTTTTCTAAACAGTTTAGCGATTGTTCAATTAGTAACACACCCCAGATTCTTAATTTGCGACCTTTATATGGTACAAGGTACAATTACCCTTAACAGATCCGTTTCACGAAGATTACTAAATCATGAATTATTAATGTTTTGGACCACGAATCAAATGATTCAACAACATAACTCCGCCATCAGGATCAGATCTTTCGATTCGATCTTTCCTCCAGAACTGTCTTCAGCATAAAATACCCTACATGCAAGATTGGCAATGAATTTATTAATTCCGTTTTTATCTCATACCAGGCAGGTGTTTTAAGTTATATTAACACTTATACTAACACAAGTGTGTTTTCCTTTTAATATCGTGTGAGATTTTTTTGGTACCCAATAATTTGAATGAGAATTTTGGCGCCGGGACTTTGAGAAAATGCATGAAATCCGATCTGGCATTTGTACAGAAAACTATTAGGTAGGTACCTACGCGACATAGAGGAAGACGCTGGTGCACTGATATATAGAGAAACAGCGCATGGCACACTTGGAAATGTGCCAATTATCTCACAGACATTGTTGAATATTGGAGTTTTTACCACATATTACCGTCATGCAAACACCGGTTGTTGAATACTACAAACATATTTTTCAATTTAAAATTTTACTAATAGGTACCCTATTTGCATATAATATTATGTATTATGATATAATTTTGTTTGTATAATATAACTTTAGACACGTTTGCTCTGAAGTACAGACATATAATATAATAGACTATGAAAAGGCGTTTGATTCCATCTAAAAAATCTCAATTATAGACGCTTTAGCAACCAAGGAATTTCCAGACGCTACATAAACATATTGAACAGTATATGCAGTGATGCCACAGCATGCGTGAAACTCCACAAACGGTCGTGTAAATTCCCCATTAACAAATGTGTCCGGCAAGGTGATACCATTTCACCTAAACTATTCACTGCTACTCTTGAGGACTTATTTAGGAAACTTGATTGGGAGGAAAAAGGTGTTCCAATTAATGGACAGCACCTCAGTCACCTGCGCTTTGCAGATGATATTGTTATACTCTCACAAGACCCGAAAGACCTCCAAG
This sequence comes from Rhyacophila brunnea, assembly GCF_057557595.1. Lineage (NCBI taxonomy): Eukaryota > Metazoa > Arthropoda > Insecta > Trichoptera > Rhyacophilidae > Rhyacophila > Rhyacophila brunnea. The sequence goes on along the minus strand of NW_028232965.1, from coordinate 56,962,538 downwards.
GTAGAATGCAAGAACTCGCGGATGTCAGTCAAACGGTCGGTCTAGAGATAAATGTCTCAAAGACAAAAGTGATGAGGAACTGTTTTTCGGACCCTGCGATTATCTGTATTTCTGGCACCCAACTCGAGCAAGTCAGCAGCTACGTCTATTTCGGACAGCAGGTGTCCATATACGGAAGCATGCACGATGAAATTGCTCGAAGAACAAAGCTGGGATGGAGTGCTTTCGGACGTCTGAATAGTATCTTCAAGAGTGACCTACCATTATGTCTTAAGCGTAGGGTGTTCAACCAATGTGTGCTACCCGTGCTCACGTATGGCTGCGAGACGTGGACCCTCAACACGAGAGATGTCCAAAGGCTAAGAGTCACACAGCGAGGCATGGAGAGGTGCATGTTGGGCATCACGCGAAAGGACCGTAAGAGAAACGAATGGGTTAGGAAGCAGACAAGAGTACGCGATGTAATAGACGTTGCCAAACAGCTGAAATGGAGATGGGCGGGGCACATTGCTCCCGAAAGGACGGCCGCTGGACAAATGCCGTCATCCAATGGTACCCAAGGGGTACGAAACGGCCACAGGGTCGCCCTAAAAGCCGCTGGATTGACGAACTGGTAAAGTTCGGCGGAAATACGTGGCAGCGAACGACACATGACCGAGAGAGTTGGAGAAAGCTTGGGGATGCCTTCATCCAGCAGTGGATTGACCCCGGCTGATGATGATGATATGTCTGTACTTCAGAGCAAACGTGTCTAAAGTTAGATTTTGCCGAAAATGATTTGTTCCTGAATTATTATTATCTCTCAGAGCGAATTTATATTTTGTGTCTACTTAACTTATTCATAATAGAAACACGAAATTCTATAAGTACTTTAATGGGATTAAATATAGTTTTCCCGAAAGTGTTCCCTTTTCACTTAAATTGACTTTTAGATGGTTCAGATTCAGAGATTATTACCAATGGCCCCCACAAAGGGGGGGTGACAGGTCTTTAGCCTGAGGGCCCTGGCTTAGGAGGGCCCCAGCGTGGTGGGTTACATGAGATAAACACGCACCACAAATATGCTCGAAAAGTCGGCTGCGGGGCGCTATTTTCCTTAAACATTTCAAACTATTTGGCTGTGTGATAGAATTTGATGTGATAGGTATGATGATTAATATAATTAAATAATAATTCACACGCAGAATTTTATTTCGTTATTGTTTTTAGCGTATTTTCTGACTAATAAAAATGGCTATTTATCAAATATGGCGAAGGGTCGCATGTTATTTGGCTACCACAAAAAGGGGTCGCTATCATGGCTTCTAATATGATGCCGAGTGTAATGAATAATAATACAAAAAATCGCTAAAGATACACGGAATGCTCTTAATTTTACCTTTTGGAACCATGTGGTTCCGTTTAATACCATTTAGGGAACACTATTGTAGAACATCACACTGCCCTTAACTTTAGCGAAAGGTGGGGGGGGCATCAAGTATACTGGCCTGGGGGCTCGTTTCAGGATGTGGGGACCATGTTATTACCTATGTACATACCTACAAACATATTTGAAGAATGGGATAGGGAAGCCACTGTCGAAAACTACCCAATCAAGACTCGTAACTGGACAAAATCTGACCTTCGAATGAAATTTTCAAAATGGCGTCCTATGGTAGTTCGTAGTTCCATTGTTGGCCATTCTACAGATAAGTTTGTAGGTATGTATGAAACAATGACTTAATGATAAAATTTAATAACCATATAGCTGACGTAACCACATGGAATGTAAGTCAGCTGGCAATCCACTTCAGAAGTAAATCACTAAAAGTATATTCAATAAATTTACAGTATTTCGATATTTCAGAACAAGTTATAAAGTAGAAAAAAATACAATAATATGTTATCAAACAATAATAGAATAGTCATAGTGAGAACAGTTGAGTTAAATGAGTTGTGTTTAGATAAATAGACCATATTTTAAGAAATTATAAACAATGTCCATCTAAATTCATTCAATCGCTTAAATCAATAGGTTAGGAGGCGGATGAGTGGTAGAATATTCGCTTCCGAAGCTATGGGTTCACGTTCACATTCAGTCCAGCGCTCGAAATGGAAAATTTCACGAACCGGAGCGCTTGATAATTTTACGAAAATATTAACACTGTTACTTATCTAATTCTATACATATATGTATTTAAAAAAAACGATCGTGTTAGATTTCTTTATAATGTGACATATCTCGCTCAGGCGGTCAAATTAATATTTACACGAGACGGAGCGATAATTTTGGGGATTGTATGAACCGGAACGGCGCTCCGGTGCGTTTCGGTCCATTTAGAGCCCTGACATTCACACATTTTTTAAATGTGTCTTTGAGTCCAAAGCATTCAAATATATTCATTTATATGAGTGAGCATTTCAAGTAAGAGCAATACATTCAGAACATGACATGAGAAATATAAAGCAAGGTACTGACATGTTGAGCGAATGATCAACAATAAGTTGAAAAACTGTTATAAAACCTTTTCGAGAAGTAGCCAAGATCCACACTGGATTGTAGAGCCAATGATGATGATGATAAGTTAGAATTTAGTAAATAATGCCACCTCCTTCGGTGGCTACCTTCCATAACAGTGGTGAAAGCGCCAGTAGGCATGTTTAAATTAGATGTTTAGTGGATTAAACAACAATAAAAATATCCATGTGGTGAGCATAGATGGGCAGTGAATAGATCTCTTTGAGCGTGCGACGAATGACACCATGTATACAACAATAACCATTATGGAATATTTTTGTTGTTTACATAGTGAATCAAAATCAAACGGGGATGTTATGTTGCAAATAGTAAATTCCTCACTTTAGGCTTCGATGCTATAATAAGGACAGAAGTAGCAGTAGGTGGTAAAAATAATTATATTAGTGTATCAGTGATTCTTAATTACAATCCATGCAGAAGATCAACACAATTAAAAAATATATTTTCTTTAATTCCAGGAAAAGTCAGCACATTGACTTGCCTGCGTTTGGAAAGTATGCCACCGGCATCTTCTACCTGGACAAGTCTCACCATCAAGAGATGGAAGAAAAGTTCCGACTCCTCACCGATAGCCTTAAACTTCAGATATTGTGCTGGAGAACAGTTCCTGTGAATAATTCCACAATCGGTAAGTCCGTCTTCAAACTCGTCACACGCACGGCTTATTATCATCACATTTTAATGTTTTTTTGTGCACTAATCAGCCATTTTGTATGTATATTTTGAAAATGGAATATAATTTTGTAATTACTTCAGTATTACTTTATTGTAGTATTGATCTTGGACTCTATATCCTACTAGAAAAATATTTCAATAAAATTTCATTTGGGTATGTACCATAGAAAAGGATAATAATTTTACAATGCATTCAAGGTTAATTGTGTGATAATTTGTGGTTATCTTGATATGTTTAACTCTCCGCAGTGAATGAGTTTTAAATTTATTACTGATATTGAAGACTGAATTTCAAAACAGTTTTTATTAACTTAGTAATACAACAGAAAATTTAATTGATTTAATTTTTTGTATTACATTCAAATGGTTTTTAGCGACCCGGGTTTCGACGGGTCAATACTCGTGCAGAGTGCCTGAAGATGCCGAAAGATGGAGAATTTAAATTCACATTCCCTCAAGTAGGCGCAATCGATAGTAGTAATTGATACAATAAAAATTATAGAAAAATCCTTTACATACTAGTGCGGTGTGCGGTGCCTTTTGCTGTGTTGGACATAATCTTAAAAATAATACATTGGTAGTAATTTATACCTACTACATTATTATCTACACAGCACTCGAAATGGAAAATTTTACGAACCAGAGCGCTCGATAATTTTACGAAAATATTTACATTAGGTATATAAATATATACATAAGTACATAGTTTTCTAATTTTATGTGTATTTTTAAAAAATAAGTGTTTTAGATTCTTTGTTATATGGCTTATCCACCTCAGACGGTCAAATTATTTTGTCCACAATAAAGCGATAATTTTGGGAATTTTATGAAATGAAATGGCGCTCCGGTGCGCTCCGGTCCATTTCGAGCCCTGCATCTACATAAGGTTTGTACCCAATCGAATATTGGAATGATGTGTAAGTTTTACAATTGAAATGTTTTTTTTCTTTCTTACCACCAATATGCACAACATTTCCAATTCATTGAGTATTTTTTAGGATGTTCTGCATCCACAGCATTTATGAACCGCACACCGCTGATATGTGAGTTGATATGTTAGCAGTCTCCCGGCAAGTGAAGCAAGTGTGTCCGAATCCCACTCGGTCCAAGGTGTTTTTCCTAAGATAAAATTTTTTCCAGATAGTTAACTTTCTAACACAAAATGATTTAAATATTACGAAGTTTGTTTGTATTTGGGATATTATCAAGTAGGTAATTGATGTCTACCGAATTGAGGTGATTCTGAATTCCACCATTTTCCCCCTTTAGTTTGTGCATGAAACAATTTCACCGCTTGCGTTTTTCTTTCCTCGTCACTGGTTTTGTTCATAAATTGTTGCCATATTTATTCCTAGCTAGAGGTTCTACTATTATTTGGACAATGGGAATTGTTATTTTTGGTGTTTCCAGCAAATGACTGTTTTGTGGCCTACCGCAAACTGTGAGACAATTAAATGTGATAACTTATTACATATATTGCAAATTAAATATTATATATTCTTTTAAAATAGTGTTAATATTGAATAACCGGGAAAAATAACAATGCCCAACTTCAGTATTTCAGATAATTTATGTAGATTAAAAACATAAATACCAAATAATATCCAACTTTGATTTTATCACTGAAATTTGTATTTGTAGATTTTAAATCACACAATCTGTCTATTTTGTCACTGTGTTCATTAGAAAATTCTATAATTTTATAGGATGACTGTGGCAGGTGATAAATATATACATAATAATTATGGTCATTCAAACGGTTAAATTGGGCCAAGTTACCTGATTCTATTTTTCATTTATTATATTATATATTATATTTCAGTAATAAAAACAAAGATTTTGGAGTTTGTGTATTGTACGAGGGTGGGTCAATAAGTCCTTAGAAAAGCCGACAGATGGCGCGACTAGTACTGTAAGCGGTTTGTTTTGCTGTTATGCTGCGAAGTTTCAATCAGATTGGTCGGGTTGTTGTGTGTTTCTCGTACATTTAAAAAAAAATTTGCTTGTGGAAAATGGAAAAATGGAAAATGGAGAAAATTGAGTTTAGAGCTGTTATTAAACATTTTAATATAAAAGGGTTAACAGCAAAGGAAATAAAAAATGAGTTGGATTTAGTTCACGGCATATCTGCTCCTTCACTTGCAACTATTTATAACTGGTTAAATGAATTTAAACGTGGTCGTACATCAACAAAGGATGAACCACGCTCAGGACGTCCTGTAGAGGTGACTACACCAGAAATGATCAATAAAATCCACGATATGGTGTTAAGTGACCGAAGATTAAAGTTGAGTGAGATAATTGAGGTTACAGGGATCTCAAAAGGTAGCGTCATTTCTATTTTACATGACAAATTGGGCATGAAAAATATTTCTGCAAGATGGGTGCCGCGTTTGCTCACAGTCGACAATAAACGCAATAGGGTGGTGGCCTCTAAAGCCCTGTTGTCGCTCATGCAACGCAATCCGGATGAATTTTTTCGTCGCTTTGTGACTGTAGATGAAACATGGATACACCACTATACTCCAGAGACGAAAGAACAGTCAAAGCAGTGGATTGCGAAGGCAAACCATGTCCAAAGAAGGCGAAAACCGTAAAATCAGCTGGTAAGGTTATGGCTACTGTATTTTGGGATGCACGTGAAATTATTTTCGTTGACTATTTGGAAAAAGGAAAAACAATAACAGGGGATTATTATGCATCTTTATTAGACCAGCTAAAAAACAAAATTGAAGAAAAACGGCCTCATTTAAACAGGAAAAAAATCCTCTTTCATCAGGACAATGCCCGTGTTCACACATGTTTACGATCAATGGCTAAAATTGAAGAATTGAAGTTCGAATTGGTCGACCACCCACCGTATTCGCCAGATTTAGCCCCCAGTGACTTTTTCCTTTTCCCAAACTTAAAAAAATGGCTAAGTGGACAACGTTTTTTTTCAAATGAAGAAGTCATCGATCGGACAAATGCTTATTTTGAGGACCTTCCGAAAACTTATTTTTCTGACGGTTTAAAAAAATTGAGAAACGTCTAACCAAGTGTATTGAGCTCCAAGGAGATTATGTTGAGAAATAAAAAAAAAATACAAAAATAAAAACTGTTTTAATGCCTTTTTCTAAGTAATTATTGACCCACCCTCGTATGTTGTAAGTTGTAAGTAATATCTAACCAAAATAAGTCCATGAATGCATCTGTGACATACAAAAGTAAACCAGGACAAAGTTACTGATGTTCGACAAACAGGTAAAAGAAAATATAGGAATCGAAGTCTTCATAAGAATAATACAACATAAATAATTTGCAATTCAATAAAAAGAATGGTTTTTGGTAGTTCATCACATTTTCCGATGCAATGTGTTCGCTATGTAATAAGAAATCGCTCTGCTGTCATAATTTCACTTAGGCTAAGCTGACCGTACGCAAGGTTTGTAAAAGTTATAAATAAGTTATTTTGGATAATATTTTCAGGTCAGGTGGCTCGAAACTCGGAGCCCTTTATGCGACAGGTGTTTATCACAGGGGACATGGAAGAAGAAGATCTGACAAGACAGGTAAGGGTCGCTCCCGAAACTATCACGTCTAGCCAAAAGTATCCGATGAGGTGGTAAGTCAAATGAAATAACAAACGATAGTGTTACCTATTCGTAGTCATCTTTTCAGCGATTGTTGGATTCGATGATCAGGAAGCCGCGCAGCTAGCCAATGATTTGTGTCTACATATTGTAATATGATGATTTGTCTTCGGTCAATGGACGTCGATACTAGAAGTGGTCGTTTGTGATCTGTTCCAGGTTTTCGTGCTGAGAAAGCGAGCCACTCATGAGATTACTATTCCCGGAGCTCGCTTCTACATTTGCAGCCTGTCACTCAAGACGGTTGTCTACAAAGGTCTGCTTACTTCTGATCAACTGTGGGTAAGAATTGAATCAATTTACTTATGTTTAATTTATTTGTTTTTTCACATTACATCCATCTTATCCAATAACATTGTAGCCATAACAAAGAAGAATATCCAGAAAATTTTAGTGCTATGTTGTTAATTGCTACTTACCTATCTTACAAAGCAATAATACCATTCCCCCATATTTTTTTACGATATTATAAGCAATAAAATTGTCAATGTGCTGTAAATCCATCTGAATGGTTTATTACTAAAAGCTTTTTGCAGTAAATTCGAATTGAAACCAATTTTGCTTTGAGTCAATACCAAAATAAGGGTGACATAAACCCACTAACCTTAAATATAATATCATCATGAAACCTAATTGAACTGTTATATCTCCAAATTTAATTTTATAAAAATATTGTATATAAGTTTAGTGCTGCCATGTGGTAATCTCCAAATTTAATTTTATAAAAATATTATATATAAGTTTAGTGCTGCCGTTTATAAAAATATTGTATATAAGTTTAGTGCTGCCATGTGGTAATCTCCAAATTTAATTTTATAAAAATATTATATATAAGTTTAGTGCTGCCGTTTGGTAATTGGTAATTGTAATTTGTTTATTAAATATTAATTTATTTGTCAACAGCTATACTTCAAAGATTTGAGTGAACCTTCTTACGACACATACCTGGCTTTGGTTCACACCCGATTTTCAACCAACACCTTCCCGAGTTGGGAGAGAGCTCATCCCCTTAGGTAAATTCAATACCGTCATATTATTTTTCTCTCTCCTATTTGAGACTATTGAGGTTTTATAACTGAAATATGTTTTTATTAGGCTGAGATCTTTCAAGATTATGTTTGAATACGTGTGATATATCAAAATAGTGACAGCAGAAGAAAAACAACTGATATGCCAAAACAAAAGAAAGCAAATTTCAAAAACAGAACTAAAGCGTTGTAGCCTTCAGAGCAGTGTTGCCAACTGTATAACCAAGTGTCATAGACAATACAATGATTTTTCACCAACAGAGACCATTACAATGATACATAATAATACAATGCCTCCGACCAAATTTTTTATTTTGATAATTGTGAAATCATTTTACTAAGTGACTAAAGGAAATACAAGCTGAGGTATACTAACCCTGTCAAATTTCAAACTATTAGCCTTCATGTTATTTATTTAACAACTTTCATGGAAATTTTCATGTATTCTAGTGCTTTTATGTAATTATTGTTTTGTTTTACGAATTAGGGTTCTCGCTCACAACGGAGAGATTAACACCCTGAGAGGAAATGTCAACTTGATGAAGGCTCGGGAAGGTGTCATGAAGAGTGAGCTCTTTGGAGATGGTGAGATATTTTTAGTTCACTCTATTATTATCTTTCACTATATTATTTATGCATTCTGTGAATAACTCATATCAGCTAAATGTCAGAAAAAGACAAGCAAAGCAGTCAGGATATATCAATATATTTCACACTGTTTTTTTATATACAATAATAACATTATAGCAGCAACATACTATTGGACTGCCTACTGTGGTATTCAGTAGACTGTCTGCTTTCAGAGCACGGTTACAATGAAGTGTTAGTCGTTACAGCTGTTTGACCATTTATTCTAAAAAAATCCATTGTTAATCTTTTGGCTGCCGTAAAAAAATGGCAGTAGGTAGAATGGTGTCAGATTCTTGTGACAGTGTAGGCGACTCAGTTTAGGTGTTGGTATCATTACTTTTAAAACGACACAATACTGTTCCAAAGGGATTTCATTGTGGCCACAATAGGCGGCCATAGACGGACAGTTTTCGTAGCAGTTTGAACATGGCACAGACAATAACTGTTCAATAACTGTACGTTAGTGGACACACCACAGATCAGTTTAACTACCCCATTTAAATCTGTCGAACTGTCAACAGACGTGCCCATATACGTACAGTTATTGTCTGTGGCAGATCAAGTGTCAAAAACTATGGAGGTTATGTTCGCCGAGATCATACACAGGGGTACCATGTGTTAAATTAGTTTTAAGTAGTGTATACTTGAACGAACGTTTGATATACGAATATTTTTACTTTGTTAGATTTATTATGATTACAATTTATTGTTTGTGTAAATATATGTCCAGATTCTTTTATTTTGAATAAATTATTCATAGTATACTAATTGTTGTTTTAATAAAATTTAATTAAGATAAAATACATACGTATTGTTTTATTTAAATCAGGGTTATATACATAAAATTTATGTAATATGTTTTATTCAATCACCAAAACAATTTACTTATTTCGTCTTTCCGTTATCATCGCCCTGTTATGGACATACATTGCACAAATTGCAAGTTGGCGTCTGTTTCCATGATACCTAGACATATTTTTTTGTTTAAGTAGTGGAAAATATTGTTTGCGGTACCTAGTTGACACTTCACAATATTCGTAATTATATTTGAGTAGCAAAAGAACTAATACGCAACAAAAATAATATACTTCTTATCGAACGAACTTAGAAGTATGACAGAACTGTCAAAATTTGCCGCCAAATCGCGCCAGCTACTCCTACTTTACGACATGGCTAGCTAACGTCACCCGAAAACTTTCGGTGAGTTGAAATTCCAACAGTTTTACAAAAACACGGGAGTGGGGGGTCGCTGGCAGTTTGAAAATGGCACACATCTGACAGGTCGAAAAGTGTCCGTCTATGGGCGCAGCAGATTATCTACCAAAGATAACTGTATGGCCGCCATTACGTATTAACTGGCATGTTCAACCTCTTACGAGAACTGTCCGTCTATGGCCGCCTAATGGCAGAAGAATCTATCCTTCCTCTACCTGTCACGTTGAATATAATTTGCAAAAAAATGATTGTTTTTATAATGACATTAAAAATCAATCATAATTAACTCACCAATTATTATTTTTTGTATGCGAAAAATAGTTTTTCTTGAAAAACAATGGATTTAGGATAGATTTGAATAATTGTCAGTAAGTATGTCATATTTTAAAATTTATCGATTAGACCAAATAATTAGGTACTAACAGGATATCTCGACTCTGGCAGTGATTAGGTCAAGAAAATCCCTCAAGAGGTGGCTGTGGACCATATTGGATTATTGGATTGTGATTGAACTTATTATGAATTGAAACATTAATTAATATATTTATTATTGACGGTTTCAGATCTGAAGAAACTTTACCCAGTGGTGGAACCCAACCTGTCGGATTCAGGCTCTGCCGATTGTGTGCTGGAATTTCTGGTGAGGGCTGGTGGCCGACCGTTGCCTGAAGCCGTCATGACCATGGTTCCAGAGGCATGGCAAAACGATAAAACTATGCCTTCAAGCAAGCGTGACTTCTACAACTGGGCTTCGTGCGCTATGGAACCTTGGGATGGACCAGCACTCATATCATTCACAGATGGACGTTATATTGGTAAGTGAAGACAATTTTCTAAATATTTTTCATTCCTTATCTATCATGCTCTTCTTATGAATATATGTTTGTATTCGCAGGAGCCATTCTGGACAGGAACGGCTTGCGGCCATCCAGATTTTACATCACAACCGACAACGTTTTGGTGATGGCTTCTGAAGTTGGAATCTATGATGTCGATCCGGCTAAAGTTATCCTGAAGGTATGCAATCAATGTTTTGAGACTATCCGAGAGTAGTACATTTACACATACAGTCGAACTTGGTTATTACAAGGAAGATGGGATCGACTGAATTTGCTTGTTAATCAGAGAATAGGTATTTTTAAATGAGCGGTCACATAACACAAAAAGTCGCAATTCAAACAAAAATACACAATTTAAATTTTTACCCGAAACAAGCATGGCATGGCATTCATAAACTACAAAGGAAGTTTTTTATTGTATTGAACGCTGGTAGGTACCTACTGACTACAACTTGGATTTTTTACATGAAATTTCAACCATATGCGTGGATACTTTTTCAATGATGTTGGCGAAAACACCAATTAGGTAGTTAGATACTTAACTAGTGGGATAAACATAATCCGATCCCGGTGGTATCGGTCTACGGTCGGATTTTATTGCTTAGGGTCGAAATTTTTTTTAAATGATCGACACATTAACAGTTTTAAGAAAAAATTTTACTATATTTTCGCTCGGTATATCCGATAAGTAGCTCATTATAAAAGTGAATAAATGTATGGAGAAAATCATACACTAAAATGTCAACGAATGTTTCCTCATAACATCCGAGATCTCGCTATGTCCGTGATCGTAATAACCGAGTTTGACTGTATATATGATAGACCTGCTGTATGACTTTAATATTTTCAAAGTTATGAAAAGCTTTTACGGTACTGTTCGGTTATCAGGAATACAGCGGAAAACACATTTTGAAAATACCGATATACTGGATTATTTGTTAGTTTGGGTTAGTTTAGGTTTGGTTAAGTTAACTTAACAAATAATCCAGTTTATCTGCTATTTTCAAAATGTGTTTTCCACTGTATTCCTGATAACCGAACAGTACCGCTTTTACAATGAGAATCTGTACATTGTTTAAAAGCATTAAAATACGTTTAATCAGCGCAACGTGCTGTATGTACAGATTTTTGTTGATTTTTAGTGATTCAGGCTAGGGTAATCTTTGTGTTCATGTAATAAATTGTGTCAAACCAAGCATCCATTAAATATTTCATTGCAATTCAATTGATCACATTAATATGAATATTATTAACGTGCGCATTCAATTTCTTACAGAGTCGGTTGAAACCTGGCCGGATGCTGCTCGTCGATACCGTGGAAAAGAAAATGATTCAAGATGTCGAGCTGAAACTGGACATCTCCGTGAGCAGACCGCATTCACAATGGCTCAAGGAACAGGTGAACATATTTTTTACACTTTCCCAAATACTATGGGTAGCCTGTAATATTTTCAATTGAAATAATATTTAAACCGCTCTAATTTGCATGGTAATAACTATTAAAATATTTTTTTTTGACATATTACTACACAATTATTTACGGAAGAATCTCAACGATTTTAATATTTTTTTACGTGGATACCAAAAATATTTATATGTTAATTAATTTCAACAAACGTAAATAAATAAGTTAAACCTTTGAGATTTTTTTCTTTTCAAGTAATTCTTTAATATTAAAACAAAATAACATTGTAATTATGTGACAAAATGTTATATATTATGTTATTTCAGCCAATAATTTGTGATGTTACATTTTTACAACATACAATAAATTGTCATATATATTTCATTATGATCTGTAATCACTAATAATATTTCACGATCAACATAATTTGTAATAAAAATTTCATTTCATTTCCATTATGATCATACTTTATTTTGTAAGTTCAAATAAACTGTAAGTACTTTATCAATATTCTTGTAAATTCACTCTTTTATTTAATTTAACTCAATTTTATTACAAAAAGTTTAAGCGGCTACTAAAATGAAACTTGTTATTTTTCTTTTTTCAAATTATGGCTCCCGACAAAATATATAGATGGTAAGTCAAGAAATCAGTGCTTCGGCTGTCACAAATATTCGTTTTTGTGTTTTGACTAAAATGTAAGGCAACCAAATTTCCATTAATGTTTTCTTTATTTATTTTTGATTATTAGATATTTCTGTTGAAATTATTCTTTAGTTGCTAACAAAATATTATTATTTGCTGAAAATATGTTAACCTGTATATATTTATGTAGTCGGCCATTTCCAATAGTTCTCCCGTATTGCTTATTATTTTTAATGTAGTGATTTCTTTACTTATTTGTATCATACGAGGGTGGGTCAATAAGTCCTTAGAAAAGCCAACAGGTGGCGCGACTAGTACTGTAAGCGGTTTGTTTTCATGCAGCGGCACTACCGATTCTGTATGCTGCGCAGTTTCAATCAGATTGGTCGGGTTGTTGTGTGTTTCTCGTACATTTAAAAAAAAAATTTGCTTGTGGAAAATGGAAAAATGGAAAATGGAGAAAATTGAGTTTAGAGCTGTTATTAAACATTTTAATATAAAAGGGTTAACAGTAAAGGAAATAAAAAATGAGTTGGATTTAGTTCACGGCATATCTGCTCCTTCACTTGCAACTATTTATAACTGGTTAAATGAATTTAAACGTGGTCGTACATCAACAAAGGATGAACCGCGCTCAGGACGTCCTGTAGAGGTGACTACACCAGAAATGATCAATAAAATCCACGATATGGTGTTAAGTGACCGAAGATTAAAGTTGAGTGAGATAATTGAGGTTACAGGGATCTCAAAAGGCAGCGTCATTTCTATTTTACATGACAAATTGGGCATGAAAAATATTTCTGCAAGATGGGTGCCGCGTTTGCTCACAGTCGACAATAAACGCAATAGGGTGGTGGCCTCTAAAGCCCTGTTGTCGCTCATGCAACGCAATCCGGATGAATTTTTTCATCGCTTTGTGACTGTAGATGAAACATGGATACACCACTATACTCCCGAGACGAAAGAACAGTCAAAGCAGTGGATTGCGAAGGCAAACCATGTCCAAAGAAGGCGAAAACCGTAAAATCAGCTGGTAAGGTTATGGCTACTGTATTTTGGGATGCACGTGAAATTATTTTCGTTGACTATTTGGAAAAAGGAAAAACAATAACAGGGGATTATTATGCATCTTTACTGGACCAGCTAAAAAACAAAATTGAAGAAAAACGGCCTCATTTAAACAGGAAAAAAATCCTCTTTCATCAGGACAATGCCCGTGTTCACACATGTTTACGATCAATGGCTAAAATTGAAGAATTGAAGTTCGAATTGGTCGACCACCCACCGTATTCGCCAGATTTAGCCCCCAGTGACTTTTTCCTTTTCCCAAACTTAAAAAAATGGCTAAGTGGACAACGTTTTTTTTCAAATGAAGAAGTCATCGATCGGACAAATGCTTATTTTGAGGACCTTCCGAAAATTTATTTTTCTGACGGTTTAAAAAAAATTGAGAAACGTCTAACCAAGTGTATTGAGCTCCAAGGAGATTATGTTGAGAAATAAAAAAAAAAATACAAAAATAAAAACTGTTTTAATGCTTTTTTCTAAGGAATTATTGACCCACCCTCGTATTATTATACTTCATTCTTAGATGTTTTCTTCCTGTAGTTCTTGTTTTCACATTTTTTTATAGAAACGTATGATTCTACTCTCTTAATTAAGAAAACTAATGTAATTTCTATGTAACATCGACTTATGATACGTAAAAATCAAATTATTTTACCTTACTCACTTTGAAATGGCATTTCATTATTAATTCATAATATGCAATCAACAGTCAGAAGTTACATAACGAATTACATTTACATTAGTTTTTCTTGTAAATGTTGGTAAAATAAAAATGTATCCATATTTGTTTGTATCATATTTCTCATTTTTTTTATTACCTACTTATGTTATAAGATATACTGACCCATTGCTATACATCAGGGATGGCGAACCTTTTTACGTACAAGTGCCAAAATTTCCCAAATATTATTTTTTGACTGTCTGACGTGCCGAGCAGTTTTTCGAGTAGTTCGAGCAGGAAAAAAATGAAAAAATAGTTTAAAAAATTATAAGCAATTGAGTTCTTGAGTATTATTACCATAATACTTACTTAGTTTGGTTCTTTACACACAAATTCACGCCAAAATTTCTCAGTTTAGATGAGGCATTCTCTCGCTACAGTGGTCTCAAGCATTGTAAAATGATTGTAAATCGATCAAAATCAGAGGTTCGCGACAAGGCTTACCCCGCCGCCTGATGAGTTCAGTGCTATAATATTATTATGTGTGACTAAAGTATATATCTAACACAAAACATTCGCGTGCCATGCAAAATCATCTCGCGTGCCATTGGTTCGCCATCCCTGCTATACATTATATTATTCAAAATATTAAATACATTAACAAAACAATTACATCGATCATTATGAGGTGTCTATTACAAAATACTGATTTCCTAGTAGTCGTCTACAATTCAATATTTGCGGTAAACAACATTTTTGTGTTTCTGCGCTTTCTTTTTTCCATCGCATTGTATTTTTAAATTATAACAATATACCAAATTTAATTAGCCGATCAACACTTCTATTGCAATAAATAGAATCGCAATAAAATTGAATATAATATCATTACTATTAATTAGTTGTGTCATTTTCACTTTCAGTAAATTATTAAATTTTTAAAAAAATTTTCCATCTGCTTTTAGATAGTGTTAAAAGTTAAAAATCGTTACTCTACGTGATATTACATATTATAGAATATGTATGTATTTTTCGTTAGATTTCCACCAGAAATAGACTTATCAGTTATTAAAAATAGACATTTCATATCTGACAATTATTAGTAAACTGGCAGTGACAACTGTGATTGATGAAGATCTGGTTCGACCTGATGACTTTTATGCCAACAAGTCATGATGATGGCAATCATTTTAATGAAATAAAAACTTGTTTGTTGATTTACTATCATAGTAAAGTTGACATCAAATTTCATCTGTTTCGGGGACTAGATTACGTACTATCTTAAAATTCTATAACAACATTCCATAACATACTTTATTCACAACATTCCTATAGCTCGAAGCAGCAGAAGAACAATGGATACCTAATACAATATAATATTTACTAATAATAATCTTTTACTGATATTAATGACAATTTACATTTATAATACATAACAAGATTCCTACCTGGATTCAATATAGGTATGTCAAGTCATCCATCTTTGTGAATCAAGTCAATCATTATCTTATCGTATATAAACGATCAAATTGACTTGAGCAACAATCAATCCATAGATTTTTCCATTTTTCCATCTTCTCTTATGGTGCTGTGGGACCTTGGCTATTTCAACTGGTATCCCCATTCCTATCACCTTATCCTCGTTATCGACCCCCGGCACTTGCTGGCCAGTTTCCCCAAGATTTCAAAAATAAGGTTTTTCGAGTTATATAATGATAATATTACCTATGTGTCATACATTTAGAGAGTCCCAACTTACATCCAGAATTATTAATATCTGCCTGTGTATTGTGTTATTTATTTTGTGAAAATAGAGTATATTTATCTCACAAAGGCTTTCTCCCACTCTGCTGAAAAATTGGTCTGCACTCGTGGTTTGTGGTGTGGGACTGCGCCTTTGTGCTATAAATACACTATACCTTTCTACAGTGGTCGTTAGATATATTCATGAATGGTTTACAGTTTCACCACATTAGATCTTTAAGTGAGCAGAATGGTTCAGTGTATATTGTATTAATTTACAGATACAAATTGACAAAGTAAATAATAACCCTTGGTGGAGTAACTCCAGAATGACCGTCTTTCAAACCATACGTGCGAGTTTGAATCCCGCGTCAAGCAAAAATCACATGTTTTTTAAAGTGTATTTGATCGAAATCAAGGACCCAATGATTTGGGTGAATGATTAATAACCGTTCTTAATAAAAAAATCTGTTCACTCCATGGAAGCACATATTATGCTCCGCTTAATAGTGAAAATGGTTAATAACTTTAATTTTTACTTATAGTCTACATGCCGTAAGCAGTCAGATAGCTAAATGGGACATATTGTTGTCCCTGTCTTTTGACATAATTATGTAAAATTGTATCTACATGACACATGTAACATCCGTAAATCAGTTAATCATGTTATTTAATTATGAATTTACGACAGTCTTTTGATAACTTGTTTTATTCTTAATTGATATGATTTTTAGAACACAGCTTAATAATACTACAAATCTAAAATATAATATACTGTTAAAATTAAAATGCCACTGACACTATATACCATATTGACAAATGTTGATATTAGATACCATGTGCTATTATGCTAAATTCTACTGACCACTGCGAATGTATATGCCATCCTTGTTTGGATCAAGTATAATAACCATGTTAATTTGTAACAATAAATGGATACATCTTAATTGCCGAGTCTGCACATTAGTAAATAGCAAATATTTATAGAAATAATTGTAAACTAACACTCTTGTTAAAAAAATATATGTTTAAAATAAATGTATTTTTTTTCTACCTGTATTATTTATTATATGTCTCACTAAGCTATGTAAATTAACTGTTTGCGATCAGTGTTCCACTTGATTCTGTATAAAATATTTGTGATTGAATTGGCGTTTGTAAATTTTCAGATTGTTATGGAGGACTTGCGCAAAGCACATGTCTCTGCCGAGAATGGTTCAGTTTGTGTCACTAATGGTAATGGAGTGAACGGTTTTTATTCAAACTGTAGCGGTTTCACCGACAAAAGACTTCCGCTCTACGGCTACAGCATCGAGACAATCAACATGCTCCTCATACCGATGATTCAGAATAAGTAAATATTCAAGTTTAAAAATTTGTCTTTTTCCATTTAACTGATTATTAGCCACCTCAGCTAATTTATAAAGCTTTCAATCAAGTAATTGAGGTATTATTATGATCACGGTTCAATTTGACCAAGACATACCTGTTGATTTTTAAATTCCCGTTTTGTGCGGTTTTGTTAAATGTAAGGTTTGAAACAGACGACCCCCGGTTTAACGGAGAGAAATTGAATTGCTAAGAGTTTGCTTACTGACTCTTGTCGTGGTAACACTGGTCTCAAAATTAACTTGTGTTATATATAACAGAGTTTAGAATGTAAATAATCATGCTGTTTTTCTTTTGGGGGTTAAATATTCCATACTCCGTTACACCTTCTGCAATTAAATTTAAATCAATGTATAACTCTGAGTAATATATCTATTGTATGTGTTTTATTGTAATATTAAAATCTTTGTAAAATAAATATGTTTGGCAAGTTGCTGTCCATGCAAAATTGTTTACTGAGAACCATTATTTTTCAACGTGCTAATCCCGTCAAACTAAGATCTCGCTTTGTGGCTCTCTGCCTAGTCGGTGGTGAACAGCAGTACCCATGTTGAAATTACAATAGCAAGATAAACATGTTAGTTTATTTTTCAATTAATATATTTTTATTTTGGTTTTAGGAAAGAAGCTTTGGGTAGCATGGGAAACGATGCTCCTCTTGCCTGCCTATCTCGGTTCCAACCTTTATTGTACGATTACTTCAAGCAGCTCTTTGCCCAAGTCACTAACCCACCCATCGATCCTTTCAGGTTTGTTTTCGTAATAATATGTACGTAATCTAAAGCAGTGTTCTTCAACCAGTGGTCCGCGGTGCCCGTCCGCAAGAATTTATTGCCGGTCCAAGAAAGCTTTCACCATGCTTTCAACCGACTATATCGCTTCACGATTCGAGAAATTCCCACTACATGAAATGCTGGAAGAATTTTTGAATGCTGCTGATGTCAACAAGAAAGTCATATTATTCAAAATCATAAGCCAACCTTTAAAAGCGTTAACTTTTCACTATTTCCCTGAAACTGAAGATCCACGTAAAGTTAGACCTCTAACCTCTGAATTAATAATCCCTTTTTGGAAGATATTAAATCATGCGCACTTGATCCTCGTGAGTAAAAAAAGCTGACGGAACTATCTTCTGATGTCACTCTGGTATACAGGCATAAAATGCAATCATTGTCTCAATTTTGGATATCCCTGGATAAAAAATATCCATCTCTATCAGATTATTGATCATTTTTTCGACTTCATATTTGTGTGAAAAGACTATATTTTCATCTATGTTAGTAATAAAAACCAAACAGAGAAATAGAATCGATGTTAATGCAGCGTTTCGTCTCAGAAATAATTCTGCAATCACGTACATATATGCAATTTGCTTACAAAGAAGCAGCAGCAGATGTCGCACTAACCAAAAAATGTAATTTATTATATAATTGGTTTTTATTTTTGACTGATACCGGTCCGCAAAATATTTCTACTATGTTTGCTGGGCCGCGGGTTTTAAAAGGTTGAAGAACACTGATCTAAAGAGTTCGACAAGACGGAGCCCCATGACGTTTACGTATTAAAGTACTTGATAGTATTTCTGAAATATTTATAGTGTGGTAGATTTGGTAGCCGATGTAAAATTGATATTTTGTGATTTGGCAGATTGGAATTGAATACCTTGTTTATAGCCGCCATCTTTGTTTTCACTTTTCAATATGAATGACATATTTACATTTGACATTCTCTTAATAATTTTAACAATATCTGCACATGAATCGGGGATGATATTAAAAATTTATGGAATTGACTGTTTTAATAAATCTAAAATTATATTTGATCGAATTCCATTAACAGAAATCATAAGTTTTGCATGTCACATGGTAAAATGGAATTTCAATTTATAAATGGCGTGATAGATAACACAATTTATACAAAAAAAATATCATTATTTACGGGTTTGTTAGTTTTATAACGAGTTAAAGAGATGAAGTTGAATAAACTAATTATTTTTCCGTTTATTTCTTCAGAGAGAAGATAGTGATGTCTTTGATGTGCCCAATTGGACCTGTTGGAAATCTTCTGCAGCCCTCAGCCCAATTTGTTCACCGACTATTTTTACCTCAGCCTATTCTTTCAATCCCTGATCTGGAAATCATCAAGCAGACCAAGCATAGAGGATGGAAGGTACACACACCGTAAACCATAATACATAGTATACCTATGCAATCAAATCCTAAAGTAAATTAATGCAGTATGGAGCTACATTATATTGTATGATACATCATACAATATTAATTTAGTAAAATATTACATAAGCAGAAAATGATATAGTTAGAAGACGTAGTGTAATGTGTTCAACCGATGTGTGCTACCAGTGTTCAGTGTTAGAAGCTGGCTTGAGAGTGGGCCGATTGTTTGGGCCCCGCATTTGTTGAAATAAATAATATGACCTTATAGTGGGTGAGTTCAAAAGAAATTTTTGAGACTCCTTTATTTGAGGTTATATGGATACTATCCGTGCCTTTATCCAACTGGTTTTCTCTTAGGTATGCTTACATACTGTAGTTTAAATGCTAGAAGATATCAATATTTGGCCACGTATTTTTTTCGACTTATACGTGGTGTAAATGAGAACTCTGCCATTCTTGGTAGTATTGAATTGTGTCCCTGATAACTATCTTAGAAATCGGGAGCATCAGTTGTTTGTTCTCCCAAGGTATAGAACTAACCTGCCATTGGTGATGCCAATTAGGGGGCAATAACTCTGTTCAACCAAATCGTTTCGGATGTTAATATATTCCACCTACATGAGATGAGTATGGGTAGGCGTTGTTTTATAAATTCTTAAAATAGGGTCCACTTAGCTCATTCAGTGTACCAAAAAACTAAAGACCATCATCCAACATTGGATTGACTGAGCCGATGATGATGCTACATAGAAAACATTGGTATTTATTTATTTTTATTTTACCAGACTCGCGTTCTTGACGGAACATTCGACTATGCAGAAGGCCCCGGTGGACTGGAGGGAGCGCTGGCGAGCTTGTGCTCTCAAGCCGAGGAAGCCAGCCGCGGCGGCTATCAGCTGATTGTTC
Organism: Rhyacophila brunnea; assembly: GCF_057557595.1. NCBI lineage: Eukaryota > Metazoa > Arthropoda > Insecta > Trichoptera > Rhyacophilidae > Rhyacophila > Rhyacophila brunnea. Next base: position 56,942,013 of record NW_028232965.1, on the reverse strand, counting down.
TTTCCGATCGCCAAGCCGGACCGGATAGAGTACCCGTCAGCACACTGCTGGCATTAGGTATATTATTTTATTTCGTTATGCCTTTGTATGTTACCTACCTCCGCACTATTTTAAACTATGTAATAATGTTATTCATTCTTTAATAGTTTAGTTCTACTATGTAATATGTATTGTGTTTCTTTTATAGGTGCCGTACATCATCATTTGATTGAAACCAGACAACGGATGAAGGTTGGACTTATCTTGGAGACAGCTGAAGCGAGAGAGGTCCATCACATATGTGTACTACTAGGTAAGTCCATAAACAATATAAATTATAATAATATATTTTACTGGAGGCACTTGCGATACTTGTTCTTGTCATATTGCAGTGTTTAATTTCATAATTATACATCTTTCAAGGTTATGGTGCTGACGCTATATGTCCGTATCTTGTATTCGAGTTGGCGTCTTCCCTCAGAGCTGACGGTACATTGGATCCATCTTTGAATGATGACTTTATCTACAACTCTTATGCACAAGCGATGGAGACCGGAATAGCAAAGGTAATTTATTTGTTTTTACAATCGGAATTATATTCAATACGCAACAAAATTTTGTCTTACAGTTGTATATAACCAGACCATACTATGGTGCAGGTAGGTATATAAGCTGCCTACAAGAGTTTCTTACACTCATTTATCTTGTTATTAGGTGATGGCTAAGATGGGAATCAGTACTCTCCAATCATATAAAGGAGCTCAAATATTTGAAGCAGTCGGCTTGAATGACGATGTCATTGAACGATGCTTCAAGGGAACTCAATCTAGAATTGGTAAAGCAAATATCATTTAATTAGTCAATTAGATTTACAAACACATGATAGAACTACAGTTATGAGCATGTAAAAATATATATTGAATAAAATGTCCTCCCAACATGTAATTAGTTGATTTACCATTGGACTATTGCAATCGGCGAATTTTATTATATTTCACTTATATTTAATAATGTTTGCTTTTCAGGCGGAGTCAACCTAGAAGTTATATCAAAAGAAATTATGGAACGACATTATCTCACCTACAAAACAGAACCAGCCGATATGCTGATACTTAGGTACCGTATTTATCTACTTATGATTTAATAACAATTTAGTGAAGCACGATCTACTTAAACATATATTTAAATGTTTTTCTATTACAGAAATCCTGGATCATACCACTGGAGAGCTGGGGGAGAGAAACACATTAACGATCCAAATTCAATTGCAAATCTGCAAGAGGCCGCGGCTGGAAACAGTCTGAATGCCTATGAACGATACAGGTTAGTAAAATGGTATTTCACATGAAATTCTCTATTTATTTATTTAGTTTTTAATAAAGTATTAACAAATCATAATTTTATAAGTGTTTTTTTTTTATACCAATTAAAATACCTAGTTTGGATATGATGGGTTCTTTCTTAGTTGATGTTATTCTTACAGAGAGAGTTCAATGGAATCCATTCGTGCATGCACGCTGCGTGGCCAAATGGAATTTGCTAAACTGGATCAACCGATTCCAATTGATGAAGTCGAAAGTGCCGCTGAAATTGTCAAAAGATTCGTCACAGGTCAGTCTTATTAATAATGTGTTGGTTCTTCATATTATTTCCCATATAAGCCTCAAAATACGATTTCACATTGTTTATTGAAATTTTTCTAGGGGCCATGTCATTCGGTTCAATATCCCTGGAAGCACATACGGCTCTGGCTATTGCCATGAACAGAATGGGCGGAAAATCCAATACGGGCGAAGGAGGTGAAGATGCTGATCGATATCTGAACCAAGTAAGCTACTCTTATTTCAAGTAGATTAGGTGTTGCTTTAACATTCTGATATAATTTAAAAAATTGGTATGGTCGAAAAATTGATAATGTAAATATTTTCCAGGATCCAGAATTCAACAAGCGCTCTGCAATTAAGCAGGTTGCCTCGGGAAGGTTTGGAGTAACTGCTTCTTATTTAGCAAATGCCGATGACTTGCAAATCAAAATGGCACAAGGAGCCAAGCCTGGCGAAGGTGGAGAACTTCCAGGTAATAAACATGATCACATAATATTGCACTGGAATCATGCCAGTTGATATTCCGTCAATATATCAGTTTACAGCATGGATTTCGGTCAAGCATTCAATAGTTAGGTATATCGTGTGCAAGTGTTTAACATAACTTTATCATGGCTGTTCAGGACGCTGTTTCTGTTAGTGGAGAGATAGTTTTGAGAAAATACTTTTGAAAGTTTAAAACAGTGATAGGCAACTTTTCTTTCAAAATTATTATAGTATTTATCATGGTTGGCAACACTGGTGTGAGATTCTCTAAAATACACCCTTAGACTAATAGCCTTTCCATTGTCAGGCGATAAATTATCATTGGAAACAATGTAACCTTAGCCTGAATAACGAACAAAATTTCTTTTCGCACAACACTCACAACACATGTTTTTGCTAGCTATAACAAGTACACTGTGCTATTTGTTTGAATTGCATTTGGACATTTGTAATATATTTCATTTATATTCAGACATTAACTTTAAAATTAGAAAATCATCCCATGGGCCGCAGGTTGCTCTTTATTGGTTTAAACACTTTAAATTTGGGTATATTGGCCTATAGCGTCGTGGGTCCCAGGTTCAAATCCTGGGTCTGTCAAGTACACATATTGTTTTTCAATTTGTGTATGAGCATAGGCATAGGCTGTCCACCCTGATGTATGAGTGATATATTAAATGTAATGTAATGGAAAACCCAATATTATAACAATAATTTTTATATTTATTCATTGATTGGAGATAGCAGAAATGTTCTAAGATACAATGATACTACGATACTACGATAGGTATGGTCATCTCATTACAGGTTACAAAGTGACAGCAGAAATAGCAGCGACCCGTTGTTCAGTTCCGGGAGTGGGTCTAATTTCTCCTCCGCCCCATCACGACATTTACTCCATTGAAGATCTTGCTGAGCTGATTTACGACCTCAAGTGCGCCAACCCCAACGCCAGGATAAGTGTGAAGCTTGTCTCGGAAGTCGGGGTGGGCGTGGTCGCATCCGGTGTGGCTAAGGTAATGTTTGGGAAGATTAACATTTGGAAATCTTGTATTAAATAATGGTACATAATGTATAAATATATTTTGAATTGTATGTTTAGGGAAAAGCTGAACATATTGTAATATCTGGTCACGACGGTGGCACTGGAGCCAGTTCGTGGACAGGAATCAAGAGTGCTGGACTTCCTTGGGAATTAGGTGTCGCTGAAACTCATCAAGTATTAGTTCTCAACAACCTGAGATCCAGGTCAGAGTCATTAATCCCACTTGAAATAATAATGTATTTGATATTAATTGAATATGTAATAGTAATAATTATATCTAATGGATTTTTTTTTTGTATTTGTAGGGTGGTTGTGCAAGCTGACGGACAATTGAGGACAGGATTTGACGTGGTAGTCGCTGCACTGCTAGGAGCTGACGAATTCGGATTCAGTACTGCTCCGCTTATTGCTATGGGTAAGACGGTCCTTCCTTTATTGTAGTCATGAGAGTGATGCAACTTCATAGAGTGACATACATACTTAAGCCTCAATGACATTGAGCTACTTTACAAGTTGCTTGTTGGCGAATTTAAAAGCGGGCGAGTCAGCTAGTGCGATTGTGATGATGACACACAAAACTTTCCACTCGCTGAGAAGCCAACAAGCTAGCGAGTTGAAATCGTCATTTTTGGTACTATTTTGACAGGACACGTATTGAGTAGTTCGTTTTTTTACCGGGAGGTCGCTACTATCGCTCTGCTGCACAGACACAGTAGGCCCACACGCCAGCGTGTAGCGTGTAAAGTTAACCGGCTGTCAACTTTTCTCGGTAGATTGTTTATAATCTGCTTGTTAGCTTGTTCGGTGATCACACTGGGCGAATTTACAAGCAGATTGTAAAGTAGCTCAATGTCATTGAGGCTTTAGATGTTTTTGTGAGTTTGAAAGCATTAGTAATTCAATGACATTTTCTTTTTTAGGTTGTACAATGATGCGAAAATGTCACTTGAACACTTGCCCTGTGGGTATCGCTACTCAGGATCCGGTTCTCCGAAAGAAATTTGAAGGAAAACCTGAGCATGTTGTGAATTACCTATTCATGCTGGCAGAAGAGGTATGAAAAATTTTCATGATTAATAATTATTTGCTATTTTGATGGAGAGTGGACTATATCTTTAAAATAGATTCAAGATATGCGATCATTTGAGGAATTTATGGAAATTATGTACCTATTTGAATAAAATATAAATGCCATGTGAGATAGATTCTAGAGGTGGGAAAACTGGTCGATTTTGAAGACTAAGTATACTTACTACCAGTTTAAAAAATACTTGGTATCGAAACTTGTTCCAAAATACTTACTAGTATTTGGAATACTATATAGAGCATTTGGCGTGCTCAACTGGAACTAAAACCAACTCCATATTAGTATTTGAAATATCGGCTTCAATAGAATCGCTAAAAATACACTGAGCTCAGCTTTTCAAAATGTCCCATTTATTATAAAATTTTAAACACATTTTAAACTAAGTATATGGTCAGCACACGTGATCAGGTACCACTGCAGAATATAGAAATAGGACAGCATGCATATGAAGGGGTGGACAAGTTCACGTATCTCGGATCCAGCCTAAATACCCAAAATAAGACAGAGGAGATAAAAATCCGCCTTATCTCCGGGAATAAATGCTGGCATGCCTGCAAGCGACTGATGGGGTCGAAAATTCTAGGCCGAAGAAGTAAACTTCTAATTTATAAAACAATTATAAGGCCAGTGGTCACTTATGGCTGAGACTTGGTGCTTAACTCAAAACGAGGAAAACGAATTAGCTGTCTTCGAGCGCAAAATACTCCGCAAAATCTTTGGACCCACGTTGGAAAATGGGAACTACAGAATAAAAATGAACCACGAGTTGGAAGAGCTGATTGAACAGCAAACAATCATAAGATACTGTAAGTCCCAAAGACTACGATGGGCCGGACATGTGGAGAGAATGCCTAAAGTAAGAGAGCCAAGGATCATGACGAAGTGGCTACCCCAACGGAAGAGACCCAGAGGCCGTCCAAGAAGGAGATGGGCTGACGCCGTAGAAGTGGACTGGCTTCATATAGGAAGACCCGGTAACTGGAGAAGTATGGCGAGAGACCGGAGTGAGTGGAGAGCGGTTGTGGAGGAGGCCAAATCCCACCCCAAAGAAACACATTTTAAATTTATGAGATGTTTTTCTGTTAAGTTATAATATTCTTGTTAACACGGTCGGTCGTCATAACAAGCCTGTGCGTCATCTTACCACATTCGCGAGGGAATGTGCTACTACACAAAATTTATCATACATATGATTATGTCATCTGATTGCAAGTGCTATCTCGCTCGCGCGCATTTAATGTCAATAGTGTTAAAAGTCTACCAACTGGCGAGCGACTCGCGATGATATCATCACAAGTTTTTTGGAACAAGTTTATTGGGCCACACTTACTGAGTATGGGTAGTTTCATCCGAGACTTGAGTACACAAACTGGTGACAGTATTTCCAACTCACCTCTAATAGATTCACTGACCATATTTTGGTAGTACTGTTAATATGTCCCACTTAGCATAACTCAGCATCCTGACGTCACTTGCAAAGTTGTTTTTATGTTGCAGAAATTAGAATGTTTTAAATTCTAATCTTCGAAAATAACAGAATTTTTACCGTACTTAAATATTCATCTTTTCACTTCAGTCATATCAGTCCTCGGTGAATGAAAGGGGAGACCGAAGTAAGAATTGTTAGAAGAATAACTGGTGTTGTCAATGACATTATGATATATTGTATCTGTTGGTAATAAATATGCACTAAATTTTCAGGTAAGATCGCACATGGCCAGCATGGGCGTTCGTAAGTTCCAAGACCTGATTGGTCGGACTGATCTGCTCAAAGCTATCGAAAATAATAATAACCCGAAGGCGAAAATGCTGAACCTTGGACTCATTTTGAAGAATGCTCTGCATATGAGACCGGGTGTTAATATCATCGGAGGATCTGTGGCACAAGTGTGTATTTTCTATAAATCATCGCATGATTTAGATTTTTAGTATTAGATTTAGCATAATGTCTTTATAACATATTATGTTTTTTTTGTAGGACTTCCAATTAGAAAAGAGATTGGACAACTCTTTAATCGAGCAATGTTCCGGAGTGATCGATGGAACTCAAAAATTAGTAGACATCAAAATGCAGATCAATAATGAGTGCAGGGCTTTCGCTTCAACGTTGTCATATCACATCGCACGGTAAGCTAAGATTCAACAGAATCTATTGACAAAAGTGATATTTAAAGCAAAACTATATGTTCGGTAATTTTGTGTATTTTACCATGTTTTTATTAGCTCGTATTCTTGTTTGTCCCGTACAGATTTTTTCTTGTTTGTCCAAGATTTTTAACTAACTTCCCGACTAGCTAGACATTTGAAACTTTTAGAATATATCAGAACACGACGGGAATGCATTTTTTTAATACTTTTGGCCATCTTTAAGCAGAATTGAATTCATTTTCAGTTAATTCTATTTTGTATGTTTCGGAAAAATTTCGTTAAAAATAATATTTACTACTCACTATTATTGGTTGCTAAGTGGGTCCTAGCAACTAAATTATTAATATATACGTGCGTTACTATGGAAATCAATATGAAATGTCAAAATGACATTTCAGTATTCTATATTTATTAATACATAGAATGGTCAAATTTATATGATTCAACAGAAAATTTTAAAACGTGGTATATAAAAAGTTCTTTTTATCTTGTAATTATTTGCAGCAAGTATAGTGAACCTGGTCTACCGGAAGGTTCACAGATTAACATATCTCTTCATGGATCTGCCGGTCAAACGTTTTGTGGATTCCTTACGAAAGGTGTCAAAGTAACGTTGGAAGGTGACGCAAATGATTATGTCGGTAAGAATTTTTTTTTTTTCAGTAATTATTTCATTTCTAAAACATTTAATTGTTGATATATTTTATATATACCGGCATTATTGTTGGACCTTGAAAGATATTTGTATAACAGCAGATTATTATATTATTATAACAAGATAAGACAACTATAAATATCTAGTTTTTGATTCAATAAAACATTTTAGAAAAGTTTTAAAATCTTTATTAACAATGTGTATATCAAAATGTTGGTGATTAATAGAGATGTACTTTCATTCTTTCCCCAATATTGCTTTTAGGAAAGGGATTGTCCGGTGGTACCATCATAATTTATCCACCCAAGACTTCTCCATTTGAATCTCACTTAAACGTGATTGTTGGAAATGTTTGTTTATATGGAGCAACAACGGGAAGAGCTTACTTTAGGTGAGTTTATCATTATTATTCAATTCATAATACATCCCTAGTTGTGATGATTCTTTTTACTAAGTTACCTGTATTTTAAAAATAGGGGTATTGCGTCAGAACGTTTCTGTGTAAGAAACTCTGGGTGTATAGCTGTTGTGGAAGGTGTGGGAGATCACGGTTGTGAATACATGACTGGAGGAATTGTCGTTATTCTTGGACTTACTGGAAGAAACTTTGCTGCCGGCATGAGCGGTAGGTGTTCAATTATCTACTTAATAATATTCTTTTAACATTCAATTCTTAATTTTTTTTAGTATTCATACCCCTTTCACCTTGTGGCGAAGAGTCACATACTGTTCACCGGTTTCCTTGGTTCTTCCTGAATCATGCCCACTTTTATATCCTTTTCTGACCCAGTATACGCCGAAAGCATTTGTTCTTTTTAAGGTACCAAGACTCACTGCCGTACAGCAGCATTTTAAGAATAAATGCATTGAAAATGCGAAACATTAAATTTCTCACTTTCACACGAAAAGATTTATATTTCCTTGTTTAGGTATGAAATAAAAGTAACATGTATTGTCTTTGATGTTAAAGGTGGTATCGCATACGTATTGGATGTGGATGGTTCATTCAACTCTAAATGCAACCATCAAATGGTGGAGTTATTGCCTCTTGAACTTAAAGAAGATTTAGATTATGTCCAACAGCTCCTTGAAGAATTTGTGCAGTATACGGGGTAAATATAATAAAATGAACATGACAATAATTGCGATAATTATTATTAAAAAAATGTATCATAGCACGAATCAACAATTATTAATGCGTGTCTTGATGATAATGATAAAACATGAACCATTTCACTGTTGATAGATTTTGCTATAATAATTTTCGTGAAGTACATACTGTAGAACAAACCTCAATACTTTTAGTGTGCCTAATGGCAGTAGAATGTTAAAAACAATTTCGTTATTGAATAATATATCTACATAATTTGGAACCCTCAGAAAGATATATTATATATTATCTATTAGAACAATATTGGTATGGAGCAAGACTTGAACCCGGATCCACTGGATGACAATTCAAAATTTCTTTTTCTAGTATGTTGTTTCTAAGGTCAAATTATTTACATATTATATTTAATAACTAATCCTCTATTCATAAATATTGTGACTTATTCATATTCACTGCACTTTTCATGAAACAAGGAAACACATTGGAGAATTCTCAATAATATTAAATGGTGCCCAATGTGGGGTTCTTTATTAAACATGTACAATCAATATTAAATTTCTGTAATTTCACATTGAGAGTTAGGTACATATTATGTTATGATGTTTTGTTTATGTTTCTATTTAATTTAATATACATTTTTGCAGATCTATTATAGCAACCGAATTGCTTGCATCATGGCCAGCATCGGCCAGTAAGTTTGTGAAAGTATTCCCAACAGAGTATCAACGAGCCCTCAAACAGATGGCTCTGAAACCGGTCACCGCTGTTGAGAGTAATGGACAGTCGAATCATACCAATGGAAAATCTGAGCCTATTGTGGACATCGAGGAAGCTGTGCAGGACTTAACGTTTGAAAAGAAACGTCTTGAGAAACTTCTCGACAAGACTCGGTATGAAAATTAGTGTCTTTAACTTTCATTAATTATTAACTTATTACCACCCCCTCATTGGTGTCATCCGCTTTCGTTGGAATGGTGGCAGAATATCCACCTTGAGAGCCTTATCATACACTTATCATTAATTGACCAACATCTATATATATATTTATGGTGATTATCTTTGTTTAGTGGTTTCATAAAATACCCTCGCGAGACAGTGGTGTACCGCGCTGCCGAGAAGCGTCTGCGAGACTGGGACGAAGTGTATGATAAGCAACACGTGCGCAGAGGACTTCGCGTCCAGGCGGCTCGCTGCATGGACTGCGGAGTGCCTTTCTGCCAGTCCTCGCACGGCTGCCCGCTCGGGAACATCATTCCTAAGTGGAATGACCTCATCTTCCAAGGCAACTGGAAGGAAGCTCTCAAGCAGCTGCTCCAGACAAACAACTTCCCAGGTAAGATAACTGGCTTACAAATTGCAAAAGAAATGTGAAATTTTAATAAGGTACTGATACCAGATGAAGGTCTCCCACAGGAGACCACCTCAAAGGGAGGACCGAACCATCATCTTTCCCAAAACACCACGGCCTACGTCCACTCTTCGCGCCCTCGCAACCCCCGGCCGAGCGGAGCCTACCTCCACTGAAAATACCAAAATTCAAATTCGTCCTCATCTGTCGAAAATGGCCGCTCGCGCCGCCACTAGTCAATCCGTCGGTAAAACATGGAGGTTCCCGACCGACGGACGAACATGACACCGCCTGACAGTTGGATGGGCGCGAAAATCATTCTCTTGCCCCTGACGCCGAACGAACAGCATCGACCGCCAAAATCTCTCTCTTCAATTGGACACCGGACAGCTAGCATCGCCTCTGCTCGCCTCGGACGCGAAGCCAAGCCAGCATCTCCAATTCTCCAGCCAAAAGAACCGCGTCGGCGCCAAGCAAGCATAATAAGCTAAGAGCATTCCGGACAGCCCAGCCAGCATTTCCCGCCAAAAAGACTGCATCGCCAAGCCGCAAGCACTGACTCGCCTCGGATGCCAAGCATCAGCAGCCCAGCCGCGACACCACGTTTGCAGGCCAGGCCGCCAAATCGCCAATTACCAACCGACCGCGAACGACAATACCCTGTATCAACAATATAATAAACACCAGCCTCAACAGCATACATGTGCGTTTCTCTCATTCCACCCCGCTACTGGCCTGCTAGTGATACGACCTTCACCATTCTCCTCGACGGAGAAAGGCCGGTATCAGTACCTACTAATCTCACAAAATTTTTACAATGTATGGAAAAAATAAAGTAAAGAAATATAAAAAATATAAAATAAAATAAAATAAAGGTAAAAAATTTGAATCTAATTTTCTAATAACCACAGTGGTGTTTTCAAATTGTGTCAATTTTGACAATCTTCTGTAATTTTGAATCAATGTTGTAATTATTAAGCTTTTATTAGGCTGAGACGCTTAAGTTTTACACTTTTACGCTTTTAAGATAGGGTCTATCAAAGTTCACTCTGTGTGGTTCCATCTACTTCTATTTTGTTATTTATTTTATTTCTTTTCTTATTTTATTACTTATTGTATTATTAACTCACACTTCTCTGTATTTTTATTTTAAAAAATTATTAACACTTATTTTATGTCATGTCGTGAATGCTTTGAATTTATAATTTGTTATGTTCATTATATGTAAAATAAATAAATTTGATTTGATTTGAAGATTATATTTTGTATATAAATATAAAAAATAGTGACAGCAAAATAAAAACAAAATTATATGGGAAAAAAAGAAAGCAGATTTGAAAATAGAATAAAAGAGTTTCATATTCTTCAGAGCATTGTTGCCAACTGTATAACTGTCATAGACTATCCAATGTTTTTTCACCAACAAAGATAACAATACCAACTTTGTTTCTAGATGGCACCGCAATCTTTTATGTTTTTTTAATAAAAATATATAAACAATTTCATCAATAATCGAACTTGTTATGTTTTAGAGTTTACTGGAAGAGTGTGCCCCGCTCCATGCGAAGGCGCCTGCGTGCTCGGAATATCAGAACCTCCGGTGACAATCAAAAACATTGAATGTGCTATTATTGACAATGCTTTTGAGAATGGTTGGATAGTACCAGAGGTAAGTAGTTATTTTTATTTATAATTGAGTACTACTTTTTTTCAATAAAATAACGATTTAATAAAAACAAAGATTTTATCAATCATATACCACACGTAACGTATATTATGGAACACTTCATTGACTATAATAAATGTAGTGGTTAATAATAAAAGTGTTTGTCCTTGATGAAACAAAAGTAATAATGTGGCAGCTTAGAATACTACTTCATTGTTGAGTTTGTTTTCTCAAGGACGTATACTTAGAACCTTGTAGTATCAGGCTCGCAATTTACCAAATGAGTAATTTATTCTAGACATGGAATTTGAAACTGATGTTTTACCAACCACACAACCGAGGGAGTTTGCATAGCCATTACATAATAGTTTGTGTTGTTATTTTAGATTCCTGAAAATCGTAATGGCAAGACTGTAGCTGTTGTGGGATCCGGTCCCGCGGGAATGGCTTGTGCTCATCAGCTGAACAAGGTAAAATCATATTTTGTCATACATAATTTAATTTTACACATAAATCTTATTTTGTATTTTGGGCAATCTCCGTGTGTACTTTCTCCTCCATCTTTCCTCCACGTTTTAGGCTCGTGGTAGAGGCTATTGTAAAGATATTTCAAGCACAGCTAGATAAGGCATTATACATGGTGATAACCCAAACACAATATGGCACAGAAATGTAATATTATTTCTTTCGCCTCTAACTAATGGTGTTGAATGTTTTTCAATCATTTTTATAAAATATTCTTCATTTTGACAGATTATACAGACAGATATAAGTAGATTACTTTTTAATTATTTTTTTTCATTATAGGCTGGCTACTATGTGACAGTGTTCGAGCGCAATGACAGCATCGGTGGTCTTCTGCAGTACGGCATTCCTTCCATGAAACTTTCCAAAGAAGTCGTCGAGCGACGAGTGGATCTGATGAAAGCTGAGGGCATCGTATTTAAGACCAATATAAACGTTGGAAAAGATATCTCTGGAAAGGAACTAGCGGAAGAGTATGCATTCTCTTTACATATTACCTGGATTCATTAATAAAATCATTCATGTCTCATTATTTTATTTGAATTCTTCACAGTTTTTGCTATATATATAATATTCACAATGTTGTTATTTTCTTCCAGGTATGCTGCAGTTGTACTTTGTTTAGGAGCGACATGGCCTCGTGATCTACCATTGAAAGGAAGGCAGCTAGGAGGTATTTACTTTGCAATGGAGTTTTTGGAAACCTGGCAGAAGCGGCAAAAGGGTCGTCCCACCAACAACCCACAATTGAGCGCTAAAGACAAACATGTCCTCATCATCGGCGGAGGAGACACAGGGTAATTAATTCCAACCTTCAATAATCCATTTTTCTTATATTATTCATATATTGTATGCATAATTTAAAATAATTTTTGTTTTGTATATTTTTAGCTGTGACTGTATTGCAACATCTTTACGCCAAGGTGCCAAATCGATAACTACGTTTGAAATATTGCCAGAGCCCAAACCCACCAGAGGGCAAGACAACCCGTGGCCTCAGTGGCCAAGAACTTTCCGGTGAGTAAAATGTATTGTGATCATTTATAACATGTAGATACCCTCACGAATGACATTGTTGTTTTTATTTAATAAAACGCAATTTTTTTTTATAGTACTTATTCCACTTTAATTGTATTTAATTGTGGGACATATAAATATTCCACATAAGTGGGACATTTTCTGTTGAAAATGTCCCACTGAGGCGGACGAAACCGGTCCTAATATATTAATTAAAGTGGAATAAGTACTATAAAAAAATTGGTTTTATTAAATAAAAACAACAATACAATGCAGTTCCACCATGAATTGACAGTTAACAAAATAAAAGAAACCAATGACATTATTAATAGACAACGCACTCAATACAGTGGCTAGTAAGTAAATTCGCGCATAGCGACATTCGCACATGTATAGGTAGACGTCACGCAATTTCCATTATGCGATATCACGCATCGGGAATTTATAGCAGTATCACCTTTATTGTATAGCGTTAGAACAGATTATGCCATTCGGCAGACCCGTCAAAAAAGTGAGTGTCATTTTTTTTCCAGATGCTTCGTCCATATTAATGTCATTGACCCTCACTGATTGATATCTAGAGTTTTTGATTCAAACCGATTACGAAACCAATTCATAATCTGTGTTATTTATTATTTCATTATTCTTGCAGAGTCGACTATGGCCATGAAGAGGTCCGAGTCAAGTTCGGAGACGATCCTAGAAAATACTCAACTCTCACCAAAGAGTTTTTGGACGATGGTAAATCTCATTTTCTTATAAACATCTGACATCCCATGTATATTCCTCAATTTGTAGGGACATAAAAAAACATATGATTACCACTTTTATTTCTCCAGTATTACTATGCAATCTTTTGATATTTTGTTTTGTTTTGTTTGTTAGAAAATCAATTTGCATAAAATTATAATTAGGTATTTTACTTTTATAAAGTTTCCATTACTTTACCTAGTTTTATTGTTTATGAGCAAGGCTACTTTTTTTATAAAAAAAAGGTGCCGGAACTCACTTCTTGTCAAGCTTTTTACTAAATAAAATTATATTCAAATATCATTTTAATGAAATCTAAAGCAACTTTTCCTATGCTACGAACCGCATAAAAAATTAAACATTTTTTGAAAATATTGATATTTTGAAAGCTATATTAGGTATATGTTTGATATGCGAAAAAGTGACTTGAAACCCAACTTTTGCATTTTACTGTTCTCACTAAATAAAACAATTTATTTTGTAGGTGCTGGAAATGTAGTCGGTGTATCAGCCGTGGAAGTGGCTTGGACAAAAGGCGCTGGCGGCCGCTGGGAGATGAAGGAAATTGAAGGGACTCAAAAGATCTACAAAGCCGATCTTGTTCTCCTGGCCATGGGATTCTTGGGACCTGAGAGATACGTCGCCACAGAATTGGGTAAACTTATTTTTTAACAGCTCATGTATCTAATTTTATTGAGACTACAACTTACAACAGTCCATCGCTCGCGCAAACCCTGCAGAGGAAATATCTTTCATTTTAATATATTAATTACACTGGCAAAATTGAGTAAATAATTTATATATTATTGTTTCTTTATTTCAGACCTTCCTTTGGATGCCCGAAGCAACATTGAGACACTTAAATCGAATATTTACACGACTGAAGTTAGCAACGTATTTGCAGCTGGAGGTAAAATTATAAACAATGTTAATTTTCTGTACTATGCATTATGCATTCATAGGTCAAATTAGGCCGTTTTCACTAATATTTTTGACAATAGGTTATTGTTTAATTAACCGTCTTTTCTTAATCTGTATGCAATTGGCACAATAATAGATACCTAATTTAAAACCCTCAAAGCAACATCAAGCTTATAAAAAATATTAATGATGCTTTAAGTTTTGGCGGTTAAAATTTTCTAGAGTTGTCATTCGTAACTGTCATTTTACAACGTTTTTATTAGCTCGTATTCTTATTTGTCCGGTGGTTGTTTGTTCGATACAAATCTTGCAATCGATTTTTAACTAACTTCCCGACTAGCTAGACATTTGAAACTTTTAAAATATATCAGAACACGATGCCAATGCATTTTTTTAATACTTTTTTTTTTTTTTTTCCGACCATGTCCGATCCTGATAGGATCATATGGGCCTCCACAGAGTGGAGGTTTGTATTGACAGATTTTGTTTTTTTACGAGAAATGGATGTCAGCCACTTGCTCAACCTATTAGGTCCATACCCTGACACACACAAATTGAAAAACAATATGTGTACTTGCCAGACCCAGGATTCGAACCTGGGACCTACGGCTTTATAGTCCAACGCTTATGCCGCGCGGCCACCGTGGACTTTTAGTAATACTTTCAGCCATCTTTAAGTAGAGTTGAATTCATTTTCAGTTAATTCTGTTTTGTATGAAAAGTTATTTCGGAAGAAATCCGTAATCCAATCCACTATTATTGGTTGCTAGGGCTCTGGGTTCCTAGCAACTAAATTATTAATATATACGTGCGTTACTATGGAAATCAAAATGGCATTTCAGTATTATTTCTATCAAGTACAAATTTTTTTGATCTTTTAACCCTTAACACTCGAGTGCCGCCATATCGGCGGCATTAGAAGTTTCCCGTATTACTCGAGTGCCGCCGTAGCGGCAGCACCGCCTATAAAGTCATTTTTTGTAATATTTTCAGAAATTTTTATAATGCGATTTCAATCAAGTTAGAATGAATAATAATAGGTTATTACATTTATCTGAGAAAGAAGTCGGCAAAAGAATACTGCGTGCCTAATTTCAACATAGTATTTTTATCGGAATCTTCTCTTTTTTTATTCGTAGGTCGTCGCTTGCAAGCAATGTTTTTTTGTCACATAAATTTTATTTATTGAACGTTCCCAGACTAGAGTGAAGTGTTTGTCACGCATGATTTTGAAGTGTGTTTATATTTTTTATTGGTTCTCGCTTGCGCAGGGGCGTCTCGTATAGTTTACAGTTTTATATTTGAATACTGTTTTTGATGACAATACTTACTAGTATATTATGTCGATTCGGAACCTATATAATGTGAAATACTCTAATGAGTCAAATGAAAATTATTACGTATCGATTTATTATTTTTTGAGAAATCTTTTGATAATGTGTACCGCACTGGGAATGAGTTGTTATGAGCCCGAAACTAATTTAGGAAATTTACGAGACAGCCGCTTATATTACAAGTGTATTTGAAGGCAATTCATTTGTATCATATTTACAGTCATAATGGACGATTTACACTTTATAGCCAGTTCTCTACATACCGCTATTTCATTACGATTCTGTGATAAGCCAGGATTACATATTGGAGATTGCTTTGTGAAATACCACACAATGAAGAATTATAAATAAACTAAAAATAAGTACAGTATATTCATTATAAATTTATTTTACAGAATAAAAAAAAAAAATTTTTTTTTACATTTTTTTCACCAATTAAATGTTTTATATTGAAATTATGCTTTGTGCGGGAAAAAGTCTCGAGTGGGTGGTATGTACCTATAAAAAAAATTTCGAGTGGAAAAGGTTAAGCTAGCAAGTCAAGTTTATATGATTCAACAGAAAATTTAAAAACATTGTATATAAAAAGTTCTTTTTATCTTGTAATTATTTAGATATTTCACTTGTATATAATCGCCATTTTAGATTCGGACTAGCATCCCGAAAAAAGCAGTTTATCAACTTAAGTTTGTGCAAAAAAAAATGCTCAAATATGCAGTTACGTCCATAGCTGGCTTTAGATTTTAACTATTATGTGGACATAAATTGGTGAAATTTATAATATAAATCACAAATTATACTAAACTGATAATGTCCATTTGAGTGGATGATATCTATTAAATATTGTTAAAATAGTCTATTATTTTAATTAGTATTTATGTCTTTCGATCATGGATTGAACTGAATACCAGCGGTTTAAACTAATGTGCCTTTCGAGGTTTATTCAATGCAATAATATTATGTTTGTTTGTAACAGATTGCAGGCGAGGCCAGTCACTTGTAGTGTGGGCGATAAGCGAAGGACGACAAGCCGCGAGGGCCGTCGACACATTCCTGACGGGAGACAGATCAAACCTGCCTGTCCCGGGAGGCGTGGTGTGCGGAGAGTGAATACAAGTCCGCTCGCACACAGAGTGAACACTTCCAGACTGGTTTGATCGACAAGGCTTTGTTGGTTATGTAGGATTCGTCGAAGATAATATTACTAGGCATTGAATATTCTTTTACACAGATATTCATAGATAATTTTAAAGCATGAAAAATATACTTTGATTCTCATTCCAATATTAAATTAAACTATTTCAGATTATTTATTTGTTTTGTATTTTGGTATGTTTGCAATACTGATTTTGATGTAGGCAGTCTCCACTGAAATGTTAAGATCGATTCGTTTATTTCCGCAATAACAAGCCACATAAAGGATGACACTATTCATTTACATATTAATTTGCTATAATTTATTGGTCTACTTTGTCTATTGTCAAAATATTATGGAAATTATTTCTGTGACCTATATGTGAATTGCTGTTAACTTTTGAATAAATACAATTGAATTACTCAATGTTTGATTCCTTAAAAATCAACAAAAAATGCAGCAATTGGAAGCCATTCTCTGTAAAGCATATCTATACTGAGTCATTAGTTTTCATAGTACATTAAAATTGAATAATAATTGACAATGATGCAAATATTTTTCCAATTTTTCTTTAAAATTTTGGTGGCTTATAACTACAACTACGTATATAATTTTGGGGCTGTTTTTCTAAAGAATTAATTCGATCTGTATCCATTTCATTACTTGTACCTATAATATCCTCATATATTGAACAATATAAAGATGTATTTATGTAGTTTATTCATTCGCATGAAAATCATTTTTTATCGATAATATAAAATGCCTTATAAAATATGGGCTATCGCGTTT
The DNA here is from genome assembly GCF_057557595.1 of Rhyacophila brunnea. Lineage (NCBI taxonomy): Eukaryota > Metazoa > Arthropoda > Insecta > Trichoptera > Rhyacophilidae > Rhyacophila > Rhyacophila brunnea. The sequence goes on along the minus strand of NW_028232965.1, from coordinate 56,924,413 downwards.
GTCATTTGTATGAATAATTGTGCTACAGAAGGTGCTATGAGGTCTTTTTAATATTAAGTTGTTCCCGCAAGAATTTTGGATAGTTTATTGACATTGAATTCTGTTCCCGCAAGTGAAATGCAAAATAAACCGGACCAAAATATTCTGAAACAATCAGATATCGGCTCACGCTTCGAGGTCTGCCTTGCTTTTAATCAACTTAAAATGTTGCCACCCAATAGCCAAAATAATAAATTATAAAATGAATGGTGAAATATCAGTTGTATACTGTCAAAGAAACTTTTTTAAATGTTTATAGTAAACAACTAGTTATCCATAAATTACATATTCCAGCTAATATTTTTCAAACTGAATGCGCACAAAAAAATTTCAAATTGATTCAGACTAGTTTGAGATTTACATGCGGGGAGCAAACCTATTGTTATTCTAAATGAATTATATAAAAACTGTAAAAGGTACATAGTACTTTCTCCAATAACTTTCTTTAAATGCAGATAGATTCCCCTCTTGTATTTACCAGGAAATATTTTCTGAAATACATGAATGGACTATATATTTTGTAAATAAAAAACAGTTAACTGTCAGAAACGTACCCTTGTATGTATTAGAAATATCCTAGAATCTTATTCGGTTCAGGATTTTTCTAATACACAGGTATATTTCTGGGGCTATTGCAAGTAATGTATTTTCAATAAAATGGTTGCTAGATTATTAATAATTGTGTAGGTATATCATTCAGTATTGGATAAAAAATAATTAAATATATACGTATTGTGTTCGCCGTGTATAATAATCCTCAACTGATCAGAGAGCGTTTTATTGCTGCTGAGAAAAAATAATTATACTTTTTTAACATGCAATCAAATTCCTATTCAAATTAACCACGTTAACCAATACTACCAAGATTTTTTTTTGAAAAGATCGATCATTATTATTATAGATATTACCTATAAGAATCAGCACAAATTATCTCAACCATTTTTAATAGTATATTATGTTTTTTAGATTCAACCTCTAAAAGACAATTCAATAATATATAATGAATTTGTCTGGCTATATAAATGGTTATTTCATTTAGGTGCTCAACTATGACTTTGTGATACTAAGTAAAAAAAATGAGTTGCAACATTGAGTATCTAGTCGTTGTCTATCCTAGTAATTACTAAATGCACATATCTTTAGGTACAAGTTGAACAAATTGATATATAGTATGTCAGACAGATATTTTCCTGTTTATTTATTTTTGATTTTCGATAAATTATATTCTTCTTTTATTACTGTCGTTATACCAGATTTTTATAAAAAAAAGTTGATTTCTTATGATGAAATAAATGAACTGGAAAAGTATGCATGATATGAAAATAAATACTAAATAAAATATTAATTGTTATGTTATTCTAATTTTGCAGACTACAATAGTAAAACAGCATTCCATGTTCAATAATTTATTATTTTTCTTACAATTCTCTCTTCATTATAAATAAGTACACAAAAATGTGTATAATTTAAGGTTTATTTATGATTTCTTGTTGACACACAGATTGACAGCTCTATGCATTTATAGTTCAAGTGGCATTTTTGTTAATTCTTAGACTTAAATTCCCTTCTTCATTCTGCTACAATTTTCACAACAAGAATTAACATTCATTATTGAAATATTTGAATTTACTTACAGTTATGTTATTCTGAGGATAGGTTTATCAACCGATGCAACCAATAATTAAAAAATTAAAGAAATAATAAAAACTTGTTTGCAAAGCATTTTAATGGAGTACATGCTACCACGTAAATGTTAGTTTAATTAATGGGATAGTTGGTTAAGTTATGCCCTTTCTTGATTGTGTGTGCAATCAACGCGCTTAATTAAAAACTTCCTCAGTTGTTTGTCTAAATTGATTTTATTTAAACTGAAAGTCTTGGATTTTTGCAGATGGTATTCGTAAATCATATTTTTGATTATGTCTCTTGAACTGTTATAGTATAGTGGGCCAAATGTAATGTTACTTAAATTGAAAAAATAGCAGCTATTTTGAATTACTCAGGTGTAATAATTATTTTGAATCTTCAGTTGGACCATATCCATCTAATTCCATCTACATTATTGTTTAAGAATAATCATATTTTTTAGGAATGGCTGTTACTATCATTTTAATCAAATTACATTCAGTATTACATTTACTCTTGAATGAATATTGTAATTGTAATAGCTTTTTAAGTAGGTATTACTAGTTAATTCTTTTTTTAATGTTGATTTTATACTTCGTTATAAATTTATGCACAGGCTTTTAGAATTACATATTAAAGCTTCACTTTTTCTCTTATTTGCTATCACTCACTATTTGGATTAGTAACTCTTTCATGAGAGTTTAGAAATATTAGTGGCTTATCCTCAATTGTTAAGAATTAAAGAATTACTTTTTGTAGCTGTGAAATGAAGCCAAAGGCCTTTAAGTAATCGAAACTGTCACACATACTTTGTGAGATTCATTATGAAATAATATAATGTTATTATTATTAAGTATAAGTATAAATGATTCGATATTGAACAACTAATTGAAAATAGAGGACTATTAATTTACTCAAATGTCATGAATAATATCGATTTATAGTGATTGAACAGCACACATGAAATTAATATTGTCAGACTCTACGCAGATCTATTATGTATAATTATCTTTCAGTGGCGAAGGGTGGAGGTAGGCTGTTAAGATCCGCCATAAAAAGAGCACATTAAACTTTGTCAGACATACATATTTGTTTTCATTGAAATAAGACTACAATTTACAGATAGTGTTGGTTAGTTTTTAAAATTCAATTAAACCCTGAGAAACCAAGCCATAATAGATAATAGTCAAAAAATACACGTGTATCTATAAAATATCTAAAATTATGCAATTAAATCATACATAACTTTGAATATTTTATAAATAGAATAATATTTTTTATTTATTATAATTTGGTTTAGGCAGGGCTTAATGAATTAAAAAAAATAACCAACAATATGTGTAATATGTATTTTTAATCCAACGAAAACAAATAACTATGATTGAAAAAGTGTGCACAATTTTGTCGTATTGCCCAAATTAGACCAAAACTATTATGGTTTCGTTTAGGCAGGGTTTAATTGATTTTTAAAAACTAACTAACACCATCTGTAAATTGTAGTCTTAGTTCAATAAAAACAAATATATATGACTAAAAAAGTTTAGTGTGCACTATTTATAGCGAATCTTAACAGCCTACCTCCACCCTTCGCCACTGTTATCTTTTGTGTATTATTATTAAAATAGAAAGCAGTGAATATTTTTAATAAAATGTAATTCTTTATATCTGTTGAATAATGTAATTTCATATATAACTCTAATGTAATAATGTAAGCTAATGTGTGATAATGATGATCCATGGAAGAATTATGCGGTAATGTCCCTAGATCAGTGGTTCCCAAAGTTGACTGGGCTCCGACCCATCTAACAAAAATTTCCAATCTTGGGACCCACCTCTTAGCTGTTTTAGAGAAAAGAGGGCATACATATTGGTAATGCTCAGATCCCCTAGTGGCGAGTCGTGGAACTACTTAATGCTGTCTTATTTTTGTTCTAATTGAAATAACAAAAATATTTTTTATAAGTGTTACCAATATGATTGAAAGACTGTTGAAATAAGAAACACAACTTAAATTAAAAAAAAATATTACCTAAATACCTACACCTGCAAGGTTTTTTTTACAAAGTTATTTCAATGGGAAGGATGTATTTGTTTCTTATTTTTCTTCATTATAGTTTTAGCATCAACTTCAACTTTAGTTACTTTTAATCGCAGTGAGTTTGATATATCAAATTTATTTCGGTATTTAGTTTTAATGTTAACCGTGTTAAATGTGTCCAGCGCTAGCTGGCGATATTCCGCGACTGTGCTGCCATCTGTAGTGCATTGACAATTCAAATTATTATTTTTTTATCACAATATTTTCCGTAACTTATAAATAGCTGAATGAAATATCAAATTTATCACTTCCTATTTTTTTTAATTCATGTATACAGTGGCGAGGGCCCACTCAATATTCGCTCGCGACCCATAGTTTGGGAAACCATGCCCTAGATTATATGCTAATTTAACCCCCCCCCCCCCACAAGGGAATCACGAAGTGAACTTCTTTATGTTTTCAGCTTCCAACACTATCTATTTTTTTCTTACTAAGCAATTTGTAAGAATATTTTTCTTTATACATATACATATGAACTGGAAAGAACATTGTGACAACAATCTAATTACCGTCAATCAGCACAAAAATATAATACGACTTTTGCACCTTTAAACAGACATCTTGTGTAACTTTTTTTTTTTTAAACCAGGATCATATGGGCCTCCACAAAGTGGAGGTTTTCATTAACAAATTTTTGTTGTGCATAATGAATTGTTAATGTCTATGACAGCAACACTATTTTCATTTGTTTTGTAAATCTGTAATCGAATTTTACTACTTATATTATTTTTAAAAAAAATGGAACTCTGCGAAATAGTCTCCCATTAAGCAAAAAAGGTGTTGACAGCAAATATAGTAAAGATTTACATCGTATTATGTTGTTGTTTTGAAATGAAAACGACAATATTATGAGTGTTATAGCATGTAATTTGGCCTTTTAGAGAACTTTCTTTCTTTACTTTGTGGTTGATCGATGGTAGTTACCTATTAAAATTTGTTAAATTTGAAAATAGTTTAAAGAAATGCACCATAATCTTCTAAATATTTCATTATCTTGCTACTTGTATTATTGATACAAAATTTATTTAAGAATGTTGGAGCTGTGAAAAATTTATAAAAAAAAATGTTTTAACTTTGAATCTTCAGTAATTATTAGTTAGTATGAGCTCTAAAGAGTATGGCCATATATTTTAGGATATTTAGCGATAGATTACCTATCTGATGACAATTATTGTTGACAATAAAAATTTAAAGGTGTGTGTTGAATCTATCGAAGTCTATAATCAATGAGGAATTATATTTATTGTATCCATAATATAGACTATAATATTAGAGCATTTATGTAAAAAATTAAATCAATTATGAATAAATGATTCTAAATGTTACAAAATTTTTCAATTTTTCCATACTATTATGTCATTTGTAGGTGGGATCTTTGTATTCAGAATGGAGCTAGAGCAAGGGCGGAAGACCTTTTCACGTTGGAAGGCCGAATTATTTAAAGGATCATCGGAATATCTCCTCTTTTTCATGTTGTTTTGGTCCTAGTAACTCCGGATCGTATTCGATTCATTGTCCTATTGGTGGCTGCTTCCCATCGAGCATCATTGAGAAGGCGGCGCTGAAATTTCTTTGGATGACCCAAGGAAGCTCTTCCTAAATTTTAGGTATGATTACGCCGATGTATGTTCAGATAGTGGATGTCTGTCATTACACATTTGGGCTGTGCTATGCACATCGGCGACTACTTCTCTATGGATATCCAGCGGTGCGATTCCAGCCAGGATGTGCACTTTTGCCACAAGAATCAGTTTCAAACATTCCATTGGTATGCGGCAGATATTCAGGTATCTATCCACCTTTCTCACATGGTGTGAACAGTTTCATACTGGACATGTATATTCCACCAGGTGAAAAAGACTGTGACGAAGCAGTCGTTCTTATCTGGCACTTCAACTACTTACCACTAACTTTTTTAAAATGGTATTTTTTGTTGCGACTTTATTTTTTCACAATGGGCCTAGAATGTTGGGGTTCTTTCCAGTGTGATTCCCAAGTATAATGGCTCTGGTGCATGCTTCAGCCGCGTCACTCTCCATGTAATGTTCAGTACCTTTCCCGCAAGTCTGGTGCTAATGGGAAAGGTGTTAACTACGCTCTTGGATAGATGGACATCCCTAATCCTGACAATACATAGAAATATGTAGATCTATGGAAAATTTATATTAAATAGGTAGAAAAAAATCTGGAGGTTGCTGGATCGATGGGATAGTTAAACTTTGCAAAGGAGCACGACAACGGAACATACAGTCATGGTGGAGAGAGATAGAAACAGGTTAGAGAGGTAGAAGTGAGTTGGAAATGCTGTCACCAGTTTGTGTACTCAAGTATCGGATGAAACTACCCATACTCAGTATGTATGGCCCAATAAACTTGTTCCAAAAAACTTGTGATGATATCATCGCGAGTAACTGTCTAGTTGGTAGACTTTCAATACCGAGCGAGATAGCACTCGAATACAATTATATTTTAATTTATTAGTCTATGCATGCGAATGACATCATCATATTATTCCCTCAGAAATGTGGTGAGTGACAGGTGACGCAGTTTACAATAAAAAAAATCATTGTTATTCATTTTTTGTTAACAAGAATATTATAACATAACATAAAAACTTCTCATAAATTTTAAATGTGTTTAAAATTTTATAATAAATGGACATTTCGAAAAGACCAGCTCAGTGTAATTTTAGCGATTCTATTGAAGCCAATATTTCAAATACTGATATGGAGTTAAGTTTTAGTTCCAGTTTAGTCTGAGACTTATGTTGCATACGCACGCCAAACGCTCCATATAGTATTCCAAATACTAGTTAGTATTTTGGAACAAGTTTTGATACTAAGTATTTTTTTGGTACTGTTCGGTTAAAGCGGATACAGCGGAAAACGCATTTTGAAAATAGCCGATAAACTGGATTATTTATTAGGTTAACCTAACCCAAACTAACAAATAATCCAGTTTATCGGCTATTTTCAAAATGCGTTTTCCGCTGTATCCGCTTTAACCGAACAGTACCATTTTTTTATACTGGTAGTAAGTATACTTAGTCTTCTATAGAGAGGTCTTAATCCAGTAGTGGATTGACCCAGGCTGATGATAGAAAATGGAGAAGATACAGAATGACCGAAAAATGTTAGGTTTATAACCCGTATGAAAAAGAGACATAAAATATGCAAGATATCTCATGCAAGGGTTACCAATCAGTTCCCGACGCTCTTGGTGCATCATGATTTCCACTGTACAGTTTTTTATTTTTTTATGTGGTTTCATTTATCATCAATATATTTTTTTCTGTCCATATCGGAAGACGACTCGTTTTTTTATGTTTTTACCAAAATATTTTCCTATCCAAAACCGAAGATAATTTGTTTTGTTGGTAACCTCTGCCTTATCAAATTAAAATTGTTCCCAATATTACACACGATGTACGTAGGTACCCACATATTCACCCTTTTTACCTAGATACTAATAATTATTATCGTCATATACGCCCTACGGCTTAAATCGACAAAACATAGATGATTAGATTTAGGCATTATGATTATGGTAATGGTCTTGTGGGATCATTGAGGCTTAAATAATTTATTATGATGTTAATGTATTCTGTATGCATTTAATTACATAATTTGACATTATTTTCTGGCAGCTTTGCCTAGACTTTAGAGTAGGTAATAAATTTAAATAATTATTTCCAAACCGTTAATCTTTGGACATTGTATCGATGTTATTAAGCCTTAAGAAAAGAAAAACAATTTTTATAAAAACTAGCATCGTGCATCGTATTTATCATTTGAAATCAGGAAATTTGAAAGTTTTTCAGTTCTTACGTTATGATTTGTTTTTGCTCATTGAATAGATTTCAATCTAAACTAATATGCAATTATTATCATCAGAGATGGGGACTTTTATTTGCATATCGCATCAGAGTCGACTAATGTTAATTTTGTAGCATTTAAAATCGATTCTGAATTAATCAAAAATATATGATAGGTAGATTGTAATCTAACATTATTTATTATAACGTAAATTTTCCATCAATAGTGAGAATAAAATAATTAATACTCATAATCCAAAATTTGAATGGTTAAATCGACAATATTATAGTATTATCTAAGCAGCGGTTCTTATTGCCGTATTGAATCCTATTTGATCAATAATTAATGTATAATAATAAATTATCGTAAATACTGTTGAAGTAACTGTATCATCTGGACTGGACAGTGGCACATTTAGTGACACAATAAAAATTAACAATCTAATTAAAATTTTCCAAATAAATCAATGCATTCAGTTTTTTTTTAAATGTCTATTACTTTTGTACCTATCTCTGTTAATTATTTATAGGTACATTCGTATATACCAGGGGTGGCCACACTTTTGTTTTCTAGGATCGACTACTTGAAAAAAATATTTATGGCGATCGACTGATATCACTTGTAATTATATCGTGCGAGAACAATAAAACCCAATTTTTTATAATCCAAATATGTATTTTGAAAACAGATATTTTATACATATAAAAAAATAACGATACAGAAACATCGAATTATCGACAATAATATAGGTACTTAAGTAATATTATTATGTCTTTCACTTCTAAAAAAAATAAGTAGGTACACATTAACTGTAATTTTGACATAGTTCCACAATTTACCAGTAATATCGAATATTAAAAATTTTGTAGTAGCCAAGTAACATGCAACCCTTCGCCAGGAAACATACTTAAAATAAATTCTATACAATATGAATTATCATTTAATTACATCAATAATCATATCACATCAAATTGCGTCGCACAGCCATGTATTTTAAAATTTAAATATTCTTTGAGGAAAATAGCACCGCAGGCGACTTTATTACTATTCGAGCAAATTTGTGGCTTGTGTTTTTCTTACTTAACTGGTCGACCCACTACGCCGGGGTCCCCTCAGGCTATAGCCCTGTCAGACCCCCTTGTGGGAGCCATGCCTGCTGGTGTATAATGCAATAATAACTGATAAAAGTGGGTACTGTTGCCTCATTTTTACATAAAGTAATAAATCCAACATGATTCCCAACTATAGCAGGAACTCCATCAGTTGTTACCGATACTAGTTTATGAATAGGAAGTCGAGTACGATTAATATTCGACTTAATGCATTAAATATATCTTCTTTTTTGGATCGTTCCTCCATTGGTAAAACTGTTAATAATTATTCTTCTAAAGCAAACATATTGTCTTTAAAAATCAATCGAATAAAAACGCATAGTTGTGCAATATCCGTGTAATCTACCGCAAGGATAGGAATTTACATTATTTATTTTATTTCCTGTAGAATTTCTTCCAAGTTCTCATTACCTACTTGTGTTCTTCATGAGTGTATTTCTTGATAATGATATGTAAGAGAAGAGATAAGAACTAGCGGATTTTAAGAGCTGGAACATCGAGTAGTTTTGACTCGTTTGAACAAGGAATAGTACAATATTATTATTATGTCCGCGATCGACCAAAAATACCTTCGCGAGCGACGCACTGACCATCCCTGGTATATACCTACCTAAATACCCACAAGTTAATTGAAAACAAATCGATATCAAAGATACAAATTGACATAGGGGGGCACATTTTTTTTGTTTTGTTCATTGTTCGTATCTACCTACTTAAGTAACATATTTTTACTTCAGTCAGGAGCTATAAAAACCCTTACTTTTATGCAGGGATTTTGTTATGCTTTGAGCAAAACCTATGTTCTACTCAGTTTGTGAGAAATATGTTTTTTTTTTAATTTCAATAAAAGTTAATAACTTAGTGGCAGATTTTAACTCTTCGGAGGCCCCCTTTTAATTTTAATTTTTCTCATGAATCGGTTGCGTCGTGTTGAGTTAGGGAAACGCGCCTCTGCATCTGTAGGTGTTATGGATGATAAAAATGATCTTTCTTTTATCTCATTGGATCTACAATCAGATGTGGATATTGGCCGGATCACGAAAAGCTCTTTCATGCTTTCATCGTGAACGAGAGATAAAACATTTGTTTCAAGAAGTGACATGCTATAAAAAATTGACCATAGTGAAAAATCGTTAAATAATTATCTACCGTTCGTTGAACCTAATCTTATGTAAGTCCATTGTCTTATTCCAAACCACAGAACAGATAATAAATATAATACCGATAGGCTATATTCAATACGCCGCATGTTGATGCAAGCTTTTGAATGTGTGAGTGTCCTACGAAAATGAAGCACACATTATGCACGTGCAATAGTGTGTGTAATACACCAACATTAAATGAGCGTAAATGCATAAGCCGAGAGCAGTTTTCAGTATTCGACGTAAAACGTATTCTTGCCACGTGTGTAAGTTTAACCCGGATTCTTCCTTACTCGAGTCGGTTACCTGCTATCGCCTTACCCGTTATGTATTTCAGTTCCCATTATTTCTGAGTTCCCTGTTCCAACACACACACAATTATTATGGAAAACCAACATGCCAATTCGCCAGGCCGGTTTCAGGAGCGGGTGCTGGATAAAAGTGATCAGAAAAGTTTTTATTACCAATTGACTGCAATTATTGTTGTAGGAATGAATTCACTAATACAGTGCTTCCCAACATTCCTTGTGTCGCGTAACGTTTTCGAATTATCAACGCGTCAAAAAAAAAGGTTAAACCTAATGTACAGTAAAAACGAAACAATAATGCGGTCGGTCGATAGTGTGCGTGCGTATGGGGAGCCGTAATAAATGCCTGGCAGCCCATGTTAGTGGATGCTTAAACTAAAAGCATACACTTAATAGCTTTACAGCTATGCTTGCACTAAAATACCATATTGTACCTACTATTCGTAGATTCGAATATTCAGTTGGAATAAGTCTTTAAATGGGAAGCATAAATTCGTGGAAAATTCTAACGAAATAATTTTGAAAACAAAAAACTGAAATGTATAGCGATGCGTAAAAAATCGCTCTTCAATATGGGTTATCTCTGAAAGTCTCAATTTATTTATAATTATGTTTGAATCAAGCGAAAGATTTTGTTGGTGTAAATAAAAATGAAAGTGTCAAACAAACACCAAATTACGCGTGAATTAAGTGCGTTCGTTTTTCAAAATCGCTTGAGTTCTGATCAAATTGAGATGCATGTCGCCTACTACCACGTGACGTCACAGTAAGCTGCCGTAACGGGAAAAGTGTGTAATGTCGTTTTTCTTGGTGTTTAAAATGTTATCAGACTGATCCTCCCATCCCGTAGCACATTTTGAACCTTTATAGCTTTAAGTTTAAACTAACATTGTCAGTTGGCAAAATCTGCCGAAATCACCAGAACAACAATGAGATCACATCACGTTGAACTGCACTGCATCGACACCCGCATGGTTCAATGAACGTTTTTATCATCTTCTACATGCCTACACTTTGTCGACTCTTGTCTAAATCACGTTTTTTGTTTTGTTTTTGGCACCATGTATTTTCTATAATAATGTTATCTATTATATATGGTCTAGAGGTTGGGTTCTCTTCAAAATATTATCTATGGATGTCATGTCGCAAGTAATTTTAACGTACGTACACGTCGAACCTGTTAAAATTAATTGAAATTAGCATGAATAATTAATAACAATTCAAATTACTAATTGGCACTCTTCGTCAGTGTCATTCTTCAGTGAATTTACAGAGATGGTGATCGTTCAAAATATTCTGCAAAATAACGAAACCATAGACTAAATTTGTCCCCGTGACAGCGTGACAGTGACGTGACATGCAGCTCGATTTGATCAGAACTTTATGGTAATATCGTAAGTCAGTACCTATAATATTTAGAAGTACTTATCTACTTACCTTGAATGTTTTTAATGTACAAAAAAATGGAACAATCTCTATATAGTGTTTCTTTCCCTGTTTCGCCCTTTTCGTGTGATAATGGACGCATTAGGGAGAACCGTTGTACGTAACCACCGCTTAAAAACGGAGGTATTTTTACGAATAAAAAATCCATTCGTTGTGAGTCTTCTTTTTAAAATCAGATTATCGCCGATTATGAAGGCGACCGCTGAAATCTCGCGTCGCCATGGTTACCCTCACAACTAAGTCCACCCTTTCGCCCCCGACGAGGAGGGGTCGCCATGGCAACCGGGAAATATGCGCACATTGCCAGGAAAGTGACTTTCCATTTTCCTTACACACTTTATATTTTCAGCACTTCAGTAGCGCTGTTCACTTTGGGTATATCGGTACATCGTGAAACTCATCGCTACCGTACTATTATATTATAATATATTATGAAAAATACAATAAACTATTGAATCTTTCGTATATGATGATTCATTTAAAATCCGTTCGGGACTATTGCAAAAAGGCTGAAAGAAATTTAAAAGATTTTGATAGTTTTCTGTTGAAGAAAACCGGTCACCGATTTCACGATGTTTCATTTAACAATTTTGTCAATTTTCTGTATAAACCCACCGATCCAGCCAGTCTTGGAGTAACAAGGATGCTATTTGGTAAGATACTCTTCAGATGTTCAAAAAAATATCATGTTTCTAGTATTTTCTTCTCTGTTTTGATACGCGAAAAATAAAATGAGGTTATGTTGATGTTTTGAATAATGTTAACCATATGAGATGACTCAATATAAGCGGTAAGTCAGTATTTGTGTGCACGTGTATGTGAATAATATAAATTAGTTTGGTACCTAATTAGTATATTTGAGAAAATCTCATTACAAATATTTTTTATTTCTTTCAAATAAAAAGTAAAATAATAAACTAATAACATATTTTTAAAATATTTAAATAGCACAATCAATTTATCAGAAAATCTACAAAATAAATGAAAAACAATAAAGAATGAATATATTTGCGAAAAAATATTATCTATTACCATTTCCGCTAAAGCATGCTACTTGTGTATTTCCAAGTTGTGAGAAGTATCTTTTTCATTTGTCCAAACACTCCAAACAATTAGGCTCTTATGATAGGTCAAATCATATAGGTATAATACTTACCTTATTATTTCCAAAATTCTATCAAAAGAAAGATAGAATTAATCCAATCAACTAAGTCACTAAGGGTCCTTGATGGAATTTGAATTTAAATTGTTATTGATTTATATTTTGTATTTTTCCATTTAAATCATTTTTTGCGACTTGAGTTATGCCTTTCGGCATCTGTACCCATGTTTACATAAAAACAATGTTGAATGTTTTTAAATCAATGTGCGACATGGTGACGTAGTGAATAAATAGCCTTTATACGGCTGGTGTGTCGGCATTAGAAAAAAGTTCAGTTGAAATAACTCATTAAATAATTTGTATTATTTAGGATAATACAAACCGATGAAAGATGATTCTTTATGTTTATACAAACAAGCAAACATACATTATTATTTTGAAATGTGTTAATATATATCGTCACCTCAATTAATACTACAAGTTACAACTAGATAACTATGATTTTGGTCATTGTTGGGAAAATGAAATTTAAACTTTTCTTGATTTACTATAATCTAGGCTATAATTATTATTTAAAATAAAAATGGAAAATTGTGCTTGTCTAATAAGGAACAATTAAATAATGTTCAATTGTATGACAAAATAATGCAGATATTATATTATTTTATTTATTTACTTAATGCATTTATGGTTTTAAATTTTTCTAATATTTTCAAACCCAAAATTAATACAGTTCCCATTAACTTCTGGCCTACCTAGTTTTGTCATTTTGTAGAGAAGGAAATGTAAAATCATATTCAATAGCTATCTCAAATACAATGGAAATCAAATTTTCTAGTTGTAGTATTAAGGTGACGATATATATTTTTAATGTTGTTAAAAAACAACCCTATGAATATCTAAAACAACTCAACTTTCAAACGCTCCGTTGTTTATCTTAATAAACAAGCAACCTTGACAAGCTATACAAGCAAATTCTCGCGGAATCCCCATACATTGAAAAATAAAGGTGCGAGAACAGTGAAGGTCTTCATCCGGCCAAGGATCCTATACAGTTAATTATATTCGATATGTACAATCGAAACATAACACATTTGTTGGTATTTTTTGTAGGTGCCATGATGGTTGTGGATGGTCCGAATGAACGAGGGGGCGCAGAAGTAGATTTAAGATGGGGAGATCCTCGGTCCTGTCATTTTCCACTACTCCCGTGGAAACCCCCTACACTCCCCTACATGACAATGGTCTATTTTATTATGTGGCTTGGTGAGAAATAACAAATTTATACTCGATAATATTCTTCTTATTATAAATACTATTCAAACCCTGGTAGAATAAATCTATTATATTCTCTTCACCTCACGGAAGTTGTTACAGTTTCGAGTTAACTTTATTGACTGTATTTTTGTATTTTTAAACTAAATATATAAAATACAAACTATTAATTATTTAAAAAATCTTTCGTGCTTCTTTATAAAGATTTATTGATGAAAATAACCATAGGTGCTATGTAATATTAAATGGAGACTGTTCAATGGACACTCATTTTATCTCTTTGGTGCCGACTTCTATAATAATAGAAAGTTAACGATCAAATTTCAGTAGGTACATCTTCCAATCCTGGACCGATCGTATCTTATCCCCTACACTTTGGATATTGAGGCAAGAGAATTTCCTTTTACAATAATAATTACTACCAATACCTATACGTGTTATTGGTTTTAAATGTGTAATGTAAATTGTATTTTACGTAGTATATCCGATATCGCTAGATGCTTTCAGTAAATGTAAATGTGTAGGTATATGCCCAAGCATTGTTCTTAATCTTAAGCATAATATAATAAAAGTCTCATTATTGTTTTATTTTAATTAAATTATTTATTTCTTTCACAATAAATTGAATGGAAATTGTGGTTTAATTGTGAATAATTATTAGTTTTAAATTCCTTCCAACACTGTTGGAAATGACAATGCATATTATAAATGAATTGTGCAGCCATACGTCATGTAATATTTTATTTATGTATTCTGTATTCAATGTCAAAAAATATCTTGTGAGAGATCTGTTGTCATGCAACTACTGCAATACAGGTTTTGTGCGCGATTTTTTTCAAGCTCTTTTCGAACATTTTTTTTAAATAATTTATTTCACAATACAGGATATGCTTCTGTTAATTTCCTTTTAAGTTGGAATGAGTGTTTTTATATAAAAAAAATAGTACCAATACTTAAATTTCAATTTTCAATTCAATACTAAACATGCACAAGATTTCAACGTGAGATTATTTTTATTGAAAATAATATGTAGGTAAGTACATAATTTTGATAAGCCCCATACATACATACTAGAAAAATTGCGTTGGTATCAATGTTTATTATAAAACATTTACAGGAAAATTAATATACTGGACCTGTTTGTACCTTAAAACCTTAATCATAAAATAAACCGTGTCCGGAAACTTATACGTATGCAGTCCGCCGTATCACACTTCATCGTGAAATGTTGTAAGGAAGGAAATCGGAAATATATGGCCGTATATTAAAGACCGTCTAACCGCTTTGGGTCGTATAGTACTGACATAAAATTCAAGTCTAAACAAAACACGGTGCTTGTCGGTTTACACTTTACAGGAAGCCAGCAGCAAACAAATTTTGAGAACAGCTGATATACTGGATTATTTGTTGGGTTAAGTAAGGTTAGGTTTCATTCTTGAATTCATGAATTTTGACAAAATCAGCTATGAAAATTGAATGTTTATATTGAATCTAATAAAATTGGAAACCCTAACGGTCATCGCTTTCCGATAAGAAAGCTCACGGCGAACTGTTCCACGGTGAAATGTTTTACGTACAATTTACATGTAACCAAAATAAATGTACCTTCGATGTTTAAGCGGCCAGAGTTTGGAAAAATTTCGCCAAATTTCATGTTGTATGACAATAATTATTTTTGAATCTTTCTCGAGAACATTATTCTAACATTATTACTTATTTTATAAATGGCTACTACCGATTTTTTTTAATATCTAGAAAGTCTGTCATTCTTTAGACAATTTTCGTGCTCTGGATTTCTTGTCGTATTTTTGTCATTGACAGTCGAAAACGTTTATGTTAATATAGCATCGTGTTATTGATTTAATAAAATGATAATTATTCTTTTAAATTGCTTTTTTCTTACTGATCATATTCCAGGGTTCAGTAGTGCCTAGATTAGGGAATCCAATCTCGAGCCAAAATTCTGATCCCGGGATTTCGGGATTACAATTTGACAATCCTGGGATTGGCATTTTTTTCCATTGTTAATATAAAATGTTTATATTTGCAAATAACATTGATAAAACCGGTCAAAAATAAATCCAGTATAATTTATACTATTTAAGACATTTATTGTTAATATTGTATACGTTCAATCTTGGAAATACATAAGTTTAATGGAGTAAATAATATTGTAATATAAATAATAATATGAATTTAATATGAGATTGCTGTTCCTGATAGTAAAGACTTAAGGAATGGGTTAGCGAGATTTAAAATAGTAAAGCAAATCATGGCCTTTCCGCTTCATAAATCTAATTAGTTAGCCAAATATGAAACTGCCGTAAAACGTATGAGATCATGGTGGAATTACTTTGTTAACAGTGCGAAGCATTGTTTTTGTCAAATCTTTCTCATTTTTATTAATTTATGTGAAAAAATAAAATGAATCGGCAACTTACGCGTGGGTAGGTATAAATCAAACTCCATTCCAACTCAGTTTATTTCTAATGTAGTTATTTGTTATTAAAAGTATTTTTTCTGTTATATTTTCGTTTCTATTTTATTTTCCATAAAAATTGATAAAAAAATCAATCCCGAAAGTTTCGGGATTATGCTTATCAATCCCGGGATTCATAGGTATCGAAAATAGCTCGGGATCCCGGGATCCCGGGATTGGAATCCCTAGCCTAGATGAATTATGCGTCACCATACAATAATATTTACAACTTTTCTTGTTGGTGACATTGTCATAATATCATAATAGGTATGTAGATACATGGCATCCAATTAACCTGAGTAAAAATACTACTCAGTTAGCGGTTTTTATCCAAATAACTAACCGGTTAATCGATTTAAACTCATCTAAATTTAAAAAAATATGTTTCATGTTTAATTTTTTTTTATATACCTACCTACATACTTACTTGCGCTTGGAAATACCTCACAGACATACCTATTCAAAAAAGTAAAAAAAAAATATAGGTATATAGCGCCGGACAGGACACGAAACTGTATTCATCGGTTTTCGACCAATGTGCTTTATCAATTTAGCCACCTGCGCCCTACTTAATTACGACGAGCTTAACTAGTCTAGAAACTGAAGTGCTTCAGAAATGTCGTTAATATTGGGTACTGGCTTCTGTAGTTTTAACCAAGGTACTATATAATAATAAGTAGTAGTGGCGAAGGGAGGCCGTAGGCTGTTAAGATCCGACATAAATAGTGCACGCTAAACTTTTTCACTCAAACGTATTTATTTTCATTGAACTAATACTACAATGTGTGGATAATGTTTGTTAGTTTTTAAAATTCATTTAAACCGTACCTACCTAAGCCATAGTAGATAACTTACAGTCAAAAATATTCGTTTATATACTCGTATTATAAAATATTTAAAATTATGCCATTAAACCACACTCACATAATTTCAGATATTTTATAGATAGAAGAATATTTTTTATCGATTATGGTTTGGCTTACGCAGGGCTCAATGATTTTTAAAAAAACTAACCAACACCATCTGTAATAATATGTATTCTTAAATTTATTCAACGAAAATAAATAAATATGACTGACTATGCATATGGGATATGAACCAAGCGAAGTCGGTGGGATTTTTGGAAATTCCATTTGCATTCTACAAAGGTGTATTCTTTCTCTTCTCGGTCGTACACTCATGGCTGAGGATCGTGCCCACTTTTTAATTTTGCCATCCTTTGAGCAACCAAGACTTTCCATCCTTCTCGATCTTCCGATTGTCGCAGGGCAGAATGAATGGTGCCCTAGTCAGCTCTTTCACTTGGTCGCTCCAGCGCGCAGACGCTCTTCCTGGGCCACTATAATAAGGATATTATTGCTCTGAGGGATTATCAGTTAACGTGGCTTACGTGGCTTAACTGATAATTGTTGGCCTATTGCGTCGTGGGTCCCAGGTTTGAATCATGGGTCTGGCAAGTACACATATTGTTTTTAAATTTGTGTATGCGTCAGAATATGGACCTAATAGGTTGAGTAAGTGGCTGACATCCATTTCTCGTAAAAACAAAAATCTGTCAATACAAACCTCCACTACGTGGAGGCTTATATGATCCTATTAGGATCGGACATGGTCGAAGAAGAAGAAGTCTCAGGATAGTAAACAAATTTAGTAGGTAATATTAAATGTCATGTTTGTTAGGCCGCGCTGCGCTGTGGTTTTTATATATTACTAGCTGAAGTACCCGGCTTCGCACATGGTCGCTTCGTGGTTATATTTATCTTAGATATTTAAAAAAATAATAAGAGGTAATTATTTTTTTAATATTAAAATATCTGTGTAATACAATATGGCAATATGAAAATAATTCTAATAGGAGTAAAAGTCAAACAAAAGACCACTAAATTAAAATCGAATCCAAAATATGCAAACGTTATTAATGTTATTAATATGTAGTAAAAAAAATCTAAATTGGATAGAACAAACAAACAACAAACTTTGTATTTTATATAATACTAATTTAGAAATCTTCGCAGGTGTGCGCACAACAACTGACAAAAGTTTCATCGCAATCGGATAAATGGTATAGGAACGCATACGAATAGAAGAAGAAGATGATTTTCTAATTCCGAAATCTTCGTGGGCATGCGCACGACAACTCACCAAAGTTTCATTGCAATCTGATGAATGGTATAGGAACGCATACGAATAAAAGAAGAAGAAGGTGGTTGTACTAATTCAGAAACCTTCGCGGGTGTTGGCACAATTCCTGACGAAAGTTTTATTGCAAGCAGATGAATGGAATAGGAACGCATACGAATATAGAATAGAAGAAGAAGATGGTTGTACTAAGTCAGTAAACTTTGCGGGTGTTACCACAACATCTGACGAAGGTTTCATCGCAATCGGATGAATGGTATAGGAACCATACGAATAAAAGAAGATATAATGAAGAAGAAGAAGAAGAAGATGGTTTTTCTAATTTAGAAACCTTTGCGGGTGTACGTACAATAACTGACGAAAGTTTCGTTGCAATCGGATGGATGGTATAGGGACCATACGGATAAAAGGATAAAAGAAGATAGAATGAAGAAGAAGAAGAAGAAGGAGATTGTTGTACTAATTCAGAAACCTTTGCGGGTGTGCATACAACCACTTACCAAAATTTCATCGCAATCGGATGAATGGTATAGGAACGCATACGGGACAGACAGAAAGACAGACAGACATACAGACAGACATTAATTTTATATATAAGATATAGCCTATACTCTTCGCGCAAGTGCAAGCAATAAGTAGACAAAGTTTTATCGCAATCGGATGAACGGTTTGGCAGGGCATACAATACGAACAAACAAACATACAAACAAACAAATATTAATTTTTATATATTAGATTACGTTATTCTATTTTTCTTAATATGAAGAAAAATACCCGGTTTTCGGTAAGACTAGAAATCCGCGGTTACCCGGTTAGCCGGTTTCGGTTTCGACCGGTTTGGAAGCTATAGGACCTAGGTACATACTTGAGATTGTCGTCCCAAAATTCTCAATCAGTAAAAAATTAAATAGTATACTAAAATAAAAGAATATTTTCGTAAATACCACTTATAATTTTCTTTTATAAATAATTTTACTTGTACTTTTCTCATTATGCAAGAATGTAGGCACATATATTTTAAATATGTACCTACTTAATCAAAACAAAAATAACAAAATTTACATTACTATTTTCGTACCTATCCATATTCAGTGGGTAAAAAAGCTGACAAATAATTTTTTTCGGGATTTTTTTTTATTGTAACCTTCAATTACGGATTCATTATTCCTCGTATGTACTTATGATTTTATCGATTGAGTAAGAAATCGTGTCGTCAATCAATTTAATAAACAAATAATCCATTCTTGCTAGATACATAAAAGTGTCTGTGAACCTCAATAATAACGTGAATGACGTAGGTAAACATTGCTGCAAGTACATTTTTAGAGTTTAGACCATTAGATCATTGAAATTTACAAAAGTCTACTACATACATAATATTTTTTTTTAGAATTATTAATAACCATGTCCTTGCTTTTTCGTACAAGGTGGTTGTTAGTAATTTTGAACAATCACAAACACCCAGGCTTTGAGAAAAACACATAAATGTTTTTGTCATGACCGGGAATCGAATCCAGAATACTCTCGGGTGGAAGGCCATCGCCTTACCCACTGCACCACGAGAGCCGCTATGTTATATTATTATATCCAAGCATAAATTATTGAAAGAGAAAAAATATATTTTATATCAATGCTTTCAATAGAAATAAAGTCATAGAATCATAGATAGGGAAATAATATCTTCACCATCCTTCGCCGGGGTCGACCAACTTGATGAAGACCTCCTCTAACTCCCCCAACTCTTCTCGGTCCTTAGTTATTCGCTGCCGTAAATCCACCGAACTTTATGAGTTCGTCTATCTGCGGGTTTCAGGGTGCTCCTGTGGGCGTTTTATGCCCCTTGGGTACTACTGTATGATGGGACTTGTCTAGCGCTTGTTCACTGTCCACTCGCCGAGCGACATGTTCAGCCCATTGCCATTTCTCTCCACAAAAGTGTTTCACCTTTCCATGTTTCACATGCATACGTGAGCACAGATGGGTTAAACACTTTACGCTTAAAATACAGTAGGAGATCACTTTTGAAGATACTATTCAGTGCAGCCAGATATACTCCATGCTAGTTTGCTTGGACGAGCAATCTCGTCATACACACCACCCGTCAATTGACATTTTTTGTTGTCCAAGATAGACGTACCAGTTGTTGACTCGCTCGATTTGAGTGCCATTGTTGAGGATTTTTTTGGTTCAGCAAATCAGTTTATCATTTGTCTTTGAAACATTTATCTTTAAACCTGCCTTGCAGCTTTCATTTGCAAGTTCCTGCGTCCTGTTCTGAAGGTTTTCTGGGTCGTTCGCAAAGACAACAATGTCGTCTGGAAAACGCAAGTGACTGAGATATTCGCCGATAATGGCGATCCCACTGTTCTCCCAGTCAAGTCGCCTGAATAGATTTTTCAGGGTAGCGGTGAATAATTTGGGCGAGATCGTGTCGCCTTGTCAGACACCCTTGCTAATGGGAAACCTGCAAGACGGCTTATGAAACTTTACAGTGACTGTTGCACCTATCTATAATATATACAGGCTGCTTATATATCGACTAAAGATTCCTTGGTTGTACAAGGCGTCTACTATTGAGGAATTCTCTTATAGAATCAAATGCCTTCTCATAATCAATGAAACCCAAGTAGCGTGGTAGTCTATATTATTCTTCTTGATATCGTTCTATAACTTCCCTGCCAACCTTTATAATACCTATAAATGTTGATCCATTCTGCTGTAGCCTCTTTTAAATCCGTTTTGCTCTCTCGGTTGGTTCTCATCTGACACAGTTTCTAGGCGGTTGGCGAGTACCTTTGTGAAAGCTTTGTACAGAATTATCAACAAACTTTTCGGCCGATAATTTTTCAGATCCTTATGGTTTTTCAGGCCTTTAAGATATTCTCGTCGTGCAGACGGGCTGTGAAAAGTCGTGCAACCACTTCATTCACGGTTTTACCGTCTCTATCGTGGATGTAATAATTGTTAACCCATCCTCTCCAGGAGCTTTCCCATTTTTCATGCCTGTTATCGCATGCTCTACTTCAGAAGTAGTAATCTCAGGGAGGAAGGCTATGCCAATGGTAATGTATTCAATTGGGGACAATTCTTCTGTGAGGTACCGACTGAAGACCGCATAATATAAACAAATATTATGAAGTATTTTTCTTCTTCTTCCACCCTGTCACGACCCAGTATTGAGGCATAGGGCAACAAGTTCGCGCCACTTCCCTCAGTCCATCGCCAACTCTTGCGCCTCCCACCATGTCAGACCTGCAGCACGTAGGTCGTTTTTGTAGCACCGCTGCAGAGTGAGGGAGGGCCGGCCACGGCGACGCAACCCTTGAGGCTTTGTCACAAGGGTTCGAAGTGTCACACTCTTTGACGGCATCCGGAATATGTGTCCCAGCCACGTAAAGCGTCTCTCCATGTTAACCTCAATCACCGAAGGCTGCTGTGTCTGCTCACGTACTGGGGTGTTTGTAACGCAGTCGTACTAATATACCCCTAAGATTCGGCGGAGACATTGATTCTCAAAGCTCAAAAGCCGACACTCTTGATGCTCAGTAAGATGCCATGTCTCACAGCCATACAGGAGCACAAGTAACACGCTACGCACGCGTTAAACAAACGACATTCGGTCCTCACAGAATACAGCCTTGACCTCCATGAGACTCCAAGTTGGTTGAATGCGGACCTCGTTGCCGACGGTGGTGGTATTTATAGTGAGCTTGGAATTCGCATGGGTATGGCGGGTGAAGTCTAGTCTATGAAAATAAATTATACAATTTCTTTTCAGGATCTATTGGAATAGCCCTCGGTTACAAGTTTAGACGCAGTGCATTGATGTTCACATTGGCATACTGGTACATTTTGTTACTGGATAAAAGTTTCTGGAATAATCATAGCTACCTCTTCGGATTGATTGCACTTCTGATGACTGGAAGTCAAGCAAGCAATTACCTGTAAGATTTATACAGATTTCCTAAAATAATAATTGTACAATAAAATTTACACTTAAGACTACACAATGATGATAGTATTAACTAATCAAGTACGATACCTATACATAATGTATTATACGGAGACAAATAATTTAGAAGCAAAACTGCACAACTAAGATTGTAAAAAAACATTTTTATTGTCCATTATAATGATTATAATATATTATTATAGGTAACTAAAAATTATTACTAATTTATTGAAAACATCGTGTCACTTAAAATCTTTCATCTATATTATTATTGATGGTCTATCAAAATGGTATATATAAACCGACAAAACTAACCAAATCATTGTTGATGCTTTTGTAAAATATATATTGCTAGTGTTGTGAAAATCAAATGTATTTTATACACCTATAAAAGTAATTAAAGGCAATTTGTAGGTGTGTTAAGTCGACTAAGGCCTACTATCTTCACAGAATTATTAGCTGAAGTATACGTTTTATAACTTTGCACTTTTTACTACACTGATACGCCTCTTTGCATGATTACCTCGCATAAAATTAGATCAAATGATATTCACTTGTATTCAGCGCTCGAATTGGAAAATTTTACGAACTGGAGCGCTCGATAATTTTACGAAAATATTACATAGTTAGGTATCTAATTTTATGTGTATTTTCGAAAAAAAGTATGTCTGATTTTTGTTATAATGGCCTATCTAGCTCAAACGGTCAAATTAATTTTTTCACGAGACGGAGCGATAATTTTGGGTATTTTATGAACCGGAACGGCGCTCTGGTGCGCTTCGGTCCATTTCAAGCCCTGCTTGTATTAATATTATGTAGTAATACATACCTAAATGGATTATATAGGTACGTAAAAAAATATTTTTAGAATATATTAAGTAGGTATGTATATCATTTTCATCCTAGAGCCGGAGTGCAAAGTTATGGAGTGTATACTATATTAGATAGTTTTTCAAAGTCAATTCCTAGAATAAAATTGACAATGTTGAATACATTGTCCTACATACTGCTTTCATTTTTCAAAAGTGAGAAATCGTTCAACGACCGTGCCAATGGCATGGTAAAAGTTTCTGCGGTATCAACCGATCGATACCCGGATTTTTGGTATAATATTATGAATACAATATTAAAATATTACTATACTGATGATTTACCATTTATTTCAGTTCTCTAGATTCATACATAGATAAGAGTCAACATGGAAAACCTGTCCCTTATTGGAATTACTTCATTCTGAAATATCAATTCTTTATTTTGTACTTTGTCGCTGGGTTGAAAAAGTCCGATAAAGAATGGCTCTCTGGATATGCGATGACAAATCTAAGCAGCCATTGGGTGTTTGATCCATTCAAGTGAGTCATTATTAACAGTAGATTACCTTCAATGTTTTATTTTATTATTTATTCATGTAAAGACTTTGCAAATAATGTATGTTAGGACATAATATCGCATACATCTTAGTAATCCCACCCAGGTCCATCGCCGGCTGCAAAACCGTTCTCCAAGAATTTCTTTTCGGAGCTCTTTCTCTCCGTCAGACCATAGACTATCTATAGAGATCAATTGTATTTACGTGTCCAGCTCAACTGACTCTACGTGTCCTTATTGGGTTCAACTTGGTTTCTCACCTTTAGCATTCTTCATTCAATCCAAGTATTTTTCTGAGAATTTTATTTTTGAATAGTTGAGTAGATTTTTCGGTACTGTTCGGTTAAAGCGGATACAGCGGAAAACGCATTTTGAAAATAGCCGATAAACTGGATTATTTGTTAGGTTAACCTAACCAAACCAAACCAAACCAAACCTAACCTAACCTAACCTAACCTAACCCAACCTAACCTAAACTAACCCAAACTAACAAATAATCCAGTTTATCGGCTATTTTCAAAATGCGTTTTCCGCTGTATCCGCTTTAACCGAACAGTACCGATTTTTCTCGTTTCTCCGTCAGGTTATAGGTCCCACATCCGTGCAGTATCTAACACATTGAAAATTGACAAAAGTGGCTGTAATAAAAATGAGATAAATAAACATGAAAAGATTCAAGTCGCAGTCATACGTGGAAATGGGTGTTTTTTTAAGGAAAATAAATATTAATCATTGTTTGTATTGTAGACTATAAAAAGTGGACAAATATTATTTTACAAACTGTTGAATTATACACTATTTTTTATTTATTTTAGAATACCAATTTTGATTGAGAAAAGTGACAAAACACTTAAATGTTTTTTTCACTAAGACTTACCCTTTGTTAGCGGACTCACTACCAGTGGCGAAGTGTGGAGGTGGGCTGTTAAAAGTCTTTCACCGCTAAAGACGCGCCAGGCGCATGGCCATTAGATCCAATACTTTCACTGCTAACTAGTTAATTATCACATTTAATTATCATGCTAATTGATACACGCCAGGCGTGTCTTTAGGAGTGACCGTGTTGTGGTAATTAACTAGTCAGCAGTGAATGCGATCCGACACAAATACAAATACAATCCGACACAAATAGTTCTTACTTAACTTTGACAATCATACGTATTTGTTTTCATTGAACTAAGACTACAATTTGTAGATAATGTTGATTAGTTTTTCGGCGTAAACATGCTCATTGATGAAAATAATGTACAAATGAGTCCGTGGATGCACGCAAAAGAGCTCGAGGGTGCACAGGGTTGGGATGAGGATAGATGAACGATGATTTTAATAATTTATATGTTTTTCGTAATTATTTTTATATGTTCGAACATATTATTATGTACCAACTTAAATATAACTTATTTACGATCATATTCTAATAATCCAAACTTTCATTTTTAACTCGTGCATGATGTGCTTTGCAATGACGGACAATACTGTTTTTATTAATCTTCTTTGTCTATTGCATAATTATGAATAATAAAAATTTACGTTTTCTTTGCAGACTTTTCCTGAGCATCGAGCAGACAGACTATCTGATAGTCCATTGGTTTGGTTTCATCTTCGACCTGACGGTATGTTTTTGGATGATGTACGAATACACACGACCTGTCGCGATGGTTTTCTGCGCTTCATTTCATCTCATGAATTCGAGACTTTTCAGTATCGGTAAGCCACATTAACCTGACCAATTATTGAAGGTTCGCAAGTCGATCTGATTTCAAGCTCTCTCGAAAACATGACAAAAATACACATATATTATTATGGTGGGGCCACTCTCCGTTTTCATTCTCCTGTGTGACCCACCCGAAAAATTCTTTGCAGTAATCTCTCTTTATACTGAACTGGTCGTTTGACGTCATATACAATTTAGGGCATTCTCTGGGAAGTATTCGATGTATTTTTGATGTCACAAGCTTTGTTATGTTTACTTTAATCATTAACCTTTTCATCGTTTCCTTACTCAATACCTAAAACAAAATTTATTAACTAAATTTTAATAATAAATATGTATTAATTAATAAGATAGGGTCCATTAACGAATTCACATTTTGTAACATTTTTTTAATTGTAAATTTTTAGATGCGTATTTATTAATTAAAACACTTTAAAATGTAAACTATCAAAGAATTGTCTTAAATTGAAAGCTTCGTATTTTTTCGCTACTGGTAGGTGGAGTGGAGTATTCACCTTAAAACACTGAAAACATTAATAAATAAAGATATATCAGTATTTTGTCTTAAACCTATTTTATAGTATGTTGGAAACAGTTACATATCATGTAGAATTTACAATTAAATATGTACTTATTTAACTTTGAAATCGATTTAATTATACAAGTTAGTTACCGGTACACTTGTATTCGTTCAATCCTCAGAATATGATTATTAGCGGAAAAAGTCCGTAGTTAATAAACAGAGTAGGTATATGTATATTATAAGGACCTTTGTTAAGCCAATAAAATCAGATGTTCTTGAACGTAACCCAAACGTCATATTTACCTGATCATTATTAATAGTAAATAAATAAGTAAGTGTATTTGTCATTATGCATAATTTTATGCCGCGCAATAAATGCAAAACGATTAAATTAATAAGCTTTTAGTTGTAAAACAAGTTATACGCGTGAAATATTCTAAAGGCAGGTACTTAGTTAAGTACACAGGTACCTACTTCACTTTTTTATTGCTTTGCAAAGAGAACGCGTTGTAAGAAGACAAAATGGATGCTCTTTGCCTCTTCGATGTTTTTTAACATGTGACAAGTTCGTTAAAACTTAATGTCTACAAGGAAAATACAAAAGTCATATTTAAGTAAATAAAAATTTGCTAGATTAAATATTGTTATAATTCATGGAGTATGTGCGAAATTTTTGTAAAATTCAAACGCCAGAATAAATCAATATTCAAAAGTTCATAATATTAGATGTTATTATTTTTCCAAATGTGAGTGTTATTAAGTTATAGGTAGGTATTGAAACTTCGAGAGGGAAGAGATGCTCAAGTCGGTCCAACTAGCTGTTGAGTCCGTCGGGCCGTCCGACCTGGTCGCCACAAAGGCCAATAATTATATTGCAATTAAAAAAATTGCGGAGTCTGACTGCGGGCGTGAAGATCTCCTCATTTTTGCTGTCCGTATGATTAGCTTCGTTTTTATTATATATAATATTTTAAATTCATTTTCTTTTTGTTAATTCTTTGAGCCTTTTTTCTCCACCGGCACTTTACATTAGAGTAAAATCGGTAAACTCACTCAAAGCTCACTTGAGAGCGTGGCGACCTCAGTAGTTGGGTAACTGCTCCTGAGACATTCCCAGTCATAAAAATTGATGCTTCACACCAAACGTAGGGTCCCGTGATCGCCTGATTAAGACCGGGTGTGGTGCGGAGTGGGTATGGTTTGGTGGGGCCATTAACTTCAATGTTATTTTCATAAAAATAATAATAGTCTCAATATTATTAGTTTTATTATGAGCATCTTCAAATTTCTGACATCTGAACATCTGAATTTTTTATATGAATTTATGCATTTACTCATATGGCGGCAGTGTGTCTGTAGAAGGCATCAGTATAACATTATCAAACGGAAACCAAATTACATTGTCATAATAAACTTAACTGTGGATTTTTTTAAACTGGACTGTACAAGTGCTAAGTACGTATAATACTACGAAATATACTTACTGGATGTACCTACACAGCTCCAAAACGTGTATGAAAGGGGTGGGTGCATTTTCAACGTCCACTTCACTTTCCGCTAATTACGGCGTGGAAGAAATTTCCCACTGCGAGATACAAAACAAAACATCTTATAAACTAATATTGCACGTTATACCAATCAACCATATTATCTAACTGATTGGTTATATACTTAGACATTTATTTATGATTATGTTTCGAAATCAGAGATATTTCTTTATTCCAGCAAAAAACCAATGATTTTTTTATATTTATTAAAAATAATAATGACCGTATAAGAAAAATACCCAATTGAAATCTTGCTTTTTCATTGAATTATAATATCTTTAAAAATATGGAATTATAATTCGTCAGCTGAATTCAGAACTATTCTAATATTCTCTTATAACTCATACCTATTTAAATTTTTTAGAAGGGGGTTCTTCCAAACAACCTAATTCAATCATTTTATTATGTATGTAAATAATATATACATTATAATATGTTAGTAGAACTGTTGATGAAAAAACTATGTACTTACGTATGTAGACTGTTTCAAAAACACTTCTGTAAAATATTTAAAATGTGTGTTAGAGTTCTGCATTAAGCTGACGAATTTATTCAGGAACATCGACTATAATATAATAATTCATACAGTACCTATGTACATTATTTCATTTATATTCTTGTAAGATTTGCTTTGTATATGAATGAACATTACATTTTTAGTGTTTATATTTCTCGTTTAAGCTTCCCGTTTTCAGGGAAGAAGATAATGGAAAAGCTTTTAGTGTTTTAGTCCAGGTTCTACGAGAAGAAAGACTACAATGATACATTTTTAACATAATATACGCAATTACGATAAAACACTACGTATTAAATAAACTGCATATTAATCGGTTGGCAGGAACTAATTATTTACAATAATTATTACAACAAGAAACTGAGAAACCCTATCTGCACCTTACAAAATAGTATTTACCAGGTATCAACTACGATCGAGAAAAATGTCTTTGATTCTTTTGTGATTCGTCTACCTGAAACTATAGTATACACGAAAAGTCTTTCCCGGAATTGGTCGTGTATCCACCCCTTGCTCTCTCCTCAACTTGGTATTTGAAGACATCTCTTAATTACTGACAATCTTGGCATGTATTTTTTATAGTAATGTATCTTGTATTTATGGTGGTGTATGAGTGTATGACATGTAACCGAAATGCCACATTAAATTGTAATATTTATTGTAATGTTCTTTCATATTATGATTATAATATTTTCGACTCTATTGAGGATCTTCACATAATCGGCCCATGAATTCGCACGATGTTCGTATCACGTTCTGTCAATAGAGTAATTTTTTAAATCATAAAGCTAGGTCGGTTACTTTAGAATTTAGATTCTACGTTTTGCATCCAAACAAAACCACAGGCCAAATGTAGCAGTCGACGAATAAATAGTTTGTGACATTATAGAAACACAATGTCTGTTTTGTCGAATGAGAAATGAGAAGACTCACTGGCAATTTCGATTCATGATTTTATTTCGGGTTCGGATAAATACTCCCCACTGAAAATGGTTATAGATAAATACCTGCTTTTATTATTAAACTTTTTTATTCTTCCAACAGGTATGTTTCCCTGGGTATGTTTGGCGACAATGCCCTTATTTTACCCACCGGACTGGCCTAAGAAAACTATGACCTTTATCATAGATTTTTACACTAAATCAAAACCGTGTCTTACAAAAGAAGAAAAAACCACACGTGAATTAAACAGAGTTCAAGAAAAATGTCAAACAGATTCGAATACGCTGAGCGAAGATGGTAAAATGGATGCAGAGGGAATTCTAAAAAAATGTATGAACACCGAAGATGTAGTGGGTGGAGATAATAAAGATGCTTCAAAATATTATGATGATAATAATATCTTGGAAGAAACATTAGGCTTAGAAAAAGGTCAACCAATTGGGAGTGGAGATCAAAATGAAAATATAAATACGGATGATGTATCAAAAATAGATGGAGTCAGTAGATTGGAAAATGCAGATGGGAAAGTAGACAACATGGTTGGACAAAAAATTGTGACATGTCTTTTGATCATTCATATTGGCCTACAAGCGTTTCTTCCTTATTCGCACTTTATTACAAAGGTAAAAAAATGCTTATGAATAATGTTTACTTTCGATAAATAATGCTCACTTATTTTTTTACAGAAAAAGTGAGATTTTAAACATCTGATATTAAATAATATTGATTATGTCAACAAGGCCACATTAGTGACGCTTTTTTATGAAACAAATGTCATAAAAAATAAATACCAAACGAAATACGTGTTAGGAAATACCAAGTCTCACTATAATCGTAAAATTGAATAAATAATTAAAAAAATAAAACGAATTAGGGAAACATTATTAATGAATACTAGTTATTATAAGATTATTTAAAATTACGATGGTTTACTGAACTATAAATAGGCAGTTAAAACATTGGTTGGTAGTCTGTTGTTTTGAATTTCTGAACAAAAACATTACAATTCTAATTCATTTAAGTTTTATACTAAACCATTTGAGTATTTTTTGTGACTGGGGTTTTGTCTTTCGGCATCTTCAGGCACTATGCGCACTCACCTGATAAATTTATTTGAAAAAAAAAACATTACATATGGTTTACCTTTTACAAACCACCTTTAAATGTAAGTACAGTGAAACCCCGATTTTACGATTTTCAAGGGACCCTAGAAAAAAAACGATAAATGCGGGATATATATACATATATATTTTTTAAAAAAAACTCGTTTTTCTCCTGGATTTTTTTGACGTCTTAAATTATTTTCAGTTTCTCAGCTAGAGTTCTAGTTTTCTTCATGGGGGGCATTGTAGTTGCGACTTATAAAAATTCGTGATACGAGACGCGAGGCAAGCCTGAGGGTTGACCGACCTGTGCAAACCAAGCGACGCGACTGACAGGTCTGCAATAGTATGTATCATAAACAATTCTACGAAAGCGAAATGAAAAATATTCAACAAAACTGTTAATCGGGATAATATTTGTGACAGGACCATAATATTTAGACGATAGATTGAGGACAACGATAAATCGGGGAACGGTTAATGCGGGATTATTTAACATTGTTCTTATGGGTGGCGGGACTTTCAAAAATGAACGATCCGTGCGGGAAAACAATTTATGCGAGAACGGTTGATCAGGGTTCCACTGTACAAACATACTTAGGTAGGCATGTAATCAATTATGATTACGAAGTAATACCATGCAAATGATGTATTAAGAAATAGTTATAACTATTTGTTCTTAATAACTGACAATATGTTAACCTTTTGATCCCGCATTGTGTTAAAAAAATGTATGAATATAATACATAAAACGATAATTAGGTATTACTAGTTTTTCAATAGAGACACGTTCAAGAAAATACATATTTTAAAGTCGTTCTTACCTTCGCATAAATAAATTTATTATTAAAAGGTCAAAAGGTGATTACTAGGGCCCGGATTTATATGCTAGTGCATGTTTTGTTAGGGTGTATGCAGAGCTATGAGAGTTGCACAGAAATCCGTTTTGAAAGACGCAGAATCCAAAAATAAATGTTTATTGTGCATATAGATGCATATTTGAGACGTTAGAGCATATTTGAGTCATTAGTGCATATTTCATAAATAAATGCATATTCTAGAGCTTTTGAATGTATAATTTTAGTTTTTTAAAAATATTTTATCGAAATATAACTAAGTTAGGAAGGAAGATAGCTTAGATGCACTTGCATTTTTAATGCCATCTCCGAGCTATGGATTTATCAGTGGAAAAGTGAAGTCAACTCGGGCACTATTATTTAAAGTTTGCCCAAGTGGAGGTTGAGAGGTAGTTTTCCGCATATAAATAAAATACTGACAGATACCTATGCGGAAAAATTTAATGCCAGAGAATCTATATTGAAATATTGAAAAAAAATAATGTACTTAATTTTTTTTCGGGAAAAAAACAGAACATAGTATTTACGAATAGTTAAGTGTGTAGTTTATGCTTTTTAAGTTATGTTTAGCTTACATTGCATTTATTATTCAATTATTTGTAGGTACTTGTGAAAAAACTATTTTGAAAATTGTAATTGATTAACTTTATATTCTTTGTTAGTGTTTTTTGTTCTGATATCGTATTATGTTGAAAAATTATTAACTAGTTATTCGATTTTTGTCAGTAATATTGGGTAAAGTGGGAATTTACAATTTTTTCCCACAAAAAATGTCAATTTTTAACTGCATATTTCTTCAGTTTTAGTGCATATTTTATTGATTTTAAGTGCATACGTGCATGCATATAACCATGTTTTTGTTGCATACAAATCCGGGCCCTAGTGATTACGCTTCATTTAAGGTAGGGATCCCTACTAAGCTAAGTACCTACGTTGGTTTTGATGGCGGAAAATTGACCCCGCAATTCATTTATTAAAGAATGGGTTGCCAGGATGGAAACACCACGGCTACCGAGTAGCTGACTTAATAATAACAATAAAAATAATAATTGCCCTAAGCGATTAATATTCTACTACCAGAATGTTCGGGGCTTGAAAACAAAATCTGTCGATTTTTTTAGCAATGTTTTGGCTGATGACTATGACATCATAGGGTTAACTGAAACATGGCTCAATGGTAGTGTTTTTAGTCGTGAATATTTTGGAAGCGATAACCATGTTCAACGAAATTGCTTCTGGTGTTGATATATTCCACCTACGTGGGGATGAGTATAGGTGGACGTTGTTTTATAAATTCTTAAAATTGGGTCTGCTTAACTCATCTGGTGTACTTCCTTTGTACCTATCTAATTTATATTTTTTTGTATTTACACATTTCTACTGTTTAATAACATACTATCTATCTCTATACTGATATATCTCTTTTTTATCTAATAAGTACTGTTGTATATTTCTTTGTTTCTAAATGTCATGTTGTGAACGTCTTAAACTTATAATTTGTAATGTCCACAGTATGTTAAAAAATAAATAAATTGAATTGAATTAATTAACTTTAATCTCCTTCTGCTGCTCGCAAGCGATCTTCAGCATAAAAATAACGTATTTCTCATCTAATAAAATAAATAATGTGTTGGGTAAAGTAGGCAAGGTTGTATCTTTCTTGAAACGGGTGAATTTTATGGCCAATTTTACAGCATCGATAATTTATTATAAATAGTTACGATTATATGGAAAACCTCTAACATAATGAATCATCAATTTTTTTAAATCTTCGTTTTTCTACTTTATCATATGTCGATGAAAAACGTTATACACCATGGGTGACGGAATAAGTTAGTTTGTTAGGAATTAAATTAAAAAAATAAACACGACCTAAATAATTTTAAATAATGTAGGTAATATAAATTTAATTTTTGTAATATGTAGGGGAAGCTGTTGTACCTCGGACCTATTTTCTGTTTTTGATTTTTCATAAATTACTGGTTATAGGTGAAATTGCCAACTTTAGTTGGTTTGATTTTAGCATCTGTTGAGCATGCATTGATATATGTTTCAAATTAAATATCTTGATATTTATGGTGATTTTAGGCCATATAAAAAAATGTGGATTTAGGTCCAAGGTATAACAGGGGTGTTGTACCTCGAACATATGAAGGTTGTACCTTGGACATACATTTAAAAAATCGTAATAAGGGGACATTTAGGTACATATGCTAAATAAAAAACACAGATTCATTAAATTCGCAGGTTTTGTATATTACGATAAAAGAAAAGAACCTTTTTACAAATATGTTTTATGGAACAAAAGAACATTTTTTCATAACAGTTATACTCATACACCATAATTATCTTAATTAGAATTAGGTAGATAGTATAACACATAAAATGAATCATTTTTAATAATAAAACCTCAATTATCTCTTCCTTATCACCCTAATACTTGACCATTTCCTTAACTTGATAAATGTAGGTTTAGAATTTAGTAAATTAAGTAAATTTAGATTGGCATTTTTCAGGTGGTAGAATTTTTTGGATTGTGTCATATCAAGGATAATTCATCGAGTCGATGTTCTCCGACCATTTCCAACCCTTTGGCGATTTTTGCATTGAGCTAATCTTGGCCCCATCCTTGTTTATTTCTAGGATCATGCCTATAAAATAATTATTCTCTTTCATAAAGAAAAATTACAAATCCCCCCCCTTGATATTCTAAATGCAGTGTAGATTAAAATTCATCTGGAAATTCTCGAGGTCCTTCTGAATCGCTGGAGTCTTGCAGTGCAAAATTATCAGTCGATGACTCTGCTGATGAAGATTCAAAACTAACTAATAGCTTTTTCTCAACAGCAGAAACTGTTTTAAGAACATAATTAGTTTTTTTCGATGGAATAATATTTTAAGTCTTCGCCAGCTTGGTTTTCTTCTTATCCTCGATTCTTAATTTCTCCAGTGTATCAGTCAGACTACGAGATCGACCGTTTTCTCGCCCTTGGCGATTACTTTTCCGCGGGGCAGCTTTGGGGTGAGGTCTTATCATAGAAGGCATACTGCAAAGATGCAGCTTCTGTAATGTATTGCAGCAATATATTATGTTCTTCTTCTTCACTTTTTTTGAAGCAAAATTTTCATAAAGGGTGCAGTATTTTCAAAATGATGAATATACCTTCTTATTGTGCTTCTGGGTAACCCATTTAGTTTCGGAGCTCTGTTCAGCGTATATTTTTGTTCTTTTATTAAACGGATCGCAGTTTGTATTTTTTCGCTATCCGGGCGAACCCTCTTGATTCCTGTCTTGATACGTACGAGGCATATTAAATAAATACCTGGAAGAAGTCTAAACAATAGGTTGGAATTAAATTGAATGTTTAAATGAATGAACAATACTAATCATAGTCATACACAATATGCGTGGAAAACGCGTTGTACCTTGGACATGTTCGAGGTACAACGCATTTGTTATGTCCAAGGTACAACACCACGCCAAAATGACAAAAACAATTAATAGTTTTTTTTAGGTAAGGAATACAAAATCTATACTAACCCAATGTTATAGACATATGAAATTTAATTCAATTACACAATTACTTATTCACACAAGAAACATAGTATAGTATATATTTACAAAAAAAAATGAAAAAAACTTACTTTTACTAACGAAATTTTTCAAAATCACTTCACATAAACACGCGTGCCGCTTGCCGTCTGAAACTAGCGTCAAGTATCCACCGAGAGGAAAGTGTTCAAACGACTATTGTAAATTTTAAGATAAATGGCGCCAATATACAAAAACATGCATGTGTTCGAGTTACAACCATGTCCAAGGTACACCAGCTTCCCCTACTTTTTCATTATAATATTAATTCATCCGTTCAAATGGATTATTTTTTAAATTGAACGATAGATTTAGATTTTGAGGATACACTTTTGCTACTAAATCATTATTTAGACATTGGCCTAGGTCTAGGTCTAGCTAGACTCGTAACTTTTTCATAAAAGGTACAATTTTGAAATCAAAAATATTTGACGGGCCAACCTTTCTTTTGTAAATATTTTCTGTTTTTATAAAAACGTAAGGCAAAGAAATATTTAATTTTATAAACTAATACTCTTATTAATATACTAAAAAATAGTATTTAAATTTTTCACCATGTGATTTATGCAATTAATTGTTTATTTGAAACTAAAACATGCAATCAAGGCTGATATTTTCTGGATCATTCATTCTTGCCAGAGGATATTTAATTTTAAATGTATTTTTTTATATTTGATATAAAGAATAAAAAATATTACAGATTTAACATTTAACTCTCGTGGGAGACGTAAAAAAGTCACGCATGGCACACTTTGTGAACCCCTGCTCTAGAACCCGCGTGGCTAAATTAGAGCCGAATAGATAGGTATTTCGTGAAGCAATTAATATTCTAAATAAGCATTGTACCTACATTATACCTCTACCTAAATACCCAATAAAATAATATTCTCTTATGTTTTTTTTACTCTCAGGGTTACAACAACTGGACAAATGGCCTGTATGGATATTCTTGGGATATGATGGTCTATAACTGGGATACAATTTTAGTGCTAGTCAAAATCGTGGACAATGAATCTAAATCGGAAATATTTTTGGATCCTGATGCGTGGACCCAAAATGATAGATGGACAAAACATGGCGATATGTTGTACCAATATGCTCATTGTTTGCACAGAAATTTGGTTACCGATACAGATAGAACCATAAAGAAAGAAATATCAACAGAAAAAATAGTTCACGGAAAGAAACACGCTGTTGTTTATGATACGAATGAAAAGGACAAATTTTACGACGAAGGAGAAGAAGACGCGGAAGATAATAAAAATATTGTTTTCAGAGATGTTTCGATTTATATTGACATCTGGTGCTCGTTGAACGGTAGATTTCAGCAAAGAATGTTCAACCCGAATCTCGACCTCCTGAAAATGACCTGGTCTCCGCTGGAGAATATGGAATGGCTGATGCCGCTGTTGACTGAGTTTACAGCATGGAGAGAAACTATGAATGATATCCAAGAACACGTCTATACGTGGAATAACTATTCAGATGTAATTTTCGTAGCAGATTTTCCAGGTATTTTTGTAAATAAACTATATAATCTACATACTATAAAGCCGTGTTTAATAACCAGGGTCCGCGAGAATTGTCAAAAATTTGCGTAAAAGAAGTACGATTTACCTACTATCTTTTTTCATAATATATATCACGTTTTTCATGTGATATATTAATAATTAATAAAACTATAAATATTAAACACAAAATTAAAACATAACATAATATTATAAAAATGCACACTGTTTGTTTATAATCGGTAAGCTAGACGTACGCAGTGAACATGTTCTTATTCTTTTACTTCTGTCGAACCTAGTAATATTATTTTACAATTTTATTACGCCAAAGTTTCGCTAAAGGATTGGTTAGTAATTGCTACAGTAGAACTATTTATATTATAATGCAGAGATGTTAACGTTAAGCTAGACTTAATTGAGGCTTTATAATAAGAATATAAATAATTACTATTGCGCATGTGTTTCTCACTTCCAGACGCGCATCTAAATATCACTATGCCTTTGGTTCAAATTTTTAAAATTATTAATAACCATGTCCCTGCTTTTGTTTAGGGTTTAAGTGGTTGTGAGTAATTTTGAACAATCACAAAGCTTTGAAAAAATCATATGAATATTTGTCCTAACCGGGAATCAGAACCAGAGCTCCCGGATGGAAGGCCAGCGCCTTACGCACTACATCACGAGAGCCGCCATATATAGATAATTTATTACATGCTTAGATTTTTCCATCAACGGATTTCGTAAGGTGTCGCGTATAGATTATTTTATTTTATTTTTCTGTCGAATCAATTCACCTTCCGTACATACGAAATGTGCATTGCGTGAGGACCCTTAATTTAGGGGTTCCCCGGGTTACATGCAAATTGAACGTAAACCATTTCACCGTGGCACCTAACCTAACCTAACCTAAAAAATAATCCAGTATATCGGCTATTTTCAATATTTGTTCGCTGCTGGCCTGCAAAAGTGTAAACCAAGAAGAACCGTGTTTTATTTCGCCATGAATTTTATGTCAGTACTATACGACCCAAAGAGGTTGGACGGTCTTTAATATACGGCCATGTATTTCCGATACAACATTTCACGGTGAAGTGTGATACGGCAAACTGCATGAGTACAAGTTTCCGGACATGGAATTTAGGGGGTGGTTAAAAGATCTTTTTTTTTTAAATTTCGAACGTCTGTGATCACTTCTTTCAAAATGTATTCTCATTATGTAAGGCTACGTGACGGTGAGTGGACTTTATTTATATATCTAATAATTATTTTCTCCTCCTTTTAGGAATGCACCTGGAAAATTTCATTTCCCCGGACTTTTCCAACGTGACACTGACAGTACTAGACGGTCAGGTTTTCTATGAGCAGACGAAGCGCAAAAACACAAAACAAAAATCACATTATCATCCAGAAAAAAGCAACGCAGTCCATTTGACAAAGGGTGAAAGCTTTCAGATAAAAGCTGGTGTTTTCCACAAAATCCACACAGTCGGAACAAAGCCTGCGTGTTACATGTACACGTACATGAATGCAACACGGATGGCCATGGAGGAAGATAGGAAACGAATCAAGGAACATGTCGACGAAATCAAACAACAACCTAAATTACCTCTGGTGACAGAATGGGTGAATAGTATAAAAAATATTGCTATGTTTTTGCAACATGTTTGTAATGCTATGTTAAACATTGTGTACGGTGTGCCTATGATGAGAAGAGTGCAAACTCAATAACAAGAATGTTATTATTATAAAATGTTATTTCAGCTAATTTTTTGCTAAAATCAATAATTGTTTTTAAAATGCTTTAGCGAAGTTCCTATTATAAATACACAGGTTTTACGTAGGCAGGGCCGGGTTTACCATAGGGGGCGGGGCTATAGCTCATGCCCTCCAAATCGTTAGGAGCCCGGAATCTAAAAAAAAAATTGAAAGCATTTATGAAAAATTTTGTCAACTTAGCCCTGCATATAATTAATACATGGCGGGTGAAGATGGGGTAACTCAAATCATTGCCCCTGCGAAAATGAATTCGCAAAGTCCAAAAGGTCATCGAAAAATGTTGTTACTTTCAATAAAATATATTATTATTTCAAAAAAATATACTACCTAGGTGATAAAATGTTTACAATGCACAAATTTATATATCAGAAGCAAGTAACACAAATAATATATTGCTTTTAAGCATCGCGTTAACTATTGGATGGCATTATATAACGTTCATATATGACGTCAGGCTTTAGGGGGGTGGGAGGTCAGAGAAAATTTGACGTCACAAAGTAAACAATATGTATATCATCGATCGAACATTTAAGGATAAATATAAAAAAAAAATAACGTTTAGGGGGGGGGGGGGTGCCAAAAATGTGACATAATATAGACAGGGTGGTAAAAGGTTATGTGACGAAACGTGACGATGGGGGGGGGGGTTAAGTACCCAAAATCGTGTGACGTCTTAATATATGGACGGCCCCATAGCAGAAAGACAAGAAAACGATTAAAAATATATAATATTCTGTAAAATACCGCTTAATCAATGGTTTTTCTGGAGCCTCCAATATATATTAGCCCGGTGCCCTTTCAATCGTAAATCCGGCCCTGTCTGAAAAACCTACACAGATGGAATAAGTACCTACAATTTAAAAGTTAAAGTGATTCTGAAAAGTGTTAACTAAGGCTAATTATTACATTAGCTGTAATTTATTTCGCATTGCAAACTCAATTACGTATAGCAGAATAATTAATACGTGTACTTAGATTTTTTTGTTAGGGTAGCACTGAGATAATATCGCCTTGTATGCGTAAGCATAATAGTTTTTTTATACGATTATCCATCATTATTTAGTTGAGAAATCACACAAATAATAGCACCCTCGGAAGAAAGGGACTATCAGAAGATGTCAACAGTAAACTTCAATTTCGAAACAACTAGGTACAACCACTTTTTTGATTTACATACACGTCACCAATGCTGCTATAGTTACCAATAATTAAACGATACGAAAAACGTTTAGCGCATTTATTCTATACACAAGGCTGCTACCAGCGGCTATATAGAGCAGTGTTCCCCAACCTTTTTACACCTGCGGACCGGTACAAAAAGGAAACAATTTTCGCGGCCCACTAATACTGAAATAACAACGGCTTTTTACGTAATATTTTTTTAATCTTATGTTGTGACTGATGGACATAACTATTACTAACAAATATACATATAACAGTCTGATACAATTAAATTTTAACAAAAACAATGGGTTTTTTTCAACAAACTAATGCAAAACCTGCTGTTGCATCTTTGCTAATATATTGGATATTCTTGGTTGCAGTGCTGTCTCTGACAGACGAAGTGTTGCATTCACGTCCAGTCTATTCCTTTGTTTCGATTTTATTGACGACATGGACGAAAATGCTTTTTCGCATGAATAGGTTGTTGAAAATGACATTAATAAATTTATAGCTTTACAACTGATGTCCAAAACTATGGAAATAATTTAATGATCCTTGGGCGGCCCGGTACCATTTGATCCACGGACCGGGGGTTGGGGACCACTGATATAGAGGGTAGTTTATCATATTAATATTTTGTGTATAGAATAGATGAGCTGGAGTTGCTAATTAATCTTCTAATATGAATAGTTAGTACTACTGCCTTCTATTATACATAATAAATAGTCCAATATATTTGGTTATAAACTGTAGATTTTTACCATGGAATATAAAAATAGGGTAAGTAGATTACGTTCTGAAAGAGGCTGTAAACATTTGTAATTTTCCAGTGTGGAGAAAATATATGGGATAAACTTAAAAACGTTTTAAGGAATATGTTATTTTCAAATAATATGCATTAAAGTTTGTCATGTAATTAAATGAAACGCGAATTCAATATTGTATTGGTAATATTTAAGGACACTTAGCGGACTTTTTATTACTTGCGTTGTGGCTTGATAGTCATTGAGTAATAAACCAAATCTGGCCTTAAAGCCTTGGTCTATGGCGACTGGTTTTAGCATTCCTATCATTTTTCTTCTAATTTGTTGTACGATTTTTTTCCATAAAATCATTGCTGAGTGATTGCTTAGGTAGTAATTTTATAAATAACTATAATCAATCGAATTCAAAATTTGATTTGATTAAAAATAAATGAGCAAAGCCACGCCAAGGATGGTCGCCGCCTGGTGCCAATGAAATTGCCATACTCGCCCCGGCCCCTAACCCTTGATTTATAATTTTGTCTGATATTTAGAATATACCTAAAGTAATATTTTTATATGTTTATACCTACCTAAAATACGCAAATTTGATGGCGTAATAAATACTGTTGACATGTAAATACCTGTTTGATTGTTTTTATGAAAAATAAATTACATTTTATAACATGAATTACGTACATCTGTATTTTGTTGTTTTATTTATTACATACCTACCATAATATTAAATTCTATATTTTACAAAATGCTATTATCGTCATTGCGAAAAAATCTTACATAACATGTATTGAAATAAAAACAATCTAATAACCTACAAACTTATCTGTAGAATGGCCAATAATGGAACTACAAACTACCATTTGACGCCATTTTGAAAATTTCATTCGAATGGCAGATTTTGTCCAGTTACGAGTCTTGATTGGGTAGTTTTCCTCCCCCATCCCATTCTTCAGATAAGTTTGTAGACATGTATTTTAGTAGGTTCCATAGACACGGAAAATAATAAGTTTATTTTTTGAGCCGGATGCAGCCAAAGTGGTGTTTTAAGAGATTTCGAATTATTTGAATTGTGAATGTTCACATATTATTATTATTATTATTATATACTGTATACCAGCGATGGTGAACTTATGGCACGCGTGCCACTAGTTTCACGCGAAATGATTTTGCATGGCACGCGAATGTTTTATATTGAAGACAAAAGAAATCTTTAAATTAATTAGTTATTAGGTATATAAGTACTTATAATAATTAATTAAAAAACATAAATAGATATTCTTAAATAATATCTATGTATACAGCAGTGCTAATTTTTTTCGGTTTTATTGATAAAAATATTCAATCAATAAACCTAATGATATGGTATGTCATTCAAATATAACAGCTGCTTGTTTTCTTGCCTCAAACATAACTGCAAAAAACGAAAAACCGTTCAGTGATGGGGACTATAATGAAAGAAGGGTGGTTAAAATGCTCCCACGATCTCTTCAAATCATATTTTGAAAACAAGAAAAAAATATTCAAAGAATAAAAGATAATATGCTTTCGACTAGAAACATGGAGAATGATAGAATCTCAATAACTCAATTGTGATTTTTAAATTTTAAAAACTATTTTTTATTTTTTCCTCAATGAAAAACTGTTTCGGGAATTAAAAACGGAAATTTTGAAACGCGTATGTAAAAAGGTTCGCTAACCCTGCTGTATACTATATCGTGGGTGGTGAAATACCATAAAAGGAATACCTTTGTAAACAAATAATTAAAAACATCTAGCACACAGCTATGTGTATAACCCTAATCTAAATAAATTGTACGCAGTGTTTGAAAATCTAATTATTTTGTAAACCAAAATACGTGTGATAAAAAATACATGTGTACCAATGTCATTGAATGTAGGTATATATTTAATATTTTAATGTACTACGCATTGTCAATATAAATAAAAGCTATTCATTTTTTTTCATGTTAAAAAACAAAAAAAACATAAAGCATAAAGTATAAAGTTAACGACAACGTGGTCTTTTCATGATTGAAAACTGTATATTTTTTTACAAAAATTATATATGTACTTTTACTATATTAGTCAGTATTGGAAATAAGTACGAGGGGTTTTCTTCAATACATTTAAATTCACATAATTAGTATATTAATATATTTACTAAAAGATGAACACTCTAGTACATTTAATTTGTTCTGATATTATTTTGAACATGGCGCCATTACGCTTAGTTTTCAGTAATGCCACTAGAAAAAAAAGATGGGGTGTTTCTCATACGACAAATTTGTAAAAAGAGTTTGGTTGATTAATTAATAGATAACGCTATGGTATAAATACTTTGAGATGCACCTTTTATTTTTTCATTTTACATTGTGTAAATGTGAAACTTTTTTGGGCAAAGAGATAAGCACCGTTCAAACCTCTTTGACTTTGGGCGAATTAAAAATAGTTCAATTTTTAATCGCTGGCAATACCATTGACGGAGCTTGCAGCGTGACGTCACCAATCGTTGACAGGTACATGCGCAATGCCCGGCAGCGACAGCCCGTCCATTCATTCGTTTTTCATACCTTGTCAAAATCGCAAGGTTACCTCTCCGCGTACGGCTGTTTTTGATAAAACCTCGGCGCTCGAGGAAATAACATCATTTTGTCATCAGACCGTCAGAGGATAACATTTATTTAGCTCACTACCGAATTTTGTCGCCGGGTTTATGTTATGTTTCCTTCGAAATATGTGTCAAAATTAGGTTATACATACTTACTTGACGTAATTTTTAGGTTAAATAAATATCTTTAACCGGCGTGAGTTCAATTCGTTTAAGGAAACCCGGTGAAATCAGTGAAACAAGGTGCAGGAATCCGTTTAGTGATAACGATCATTCCATTTGTCCGCATGGAAGTTGTCTTTTGCCTATTTTCCTAAGGATAACTCGAAGAAACATTGCGAAAATGAATTACATGGATACGGTTACGACACCGAACTATTCGTACATTTTCGATTTCGAAAATGAGTTTATACACCAGGAGACCAGGAAGTGGATGACGGAAAATTGGACAGTGGCATTTTACTATGTCGGTGTTTACATGCTGTTTATTTTTGTCGGGCAGTATTACATGCAGAGTAGACCAAGGTAAGCGGAACATCGTAACATAACTTGTAAATGTCTTCAATGTGTCAGGAGGGTGTGTCGAAC
This sequence comes from Rhyacophila brunnea, assembly GCF_057557595.1. NCBI lineage: Eukaryota > Metazoa > Arthropoda > Insecta > Trichoptera > Rhyacophilidae > Rhyacophila > Rhyacophila brunnea. The sequence continues at coordinate 56,881,315 of NW_028232965.1, read as the reverse complement.
TTCCGCAAAATTACGATAGTAGTTTTGATGTTATTATTACTTGGCCCGTAGTTTTTTCGTCGGCCGAATATTTTTGATGGAGGGGCTAAATTTAGGTTAACTCGTGAATGATTTTAGAATTTAGAAAGCACCGAGATGAAAATTGGTGGGCGGAATGTTAACGCTCGTTTTGCTGTCCTGCCCACTCGCGCATCTGATTCTGACAGCACTTTTTGATTTGCGCGAACTATCGTTACATTGTTTTCATGTTTCGCTGACCGTCAACCGACGTTTCTCCTGTGCCCTAGATAAATAATTACTTACGTTTGTCAAATTTCGCGTCGCTTGTGTTGTGGCATCTTTCGTGTTTACGATTCTTGCACGTCCACAGCGGTTGCATAAATTCCACATCGAAATCAGCCGGTGTTTGCAAATATTTTGCATGCATGCCGAAAAAATGACTGTCTTCTTTTCTGACATCATTGGCATTTGCTTGATATCTCTCCATACTATAGTTTTTGGTAAATGTGCCGCAGATGCCGTCATGAGATTTATAACTTTCTTTTTAGACCTAACCCAACCTAACATAACATACCCCAACCTAATATTACCTAAAGCGGTGTCCACATTGGACACAAGTTGCTTTCAACCTCATTAAATTTCGATTAAACTAATAAAATTTATGGTCTTATAAATTATGATAAGTATCGTGAAATTTAATGAGGTTGCTAGCAACTTGTTGCCAATGTGGACACAGCATAATATAATCTTAGTTTGTGATAATGATGCATCAAAATAAAATGTCAAATTTTAAATTAACAATTAATTATTGGAACAAAAAGGCTATGCGCCGACAGAAGAGGTATTTATTATAATTGTCTATATGGAATAAACTTTTCGTAAAAAAAATATTATAAAAGCTCATGACGGCATCTGCGGCACAATTAGGTACCTAGTCTTTTTGCTGGCATAGTCTTTCGAGACCAAACAGTAAATTAAATATAATAACAATATAACACAACCTACTGTAACCCAAAAAATAAGTCGATAGGGTTAGGTTTTGATTTGTATTTCAGTATCTGGGTTCTTTTTAGGTTTCAAAAGAACACGCCACACAAACGATTTAGAGTAGACACCTACCTACTGTATCTTTACCGAACCTAGAGATTATTGTTCTTAATAGTCTCTATCATCCGATACATATTTACATCCTATTATGATCAGTGACGTTCCTAGACAAAATGCCGCCCCTAGCCAGTGGCAAAATGCCGCCACATATTTTTATACATTATTTTTTATCATCCTTTCATGACCACCAATATCTAAGAATTGTGTTGTATGGATATATACCACTAAATCTAATTTAAATGCTATCTCTGCCTCAATAGACAATATTTCGAGTCCACGGTTTCAGATACATTCAAAAATACACCTGACAACTTCCAAAACTCGCGAGTGACAGGTAAACATACCTATTTCGATAAATTTTGAATTAGATAACTAAGTATGTACAATTCAAATATAATTCGCAAATCTGCACGTGTCATTGTTTGACGTGACGTATAAGAACAACGGAAGTAAACTAGACATCGCGAACCCGACATAAAAATATAGTCCTGTTAAAACTTTTATAGTAATTAATACATTTTGTTTCCAACCTGTGAGCTGAATTTTTTAATGGAAAGATATTTCCGTTTTTACTAAGTTTTGGTAGCTATTTATATACACCTAATGATTCTCCTCGATTTGCCGCCCTTCGGGTAACTGCCGCCCCCAAGCGACGCTCAATCTACCTACCCCCACGATTCCATATTACGACGAGGCACAACTTCATTAGATACCTTACAATACATCCCTATATATTTATTTTATATACATATTGAATTAGGTACCTAACAAAATTGAATAAGTTTGGGTTATTATTTTAGATTTACATTATCTAATTAATTAATTTACTTACTTATGGACAACAAAATACATGTTCTATGACCCTTTGCATGGTATAACCGTCGTTACAACAATTTCATAATGATACGATTATCCTTGCATATTAGTTAATACAAAAGGGCTTCAAAATACCAGACCGACAGTCTGCTACAAAAGGTCGGAAACTGAAGGCCGGTTGACCATATTCTATGCAGCCTGTATGTTGAAATACATAATTAGTATGTACTTAAAGAAATATTTTTTAAGTAAAGTATATAAAATCTAAAATATTTTTGAAAGTAAACAGTAAAAAATGTTTTTTTATACTCCCTATTTTCTTTAAACACCTGCGGGCCCCTTTTATCAAAACTAAAAATTGAGTGTGGCTCATATATGAAGAAAAAGGTTGCCGACCCTCGGTTTAAAACCGATTATCATTTTAAAGTACTCACACAAGTAGTTGCTTAGGTTAGTTACCATATCTTTATCATTTCGAATTGAGTTATGTGTACGTTTCATAATGTAAATACTTACATTGGACCCCCTCAGCAGAATTTCTCTACGAAATTTGGAACGAAATTTTACACAAAATCACTGTATTGTGACTTCATGATCATATTTTATTTATGTATGTTATTTTACGATATGACAAAATATTAAGTAAGTATCTACCACCTATGTTCAATTTCTCAATGCGAAATTGCGCTGACGATTAGTCAATTCATGTATCCGCATATTTTATTTAGTGGTAGGTACATACAATGGATTTTGATTATCACTTTACTATTAATAATGGGTAATGACATTACTATAAAATATATGTCTATGCATGCAGATAGTGGTAAGTAGTTACCTATCTGCAATCCGAAAAAAAGGAATCGAAAATGGGAGTGAAATAAAATATCTCTTATAATTTGGTAGTACATAATGAACCGTATATTTCCTACAAGTCACATATTATGGTCTTCATCTTAAGAAATACGTACATATTCTATAACTTATGTATTGATCAGTAGCGGATTTAGGGACATCGAATCCCGACCCATCGAAAGGTTTTGAACCCCCCAACATTAAAAATAAAAACCTTTAATCCACACCATTCAACTAAAATAATTACTGTGATGACAAATAATAATATTATTTATTTTAAGTCTTTTTTTAGTTTATTTATTTAGTCAATTATTTTGTATAGAAGTACGTATTTGTTTGTGTGGTGATATTATATTATAAGCTCCTTTCATGTTATTTGCAAGGGGTTTGTTATGCTTTGGGTAATATTTTATACTAAATTTGTAAGGATTTTAGTAGGGACAATGATAGGTTTTGACTGTTTCAAGGCCTCCTTTTATATCTTCTGACGAATCCGTTTCGCCATCTGCGCCAAGGAAACTTACTATCCGCTGTTAATACAATGTAGTGTTTCATACAGATTAACATATTGTCATGTTCAAAACCCGACAAAGCATTACAAAAATGATGTTAAAACAGTACTGACTGACCGATAAGAAATAATAAAATATCGATATCTCTAATTTTATTGCAATTCCGGGTTGATCAACTAATAAAATGGTGAGAAATGGTTTGAAAATACAATACGAAGGAACATACACTTACTACACATGAAACCAAAACGTCGTTTAGTTCAAAGCATTGAAATGTGGACGTAAAGGTTTTTAAAACATACGCCTTATCATACTCGTGTATCCCGTTTCCCTACTGTTATATTATTTAATTAAACTTTCTTTTCAAATGAATAATACATAAGATTTAAGATATATAGAAATTTCGGTGTGATTAATTATTACATCGATCGGTGGTTTAATTGATAAAAAGCACAGCGCCCGAAATTCGATGGTTGTGGGCTCAAGTCCCATTCACTACAACTAAAAAAAAGTAATACTACGTTTATGTTGTATATTATTAAAATATAAATAACTCCATATTCAATTAGCATTTCAGATCGACGTAATAAGTACTGCAACTCAGTTAACCTCACTGCAATGGAGTGTATGCATTTATTGCGACAAGGTTGAGGCTATCCAGTTTTTGCGACCGCATTCGTTTGAAAATTCTCGATATGTGATTAATTGCTTGCAGAATCATGCCACATTCTCAGAAACACGTGCACAACCGGAACTTTAACAGGAATTATTATTGATTACTATAATAATCATTTTTTTTCACTATCAGACGGATCACACAATACAATGACTAGACTGACTGGAGAATGCGAATGTGCAACTTGTCACCATTCATCCCGACTATAGCCTGAATATCAAGATTTCAAGGAAATTTACTATTAAAATTAATGAAGTTGATGTTAAAAGTTCAGTTTTGTTGGATCATTCCTCGATGGTCATAATTTTATATACTTATTATCTATTATAAAAAAAAATGTTTATACCCAGTATGCCAGATGTAAAGTGAAAGGTTTTGTTTTACTCATTTTTTCCCTTGTCGAACAAATGATTATGACATGGTAGCGAGGTAGGGGTTCTACGTATCTACAACAATTATTGTTAGCACAGTTAACACGACTTACTTGATTCCAAATGCATGCCAATTGGAATGTCCAGTTGAATAAAAAAGTCCTTTTGGAGATTCTAATAGGATGCATTTGGAATCAAGTAGGACGTGCTAAGTATGTTACTTAACAACATTTGACAGCTCTCATTTGCGCTTTCATTAGCTGTCATTAGCGGTCATGGACGGCCATGTTAAAAAATATAAAGCCTGACAGTTAAATTCCCGGTATAATTAACTGTCTGAATACTACATTGTATCATATTATTTATCACCCTTTTTATTGTTTTTTTGAGTTAAGTGATATCTTAGAATATATACACGTGGTCCTTTTATTTTATTATATCTTATAAAAACAATTGAATCATTTCAATTCAGTACCTAATAGCATAGTATCGTAATTTAAAAAAAACCGTGATTTATTAAACTAGTTTTTAAGAATTCTATTAAAAAAGTTTAAAAATTACAATAAGTTCTTCAGATTCTATCTATCACCGTGTTTCTAGCTAGACGAAGGCATAATTTTTATACTTCGAATATTTTTTTTCTTGTTTTCAAAAAATTCAAAGAGATAGTGGGAGCATTTTAACCACATTTCTTTCATAATATATTCCCCATAACTGAACAATTTTTCATTTTCACTGACTGTCAAAAACACTACTACTAGCTCCACCAAGTTTATTGTTTATTCTTTAAGAGTATTTGCCTGCCATGTTTATACAATGCGATCTGTCATTAAATTTGTGCATGAGTTTCGTAGTTTCTGTTTGCTTATCGATTGGCTATAAAATTAAAACCAAAGAAAATACGCATGGATTACCATATTCATTTATACAAAAATATTTTTCAAATTATTATAGGTATTTTTTTCTCTTCGAAATAAAACATTCACGTGCCATGCAAAATCGTCTCGCGTGCCATAGGTTTGCCGTCACTGGTTTATATTGTGTACTCTCGCATTACTCTGGCGATTTTGAAAACTTATTTCAGAAAATTAAACAAAATCAGTATAGAATAAATTCCTTTCTATGGTTAATTTTGCCATTACGCATTTGCAAATAAAAATAATATAACGTGAATGTGTAATTATATCGTATTAGTTATCCGTTAGGATTATTTTATTCTTTTTGTACCAATACACGCTCTGGACATAGAATGACGTAGCGTGAAAAAGACTATTTACCTTGAAAAATATTGTAGTTCTGATTTTTTTATGTTATCAATGTTAATAGAGTTATTCGTATGCAGAAAATGTGAAAAAAAATAACGAGGATTTTGAATTCGCATAGACTGATTAGTAATTTCATTCTGTTGGGACATCGCTAACCAGTTTTACATTTTTATTAACAAAACAGCCGTTTATATTTTAAAAAAAGAACATTCGAACTCTCATTTTTTATTTATAAATATTTAAATTATACATCATTTTACCTTGACAAGTAAAATAAACGTATAATTCAGAATATTTCGTATACATAGGTAATGCAATATCGTGTAGGTATTTCATCAAAATGATTAATTCAATATTTCTCTCTCTCTCAGATTGCTGCATTTTGAATGCATTCAGGTTATTATTAATTAGTCGATAAGAAAAAAACGCATTCTTGATAAAAAAAATATTTCACTGGTTATTTCTATAACATATTATATTATTACTTTAACTTCTTAAAAACCATCTTTATTACATAGATTTTAAAACTTTCCCATGTATATGTATATAACCTAATTCCAGTTCAACAAGATTAACTCAATTAAAGTAATAACACACATGTGTTACTAATTCCATATAGTTTCGACCGGTTTCTTTCGTTTCACAGGGGCATCGTCAACTGGTTGTCATTGTCCCCAGTTGATGACGTTCCATTGAAGCGGACGAAACCGGTCTTGATTATTAAATTATTAAACTAAGTTGAACTAGTACTAGGTAGGTACATAATATGTGATTTATTTTAATTAAGTACTTATTGTATTACCAAGAATTGATAGTGAACAACATATTTACTTAAATAAGATAACATTAATTCATTTAATGATTTGGTAATACATACTTTGTAATTATGTAAAGTTATAATTACAGAACATACGGAAAACTTCATTTTGTTGAACGACATTGATAATTACGGTTAATTATAAAAAGCAATAAGATTGCCGTGTCAAATGTTAATTCATAATTACTTATATGGAATAAAGCAGAAAAGTCACACAGAATGATTGTTTATTATGTGGTAGGTATAACAACAAATGTACATACATATTATATATTATTATTGAATAGTCATTTTAATACATATTTTTATATTTTATTAAGGGGTGACATGCTCAGCGTTGGTCAAAATGGAGCTTTTGTTCTATTTTCAAAGCATGATCCTGGACATACCTTAAACGTTGTAGATAATCTATTTATGTAATTTTGAAGCCTTATTATCCTTTATATTTATTTTAAACATTTGATGACTGCATAAAGTATTTTTATTACATAACATAGTATTCTTTTAAACCTCTCGCTCTAATGTTTTAGAATATAGTCATATTTCGGTACATAACTGTGCAGTGGTATTAAGATTTTTTACATGTATTAATTTTTAAACGCATTTATAAAACCATTAGTATAATTTATGACGAGATAATTTTAGTAAAATATTTACGATAAAAAATTATATTGATAATCTCTGTGATCCCAAATTTGACAAGAATTAGGCATTTTATTATTCAAAAAATCGGCACGATTAACACATTTGAAGATAATTCTAAAGATACTAATTATAAGCTATGTCTTAACCTAACCCAGGGGTCGGCAAACTTTTGAACCAAAAGAGCCAAATATGATGGCACAACGGTTAAAAAAAAATTCGAGAGCCATGCGTATATTTTTATAAATATGATTTATTTAAATGAATTAATTACATTTTACAATTGTTTATTTATTAAGTGAAGAAGATTTCCCGAATAAAACTAACGTAAACACTTAATATTATATGTTTTTATTGTTGACATTATAAATATAATTTTTACAGAATATGCATGACATTACGCATTCCTTAAAACTATGTGAACAATGACCTTCCTTGCATTTCTTTGGAGAGTGTGTATGTTTGGTATGCAACTTGTAGTTTTTAATTTCAGGCGCGACTCCATTTAACAATTCTCATCGGTTATTTGGCTTCTCTAAATGCTATTTATATTGTTCATGTTTGAAAATGATTGATCACAAACATATTATTATGCAGACTCGATCATGAGTTCGGAAAGCTATTCCATAATATGTATTAAAAATCTTAGTATCTACTATATGTATATGTAGATCTTTTAGAGCGCCCCACTTGTGTTGTGAAATTAAATTGCATTTTTCTCTCTCCAAATCCTCAGTTTTGGTAGCAAGACCTACAAATGTTGAGCTCCATAACTATTTGCTTGTTAGATCCACCAAAATTGTATTTCAAAAGTGCTCGTGTCAATATCAAATGGAGAAAAATTTGATTTGTCGAATTTTGCAATGGGCGGATTTAAAACAACAACAATCATACCTTTTTGCATCAACCATCAAGGAGGAAAAATTAGACTCGCGATAATGTCATTATATAATATAATAAGTGTACAAATCAATGACAAAAAATAAAAATTGTGAATTTTGCAAAAGTTTTTGTAAAACTTGGGAATTTGGCAAAGAACCGCACGCCAATACGCAAAGAGCCACATTCGGCTCGTGAGCCGCAGTTTGCCGACCCCTGACCTAACCTAACCGAAAAAAAATCTTTTTTTCATCATTTTACTCCCTACATCAATTATAGTTTGTCAATTTATGGCTACGGCCGTATGTTGTAGCTTAACTACTGGGGAATGCCAAAAGAAATGGCGTATTTCAAAAAATCACTACCTTATTCTTAGGTCAATAATTATTATAAAGCAATCATTATTCGTAGGATGTTTATGGGCATTTTCGCCAAAGTTTGTACATTGCGTTTTTGGCATGTCCCATGACTTTGATTGATTTTTTCATAGTTATTATATTATAAAATGTTGGAAAGTTATGTACTTTTAACATGCAAATTTATTAATTTACTCTATTCAATCAGTTAAATACAACTATCTGACCTGTATATATTTTTAATTGATTATTTAGATCGAAAGGTAGTGCGTTTTTACCATGTCCCACCCATAAATTCAAATAAACAAAGTCTGATTTCGTCATTAATTTTGAGTGTGTAAAATTAAATTCGTAGTGTTTTCAACAGCTTACATTATATATTTTTGGAAAATATATAGTTTTTTCGTAAATTTGTACCAATATTGAAAAAAAATCACGTTTAAAGTGTGTCCCAGGATATTTGAAAAAGTGGAACTCCACATTCCGTTACCACGATTTTAGCATGAAGGCGAAAAATTTTCACTATAAATATGTTTTTTTTTAATGTAGCAACATTTTTGTATAACACTGATCGCCATGTACACTTTAAATTGTTGGTGTGTGTCGGTATCGCTATCGGAACAGGTTGCTTTCTGGGTTGGTCATTTAAGAAGTTCCACTACTGTTACCACGATTTATAAGGTAAGAAAACACATATTTCTATTTCACATACTACACATATGGAGCTTATCTTTCATACTACAGATATAATAAAACATATCGCAGGTTTAACAATAAAACTAAGCTAAATTTTGGCTTCAAACACTTCTGAAACAGAATCCGTTACTTCCACTCCGAAACTATATTGGTGGTAACGTATATGTGGAATGTAAAAGTAACGAAATGGCATGCATAAAGTTGGGTTTACAGTGTGTGTTTAGTTCTTCATAGATTATAAAAAAAATTATTTTGTCTGTTCGTATGAAAAACAAAAATATTTTCATTAAAAAATATAAAAAATAACCTGACTATAATATAATAATATAATAAAGATTAAAAAAGTATGTGATATGTCTGAATACGCAAAAATAGCGCACATAAAAGTATGGAGATAAAAAAAAACAACAGAAGGAAAAGAAAAAACACCAGACTGAAATAATTGCGAGACAGGCACTGGCTCTGTCATACTCTTTCTGTTATACGCCACCAAAATTTTAAAACTTCTCCATACATTTTAGGCATAGAAATTTATAAAAATGTATGAAAAAGTATTTTTTTGTCACGTTTAACAGAAATGTGTACTCGATTAGATTTAATACCTAGAACTGTAGGTATTCACGAAATGTCAGAAAAGTACGTCTTGATTACAATCAACCTGTATAGCTACATTTTATGTTGATGAATACAATTAAATTTCAAGACAACATAAAGTCGAACTTGGTTATTACGAGGAAGATGGGACCGACTGAATTTGCTTGTTATAAGCGTTACTCGTTATATCAGAGAATAGGTATTTTTAAATGAGCATGTCACATTACACAAAAAGCCGAAAATAAAAAATTTGGAAACCATCGTAAAAATCCCCGAAACGAGCATGGCATTCATAAACTACAAAAGAAGTTGTTTATTGTAATTAACGCTGGTAGGTACCTACGGACTTCACAAACCTTGGATTTTTCAACCATATGCGTGGATACTTTTTTATTATTGTCGGTGAAACACCAATAAGGTAGGTACTTAGACACTTTACTAGTGTCATAAACGTAATCCGACCCCGGCGGCATCCTGTCCAATCGGATTTTATTGCTTAGGGTCGAAATGTTTTAAAACGGTCGACACATTAACAGTATTTTAGCTCGGTATATCCGATAAGTTGCTCGTTATAACAGTGAAAGAATTAAATGTATGGCGAAAATCATAAACCAATTGTCAACAAATGTTTCGTTATTACATCCGAGATCTCGCTATGTCAGAGATCGTAATAACCGAGTTTGACTATAATTATTTTCGTAAAAGTTATATACTCCGTGCCGCGCTAGGAACTCGCGTCTGAATCCCTTGCTGATTTTTTTTTTCATATATTGTTAATTTGCTTAAAAATATTTTTTATCTGAGTTACAAATAATATAAATGCCAAATAAAGTTATGGTAATGTATAGTGTGTCAAAATTATTACCTACCTTATTTTACAAGTATTGTGAAATTTATTATAAAATATGTCTATTTTAGTGATTAAGTTTGATTTGTTTTGTTATTTTGACGCACGTTGAATATTTATCTGTCTATCAAAAAATTCAAATAAATTTCATAAAACAAAAATTTGTTTTTATGGTAACATGTAACTTAAGCTTTACAAATTACACTCCGTTACCATTTCGTTCCATTCCGAAAATGTCCCCAAAAAAGTTGAACGTTAACTATTTTTCATTTGATTATTAAATAACGAAACTTATTTATTTTTCCAATAAAATTTAGTAAAAGTGATTATTGTCTTTAAAAAAATAGCAGAACGAACATTGATTGGTTTTTTCAAATACTAAAGGAAAAATGCTCTGCCATTATAGACATAGGGTAACGGAGGGGAACGAAATGTGCCCAAGAATTAAAATTCAATAATATTTTTTGACTATTTGTAGTTTTATTTTGAAGTGTATGGTTTTTTTAATCTAATAGAGCTCTTTTAAGTGATAAAAAGTGTTTCATTCATGTTTTAAAAGCTAAGTTTCGTAGTCACGGAACGGAAACTTATTATGCCCAATTTCATAATAAAAATGATATAAATATTGTATTAATCAATATTTTGCTGAAAAATTGCTATCACCAATTCAGCAATAGAACAAGGAATCTGCTAGCTATATAAAAATGGTTAATTTGAGTGAAAAAATAATATTACCCAAATTTCAAACATGTACAAACTTTGGCGAAAATGCCCTTATCACACTTGAATGGTCAAAGACATAGCTTATAATGAGTATCTTTAGAATTATCTTCAAATGTGTTAATCTTGCCCATTTTTTGAATAATAAAATGCCTAATTCTTGTCAAATTTGGGATCACAGAGATTATCAATACAATTTTTTATCGTAAATATTTTACTAAAATTATCTCGTCATAAATTATACTAATGGTTTTATAAATGCGTTTAAAAATTAATAAATGTAAAAAATCTTAACACCACTGCACAGTTATGTACCGAAATATGACTATATTCTAAAACATTAGAGCGAGAGGTTTAAAAGAATACTATGGTATGTAATAAAAATACTTGATGCAGTCATCAAATGTTTAAAATAAATATAAAGGATAATAAGGCTTCAAAATTACATCAATAGATTATCTACAACGTTTAAGGTATGTCCAGGATCATGCTTTGTAAATAGAACAAAAGCTCCATTTTGACCTACGCTGAGCATGTCCCCCCTTAAGGGCATACAGCAGTGAAACGGTAAATAATTTTCAACAATAGGTGGGACGAAAATTCGCACTCGTTGCCAATCAGAGAGCAATAGCAAGTTCTGAGCACGTCAATTTGTTTTGTGATGGCGTTGGAGGAATATATTCTTAAATCGTGTAAAGATGACTAAAAACGTCACGCATTTACTCGAAAAAGAAAACATGACAATGTATATATTATTATTATTACTAATATAACAATAAACATATCATTAATTGGACGCATGTTGAATTTTTATGACAAATTATATTTTGTTCGTCACGTGTCGTTTGCACAATCTGCGTGTCGCGTAGTCACGATCTTTTTAGACCATGTCTCAGCTGAAGTATAGCCTTAATTTAATATAATGTATTTACACAATAAAAATAAAGCTATTTATTAAGTTCTCTCGAACACAATAGGACGATTTTTTTTAATAATTTATGTTATAAATTTTATTTACCCTGAAATAGCTGTCAATACAAATAACTCACATATCGTTGTATGAAAACAAAAAACTATGTTATCAAAACTATTATAATTAAGACCACGCTAAACGTCAATCGAATTAATAGTATAATATTATATGGTTTTTCTCAAACAGATATTTATTCTAAATTAAAAATAACTTGTTTGTATCATTATGATATGTAATAACAACGTAGGTAACATTCATAACAAAAAGATTGTTTGTAAATATTCAATCTATATATTTCTGGCAGTGCTCCAGTGCGATGTAGTTCGCAAGGCAAAATCTATTTTGCAAGAGAAGCCTGGCTTTTCGTCCGGATTGGAAGCTTTGTAGCCAGCCACCCACTATGGAAAGGGTTAAGCGGTCTCCAGACTTGGGAATATGTATAACACATTTACTCGTATATATACGCCATGTCTCTATAAAGCCTTGAAGGTTGCGACCTTTCATACTATCGTCGTGTTTTCCTCGCAATTTTCTTCGTGTCAATTATGTAGGACGTAGGTATTGCTTGTGTTGTTTTATAAGATTTTAATATTTTAATAGCCGTTGTCTTATTAATTGATTTTCAAAGAATAATTACTAAGTTTTATAATTGTATAGAATATTTTTTATGGAGTGCCGGTTGTATTCTAAAGATTATGTTGAGTTTACCATTGAGCAAATATGAATTTATTTTATAAAGACTCAGTAAAACACTTGATCATAATAAATGGAATTGGCATGACAATTGTACGGCATTGATCGAGGCACTTACGTATGTATTTTCAATCTGTTTACTTGGGGACGTTGAGAAAAATCTTGTAATTTTCCTATTAACACTTACATGCTTTTAGATAATTTAACAACCGGCTTTTGAAAGGTCAATAAATAAGGATAAATAGGTACCTACATACATAATATTCCGATTTGTCTAACTATCTACACATTTTCTCTAGGAATTAAAGTATTGTGTTATGGTACGTTTCATAAAATAAATGGCATAGAGCAGTGTTTATCAACCACCGGTTCGCAGATATTTATATAAGACTTTTGCGACCATGTAATAAGAGTAAGTAATAAAACAAAACAGAGCAACCAAATAGAGCGCTTTGTCTCTCTGAAACAACATTGAAGCCACGGTTATCAACTATTCTACCAAAGATGTAGCAGTAGATTTCGCACTTAAAAATATATAGATACTTATTGATTTCTCAAAACTCCCATAGATTAGTACCAATTTATTTACTGATCAATTTCTGATTATTGCATCGCCTCCTATATCCATAAATAATATCCGTCCTATAGACCAGTGCTCCGCAACCGGTGTGCCGTGAGACGATGCTAGGTGTGCCGCGGTGCAATAGCCAAATTTTCGTACATGGCTGGTAATATATTTGAGCACCTGCATGATCTTAATAAAACAATGCAAGGTCAGAATGAAAATATATTGACGTACTCTGATAAATTAGAAGTCAAAAATAAAATAGAACTTTGGCAGGAGTTAAGACAAGGATCTCTACAAATGTTCCAAAGGAACTACCAAACCACCATTGAAAACAAGCAATTAATTTTGGATCCGACTCAAAAACATTTAACTTTGCTGCAAAAGAAATTTCATCAGTACTTTCATACAATAAATGCGACAGGATACGAAACCCTTTTGCAACCAATGCTGAAAATTCTATAGAAGCGCTTTTCCTACAAATTCGAGAGGAATTTATTGAATTGATAAACGACGGGACGCTAAAACTGAAGTTCGCCGATGTTCCATTGGCTATTTTCTGGAGTTCGGTTAATAAAAAATATCCTCGGATTTCCGACAAAGCTATCGCAGTTCAGCTCCCATTTTCGATTCAAAAAAAGTCGCCTGCGGCGCTATTTTACTACCCTAGTAAGTATTAATATTTTAAAACATGCGATTGTAGGACACAATTTATTATTATTGTATCAATACTCGACAAATAATTTTTCCTAACCCGACAACTAACCACAATTATATTAATAGAATATAACCATACAAAAAAATCGCTAAACTTAAAATCAATACCATTAATTTGACCTCGAACACTATTTGAAAAACGCTATTTTAGAGTATCACACATTCTTTAACCTTAGCGATAGGTAGGGGAGCCCGCCAAAGATCATGGGCTAGGGTCCCCCTTCAGGATGTGGAGTCCATGTTTTGGTGTATAAATTGTTTTACGTGTGGTGTGCCGCGGAATTCTGGGAAGACCTTTGGTGTGCCATGGCTTGGAAAAAGTTGCGGAGCACTGCTATAGACCAGCGGTCGGCAACCCAAATGCATTGGCGTGCCACAACACAGGTAATTCAAAGTACTGGTCACTCAGCGTGCCACTGAAATAAAACTAGTAAATCTATTGTAAGACAATTTTATTTGACTTTAATAATACACGCTACATAAAAACGTCATAGAAATTACAATATTTAAACATTATAGACATTGAGGCTCAATTTTGGAAGCTGACACCTCAATATTCTGTTCATAGTTTTAAGTTTTTAATTTTATGCACATTTCCGAATTTTCTTCAGTTAATACATTGGACGCTAAAGACGCACCTAGCGTGTAACGATTAGGTGGCCATTCAATATAATTAGCATTGCTCACAGTAATACGTTGTACCAAAAACACAAACAGCGAATGCAACTTTTTTCATACAATGAAATCTGTCTAGGAAACATACCTACTCAATGTTAAAAAAATCTCAATATTCTTTATCATTTTTTTTAATGTCAGGCTGCAAAATATATTTAAACATGGGTGAGTGTTTTTGTAAATCCTTAAACCTGTTTATGAAATACTTCTGCAAAGTTCATATATAATCTATTATATCAGTTATTACAAATCCATTACTTAAAGTGTCCACAAACTTTAAGTTAGTAAGAAAGTTTTAATATACCGTCATTTTCGAGGCGAGACCACCAAAAATCCTTTCACATTCCACCTAGTGGCACCCGTGGCATAGGTTGCCGGGCGCTGCTATATACTTCATTTTATAGTAAATCTAGGAGGCAGTGGCTCATTGACAGATGAGATGTCAAAATAAAAGCGACAAACAATAATTTATTCGTACATGCAAATGAATATCGATGGGAATAATTTTGATGGAATGATTTCACAGAACGTGTTCACTGAACGGTTTCTATTTTTAACGTCGCCGTGTGTCAATATAAATAATATGAAAATGTCAATAATTAATGACGTTTGTCGGTTAAAACGGCGGCCTATCAAATAGTGTTAAAAGGGGTGCTGCGTCGTATGCGTTTATTTTGTGTATACCGATTATAATTATTCAAATTTTCATGTTTTTGCCAATATTTTGTCAATATTAAAAAAAAAACTGAGGAAAACCGAAATTTTAAATGTTTTGGGTAGACAGGGTTCAATTGAAAAAAAACTAATAAAGCCAAATAACTTGTATCGTTTCACCATATACCTACATTAACTAAATCGAGTCAAACTAGCAACTGTGGGTAGTGTTCAAATTAAGGGCGAGTTAGCCAAGAAATCTGCATCGCATTGCATTGTCCATTTTCCCCCTTAATTAGGTACTTAACTTCACTCTGTGACACCCTATCATCGGATTATAGGGTAAACACAAGATCCCAACATTTTCGTCGGTCCAGTGCCACTTTCCGTGGTTCTTCCCATGATAGATTCATTGCGCAGAGATCGCTACAAGGGTGGGGGGGTCCCCTACGAAGAGTGAATCAGTGAGGTCTGTACCACTATGGGACGAATATTATAGTACAATTGAAAACTATCAAACTAATAAATTAATATTGGAATTAAAATTAGAACATGAGGGTTTTCTGGGTTAATTTTAATCCCTTTATCTATAATCTGACCTACCTAAATCTAATAATGCATACATTTTCGGAGATACTTTATAATATGATTTTTGTCGTAACGAATGATCGGCTTCTGAGATTAATGCTATAATTATCAAAAGCAAATATTGGGTTTAATCTGATGAGGATAAACATAGTAAGTCCAGTAATTTTAATTAATATATAATAAATTAATAAAAATCAATGACAATAATTTAAAGATTTGGTACATACACATTGAATTTAAAACGTATTGGAATAAGTAAGCGTAATATAAAAAAAAGAACAGAACAGAGCAGAAGTTATTTTATCCCATGCCTATCGAAGTCGATAGTTTAATTGGTAAATCCCTCGCTATAAATGCGATAGGTGTAGGTTCAATTAATACCACTAGGATTTTCCTAATATGTGTGTCTCTAATATTGTTTAAAAGTATGACGTATAAACCATAGTAAAGCTCAGTAAAATTGTTCCCTGCAGATTTTCGGATGTTGTCGCTACTTACCGATCTTTGATACATTATATTTCCTTTAGTAGTACCTACTGTTGCTCACGTAACCATTTATTGCATCTCTCATGCGTTCGACATAGGCTACGCAGCGTAGGAGAACGTCCCATGCGAACGAAATCCTCGTTGTATAGTTGGTACAAGTTACACCGGTAGCAGTTAAAGGGTGTACCTATGTGGTAGGTTTTGATGTCCATATGAAAATAAATAGAAAACCCGCCGCGTTTGTTTTTAGCTACATGTTGCCTGCCACCCCTTTGAATTATACTTTGGGGGTCACTTCTGCAGATTATAGGTGGATAAGACAAAACTCTGTTTATTTTCATATTACGCGCCTAATTCTTTCACAAATAATCTGACAGCAGTTTAGCCGTGGTAAACAAACCCAAACAGTGTAGTGCTGTGACGTATCGCAGAATGGCCTGACACGAATTTGTTGTTTGCGCGTCGAGACTGAAATGAAAATTTCATTTCTATTTGTTTTGTCGTCAGTATGCTCTACGGATTGTCTCACCTGACCCGTTGGGCGTTAATTAACTGCGCCTTGTCAGGAAATTCCGACAGATTTACTTTTCTTTTCGACATCTTCATCATCATCAATCAATTGCTAATTGATAACCTCCCAATGTACGCCCTATGAATTGTGTAGTTACATATTCCTTTCACAATATAATATGATCTTATGTAGGTAATACTACGGAACCCCATTTTTACCTTTACTATAGGTAAGTAGGTAAATAGTATAGGTAAGTACTTGTCGAACTCGGTTATTACGATTACGGATATAGCGATATCTCGGATGTAATGAAGAAACATTCGTTGGCATTTTAGTTTATGATTTTCTCCATACATTTATTCACTGTTATAACGAGCAACTTATCGGATATACCGAGCGAAAATATCGTCAAAAATTTCGAAAAAGTATTCACGCATATGGCTGAAATAAGGAAAAAATCCAACGATTGTGAAGTCAGTAGGTACAATAAACAACTTCTTTTGTAGGTTATGAATGCCATGCTTGTTTCGGGAATTTTTACGATGGTTTTCAGATTTTTTTATTTTCGACTTTCTTTTTCGACTTTTTGTGTTATGTGACCACTCATTTAAAAATACCTATTCACAAATATAACGAGTAACGCTTATATCGAGCAAATTCGGTCGGTCCCATCTTCCTCGTAATACCATGTTCGACGTATTAATGTCTTCGATGGAATTTGACATTTGTCGTACTCCACTGCATTCCTCCAACCTGTAAACATTCCAAAATCTTTCTTCATTTTATCCTCAGCGCATCCATGACCTCGCCATGTCTCTAAATTCAATCTGTACGACTGTTGTCGATTAACCCCTGACATTTTCATTATACGAATACAAATGTTAGATACATTATCACCAAGTGTGGTCAATTTTAAAGGGGTTTTCATTTTTCTAAAATATTTTATACACAGTACGGTGCATCGTTAACGGCCCACATGCTCAGCGTACGTCAAAATGGAGCTTTAATGCTATTTTAAAGGCATGATCCTGGACATTCCTTAAACGTTGTAGATAATCTATTTACATACTTCTGAAGCATTATTATCCTTTATATTTATTTTAAACATTTGATGACTGCATAAAGTATTTTTATTACATAAAATAGTATTCTTTTAAACCTCTCGCTCTAATATTTTAGAATATAGTCATATTTCAGTACGTCCATGTGAAGTGGTGTTAAGATTTTTTATATTTATTAATTTTTAAAAGCATTTATAAAAATTTTAGTAAAATTTATGCCGACATTATTATAGTGAAATATTTACAATAAAAAAATATATTGATAATCTCTGTGATCCCAAATTTGACAAGAATTAGGCATTTTATTATTCAAAAAATGGGCAAGATTTACACATTTAAAAATACTTTTAAAGATACTGATTATAAGCTATGTCTTTGACCATTCAAATGTGATAAACATTCTACGAATAATGTTTGCTTTATAATAATTATTGACCTAAGAATAAGGTAGTATCTTTTTTAAATACGCCATTTCTATTGGCATTTCCCAGTGGCTAAGCTACAACATACGGCTGTAGCCATACATTGACAAACGATAAATGAAGTAGGGAGTAAGATCATGTTAACGCGCGTGTTTGAACATGTACCGTTTAAAAAAAATCGGTTAGGTCCCCTTCCCCCCCTAACTAATCGGCCCCATTTGACCATTGTCTCTGAAGTGAGAAACTAAATTCTTTTCGTTCACCAGATCTAGCATATTTGAATATGCATCTAGCATGCCAAATACGTAAGTATCTGACGTATGGCGTTTGGACACCGCAAACAGCTTAAAATTTCTCACAAAAAAGCTAGAACATAACACAAATTCTCTTTAAAATTAATATGCTTATTTCTTTTACCGATAAATTAAATGTAACATACGATATATAAGTTATAACTTAATTTCTTATTTGATTGTAGACTTTATTATTTGCGAAAACAATTAATTCACATTCAATCTATTCTGTGCAAGTGCTAGTTTGTAGACTTTTTTTTAATTATAAGAAATTCTAGCGTTTTTTCGCCAATTAGCTTATTTTATTAGCGTATCTGGCGGTGGCGAAGGGTGGAGGTAGGCTGTTAAGATCTGACATAAATAGTGCACGATAAACTTTGTTAGTCATACGTATTTGTTTGCATAGAACTAAGACTACAATTTATAGATGGTGTTGGTTAGTTTTTTAAAATCAATTAAACCCTACCTAAACCAAATCATAATAGTTTTGGTATACTTTAGGCGATCCGACAAAATTTTACTTACTTTTTCATTCATACTTATTTATTTTAGTTGAGTTAGGAAAGTTCATTTTTTAAAGTAATTAAGCCCTGCCTAAACCAAACTATTATATATATTTCTCTATATAAAATATCCAAAGTTATGTATGATTTAATTGCATAATTTAAGATATTTTATAGATATACGAGTATTTTTTGACTATTTTCTAATCACTTGGTTTTCTCAGGTTAAATATTAACCAACACCGTCTGTAAATTGTAGTATTATTTCAATGAAAAGAAATAAGTATGACTGACAAAGATTAATGTGCACTATTTATGGCACATCTTAACAGCCTAGCTCCACCCTTCGCCACTGGTATCTGGTATATTTTGTCATTTGGCAACACTGCTACGGAGACTGCATCCCAGAAAGCCACATTCTCAAAATAAACAATGTAATGTCTTGAATTGAAAGAAACTAAATTAAATGGCGCAAGCGGAATTTGAACCAAGATATAATCGCCAGACATGAAATAGGTGGGTATCATGAGATTACTTTTTATCTATTATGACTGGGACTGGAGTGACCTCACAGTGGAGAATAGTATCATTTGACCTTTGTAAGGAAAAGTAGTTTAATGTTCCGAGGATTTTTTTCATGATAACACGGTGAAAATACTTATCCAATTCCACTCGATTTAACCTACCCTCCAAAGTAGTTGGTACCCTTTTCTGTAATATTTCACCTTTTTACGTATACATCTATAAAGCTTATACGAACGAAGTGAAAGTTTCCTATATTAAATTCTCTTTAATTTCACGTACGTTAAGTATTTTGCGGCTTAGTTATAGAAACTACAATTAATTAATTAAAGGGAAACAATTAATAAAATACACAAGGTTAAATTGCTTGAATGTTTTAAAGTATGTACTTAAGTAATTTGATATTGTATTTTATGTTTGGGTTGTCGCTGTGTTCTTCATTCTACCTCTTGATTCGACGTTTCGAGAGGCACTTTTCAATGTCATGATAATGTTCTATCCGACTTCTAAATGCTAAGGAAGGAAGGAAGAAGAAGGAAGAATACACGGTAACGGCTCAAAAACAAAACAACTACGTCTGATAAAAAAAATGATAGGTATTAAAAGTAAAGTATCAGATACTCTATTTTCTGCATTTATACGCATATGTCACGAACTTGAGACAAATGGTACGGCATTCAAGACATACGTAGGTTTGAATAAATTGCTTCTTGCACATTAATAATTATTACTATCCGGTAGTGCAGTAGAAGGCTAGATCTCTGGTGCAGACAGCAGCACTTGACAACCATACGTAACCGGGTTCTAATCTAACCAATGCTTACTTAAAAGTAATCTCATAAGATTATATACATCGTATATCAGCGGTAGACACAGTATGGTAGTCGTTATATTTTAAAATTGACCCGCCTTAAAGGTGTATTTACAGACCCCAAATACGGTAACTATTTATTATTATCAATATTGAACATATTATATAACTTTAAAACACCTAAGATATTATATATTATAGGAATACCCACTAGTTATGTATGTTCAATATATGGAATGTTACATTTTCAAAATCTTGTGAATTATTCGTTAAGTAAAAAACATGGTTTATTAAAAATTGTTAGGAAGTTCATGTAGAGTGTAGACGTTATAACAAAATATTTGGCGAGAGCCGGGCGTCGGTTATGCGTCAATTACATTGAGCTTCTTTACGAGCTGTTTGTTGGCGAATTTATAATCTGCCTGTAAATTCGCCCAGTGTAATTATCGAACAAGCTGACATGTCGATGATTACACTGGGCGACTTTACAGGCAGATTGTAAATTCGCCAATAAACAGCTCGTAAAGAAGCTCAATGTAATTGAGGCTTTAGTAATCAAGGTAATTAATATTCTTTGACATACTTTGAAAAACCGATATTCGATAATAATGCAATTTGGTAACCATTTCATGTGTGACATACTAATTTAAATTGTCGCAATTAGATAGGAGGCTCGTAGCATAATTGGTTAACGCACAGTTGGCGCGATATCAGTGGTTATACGGGTTCAGATCCCGTCGAGCATCTTATTTTTTTTCCGAATACATATGATTTTTTCTAGTGTGTATAATATTATATCTGAGGTGTTTTCAAGTTATGTATGTTCAATATAATGGAATGTTACATTCTCAAAATCTTGTGAATTATTCGTTGAATAAAAGAAATGGTTTATTACTATATCAATATTTTTGTCCATATAGATGGAGTATATACCGACTTCATATCAAGTCTTATACGTCACAGCACTGCATCCGCTGACACTGTTACGTCACGTGCTTTTTACGTGTTGACTTGTCACAGTAGATACTATATCTCTGGCACTATTGTGAGGAATTCAAAGCTTTTTTATGCTTCTCATCCTCACTAGACTTTTTAACATTCGAAATAATGCTCTTAGTCTGCTTCCGTAAAGGATTAAGCATTCTAATGTTAATAAAACACCACGAGATAACGAACACGCTGAATTACGAGCGCGAGGAATGTAGTAGCGGTGAAGGAAATGCGAGAAGAGGGTTTTAGTTCCAGAAACGACCGTGGTGACAGTATACGACTCGATATGAAAGTTGCACTGTAGTTTTACCGCGAGAACCGACCGCACCAGTAATATAACAATAAGTGTTTTGAGTTCTGACCTTTGTAACTGTTAGTGATCTATTTATGTAAGGAGATCTATTTTTGACTGTTATGAGATGACATTCAACCGTTAAAACGTACTCAGACTGTACGTGTTTATTATGTGTCCATTCACACAATCAACACCAAAACTAAAATATATGATGCGCTAACAATATGCCAGTGCGATGTTGTCAGAAAGGACTGATTTACCCTTTCACTGCTAGGAAAAATTTACCAGGCGAACCTGTATAAAAACCCGAACGAAAAATATTATAGATGACGTTGACATGAAGTCATGAGTTAATTCATTCATGGTTTGATGGTACATACAAACTTTGGCGAGTTAACTCGCTCATGGCATGTCCTTCTTAAGACGTACCTGGTAATAAATTGACAGTATCGATCATTATTGCTGTGAGGGAAGAAAGTTGCTCGTGATATGGACTTTTTTAAAGTCGTACAGGTACCTATACTTTTAAGACTCGATGGCCACATGCTTTTGTTTAGTTACTCAACTAATTTATATACCTACTCCACGAGTTTTTACATAGGGAATTCAATTTGAGTAAATTTAAGTCACAAAACTATTATAAATTTATTTACTGTAGATAGATAATAAATGCTTTGATTATTAGTTTTATAGCAATGTTATCAATATTAGTAGTACATAATCAGGGAACTCAGAAATAATGGGGACTGGAATGCCTAACGGGTAAGGAGTAGCAGGTAACCGATATCGAGTAAGGAAGAATCCGGGATAAACTTAAACACGTGTCAAGAATACGTCATACATCGAATACTGACAACTGCTATCGGTTTATGCATTGACGCTCATTTAATATTGGTGTATTACACACACTATTGCACGTGCATAATGCGTGTTTCATTTTCGTAGGACACTCACACATTCAAAGCCCTGCATCAAAATGTAGCGTATTGAATATAGCCAATCGGAATTCTATTTATTATCTGTTCTGTGCATAATTATTGAGTTACGTCAACTGAGAGATTTTGTCTGCTAGCGCGATGCTGTTTGAAAGACGTTGGTATTACATATTATTATCTGAAACAACTTTATGATTGTCTTTTAAGCTCTAAATAGGTATCTATAACATACAATATACTTTTAGTACAGAGCTTATAACTTAAAGACTACAATTCTGATACATCTTTCACAAGAATCGTTTGATATTTATTGCGTTTCTGATTGAAGGGTGAGTGTTCCATCCCCGCTCACTGGGTAAAAATTACATGTTATATCAATCCCAGACTTCACGATTCTAATAGGTTGAACCAATTTTGAATATAGCTGGAATTAAATAATCTAAAAAGAGATAGTCATAGCCGTTCTTACAATAGTATTATAGTAGAAGTAGATAGACACCGTTACGGCTGTGTCACAAGATGTATTAAACAAAATAAAATGCGAATAAGCGCTTGCCTTTCGCTGATTTCGCACCTAATTGAAACGCTTTTATCTTGTTTGCGTTGAACGAAGCATTGGTAATCAAAATCGAAGGTTTAGAAATTTATCCTGAACAACAAGTCAAACCGGTTCCCATTGTATTATCCTACGGTCACCTTACGCTGCATGACGTCATTACACACGTGTTGCGTGCGCGGTGATTTTCATCCATACATACATGACCAGTTTTCAACAATGAAAAACAAATTTTCAGCACATCCGATACATTTAAATATCGTTTAACTTTGTTCGTTCACTGATCTTAAGATTATTTTATGGTTAAGTGCGGATTAAAATTACGTTTATTGGTTTATTTATATAAGAACTGACTCTTCTTTTGAATACTGTTTTGAAGGTTCCCTATCGAAGGTGGGCGACCTAATTGCAGTATATATTCCTAATCTGGACCAGTCGTATCAAATCACCAATGACTTCAATCTTGAACTACAAGTTGCCTAGCGAAGACAATATCTTCTTACCTATGTTGCCCTATAGCTTTATCTGCATTGTGGGTTAGAATTTATAGTGGAGTATAATATGGTCGAATTATGCAGCTTTTCTGCGTTTGATGATGGCTGCGTATAAGTTCTCTTATTGAAACCTTGTTTGTATCGTATTAATTAATTTATTCTGAAATATGTTTGTGTTTGTGATAAGTTTGCTGACGTCAATGCATCATTGTAGTTGTAGGTAATTTTTTAATTTATTTCAATTTTGTATTGAAGTTTGTGAGAAATTTGTTATTTCGTAACATTGCGAATTGCACGTGTTTTTTGGTTGTTTTTATCTTGATTTTCTCCAAAACAATTGCGAAACAAAATATACATTAACAACTGCTTTTTTCTCTTTGAGAATCACGTATTTACCAAAGTTATTAAATTTGAGCATGCTGTATTTAAAAAAAATATAATATGGCTTTCCAAGAAATCACTGATGATTCGGAAAGAACCACTTACATTAATAAAAGCAGTGTTATGTAAAATTATAATTATTGTTAATATTCAAACCCTTTCGTTTGTCAGCAGACTGTATTGAAATATTTTAATTAATTACGTATCACTGGGCTAAATTGTCCATACTTCGGCCACGTTATGCACTACCTGACTACCATAACCACCGGTGGTTGGTTGCCTTACCATTCACTGCTTGTATGGGTACGTGTTTGACACAGTGTACGTTGTGTGTATGAACGTACTATTTAAATAGTTTGGGGAATACAGCCCGCAGCGCGTGGCAACCACCGGTGGCTGGGGCTATTGGCTATGAGTTATGACTGTGCGTGGCCTTATATTAATTCAAGCGACGTTCTTGAGAAATTGATAATATAATAGGAATCGAGGCAATAGTCTTTAATTGAAAACTCTCAAATGAATGTGGATCTATCTATATTGTATGCTGCATAATTTTTTTTAAATTATTTAATTTAAAGGTTTAATTTACGTTCATAAATTATTTTTGTGTGCCACTGAATGGATACCCTTAACTATATTTAAATAAACGCTTTATATTTATTTACTATGTATATACTTTAAATATTTAACTAATTTTCCACATAACGTTTCTTGTGTTTATACCTTCCATAATGATATCATATAAACGTTAGTGTAAAATTTTGTAGACAGCTAGGCATAAACATAAACACGTGCAGTATCACATGATACATACCAAGTCTTAATAAATTTTATGAAATAAAATATTTGACAGATTATTGACATTGACAAGGTTTTTTTCTCCTTTATATTAACATAAATTTATCATCAAATTTTAATATAATCAATTCACCGGTTGCCGTGTCCTTTCATAGTCGGTTATTTATAAAATTATGCATTTTTATTGGAACAGTGGTTACATCATACAATTAATCGTCGAAAATTGGTTGGCTATCGAACAAAAGTGAGAGATCTAGCGGTACGTTGCGACACGACCGCGTTTTTGTGTCAGCGCGTCTGACGACGCTATTTCCAAACTAAATTGTTATGACGAATGGCCCATACATTTTTCGCTTTTAAATTGAATAAATGTCAATAATACAAGAATGCGTAGATTGACATAGCGACCACTGTCTGTCTGTCCCATAAAGCAGTTGAATAGGTTACCATCGCAAGTAGGGAATTCAATTCCGGGATCCCGGTACAATTTTCGATACATATGAATCCCGGGATTAGTAAACATAATCACGAAACCTTCGGGATTGATTTTTTTATCAATCACAATCAATTAGTAGAATGTGCACAAAATTATGTTAGTGAAGTGTATGTACCTGCACATGTCACAGGGGGAATCGCCGGATGTTTATCGATAATAAATAACCATTTTTTGTTGTCATGTTGTCATTTAACTAGCTAGACGTAACTGACGTTATGGCACGCGAACGGCGTCTAACCGCCAGTGCCATGGACGTGCAAGCAGGCACTTGCTTCTACGCCGAATTTTATGAATTTTATCTTTTCATCAATAATAAAAAAAAACTGTTTACTTTCACATTATTCAATATTTACTCCATTAAGCCCATGTATTTCCAAGATTGAACGTACACAATATTAACATTAAATGTCTTAAATAGTATTAATTATACTAGACATTTTTGACTAATTTTATGAATGCTATTTGTAGAAATAAAAAAATATTAACTTTCGAAAAAAAACGCCAATCCCGGGATTGTCAAACTGTATTCCCGAAATCCCGGGATGATCAAAATTTTGGCTCGGGATTGGATTCCCTAATCGCAAGAGTATGTAAAGCATTACCTCCCAGTTGATTAAAGGGCTCTAAATACCAGGACGAGAGTTGTTAATGACATTTTTCTATTTTATAATACTGTTCACAAAAGATATAAGTAGATTAAAAATATATCGCTCGGAAATCTGAAGAAAATTGGAAAGGAAAGTTAAAAACCGCTCTCAACACTGATCTTGGACAGAAAAAAATTGAGCGGAAAAGCTGATTAGATCGGAGAAATAATTGGAAAAATAGCTAAAAGCTCTTTACTTTAATTTTGGACGATTTTTTTAGAAACACGGATGGGGTAGTCGTTTTGCATATAGACCTAATATTTCTAGCTATGCCACTGTCATAGAGTCAAACAAAACATTCCAATAATCAAATCAAAACAGCTGTCAAACTGTAGAATGAAATTTGGTTTCTCCTTATTGTTGGTTAGGCATACATTTAACCTACGTATTACTTTTTAATCAAAGTTCAACAAGTTGACTTAGTACTATAATCTACTTAATCAATTAATATATTACATATCTTATAGTAAGTGATCGTTGAGATTGTAGGTATGGATCATCAATGCAACAGGTGTAGATAATGATAATATATTATATATAGTCGGTACTTACTTAAATACAAATATATAAATCGACCATGATTCAATCACCCGAGTCCATAGAATTGGACAGAATATAGATCACTGCAGAGATTCTTTAGTATAGATATTGAATATAGATAATATTATACAAACGGTGCGGGACTTAATATTTGTGTCGCTATATTTCAAAACCCGCTAAAACACTTTCTTGAAATAATTAAGATATGTATATATCGTTGGATTCGTTATTAGAATCTCTACATGAAAATTTTATCGACTCTTTCAAAATCCGCTACGATTAACTGTCATTTATGAAACAAAATCAATGCGTCTTATCAATTTCCGCTATAAGACTACTGAAACATTCAAAAACCTTTTTAGTTCAAAAAGTTTTTATTGATTTTCTCAACATAATGAAAAAGTGTTATAGCGGGTTTTGAAACTTAGCGACACATTTGTATAATATTGGTCATACTACTATATTCACCAGTGGGATCTATTCTTCCAAAAGCATCCATCAACGAAGCAGATCAGTATCTACTCCATTTTCTTGTTTTATGGACATAATGGTCAAGCACCGCCTACGGATATGTCTTTTTTGACACTATGAACGAACACTCTGCCGTCCAGCGATGTAGCAATGCCAATTTGGATGATTTTGTGAATCATGATATCTTAATGAGCTGGTCTCTTAAGTCGATATATCCTGACCTGGTTTGCTTCGCATTTGTGCGGAAATGATTTTGGGCTGTGTAGCTCGTTGCTTTGGGCAAGTTACGTGGGTTTCGATGAAAACGAAATGCCATTACTTTAATATATTGCACCTATTAATACTCATTCCACTAGAAAAGCGTATGGTTACAGTATAAATATATACATACAAAAAACACCCACAAAATATCATATTCCATATATTGGCTAGATAATACCCGATGGGGAAATGTGATCGTACGTATTTTAGTTTCACAAAGTATACTTTTATAATATTTTCGAAATATCAACAAAATAATTCATAATCGCTGATTTATTTTTTATCAATATGTAATAAATAGTGCTATTAGGACATTTTCAAGACTTAATAGATGTTATTGACAGTGTCAAGATGTCGAAGGTCTGGTTCTATTAATAAAATGAAACTGAAGACATATTACTGAGGCTAATTATTAAAATACCTAAAAGTCGTTTCGTATTGTAGATTCATTTCATTCGTGTTGTAACACGGAACCATCATCATTTAGATCTTGGAATTAACATTGACATTACGTAAAATAGTGTCAGTTATATTGGAATAATACAATTTCACCCTGAACATATGCGTTTTTCTGTTGTCGCGCATAAATTAGACAGGGCGAATGTTTATTATTGCATCGCTTTCTCTCGCTCGACGCCGCTCCGACGGTGTCTTGTTTTCTATCAAAACTATCGTACTTCACGCTAAAAAATTACGTTACATCAAATATGTAACATTTATATTGCTATTATTTTTGTAGGTAACCTGTTAACTAAATACCTAATGAATGAATGTAAACATATTACCTCCGGTGTTCTGGCTCTACGTTATTTTGTATAGTAATAATTAATCTATTCTACAATATCGCATACGGCATAACACAATATGAAATTGTGTGAGACTAGTAGTTCATATTGACACAAATTGGTCAATACTTAGTGCATAAGTAAGACGTATGTTATTTTATCTCATTGAATGGCATGTGAAAAGTGAAAACAAAGTATCAAGGACTGTTCGGTTATTCCATCATACCAGAAATGTAAATAAATAATCGACACCGCGCTCGGAGAAAAAATCTTTTCACTTTTTAACCAGAACATACGGTGGGATTGTTACAACACATAACGCAAGGTTAAACTTTACTTAACATCCGACCTGTGATAAAATTATCGCCGTTCATTCTACTACGCTAGGTGGAAATTGTACATTTTATTGAAAATTTAAACACAAATTCCGAAGATGTTACTACATTGCCGTGGTTTCGTATTTTGTTAATGAATAATATAAAATGACAGCGATAAACGAACACTATAATTTCGACATTTGGTATATTGTTAATGGTTTATCTGACATTGGAGAATCATTCATGCTAAAGAATATACCTGCATGCATAATATATCATTATAGCAGTGGCGAAGGCTCCATACTAGGCAATTATTTAAAGCCTACCTTCTAAGAAAAATATAGATCTTCAAGTATTTAATTTAAATTAAAATAAATAAAGAAATCTGTAAAAAAAAATGAGTCATCTATCGCCAGACTTTAGAATAACGTTTAGTTTAGTTAAGTTTACAATCAAAGATAAGTGATATGCGCCATATGTTCTCAAATAAACTAGCGAATTCATGGAGTAATAATTCCAGGTCTTTTTTTATATGGCCGTCACTAACGTCAGACATATCTGATAATTTGTATGGAATTTATAAGCGATAGGCGAATAGCCTATACTCTGTATAAATAACATGATTTAAAAAAAAGTTTTTAAAAATAAAACATTATTGTATGACGTCATGATTATTATTTAAGTCACTGAAGTTCAGTCGAAGGCAAAAATAATTTATATCATGTTATCATGCATTATTGTCAGTTCAAACGCAAGTGACAACGTTTTATTTTGTAATACTAAATTCAGTTTATTATTGTGGATAAATTATATGATATTGTACAGGTACCTAAGTCATTCGTCAAATATATAAGTATTTATTAAAATGTCTAATTTTCCGATTGAAGTTGAAAATTGCTGTGCAATATCGTATTCTCTTCTTATTTCCCGTAAGTATACCTGATGAGTGCGCCCCTTTTCTCTGATCTCCACAGTTTACCTCTTTCCAAAAGTCGCCCTTCGCCACTGTCATATAGCATAATATTATTATCTATTAAGATTGTAAAGTTTGTTTGTCGTTTTAAAGATTTCCCACGTGTCGAGGAGTGCACGCGCACCTGTACACTGAAAATGAAAGGGTCAAGTTGCTAACCGGTCCATGTACCCTGAGCGCAAGGTTTTAACTTTACCGAAACGGGTTTTATTGAGAAAACTTACTTTCGTTCTTTGATACTAATTATTCCGCCTTATTGTAAATAACTCAAGAAATGTTATGGAATGTAGCATCAGAGAAGCGTTTAAGTTGTCCACACATTAGTAATATTAATACCTTTTATTAAATCAATATTTAATCCAGGTTCATAGTTTACAGGTTTACATTGTGCTTGTGTCGAATATTCTTTGATATCTATAGTAGTTATTTTTAAAACTGAAACATCGTTTAATTGAGTAGAATCCTGTTGTAAAGCAGTGGTCTCCAGACTTTTTTGATCGCGCATCTCTTGGTCATAATTACGAAATGTACGCGTACTCCATGTTGTTTTTCTTTTAGTCACAACAAGAGCTCTGCAAACATCATTGATTTTTTTTATAAGGGAATCGCGTCGGACGGAAGTGGGTTTTTTTTCAGTAAAATACTTGATAAACAATGGAATGATTACAAATTTCGAATTATTTATGCAGACCCGTTTTTGAAATCACAGACCATAGACACTTCATGATTTTTATTTGCGTGGTACAATTATTATTAATCTTTGGCATGTAGTATGTAAATAAGTAAGTAGGTGGGTACTATATTAATCAAATTGATAAAAAAAAATACGAAATTATCAATATTCCCATGCAGTGACGTAGACTGCCTGTTGGAGGGAGGGAATCAATGTATGCCAATATGCATGCAAATGGCGATTTCTTCTACCATAATCGTCTTTTTTTTTTTGAATAAACTGACCGTGTTCAATTAATTTTAATTAGGTATTTATTTGTATAGAAAATGATGTTTCATATTTTTTCAAAGTGCAAAGCGCTAATAAACCGTATTAATACAGACTGATATTAGTTACGATTACAGTCTCGGTAAGTTGATGGTGGGTATTTAAATGTTGCGTTAGTCTCTCACGATGTATCTACGTGTAGAATAAATAATGAATAAATGTGGGTGTACAAAATTATCATATTTAATTTATTTTTACGGTTTAAGGTAAATGTTAAATAATACAGCTTAGTGTCGAACCTTCGCCACTGCTCCCGCGTAGCAAAAACAAGGCTATTTCCTCCCAAAGAATAATTTCCGATAACTCTCGTAATATTTTTTTTTTGTAAAAATAACCTGTGTTCTAATTTCTTGTTTACCTGAGTGATCAGCACGTCTGAAAATGCGTTATCTGTGTTATTTCTATCCATATTTCACAATATTTTTCTAACTGTGTAGTGTGGTAAAAATGAATGTTATATTTTTTCATATTATACCATTGCGACTAGGACGTGTCATATTGGATATGCAATAGGTATATTTTTGGCTGGCTGAGAAAGGTATAATTATTAGTACTGCTTCGATAGTATACACACAGTTGTGTCATTCTTGGTTTATTTTATAGCAACCGATTCGCAGTTTAATAATTGAACTGTTGCACAATAAACCAGTCAGCTGCTGAACTCGCACACTGAATTAACCAGATTGACATTTCCAGAACCAGATTGCGATTTCTCAGCACAACTTTAAAGAACGTCTTGTTATAAGTCAAGTCAAGTTGGTTGAATTTTGTAGCTTAAGGTTTTTTTTTACGGGAGTGAAGTAACAAAACGAGGAATTTTCATTCTGTTTATTTTGTCGTTCCTATTAGATGAACATCACAGTTGTTGTGTTTTCGTATTGTCTCACGTAAAAACGATATTTATTTTAACAACCGGTTCGCGTGAATCGTCCCAATGACATCGCTAATTAAAAATAGTGAGGTACCTACTTTACTATAAGTATTCGATGTGTTAAGAGCGTACATAAGTGAAACGGCAAATAATTTTCAACAGTATGTGGAACGAAATTTCGCATTCGTCGCCAATCGGAGACTGACAGTCGAGATGTGAGCACGTCAATTTGTTTTGTGATGGCGTCGGAGGAATATATTCTTAAATCGTGTAAAGATGACTAAAAAACGTTACCCATTTACTTGAAAAAGAAAACATATCAATGAATATACTATTATTATTACGAATATAATAATAAACATAACATTAAAAGGACGCATGTTGAATATTTATGACAAATTATATTTTGATCGGCTTGCGTCATTTGCACAATCCGCGTATCGCCTAGTCACGATCTTTTTAGACGATGCATTAGCTGAAGTATATATAGCCTTAATACTTTTCGTGTTACATCACTTCTCAGATGTTTTGTTATTACGTGAGAGAAATTTCCATCGTCACTTTCTGGACGGAAGCTGGTCGGAGCAGTGTAGCAGTATCAGGTAGCAGTCACGGTTAAAAACTATCAGTTGCCTGACTTGTTTCATTCCATGTTGCGATTATTGCCCATTATCTAATCCAGCTATTTACACACTTGAGGGCCATTTGAATTTAAAATGGATTTGTGTTTGTTTGATTAACTTGCTTGTAATTCCACAATAGTCTTTTCAGTACAATACAAATGTACCTACATACCAATATTTAGGATCGCAGAGATGTTTTAAATCCATGCCCAATCCATTTAAATAATGCCTTCATTCGATTCGTTTGTTTTTATTCCAGAATCATCATCAAAATTCCATTGAAATAATTTATGTAACAGATACATAATTGCATGTTTTGTTTGGTTGAGAACTCTGTCCGTACATGTCCATAAGAACTGCAGTTACACCAGCTTCTTTTAATAGGTTAATGGGTCAGCCCTTTGTGTGAATGACTAAGTACGAAATATCAGTCAACTAATAACTTTTGACAACCCATCGGCTTGCTCGCGGCACAGTCACTCATTTTTGAAACTCACTTTTTGCCAACATATCTGCATAAATCGGCCCAGGTAATTATTGAAATTTTCGGATTTAAAAATCAAAAATAGACATTAATTTTTCGTTGAGAGGTCAACATTATTACAGATTAACAAGGTGTAGAAATAACTTAATTAAAATAAATTAAATATTAAATTCATAACTGGTGAATACTGAACATTATATACCTACAATACAAAATAACAACTACAAATGGTAAGTATTACATAGAGGCCAAAAATACCTATTAGCATGCATGATATTATATATAGTAATAGGTACCTAGGTGGTTTAACACACGTTTTGTACAAAGACGTTAAAGACAAGGTTCTTAAATAAAGACGAAGGCTAAATATGTGATAATGAAGCTGGAAAAAACTTACTAAGGCTAATGATTAAATCTGTCAGTTATTTTGAATTACAAATTTATTTGTAGCAAAAATCACATTTTGTTCCTCGTCGAACAGACTGCCACCTTTCAATGTGTCAACGTACAAAATATCATCTTTTCTATTGTTACAAATTCAACCACATTAAAAATGCTCCCGTGGCAAATGGCAAACTGTTTCTGCCATATACGTTGTTGCATATTTAATATTTACCAATTTTATGCAATTAAAAAAATTCTATCGACAGTCCGCTGACCTAGGCTTATAAACATAGGACCACGTAGGCTTAGATAAGCATTGCGATTGTATTCGATAAAATTATGTAACATAGCAATTATTAACACTGTGCGTTTCGCTACCGGACTGTTCTTGGCGGTATAACGTGCAAGTCATAGATTTAGTTCTTTACTCAAGAGAGAGCCATCTTTTAGCGGAACATCTCCCAAAAAACAACGAGGAAATTTATTATAGATTTATATCGCAAACAACCTGAGTCGGTTACGGCGATTTTCAATAATTAATATCTAAATTTTTCTCTTAATTACTGCATTAGACAGTTATGGTAGGTTGTAATGTTACAACATCGTATAAAACAATTTATAAGTATACTCGTAGTGATTGTTAATTAAATTTCAATAAAATACGTTTTGTTTTGCTGTCCATTCTTGGGTTCACATCGATCACTTTTAGGACGTTATTTCTTAGGGGTAAGTGCATACTCTGTCGATCGTTGTGCGACTGAATATGCCATAAGTTTGCGGGATACACTCATCAGCGCATATAAAAAAAAACTCTTCAATAAACACGAATTTTCACTTGTATTTCTTCGCCTCTTTGGCAAAAACTGGTAAGGTGCATTGGGGTAATTCCGACAGGAATTTCTATGAGATGACTAGAGGTTATATATTTCGGTTAATTATTCAAAGTGTTTTATATTTACTGCCATTATTGTTTTACCCCTGTGTACTTAAAGAAAAGATGTATGATAAATATATATTAGATTCTTGAATATATAGTTGGGTTCTTTAAATTGAGAATTTGAAATATTGAGTCATTTTTTCTTAGCATTGGGGAAATTACGAACTATCTTGGGGTAATTCCGAAATTATTCAAAAGTTGATTTTATTGCACTTTGACCGAAGGTTTACCTTTCTTTTTCGACCGTAATTACTCCTAACACAAAATATCATCATTTTTGTTAATAGTTTCCATAATCCCTAACTTTTGATACTATTAGTTCGGAATTACCCCAAAAAAAGATAGTGGTTCTCAACATTTCAGTTAAGTACTTAGGATTATAGGGATTGTGGAACGGGATGGAGCAGAGCAGGCTTATTCCCGGTTGTCACTACCAGTTTTGTTCCCACCGGTGACAAATAATGAAAAAAAATATCTCAATATGACACAAGTACCTACCACCTTAAATCAATAAAATAAAGACGGGGAAAATCAAAGAAAGTGATAATTTTAAAAATCATTTTATTTTATTTTATTTATTTGAGTCTACATTCTTATTTGCCTACCTTGATAGAACAATATTTTTTATAAAGATGTCTTTTGTTTACTTACTGCTTTTTGCATAGCAAAATAAACTTTCTTCATACCCATACAATGAAATTAGTCAACATTAAAAATGTTAAATCAAAGTTGGAACTTGTCTTTTTAATCATTTTCATCTACTTTTATGGCATAAACTTATAATTTATTCCTGCTTGCAAACCTAAAACTAAAATGCGGGCTACACTGTTAAAAAAATATAACAGAATTGATTAAGACACGGTCTGAAAGCCTCATATATACATAATAATGATCTATTGGTTTGGTACGCAATCAGTCAAAATAAATTCTATCTTTATCATTACATAAGTAATATTCTTTTTCATCAGCACTTTTTTTTGTATATCTATCTTCTTCACTATAATGACTCTGGAACTTTGTCACTATCTTTTCTTTTGGTCGTAATAAAGGTTAGCTGCTGCTGCGGTCTCATAGTTTTTAAGAAGTTGATAGAGAAGTATGTTTCCTCATGTTTTATTATTTCTTCTATGAACGCAATATAGTACCTCCATTTTTTTCTGATTGAATATCTGACAAGCACTGAATCATTTAATTTGTAATTTTCCTTCTTCTTGGGGGTCTTTTTCTTGAGTTTTGTATACTATATCTTTATTTTTCAGTTTTAGTAGCAGTTGTTCATTTTTGCCCTTTTCTTTTGAGTCTTCTCTAGTTGTGATATTTTTTCCTTTTATAAAAACATCAATGTGTCTTTTCTCTTCGTTTTTTTTGTCTGTTTTATCCGCTTGATTTTCTTTACCTTTACTTTTTTTGCAAACACCTTTACTCTTAGTACAGAGAGAATTTGAATCGTTGTTGGTGAGCATCTTTTCGTCAGTTAAACTTTCACCATATTACACATCTTTTGTTTTTTTTGTGACCTTGGTTCTTCCATGTATATTTTAAAATCATCTTCAGAGTATTCATCCATCAATACTTCAAAATCAAGATAATCTATAATATCAGAATCGTTATATTCGCTCATGATGTCGGATTCACTAGTTATGCTGTTAAGTGAAGGCTGGTGTTACCGCACTTACCCAAGATTATATATAATAGGACGTGCGATAGCTTCTTATTAGGACGACGCTAAATTTACTTACTTTAATATTAATTTAATTAAGTATATTATGTACATCTAAATTAGATATAATTTTAGTATCTTTACAGATTGAGAAGCACTGCCAATTACTATGAAAAAGTTAAGTGGGCTATTGCGGAATGAATATATATCGGAATAACCCCAAAGGGGTATTTCCGAAAAAAAATTAAAAACACAGCTAGGACATTGTATTCCTCTCACAATTCGTAAAAAACGATAATCTATCGTAAAAGCAATCACTTATTCAAATAACTTACCAGAATTCCGAGATATGTAAGTTGGGGTAATTACGAATCAGCAAAAATGACGCGAAAAACACTTCTCCGAAAAAACTTGATGGTATGCACGCATTGTTGACACTAGCGACTAGCGACGACTGTCGAGGCGAGCACAATGAACATGGTGTCTAGACTAAATGTTGCCAATAGGAAAATATCGCTTCGATTGGTAGAATTTTTGAACTTTCGGAATATACCTATATTCGGAATTACCCCAATGCACCTTAATACACTTTTTAGAGATTTTAGAGCCATGTCATTGCCATAAAATGTAAGTATATGGTTCTACAGAACATAATATGTAGTGTTTTGTAACATTATTGACATTGTTGGAAGTTAGAATGCTGTGTTTAAGAATTCATGTGTTTCTTGGGATACTCAAAAGTTTTTAGTTTAATATATTCAGAAGTATCGATTGCTGACATATGTTTTCTTAATAAATTATTTAAAACGTAAGAAACTTACATTTGCCTATTATCTACTCTCTTGTTGAATTGGTAATAGGCTCTCACGCTCGCCAGGAATAAATAGTTACTATATAGCTAGTATATAGTCAAGCACTAGTAATTTTCTCTAGTGGTACCTTATGGAATAATTTTCTGGAAACTTTTGTTAGCAAACAGCCTAATGAGACTTTTATAGTTCGTTCGATGGAGTTTCTTATAAGAATATTGAAATTATTTTGTGTATTAAATTTATTATTTTAGACTGAAACACTTTGCATTGTTCACCAACATGCAGTGAACTGTAAATAATAGGTAATCAGTTACCTAGTATACCAATCAAAACTGCGATTGTAATCGCGTGATAACGCTATTAAAAAAAACTATTAATTCGCTGTTCCATTCATAAAATCTTTTTTTTTTTACTGAGGGTCCATGTTTCACACGCATATGTAACTACGATAAGTGCACACTAGTTGATCACTTCGACCACCAGAAACTTAAAGTAGCGCAGCGTGGTATAGTGAGGTGCATACTGGCCATAACGTGTAAGGACGAAAAACGTAATTGGGTGACGAACAAGGATGTGCGATACCTACAATAATTAGAGTTAGCTGAAAACTTAAAACCTGGAAGAGACAGAGACTTCATCATTAGTGAGATTTTTGTTGTTGGATGCTAGATGTCAAATGTTTTATATCGGGTTCATACTCGGTAAGTTTTAATTGGATACGTACAAGAAGTACTTATTTTGTCTGTTGGTCTACTTCTCATGTCATGCTAAAATAGTTATTGCTATTTTTAAGACAAGAAAATAATTCCGGAATTGATTGAAAAAAATTACTTCATTATTAGTATTATAATTAAATATCAATTGTGTATTTATATAGTTATTGCATTTGTAAAGTGCAGTTGTCATATTTTTGTTATCGTTTAACAATTACAAAATAATTTACCTAAACTATAGGAAAGAGAATTTTTAAATATGGTATTATTTTCAGCAGAAAAAGCGAACGAAGCTTTTAAGATAAGGTGAACCATAGACATCATAACTAAGGACGGTGTTTCTGCATAGTGTTTTGTGCTAATGAAATTTTAGTTATGACAGATGTTTCTGCATTCCGCTCTTAGCCTCAAATGCTTTGATGGTATCTATCAAAACAGTACTCTTCCCAAAGAGATTGAGTCCAATCTCTTTGACTCTTCCCCTCTTTAAATAAAACATTCGCACGCCGTGCAAAATCATCTCGCGTGCCATGGGTTCGCCATCACAGGTCTAGATTGTTATTCCAATCACAATTAATCAATTCCTTAGTTTGACATTATTTATTATATTAATTAATTAATTATAATATTGATAAAAACGGCTAGACTGCCAGTCCCAAATTTAGCATTGATAACTTAATTGATAAATGCGTAAAATAAGAAAAAAAAATCTTGATTCATATTTTTTCCGCTTTGGTGTAGTTTTTTGGTGATATCTACCATTTGATAAGAAGTGGATTATTACTTTGTTACACTCACCTTTGAGCCCAACATCGCGAGACATAATTAAAACAGTGTTAGATAATTTATTTTTATTTATAAGTATTTTTCTCAGACTGATAAAATGAGGCGATCAGGTGAGGTGCCTTGATATCCTGAATCCATAGTACTAACTAATTATCTGTTACAGACAGGTGAAATTTTTTCGATACAAATGAGTGGTTGACTGATAATGACTAGAATCTACTTCGATATAATTCACTGTAGCTAATGTGTAACCGTGCGTTCTAATATATTTGAGATGTATGCAATAGTCACATGAGTAGGTATATTCTTATTAATTTCTAGCTATAAAAATGTAATCTATTTTTTGTGCTACTATCACCTTTTGACTTTCTAAAATATCTTCTTCTTCTTTTATTGTTATTTAATTGTCCAAATTCACGCTGCTTCATAAACAGATGTATAATTTTCCGACGTAAAAAAGTAATGAAGCTGTTTTGTGGTGGGTAATGGAATTTTGATTGCTGTGTACCGACATTCGACTGTTACTGGTAGAGGGACGACTTTTTCTCTCTTTTAGAGTTTAATGTCTTATTTCATGGAGATCACCGATTTGTTTGTCACAAAAAGTGGTTACATTTGGTCTTTGAAGATTTCAACTATGTAAACAGTAGAAAAGGCATTAAAATGTGACGTTAGATTAGAAAAACGGTCTTGATTTTTGTATCTTAAATTTTCTCCTTCCTGTCGGTTTGTGACCAAGATACATTATTCGTATACATATTAAACAACGGTTTGTAAACTTTTACAGCTACACAGACGCACGAGCAAATCAATCATAGTGTTCAGTCCCCATCTTACAAATTTGCTTGCTTTTTTATATAATTGTAAAGTCATCGAACCGTTTAATTTTTTGTAGGTAGGAAGCGAAAAATGACACTCGTTAACGACCCTGCTCATAGAAAATTCATTATATTTCGTAAATAATAATACGTTGAATGCGATTGAAAAATTAACATCGCCTACACTGCAATAAGGGTAGATACCTACATGTTGCATATATAAGGTAGATATTGATACGTGTAGTTTTTATATTGTAGTGCATTGCTGTCATATTTTACTAACGTGTTCGCATGAGTCCACTTAAATATTGCAACATGCCATGACAATATGGTGGAAAATTTGACTGTACATACGTAGCAATGAGGGTGCATATTGCAAATCTGCGTATCTATGTGACCAATATAAGCCAATGAAGTACCTATAGGTACTCAACCGTTTAACCGAATCTGTGTCACGAAATCAGCTGATGCAAATGAGCTTGAAAGAATAATTATGGTTCCAAGAAAATCAATTAATAAACCGCTTGAACAATCATCATTCAGAAATTTTTCCTCGTATCTGTTTATTTGTATGTTCACCAATATTAATATTTTTTTTTACATCGTATTGCTCAACCCACGAATTTTTCGTGAAAACAAATTCAACCGAGAATCCATTGCGATATGCAATTGGAGTTGCATTTCTTAATGGTGCTGAATGACTTCATCATCGTCGACTGTATAGTGTAAGACCCAAGACTAGGTACCCTGATACATTGTTTTGTTTTATAAATAATTAAAGATTTACTATATTTCGATGGCTCAGCATTTAAATTTGAAACCCTGGTATTCCAACCATCAACGACCTCCGTTTTCACTGACACAATAAATACTTTGTGTTATTATGACGTATTAAGATGACAAATAGTATTTAATTTTCTCAGACAAACTTTGGTATTCCACAAGGTTCGCATCTTGTTTCAATTTTGTTTATTTTTTTCGATATCATGGATACTTAGTAGTACATGTTATAGATACAATCCTTGAAAATTTTAATATTATAGGCTATGTGAAATTGTCTTTATAAATAAATAGCCGTTAAAAATGTTCACTTAAGTCGATGATCAGTTGAATCAGTCGAAGCCAACTGCACTTTTTACCAAAAATAAGATTTTGATGGCATTTTGTTATAAAGCATGTTTTCTATGCTCACACAAAATTTCAAACTCCTAAACCTATAAATGAATGCGTTATCGTTTTTCACACAAAATAGCCAACTGACGGTGCCAAATTTCCAATATCATAAATGAAACAACTCCGCTGTTTATATAAAATTTCTTTATATATATAAAAGGGAAGCTAAAATAGTGTAGTGTATTTTTGTAAAAAAGTGTATTTTTGGAATTGTTAAAATCCTCTCGATAGTTAAATTATTAAGTTTTTTCTCCTTCCTGAATAATTTGCCCAAGTGGAGTTAGCCGGTTTGCAGATTAAGCAGTAGATATACAATATAATGTGACCTAACCTAACCTAACCTAACCGTTATTGAATTATGCAGTTTAAGTAATATATAATATGTATCTATTTTAATTAATATAACGACTTACATAAAAAAAATGACTGTCAATACCATTAACTTGATAAATCGTAACATTAATAACATTATAGTATTTACAACGAGAGCTTTTTTTATATATTATACTAAAAGCTTTATAGCATTGTAATTAATTAATATTAAATGGTCAATACACAAAATTATATCTACACATTAGCGCATGCATTGATAATTTGGTATATTTATCCGAACAGGAATATCAAGTAGAGTTGGAAAAAAATACCTTTTAATAAAAAAATCTATAATATAAAGTATGTATATTTAATTATTTTTCTATCAATCATGAATTATTATAATATAAAACCAACCGGAATATCTACCTATTATTATTGTTTGCAGTCTAGTTTGAGCACCCGGTGCCCACATCCTTGCGTGTAATTATTTTTTTTTCAAGTTCGGTCAAACGTATCCAATTTGACGTCATGGAATTATTCATTGGCAAATAATATATAATTACTTATTTAAGTACTTGTTGCGAACAACTACTAGACATTGACCTTCAATATTATCGAGATCTTTGCACCATGTCGTTTGAAAGACACCTCGAAATCATTGGTGCCTAAGTAAATAATTGATACTTCACACTTTTTTTACTGCCTCGGCAAAAATATTCTTTGTATATTCTAGTAGGTATCTTTTGTATCCGACGGTGAAGAGTTGCAGTCCTCTTTGACGTATTATGTCTGGCTCCCTTGTAATATACTGTATGACATCAACTGTCTTTGCAGAGTAATCATTTATCTTTGTTACAATTTTCTACTACTAACTGTCTACGATTTTTCCAATATACCCAAAATACTAAACGGGCAAAGACCATCTGTAAGTATGTCTTTCAGCACTAGGCTTGCTGCATAGTATTATTACGATCTATCAAAATCAGATATTACTTCAAACTAAACGGAATTTCTACTTATGAAACGTAAAAATACATTGGTAAATTGTAATTCATTATGGTGTATTAGTTTATTGCGATGTTTGATCATAAAACGAAATGAATGAACTTCAGGAACAGTGATTGAACACGTCAAACAACTGGGATTAATACGAATATTTATTATCGTTTATTGATGAAGTCGTTATTATTTGTGGTTAGATTATGGATATACCATCATATATTGTCAGGTGTTCGAATTTAGAACTAAGCTCATCATAGTATAAAAAGTATTGAATGATATGTCAAATGTTAGCAATATTTTTATGCACGTTTTCTACTGTCACTGTTAATTGTATGTGTACTGGAGCCTTCCACATCGCAATAGTGCAGATATCATTTCAGTCAGAAACACCACGAGAAACTATAAATATCACGTGCTGTAACAATCTCATTTGCTGCAACTGACTGTTCAATTGGGTAATATAATACCTTCGAAGTACATTTCTGAGGTAGATTAGGGACTTCCTGACTGACAACCTCTGTGAATGGCTTAGTTGCAGCACAGCACTCGCACACAGGAGCGAAACCTTATAAAGAAGAAGATTAAAATAAGAAATGTGTTAATTGAAATACTGTTTCCATTTCAAAAAGTTACAAACAATCTTTCCTTGTCTATGATCTGAAATGTAATTTAAATATCGAGTCATCGATTTATCTATTAATAATGAGATTATATCCACCATACATACACAATGAACAGGTCACAGGATCAAAAATATGTGTATTTTAATTCAGGACTGAATGCTAACCCCAAGTAGCAAAACATAATATATTATTGTACTCTGTCTTGTAGTGGAAGTGGTGATATCTCTACCGTTTTTAAACGTAAAATATCCGTAGGTATATAAACTTATATTTAATTTTTGCATACATTATTTTAACTTGTTTGTTTTGCAAAATATCCAGTTTTAAATTATTCTAATGAATATAAGATAATATTTTTATTATGCTTTCCACAGTACAACTTACTTTCCATTAAATGCTACCTATTAGCCACTGCCTGACCTTATAACCATTTAACATAATATAATACTATTGTAAACGTTTCGTTAAGTTAACATTTTCATGTTACACATAATATATTGTATTTTTGAACTACACATTCTTAGCCGTGATTGCGTAAAATTGCCTGCATATGAGACCAAAATGTTTTAAACTGCATCATTTATGCAAGGTGTTTCATTCTTATCCAAGTGAACGAACCTGAAAAAACAAAAGTCTTTTTTCACCCCCACTACCCCAAAAATATTAGCCTCTTATTAGTATTATCATATCGAATTTCATACGCTGTGTTGAAACTGAAGCTTTTCTTTATATTATCCCACACTTAGCTTATGACTTATTGGCGCGACCGTTCACTTACGGCCTTTCGCGATGACATTATAATAGTTCCGTTCATGCTTGCTAATAATTGTACAACACCCCATTGGACATGGTGACGTAATAGTCCGTCAGCCCCATTGGCGTCACGTTTCCTCTTGCGTGACTTCCTAAGGGAGGGGACTGTAAATAAAAATGTACATTTTCCGACAAAATTGGCGGCGTTTTGCCCCGCAGTAAAACAAACAAATGTCTCGTTACACTTGCGTACTTTTCCACTTACCCACTGCGCTGTTTCAATACAAAACAAATATAAATGTTTCGTTATCGTTGTTGTTTACAAATTTTCAAATTATTTTCCTTAAAAATTATTATAACCGCTAACCGGAGATAATCCACACGTCCGTTTCGATATAATTTATGATTATTGATTAATGATTATTTTTATCATGTGAAATATGAAGATATCATTCGAAACTTTCCTATCTAGTAAAACATGCTAATATAATAAACTAATAAATAAAAATGTATTACAAAATATGATTTTATCGACCTCGCCCATCAATTTTATTGCTTTAGAACAGTAAAAAAAATATAATTTCGGGTATCTTTATGAGCTACACAATTTGTAGGCCCTGCATATCAATATCATTATGATGTTTTCATATTTTTCTCATCTCAAAATTCACCTGTAGTTTGCAATTGACTCGTAATTTTCTCGTTAGGATCTCAGAATGTTAGAAATTACGAATCAATTTTAGACTATAATGGAAAGCTTTCCGAGTTCCTGTAAATATAATCAGGTTGTTGCGTTGGAGCAGACTCTTTTTTAAGTTGCTCCACTCCAGCTCCGCTCCGGGACCTAATGCGTGCTCCAGCTCCGCTCCAGGGTCTGCTCCGCTCCGGGTAAAATGTTTTAATAAGTATTATATCTATACAAATGTTAAAAAAAATAAGTTGTTTTAAAATAATCGACATTTTCATTATTAACTCTATTAAACAAAATTTCCAAAAGCAAATCGTCTCTTATTATTTGCCTCTTCTGTCAAAAAAGTGAGGTTATTTATCGCTCTTGTTGCAAAGTGTCAAAATATGCTATTTTAATCGGATTTTGGGACGAAAATTTAATAATAAAAAAAACATCCGGAGCAGTGGAGCACTACAAATTTTCGGTGCTCCGGCTCCGCTCTTGCTCCGGGTAAAATCCCATTGCTCCAGTGGTCCGTGCTCCTGCTCCGAGCTACCCTCCAACGCTCTGAATATAATCTTATGTAGCAATTAAATAAAATGCATATTGCGCGTGGTCACATAAAAATAATTTGAAGAGCCCTATAGCCTCGGACATCTCATTTATCCGAATATAGTTTCTCAGTCTTAAAACGACAACGTTTACAATATGTACTCTCTTAATATGGTAGTATTAATATTTTATATTGATTACTGGTGGGATTAGAAAAGTCACAGCATACTATTAATTACATCTTTCGCTATAAATTCTATTTATTTATTGCTTTGCTTAGCTCAGATCCCAAAGATACTTCAAATTTTTCATACAGCCGTGAACTCTTAATTTCACATTTTCTATTTAGTGTCGATAAGATGTTCGCCTTGCTAAAATATCGACTCGATTCAAGGAATAAGCAACCGATTATTAAATTTCATATAAGTAAAATCGACCTTTACAATTTCCCACCAAAATTTTAATGATTATTATTGCTGGGTGGAAAAACATCGTATTAGAAATTACAATCACTTATATGTGTTATTTTTTAAGACGGTTATTTCCACTATTATAGTAGGTATCTGATTTTTCTGTTACTTTTTCTGTAAGACGTCATTTTCATCCGTAGTTCCTACTTCCTATACCTAAGTGTTTATCAAATTTAATATTAATTTATTGGACAGTATAAGTAAGTCAGTATCCACCTCGTTATATTTTTTATTCACAATGCTACTTACTAATCGTAGATGTTTTAAACGTTAATTTCGTCATCGTTTAAATGTAGTAATATCCTCACGAACTGCTAGCAGGTTTTTTCATTTAGCATACTGGTAAGCGTAGGTATTTTCAAAGATTTGTATGTAAATTTCTAACATTCTTGCTCGAGACCATTCACGAATTAATAAGGTTCCTATTGGGATATTGCATCGACTTTTCCTAAAGATTTTAATCTCAACTTAAAATTATTATACAACACACGAAAGTGAGTGATTCCACTCTCTAGTAGGCCCTTTGGCATTATTTTTTATTTTACTTAATTAAAATCTTCTTGACATATTCAAAAATGTCAAAATACTTCATTGCTAATGAAAATTGTGAAATAGTCTTGAACACAGGTGATTTATATACTATATTGACGGACCATTTTATGACAGACCTTGTTTGCGTCATTAGATAGCCTCTTATCCGAGGTTTTATACTAGATGGACCCTTGTAAAATAAACCAATGAA
The DNA here is from genome assembly GCF_057557595.1 of Rhyacophila brunnea. Classification (NCBI taxonomy): domain Eukaryota; kingdom Metazoa; phylum Arthropoda; class Insecta; order Trichoptera; family Rhyacophilidae; genus Rhyacophila; species Rhyacophila brunnea. Next base: position 56,836,364 of record NW_028232965.1, on the reverse strand, counting down.
CTACATATATAATGGTAATCAAATGGAAAAAAATATTTTGACAACATAATATTTCATTAGTTGTAAGTGCTGTAAGATGCAGTTTATTGTTAGTGTCTGATGCATAGAATATCAGGAATTATTGATAAACATTGCTTAGCGGGGTGTATCGGCTGTTTAATGGACAGCGAAAACATTAAACAGACTTGGTGTATGTTATTGTAAGAATATGCGCACAAGACTAGTCATTTGCTACTTACGAGTAGGTATTCAGGAAAAGAATAACCAAAAAGCCTTGGCAAGCATTTGAAATATTACCTATGTGATACCGATTAAATACGTAAATACGAACGAGTAAATAAACGAAACCACGATGCGAAATTCTTGCCATGTCAATAAATAATATACAAATCCAATATCCCCTACTTCCTTGCCGGGTATACTGTGGGCACAACAGAATGGGCCAATACATTCAGTTAACCAGTAATTGTTTAATATTTATATTACTTAACTATTAATTTACATTGTATATTGTATTTTAAAATTGTATGACAATTAAAAAATATTTTAGTAATATCGGTAAATCAACAATTTACTACGATAATGTTGGTGGAACGTGTTTAACGTTACTAGTTAAGAATCTGTCACTGTATTTTGATATATGCATGTTGCATTGCCGTTATTTTTACATTTTATGAATCTCGGAGCTATTTTATAACTTATATAAAAAAGTTTCTAAATAAGCATTACCTCATCTGGAAAAATACGCACATACTATGCAATTATTACAATTTACACTTGACACTATATTGTGACTTCTTCGAAACCATGACATCGTGTTTTTGCAGGCAATATTCAATATTTGACATGATGACTCGCCGTGACCGACGTATTGGCTCAGCTTGATGTGTTGATCGACTCTTCAGCTTATATTTATATTAAAACTTTAGGTACATTTTTTTCTGTTTATGGAAATACTAAACGAAGATTGTCGTCTGGCTTTTAACACTGGCAGTGACATTGAATGTTTTTGTTTGTGTTCTTTGTCGCTTGCATCCTGAAGCGATACTCAATTCCACCTTCCATCGATATAATAATATATTAATTAATTAGGTTTTCGATTGAACAATCGTAGTTTTGACGGTTTCACTCGAAAAATTCGATTGCAACTAACTAGCCTTTGATTTCTCAAAAACTGGTTGAGGTCAGCAAAGCTTCTCTCATTTTAAGCCAGTGTCATTATGTACCGAACATGGAAAGCCCTAAACAAACTGTGCACTGAAACCATATGGATCAAGGCCGCTATTGTTTCGACGAAATACTGCACGCTGTGGATAATAGTGCTGAGTATGACAACTTTTGGGGTCATTGAAGACATTTGCAAGGTGATGAAGAAGATATATTAAGTAACCATTCTGATACGAAATTCTTCTTCTATCGCGCTACGGTTCAATGGAGCCTTGACCTCCTCCGGTCACTTTCAGCCAACCTGGACATATATGCCACGTATCCTCTTCTTGGCACTGGTCAGGATTCTTACGCCTCTCTTGACCCTGTCCTGCTAGATAGTTGTGGTTTCCCAGTGAGCTTCATTCTCCATGGGTTCCTTACAGGGAACACAAATCTCTTATTAGCCATAAAGTATATTCTGCGTAATTATTAATTAATTTAATAATTAATTAATTAATAGCCATAGTGTCTGCTGCCTTAATAATTTTCTGTGTATTTTTCTTATCATGCCACCCACCCAAATCGGGTCGGTCGCCATCGGGATGATTTTTGCTATTATCATTTGCTACCCTGAGTAGTTCGGTAGAGTTACACTCGTTGAAATGCGGCGTCGTCCTCTGCTATATTTACCATTAATATTTCCTTGGATACCACGTAAAGAAACACCATACTTTTGTCCTCTCATAATGTGGCGAAGGTACTGTAGTTTCTGTCCATATTGCTGTTCATTTACGTATGCATATTGTGAAAATATATTTCCATAATTATCGTTGTTTTTAAAAGTATAGTAGCATTCAATTCTAATTTAAATTCATTACCATTTGACAATGCTAAAATTTGTTGTAATTGGAAGCCAATTGTCGCGTAATTATTTTTTTTTTGATTAATGAATGCGTAATGATCAATTAATTTATGACCTTTTTATATGCAATCTAATCTTTCCCCTTCGTGTGTTCTATTTATTTATTCCTTTGTTAGTGACATATTCTTGCCAGTCAGTTAATTCACAAACAATATAAATTGTGTGGCTATAACACATCCATAAATAACAATAACTTATCATTATCAATCCTTTTATTGCAACGCTGTATTTGAATTATTGCTCATGATTAATCCATCCGCATGCGTAACAACTATTTCGTATAGATCTTTTTCTCCTACTCTCTACGGTTAACTGACAAACATATTATGGGAATTTTAGATACTGGCGAGTGACTTTGAATTTGGTATCCATACTGGTGGTTTATAATATATTAATGCATACATAAAACCGCAATGGAATACAACATACGAGTAGTGTGTTAGGTAGGTTCAAAATAAGTCATTGAAATCTCGCAGATTGGGTAGACAAGAGATCTTACTCTGGCTTTGGTAATATTTTTGCTCTTCAAATCCGTTCCGGTTTCTACATGGCGTTATGTTAACTTAAATGGAAAATATATCATATTATTATATAATATTTTCGTGCCTAACTGAAATAGTAACATTTTCTATTCTTAGGAACCTATTGATTGTGATAACTTTCTGATCATGTAACAAAAATAAATAAGCCGTGGATATTTATATTTTAGTGCTCTTTTTTATCCCTGACTTTTCCACGCGAAGCTCATAAAATAATCAACAGTTAGCACCAACAGCCGTTTGCGAAATAATATTTATTTACATATTATTTGCCGAAATTGAATTATGCTTCGTACCGCACTGAGTTACGCATAATACTGTGTTCATTGGGTTTTCAGAAAGACTTAATTTTTCTTGATCGCAGTGTTGATAACCTGGTAAATACGATTGTATCAGGTGCAAATAGGGTTTCTCACTTTCTTGTTGGAATAGTTGTAAATAATAATTAGTACCTGCCAAACAATTCATATGCAATTTATTAAACATGTGGTGTTTTATCGTAGTTATGTATCTGTTAACAATTATTTTAATCTTTTTTATGACATTTATATTGAGCCAAGTGGCAGCGATAAGATAAAGGTGTTGTATAATTATTAATTTATGAAATAAATTTCCAGGAAATCGCCTCGTATACCGATAATATTACCTACATAGTATGTAGGTATACACTATGCGATTATGAGTAATGTAGAATGCAGAACACCCAAGGTTTTTCGCTACCGATCCTCGTAAATGAGAATCCTCGTAGACGTAACGTCTGGATTAATAATCTCTTCATGAAATATGTCAATTCATTCGCGTAAAATCGTTGTGTAAGTGAAAAGTCATCGAGTCGTCTTCTGATGACACTCTTAACTCCTTTCAAACATAAAGAGTTACAGAGTTATTAAATAATAATTATTGATCGTATTTTCGTGTACTTTCGTGTTTTGTGAGAAAATTTTTACAGCCTCTCATTCACGAGAAAAAAGATGATTGATGGTTCTTCTATATGCATGATTAATTATATAATGTTATGTAATTTACAATAAGTGGTATTTTATTGATATCATAATAATATACAGTGTTTATATTATTAGTGGGGGATTCAGTCAAGATAATACAGTAACACACACTTACCCCTCTCTTGGGTGTGGAGAAATCCCTATTATTATGTGTATGCCTTGCTATATAAATATATCTTAGTCAGCAGTCGAAAATTCATATATCACCCATAAAGTATTGTCATTCTTTATGCATGGAATAATTCGACAGATTTGTATGCACACTTGTAGCTGCTTTGTAGATACAATGGTAAAACACTTTAGATTTTGGTTGGATGCTAAAAAGCTCAAATTTATTGTCAGCAGCTATGTACTTATGTCGGTTTTCTTTTAAGCATATTACGATATTTAAACATTTTCCGTGTAATGCAGGAATGTGACTCTACTAATGGAACCTGCTATTATCACGATTATAGTCCCAACGGACGTTTGGTGCATGTTTTGTCTGAAAGTCGGTGATAAGATAAGTCAGTAAATAAATTACTCATATCAGTGTTAATTATTACTATGATTCCTGTAGGTATATGTACTAGAATTTTACATGCAGAATGGGTATGATGCAAGTACTCACATTGACTTGTCAAAGTGACAAAGTGACTATGATCAGGAAGTTGTATATTAAAATTTTGTCGAAAATCTGATGGGATTAAATGTAAATTTGTCTGAATCAGTTTTATATTTAGAGTCATCTATTATATATGGTAAAATATAAATAACACAAATTAAAGAATTTTATACGTCGTTATTTACCGGTCGCCCTTGTTATACTAAGCGATTATAATAATATATACAGAGCGGAAACGTCGTAAACTTCAATTAAAATATATAAATATTTATATACCTATTTATTATACACCTACGATGGCCGCGTGGCTGCGTCGGGTTATAACGTCGTGGGTCCCAGGTTCAAATCCTGGGTCTGGCAAGTACACGTATTGTTTTTCAATTTGTGTATGAGTCAGAGTATGGACCTAATAAGTTGAGCAAGTGGCTAACATCCATTTCTCGTAAAAACAAAATCTGTTAATACAAAACTCCGCTCTGTGGAGGCCCATATGATCTTATTAGGATCGGACATGGTCAAAAAAAAAAATAGCAGCGTTCGTAGTTTAAATACCGATAGCGAAGAGTGCTAGGTGAACTTAGGTAACCGATTGGTAACCAAAAAAATAGTAAGTACATATTTGGATTGAGATCCCGGAGCTTGCGTGTTCTTTTTTATCTTTGGTTCGATTTTTGACAAAAATTACCTGTTGGATCACTTTAATATATTTTGTTACTGTATCTTATGGTAAAAAGTACGTAAATCATTGGTAAATTCTGCCTAAGAAATTAAATGATGTAGTTTGTTATAACGACGTTAATCGTGTAGAAATTTGTCAAAGAAATGAATTTATTTAAAGAGAATTAATAGAATATTGTTATAAGAAGAAAAATATATGTTTGGATTATTATGGTGTAGGTATACGTCCAAATATTATGTAATTAAATATTTATGTTATTTGTTTATTTCCACATTCATTATTTCTTTTTATTATTCTTATGAATTCTCAGTGTTAACCTTATTATGGTGCAAATTTAATTAAAACACGACTAACTTGTTATGAAACAAAAATAATAAAATAATTTAAGAGTCTAATAAAAGGGGGTAAAAACCCGAGAGAGCATATCAATTAAAACATTATAATGTAACGTCAGCGATCGCCGAACACTCCATAAACACAGGACAGACCAAACATTTTACTTCTGAAACCTAAATACTGGGTTAGAACAAAGAGTCTCCTTTGTGTTAATGAAAGTCATGGAAATACACCGGAATCATGGAAATATTAATATAGACGGCAGGCTATGTTTAAAAACATAAATTCAGCAAAATCCAATGTCGTATTTGTCTCTGGACACAAATCAGTCTGAGCAACATTTCTGATTATAGAATACAGAAACGTTGAGTGAAGGAAAGGGGTGTCAGTCCAAAACCAATAAGGCCCGTTTCAGACGGGACACCGGTGTCGCGCTCGATATAATATAGTAGGCCATTGTATTCGAATAAACGGGCCATTGCATTATGTTTATCAACGTCCCAGAGCTAATGAGTCAACGCATAATTTCGCGTTATAAATTAGAACATAAAACTGACTGCGGTAATAAAATCAAGTGTATCGGCGGCTTGAGAATGTAGCGGCCGATGGAAAAGTGTACCGGACACGCGTTGACTCATTAGCTCCCGGGCGTTCATAAACGCCCGTCTGAAACGAGCCTAACAATCAACTGTAAATGTAGGTACCTACTGCAATGAAAGTACACTTTTAATAAATTTTATCATAATAATATACCTAGGAGTAAACTTTCATACTATTTTTACCAATTGATCATGGTTTATCCCAAATGTGACATGTACCGTGAATAGAATATCTCCTACAATCTACATGACCATTTTAGCTATTTTTAAAACTGACAGTTCTATGGGGAATCTGTCTTATTCCAATGGCGCTTCCAAAATCTAGCCTTGTTCTTCTCAATTTATATTCTCCTCGGTGTCCAGCAGTGTGTTTGACATAGATACGGCGAATATGCAATTTTTTCATAACTTTTAATAAAAGTTTACATACAATAAATCCCCAAAAATTGTTTTTTTATATACCGTTTTGTATATGTTTTTTTTATATACCGTCTAATTAACAGGTTTGTTAACAAAAATATAACATTATTTTTTTCAAATAATGAAAAATAATAGCATGTATTTGTATACAGAATTTTTATTTTATCTTGCCGTTAGGCGGTTTTTTTTTCATTTAATTCTAATCAAACATAATTTATCTAGACGTGGTTGACATGATTTGTAAAATAATACAATACTTTCATGTTATCACATTATAGTTAATTAGTAGTAAGTAATTACTATAAATTATTATGATTTATGATTAAACGCGAGATACTTTATTGTGAGCAATTTAATCAAATCACTAACCACTAATCAGTCATTTTAAAATGACTTGTTTTTACATTAAATATGAATTGACACAAACCAGCAACAGGTGCCATGATACTAAAGACGACATACAGAAACTAGTGATATACGTATGCTAAATTTAATAAACTATGTAGGGCTCGTTTCTTAGTCTCATTTGAATATCAAGCACAGTTAATATTCTTGACATAACGAGGACATAAGGTAGGTAAATTATTATTTCCGCAACGAGATTAAACATTAGCCGGGATGCACATCTAAATGTACATCGACTATATCGACGTGATTTCGTTAGTAATCACAAAACACATCGCACCCCCAGTAAAATACTGTAGTAAGTCAAAAATTGGCATTTTGCAGGAGAGCCATTTGAAGTTTCAAATATTCTTTGTAAATACAGGAAAAGTCTGAATGTAAAAATTATTACTCATTTTTATGGAAAAACATGATTTATTTTCAACTGTATTCATCATTTTTCTCTAAAACATATACAAACGGAGATATTTGAATATTTCTGAGTTACGACTGTATTTTATTAGGATATTTGACAATTTCATGGTAAAATTTGAATCAACTCAATACTTTCTATGTAAATTTCCCTACCATCACTCTAATAATTTCAACTAATTTGTTGGGCACTGTAAAGGAAGGTTTTCAAAATATTAAGTTATGGTACAATCTTTAAAGATTTATTGAAAAAAAAAAGAAAAATACAATTATTAGTTCAAAACAACAAAAAAATACTTAATTATTTAATTTAATGCGAAAATAATTTTTTTACATACGATTTTAAATTTTTAAACATCACTTGGAAGAGAAGCAAAAAATCATAATAAAATTCACGATGTTTAGCGGTGCAGAGGAAAGCAAATCCTTCTTTTTAATTGTCGTTATTTTTGGCCACTCTTGATATGCTTTGGATATATTGAGACCATCTATTGGTAACGGTTTGCCTATTTGCTGTTGTCGAACATTCAATTTCCTACATTCTTCATGATAACTGGTTTTAAAAAAAATAATGTATGGATAGTCTCTGTCTACTTTTATAACTTTAATCTTCTGCCACAAAACTTTTTCTCCATTTTCATCCGTGTTGTAATTTTTACCGATTTCATCTGCTAGTTTTTTCATGTTGAGAAAATTATTTGTCGTCATGGGTTTAACTATGTATGGTTGTCCTGTTTTCTTACTTGTTTGTACAATGGTAATCATTTGGCTGGGCACAAATATTGGTCCACTTTTTAGAGCCCTGGTTTTCTGCTGCTCAATTGTAGAATGGACGATATCGCCTTCATTTTGTTTATGCCCGGTGACCAAAAACTTATGAGAGATCGTTGTATTTTTTTGTGAATTCCCGGTGGCATATAAATACATTGCAGCAATGTATTTATTTTTATTCTGCCCGGCACAATTGTCACTGTAAAAAATAAAATGCTCATTGTGGTGATATTTTTTACATGCATTGTAATCGAGTACACAGCTACCAATTTTATTGGATCCTCATGCAGCTTGACTCTCGTCCCACATGTATCAGTTTGCAATATTTTCAGTGATATTATAGACTGTACGATTGTACATTGCCAAACTTTCGTTTATAATAGAAAGTTGACACATTTCCACAAGGAAGCGGTAAAACAGCCTGCAAATCATATACAGCTACATTAATGACGCTATTTTGGCCATTAGTTCGGGACTCTGCTACGTCTTTGATCTTTTCATCCCTTGCCTCTTTTTTCCAGGTTGATGTGTCTCATATTTTTCTTGAAGTTGTTTTTTTTCATCTGGTGGTGAAGAATTATTGTATAGGTCGCATTCAACGCACAAATCTTTTTTTAGGCTTAAAGAAGCCAATATTAAATTCGTCATTAAATATAGATGCGTATAATAGTGTTCTTTTCCAAATGGCATATTGCTGTCAGCTTGTTGTTTTTTGTATAACCGATACATTTCAGCAATTGTTAATTTACCATCTAAATACAATTTGGACGTATGTGCACGCAAATAATGTTACTCGATCACTGGGAAAGACTTAATGTGAGCTCTTATATAATTTTTTTAAACATCACTAATTTTTTTGTGATTTTTGTGATCTCTTTGTTCTGGAATTGGCGTTCCGGAAAGAAGATCTCTTGTTTTCCATGCAGTGGAGCAGTACCTTTCACTCACCGTAAATGTGTTGATAAAGTATTTTTTGCATACTTTTTGTATTTTACTTCCATTTAATTGTTGATAACAAAAATTGTTGCCTCTGCTGCTTCCAGTTTTTTTTAACTTTGGAACAATAATATCCATGCAATTAGTGAGAAAATTACGCTGTATCTCAAGATTTTCCTGTAGTAACAGAGTTACAACAGTATTTTTTTGAAAAGTATTGTTTTAGTTTTTTAGAAAGCTTCTTGTAAAATACTGTCGTAACTTAGTTACAACACTATTTTATTATCTATTCAACAGTTTTCGGAAAGTAATGTACTGTATTAAGTGCTTTCTCTCCGACACTATTTGAGTTTGAGATACGATAGTATTTTATTAAAATAGCAAAAAAAAATACGAATCCAACCACATCCATAACTCGAAAACGCCCATTTCAGACTTACGACAGTATTTTACTGGGGGTGCGACATGTAACCTAATGTACTTCCACACACTGCTCGATTGCGACATTTTAGTTTGAAAAACAAAACAGCTGGTGTCGCAAGCAAGAAATTTCATCCGAATGTGGCGCAGGTATAATCAATTCTAAAATGTTGTAAGTACTTATTCATTCATTTTCTCTAGGCGCGTGAGCTCGCTGCCCCGGCATGGCATCGCCTATGCGCTCGGAAAAAAGATGCAACATTGCACCCAGTTTTCATTTATGACTATATCCCAGATGAGATCCGCGCTGTGAAGGTATTGTGGCACATTTGGGTTACGAGAAATTGTTAGCAAGAGCCCGCTTAACTCATCCGATTATTCGCTATGGTATCCGCTTAAATAACTATTTTAATCTAAAGTTTTAAATTTTATACAATTATTGAAGTTATACTTCTTTTGAGGCGTTTGGTAGAGTGAAATTGAGAGCTGTGCGCGCACACCGTTACGAAAGTGCGCGACAGTATGAAGTTAGCTGCGAATCAGTGAGATGTATACAAACGCAAGTTTGATAATAGAATTGTTCCATTATCGGCCATTTGCAATTTCTTACGTAAACAAACGATTAAACGTCAGAGTGACAGTTGTTACTTTAAAAATAAAACAACGAGAAATAATTATATAATTTAGTAATATAAGTTAAAGTGTATAGAAATAAACCAACGGCGCTCCAATAAGCGGTCCCTTTTCTTGAGTGTGTAATTTAACAAGATAATTAAGAGCTAGTCGAAGAATCTAGGTTATCACAAATTTTGTTTTTGTTTTGTTACCCCAAAGAAGTATAACTTCTAACGCGCGTAACTACATAAGTACACACACCGATTTTTTTAAAAGAATTATGACTCAGCTTTTTGTTTATCATGCGTTGGCAAAAAAATATATAGAAATTACATTACTTATGTATACGAGGGTGGGTCAATAATTCCTTAGAAAAAAGCATTAAAACAGTTTTTATTTTTGTATTTTTTTTTTATTTCTCAACATAATCTCATTGGAGCTCAATACACTTGGTTAGACGTTTCTCAATTTTTTTTAAACCGTCAGAAAAATAAGTTTTCGGAAGGTCCTCAAAATAAGCATTTGTCCGATCGATGACTTCTTCATTTGAAAAAAAACGTTGTCCACTTAGCCATTTTTTTAAGTTTGGGAAAAGGAAAAAGTCACTGGGGGCTAAATCTGGCGAATACGGTGGGTGGTCGACCAATTCGAACTTCAATTCTTCAATTTTAGCCATTGATCGTAAACATGTGTGAACACGGGCATTGTCCTGATGAAAGAGGATTTTTTTCCTGTTTAAATGAGGCCGTTTTTCTTAAATTTTGTTTTTTAGCTGGTCCAATAAAGATGCATAATAATCCCCTGTTATTGTTTTTCCTTTTTCCAAATAGTCAACGAAAATAATTTCACGTGCATCCCAAAATACAGTAGCCATAACCTTACCAGCTGATTTTACGGTTTTCGCCTTCTTTGGACATGGTTTGCCTTCGCAATTCACTGCTTTGACTGTTCTTTCGTCTCGGGAGTATAGTGGTGTATCCATGTTTCATCTACAGTCACAAAGCGACGAAAAAATTCATCCGGATTGCGTTACATGAGCGACAACAGGGCTTTAGAGGCCACCACCCTATTGCGTTTATTGTCGACTGTGAGCAAACGCGGCACCCATCTTGCAGAAATATTTTTCATGCCCAATTTGTCATGTAAAATAGAAATGACGCTACCTTTTGAGATCCCTGTAACCTCAATTATCTCACTCAACTTTATTCTTTGGTCACTTAACACCATATCGTGGATTTTATTGATCATTTCTGGTGTAGTCACCTCTACAGGACGTCCTGAGCGTGGTTCATCCTTTGTTGATGTACGACCACGTTTAAATTCATTTAACCAGTTATAAATAGTTGCAAGTGAAGGAGCAGATATGCCGTGAACTAAATCCAACTCATTTTTTATTTCCTTTGCTGTTAACCCTTTTATATTAAAATGTTTAATAACAGCTCTAACCTCAATTTTCTCCATTTTCCATTTTTCCATTTTCCACAAGCAAATTTTTTTTTAAATGTACGAGAAACACACAACAACCCGACCAATCTGATTGAAACTTCGCAGCATACTGAATCGGTAGTGCCGCTGCATGAAAACAAACCGCTTACAGTACTAGTCGCACCACCTGTCGGCTTTTCTAAGGACTTATTGACCCACCCTCGTATTATTGAAATCTGTTACTACTGAGGATGCTGCTGAAGTTCGGCAAGCACTACTAAATTTGGATCAATGTTATTTATACCGATGTTAATACCTTTGCTACCTTGCTGTAACATACATAAATGTAAATATATTCTTGATCTTATAAAGAAAAAGGTTTCGACTTTACACCGAAACGTGCCAAGAAAAACAGGAGATCATTCCACGCCGGTAAAACCTAGGGAATCGCATCCACGTTACTTAGGTGCTTTCATTCGGGGAAGTTATCCATGTTAAGTGGAACCGTATAATCATTGAAGTAGTGCTTTATATAAAAAGTTTTTTTTTCCTTTTCACGGAGCCAACCATTTGAGCCGGCGATAAATTTCCGCCACGACTTTCGGTTTCAGTTTCCTTCGGCCGAGAATAAAAAGCTTTTGTTTTCATTGTAAATTTACGGCTCTGTACTTTTTCTCTGTGCTGTTTTTATTTTGTCGACTGTTATGTACTTTTTTTGTATGTACATTATTTAACACATTATGTAACAATACAATTTATCTCCATAATGTACACCACGACCCTTACGACCAGTCTCCACTAAATAACTAACATAATTAGTGTTTAGAAAAAGTAAAAAATAAAAAAGTAGGTACCTATAATATGTAAGAATATTATTGAATATTAATTGTTTTACTAATAACTTTTAAAGACTGATATCATAGATATATCTCATTAGTTCCCTAAACTGCATGACATTTTCTTTTTGAATGAAAAAAATCACTATGCAGTGTAGGGTTAACTCCATTAATTCCCAATACGTTACCATTGTTCCCAGAATGGACGATTTTACACCTCTCGAGTGCAGTATTTTTATGGTTTATAATTACTAAAATGATCTATTATCAGGTTTTGACGATTTATTATACACTTATCGAGTGTATTATTATTGATAATGTTGGGGGTTTTTTTTACAAAAACTTCGTCAGCTGAATGCAGAACTATTCTAACTCACATTTAAAATATTTTGCAGAAGGGTTTTTTGAAACAGCCTACTTCAGTTATTTATCATTTATATGGATAAGTGTATGCACCATTTTTTTCATCAATAATCCTACTAAAATATGATGCATCCATTTATCCATAAAGATAATAAATAATTTCAGTAAGTTGTTTCAAAAAAGTCTCTCCTCAAAAATTTAAAATGTAAGTTAGAATAGTTCTGCATTCAGCTGACGACTTCAACCATTCATAATTTGTTTGTTATATTTTTTGACTTAATAGGTAGGTGATAATGTTTTTACCTTTATTGTATCGATTTGTTATAAAAGTTACAGTGCCCGAAGATGGCGAAAGGCGAAACCCGGGTCGCAAAAAACGACTCAAATAGAATAGTACAAAACTTAAATCCATTAGAATTTAACATAATCATTGTTTATAAATCCTTTCAATATCAAGTCTTTCTGGCTAATAATGATGGTACAACAATAATGATCGTGTATACCGTTTTGAATAAAGGAACAGTAAACCCTTTTGCTTATGGGTATGTTTATTAAAATATTTGTTTCTTTTCATTACAGATTTGAACTCCGAGGAACGCTCGTCGTGTGGAACACATCGTTGGCAGCTTTCAGTATAATGGGTGCATGTCGGACTCTTCCAGAGTTCCTTCATGTCATCAAAAATTATGGACTTTATCACTCAGTCTGCGTGCCAAGGTAAAAAAAAACCCACCGTTAAATTATCAATAATTACACACCTGCTAGTAACGGCTCTGCCATTATTTTGTGGCTAATGATTTTGAAAGAATGTTTTTGTAAATTATAAAAATTTTGTGTTATTAATATTGACAGATGTTTCGGGTTTTAAACCCATTTTTTAACGATACAATTATAACCTCAGATTATAGAATAAATTATAACTATATTATGTAATCAGCGAAAGTCATTTTCTCTAACTATTGTGCCAGACTGGAGTGGCGTAGTGAGGTTTTATTTAAATTGATTGTTATATACTATAGAGTTAATAATAAAATTAATTAATAAAACGAAGTTCCCTATAGATTTGTTGATCAGCAGACGCAAAATCATTAAATAATAAAAAAATCCAACGTTTAAAAGCTATACATACCATTGGTCAATTTTAGACATCATTCACATTAATTTTAAGAATATAAAACTTTAAATCCATTAATTTCAAGTTTCGTGTAAATGCATAACGCGTTACAAATAAGTTTCTACCGGTTATGTCGATATCGATTTACCTATCGATCATTTAACAAAATAATACACAAACTCGTAATATTGTTGGTTGTGTAATTTTTGCATTTATTTTTAAATACTTGTCCACTTACATTTTCTTGAGCGGGGATGTAACACCTTTGACAATTTTCTAAATTTATTGGCTTCATATTTGATAGAATTCTTCGAAAAGGCTCGCTTGAAATACCTTTAAAATATTTAAATATTTCTTTTTGGTGTGTCACCGTATTTTTGTTTATATTTTACAAATTTGTTTTGAATATATCCTTAAACGTAGGTACCGCCAAATATCCGGTTGACATCACCACATTATATTGATATTACACAATTATATTGATATCATCGTATAATTGCATATTAATCTCAATTTAATTCGCATAATAGTTTAATTGATTTAGACTTTGCATAGTAAAACAAAAATCACCTTTTTTAAAGCCTTATTTACCCGCCTCCTTGTCACGAAAAATGATGCATTGGCCTGTTATTTTGTCGATAATAATCTCAATCTCACTCCACTTAGTGAAAAAATCAAAACAATAATAATTATCTACCACTTGTCTTGCTTGTATTCTGAATCAATTTTTTTCCTACAGTCTATATATTATTTAATTAATTATATTTTTCGGATTTGCCCGGCAATGACGTCAAAGCCTTAAACCGGTCAACATGCCAAGCTTTTAGTATTAAAAAAACATATTAATGAAATTGCTACTATAAACAATACTTGTTTTATAAACGTTTTTCAATAATATTTTTTTAAGAACGAGCTAGGGTTTTGCCACTCATAAAAATATTAAGCTTTTATAAGAAATTTATTGTCCCCTATAAAATATGCGAATTAAAAAAAAACAATTTATTAGTTTTTACAATACTTATCATACTCATATTATCATAACGTTTCGTGTTGCTGTCATTCAAGGATTTATGAATGGGTTGCAATTAAATGCACACGGAAAGTTTTGTTTTGAGCAATCAAATCTATTATTACAATAAGAGTATATTTAAAAAAGTTATATCCGATAAAAGAATTTTCCGAGCGTGTTGTAAAAGGGTTTTACTTTTCCTCTCATACTATTTATTGCTAGTTTACGTTCGTAACCTAACAATATACAACAAGAAAGTCCAATTAAAAGTTATTCATAACATGTTCGAAAATCCTTATAACAAACAATATTTTTGAAGTTATACTTCTTTTGGCGCGTTTGGGAAATCAGATCAGAGTGTATTTTTGGCGTGTGACACATAATTTATTTTTTCACACGAAAAAAACGCACTCGATTGAATTCGAACCATCGATTGTTCGGTTATCAGCCGAACGCAGTACCTTTACGCCACAGTATGATACTGCAATCGTGACGATTATACAGTATAATATTATAGTTTATAATGCCGTTGCCTAGGCAGCGAATTTATTATTGTCGTCCATTTTCAATTCCTTACGTAAACAAACGATTAAACGTCATAGTGGCAGTTGTTACTTTAAACATAAAAACAACGATAAATAATTATATAATTTAGTAACATAAGTTAAAATTTATAGAAATAAACCAACGGCGCTTCAATAAGCGGCCCGTTTTCTTACGTGTTTAATTTAATAAGATAATTAAAAGCTAGTCGAAGAATTTAGGTTATCACAAGTTTTGTTTTTGTTTTGTTACGCCAAAGAAGTAACGCGCGTACATAAGTAAACACCGATTTTTTCCCCATTGGATTGAATGATCCATTTGAATATTGTGCAAATTGCATTTTTTAATGTTGATCATATTATCAATACTTTTTTGAAATGTGCAACTATATATTACATAATGAACCATTTTCCTTGACCACTTATTGACATATGAACCATGCAAATTGAAAAGTAACTACACTGTTTTAATAGTTAAAATTAAACACAATTTTCTTTCATCTTATTATGGTTTATTAAAGTGAGTTTAGTTTGTTTATCAATGCTATTAAAGCAATGCGCAAATAGTTATATTTTCTTTATGTAGTATTTATGGCTGACTTTTGACATTGGAGATGCATAAAAGGCAGATAGATGACTTTAAAAAAAATACAAAAAGATTGTTGAATAGATATTCTCCATACAATATATATATTTTTTTAAATAGCTTTTTTTTCAATTTGAGAATAATCGTCGTCCTTGTGCCATTTTAAAGTCCATCTAACAAAGGCAAAGAAAATTCGATACTTAGGTATTTCGCCCATCGAACAAGAAGTGGCAAATTAAATAATTTTGACGACGGTTGGAATGATATTAATGAATAGTTTCAATTGTGACACAATTATTAATATAACCATCTTTTAAACAGATTTCACTTTCATTAGTCACTTTCAGTATTCGGGCTGGCTCCACTCATATCTAGATCTTTTTTCATTTCTTGAAATTTCAGAATTCTAATTTTTTTAAATTCTTTTTTTTTTAATTTTTAGGTCTAAACAACATTTACCTAGAAATTTATTCCGTCAAAAAAAAATCTTGGGAAATTCCGCTTAGAATCAAAGCCGACGCCTATATTTCTTCTTTTTTTTTTTTACCGACAAGTCAAATTTTCTTGACATTTTTTTTTTTAATTTCGCCTGTGGTCGATAGCATTGCTTTTTGACAATTTCTTGATCTCTCGTGAATATCGAAGATGGTTTCTCGAGTTTAGAGATTGGCCTATTTTGAATATTTCTCGATCACAACGTATGCACGATTTTGTAGAAAATTCATTATGTACAGACCTATAAACTTATCTGTAGAATGGCCAAAAATGGAACTACGATCTAACATAGGACGCCATTTTGAAAATTCATTCGAATGTCAGATTTTGTCCAGTTACGAGTCCTGATTGGGTAGTTTTCGACAGTGCTCCCCCATCCCATTCTTCAGATAAGTTTGTAGGTCTGTAGGTACATATTTTGTTTGTAAAGTATACTTGCCCTGCCAAGTGAAAAGACAATGTTTTTGTTTTTAGTGAAATGAGAACCCAAGTTTTGAACTAAATTTTCTATTATATTATGTAAAATTATGTGATTATTTTGACATATGAAAATAGTGAAATTTTCATTTCACTAAAATCAAAAACACTGTCTTTTCACGAAATTTTTAAAACAACGGCCGAGAGAAAATCTTAAATTGCGTTTTCCTAAAAAGTGTTCTTTTTAGACATTAATTTGGTTGTATTGTAAAGGAATATAATTTTGTAACATCAGATGTTACTTATTTATGCTCAAATATAATATAGTTGCGTATGTATTTGTTGTAGTTTTAGATTTAATAATTCGCACGACATAATATAAATAAACACTGAAACTGGTTTTCTTATTAATTTGTTTATTTTAATTGAATACATTATTTTTTATATGCACTCAATTTGTCTACTAGGTCACTGCGGGAATATCATACCCATTTCAAACTAAGCAATTTTATAAACAAAGTAATTTTATTAATCTTCTAATAAAGTCTCGGTGTATTGATCGATTCGTTTATTTCATATCAAATAAGTACTGCTGAGTCCTTGCCATTTCTTTCATTTATAATAAATATTTACATATTCTAATGTGGTAATTTTTTTATTATTCATTTAAGGGCCAAGATTTGCTGTTGGTCTATAAATGTTGTTATCGTTGATCTCCGAGTATAATCTAATATGTAAATTGTATGGTGATACTCATACAGTTTACATATTATCGTGTCTATGAATTGAATCGAGCGTGCTTTAGCCAAATTTTGTATATGATAATAAAAAAATCTACGGTGTGACCTTGCTTTATTTTTTTCACATTGACCTAGGTTATATCAAAAGTAACAGCATGAAGAGTTTTTAGGTTTTCTTTAGAAATTCGCAAATCAATGACCTCATATTTCTTGTAATGCGTGTGACGTGTATTCAATAATAATGTACTTTGATTATATTTTTCTCATTGCCTCTATCTACGATCCCTTATGGATCTAGAAGCCTCACGAATAGGTTTTTACGACGGGTAGAGGAAATCTTTTTCCCACGTGTATGTATGTGTCATTTTATATGTTTTAAGTGGTGATACGTTCTGATTGTAGGTACAACATCAAACATCGCATTTTACCCCATTATTTAAGTACCTATTTTTATGCATCAAAACAAAGCGTTTATAAAGCCACGGAGCTACATACTTGAGCAAGTCTAAAGTAGTCGCCCATTTTTGTTTGTTTTTCGACGACATGGTTAAAGCGTAAACTAATAATACTAACATCCTACAGTGGTACCATGAGCGATTCGCATTGTACTAGTATTGTTTACTACGGTTTCATGTAAGTTGTACATATGCAGTTGGCCGTAGGAGACTTCTTCGTGAGCCATTGTCCTTGAAACATGTGTTCGTATAGCATTTAATCAAATGGCGAGTCATTCGTTGAACATTTCCCCGTGGGGTAAAAATTTTGTGCGTATGTTACAAAATGTGGCGATAGTTTGCAAACAGTAATGTTCCAATTAGATTCACTACAAATTTTATGAGATGTCTTTATTGGTTTTAAATAATTTAATGACGAAACTACATAAATATACAAGATATGATTATTATTCTAATTTAGTTACCTAGATTCTGTCTTTTCGATGGTTCTATTATGTATGTTTAAGTGTTTCATTTTGACCGAAATAACAATATTTACTTCAATATAATAATTTACAGTTTACAGCCTACCTACTTAGCTCTATCCATTTCTCGAAAATACTTCATGTAGTTATCTAATCGGAACATTAAGTACTGTTTGCAAACTACCGTCGCATTTTGTAATATACGTACAATAGACTACTCCACGGTGAAATGATAAACGAACAACTTGTCATTTTATTAAATGCTATACGAACACATGTTTCAAGGACAACGGCTCACGAAGAAGTGTCCTACGGCCAATTGTATACGTACAAATTACCGGACACGGTTTACTACGATGCCTGTTTCAATGCGAGCAATCATACCAATCCAACTGTAAATCGCTTTTACCGTACACGTCATGATGCCACTGTAAGCTGAAGTACCTCTCTCGTGCGGCACGTGAGTTCGTCTGTAGTCCGCTTAACATTTTCACTGTCTTTTGTAGCGACAGTAATCGAAATAATTAACTTTATTACAAAAGACAGTGAAAATATTAATTATTAATTATTCTGACACAAATATTTATACTTGACATTAAACATTTTAATAATTCTCTGTGCTTATTTAAATACTTTCTCATATATTATTTGAATACTTGCTGCTTATATTAAATTATTCCCAAAAATTAATAAAATACTTTTATTAAGATACTTCCTGTTTTTGAATATTTATACTTACCGAATAATTAGAAGCCATTATATAGTATCTCTTGACAACGGTTTGAGATTTGCTCGTCAAAATGCATTTAAGCTACCGCTTTATAGTTGCAACAACAATACATTTAACAAATTATAAGTAATATGTACCTTGCTTCCATATGTGTATTATAATAGCTATGATTAATAATCAGGCCACAATACATTATGCAAATTAAGTAGTTATACGAGTATCAGTCAGTATTGTCGCTTTACCTTAAAAATACGTTATCATGAGACTAAATGACAGTTAATGTGTTGATATTAAAAAAAAAACATTTTCATTTGGGTTAGGCTCACCGTGAGGCGCATGGCTTTTGAATGTCAATTTTGCATGCTTTGCCCATTACATTTGCATAAACTACAATGATGGGCGCGGCAATCTCTTACATCATCTGATGAGATTTATCTTCTCTGTCGAATTTACTTATTTTTTGTCCGTATGTTCACATAACCTCAAAATTTGGTTTAAACAGCTGATTAATGAAATAGGTTAAATATACAGATTTTGCACATTGGCATGATAATAACAGTTAGTTCGCTGTGTCACAGGTGAATTGTAAACAACATGGTCGTTTTTTAATTATAAATTCGACTAGGTATGTAATTACGTGTACCTACATGCGCACTAACGCAGAACCCGTTTTTTAAAGTTGATCCTTTTTGTTATGAGATTGGCAAAAAATCTTTTTAATGAAGGATGACGACATAGTGGTTTTCATAACAAATATTAATAACCATTCTCTTTACTTAAATGGTTTCCAACCCTTTATTTTCTTAGCGTTTATATAATTTCTTCTTTGAGTGCCTTCTACTAATCAGGGTCATTATTACCGTCAGATGTGTATAAGATATTTTGATCTGTTGTTGGGTTACCAGTACTACACCCGCCCCTGTAAATATCTAATACGAACTGCTGCCCTCCCCCGGGGTTTACGGCACGTGGTGGCCTGCCCAATCAGTATCAGTTCGCAGTGCTGGTTAATTTAGGCGGCGTTCCAACGGGAACCAGTTCGATCAACTATTTGCCTACATGCGAGGATATTCTAACATCTTACATATCACTTAACATCCAAAAAGTATTGCACGAAAATAATTTATACGTTCGTGTCGATATAAAACTGCCATCGACTCAATACGGATACCAAATATCTTTACTTTTTATTTTTATACAATATCCCTAGGCCCTAGGCACTTACCAATCTTGGCACAACTCTACGTGAGAACTGAGAACTAATGGAAGTTTCAAACTTTGACACGGTATCTACGACAGTTTCTTCTTCTTTCCTCGCCGTTTCGGACTCGCTGCAGAGACTATTCTCAAGAGATAAACTCTGCAACGGGCGAAGAAAGAATGAGGAAGAACACACAATGACAACTCAAAAACCCAATACGATAACAAACAACCGTGGAAGTCTCAAACAATATAGAATAATTATGTCAGGCTTGTTTTAAACTGTCTTCACTGTGAACTTTTATTCTTACTTGCCTCGGTATGTAAATATATATGCATGTTGTATTGTTTAACTATTAGATGATTTGCATCCGTCTAGTATAATAATATTAATAATATAGAAGGTCATGGGTGCAATTACTAGCTTGGTCAAATATAATCAATCGACATTGGAATAGAACATCTGATATGCAGATATGAAACATCAAAGTAACAAAAAATAATAGATATTAAAATAATTCAATGTTGCGAGTAGGTTACGTTTGGTTTGTTTTTTCCCACAACGTAAAACTGAAAATGGCGATTCAGGGATATTTGTGTGTTTTTTTTTTTTTAAATATCAGTAAGATTTAATTATTTTTTATTCAATCCTAAATATACACAATATTAACTTCTAAAATAAGTTTCTTTCTAAGTTAATTAATAGAGTAGTGATTACTCCCGTTTGCATGGTTCACTTTTGACGATCATCGCGGAAGAATCATCTGCAGTGACCCGTGTAAACGCACATTCATTAACGAATCATAGAAAGTGATAATCTGGAATCAAAAGTGAATGCCGTTGAACTTGTTCTACTTTGGATCATTTTTTGATCACTGCGGATGATTCCGCGCATGCACACACGCCACGCATTCGCACTGCGCCCCTGAGTAGTGTCGTAATATTTACATAGGTACCTACTGTAATTTTGAATAATTGAAAACAAACCGGTTAAATAGACGTTCCAGCAGTCCACATCATATTTGATGGTACATAATGATTTGTAATAAACAAAGTGATGTTTTGTGTTTCTTGGTTGCTGTTTCTGTGATTTCTGTGTTCGCTATTTCACTTGACGTCATTTTGGAATGAATCGAGTACCTACCTATTTCACTTTCGGTGAAACGTGTAAACAAGAAGTGAATGCTTGAATCTAATTCCCTGCGGAGGATCATCCGCAGTGACTCGTGTAAATAAGCCTTTGTATTTGGTTCAACCCTCATCTGGTTAGTAGGAGGTACCCCCACCGTCGAAGGGCGAAGACAAGTTAACGCAGACGCCGTTACGTCGACGCAGGTATTGCTTGATTCCAAATGTACTTAATTGGAATTATATAACAGAAAAGGTATTCTCATTTCATTAAATCAGAATCACTCTTTTTACTTAGCAGGGCAGAAAAGCGAATACATTAAAAAAATATAATCATTACTGATTCAAATTGTAAAAAAGATTAGATATTTTGAGATGAGTAAGTAGGTACAATAATGGTATTTAGCCATTCTGTTTTAATTGATGTATAGGTACTACATAGTATTATTCTATTGCAGGTAGGTATAATAAATAGCTCGTGCTCAATTTCTCCAGCCTTGAACGATGCACTGTTTATTATGCATTCATTGTTGTGTTGACATTTTATAACAAAAGTAAAAATATGACCCAATTTTTTAATGTCATATTGTTAGCAATGTTAGCGTACGTTGTGCATTTACCGTGTGTTATTATTTAATATGCATAATATCGTCTAATTGAAAAGCAATTTGACCCATGGTATGCATTAACAATTAATTATTCAAGTGATATATGGAAAAAGTTATTGATGCAAACTCTACTGCTAATTAATTAATAAACATTTAAATGGACCTAAATTATAGATAGACGTCAGTTTCGCGGTAGCGTCCCTTGATTTATAAATGCATTGTATTTATATATAAAGCTATCCAGTTAGCATTGCGGAATAACCTTAAAATATTGAATAGTTTGGGTGCAAGTACATAGTGGCGTATCCAGTTATAAACATTGGGCCCCAATGCAAAAATAACAGAAGATCAACCTCTTCCTTTTTTACGTTTCTAAATACGTATAATATTTTGAAATGATATGGTAATGGATACCTATGTAATATTATATTGACAGTTAAACATAATTATATTATTTATTATTGGGTCTGTCGATGCTTAATTGAATATGTTATAACTAAAATAATAAACTATGCAAGCTGGTAAGGACGCGCCAAGGGCAGCTGCCGCCCGGGTGGCAGCCCAATATTTCCATGCCCCATCAAATAAAAATAAAATAGTGAAGATATGACAGATAGACATGTATCGATGGGGCATGGTAGTACAATAATTAATAAAAGATTATTTAATGATATGTAAGAAAATTGCGCCGATGAGACTTCTTTTCATCATAAAGTTCTTTTTATTTAATTGAATACCAAATATATTTTTAATTAAAAATGTTTTTTCGGACTTTTGCCGTCCCTTGAAACCTGCCGCCTGTGTGTTACGCACCACCTAACACCCCGCTTGGCGCATCCCAATAATCGGGCAATACTATCTGCAGATTGTGAAAATTATTATCCGTTTCAAGGTATGCATGAAGAATTATTATTACGTGTGGAACAAATTAACGGCTACGGTTGTATGTGACTTTTATTTTGAATCTATATTATTGTAATAATTGTTGTAATATTTTGCGATGAGAATTTGATTTATTAGAAGCGAATATCCGAGGTTTAGTGTCCCAACGCTTTGTATACAAATCATACGATGAAGAAGTAGCCACGCCACTGTATTTACGTGATAGAATGATTCAATGTTTCCATAGTTATACGTTGTACCAGTGGTTCTTAACCTTTTCGAAGTCACTGTGCACTTTTGATATCTAATAAGAAAAAAATGCGGTGTACCAAAATCAAACGGTCATAAAACAAAGAAAATATGCGAACATAACTGTTATTACAAAATTAACAGATAACAAAACAGTCAAAGAAAAAAAAAATATTAAAGAAAAGATACATACATGGAATAACTGTAACTAAAATCAATTACCCATAACAAAATGGAATTTATTTGATGTGAAAATCAATTAATGTGATACCTGAGCTTGTCGGATTTTGCAGATTTCAGAAACATGAGGTCGAATATTTGATATAGATACCCTCAATGATTCTTCATCTAAATTCGTAAGTCTTTGTCGTTTTTTAGTTTTTATATTAATTATTGTTGAGAAACCGAGCTCACACAAATATGATGTTGAAAACTGTAAATTTTCAGTGCGCTCATGTAGAGAGGTGGTTATTCGTCTTGGACAGACATCCAAAATTCCTCCATAGTTATTTCATAAAATTTAATTTTCCATTGACAAGGTGACCAATCTTCGTACGAAAATTCACAACTCGATGTACCTATCAAATGGATTTCGTATCCAGTCATAATTTTCTATATCTAAGGAAGGAAATTAATATGCAATATTTTCTTCCAATAAAGTTAAATGTTCTGTTATAGTGGAAATAATTCCCTCGGCAATGTTTTCGTTAAGTGAAGATTTGTCTGTTTTTTCATTTTTTCGCGGTGCACTTGCAACAAGCTCGCGGTGCACCAGTGCTACACGGTGCACCGGTTAAGAACCACTGCGTTATACTATACAATATTATACAGTAATAAGCCGTTGCTGTTGATAGTCTTTATTATGGTGTGATGACTAAAATTGATACTAAATGTTAAAAATAAATAAATGTAGTAGGGGAGCGTGGGGTAATGGGAGCTTGCAGGTAATGGGAGCGACTGCAAAACAGGTATCATCTAACACTAAAATGACTCGGAAATAACCAAAACATCTTCGTCAATCGTCGGCTAAGCCCGTCGATCGCTGTTGGCTGCTTAGTGGCACGTGCACGCGCGTGGCGAGTGGAAGTGTGTTTTGGGCTAGGTGCCTTTATCAATTTACAATACATAAACATCAACGTAAGTACTTAAAATTTTATTTATTTTATCATATTTTGTGTCCATTGTATAGCCAGATACATGTATTTTTGTTTAGTAGCTTCAGAATCAAGGTTTAAAATGGTTTGGTTGCGTTATTTATCAACCTTAAAAGTGGTTGACATTCGGGTAATTGGAGCCTAGGTGGCTCCCATTACCCCTATATAAATTTCACACCTCTTTTACTAGTAAAAAAGATTTTAATTGTTCCAGATGCCCAGAAATAGAAAGCTGACGACTTTCAAGGCTGGTTGGACGGTGACTTCGTTGGAAAATGCCCTCCGAAACCAGAAAGATTATATTTGTATTTTTTGCTTAGTTTCATAACATGACGTGTTGATTCTTTTGATATTTTTAGTACTAGAGCATATTTTTGTTGAATTACATTAGTAAATATTTAACATTTTATTGTACCTATGCCTGTTATAATGTGTATAAGTGTTTGTGAGCATATTAAAATATGAAGCTCCCATTACATGTTTGGTAAATTTTTGGCTCTCATTACCCGACATGTGGGTTAATTGGAGCCAAATGTGTTTTTTGGGAAAACGTTTTTTTTGTACCTTAGTTATAGAATGTTTGAGTGGAAATTGCAGTAATATTATTACTATGTAACCAAAGGACTCATTTCAAGTCTTAATAATAAACGATTAGAACATTTTGTTACTTTTTTTCAACAATTTCCTTAGTAGGCTCCAATTCCCCCTTGCTCCCCTACTTATTTAAATCTTTTATATCGTGTTTACTGTATATTCATGGCGGAATTGCATTGTATCAATTAAAATAAACACAATGTACATATACTTGATACAAATTCCCTCTAAAGCGAGAATAAAATTAGTCCTATACATATCGTGTTTTATTTTAATTAATTTAATATTAAATATTATCATTAGTTATTGAATCGTACGATGCTATTAATAATAATTATTGTTGTATGCACAAAAATTAGTATCAATTAGGTGCAAACGTTACTGGCGACGGTTGGCTGACTTTAAAACATATCTATCTACTTACACCACTATTTTTGGCCATAAACATTTTGTGAATATATTTAAGTGAAAGCATTTTTTATAACTAAATCACACAATTTAAGTACAAAAAAATACATATGTAAGTGCTCAAAAGTACTTGGTATTTATCTTGTAAAATGTTATGTTCCTAACGCTAATGTAAATTTAATGTTAAAACGTTATAATTACTATTATAGTTAAAGCGACATAACTACAACATTTTTCTGAAACGCCGTAATTTTTTACACTTGAGCTTGGTACTAATAATATGGTTTTTCGTGAAATGTAAAAAAGACACGTCACGTTATTTATTACCTACCTAAAAATAATATCCCCCTTTTGACGTAGATTAAAGTTACATTTGGTTTATAATATTATGCTTACATAGTAATTTAGGTTACCTAGCAACAACAGGTGTGTCATGTGACCGGTCTCACTGCACGGGGTAGACATAAATGTCACTCGGTGATGAGTAATAATTACCGGACAAATATTACCGTGTATTGATAGCGGAGAGGTGCTGAATAAGGCTGTCTTTAAAGGCATCGACAGGAGTAGAATGAGTTATGGGGATGCCTTCATTTGGCAGTAATTTGGGATGTGAAATGCAAAAAAGTAAATTACCATGATATTATTGGGCTTAGTCATCAGGAAAATAACATTTTTTTTGCCAGCTCTGATAGTGAGCAGTAGACACGCATCCACGGTATCGAAGACTGGCAGTGTAGCACTCCACTGTGGGGAAAATTATGGGCGTGTCGTTTTGTGGTAATGTGTGTGCTTGATGAGTTAAGGATCTCGGGTTCGAATCCCGTGTCTGGCAAATTCACATATTGTTTTATAATGTGTGTTTGAACCCAGAGCATGCACCTAATCCACGACCGCCAAGATCAACACCGGACTGTAGAGCCAATGAAAAAGAATATTTTATTTCTCACGTTGGTCAGCACGAATATTGTATATTGTGAATTGCCTCGAACCTTACCCTTATGTCGTGTATGTGTGTTTATAATTTCAGATGGCTTAGCCTATTTTCATCCCACCTAATTAAATATTGACTCTTCGGATAAATATCTACACTCTACCTACACCTACAGTCTACACTACAGCTTCTGATGTAAACGTAATTTTAGAGAACCGTTTAATAATTTCAGTTCATTGTGTTGCATAATATAATGGAGTACCTAATAACCATTTCTCCTCTATGATAGAACGCAATATGGACATCGCAGGTTTGAACTGACAATTCGCTGATCAGAAGACGAGCTTGCTTAGTTAACGGTTCGCGTTATTGCGTGTCGTATAATTTCTAAAGCGCTGTGGAAAAGTATATTTTCATTTGTCACGTACAGTAATAATAATTATAATATAGGCATTAAGTAACTACTTGATAAAGGTCAAGAACCGAAAGAGTTATTGAACTGTACTTGCCGGAAGACAGAAGCCGTCCGTGTTTTTAAATCAAACAAGAAAACATACAAAACCAGATTAAAGGATTGCAACTTTAGTCGGTGAAACATATTTCCGGAGTATATTTTACGATTTTCATTCAAAGGTAATATTGTCACCCCTTTCCTATGTGTCTAGACTGTAGACATGTGTTTCCCAACCTTTTGTTACTTATTTAAAATATGACATTAGTAAATTACAAATATACATTATATTATATCAGTGACGAAGAGTGCCTGCCGGAGGGAGATGGGCTATGGTCGACAGAAAAAAGGCTAGGACACTCATACTTACGCGTTGTATTTACTGAAGTGGAGTTTCGTATCATGTTCAATATTTTACGTTAGCTACCTATATATTTTTAGCAATTATAAAGCAATGCGAAATAACGACGCAGGCAAATTTTTTTACGATGTGTCGTTATTATTATTATTAGAATGTTGATTGATAATAAGATTTTACCTGTGATTGAACGAGTCGCGAAACTTTATGTGGTCCTAGACGGCCTTCGTGGAAGCGGCAGGTAGGTATACGGCTAAAAACAGTTGTGGACGACTGGTCTAAAGTCTAAATTATTTGTTTAGATTAAAATAGAGAAATAGAATGTGCCAAAAACAATTGAGTATTATATAATCGAACTGAATTAATGTTTTTTTTGGTCATTTTATATTCAGATGTAAAATATTTTATATTTATTATTACGTGACTGAATAAGAGCAAGAATATGTACATAAATAAAATTTTACATCTACCAGTTACTTGTTTGGTACATTTCAAAAAAAATGTATATTAAGTACGAAGAAAATAAACAGGAACTACCTTATATAAAATGAGAAATTTATATTTTTCTTCTTTCTTTTGTATTGATTATATAATAAATCATTATTGTTATACCGGAGCGAAACGACTCGTGACTTGATACAAATGAATTTTATCTACTTTCAGTTTTTATTGTAGGTAACTATATACAAATTATAAAAAAAGGTTTGCTAAAATAAGCTTTCTAAAGTAAATACAATTCGGACAAGCGATAGTGACTTGCCTCAACAAACTACGTTATCTAGAGCTAAACTAATAATAAAATTTAAATATCTGCCAGTGATTTCGATGACTGTTTTGATTATTTCAATGAACAAAATATATCTACCTGAGGCTGTTAGTTTCAAAGTCGGTAACCTCCATAATTCGCCATTTTTATATAATCGCAAAAAATCGTCATGGACAAATAGAATATTTTCTTTTTACAAACATATGAGTAAACAACTATAACAATCGACTAGTGAACTAAATCTCCCTGTTTTCAAAATAATAAACGATAATGTTTATAGTCAGTCGTAAAATATAAACAATGGCTGCTGGTGAATTTGAACAAATTTGCAATAAATCACCAGTTTAATTCTATTTAAGGCTGAGTTGAGGCATGGTCTAAAAAGATCGTGGCTAGGCGATGCGCGGATTGTGCAAATGACGCGTGCCGGACGAAATATAATTTGTCATAAAAATCCAAAATGCGTCCATTTAATGTTGTGTTTATTGTTACATTACTAATAATAATAGTATATTCTTGACATGTTTTCTTTAAGTACATACGTAAAGTTTTTTAGTCATCTTTACACGATTTAAGAATATTTTCATCCGACGCCATGACAAAACAAATCGACATGCGCACACCTCTCTGTTGGTCTCCGATTGGCGACGAGTGAGAAATTTCGTCGCACCTACTGTTGAAAATTATTTGCCGTTTCTCTGAAGTACGCTCTAACGAACGGAGCTGGATATGTACGATTTTTTATGAATATAAATGAAGAAGAACTCAGTATCAAAATCAAGCAAAATATCAGAAGGGGTAAAAATGGAGGTTATCGACTTTGAAACCAACAGCATCAGTCTTGTTTTTTTTAAGTATTGACCGTTTGTTACGTTATAACGTATCACTCAAAAACTACTGGAAATAATATTGATGAAACATACACAGCTTATCGACTAGGTTCATTGTTGGCACCAAATCCGTAAAGTGTCCTTTCGAAAATGTTCCAAAATTGGAACGTAACTTATCGAAAATAACGCACCTACAACAATTCATTACGCGTAAGTAAAGTTGTCTTATAGCAGCGGTAGACTGTTGAGGTGAGGTGTTGCTAGATGCGCGCGTTTACGTATGTACATGTGAAAGGGCGTTGCATGGATAGCATAGGAGTGCAGAAGGGAACGACTCAATTAAATGATCTAGATTATTCTAGATTGTAGTGCTCAGAGATCCACACATAATTGGACGTCCACTGTAACTGAAAGATTTTCTGAACTTTCAGCATAATGTTGGTACCTTATCCAACGAGTATACCGACAGAAAATAGATTGAATCTGCAAAAGCAATTCGCGTGTAGCTAGCGCACTTTTCAGGTATGCATGGCAGACTTATATTCTCACAAGCCTTACCCTACTCACGGATAACGAGGAAAAGAGAAAATTGAAAACGTACATACAATGTTTCTCAGAATTCTCTCGATTATATTGATTTTTTAAATACATCAAATGTGATTGCGGAATATATACGATATTAATTTATATAATATTGTGTTTATATTCCATCCAGCGTTTCGTGGATCCGATAAATTGTGTTATTAAATTAAAAAATGGTAGATTTATATTTTTGTTAAATCAACAGCAGTAGGTACCGTTTTAAAGTCCCCTTCAATTCATAATATTTTCTCGAATCTACAATACGGGCTGCAAAAAAAATATAAAACCTTTTTATTTTTTATTTCGTACACTGTGAATAAAGCTCTTTCTCTTGTACAATAATTCTGTCGCCTTTTGATCTGGGTATTGGAATTCAATGTACATACCTACATAGGTACAATTCATGTAATAAGTTTTTGCCTATTAGGTATATGAAATTTCTGTCACGTAATAAATATGACGATTCGCCAATATCTTCATACACGGTCTCACTTGGAAAATCAATGCATTTGGAAAATAATATACTAACACACACACAAATTCATGTAAAAGTAAAGATAGCTCCGAAAACTCCCATTAAATATATCCGAAGTACTTGTCGTCGTAATAAACTAATTCTTAAACATAGAAAGATTATCATAATATATAAAGTAGATTTTCAAGATAGACATCTGTGTACCAAGTCCTATACTTGTATTGATGCATAAGAATCAATTTTCATCAAGCGATAATAATAATATTGTAGTACCCTTTTCTTTTAGTGTTGAGACGATACTTCAGTGAAACAGCAAATAATTTTC
The DNA here is from genome assembly GCF_057557595.1 of Rhyacophila brunnea. Classification (NCBI taxonomy): domain Eukaryota; kingdom Metazoa; phylum Arthropoda; class Insecta; order Trichoptera; family Rhyacophilidae; genus Rhyacophila; species Rhyacophila brunnea. The sequence goes on along the minus strand of NW_028232965.1, from coordinate 56,806,434 downwards.
AACCATAGGTGCGACGAAATTTTTAACTCGCTGGCAATCGGAGAGCGAACGTCGAGGTGTGAACACGTCAATTTGTTTCGTGATGGCGACGGGGGTATTAATTCTTAAATCGTGTAAATATGACTAAAAACGTTACACATTTACTTGAAAAAGAAAACATGTCAATGAATATATTATTATTGTTACTAATAGAACAATAAACAGAACATTAAATGGACGTATGTTGGATTTATATGACAAATTATATTTCGTTCGGCACGCGTCATTTGCACAATCCGCGCATCGCTTAGCCACGATCTTTTTAGACCATGCCTCAACTGAGGTATAGCCTTAATAATTATTGTCAATTCATGGTGGAAAATTGAGTTTTATTAAATTAAATTAATAATTACTGTATCTATTCTCCTTGATAATAGTATTACCCTAAAGACATTGTTACCAGTTGAACTACGTGAAATATTAAATAAGTTCAATGTCTATACATTTTTGAAGTTCTCTGTTTTACGTGTATTTATATTGTATTAATATATTTTTTACACATTTGGCGGCAAGCAGTACCTCCAAATGTGTAAAAAAGATTTGTCGCGATGATGACGTAAAAAACTGTCAAATAACATCTAAATATAATATGTAAGTAATGCTTAATAAAAAAATGTTCCTATAACGGAAGAATTTTACCACTTTTTTCTTATAGTGCTCAGGAATTAGGCAGGACTAATGTTACGGTTGCTATCGTGGTTTATACTCGTAGTCGTGTTAATACTGTGCCCCCCGACTTAGTCTTGTTTCGTGATAAAACCATCGAACCTCGAGGCTAAAGATTTAATTAGTTCCAACTCGTTTAGCTTTGCAGATTCATTTGTGGCGCGATTAAACTTATGTGGCCTGAAATTTATTTGCCAGGGCTGCACTGAGATTGTACCAGTGTTACAAACGTATTTATATAATGAAAGATCATTATTTGAAATAGGTATTTAGATGGACAATTACAAAAATCTTAAGTACTTATATATAAATAAGTAAATCTTTAAAATATACCGTTGTTTTGTTTATTTATAAACAATACAATACTGCAAACGCATAAAATATTATATTTTCTGTAGGTATCTATCAATTCAAACACATTAAATCAGGGGTACCCAACCCAAATCGTTTGGTGGGTCAAAAAAATATATTACTGAGCTTAGGTGGGCCACACATACAAAAAAAAATAAAACAAAGACCTTACAGATATTAAAATATTTTATTACCCTATAATGTGACACTTGTTTTTGTATATTGTTTGATATCTTTTTCATATCGATTGGTAATTTAGCCGACGCGCATCGCAGTTGATTGGTCATGTTTTCATCGAGCAACCTGCTGCGACACTCCGTTTTTACTACATTTAATTTCGTAAAGAACGATTCTCAGCTATATGTAGTCCCAAGTGCTGCTGTAATGCACATTGCCAGTCATTTAAATTTTGGAAATTTATCTTCTAGGATATATTACAGATAAAACTCGAGCTTATTCCCTTCGAACATGCACTTTAACCATATGCTTGATTGCAGTTCTAGTAGCTCCTAGAAGTTAAGAATATTTTGAACATTTCCTCATACTTTTGCATACATGCGAATCTGGTATCGAATTCTTTAATTAATTTTGTGACTTTATTAGAATATTTAAAAAAAACTTTACGGTCACTATTAAAGTCATTTAATAATGGGAAATGAATTGAATTATTTGACCGTAATTGATTTTTATGAAGTTTGAGTTTTGTTACGAAGGATTTTATATGAATACCAAAATGCAAAATATAGAAAGCTGAAAACTTCAAATGGGCCTTGGGCCGCAGGTTGCCCATGCCTGCACTAAATCGTTCAATAAACTCGTAGTAATATATAATATATATATTAATAATAAACCTGTTTGGTAGTTAGGGGTTTTACATTTTTTTAACTGCGATGCTGACGAATAAATATTGGTTACAAAATAGGAGTTTTCTGTTTGGAACTGGTTAAATGTTATATTTTTCCATGAGATTGTCAACGTTTTGATACTGCTAAATCGTCTAGGTTTAGTTGAAATAATTGTAGGTACCTACCGCCTATCATAGGTAATCATTACTAATCAATCATCGTTCGCGCTTCTAATCGTATGAACATGGGCTATTCACTACAATAATTACCCGATAAAGTAAAAGCCAAATTGCTAATCTGAATGACACGCTGATAACGTGATAGCACTGATAACAGTGATGTGATAACGTTGCGAGTACACGTGAAGTCTCGCTCAAAGGTCAAAAAGGATATTTTCCATTTCACATATTATTCATTTCCGAAAGAATATAGTACTTAATAGTACTTAACTACTGTCCAACAAGACGACTTAGGCAATATCCGGAAGTCGCTGTCGTCGACTAAATGGGAGGCGCTTGTTAGTTCACAGTTTTAACACGTGGACAACTCGTCGCTAACCGGACGTCACTATAATCGAAGTGCGGTTAAAAATGGGAGGATCTTGTTCGTTCACAGTTTTAACACGTAGCCAAGAAGATCTTGTCGTACAGTATCTACGTGAACTTTATCAACTATGTTTATCAGTGTAAATGCTTCTGCTTAAAATTTTGAATAAAAATCACTATGAAAAATAGCAGTTAATTGATGTAGACCTACCAATCCTGTTCCGGTTTGTCCGCGACTGACCAGAAATGCGTCCCTGTCCAGGATCCGAGTTAAACAGGTGTCGGTTTTTATTAAAAGTATTGTTTCTGTTTTATTTTCTCTTTTCTTTTATTTTCAATAAAAATTGATAAAAAAATCAATCCCAAAATCCCGGGATTATGTTTATCAATCCCGGGATTCATAGGTATCGAAAATAGCTCGGGATCCCGGGATTGGAATCCCTACTTATGGGATACTCCCGGTAGGTACATGGAATAACTATTAAATACGCCCGAAGTTTTCAACATGGAGATGGAGCACTTTTACCCATAGTTATTGTTACAAGCAGATTACAATAGTAAAATTTTACGGGATTTCAATGTGATATAATATGTCATGGTATTTTATTCAAGCTGGAGTATTTTGTTCCTTTCGCGGTACATAATCAGAATTAATATTTTAATTAAAAGCGTTTATGATATCAGTGTTCAACCATTTTAATAAATTACGGGCAAGTATCATAAGTTGAGCTTTTGTTTTCAACGTATTTTCATACAAGTGAAACGTGTTTATTTAGGTACTCCCTCCCATATTATAATATTATTTATATTTACTATGACTGCGATCCAAGTTCGGCTTAAAATTGTTTTCATTAAATTAATTTTATTTGTTTGATAGTTAACATTGTTTTGTTGGCAATGCTGTAATAAATTACGATACCGAAATACATAATTATAATATATAAGTATTTTGTTTTAAGAGAAACGTGTTCTAGTCAAGTATTATACAATGATTGTAATTGCAAAAAAGTAATCCTTGGGTGATACATAGCTATTATAATTAATTAAATTGATAATACAATTATTTTTTACTTGGGTATTGTTTTTATTGTTTATTGAATTAATTAAACAATAAAACTTTTCGGAAGTACTTAACAATTATAATGTGTTAGAAACAATTTAGAAAATGTAAATTACCACCTTCAAGTCTGACTCCACTGGAGTGCATGTTACATTAACAGGCTTTTTTGAAGAATTGTTTGAATTTTTGGCCCAACCCATTTGGTCCTCACATTGAATCAAATATACATTAGAAAAACAATATGAATTTTTTCCGGAAGCTTGTACGTATGCAGTTCGCCGTATCACACTTCACCGTGAAATGTTGTATCGGAAATATATGGCGGTATATTGGAGACCGTTCAATCTCTTTGGGTCGTATAGTACTGACATAAAATTCAAGTCTAAATAAAACACGGTTTCTGTCGGTTTACACTTTACAGGAAGCCAGCAGCAAACAAAATTTGAAAATAGCCGATATACTGTATTATTTGTTAGGTTAGGTTAGGTTTTCCTTGCCAAAATCAGCTATGAAAATTGAATTAATGTTCAAATTGAATCTAATAAAATTGGAGACCGTATAGTATATGGTCATCTCTTTCCGATAAGAAAGCTCACGGCGAACTGTGCCATGGTGAAATGTTTTACGTACAATTTCATGTAACCTACGAACCCACGACCCACGGTATCGTATTTATACAAAGCGACCGCCGTTCCCCGCACTAGGACTAAACCAACGTAGGTGCATCGTACTATGGATTAATCAATGTATTTTGGGAACGGTCTGCTGTTTTTGGAAGTATTGACAACATAATCGAGCTATTGAGGTCCGCGTTCGAGGGTCACTTTCTATCTTAATATGCAATCCAATGCTATTGTTGACAAATAATCTTGTCGCCATATACGGAAAGTAAATCAGCATATTTAATTGAATAAGGTGCTGCACACATGCACGAGGATTTATTAAGATTATGTAATAGTGTTCATGGCATGGTTTTGGTTTGTAGGTACTTCCACTTCGATAAAGGTGCGTCCACGCCATGGACGTCCCAATTGTCTCAGTGTTGAAGCCTCAATATTTTATTTATCCATACGTTATTATATATTAATAATTTATTTTAGTATTAATATTTACTAAGTATTAAAGAGTTTATTTATTTACTATTATCAAACTTATTAAGATAGCCTTGATACGAGGGTGGGTCAATAATTCCTTAGAAAAAAGCATTAAAACAGTTTTTATTTTTGTATTTTTTTTTTATTTCTCAACATAATCTCCTTGGAGCTCAATACACTTGGTTAGACGTTTCTCAATATTTTTTAAACCGTCAGAAAAATAAGTTTTCGGAAGGTCCTCAAAATAAGCATTTGTCCGATCGATGACTTCTTCATTTGAAAAAAAACGTTGTCCACTTAGCCATTTTTTTAAGTTTGGGAAAAGGAAAAAGTCACTGGGTGCTAAATCTGGCGAATACGGTGGGTGGTCGACCAATTCGAACTTCAACTCTTCAATTTTAGCCATTGATCGTAAACATGTGTGAACACGGGCATTGTTCTGATGAAAGAGGATTTTTTTCCTGTTTAAATGAGGCCGTTTTTCTTCAATTTTGTTTTTTAGCTGGTCCAATAAAGATGCATAATAATCCCCTGTTATTTTTTTTCCTTTTTCCAAATAGTCAACGAAAATAATTTCACGTGCATCCCAAAATACAGTAGCCATAACCTTACCAGCTGATTTTACGGTTTTCGCCTTCTTTGGACATGGTTTGCCTTCGCAATCCACTGCTTTGACTGTTCTTTCGTCTCGGGAGTATAGTGGTGTATCCATGTTTCATCTACAGTCACAAAGTGACGAAAAAAATCATCCGGATTGCGTTGCATGAGCGACAACAGGGCTTTAGAGGCCACCACCCTATTGCGTTTATTGTCGACTGTGAGCAAACGCGGCACCCATCTTGCAGAAATATTTTTCATGCCCAATTTGTCATGTAAAATAGAAATGACGCTATCTTTTGAGATCCCTGTAACCTCAATTATCTCACTCAACTTTAATCTTCGGTCACTTAACACCATATCGTGGATTTTATTGATCATTTCTGGTGTAGTCACCTCTACAGGACGTCCTAAGCGTGGTTCATCCTTTGTTGATGTACGACCACGTTTAAATTCATTTAACCAGTTATAAATAGTTGCAAGTGAAGGAGCAGATATGCCGTAAACTAAATCCAACTCATTTTTTATTTCCTTTGCTGTTAACCCTTTTATATTAAAATGTTTAATAACAGCTCTAAACTCAATTTTCTCCATTTTCCATTTTTCCATTTTTCACAAGCAAATTTTTTTTTTAAATGTACGAGAAACACACAACAACCCGACCAATCTGATTGAAACTCCGCAGCATACTGAATCGGTAGTGCCGCTGCATGAAAACAAACCGCTTACAGTACTAGTCGCGCCACCTGTCGGCTTTTCTAAGGACTTATTGACCCACCCTCGTACATTTAAAAATAATTATTTTTACGTTTTATGGATCATATGCATATCACATTTTGTCGCTAATTTTACGATAACGTGGGTCAAAAGAATCGGATGTTTTTACTTTTTTATATCATTCACAATATTATGTTAGATTACATGAGTGAACAATCACCTGTTTTGTGGGGTATTTTAAACATTGGAAATGACTCAAAATATTATCGGTTGATAAATTATTAACAGTCTTGTTTATTGGACTTTAATAATCAACTCGTGACAATGATTTCTTGTAACTATGTTGAATGAATTATTTTCATTATTCATGTTATGTATATTGCAAATCCTTATACCAAACTCAATGTGAATTATACCTTATCGACTCTCACCAGACGGGAATTCCTTAGACCCTAATTGCATCATATGTAGCTAGCGACGTCCCTAGACAAAATGTCGACTCTAGGCAGCGCCAAAATGCCGCCCCATTTTTTTTATATATTATCTATTTTCTATCGTCCTTTCATGACTCCATTATCTAAGGAATGTATTGTATGGATAGGTTCATTACTAACAAAATATATACCACTAAAACATACAAAATTAAATTTAGATCTAAAAAGTAAATATTATATAGGTAATTAGGCTAGACACTCAAACCACCAGAGTCTGAGGCTCTAATTCGTTAATATTTCTGACACCTTTGGTTTGTACCATTTAGCAATACACAGGGTTATTATTTTGATACCATTTTTACTACGCTATTATTGTACAACATGTAAATAAACAAAATAATTTTAGCTATTTATATTCCTAACGATTCTCCTCGATTTGCCGCCCTTCGAGTAACTGCCGCCCTCAAGCGACGCTCAATCTGCCTTACCTCACCGGACATCACTGTATGTAGCAGTCGCAAAGCTGACCAAATCATATTCACTCTTGTCTCAGACTCGCTTTCAGTAACCATTTTTAACTACTTGTATTCTAAATTCTAAACTTTATAATCATTGTGTGATTATATTATGTTATTAACTAGTGGATTAAGAATATATAAACTTTATCATACATTGACATTGTTTTAATATCCACAAACCAATAACACACTACTTAAATGTAATGAAATATAAGTTATTAAGTAGGTACAAAGACGAATACATACGCAGAATTTAGATTTGACTGGGGGTGTTGACTGGGAAAATTACTACTCCTTGGCTCCAGAATCATGTTAATTTATTTTTTAAGTTTAATAATATAATTGCATTGTCGGTGACGTCCCGTGGGGGTAGGCAGGTCATGCGTTGCACAGTATAAAGGGCGGCAAACGAAGGAACGAATGTTACAACTCTTGCGAGCAGTGGCGGTTTTCCGTGAAGCAGGCGATGCAGTCGATTCAACGAAAAGTGCCACATCTTAGTTTAAAAATTAATGGAAGCATTCAAAATCCTGGTAATCGTATCCTTGTTTGTATTGTAATACCCAATAACGGTTTATGGCACAGGAAAAAAATTGACAGGGGGGCCACCAAACCTGTCAGAGCCTAAGACCTACTCGTATCTAAAAACACCGCTGTTTTAAACTGTTTCGTGACAATATTCTAATCCTGAGTCGATGATGACTAATAAAGTAGATCGGTATGTACCCAACAAATTTGCATTCAATTTGAGAGTAAGAGACCATCCATATACTGAAACCATAGAGGTATTAAATAAGAGGGGTAAGGAATTGGCTTTCTCATACAACTGAATGAAGCAGGCCAACAATAGCCGACAACTTACGAGACATAGCGACGCGATAAAAAAAATGCAGGGCATCACGGAGAATTTACTTTAGTAATTATAACGTACCCATATAATATAATGTTAACGTGGAAATTTTGCCGCAAATTGATTACCAGCCTGCCTCACCATACTTTTTCATCATACTTGCCTGCTTCACCATACTTTCATATAACCTGCCGCCCTTAGACTGAAACCGTATGTGGTTTAGAACCGTGTGCCATACTAAACTTATGATTTCTGTTCATGGAAATAATTTTTTACTAAGTTTGCAAGTGTAAGTGTACAAACGGATACGACCAGATGCTTACATACTACCTACTTTGTGAAAAAATATGTCCATGAACAAAAATCATAAGTTTAGTATCGCATACGGTTCAAAACCACAATATGTATGCGGTTTCAGTCTATGGATGGCCTGTAAACATGAATAATAATGGAATCGATTTTTGAAGACAATTTAATAGTGTATTAATTTATTGGTGAGTAAAAGTTTATTGCATATTGAATACTAATAAATATACTTATTATGAAGATTTTTTATCTTTTGAAATAAAATCTTTAGAGGAAGTCAAAATAAAATGTCATTTATATATTTTTTCATTATCACGAAGTTTTTATCTTTGTCGTTATATAAAGATAAAACCGTCTGGTTAATTTGATTGATTACTTTATCTTGACTGGCAGCAAAAGTTTTGGTTTTCTAAAAAAAATCCCACACCGAGAATAATGACACCTACAATTTTATTTATATCTAGTTTTAGAATTTATTTATTTATTAATTAATTAAATGTGTGCAGATACAAAATTACATTGAGAAGACTAAATAATAATCTCGCCTTCGGCCATAAATCATGTCTCGCGTGTACTGTCAGAATAGCAATGATTAGATAGTGATGTTATGTCATGACATGACATGTCACATCACTCCATCAGATGTTGCGATGTTATGTCCCAAAAGGTTGCGTCGGATTACCGTCGTATCACGAGATTATTATGAATCGTTTGTGATTTATCACTTTATCAGCAATACAAATTTAATAAAGTTACAATTTATTGCTGATCCAAGAAGAATAATTCTGTTTTGGTTACACCGTGTTTTCTGTATTTCTGTTTGCTTGGGAATCATCAATTCAGTTATGGTAGACTATTTCTGTTTTTTAATAGTCACAAACTCAAAACATTTTAACTGTCTAATATTAGGCGACTCTCGTGGTGCAGTGCGTAAGGCGCTTGCCTTCCACCTGAGAGTCCTGAGTTTGATTCCCGGTCAAGACACAATATTTAAGTGTTTTTCTCAAAGCCTGGTTGTTTGTGATCGTTCAAAATTGCTAACAACCACCTTGTACGAAAAAGCAAGGACATGGTTATTAATATTTCTAAAAAAAATGTCTAGTATTTACTAGATGTAATTGTGGTAATGGACAGAAAATTATATGTTTAAACGTAGGTGTTAATATTTATGAATAGGGTAAACTGCGGATAAATACCTTAATTTAAAACATTTGCAAATTTATTATTAAAAAAAACCATTGGTTTGTTAGTGTTGTTACTTCCGAAGACTATGCACTACAGATTACAATTAATATTCCAAAATGTTTATTTGGTTTAAAATGCATTGTTTATATTATAATATCATTATAATTATAATAATTATTATAATAATATGAAGACTTATTCAGGCAACTTGACTGGAATGACAAAGGGATCCCCATAAATGGAGAATACCTGAGTCATCTGCGCTTTGCCGATGACATAGTAATTTTCTCGCAAGACTCAGAAGACCTCCAAAGCAGAATGCAGGAACTCGCTGAAGTAAGCAACAAAGTAGGTTTGAAAATAAATGTAACAAAGACGAAAGTCATGTTCAACTGCTTTGCAGGCCAAAAAGAGATCCTCATCAATGGCACTCAGCTCGAACAGGTGAAAAGCTACATCTATCTGGGACAACAAGTATCTATAGATGGATGTATATTTGATGAAATTGTTCGCAGAGTAAAGCTAGGCTGGAGTGCTTTTGGCCGCCTGAATAATGTCTTCAAAAGTGACCTTCCACTGTGCCTAAAGCGCAAAGTGTTCAACCAGTGTGTGCTTCCCGTGATGACATATGCGTGTGAAACATGGACCCTAAGTAAAAGAGAGATCCAGAAACTTAGAGTAGCACAACGTGGTATGGAGAGGTGCATGCTGGGCATAACGCGAAAGGACAAAAAGAGGAATGAGTGGATAAGGAAGCAGACAAGGGTTTGCGATGTAATAGAGTTTATTAAAAGCCTTAAATGGAGATGGGCTGGACACATAGCTCGAAGAAGAGACAATCGTTGGACAAATCTAGTCATCCAGTGGTATCCAAGAAGTACAAAACGTCCACAAGGTAGACCTAGAGGCCGCTGGATCGATGAAATGATAAAGTTCTGCGGAAGTACGTGGCAACGCAATGCACAGGACCGAGAGAAGTGGAAGCAACTTGAAGAGGCCTTCATCCAGCAGTGGATAGATTCAGGCTGATGATGATGATGATGATGAAGTATATTAAGCAGATATAAATAAAAGGATTTCAAGTTATACACATTTATATTTTTTATAAAAATCGATGTTTTTTAAAATAGATATAAAAATATTAAAACTATGAATTAGTCAAAAATCTCTTAGGCGATGCTTAGAAAACTTAATAAACTAAATTTTAATAATAAATATGGCCATAAAATATATGTAATAATAAGATGCGGTCCGATTCAACAAATTCACATTTTATTACATTTTTTACAATTGTAGGTTTATCTTTGATAAATAAAAAATAATTTTCTTTTTAATGTTTTCAGATACATATTTATTAATTAATACAGTTGAAATATTAAATTATCAAAAAAAAATATCTCAAATTGCAAGCTTCGTATTTTTCCGCTAGGTGCCTCTTTAAAAAAGGCTCGGTAAAGGCTTCACCTTAATAGCGCCTCTACATGTATTTTGTATTATGTCCTTCCATCCGGAGAGCTCGAAATTTCGTATCTATTCGTACCGAAGGTAATCCATGTATCCTTTAGTAATGTATAGGCACCCGACCTTATGTACGTTATTCTAGTAAAAAAAATAATGTTACTATAAAATAGTGTAATTTTTAATTGAAATATTAAACTATCGCACGTGATTTGATTTGCATGTTGTTCACCGGCGACACGTGCAATTTAACTTGCAACCGGACAGTGACCGAAGCTCACCCTGAGAAAAGTCATAAACAAAGAATAGCGAGTGCCGTATGTAAGCAAGTCATTCAAGGTGAGGGATGTATCGTCTTAACTAGGCAATCTATCCACCCTTTACCCTATTCAACACCGTATAATAAATACTATGTTCATTGAATGCAATAGTGAAAAATAGCCGGACGTTTTTGAGATGAGACATAAAGTAAGATCCAAAATACCTACAGCATTAATTTGAGAATAATACTTTATTTTACAGAATGTTGAAAACAGCTATGTGGAATTTACAATCGTATAATTAATTTTGAAGCCGATTTACTCGAAACTCACCGTTGCACTTGTATATTTTGTTCAATCTTCAGTACATACGTCAATTACTATTCTGTAAAGATTCAATGAATTTTATCTGCATCAAATCTCTTTTACTTTAACAAAAATAATTTTGCACGGTCACGCAAATTAATATTTTTTAGGTAGGTACCTAGTCATATTGTATTGTTATGATAGCTGGTATTATTGATTTATTCGATATGTAGTTATTCTTCATCGGTATCAATGATTAACATAAAATTCGGAACATGATATTAGAAACAGGCTACGTTCATAATTTAACTCAGTGCTTCCCAACATTTTTACACCTGCGGACCGGTAAAAATAAGAGAAATATTCAGGGGGCCGATAAAGCAGAAAAAACTGTTATTTATATCATAAAAAAATAGACACTGTAAACAGTCTGATTACGAATACAAAAAAAAATGTCAGATACAAATTATATTGTTAATTCAAATAGTCAGAAACCGATCAGTAAATAAATTGTTAATGGAAATTAGACAAAATAATATTTAGTTTTAAAAAAAAATCGGCTTCTGCATTTTAAACAGAACAGTTGATAGCTATGGCTTTAGTGCATAGATATCCATTCGCTTTCTCTATTTCGTTTTTATTACTGACATGTCCGAAATCGATCCGATACCAAAATGGAATTAAAAGACAGCTCTATTAGTTTTCCTTATTCTCAAATATTAACCGCGCATCGATTGACGTATTCGATGAAGGGATTACATTTTTAATGAAGGTGTGCTTGGAATTTTTAGTACCTATACACATTTTAAAATGTGTGACAACTATTTGCGGACCGGCGGTTAGGATACACTGATCTTACTTACAACATACTGTAAGTAGGCTTGAGGCATCGCAACGTTGTCCAAATTATGTCTATGTAGGTAATTGCGGTTCACATTCGAAACTAGTTTTGCAATGGGCGTTGTTATTTTTTTTTTTAGTTCACGTCAGATGAAAGCCGGTTGATCATTCTCAAAAATCTACTATCAAAAAGTTTCCGTTAGATAAACCAAAATGGGCCACATAAACTTCGCTGTATTGAGTAGTTAATCATTTATTGTACCTAATTGTTTCAGTTCTCTTAAAACTTTTTCTCATTCGGCTATCGAGTAATTAATATAGTGTTGTCTTTTCTTCTTCGAGGGGCCATTTGTGTCTTCTCTATAGCTTATGTAAACAATATGTTTCAATATACGCGGTGAAATATTTTCCAGAAAAGATGTCTAATAAAATTGGACGAAGACTGTCCCTATGGTGAATAGACGTCCTCCTGACCCTTTTAAGCCTACCTGGGTCTGGACCCTGAGGTGATTAAATTTATTCTGTATGTTTATATTGCCTTTCACAGCCGTACCATTGATGCAACTCCGTTTGTTCTAAACTATATTCTATGTCAATCATCTATCACATTAAGAAAAGATGTTGTTAATGATACTGTCAACTACAAACTGTTTTTTTTAATGATTTTACCGAGGCTTTGACTGCGACTCGCTGTCATGTAGCCTCTTCTCTTCTAGAAGAGGATCCGCCGATCAGGTCCTCAGTCCAATTCTGTTAAAGAATTTTACAATTTTGAGAAGCTCTTCCGTCTTACCCACCGCCAGGGCACCTTTCAACTCTTCGACATTCTCAAAGATATCCGCAATTCGCAGCTGTACTCTGTGTCGTTCATATTTAGGGCATTGTACTGCTATATGTACAATGTCCTCCAAAACATCACATTCATCGAATAGCTGCGAATCGCTTTTCCCCATGAGGACATCAAATCTTTTACCCATTGTGTGCCCTGTTCTTAGCCTCAGCATCAGCTTAAGCTCATTCCTCTTTAAAGGAGACTACAAACCAGGGCACCAACCTTGGGGATGGTAGAATGGACTTACTCCATTCCCCCCTTTCTAGGGATGCCATATGGTGAAAATCTATCAACATGCTTTGGCACATTTTCTTTATGGCCTCAGTCCAGTCCTGGTTTTGTGGTGTCAAAAACTGTTTTTTTTTTTTATCTAAGACTATTTCTTCCACCAATACTTATTTTATTATAATCGTTGCATTTCTAAAACATCACAATCGCATGGCAGTGGTGGCTTTAACACGTTTCAGATGGTAGACCAGTATTATATAATATTATTAACAATCGATTTGCTTAGCCCACAGTATAAATAAATGTCCACTTTAGAATAATGTCTCCAAACACACCGAAATAGTACCTATATGCCATATGGATAAGCATCTGCTCAAATAATCAATATCATTCAGAAGATAATAGATATTATATATTATTATTTTCTTTTATGGTTTTAATTTTAACTGTCAGTTCGTGATAAATCTGTATTATAAAATAAAACACAATAATTAGTCCCACTTATGTTATGATGTAATAAGTGGAACTAGTACTACATATTGTGTTTTGTTTTATTAAATACATATATATTATTGGGAAGCATTATTGGTAGTTTGGTATGGGTACATTAATGCATTATTATAAGAAACCCAATCGTATGTCACACGGGATTACATTTAGTTTAGGACATTATCGAAGAACTGTAAGATCAAAAAAATGTGAAATTATCTACATTTATAATAATATTATGATGGTTTCTTCGAATTCCTTGTTGATAACTGCTTTTTTGTAGTCTGCCTACTTACCTACCTACTGATGTACCTCAATGTCAAATGTTTGAGATAGATAAGGCTAATGCAACACACTGTTATCAGGATTTCGTTTTTTTTTTTTAAGTTAGACATGCATTGATAATAAACTGGATGTACACCATTCATAAAACGAATGCACAAATTCGAAATGGACTGAATTGTTTTAATGCTGTAAGTATAAAACAATGGGGCGGCATTATGTCTAGATTGTCACTGATTATTTATTACATTGTAGGTTAGTTAGTACCAATTTGTCACTTGTATTTTTACAAGCTTTATATCGAAGCAATTTAAAAAATATTATCACTCGAGAAAATGTTCCTCACTATTCATGTATCTGTCTGTTGCCCATGTGGTAAGTTTTTGGAAACACTGCAGATCTTCTTAACCGGTCTATTGCCACCGATTTCTCTGGCAGATTTTTTCACTATTCACTTGTATAGATTTTTCTTAATATTGTTCATATACGTGTGAAAAAAAACACTACTGAAGTCCCTACTTGTATATCTACTGCAACACGTTAGACACAGGTCTCCAACCTTTTACTTTTCTAAACCGCATTGAGAGGAGGTGGATTTGTCGGCCGCATATAAATTATGTATACTATTATGAGTACCTAATAAAACGTATTTATATTTTTATCATAACTCTTTTTTAAACTGGAAAACATAAAACTAGTGGGATATTTCACATTGTCTGTGTGAAACTAATGCAAAAAAATATCCTATTTTTTCGCGTGCTTCATCCTTGAAAATAGTTGTTAACATAAATGTAGGTATACTTTGTCAACAAACGATGGTATGAATTATACGTGATTGTGAGGTTATGAATAATTTATTTAGTTTTTTTAATGTTTCGTCTTATAACTTCATTGTGAACCAAATTATTGAAACTTAACATATGATATTAAATTTGTTTTCTTTCTATCAGAACGTCATATTTGACCGAGTCAAAAAAACAGAGGCCAGTCAAATTGAATTGCTACTAATAATTATTGTTTACCTAGGTATTTATTTATTACCTGTTGCTGAATTTTTTAACAGTTAAAGTTAAATAGATTAATCCGTGACGGTATTAATAATATTTTTCTTGACAGATTATGAGCCAAATAATTTATACATTTTTTGTTGTAAATAATAATAAAAAAAACTATGCAATAATTTATTGACTAATATAATAAAAAACTATAATGCTTTGGAAAGATAGATTGTTATTAAACAATAGACAATAAAATTAATAAAAACACTTGTTAATTTCAATAAAAATGTACAGTGAAATAATTTGTTCAGTACAAAGTTGTTGAGATTGATTTCGTTCATTAAAAAAACCTTTTATTTAAATAGCTATTCAAATTAAAACATCAACTAGAATTATTGTTTGTATGTAAGTGGGCGCATTAGCAAAATATTTTTATTGTATTCACGCCAATCTGCAATATGCACCCATATTATAACGTTAGTAGAATTCATTTTCAACTCCATGCATTATATCATATCATATCATATCATATCATATCATATCATATCATATCATATCATATCATATCATATCACATCACATCACATCACATCACATTATAATAGTTATTTAAGTGGATAGAGTTGTTTATGTTAGCAGAATATAAAACATTGCTGTAGACTTGAACGTGAATTTTCAATATATTCAATCGTATTCCGCTGTATTCGTCTATTTACGAAAGAATGATTTTTTTTTACTAGACTTCGCCGTTTAGCCCTTTTATACTTCAGATGCTACTTTCATTACTAAGTACATGACTGGATTAGCGATATTCATTTATCCCAGTCAGTTATGGATTATTTATTTACTAAGTTTTCCCTCGGGGGTGTCGCGCCCAAATAGGCTATATAATTGTTTCCGACGACTAACTAATTTAATTTAACGTGGACGATTCATCGTTGTAGCACACAAAACATGGTATGGGGGATCCATTGCGAAAAATATTCATAGTAAGTTATTACTGATTTTTTTTAAATGGTGAAATAAGAGGTCGGGGTGAACAAAATCTAATAGGTGCCACCGACTTCCGTATTTACTCCATCAACTACTTCTGGTCACTTCAACCGTGGACCCCGAACTTTTCGGATCCTTTCCCCATACCCAGACACTCCACACGTTAATTCTAGCGATAAACACATTTGTTGCAGATATAACTACGCATTTTCATATTATACAAATTATAGCGACCTGTCGCATCCACAAGTAGTCTAGGCCTAACGGTCGTAATTATTAGGATCGTTAGTGTAAATTTGAGTCGTTTGCGTTATCTTGTCTTTTAGACATGCCGCGTCAAAATATTAAAGCAAGCATTGTATGCCCCAAGTGGTTGCACCAATAATTCACGAGTGCCACTGGGCTTCATCCGATACACCAATCGCGTGACGTAGAATGCCGTGACGAGTGGGGCCAACCCGTCGACATGGCTGTTCGACAACCAAATCATCCGGGCCACGATCCTCAGTCATAGGTCCTCCTTATGATGATGAAGAAAAGGTAATATTCTATTCACCTTTTTTATGTTTTTCGTGCCATGGGGGGGAGTCCGAAAACCCGAAGGCGAATCCAGCGGCGGCTCATCATAATGTAATGGGGACTAGCCGGATAAGGACGTTTTTGATGAGTTATTACATAATATTACGCCGTCCACAGACAGGAATTGTGGATAAAAAATATAAAGTACGTAATAAAAGATATCATGCTCAATTCCTGTTGTGCGTTTCCGTTATAATTTATTGTTTTAATAATTTTAAATTATGCATCGATAAGCACAATAATGAATTACTTCTATTTCAATGGCAAACTCTATGAGTAAATATATTTTAAAATAACAACCGTATTGAAAATGTGGTCGCCAATATTAATAGAATTTGAAGTAACAATCTGTGATGCATAATTAGAAAATTCCCACATGAATGTCGAATAGTACCAGGGTTGCCAGATTTCTAAAATCTCAGATCGGGACATTCATTATTTCTCACGGTCAAAAAAAAAATAAGTTAAAGAAAAAGGAAGAAATTAAGAAAAAATACATAATTTTTATTAAATTATGATATATTATGTAAATAAGTAGGTAGGTACATGTGTATACAGAAGAGAATACATAAAAAATAGTTTCATAATAATCCGCAGGAATCACATTTATTAAAATATAATGATTAGATACAATTACAGGAATTACATTTAGATTTAAGTGCCAAAAAAATTACAATCATAACAGTTTTATTAAAAGTATTTTTCTGAGCTTTTAGCTTGTTTCAAAACATGTTCGCCATCTTTGCTCGATATTTTTTTTGAAGTTATTACAATAAAATTGTAATCAAAATTATGCTTGTTCATTAATTCATAAAAGGTGGTACGCCAGGCTGTCTACAAAAATTAGCGAGCCTCCATATACCTATATTCATACATACATTTTTGTACATATACACCTTGAAAGTCGGGATTTTCAGAGGCAATGCGGGACTCGGGATTTGTCTGTTGAACTCGGGACAATCCCGCTCAAATAGGGACGTCTGGCAACCCTGAATAGTACCTATTAGTACGTTAATTTGTGGAGCTCACCGCCCGGATTGCATTTTGATGTGGCTTCAATCCTCATTCGATACATTTTTGTTATATACTTATTTCTAATATGTCTGTTTCTGAAGTTATTTCAAATTAAGTAGCGGCGAAGGGTGGAGGTAGGCTGTTATGATCCGACATAAATAGTGCACATTAAACTTTGTCAGTCATACTAATTTGTTTTCATTGAACTATGAATACAAAATGCAGATGTGGTGATTAGTTTTTAAAATTCAAATAAACCCCTAAACCAAACCACCATAGTGAAGGTAGGTTGTGGAGATCCAAAAAATAGTAGGTACACTTTTTCAGTCATACTTAATTTTTTTCATTGTAGTATTAGTAGACATTTCGGATGGTGTTGATTTGTTTTTAAAATTCATGTTAAACCCCTGCCTAAACCAAATCATAATAGACAGAAAATATTCTTCGATCTATAAAACATCTAAAATGATGTGTGATTTAATAAGATAGACGAATACTTTTTTACTATTATCTATTATGTCTATGGTACAATGAAAACAAATAGTTTAGTGCGCGGTATATATATCGGATTTTAACGGCCTACATCCACCCTTCGCCACTGAGATTAAGTATATATGATTATTACCTTATAACTTATGGTTACTTTCGAATGGATGACGAGGATCAAGCGTGATTTTTAACTGAGAGATATGTGTATATTTTTTATTATTTAAAGAACAAATTCACATTGACATATAACGCAATACAATTTGATATGTTCGACATTTTCGAAAATTCCCGTAATACACCAAGATGAACCTGAAAATGTTACGTTTTTCACTTATGACGCTTTAACTCCTCTCGGGCTCAGATTGAATAGAGTTATTTTTTAATATTATATTTATGACTTTTTTTTGAGCCTTTGTGGACTGGCAGAAAATTTCCGTTTTTTGTTTTATTATCACTTGATTTCTACACTGTAAAAGGTTTATGTTGCATCTAAAATATCCCTCTGTTTGAAATGCCTGCGGTATCATATGGATGCAATCTTTAATCATTTCTATTCGACGCGACTACAATGTGCATACATAAGTAGATACCTGTTTGAAAATTGGCGAAAGAAAAATGCCATACGAGTTTATAATAATTGATTGACCTTGGTAATATAAAATAAACTATGTTTGCGTGTATGTTTTTTTCTTGGATTTTCCTCTTAATAATGTGCTAACCGTGTTTGTATTGATTCGATTTATCGCTAAACACCATACTCTATAAAAAACATAAAGCTTGGTCGTGAACGGTGTAAACAAGGCAATTTTCATCTCATTTTAAAATGCATAACCGATTTACGGTTTTATTATGTTGTCAGCAATAGTAATTTTCTTCGTAAAACGATCGTAAATAGGTAATAATAAAAATAAACAATCAATAATAATTGCTGGCTGCTTCTGTGGGTAGGACAGGCATGGCGCACCTTTGACATGCGGGCAGAGCTCGAATCATGAATACAAAACTTTACTAGTTTTATTTATATTTAATTTATCTAAAATTTATTATTTTTTTCAAAATGACTTCATCTGACAACACTGACTTGTTTTGAATAGATTACGCGACAATTTGAATGTATTTTTCTCCTCTCGGAAAACTAAATTTAATATTGATAAATCGACGGCAATCTTTGAATCGGAATTGTTCAAATAAAAATTAACGATCATTAAACTAAGTGTTTAGTATTCGGTTCTTCGTATTCTGTGATCTCTGCAAAGCTCTTCGGTTGAGATTTCGTTTATTGAATAATAATATTGATCAATTTAATTGCATTCGATTTGCATGAATGGCCAAGGCTCCAATTATTTTATTATTCAAAAAAATAAAAACATTTACATAACGTAACAGCGGACGTGATGATATTTTTGTTAATTTTGTTTATTCATTTTTTTTTTCATTATTGCGACCAATCAAAAATATTCAACTCCTCCCAACCTTCAGTCATATTTTTTTTAATGAATAGTTAGTTACTCATTCTTGACTGAAATAATAATTATTATAATAGCATTGTTACATACGGATTTAACGATGTATGCATAGAATGTATTCCAAAAATTAAACATTAAAATGTGGATTACATATCAACACAGGAATTGCCAATCACATTTTGATTTCGTTTACTTTATGTATTTACTGTCAAACATTACACTTTAAATTATACATTAAAAATACGAAGCTTGCAAATTGAGACATTCTTTTGATAATTTACAATTGAAATTGTATTAATTAATAAATGTGTATCTGGAAACATTAAAGAGAAAAATATTTTTTTATTTTAAGTCAAAGATAAGCTTACAATTAAAAAAATATATAAAATGTGAACTTGTTAAAAGGATCCCATCTTATTATTACCTACATATTATTTTATGGTCATATTCATTAATAAAGCTTAGTTTATTAAGTTTTCTATAATGTCATGAAGAGGTTTTTGACTAATTCACCGTTTTAATATTCTTTATATTTATTTTAAAAACATCGATTTTTATAAAAATATAAATGTGTATAACTTGAAATCCTTTTTATTTATTGATATATTTCCCATTGTATTTTTATTAGTTGTAGATATCTGTTGTTTCCACTTTCAGATGAATTCTGTGATCTTTGGTCGACGAGGTTAATCGAGTGTTGATTTCTTGAGTCACACGTTTATCACAATTTTACACAACATAAATAGATATAAAATGTCGTTCGAAGTTTGTAATATAAAATTTTGCATCACAGTCAATGTTCTTATCAGTTTACTATTTATTTAGTTGTGCGACGCCTCAAAAACACCTGACGATCCCCCTCGTCTCATGAGTTGGGAACCAGTGGTTTATGAAACTGCAGATGCTAATAATTAACATCTACTAAAATAATGTTCGCTCCATCGACCTGTCACTGTGACACTGTATCTGAAAAAATATACACGCCCTCTAAAATAATTATGCAATTTTATAACACTTTTGACCTGTTAATGTTAGATACAGTTACAATAAAATTTTGGTTGTAGCTACATACCTACTGCTTTAGAAACTATCATTGAAATTCCTGTAATTATGATACATTTTTATATCTGACTATGTATCAAGTATTTAAAATATGTACCATAGCAGTTATAGATTCTAATGGATTTAAGTTTTCGACCCGGGTTTCGCCTTTCGGCATCTTCAGGCACTATGTGCACTCACCAAATAGTAAATATACACTGAACGAATAAAATTAATTCCAACTTATATAATAAATTAATACAATAAAGTAGGTAAAAACTTTATCACCTACCTATTAATTCAACAAATTATGAATAGTTGAAGTGTTTGTAAAAAACCTGTCAATAATAATACAATCATAGGCGTTACACATCGTCAAACCTTAATAATCGATCATTAATTAATAATAATCAATACAATATACTACATTCAAGAAGTCTAAAATCGTCAATACTAGGAATTTAATAAAGTTAACTAATGAGATATACCAATAATACATAAGCCTTTAAAAAAGTTGTATTGGATAAAAAAATATTCTTGGAATTTAATGGAATTATTATATCATTAATACCTATCAGTCTTTAAAAGAGTTATATTAGACAAATACTATTACATGCTACTATTTTTTTTTCGAACGACTCAATTAGAATAGTACAAAATTTAATCCATTAGAATTTAAATTCAAATTCCATCAAGTACCTTCGGTCGATAGTATTAAATTATAATTACAGTTATAATTTATAACTCGGTTAGAAGAGTTATTAATCAGCGTCTTTTAGTTGGGGTGTTGGAGCAATATAATGTTGATCTAATTCAGTTAGTGGTTACTTTTCCATCATTATTATTAATTTGTTGTTCAAATTAATTAATCGAATTTTGCAACAGTGTCGCGGGCAGTAATTAAATAGATATTATAATCTTAAGGCCATGCATTAGTTGAGGCACGGTCTAAAAAGATCGTCGCTTGGCGATGCGCGGATTGCGGGTGGCGGGTGAAAATGACGCCTGTCAAACGAAATATTAATTGTCATATAAATCCAACATACGTCCATTTTATGTTCTGTTTATTGTTCTATTATTAACAATAATAATATATTCATTGACATGTTTTCTTTTTAAAGTAAATGGGTAACGTTTTTAGTCATCTTTACACGATTTTAGAATTAATTGACCCGTCGCCATCACGCAGCAAAGTGACGTGCTCCCGGGTCAACATTCTCTCAGTGAATGGCAGCGAGTCCAAAATTTCGTCGCGCGTACAGTTGAAAATTATTTGGCGTTTCACTGATGCGTCACCTTAATATTCTAGCCTTCTACAAAGGTCACCTCAATTCATTTCGAAAAAAATATACGAAAATTGATGCGACTGTGCAAGCTTAGTACATATTCAATATTTTTTGTTGGTTTCCTGACATGCACAATAAAATTTGTATAAGTATTCAAGTTTCTCCCAATGCATTTTTTGCGCCCACAATATGTTTCGTCGATTTACGCTGAAATTTTTTATTAGAATAAATTCAGCGATGTTGCCACTTTTCACTTTTTTATGTTTAAATTTTATTTAGTTGTCTATTATTTGCCATGCGGTCATTTTTGTCGGTCAATAAACTGCTCAGAGTCATGGATTTTACCTTCTATTCGGAGATATTTGCAAGAATTGTCTCATTTTTTGTATATCTATGTATTAATAAATATGTAGATAGTGTTGTAATGGCTTTAAAATAAAGTTATTTTTATTAATTCTACTTTAATTGAATTATTTACGTTGACAGCTAATTAGAATTAATAAAAATAACTTTATTTCAAAACCATTGTAAGTAATGGTTAGAACGTTAACGCCAATTCAATTAATGAGTACCTACTATTGTAATAAATATTAATTATTTTGAAGCAAAAGTGTTGCTTAACTGCCTGCGTAAAACCTGTCGTCGCAATAATGGAAGATTTTTGAAGCGAAACTGTTTACGTGCGGTAGAGTGAGTCCTGCTGGCGTGTAACGTAAAAACAGCGTCGCGAAAAAAACAATACCTTGACGTATAATATTTTAACTATCCTAGAACACTGGAATATCCTACAGTTTTTGAACTTGTAAATATATTATATTGTGTATATGTAATCAAAATGTTTTCACGTAATTCCCCTGCGCCCGTGTTAATTGCACTCGCCATTGGATAATATTGAATTAAATTGAAAGAAAACATTCAAATTCATCTCTTGAGAATAAGAAAACTTCTTAAAATGGTTTCCGAAAATGGAGAACAAAACAAAAAATTTCACTTCTATCGCGTGTGCTTACTAGACTCACACTGTTTTCTAGATTCCAACAAGAAGATTAATTAATACAATGTTTTATTTACCTAGGTGGCTACTAATTTCGTATTTTTTTTATTATTCCTAAATCTCGTATTTACACTTTATTCCTACTTTGTACCGTTTATCATTCCATAGAACTAACGTTGATGTCTTTCTTTTTTCAGCTTCATCGAGCAAGACCGAGTGAGCGGCTTCTGGACGTGGATGTTTGTGCTGTCAAAGCTGCCGGAATTGGGTGATACAGTGTTTATCGTGCTGCGGCGCCAGCCCCTTATCTTCCTGCACTGGTACCACCACATCACCGTCCTGCTCTACTCCTGGTTCTCATACACAGAGTACACGGCCTCCGCCCGTTGGTTCATTGTCATGAACTACTGCGTTCACAGCGTCATGTACTCGTATTATGCGCTTCGAAGCATGGGCTACTTCCCCCCTCGGCAGTTCGCTATGGCCATCACCACGCTCCAGCTGACGCAGATGATAGTGGGCTGCGCCGTGAACGTGTGGGCCCACGACTACCTCAAGGACCACGCGCCGCACTCCTGCCACATATCCCAGTTCAACGTGAAACTCTCCATCGCCATGTATTTCTCCTACTTTGTGCTGTTCGCGCGCTTCTTCTACAAAGCGTACTTGTCCGGTCGCAAGGGACGGAGAGGAGTGACCGCCCCCGGGGACGGCATAAGCATGAAGTCTTCCGTGCGACAGAACGGTCAGATCCAGAACGATTGCCACGAAAACAAAATCAAAGCTCACTGAATGCGTTAGCGCCTTGTCAAACGTCATCCTCAAGTAATCGAAGTCAATTTCTGCCGAAAGACGAGCGCTCCGCGTCTTCCGGCTCGCCGGACGTGAGTAGTGCTCGACCTGCCGGACAGTTCAGTGTTTCTCATTTTCCCGGTCACGCCGCTGGCTTTATTCTGTCGGACGACGCCATCACCCCGCTTCGTCGCTTCTCGGCGATGAATGTTAACCAATATATTGTAATAGTTAAATAAACATGTGAACGCAGAAAGCAAGCAGACCTCATTCCTTGTTATTATTTTTATTGATTTGTTATTTGTTTATTAATACTTTTTTGAGGAATACTCAAAAGACTTTTTTTTAATATCATTTGAACAAGACGCAGTGCAACGATTAAATTATGTTGCTTCGATAAAACCAGCCTTCATCAGTCATAAGTGTGATGATATATGTAAATCTATCTATTAGTCAGAATTAGTCATAGGTTTTAGTTAAGTATTATTGCTTTCGGTGTACTTCACTTATTCGCATGGTACTGTTTTGTATTTCTGCGAGACATCATCATTAGTGTTGTCCTTCATATCAAATTTGTCAGCCAAATCTCTTGGGTAACTTTATTTATAGAATTGTCATTATCTTTCCATGAAATAGCAACTTTCGCAGTATTTATAATTATTTGTAGATATTTTACTTCACTCTACTAGGCGAGATGCGCTGTTTCAAAATTCAAAGACGAAGTAACTTTTAATCGCTCTGTGTACGCCTTTGTGAACTAAAAAATCTATACTTGATTGGATTTATTCAAATATAGCCCTATGTAATCAATCTATTTGATATCTGAACGTCTAAAAGTATATTCTGACCTGGAGATCTTGCCCGTACTTTTGTACTTTCAATGCCTTCGCTGTACATAATCATTTATAAATTTGACTTTGATTATAGTATAAATAATTTTATACATAAAGTACCTAACATTGCATTTTATTGACCTTTAATATTTTTTATATTGTAAAATTTAATATGTATATCTGACATAAAACAATGTGGCAAAAATTCCCTTAATTATGTCTCTGAATTGCTTTTTTATGCTAGTAAGGACGTTGGGCATTGTATTTTTCTGTGAATATTATACATAATTAGAAAAATGTTTCCACGAAATTGCTTAAATTCATATGCATTTTGAATAAATAATAAAATAAATCCACATCTTATTCATGATTGAGGAATTATTAGGTTGACAGTTCTATCATAAGTTATCTCAGTGTTTGTCAACAACAATAAAGAAATTTACTCTTTTTGAAATTTCGTTTCATATTATTGTGATAATGATTTTCCATATTTTTGTATTCATGTTGAAAATGAATAAAATCATGTTCTAAGAAGTCACATGTTTTTGTCTCCTTTTTTGAGAAAAAAGTTTTCTCACATCTGAATTCTGCTAGCTTTAACTTTTCTTCACTTTATTAATAATGGTGAAGTCGTAAGGTTCGGTTCTTGGTTCTTTGAATTACTTATTTAATTATTTATTTTGTTATAATATAATATCTGATATTATCATTAAAGATTAATAACATTGATCAAACGTTAATATATTAGGCTATGTATATATATTTTAAAAAAATCTAGTTGTATTTCTCGACCGAGAAATTTATCTGTAAAGTGCAGTATGCGCCAGCTAATTCCTGTTACAAACTGCATACTTATTTATTTGCATGCTTAGTTTTCGTACTAAATTAAATGAGAGTATTCTATGAAGCGGCCGTCAGCTATTTTTTTGAACTTCGTTATAGTTACGTATAGCAAGTGCGTAATACGGAGCTTTATTTGACATTGTTGATGCGCTGGTTTCATTAGTGAACAACCCGTACTGATAATTGTTTTTTTTTTCATGGTAAAGTCAATAATAAAACTATAATACTCTTCAGGATTTTCTTTTGTTTAATAAGAATTCCATTAATTGTATCTATGTTATTAATTTATGAAAGAAGTCTCGCAGAGTATTGAAGTTACCGTTCAATTATTGTTTGCACATGTTACAAGTCTTGTATTCAACTGAGGTTGTGATTTTTATTTTTTAGAAGCTAGTGTCACAATATCCGTCTAAGTTAGACTTTCCAAGATGTTTGTTTTAATTTATTATTGTTTGTTTTTAATCTGTTTTTAATTACAAATTAAATATCATTTCTTCTCATACTTTTGCTTTGTTCATCTTCCAATGGTTAAATGATCTTAGCGTATACTTAATCCTATTGTTGATCAATATTGGAATAGTAAAAGATGGTTTTTTTCTTAAATAATAAATGGTGTTTTTATATAGGTATTGATAATTATTATAATTATTCTCGTCTCATGGGATGGTTATTCCTTATTCTATTGTACAAATTGCCTTTGTTTGTAAGAAATTCATTCTAATAACATTATTATTAGGTCCTTTTGTATTTATTAAAGTTTTCAATAGTGACAGATACTGCTTGAAATTGCACAAATAAATATATTTTTCCTGATAATTATTTTTAACGGAAAGTGATTGAGAATTTAACTATTACATTTTTACGTGCGGCTACACGTTTACGTATGTCACATTTTCATTTACCCGTCGAGTTATAAACCCTACACATTTTAAATAATCACTTAACCTCCCACATACAATAATTGACAAGAATCCAGTCAATGTAAATTATATTCGTGAGATAAATGTAGAATTAAAAATTTTACATTGAAAATATTTAAACTGGATATTTGAACGTTAAGTATGTTAGCTATTTCGATTTTTTAATAATGATTTATTGCTTCGGAGAGGTCTGAATGCATAACTGCTACTTATCAAGCGTAAGAAATGTTAGAATGAAAAGAAGAATCTCTTTGATTCATTTATTTTGGTTTAGTAGATGTTATTATCCGGTGCGAATCAGTAATAAATAATTATAATGTTAAATAGTAAAGCAATAGTTAATAAATAGTTCAGTATTTACTAAAAAAGTATTTGAAACGGCAGTTGTGCATACGGCCTCTTAGCGAAATCTTTTAACCAGTGCGAAATTGGTCATTGTCTCAATAATCCAACCCATATAAAAAAATATTTGTTTCTATTTATTAAATATAATCAATATTACAAAGGAGAGAACACTAAAGGAAACCTTGTCAAACCCATTGATAATCCGTAATATTGTAAATAATTATAAAAAATAATCACACATCATATTATTGTGACATGTTATTTTGTTTAAGGAGTAATGAGAGTAGTACTGAATATGTTACTTTGTGATGATCAAGAATGAAATCTTTCAGAGGTGTTAATTAAATTTGATCTATATCTTCACTAGACCAGAGTACATGGGCCATTGAAATTGTTGAAAGTGTAACACTCGCTAAGTTGGATTGAGTTTTAACAAAACACCATTGAATATTCGATTGTCTTCATCAAAATTTGATGTCGGATTAAAAGGTGACTTGTAAATATTTAAATTGCTAATTTGGTCAATCGCTTGTGTATGTAATAATATTTTATTGTGCTTGTTTATAAAATAACATCATATTTATCGTAATTCCACAATTAGTAGTTAGAATTTTTAAAACATTGTAGGTATTAGGAATATTAATAATATTTTTGAAAATCGTGAATTTTGTAATTAATGCTTTCGTCATTGTGAATTCCGAGTGTTTATTTTCCATCTTCCAAATTCAAGATGTGAAAGAGTCGGCAACTGATAAAATTTGCTTTGAATTAATTAGGTAGCACCATGTCTCATATATGGTCAATTTAAGATTTGCGTGTCAACATTTTTGCTGAAGAGATATCACAACGTTTTTTTAATATGATATATTGCATTTACATACATATTTCCAATGAGTTTGAAACCCCCTTTAATGTAAATATTGAATCCCAGACTTGATCCTATCTCACAGTGGTACAATTGATATAAAGTTGTATGCGTTTGCTGCAAATTACGAAAGCAAATAAGAGTAAGAAGGAGATTGACAGTCGAAACATTTGTTTTCACTTCGAAAACATTATCACCGTAAATTCTATCAATTCACAACTCATTGGTTATATTGTTGTTTTGAACTGGAATATCATTAATTCATTGTAGATTTCTGGATCATTTGGAGTTTTTCTTAAACATATTATAATATATACTGTTATATTTTTTAATCATTCCATAATAACAATATTGTACAAATTTATACATAATTATTACTTGATAATGAAGCAATATTCCCGATAGAGCATTGTAGAACTTCTAATAGTGTACTAAAAATTATTAGTCTAATAGTAGACAGCTAATTTGTATTAAATTACTATAATATTATCGCCATGTTTCAATATATTGTCCATAACTGAGTTATATTTTATTATACACACATGAAACAAATAGCAAATTATGATTCTTTAAATGTCATGCATATATTGAATAAAAATCAATTTCTGCATTTATTACTTTTAATGACCACTGCTGTATATCATATTCCAAACAATATGATGAATTCAAAGATACTATTAACACACAAATTGTATTATTTATTGTATTAGCTGTGTTAAATTAATCTCAATTGAATAATTTATTGTGATTTATGACATTGTATCGTTTTGTAATATTTCAAAATAGGTACACATTGCCAGTTAAACGCATTCATTGTTCATGCTTTTGTATTGAATCCGTAATTCTTTTGGTGTTCTTTCCTTACAAATAAATTTATGAGAAATTTCAAATATTTTGTTATCTCTATTATAAAATAGTTGTATGCTGCCTTAATGACAGTGAGCATTTAAAATAGAAGTTATTTTTCGAAAGGACTGCTAGAAGTGACATAAACGGAATGAAAATAAGTCGAGACTCACTTCGGCTCAATGTATTATATAAGTAGTGAAGTTTATCAAAAGAAAATGTTGGTAGGGTTTTTCTGTAAATTATACAAGTTAATAAACATGATTTTCTTTAAAGCTTGTGTTTAATTATTATACTGTACCTTCCGAGTAGTTTCAATTGGCAAACCTCATTGTGTTGCAGTGGCGAAGGGTGACTTTCGGAAAGAGGTAGGCTGTGGAGATATGAGACAAAAAATATATTTGTCAGATTACTTAATAGGTTATAAGGAGATAATCCGATATTACTACTGATGAAAATGTACACAACACAATGACACACATCACAAAATACAATTATTTTTTTATGTTTAAAAACAATTTTTAATTACATCTCATTGAATCCAATAGACATTATTTTTTTAAATCATTTTATGTATTTATTATTTGCTTAAAGCGACAGACATCGACAATAAACATATTCCTAAAGAGTGTAGGGCCTACAGTAAGCGTATTCTGTAGCGCTTATAGATTCGGTTCAAATTTACAGACATGCTTGATGTTATGTGACGTCATAGTGATACCAAATGTAGTTTGGATTCTGTCGATCGGAATCCGAAGCTAATTCAGTTGAAAATAGATGGCGCTTGTGGCCACTCATTTTTTATTGGAAACTCAACTAAATTAAACGGTATTCTAAATTATGGCGATAGATGACTCTCAATTGTTTTATATTTTGCATACATATTTTTTATTTACCTATTTTAATATAAATCAAATACTTGAAGATATATTTTTCTTAGAAGGTAGGCTTTAAATAATCGCCTAGTATGGAGCCTTCGGCACTGTTGTGTTGGAATTATACAACTTGATGGAATTAGAATTTAACAGTGTGCATTACTAGGGTCAGTGTTATATTACCTGCCTAAGTATTATATGAGTATCGATGGTGAAGGTGGAGTAATCTGCGCAGATCAGGCATAAATAGCGCACACTAAACTTTGTCAGTCATACCATTTTGTTTTCATTGAACTAAAAATACAAATTTCAGACCTGCAGATTGAGATTAATAGTTTTTAAAATTTAATGTGGTGGACTCACAGATTTTGAATGAAATATATTTAATAATAATTCAATACATACAAAAATTTAATTGGTTGAGTTTGATTTTTTTTTCTAACATACATATTTATATATAGCCACATTATCCACTGTTAACTCTGAATACCTAAATTATCGACTTATCAACTATTAGGAATTATTATTAGTACATGCATCCATGATAATTGAGTATTCGAACGTCCATCTCCATGTATCCACAGGTTCAAATCCTGCTTCTGGTAAATTTAAATACCATATTTTTCAATTTGTGTTTCGACTCTGAGTAAGGGCACAATTAGGTTGAGATACAAAATAGAACATTATAATATGTAAACAATAATTTTCCTAAAATATTAAGCATGTTTTGATATGATATATATATTATATCAACCTACCTTCGACGGACAAATCAGTTACAATATTTAAATATCTGATACACACACCTACTAAAAATTTGAGAAGGCAACGATTTTCAGCGCTGCAGGCGAAATAATAATTTCTATGATAATTTATACTGTCCAAAATTGTATTATTATCCTTTTTTATTTTATCTGCCGTCGGTAAGCAATTGTTTTTACTAGATGGGTTAATAATTAGTAGGGTAGGTAACTTAAGTAAAGGTGGGCACAATATTATGCTAATACAAAACACTTTGTGTTTATAAGAAACACCCAATAAAAACAAAGTCTGTATGCTGAAGGTTGAAATTGAAATTGCCCAAAAAATCTTAACTAACGAAACAACATAAAATCTTATTATTATTTGTAGAAATAGGGATGCACGCAGTGACGTCCCTAGACAAACTGCTGCCTCTAGGCAGAGCCAAAATGCCGCCCTTTTTATACAGTATTTTTTATCATCCTTTCATGACTGCAATATCTAAGAAATGTATTCCACTAAAACTAATTTAAATGCCATTTCTACTTAACGGTTTCAGATTCATTTCAAAATACACGTGACAACTTTCAAAACTCGCAATTGACTGGCAAAAATGTTTGGATAAATTATTAATTATGTAGATAGGTATGTCTCCACGTATCATTGCTGGTCATCAAGGACGTGTCGTCCAAGGAAAGCGGAAGTAAGCTAGACATCGCGAACTCGACAAAAAATTACAGTCGTGTTAAACCTTTTATGTATATAATACATTTTGTTTCCAATCAGTGAGCTGAATGTTTTAATAAAAATATTTTAAATTTGCATTATTACTAAGTTTAGGATATCTATATATACTTAATGATTCTCCTCGATTTGCCGCCCTTCGAGTAACTGCCGCCCCCAAGCGATGCTCAATCTGCCTACCCCCACGGGACGTCACTGGGTGAAGGACTTGTCAACTTTCTTATTAAACTTTAGGAAAATTTGTGTGGAGTAAATTAATGTATTTTCATAATAACCGGAATGATATTTTTCTACAAGACGGGAGCTGTAGTCTCGAAGATTTTATGAGCCGAAACTGTGCTCCGGTTATTTTGAGTGCTGGCTAATAAATAAGAGTACGGTAGGTATTGTAGTATTCATGTTTTTTTTTAATGAGCTGTACAATTATTGTTTCAAACAGTCCGGCATAACATATTCAGCGCATCTATTCTATACACAAGACTGTTATTGGCCACTATTGAGGGTAGTTTATCGTGTTTATGTATTAGGTTTTATAATTGTTACAATATATGCTATTGTCACGTAAATGCGTGGAACTTGTAACTCCACTTTTGGCCTAAAATGAGTTAAATATGCATTGTCTATCGATATGTTCATATATTGTAACTCCAAAAAAATATTTACTGTAGATACATAGATAAAAACATTTAGATACAAAAAATCATTCAGCATTAAAAGGTCGATTTCGACAAAAACAGATATTCGACAAAGCAATCCTATAGCGACGTTGTGTCAAACTCGATCATTGTTTCTACTTTACATCAAATTTAATCAATCATGGCCCAAGAAGGCGGAAAGCAGTAAGTTTGGTTGTATACTTAATTATGCCAATGTATAATTTAGACCAGTGTTTCACAACCGGTGGTTCTTGGAAAGTTTCTGGTCTGCGAATTTTTGGCGTAAAATACATATGATAAAAATTTCAATAAAATCCTTCAAAACCTGTGCACCTGCAAGTATTTGATCATTGTAGTTTTGTTCTTTAAATAGATTAATGGTTTTACGTGATGAAATCAACTACGATAATACGTTACTATATAAATAATATGTTTTCTTTATGAGTTAGCAGTGGGTAAAACGTTTGTGATATTTGCAGTAGTCCGTAGGTGTAAAAAGGTTTAGAAACACTAATTTCGACCATTTTAAGGGACAAATAAATATTTTAAACATAGTATGGGAGTTTGAGTCAGAAATTTGAATACCTGAATTGAAAACTATTTCAGTCTAAGAAATATGAATGCGATGTATGCACGACATACAAAACAAATAATTTAGATGGATAAAATGTCTTGTTCAGCAAGAAAAGAAAAAATACGCCAGAAGTGAATAGGAATCTGACAAAATTACTGAAAAATATGTGTTTACAATGGACCTAGGTACAATGTGTTTTGTTATATCCAAAATCTAATGTGCCCAGCACATATTTTAAAACTTGCCATTCATAATTTTACCCTCTACAACCAAAAACGATTGAATTGAAGTCAAAAGTGGGCTTACTGCAAATTAGCTTTCCAATTACTACTATTATGCAACCGAAATTCTTTGACAGCCTCCCTTAACTATATCAAGAAAGGCTTAAAATTAAATTAAATAAGTACGAATACCTTCAGTCGTTGAAAGCAAGTATGGAGGCTGATTATCATTAATTTTATAATAATCTGCCATTTGAAAGCTAACTTGAATACACTTTAACTAAATCTTTTTCGGTTCATTTACGTAATGCTTATTTCCCCTATTTATACAATTTTATTTAATTTTCCAACATAATGTAAACAAGCAATACTGTAAAACTTGGTACTGTTTATTTTAATTCAAACATTGTAACTCCCAGCTCAAATCTCAAAAAAAACAAAAGCAAACCATCTAACTCCTATATCTTCTATATTAATAAATATTTTGTAAAAATGACCGGAGTTACTCATTTATAACATTAGAATACTAATAGTGTTTTTACAAAACTTTACTAAACTTTTCCGTTTTATGTAAAACAGTTTTTTCTTCCTCCTGTAAAGTTGGTCAATATGGAGTTACAAGTTCCACGCATTTAGGTGACGCTATGTTTTAACAGCACCTCTCCTTGGTGTGTTAACTTTTAGAGCGAGATACGACAGATTAGACGGCTAACTTTTTGTAACAATTATAATACCTCAATACATAAACATGATAAACTAGGTACCCTCAATAGTCACCGATAGCGGTCGATAGCAGTCTTGTGTATAGAATAGATGCGCTGAAATCCAAAAAAGAGAACCAAGCTTCAATATTGGGACCATACCTAAAATAAAATTTGATGTAAATAAAAAGGATTTCAAGTTACCTGTACACATTTATATTTTTATAAAAATCAATGTTTTTTAAAATAAATATAAAAATTATTAAAACGATGAATTAGTCAAAAATCTAAACGTCAAAAAATTGAAAACTTAATAAAGTAAATTTTAATAATAAATATTACCATAAAATATAATGTAATAATAAGATGTGACCCTGCAACGAATTCACATTTTATTAAGTACATTTTGTAAGTTTATCTTTGAATTAAAAAAAAAAAATCTTTTTTATGTTTTCAGATATATATTTATTACAGTTCAAATTGTAAATTATCAAAAAAAAATTCTCAAATTGCAAGCTTCGTTTTTTTCCGCTAGGTTCTCTGTTGGCATATACTATATAGAAACGGAATTTCTTGAATTCACCAGTAAACATTGTTGGTAAGAAGAGGTACCTACTTACTTACTTTAATAATAAAGGGTTTCAGAATTAAATTTCCCAAGTTATGTATCCATTGACTATTTTTTTGTGACAAATAAAAAATCTACACATTTTCAACACCATGACAAAGCATATGAAGGTATATTTTTTGCAAAAATACTATAATTTGTTTGGACTGCATACTACAGTCCTTAGGCAATACAATATATTTTTTCATTATCCTTCTGACAAGAATATCTAAGAAATGTGTGGTATGGCTACATTACCGACAAAATATATACTACTAAAACTAATTTAAATGCTATCTCTGCTTCAATAGAAATATTTCCACGGTTTCAGATACATTTAAAAATACACCTGGCAACTTTCTAAACTCGCGAGTGACTGGCAAAAATATTTGGATAAATTTTAAATTAGGCAAGTATGTACCTACATCTAATTCAAAAATCTGCACGTGTCATTGCTGGTCATCAAGGACGTGACCTCCAAGGACAACGGAAGTAAACTAGACATCGCTAACCCCACAAAAAATTTAGTCCTAATAAACCTTGTATGTTAGTTAATTAATACATTTTGTTTCCAACCAGTGAGCAGATTTTTAAATAGAAAGATATTTCTGTTATTACTACGTTTAGGTAGCTATTTTTATATATACCTAATAATTCTCCTCGATTTGACGCTAAATCTGCCTACCCCCACGGGACGTCACTGAATAGGTATTTAACAAAAAGATCACAACACTTTGACTAAGATGACCAAAAGACTAATGCAGTGTTGCCAACCGTACTATAATTATAGTTTTTGTACTATAATTTTGGTCCGCGTAGGTACTATGTACGATATTAAACAGGTATAGTACCCCCAAAATACTATAATTTTGAATATCGGAAAAGATATGTAAAAAGTACTAAAATTTCAATATTTACGTTCGATAAATTGGTGCAAAGTACTATAATTTCGCAATATAAGAAGATTTGGGGAACTTGGAAAAAAGTTGCTCGAAAAACGTAAAAAATCCCTTGACTGGTTTATAATGAAATTTCTTGAATTCTTCGGTAAGCATTTTTGGTCGGGAGAGGTACCTAAATAAAAAAGGATCTTGGAGTTTCTCAAATTCTCTGTTATTTTTTTCTGAGAAACAAAAAAACCTATACATTTTCAACAGTGATGACAACGCGTACTATATTTTTTTCAAAATACTATAGTTTTGGAGGCTCTGTACTATAATTCCACTTTGAAAAGATGGCTAGACAGGACTCTTGGCTTTGAGTTTGATGTCTCTGACCATCAGTGTTGCCAACTGTACCATAATTATAGTACAATACTATAATTATTTTGATTCGGCGAAAATTGTAAAATACTATAATTTTACGCCAAATATGCCAAAATAGTATAATTTTAAAGGATTCAAGATGAAAAATGTTCTTGTACCATATTTTTCAGAAATACTATAATTTTTACACCTTTGTACTATAATAAGCATAGAAAAAGATGGCAGCATTGATGACCATAGCAGTGTTGCCAACCGTACTATAATTTTCGTCTGCGTACTATGTACGATATAAACAGGTATAGTACGCCCAAAATACTATAATTTTGAGAAATCGGAAAAAAGGTGCCAATAGAAGAAAAACAACGTCAAAATAATCCGTGAGAAGCAAAAAAAAATAATCCCTATGTCTAAAAAAAGGGTGACGTTAGCCACAGGTTTGCAGTTTGCAAAAGCATAGTTCATAAAACGGCCGCTAGTTCTACACAAAAAAACAGTCCTATAAAAGGTTGTTTGCAAACCTTTCTGCAAATATGGAGACAAATTTTATAATCCTCACTTCTATACTATTGTGAAGCGCAATGGCTATCTCGTAAAAAAATTAAATAAATGGGTGAAATTAATCATAATTTAGGATAATTAATTAATTAATTAATCATAATTAATTTAGTTTAGGAACGATAATTTTGTTGTTAAACTTGTCTATTTGGTTGAAATTTAAAAAAAAATGAGTGAATAAATCAATCCAAGGACCACTAATGCATTCACTGATTTAAAACGACAAAGTGAAGGCATTCATAACAAATTGGAGCTTAGGAAATCAAAATGACAAAAAAAAAGTTCGCCATATTGTCTCCACTTTTAAATGATTTCTACGCCAGATATATTAAAGCAAACAAAAATCTATTTACTGAGTTCTTGGTTAGTTTGCTAATGCACTTTTCACATTATTTTATTAATAGCAAAAAAAGTCCGTTGCTTTGTTTCGGAACTATTAAATATTTTAAATATGTGGTTGAAAAATCCTGACCCGGGGGTCCGCTTCAGGATGTGGAGTCCATGATAGAATCCATTTGTCAATGAACGAAGTGAATTTGGATTGACTACTATTGAAATTGATTGTGCTAATAAACAAGCACATTCGTCAAAAAATAATGTAATATAAGCAGTAAAACCTTGTTTATTTTTTTTTGTATTCGTAAGTAGGTACATTGTTGACTATTTAAAAAGGTGTCTATATTATTTAATG
The DNA here is from genome assembly GCF_057557595.1 of Rhyacophila brunnea. Taxonomy (NCBI): domain Eukaryota; kingdom Metazoa; phylum Arthropoda; class Insecta; order Trichoptera; family Rhyacophilidae; genus Rhyacophila; species Rhyacophila brunnea. The sequence continues at coordinate 56,770,598 of NW_028232965.1, read as the reverse complement.
AAATACGGGGGGGGGGGAGGCGCCTAGATTAGATTTTTTAAAAGGGAGGTGTAGTAACATAAAGTTTGGAAACCACTGACTTAACATTTGAATTTTGTCAAAAAAAAACAAGAAGTTAATTACTTACCCTTCCTGGATATTTTGTCTAAAAAAAACAAGACGTTAATTACCCCATGTTTAATTTTTTGAAAATGCAGAAAATTATTGGTCATTCAACGCGTACTATATTTTTTGCCGAAATACTATAATTTTGAAGTCACTGTACTATAATTCCACTTTCAAAATATGGCAACACTGGACCATAGACTTCTATGACTTTGACACTGACAGTTGAAGCTTCACGTTTTAAGGCGGCTTCAAAAATAAGGGATTATTTCATTAAATTCAATCTTTGCCAGTAAAATGGGTAGCTCAGCAAATTCTGTCGATCTCCAAAAGGAGTATGGTTCCAATTTTACAATACTTACACCGAGTGACAGTATAAAAGAGTTGCAGACAATCTTGCGGGATAGGTAATGTATATTTTTAGGTTATAAAGATGACAGGCGCATATACTATAAAATGTCGACTGACTGTAAATATTGTTTGCAGAAACACAACAAGAAATGATTTCAAATTTTATGCGGATCGCTTGATTCGACTTGTGATCGAGGAAAGTTTAAACCAATTACCTTTTACAAACTGCGAAGTTGTCACTCCAACGGGTGCCACATACGAAGGACTAAAGTTTAGGTCTGGAAATTGTGGTGTATCTATTGTGAGATCCGGAGAAGCGATGGAGCAGGTAGATATTTTATTAAAATAACCATTAATCAGATATTTCATACGATGCGGAATAGATGGTGCCACACCTCTATTTTTTGTTGTGATGTTCATCATTAATGGTAACCAAATGGAAAATATATTTTTATAAGAAATACTTATCGTCGCTGTAGGATTGGTTTTGTCGCATATACCAAATGTCAAATTTTCAGGAGACCAAAAACAAATTTCATTATCCTATATATACACGGAGGTATTTAAATTGTTGTTTTTACAGCATATGAATGCTGTATTCATTACAATGCAATTTAAAGAAAAGGATGGTTCTGGTCCATTTAGATACAAAAAATCATTCTGCATTAAAAGGTCGATTTCGATGAAGACGGATATTCGACAAACCAATCCTATAGCGACGTTATCTGAATATTACAAAATTCATAAATTCAAGAATGAAAACCTAACCTAACCTAACAAATAATCCAGTATATCGTCTATTTTCAAAATTTGTTTGCGCTGGCTTCCCTTGACCGACAAGAACCAACTTTTTTTATCTTTGTTATGTAGGTATAGTTAACTCGGAAGGTAATTTTGAAATTTGGTCAAATCCACTTTTTGACAAAGTCAGAAACTATGTTATTTTCACTCCGCTTTCCTAAAAGGTTTGTGTTTAACAAACATGTTGTCTCTTAGATCACATTCATATTCTACGGCATTTTAGTTAAATTATATCAGCCTTTGCAATGACGTGATTGGTTGAAATGGATTTAACGTTGTTCAAAATAAACCTGTGAATTTATCCATTCTTGAAAATCAGTTCCATGTTTCATAGGCTTTTTAAACGATTTGATGTTGAAGTTGATGAGTTCTGAAAATCACATAATGTCAAGTACTCTCTAGAATTTTTTGACTCAACTACTTTTGAAAATTACTTCCTGAACTATAAATTATTTAAGGCTTATTTAAGCTCATTCAAATGAAACTGTTTTACATTACTTACATTAAAAAATAATCCAAGGATGAAAAGATGAAGGGATTCAATGAAAAGTATTTTCTAATATTTATTTTTTATTCTCTTCCCAAGGGACTCCGAGATTGTTGTCGCTCAATAAGGATTGGGAAAATTCTTGTGGAGAGTGACACCGACACCCATGAGGCTCGCGTTGTCTATGCTAAGTTTCCAGAAGACATCGCCAAACGACAGGTCTTGCTTATGTATCCAATTATGTCCACAGGAAATACTGTTTCACAGGTGAATACTATTAGCGATTCAAATGTATTGAGCTTTCTAAGGTATGCGAGATACGAGGTGCATGTGTGTAGCTAACAGACCACGATTCACAGATGTCAATGTAAATGTGTTGACAGTACGGTACTGTATGCAGTAAGCTCTCGACTTACGCAAATTTGACATACGTCAATTTGTACTCACGCGATTTAAAAAATTATGTTTTTGTTTCATTCTACGTACCTAGTAGCTTTTTCAACTGTCAAAAAAAGTGTTACGAGTCGTACATCGTAGTCGTCGTCGCACTGTATGACGTTTTATATCTGTTTGACACATTGAAAATGTATGTCTATTTCATTCTCGGACATTGACCAAAATTTAGCCTAATGCTGCGACAAAACAATATGAAGAAAAAAATTGCGAACTTTGTGCTTTCTCTCTGTCTCACATATGAAAAATGAGAGAGAAGAAATATTTTATTTCGGCATTTTCTCAAATGACCGAGCTGCAGTGAGCGAGCGTGAGACATGTGTGTATGGTAATTACATCCACATGTACATATACATTAGCGTGCTCTCATGTTGACGTTTTAGCCGATAATAATAATTATAATTGACATTGTACATAGATAAAGATATTTATTTTTGAAGGGCCATTGACCATTTGACTTAAAGGGCCAGCCGCCATTGGTTAAATTGTTCAGTTATAATAAACATTCCTCGTAAAGTAAAGTTTTATCAGTTCCGCTTAGTAGCGGACATGGTAATTTAGTTTTTTAGTTAGTTAACTTGCTTTATCCATTGGTTAAATAAACAATAATTGAATATCATTTTTCAGGCTGTCGAAGTCCTCAAGGCTCACGGAGTTAAAGAAGATAGTATAATCTTATCAAATCTATTCTGCACTCCGTTCGCAGTAAAAATTATTAGTGAATATTACCCTCAGATGAAAATCTTGACGTCGGAACTCCACCATGTCGCACCCAATCATTTCGGACAAAAGTATTTTGGAACGGATTGATCTTTTTGTCATCAGCATTATTATTATTATTATTGTAAATATATAAGTAATATATTTTAAGTATGTTTAATGTATAAATAAGTAAATACCATTTTTGAAGCATTCTTTTAAGATTTTCATAACATGGTGGTTGAATTCCTTCAATGATGGTTATAGTTTATTCGACCCTAAACTTGCATTCAAAATGACTTTTTAAATATTAGAGGGCATTCACATCCCAAAGAAACATTGAACTGAAAGAAATACCTACTAGATTTTTTTTTGTATATTGTATTTTGGAGAAAGACTGGGATTTGGATGTCTTTTGGATACTTTTTAAATCTTCAACAAATCACAACAATGATATTATATGCACCTACCTACCACCTCTTGGGTTATGATTCAAGAAATTAGTATTATTATTGGAAATATATATTTTTAATAGGTCTTAAATGTTTTTTGTGTTTGTTGCATCAGAATTTTTTTGTACTTGTGTTTGAGGAAAGACCCAATGAACGATTAACTGGTTCTTCTAATAGTCCATTCTGTGGATGAAATAAGTGAAAATGGTTATTTACCATATTGTGCTTTTTATAACAAACAATTATCTGGAGATTTGTTGTAAAAGCAATTGCTTTTATATTATATTATATATTTTAATATATAATCTATTGTTTTTTATATGATTATATTTATTTATAAAGATTAATAAATTGTATTATTATTGCACTTCAACATGTCTTTTAATGTATTTTAAAATTGATAATGTAACATTGGAGTGTCCCCTGTTCCCTTGTAATGTTTTGTACAATGTCCGGCTTTATTTTGCAGTTATACTTGTGTATGCACATGCACGTGCTATTGGAAATATACTTATACATGTAGAAGTATATTTGATTGCCTATCCCTTTTCTCTAATAAAAATCATACGTTTAATATACAGGTTTTAATTTTTTATTATAAAATAAAACAATACATAAACATCATACAAATTGTGTCAGAAGCATGGAAGCGCGTAGTGGTTTTTATAAATCTTCATTTGAAAATATTGATGTCACATAATTTCATATTATTTACAGCCGAGGGTTTCTCTGATAAAATAATAATTCGTTAAGAATCTATGAATCATACATGGCTAGGTAATTTTGAAGCCTTCGTGTCTCGGATAGACAATTCACAGCTTTGACTAGAGGTCATCAGTTTAAAAATATTTTCAACAGCTGTACTCCCGGTCTGACTGAATATTAACATTCATATAAAGACAATAAAACCTTTTTCATTATTTGATAAATGTTTTGATAAATCGATTATGCCTTTCCCTTCACCAAAATAGCACCAATGTTTTCGCTCATAACTGATCATGTTTTAATCGTCTCTCTTAAATTAACATAATAAAAGTAAAATTAAATATATCAATTGAAAATGTCTAAGAAGCGAGGTTGCGGAAAAGCGATGATAGAAATATATTATTAGCTAAGATTTTTAAAAATATAAACGATGACCGTAGGTTTTCTACAGATGGAAATAAAAATCAATTTTTAGTATGGTTTTAATTTCACAAGTTAACATAGTAATATATAATATATCATTTTTGCATAAATAAGCTTATCAAATTAAAAAAAAAATGCACCAACAAACTGTGGCAAAATAAAAAACTAAATATGATAACAATTTATTTCACACGTAATTAAAAAAAAAATTCAAATATTGTTTCGAATATACATCGCTATTTTCTAAATTAAATTATAAATAAATGTGTTTGTGAAAAATACTTCATAAATATTCTTTACGAATGAATAATTATTATTAGAATTTGAAAAGATTCATGATAATATATTAAAATTGAATAATCATATTATACCATTACAACACTTAAGTATGATATATATATTGTAATATATATGTATAATCTTAACTAGTTGACTAATCATCATTTTTTTTATATAATTTGTTCTCAAAAATACGCCCCAATTGTTTACGTTTACCTACGATAGATATTTCCTAGGTTTACATATTTTGTTATTTGTCATCTCGCATCTCACATAAAGTTCTTATTCTATTCTATAGTGATGTTCTCGCAATATAATAGATCAATTAAATGTAGTTCAAGTATCAAGGATAATAAGAAATAGCAATATTTAATATTATGCATTTTATCAACTATCTAATATTATACCATGGAGAAAACAAAGCCATACGTAAGTTTCTGAAACAAAAATTAGTAAATTTTCACTATAAGGCCACACGTGAAATATTTTGGGATCAATTTCCTATAATTATTAACATTTCAAATTTACAGTGTATAAAGTGTAGCGCTTAATAGAAAACCGAAATTAAAAAAATACTTAAATATTATATTTTTTTTTTGAAACATCTATATATAAATATTCTCAACATGTATAAAGGCATACCTGATTCTTTTTATATTAAATGTTAGTAATACAAATACATACTAAGTAATATAGGTTAAGGCAACTTTAGTTTTATTATTAAAATCTATTGAATATTTATTTCTGTTAGTCAAAATATAATTTCTTCCGTGACAGAGTGGTAAAATGGTAAATTATCGACAAATAGTTTTAGAATGAATCGATAGGTATTTTCAAAAATAAATTTTATCAAGATAAAATATCGAAATCGATAATATAGTTTAAGGTTACGTCTCACATTGATTTTGATATTATAAATTGATTATTAAATTATTAGTACTCCTAAAATGTATTCTATAGATAAAAAAAGATTCTACATAAATAATAATATTAGTGTTTGTAAACAACCACAGGATATGTTGAGAGTAATGTATTCCTTGACCCTTTGTCGTATTCAATATCATGAAGTCTTACAAATTACAATATGTTTTGATAGAGTAATGGTCATGGTTGATCTTATTGTTAACGCTAAAATAACCCGATTTACAGCAGGGTGCTAAGTAGGCGATCCACGACATATAGCCTTAACAATACAGAACACAAGATGAAGCGAGAATATGAAATATAACAGTCAAAAGTGAGTAGAAATTATATTATAATCCATATTCCAAAATTTGTTTTATCTTAAAGCAATTCAAAATCTTAGCTATTAAAAGCACTTCAAAATATATTGTGTACTACAGCAAATTAATATTAAATTTACAAGCGAACAGCTAATATATAATGATTTGTCTTTTTGATCGTAGTTTTAAACAATAAATAAATATAATAAATTATCAACGTCGAGTCTAAAGATCAGGAATATGTTTTAAGAATAAATTACATTCGGAATACGTATTGTAATATTCGTTTTAAGGTTCGTTCACGTATTCATGATGGCACTTTAGCTGCAAACTTTCGGGCGATTGGAAACAGAACGGTCGAGGAGGTGATAAGGTGGTGCGTCGCGTTGTTTACATGAGCTTCTGCTTGGCGCACTCGGGGCAGATGATGTCCTGAGCGTCCGTGATGAAGCCCCGTCCGACCAGCGAGGTTTTGCACTGCGCGCAGATGAAGCAGTCGTTGTGCCAGTGACGATCTTCGAATGAAATGAAACGTGTGCCACCGATTCCTGAAAAGCACAAACACACTCATCAGGAAACATATTCTTTTTTAAGCAGAGGAGAGATACTCAGATGTCTATATGGTTTGGTGTTAGACTGTTCTTTTACAGGCTGTTATAGCAGCTCTGTACATTAGTTTTATTGCTTTATTATTAATTTTGATGAAAAGACATAATATTATAAAAAAATATATATAATAATATAAATAGGTAGGTACATACTTAAAAGTTATAATATGTAATTATTTATTTGTTGTAGGTACTTTCGCCATAAAGAATTTACAATTCGCAAGCCTAAGAGCCGTTTCACACGGGACACCAGTGTGGCGCCACAAGCGTGGCGAGATTCCGCATGTACATATTATAAATGAATGCGACACTCGTGTGTCCCCGTCTGAACGCGCCCATTCAGTTTGTATAAATGCGGAATCTCGCCACACAGGTGTCCCGTGTGAAACGGCTCTAATACTACAACGTTATAAGTGTTTTTTGACAAAACAAACCTGATAGTATTCTAAGACGCCTCATTGTTATTTTTGTTTCTCCAAAAATAAACACTTAGAACCTTGTAGCTCTGCACTCGCGAAATTTTAAAACTAAGTCGGTTTTATCTGGTCAGACATTTTCAATTCATAATAATGTACGAGGATGAAAGCTTGTCTGTTAAAAATTAGTTGTGGAGGAAATAAAAAATAATAGTTATAACTTATTTTGGTGTTTAATTTTATTATAGGTAATTAATTGTTAATAATATTTAGACTTCAAGTATGGAAAGATTTACTTCAACGTCATTGTAAAAATACTACTTATATTAAATTTATTCATTTTATACACAAGTTAAAATTTTAAATACTAAAAGAGCCGATTGAGTGGAAGAAAACATAAATTTAATAAATTATTGGTCTTACCGGTGATTGGCTTGACACAAGACGTACACCTCTTGGCGAAGAGTTCTCCGAAGCACTCGGCGCAGTAGGGCTTGTCGTCACGCGACGTGAACCGCTGTCCGGCTAAAGACGTGGAGCAGTTGGTGCATGTGAAGCACTCACGATGCCATGGCTCGTTCTTGTAGGTCACGCCACCCTGGGTGATAATCTGAAAGACAAGTTAACTCGCGTTTAATAAATGATCTTTCCTCACGATAACCGCCTTAAAAGTACCACAAACCAGTATTTTGTTAGTCAACTAACTTATTTAGGTACGAACAAATTTTACGGGAGTTAAAAAAATGAGAATAGGACATTACCTATACGCTATAGATCGCGTGAATCAATTAAATCAATATTAAAAACGACATAAAGGTTTTGTAAGAAAGTTTTTTTGTTAATTATTCTATATTTGAGATATTTGTTTTGACAGCAGTTTGAGGCTATAAACAACCCAACCCCGTTATGAGGAAGGATTTAGCCGAAACAGCTGTCAATATTAATATTTAAAATACTGTAGAATTAATAAGAAAATCTAATGGACTTCTAGTATAATTTTTAATGTGACCAAACAAATCACGTAGGCTTAAAAATAGTATTAACAAAAGTTCGCGGAGGTATATTATAAGGCAGGGATGGCGAACCTATCGCAACGCGATTGTTTCATTTTGAAGAGAAAAGAAATTACTATTTTACATAATATATTTATTTAAAAAATGTTTTTTGTTTTATAAAAAAGTTTTGCAAACGGAAACGTCAAAATTCATGCATAAATGAAATGGCAGAAATGAATTTCAAGAACTCAATTGTATTTTTTAAGATATTTTAATAGGATTCTTAAAAAGTATTTATTTTAGAAAACTTTTTTTTCGCCATGAAAAACTGCTTGGCACGTCAGACAGTCGAAAAATAATTATTTTGGAAATTTTGGCACGCGTACGTAAAAAGGTTCGCTAATCCTGTTATAAGGTATGTTTTCCGAATGCTTATGTCAAAAAAATGATATATTGGTTAGTTTACATAATATAAGTATACATATAAATTTAACTAAACAAATGATCGATGTTCTTAAGAACACAAACAAATCCTTTAAAACTGTTGCAGAAAGTCACGCCACGCGACAACACAACGTTGCAACAATTGCGCAATGTTGCGTGATCATGACGTGACAATCATGCTCCGAACATTGTGTATGAGCCGGATTACGAGCCGGAAAATTAAGGTTTTACTTTATGTACTTATCATTCTGTTATTACCTTGTTGCACTTGACGCAACGGGTAGCGAACTTCTCTTCATAGCATCCAGCGCAGTAGATTTCCTGCTCCCTGGGAATGAAGCTCTTGGTGCCGATGGGAGTCTTGCACACCACGCAGCAGAAGCACTTTTCGTGCCACTGCCTCGTCTTGTACTCCATCTTCTTGGTTCCTGCAGACAAAAGAAAAACAACCAATTAGATATTAAATTTGTCACCAAGTTTGTTGTTTTTAATCATTCCAATCCATTCCAATAATGTTCTATAAAATGGCTCGAGTTTTAAATGATGATTGGAAAAAAAATGTCAGAATAATAATACAATTGAGAAGAATTCAGGTTAAATAATAATATACCAGCTTTGATTGATCGAATCGTGGAATAATTCGGATTAGATTAGCGTGAAATGACTGTACAACCTAAATAATAAAAAAACTTCAGTAAAACATTTTTTTGTGTGTAGCCTAGCTACCTACTTATTAGATTTTAATCGAAGTCAAGCTGAAAGTTTTCTCGTTAAAAATAATGTATTGATTGTGATTTCACAATTTTTTTATACTGCTAATAGTAAAGACAGCTATATTACCTACATGTTTATCGCTATTGATTGAATAGTTATCTCTATAAATGAACGGGTGCATGAAAAATATTGGTAACATGGCACGATAAAATATAAAAACATTTTTTTTAGTTTTTTCCTTTAAATTACAGTAACATTATGTCTCACGTTAACCGTGCACGTAATAATTTAACGACACGCAATTTTACTTTCAAAACTATCGGTTACTTTTTTTTAACATTGTTACTAACTATCAGAATAAATATAGTTAACATTTGAATTAATAACGTGTACAAAAAAATGTACATTATAAACAATACTTTTAATGTCAGCAAACTGACCGAACATTATCCATCCTTCAATAATTAGCGATCGTAATCATAACCAATAAAAAAATTGACGACAGTAAATGTAAACGGGAAATAGCTAATCAACAAAGAAAATTTATGCGTTACATCTAAATATATATTATACTCAGTATATTATAATATTATGTATATACCTAGTGAAATTTGTGTAGCTACATTCATTGTGAATTTTATGTGCTTAGTTTTGTTGTAGCTTTTCTGTAAAATGGCACATGGCTGCAATAAAACTTAGTTGGATACTTCCGTACCATACCGAGTTTATATTGACTAAAATGAACAGACGAATAAATTCGTAGTATTTCAACACTATAGCTTGAAAATAAAGGAGCAATGCGCTGGGTATTTTTTTGTATCGAATTCCTATTCATATTTAAGATTATTTTCAAAAAACAGTATCATACCGAAAAAAAATGTAAAGTAAGTAGGTTAATCATAGAATTCAGATAAAGAGTAAATGACGCTATGCATAAGGTAATCGATAGTATCTATTATCTTATCAACAGCGACATATATCATAAATTTAATTAATTAAAAATTTCTCATGTGAAATTATACATTATAATAATTAGCTACATGATAATAATATAAGAACATGTATGCAGATCGAAAGTGTTAAGGAAAGCCTATTATCTCGGTCAAATACCATTTGCAAATACGTGTGTGCATTTTACTAAACAAACTTTTCCAATAGAAACCAAAACACGTCACCGATACTCACATGGATAAAAACCTAAGCTTAATAATATGTGTTCCCTAAAGACAATACGTACGTATACAATTAAATAAGAGAGTTTGTATGTGGGTGTATACAATTAAATAAGAGAGTTTGTATGTGGGTGTATACAATTAAATAAGAGAGTTTGTATGTGGGTATCATTAAATAGGTACTTTTTATTAGAAACAAATACAGTTTTTCTGATAAGTAATCGTTTTTAACATTTTAAGCTTTCATATTTTTGGAATCATTTTTAGATATATTTGTAGTTATTGTAAATTTAAATAATTGAATTTAGAAATATTTCAGTTATGTTTTTATGGGAGAATTTTATTACCACACCTAAATAATACCGATAATATCTGTATAAACAATATCCTAAAATACAATTTAATTTCGGAAATAAAAAATAAACAGTACTGCGGCATTATTTAAAATCCAAAAATAAAATTTTAGGTATAAAATGAATCAATTAAAGTATTTTTCAAATTAAAATTCTGGTGCTAAAATATTTATCAGCAATAAAAACAATCAAAGCTGTGTAGTATTTCCGTCGTTTATTGCATACTTTCATATTAATAAATTATTGATTTCTCAATTTTATTATAAGAAATCTAATGAAATATTTTTAAATAATTGAAACCCTCTTTTTAAAATCGTAAATATGGGCGCAATATTAAAATTATCACTACTTTATTTATACGTTTAAAATAACAATACAATATACAAAATTAAATGTCGTAAAAAGTATGTAAATGAGGACACTCAATACATCATATAATAAGTGAACAGATCTGAGAAATTTACAAAGTTGAGGATGTGGTTAGATGGGTGAAACTAGTATTAAATATCGTTATGGATGGAAGATCCGATCCGCTGCAAATGCAAGCTTCTAAAAAGATAGAAGGATTACTGGGATTCAAGTTTGCTATATCTGAATAAAACTGACCAAACACCGTAGATAAGTAATCGTACAATGTTGATCCAATGAATGAAAAATATTAAAGCTCAAACGATCAAAGTTAATTAAATCAGATTCAACAGCTCTCTAGATAAGCCACTGTAATTTTTTTCGGTAAAATGCGCCCACTGCAATATTATTTAAAATTTCGTTGGTGACTAATTTATAAAAGAAATTCCGATTTAAAATATTTAATTAGAAAATGTAAATTATTTTAACAGCGGTATTTTTATAATAGTCGATCTAAATCATTAATCGGCAGCTATTTGAGGTCGGCCAGTGAGCACTATCGGTCACATCTATACATTTATTTATAATTTAATTTAATATGGCCAGTGGCTTGCCCGGTCAGCAAAATATTAGCATATTTTTTTATATAAGTCGAAGTGATATTTTTGTTTATATTTATAACTATAGAATATTTATTATACAAATTGTGAACATGTACCGCTGAAACACTATTGATAGACATACACTTTAAATAACTCTATTATTTAGAGTTATTTTATGAATTTTGATAAAATACATAGGTACTGGATTGTGCATAATAAGTTAGCAGACATCCGCGGTTTTTGGTCAAATCATTATAAGAGCTCTTTAATTTTATGATTCTAAAGTATTGAAATAATGGTAGTTAATAACGAGGTTACGATTTACAGAACAAAAATAAAGTTCCTCAAATGAAAATATCAGATTTGCACTATCTAAAATTGACTGAAGACCACAGTTATAATAAAACATACTTAATATTGTGATGAGATTTTTACACTAGTTTTCTAACGGTATAATATTTTCTCAAATCAAGACTAGTAGTAAAATATGCTCTACTAATTAATTCCAGTATAATGGGCAATGTAATATACTTATAATATTTATGTATTTGCAGGGGCGGTTCTACCTTAAGGGTTCGTAGGGACCATCCCCACATCGTTATCATGTCAAAAATACTAGTCCGATATGTTTATCAATGTCATAATATACACATACTTACCAAATTACACGATTAAAAATGAACTATTTAATTTATTTTATCCATATAAACCCGTCGCAATTTTACATATATATTTATTATTATAATACAAATAAATCAAGCAATGATTGTAAATTATGTAATATTATAATGATGATTGCGTGGTATTAAAATAATTAATTAAATTAAATACACCGGGGTCACTCAGTCCCATCCTGTCGCCGCGGTACAAATCTTGTTCTACAAAGGATGTGAACGCATTAGTGTTAGTATAAGCATACTGGGGAGCGAATCAAATGACCCATAGGTGAGTAAAAACGCTCCATATATGTCGTTGTTCAAAACTGGTAATGGTAAGTCTATTATAATTATAATTTTTAATTTAATTAAGTTAATATTTTTAAGCACGGTTTTTAGATATGATTAAGTAAGGACTCAGATAATCATATTATTATAAGTAGCTTGGTACATAATGTATAATATTATGATAAAGTATGTAGGTATGTATATTAATTAATGGCTAAACCCCACTACCTAGAAAGTCGTCGAGCCGCCACTGTGTATTTGAGATTTCTTTTATTGAAAATACGTAATTTTGATAAACATATTGAGAAATTAAATTTAAATAATAATATAGAAGATTTAAGTTTAAAAAATTGGTGACCGTTTCTTGACGGAATTTGAAATATGTACTTACACCAAAAAATAATAGCGCAGTTATTTGCAAAAATTAAAGTAGGATCGGTTTAATAGATAAGGGCCATCAATCGAAAAGCTGAAAGACGTGAGTTTGAATTCTACTTAGCCTATAAAAATAGGATTTTCTTATTTTACATTATTATAAGTATACATGTATGAGTTTTCTTTTCAGAATTATGGTTTCGATAATTAAATCATTATATTATTCATCACATTATTTGAAGAATATTTTCCCGTTTCACAAGTTAGCGTAGTTTCCCAAAGTGTATTTTCTTAAATACAATTTACGTCACTAAGCAGGCATCTAAATAAGGCTTTCATAGGCGTCATTATGCTCTTAGAATTAAATTAAGTTATAAGATAAAGCAATAAAAATAATGTGGGCAATCTGTGAGAGGCATTCCGAGAAGCAAGCATCGATACAGATAGGACAATGTGGGTCAAGTTTATCGAATAAATGAATTCGTTCGACTTATATTGGATTTTGCATATCATCAAGGATATCGACTTTTTGACACACTAACTTTTTTGATATATAGGTGCCGAAAAGTCTGGCGTGATCTGAACTCAGAGTATATGTTCATAGGTTGACACGTCCAGTACATTAAAAACCAAAGATAATATATATTATTATATTATTTTTTTATACTTATACTATATTATATACGAGTATAACACATTAATAAGTGACCTATAAAACGGTGACGATTTTTATTGTACTTTGCCATTTTTAATTCAATTGCATGAATTAATCAGTTCAATCGACAGGTTCAGAGTCTAATAATGCCAAAAAATATGAGTGTCTGTCTCCAGGGTTTAGAGACATTTGAACCCTGGAAATCCTCTGCTTTAAAGACGGTGTCTAAGATCGGACTCGTCACTTGACTGTTAAAACAGGTGAGTACCGTTGTAGTAAATACATGAGACAGTGAATAAGCATATAAATCCAAAAAGCTAATGCATTCACTGTTTTGGGTACTCTTGAGGTATCCAGAGGACTGGACTAGATATTTTATATACTAGAGGAAACCTAGGATATGAAAAGTTTTATAAATATCAGACTACATATTATGTACATATTTAATTTATTAATTTTACACCTTTTCTCATTGTTATTTATTTTTAATCTTTTATTGTTGTTATTATGTATCTATAGATTAATTCCCCACGTAATTCTCTAAGAAATCAACGATTTTAATAATATTTACCACACCTTTATTGCATGAATTACGAACATTTGTATGATAATTTATATAATAACATAATATAGGGGCTTGTTATTGTTTGTATCCTAAGTAGTATCTACACATGTTAAATCTACGTCTTAAAAGTAACCCACATTGCAAGATTAGTGAACACTAATCAAGTTTTTACTTATACACAACGAAGATTTTGAACACATTTAATGTGTAATCGGTATTGTTCACAGAACAGATAATAAATAGAATTCCGATAGGCTATATTCAATACGCTACATTTTTATGCAGAGTTTTGAATGTGTGAGTGTCCTACGAAAATAAAACACGCATTAGGTATGCACGTCCAACAGTGTGTAATACACCAATATTAAATGAGCGTCAATGCATAAACTGAGAGCAGTTGTCAGTCAGTATTCGACGTATGACGAATTCTTGACACGTTTTAAGTTATCCCGGATTTTCCTCACTCGAGGTCGGTTACCTGCTACTCTTTACCCGTTAGGTATTTCAGTTCCCATTGTTTCTGAGTTCCCTGGTATTGTCGCTGTCATGGCGCCTATATATAAGCCCTCTCAGACGTTCCGATTTCATTGGGTAGTTCGGCCAATTTTCGAATATATGGTAGTAAGTATTATAATTTATAAACTGAATAATTCTTCAACGAATGGATGCGCTTGTTGTTCGATTCAACTATCATACAAATTACCAAGAAAGTAATGATGTTTTATTATACTCAATTATATAGACATAATATTTTCATTTACAATAATAATGTATTATTTATGATGTTGTTACACTTACTACTTATTATCATATTAAAATAATACAATTTCCACAAAGGAAACGCACATCATGAGTGATTTTTAATGCCGGAGCATACATTTGTATAAAATATGCGTGCATGCGAATTTGGCACGCAACGTTTTTTGCTCACGTGTAAGTAATATTATTACACAAGTTCGGAAAGCTCGCGTGTCTGTACAGACTACATTTCGGTGTTCGCGAAAAGAGGAAAATGCTTTCAGCCGCTCTGGTGGCGATTCGTTCGGTTGGATTTATGGCGCGGTGCTCCGAAGGAAAATCATTTTTCGTTAAATGTGCCATTGTGGAATAGAGAACCACGACAGGAATGCGATCACCGTAAATGTCTTATACTATAAAATAACGTTTTCAAATATTTACGATGCTTTCGCTTTCGAAGTCTTTTTTATTACCTACCGTTAGAAATTTTGATAACAATAATTTACAGCACTAAATAACAAATAAAAAGGCATACAAATTAACATATTTCTAAATTGGTTTCAGTAAATGACTTAATGTGTTTTAACGTCGGTAACGATGGCCGCGCGGCTTAAGCGTCGGTCTATTTATAGCGTCGTGGGTCTCAGGTTCGAATCCAGGGTATGGGAAGTAGACATATTGTTTTTCAATTTGTGATGAGTCAGAGTATGGACCTAATAGGTTGAGCAAGTGGCTGACATCCATTTCTCGTAAAAACAAAATCTGTTAATACAAACCTCCACTCTGTGGAGGCCCATATAATCTTATTAGGATCGGCCATGGTCGGAGAAAAAACTTCAAGTGTAAAACTATACATATTTAAATCCTATGCGAATGAAATTTTAAGTATGAGTGTAGTTGAAATTACATAAACATTAAGAGTCCCTATAATAAGTATTCAGAGAGTTATGCAGCTTTTTGCCATGTAGTCCAGAAAAAACAACAATTTGTAAATGCTCAACCGTCAGCGGAACCATTAAGGATCGACGCAAACGGAATAATGCACATGGCGACGCAAAATCGTCAATTTCAATATCTTTAGCCGGACGGCGGAATCCAGAGATCGCTAGAGAGAAATAACTAAGAAATTAAAAAAGAGTTAAGATCCCCAACAGTGAGGGACACAAAACAGAAGAAACAGAGATTTTCCATCCCGAATCTCGAGAATTGAAATTTTTAACATTTCGGGAAATCCCGGATGTCGAGAATCTTTTCTCGGGATTCGGGATTTATTTATTATCAAATATTAATTGAAAAAACGATTTTATATATGAAAAAAGTGGACAGAAAACACAAAACGTTCAAGGACTGATCGGGGCATTTGACACAATTAAGCCAACGTCGACTCAAAATGAGCGCATTTTTTGCAACATCGGGGAATTTTGTGTCTCAAAAGCGTACGCGATTGTCAGACGCAGCATTTGACAGTCTTATGAAATTCTATTTTAAGTAATGTTTTGAATTATTTTTGTTTTCCTACTTCTATTTTATTTGTCTTCTTACATAAATAAAAAAAACATATTTTTTTGTAATTTGTCAGATTTTGTCAGATTTTTACAGGTTTTTTTTTTTAAATTTTTCGACTTCTCGAGAATTCTTTCCTGGAAATCCCGAATCTCTTGATTGGGATTTTCTCGGGAAATACCCAACTCTAAATATACCTAAAGATATAAATTAATGAGAAAACATATTTCATTATAAAGTATATGAGTAGGTACCTACATATGTTTCCTCAATCACTCCAAATCAAGTGTGGGTTGCAATCGAAGGGCAACATCTCGTTAAGTCCCTATTCTTGAGACAATAAATAATTACGAAAGGGAAAAAATAAGTTAGCATACTTCACAGAAATATATTAATATTTGCATACAGAATTTCCATCCAACCTTCGTGGAACAAGGTCATCCATCATTACTGAAATAATTTATTCATAATTTTTGGTGGGTGTGTGATATTAACATATTAATAATGCTTTATGCAGGTTAAATGAAATAGGTGAATTTGCGCAACACGTGTTTACGCATATGACGAAACTACTTGCAATAATATTATGTATCGGTGTAATTTATCTGCAAAATAGAGTATTTTTAATAAGCCATGATGAATTAATGTTCAAATATTACTCTGTTACCAATGTTAGGTAATGTTACAGCTTTGCACAGATGGAAATACTAAATAGGTAAATACAAGTGACATATTGCATAATGGAATCTAGTCCGAAGAGCGGAGGTTAGAGTAAATATTTGAGAGATTCGTAGTTAAATTGATTGATGAAATAGTAGCAATAGCTTAACGTAAAAGAAAAATCGGTGCGTGTACTTATGTACGTGCTTTAGAAGTTATACTTCTTTGGCATAACAAAACAAAATAATCGTACACCGCGTTTGTCAAAATTCACACTAACCAAAAATATTCAAACATTTAGAAAATAGTTTTCACATAAAATAAATAATCCCAAACAAAAATAACGTACCTATCACACTTAAAAATATAAGTAAGCTTAGTTTTCAGCGAATCACATAGAAAAAGGAGTACGTCATACAATTCACAAAACGAAACAATATTTTTCTCCAAGCAAAATAATCCATACTCCTTAGTCTATGGTCACTATGGTCGGCTCGAGACGTCATGTTTCAGATCTGTCAAATAAAGTATGATATTAGATAGAATTGACGTTTTAATAGCCCCATATCAATAAAAACTAGAATAACTAAGGGCCGCTTATTGGAGTGCCGCTGGCTTATTTCTATACACTTTAACTTATATCACTAAGAAATATATAATTATTATTTCTCGTTGTTTTTATTTTATTTTGGCCAACAATAATATATTCTACAATTATTCTACTATCATAACTGCGTTTGTGTACAGCTGACTGATTCGCAGCTAACTTCATACTGTCAATTACTTTCGTAACGGCTCTCAATTATTTCATTCTCTACCAAACCCCTCAAAAGAAGTATAACTTCAAAAACTTTAATTACAAAAAAAATCGGGTCGTGTTCTTAAAATTGCTTTGTCACCCCACGGCAGTAGTACGAGCAAGAAGTTAGCGTGGGCGTCGGTAAGATGACCTATTATTAGGCGTCGATTATCGGAACACAGAGTGATTAATAGACGCGCGTGTAGTTCAACGAGGTTCAATGCAATCACGGTTATGTATTGTTTTATATTAATTTACATGCAAATCGCACATACGGTGCTAATTTTAGGTATAAAGTTACACATAGGCACGGCCATAAATCATTTCTATAGATACTCGTAGTTTAGACAGCAGAAGATTAAGTAGGGTAATTTATTGCTTTTATTATATTTTACTGATGAAGATATCGCATACAAGAAGGCAGGATTCGATTGTAGTAAAGTAAATAGTTGCTTGTCTTATATTAATACTAATACCATTTTTTTAATTATAATATACTAATTTTCCCAAGGGAAAACAAAATAAAATGTCTGTAAAAATATTGGTCAACGTAAGAATAATTTAATTTAATTTGTAGTTAAATTCGAAAGTGAAAGGAGGCGTTAAAGCCAGACAGCGTGGGGTGACAACAACGTAACGGCTTACATTTAATGGCATATCTTATCCATAATAATAAGGTTTCGTTTTCAAGCGATAATTTATTCAATTCATCATACAGCTTTTTCGTAATGTAAAAATACTATTTATTATAATACCCCACAGTCTAAATAAGGAATATAGTTTTGAAATCTCGGGTTAAATCATCTTGAATTAACTCATATTGATATCTTTTAGTTAAATTAATTATTAGAATCACATTTTTAGATACCTAAAGTTAAATAATCTATTGAAAATGCATAGCTTAGTCATCATATTAGAAAAATGCAATCCTTTAAATTAAGCTTCGGACTCAGTATGTAACTAAATTTTCAAGCACTCGCGGGATTGCGATAGAAACTGAGTTCGAACCCCGCTCGATTCGTATATTTTCCTGGTACAATACTGATTACATTCAAGATAAAAAAGAATTAAATTATTATAATAATACAACAGCTGTTACAATTAATTTACAATTATTGTGTAATTTTAAAGGTAAGGTTTGTATGATAGTTTTGTCATATTTTTGCGATAAATAATAATCCCCTGACACATTAGTTCATAAAAACCTATTAAATGATCATAATTTTCCAACATTTGATGTCATCTAACCTCTTCTTAATAAATACACAGCCATAGCTGTATTCATTAGCCTGCGGTCACATCACTTCGCAATGAAACATGAACCATCTGTTAGCCGTTAGACCATAAAATAGTACTAATGTATACGAGAAAAATATAATATATGTTAGCTAAGTGCTTGCAATATAACTATTGATAATCAAGTGACCAAGGAAAATTATTGATGTACGATTTCCACGTACATCTTAAATGAAAACAGTCCTGCAACATGTTTAAATGGATACATTGATTTTTCTTATGGATAACAATGTTAACTTTTAGAAGTTTTCTTATTTGCTTACTGATGTTAATATTAAAGTGAAGAGTTATGAGGTTTTATATAAAAAATATGAATTGAATTTATATCTAAGTACCTAGTTAGTATAAGTATTATATATTTATTCAATTTATAAGTCAAAATTATTGATAAAACTACACATAGAGGTCAAACGTGGCGTAAAGTAATGAATAATGATCCTAATAAATAACGTGATTTTTCGCGGTATATTATTGATAAACATTGAGACAGGTTCTGATAAATAAAGATACTATCATAATGAATGATGTTTAAATCAGACATCGAAATGAAGAGATAAATCGAAATAATCAATGTTGTATTAATCTAAAACGGGTTCATTTTAAAACATAGTTATGTTTTTGTAGGTACTTTTTATACACCATTTAAGACACAAATAACAGAGTAAAAAACATATAGATCTAATTGAAAACCCGTGTCTATCCGTATTGATGACACGGCTCATAACCTATATTTACGAAATATTAATTTTACAAATTTCGCGTTAGTGCTGCTGTAAGCTATAACATTTAATAAAGCCATCATTAAAACGATCTTTTTCAAACGTTTGTTTGAATTTTACGACAGAAGCACCAATTCGAATATTTTGACACTTTCTTTCAAATGTTAAAATATTGAATTTTTCTAGGTTTCTAACTTCTTGCCTATCATATATGATTACAATATGAAGTAGGTATTACACATAAATAAAGAGGTTTAAGGGGGCACATGCTCGTCGAAGGTCAAAATTGAGTTTTTATTGTATTTTCAAACCATGATCCTGGACACTCCTTAAACGTTGTAGATAATCTATTTATATAATTTTGAAGCCTTATTATCCTTTATAGTTATTTTAAACATTTGATGACTGCATAAAGTATTTTTGTTACATAAAATAGTATTCTTTTAAACCTCTCGCTCTAATGTTTTAGAATATAGTCATATTTCGGTACATAACTGTGCAGTGGTGTTAAGATTTTTTACATTTATTAATTTTTAAACGCATTTATAAAACCATTAGTATAATTTATTACGAGATAATTTTTGTAAAATATTCACGATAAAAAATTATATTGATAATCTCTGTGATCCGAAATTTGACAAGAATTAGGCATTTTATTATTCAAAAAATCGGCAAGATTAACACATTTGAAGATAATTATAAAGATACTAATTATAAGTTATGTTTTTGACCATTCAAGTGTGATAAACATCCTATGAATAATGATTGCTTTATAATAAATATTGACCTAAGAATAAGGTAGTGTTTTTTTGAAATACGCCATTTCTTTTGTCATTCCCCAGTGGTTAAGCTACAACATACGGCCGTAGCCATAAATTGACAAACTATAATTAAAGTAGGGAGTAAAATTATGTTGAAGCGCGTGTTTGAACATGTACCTAACCGTTTTTTTTTTTTTTTAAACGGTACATGTTCAAACACGCGCGTTAATATCATTTTACTCCCTACTTTAATTATAGTTTGTCAATTTATGGCTACGGCCGTATGTTGTAGCTTAACCACTGGGGAATGACAAAAGAAATGGCGTATTTCAAAAAAAGACTACCTTATTCTTAGGTCAATAATTATTATATAGCAATCATTATTCATAAGATGTTAATCTTTAAAATAACTATAAAGGATAATAAGGCTTCAAAATTATATAAATAGATTATCTACAACGTTTAAGGAGTGTCCAGGATCATGGTTTGAAAATACAATAAAAACTCAATTTTGACCTACGACGAGCACGTGGGCCGTTAACATATTATATGGTAAAGGGAGTTGTGGGATCGGTAGTAGTGGACGCATTTCTTCGATCTTTTGTAATTGTTCATCTAAATAACCAGTAGTAGTTAATAATAATAACAATAACACACCGAAATACACCTCAGGGTATAACCATTAAACTAGCTACAGATTAACATGTGATATGAAATTACTGCCAATTTAATTATTGGCATTATGCTAAGTCTTCATAATATATAAAAAGCTTTCAAATCTTTGGTTACACATGTAACATTAATTTGTATGAAAGAATATTAATAAAAGAATGAATTGCACAAACGTGGAATTGATATCCAATAATGAGTTTAAGTATTTTGGTGTCTCTCTCTCTAATATTATATATTTAAAAAAATATATGATTCGTTATTATAGTTTACAAAACGAGCAGCAGATAATAAAATTATATTAATGAAAATGTATTACCTACCGTGATTATCGAACTGGGTCAATGTAACAAAAATATCAATTATTAATAAGCGGTAGCAATAGCAATGCTCTCATAAGAGTGAAAAACGTATGGCTACTATTCACCATAAAACATGTAACTATATCGATACATTATTTATGGATTTTTTACAAGTCAATTCCGCTTGCTTCAATCAATATACTATTAATTAATAGCGGTAAAGAATAATTATTTCTCAATGACTATTTTTTTTTAATTCATTCATCCTTACTATATATTATTAACCAATAACAATATTGCGAATTAATTAAGTAGGTAGTGAAATTACAACGCGATAAATTAGAGAGATAATTAAATACTGTGAAAATATTGGGGTTGTAATCGTAATTAATATTTGTATGAATATAACTAGCGCCGGACTTTGGTTAAATATGAAAGATGAGTTTATTTCGAGCCGGAACGAATTACTTAGTACTTTTATGCTTTTCGTTTACTTCGGTCTAATATGCAGTCTCTGCCACTGAAATTGCAATTTCATAAATACGATATCCAATAAACTAGAAGTTCAAAAAAATTGTTAATTGTTTATAAACATAATATGCCGGAATTTACTCGCTAGTATTTATAAAAAGAAGCATTTAACAAAAAAATGGCGTTGCAAATATTTGGTTTCACAATCCCATCATAGTACTTAACCTAACTGCATTTTTAACAAGTCCATACATTTTTATTATAGAAAGGATTTAGTCGCTGGTTTTGTAATGTGTAAGTACTATGTTACTTGTATGTTATTCAGGCTACAATAATGCGTGTTAAAAAAACTCATATATGACGATGATACATTTACGATGGATATTAATGTACCTATTAATTGAAAAATAAAAGATGTTTGTTTGAAATTTAATATTTTTTTTAATGAAGTCATTTTTATAATATAGTTTTAGGTTGTTTTTTTTTTAATATTATAAGCTATACGATACGTCAAGATAATAATGAGAGAGGAATGGGAAGACCTTCATTGATCTGAACACTGATTGAAAAGATAAGCTAACATGCACAATATCACAGTTGATTTAAGCAGTGGTCCATGACTAAACAATTCGTGATTTCCTATTTACAACGATTCCTTTTACGGTAGCTAAAAAGAGGCTGGATACGAAGTAAGTACCAGTCATCATTTGCAGCGCCTGCTGATGATACTTATTTTCGTGCTTGACCCTGTCATGGATAAAAAATATACCCAAACAATCGTGCTGGAGAGATATCACGCTGGTGTCTGCAATACCTGAGGCAGGTGTATTAAACGAGGATGCAGAATTTTAATATTCATTAAATACATTGAATATCTATGTACAAATAAGACACCTACTTGATAAATAATGATAACTATAAAAATCTTAAATATTCATTGATTATTGAGTCGAATTTATAATATAGGGTCGCAAACTGTGGTATGAGCGATGTCATTGAGTTAAAACCTTAAATTAAAACAGGACGCATAGTTATATGAAGGTTATGCCTCCAAGCTCTGTCAGCTTGGCCTAATAGAATTGCAGGATGCCGATCACATTCTCTGGGAGGGTCCCCATATGTCGGTTGAAAGGGAAGAGCTTCTCAAGTCGGTTCGATTCGCAGTTGGACCGGTCGGCCATTGCGACTTGGTATCTACGAGAGAAATTTTCTCAGCTTTTAAAAAGTTTGCGGCATTTTACGGCGAGCGAGAAGGTCTTTTCTCATAGAGAATTGACCGTAATACATTATATCGAAGTAGGGGTGACGCACACTCTAGTGCACGCCAACCAAGGTCTTGGGAAATTGCTCCTGGGACACTTTCGGCACAAATTTGAAGAGTGCCTAACGTTCGTTACGTCACGGTATACGCCTGCATAACGGATGTGGAGACGTAGCGGGTGGTGGAGGGAACAGTAAGTTAGAAGAATACATTGACAAATCTAGCCATCCAGTGGTAAATATGAGGTAGAAACATCAGAAAGATAGCGCCAAAGGCAGTTGGATCGACAAGATAGTAAAGTTAAGCTTTGCATAAGTACATTTCAAATAGTGAGGCGAATTAGCTTGGAGAGATTTTCGTACTGCAGTAGTTTAACAAAAAAAGTAACAAAATTGTTCATTCAAATAACTTGATACAGAATAAACGGTAAAAGAGAAAACATATATTAATGCGAAGTGAATTTAAATAATTACAAGATAAAAAGAACTTTTTATATACGACGTTTTTAAATTTTCTGTTGAATTATTATGCTCAATATGCCAAACTTGTACTTGATATAAAGTAAATAAAAAACAAACAAACAAACAAACAAACAAATATAGAATACTGAAATGTCATTTTGACATTTCATTTTGATTTCCATAGTAACGCACGTATATATTATTAATGTAGTTGCTAGGACCACCCCTTTAGCAACCAATAATAGTCTTTTAATTTTTAGGGATTTTTTTGAAATAAATTTCCATAAAAAACAGAAATAACTAAAAATGAATTCAATTCTGCTTAAAATGGCTAAAAGTATAAAAAGAATGCATTATCTTCGTGTCCTGATATATTCTAAAAGTTTCAAATGTCTAGGTCAAGTTCAAGTTAGTTAAAAATCGATTGCAATATTTGTACTGGATAAACAAGAATATGAGACAAGAAAAACGTGGTAATAACCAGAGTTTCATGAATTATTATCGTATGCCAGTGAGATTATTGATAATAACTTACCTCTACGTAATTTCTAGGATTCTTATGTACTGAAATCTTGTCATAAAGTGCATATTATTGTAGATAAATATTTTATTGCACAATTATGACGATAATCTCATATCTACAATCGATAATATGAATAAATAGCACGTGATGTATATTTGTATAGACTTCTCTTAAAAATAATTAATTATATTTTCTCATTCGATTACCTACGTCAAAACCTATATGGCAGATAATTATAACTGATGCATCGATTAATTTATTATGTATTGCATCACATTAAAATATTGATATTGATATAATCACTTTTGTGAAAGGTGAAAGAATCAATCAAAATATAAAACGGTGGTGTTGTTGAAAAAAAATACTGTAAATAAAATTAATGTTCCACTGCAATATCACTGAGATGTACATTTGCCTAATTATATTAATAATATGCGACTCGATGTATAAATAAACGAGCAATCAATAAGAGTTTTGGTATCTGAAAAAGATGTTTGACAGGCAACGTTGTATTATTTGATACATCTGCTTCGACGAGAATTTCCCACTCAGAGTGATGTCATCTCATAACCTCAGGACCAGGTACATGTTTGCAAGAGCTCAATACGAAATCTAATAGATTTGGAGCCGACGAGATTGGCTGACCGATAAAAACCTTAATTCACTATTTTTGTTATTTCGATATTGCACGCAAAAAAAAAACGAAGCTGATACAAGTCGTATTCACTTAAAATATCTATTACATCACTAATTACATCACTAATTTTCCTTTTTTGTTACTGGCAATTTGCACGTCGATTAATTTTATTACTTCAAGTCACTCCATAGAAGGGGTACAGTAAGCAAGTACATACTTACAAGCAATAATAGGTACACAGTCGTAAAAATTAATTCGATCAATGTACAATTAAAATTAAGAGAAATAATCATAATATACTCGTACTTAATAGTATTTTTATCGTCTCGAAACACGTATCAGAAAATAATGCAATGTATAAGATAATATATTAAGATTATGTACGACTATGATAAGATTATGAAAAGATTTTTACAGAAATTGTATTAAGATAAGATTTTCAAAAAAATTATGAATTCAGTGAGCAATTATTATTATTATTAGTATTAAAGGTAAATGGCTAGGTACATTTAAAAAAATAAAATTGATAATCATATTTAAAAAATATATTGACTTCAGTCAATAAGAGAATCTATAACATTCGCAAATATACCATTATAGTGTTTGTTGTTCATTTGAAATAAATCGAAATGCTCTGAAACGTAAGTGAATTATTTTTTTCTCAGATTGAAGAAAATACAACGAAATTGTTTTCGTTGGAGAAATAATATAGTATTACTGCCAATCATATCGGGGTAAAGGGCAAAACCATTTATCTGTAGTACAAATGTGTTAAGCTATATATAGAAGAAAACGCGTGGTAATATCTGATGTAACAACAATGTAACACTCCTTATATACAACAATGAATGTTTCCGTAATACTAAATCTTTATGTTTCTCCCAAAGCGAATATTGTAAAAATATGCTAAAATGTGTACCTACGTATGTAGGTAGGTATATTGTATGTTCAGATATCATAATATTTTCATTATCGTATCATCAAAACATGTGTAATAAAAATCAGCAAATTTCACTAATATGGGTTACATGTTAATATTATGTAGTAGATAAGTATAGATTCGCTAAGTAAAATGTTATTACATAGTAGATTAACAATAATTATGGATTATATGCGCTGTTACGTCATAATCTTTTAAAAAAAATACCACGGTACCTACTATAAATTGAGTAATAATAATCATTGATAAAAATTATAATTTCTGACAGGTTTGTTAAGTTTTCCGTAAGAAGGTAGAATCACGTAGAATCTAAATTTGCCGAAACCATCGATGTCGCCAAGACCGATGAAAAATTTGGATTGAAATAATTTATAAATATAATAATCAATACGTAGTCGTTATTATATATATTATAATTAAATTCTATGCAATATTTTACTGGGTACTGTTTACTTTAATTAACTATTAGGTAAGTACAATACTATTCTATAACTTTGGTAACCAATGATAACCAAAGCATATTTCATTAAAATAATGACTTAGAGCTAATAACCATTAAATTTAGCTCGATAATAGTAATTTCTTTCAAATGAAACTTTAATTATCATAAACGTTACGCTGTTGAACATTTCCCTTGATTTTCAACGGATTTAATAAAAGTATTGATTTTCGATAAGAAAATACAGAGACGTAATTTAATAATATTTTTTGGTATACCATAGAATAAAATTGTCATTGCAAAAATAAATGAAATAATATGGTTTGTTGAGACGATAAATTATAGATAAGTACCTATGTATTTTATGAGCGAGATGACATAGCTAATATAAAAAAAACCTTTTAGCGAAACAGTGCCTAGTTAAAAACTCATTTTAAAATGATTAATCGTAAGAGATATTCTCGGACTGATGTCATAAATAAATTATTTAACGAGGTAAGTTAACTTCATTTGCCATTTGTTTAATGGAACTATTGCCATACTACCTTTCAATTATTATTTAGTTTGAATTCTTGGAAAAACTGACTAATTTAATTTATTATACTACCGTAGTAAATTAACTATCAATCATGGTTTTACAAAGATTTTTTTTTAAATAAGGCTCGCCTGTATGATGCTAATGATATTGACCGGCCATGCAACAAGAACTTAGCATATTGATAAAGAAAAACGTTAAATTACGAAAAGAAAAATTCAAATATGTAGAACATGTTTGAAATGGCTATTGCATAAGATTTTGTGACCTAGCGTACTGAGCCAACCGCTGAATAGTCTTGTTATCACGGAAGATAACAGCAAAGATATATGACAATAAATTATATTATGTTGCATGCTACAACTTACTACAACCTATCAATAAAACTTAATGATAAACCTCCTAAAGGGATGATTGCGAAAATTTTATAAATAAAATGAAGTAATTTGAAGATATGAGATGCGTAGATATTATAGCAAGATAACTGTTTTATGCACGCAATCATTCGCAATCGCAATCATTAGACATTAACTATTGTAAATAAAAGTATAATATTGAATTATTGATTAATTTAATAAAACGCATTTTTTTGTACTTATTCCACTTTTTTATTTGATTAATTTGGACCGGCTTCGTCCGTCTCAAAGGGAAATTTTCAACTGAATAATAAAACAGGTATTTACCGAAACAAAATCATAAGGGCGACTCAAGTATGAAATAATATACCAATACATCGCATTATCCGTCCAATAGTACTTCACTGACAATTAAATTTAAATTAATAAGATTGGATATTATTTCTTACTAGGTACATCATTAAGGACACTAAACAAAAAATAATCTCTATAACTCTACAGATTGATTTTTTGTATACAGCTATTACGGTTATATCATTATCAAGACTATAAGAACAATTTTGTAAACATGAATTTTGGTGTTACTTTTCGGATTCATTGACATCGTGCGTAAACAGTGACGTCCCTAGACAAACTGCTGCCCCTAGGCAGAGCCAAAATGCCGCCCTTTTTTATACAGTATTTTTTATCATCCTTTCATGACTCTAATATCTAAGAAATGTGTTGTATGGATACATTACTAACAAAATATATTCCACTAAAACTAATTTAAATGCCATTTTTACTGAAACGGTTTCAGATACATTAAAAATACACGTGACAACTTTCAAAACCCGCGAGTGACTGGCAAACACATTTGGATAAATTAATTAGATAGGTATGTGTGCACGTATAATTGCTGGTCATCAAGGACGTGACGTCCAGGGAAAATGGAAGTAAACTAGACATCGCGAAACCGACAAAAATTACAGTCCTGTTAAACCTTATATGTTAATTAACACATTTTGTTTCCAACCAGTGAGCTGAATGTTTTAATGAAAATATATTTCCATTATTACTAAGTTTAGGTACAACTATATATATACACCTAATGATTCTCCTCGATTTGCCGCCCTTCGAGTAACTGCCGCCCCCAAGCGATGCTCAATCTGCCTACCCCCACGGCACGTGACTATGCGTAGAATTGGGAAATACCTATTTTATAAGTTTTTATTGCCGGTGGATTGAACAATCAGTGTGGAAGCAAAAATCCAAGGACAGTAATAATTATGAAAGGAAATAATATGAAGACCCTTCATCCAGCAGTAGATTAGTGTAGATGCGTGCTATGGCGTTATTAATATCATATTATAATAATTTAAATATGTACCTACACAATAGTGGATATATTGTAAGAGCTTTGTTGTAAAATTGAAACTTTACTTTTTTATTTATTATTGAAAGTATATAATATTTACTTGAGAAGCACATGAGCAGGGCTCGAGCAGGTGTACGCAAAGACTAACGCAGAGGCGTATGTATGCAGGCCAATGGGTATAACAGAAATTTATAAACTGGATTTCATTTCGTTTCTTTGTGCTCTTTTTGTGCTGTATCGGTTTCTGCTAAACGCCTCCTCAAAAAATTCTATAATTCGGTTAAAAGTTAAGCAAAAAATGAATCACAAACAAGTAGAAAAACTATGTCAACAATTATTTCGTGTAAAAAAATTTTGAAATATTTTCAAAACAATACTCATATCTATAGTGATAGAATAATATGTTATTTTTTGTTTGAAAGATGTCGCAGGTGATAATGAACCGCAGTAGTACGCGGATATACGGATATTTTTGATTGTTTTTGTATGTAAAATTAAGAAATTTCGGTAGATTTATAATATTCATATGCGGTATAACCACATTAAATGATAGATGACACCTTTAAAATAGCCATTATGTAATAAACAACGATACAAAAAACGTAGAGAAATAAGATTACGTCACTATATTATGTGAGCAACGGCCATTTGGTTGATTTGTTTTTTTTTGCTTATTCATTTGATTATGTTAAAAGTCATTAAGTAGGTACGTATTTTTTGCCTACTTTGCGATGATTTCGAAGCCTCAACTCGCAATACGTTGCCCGTACTGTACTAATTATAAAATATTCAAGAACTAGTACTTAATCAACATTATCACCAATACAAAAAAAAAACAACGCTTACTAATTCACACATTTATAAATTATAACCTATAAGTTATAACTTATAACACCGACTTCTATCGTAATATTATTATAAATTAAAAATCATTACCTTTGTTATTCTAATTTAATATTCGATTAAATTAATTTCAGTTAGATTTTAATGCTTTTCTGTCATTTGTTTCGACGGTTTCGGTCAATTTTCTGCCGTACAAATGTTTTCGTACAAATTACCGGACACTAAATAAATATCCCAAATATCAAATAATATATTCAGGTTTTCGTTATATGTATGCTAATTAAATCCGCGAGGTCAGCAAAAAGCAGGGCCTAATAAAATAACATAACGTACGTCCGTGGCTCACTTCAAATGAATATTCATACCTTTTCGATACAATATAATACCGTTATATTTTCTCCGTGAAATAAGAAACATAATTTCTCTCGAGCTGAAAAATTCGAATGTCTTTTTTTATGAAATGGATTAAACGAAATCGGGCCATTACGGCAGTATCGATTTGTGTTTGTTTTTTTTAATCTTATTTAAAATCATTCGCATCTCTAAACACTGTTTTTAATTTTATGATAGGAAAAACAAGCTGATGAATGATATTTAATTATGTTAAATAGCATATTAAAAGATACCTGATAGAGTAATATATGGATTATATAATAAGTTAATACACATTTATATTATGTCTTTTTATTGAATTCAGCTGCTGATAGGAATTAAAAGTCTATTATTTTATTTTCAAACATAAAAATATTGTACTATAGAACTATAAACATCTCCGACCCAGGTTTTTTGCCAGACCCAGGATTCGAACCTGGGACCCATGGCTTGATAGTCTAACGCTTAAGCCGCGTGGCCACCACTATAATCATACCTATATAAAACAATGCACCTTACGCTAATAAAAAAACAGTACATAGGTACTTGAAACGTAATGAAAAAAAATAGTAATTATATTTCTTACACATTGACATTTTTTATCAATAGTTGATTATGATATTATTATACATACAACCTGCATCGTCCATTCTAATATTTTAATGTTATTTGCAAAACGTGATATTGGTAAAGAAAACCACCTATTGGTACGTGATTGTCCAAGTATACAGTGTATTTATCTATATTATACTAAATCAGTAAATAACGACCGTAATAGGTAGGGTAGGTACGTACCCGTTGGAAAAATATTTACATAAAATAAGTAATAATGCAGCGTAAACAGATGTCGATTTTATTGAATATTTATGTCTACACTACAAGCTAATTCATATTGTTTATAAGTGAGTACCACACTCTTTATTTAACCTTTAGTGGGCATCGAGTATGGCGTATAGAAACAAATTATTGCATTCATCCATCACAATATGTGAAATCACGTAGGTTGGATATATTTTTTGTGATTTTTTTGGAAACTATTTTGAAATACGAGTTAATAAGACAATGGATAAAGTTGCTTGCTGGGACAATACAATCTAGATATTATTATACCAAAGTTTATTTAGTTTAATTAGTGCCTTTATAATTGTTTATAATATGTTCTCAGTGCATGCAGAGGGGTTGGTGGTCTTGCTTACTTACAATTAGCGTTTATTTTTTTGTTGTTGCATCAAATTTTATTTTTGCACTTAACTTGAGACCCAGGTTTACCTCCAAAGACCATATTTTTCATTTAAGCCACCAAACCGAAATAAATTCAGTAGTTTTCGCGTAATTTCAAGTAAATTGCTACAATAGGGAATTATATAATATATACTAATGATAATAATAAATAATTAAGTTGTTCATTATTAAAGGTAATACTATAAATAAAAATATCCGCTTGAGATAAAGCATAAGTATTATGAATCCACAAAATGTGGAAGGATTGGTTGTAGGTACATATTACTATTTGCTTAATTCTAATTAATAGTGTGAAAATATTGTTTTTGAAAAGGATACAATACAAATTACGAACATGCTTATTTTTGATCGAAATATTTTGCTTATATTTGAATAGTATACATTCATATTTTAATAGACATTATGAATACACCTTACAATGTAATAAATGTCATTTGTTTTTTAATATATTACACTGTTAGGCCCCGTCCAGGGTAGGCGCGTTTGGCAGAGCGTTGCGTGGAGTGCACAACTCAAACGTATAACCTACAAAAGACATTGTCTATAAACATTTTCACATACGGTTATACGTTTGAGTTGCGCACGCTGCTCAACGATCCGCCAAACGCGCCTACCCTGGACGGGGCCTTACAGTGTGGTACAGTATAACGTTTTTTAATATTCTAATGATTTGTCACCTCATTTCAGGTAGATCGCTAAGATTTCAATAAATCGCAGTTGTTTAATGTTTTATAGCCGATACGAAGGTACGTAGGTACCTCGAAATGATCTTGAATTGATATTTACAAGCCGCAAGTATTGTAGGTACCTACTCCATTAAGAAAATAAGCGTGGCTAATTTAGGTGCACAGCCATGCGTGTCTTCCTCGCGTATTGTTAATTTATTTGCCTCGCAAACTTTTCGATATCAAACATCGGATTGGAATTGCCATTGAAAAAGTCAAACAAATATTATGATGACATCAGATCCCAGAGCTGGGAGCGAGTGGGAACGACATTTAGACAAGAAACGCCAGCTACAGTGTATATTAAATGAAAAATGAAGGCGAGAATTGAAACTTTCATACAAATCATTCATGCAAAGACGAGTACGTAATCAAAAATAATAAATAATCAATTAATTTACTCTGATTTATCACGTGAAAACTATTGGGTTTTCTAAGATTCCACCTACTAACTAATGTAACGTATTTAAATGTATCCTTTCTGATACTAGTAACTTGTCATTATAATGATGAAAACTTTCAATTCTTGACATAAATGACATTAAATTAAATAAATAAATATACAACTTCTTAATCCACATTGTTCAATATCAATCAAAACAGATTTCATCCGATTAGATTAGCTAAATATATTTTAAATTGATATAAAATATTGTCTGGTGGAAAATCTAGCGAGCAGCTATACTTTTCCAAGTAGTCACACAGTATTTGATTAAACAATTTAGCTGAGTACCATAAACTACAATGGCAGTTAGAAGATTAAAAAACACTTAATCGAATATATTCATAGTATCCACACTTATATGTAGATAAAGCTTAATTTATAGTTTATTTGTGTGTTAAATAGAGATATAGAATGTACCAGATTTCAAGTAAGGCATCGTATATTTATATTATTAAAATGTTTATATCTGAAGTAGGGTACTTGAAAATGTAGTACACATGATAATATGTGCAATTGAGATTTGTTTTTAATGGCAATTGCGTTTCGTAATTGCATGCGCAATAATTTTATGAAAAGGATAGCATTATATTTAATAGAACATACGGTTAGGTGTTTATAAAGATATTTATATTCGGCGATATGTATCTTAAAATAACATTTTAATATGTATAATGCAGTTAAAATAGACTTGAAATGCATTCACGTATCGATATAAAAGCGTTTGATTATTTTGTAATACGACACCATTAGTACCAGAGACACTCTGCGAGGGCGTATTTAACAGGTTTGTTAAACACTTGAAATGTGGAAATTAGTGTGGTTGATTTATAAGTAGTAGGAAAACACAACATTACAATTATATTATGAAAGCTTCGATATATTATGGTAAGAGCTGGCTTATAATTATAAATAATAATAATATTATTGTCAAGTGATATTTTTTTAAATGAATTAAATTAACATTATAATCAGGGGGCGTAAGTTTGAACTCGGCATGGGCGGCGAATTCAATTTTGCACACAGGGGGCATAGGCCCACGGAAAAGTCTGCACACGTAATCACGTATTGTTATTATGACATTGCTAAAGTAAGTCAAATGAATACCTGGTTATTATTATTTGATTCAACAATTGGATAATTATTATATGGAAGAACACCACCGATTAAACGGATATGGTTTAAATGTATGCGAATGACATAATAAATAATAATATAGGAGTGAAAATATGCTCGAGTAGGTAGTTTTTTTTGAATGATTTTAAGGCTCCCACGGTGCCATGTGACATCTATTTGCTTTTATTGCTGAGGTTTTAACGTGTTTTGAATAGTTAAATTCCGAAAATCTAAATTAAACTGTTGCAGTTGTTAATCGTCAATGATGACTCGGTTAACACTAGAAAGACCCCGATGTAGAAATAATTATTGATCAAGTCTAAATTCCGAAAAAATAGTTTCTATACTTAAATAATTAAAACAAATTTTTACAACGATATTAACTTTAAAAGAATAACTTTATAATTAATTCTGGAAGATGTGAATCAACGTCTATCGTTGAGTAGTATTTTTATATAAATAATATAAAAAAATACTTAATGTTTTGATAATAATATGTTAATATAATTTTATTTAGACATGTGGGTAGAGGTACCTATAATACAAGCATTATAAAAAAAGCCTTTAATCGTAAATACAAATAAAAAATCTAGATATAATTACCTCAAAATATCACATAAATATCTCAAAATATATATTTTTTATAGGCTCAATGGCATCATAAATTATGTTAAGCCCCCTATATATCGATAGGTAAATAAGAGTATAATAATTTACACGCGCATGTAAAAGATTTTTATAGATCTGTTACTTATCTTTAACTATTTTAGTAAATCAGGTTTTATATTAAAAAAATAGATACAAACTAATTTACGCAAGAAAGAACTAAAGTACATTGTTTAGAGAACTCGACCAGAAAATATTATGTTCATTTATAATGCATGCATTATAAATAAAATAACATTGTCTGAAGATACAATGTGAAAAATTTTACGTAGTCTAGAGTTTATTTCGTATTGTGTTTTTAGGAAGACCGTGATATTAAAAATGTTGACAACCTGCGGCGGTTTTTTTATGGTCTCCCATCAGACAGTCATCCTTCATGGCGCAACTGAAAGCTTTATTCTCCCCCTCTGCAGTCGCATTGGGGAGAAACATAGACAAGATGGCGACGTCCTCATTGCTTTCCCGCGCTTTCCTGATGCGGTCCTCCCCCACCGTCTTGCTCGTCAGGTGAAGACGTGACTTCAAATCGTTGCTCAAGACATCCGCAGACATCTTGGTGTTTCTGCGTGGGCTTTGAATCTTGACTGATTTACGCGCACTCAAGGGACAAAATACCCCTTTACACTTTTATTTTATAATTTAAAAAAAATCATAAAAAAACACAAACAAATATGCAACAAAACAGCGCGGGAAAAAATAAACTTTGGAATAAAAAATATTATTTTTTAATTACTGTAGTGGTTTGTCACTTTTATCTCGTTTCTCAAAGTTATACTAAACGTCAAATTTTATTTCCAAATAAGTGATTAAATGAATTATGCCGGCTTAGTTCGACTTGCCGTGCCAACAGGCTGCGATAGACTGAACGAGCGCGTATACACTTAGTAATGTTGGTCCCCTACAATATTATATTGTTCGCCGTGGGATGCCCATATACTGGTTTTTATTTTTCGCAAAGTAAGCCTCCGTGTATATTTGGATAAAGAATTATTTATCTTCAATTGGACGTGATTGACACGGACTCGATGATTAATTTCCATTGAAAATACACGCTGTATCTACTTAAAATGTTTACACAACAGACAAGATGTCTAGGACAGAACACCCACTGAAAAAAAATATTTATCATATAATGAAATTATACGTTGGATTACCATCGGCATGATCATACATAATTTTGACCTAAATATATTTGATTATGAAAATTACTTTAAATGGTACCTACTAAACTTATTTATTAGGTACTGAGTCGACAACAGATTTATATTAATACAGTTAATTAAAAGCACTGTGCCTGAATGCGTCTTGCCAAATCCTACTTAGCAGAAAGCAAGGCAATTTTCGCCTCTACATCGATGTAGCTTTTGGCGACCGCATTTCAACGTCACCCAAACATACTACAGCTCCAAAACCTACTTATCATAATTCAGTATATCGCAGTAGCCTGCATCGAAAATGTAATAAGTAGGTCGCCAAAAATTTTATTGATAAAATGCGAAAATTCCTACTGCCTTGCTTTCTGGTAAGCTTCAAGTCCCAATCGGTACAAATATTTTTATCATTTCTTTTCTAATAATTATATTCACATGTGTTCCAAATTATTTACGTTATATGTACATATATAATAATATGTATACTTGCCAATATATCTAATTCCTGAATTTAAAATATTGTAAGTAACACATTTTTCCTAAGAAATGCACGTACTGTAGAATTATCTTGCCCGATAGTTTGATTATTATCACTTATCAGAAAGTAAATATACACACACTGAGTTATGCATTACCAATCAATTACAAATAATATGCATCTACATCTACCTATTCGTGACGATGAACTCAATCATATGATTGTATTTTTTTTTTTTTATCACGGCACCTGTTTTTAAATACAGGTGCTACGATTAGCCTACTGATTTCGAAATACATATTAATAACACAAGCCGATTTAAATATCAGAAACTTTCGCGGTGCATTATATTATGTGTATTCAGATATCTAATTATTATTCAACAATATATTTGATAACATTATATAATCTTATATCTAAATGTCATATTTTGCCATTTAAAATATAAAAATAATTGCAGTTTGGATTGTCTATACTCTATATTAGTGTTTGCCAAACTTTTTTACTGGACGGCACACTGAGGATCAGGAATTTGTTTCATGTCACGCTACATATTAAAATCGCTAAAATTAAATATACTTAATAACAATAACATTTTTATCAACATATTAATATAAATGCAGATAATAATTTTATTAATGATAATGATTCAATTAAAATAGATAAATATTTGAAACACAATTTTAGGTTAAAAAAATACTATTTTCTATAATAAACCTGAATTGACTGTTTGTTTTGAAGAGTTTGTGAAAAGTATTCGATGGAGTTTTGTGGTTCTATAATAATATCGAATTCAAATAAATTCCAATATTTTCTAGGTTGTACAAAAATGTATTGTCAAGTGAAAAAATCTTTATTAATATACGTTTACCTGTGCGATTGGCAGGTAGAAAATAATTGATCATTATTCACGTCCAAAGCTCTTCTATGCGAAAGGTCAAATCAATTAATTGTTGCTACATAAAGAGGCAACGGCTAAGGCAATTTCTATCTCCTTCTAAAAAGCTTATCTGAACATTCAGGTGCATAAATCGAAGCTTACGAGCGATTCTTTTTTTGTATTTTGTATCTGATCAGAAAGACGCGATGTCACTCAAGTTAGCCTGCCTTCTTGACTTTGGAAGTATTATATAATCTTTAATTCATCAGTAACTGAAGAATCAATTCACTGTTAGTCGTATAAAAATTGCATTTTAATCATAGGGCACCTGTAGGTCATACGGGTGATCATTTGTTTTTGCTACCAGACTCTCGTTAAGACATGTTCAAAGGATGAATGTCCTGATTATGAATAAGCACGGAAAACGTGAGGTATACTTTGTTATAGACGAGGTAAGAACTATATTCTGTGAATTATTAATGATGCATAGGGTTACTAAGAACATTTAAGATAATATCGGACAATGAGTACGTTAGTGGCAATCAGAAGGAATCGTTGTAGGTACATCATGGCCCACACAAGGGGGGGGGGGGGGGGCTGACAGGGCTCTAGCCTGGGGGCCCGGGCTCAGGAGGGGCCCGGCGAGGCGAGCCGACTAGATAAGTGAGATAAAAGGGTTACTAAGAAAATTTCAGATATCGGACAATCGGACAATGAGTACATTAGTGGCAATCAGAAGGAATCGTTGTAGGTACATCATGGCCCACAGAAGGGGGTGGGCTGACAGGGCTCCAGCCTGGGGCCGGGGCTCAGGAGGGGCGAGGCGAGGCGAGCCGACCAGATAAGTGAGATAGACACACATCACAAATTTGCATTAACAGTAAAAAAGTCCCCTGCGTCGCTATTTTCGTTCCAATATTATTATCATTTAAAATTATGTCGTTTTACGATACAATTTTAATTGTGTATCAATACTCGACAACACCATAATTAAAATGGATAGGTATATATTAAAATATACCTACAAAAAAAAACACTAAAATATATTATACACATTAGTTTTACCGCGTACACCATTTGGATAACTTTACTGTAGGGTGTCACACTGCCTTTATCCTTAGCGATATGTAGGGGGCCCCGCCAAAGATCCTAGCCTGGGAGCCCGCTTCAGGATGTGGGGGCCATGAGGTACATTCCCGGAAATACCCGGAAGAGCATATGAATTTAGTATCAATGTATAAAGATAAAGCGTCACTCCACGCCCTTATGACATCACAGATTATAACAAGATACGCGAAACGAGGCGCTGGACCGATAGAAACGGAGCGAGTGAGCATTTTGTTTTATGTTCCGAGGCTGGAGCATACTGAGACGTTGAATCAAAACTGGTACAAAATAATGTTAAAGTGAAAACGTTAGCACAATAGTGTTATATTAAATAAAGAAACGTGTTTTTGCAATATAATTTGCATCTATTATCATCAAGTCAGTGATTTAAAGTATCAAGTAAAAATGTTAATTTTGACATCTTATTTTCGATAATAATTATATTTGATCTTCTTTATATTATTTTCGTGTCTATATTAGATAATTAAAACACCTAGAATGTGTCAGTTTTCGAACGAAAATAACGTGTACCCATTACTGTGTGGCAAATACAGGTGATTACTGATTACCCGGTGCATCGCTGCTATCAATAATCGATTTTTTTAACAATTT
Organism: Rhyacophila brunnea; assembly: GCF_057557595.1. Lineage (NCBI taxonomy): Eukaryota > Metazoa > Arthropoda > Insecta > Trichoptera > Rhyacophilidae > Rhyacophila > Rhyacophila brunnea. The sequence continues at coordinate 56,732,368 of NW_028232965.1, read as the reverse complement.
AAATTCCACCATCTGTTGAGGGTCACCAGAATGAGAAACAAGAGATCGCGTGCCTCGAATTTGGATCAAACAGTTGATTTAAGTTTGGAAGTTAGCATGCGATAGAATCAGTGGCGTGCCCGCGATGCATCGGTTCACGTATCGTCAGGGTAAAAAACGCATTATAAACGTTCGAAAAAGTATTAATCGTGTCTAGCGGCTCGTGCCACCTCTCAATCACCGCACTATAAAACTGGGAAAACACAACATTTCTTTATATTTGAAGCTTAATGATGTAGAAAATTATATCATGTTTACTATACGGATTGCAAATAAGACACGCTTGGAGAAATTATACACAAAGCATTTTTTTAATATTCCAGATTATTTGAAAAATGAAAATAAATAATATTATATTATTTATACCAAGGACGCCTACTATGATCAATATACATTTACGGATACTGAAGACACAAGAGAAAGTCAAAGGTTGGACATTTTATTTGACATGTATATTTGAGAGGAATATCCAAACTCATAAACGCATTTATCCCAAAGAACTTGCATATACGGAATAGGTTCTTGATGTCACGGGTAAATGGGTATACGGTTTTTACGGCTAAATTTTCCATAAACGTCGAAAGACAAAAACGGTGTAGAAGTAATCGAAGTAGCTGTAGAGACCAGGTGAAAGACGTCACGGGTTTGTCTCTACCTATGGAACATCAGAGCTGCGTGGTGCAAATGGAAATTGCGGGGAGTTGTCCGGGAAAATGGAGTCATTCCCGTTAATAGAGGTCCCTATAAATACTCAGCAATGAGAAGACATTACTAATTTTAATATAACACACTGAATATATTTTCGCACTGTATGTCTGGAATGGCGGGAGGCGCAAGAGTTGGCGATGGATCGATGGAAGTAGCGCGAATTTGTGCTTGCCCTATGCCCCAATGCTGGGTCGTGACAGGGTGAAAGAGAGAGAGAGAGAATATACAAATATCTAAATAATTTATTGATATGAAAATGAATCAGGTATATAATTTACAATATTCCAAGAATATTATGTATTAAAAGATCAATTTAATCTACATCACTTCTATATAACCTACTTATTTAATTTAAAAACTATTTATATTGCAAAGCATTCTGTGTAACCCAATCGAGATATTATATCGGCTAAGTAACCTTTTCTTCAACAACCTTGGAGGCAATATCTGTTAATGCTTTGTGTAAATACAGTCATGTAACGGAATTAAAAAATAAACGAAACGTCAAATTTGACATTCACGTCAAAAATAATGAATCGTACCACCGATATTACACTATCGAAAGAGGCTAGAATTTTGATGAATTATAGGGTTATTTTTAACCCCCTGATTGAGCACTTCCCTGCGAGAGCGCGAGTCTAATAAACAAAAACTAACCTAGCCGAAGCAAAGGCCGTATGAATCGAAACAGTGAAATAAACAATAGTTGGTTTCATTTTATTTTATTCATTCGCCCTCGGTCGTAATTTATCAGAAAAAAATCACAGCCTTACGTGACAATGTTATATGCTCCGTGCAAAAATGTATCCAATACCCGTTACTCTACAACTGTCCACAAAATAGACTTCAAGTCATCGACGACGGTCTTATTGAAGACCAAAATTTAAAAATTGCACGTTTTTGATAACAGAATATCAATAAACAACTATTACGTAAAATACTATTAAAATGGAGGATTTTCAAAAACATTTTTTACTATAAAAAGATCAAGCAGGTATCGAGAAACTAAATGTAGTTTGGACTATAAACAAGATTAAGTCATTTTGTACCACAACACTAGTTGGTAACTATGCAAAGTTTTTAGTGGGGTTGATTCTGTAGCCACAGAAAAATGAATTTATAGAACCATTCATATATTGATTCTTATCGAGCCATCCCCTAATGGCCGGCTACCATCAGAGCGATCTTTGCTCTATCGTCTGCTACCCGAAACAACTCGGTAGAGCTGCACTTATACCGATCATAGACGTTCTGAAGCCACGAAATGCGGCGTCATCGTTTGCTACGTTTACCATTTATATTACTTTGGATAACAAACTGCAGCATCCTGTACTTTTGTCGTCTCATAATGTGGCCGTGGAACTACAGTTTTATGGTGTGGATACTACGCAAGGCTTCTCTGTCATTTCCCATTATTTTGAGAACTTTAACGTTTTTGACCCTTTCAGTTCAAATAAATTTGAGGATTAATTTTTAAATATTGTAAATAACGATGGTTCGACGTATTCAACTATAGTTATATGACAAAAATTTACTGTCTCCCAATAGTCATTTATTTGCAATTTGCATAATCATCTAAAATTCTAAACTGTTTGGTTCAGGTACAAGTTAACGATGTTTAATGTTCAAAATAGTCAATATATGTAGCAATCCATTCATAACAGACTTTAATAAATTATGATCTTGACTATTTGAATGAATCACAAATGGTGTTATAATAGTCTAAATGAAGTAAACCGGACGATAATAGTGTAAAGTTTACTACAAACGAATTTACCATGCGAAAGGGTTTAGAATTAATCTTCTCATTCGTAATGGTTGTTCTTTTAGTATAACTAAATAACACAAGTATAAATCTTAATGTATATTTTGGATGCTCTTAATAGAAACTGTTTTTAATGAAATATTATTAACGTTTTATAATCTTCGGTGGATTGATTGATTTTTCAAATAATCACGTGAATTAGAGACGTAATGGAAAAATGTAGTCGCAATTGTAGAGTAGGCTAATTGAAAAAACGTTTTAAACCGTCGTAAAAATATAATTCAATACTGCGATAAAACTGCAAAGAAAGTTCCCCGTGGCATTATTAAAAGCAATTATTATTTATCTACGTGCTTTTTCAAACATTGCATAATGAAAATTGGATTTAATCTACGCCTAGTACTTACTGCTCGTTTTGCATCTAAGGCCCGTTTCAGACGGGACACCGGTGTCGCGCTCTATATAATATAGGAGGCCTTTGTATTCGAATAAAGGAACCTTTGTATTATGTTTATGAACGCCCCAGAGCTAATGAGTCAACGCGTGTCCGGTACACTTTTCCGTCGGCCGCTACACTCTCAAGCCGCCGATACATCTGTTTTTATTACCGCAGCCAGTTTATGTTCTAATTCATAACGCGAAATTATGCGTTGACTCATTAGCTCTGGGGCGCTCATAAACATAATACAAAGGCCCCTTTATTCGAATACAAAGGCCTCCTATATTATATCGAGCGCGACACCGGAGTACCGTCTGAAACGGGCCTAACCCTAACGTATACAAAAGAAAGAGAAAAAATCCTTTTTATAATGTGCGTGTCCACTCATATAAAAGTGGTTAAATGGTTATTATTTTCAAATTAGATCTGAGTGTGCGCATAACAAATAAAAGCATTTAAAACAAATACTCAGTCGTAACAATGAATAGAATGCATCATGCCTACGAGGTATTCTAAACATAATAATACTTTATAATAATCTATCGGTCACGTTTCAAAAACCACAAAACACAAAAGAAAATAATATGTATAAACAAATAACTTCCTCATCTTAGAGTAAACTAAGATAACGCCGAAGTGTCAGATATATTTGATTGATGTCATATGATTTTCGATATCGTCAATAATGAATAATCACAGAAGAGAGATAAAAAAGTATAAGTAATACATATTATGTCCATAATAAATTATTTAAATATATGTATATTTAATTAAATATTAGATAAGTGAGTAAAAAATAACAAATTAATCTAATTTACATTTACATTGTACTGATTGTTTTATTAATCGATAGCAATTTTGGTTGTAACACTCGTAGTCTTGATAATGAAGTTACTATCAAAATATCCATCGACTAATATAACAACTTGTAGAATTTAATATAATTTATATTATCATTGCATAACTATTTTGTTAATCAAATTATAGATAATTGAGGTGCTGAAGACTAAATAAGTGAATCCGAGTTGAGTAAATTGACATCAAATCAATATGCAATAATTGTTAATTTTACATAACTTTACTGTTTTCGACATTATGTAAATGAGATAATATTTTCAAAAGATATTTTTATTAGTTTTCCATTAAAAAATATAGATACATATTATTTCTTTATGCTTATAACAATTGAAGAAGGAAAAGAAAATTCAAAACGATCGAATTATATTAGGTTGCTATGAAAATAATAACAACATTTTATGTACAATGTCCATGGGATTTACTCCAATGTTGGGAAATAAAATGGTTAAGTTCCTATATTTTTCTATACTAAGAAATTTTGTGGTGATGTGAAAAGTGCTCCTAACTTATTTTGCGATTATATGTCATTTGAAATAATATATTGTTTAATCCTTTTAATCATCAGAACGTCAATTATGCACATTTCGAATACGTATTCAAAAGGCGTAGAGGTTATGGCGTATTCTGTAAAATAAATTCTTCATGGCTTCTGGTTTATGATTTTTATGTCATCTGAATAATAATTAGGTATGTTTCTATAGGCATTACAAACACCGTCCGATCTGACCATGTCCGATCCTTGTAAGATCATATGGGCCTCCACAGAGTGGAGGTATTAACAGATTTTATTTTTACGAGAAATGGATGTCGGCCACTTGCTCAACCTATTAAGTCCATACTCGCATACACAAATTGAAAAACAATATGTGTACTTGCCAGACTCAGGATTCGAACCTGGGACCCACGACGCTTAAGCCGCACACTATCCATTACAAATACAGATGAGTAAAAAATTGTCAATGGGCGTTCATATATTAATCGAATATATTCAGTAAAATTTAAGATGTTTTAACAAGAATGGAACCCGGAAGACAAAAATACAACACAGGTGGGGTCAGATTTTGGAAATTATACGCAGCGAGTGGGAAGCCTCCTCTTCGCAATGTTTTGTCAAATTCCCGCCAATATTTGAATATATCACCAACATGGCTAGATTTTTTTTCATTACCCGTTTATTATTCTGTGACTAATATTGTTATCCGCCTACTTTGAGAACGTGTCAAGGAGTTGACTCATAAATTACCTGTTCTTATCGCGGACAGAAGACCACTCACCTGTCGCAGGTAATAATTATCATATTTTTATGATATTAATGAAAAATAGAAACAATATGGTGATATGATGTCAAAGACTATTCCATTACTATTACATATACTATAATACAGTGTATTAGATTTATAGTTAAGTTATTTTTTCTTTGATAAAACTATTGCAATTATATTATTATGTACGAGTACATGCATAAATCATACATTAAAATGATAATATTTTGCATTAATTTTTAAAGAAAGAAACTATAAAACATATTTGTACCTTTTATGTTTAGACTACATGTAAATTGTACGTATTAAATTCCACCGTAGCACAGTTCACCGTAAGCTTTCTTATCGACGAAAAAAACGCGTATTCGTGGAGCATTGCAGACAGTAAAGTTCCAATTTTATTTGATCCTAACCTAACCTAACTTAATTTTATCAGCAGTTTTCAAAATTTGTTTGCTGCTGGCTTCCTGTAAACAGACAAGTTTCAATGACAATATTTCCGATACAACATTTTACGGTGAAGTGTGATGCGGCGAATTGCATACGTACACATTTCCGGACACACGTCAGAAGATAAGTAAATTTGAGTAGATATGAAGTATTTTGATGAACCAAAATTTAGAAACCTGTCTAAACATAACTTTTTGAGCACTCCACTGGAAACCTGTGCAGTCTATCAAAAATTATTAATATAAAATTGGGTTCATTATTATCATCATCGCTTTAGCATATTGTATCAAACATAAATTGTAATAAATGTTTAATTTTTAATTTATATAATATGTAGGTGTCAAAATTAATTTGTTTATTATGAATATGGAAAGTAGGCACAGCTACTATTTCGCAATTAAAGACAAAAAAATGAATGAAAGCTAATTTACATTTTAATAAATTTAATATAATACAATAAAAATATATATTTTACTTCAAATCGATAATAAAATAAATTCATTTTAAACGTAGCCATTAAGTTTAAGTGTGGGATTAAACACATTGCAAATCCAATAAATGTGTAAATAATCACGTTTGTCAGAATACTGGTGTGTGTTTCATGTAAAGTATAATAACATAATATTAAGGTAAAATTATACACAACAGCAAAAATATTGAGTCATGGAATTTTGTTAAAAATCAAAATGGCGTGAAATCACCGATATTTAAATGATTATAGTGCTTGTAGCTTTATTATGGACGCCATTAATGAAGAAATATAAAAAATACAAGCTAATTTTATTTAAATATTCCCAATAACGCCACGCATAATTGCTTTATAATTGAATAAGTGAATGCAAATATTTAGACATTTTTTATTACAATATAAGTCACCCGAATTAGGCTTTTATAGTAGATAATAAAAGATATTCTTTATCATAATTTACGATTCCAATAATATTAGATGTTTATTAGACGTTTAATGGAAAATTGTGTTCTCTTAAGACATTGTCAATATTGTCAGAAATCTCTATGATTATGATAGCCATAATAGCTATGATAATAGTATGTCGGCATAATTGGGAAAGGAGTTCCCATCTGGTGATATACCACAAGCATGGCCCCTACAAGGGGGGGGGGGGCTGACAAGGCTCTAGCCTAGTGGCCCGGCGTGGCGGGTCAATAAGATATTTAAGATAAACACACATCACAAATTTGCTCTAATATTAGGTAAAAAAGTCGCCTGCAGCGCTATTTCACGACATAGAATTTTACATTTAAAAAACGAGGTCGTTAGATGCATTTTGATTGTTTTGTGTTGATACTTGACAACTACATAATTCAAGTAGATGTATTAAAACTACAAAAATCCCTAAAAATAAACCGAATGCCCTTATTTTTACATCTAACACAATTTTGAAAACGCTTCTGTTGTGCGTCACACATGCCATTAAACTTAGCGATAGGTAGGGGGGCCCGTTTTAGGATGTGGGGGCCATGACCACAAGGTAGAGCTTCCAAGATGCCCAACTCTCCCACAAAGACATTCAACGAAATATGCTGCATACATACCCGATATGCGTATAAGATAATATATAAAAGTGGGGGTAAAATCTGTCTCCTTTAGACATTTCCTTTCGAATTGAGTATTGTATGCCCTTTCTGTAAGATTTTTTTTTAATGAAAATTACCGACCTGATAAGTATATGCTAGTAAGTATTGAAGCTGGAGTGGTACCTCTACATTGCTGACGATGTGATTTTGCATTGGTGTTGGTAGGTTTGATGTAATATGTACACAAGTTTAAATACATTTAATATATTTTTTTTAAACAAACAGGTAATTATTTATTGGTTATCGTAAAAGTATATTACAACCATAAATATATATCGCTAGAGAGTTATCAATGTTATCAGTGTTATCAGTGTTATCACTATACAACTACATATTTTTTTAGTGTCAACAACTCGAAAAAAATTACATTTATATTACTTTAGAATCATTGTTGAGTTTATTAATTATCCACGAGATACACGATATAGGTAACGTCGCTAGGTAGTGTTATAAATGTTATAATATAATATATCGGACATACTATTAATATGAAAATAGTTTACTGACGCTGGAGTATAACCACAACCACAAGTTTGCGTGAAACTAGAACTTTATGTTATAAATGAAATCGAACCTTATGAAATTGCTGTCAGATATGTATATTATTACTAAAATTGATGATAAAATGAGAAGATAAATCAAATATTATTTGCATTATGGTAATAATGCACAAAATTGGAGCGTAATTATATTGTTCTCAGAAGTTTCAAAAGTGATACTAATTTGTATGAAAATCTTCCATTATAATTATATGATTGTAGATAACTACTCACCGCTTATATTTTTTACATTGAAGTAAAGGACACGGAACTATGTTTATATGCATGATTTACATAATTTATTTGCTGCTTTACTAATTAAATTAAATTAGTTTCTTATATAAATCCAATTCACTCCAATACGTACTTGTATATGCGAATGTGCTTTTATTACATATATATATATACGCAGGTAGGTGTAAATACAATGATTGAAACTCTTTTGATTAATCATTCTTTTCAACACAATATATTATGTGTAGGCAATGTCAAAGTGGTTTTTGATGAATATTCAGGCAGAATCTCGTAACGAGGCTTGATATTGATTTTATATTCTTTATACTTCGATATAGCTATTTTCAACTAAGGACATCTAAATTGATTTTAGTTTTATTTTAATTAGAAAGATTTATCATCTAGATCGATGTATTTCTAAATTGAAAATGATAAAGCCATTTTTAGACGAAGGTGACTGAAACATAATATATGTAGCTATTCGATTTGTAATAAGTAATAAGTACCTAAAAATCCGAAACAATTTTACTAGTACTTATCTAGCTTGTGCTGTGTTGATGATAATATAATAACTTCAGATAAACAATGGAAATAAAACAATGATGTTAATATTACTAATAATGATTAATATCCAAAGCCCGTGATTTGGTCCACGTGAACAATTAAAAGTGGACAGATATTAGAGAAAGAAGAAAATAGGTTGATTCGATTTATTTTTTCAAATCAATTAAACAAACGATGACGCGCTTCTCTATATGCACCCCACCTCATCAGTCCACCGTTGCTAACTGACCAATTTAATTAACTGTTATGAATTGTGTCATTGGGGGCATTATCAAGAAATTTTATTTTGTAACTTCTCAACATTTCGAGACACCGAAACGGAACTCTATTAAATTGATAATACCAATATACTTTATATACTGTGCATATTGAATCATTAAGTAGTTTTTGAATAATAGGTAACATAGTAAACAAACAGAGAAAATATTTTTTGTGAGTTATTAGAATTCAGATTTTTTGCAGGTTAAATATTAGAAACTAGATACGGTTACGTACTTAATTTGTAGATTAAATAAATGCTGACAGTGTTTAGAAACATAAATATTAAATTCTATGGGTCAGCGGATAAATTCGATAACACAATTTTCATGAAAATGCATTATATAAGATTATAGATAAGTGCTTATGCCAAGGTTGCCTGCAGTTGGTATTAAATGTTCATATTTTCAACATAAAATAGTCGTTAAAAATGAGCGCTAGGCTATCGTGCATAAAAATCTAGCGGTTTTAATTTCATATATTGAAAAGGCCTCGGAAAAGTTTCAACAATTTAGGGTAATACGTCTGCCCGCATTTGTCGAATATTTGCCGCAGAATTTCAAAGTTTTACATTCTGCATAATATGTAATTAACTACTCAGTTAAAAGATCGCGGCTCGTGTAATATGAAGTCAAGGGGATCGGTTAAAAACTCATCAACTACGACATATTTTTCGAGAATTTTCAGTTAGTTCCAGCAAATAAATATTTTATCAAGATTGTAAGACTGGTTAAGAGAACAAAATATACGAACTAGTTAAACATATCTACGTTTTGTTTGTTTTATTTTGCATAATTATATTGTTTAGTTTAGTGTCCTTAATGATGTAGTATGAAATATTAATTTCCAATTTCATTAATTTTGATTTAATTGTCATTGACAAAGTATTATTGGACGGATGATGCAATGTATTGGTAGATTATTTATGTCGCCTTTTGAATTTGTTTTGGTAAATACCTGTTTTATAAAATAAATATTATTCAGTTGAAAATATTCCTCTGAGGCGGATGAAACCAGTCCAAATTTATTTATTAAAAGTGGAATAACTACTAAAAAATACGTTTTATTAAATTAATCAATAATAGCTATGTCAAATTCAGTGGCGAAGAGTCGATACTAAGTGATTATTTAAAATCTGCATTGATAGATATGAGAACTAACGATACTTTTAAATAATATGAAATTATTGTTTCTGTAATCGTATAGACGTAATAATATATAGTTAACGCCGTACACATGCGAATTAATAAAAATCACTATAAAAAAACCAGGCTGTACGGGATAATGCGATTGGTTGAAGGTGGCACATGGGGAGTCATTAGTTTAGATATTTTTAAAACCAGTTGACAATGTCATATTGAAATGAATGAAACCGATTCTGATAATTAGGATTACTTATACATATTATATTGTGTTTTATAACCGCATATAGCATTCATTTATTATAATAAACTGTGATAAATTCATTATAATATGTGCTAAATAAGTATGAATTATAATTATAAAGTTGTGTATGGTATAAAAATGCACTAGGTCAATATCAAATCGAGTATAAATAAGAAGTCTCACTGGTTTGTGTGAATAAATAAATTGCAAATATTATATGACATAATAGTTTCAGTACAAATTTAACCTAGAACACAATTTATACGAAAAAGCGTAAACAACTTCATTTGGTTCATGTGATGGATTTTCTTTTATGGAATGTGGGTTATTCTTTCCGAAAATGGACTCAGGAATTTACTTTGATTTATTGCCAATTAAACGACAATAAATGTTTCAGTTTTTCAATTTCATTTTAAAGAATATTTGTTTAATATTAAGTATATTGATTTAAATTTCACTGTAGTTATTACATTTAATAAGTAAAACCCGACATTGGTTAGGTTCGAAATCCGGAAGGCCGAAATTCTAAATCCCAAAAGCTCAAATCTCAAAGGCCAAAACCCCCAAAGCCGACATCCAGCCAAAAATGATTGGATAATAAGAAGCTACTTAGATTACAGGCATGAACGTATTAAAGATATTATCAACGAATCCATTGATGTGCTGGGCAATCAGTTTTTGAAATATAATAATCCTGTTAGATTTTAAAATTATTCAAAGCGCTGTAAACAGAACGAGATATTAAAAATGGCCTATATATCATTGTACTACAGTGTTGCCATCTTTTTCTAGGCTGATTATAGTACAAAGGCGTAAAAACTATAGTATTTCTGAAAAATATATAGTACAGGAACATTTTTCGTCTTCAACCCTTTAAAATTATAGTATTTTGGTATATTTGGCGTAAAATTATAGTATTTTCCATTTTTCGCAGAATGAAAATTATAGTATTGTACTATAATTATAGTACGGTTGGCATCACTGTTGGACTAACATGATGACGATATTCTCTATCCTAGGGAGTCAGGCGTGGCGAGTCGACCAGATAAATGAGATAAACACACATCTTAAATTTGCTCTAATAGTAAAAAAGTCACCTGCGGCGCTATTTTTCTTCGGGGTTGTTAGTGTTGTTACCATTTTAAAATGCATAGTTGTGCGATGCAATTTTTGGTCCTCCATAATTCGATATGTTGCTAATAATAATCGCTAAAAATACATGTAATTCTATTTGACCTCGAACATCATTTGAAAAAGCCATTGAAGAGTGACAGACTGCCTTTAACCTTAGCGATAGGTAGGGGGGTCGCCAAAGATCCAGGCCTGGGGGACCGCTTCTGGATGTGGGGCCATGACCGCCGTGGTTCTACTATTTCCGATCTAATTTACATTCATTCTGTCATCTTTCCTTTTATTATTAAATTGACCTAAACTCCAATTAACCACGCTTAGTAGCTATCTGCCGATGGGAAGGCAGATAGGTATCGATGTGGTTACAGTAGCTATTACTAAAATAAAATAAAAAAAGACAAATCCCATTCAAATAATATTATAATGGGCATAATTATGAGTCATTTTGTAATTTGAATAAAATGAACACTTAAATTATCTGACTGCAGACGTGTAGACACCATAGCATATAAATTTGAATAAAAAAATCAAGAATGATTTAATAAACTAGTATATCGCGAATGACGTTTTTATTTCGTGGAAATGTACACACAAATATTGCGGTTTTAATGCATTAATAATTACATATTCTTGAAAGTTTTTCTGTAAGTTAAACAAACAGGTAATTATAATTACGTTGTTGTTTTAGCTGCTAAAATATTTTCAGATGGAATTAATTTACAGGTTGGTCTAGTGGGTGAATAAACTCATGGTAATTAAAATATAATTGTAACAAGAAATTCATAATATATTTTCAATGAAATTATTCATTTTATAATAAGTATATCACATTACCAACATGTTCACTATTTCACAGGGAAACATCAGAACTGCATGAAAAATATATTGAAGAGATTAAAGTATCAAAATGAGAAGGGCTATGCACACATTTTTTTGATATGTAATATTTTCTATATTATTTTAATTTTATTTAGTTTTCATACTATCTTGTAAAGTAGTGAAAATCCTGGTGACGAACAGTCAGTTGTAACCTTGTAACATAAAGTTAGGTTACACGTAGTCAATTATTAACCATACGATATTGTAGTATACTACATGTACGATAAATGTTTCCAAAATAAAAGGGTAATCCATTATAAAGACACTTAAAATAATATAATCTAAATAAGTACGTAAATTATTTCGGCCGTTTTACAGTATAATCTGGATACATTTAGTTGTTATTTCAGTGTTTTTTACGCTAATCGTCGAAGGTGATAATTTGACTGAAGGATTTCCATTTCTAAACGAAGTTGATGGATACTGGAATATGATAGACTTACCAGCACGGAAGACTTCTCCGCAGCCATCGCAGCGAGAGGCGAACTGGGCGTCGTAGCAGTTGCCGCAGTAGATCTTGTCGACCTTGGAGCCGAACTGCTTGTCCACCAGGGATACGCGACACTTGGCGCACAGGAAGCAGGCTTCGTGCCAATGCTTGTCTTTGTACGACAGATCCTGGAATCAAAACAAAATTCATATACATTTAATAACATAATATTTCGAGAATATGATTTAACATATCGAGTTTGACTGAATAACAGATATCTGAAGACATGGGGCAGTGATTTCCAACATTTTTTGTTCGGAGAAACCATTTAAACATTTTTCAAAATCTTGGGCACTCCTACTTCACGTCGTGTCGAGTAGTAGAAATACTTTCGAATAAAATTATCACCCACTTCTATTCAGCCAATAATCTTTTCCTCTCCAGTGAAACGAGAATATCTAACCAAGCTTTTAAAATGCGTCATTATTTTACTAATAAAGACATTATAATATGTAATATAGATTTTATATTTTACATAAATATGGCAAGGCTAATATGTAATATAGATTTTATATTTTACATAAATATGGCAAGGCGTACTTTTTCGATATTTGTTAAAATTATTACGACAAGAATATGTGGTTGTAGTACCCCAGTGTCTCGCAAAACTTAGGTTGGAAATCACTGGCCTAAAGAATACATTGAATAATGAGATATTAGTTAAGTATAATAATTGTGACTAAATTCATAGATTGGCAGACTGAGAATAAATATAAAAGATTTTGACGTTCAATCTATCTATATTTTTTATCATAATATCAAGAAAAAACTAAATAAACATTCATATTAAGTATAATTACGCTTTCAACATAGTTGAAGATATCTATTGATACCAGCGTTATATACCTACATATATAAATATGTATATATAATTAATTTTTAAAAAAGTGTTATATTATGAAGATGTCGTATTATCCAAACGCAAGATATAATATATTATATTAAATTATTATATGTTGAAGTTTTTTCTAAATATATTGTCATGAACTTTGGCCCCAAAAACTAGTTTTTGAAAACCAAAAAAAGCAATATGATATTAAAAATATATCACGAACTCTTATATTATTATAAACAGTGATTTTGCCCTCTTGCATAAGAAGAAAGTGATGACGATATACTAGTCATAAAATATAAATAATCGACACCGTAATCGTTCCACTAAACGCTATTAAATTGCACAGCTTTGACGCGAAGAAATTTCAATACTCGAGAGGAATGATATAACTTTATATTGGACTCGATCCAAGAGCGACTCAACTTTTGAAATAGTATATTATGAAAAGAAGAGATGTTTTTCTCACACCTCACGCGAGCTAGCAGAAGGTGGGCGGATTGAGGAGACTTAAGGATATTTGATCTGTAGGTGCCGGGTGCACTTGGTCCAGTGAAAACATTGGAAAACTCTTAGTCATTACATTTTACAAATAACAAATTTCCACGTGATACAACTCAGTAAGAAAAACATCTGCGAGATTAATTAAATGGCTACACAGACTGACTTGGAATAGATATTCAGAAAATTTACTACTAGATAATAAGAATTGAAATAAGTGTATAAAAAAACAGTGACATGATAGAATTAAGGGTACGACGCAAAAAAGGAGTACAGCAAGAGTTAATTCGTTATGAATTTACGACTACGTTTTAGCTGGGTAATTAGTGAAAAATAATATGACTGAACAAAAATTAACCCTTCATAATTTGCTCTCCTGTAAGCTTGAAATTTCTCACATACGTTCTTTAGCTTAGCAGCCTTGACGTGGTGTATCAGACATTACGGGAAAATGATATATTAACACTATGTGTATGTAAGTTTGTGTATTTTTAATAAAAAAACAAATATGTACTGAAATAATAGTAATATTGAACATTTTTAGTAATTATAATTTATCTATTTCTTAAAACTTTTTTTGATTCTATTATAAAACATGCATATTTTAGTCGATCAATATTTTGGTTCTAATGGATTTAAGTTTTGTACTGTTTCATTTGAGTCGTTTTTTGCGACCCGGGTTTCGCCTTTAGGCATCTTCAGTCACTGTGTACGCTCGCCAAAATGAAAATAAACACTGACACTGTTTATGTTTATTTGCCTTTTGTCAGTGTTTATTCGCCTTTTGGTAAGTGTACACAGTGCCTGAAGATGCCGAAAGGCGAAACCCGGGTCGCAAAAAACGACTCGAATGGAACAGTACAAAACTTAAATCCATTAGAACTTAAATTCAAATTCCATCAAGTACTTTCGGTCGATAGTATTAATAATATTTTGGTTGTTAAACCAATAACGATTGATTAAAATATTAAATTGTAGAACACGGTTTTAGTTACGTTTATATATATATATATTAATATTTAAACGTGTGTGGTGTTTTGACTATATTTGAGCAATGTTTTTTTTTATATATATATTTGAACATATGTATATTATTAATATACATAATAATATGCTTTAAATACATCTACATTAACTCACTCATGGACACTACAGTGTTAATCGTATAAAGATGTTTAATGAATACAGAAAATTGGCATTCAAAATACTGCAAAACCCTAATTCATAATAAATGAAGCATATCATTATTTGAAACATATTTTGGCGGAGATTTAAAAAAAGGTAATTTTGAAAACGATGACACGAGTCTTGACATTAATTTATGAATGTCATCGACATGTCAAACAGGTGCTGTCAGAGTTAACGCCGTGTAGGCACGCTCGAAACAAGAAATAGGCAGGGACAACACAACGTGAAGAGATGAAAGGAAGCTTTGTATGAAGACATTTCATTGCAGCTGTCTGACATCTAATTCTAATTGTGGATCGGTGACCATGAAAGTTTGGAAAGCTTTTGCTATCAAACATCTTAGGATGTTTTTTTTCGTCTAAGTGAGCCATCAGACTATTTTCATCTGACACTTATTGCATAATTAATTCTTTAAAGATGCTGTAATGATTTAATATAGTGAAAAGTAGTACTTCTATTAAAAAACAAAAATTATTTATTTGCGTTGTTACACGCAGATTAATAATTGAAAATATAATACGAATAATATGTTGTAATCTTCGAGACTATTGTTGTTTATATCATAATCAATGTAATCGATGGCATTGCGTAATCCTAAACTACATACATGGAAATAAGTGGATTTGAAACAAACGCGCAATAAAATTATAACATATTTTTTTTAAGCTAGATATAGCAGAAATACGTTTTGTTTAGATTTTTGAAGAAAATAGTACCTGTATTTTTTATATTAAATTATGAATAGGCGTTAAAGCATTTTGAACATGGCCGAATATAATAGGTAGTGGGAAGTTAACAAAACATAGATCAAAACGAAAAATAGCCTCTCATTGTAAACAAAATGTGGGAGAATTATCCAAATTACTAAAAAATCTAATGGCGGCGCCACCTGGGCGCGTTGAAAGTAGGTATATGGAAAGCTTATCCTTAAATTCAAAAATATATCTCATAAACATAGTGTGGGTTAAAACAAAACCTTTTAAGAATACACATATTACTTTTAAAAAACATATATTATTCAACTTTTTTAGTTTGTAAATTTTCAGTAACTTTACAACTTAATGTGAACACTACTTCATAGTACATATGCATATATAATGTTAATTAGAAAGAAAAAATCAAATAATTTGATATATCTACACTAGGTAATGATTTTTCATTGCATTTATGTATATTATAATTATTGTAAGAATTAGGTATATAGTGCCGCCAGTAATTAAGTTAGTCTGTATGAATATATATATTTTATATTTTTGATGGTGTCTATAAACTAGTTGATAAACTTAAAGTGATAATAAAATATTGATTATCTACTACGATAGATATGCCACAACCTGGTAACTATTTTCTTTTATATATTTTTTCAATACGGATAAAAAATAATGATAAATTCAAACAAATTAAACCATATAAAAATTACTTCATACGTGCAAATAGACTGACAGAATGTTTAATTTTAGCCCCCTCCCCCAGGCATACGACCGGCATAATAAGTGACAGCGTACAACTTACTGCGTTACTGTGTATAACAATGCATATTATAATATAGTATGCATTTACGGCCGACTTATTTTCAGTCTTATGTGGAGTAAAGTTGAAATTCACATGCACAAAAATGACGGTCAGAGTTTCCTTCTAAAAGTCTGTCATGTGCCAGAGGGCTTGAGTTATTTACTTATTTAAAATTACTTGTTTTTAAACATTTTGTTGTGCAGCACAGGATCTGTCATAAGTCATCATTGATAACACCACGAAGTATGTACGATATTCGGGTGATGATCTAATAATCTCGGTGATTATGACGTGAAATCATTGAGGCTCGGTAAGCTAACGTACCTTGGAGTCAATGCCGATGATCTTGTTGCACTCCTCGCAGCCGTTGGCGAAGACGCTCTCGTAGCACTTGATGCAATAAGGATGGTCATCGCGGAGGACGTAGCGCTGTCCGGTCAGCGACTCGTCGCACTGCCAGCAGCAGAAGTGGCCGGAGTGCCAGTCCTTGTTCATCGCCTTTGTGTACTCGCCACTGAAAATTAACTGCAAAAAGACAATATACAGGTATTAGAGAGATAAATTCCATTAGAAATTACGTGGTGTCATCGGAAAGCGTCCAAGATCACCTGGATGCATTTGAAATTTAAATATATTGATTATGTAGCTTAGAGCGCCAAAGAGTGCGACACTTCGTGCTCCTTGTGGCACAGCCTCAAGGGTTCCGTCGCCGTGGCCGGCCCTCCCTCACCCTGCAGCGGTGCTACAGGAGCGATCTACGTGCTGCAGGTCTGACATGGCAGGAGGCGCAAGAGTTGGCGATGGATCAACGGAAGTGGCGCGAGCTTGTGCTTATGCCCCAATATTGGGTCGTGACAAGGTGGAAGAAGAAGAAGCTTAGGAATATCGCAGGTGGATACAGTTGATATGATATAAACGAGTATTCGAGAAAAGTTCATACAATTTAATTTGAGCATACTTTCTTACAATCTTTATTAATGTGAATTGTATATTATAAATTATAATTATTGAAAGAAACTTTATTACTTGATAATTAGATAATATCTAATATCGGAACTAAATTGATATATTTATTTATTTATAAAAAGAGTATTACGGCATTACAGCTATTGGCCAATGCGCCATAATACATAATAAATACAATATATATATTGTAGAAGAAAATAATGTTGTTAATATCATAATGTTGTTATATTATTTAATTTAAAATGGCATGCATTCATTTGTTTCTATATCAAAACAATGTTTGAAGTAAATAGCACCATTTTAACTGAAAATGACTACATAATGTTTATTGCTAAACTTTGAAAAAATTACTGCGAATTAATATAAAACGAATTTATTCCTCGATGAAAATGCGGAATAAACCAGGTTTACACGTTTTAGTGTTAACGGTTTAAGGTTTTAGTTAGGGTAACCTTAAAATGGGTTTAATCAATACCTACTATAATAAAAAAACGATTACTAAAATATGTAGTATACCTACCCATTATTATTATTATGTAAATTCTGGGTGTTATGCTCCGCTAGTTATTTTCTACAAATACTATTTTTTATGTTATTTTGAAAAATTAAAAAAGTTTCATGAAAATAAATAGATATTATTTGAATGGTCTAATTGTAATTTAAAAATAGACTTCAATCATTTTACACTCTATGCACAATATTATGCAAGCTTGTGGAATTTAAAAATTATTTCCATCTAGGTGTAGTCAATTATAATTTTACTTGTTAGGTATAGTGTACTCTTATTATTCTAATATATATTTTATTCTCAAAAGGTTCGGCATTTACTTGGTGGTAATTCATTATAATTAATAATATATAACTAGGTCTTCACCACATCTGGAGATTACTTAGTGATAAAAACATTTTATAATTTATCTTTATTATTAAAAATTTGCCTCGGTGCATTTTAATAAATTTATAATATTTCAAGAGTTGCCGTTTTCATATGTTTGTAGATTTATCAATTCTATTTTCACATTTTCATAATATTAAAAAAAAATCCAATAATTTATTTTTTAAATATTCTGTAAGTCTACATCCGAATAAAATATTCTAAGAACATAAATATTAGTTTTTTTTAATGTTGTAGATATAGTATATACTATATTTGGAGATGTAGTTAATCATTAGTTAGTAACAACCGTTAGTAAAACATTTCTCTGTTAAATAACAATTATCATGGAGAGTATTGTAATTTGTAATGCGATACGTTGGTTGTTTTTCTGCTGGAATAAGTTGCATATTGGTTAATAATAGATCTCGTCCATTTGTAGTTGGTTTGGTATGTACCTTATATTAAGACGGGTATGTACTGGTGGCCAAGGGGAACGGTTTGTTTACACTACGTATTATTATTTGCTGGATCATTATTGCGAATGTGTTTGTTTGTGTTGTGTGTGAATTGGTACAATATTAAAATATTTATAATTGTTATTAAATAGTATTGTCGTAAAAATGACAAGATATTTTGTCATATATTTTATTATGATGTAGCTATAAATAGTATTACATTGTGAAATGCATTGGAACATGGATGGCTTTCTTATCGAATTTACTGATTGTACTTATTTCGTGTGCAAAAATACATTGCGAAATAATTTTTAAAAATTGAATTAAATATCAAACAAAAAATAATACATTGAGAACTTTCAATGATATCATTAATATCTAGTCATTGATGCACATTAGTAATATAATATAATAAAACGATTAAATAATTACAAAATAATAACGATGATAAAAATCATTGACGAAATCAACCATAATTATTATAAAAGTACTAGAAGAAACACTTTTGTTTTATAAATCATTTAAAATGTACTGACGCCAGATGTATGATAATATGTTTGTGATGTTTCAGTGTTTGGAATTGATTTTTTAATTTTTTAAGTGTAGGAATCAAAATTTCACAAACAACATCACCATAAGAAAAAGTAGGTATATTCGATCAGCTGATCCAGCATACTTTATAAGGAATCACTCTAATCACTGAATGCATCGATCTAATCGATCATTGGTAAATAACACACTTTCCCAAGTATTTTATAGAGTCTCACTATCACTTGATACAATTGAACGTTAACGTTGTCAACCCCCGTCATCCGCGGGGGTAGCGGATGAGAAGCACCCCTCGTCGTTTGGCCAAACCAGCACATACCCATCGTTGCCGGTGGTGCTCTGCTCGATCTCGGTGACGGTGACTTCTCCGCCATCCTTGGACTCGCGCCTCTTGGTGGTCTTCTTGACTTTCCTGGTCTTGGTGGTGGTGTACTGGACTTGCACGTCTACGTCAGCCATTTTTGTTTTATTGGTTTATGTAAAACTTCGCGGAAGGTAAAGTGTCGTTTGGCAGTTCCTTTCTTCGCGATCGGATTCTGAATGAGGCCGGCGTCAAGCGGGATGTGTTGATGAGGCGGTTGGGAATTCTTCCAGAATGTAGGTATACGCGTTTGTACACACGGCTCGCCGGCAGCCCCCACCCGGGAAATTCCCTCTCTCTTTCTCGTGTCAGTACCGGGTTCCACTTGAGACGTCTATTTTAGATATAATTGGGGAGCACTTTGGGCGCGCAGGTGCGACGCGAGCGAAGGATGCACTCCTCAAGCAGAAAGAGCGGGAAAAACAGATCTGTTGCGAGCTTTCGATTGCAAACGAATTCATGCAGAAGCTTTTGATTGACTACTGTGCAGTCGAAAACAATTTTGACAAGGCCATTTAGCTTTCTGGAACAGAAAGCTCCTAATATCATAACTACACTATACGATGTTTAACCTGTTTTGCATTAGTCCCGTTCATATAGCCAAATATATTTCAGAATTATCGCGCTGCCAACCGATTGAAATTATTTTTCAGCTTTTAGTACCACTAAATATCTTAGATGAAATAATAGAGATCATTTTTAATTACAATATAATTTAAATACACTGAAAAAAAACTCTTTTTCGGTAATTTGCATTTGTATAGCTGTAGTGCACATCCTGCATGCCCACCAAGCCAATTATTGTGGACCATCGAATTACTGAATGTGTTATGTGAAAAAAAACTAGCATAACAGATTTTTTAGTGAAATATAGTAAAATAGTTTTATCTAATAATTATAAATTTCAATTAAGAAATAACAAACATTTAATTATGTTAGTTATTATTTGTACGTTGTACGTACCATTTCCACAATATTATTTACTCAAAAATATTTTTCATTACTAATGCGTTATGGATGAAACCGATCATGGAGTAAATAAAGTTATAGAAATAGTACAAAAATACTAATAAATAATAAAATAACTAAGATAATTAAATACGTAAGTAGTTTTAATACAACATCATTCCTCCAATAAATAACAGTGAACAAAATTCATAATATTATTTTAAAAATATATTGTGATACAACAATCATTGATATTGTGTAAAATCACCGTAGTGCCCAGTTATAGACCCTCAATAAAGTTTTGTACGCGGCCCACACAACGATTAAATCGTTTCAAATTGTGAGTTTAAATTTTACAATATTTTTCACTTCCTTCCGGAGATAGAGACATCATTGATAATTGAACACTGTGAATCGATCAGCGATGGAATGGCAAATTACTATTAATGCGAATTGATTTATGTGTATGCAATATATTTTGTGTTTTAAAACTGTCACACAGGATAAGAAAATAAATATAGTAATATAAAATTCATATAAAAAGATTTTACATTAAACACGGTAAATACATATATTGACAAGTATTGGATCTTATTATGTGCTATTTTTCTGACGTCCCTAACGAGTTAAATATGTTAAGATGTTAAAAAGTCGTGTCAGAATAAAGCAAACAAATCAAATCCATCAAAGAGACGTGGAGACACTTCCTTGGCCTGGTGTCTCTCACAAATAGCGGGAGGAATCTCAAAACGAAGAAGGAAAAGCCTCATGGCGAAATGTGCTATTTGAAGATAGACGAGTTGGAATTTCAGTCACAAGTCACAACTGGGTCATGCTTTTGAGAACGAGAACTCTTTTGGTTGACATTCTGAAGAAAATAACATCGTGCCTACACACTTATGCGTTTTATTGATATTTCATTTGACACACCAATACACGCACATTGAAAATATGGGATTGATCGAATACAAACCATTTTTTAAAAATACATATTATGTTTTGTATTATTTTATAATAAAAATAAAAATTGTTTGGAATATATTGTATATTACATTCTCAAATAAATATAATAATAGTTATTATCGCACGATGAAAATTATAGCATAAATGAGCATTCTGTTTAACAACATACATGATATGTAAAACTTTGAAATACTTGGTGGTACATGTTGGCATTATATTCTTCTTCTTCTCTATGTACCATCTTTAATCAAAGGTTAAAACTCATTTAGTGCTAACACCGCGACTGGCGCGTTTGGAGTCGTTGACCATTAGATATAATTAACGTGTTATTTAAATGTGGTAATTAAAATGTTAGCAGTGATTGTGTTAACGGCTAATTAATTGCAGTACGTATCTCTATTCTGGGCTACTCGGATTTCACTACCGATGCCCTAATAGCAACTTGCGGAGGTGTATCAACATGAATCTCTACATTCCTGTGTTTGATAATAGCTAGTACATAGGTAGGTAGTCTTGACCCATTGCCTCGTCTAAAAACCTATTCATTGCTAATATGAGTACCTAGCCCATAAAACCTTCATCGTACACTGATACAGCCATATCTCGAACCTCCAGTCATCTGACGGTACATTCTTTAATTGTCCAGTTTTCGACTACATATAACAATTCGATTATACTGATGCATATCATTAGCCTTCATCGATTGCCAGACGTATGACATGTCCAGAGCTCATTTGAAATAGTTTTTACCTGCGTATACTACTTTTGAACAGCATACTGAGAGATATATAATAATATATATATGGCTTCATCCCTTTTGTTTCGAAAAATTTTAAGGGTGTTTTCATATCGGAGTTGGGTGAAATCATTCTAGTTACCGTTAACACTTTTTTTTCGTTTCATATATCGAATGAGTTGAAACAAAGTTCCATTTTTAAATAATTAATTAATAATGCTGTCATTTTACTAATATAAAAAATTGTTCACTAATCTGAAATTGATTGGCAGTTAACCTAATACTAAACATACATTTATTCAGTATTTTATCGTTTTCTAAGATATTTCGAATGAATATTGAACCCACGGTTTCAAATATGAAATCTATTAAACACTCGATAATTCTAATTTGGGAAACTTGGCACGTTGTCCAAACTCTATTGCCGATTTCATTATTAATTGACACAAGTCAAAATTTTTCTAGAGTCGCTATATGATTTGATTAATGATAAACCAAGATAACACATACGGTATAACAGAGTGATTTAATAGCGCTATGTTAATATCTGTCCACAATTAATTTGATGCAATTAATTTAACGAGCAATGCTTAGCCAAATACGGTAAACACAATCAAGGGATAAGTTATTTTAATCACTTTGCCTTTTACGATATAGGGAAAATATTTTCGATTAACCATACATTTTATTTTATGTAATGGCGATGGCGCATTAAAATTCAGCGAAATATAGAAAAGAAAATAAAGAAAAACCGTGAAAATTACTATATATTTTTAGTTTGTCACACTTAAAAGTTCTGACTGTCTCTCCAATCTCATTCTTCAAGAGCAAGCGAGACGCGATGTTGTCATTTTATAGTACTATTTGACAGCTAGTAAAAATCGGTTAACTTAACGGCATAGTTCGTTTTTTTGCCGGCAGTTTTGCCACATCGTTCTACTGCGCAGATCGAAAAAATCCTACTGTCGCATGAAAATTCGGAAGCTTCCAAACTTATTTGATTCATGCATGCCATCATGTTTACCCATACCAATATATGTTTACCCATACATTTTCTTGTTGTGGCCGCGATAATACTTACTGTCAACAGTAAATCCATGTACGTATACACGGGGTATAAAAGTTAATCTATTTCATTGCATATAGCTTTAATCTCCAAGAAAACCTTCGAAAAACGTTTCACAGCTTCAAAAAAAATTTTTTTTTAAGTATCAAAAGAACTTCGACAGGGATGTGTACTCTCCCTTAACCTTTACAACCTACACAGTGCATAATATGAACTGTGAACTCTGCCATTCTTGGTAGTGTTGGCTTGTGTATCTCTGATAATGACCTTAGGAATCGAGGGCATCCGTTGTTTGTTCTCCCACGGTGCAGAACTAACCTGCCATTAGTAATGCCAATTGGGAGGGCAATAACCATGTTTAATGAAATCGCTTCGGATATTAATATATTCCACTTACGTGAGGGTGAATTTAGGTGGACGTTGTTTTATATGTTTTTAAGATGGGGTCTATCAAAGTTCACTCTTTGTGCTTCCATCTACTTTTATTTTGTTACTTATTTTATTTATTTTCTTATTTTATTACTTATTCTCTGTATTTTTATTTTTAAAAATTATTAACACTTATTTTATGTCATGTCGTGAACGCTCTGAATTTATAATTTGTTATGTTCATTATATGTAAAATAAATAAATTTGATTTGATTTGATTTAATATATTATATGACAAGCGCTTGAAAACGTGTCACTGTAGGAAAGAAAAAGCTCTCGAATTCAAGAGATAACACCAGAAGAAAGTAAATCAATGGATATAATGATACATAAATCGATGAGGAAACTTATGTTCATGGATTGCAGTACTAGGTAGCAAAGCAGTCTGTAATTGTTTATTGCGGATCCAGTATCACTAGTATAGGTGGGTGTAAGGTCGGTATCAAAAGAATAATAGCAATGCCAAAAACGCTCTGCCGAAACTGTAGGAAATTTGGAAGAGCAAAATCACAACCAAAGTGATATAAGCAAAAGCAAAGTGTAATCGCCCCGATTTGCTAATTTGTATGTATATACCTTGTTCCAAAACTTAAAGGCACAAAAGAGACTAGACTCGATTGAAAGATGTTGCGGCTGTCTAGAGTCTCGAAGATGGCCAAACGAGACAATCGTTCAAACGAACTAGACTTTCCAGACGGATTCTCAACGGCTTTCCCGCGCCTCACCCTCCGTCACCACGTAGCAGTGGCGAAGGGTGGAGGTAGGCTGTTAAGATCCGCCATAAATAGTACATACTAAACTTTGTCAATCATACGTATTTATTTTCATTGAAATAAGATCACAATCCACAATTTACATATGGAGTAGGTTAGTTTTTAAAATCCAATTAAACCCTACGAAACTAAGCCATAATCAATAATAGTCAAAAATACTCGTCTTTCTATTAAATATCTAAAATTATGCAATGAAATCATACATCATTTTTGATATGGTTTTTTCTGTTATATTTTGGTTTAGGCAGGGTTGAATGAATTTAAAAAAAATGAACCAACAATATGTGTAATATGTATTCTTAATTCAATGAAAACAAATAATTATGAATAAAAAAGTGTACACAATTTTGTCGTATCGCCCAAAGTTAACTATTATGGTTTGGGTAGGCAGGGTTTAATTGATTTTTAAAAACTAACCAACTTCATCTCTAAATGTAAATTGTAGTATTAGTTCAATAAAAACAAATAAGTATGACTAACAAAATTTTATGTGCACTATTTATGGCGGATCTTAACAGCCTACCTCCACCCTTTGCTACTGCCACGTAGTCAGCTAGGAGGAAGACAAATAGGAAAGTCGTGAATTTGGTCAGGTTAAAAAGAACGAGGAAGCAACCCCTTCGTAGGGAGGTGCCAAATCAAAAGTGACACGGGTTTTGCATTGGTAGATGATCTGCGTGTTGCTGATAGTTATATTATTAAATGGATCACGATTCTAAGATACGAAGTCCCGACGAATAGAAAAAAGAAGTTCTTTAATATTGTGAAAAATTACTTTTATTTAAATAGTGTCCTATATTTATTCAGATTAGCGCATCTATTCTATATACAAGACTGCTATCGGCGGCTATCGAGGAAGTTTTTCATATTTTTGTATTGAAGTATTATAATTTTTACTAAAGTTATCAGTAATTGTTAGAATAAGTGCTATGTTTTAACAGCACCTCTCTTGGCTTTTAGAGCGAGATAAACAGTTTTGACGGTTTAGACAACTAACTTATTGTAACAATTATTTCTAATACCTCAATAAAAATATATGATAAACTACCCTCGATAATCGCCGATAGCAGTGTTGTATATAGAATAGATTAGTAATTTACATGACACGACAACCCTACGATGGCCGTGTGGCTTAAGCGTCGACCTATGGCGTCGTGGGTCTCAGATTCAAATCATGGGTCTGGCAAAATAGACAAATTGTTTTTCAATTTGTGTTTGAGTCAGAGTATGGACCTAATAGGTTGACCAAGTAGCTGACATCCATTTCTCGTAAAATCAAAAGCTGTTAATACAAACCTACACTATGTGGAGGCCCATTTATGATCTTATTAGGATCAGACATGGTCGAATAATAATAATAAATACATATTTTTTATGCCGCTAAAACTAATGTTAATGACTAAATTGCATACTACAAACATGTTGTAAAATAACAATAAGAGAGTATAAAATTAGTGCAATTTGTATTGCGAATGTAGTAATTTAGTGCTATCATAATTCACGGGAACAGGCGAGATTCGCAAGATGCCAGGCGGTCAGTGGATATTTCATACAAACTCGAAGATGTGGTAGGTATCAGACGTTGGACATGGAAAGCCAGTGCTAAATTTAGAATGACGTAACTGGTTGGCCGAAGCGAAGAGTGGAGTGCCGTGTGCACCGCTTTACCATTTGGATTTCACATTTCACGCCGACCAACTAACTCACATCCGACTGCGATTTTCATTTCATCGACCGGATAAGCCGTAACAAAGTCTGCGCGGGAAAGCTTACACCGATTGTATCAGGATGGCCAACCCAGCCTAACCTAACGCAACCTGACCTCTCTTACCATTTCTTCTAAACTATCCACGCTAGTTTCAATTTAATTTAGTTAGATAACATTGACCCATATTTGAAGTTAAATCTTTTAATCGTATTTCATTCCTGACGTGCGGTTTTTATATAAAGCCTAAATGACAGAGTCAGACATTATAAATCCAGCGTTAAAATAAAACTAAAACATTTTTAATTATAATATTAATTTATTTTTGAAAGAAAGTTTTGGTTGAAAGACTTAAATGAACAGTCTAATTCGGAAAATCATATCGATATTAAACGAAATAAAATTCAATCACCAAGAAGATTAATTAATTTCGAAATTTTACTACAATACAAATCTGGTTAAGTTATTGTATACCAGAGATTTTCCAACATTTTTGAAATCATTCGTAAAAACCCGATGAATCCTACCTACTCGTTTAACAAATATTAGATTCTACAAAACAAGTTAAAAAAATAACTTTAGGAATATATTTTGGTAATAATTACTGTTTATAAGTAATAGGTATAAACATTTTCATTTTACACCTGGATTACTGATTAAAAACCAATATTGTGTACCTATATATTTTTTATTTATAGAAGTCATTGTTTTTTATGTATATAAAGTTGTTATTGAAAAACAAGTTATCTACAAAAAAAATATCGAACGCTTCCAACTAAATAAATTATCGCGGTATGTATTCGAATAATCTTGGCTGGGAATCACTATATTTAGAGAAAATAATAAATGTGATGATCTTAAAATGAATAATGACATGGTATCAACTACATATTATATAATTCTGCATGTATGAGGTGAATAGCAAATTGAAACTAATTTCATAAATTATTATGAATTACTACTAAATAAATGCTAAATTTCTTGAAAATATTTAATGATCTTATTTTCAAAATAATTTATGTTTAGTAACTTTTTCTTATATTACGAGTAGGTATATAAAATACCATTCGCAAGTCAAAGAGCATACATAAGTGAAACGGCAAATAATTTTCAACAGTAAGTGGAACGAAATTTCGCACTCGTCGCCAATCGGAGACCGACAGTCGAGGTGTGAGCACGTCAATTTGTTTTGTGATGGCGTCGGAGGAATATTATATTCTTAAATCGTGTACAGATGACTAAAAAACGTTACGCATGTACTTGAAAAAGAAAACATGTCAATGAATATACTATTATTATTACCAATAAACAATAAACATAACATTAAATGGACGCATGTTGAATTTTTATGACAAATTATATTGAGTTCGGCTCGCGTCATTTGCACAATCCGCGCATCGCCTAATCACGATCTTTTTAAACCATGCCTCAGCTGAAGTATAGCCTTAAACAATTGAAAATGCCATGCGACAAAACCGGTCTTTGTAATTACCTATATACTTACATGAGAAAGTTAACAAAATAAAAATAGTTTACAAACATGATAAACTGTTATTATTAATTGTTCTTCAAAATTAATAATTACTCCATATGTACACTGTAGCATTTAAATTCTTCACAAAGCTTACATTTGGAATTAAAATATGACAATATAAAACAAGATCAAGAAATTACTGGGCTGATTTTTGAAAATATGTAATAAATGACAAAAATTGTAATATTTTTAATCGTGAAACATTCTTTGCAACAAGAGTTTGGTCAACCTTGAGTGAAACCTTTAAAACAGCGTAGATTAAAAAAACAAGTAATCTCTGAATCTTTGAAAAGATTGGATTTTTCTTTTTAGCAAAACATCAGTGACTATTCATAAAAGTTTACGCACAAATAAATTCTGAGTGATAGATGACCTACTAATTTGACGAAATTGGCGTCAAGCGCAAACATAATGAGGACACAAAATAAAAGAAATACCTACCAGCCACTAGATTGTCATTTGCGTTTTTCATCGGTGATAGTAAAATAAAGATAAAAGTTTCAGCAGTACTAGCAATTGGAAAATAACAGCTGACCGAAACATTAAATTTACTCTGCCTAAAAAATACAACGAGTCAAGGTGAACGGAAAATTTGACCCACGCGAGAAAAGTGATTATTTTTCAGTTTAAAAAAAATATATACGAAAGGTTTTCCGTCACAAATAACTGAATGCATGATTGCAGCGGCGAAGACTCCATACTAGGCGATTATTTAAAGCCCACCTTTTTAAGACAAATATTTTTAAATTGCATGTTGAAATATTTATATAATCACTTGATTATTTTATATTCTATAAAAAATATTTAATTTATCAACGACAGATGTCGTATAATATATTGGAATGTATTATAATTATACAGATTACAAAACAATCTGCAAGGGTTTAAAAAAAATATATAAGCCACAGCGCGCCATCTGTCTTGACGTAAATAAATGTCGGATTATTTCTCAAGAAATTGTTTTAGTTTTTCGTATGGACTTTACGTCACGTAACCTCAGCCAGTCTATCCAATTGTATGAAATATGGTAGGCTCCTATCGCAGAGCGTAAAACATTCGCGCATAATATTGTTGTCATGCAAAATAATTAATAATTACTTAGATCATTTAAAAAAATAACTTCTATTGCGTTTAATCGCATATTAATAAACATAGATTGTTTTTAAAAATTAAAATAAATTGTATGTATGTAATGATTTTTGATGTGTATAAATGTTTTGAAAATTACGTACTTAATTTTAACTCATCGCTCAATTTTATGTCGTCAGTGAGTTTTTCAAGTTTCATTGAGTTAGTGTGTCGTTGTCATTAGTGAGTATTATCTTCTTAGTTCCCGTAAGTATACCTAACAAGTGTGCTCTTTCCAAAAATCACCTGCATGATTGTAATGCCCCATCTAATAATATGTGGTAGTATTCGACCAAAACTACAATGCGATTTCAGAAATAGAGTAATCTGTGAAAAAAAATATACGGTGGCAACAGTTTACCACGAATTGTACAGCGTCTGTGTTAGTCGGATATTGTGAAATATATAAAAATTAAATTTTTCCGCTGGTTGGAATAAATGCATAATACGAATGAACGATACATCCTCATTGGAACTTAACGTCGACAAACCCGGAGGAATAACGACGCACAGAGAGACCACGAATCCGGTAACTGGAAGGAGTTGAAAAGTACACCCCAGTCTCTCGATGTGTACAACTGGCATTTCTGGACAGTGGAAACTAACTTAATAGTTAGTTCCATTACGAGTCGACAATATTTCGTATTCAAAATGGTTAATTTATGTAGTAATTAATCCATTTAACAGATTTAAATGTTTCGCGGTTTATGTATCTTGCCAATATATAATATATATATATAAAATTTATAAAACTGACCGTTTAGAATTAATTTGAAATTGTGTTGGAATGATTGCGGTTTCAGATTGATGCGGGTGATGTAAGATTTTTTTTAAATATCATTGTTTTATTATAATCATAGCAAGCAAATCCAACGCATCGATCACGGAATGGGTAGCCGTATGGCCCGTATAGCTATAGAGAAATGAGCCGTGAAAAATTAAAACGAGTGTAGTTATAATATAATATAACTTAATTGAGATTTTGAAGTGGAAGCATTAACCATACCTATTTTTGTTTCTGAAAGATGGTTTGAAATTAAACGTGAGGAAGCTCGTGTAATATTGACATCTAACTTGATTCGTATTGCATCACTCACGGCCTGCCGCAGCAATGAAAGAAAGAGAAGATTATCATCATTGCAGTTTAAAGTAAGACGTAGTTTCTCCATACCGTTGCACAGTAGGATGATAGTTTGATAATGATTGGGTGCCCAAAAGAAGACCAAAACTTATCATTTTCACGACGAATGGGAAATTGAGTATTATTTAAGTTGAAGAATGACAATGGGAAAGTGAGGTAGATCACTGGTAGTTTTGATATTGAATTGTAGATCTTAGCCTATTTTTTCTAGTTAGGCTCAATATATAATATAGAGAAGGTATTCTTCAATGTCTGTAGATGTAAAATATTTAACCCAGATTTTTCAAAAAAGATTTAAAATATAAGTACGACTATTAGTGTTTGGGTAATTCATCATACATGTGTCGCACTACGACTCGATGTCAAAAACTTCGTTTTGAGGGAATCATAAAAACATTCTCCATAGCAACGGACGTTTCAATGTTAAACAGCGCATGGGCGTAATTTATTAACGAATCTTCAAAAAATATTTAGATAATGGCAACCCACGGTAATGTAGCGTCGGTAATCCGCGCGCGATGCGGCCAACGTGGGCACGCGAGCCGTTCAATGGTCCACCCCGTAAATTTCCTCCTCAGCATGTATATATTGTAATTCACAACACATCGTAACCATTAACGTAAACGTGGGAGATTTGTAGCGCGTTGAGAATCCTCACGGACGATTCTATTTTCTTTTAAATAAATTTAAAACTACTCATTTTCACGCATGTTGTCCTATTATTTAATGTGTTTTTATTTTCATTCAATATTGTGTTGTGGACAATATTTTATCGAGAAGGTCGTTCAACTGTGGTTAATTCGTTTTTTTTTGGCACGCATGGGAGTAAGGATATCTTACTCCGAGAAAGTCATTTAATAGTCGGGAAATATTGCGTTAACATCTTTAATGCGTGCACACTCGCAAACTTACAAAAACGCAAACTACACGTGTAAATAAAATAATACTTAATAAACCATTTCTTTTATTCAATGAATAATTCACAACATTTTGAGACTATAAAATTTCATAATATATTGAACATACATAACTTGAAAGCACCACTAGAAAATATCACATTTGAAAAAAATACGAAACTCAACGGGATTTGAACCCGTATAAACCAACTCGAAAGCACTTCAGATATATTACCACTAGATTTATGTACGTTCAATATATGGAATGTTACATTCTCAAAATCTTGTGAAGTATTCATTGAATAAAAGAAATGGTTTATTACAAATTGTTAGCAAGTTCAAGTAGACGTTATAACTAAAATATTTGGCGAGAGCCAGGCGTCGGTTAGTAATTAAGGTAATTAATATTCCTTGATTTAATACCAACACAAAATCCGATAGTCAATAATAAAGCAATTTGATAAGCATTTCATGTATGACCTACTAGTTTAAATTGTCGTAATTAGATAGGAGGCTCGTAACATAATTGGTTAATGCACAGATTGGTCCACAAATTCCGTCCAGTTTCGTATTTTTTCAAATATGATTTTTTTCTAGTGGGTAATGTATCTGAGTTGCTTTCAAATTATGTATGTAAAATAATATTTAATTGAAAACACAATACTATTTGAAGGCCAGCATGACTTCAAAATAAATAAAGTTTTATTTATCTGTATTTAATAAGGATGTATGTTTTATTTCAATAATAAAAGTTACTAATAAAACAAATTTTGAATGTAATCGATTTTTTTACCAAAGAGACTACATGGACCAGAATAATGTAGGTAGTTTCCAGAACGTTTTTATTGTGGTTAAATTTTATTATTAGTAACCATATAAAAATTAATATTCTATACGTTGGGATCAGTAAATTTATAAATAAAGAAGATGACGTCTTGTCTTTGTGCTTTGATTTTAAAACTAAATAAGTTGCTCCATTGGATAAAAATACTTCTTTCGCGCTTATACCAGTAATATAAAGCGTTTTTATTTCACTGTAGCCCTGGAAAATAAATTTCGGAGCAAAAGGTGTGAACTCTGCAATGCAAAATGAATTGAAGAAAATTTAATTATCAGATTTAGTAATCCTCTTTCAATTTCATATTTAAGTTCTATCTGAACAGAAGAAAGCTTTATTTAAAGTCTTTAGAAGCACACATCAAATCGGTAGCTTTACGAATGTATACAGATTTCATATACTTACGTAAAAAAACAATCGTCACTGTGTCTAGTGTGAGAGGTAAAAATAAATAAAGAGCTTTCATTTTAACTTAGCTTAAAATAACGTATGAAATATATGACACAAAGTGTACCGAGATCCTCATCCTTGAATAATGAAGAAGTAGTTACAATTTATTTAATATACGAGCGGGAGAACTATTATTTAATTTTAAATGACTATTTTTGCATGGCTAAACACTTGAAAATCTTGACACCCATTTAACGCACGCGACGTCATAAACGCAACCTCGCAAATGTATTAGCTATGTCTAGATGGGATAGGAAAATCGCATACATTTATGTTCGCAGTAACAGGGCTCGAAATGGACCGGAACGCACCGGAGCGCCGTTCCGATTAATAAAATCTCGTAGGAAAATATTTTGACCGTCTGAGCTACATAAGCCATAAAACAAAAAAACCTTACACTTATCTAATATATAAAAATTAATATTTGTGTGTTTGTTTGTTCGTATTTAATGCGCAGCCATACCGTTCATCCGATTGCAATAAAACTTTGTAAACTTATTGCTTGCACTTGCGGGAAGAGTATAGGCTATACTAATATATAAAAATGAATGTCTGTCTGTCTGTGTGTCTGTCCCGTATGCGTTCCTATACCATTCATCCGATTGCAATGAAATTTTGGTAAGTGGTTGCATGCACACCCATGAAGGTTTCTGAATTAGAAAAATCATCATCTTCTTCTTCTTCTTCATAATATTTTTTTTTATTCGTATGGTCCCTATACCATTCATCCGATTGCAATGAAACCTTCGTCAGTTGTTGTGGTAACACCCTCAATGGTTTTTGAATTAGTACAACCATCTTCTTCTTCTTCTTCTATTCTATATTCTTCTATTCGTATGCGTTCCTATTCCATTCATCCGATTGCAATAAAATTTTCGTCAGTAATTGTGCCAACACCCGCGAAGGTTTCTGAATTAGTACAACCATCTTCTTCTTCTTCTTTTTCTTCTTCTTCATTCTATCTTCTTTTATTCGTATGGTCCCTATACCATTCATCCGATTGCGATGAAACCTTCGTCAGTTGTTGTGGTAACACCCGCAATGGTTTTTGAATTAGTACAATTATCTTCTTCTTCTTCTTCTTCTTCTATTCGTATGCGTTTCTATTCCATTCATCCGATTGCAATAAAATTTTCGTCAGTAATTGTGTCAACACCCGCGAAGGTTTCTGAATTAGTACAACCATCTTCTTCTTCTATTCTATCTTCTATTCGTATGCGTTCCTATACCATTCATCCGATTGCAATGAAATTTTGATCAAGTGTTGTGCTCACGCCGCAAAGGTTTCTGAATTGTTACAACTATTTTCTTTTTCTTCTATTCTATCTTCTTCTATTTGTATGCGTTCTTATATCATTCATCCAATTGCGATGAAATTTTGACCAGTTGTTGTGCGCACGCCCGCGAAGGTTTCTGAATTAGTACAACCATCTTCTTCTTCTTCTATTCGTATGCGTTCCTATACCATTCATCCGATTGCAATGAAAATTTGACTAAGTGTTGTGTTCACGCCCGCAAAGGTTTCTGAATTGATACAACCATTTTCTTCTTCTTTTTCTTCTATTCGTATGCGTTCTTATACCATTCATCTAATTGCGATTAAATTTTGACCAGTTGTTGTGCGCAAGCCCGCAAAGGTTTTTGAATTAGTACAACTGCCTTCTTCTTCTTCTTCTATTCGTATGCGTTCCTATACCATTCATCCGTTTTTTTGGATCCATCCGGAACTTTGGTGAGTTGTCGTGCGCACGCCTGCAAAGGTTTCTGAATTAGTACAACCATCATCTTCTTCTTCTATTCGAATGCCTACCTACACCATTCATCCGATTTCAATGAAACTTTGGTGAGTTGTCGTGCGCATGCCCACGAAGATTTCTGAATTAGAAAATCATCTTCTACTTCTATTCGTATGCGTTCCTATACCATTCATCCGATTGCAATGACATTTTGATCAAGTGTTGTGCCCTTGCCCGCGAAGGTTTTTGAATTAGTACAACCATCTTCTTCTTCTTCTATTCGTATGCGTTCCTATACCATTAATCCGAATGCAATGAAACTTTGGTGAGTTGTCATGCGCGTGCCCACGAAGATTTCTGATTTAGAAAATCATCTTCTTCTACTATTCGTATGCGTTCCTATACCATTCATCCGATTGCGATGAAACTTTTGTCAGTTGTTGTGCGCACACCTGCGAAGGTGTCTAAATTATTATTATATAAAATACAAAGTTTGTTGTTTGTTTGTTCCATCCAATTTTGATTTTTTTTTTACTACATATTAATAACATTAATAACGTTTTCATATTTTGGATTCGATTTTAATTTAGTGTTCTTATGTTTGACCTTTACTCCTATTAGAATTATTTTTATATTGCCATATTGTATTACAAAGATATTTTAATATTAAAAAAATAATTACCTATTATTATTTTTCAAATATCTAAGATAAATATAACCACGAAGCGACCCTGTGCGAAGCCGGGTACTTCAGCTAGTTTTTTATAAAATACTCATAAATTTAGATAACTATGTTAATATTTTCGTAAAATCATCGAGCGCTCCGGTTCGTAAAATTTTCCATTTCGAGCGCTGTCGCAGTTATAACTCAAGCAGTGGATGTTGTAGAGTTACAACATCGAAATAACCCCAAGCTGTGATATCCATTACGCTGATTTAGACTACAGGATGTGAGAGCAAAAAATCGATCGAAATTAATGAATTCTTTGACGAGAAAAAATATTATATACGAGCATTCGTTCAAATATCCGGTTGCCTTCGGCTAATGTATTCATTTCGGAAAACAATAACACTTTTGACGGTTAATATAGAAACATTTGTTTGTAAAATTGAGTGGTAATTTTTCCTAAATACCTACAAATTTAAATTTACAAAATGATAATATAAATTATATTCAATTCTACACGTTGGTGTATTATTCGATAAGCATTTAAATTATAAAACCATTATCACGATTAAAAATCAATGACTTATTCATGATAAAGTATACAACTCACAGAGAGAAACGGTATGCTCCCAATAACTCACACTAGGAATATTCAATAATACGCACTACTTGGAAACCGTTTTAACAAAATATTAACGTTATTAAATATTGTTAGATATAAATACATGAGTTTCCACGCATCCAGACGTTACCAATATAATTTATTCAATTAAAAATATATTAGGTGTAATCAAACTATCGAATTGAACCCACTTGACAGTAATATTTAAATTTAAATTGTATATTATAATTTAATAAAGACGATGCATGAATTATGAGATTTTCTTTAAGTATGTTTTTATTGTGTATTCTTAGATACTTCTTTATTAATTTAAAATTGTCCTAGTAAATTGAACTGGAGTAATTTACGGTGATAGATTAAACGCAAGTATATATGTGATTTTTCAAATTATGTACTTACATTTTTAGTAGGTACCTATACTTTACAACTATGTTTTCCCGTTATATAACCATTAGATAGTAAAGGTCAGAGAGATAATATAAGTAAATTAACACACTTCATACATTTGAATAGTTATCATTTACATTTATAAACAGGAAAATAAATTGATTGAAATGTATGAAATCATTACACGATTTCTATTAAAAAAATGTATGTCGAAATACGATAATTGGCATTGGAAATAAAAAGCGTTTACACAGCACGTATTTTCATGTACATGTTTATTAAAGTGATATCTCAATCAAGTTGCGTCTGGCATGATTTAAGGAAAGATTAGTAGTCACGAAATATTGTATTGATTTTAGTATTTTTTTGTATATTATAGTTTCCTGGTCATTTAAAAAATAATGTTAAGGTTTCGAATTAATTAAAAAAAATCTCAGAAAATGTGTACAGTTTTTGTACAGCTGTTGTTACCAATCACATTTTATATATTATAATATATATATACTTCATGATTTACAAAAAATTACCCTGAGATCATACAGTTTTATTGTAAACAAATGTTAATTATTTGTTACTAAAAACAGTTGTGTTAAATTAAATTTGCTTTTTATTGATGTCAAAATAATTCTAAACTAATGTCACATTTAATCATTGAAATCTATTGTATCGAATCATATTGTCTTGTACCTATTAAATAAATTAAGTATGTAAATTTCGGGGTATTTCACCGAATGATACATAACTAATATATTTGGCAAACAAAATGCGTTTGATAATAGACAAGATTGAAGATATTGCCAGAGAATAAATGAAAAGTGGCATTTTTTTTTGGTGAGATATATCTTTGCCGAAGAAAGAGTGTGAAAGAGTTGTATATTTTGACATTGTCGTTAAGTTTATGAAAATGAAAAGCGTAGTGGTCACAGAAACAGAGCCCGATATGTTCGGGGAATCGTTGGGAGCGTGTGAAAAATTCCGCCGATCTCTTTCTACTATCCTGCAATTTCAAGCAGAATTTAATAATATTATGTACACCGAACAGTGTATTAAAACACCTACTCAGCTTCGGGTGCTATGAATAAAACACTGTGTGTATTTGCAATAATCACAGATCGGATATTACGTAGACACAAACAAATCAAACATCGCGAGGCACTATTTGGATTTAAAATACTAAATACAAATTACTTAATTTGATTATGAAAAATAAAATTAATTTATTGCTAATCATTTGTATCAACACTAAAATATAAACACGTGACAATAAATACTATTAACACTTAATAATAACGCCAATAAAATTTATGATGAGAAGAAAACTTTAAGTATCTTATATCAAATATAATATATAACAATTTGTTAAATATACTAATAAGATAATAAAATATGGCAGTTGAAATTTATCTCAATAAGCGATTAAGATTTTATTTTTATCAAAAAAACTATTAACGAAATTAAGTTAGAAGAACGTATTTACAAATTCATGACATCAGTTAAAGTTATACTTAGTACTGATTACTTTACGATGGCTCAGTTATATAGTAAGATAAGTCAAAAACTTCAAATTTTGAGTAATGTTAGCCATTATATTCGAATATCGCTCCTCTTCAGTTTCACAAAATTACAACTCCAAAAAATTACTAGTTCTCCTCGTAGGACCGATGTTTTTGTCACTTTTCTACAAGTCAGTATAGGTGAGTCAATACTTTGATCAGCCTTTACTCAAAACTACTAATTCCTAGTTATAGCACTATGGAACTGAGCCATCAAATAGTTAAATAACATTTATAATGTTTTTCCCCATTAGGATTAATTGAAGTTACATATTAACACAATGCTTACGGGCCCTTTTAATTAATTTTGTAATTAACGTGTTAATTTGCATTTGAAAAGTAATTAGCAAAAACACAATTTTGTGTGGCTCGTAAGCTATGGGTTTTAAGAGCGTACTTGAGTGAAACCGCAAATAATTTTCAACAGTAGGTGTGACGAAATTTCTCACTAGTCACCAATCGGAGACCGACGAGGTGTCCGCACGTCGATTTGTTTTGTTATAGCGTCGGATGAAAATATTCTTAAATCGTGTAAAGATGACTAAAAAACTTTACGTGTGTACTTAAAAAAGAAAACATGTCAATGAATATACTATTATTATTAGTTATATAACAATAAACATAATATTAAATGGACGCATGTTGGATTTTTATGACAAATTATATTTCGTTCGGCACGCGTCATTTGCACAATTCGCGTATCGCCTAGCCACGATCTTTTTAGACCATGCCTCAACTGAAGTATAGCCTTAACATATTACGTTTTTCGAAAAATTATTTTAATCTTAAGATTAAAATATATAATATATTATTGTCCTTTTTCGGATATTAATTATAAAATCAGAGCTTGAATTTGTAATCGCTACAAATGGTAGTAAGGTAAAAAAGATAAACATAATTTTGTCTTGAGTCACGGCTACGTAAATGATATTTTTTTACGGTGATTCACGCAAACCGTCCATTATAGTTATGTTGACACTACATAGAAATCATTGCCAGATTTTATAATCGTGAGCTTAGTTAAAAGCCAGATAGTAAACGTGTCTAAATAATATTTTTACGAGTACAAAACTAACTTATGCTATTAAATTTATAACACACAATAATTTCTGCAAATAGAGTATTGCAATTATACAGTTTTATTCAACAATACAATCAATACTTGCGATGAATTGCAATAATTAAAATGTGTCGTTTAAATCTTTGAATTATTTTTAGGATTAGGGAAAAGGTTTCCGAAAGAGAAATATACTGCAAGGCTTCTATATCATTGTATTCTAAACCGTGGTACATGAATTTATGTATAAAAGACGACACTATACCGGATATCGCTACACTAATAGCCAGGCTCTTTATACGTAATAGAGTACTGTGGTGAAGGAGGCCAGGACATGACTACCGTATGGCAAACACAGTGATCCTGATAATAGTTTTCATCGAACACGAAGGTGAGAAGACCATGACTCCCCTAGATCGTAGGGCGCCGTAGATAATGGCGGAGGAAAATTGAGGCCAATACTCAATTTGGGCGATAGCGACATTGAAATAAAATAAAAAGCGTAATATACCTTGTTTCTGCCTTTTTTTAAATATAAAGAAAATCAAGATGCAAAATAAATTCTTCGCGTTGATTTAGTATTCGATACCTATCGACTCAACTCAATCGAGGGAATTCAAGAAACAATAGACAGGTTGCATAACAACTCATCACGCATTGGTTTGAAAACCAACGCGAAGAAAACCAACGTTTTGTGTAATAGCACCTGCCCTGATCCAGATTTCCCTCTGATTAGCGACGAGCAAAACATCGAGAGCGTTGACAGCTTCAAATACCTGGGGGTACACATCACGGAAGATGGCATTTTGCAGTAACAAGGAATACCTAACTTTAAAAATGTATTAAACTTATTCTTCCATTATTGAACATACATAACTTGGAAACACCTCAAATATAATATAC
This sequence comes from Rhyacophila brunnea, assembly GCF_057557595.1. Taxonomy (NCBI): domain Eukaryota; kingdom Metazoa; phylum Arthropoda; class Insecta; order Trichoptera; family Rhyacophilidae; genus Rhyacophila; species Rhyacophila brunnea. The sequence continues at coordinate 56,692,997 of NW_028232965.1, read as the reverse complement.
TTACCAGAAAAAAATATATTTGAAATAAATACAAAACTCGACGGAATTTGAACCCGTATAATCATTGCTGTCGCGTCAATCCGTGCATTAACTAATTATGCTACGAGCCTCCTATCTAATGACGACAATAATTTAAACTAGTATGTTATACATGAAATGCTTACCAAATTGCATTATTATTGACTATCGATTTTTGTGTATTAAATCAAGGAATATTAATTACCTTAATTACTAACCAACGCCAGGCTCTCGTCAAATATTTTAGTTATAACGTCTACTTGAACTTGCTAACAATTTTTAATAAACCATTTCTTATATTCAAATGAATAATTCACAAGATTTTGAGAATGTAACATCCCATATACTGAACATACATAACTTGAAAACACCTCAGATATAGGTATACCCACTAGAAAACATTATTTTTGGAAAAAAATACGAAACTCGACGGGAGTTGAACCCGTATAACCATTGGTGTCGCGCCAATTCATGCATTAACCAATTTATGCTACGAGCCTCCTGTTTGACAAAAAAAATCCCAAGTCAACCCTTAATAATTATTATTAGTTTGGGCGTGTTGGTAAAGTTTGGGAAACACTTTTTTTACATTAAGACAGGTACAATAATAAACACTTTGTAAAAAAAAAAGTTACTGACGCACGTCCAATATTAGTAAGACGGATTGTTACGATTTAGCGGTTTTAAAAATACCCCTCGAGTTGTGTTTACACAAACATTGATGTTATCTCACTTAACGGTTTAGTTATTCACCGTTTTAATATGAGGACATGTAATAATTATCTAATACTGGCCTATAATTGCAATCGAACGACACCGATCAGTTTTATTGGGCAGTTTTCCAAAGGGTTCAATCCAAATCAGATTAGAAATATAATTATGTGTTAATAAAATATTCGAGAGTACCTACATTAAATTTGCTCTATTCTTTTCGCCTGGCCCTCGGCATATTGGCAGATTTCCCATATTTAACATTGTTCATTTACAATTTATATGTTTCGTTCTATTTATGTGCTGATTTTATCTTTTCATGTTATTCGAAAGCGAACGCGGGAGGGGCAGGATTCTTTAAAAAAAACTTTTTCGAATACTCTGTGGCCAATGTATAGATTATGTAATTTTCATTATGCAACCGAAGATATTTTTCATTTTTAGCATACCATTTAAGGCAGGTTTATTAGCTGTCTGCATATCTAACTAAAAAAAACAAGTATCTAATATTAGTGATTTCACAATAATAAAAAAATGGTGTGAAAACAAATAATTACAAGATAAAAAGAACTTTTTATATACAACGTTTTTAAATTTTCTGTTGAATCATATAAACTTGACTTAACTAGCTTAAACGATCAAAATTTTTTTTATTTGATAGAAATAATACTGAAATGTCATTTTGACATTTCATATTGATTTCCATAGTAACGCACTTATATATTAATAATTTAGTTGCTAGGACCCCAGACCCCTAGCAACCAATAATAGTGGATTGGATTACGGATTTCGTCCGAAATAACTTTTCATACAAAACAGAATTAAGTGAAAATGAATTCAATTCTACTTAATGATGGCTAAAGGTATTAAAAAAATGCATTGGCATCGTGTTCTGATATATTCTAAAAGTTTCAAATGTCTAGCTAGTCGGAAAGTTAGTTAAAAATCGATTGCAAGATTTGTACTGGATAAACAACCACCGGACAAATGAGAATACGACCTAATAAAAACCTTGTAAAATATCTACTTATACTTAACACTCTTAGAAATCTACACACAAGTTAATTAATTATATACTGCACAATGTGTACTACTTTTTTAGATTATAAAAGAGGCACTTAAATAATATTCTCTAACGATTATTTATTTGTAGGGACTACATCACTAATTTTTTTATTATGTGGACCATGTTTGTGCTTGGAGTAAGCTGACATTGTTAAAACCACAACTTCTATACAGTATTAATACGATTCAATGTACATACTCGTATTTGTATTGGGGCTTTTAAAATAACTATACTACATTGGTCGAATGAATATTATTCTAAAAACTTCTGGGCTAGACGATAGATGTTGCATTGGTGACAAAATATAACTTCTTTACAAAATAAATACATATTATTATATATAGATAGCAGAGACGCAATCCTGGGACAATTCTATACTAAACAGAGCTTTGATCAACTGTCTGCCGTAGATTCCCAAAGTACGGATATCCAAATCTTTACTGTATAAATTTATGAACGATTTGGTTTGGTACGCTAATACTAAAACCAATAGTAGTATTTTTAATTAGGTAATTGAATGTGCTTAATGCATTTTATCCATACGATACCGAGTGAGAGTGTTATGTAGTGTTACTAGAGACATCTGGTGTCAGAATAGGAAATATGCGATTTAGAATCGTTAAAAACAAAAATTAATATTTTTTTTAAATTAAAAAATAGCCTTTAACAAAAAATGTGGATTAGTTTAAGGCTTTTATCGTGTTTTACATATTATTTTGTATTTATTTTTATCATTATAATGTAGTATAAGTAATGAGTTTTCTCGTACGTATAAAAGAGGGTTTTGAATTGATTAAGAAAATATTGATTTATTTTTAGAAAATGAAAATTTAAACCTTTTTTGTTTCTATCAAATCGAGATTTAGCATAGTCGCAATAAAGTATTTAATTAATCTAAATATTAGAAAAAAAACGTGGGATTCAAACACAAGCCTTTGCTTATCGGCGACTTCTCCGACCAATATTCCATCAATATAATTATGACGACTAATGATATCTCGCAAAGATTTGTGGCTTTTCGTGTATTTTATTCAATGACAATTCAAAAAAAAAATATATTCAGTGATGAATAAAAATAATATATAATTAAAGAATAAATCTTTCAAATTTAAACTTTGTAAGGCTGACAATGATTGCCATTTTGTAGAAAGCTCCACGATATAAATAATATTAAAGTAACTAGTGTATATTTTGATGAAATGTAATAAATTCCGCTTGCTCCATCGATGAGGGTTCAATAGACGCTCAATCGAATAAGGAAGAGGGAAATTGAAAGCTCTCCGAGGTTATTCGACTGGCGCCACGCCAGTTCCGCTGGACCGACTGGTTTCCTTAGATTCATACGATACGCTGATTGGTGGAAATAATGTATTCGCATTTATTTTCCGATGCCATCATTTTATCTTTCAGTGTGATGTAACAATAACAGCTAATGTTAACTAATCGTTAAATAAATACATATAAATGTTAACTAGATATATTATAAATGTATAAAATGTTACGTCCGCTAGTATACATAAATAACAACTAAATTTATATATTTTTAGATGTGAAAATACTCACCCCATCGCTTTCACATAAATTCAATTATAACAATTTCAAATATTGAACGAAATTCACCATATTAATGGTGTCTAGGCATATTACTAATAAAAGGACCACACTGATACTGTCAAGTTGTCACATGGATCCAGATGGTTATCGATATGAATGTTTTTTTATACCTCAAAAAGATGGAAGGATATAGCATTCTTTATCGAAAATACATAACTTGGAAAAGCCTCATAAACATACTTATTGATTTTTTTTTGTGTGATTCGAATGAATTATGTAGTATTTACTTTATTCAATATGAAAAACAAATACTATGCAATTTTATGTATTGCAAATTGTTCAATTCAAATTTGTTCAAATTGCGAAGCGAATAGTAAAATTTTCGATGGCAGTATATATTCCTTTTCACCCCGTGACAAAAATGAATCACCCATCACTGGTTTGTCGCCGATACTCATTTGCTCAGTTAACTCTTTACTAATGTACCAGTATAGTAGTATTATGTGATGGGGGTCTAATTGGTAGGACGACCGTCTCTGCGAGGGGGAGGGCCATAGAGGTATTAAATAAAAAGAGGGGCAAGGAATCAGCTTTCTCATACAACTGAATGAAGCAGGCCAACAATAGCCGATAATTTACGAGAAATGGCGACGCGATAAAAAAATTCAGGGCAATACGAAGAATTTACTTTGGTCATTATAACGTACCCATATAATATAATATTAACGTGGAAATTTTGCCGCAACTTGATTACCAGCCCGCCTCAGCATACTTTTTCACCATACCAGGCTGCTTCACCAAACTTTCACATAACCTGCCACCCCTTGGGGAGGGCCGTGGCTTCGATTCAACCGCGGCTGACAAAATGCATGTAGTTTTTTTTAATGCGTGTTTAATCTTGTGCAGGGACTCTGCTTAGAAAATGATAGTATATTAACATAATCTTACTAAAAATACAATATTAGGTGGGTTTACCACCCAAAAAAATAGTACAGCCGCAACTTGTACAAGAAATGAATAAATAAGCAAAATCAAGTAGTTTTAGCAGTACCTATTGTAGAAAATAATGATGTATTCTAAATTAGTCGTGTCCAATCAGCATGTAACCCTTGACAGTCAGTAATAAGGTTGACAAAATCGGCGATATAAAATGAAAACGAATATTTTTTTTTTCATCAAATCTGTCAAATATCCCACTTGTTCAATTCACTATTTTATATTTTATAATAAAAAAACATATGAAAAGAAATATGAAGTTTTGTGAACTATAGATTTTACAATATTTATATTTTATATGCTGCCTAAGAAAATTTATTGTTGGTCAATGTAGCCAAGGGAAACCACCAACACGTTGGATGTCTATTTCTTTTTAACAATATTTAATATTTCTCTTGTCGATACACTAAGATAATTACTTTATGTTTACTCAATTCATCATTCAAGTATTTCTCCTATACATAAATCCATAACAAATAGAGCATTTCGTGTTGCAATATGTTGCTCTAAGAAAATAAGCTGTCAAAGGTGTGATGAGAGTGTCGGCCGGTATTGCCAACCGTACTATAATTATAGTATTTGTACTATAATTTTAGTCCGCGTACTATGTACGATATAAAACAGGTATAGTACGCCCAAATACTATAATTTTAAATATCGGAAAAAATATGTAAAAAGTACTAAAATTTCGATAGTTCCATTCAATAAATCGGTGCAAAGTACTATAATTTCACAACATAAGAAGATTTTGAGAACTTGTAAAAAAAATGCTCGAAAAATTAAATTTCTTTGAATGAAAAATGACACCTTTTCAACAGATGGCAACGCAAGCGTACTATATTTTTCCCCCAAATACTATAATTTTGGAGGCTCTGTACTATAATTCCACTTTGAAAAGATGGCAACACTGATGTCGGCATAAATATGAACTGTAAAAATAACTTCAAATTTAGTAGGCGTATTGTATTTTGGACGAAAGCGTCCCTGAGCGTAGTTACGATTGACCCATTTTTCTGTGGCTCACAGAATCGGGCATTGTTGTCAACCGAAATAGAAAGAGGAAAGAACAAAACCACGAAGGGCGCCATTAAAAACGTGTACCGGGAAAAAACTGCCCACACTCGTGTCAAGGGTATTTGTAATGAGTTGGAAAATCAAAACGCTAACGATGCTAATGCGTTACGAAATTTGTTGAGAATACAACAAAACTATAATATATTTAACGTCTAGTAAGTATTATGTAGTCTATCAATAATTGCATATTAATGATAATAATTATCCGTAGAAGTAATTTATTATTTTCTCTCCTAAGCAAAAACACATGGCTATTTACTTTAGATTACGCACACTGAAAAATAAGATAAGTATATTATTTTACCAAACGCAGGATTCGGGCCCGGAGAAAGATGCTTTACCAACTAGTAGGTTCTGTTAATCGTACCAATTGTATACCTAATAAAAACAACAGCGAATATAATATAATATTATGTAGATTCATTTTCCTTTGAAAAATTGTTATGTGAAAACATTTCATAAAAAGTACCTTTACCAAGTTGTTTTGTCAGGACTTAAATTAGAGATTAAATAAAAAGTACCATATTATTTTTTCTGCCTTTTAATAGGTTGTGAAAATATCATTTTTAAAAATTAATTTACATAAAAGCAATAATCATCGATTATTATCAAAGATATTTATTAATTGTTGTTTTAACAAAATAGGTCGTCAAAATTCGAGTGGTTTTTTGTCTCCTGTTAAGTTTTTCAAACGCAGCCTTCGCAGTCTTCAAAATCAGCAATATGCTGATTTTGAAGACGCAATGATGAAATGCATCTTGATCCAGTTTTTATTATGTATTATTGTTTATTTGACGAATTCTACGTTTATGCTTATTTGCGTAATATTTTTTTAATAATTATAAATGCGATTTATCAGTTTTGAGTTAACCTAGTTGAAAGATTAAATCCAAATATACGCGATGTTGATATGTACGGCAGAGTAAAGTTCCGGATAGCTAAGTTTTAAGCCGATGATTGAGAAACATAGGTTTAGTGTAACAATAAATAAAGCTATTTTAAACATTGAGATGCTGACGATTATAGTAGTACAAGTGGCATATAAATAAAAATGAGTTAAGAGCAGTTACATACTGGCCTGCTAAGTAAAAAGACAGTATTTTTGGTTTTAGTGAAATTGTTGTAGGCCAAGTGCCAAGTGGACCGAAACCAACGCTGAACATATTAATTGGGACAATACAAATGGTATGTTTTTCTTACAAATTAAAATCGGGATGGTGACTAGATACTTCCAACATATGTTCGTTTATTTTGAGTAAATACATAGAATATAAATCTAACCAAAACTAATATTTATTCTGGCTCTATACCAGTGGTTCTCATGTGCGGCCACCAGATGATTTTTCTGCGGCCACCAACATCATTTTCAGTATTTAATTTAATTAACTAGGCTAACGTTAACTATGCGTTATTGGAAATGAGTCATGATCAAGTAGGTACTTAAAATCCATTTTAATAATACCACGGTTGAAAATTTTGGTCTAGTTATACGTTGACCAATAATCAAGCCAATTCAAAGAATTGACAATAATTGCTTTATTAATATTGTCGATTTTTCCTACTATTGTATACTGTGAAAGATCATTCAGTGTAATGCACTTCATAAAAAATAAATATCCAAGCCAGTTAGTTGACAGATGTAAAGTTAGAAGCAGACATGCGGTTCGCATTGGAAAAAATAAATATTGAGGAATTTCTATTTGCATTATTTTTAAATAAATAGATATGTACTAACATGTTGAAAGGTATTTTATTAAATGCACTTGTCTATAAATAAATTGATCTTTTTTTTAGTAAATAAAATTTAACTTTATTTTTGTTCAATCACAACAAAAGTGAAATTTGGTGCGGCCACCAGACGTTTCCATAGAACTGTCAATGTCTATTGTGCGGCCACAGTTAAATTTCATGTGAGAACCACTGCTTATAGTATAATATAGAACTTGGCTGACTTCGATGAGAAATGATAATCGTCAATTTGCGCAACCCATACGATCAAGCTCTGGATACGAATAAACATTGAAAAATAACAACAACATGGGAATTCACCATACGAGGGATTCGAAGCTGACACTTGACATAAAATATATTATTGTTATTAAAGTCACATGTTGGTAAAAGCTATAAAACTAGGATAATTAAATAAACTATCGCGGACGTGTCAAATATTTTATTGCAAATACCTATATTAAAAGTTTTGGTACTGTTCGGTTATCAGGAATACAGCGAAAACACATTTTGAAAATAGCCGATAAACTGGATTATTTGTTAGGTTAACCTAACCTAACCTAATCCAACCTAACCTAACCTAAACTAACCGAAACTAACAAATAATCCAGTATATCGGGTATTTTCAAAATTTGTTTTCCGCTGTATTCCTGATAACCGAACAGTACCAAAGTTTTTAAGCGCCTTTTGGTTTTTTCTGTACATTAAAAAAAATACTGAGGTATTGCAGGAAAAATAACAATGGATACATCCAGAAGTTGAAAATCGTAATATCGAAAATAAATATAATATTATTTTATCGTGGTATTTTTTCATGAAAATATATCAAGGAACGTTGTTTTCTTCATTAATTTTTAATTTTTTTAAATCATAAATAACTCACATACCTACTGTTTTTTTTTTGGTATTTGGGTTGTTACCGTATTTCTTTCCTTCTATTTCCTACTTCGACGTTTCGAGCACGCTGCAATGACAATTTTAAATAAATAACGTGGTAAAGAATGCGAAACGTCGACTAAGGAAAAGTGAAAACACAAGATGAGAGCCGAAAGATAAATAAAGATAGCAAATATCCGCGAAAGTTTTAAGTTAAGTATGGATTGAATTATGGACTAATTACATAATTCTTTATTTTGCTGTAATGTCCAGTCCGTAACTATGTTGATTTTTTCAACAATCATAGCGATTAGATCAAATATAATACAATATTATGTAATCCAAAATACATTGCATTTTATTTTAATTACTATAATATGCATTGAGATAATGAACTAATCATAGTGTATAACAGTGGCGAAGGGTGGAGGTAGGCTGTTTAGATTCGACATAAATAGGGGATACTAAAATTTCTCAGTCATACGTATTTGTTTTCATTTAAATAAGACTACAATATGCAGACTATTGATTAATTTTTAAAATTCAATTAAACCCTGCGTAAACCAAGCCATAATAAATAACTGTCAAAAACGAGTCATATACCTAGGTATCTATAAAATATCTAAAATTATGCCATTAAATCTTACATAATTTTGGATATTTTATAGATAGAAGAGTATTTTTTATCTATTATGGTCTGGATTATCCACAGTTTAATGGATTTATTATTAAATAATATGTATTCTTAATTCAACGAGAACAAACAAGTATGACTGAAAAAGTGTGCATTATTTTTATCAGATCGGCAATAGCATACCAGTGGGTCTATTCTATGCTTATCGACCGCTAAAGTGATAAAGTGAAAAATATTATCAAACTTAGGGTAGGTTTGTATCAAAATATTAGCACTTATTGTAACAATTACACGAAGCCGGTTTTTATTGTTGCAATAAGTGCTATATTTTAACAGCACCTATCTTGCTGCTGTTAAAATATCGCACTTATTGCAACAATAAAAACCGGCTTCGTGTAATTGTTACAATAAGTGCTAATATTTTGATACAAACCTACCCTAAGTTTGATACTATTTATCAATTTAGTGTTCGATAAGTATAGAATAGACCCACAGAACTATTTATGGTTTAACTTAGGCAGGGTTCAATTGATTTAAAAAAAAATAATAAACACTCTTTGCACATTGTAGTCTTAGTTCAACGAAAACAAATACGTATGACAGACAAAATTTAGTGCGCACTACTTATGTCGGATCTTAACAGCCTACCTTCACCCTTTGCCACTGGTGTATAATAGGTATATTATCTAAAAATTTGAATATTATTAACCGAATAAGTAGTCTAACTATTAAAATTTATTTAATACTATACTTCTACGACAAATATTATATAGTACCTAAGTGTGATATTACAGTTTATGTTGTATTGTATATACGGTATTTGTACTGCTTGAAATTATGTATGAAACAAATATTTGACCATAATATATTGTATTAAGTATATCATTCTACAATAACTAGGTATGTGTATCGAATGTGACGTTAGTAGTTCATGTATTTAAAATACGTCATCGTGATTTGTAACTTCAAAGAACTAATACTGACTTACTGTGGGCATGTTATAATTTATAATAATATTTGTATGGCAAATAAAAATAATTAAAACCATGCTAGTAATAGTGTAAATGTCATTCTTTTCGATAAATTTCGGCATGGTTGGACTAATATTCTAAACAAAATAATATCTAAGTTCAACTCCGCATTCAAAGCGCAAACAGGGGTTAGAAAGCATAAATAAAACAACAAAATGGTTTTGCTGTCTCAAAACAAAATTTCATTTATTAATGTATAGTCGAGTAGCTTGAGTTGGCACAGTTTTGCAGGCCTTGGAATATTTAGACTCATAAATTGTTCAAACGTCTATCGACAATTGAGTAATGGATGCAAATAATAATCAAACACGATAGTTTACGCCAAGATATCGTGGGTCATTTCCACAGCGAAGCCCCTAATGGTAGCTCAAAACAAATTTACAGATTTACCGCAGTATTTCCAAAATCATCAACGTATTTAACTTCTTTAGGTTCTCCATCTTCTATCGACATATTTTCATTGTTTACAATAGACTTCAAATCTTCTGATTGGAGTTCGGAGATTTCATCAAATGAGCCGTGTTTGGGGATATCTTTAAGATGCGGTCTCTCAGCTGAAGTTGATTCTCTTTCACCTTGGTCATGCGAGTATTCACTCTCCGTGCTCAAGTTCTGGGACGGACTTTTAGATTTTCTCTCACGTGATCTGTGTCTTGTTCTCCCAGTGCAAGAGTCTATAGACAAGTTAGGCGCGCTACTGTGGTCAGGGCGCACTTTGAAATCTTCAAATTCTGATTCTTCGAGTGAAGTAAAAATCTTCAGCTCTTCTTCTCTGGAGGCTCTAGACTCACGCGAAGAGTTGGACGACGAGGAGTGTCGCTTTTTAAAACTGCGCCTTCGCCCTGTTCCGTCGTCCCTTTGCAGGGGTCGAAATTTGACGCCATCGAGGGACCTTAAAATGAAATTTAACACTTGTAAAATAGGTCCTCAATATTACTCAGTAATTTAATTACTTCAGTTTAATTTTTCTCCCGAAATCTTAGTCGACAAGCGACCTTAATAATTTTATAGCACACTATTAATTTAGCACTTTATCACGATTGATTTTTATAAAGTGACTTGAGACTAGAATTGATTTAAATACAAAAATACTATTGCACAAAAATAAATAGTTTTTTGGTTATTAGATCGCTATATCATCGATAGGGTTCGATCAGGTACAAATTGTGCGGGACGGGAGAGAGAAAGTCGGCTTCTAGAATAAAGACGAAAGTTTTCTCTCACCTGAGAAAATCTTCAGAGTAGGGTGACTGTTCGTCTTGCTGATAAGACTGTCGTTCGTAGGAGTCGAAGTGGATTTCGGGCAACCCGGAATCGTCGGACGGGGTCAGCGGTCTGTAGTGCCATTTAATTTTTTCTTTCTGTTCGGTATCTGGCGATTTTTTTTCAGACGAATCGTTCACCTCGGTAGACCAAAAGTCGTCAGCCGTCGATTCGTTTAAATTTTCCCGAGAAGAGTTCGGCGTCGATCTATTTCTATCCAAGTTGAACGATTGTCCTTGAGGTATCTGCGTTTTGACGTACGAAGTCTTGTCAGGTGACCGGCTCGGCGTCGATCGTTTGTCGTTCTCTAGCGACTCTTGCCCGAAGCTTGAAATCTTCGTCGAAAACAATATGGACGTCGAATCTTGATTCCCGCCAAAATATTTAATCGTCGCTTTAATCGGACCTTCTTTACCGCCACCTTTGATTTCAAGATACCCTTGGCCGCCCATCATCCAGTCATCAGAGTTCCGTGTAGATCGAGAAATCGATTTGCTGACCAAATCATCGTACTGTCTGGCAATGTATTCAAAGTCGGGTTTTTTCTCTGGAAGGATTCCATATGTGATTTTTTGATAACACGCGACGGCTTCCAGAACTCCAATACACGATCCAACGAGCACAGAAAGGAGTAAACCCATGTTTTAATCGAATGTCAATATTTAGGTCAAACTTTATTGATTATAAAATAATACTTTCACTTTATTTACATTGGATATTTACCACTCTAGGTCGTGATAACAACATAACCTATAATTTGCGAATTGTTTTCTTTTTTTTTTGAGATCGTTGAACTATCCGTAATCCGTTTCGTTTAACGTGCGCGTCGCGGGGGTAGTAATTTAAATCAGATACTGTCTTTACATGGTGCAAATGCGACCGTCTCCCGTCGACTATTATGACAATGGACCGATGTTCGGCGGTGACATCTTTGAACTGGTCGAAATAAGACCGATAACGTCTGCCAAAAAAACATACCGATCCTAGAATTAACTCAAAGCCACAGCTGACGGCTTAAATGTATTGCTCCGATCGAGAACACCTAGTACTAAAGTTAGATTGTCATCTAGCGAAATAGTATTGCGGGCCTACAGTAGATAAGAGACGTATGCTTGATAATTATTTCGGCGATCGGTTACGTTTGCCAGTGGGACTGGCTCCGCTGCCAAACGTCATATAATATTGAGGTACAGACTAAGCTTGCAATCGATAATAAAATTACATGACGTGACTTTTTATGAAGACCAAACATTATACATTTAAATAAGTTAATTTGAGACACTTCTTCGAAAAATATACGATGTTTGTGATTCGCTGTAGTCGTATCGTGGATGAACATTATTTTAGTTTGTTTTGACATAAATGTACGATTTATAAATGAAAACAATAATAGTCGAATTAAGATTAAAAAATACAGACAATAAGTTATTGTAAAACAAAATTTATATTGTATATATTGTTAAAGGTTTTTCATAAAAATATTCATAAAAATAAATTAAGTATCATTATTTAATATAATGAGATGTTTTTAAATGAAATTATTCGCTTAGTTAGTGCCACATACATATGTATATTTATCAGCCATACTTGTCAATTGTATTATACGTTAGTTTTTCAATATATATATGGTTATATTTCGTTTTTAATTTAGAAAAATATCTATTTTCGACTTGCTGTAATAAAGATTCGGCATATGATACGAGTATCTGTTAAAATATGTTTTTAACTGGGTGGTGATGTGGTCTTCTGCATTGGTGTTTAATGGGGAGAGGAGGGGGGGGGGGTGAGTAAAGTATTATATTATTTTTAATCTTGTTATAACATTTTGTACACATTACATATTTTTAAAAACGATTATACGACACGTGTGTGTACGATTTCCAATTCCGGGATCCCGGTATTGAAAATGATGGAAACCCGGGATTCCGTGATTGGCTTGCATTCTATGTTTATCTGGAAAAGTATATTGTAATGGAAATGGTCAGTTATCTTAATAAATTAGTATAATATATGAAAATTGTGATTCACCTCCTGAATCATCGTATAATGGAAAATTACATATTATAACTTGGACAACTGGATCATGGACGGATCGATAGTTTAGAGCACTCGCCTGGAAAGTGAAAGACATGTGTTCAAGTCCCACTCGATTCAACTTTTTTTTTACAAGATTTTTTTCTAATATGCATGTTTCTGAGGTTTTTCAAAATAATTTTATTTCTATGATTAAAAATTAATATGGATTTTTTCATTAGTAAATAATATTCACCCACGGTGGCCGCACGGCTTAAGCGTTGGACTATAACGCCATGGGTCCCAGGTTCGAATCCTGGGTCTGGTAAGTACACATATTGTTTTTCAATTTGTGTGTGAGTCAGGGCATGGACCTAATAGGTTGAGCAAGTGGCTGACATCCATTTCTCGTAAAAACAAAAATCTGTTAATACAAACCTCTACCTTGTGGAGGCACATTTGACCCTATTAGGATCGGACATGGCCGAAAAAAAATGATAATATTCATAATAAATTTCCGATTTCCGATCCAAAAACTTTTTAAAAAGTTATATCGGATCGGTATTTGGCATACTAATCATGAATTCTCGAGGTTACAAACCCTATACTAGTATTGTAAATTATAAGAGGAAGAGACATAAAGAAGTATACACTGTGTTGCCATTAAATTAACATTGAATCTATTAAAAAGAAAAATATATCTGATGAATGTATGTTTACAGAATACTTTGGAATTCGAGTCTACTCAGGTACATAATTCATTTGGATGGGCAGGTAAACTGAATATGCAAATAGTGAGTATGGTTTGAGTGAAGTTTTGAGTAATGGCGGCCGCAGCCGTTTGATGTCATGTTGTTAGTAAGTTGTGTGACCGTCTGTCCGCGGATTTGGGACGAGGTCGCTCGTTTGGCAAACGGACGATCGACCCGATAATCTTGCCATACACGGTAAGATTTCGCACAACAACCACGATTATTAAAAGAAAGACATTAATTGAAACGAAGATGATCCAATTGAAAACATTTGAAATTGTGTCATCGTGATAAGTAGAGTTTTCTGATTGATCTGATTGATCTCGAAAACAAGTCGGTGCCTACCCGGCTAGTATTATAGTCTAAAACAGTCATGGCGAACCTATGGCACGCGAGATGATTTTACATGGCACGCGAATGTTTTATTTGAAGCGAAAAAAATACCTATGACAATACTGCCCTCATAAGGAAAAATGCAGCTTTTCGACAAAAATCACAAATTGAGTTAGGTACAGATAATACTCTACGTGAAATTCTGAACCATTTGACATAAAGTCGAAAGCGGTATAAAATTTATTGCAGTATAATAATCGATATATTGTTTATCAGTTTTTTTCACAAAAACGGTAGTAATTTTCTAAACAAAAAGACATTATAACGAGTTTCATAATCAAAAACAAAGCATCGATTGAAAATATACTGGTTTTTGCTTATACCATAAATATCAAATGATTCATACACATTATTTAAAAATTTATTAAGATAAGTTGAAAAAATGTTAATGTCTCACTATCTCAAAATGTGCTTTGGCAAATAGCTGCCTTTTTGCATATGGAGAATAATAAATGACACATCGCATAGTATAAAAAATAGCAGGCAAATACTCTTCATAAAAATATATAATATCATAGGTCTGTATTTAAGCTTTATGCATCATATATAATATTATAGCACTAACCTCATCAGGCGGCGGGAGAAGCCGTGTCACGAACCTCTAATTTTGATCGATTTACAATGCTTGAGACTAGGGATTCCAATCCCGGGATCCCGAATCCCGGGATCCCGGGATCCCGAGCTATTTTCGATACCTATGAATCCCGGGATTGATAAACATAATCCCGGGATTTCGGGATTGATTTTTTTTATCTATTTTTATGGAAAATAAAATAAAAGCAAAAATATAACAAAAAAAAATTTAAATAAAAAATAGTTACATTAGAAATAAACTGAGTTTGAATGAAGTTTGATTTATACCCATGTGTAGGTTGCCGATTCATTTTATTTTTTCACATAAATTATTAAAAATTGAAAGATTGGAAAAAAACAATGCTTCGCACTATTAACAAAGTTATTTCACCATGATATCATACGTTTTACGGCAGTTTCAGATTTGGCTGACTAATTAGATTTATGAAGCTGAAAGTACGCCATGACCATTTGCTATACTATTTTAAATCTTGCTAATCCATTCATTAAGTCTTTACTATCAGAAACAGCAATCTCCTATTAAATTCACATTATTATTTATATTACAATATTATTTACTCCGTTAAACTTGTGTATTTCCAAGATTGAACGAATACAATATTAACAATTTTGACCGATTTTATCAATGTTATTTATAAATATTAAAATTTTATATAAACATTGGAAAAAACGCCAATCCCGGGATCAGTCCCGGGATCCCGGGATTGTCAAATTGTAATCCCGAAATCCCGGGATCAGAATTTTGGCTCGGGATTGGATTCCCTACTTGAGACCACTGTAGCGAGCGAATGCCTCATCTGATCGGGCCAATTCTAGTGTCAATTTGTGCGTAAAGAACCAAACAAGTAATACAGTAACAAACAATTTCATTTCTACTCACAAAAATGGCTGTACCAAATAAAAAACAAAAACTCGGTGGAGCACAGTCTCAAAATTGGTGGACCGAAATGTATGGCGTAATTGAAAGTGATAAACCTACATGTGTACTATATTCTGTGAGTGATTTCTAGAACATCATCACATTTTAATAGAATTCTTAAAAACTACTTATTTTTCCACCGTGAAAAAATTAATCGGCACGTCAGACAGTCTAAAGATAATGTTTGGGAAATTTTGGCACGCTTACGTAAAAAGGTTCGCTAACCCTGGCATAATACAATGTACCTACTGTATAATATCTTGTTTAGTAACTTTTTAGGAGAGACAAAGTAAAAACATTTTAGAAATTAGATATTTTCACCGTCTAAAATATTAATATGACGTCTTCGTAGCAATTTGAGTTTTTAAAAAGTGTTCTTCGTGTTTATAATAATTATCCATTTGTAAAATTTCTTCCAAGCTTTTGAACTTGTCTTGTATCATGCAGAATTGTACATTAGGCAGGTTCATCATGCCGTTGCACTTAATGACTTCCTTGTCTCTACTAGAAAATACCTGCAACGTATTCTGCTAATTGCTTTTCTTACCTATCCGCACTGGGGTACTTTCTTTTGCTGTGGCAGGACATTCTCGTCCCACCATAAGACTAAACATAACATTGTTATCGATATAATCTAAATAGCATGCCACCTCGTAACAGATACATGTTTGTCTGATTCCTTTGAATCCAATTTTGAATTTTCATTGATATCAAGGCTAATACCTCAGCTGATGCATTGTCTAAAGAGATCGTAACTATGCGACGCGCGGATTGTGCTAATGACGCGTGCCGAACGGAACATAATTTGTCATAAATCAACATGCGTCCATTTAGTCTTATGTTTATTATTATATTAGTAATAATAATAATATATTCAGTGACATGTTTACTTTTTCGAGTACAGGAATACCGTTTTTTAGTCATCTTTACACGATATAAGAATATATTCTTACGACGCCATCACAAAAAAAAATCGAGGTGCTCTCACCTCGAATGCCGCTCGGCGATAGGCGACGAATGCAAATTTTCGTGTCACCTATTGTTGAAAATTATTTGCCGTTTCACTTATGTATGCTCTTAATGAATAAATGGTTCGAAAATTTACGCAAACCATGTGTTTTTCATTTAATTCGTTGATTGCTTGACTCTCGTTAAATCAACCCTTTCCGGTTACAAAGTTACAGCATCAGACGACCCCACATAATAATGTTTCGTGCAATATAAATATTTCATACACATTACATTAACAAATGTTTAAAAAAATAAATGCATAATAACCTTAGGTATTTATGAAAAAATATGAATCACAAATTTATATCTATTCTGGCAGGTTGATAAAAATGAGGGACCCTCCCTACGCGGCAATTTACTCGTTTTATTTTCCACGACTTAAAAATATAAACCTACTATGAGGAATGGTTTAAATAGGTAAATCGTACCTTATACTTATATAATGCGAGTAAAATTATTAACAATAACTAATATAATTATGCCAAATCTTCGTAAGGTATTTGTTCTCTTTGACATCCAAACATATTTTTCAAATTATTTTATATGGGTATTAGGTATAATAGCTATACATGCCATTGTATTAGTTAAATGTATTTAAAGATCTAAAAAACATAAAATCAATGAACTTGTTAATACAGTTAAACAATGATTTTAAATGAGTAACCAGATAATAAATATACACAAAAACTGTAAAAACTATAGTATCCAGTTAATAGCCAACACAATAATTATTATAACTGATTTCACATAAGAGTGATAAATTGGATTAACATAACAGGAACGTTTTTACAAAATTGACATGTTTATTACGGTTTTATTGTTTCGTGATAAACAAGTTAATAGTAAAAATGGGTTGAATATTTTAAATATAATTTTATAAATCCGTTATTTGTATTTTATGCGGATATATGAAATTTCTTTTAGTTGGATACATTGAGCCAAGACCCACAAAAATCCGCCAAGTTGTAATGTCGAATAGTGCACGTGGGGGCGTAGATTAAGTTTAATATTAAAATAAAATAAAACCCAAGTGGGGCAGGCACGACTTTAATGCAACACCTCAGTCAGCTGATCACCTTTAATCAGATGGCGTGTACTTAAGCAATCATAATTATTCTGTAATGAAGAAGACGCAAGTCAGTAAAAACATTAGACACGCATTTCGAAATAAGTAAAATTTAGTTGATTTTTAATGCCAGATACCTGTCTTATTTTTAACAAACAGGTATGTAGAATTTATAAAAGTATTTTATACTACAGTCGATAATTATAAAATTAATTATCAATTACCCGGTCATGGTTTAGTGTACAATAATGCCGTATAAAGGTCGAAAATGAAGATATTTGGAGTATCCTTAAGTGAACAATTTGTAGATACTGTAATCAATATGTATATGTCATGTTTTTTCTCATCATGGAAATTAACATTTTAATGACCATTTAAACTACACTAAAATCATCAAATAGTTATTATTTTAAACGTCAACTTTCTTAATTAAGAATAAAATCACATTTCGTTTAAATATCCGTAGTTATGCACACATAATTGTTTCGTTAATATGTCATCATCAGCCGGGGTCAATCCACTGCTAGATGAAGGCCTCCCCAAGCTTTCTCCAACTCTCTCAGTCCTCTGTCGTTCGCTGCCACGTATTTCCGCCGAACTTTACCAGTTCGTCAATCCAGCGGCTTTTAGGGCGACCTTGTGGCCGTTTAGTACCCATTGGGTACCATTGGATGACGGCATTTGTCCAGCGGCCGTCCTTTCGGCGAACAATGTGCCCCGCCCATCTCCATTTCAGCTGTTTGGCAACGTCTATTACATCGCGTACTCTTGTCTGCTTTCTAACCTATTCGTTTCTCTTACGGTCCTTTCGCGTGATGCCCAACATGCACCTCTCCATGCCTCGCTGTGTGACTCTTAGCCTTTGGACATCTCTCGTGTTGAGGGTCCACGTCTCGCAGCCATACGTGAGCACGGGTAGCACACATTGGTTGAACACCCTACGCTTAAGACATAATGGTAGGTCACTCTTGAAGATACTATTCAGACGTCCGAAAGCACGCCATCCCAGCTTTGTTCTTCGAGCAATTTCATCGTGCATGCTTCCGGCTATGGACACCTGCTGTCCGAGATAGACGTAGCTGCTGACTTGCTCGAGTTGGGTGCCAGAAATACAGATAATCGCAGGGTCCGAAAAACAGTTCCTCATCACTTTTGTCTTTGAGACATTTCTCTTTAGACCGACCGTTTGGCTGACATCCGCGAGTTCTTGCATTCTACCTTGGAGGTCTTTCGGGTCTTGTGAGAGTATAACAATATCATCTGCAAAGCGCAGGTGACTGAGGTGCTCTCCATTAATTGGAACACCTTTTTCCTACCAATCAAGTTTCCTAAATAAGTCGTCAAGAGTAGCGGTGAATAGTTTAGGTGAAATGGTATCACCTTGCCGGACACCTTTGTTAATGGGGAATTTACACGACCGTTTGTGAAGTTTCACGCATGCTGTGGCATCACTGTATATACTGTTCAATATGTTTATATAGCGTCTGGAAATTCCTTGGTTGCTAAGGGCGTCTATAATTGAGAATTTTTTGTTGGAATCAAACGCCTTTTCATAGTCTATAAAACCTAAATATAATGGCAGTTTGTATTCCTGGTAGCGCTCTATGATTTCCCTGACGACCTGTATATGATCCATAGTACTGTAGTCTCTTCTGAATCCGGCTTGATCTCTTGGTTGGTTCTCGTCTAGAACTGTTTCGAGACGGTTTGAGAGTATTTTCGTGAAAACCTTATACAGAATTGGCAGTAGACTAATTGGTCGATAGTTTTTCAGATCTTCAGTGTCTCTTTTTTTATGGAGAATAATAATGGAGGCATTTTTCCATGACTCTGGGATGTTCTCTTCGTGCAGACAAGACGTGAACAGACGTGCGAGCACTTCTTCTCCCGGGGCTTTCCCACTCTTCATGCACATTATAGCATATTCCACCTCTGTGGTAGTAACCTCGGGAAGAGGATCTCCATATTCTCCGTTCACCGGAAGATCTGAATTGATGCCAGTGTCATCTTTGTATAGAGCGCTGTAACTGTAACTTATACTAATTTTAACAATGTTTACTAAACAATATAAGTGTAAATTGGTAAATTGAGGTAAAAAAAATTGTGGTAAAATTTATTCAAAACAACTTTCCATTGAAGTGCTAATTTACCTAGTTAATTTACGTGGTGCTTTAAATAATCTTGGTACTTATATAATATTCTGATATGTATTTAAAAACGTCAACCTTTCCAATTTAGGTCGGAATATATATTATACAATTATCTTGGCAGATTTGTATTTTCCCATTTAATCAACCTCACGGCTAATAGTGATTTATTAAAAAAAAACACTATATTAATTTTACCAAGATACCGGTATATGGGACTACATCGGTACACAGAATAGGAATAAAATGCCATTCTCTCTATGCTACAATGTACGATATAAATATCATTTAGTTAACTAAGCCAAACGTGCGTTAGTGACAATAATAATATGCCACTTTACGGGAGAGAAATTTGAAACTTTATTTTTCATTAAATTTCCACGTAATAATTCTTGCTGACATACTTTTCGGATGCTGTAAATGAAGTTATACATATCTGCAAAACTGGGTGACTTGAAAAACGATTCTGTGCAGAAAGCCTCATTTTATGAGCTAGAGTGAGTGTTCAGCATTTTGGATATCGGTTTGTAGTCAATATCCTCGATAACCAATAGGTCTTTGTTGCTGTTTGAATTGTCTTATTTTTGAAAAATAGGTTTATCAGCACTCGTCGAAAATAAAAAAAAAATGGGAACGATAACAGATCTCACTGATAATCTGTAATACCTATGTATATAGATTTAATGTTGATAAAACAATATTATTTTATTGTGACCGATACCAAGATTTTTTTTATCAATATTAATAAACCACATTTTTTCTTATAAGTTGTTTATTTGGTGTGCCACGAAACAAATTTTCCTTCTCCAGTATGCCGTCAGGGAAAAAAGTTTGGCAGACACTGATCTAATCCCATAAATAACTCATTTTACCCACAACGCCAATATTAATCAGATAACAAAATTATGTATTTTTTTTAGACAAAATACGAGAGATTTAAAACAGATTAAAAAAAATATCGTTGATGTTTCAAATCTCGTGAAGTCACAGTAAACATTATATTATTGTTATTTTAATTCTTGCTGAACAATGGACGAGGAATTTATTATAAACACATTGATTGCATATTCATTCATGTGACACCCACATGAAATAAAAACTTAACAAAGCTAAGAAAAATCACTCACAAGGAAACATGTCACACAAACTATACTGTGAAAATTCTTTGATAATGATTTGTGTTTTGAACATATTTAAGATAAAAAAATAATACATAATACACTTTTACAAACTCCTATAATGTTATGAATGGATATGAATCGTTATCAATATTAATATAAGTTATAATATTCATTAATCCTACAGTAAAAACACCGAAAGTACACACGAATTAAGTAATCTAAAAACAAATAACTCCATATTAGATGGTTAGAAGATAAATAGCTCTAATGTGTTTGCCATAATGCTCATATTTCTGCAAATACGTAAAGTGCAAGGCACTAATAATATACGGATAATTATAACTATTTACTTATTCACATAATTTAATTATAACCTGCGCATCTATTCTATACACAAGACTGCTTTCGGCCGCTACAGCAGCTATCTAGGGTAGGTTTGTATCAAAGTATTAGCACTTATTGTAACATTTTCAATAAGTTAGTTGCAATTAATTGTTAAAATATATATCTTTTGCCTGTGGTAAATTTTAGAGCGAGATAGACAGTTTTGACTGTTTAGACGGCTAATTTATTGTAATACATTACAATAAGTGCTAATACTTCAATAAAAACCTACCTTAGATAGCTGCCGTAGCGGCCGAAAGCGGTCTTGTATATAGAATAGATGCGCTGGACTTTTTTCGTCTGCTTAACATCTATATAAGTAGGTACTACACAAATAGATTTTAAAAATAGTGAAAACGTGTCTAATATATTTTTTTGTTATTCAGTTTTGTAAAAATATAGAAAACAAACATCCTACGGCCGTAACATTTTAAAAATAGGTGTGTTACGATTATATAGTTTAAGAAGGTAGAATTGGCATAATATGTAACCAAAAGCTATTGTGTGAGTTGTTCTAATTTAAATATTAGTGATAAAATAAATTATTTTAATTTCTGTAAAAGTGTTAAGTAAGTGAGTCGAGAGTTCACCTTAACTTTGAAAAGGCAAGAATCTCTCTGTCATAGATAAGTGGGTAGACAGTAGGTAGGTATATATTGATTTGTTGTATTGGCAGAACCACAAATCTCAAATCGGTCCTCTTTAAATGTCAATATCAACAATGCTTTTGAGCCAAACGACTAGACATTAAATAAAGAAGTGGCCATTTGGGCAAGCAATGAAACTAATAAACCAATACTAACTCTGAATTTAATTAATGGGCAACGATAAACGCTCTTTTATTACCAAATACCATAACCAACTTCTCATCCATCTCGAATATTGGTTCTGATATTCAAAAATAGATATGATATCAAAACTTTAATTAATTATACGGTTGAAAAATCACTGTGAAGTTTATTTTAATATCAATACTACTTATGAATTATTGTGAATGGTAATAGTTCATAGTTTAAATCGTTTTATGTATACAACTATAATTGGAATTTGAATCAATCAAGTTCATTACAACGAAGTCAAAAGAGTGAATGAAATATGTGGGACTGGAGCATAATTCACGATACGTGGGTCACTTTTAATTGGAAAATTTGTATAACTCGCACTGCAAAGTGTCTTGTATGAAATCAGAACTTCGTATGATTTATTGAGTTTTAAAATAAACTAAGTGTATTGTGCAATATGCGAATCCGATATGAAACCAGTAGACTCTACGTACCTATCATTTTTTCTGATCTAGTGAATATTTTTATTTAACTACTGACTATCAATAAATAAATACTAATGAAAATATATAAATTGATTTAAAAAAATATTAAATTACGCATTGCTCTATTGAGTTATCAGAAAAAAAACGGGATTGATTTCCATTTTGTTTTCCCGTGATGTCAGAAATGAATCGGCTGGCGTCTCAATGTTCAAATAGGTATTCGATTCTGGCGCAGGCTGAAAAGCGAGCTACAGACGGATGGAATGATTCGAGAAAATATTTTTGCGTTTGCATCTGTAATATGAGTACAAAACTTTCAATACCTTTTTAGTGGTTTCACAATACAACTATTCATTCGTATTTTGACGTAATTGATATTAGTAGAGTAAGTAACCAATAAACATTTAAACTTAGAAATACAATGATAGAATATAAATAGCAGCATGTGATAAAAATACAAAAATAATACACACTAATATAATTTAAGATGAAATATACTATTAATCTGTATCCGGTACTAGTATATGTAATCATTTAGATCTAGATGTGATATTATTATTACAACTACGCGAGCACAAACTATAGTTTAGGGCAGTAGCAATGCCATTTTCGTAATATTATGGAAATTAAAAGAAAAACAGTTTCTATAATGTTTATTATGCAGCTGTTTAAACAATAATATAAACCGAGATGAGAAAGTGATTTTTAATTTTATTAAATATGTAAGTATAATCGATGTAATGACATTAAATCTAAAAATCTGTCATAGTAACGTGGAACTATATTTTGTTAGTTACCATTGTTGTATTGAATTTAAAGGTTTAACTGCTAAGCTATTGTGAGGTCCACGAAAACTCAAATTAAATGGACACATTATCTGAAATAACAAATATGCACTGTTTCAGTGAAGTAAAGTAGAAAATAAGGAAAAAAATCAACACTAATGGTTCGACCAAACAACAGTAACTTTTCAGAGCCAAGATTAATAAGATGGGCATAAAACAATAATAGCCAACCTTCATTTAAAAGGCGGCACATAAAAAAGTAGACCTAACACTTGTCTTGCCATTCACAAATCATTGTTGAGCGGTTAATCACTTAATACTAGTGGTCTGGACTATACTAAATTACTATTAAATAATATAGTGACAAAAATCGCAGACATATTACAACATACTCACAATACGTAGTAACTGTTCTTACAGATTTTCATTCAATTTAACAATAAATATTTGTTTTGTTATATTATTTTCCCTGTTAAGCTTCTAGGTCTAGCTCCCCAAATAATGCGAAGCACGTCATCGCCGCGGCGGTGAAAATGCACGCGCTGAACCGGGATAGGTGCCGGCGGCCAGTGGGCATATCGGTATGACGTCACGTAGCACTTTTCACGAGAGCTTTTTGGTGCCGTGCGCAAGATTCGACGCCCAGCACGCGTCTAACAGACGCTTCCAGAACTAAGTTAGTAATTACTATTTCTCTCCATTCGAAAGACAACTGCCGAATAACATGCACGGCTATATTACGGCACATTATCGAGTTGTTTAAATATAAACTTACATAACCATAAAAATAAATTGATTGAATGCATTTAATTTCCAATAAGCCACATATACATAAATGATAGTCACAAACATATTTATGAGGTAATTAATTTTGATAATAGACAATATATAGAAAGACTTTTTGATATTGCTTTGTAAACCTGTTACATAAAACATTAAACAAATAATTCAAAAATACTGGAACGAACATCTCGAATTTCCAGAATTTATTCAATTAACTAAAAATATGTTTCGGTTCAGATCATAGTTATATCAAACTAATAACTTAACGGGCTAATTAA
This sequence comes from Rhyacophila brunnea, assembly GCF_057557595.1. Classification (NCBI taxonomy): domain Eukaryota; kingdom Metazoa; phylum Arthropoda; class Insecta; order Trichoptera; family Rhyacophilidae; genus Rhyacophila; species Rhyacophila brunnea. The sequence goes on along the minus strand of NW_028232965.1, from coordinate 56,668,533 downwards.
CCATTCTCATAAAGTCTGTTCAGATTGACGATACACATAGCGCTACGATGTTCTCAAATTTAAGCGACACAGTCCAGATGTCTATGCGAATCGAGATTCCATCAAAGAGGATGGAAGATCTCTGCATAATTGCAAACTTATTCGAAAGAGTTGGAGGGAGGACATGAACAACACATCCTTATTTAGAGGAGAAAGATGACATGATAACGGGCCCCTGTCAAAACCTCGGTATATTTTAAATGACGTTTATCTCTGTACATGCCCATATTACATTCCGTCTCTGAGCGGGAATAGTAAATATAAATACACCAGATATTACTATGCAATATTTATTTTGAATAACCACTGTTCGATAAGGCCTTAAAATATATATTTAATGGAAGAAGAATGTAATATACCGCGATATTTGAATAGATTAGGTGAATTGTTTTTTTTATAGAGCTTTTTCTTTGGAGAGAAATAGCCATACAGATTTGTAAGATATGGAAAAAAGTTTATAATATATTATTATACTTATATATTTATTTACGAGCTTTCGTGAAACACAGTTTTCGATATTCCTAAATATAATACTGACGGAGTGGTTATTAAGACATGTAAGTTTGTATTTTAACGACTCGATTAATGCGAGTACGTTGTAATATATTTAGAAAATATCTACTTTTTTATATATAATCAATTACACCGAACTAAAATACACGAAAAGCTGGCACGGTGACATTATTAATCTGCTTAAGTCCAGTGGAATTTGTAAAACATAACTTCGATGTTGTTTTAAAACTTTTAAAGAGTGATATATTTGATTATAAAATTTTGATTACTTACCTGCTGCTACAAGCGATCAAAATTATTCATTAAATACCATATAAAATTGTTCCAAATAAAACTTCTGAATAATTTTATAGAAAACTTAGGTTTAATATTAGTAAGGGTAGTTATTAAAATTCGATACTAAAATATTATACATACATTATATTGAAATATTGTCAAAATATATTACTTATATTATGCTCTTATGCAGTTTTGCGAAATTATTAGTTTACCGTATTTTTTTGGTACTAGACGTTCTATAACATTTAATTCAAAAGTCACAAAAATATTGTTTTTGTGTTACTTATAGAATTTTAATAATCACCCTAAATGGTAGAGCATCTTTTACTTGATATATATTTTGAACAACGATTCAAATAAAATAGTTTTTACAATAGTTTCAAATGGTGCGTCATGACATCTGATTTAACAATAAAAAACTGCTTAAATTACTAATTTTAAAGGAGAAATAGAAACATTTTGATTTTGATAACAACGAAAATATAGGCTTACGAAGTTTTGTCAGGTAATTTTGTATATATAGGTTTTGACTAATTAACCGTGAATAAATACATTTTATATATTTTTTTTAAATGATAACTGATTGGGTATTAGGTAGTAAAGGTGTACAAGAACTAGTTTTCTAGGCACCTAAAAAGTTCAATCTATACTACATAATATATCCACGCGGACGTTAATGAATTGGGTGTGCGGTAGAATGACCTACAGTATCGTATTTTTAGAGTTTATCTTTCAACACTAACCGTAGTCCGAGTAAGAAAATAAATCCATCCACCGAATAAATAAACCAGAGCATTCTCAACTATTATTACAAATTGCCAAACATTGAATCATACTGCGATAAATAGATGAGGTGCCTATTGACGAAAGAATTGATAAAATAAATATAAAATCTTTTTGGTAATTGAGTAAAAAGGCGTTTAACCTTTAACGCGTCATGTTATCCAATAATTAAGCATTTTGAACGTTTAGCTTGTTTACATATTGCGTCATAATAATTATTGAAGTAACAAGTCAGGTCCTTCATGTTCTTTAAATTGTGATCATATTATGCTGCACGTCACGCACTATCACGTGACGCCACAGTAAGCTGCCGCTACGGGAAAAAGTGTGTAATGTGAAATGTCATCTTTCTTGGTGTTCAGACTGATACTTTCATCAAGTAGCACATTTTGAACCTTTAAATTAAACGAACATTGTCAGTCAGCAAAAGCTGTAGAAATCACCAGAAAAACAACGAGGTCACCTCACGTTGTACCGCACTGCATTACTCAATGAACGTTTTTCATAATTTTCTACATGCCTACACATTTTAGACTCATATCAAAATTGCGTGTTTTTTGGTTTTAGCGGTAGGCACTATGTATTTTCTATAAGAATGCTGTATATTATATATGGTCTGCAGATTGGGTTCTGTTAAAAATATTATCTATGGATATAATATCGCAAGTAATTTTAACGTACCTATGCACACATAGAAACTGTTAACATTAATTGAAATTAGCATGAATAATGAATAATAATTCAGAATACTAATATAATGGAATTAGCACTCTCCGTCGTAGAATTTACAGAGATGGCGATCGTTCAAAATATTCTGCAAAATGACAAACCATAGAATATATTTGCCGCCGTGCCAGCGTGACAGTACGCGGCATGCATCTCAATATAATCACAACTTTAGGGTCAAAAAATTATGGAAGGAGTTTTGAGAATAGATTTAGTAAAAATGACAGAATTTTTGGTCTGCGGCGCAAACAAATAGTCTGCAAATAAGAAAATTAAACATTTTGACAGTTTGAGTCGGCACAGTGCATAGTGCTTTATACGTCTATTTTGTAATTTAGGTACCACACTTAAATGTGTTAAGATTTATACCGAAAAATGTTGAGAATCGTTGCTAACCACTGATTTCAATGATGATAAAAAATGATAATACATGCAAACATAAATTCAATTTGATGTGATAGATATGAGGGGATTTTCAACGTGTTACTATTATAAAAGCAGAAGTTATTATTAAAATTTGGAACTGGGTTGGTGAAGCGCCATGACATCAGTTGCCATCTTGTATTCCGGATCATGACATAATCGTTTGAGGAAATAGGTAGATAGGTGAATCTATAGGTACGCGAGTATTTGATTTTGATTGTGGGCAGACGAGATAATTAAGAAAGAAACAATCGACGGTAACAATGCACGTATCAAACAAACTGGCATGTATTATCCCATTGAATTAGCATACTGTGCCATTAAGAATATTGCCAGATGCTATCAATAATTCATTGTGTATAATGTAGGATGAATTTATTGTTTCCATGAAAAAAATATAGTTATTTTTTTTGTAGATTCGGACTTCTTTGACTACCGTTGTAAAAATTATTACTGCGATGTTTGAAATAATATAAAATGATGTTTTAATTTTATCAGCGTTTAAACAACACTATTATGTAACTACCCACGACTTATGTTTAATAGTATGCAAAACACAAAAGTATAATATACACAAAAATATAGACATAATTAGGTACATATTCAAATCAATGTAATCTGTCTAATAGTGAAGTTTTTTAAATTTATATTATTATTCTTTTTCAGTTATTTTTATATTTTAAAGTTCAGCTAATAAAAAGTTTATACAATAATTCAAATCATTAGTAAGTAGTAAATTTTTTTTAAGTATGTGAAACTGGTTCTGATTATAAACGTAAATGGCAAAAAATATATTCTACTAAATACGGGTGTGTCTGGCGATGCCAAAATATCTGATATATTAATCATTAACTCGAGTTACAATATTTACCCGGTGGAGTTCATTAATCAATTAAAATAAAACACAATAATATGTAGTAGGTACTTATTCCATATAATTTAATCATCATTACTACTGGTTTCTAATTATAAATAACTTTTCCGACCTACAATACGCCAATTATAAACTAACCTAGTTTTAAAAAACACTAATGTAATTGTAGATAGTTACTTTAAGCTGAGGATAATGGATATTAATCATTTAATATTAATGTAAGTTATGAGAAATTCGATCGAAAAACTTGAATGCAGCTGTAAGATTGTACAGTTTGTATCAGTCGATAATGTCCCTTTAAAGAGGACGAAACCGGTCCTGGTCATTATTAAATTATGTAGAATCAGTACTACATATTTTGGTTTAGTTTAATAAATACAATCCTTCCACTAATTGTAGACAGTTAACACTATTAAAAAGATTGTTCAAATTCAATTTTACAAAATGATAATGTAGATTATATTATTAAATTCTACATAATGAGTTATTGGGCGATATCTATTTCGGTTGTCACATCATTATCAAGACTGCAAACATACACGATTAAGTAAACAACCGGCAACCTTTCTCGTTAGTCACTTAGAAATAATACCTTAGTAAATAAGTATATTTAGAAACAGTTTCACATATTTATCTTGTACTGATTTTATTGGTTGAACTGTAGATGGTTAGGTATATTATATACGAATTGTTTAAATATATCTGTATGAATGTGTTTTATTCTAGTTTTTCTATCAAGAATTTACAGTAGGTACAACGTATGTAATATTCGACTAAATAAAATATAGGTACACACACAGTATTAGATAAGGTAATATGATACGAGTTTGATATTGAGCAATTGTAGTGGATTCCAAAAAAGAGGATGATGAAGTGAGAATAGGTGAAGGTATATAAATAACATTTTTACAATCAAATGATTGGCAAATACAAGTATTCTTTGATGTGACTGATGAAATAATTTTTATGCTCGTCGAAACACATGAGAATCTTGCGATTTTAACAGCTTTTTTACGGTCAATTTAAACTAGAATGTATACGAGTGTTATATCAATAAAACAAACATTTTTTAAATTACTTTTATTTGTATTAAAATGAATAAAACGATTCCTAGAAAAAAATACGATAACAATGATTGGAATAATTAGTTGCTCTATGAATTTGTTCACTCAAATTTATAAAGAGTAATAAAATATTAAAATGTTTAAGTAATGAATGCATACAATATTCAGATGCATTATTGATTTTTATCATTTTAAAATTCGATACATTGAACTGATATTGTAATACCTTCAATATGTGAAGATATAATACGTAACTTTAACAAATAATTTTAGATACCTTGGTAAATTAGATGATGTTAATATACGTATACGTTATTACCATAATTTGCTGTTGCTAAAAAGCCATTACCTATACAAAATACTGAAAAATAAAAACATAATAATATTTTTCACATTGTATTTTGGAAGGATTTATTTATTCCTAAAAAAATCACAATCCTATGTTCAAAACATATTTATATTAGGTGTTCAATTATAAATTCATCGTACATTAAACATAAATACACTCGAAAATACTTTATTAGCTACCTACGCAATGTACATATACTTATATATATATTTTATAAACAATTGTAAAAGTTATCCTCAACATGTTTATAAATTAGTCGAATGCCCATAATAAATATTAAAAATAACCAACACACTGTCTATAATAACTTTAAATGTGATATCATAGTAATACCAATGCTCCAAGTGGGCAAACGCGTTTTAGAAAATTCAAGCAAAATACACCTGTTCACAATTTATTGTTCGGAATGGAGTTTGACTTTTATTGCTTTTCCCAGCGATATAAAAACTCGACGATTTTACACAATCCTTCATTCGGCACTCACTTCTCCTCACGAACACTCACTTTTATTCTGTTGTCTTATTTTAACTTCGAACTCTTTACGATTTATCCAACAAATTGAGCTATTTCTAAGGCACAGGCCAAATTAAGATTTTTTTACAGAATATCAGATGAATTTTAATTGATAAATAATAGAATAATCCACCCACTGTCATAATAGTTATTAAAATAATCATTTAAGAATATAACTGATATAATTTTAACTGTTATGTCGTGTATCCGATAAATATAATATATAGATATGTAGGTAATTGATACGTAAAGCAACAAATATATTGGTTTCTGCTTTCATTTAATGTATCGATACTTGTGTTATGTTGTAGTCAGTTAATTTTGCGGGGGCGGGGGAGGGAGTATTAAACTTACCAATAAGTATATCCAAAGTTTCCGGAAAAGCTTTTAACACGTGAGTATACCGGCATCAAGGTTTACCGGTTAAGAAATAAACAGCAATGATTTATTATGCAATTAGTTGGGATAACGATATTCTTAACGAAAGTTCTAATGAGCTGTATACCTAAACTAGAAAGAAATTTGGTTAACTGTGAATTCGCGCGGAAATAATAAACGCGGAAGTTGTTCGGCGGCTAGATAAACAGGGAATTAATTGCAGCGACGTCAGGCGACCAATCGATATGGGTGCTTGGTGAAGTTTGATGGTTAGGATATCGATAAGGTGTCTGAGGGTGGGGGAGGGGCACGGGGAAAGCGGGACGTCGTCGGGAAAGGCGTCGCGGCGCTGCTGGCCTCGCCCGTCCTACCAACGGAAGCTCCGCGAGAAAGCTCCCAGGATCAACACTACGACCATTGAACTTATTTTGAAAAAGCTTACCAATATATTTATTACTATTTAAATTAAAAACATACGTACTAATATTACATTTTAATGACTTAAGTTAAACTATAAATCAATTACGCAAATCAGAAATCTTTTAATTAAGCACACGAAAACAATATTTAAAATCTTATTACAGTGATTACAAATGAAATGCGTTAGATTAAAATCATGTCAGCAACGCTTATTTACTTCAATTATAGTCTTATAAGACAAAATAACTAATATTACTAGGTTAGTTTTTTTTTAAATTCTCTTAAACCCTGCGAAAACCATGCCATAATAGATGTCAAAAAATATTCATCTGTCTATAAAATATATAATAGTATGCAATTAAATCATATACAACATTGAATATTTTATAGATAGAATAATATTTTTTTATCTATTATAGTTTGCAGCATCATTTGTAAATTGTAGTCTTATTTGAACGAAAACAAATACGTATGATTGTTTAGTATGCACTATTTTTGGCGGATCTTAAGAGTCTACCTCCACCCTTCGCCACTGATAATACATTATTTAATACTTTCATTGGGTCTATAATCCGACGTGAGTCTTTCCGGTCTCCCGAAAGAGTTTTTAATGTGATGTAATAGAATGTTAGCCACTTGCTCGATCTATTTGGCCTGAACTTGAAAAACAATACGTGAATTTTCCAGACGCCCACGACTTTAGAAGCTGGCACCCACCACTTGTACAATACAGACACGCAATTTAATTTAAATAGTAAATTAATATAATGTGTATATGCCACAAGCAGTGTGGGCAGATGAATATGATTGATACATAGTGAATATTAAAATATAATCTCAATATTTTGCGTGAACAGAAAGTGCACACGAATAAATGCAAAAAGATTTATATTATATTTAATTTTTCTTTTCCATAATAATCCAACAATACAAAATAATATATTCAGCTTTCTTTTACCGTAGGTGATTTTTTTCTCAATAAATCGCAACCGCGATTGCCTGGTATAATCCTCATAAATAGATAGTATCTGTAACATATCTCTAATATTTATTACAAGAATTCCATTCGCTAGTTTTCATGGACGGAAATAAAACTCACACCTGGATACTCAATTTTTCATTCGGGTGCTCAAATTTAATTTCAAAGAGAAAATTGTTAAATCTATTTTTTAATTAAATTATTTTTTTCATTTAAGACTGACTACACAAGATTAAAGAATGTTAATCTCTTTGATACATACTTTGAAAAACCCACCGTTTAGAAAAATCTCGGATTCAATCGTTTGAACTTATCTGAAATATTTCAAATTCCGTTAAGGAATGGCTGCAATTTTTGTAATTTAAATCATGGTAATAAGCACGACAATATTAATTTAATATATACATGGTATCAACCATCTAATCTAAATTTTAGTTTTGACGTTCATGCACTTGCTAATATTTTTTCAACGACAAGAGAAAATATCAATGGGCATTGCGTTACGTAAGTATTGCAAATTTATAATGTTATAGTGTTGGCAAAAACAATGAATTGTCCTCTTTATCTTTTACTGAATAATGCAGCAACCATATAATAAATAAGGAATTGATAAAAATATCCTTGTATTAAAATATAATTTAGTTTTTTGTCACGCTCAACTGTCTGCGACTGGTAGTTTTCCATGAACCATTATATATTTTAATACATATTTATATTGTAGTATACGTTTTATAATTTGTTTGAACTTTTTACTACACTGATACGCCTCTTTGCCTGATTACCTCGCATAAAATTAGATCAAATGATATTCACTTGTGTTAAAATGGCCCTCTTTTACGAGAGCATACCCGTCAGATTTCATAGACAACCACGGGAAAATAAAATTCGTAAAAACGCTCTAAGCTGGCGAAAATAAGGAACATTTTTCAAAATAACGTTACAACAATATTGATAAACAGTTTAAAAAGTTAAAATAAGGAATATTGGTCAGTATGAATAATCTGAAATAATAACAATAATTGTTTAGTTAAGGCTAATATATATTTGTATGACACGGCTAAATTGTTTATAAATACAGTTATAACGTTATTTTGAACAGGGTTCCTTATTTTCGCCAGTTTAGAGCGTTTTTACGAATTTTATTTTCCCGTGGTTGTCTATGAAATCTGACGGGTAGGCTCTCGTGAAAGAGGGCCGATACAAAAAGTATTTTTATAATATATAACATCATTTTCATCCTAGAGCCGGAGTGCAAAGTTATGAAGCGTATACCTATTTAATGAGAAATAAATGATGAATAGTCGATTAAAAATATAGTATACTATTATCATAAAGGGGAGGTATATAACTAAACTTGTTCGTGTAATTAAACGTAATTTGTAATTATTGCACGATGTCAGGTTGATTCTGTGTCCTGCCATTCGATGTCTATTAATGTCTGTCCACTGTTTGATCCAGCGGAAAACCGCGCCGCACTAAGCCCTACAAACCACAAACTGAATAGGTACGAACGCAGACTTTGTTATATTATGGATGTCCACCAACTCGGTTATGAAAATTCGATTCGGTCTATTTTAAACCACATTGCCGCGAAAAGAAGAAAAAAATTATACGTATCTCGGCAGACGGAAATAGGGTAAATGTCAGGGACGCTATCTGCAGCCGTTAAATGAAATGTGCGGCGAAAATGGAGCCCACGTGTACCGACAGCAGTCAATCAAAAGAAAGTAGAGTCGTAAAAATCTTCCGTTATTTTACTTCCCAAAAAAAGATCAATTAAATTCTGCTTACGTACATTTCTAGTCTACGTTGGGTACTCGACTAAATAATCGATAATACAACTCCATTATAATTAATTACTTTTTTTATTCAACAAATAATTCACAAGATTTAAGAATGTAACATTCTAATTATAAAGTAATAAGTGTCTACTTTGATTTAAAATACAAAAGCCGATAGCCAATAGTAGCTCAATTTAGAAAACGGTTCAGAGAGAATTTATAAGAGCCATTAGTTAAAATTTGTCGTAATTAAGTAATTGGAAACCCAAGAGATGCAGGTTCGATTCAAATTTATCAAAAACTTTATTATAATTAGCGACAATGTAAAATATGTAATAACACTGCAATAATTTAAGCCTTAACTAAAGGCTTGACTAGCTTAAACGATCAAAAAAATGTAATAGAAATAATACTGAAATGTCATATTGATTTCCATAGTAACGCACATATATATTAATAATTTAGTTGCTAGGACCCCAGTCCCCTAGTAACCAATAATAGTGGATTGGATTACGGATTTCTTCCGAAATAACTTTTCATACAAAACAGAATTAAATGAAAATGAATTCAATTCTGCTTAAAGATGGCTAAAAGTATTAAAAGAATGCATTGGCATCGTATTCTGATATATTCTAAAAGTTTCAAATGTCTAGCTAGTCGGGAAGTTAGTTAAAAATCGATTGCAATATTTGTACTGGATAAACAACCACCGGACAAATAAGAATACGACCTAATAAAAACGTTGTAAAATAGCAAAATTGATGTTGATTTGAGGCTTCTTGCAAAGATTGAAAGCGGTAATTAAGTTTTTTTTTTACATTCGTATCTTGATTATGTTAATATCTTTGTTGAACTAGTCACAACGTTAAATACAATATACCTAGAGACAGATACGGACATTATGAATGAATTACAATAGGCATTCGTTCTCTGGATACCCCTCGGAGTAAATTGGCAGAAACATCAAGAGGGGTACATGAAGGGTAACTGTGACTGACTGTAGAGAAATCTCATGCCTAGAGGACGATGTGCAGTCGATCATGGTTCGAATGGGCTGTTATACGTGTAAACTAAACTAATGTATGATTGTAAAATATGAAAAAATATAATTTCCTAATTTGTATGTAACCAATAAAATTGTTAAATATTTTAACAACATAATATCATGTTAGTGTTAATGCAAAGACTAAATAATAACGACTAATAAATAAAAAATTGAACCCATCGGATGTCACTATGTGTTGCTGAAAACCCATGAGAAGAAACAAGACTAGTCATATGATCCACTTCACTAGTAAATAATATGTTCAAAGAAAAAAAGAGATTAATAATTTTAGTAATATTTTTTGTTTTTATTGAATAAATTCAACACAAGACCTGGCAAAATTCCAGGTCATACTTTATAGAGCTGTTTTAGTGAACTGTGTAAGTAGCTACGAAAAAAAATGTTTGGCTTATTGCTACCGAAGACGTTGCCAATTGATATTCTCATAATCAAATTTCCAGAGGGTAATGTTCCGAGTCGACGTGGCGCGACATAGGACAGGTACTCCGTCTAGTGCGTGCGACATTTAAAACTGGCTCATCTAATAATACAGGAAAGAGTCCAAAACAAACACAGCTGAGACCGAATAACCAGCAACATCAATCCACGTCGGCATACAGCAACCCGTACATCATCTCTGATTTATTAATTATTAATCATCTGTGTTATCATTTCGCACTACTAAAATGAATCTACTGAAACTATTCTGTCAAATCATAAACTGATAGCATCATGACGATCAGCGCATTTATTCTATACACAAGACTGCTTTTGGCCTTTACGGAAGCTAAATAGGATAAGAAAGTATCGAAATATTGTCTGTCAAAACTGTCTATCTCACTCTAAAATTTATAACAGCCAAGAGAGGCGTTGTTAAAACATATCACTTCTTGTAACAAGTACAACTAACTTATTGTAATTGTTATAATAAGTGCTACTACTTGGATACTTTCCTACCCTAAATAGCGGCTGAAAGCAGTCTTGTGTATAGAATATATGCGCTGGTTTGGATTTATCATAGGCCTTAAAGTGCTTTAGCATGACCCTAAAATTAGCAGGAATTCCAAGACTTGAAAAATGAATTCGTCACCTCAATACTACAATTGGATAACTCTGATTTGGTCATTGTTGGGAAAATGAAATTTACACTTTACTTTATTAACATAAATCTAGGGTAAAATTATTGTTTATAATAAAAATGGAAAATTGTGCTTATCTAATTAGAGCAATTAAATAATGTTCAATTGTATGAAACAATATTGCAGATATATTTTATTTATTTAATGCATTTATGGTTTTAAAGTAATCTAATATTTTCTAACACAAAATAAATGTAGTTCCCAATAACTTCTGACTTACCTAGTTTTATCATTTTGTAGAGAAGGAAATGTAGAATCATATTCAATAGATATCTCAAAAACAGTCAAAATCAAGTTATCTAGTTGTAGTATTGAGGTGACGAATTAGTTCCCGAAAAGTCCTTTTTTACATTGTTACAAATGAATAACGCCAATACTTTTGGTTAACGTCGGTCATCTTCGCTTTCTCTACTGGCAAGAGTATAATGTTGAATTTATCAGGAAGTCTTGATAACGGTGTTACAACCGAAATGCTATATACTACCATTTTCGGAACGGTTGAGTGTAACTGATGTTGGAGATTCAGTCAACTTTCTTTCAATATCGTACGGTCGTAATCGAGGGAGAGGGTATAATATAATATGTCAATAGAAAAAAAAATGCAGGTCAACATTTTTGCGCTCAAGAATTCTATTTAGCTAACAATAATATATTTTTTATACCATAAGTAAAACAATATAGGGTAACAATTCACCAACAATAAACTAAAGAACTCGTCGATTTGAATATGAATATGTGTGAACGAAATGCATAATATGCGTGACTATACGATTAAACGCAGCGTTCATAAGAGGGATGCAACGGGGGTGTTCTATTTAAGCGATCGCGCAACAAAGACGCACGCGTCAGAGAGATACACAAACACATATATATATTAATATATTTTTGCCTCGTCGTTCACAACAGTAGTATAGTCCTCATCATGGCCTCCATAAGAGGTGGGCTGACATGGTTCTAGCCTGGGGCCCGGGCTTAGGAGGGTCCCGGCGTGGCAGGTTAACCAGTTAAGAGAGATAAACATACACTTTTTTGCACAAATTGCTCTAATAGTAATAAAAGTCGCCTGCGGCGCTATTTTACGAGAGATTTCACAGAATACCATTTGGGGAACACTACTGTAGAACATTACACTGCCCCGAACCTTAGCTATAGGTTCGGGGGCCCGCCAAACACCGTAAACACGGCAAAAGTCATAAATTGTAAATTAATTTCACTAGACGTAACTAATTTTCCAACTTTCCAGTATTAGATGCATTTAGAGAAATATATTCATTAATTAAAATTACATTCTAACTATTTTTGATCCTATGATAGTCTATGTAATAAATCTTCAGGACACTATAATATGGAAGACCCCTCAGTCAATTATTATTGTGTATTAAGTATTTTATCCAGCCGATGTGATGAGACTACAACAAAATCCACCCTACGTCTAGCCTTATTCTACGAAAGACGATATAAAATATACCTACATAGGTTACCTATAAACCGTCAATCAGTAAATACTCTTTGTCGGTGTAGGTACAAATTTCACCTGCTTAATCACTGACCTAGATATCGTATGCATAAGTAGTTGGTAGTAAAATGAGCGACGAAAGTATTTTTCTTGTAAGAATATTCCTAAGCTTACCCCATCGCAAAAAATGCCCTTTCAAAATCGTTAAGCCAAAATGTCAACGTGTTTAAAACAAATAAAATTTGCTTTCCAGACCTTAGGAGTTAACTTTGAAGTGTGAAGTATTTTTTAATAACCGTGTGGCCTTTTAAAATCGCGACAAAATCTGGAAAACCTACGCGATCGGTATATAAGATAATTATGCTTTAACATACAATGCGCCAACAGGTCATAATTGACTAGGTACCTACTCAAAAGAAAGAAACATCATTTCCGCCAGAAAGTGGATTTACCGTATCTTTAAAAAAAAACAGTTTTGAGTGTTTTCAGTCTCTGAAATGTCAAATAGATTACTTGAGTACTTGAGGAGCAAGGACGCTTAAATTTAATAGTGATTAATGATTTTATCTTTGATATTTTGATTAAAACAAATGTATTTTAAATTTGACGTAAAATTATAACTAAAAATGGCAACTGTAAGTTAAAAAAAATAGCTACCTACCTACCCAATAATTTATCTGTTTAACAGGACGACGAATTTTATATCTTAAATATAAGTTTTAACTAATTATTAGCTTAAAGAAAATAATTATCGGTATGTTTTATGGGTCGTAAGGATTTTGAATTATGCAATGACGATTTTCCATGAAGTAATAAATGAGGCAATCACGTCTTCATCACAAAGTATATTAAAATAGTGCGTATTTATCACAAGTTAAGCGTTAAAAAAATCAAAAAATAAAACACTGAAAATGTAGAAACGTCAATGCAACATGAATATTGCTAAATCAGAAAATTTATCAATGAGACTTCCAAACCTGTCAGCGCCTCAGACCTCCACGTACATTAAGACGCCACTGATATTGTGTTTATATGTACTTCTATTAGACCTACTAACAAACGGAAATTGGGAAGTTACATAATATAGATTTGTCATTCTATAATTTGGGTTGGACCCACATAACACGTTAATAAAATAGAAATGCGAAAGTCAGTCTCAATTGAACAAGTTCATTATATGTTAAAAAATGAATTTTTGAAATTGAAATTTGAATATTTTTTGTATTAGAAAATATGATGATAATGCCACAGTGTATTTTGTGGAGAACACTCGGTAGCCATCAAAAATAATATCCTGTTTGTTGGCGTATTGAAGTATCGCGACTATAAACTCTTCTTAGAAATTAGCATATTTGGCGGCATGTTTTAATGTTTTGTTATATTATTCGTTTGCCATACTATAGCTAGCTATTTTGAAGATTGTTCATCTAAATATTCTTAATGATGATGTTTGGTTGTCTTAAACTAATTTATATTATAATGTCAATAATTTGGTTCCTGTGGGTCTATTCCTCTATTCTATACTTTATCGACCGCTAAAGTGATAAATATTATCAAACTTAGGGTAGGTTTTATCAAAGTATTGGCAGTTATTGTAACAATTACAACTAACATAATGTAATTGTTACAATAAGTGCTAATACTTATACAAACCTACCCTGAGTTTGATAATATTTATCACTTTAGCGGTCGATAAGTATAGAATAGAAACACTGGAGGTAGATAACCATATTTTGTATACAAAATTGTCAATGTATGTAAAAATTAATTTAAAAAATGTCACCAATTCGTAACAAATTTAAGTTTCTTGACGATATCTGCAGATTCCGTTATTCGTGGATTTTACTGATTGAGTGAATCTAAAATCGTCTTGAATTACTTCCGGTTTGACAGTGTAAAGTTTGACACAAATAATATGCAATGAGCTATGAAATAATCATTCGATTTTTAAACATTTTTTCAACTTTACTTAAGGGAGGACATGCTCGTCGAAGGTCAAAATTGAGTTTTTATTGTATTTTCAAACCATGATCCTGGACACTCCTTAAACGTTGTAGATAATCTATTTATATAATTTTGAATCCTTATTATCCTTTATAGTTATTTTAAACATTTGATGACTGCATAAAGTATTTTTGTTACATAAAATAGTATTCTTTTAAACCTCTCGCTCTAATGTTTTAGAATATAGTCATATTTCGGTACATAACTGTGCAGTGGTGTTAAGATTTTTTACATTTATTAATTTTTAAACGCATTTATAAAACCATTAGTATAATTTATTACGATAATTTTTGTAAAATATTCACGATAAAAAAATATATTGATAATATCTGTGATCCCAAATTTGACAAGAATTAGGCATTTTATTATTCAAAAAATCAGCAAGATTAACACATTTGAAGATGATTCTAAAGATACTTATTATAAGCTATGTCTTTGACCATTCAAGTGTGATAAACATCTTATGAATAATGATTGCTTTATAATAATTATTGACCTAAGAATAAGGTAGTGTTTTTTTGAAATACGCCATTTCTTTTGTCATTCCCTAGTGGTTAAGCTACAACATACGGCCGTAGCCATAAATTGACAAACTATAATTAAAGTAGAGAGTAAAATTATGTTAACGCGCGTGAATGCATGAATGAAATAACATAATAATCAATTTGTAACACTATTGTAATATTTATTTGCGTACGTTACAGTACCTAATGTAACACAAAATTTATCGGGTAAAGCTATTGTATAAAAATGGTTTAACCTTAATCCGATCGGAGAGGATTTAGTTAAGTTGAGTTCGCGTGTGGTATGTCATATTATATTATTTGTAAGTAGTTCCTACGTGTAAGTCTAAATCCGATTAGCCCGGAGGTTTACCTCGATATGACGCCCTCAATAACTACATTTCAAAACAAAACAAAAAATCGCTCTGGAAAATCGCTAACGGAAGACTAAAATAGATTTGCCGAGTGATTAGTTTCTGCTCGCAATGCTTCGCAAAATGATTGAGTGAGTATCCAATTGATGTCACACTTTTCTGCGGAATTACAACAATGAACGATTTGATACTTTAAAAAATTGAAACTAGTACATTTATTAATGAGACCCCACAATGTTATCAACAACAACTCTCATGTTATACAATATACGTAAGTTATAAACACGTAGTTTTGTTTAATACTATTAAGTATTAAATAATACATCCGTGAGCTATTCCAGATATCTATCTAAACACACGCATGTGTCAGATATATTTAGATTTAGACGATCTTTAGATGCTGTTTGACTTAAGTCAGTAATCATATGTTAAGAAAATGTTAAAATAAAAATGAAAAGCTTGTTGTAAAATATTGTGATGTGTTTGTTGATAATGTGTGATGCAAGTGATAAACATATTATTATGTTATACAATATTTTGTTGAACTTAAAATATAGTGAAATATATTACCTACACAGTGTATATAATAAAAGTTAAGTTATCACAACTATGCCAATATATTTTTGGTATCAAGATTGACAAAGATTGTCTAAGTGTAGTAAAGAATCGGTTTTGATCATTATCAAATTATGTGAATAACTGTGGACCATCAATTAAAAAGAAAAAGTATCCAAACATTGTATCATTGATACTTTTAAAATGTTTTAAAAGCAAGAAACAAAATATAATTTATATAGATATTTAACAAATTTTGAGACTGAACACATTAATTAGATATTCTACAAAGAATGTTGTAAATAACGTTGGTCCTAATCTCACCACAATACACCTACCTATTTTTGTTTCGCTGTTAAAAATAAATAGGTAGGTCGTATTACTGACCACACTGTGATTGGATATTTTTGACACATCGACTCAAAACTGTCAAAGTATTAACCTCAAAACGATATATTTATTTGTCGATATATATAATATGTATTGGCAAACAAACGAGCAACGGATATTAAAAAAAAAGCTTATACTTTATATATATATGATAATATGGACGATATGGTAAAACCAATGACATTAGGTAAAACCCAATGAGCATTTAAATAATCGAACTCGAGAAAAGGTTTCGAATGATCAGATATTGACAAAAAACGTATCAATATTTTATCGAACAAAAAGAAAAGTGTCTTTTGAAACTTTTTTGACTCCCCTATCAGTACCTATTATAGTCACTTTAGAGTTCTATTTTATATGACGGCTTCCCACCAAGAATCGACAAAGCTTACGAAATCTTGTAATGTTTTACCTATGTGAAAAATAACGTGTCCGGAAACTTGTACGTATGCAGTACGCCGTATCATACTTCACCGTGAAATGTTTATCGGAAATATATGGCCGTATATTAAAGACCGTCCAACCTTTTTGGGTCGTATAGTACTGACATAAAATTCATGTCTAAACAAAACACGGTTCCTGTCGGTTTACACTTTACAGGAAGCCAGCAGCAAACAAATTTTGAAAGTAGTTGATATACTGGATTATTTGTTATGTTAGGTTAGGTTTTCATTCTTGAATTTATGAATTTTGCCAAAATTAGCTATGAAAATTGAATTAATGTTCTTATTGAATTTAATAAAATTAGAGACACTATAGTATACGGTCATCTCTTTACGATAAGAAAGCTCACGGCCAACTATGCCACGGTGAAATGTTTTACGTATAATTTATATGTAACCGAAAAATAAAGGGTTGTCTGGACTTGTATGTACAAATTTCATCCTTCCGAAAATAGAAAAATACAAAGGAAAGCAAAATAAGTGTCATTGCAACTTGCATATTTTCGTGTGTGTCCATTTTAATTGACATTGAGATTTTGTTTGTGAGGGACTAACCTAGTATATCAGTGGGTTTGATGTAAATGTAAACGATGATGTGATGTAATTATGGATATATCTTTATGGGTAACACTTCATCAGTTTTAAGATAGCTATGTAACAATAAATCGATAAATATGAAAATACAAAATATTAGCCAGTATGATACCAACTCAACAAAATTTTTATGTTTGTATTTTATATTATTTATGTTCTTCGTATTTTTTTGGTTATTTTTAATAATATAAGTAGATATATTTATCAGTGAATCCATTTTATGGCAAAATTCAACAATGCTTCGCGTATAAGTCAAGCGGTCATCATCAGCTTTGAGATGACTTACGATTTTATTCAATTTACCTGATTTGTGTAGGTACAGTAATAATTGCAAAATTACATAGGTACAAAGTTTCATCTTTAAAGATGACGCAATTCAAACGTTTTTATAGACCTGAATTAGAACAGAGCTTCCGTTTCTCGTAATTTGGATTAAACCGATTAAACGCCCTCACCAAATACATCCAAATGACCAAATTATTTCACCCACTCTGCGAAATATCTCACAGATTTATTGCACAGTTTTATGTTTATAGATACAATCAAGATAACAATAGGTACTATCTAAATTATTCCCTCTATGATATATTATAATGAGAAGAGTATAATAGTATATGTATATAGTGGCATTATATCTTGTAAGTCTAAATATTAGTTTTATAAAATTGAATTTATAATGTTAGCATCTTTTATCAAGATAGATTTAATTTAACGTCCGCATAACATCTGTTTTGCGTGTTTCAAAACAAGACATCGAAAATTTTATATTGGATAATTGAAAAAAATACGTGTACATTGCGAGGTGAATAAGCTAAAATTTTCATACAAACATAAATTATTCCGAATTATAACGAAGGATTCCACTAGAATAATTCCGAATTACCGACTTTTAGACAGATTTTTAGAAAATTACACGTTTTTGTCGAGTGTAATTTAAAGAAAGCGGATGCTTATAAGTATATTTCGATATCCCAGTTCAATAGGGGAACAACTCATAAAACCTTGTTCCAAGATAATGGCGTTTTAATTTTTTGCAGTAATTCTCATTTTAATTTTAAAGCCTTGATTTCGATGAAAGTGTATGTTTTTTTATATTTAATTTAGTGGAATTCATCAATGCACAATGAAATTGTAAATTTAATAAAGAATTAACCAATAAATTTGATTATATAACGGAATTACTAATTAATCTCGGAAAGGGTTATTCGATTTTATGACATATTAAAGAAATATTTGATTATTTTTTTTGTTGAATTATAAAGAGAAGATTATTCTACATCAAATGGCATTCTTAACTCAAAACCTTTAAATTTTGAGTTGTTCCCCTATTGAACTGTGGTATCGATTGTTATATACTTAACTACACGTATGTAAATAAAAAATATTGAATTCTTAGGAAATATGCATTTAATATCATAAGGCTGCATATTGCACACATGATACGAAGCTGTTGTTAGCAAGCAAAGTGTTCATCGTTAGAATCAAAACCGCGGAGTGTCTGAACATGGGGAATGTTCACGGTAAGCGACGAGGCGCAAGTATGGTAATATGTAGGGGTGCGAGCGCGCATCACCCACGACACGACAGTTGGCTGTGGAATTTCTACGAAGCATATGCAGACATCCCATACAAGCAATGTGAAAAATGCAGGCCGCAGTGTGTGGTTACCACTGGTGTTTCTGGTTAGTAGTCATGTCTGCATATAGCATAACTCTCATCGAATTTTGAAATGGAAAAAAAATACTGAATACGGTAGGTATGCATTACCAAAATGTTGCTGCATATTAAATGTGGATATTTCATTCATATTATATAGGTATCAAACAGTACAAAAAAATGGAGATTTTGTCTAATTTCACGATTAAAAAATTCTAATTCTATAATCCCAGAATCCAGAAATCCAAATAATAATATCACCAAAAAAGTCGATGGTTCCAAAATTCTGGTTGGCTTTACCCCAATGTGTCTGCACTATGGCGATTAATTTTATTTTAATGAAATTTTTAAAGAAAGTCACTTTTATTTGATTTGGAAAACGATTTATTAGCTGTGAGATATCTGGCAATCTATAATCTGTAAGGAATTTGGTAAAATTCCACAATAAACACGCTGCTGCTAGAATGTAAAGTGTTCTCCGATATTTTCACACGATAGAAGCAAAATTAGCAATTCATTTAAATATTCGATAATGGCAGCCAAAAAATAAATGAAAAATATTTTGTTTTGTTTCTCCAAGGAGGATCAAATGAGAATAGTATATAATTTAATTGCCAAGAACAATATTATGTAAAAATCCTCTTAGAAGATGATTAATCTTTAAAAATTAAAAAGCAATCACAATTCGTAAATCGACTAGAGTTAATGGTTCCATTAAATCCGAAAATTTATGTATTTTGAAATAATATTTTTTGGTATTTTGTCAAATCTATTTCATTTGTTTTAATGTTATACTAATATATTTCTAAGATAAAGCACATGATCACTGAAAGAGCACATACATCTGATCATAATGAAGATTTGCACAGGTGGAACACAAGTGATTCACAACACGTACCGTGCCACGAGAAATGGTGGACCAAAATTAGGTCTAGTTAAAAATCCTCAGCAGTGAGGAAAAACTATAGTGCAGGAATTTATGAGTTTGCTTTAAGAAAAATGGCCTGAACCGTAAATTGTACAATATATTTCTCCCTCAATAGTTACTTAATATTATATAGTTTTTTGAGAGATACGATGGAAGTCCCACATATTTCAATATCCAATATTTATGCGCTTATTAAATCTTTTATTAAAACTTATTAAGGAATTTGGTAGGTGATATGAGCGGTGTGTAAAAATGTCATAAATATTCAACATGCATAATATGCTCATATTTAGCATGCAAGTAGCATACATTTAAATGTTCTACAGTTGCAAACATTTGTTGAAACTCAATAGATGGACAAACTCTTGGGTGTGACATGCATCCACTCGTATTATAAGGATACTTTTTGTAAAAATGGAATAGATACATATTTTTTCACATTGACGACGCAAGTGTAAAAAAGTGTGTTACCTATTTAAATAATATGATATGTAGATTAACAGATTTAATTTAATAATGTTAAATAGAGAACTCCAAGTAAAATGGTGGATATTGTTAGAATGTGAGAAAAGTCAGGTCGAAGCATATTAACAATTTCTTTTGATAAGAAAATAATCTTACCTCGTCACAGGCCGAACACCTTGGCTTCAGCAATTCTGCGTAATGTCTTTCGCAATAAGGACGATCATCTAAGGCACAATACGCCAAGTCAGCTAAAATATCTCCGCAGGTCGTACACGTGAAGCACGCAGGATGGAACATCGTCTAAATACAGAGGAACAAAATAGTATTATATTACTTAAAAGAAATTTTATATTTTGGTATTGAATGAAAAGATGCTCGATGAATGAATATAAATTCTAATTTATGATACTATTATTGTATTTTTCCACAGCAACACCGGGTTTCGATTGATAAAAAGTGCATTACTACTTGATGTTTAAAAATGTCTAAGATTTGAGGCTTTCCAATGTCTGCGCAGTTCTTTTATATCATGTTTACGACCTTTTGATATATTATAATCATTGTCATCAGTGGTATTTATTAACATAATATGTAGATTTAGGGACGTTGACCCTACGGGTGTCGAAAAGTGAAGCATAGTTCACCAAAACCGATTTATATGGAAAAGTAAAAATTCTTTTATAAAAGAAACTGATAATAGATGCTAAACATTAATTTTTAAATTGTTGCACAAATCCAATACCAATCCAAAAGTATTCAAATGAAATCAATATTATAAGGTTTTAGTTTGTATGAATAATTCAATAAAATCACGATAACTCATTCATTCGACGAGAAAATTTAGTAAGTATATGTATATATATATAATATATATAAGATGTTTCCAAAATCGAGAAAAATTAAATATGGATGTCAGGTTTTCAAATAATCCTTTTTTAGGTATGCCACTTGTGACGGATATCAGAAAATGGGCAATCAATATGGATCCATCTACCAGTGTGACAAAAATATTCAAGAAATTAATATTTCAAAATATTCTGAAAATATATGTTTCCAATAGAAAATATATTTTATAGTAAAGTTATAAATTTAGTTTTTCATTGTTTTTCTACAGAAAACTGTAAAATGAATACAAAAATGCTAGTATCTCTGATTACTGCCATCTATATATCATTCCTAAATATTTTAACGAGTTTGGAGTGAGTCTTGGGTAAATGTTCGGAAAAGGGTTTGAATCTTGGATATCGGTAAAATAGAAAATTTGGCAATTCACCTTATTATTTTTAGTCTAATACTTTGAAGCAGTTTTATTATTATTTTGCAACGAATATTCTTGTAAAAAGAAAAATATTGGTGTATGTAGACTGAAGATACTCACATCGTCTCCTAATCTCGTCGCTACAACTCCTAGGTCTCCAGGTTTGACTGACAAATGGCAAGTAGGGCACTCAATTGGTCCACTGTGGTTTTCCTTTGCAAATCCTGTAACACAATAAATATTTTTTTTATAATCATGCAAAAACAATAATTATTTCAATATTTAAGCATTCTCATTTTATTGCCTATGAATGAAGGACTGACACATCAAATCGATTAAATTAGTTGCAATGTTTGAATAATAATTAATTTACACTTGATGTCTAATATAGTAATCAAGAAAATAATGATAGATAATAATAATATAATTGTCTATATTGCAGTAAAAGTATGTACTTCGTCACAATTTAAATAATTTTAACATATTAAATAATACATAGCATACCTATATCCAAAGCTATTTCATTTCTTGCTGCGATGAAGTCCTCGAATGATGACTTATGCTTGGGTTCCAGGTGACGGCAGTGTGCTGCAGCCAAGTCCTGGCGAGGCAGCTGATGCGCCAATCTTCTAGTCCTCTCTTCAGGATATCCACCACCAGCAGCTCGCATAAACGCATCGGCCTTTACAGGAAAAAAAAATGAATTATGATAGGAACATAAACACTTTTATTTTTATCTAACAGTCGGTAACATCAATCTTGGTAATTTAATAAACAGCTGGGCAGTATAAGTAATACAATGGGATTGGAGACATCTCGTAAATTACTTAGGTAATATTTAATTAACAAAATTTACCGAAACGATAGTGTTTTGACATACCCGGCATAAATAAAATCATCATCAAAAAATAGATCGTATTCGCAGATTCTACATTATTCTTCATAACATTAAGGCCTGGAGTGCCATGTGGAGGTCGAAAAAAAAATTGGGGTAGCGAGCTTAGACTAGGTAATCTGTATAAATACTTTGTAGATAAAACGTATATGTCATAATGAGTAGGTACTTGTCTTTTCTCATCTTAAATAATAATCATTATCATTTAATCACCACATAGAATCGATAAATTATTCAATTGAGTTAGTAATCGATTTGTAATTATGCAGAAATTGCAAGATTTTGCGTCTCTTATTTGCCTTGATATATTATAGATATTTTATGAGAATTATAGGTTGCGTATAAAATCTACAGATTATCTAGATTTTAGACTAAGCTCACGAAGTTCTTAATTTTCGAACTTAAATGGTAATTACACAAATAAAATATTACAGTAAGTTTATCTATGAATCTATTATATAATTTATCAGTAAATTTAATTTTATTTCTTATCATTTCATCACTAGATGTCATTACGACTACTACCCCTAAACTTAAACCAAAAATACCCGGATACAAATTAAACATCCCGGCAAACGAAAAAATGGTAATTACTAAATTTATTTATAAATAAACAACGAAGTAGTTACCTACCCATTAAATAATACAAACAAAAAGAAAAAATATTAAATAAATAAAATACAGCACAAACTCATTACATCCATAATAAATTAATTTTCAATAAATATACGTAGAAATGAATACCACTACGTTTTACTAGTTCTTCGCTGTCAAATAATATAATATATTTACTTCAATGTTATTAATAATTAAAAAATATTTGGTTACACGATGTAATTTTTAGCTGTGTGCCGATGACTCGACAACTCCATAATACAAATGGATGTAGGTACATATTAAAAATACAAAAATCGCTAAA
The DNA here is from genome assembly GCF_057557595.1 of Rhyacophila brunnea. NCBI lineage: Eukaryota > Metazoa > Arthropoda > Insecta > Trichoptera > Rhyacophilidae > Rhyacophila > Rhyacophila brunnea. Next base: position 56,644,788 of record NW_028232965.1, on the reverse strand, counting down.
AATACACCGCTTCAGGATGTGGGGGCCATGATGTAGCTATTTCCAATCCTGGACCCCACGAGGACCCCCAGCCTTTTTGTACACGCCTGATCATAATCAATAATAATTGAAAGTTTACATATTTTATTTTGAAACTTAGACTTGCTCTCATACATATCCTTTTATTTGATATTTTGTTTCAGGATTAAAGACTTATAACTCATATCAATACTGTTCAATATTTCATTTCGATTTCACTCGGTTAATTATTAATAGTTAATTATTAACCCGGAATAAAAGAATTATAAATAGTAATAACTAAAATAACGTTAAGTACACGTGATGTTGTAATATATAGGTATATAGTAATATGGATATTTTGTTTAATAAAAGTGGAAATGCTAAGCGGCGAAGTGCATTATCTGTTATTTTTACCAGATAACAATAAAATCAGTAAGTACATGCCCTACGATTGTAATACAACGAGATAATAATATATTTGTTTAACGGGTCAATGCCCACAAATACAGCACGGTGGGAGTGGATAACTAAAAAAATACAGTTTCTGACATTGTTAATATCTCTACACAGCAATGTTTATTTTTAATAATGGTTTAATTGAGGTGTATAGACTCTATATTAAAGCGTGTATTCAATGATATCATATCACTAAAATTTACCGAACAATAACAAAGACATTTAAAAAAAGAGTTATTAAAAATAATATTTTAATAACTTTTGGCCAAAGGGTTTGACAATGAAAAGATTATTTTAATCTTAATGTGTTGATTGCTCGATCCTGCTTCAATGATTGCAGATTTCAATAAACGAATTAAATATGTAATACTTATTTGAATGTTAATTAGAACTCGTAGTTAAATGATATGACTGCATTTTAGGTAAAGTAATAAATTAATTTATATACAATCTGCATACAATCCTACAACAAAGTATTTGGTGGAATATAATAGTATTGTGTATAGCAGTAACGATGAATGGAGGTAGGCTGTTAAGATCCGCCAAAAATAGTGCACATTAAACGTTGTTAGTCGTAAGTATTTGTTTTTATTGAACTAAGACTACAATTTACAGATGGTGTTGGTTAGTTTTTAAAAATAAATTAAACCATGTCTAAACCAAACCATAATAGTTTCGGCATATTTTGGGCGATACGACAAAATTGTGCACACTTTTTCATTCATACTTATTTGTTTTTGTTGAATTAAGTTTAATTACAGGTATTATTGGTTAGTTTTTTTAAAATTCATTGAACCCTGCCTAACCAAACTATAATAGATAAAAAATATTATTCTAGCTATAAAATATCCAAAGTTATGTATGATTTAATTGCATAATTTTAGATATTTTATAGTTAGACGAGTATTTTTTTTTACTATTACTTATTATGGCATGGTTTCGCAGGATTTAATTGAATTTTAAAAACTAACCAACACCCTCTGTAAATAAAATTGTAGTCTTATTTAAATGAAAACAAATACGTATGACTGATCTTAACAGCCTACCTCCACCCTTCGCCACTGGTTCGTACCATCTAAACCTAAAACTACTTGTATGACATTGATCACTGAATAAAACATGTTCACATGTATTTAAAAATATGGACAATTCATTGTTATACACATATAAATAGCGAGTAAAATACCAACTATGTATGATATTGAATATCATTTTAATGTGTGCAAATAAAAACAAAACAACACTCACTTCAATTAAGGGCATTATAATATTTTTTAACCTCACTTCCGACGATGTAAATCTTTCACGTGAACAACAAAAATGTTTGTTTTAAATTAGACTAATTAATTTGGTACGCGAGTGCGACGAGGTGGAAAATAAAACGACTCCGTCCATGAAAATGGTGTGCTGTGAAATGATGAAAATGGTCTGCTAGCAGCTGGGAGAGACGCGCCATTTTGAGCGAAAATTAAGCCAGCCGACCCACTTCCGCTGTGTGCCGAAAAGATAAACATTTAATGGGGGCACACATTAAGCGGGGCGCGTCGCCGGTTTGTTGTCCGAGGGATGTTTGTTTGGAGGTGCGGATGATCCCGCGAGAGTAACCCTTCACCCCGGGTTATCAAAACACGCCACTGTCTTGACTGTTGAATTAACTTGTTGATCTACCTGAAAGGTTTATCTCATTATTTTTGGCTTAGCCTTGATTGAAATAGAAGTAAAATTAAATCAATTTGACCTTCTTTGCATGGGGCATGGAAGGTAACCTAAATCTATGTTATTGATTTTGTTCTTTCCACGGTGTGGAAATTAGTACTCCGATAATTGTTCATAAACGTTTAATGTTACGAGAAATTCAGCGAAGGAAGAGTCAACAAGAATAACAAAATATTATTTTAATGTAGATCTATTATTTTTTTTAAATCATTGTTTTTAATTTTATCCATACTTAGAAACGGTTTCAATACAGGCCGACACTTTTTAAAATATAGGTAGTAGGTACCTACAAAGTTAATTATTAAATAAACATTTATTTGTGAAAAAATCGCCCTTACATGGTACATAAGGAAAAAGTGGTGGAAACACGTAAACTCTAATGGTAACGGTAAACATCATTTTCGTGATCAGACGACCTAAATGACTAAAAATCACATACTGAGTATATCTACGTAGTCAGTAAAAACTATGTCGACAGATGTTAATAATACTTGAGATATAATAAAATAAATATACCTATACCTAGTACATATCTGACAAATTAACATTTCCAGGAAACCTGATAATGAAACATGTTATTATGATAACACGTAAGAGCGTCGTTTGGTTTTTATAAATTCACAGATATAAGTTATAAGTACCTATAGTATGTTAAGTTTTCATCACAAGGGCATAGTCGCAGTATTAAAGAAAGTACACACTGGAGTCGGCAATATCATTACAACGCCAACTTGGCTTGACTCACCCATTAAACTCCATAATAAATGAATAAAAATTAAGCTGCTGTTAGTATTAGTTATTTAAAAAATATGATAATTATAGTAAAACGAATATTTTATGAGGTCGTCAACTTTTTCTATATGTGTAGATTTTCTTTAGGTGTGATCAAAGACAAAAAAAAATCGTAAATTAGATGAATCATAGGAACGATATTACACATGTAATTAATTCCATACTTGTACATGGTTTAATCACTGTTTAATGTAATAAAATGTGTACATACCTTTGCCGGCGAGAGACCAGGCGGCGCCCACTGCCCTGGAGTCGCCACGAGGCCAAGCCTCGCTCGGACGTCCGCCCATTCTTCTTGGTACACGGCGTGAGACTCCCGCGGACATTTGCACGACTGACATGTCTTCCTGAAATTCAAATAACATGCTATCATTAGTAACATACAGACAAGCTACAAATAGTTGGAATACATACCCACTATTACGAATTCATGACATACACATATTTCGTAATTGAAGGTTATAAATAGATACATCGTTTATAAAATCCGCTTTTCCAATAAGCACGACATACGAATTAAGCACTCAAATATTTATTATTCGTCGTCGAACAATGCTGGGAAAATTATAAGACCAAGTATGTAGTAATCATTATAGAATTGTGGTGAATTTAGGTAAAAAAAATATGATAGTTATTTTTTCATCTATGTTTTGAGTATATTTTTTTTTGAATTTGATACATTGTTGAAAACCTTACTGAAAATTGATATTGATCTATTTAAAATAAAATGTTATACTTATATTAAAAAAAAAACTATAGATAATATTAGGATTTAAAAACAATGATATTATTGAAATAAGGTAGTTATTTATATTACGGTCCCAAAATTATATTATAATATTATGTATGACATGTTATTTTAAACATTCGTATAATATTTCAGCCATGAATACAATTTCTAAAGAAATTTTGCTGTAATAAATCTAACAACTTTTCAATACGTCCAATTTTAATTTTATAGTAATGTGTTTAATACTATTCACCACAATAAATAATCTTAGAAATAGAGAGCATCAGTTGTTTATTCTCCCAAGGTGCAGAACCAACCAGACACTGGTAATGCCAATTGGGAGGGCGATAACTATGTTCAACCAAATTGCTTCGGGTGTTGATATATTCCACTTGTGTGAGGCGAGTCTAGGTGGACGCTATTTTATAAATTATTAAAATAGGGTCTCCTTAGCAAACTCGGTGTACTTCTTTTAACTTCTATAGATGTATAATTGTATTTTCACTGCTTTTGTATGTTTATATTACCTATGTTCTCTTTTTATATTTTCATTTTTATCGCTTTTATTACTTTTCTTCTTTATAATAATGTTTCATGTCATGTTGTGAACGTCTTAAATTTATAATTTGTAATGTCCACAATGTGTTAGAATATAAGAATGTAAGAATCTTCTACACACTAAAATTCTTCATCTCGCGAATAAAGTAGGATTTAAAATTCATGGTTTAAAATTGCTAAATATAAATTTTAAATATTAACTACAATAGCACACTAATTAATAAAAATTTAACCCCAAACTCCTTCCCACTCATCAAGATTTTCACATAAAACTCTCCCTCCTCTCACTCAATTATATATATACACACACACATATATATATATTTTACTAAAACTTGTGATATTATAAATATGTGAGATCATAACTATAAAAAGTTAGTAACAATAACTGAACCTCCCGCTATCTATATAACACATAAATTGCAAGCGCACTACACTACGTATCATGTCTGTTTATTAGCAAACAGCACTTAAAATGTCAATTTTGATATACTATTCGCGGAATATCCACTCATAACTTTTTTCAATTTTATTATTTGCCAAAACATAATCCTCAACATAAATAAAAATGAAATATATATATATCTGAAATATTCTGACACGTTTTTTTGACTAGATGACGAATATTTTGAAACAGTTATCAGATTAATCTAGTCTTCTATTTTAATGGAGCGAATCGGTCATTTCGGAAAATAAATTGGATACTGAAAATAATTCAACGTGAATTTCTTAAATGAGCTTTCACGGGTGTCAATTTTAATTATGAAACCGTTTTCAGTTGAAATGTATTTTCAGTAAGTAGGTACTAACCTACAAATGCAGGTAATAGGTATTTAGCATTATCGGCCAACGCAAAGAAAAAACATATCACGGAAAACTTATTCCCTCCTCAAATAGTCATCTCTACTACAAAGTAGATAATATTTTATATTTTTTTTTCACTTTCTTTTATTTTGTTAACTGTCAATTCACGGTGGAACTGCACTGTATTGTTGTTTGATTTAATAAAACGCATTTTTTTGTAGTACTTATTCCACTTTAATAAATAAATTTGTACCGGTTTCGTCCTCCTCAGAGGGACATTTTCAAAAAAAAAATGCGTTTTATTAAATCAAACATTTTTTTTTCACTGTTAATACTTATTGGAAAGACATGGTATTGAAAATTATAAAAAAATAAACAGTTAAAAATATAAGATCTATTATTTTTATGTCCTTTGCCCATAAATAATAAAATGATATAGGTTTCATCTAAGCGGATTTTTTTAACTGGTCATGTGCCCCATCTGTCAGGAAGTACGTATGTCAAGATGAAATGGGTTTTGTGTAAAAATTAAAAATCAATTTTGGAAAAAAATACAAATAATAAATTATTACATACGTACAATCTACGTGTTTGTTTTTATAATAGATAATATTTTACTAATTAATTGTATTATCATTTACGTGGTATAGTCGTTTGTTGTTCATTAATAATAAGAAAATTAAGTTATAGAATATGTTGACACCAATAAATCAATCTAGAAATCGCCAACCCCCATGTTAGTTTGATCTAGATTCTAGCTAGAGCAAGTACCAATTGGCTAATAACCATTTCACGTAAAAATATGTCAAAATTACCTACACTATGCAGAGGCCAATACGATAAATCTAAGTACTAGAACAATTTCAATTATATATTTTAGCTTTGTCATTTTTTTAGAAATATGTTAATATTAATATTAATACTATATACTATATATTATATTAATACTATAATTACTATTAATAATTTAAAAAGTAACATCGTTTTTTTTTTATATTCTGTACATTATGAAAGAAGTATTACGGATATAGGTATATGTAATTGTTATAATATGTCATTACATTGAGGAAGAACAATTAATCTATAATGTAAATTTAAACATATTATATCTTATTTAATTATATTTTAAATAAATTTTCTGTCAATATAACTAACTGAAGGTGTTAAGAGTTCAACCCAACTAAAAATAGCCCAAGAAAGTATTTTTAGTAAAGAAAAACAAGATTGCGTCTATACGTCGATACGGCGATTTAATTCACGAATCGCGTATCATAATTAAGCTGGCTTATATGAAATTAGACGTTGGCAACACTCCAAAAGTTTGATGTGTGTAGTAAATTGATAATAACAGTGCTTCCTTTATTTATTTTTTGCTTATATTTACTGTGGATATTACAATTTAAATAATGCAAACATTTTCTTAAGGGGGTATATAGTATCACTTTGAATGTTCAATGAATGATGTATGCACAAAACTGTATAATATAAACTGTCATGGGTAAAACTAGGTATATACGGATTAATTAGGTAAGCTATACATTTTTATATTAATTTAATTAAACGGTTTTAAAATAAAATAATATAACAATTAAGCAGTGTTATAAAATGATGAGAAAACTTATCCGACGATGTACAATGTACATGACCAACGCCATCTCCAGTATAAAAGCCGAACCTAAAGTTTAGCGGCAAAACTCAGTGGTCCTATTTTGTAATCTGATAAAAATCAAAATGTGAGTATTTTTCAGGATTTTTTTTATCACGTGATAACGTAAATTGGGAACTATTTGACAATTTTGTTAAACATGACGTATTAACTACAAAGTGTCTCAAGTAGCTCTTACTTATAAAATTCTACGTAACAAACAATAGAAACCATCATGGTGCAGCTTATGAAATAAATATGTTTTAAAACATTTACTGAGAAAAAATATGAAGAAGCAATACTTTCCCAAAGCCCAAAATTACTAAAAGATGCACGTATTGGCAAAGGTATTTCAGAATTAATGAAGATATGTCAAATAGCCCAAGTGTCGCGCATTCCATTGGCAAGGCATACGACTATGCAGAAACAACATTAATATCTGGAAAAATATTAGCGCTAAAGCAATTAATATATTTTTAAACAAATGTATAGTTTTTTCATAAAAAATCTAATGCTTAGTACATGAAATTTGGAAGAACCATTGTCATGTTTTATAATAATTGTTTAATCGTAATCCAACACAATAGACTAATTGAACAGAAATAAGAGATAGTATCTACCTATACCTAATTTATAAAGCATTTTATATATAAGAGATAAGCGGCTATTGAAAGGGTAAAATACATATAAAAATAGTTAGACTTGTTAAACACCATATTATGGGTAGATAGACCATAATCAAAATAATTAATTATACATAAATGTTCATTATCTGTATTAAGGCTATACCTCTGCTCAGTAGCAATAATAATATATATTCATTGACATGTTTTCTTTTTCAAGTAAATAGGTAACGTTTTTAACCATATTTATACGAATTAAGAAATAATACCTCCGTCGCCATCACGAAACAAATTGACGTATTCACACCTCGACGTTCGCTCTCCGATTGCCAGCGAGTCCAAAATTTCGTCGCGCCTATAGTTGAAAATAATTTTCCGTTTCCTGAAGTATCGTCTTAAGTAATAAAATAACGTTAAATTTAATACGATTAAGTAAGTGTTACAAAAATTATACATACCGAGATATTATGGGTTAATTAACAATATATTCATTTTATATGCCTACGTGTATACAATATAATAAGTATTAATACTATCGACCGAAGGTACTTGATGGAATTTGAATTTTAATTCTAATGAATTTAAGTTTTGTACTATTCCATTTGAGTCGTTTTTTGCGTCCCGGGATTTGCCTTTCGGCATCTTCGACATCAGATATATCTCATTAGTTAACTCCATTAATTCCCAATACGTTACCATTGTTCCCAGAATGGACGATTTTACACCTCTTGAGTGTAGAAATTTTATCGTTTATAATTACTAATGATCTATTATTAGGTTTTGACGATGTATATATTATGCTTATCGAGTGATAAGGTAGGGGGTTTTTTACAGACACTTGTACACCTAGAAGAGTAGAAAACTTAAATCCATTATAATATAATAAGTGTAGTTCCCAGATAGTCTTAATAAAATTGCTGTTATATGAAACGATCTATTACCGAGTAGATTTTAATACTATCTAGATAAAGTTAATATGCCTACAGAACGTGAACGGGGTTGGTAGAATTCTCTTATTGAATGCTCTCTCTCTCTCTCTCTCTCTCTAAAATCACTATTATCCAAAAACTAAAAAGCAAAAATATTAAATTACCAATATTTGTACTATGTGGAGCGTATGAAGCCTTACAAAGTGGAGGTTATATTAACCGGCTTTATACGATAGAAGGATAGCCATTCGTTTAACCCTTTGATAACCATTGGGAACAACTAAACTAGCGTTGAAGATGTTCATTAAATCTACATTTGCGAACAAAATCACACAATGCACAATAAAATTATACCCTGACTATCTATAATATAATCTACACAAACCAAGGGTAGGTAGTTTCCTTTAAATAACATTTAAAGGGAATGAGACAACTGGACACCAGGACAATTGTACGCCGCACTGTCGTAGACACGTAAACAGGACGTAGACGATGAATTTTAATCAGTTTCTATCTACTACTTAGTAGTTTTAATTCACTTTACTCTTAACATAATGTTTTTTTTTTATTGCGGATTGAGAATTACCATGCCTAAGGCTTTATATAAAAACAAAAAACTCTTTTTTCGTTGTAACTTAGACATATGCACGATTAAATCATATTTAAATTCTCACCAACTATTAAATCATAATATAACAATTTAAATATAAATAATAATATTAAATATTTTTTTAAGTACGTATAAGTACCTAACGTCTATTTATTTTCGAATTGCGTGGCGTCCAGTTGTCCCGGCGCCAAATCGTCCTAAGCCCCATTTAAAATATAGAGCCTTGTCGCAGTATATGCAAGTTAAACGGTCGCCCGATAAAACTCAATACATGCATTTTGAATTTAATTCCTTTCTATTAAAAGTTAAAAGTAAACGACTGTGTTCCAAGCAGAGCCATTCGATAATTTATGTTCCTGGGTAATGGTCAGTAAAATGAGTTTATTTTTGAGCATGTAGATTTCACTGCTCAACTTAATTCGATAAAATGTTTAATGAGTTTGAATCATTCGCCGCTAATGCTAATTTTGACAAACTCTTAAATGTTTATATTCAGTACTTACAAATACATACAAACTATGTTCAGGGGGAAACTCAGTGACGTACTAGAAAATACAAATAGATTTTAACGGTATTAATACTATCGACCGACGGTACTTGATGGAATTTGAATTTAAATTCTAATGGATACTATTCCATTTGAGTCGTGTTTTGCGACCCGGTTTTCGGTCGACCCGGTTTTTACAAACACTTCAACTATTCATAATTTGTTTGTTATAATTTCTTTTTATTGTGACCCTTGACTTAATTTGTAGGTGAAAAGTTTTTACCTACTTTATTGTATTGATTTGTTATATAAGTTAGAGATAATAGTATTCTGTGTAAACTGTAAGTGTATACTTGCCTTTTGGTGAGTGTACACAGTGCCTGAAAATGCCGAACGGCGAAACCCGGGTCGCAAAAAAAGACTCAAATGGAATAGTACAAAACTTAAATTCATTAGATTTTAACGGTTTTTAAATCTACAAGAGTTCCTTTATTATATCAAGCATAAAACAAACAAATATAATAACAATTTATATCTATGTATAGAAGTATTGTACGTAAGTATTTATTTGTTTTTAACAGAGCATTGGAGCGGAGCTCGGAGCAGGAGCACGAAGCAGTGGAGCAACGGGGTTTTACCCGGAGCAGGAGCGGAGCCGGATCACCACAAATATGCAATGCTCCACTGCTCCGGATGTTTTTTATTATTAAATTTTCGCCCTAAAATCCAATGAAAATATTATATTTGACACTTTTGCAACAGTGAAATTATTTGAAATGTGGCAATACTGCTGGAAGATGCAAATAATGAAAGACGATTTTCTGTCGAAAATTTTGTTTAATAGAATTAATAATGAAAATGACGATGGTAAAACTACTTATTTTTTTAACATTTGTATACATATAATACCCTTTTTACCCGGAGCGGAGCAGACTCTGGAGCGGACCTGGAGCAATTATTAGGTCCCGGAGCGGAGCAACTCAAAGGGTCCGCTCCAACGCTCTGGTTTTTAATAAATTGCTACCAATGGCTTCTATGCTCTTTGAACCGAATAGTTTATATTATATAATATATAATAGTATATAATATAATATTATATATATAATAGTTTGAGTTGAATAAAAATATGTAAGCACAATAATTCCTCGTAATATGTGATTGAATTTTTGTAACATTTATATGCGTGAATGTACTGTCTGAGACACGACATATAATGTAGATTCTCGTTTATAACGGAAATTACTTTGATCAAGCGTAAGATATTGCAACTATATTTTTCAGTAATAAATGGTATAATAGACAAGTGGAAAAAGTTTACTTATAATGTATGGTATATTTTTTTACATAGTAATATATTCTTTATTTTTGTTAGTATTTATTGAACGATTAATAAGTATACGTGTGATATCGGACTACGCCAGTGGAGTACCTAATTAAATTTTACGTTAGTATGCAAAAAGCTCCGCTCGTAACGCATTGTTGATTTCCGTTCGAAGGGGTTTGTAAAAGGTAAATTAAGTTTGCGGAAAAGAGCAACGTTTCATAATTTCTTGAAATGTCAACACATTAATTTAATAATTTTACCCATAGGTACAATATCTACGTCAGTGCAGAAACCGTAGGTTAAAAATAGCCTGTTAAACGGTACGAAAATATCATTTAATTTAGGCGGCAAACCAGATTGAATATAAATATAAGATAACATATTATACCCACCTAATCAGATTTAATTATCATAATAAAAGTGAATATCGCTAAACCGAATATTCAGGGAACAATGGTACGACCGCGTTACAAACGATCGAGTTCATGAGCAGACGCGTCAGTTTTTTCGGTTCGATTCACAGTGAGGTTACAATACTAAATATATATTTTTTTCAAGCCTCGGTGTTTCTGTGATTATTTCACTACTAACCGGTGTCTTAGTGGTCTGTTGTGTTTCAATTGTGAAATGTTTACCTAGATACTTAAAATTCAATACACATATGCTAAAATGACAATAGATGTTTCTTTTATTTAATAAAAATGACTCACTTTATATTATTATTATGACACAATGAGAAAATAAACGCCCCGATCTATGACGGTGACGTATTTAAAGTTTATTATTTATTTTTCTACATTGAAAGTGTATTTTAATCATGATTTAATTTATTCTGAGATCATAATCAAATATATTATATTGGCAACTGAAAACTTTCAACTTTCTGATTTCTTGGGCCCCATATAAAGTAGATTTTTTAAAACTGGTTTTCATTATTTAGATTTGGATGTGTCGCCTTATCCGTTACTACATAGAGGAGGGCATACAAAGAAAGTTAAATGAAAAATTACGCACAGAGAATGTTAAAATAAATAATTGTATTAATTTTACGTAAAAACAAATTTAAGGTGCACAAGACCGCGGTAAATGATTTCAAACAATGAGTTGATTTAAATAACTTTCACCGAGGTAATACGAGAGTAGATTAATATTAAATACAATATTTTTTGAAAACGTGTTGACAAAGGCCATCAGCATGTGAATTATCGTGCGAATTTTTCACCTATTCTAATTGCAGTAATTAACTATTGTTTTATTCATGAGCATTATGGAATATGTCTGCAAATTGCTTTTATAGAAAAGACAAACACTACGATTAAGCGAATTAACATTATAAAAAAACACGTTCACTTATATTATGCTTCCATAGGCCTTTTACAAGAAATGATTGTTACCCATTCGTTCATCCCATTGGGTAATTACATTCGTGAATTTTTGTTCACCGTGGACGCCAAGAACACTAGGTCATCGTGGTTGCAAATTAAAAATCATCCTCATCATCATCATCAGCCTGAATCTATCCACTGCTGGATGACGGCCTCTCCAAGCTGATTAAACTTATCTCGGTCCTGTGCATTGCGTTGCCACGTACTTCCACAGAACTTTACCATTTCATCAATCCAGCGGCCTCTAGGTTTACCTTGCGGACGTTTTGTACTTCTTGGATACCACTGGATGATTGGATTTGTCCAACGATTGTCTCTTCTTCGAGCTATGTGTCCAGCCCATCTCCGTTTACGACTTTTAATAAACTCTATTACATCGCAAACCCTTGTCTGCTTCCTTATCCACTCAATCCTCTTTTTGTTCTTTCGCGTTATGCCCAGCATGCACCTCTCCATACCACGTTGTGCTACTCTAAGTTTCTGGATCTCTCTTTTACTTAGGGTCCATGTTTCACATACCTCTTGGATACCACTGGATGACTAAATTTGTCCAACGTTTGTAAATTAATATCATACTTTAAATTATCCTATCGGAATGACGTGACCGTATCGAATTATGACATCAATAATTCCTATATACCACTCACCATATGAGCGAAATACCTGTCATAAAGCAGTTATAATATATATAGTCATTTTATAAAGTATCATGAATTACCACCAAGTAATATCTCACTCTCTCGAGAATATAGCGACTTTGATGGTACTACTATTCTTCAAACAACGTGTACTATTATGTAGTAAGTTTGTTGATATTTAAAAGCTCAAAACATGCCGGAAAAGAAAATAATTAATGAGCTTAATTTTCCTGACAATTAACACCGTACTGATGGTCATTTGTATTTTTTCTGATTTCAGATCATAACATAACACGCGCGTGTGTAGTATGCTCGTGATTGGCACTTATCCATCATACAAAAAACACGCGAAGTTTTTATTTTAAATGGGTTCAATTGAACCAACTACTATACTACTACTATATTATGCTAAATATACTTACATGAAAATACAAAAAGCATTCACTTTATGGTAGTAGTATTTGTAATAAATATTCTTAACGTACAATATGAGGATATTGTATGTAACTAGGGTTCTTAGGCTTGCCAACAATGTTTAAGACAATACCGGAATAATCCATGTTTCAAGCAAGATTATTTGAAGCCGGACTCTCCGAGGTAATGTCGTTATTAATTAATTAACTCGATTCAATTTTATACTTATGATGACAATAATTTTATTTTATTTACTCACATAGGTAGTTAAATCATCCATTAAGGGCGGACGTGCTCAGCGTGGGTCAAAATGGAGCTTTTTTTCTGTTTTCAAAGCATGATCCTGGACATACCTTAAACGTTGTAGATAATCTATTTATATAATTTTTAAGCCTTATTATCCGTTACATATATTTTAAACATTTGATGACTGCATAAAGTATTTTTATTACATAAAATAGTATTCTTTTAAACCTCTCACACTAATGTTTTAGAATATAGTCATATTTCAGTACATAAATGTGCAGTGGTGTCTTTGACCATTCAAGTGTGATAAACATCATACGAATAATGATTGCTTTATAATAATTATTGACCTAAGAATAAGGTAGTGTTTTTTTGAAATACGCCATTTCTTTTGGCATTCCCCAGTGGTTAAGCTACAACATACGACCGTAGACATAAATTGACAAACTATAATTGAAGTAGGGAGTAAAATGATGTTAACGCGCGTGTTTGAACATGTACCGTTTAAAAAAAATCGGTTAGGTACACTTGAATGGTCAAAGACATAGCTTATAATGAGTATCTTTAGAATTATCTTCAAAATTCTTGTCAAATTTGGGATCACAGAGATTATCAATATAATTTTTTATCGTAAATATTTCACTATAATAATGTCGACATAAATTATACTGATGGTTTTATAAATGCGTTTAAAAATTAATAAATGTAAAAAATCTAACACCACTGCACATTTATGTACTGAAATATGACTATATTCTAAAACATTAGAGCGAGAGGTTTAAAAGAATACTATTTTATGTAATAAAAATACTTTATGCAGTCATCAAATGTTTAAAATAAATAGAAGGATAATAAGGCTTAAAAATTATATAAATAGATTATCGACAACGTTTAAGGTATGTCCAGGATCATGCTTTAAAAATAGAAAAAAAGCTCCATTTTGACCCACGCTGAGCACATCCGCCCTTAATAAACTGACAAAATCATTTGACGACTTTTTGATTACAGCTATCGGTTCAACTTAAATCGATATGTAAGGATAATGTTTGAGACTTTGTCATCGTAAATGATTTTTGGATTTTCTCAGCATGTAGTTTTTTATTCTTTCCTCGGCGTTTCCGGGTTTGTTACAAATAGATCGCCATCTAGCCAAAACGGATAAATGCTGGAGCAAGTACCTACATAAACACCTACAAACTTATCTGGAGAATGAGATGGGGGAGCCACTGTCAAAAACTACCCAATCACGACTCGTAACTGGCAAAATCTGACATTCGGATTTCGTTTTTCAATATGGCGTCCTATGTAGTTCGTAGTGCCATTTTTGGCCATTATCCAGATAAGTTTGTACATCTGTACGCATTGTTTGTTTTATTTATACGATTGTTTCAAAGATTCATAGCGTATAAATAGTGCTTTCATAATTAGACTAATTGTATTATTCAATAACAATAGCAAAATCAATTTGTCAACAAACCAAATCTAGTTACGCACACTTTCGATCGCTATTCAATCATACAACCAACCATGCTTAACTTGACAGCGATTTTAGACAATGGCGCCCCGAATCGACTGAAACACTGGTTGATTTCACGGGCATTTACACACGAATAATGAAAACACGATCCGCTGCACATAGTCATGTTGAAAAGGTCGCTGTTGCCTCAACTAAAGAGCTATTCAGTGCTTCGGTGCTAAATGTCAAGGTATGCTGAAGATACCTAATAATACCAACGTATACGAAGCAACAAGCTATTAAAGTATTAGTGCACCTACTACAGTGGACTAATGACACATATTTCATTTTAATAGGACAGTGAATCCATGTAACATGCGGAATAAATACAGAAAGTGCCATGAAAATTTTGCCATGCCAGGACATTTTTTATTTACCTTATATACTTCTCACATTCTGGAATATTTCATAAGTTTGAAAGAGTAGTACCTACATGAATTACTTCTAATTACATACTTCTTACATTCTTCTACATACATACTTCTCACATTCTGGAATGTTTCATAAGTTTGAAAGAGTACCACCTACATGAATTACATATACAAGTAAAAAACACTAATTCTTACATTACACTACATTTTAATAGTGGGTACCACATAAACATAGACCCTTCGAAGCTAATCCGCCCCAACACTCGGTCTTAATTGAGCCTATCACGAGGCCCTGCATTTGAATGTGAAGCATCGGCAGTTTTTTTACGCCTCAGGAATGTCTCAGGAGCAGATACCCTAGCCTGAGGTCGCCAAGCGCTCAAGTGTGCTTTGACTGAGTTTACAAAGACTTTCTAATGAAATGTGCCCATGGGAGAGAGGAACACAGTGAGCTAACGAACGGTGTGTGTACTTATGTATGCGCGTTAGAAGTTATACTTCTTTGGCGTAACAAAACAAAAACAAAACTTGTGATAAACTAGATTCTTTGACTAGCTCTTAATTATCTCGTTAAATTACACACTCAAGAAAAATGACCGCTTATTGGAACGCCGTTGGTTTATTTCTATACACTTTAACTTATATTACTAAATTATATAATGGTTTCTCGTTGTTTCTATTTTTAAAGTACCGTCACTCTGACGTTTAATCGTTTGTTTACGTAAGGAATTGTAAATGGCCGACAATAATAAATTCGCTGCCTAGGCAACGGAACAATTCTAAACTATAATATTATACTGTATAATGATCGCGATTGCAGTATCATACTGTCACGTAAAGGTAGCGCGTTAGGCTGATAACCGAACAATCGGTGGTTCGAATCCAATCGAGTGCGTTTTTTTTCGTGTGAAAAAATAAATTATGTGTTACATGTCCCACGCCAAAAATACACTCTGATCTGATTTCCCAAACGCGCCAAAAGAAGTATAACTTCAATAAAAGATTCTAATTAATAAATATACAGTACAAAAAAAAATAAACTAAAACGGTACAGATGTGAAGAGATCTTCACGTCCGCAATAAGACGCCGCATTTTTTTAATGCAACAAAATTGACTTTTGTAGCGACCAGCTCGAACGGCCCTATCGGCCCAACAGATGGTTGGACCAGCATTTCTTCACTTCTTACAGCCACACCGAGAAGGTAACCCACTTCCCTTATTTTTGTGTTACCGGCTCCGAACCCATTTCAATATTTTCACAGAATCTTTAAAAAATAAGGGGTACTGGCTAGCAATGGGCTCGGTTAAAATTAATTTCTTTACCATGCCCGATCTAATAAGATCATAATATGGGCCCCTCCAGGGAGAGAAGGTTCGCATAAACAAATTTGTTTTTACGAAAAATGGATGTAAGCCACTTACCCAGCCAATTAGGTCCATACTCTGAGTCAACACACAAATTGAAAAACAATATGTATATTTGCCAGACCCAAGATTTGAGCATGAGACTCACGACGTTATAGGAAGATGCTTAAGCCGCTCGGCCATCGTGGGTATTTTATATTTTACAAAATTTATACCAGTCTGTAATTAATACAAAAACCGGAGATATATTCAAACTAAAGATATTGTTTGCGTTCGCTGTCTGACAAAATTAACAAGTAAAAACACTGCCACCATTTGGAGTTTACCATTATTGTTTTCTCATCTGACAGATATAAAAATGACAGAATGTGTATTTACGTTATGTGTTTTATAAATACGTTTTCACTTAAAGGGAGGCATAATTGATAGACATAATATTACGATGGTTGCTCATGAGTTTGTCATGCTGACTTGCAAAAAGTTTAATTTAAAATTAAAAATGTGTTTCATATAACGTGTCAAAAGAACTAAAGTATTATTTATATTTAGGTATTTTATGCATGTTAAATAAGTACAAAGAATATTTTCGAATACCTATCTTTCAACACCTTTCCCTTTGTCATAGTCATGTATATTTTGTCCGTCTGATGTTTTGTTTGCGGCGTTTTTCAATGAATGGTAAACAGCTAAATTTGAGCTGTGCAGTTGAAAGCACGATGATTTTAGTGCACACTTATTGGCAACAATGAAAAACGACTACGGGCCAGATATTTATAAAATGCACAATGTTTATAGCATTTCACTCTGTGTCTATTTGTGTTCCTGAGTAGGACATACTAGCTATCAAGCGTAAAGCAAAACATAGAAACTTACAGATACCTATAAAATATATTTAGACACATTTCATAATCATTAATCATGAGGTATCTGAAGTATATATATCACAGAGGTATCTGAAGCTTGTTAAGCTAACAACTCTAAAATATTTTATATAATATAACTGAGACAAACATTTTCTTTTTAAACAATTGACAACGTAATTTCAATAGTTTCTAAAAGGTGTCACTTAAAATCCTTACATCACGAACGCCACAGCTGTTGTGTCCTGATTAGGGGGCCATTAGATATTAGATATAATTAGCATGTTATTTAAATGTGGTAATTAAAAAGTAATCAAATGCTCCGCAGTGAATCGGGTACAAAATCTTCGGAAATACAATATATGAGCGGATTTGCGATGAAATATAGTTCGCCTCAAATGGAAATGGGCTGGACACATAGTTCGAAGAAGGGACAATCGTTGGACACATTTGGTCATCCAGTGGTATCCAAGAGGTACAAAACTTCCGCAAGGTAGACTTAAGCGTCAATTATATTGAGCTACTTTACGAGCTGTTTGTTGGCGAATTTAAAAGCGGGCGATTCAGCTACTGCGATTGTGATGATGACACACAAAACTTTCCATTCGCTGAGAAGCCACAAGCCAGCGACTATTTCAACAGAACGTATTCGTTTTTTACCGGGAGGTTGCTACTACGCTCTACTGCGCAGACGCAGTAGGCCCACACGCCGGCGTGTAGCGTGTAAAGTTGACCGGCTTTCAACTTTTCTCTGTAGATTGTTTACAATCTGCTTGTTAGCTTGTTCAATGATTACACTGGGCGACTTTACAGGCAGATTGTAAATTCGCCAACAAACAGCTCGTAAAGTAGCTAAATGTAATTGACGCATTAGAGGCCGATGCGATTGATGAAATGATAAAGTTTTACGGAAGTACGTGGCAACGCAATGCACAGGATCGAGAGAAGTAGAATCAGCTTGGAGAGGCCCTCATCCAGCAGTCGATAGATTCAGACTGATGATGATATGAGCGCAAAAGTCGTTGATTAATTATTGTTGCAATGCAGATTTAATGCTTCCAATAAATATATAGATAATCTTTTTTTATACTGACAACATTCATAGATACATAAAAATAAAAGAACACTCATCACTTACTTCAGTTGTTCGAAATTTAAATAACTAAACATGGCTACGAAGGTACGCGTCTAACAAACATACACTTTATAAGTAAATTTAGTGTTTTAACATCTTCCATGCATTCATTTTCGTTGTATAATAAAATTTATTGCACAATATGCATACCAGTGAGATAAACTCTCGCTTGATTCAAAAGAAAATTTAATATATCAACAGGAAATAGGTCATCAGAATTGAGTCTTTCCGCCCTTTTAAAATTAATGATTCGACACTATTATAAGCTGACCCGGCTGTGAATAAAATACTTAGGTAGAAATCGCCAGACACCACAAACTGACTCCCGGCATTTTGACAAATTGTCCAGGCGATGATCCCAAGATGTATTCTGACGGGAGAATATCAAAGTTTTAAATGTGAGCTGTCATCGCAAGTCGAAAATAATGCTACTAAATTCGAGAAGATGGATATTTACGTTATGATTTATTTATACAAAGAAAAACCACTTTAACACTGAAGTTATTTGTGGAGTGAACGGTGGCGGGGGCACAAACAATAAATCTAAAATAACAACCGTAGAAAGGGGAAATCGAACAATGAAAAAAATAAAAAAAATAAGGGCGATATAATAATGAATAAATGATTATATTATATCATATTTATTGAAATAAATGGAAAAATTGCCACCGGGCATAAAATTTCTATGTTGGTTTTCATGTGTTTTGGATCGAGAGCCAATTTCAGATGGGTTAAGGCAGTGATTCTCAAAGTAGGCGCTACCATCCCATTGAGTAGGGCAGAAAGATAATGGGGCGGTAAGAAAGCGTTCAAATACGGCAAGGGAGCGTTAGGATACTCAAAAGAGCCAAATAATACAAATCAATACCTCTCACTTTATAATTGAAGCGCTTAGTTTCAAATCCCCCTAAAACGGGTTTTTAAAATTTTTGAGTTAGATATGTATTTAGATGGATATTTTTGTTACTTATGTGATGGCCAAAGATTGAACTATAAAAAACGACAAAAACTATCAATACGTAAGTATGATCAAAAATTAGGGTAAATTTCAAAACCTGTTAAAATGGTTGGGTGTGCTTTTCAAATACCCCTAAAATGGATAAGCAAAAATACTCTTTAGAATGTACGAATTAAAAAATAAATACATTAGTTCACAGATTTAATAGATTTCTCATTTTTCTCAAAACTACCTAAAATCGTTTTAGAGGCTTTTGAAACCAGGCGCTTCAATTATAAACCGTATAAAGCAATCGGGACTCGTGTGATGTTTGTTTAAGAAAAGAAAAAAAACATTTAATTAAAAATAAAAATTCCAGTAGGTAAGTGTCATTTTATCTGTTTATTTTAGATATTTTACACGGATTTGTTTGTATTATTAAAATGTTGGCTGTATATCTCCATGGTTACGAAGAATACACGAAACCACGTGACACCAAATCACGCAAGATAATATTCAAACAATTGTGTCGTCATACAACAATATCATCATCATCAGCCTGAATCTATCCACTGCTGGACGAAGGCCTCTTCAAGCTGCTTCCACTTCTCTCGGTCTTGTGCATTGCGTTGCCACGTACTTCAGCAGAACTTTATCATTTCATCGATCCAGCGGCCTCTAGGTCTACCTTGCGGACATTTTGTACCTCTTGGATACCACTGGATGACTAAATTCGTCTAGCTATGTATCCAGCCCATCTCCATTTGAGGCTTTTAATGAACTCTATCACATCGCAAACCCTTGTCTGCTTCCTTATCCACTCATTCCTCTTTTTGTCCTTTCGCGTTATGCCCAGTATGCTCCTTTCATATAAACCATAGTTATCCAACAGTCTTTTATTAGTCTGATCAAATTATTAACCGGCAATTTCCACTGAAAATGAATGCAGAGGTCAGCTATTTTTGCAACCGTAAAACATGTCGCAATTTCTGCGCAAAACTATTAATACAACCGCGTCTTTTTGAGGTGGGTTTTAATCAGAATTCCATCGCAAATAAATCAAGTTCAAAAATAATTTACGACCATGACTCTACTTGCATTAGTGGATTACATTCCAAACGAAAACTTTCAATTAAACGCGATCGCATATTTCATGGAAAAATATAAATATAACGGTGAAAAGTGAGTTGACCATTTACTTACATTAATTGGATGTATTGGGTTGGGTTATGTTACAATTTCTGACAGTATCTCAGCAACATTTCATAAATTCTTCATTTCAATTTAAGTGATAAGTCAGTCATTTAAAAGTCATTATTTACTCGTTTACGCCGCGAATACTACAGGGGACAGGAAAGAAAAATGTAGCATATCGACTTCAGCGTAAATAGATATCTAACGAAAAAAATAATAATTATCATTTTTTTTTCTTTAATTTCTTTTATTTTGTTAACTGTCAAGTCATGGTGGAACTGCATTTTATTGTTGTTTTAATTTAATAAAATGCAATTTTTTTTGTTGTACTTATTCTACTTTTAATCAATAAATTAGGACCGGTTTCGTCCGCCTCAGAGGGACATTTTCAACTTGAATGAACGAATTTTCAATTTTCAGTTAAAATGTCCCTCTGAGGCGGACGAAACCGGTCCTAATCTATTGATTAAAAGTGGAATAAGTACTACAAATAAAATTGCGTTTTATTAAATTAAAACGACAATGATAAAAATTCATTAGGTACGCATTTCAGATATAGTGAAAGTGCCAAGGACTAGTTTATAATACAAAATATATTAATCAAAACATTCATTCATAATTAATAAATTAATACTAGATTACAAATCTTACTACAGTTTACAGAGACACTTTACATCAAGAGTCCTCTAAATAAAATTAAAATAAAGCTCTGTAAAACCTTTTCCAAGATATTTCGTGTCGTATGCGACGCAGTTGGTAACGAGGAAAGCACAACTACGAATTAAAAGCGTTGCACAGTAATCCCCGTCATCTTATACGTAAAAATATGCGCTAGATCATGTCTCAAGGTTGGAAAGCCTCTGGTCACCCAAGCGGCTCCTCTTCAATAGACCGAAGAAAAAAGCATGATCTGAAGAACTAGAATACTGTGTTTTGAACGGTCTAGAACAAGACACAGCATCCCTGTGTCGAAGGCAGTGGAGGAAGGTTACGACAAACAAAGTAAAGTAGAGATTACATAATTTTGAAAACACTTCTGAGAAAATATACTATAACCAATAGAAAAATCTTTTTGAAAAAAGTAAGACACCCTGCAGGAATCGAACATGCATCTCTCGGGTATCGCGCCCATGCACATAGACCATTATGCTAAAGGCGTCATACTTGCGAAAGTTTTTAAGTAATGTCTTTTAATACTACTCTTCTGAAGCGCTTTCCAAATTGAGCTACTATTGGCGATCGGCTTTTATATTTTAAATGTTCAATAATTAAAATGTTACATTCTTAAATCTTGTGAATTATTCGTTGAATAAAAAAATAGTTAAGTTAATAGGCAACCAATACCCACATTGGGTTGTAGTGCCGATGACGTTGATACATTGCCGTCCTTTTAATAAAGTTCTGCTTCATAAAGTTTATAGTATCGAATGTAATGCATTTACCCACTATAGGTACTTTATTATTTCTTATCGGCTATAATAGATGGAAAAAATGAAATAGACATTTTTAAATTTCTAACACATATACTGAAGTTTAAATAAAGCAAAGTAAAAACAAAAAAATTAAAAGTTATCCATGCAATTAGCTATAAGTACATTTATGTGCTGTGATAAATTTACGAAAGGAAATTCCAGTGATAAACACTATCGTTTACAATGTTTACATACATTATAAAATATACACGACGTTATGAATAAGTATACAAAAACTAAGTGGTTGTGTCAAAGATCATACGTTTTGTGAGCGATCGCGTTGAAAATAGTCGGGCGACCCCTTGCTTCGGACGGTATACTAAAAGTGTTATCTTCCACCGATAAAACCTACATTATGTATGTTTAATGTCATGAATAGCCATTATGATGAACAGTGTTCATTTATCTATTTTAAACCAGTTAGGGCATTAACTATCGCTCGCATTAAAGCCTGTCTCTTGGGGCTTAAAGCGCATATAACTACAGCAGTAAACTGAAATCGTTCGTTTATTCAGCAAGCATAAAATATTTTTCTTTTGATTTCAAGTTGAGTACATACCAAAGGATGGATTGGGATTTTTTTTAAATCTATCGGCTTAAAGTATCTACCTAACTCATGACACGTTAGTTATACGTTTGGCTGTGGGCAGAAATTATTGCAATGCCGGTATTTAAAAATCGGGATTCTAATATCTATCGATACCGACATACCGGTTTGAAATATTAAAAAAACCTATATTTTCGTTATTAACAAAGGAGATACGTTTACTTTTTAAGCTTACAATTTGAGACATTTTTTTGATAATTTACAATTGTAACTGTATTTTATATATGTAACTGAACACATTAAAAAGAAAAATATTTTTTATTTTAAGTCAAAAATAAACCTAAAATTTCAAAAATATAAATGTGTGTAAGTAACTTGAAATAATTCTTTCAATGTAATATTATATAAAATCTTATTTAGGTATGGCCACAATATTGAAGCTCGATTTGATATAAAAAAATAGAATGTCAAGTTTTCCACATTTGTTTTTTTTTTAAATTGATGTTTTTTAAAATTAATATAAAAATATTAAAACTATGCATTGTTCAAACAAATGTTTCAAATTGCAAGCTTCGTATTTTTCCGCTAGGTGCCTCTGGTAGAAAGGCTAAGTAAAGACTTCACCTTAACATGTCTCATTTTAATATAGTGTAATAAAAACCCTGGATGACGACGAGCCTCCTGTTACCGGTTATTTAAATAAATTATTCAGACAAAAAAAATACTCATATTATTTATGCTTTCAATTAAATAGATCAACGACAATAACATGTATTTACCTAAAATCTTGTCGAATTTTTATAAAGAGATTATATATAAATACCTATTTGGATTCATTGATATTATCCCGCGGATATTATTACAAATTCACATCAGTACCAAATAGGCACTAGATACATTCAATCTAATACGTGAACTTATTCGTAAACTGAGTAGGTCTGTTTTGCATAGTAAATGAGAGTGAAAATCAAAAGAAAAACAGCCCCTTACTGGAGCATATCAACGTACATACTAAATAAATTCATATTATAAACACGCGTTTATGAATGGAATAATATGGTTAGTAAATTTCTGAGCAGTTTCATTCACAAACGTTTTTCTACTGAGTAAACACATTAAACTTAATAGCTCCAATTAATGTCGGGTTTATTCGATTCATGCATTCGAGGGAATGAAATTTAATGATTTTAATGGCGTGTTTACTGTAAACGCTTTATTATTTAAATCTCTCTGTGCTCTGTTTTATTATCAACAAATGGGGTTAATCCTCTTTCGCTGGGAAGCCTTCAATGCTTACATAATTCGCATAAGGCATTGACGGTACTCGCAATTAGAATTATGATATTGACTTTCCAGCAGCTGGTGTTTACGAAGAATGCAAAATAATACACTCCACAGAATAAATACAACCATGATAATCGCGTTCCATATTTCTTATTTCCATTTTACTATTACTATATTGTATTCTGTTTATTGGAAAATAAGCATTTGCACCCTTCTACGTTCTTTTTACATTACGCTTAGGCAAGGTCAGGCGAGTTTAAACCATTAATTTGCAATTGCAAAGTTGGAACTTAATATTTCTTGCAATACGATCTATTTGATAGACATCTAAATAGAACCAGCGTTTTCCGTTTTAAATTTATAAAACGAAGAATATAATATTATTGTATCTAATTTGCCATAAATAAACGTAGGTAAATAATATTGTCACCACACTTACATTTTCTATGCCTCGTGATCCTTATAAATTAAATATAGCACATTTAAATTCACCATAATATGGAGTTGATATTCAATAAACTTCTTTTGCTACATATAGGTAAGTAGATATAATTTTCGAAAAAACGCCACATCACGAAAATATAATAGGTGTAATTCTACTATGCAATAATTATATTCACACACTATAATTACAATTAATATCACGTATGACCAATTGTCATTCAACAAACAATATATAAAGAATGGCAGTTATCTTTATAAACATTAGACTGACTTAATAATCGAACTATTGAAACCCCATTATGCTGTGCGATGTTGCAGTCTGACCTAGATGCTATCTCGCAATGGTCTATCTTAAATAAACTTGAATTCGCTACCTCCAAATGTAATATTATTTCATTCAATCGTTCAAGGCACACCTTATTGTTCCCATACACATTGTCTGGTATAATATTGAGTAGGGTAACGGAGATAAAAGATTTGGGAGTATTGTATGATACAAAGTTCACTTTCAATCAGCATATTCTTAACATCAGTACTAGATCTAGCAAAATGCTTGGTTTTGTTATGAGGGTTTCAAAATCATTCGAAAACGTCCGAGTGCTACGTACATTATACGTATCATTTGTGTTGAGTATTCTTGAATATGCCAGCATTATTTGGAGTCCTAATAGGTTCATGCACACAATTAAGCTGGATCGAGTCCACAATAGATTTCTTAGATTTCTCTACTTAAGAACATACGGGTTCTTTCCTTATGATAATGACAATAAAATGAATTTCCCGACTCGTTTTCTTCTGGGTATGCTATCAATGCAATCCCTGTCTACCCGAAGAGTGATTGTTCTTTTAAAGCATTTCTTTTTACTTCTTCGTGGGTTCATTTACAATCCGCATATACTGGCAAATATTAATTTTCATGTTCCCACCAATATCACTCGCAGCTCCACGGTCTTCAAGATACCTCGTCGCAGGACAGATGTTATGTTTCATGATGCTGTGTATCGTGCAATTAGCTTATTTGATGGCACCATAAAGGTTGATTTGTTTTTTATTAATTATATAATGTTTGTAGACGTTTTAAATAGGATAAATTTATAATTGTATATATTATCATATTTCTTTAATATTTACACATGCTGTCTTTTCCACTTTCTTGTCATATTAGTTGTTATTTGTAATTAAGATATTTTTATATATTTGTATGTATTATGTATTATGGCGCATTGGCCAAAAGCTGTAATGCCGTAATACTCTTTTTTATAAATAAATAAATAAATAAATAAATAAATAAAAAAATAATTCGCTAGTTATAGGAAACACTAATTATAAAATATTTAAGTGTTTTGGTTAAAATATATAATATTAAAAATAATCACCAGAAAGTAGGAAATAATTGTTCACTATTGTGATAAATTGAATAGGTAGAATACAAATGTAAAAAGTGGTAACCCACTTTTTACATGAGAAATTATACAGTATTAAATGCCTTTAAAGGGAGAATGGTGACTTGATTATTCAAGATAAAATAATATATTCCTAGGTTAGTTATTTAGTATTATAGTTGTGAACGGAAACCAAAATCCGGTTCAAGAATGCTAGCGATAAGGATTGGTTAATTGTGACAGTATAGTGAGGTTTATGACACATTTTTAAATATACTTAAAAATAACATTTAATTGTTGGTCAGAACTTACTAGTGAACACTACGATATTCGGTGTGTTTGTTCATTAAAATGATTCGAATCAACCACACATTCATAACAAATTAAACAAAATAAGGTAAATTACTATTTTGTACACTAATCGGAACACGTGGGCATCGACTGTATGGAGGTTATATTAAGAAATTTATTTTACAAGTTTTGCGGAGCCTAGTTGTTGGGGCGACGAGACCGTAGTGTTTGGGGATGACCAGGAGGTGTAGATGGACGTCAAGAGGAGAGATGAGAAGTCGAGATTTGGTGGTTGCTCCGATGGATGGAGGAGCGAGTTTTATTTGCAGCGTAAACAGTCGGTACAAGAGTATGTTACAAGATCGTTATGTTACAATATGATATTGACCCGAGGTCCGAGCTCGTGGGACAGGAGCAACTTGCACTTTGATGTCACGAGTGTAGAATTAACTGTAGATGCGACGATTGTGCGATAGTTTAAATGACTTGCTAATTATTACAATGTTGAAATAATAATGATGACAAGGCCCGAGGTCATTGACCACTACACAAGTAATAGTTGTTGCATATTCAACTACATGCCGACAACACGCTAAAATTACCAGATTTGAGCCCATGGGTTTAGAGATGGACTTCTTCAAATTGGATGTCTAGAGTGATAGTTGTATAAGTTAATTTAGAAGATACGATAATGACACTCACCATAAGACTTTAATTACGCATTATAAATGATATTCAATACCAATATATAAAAAGAATAAAAATATAAATTTCACGAAAAAAAAGTACATGCATTATATTCTCAAATATTGATAAAATGAATTCTTCTTTAATTTCAATATAATTTTTATTTTTTTGATATTTTATTCCGGTATCTATTATATTTTATATTTTTTTCGCTACATAATTGAAAATAATATATATTTTTAGAAGTTACTTACAATTATTGATAAAAATATAATATGTATATCGAAAGTGTTGATGCCAAATAATATTATGTTTACGCTAACCCTGACTTAAATCTCGCGCTCTCATATGGATTTTTGGTTAAGCTAGTAGAACAATATGGTTTCTAGCGTGACACTGTTCAAATTTATTGCTTTCTTGAGCCAGCAAAGTTTATAGGATTTGTCCTAGCCATCTAAACAGTATAGTAAGTACTAAAAACTATCAAAGGAAGTTTTGTTGCGGTTTAATAGAGTTTACTAACCTACCACAAAGCATTTAAAAGAAATACAATTATAATAGCCCACCGTACACTGTTAAAAAAAATGTGAAATTGTTATACAGCGGAGATATTAACAGGTGAAATAAATACACACCTTAACATATATAATATAATAATATGCATCATTCGATTTATGAACAGTGTAACCCCGGTTTCAGACGGGATACCGGTGTCGCGCTCGTATATAATAAGGAGGTCTTTGTATTCGAGCAAAAGGGTATTTGTATTATGTTTATGAACGCCCCGAGCTAAAGAGTCAAAGCGTATATGGTACACTTTTCCGTCGGCCGCTACATTCTCAAGCCGCCGATACACATGTTTTTATGATCGCAGCCAGTTTTATGTTCTAATTTATATCGCGAAATTATGCGTCGACTCATAAGCTCTGGGGCGTTCATAGACATAATACAAAGGCCTCCTATATTATATCGAGCGCGACACCGGTGTCCCGCCTGAAACGGGCCTAAGGTGGCGGATGGGTTCGACGTAAAAATGAATGAATTCTAGAGGTATTTAATTGATTCGCGGATTACTAACTTTAGTTGAATGTAATGATTTATGAATTTACCCCCCACCATTTAAATATGTCAGCAAACGTACACGTAATTTGTAACAGAAGATGTCATTGATTGGCCATGCCTTTCGAATGCAATCGGAGAGTGTGGTAATTGATGTTAACGCCTGGAATATAATAATCGTCCCTACCTCACAACATTCAATGTTACAAGAGCGATTTATCCATTACTAGTTTGACATGGTAAGAGTGGTGCAATATATGTAGCATTGACGCACAAAATTCATTCCCGTACTATTACTAATCTCCTACACACGCGTTGTACAAGTACAGAAATATTATTTAGACGCGTTCTTTGCCTGAAGACGCATTGTGCGAACATAATATTATATAGGTAATTGTCTTAAAACGCGTCTTTAATTTAATACTTCTCCTCGCAAACGCGTTGTGCAAACACAATATTTTATACTTATCATCTTTGTAATTTATTCTGTGTCAATAAATCAGTGTTCATCCTGAATCAAACCCCTTTATTCTGTTTCAATAAATCAGTTTACAATAATCAGTGTTCATCCTGAATCAACCCCCCTCTCTCACCAAAAACATTCTACCTCTGTCACAATTCGCGAGTACCAACCGAAATCGTTAGGAGCGACGAGCGTGGTTTGTTAAGTGCGTATCTATATTCTATGGAATACATTAATTTTGTATGTATATTCTACAATGAAATTTGATCATTTCAAAATAATTGTATATGACGAGAAAATCTCTTTAGAAATCCGGCTAAATTCTGAAAATTCACCGTGAAATCAACGAAGCATACCACAAAATAAAACACAAATCGTGGAAACGTCAAAAATATATTTGATAATCTTACCTCACAACCATGTCGAATATTTCTTCTTTGTCGAAAATCTTACAATACAAATGCAGTACATTCATACAGGCGTACTGCAGACCTTTCCAGGGTATTGTCGTACCCTCGAATCCTTTCCACAGAGGGCACGACGTGTGTCTCGACAAATACAACATAGCGGAACTGATTGGTACAATTAGTATAAAAAAAACTAATTTATGTGTGTCACTAATTCTTAAATATATTTCAAAGCAGCTGTCCAAATTTCGTCAATTTTTTTTTTTTTTTTAAATGCACTACATTTTTGTTTCAGTAGTATTCTCCGACACACTACGGAATTTTTATCATTGCACTTTTAATCAAGGTTAATATTGTTATAATAGGAAAATTTATTTATGGGTGCAAACAACCTGATAATATTATTTACTAAATACCTACTTAGTTAATTAAGACTTTCACTGTTTATTTACCAATTCACATTGATAAGATAAGGCACACGCCAATCAAAAGGGTGCTCCCTATCAAATTGCTAGTTAATATTAAATTAGGCACAATCTGGCGATATAGAAAAGACTACCTACATTATGTGGGTGTATATATATATAGAACCAAAAAATTAAATTAGGTTTTATAATAAGTGAGGATGGTTGATATTATATTGTTGCTGAGGTTAAAACAGTTAGTCACTGCATAACTATAAATTGAGAAGTCAATCATAAATACGGACATAATGTATTCTTAGAGCGGAATGCAGAAACATTTGTCATAACTAAAATTTCCTTAGCAGAAAACACTGTGCAGAAACATTGTCCTTAGTTAAGATCATTTCTATTGCAAATAATACCATATTTAAAAATTCTCTTTCCTATAGTTTAGGTAAATTATTTTATAATTGTTAAACGATGACAAAAATATGACAACTGCATTTTATAAATGCAATAACTATAAATACATATTAATATTTAATTATAATACTCTTATGTTTCCGTTATAAGTCATTATACGTGATTCCACAGGCACCGCAAGATATTTTTTTAACATGGTAACACTAGCGTCAAGTGTCATTCTATCATCTGGCATCTTGAAATTTCTGCGGGCTGGCGTTTAAAAGTAAAATAATATTCTGCAAGTACATGCCAAACGAATTAACACTATCAATATCCATATTGAGATACATTGTTAAATGCATTGAAATGCATGACTGTTTTATAGACATGCGAATTTATTTTGACAGCAGCTGTCAGTGGTAAGTGGTAATACAGAAGGGGGCGTGTTCATAACAAAAGTAGTCTATGGTTAAGGATTCTTTAACTCTATACTCAGTATAGTTTATAGTTAAGTCATGCTTTTCGGCAACTTATCCTTAGGATCGAAATCTTGGATTCTGCATAGGGCTCTTAAGCATTATCTATATTAAACTTTCTGCCTACGCTGGATAGTTTGTTACTATGAGTAAATTTCCTATTAAAGTTAATAACATTACGATTTGATTAAAACTGACACATGCTGCTTACTTGTGGTGAGAGTTTTTGGACCATATAGTGAAATAAATGATCATGTTAGGTGAATGATGTTACATGTTTATTATAGCGAGTATAGTCGAATTTTTAAATACAATTATTGGGTAATAAGTAAATTAAAGGGAAAATTCGATTGTAATATTAGGCAGTGGAAATACATCACTATAATAATTATAATATGTGGGTTGTAAGTCTGTTATTCTAGCTTTATAATATTATTCTTGATGATCATATTATGCTTTAGTTGGAATGATAAAGACCCTCTACCTATAATAAACTCAGGAGGTATAGAAAACTGTACACACACAAGTTGATAATATCACACAAACGGAAACACGACTAACAATTAGATAAACATGAATCGGTACGGCACACTAATTAAACATTTTTTCGGCAACATCTCTTAATTATTATTCAACTAGCATTAATTTACGTACTCTTAGACTTTTCCACACGAGCATAATAATTGATGCATATAATTCGAAGAGTTCCCTCAGATTAAGTTAAATAAACAGATTTAGTGTTTATAGAAAAAAATATGCTAGTATGTCATAAAAATGAAGCGAATTCTCGTAATCGTAAATGGTGGACACATCAGAGCATATCACGTTGATATTTTTCATAAAAGACAATCGGTCATTCTATCCTGCCAATGGCATACTAAAACATACATAATTTTGAAACACTTCTGAGAAAATATATTATAACCAATAGAAGAAATCTTTTTGAAAAAATTAAAACACCCCGCAGGAATCGAACCTGCATCTCTCGGGTTTCGCGCCTACACACATAGACCACTATGCTAAAGGAGTCATACTTATTTGAGACAAATTTTAACTAATAGTTTAAGGTATTACTTTAATTACTACAAGTTATCTCGTCTTAAATCGATCTATTCTTCGTACTGGAGAGTTCCCAAAAAACGGTTCTATTGACGCAAACCATCTCGGTTCACGTCAATACGATTCAAAGAATGGCTAATGTAGTGTAACATATGTTTCCGAAAACAATTTTGGATTTTATTCGTTTTGTGTTATTGTTCTGGGAGCGTAAATCCTGGAGGTGACCTTAAGTATTTGGTCAGTAGATAACAATGGACCCGTATTAATAGCGTCTTCAGACGATATGTTAATTCATTCGCGAAAATTTTGGAGCTCCGTGAAGATGAAAATATAAAATTATGATTTATCAAATCAATTCCAATATAAGCTCAATCTCTTCAAAAGATAATATTACGATCAGTTTCAAAGATAACATAGGCACTCATCCAATTGCCACTTGTCATAATTAGTAAGAATATGACTGTCGGTAAAGCCTCAATTACATTGAGCTTCTTTACGAGCTGTTTGTTGGCGAATTTATAATCTGCCTGTAAAGTCGCCCAGTGTAATCATCGAACATGTTAACTTGTTCGATGATTACACTGGGCGACTTTACAGGCAGATTATAAATTCGCCAACACACAGCTCATAAAGAAGCTCAATGTAATTGAGGCTTAACTGTGTAATGGATTGTTTTATTTAGTTTACACTCAATACAGAATTTTCAGAATGTCACAATCAAATAGGTACCTGCAGTCTGTTAAACACGTGCATTCTGACGGTGCTGCTTTATGATAACGAATCACGACGTCATATGAAGCATCATAGCAACGCGGTGACTTATATAGGACACATCCTTATATGAAAATATAAATACTTAAATGGATACGTTAGCAGAATATGTCAACGATATTAACGCGAATTTGCAATACTCACCGTTATTGCAATGGACAATGAAAAATTTATGTAGCATTACTTATTATTCACTGCGGACCAGTTAATTAATATTTAATTACCACATTAAAATAACATGCTAATTATATCTAATGGCCATTTAATGCCGACTGGAGGTTTTTATTAACAGATTTTTTTACGAGAAATTTATATTAGCCACTTACTCAACCTATTAGGTCCATACTCTGACTCAAACACAAATTGATAAACAATATGTGTCAGACCTAGGATTCGAACATGGGACCCCACGACGTTATAAGCCGACACTTAAGCCACTCGGCCATCGTGGGTGAATTTTCAATTACGAAATATTTAAATTTGTATGAGCAGTTCAAGATTTCTATGAGCAAGGTCGTTTACGAAAGCCCTTTTTTATTTTTCAGATGCTGCGTCTACTAGTAAATCATTGCAGTAACCGTATATTCTGATATTTGGTGTATGGTGGTTCCAGAAATAAGAGAGTAATATATCGGATCATTCATCCCCTCATCAAATCTGAAGTGAGGATACGACAATAGAACCGGGTAGGGCACATGATACGGATATCTATAGAGACTATAGCCCTAGATGTTGATTCTTCTTAAAGTAAAACGGTTAATACATTAGTGTGCTGATAATGATGCCCTAATGACACCGGAAAATGGAAGATGATTGACGAGCAGCAAGGATACATACTAGCGACGCGTGATATCTATATAATGCTCTATTTGGAGAACGAATGTGAAGAGAGAAACATAATAATTTATGATTTAAAGTTACGTAAAAATCATTTAAAAAACATCCAAATTATATACATAGTGAAATATCTCTGGTATCGAATAAATTACGCCTCGTTGCAGATGCATTGCAGTTAATACAGTAAGCTTATTTTCTTTACAATATAACATTTCGCCAAGAAAAGCAAAGAAAATTAGATATGGAAATCGATGTGTTTTGGAGCATATGGGATTTGTACGAAGACATATTTATGGCTGACCAATAAGCAGTAAAACCATCATCATTAGTTCTAACGCTTACGGCCATTGCAAGAATAATAATTTGAGAAACAAACAATTTTGATTACTGAATGAATCGTATATTTTTATTCAATATCGATTATGCCATATACTAATTGACTGAATGAAGTAAGTACTA
The DNA here is from genome assembly GCF_057557595.1 of Rhyacophila brunnea. Taxonomy (NCBI): domain Eukaryota; kingdom Metazoa; phylum Arthropoda; class Insecta; order Trichoptera; family Rhyacophilidae; genus Rhyacophila; species Rhyacophila brunnea. The sequence continues at coordinate 56,611,605 of NW_028232965.1, read as the reverse complement.
GTAAAACATAATAAAACGATGCAATGTTATCAAAGTTTCGATTAAAATGTAGTTATTTAATACCATCTACTGAGGATATTTCATGAAATTTGAATTTAAATTCTAATTGATTTTAAGTTTTGTACGATTCCTTTTGAGTGTTTTTTTAGATTTGACTTTGAGTTACTTGAATGAAATAGTACACAACTTTAGAATTCGATTCTCGATTAGAAGTTAAAATTAATGTAGTTAGTAATTTATTATGTAAAACAAATGTTAATTTATATGTACTACTCACTGTGGAAAATTTGACTAACCGGTCAACTATCACCCACATTGTTTGGTAATTTATATAAAACAAATCTTCATCAAATATTGTCTAAATTATATTATTGACACAATATGTATTATTTATATATTAAATAAAATATAACATACCTACATAAAAAATAGCCAAAGTTAAGCTTATTTACCTAATTAACTGTAGTCAGTTTCATTTCTACATGTAATCTCTATTTTACAATACTATTGTACTTTAGATGGTCCTCTTATTTTTTATGAATAGCAATTATGTAAGATATTATGATAATATATAAAATTCATTTATTAGTTCATTTATTTATGTGCTAATATAATATAAATGCCAGAACATATTGTGACCCATGCCTGAATGGTGAAACTTATTCTACGATTATTAATAAAAATTAAATTTTTTTTTAATTTTTTTTTCCTTATCGTACATTAACTATGTCTAGTTAAATTTTAACAAAACAAGTTGGTTACTTAGTTATATTGCACAATTGTGTATGTACATGTACATTTAAAATGATGATATCGTAAAGAAAAAGATCAACAGATGACTAGCGCGATGAAGAATATTAATTATATTGACTTTATTAAATGCAATTCTATTCATAGCATTCCCTGGAAATTAATTACTAATTATTGCAAATATGTGCATTGCATAGGTCAATTGGATCTCCGTTAATAGTGAGTCATTGAATACAATTACTCCGATGGGTAGTTATGTACCTTTATCTGCTTGTAAATTCGCTCCGCATTAATTAATTGAAAAAAAAGTAGTTGGTATATAGAAAATTATTATTAATAGCATGTAATAAAACTGATAATACCTATTTATTACGTTACAAAATAAAAATATTTTTATAAATTAATACGGGTTATCGCAACAAATTATGACAGGATAGAAATTACACACTGACGTCATAATTAGAGAGTTGTGTACGATTTTCACTGTATATACATTTAATTTCATTTATTTTATTATTAATAATATTGTCATTACTATTTATCGTAATAAACCAGCCGCTTGGGGTAAACTATGTTCCACTAAGAGGTTCTCATATAAACTAGAAGTGACCCAAGGCATCACTTTGAGGCATTGATATAATTTTTGGGGATTGGAATATTACTTTTATTCTAAATGTCATGTTATGAACGTCTTGAATTAATAATTTGTTATGTGCTCAATGTGTCTTTTTTAAATACATAAATGACTGGATTCGCAATCAAATAAAGGATGCAAACATAGCTCAAAGAAGAATTAATTGTGAATTATAAAACCCCTCGAGTCCATTTTCCTACAAGATCAGTTTACGAATTTAAAAAAAAAATCGCAAGGGTATAATGCTTCACAACTTTGCACTCCGGCTCTAGGATGAAAATGATGTACTTAATATATTCTAAAAATATACTATTAACATATGCTATATATTTATTTTCTTATTACATACAGGTGATAGGTACAATCTAATTTTATGTGAGGTTTATGTCAGGCAAAGAGGCGTATCAGTGTAGTAAAGAGTGCAAAAAAAGTGTAAAGTTATAAAACGTATACCTACTCAAACAATAGCGTAACACCGGAATGATGAATTGACGAAAACAAACAAAAATATCAACATAAATGAATTCAAAATATTAAACTACAAAAAATAATGTGAATCTTATGATAATTTTGTATTATGACTCGTATCCGCCTATAATGTCGTGGGTCCAGAATTACAATCAATACATGTGTTGTTTATCAATGTGTGTTTGGATTCAGAGTACGTATAATGCCTATGCCTAGCAGGTTGACCAAGTGGCAAAGGCTAACATCCATTTCTCGTAAAGAAACAAAAATCTGATAATAGAATCTCCACTCTGTAGAGGTTGTATGACTTAGGATCAGATATAGTATAAAAAACCACATAAAATTATATTGTTTCGCTTTGGTAGCATTGCATAATATATTGGTTTTAAGTTCTAACTAAAAAAAGAAAATGGCGGACCACTGTTGACGTTACTTACTTCAATTGTTCCTCTAAAATTTAGATTTTTGATTATATCAAGGTACTTTTATCTCTCAGAGTACGAGTGTGAACGTTGCGAAAATGAATCTGAAATGCCAAAAGATTTGTAGTTGATTTAATTATTAGTATTAGTAAGTTAGACATAATAATACATGAGAATTCATATTATATGAAGGCATTTATTGAATAAATCGACGATACACCTGTGTTATATGTAGGTACATATCACTAATAATATCGATTGTATTGATAAATTTAGCCGTGACTTTCGTTACGCCAAGTTTAGTTTCACTATTATACATAGATAACAAACGCTTTGATTGACATCCGTGTCACGCGTGGGCGGACATATTGTTTATTTTGGCACCTCTATTACAGATTTCATAATTATAAAAATATACCCATCACGTTTTCTGCAATGTTCACTATCACTACATTCTAAACAAATTACACTATACACTTGATTAGTTATAAGTTATAATAAAATAAATATCCGAAATTCTAAATTTTTCATATCAAACGACTCGGGTTTCGCTTTTCGGTATCTATCTCCATTAGAAGTTGAGATCAAGAATTCTTGGAAATTTTGAATCTTGAAATATTACTAATGAGATTATCGAGAATTCGTTAATTTCTCACCACATGTGCACATTTACAACACATTTTGTTGAACCGACTAACTGTTAATAATTAGCCATGATTAATAAGCTTATGAATGATGGCTGTTATGTGTATCTGTATCTGAAAAACCTAAATATATACCCCTAGGATTTTTAGTTTTTACAGTTTCACCGATTTCATTCCGCCAGACTTCAAATAATATAAATGCATATTTTTCCCTTGCAGAGAAAATTGGTTTTTCTTTAATTTTTCCCGGACGAGCCATAATGAAAAAACTCTCAGATTTTTTCGGTTAATGAAAATTAAATATTTAGCGCGAAAGGTTTTTAAAAAAATCAAGACCACAAGAGAATCTTGTTGAGATTTGATTTAGATTTCTTGAGAATAAAATATTCAGCAATTCTCGAATCTCGAGAGTAGAAAACATCTAAAAATGTTAATCCCTAATATTCATGCTTTATGCTTACGGTATCTTGTGTCTGAAACAGATATTGTTGTATTTTATGTACAGTACTTATACACTTATTTGTCAAGCTACCATTCTCAAAGATTCCCTTTCTATCAGACGTTTTAATAAAATTGTTTTTCGTACTTTGTCGCGATCGGATTATAAATTATAGTCAAATAAAAAACTTACCTGAATTTCCGTTAATCGGATTAACGATAATTATATATTGTCGATTAATTCATAATTGAAATTACATAACATTAAATAGGACAAGGCCGTTTTATTTATTTAAGAAGGCAGTTTTTCCATACAATACTTAGTTCCATCAACAATAGATAAACAGCATACAAATCACATTCGTATAGTATAAAAAAAGATTCTTTTCCGAAATTAAAAAAGATCAGAAAGAAAAGAAAGAAGCAAGAATGTATTTTTGGGTTTCCTTAAAATTGTCTCATATCAGTAAAATAGATTAAAGCTATACTTCAGTTGAGGCATGGTCTAAAAAGATCGTGGCTAGGCGATGCACGGATTGTGCAAATGACGCGTGCCGAACGAAATATAATTTGTCATAAAAATTCAACATGCGTCCATTTAATGTTACGTTTATTGTTATATTACTAATAATAGTAGTATATTCATTGACATGTTTTCTTTTTACGTACGTAAGTACATACGTAAAGTTTTTTAGTCATCTTTACACGATTTATGAATATAATCCTCCGACGCCATGACAAAACAAATTGACGTGCACGTGCGTACACTTCGACTGTCTGTCTCTGATTGGCGACGAGTGCGAAATTTCGTCGCACCTACTGTTGAAAATTATTTGCCGTTTCACTGATGGCTCTTAATGAAACCACTAACTTGATTAATTATTTTATTGCTGACGACGTATGTGAAGGGTGGGTCAATTGAAATAGCTTGACGAAATGAAATTGTTGGTACTCGAAATACAGAAAAGCAAGTTTATTTTTACAAATAATAACACTATGTATATAGTTTTTAGTTACCTCTGAATATGTAGGGAGTAAAGTATTTAACTATTTCTGGGCAAAATTTAAACAATTCACGTTAGGTTAGCAATTACTATTCTGTAATAATTACTTATTATATAACAATATAATATTATGTTGTGATGATTTTATTAATGAAATTCTATGAAAGAAATAAATAAATGAAAAGCAAACGGATGTTTGAACAACAAGGAAAACCGTAAACAAATAATTATTAAGCTCATAGATTTAGGTTATTGCTATCAATAATAAATGACAATGCATTCAAAATTATTAGGAAAATCAGACATTTCCATGAAATTACTTTCTGATACAACACAAAAAAAGTTGACACCGACATAGCGAAGATAATTAACGATTAATTGACAGCTGAAGACGTCACTGTTTTCATTTGAAATTTCTTTGTGCACACAAAACAATAGCGGCCCTAATGGATTTTCTCGAAAATAGACAAAGTATATACATGGACGTCGATAATGGTCGATGGGTAGATAAAACCATTGTAGGTGGGTTTGTTTGAAAATCAAAGCCTTGAAACCTGCCGTAACTTCAAATAGAACAAAGGATTTTTACGAGGCCTTCGATGTTGATAATAAATTCTTGTGTCTCGCATTGGAAACTTTAAGAGTTAGAAACGCAAATGCAACATACGATGGAAAAATAAACACAATAAATAGTAAATCTGGTAATCACATAATGGATAAGTTTGTTAGCTAAGCATTGTTATTTTTACGATAAATTGATGATGTTTTGGATCCAAAAACAAAATGGAAAAACAACATGTCAATTTTTTAAGCGCGGGATTGAAACCTTCAGATACTTTACTACTCGCCCGTAGCATATATATATTTAGTAAAAAAAAATAGTTTGGGTTTGAGCACATTGATAAACTACACGTCCCTCACCAATAAATACAGATAAAATACCCTAATCGGACAAGGAATATTAATGTTATATTAGTATACGGATCTTCTGTATATTGATAAAATACACACCCCATCCAATTAATATAATGCCCAACACGATGACCAGAAAATACACCAAAGTTGTTTTTTTATTAAAACAAAAAAAATGTGTCTAGGTTTAAATTTCCGAGTTATAAACAGGAAATTTAATACAAACTCAGGTGTGGTATTCAGTTGGTATTCGAGTTACGTACCTAGTTAAGTTGCACCAATTAACATCGATTAATGAATCATGGCTGTTATCAGCGTTTGATTGTTTTTATTGGTTATACCGAAGTTTCACAAAGTGTAAATATAGTTACTTCACTTGTTACACGATACAAATAGAAAAGAAACTCTATATCCCTAATAATATGCTTGTCAGCATTAAGGTACGAGTATAATGGAAAAATCTATGTCTCTAAAAGAGTTTGGACACCCATCGTCGGGTGAACAGAATGCTGTAGGCTTTCAAGATGGGGTGGCCAATAAAGGCTGCCCTGCCTGTATATTTCAGCCAGATTTTCCGCAATAAGAAATGTTCAGATCATAATGGATGTAATCGTAGAAATAGGCAGAGCCATAGGGAGTAGGAGATTCTATTTTCAAAATTTGGTGGTAAAGTCATGATACCTATTTTATAAAATAACTTATCACTTGGTATTTATTATATATAAAATTGCTTTGTGACACGTGTCACAGTTTCGTAGTGAGCTTTATCGAGTATGAGTAGCAAAAGATATGCTCAAGTAATTTTATAATAAATATTGTGTAGTGGGTAAGAAATTTTAGCTTGTAATGTGGGAAAGGTATAGTTGGTAAAAAATAAAATTGTAATTCACTGGAGGCGGTGAGAAGGGGTATAAAATGATGTTATTGAATGTGTTATTACTAGTAGGTAATATTAATAACACTAATAAATTAAATAATATTCTTAAGCGGCTCAATGTTAAAAAACATTGGCGATATAAAACGACTGGTCAAGGATAAGGAAATGTACTGTATTTTAGTACTGATGGGTATGGGTTTACGTAGGGTGTTGATTAACACTTTTCCACTTATTAAAAACATTGATTCAGGGACATTACGTAAGTATATTTAGCTTCACAAGTAACAATTAATTATTAATAACATTTTTGTAAACGCACGCTTTGGCGCAAAGAGGTGGCAAATCGTATTTAGAGGCGACGTTCAAGGCTCAAGGGTAGATTACCGACTGACCGTACCTACTTTCGATCCTTCGTCCGCCCAGAAACAGATAACGGTACTTTCTTTTTGTTTGTTTCGCTGTGCATCCTGGTCTAGCCCCTTGACTCGTTTACAGTTGCAATAATATTTTCATTATATTCCCAACTCTGTCGATTGGAGGATTTTTGATGGGGGATTTAGGCATTATGATATTTGGTATCAGTACTCATAAACAAAATAGAAGGTAACATCAAGACAAGAAGTAGAAAGGGATACGGGCATGTTATACGTTTGGGAACCACCGGTTTATACTGATAATTTTGACGCTCTCCAGAGATTTTCCTTCTTTACACTGTTTCATAACAGTGTAGTATGAAAACTCAAGAATATGTTGTAAACATTATTCAATATTCTGACCACGGCCAAACACAAAGATATTGTTCGTGCTCTATCCAACTAAGCAGCAGTGTTGAAAATGAATCCGAAATAATTGAATTAATGACTAAGACAAGGTCGCGCAGGTTAGAAACGATGCGACTTCAGCGGGACTCGCGATTTAAGTCTGAAGAAGACATCAATGACATGAATTAAATATGGTGTAGGTATATCTCGTTTTATGTAACAGTTCTTGCACGCCGTCGAAAAGATATGCTATTTTTACCAGCAACAACAATTAGATTTAAACACAATCATAATAATATAAAATGAAAGCTCCTTATAGAATATTATTGCCTCAAATTTAGAAAGTAGAAACACATTGTCGAAAGAGTAATTATTTTCTTTCTTTATTAAAAATGTCTTATATCTTGCCTATTCTAGCAGACTCGTTCAGTTAAAGCAAAATTATATTATATCACCTGCTTATTACTATTACAAATTACAATGGTGTACAGGTGTTATTGTTTAAGAATATAGGTGATTGGGCGAAATGGTATTTCAAACGACAATAATCTCATAATAGTTTAATTTACAGCATACGGATACAATATGGTCAACATGAAAACTTCGAACTCAATACTTTTAAATTGTTAAATTAAGTTTCGATCGAATGAATCTAAACTGTATTTTATCGTCTAAAGCCTCAATTACATTGAGCTTCTTTACGAGCTGTTTATTGGCGAATTTAAAAGCGGGCGATTCAGCTACTGCGATTTGATGATTAATGATTACACACAAAACTTTCCATTCGCTGAGAAGCCACAAGCCAGTGACTATTTTGACGGAACGTAGTTCGTTTTTTTACCGGGAGGTTGGTACTGCGCTCTACTGCGCAGACGCAGTAGGCCCACACGCCGGCGTGTAGCGTGTAAAGTTGACCGGCTTTCAACTTTTCTCGGTAGAGTGTTTATTAGCTGCTTATTAGCTTATTCGATGATTACACTGGGCGACTTTACAAGCAGATTGTAAATTCCCCAATAAACAGCTCGTACAGAAGCTCAATGTAATTGAGGCTTAAGCATTGTGCGTTCGGTGTATATGGCTACATATATCTATGTCCAGACTATAATAATTAATACAGTCCGGATTTCAAATGCAATTATAGCAGTATTGTATCTTTTTTTTCTTTTTTGACCATGTCCGATCCTAATAAGATCATATTATGGGCCTCCACAGAGTAGAGGTTTCTATTAACCCATAGCTTATGGGCCGCACAAAATTGTGTTTTTGCTAATTACTTTTCAAATGCAAATTAACACGTTAATTACAAAATTAATTAAAAGGGCCCGTAAGCATTGTGTTAACAGATTTTTGTTTTTACGAAAAATGGATGTTAGCCACTTGCTCAACCTATTAGGTTCATCCTCTGACCAAGATTCGAACCTGGGGCCCACGACTTTATAAGCCGCTCGGCCATCGTGGGCGTATATGTATTATAACGTAAATGTTTAGGTTTCGATATAACTTGGGCATGATTTTTATTTGCAATAGTAAATTTATGCAGAAACTTATAAAAAAATATCATCAATTCGAAACAAATTCAATTTTCAGGATTTAACTTGAAAATATTTTTACATTAAGGGGGAGAGGCACAGAAATGCATTGTCAAATTGAAACTTAACATAAATGTTAATTGATCAATCCCTGTCAAAATACAATGGGAAAAATAATTAAAATAGAAAGTGGTAATTTAGAAGAAAACGGATAAAAATAAGGGTTCGACTGTACGTGATTTTGTATTGCTACATTACGTTTTTTAAAATAAAATTTTCAATTTACTGTTGTTTAATAAGATGTGGTGACCCCACTTAATTTTGATGAAGTATGGAATTGAATGATTGACTGAATCTAAAATTGTACTGAATTTTTTGCGCATTTTGACAGATACGGGCGATAACAGTGTGTAGCTTGTTACGAATTAATATGGAATGCGAATGAGGTGTAGATAATTAAATCATTAGTAACCTCTTATAGATATGTCTGTATGGAAAATATTATCTTTATCGTCATAAAAATATTTACGAAGGAAGTAGTAGGTAAGTATATTTTTTTGTAATAATCGTATTGAAAACGATAATGAAATCTACCTACGTATATATGATTTCGAAATTTGTATCGGTAATTGGCTGTGGTACGGTCAAGTACTTTTCAACAAGGAGCAGTATGGATCTAATAGAGTAACAATGGATGATTGGGTTAAATTCGCTTATTATATTCTCAGAATTGCATAATGGTTTCGACTGATACCAATGTAGATATGGAATTACCGTTTGAATCTGTAGGAAGATAATAATGGATATTTGGCCAAAACATATTAATGTATTAAGATTTTATAATAGGCCTACCAATCGAAAAATATATAATTTAGCCAAAAACGTATGCTCAGACTGTAATAGGCAACGAATGAACATCTCGCTAATCCCGAGAAAGATACTTTCTAGATGCCTGGGAGGAAAAACACTTTTTGGAAAACTGAGACTTTGCTAAGGAGAGTTAACACCATTCAAGAAAAACATGTGGCGAAAGTTGCCAAGGAGCTGATGGAGGCAGAAAATGGGAAGGCCAAGTATCGAGTTACACCATTGAAAGAAAAGTAAATAGAAATGGTAACCATTATACAATTTTTTATGTTTACTATATTCTCATATATAAACATGCAATTTAATTACTCCATATAGATAATAATATTATATACAACAAATCAGATACTGTGTCATTTTTATCAGTGCTTCGCGTAGTTTGTATGCGCAAATGTGCTAATACGTGTCCCTCGGACACCCTTTAATTAAAATATTAGTTTGGATATAAAATTTCGCGACTATCTCGTTTTACATAATAACAATGAAGCAATGGCGTTTATTTTATTGTTATGCTTTTGATAAATTGTGGAAATATCGTAATAGTTATCGACATAGCCGTAACCAATTCGCAGAATTACAATTCGATATAAAGTATTGTAAACCGAATGATAAATAGATTATAAAAAAGAGTCGTGTAAGATTTGATTTCTACTGATCAGTGTTTGTTTTTGTTATTTCTTGCTGTCTGCTACAATGTAATTAGTATTAAATCTCATAAAACATAAACTGATATTTATCTCAAGGATTATGTTAAATGCAGTGGTGGCTCGTCCATATGCACTGCGGAACTGCAGCACCCCCAAGCAAATTGAGAAAAATGTAATATTATAATATACATCAATTTTTGTATATTATATGAAAATATCAATATTATTTAAGGCCGTACATCAGTTGAGGCACGGTCTAAAAAGATCGTTGCTAGGCGATGAGCGGATTGCGGGTCGCGGGTGCAAATGACGCCTGTCAAACGAAATATTATTTGTCATATAAATCCAACATACGTCCATTTTATGTTCTGTTTATTGTTCTATTAGTAACAATAATAATATATTCATTGACAAGTTTTCTTTTTAAAGTAAATGGGAAACTTTTTAGTCATCTTTACACGATTTAAGAATTAATTGGGCCGTCGCCATCACGAAGCAAAGTGACGTGTTTCTAGATCGACGTTCTCTCACTGAATGCGAGCGAGTCCAAAATTTCGTCGTGCCTACAGTTGAAAATTATTTGCCGTTTCACTGATGCGTCACCTTATGCGTGTGATAAGCTAGCCCTCGCACCGATACATCCAATGTCCAATAATAATATCATACACCGCGGTAGGTACTTGATTTTGCACAATACCGTTTCCGATAGAATTTGCTCGAGTTGACGAAGAGGAGCGCGGGGAGCGGGGCTCGCAGCTGCAAGCTTAATCAGTACTGCGGGTCAGACAGTCCGATTTCAGTATTTCGCCCATAGACAAATATACTTTCGCTGTTTCTGCATCGCACGTGAGCACGCCCGCCACAGAGAGGAAAGAAATACAGCTATAATGATTTATCAACATTGTTAAAAATTATTTCTGCAAGCAATTTATGCAATTAATTAATATAATTAATAATTTATATTGAATTTTGATGTTAATAGTAAAATATACTCCAAATTAGCATTTATTTTTATTTTTAATCAACCGCAGCACCCCCAGATATCTTATACACGAGCCGCCACTGGTTAAATGGGACGCGTTTTTTCTTCATTATACTAATAATTCCCACGACTATTTAGTATGTATAATGAGGTAAAATAAATGACTCACTAAACAACTTGATACGCGTGACGAAAAATTATCTTAACGTAACTAAGAGATAGCTGAGTTTATCGTGTGATTTAACCTCAATAGAAAACGAATGAACGAGTGTTTATATTTTTTAGAACACATTATCTTACCCAATTTTCTAAAACATGTTTAATACAACGAAAAAAGAAAATAAATCACGTTATTGCAAATTGTCAAATGATGATATTATTGTGAGGGCTCACAGACGACTATTGGAAAATAATATTTGACGAATTTTCAGAGGGCAGGCTTCGCGACATGAAAGGTCGAAATGGTTAAATAAAGATACACTAATGGCAGCTGAAAATCACACCTATTTTTTAGATCGATAAGCCAGACTAGTCGAAGGTGGAGAAAATTACAATGCATTTATGAAAATTTATGACGTCGTTTAGTTATAAAGACATAACCATAAACGGAAAATCTTAGCATTATTAATATTATAAATATAGACATACACTGATAAGGTTGTACACATTCGTATAGATTTCGTAGACACCGTTTAGTTTTGTTTTTTTTTCAATATTTTTATAATTATATAACAAGTGATATAGCTAAAGACTTCGAATCCGGGTTCATACGTATTATTGTTAAGACATTAACCACCTCACCTCGTACAATACTATAATATAGTTTTAATCGAGCATTTTCCGAGGCACAAAAGATTATGTGGTTCCAGTGGGTCTTGTCTATACTTATCGACCGCTAAAGTGATAAAGTGATAAATATTATCAAACTTAGGGTAGGTTTGTATCAAAGTATTAGCACGTATTGTAACAATTACAATAAGTTGGTTGTAATTGTAATGTAAATGTCACAAAAAGTGCTAATACTTTGATACAACCCTACCCTAAGTTTGATAACATATATCACATTATCAAGTTAGCGGTCGATGAGTACAGAATAGACCTACAGAGTCTTATAGAAGCAACCACTCAAAACTTACCACACAATTAAATGTTATTAATAAATTTATTATAGATTAGGTAGGCAGGTACTATGCAGTTGTGGATAAAATACATTAAAATTGAGAGTGGTGTAAAAAAAAGCGAGCAAACTAGGTGACGAAATCTTCACGCATGGAATAGCGATTGTTTGGGCTAATGATTAATAATCATTCTGGTAAAAATAACTTTCTTCAAGTCAAAAAAGAACTCTGTTCAGGAGGCGTCGAAGATCCATCCATACTGAATCGTAGAGGAAAGAGAAAGAAAAAATATTGCTTGTTTTTGTTATCAACTCTCTTTTTATACACCTAACCTAACCATAGTCTTAATAATCGAAATATCTATCGACTAAAAAAACTCAGGTCATATAACTGGAAGCAGGAAAAATTGACAAAACTGTCAAATAATCCAGGGATGCGCAAAAGATCTAAATTACCACTGATTGAAGAGATAACTAAGTTTATCGGAAATACCTGGCAACACAACACTACTTAACAAGAATAGTAGACACTCCTAGGAATGGTCTTCATCTAGTAGTGGATTGTGAGTGACTTAGATCAATGATGATCATACTATTGAAACTAATAATAATTTATATGTGAATAACTACATCCTATACACAAAGATTAATTGATAAGATATATCCGTCTAATATCTGTCTAAAATAAACATAAAGTGTTCCAAACAATCATAGCAATATAATAAATATAGTATTCGCGAATATATTTTTCTCTATAAAGTAAACGTAACCTTCGAAATAAATAAATTATTGCTGGTATCATGATATTGTAGGTATGACTAATAGTCAATTTTGAAGAAGGTATTATTATCTATTATCTTACTGAGACTGACATCATAGTTACAAATACACCTGATTACATTCATTGTGTGCAGGTATAAAGAGAAACTTAATTTAATTTATTCGCCCAAACAATTATTATATGGGTGAAAGTGACTAAATACAATGAAGGTTAATGCTGCTATTATTAATACATTATGATATGCCACGACTTAACCAAGATATTTTCCCTTATTAATTCAACTAGTTAAAGATCATATATACCTATCTGCTACGTACCTACTGTGATTGATCTATAGATGAGCAATATTAAATTTAAATTAATGTTATCTATGACTTTGCTTAATTATGTATGAATTAAAATAAAAGATACATCATAATCAATACAATTTAATAAATATCAGGATCGGTTTGGTTCACTCTTGGTACAAATCTGTGGTCTTTGGTTAAATTATGATCTTTGGTATAATTATTAGTATATTCGAGATAGGTATACGTTGTCTTACGTCTTCTTACGTCTTACGTTTGTATAATTATTTAGCGGTTCGTTGTCGTTTCTCGATCAAAACTGAGAAATTTATGTTTCAAATATTGATTATAAAAAAAAATAATAGTTTTTCACTAGTCACAAGTTTGCTAAAGATCTACCGATATTGTAATGTCCCGTCCCTCTAGTTGAGTATCGACAAATAAAGAAGGACTCCAATCCCAATCCCGCATCTGATTGGTGCAAATTCACGTTATTTTTTTTCAATATTAAATTGACACTATCCATCCGACGAAAACAGCCCTAATCTTCATTAAAATACACGCACTAAGAACAATAACATATTTTCTTATATTTCAATAGTCTGTATTTAAAAAAAACAATAAAATTGACAGTTAACTACATTAAGGTGCATGATTATATGCAGCCAAGAATTTTATATCTTTCAAAATAGATTTCTAATTATAAATTAAAATACTAAGCAACGTATTTTTCGCGGGCAAGGTATATATTATTATAATACATCGGCATACGAGTGCTTCTTGGTAGAAGATATTATCAATACAAATACTTTTTCATTTAAAATATTAATCCCCTAATTTGGTGACTTGATAATATTAGTCAGTATATTACTTATTAAATGCTTTAAAAATCATATCTATGTTAGTTGGAAACAGTGAAAGTCTACCTGTATTTAAAATAAATACTACAAATACCTATATTTGTCGATAGCTTAATATTTTAATTAGAATATTATAAGCTTTTCCACAAAATAAAACGTTTTTTAATACACTTTTCACACAAAAATCACTGATAAAACTTCACAAAAGTTTTCCGTTCTGACACTTGCTTTGTTGTGACGACCCGAAACTTAGGTTATGTTTTCATTACTAATGTCAGATTTTGTTTTCAAATTTGGAACACTGTCAATGGAGCCACGCCAGCGCCACCCGGCCGCTACACGAACTAACTGGCAAATGACATCGCCGATGATAAAATCATGCAACACATCCTAGCCTTGCTTCTTCAAACGCGCGCGCCACGTACGATACAAAGTAGGTAAACACAGGCACAACGTACGAAACGTAACAAGTGTGACATTATAAGTACGTGAGGTGAAATCAGCGCCAATAGCATTTGAAATAGTGTGAATATTTTTCCCGCGAAAAATTTTCCATTCAATCTCTTTCGAAATAAACGTTCCAAATAAACTATTGTATGCACCTACTAAACAAAATAACATAACATAGAACGTTTCAATTAATTTTATCGATCTTATAGAGGAACTTATATACCTAATTAGAAATACCGTTCATGATTAATTATAAAAAAAATAATTACAAGATAAAAAGAACTTTTTATATAAAACGTTTTTAAATTTTCTGTTGAATCATATAAACTTGATTTGACTAGCTTAAACGATCAAAAAAATTTGTACTAGATAGAAATACTGAATAATGAAATGTCATTTCATATTGATTTCCATAGTAACGCACGTATGTATTAATAATTTAGTTGCTAGGACCCTCTACCAGCCAATAATGGTATCGAAATAACTTTTCATACAAAACAGAATTAACTGAAAATGAATTAAATTCTACCTAAAGATGGCTAAAAGTATTTGAAAAATGCATTGGCATCGTGTTCTGATATATTCTAAAAGTTTCAAATGTCTAGCTAGTCGGGAAGTTAGTTAAAAATCGATTGCAAGATTTGTACCGGACAAACAACCACCGGACAAATAAGAATACGAGCTAATAAAAACGTTATAATAAATAAAAAAAATACAAACAAATAATCAACTAGCATCAATAACGTGACCGACTGTTAACCCATTGGCACCGAAAGGCGAGAAATTCTTGTGTTAGAAAAGGTACTTGGTAATGTGTTTTTTTACACCGTATTGGGGCATCTATTAAAAAATTCTGGTATGAAATGTGTTTAGAATGAAGTTCTCTACAGATTTAATAATTATAATAAATCGTAGGAATTCGTATCAACCAGTATAAAATATTGGATTTTAAAAAATTTCATACAAAAAATAGTAATGTATTTTGAATATTCTTTAATTTTCAGTACTAACAGTGTGTTAGATAAAAATCATATTCATGTTTCCATCCAAATTTTAAATAAATGCCCATAAAAATCTATGCTACCAAGATTATTGAACTTTTTTATCAGCGTTGAGAATGAAAATATTTACAAAACGAGAGCTCGGGGTAGAGATCCTGGGAGACGGTGGTGCAGTCGGCCATTTACCTGAATGATCTGTAGCGCTAGTTTAACTAACTAATTCAACAAATAACATTCGCAATCTTCGGCATTGTGAGAATTTATTGCCACAAATAATAAATGCTTCACATCACCAATTGACGGGTCCCGTGATACTCTCGATTAAGGCCGAGGGTGGTACGGGGCGGGTTTGGTGGAGGGACTTTAACTTCAATGCCACAAATACGTCAGCGTATTTTTCGGGGGTTTTATAGATGCTAGTTATTGTCCAAAAATATTTGAAAAGAGGTACATTGTTAAAACTACATTTTGTTTCGTATTTATGATTAGGAAGTATGAATAGAATCAAGTAACATGGATGGATTCTAAGATAGAAATTTCATTGATGTGATTTAGAGTGTGCAATAGCTTGCAACTTGCAGCAGTTAACAGCAACCGTCAATAAAATTCGTGGACATAACATCATCATATACAAACAAATGGACACATGACCTGCGACGTGTGGTGACGTCTAGTGATTGCCTTGTATATTTTCACATATAACTAAGGCCTAATCCAAATGGCGCGTTTTGACTCGCGCGCATTCCAGGTACATGTGACCTCATTGAGCCGTCCACACTGTGACGCCGTGACGACTGTCGCGCGCGGTCAAAGTACAGATGACTTCATTGAGGTGTCCACATGCACTCGCGAAGAGACACTCGCCATGTGGACAAGGCCCAACAGCCCCCACTCACTACAACATCCAGCAGTCACTTCGACCCGCAAACGTTTCCCGATTCTGTTTGCGCAGCTTTAAAATGATTCGAGTATTTATTCAAAAAACAAAGAATTGCATATATTAACTGTAACATGTTATACGTAAAACATTATTATTTTTGAAGTCACATGGGGAAGAGTTAATTAAGAATTTCTCAACCGAATTAATTTTCTTAATATAAAATAATATGCTCGTTATATTGATGAAAGTAAGTTCTAATTTTGGAAAGATGCCAGTTCAAAAAGGAGATTGAGAACAGTCATGCTGTCGAAATGTTTCCCAAAATGTGATTCAACTGAGGTCATAGAGCTAGTAATGTCTCCTGTACTCTTGTTAATAACACCGAGATAAAACCAACTCGCATTCCATTCAACTATATCACAACTTTTTATTATAATATGTACGAAATAGGTACACAACATATTAGTTAACACTCAACAAGTCAACAACATATCGATAATAATTAATATACATACATGCAAAACACTAACAAAATGAAATATGCAAATACTAATTTCAAATAATGAAGAAATCTATATTTATATAATTATGTAACCTAATATAAAAATGAAAATATTAAAAAGAAAATATTGACTGCACCTAATTATCACTAATCTTGAAATATTTTATTTTATTTTACAAATATAATTCCAACCATATTAATTGAATGGTGTGTTTTGTTTTTTAATGAAGAATGAATTTAATTCTATCAATCAATAGGGAAATACTGTATTTTCCTACTTAGAATATTACCGGAAAATCGAGGGACGACGCGGAAGGCGGAGGTGAAGGACGCTATTATTGGCCTCTCAATATCTTAAGATTCTTAAGTCATGCTAGGGAATGTCCTCAGGCACGTGTAGTAAAGTTTAGACTCAGGGTCGAATATCCACGACTCATATTATGATATGGGCTTGAGCCTACACACCCTAAACCATATTTGAGAAACAATTTCTTCGTTCGCCGTAAGATGCTGCATTTTGCAAAACCTGATAAATTTAATTTTTACTCGTAAAAACCAGATAGAAATGGCGATTCGTGATATTCCATTCATCAGGTTCTAAGACTTAAGCTCTAAGACCGCCCACTTTTGTATCTATGTTAGTCGTTAAATTTTCTAACTGCCCACCGGTTCCACAGTATTGGTGATTTATAAAGTAGGGAAGTAACTTTACTTCATACAATTTATAAAGAGTTACAGCAAGTTAAGGCGATACTTCAGTGAAACGGCAAATAATTTTCAACTATAGGCGCGACGAAATTTTGGACTCGCTGGCAATCGGAGAGCGAATTTCGAGCTGTGAATACGTCAATTTGTTTCGTGATGGCGACGGGGGTATTAATTCTTAAATCGTGTAAAGATGACTAAAAAACGTTACCCATTTACTTGAAAAAGAAAACATGTCAATGAATATGTTATTATTGTTACTAATAGAACAATAAACAGAACATTAAAAGGACGCATGTTGAATTTTTATGACAAATTATATTTCGTTCGGCTCGCGTCATTTGCACAATCCGCGCATCGCTTAGTCACGATCTTTTTAGACCATGCCTCAACTGAGGTATAGCCTTAAGTCATGCTAGGGCAGCTAAGGAATATCCTCAGTTGCGTGTAGTGAAGTTTAGACTTGAGGGTAGAATATCCACGATTCATATTATAATGTGGGCTTGAACCTTCACGCCCTAAACAAACCCTAGTTGAGAAGCAATTTCCTCGCTCGCCGTAAGATGCTGCATTTTTTTAAAACTGATAAATTGTATTTTCAATATCGCAATAGCGATTCCTGATATTCCATTCATCAGACTCTAAGCAATGCATTGATTTTGCAGTTTGCCATTGATGAGTGTGCATAGTACCTAAAGATATCAAAAGGTTAATCCCGGATTGTAAAAAATTACTTAAGGGGGGACATGCTCAGCATAGGTCAAAATGGAGCTTTTATTGCATTTTCAAAGCATGGTCCTGGACATTCCTTAAATGTTGTAGATAATCTATTTATATTATTTTGAAGCCTTATTATCCTTTATATTTATTTAAACATTTGATGACTGCATAAAGTATTTTTATTACATAAAATAGTATAATAATATATAAATATAATAAGTAAATAGTAAAACCGAATTTTTTTTTAAACGGTAAAAAATTCGGTTAGGTACATGTTCAAACACGCGCGTTAAAATGATCTTACTCCCTACTTCAGTTTTAGTTTGTCAATTTATGGCTACGGCCGTATGTTGTAGCTTAACCACTGGGGAATGCTAAAAGAAATGGCGTAATTCAAAAAAACACTACCTTATTCTTAGATCAATAATTATTATAAAGCAATCATTATTCATAGGATATTTATCACACTTGAATGGTCAAAGACATAGCTTATAATAAGTATCTTTAGAATTATCTTCAAATGTATTAATCTTGCCCATTTTTTGAATAATAAAATGCCTAATTCTTGTCAAATTTGGGATCACAGAGATTATCAATATAATTTTTTATCGTAAATATTTCACTACAATAATGTCGACATAAATTATACTAATGGTTTTATAAATGCGTTTAAAAATTATCAAATGTAAAAAATCTTAACACCACTGCACATGCATGTACTGAAATATGACTATATTCTAAAACATTAGAGCGAGAGGTTTAAAAGAATACTATTTTATGTAATAAAAATACTTTATGCAGTCATCAAATGTTTAAAATAAATATAAAGGATAATAAGGCTTCAAAGTTATATAAATAGATTATCTACAACGTTTAAGGAATGTCCAGGATCATACTTTGAAAATACAATAAAAACTCCATTTTGACCTACGCTGAGCAAGTCTTAAACGATAAAGTATAAAACTTAAATCAATTCTAAAATAAATTAAAATTAGTATTTTTTCTCATTTACCTACGAGTAGGTACATACACTATATTTTATACAAATTTAATAGAAAATTATATGTCCGAAAAGCTTTACCCCTCCCTACACTGCCTAACTTGTTAAAAACACAAATTTAATTTTGTGATTCCGTTCCTAGTAAAAAAAAAAGGAAGGTACTCGTATAATTAATCGAAGTTTGCGTAATCGAACGCCAAGCATTAAACATTGTATAATTAAATATATTTAGTGTTTTAAAATAAATATATGAAATTAATTTTATTAAAATACGTGGAAGAATCTAGTCGTGTTCACCGAACAAGTCGGAAGTGTTCAGCGTAATCTAGTTTGAAAAATAATAAGTGACGCGAGATTAGAAATAGGCCGATGACATTTTTATATCGAATTTCTGGATTTTTTTTACATTAAATAAATAAATACCCTGCAAATTAAAGCTTTTAAGCTATGCCGATGACGCATGACGTGTTGTGACGTCACGGATCGTGACATGTTAGTTAGCGCCATCATTTATTTTAGCCGCTAACTTTTTTCCCTCGAAAAATTACAAGATTTTTGGCGCTCGCTCACAGCGTTTTTTTATTAGTGTGAAACGAATAAATTTCCTTTCCATTAAAACAATATTTATACTGGCAAATGGGTTTGACAGACAGATACTATTTATTTAATATGTTAGAACAAAAGTATACTACAATTCATATTATTTAAGTACATGGTATCAAAATATTGATAATAATAATATTCGTTATTATATTAATAATTCGTTTCCACATTTTCCAGCAATCAAATATCTACCTATTCAATAACATTATCACCCTTATGATAATAAAAAAAAATCCCACACATTTACTTATTGGTTTGCTATAAATATAATCCCCGTAATCAAAAAGCAAGTTTACTTTTCATTATTGTTTCTTGAGTTTATTAGTCATTCATTTGAACTAAAAACTATTAATTTGTATTTCTACGTGGTAATTTTGTGTTTTTCAAGACATGTCTTGCATGATGCTGTCTATCGCGCGGTTGATATAAGTATTTATGTTTATTTTTGTTGTTTGATTTTTTGTTTGATATAAAATAGGTTAGTTAAGTGATATTTCTAGAACAAAATTATCCAAAAACAATCTCAAAATTCATACATCGCCTTAATTACATTTAATATGCAATGGTAATGAATTAGGTTTACGGCATGAAAACTCATATAGTTATGGGAAAAGTATTTATTAGTTGGTTTTCAAGTAATAAGTATTATTTTTCAATAGTCCTGGGTAGGGATTCCAATCCCGGGATCCCGAACTATTTTCGATACCTATGAATACCGGTTGCTGGTAAACATAATCCCGAAAGTTTCGGGATTGAGTTTTTTTTATCAATTTTTATGGAAAATAAAATAAAAAACGAAAATATAACAGAAAAAATACTTTTAATAACATACAAATACATTAGAAATAAACTGAGTTTGATTTATTACCCATGTGTTGCCAATTCATTTTATTTTTTCACACAAATTAATAAAAATGAGAAAGATTGGAAAAAACAATCCTTCGAACAACAAAGTGATTCCACCATGTTTTTAATACATTTGTCATTTTTTTTTATTTTAATTGAACTTGTATTTGTTATCTTTTCATAAATAAATAAAACTGTTTTACTTTCACATTATTATTTATACATATTACAATATTATTTATTCCATTAAAACTATGTATTTCCAAGATTGAACGTACACAATATTAACAATGAATGTCTTAAATAACATAAATCATACAAAAATTTATTTTTGACCGATTTTATCAACGTTATTTGTATATATAGAAATTTTATATTAACTATTGAAAAAAATGCCAATCCCGGGATCGTCAAATCGTAATCCCGAAATCCCGGGATCAAGATTTAGGCTCGGGATTGGATTCACTAGTCCTGGGGTGTGCGAGAGGGGTGATTCCGTATATGCGGCGAATTTAAAATTAGTCAACTCGTTTATTTATTATAATTAGGTATATAGGTGTAATACGTAGTACCAAAAGCCCAAATGGATTTTTATCCTCGCCATCTGTAGTACTCACGATTTTATACATATTACCTAACCGATTTTTTTTAAAACGGTACATGTTCAAACACGCGCGTTTACATTATCTTATTCCCTACTTCAATTTTAGTTTGTCAATTTATGGATACGGCCGTATGTTGTAGCTTAACCACTAGGGAATAACAAAAGAAATGGCGTATTTCAAAAAAACACTACCTTATACTTAGGTCAATAATTATTATAAAGCAATCATTATTCGTAAAATGTTTACTACACTTTAATGGTCAAAAACATAGCTTATAATTAGTATCTTTAGAATTATCTTCAAATGTGTTAATCTTGCCCATTTTTTGAATAACAAAATAACTAATTCTTGTCAAATTTGGGATCACAGAGATTATCAATATAATTTTTTATCGTAAATATTTTACAAAAATAGTCTCGTCATAAATTATACTAATGGTTTTATAAATGCGTTTAAAAATTGATAAAAGTAAAAAAATCTTAACACCGGTGCACATTCATGTACTGAAATATGACTATATTCTAAAACATCAGAGCGAGAGGTTTAAAAGAACACTATTTTATGTTATAAAAAATACTTTTTGCAGTCATCAAATGTTTAAAATAATTATAAAGGACAACAAGGCTTCAAAATTATATAAATAGATTATCTACAACGTTTATGGAATGTCCAGGATCATGATTTGAAAATGCAATAAAAGTTCCATTTTGACCTACGCTGAGCATGTCCCCCCTTAAAGACACTTCGAATCTGCATATTATAATATTAGCTTCACAAATATTACAAAATTATTTATTTTTTGTATTTAAATTAAGAGCAGCGCGAACAAACGAAGATGTATGATTTCAATTGTGACAAAATCTCTGCATATGAGAAATTCCGGTGGCATTCTATATATAATATAGCAATATATAGTAATATAATAATATTATTTTAACAGTCATTTAAATAGTAAGTAGAAATTATAACTTTCCTGTCTCAGTGCTTGTTGTTATTTTCGGTTACGATTCATTTGGCTACCTGCAGTATATATTATAATGATGCTTATATGTTTGGTTAAAAAAAAACTATTTTCTTCTCACAATTTTCATCAAGACGAAGTTATTGACCTTCATTCCGATTCACCGAACATAGTACATATTATGTAGTTTATTATTCTGGCATCACTAAGTATTATTTGATTATCGCGTATCCTCGAATTTCATTATCACCTGAAAACACGTTGCTGAATATAATATTATTATATGTATTACATCATGTATTTAACAAACTTGTTATACGAATACATCATGTCTCCATAATATATAGGTAATATATTATTTTAGGTGGATAGGTTAATAAAATAAATATTTTATAATTTCGTTAATATTATAACATCTGTTTATTCGAAGAAGCGAGTATCTAGCAATAAAATTTTGTACCAAGATCCATATAATTATTGTTAAAATATTATTATTTAATTTGAAATAAGAATGATGCTATTCAATACATTGGTAATAATCATTATATTGCGTAAGATATTCTCTAATATTTAAAGTATTAAGAGTAAAATGAAGATAAACAACAACATCGATAAAGTTATTTGTACCTAATATGTTAATAACCCGTTTGTTTATCGAGCGTTCCTGCTTAAAGATGTTAACACAAATTTGAAGAACAAGCTTCTTAAAAACACTCATTTTAAACAATACTTGCATCTTTGCGCGTACACGTACACAGTCTAAGTGTTTCCCAACCGTCGGTCCGCAAAATTGTCGCCTATTTTCAAATGCATAAGATGCAAAAAAATACAAGCAAATTGTCAATCAAAAAATTAAATATACACATATTAGTACTCTTTTAATGAGGTCTTTTCTCATCGAGAATTTACCGTAATACATTATATCGAAGTAGGAATCACGCACACTATAGTGCACGCCAACCAAGGTCTTGGGAAGTTGCTCCTGGGACATTTTCGGCACAAATTTGAAGATCACATAACGTTCGTTAGGCCATGGTATACGCCTGCATAACAAGTGTAGAGACGTGGCGGGTGGTGGAGGGAAAAGCAACTACTCTTCTAATGCCACTCTGATATTAAGACATACCTAACATATAAACATTGCCTCAGTTTTGGACATAACTAAAATCACTTAAGTAAATTATTATTAACAGGATTATCGGCTACATATTCATGTGAGAAGGCTTTTTCGGCCACGTAAGTAATAAAAATTAAACAGAGACACCGAATAAATGTCACTGCAGCGCTTCATCTCTCCGAAACACTGGTCTAAATCAGTGTTTCCGAAGATGGTACGCTAAAAGACTCACGAAGGGCACTGAAAACCAAAGGGCGTTGGAAAATCAGAAGGTAATGGAAGCGCTAAGCTGGTCAAAGGTTACAGATAATACAAATCGATACCTCTCACATTGACCTGTAGACAATGTGCATGTAAAAGAGCACGCATGGTATTTAAAGGGTTTTCAAAAGTATGTGTCATTTTATGTGTTTTGTGTGGTAATACATTCCGCTTGTATAAGAACGAACATCGAATTTTAAATATTTTTTGAATGTATTGCATTGGCTTATTTTAAGCAGCAAAGCTCAAAAGACGGGCTGTAAGCCAAACTGGTTTAGGAATCTTTCTTCTAAACTATAATATGAAACCACCAGGTAGTCATCTTTTAAGCTCAGGTAAATTTTAGCTGTAGCACTTTTTTATAGAATAATACGTTGTTTCTTTTTATTTTCTTATAATATGAACATATGGAAACATCGTTATATTTAGTATGATGTGATTTGTATATTTGCTTATTTATAAAAAAAATGTATGAATATATAGTAGAATATATTTTTAAACTGCATACTTACTTAACATAGACTCGTTATTAACGTTGAAGTTGAATGATTAATTAATTACCTTCAAATTAAGCACCTATCCGTTTGTTTGCATTGTGGGCAATCACGACACAAGTAATGAAAGAACGATCCAAGAGACTGCGAGGTTATATTATTATGGCCACAGGAAAGGTCTGCAGTTGTCTAGGGCTAATAAAATCAAACGATCTCATTAGGAGCGCGCCATTTTATGGCCCCCGTGTGTGTCTTTTACTTTATTTCCGTCGCCATGTTTGTTTTTCCCGCCAATCGCCGCCATGTTTATTTTGCTAACAATCCTTTGATTTATCATGTACCTACTTACTTACCTATTTCCCATTTCGGTTATCTCTCATGAAACTGCATAATACGTAATTTTGTGATAAGAAATTATTAATAGACACGGTACAATATTTTGTTTTAATAATTTAATAATAAACATCGTAATTATGGTGGGAAAATTTAATGTTTTGAAATTTACATCAATTAGAAAATGTATTTTTAAATCCGAACAAACTATGTACTGAGTTACACAAACAAAATCTAATTTAATGAATATCTACTTATATGCTAGTATGCTATAATATCCAATTACATAATTAATATAAAGTTAATAATAATTACAAGATAAAAAGAACTTTTTATATACCTTGTTTTTTAATTTTCTGTTGAATCATATAAACTTGACAATTCTATGTATTAATAAATTAGGACAAATAAGACAATTGTCAACAAATCATTTTTTTGCTATTTTGCAATAAACAAACAAACAAATATAGAATACTATCATTTTGATTTCCATAGTAACGCACGTATATATTAATAATTTAGTTGCTAGGACCAACCCCTTAGCAACCAATAATAGTGGATTGGATTACGGATTTGTTCCGAAATAACTTTTCATACAAAACAGAATTAACTGAAAATGAATTCAATTCTACTTAAAGTTGACTAAAAGTATTAAAAGAATGCATTGGCATCGTGTTCTAATATATTCTAAAAGTTTCAAATGTCTAGCTAGTCGGGAAGTTGGTTAAAAATTGATTGCAAGATTTGTACTGGATAAACAACCACCGGACAAACAAGAATACGAGCTAAGAAAAACGTGGTAAAATAGTGTTGGTTTGCCCATGGTTTAAAAATATAAAAATATTTGCGATAAAACATTAAGGTAGGTACGCCTGTCGTCGACGTAGAGGACCGTGAAAGACCGCAGAGATAAGACCCTAATGTGATTGAATTGAATCCAAGAATAACTAATATAGGTACCTACACAGCGCAAGGTTGACATGGCGGTAATGAAAATTGGAAAAGCATGTGTGAGAAATAAGCTTTGTCTAATTAAAATACATAAAATATACTTTTATGAAATCACGCGTGGATTATAATACTGTAATAGAATATTGTTTGTTATTATATATTTATTTTTTTATATAGGTATATATACCTTTTACCTACCCTTTTTATTTAGCAATTACAGGAGGTACAATTATATATATATACAACTATATATTAATTCTGCATCGGTAGCAATAGATAGTAGATAGGTACATTGTTTATAAATACAGTACAAATTTTGTCCCAATTATTTACTTACGGTTTTACACAATTGCCCTTCTAAATAATGATGCTTCGTCGAAAAAATCTTCCATGGTATCGTGCATAGGGAGAAGGGAAACATTTAATTGCGTTTCTCGTTCGTTACGCCACGGGGTACACTCTAACTAAAGGATGTGAAAAGGTAGAGGATGGAGGAGTATATAAACGACACCTTTTTTAATAAATATCAGAACACAATAATTATTGTGATGAATGTCTGTGAGTGAAACTTGTGACCCCTGTAATGCGAAATGACTTGCAGCTAATTTATGCATTAATCTCAGTACCTACATTACTATTAGATTATTTTTTAAATATAAATGGACTATCTCCATATAAGATGAGTTTTCTTCAATATAATTGGGTAGAACTTATCTACCATTGCTAATTAGACTGATTTAAACTTTCTAGTTATCGCATATTATGTTATTAGTATTTATTTGACATTATAAATAATCATTTTGAAAATTGCTATCGTCAACGTATATAATTGCAATTAATATTGTATGTAAATATTTAAATGTAAATATTTAAATGTAAATAATTATTAGGTATAGTAGAAATGAGCTCGATTATTCTATATTGCTGATATTAGGCCACACTATAGGTACAGTCCTACAAACTTATCTAAAGAACGGTCAAAAATGGAACCACGAACTACCATACGGACGCCATTTTGAAAACGTCATTCGAATGTCGGATTCTGTCTAGCTGAAAGTCTTGATTGGGTAGATTTCTATGGTGGCTTCCCCATCCATTCTTTAGATAAGTTTGTAAGTCTGTAAAAGATTTGACGTTCTCGTGGGGAGAATCAATTTGTGGCCTTGGGATGAATGTTATGTTTAAGTGGACATTGCGCACAATATATCGGTACTTGGGTGCACAGCCAAAACCTCAGTAAAATTACAAGAAGAAATACTTTAATCAATTACTCCAATTAGCTATCTTATCAATATTATTATTATTATAAAACATATTGAATCACATCCTGATATCGATTATTTGACTTATGGTAAGTGAAAAATAATGTATTTTATACATACATAATATATAAAAGATTAAGTAAATCGATGTCCTATCGCGGATGTGAAAATTCGATCGAAGATAATTTTACTACGCCATTGTCTCACTCTGTTGCCAGTATTTTTACAATGAAGATAAAGAAAGAAATAAAAAATAAAATAATATATGTACTATATAATAATATATTATATATTTTGAGCACAAGCTTAATACAATTTAAATATAATTTCTGCCATTTTTTTTTCAAAATTTTGACAATAACTATGATATTTTATGAAGTTGTATTTTGACAAAAGAATATACTTAACACATATTATTTTCAATTTTGGTTACATAAGCACTTAGGTATATTGAGACAATAAGTAATTACACATTACATGTGATACCATTACATTTGCTAGACAAACATTACGTTGTACATAATATAAAGTTTTATAGATATCCTACATAGTAGGTACAATATTTTCAATGATTTTTTAAATTATTAATTATTAGAACGTCATAATTTCAGTTATATACCGAAACATATTTTCCTAAAACCATAGTATGTACTTATTTAAAATATTGTGAACTATTTCCCCAAATCGCTAGGCATAGAATACTTTTTTAAGCCAAATATACTGATATTACAATATACCCTCTTGTGTATGTAATTTATATCCAAACAAAAATGTAGCCACGCATTAGAATAATAACGGTAAAATTAATATAACAATATGAAGTTATTTACATTAAAAGAATTGACATCACATTTTTTTATTAGTAAAATACATTTAGGTATATTTGTTACCTTAAAACATAATTACAAAAACCACATTGAAATACATGCACCGAACCACTTGGTTAATATTTTGTTAGTTAAGAATAATCAACTTATTCTTACTCGACTTTTTCGTCACTTTTCGCACTATCTTCTGACCCAATTGACGACCTGTCAGTTTCCTTCGGTTTCTTGCGTCGAACTGCAAAGTTTCGTTCCCTGGATGGAAACTTGGGAGTCTTCTTCGAAGTCGCTTTAGCTGGAGTTTCAAACTCGTTGGGAGATGGAGATCCGTTTTCAAGAGTGCCGATGGCATCGTCAGGCTTTGGGCCGGCAGGCGACATTGCTGGATGAATGTCTGACTCGAAATAATCCACAGATTGTATTGATCACTTATTAAGTATTATTATGTACTGCGGTTTGCAGTTTCCAATGATGATTTCGTGTCAGATGTGACAATGTGTCACATGAGATTCCGCTGCGGTTTACGACTGAAGTAATACAAAAACATGATCGCTTCCAGTATTTGAACACATTCACATAAATTTAATCAGTACATTCATTACGATAATACATAATATTATTATTTATCTCGAATAGATTAGTAATTTTTCTGTATACATGTTATTATTATTGCGATCGAACGATTCGTCAGAGTTAACCGATGAGATAAACCAAAGTCTATTGTTGGTAAAATTAAACTGTACTATGAAACATATCACTAAGTATCTAAAAAATATAAGTGAGTAGGTATACATTTTATAGGAAGTATTTATTTTTCGCAATGTCATTCATTTTATGTATTTTTAGGAAAGGATCAACACTAAAGTCATTCGCATGATAGGTTTATTTAGTTTTATTTTTTACACTGTCATGTTTTGTAGAAATATGCAAACTGAAGCTCATCCGAACGTTATTATGTATACAAGTACATAAGAATACGGAATACAATACCGAATGAAAATACCAATATCGGTATTTCGGTATTTCCTATTGAATACCGGTATTAATACCGGTATTCGTGAAATATATGGAAGAAATAAAAATATTAAAATTTCTTTAAAATATTAATATTCTATAGCAAAATTATCTAAATATGTACCTATATATAATTATTTAAACATTTAAAATTATGTAAAGGTAAGATATGGTAGAGATACCAATGTTTACAAATACCTAGTAGTTGAACTATTGGTACTTTCTTATTCGAATGTTCTTTCAATAACTTTATATTATAAAGTTGTTCTTCGACGTGTAGGTATATTGTGTTTCACTGATAACTTGCAATTTCTTTACTTTTATTCCGTAATAAGTAAAACTAAATACAATGTTGCTCACTGTTTCCACAAAATTATATTTTTTTTATTATTTTATAAGCTACTCTGTAGTAGATAAACGCAAAAAAATTAGGCACAGACAAGTCTATTATATAGTATAATTATTATTCAATCATGAAATATTAGCCACTAGGGCTGATAATACAAACTAACGACGTAACCAGACAAAAATAATACAGTCTTCGTAAACCTTCCATGTTAATTAATACATTTTCTTTCCACTTTTAATACCGAATATATCGGTATTGTCTGATTTTTAAAACCGGTATTTCGGTGTCAAAAAATACTGGAATACCGGTTTTGAAATACCGGTATTGCAATCCCTACATAAGAGGTAAGATTAAAGGACGACAGGAGGGTCGGCAGAAAATTCTGTAAATGCCCCAATGTCCAATGTTCTGATATTACTGCCTCAAGATAGTGTATGGTGGTGCATTACAATTTTTAGATGGCACAAAAGAATACAATACGATTTTCGTTAAGTAGTGTAGTAAAGTGATATAAATTGTTGTTTTTATCTGTCTTTATACAAAGTGATTATTATGCAGTAATTATTAATCTACGAAACATAGTTGTCTTTTTTGTTTTATGCACGTACTTGTTATTATTATTCAATTTCTTTTATTACATATAATTATCTTTGTTTCAACGAATAGAACAATACCATACAAATAATAATATTTTATATTTTACTGTCGTTTTGGCAAAAATCGGGAGAGAAAATTATCAGAAAACGTACTTTAAACACGATAATTTTACGGACACGAATGAATCAAAATCATGAGTGATATTGTGAGAATGTTAATTTTCAATATTGTTTAAGATGCACCACGGTCATAAGTCAACGTTCGAGCAAAGTTGAATGATGATTAGGTATGTTATGATGAGACATGGTTTGTGGCAGACTGTCATATTATATTTAATGCAAATTGTCACTACACAAAATTTTATATTTAATACAGATTATACTATCATCAAACAATAAGCTTGTGTAATATAATAAATGTGCTGTTTTATAAGAGTGGCAATTTAATTTGACTATTTCCTCTGCTTGGTCGAATCAGCGATTCACGAAGGTTGTTATAATAGATATGATCTTTGAACATATTATTGTATTTCCTGTTAAAACTATTTATTAAACATGGCAGATACCGCAACTGCTGTATTTTATGAAATAAATAATAAATATAAATTTAAATATTGTAATATTTAATATTCATATCAAATATGGAATATTCAACTTCGAGTTGCGACATTTTTTTAATGTGAAATTTTACAGACAACAAATAATATTTTCTCACAGACTTCTCGTATATTGTGCATCGTATAAAATACACATTTCAGATATCGAATGCAAGACTGCAATTAATTATTGACGACATCTCATTAATTTAGTACGTTTGAATAATATTTTCATATATAAACGATATATTATTATAAATTTAATTGGTCTCTAATAATTAGATTATATTTATAATTATTATATTGTCAAAGCCGGTCCTGATCATAGTGTGTGGAATAAGTAAGTTGTACTACATACTTTATTTTATTCTAATTAACGTTCCACCAAGAATTAACAGTTACTAAAGTAGGAGAAAATATAATAATTTAATAATATATCCTAGCATAGTGTTTCCCATACTTTGTGGTAGATACGCAAAAGTTTTATCATGACGTATCAATGAATCCGGCAGAGTTGCCAACCGTGTCTATTATATTATGTTTGGTCTGCATGCTATGTACCGTACATTAGTCATTTCCATAAGAGGTATATTTTTAAAAGTATTATACTGTTAATAATTGGAAAATAGACATTAGAAAATTGTATTAAATCGATGAGTTATTAATACAAAAATGTATCTACAAATTCGCAAGTTTTCGGTATAGAGAGAAAAAAAATCAGATTTAATGGACTTTTTACCAAAACTAGAACAGGTAGGTAATAATGATTCTGCAAGGAACAAATTTTAAAAAGTGGTGTACGTCGGTAAAATCTATATCTCTAAAGGGGTACTACCTTTGTTGTAAGTTTGGGAAACACTAGTCTAGCATATGAATCATTATGCATATTTGATAATTAATTCAATAATTATTGTATTTACTTCCAAAATTATTTTTGCAACTTACATTATTTATATAATATTATTTTAAGTAGGCAGCTGTTAATCGTGAACTTCGACTTACTAACAAACATTTAATAATTATAAAATCAAGTTAGCATTGCGGCTAGTTAAAATGCACGATATATTATGTATTGGCAATTAAGGCCCATTTCAGACGGGACACCGGTGTCGCGCTTGAATATAATATAGGAGGCATTTGTATTCAAATAAAGGGGCATTTGTATTATGTTCATGAAAGCCCGAGAGCTAATGAGTCAACGCATAATTTCGCGTTTACTTCTAACATAAAATTGGCTGCGGTAATAAAAACAAGTGTATCGGCGGCTTGAGAATGTAGCGGTCAACGGAAAAGTGTACCGGACACGCGTTAATTCATTAGCTCTGGGGCGTTCATAAACATAATACAACGGTCCCTTTATTCGAATACAAAGGCCTCTTTATTATATACGAGCGCGACACCGGTGTCCCGTCTGAAACGGCCCCACGAATATAGCAAATAAATCAATAAATAAAATATAAAATGATAATTTTATGTGCATAAGAAAGTACAATATTATTGTATAATTTGTATCCGAATTAATCTATGGCAATAATTGATATTTAAATAAGTTGGGTCATACTGTATTATTAAATAATTTTATGTACTTATCTTACTTTCTGTTTATATGCAAATGAAATTTATGTTGTTTTGATTTTTTTTAAATGTGGTTGATATTATTATTGGCTATTATTGTTGAACTGTGTTATAGAATATAAATAGATTTCTGTCTGTTAGTTATTGTGCATCTCCTTGAAAATATTTTCTTTGTGGGGAAATGCTTGAAACTTGTGGTTATATGAGACTCTGATTGAAAAAATATAGGTTGATAATATAGAATAACATCGGCGTCAAGTTTTTAAATATTATGCTTTATTTGTAGTCAATAATGTTCTGTATTTTTAAAGTATTGTTGTAAAACACTTGTCCACATTTTTTTACACTAAATTCACTTCAGTAATAACGTATTTCACATAGTCACAGAATTATTTCACATATTATAAATAACATATTATTATCGAGGTGTATGTTTCTATTTTTTTTTAAATTAGAATGCACCAAAAATGTCAACCGGGAATTATTAAATAATTGGACATGCGCAGTCGGTGTCACAAATAAAACTACTTAAGTAATTAACATTATCTTCGTCAGGCTCTAATGTATGCAAAATGACGAAGACAAACTTGACTTTATCATTCATTGGCTGTTTGTTTTCTAATATAATTATTGTCTTGCTCGAATCATAAATGTTAAGTAAAAATTACGTATCACGCAGGTAATGTGAAATATAGAGTCGCGAAATCCTTTTAATATTACTATTTTTACACAAATTGGGTACCTACTTTGTATACATATATATTACACTTGCCAAGAGTGAGCCCAAGTGGCTGTTATTTTATTGTTTTAGTTAGGTATTGAGATTTAGTTTAGGTTATATACCAATATTTATGTTCTCACTGCCAATTATATTTTTTATAATATGTAACGTACATTTTAAAAATATTTTTGTAAATATCGTGTTTTGAATGTCTTAAATTATTTATTTGGAATCACCGCATCAAGATAGAGAGTGGAATAAATTGAATTGTAGTATTTATTAAATTAAAAAATCAAGAAATATATTTTAATATAATTATTATTGTATCTATTTCAAGTGTCCATTTAAACTCAATTTTATTATGATGGACAATATATTTAAAGTTACCTACCTACATAACCCACTTATAAAATATAAACGACCACAAATCAATCGAATCAAAGATAAAATACCTACTATGTGATGATGGTGATCTTCTATTACCATACTTCTGCTACATTCTTAAAACGATACATCAGTGAAAGGGCAAATAATTTTCAACTATAGGCGCGACGAAATTTTGGACTCGCTGGCATTCGGAGGGAGAACGTCGAGCTGGGAACACGTCAATTTGTTTCGTGATGGCGACGGCAGTATTAATTCTTAAATCGTGTAAAGATTACTAAAAACGTTACCCATTTACTTGAAAAGGAAAACATGTCAATGAATGTATTATTATTGTTATTAATAGAACATACGTTAAAGTGCCCACCACCACCCGTCATATATGCACAACCGTGGATATGCACGGCCGCTTTCTATGACGCTTTAAACGTATCTGAAAGAAGTGATTTTAAGTGCTCATTCCATCCCGAGACGGAGCCGCACAGGACTGATGCTGCAACCATGCACCGTAGTGCTTAAAGAAGAAAGTTAAGAAAATTTTTGTTTTTTGGACTGGCTCTGCTGTCCGCTGACGTTAAGCACTTTGTGTACCCGCATACTAAGTGTCACGAATTGAAATGGATGAGTCTACAGAAGAGTCGGGACTATCCCGCTCCCCATACGACGCTGCAAATGTCTCATAAACAGGACATTAAATGGACGCATGTTGGATTTATATGACAAATTATATTTCGTTCGGCATGCGTCATTTGCACCCGCGACCCGCAATCCGCGCATCGCCTAGCCACGATCTTTTTAGACCATGCCTCAACTGAGGCATAGTCTTAATAGTATTGGAAAAACTACAATAGTGTTTACATTAAATTAAGAGAAATCATAAATTACCATTTAATAGTTAAATTAAATATCTGTGTAAAGCAGATGAAACGGTTCTAATTTTAAATAAAATTGATTTTATTTTATATTATATTATTAGGTATGGCTATAGTGGAACAATTAAGCATTGAACATGCGCAGATACTTTTCTTCTATTAGTGATTATTATTACGGTTGTTATTCTGGACTGCGTTTACATCAAGTCTATTGCATCGCTTCCTCTCGCTCGGTGCGGCTCCGACTATATCTCGTTTTCTGTAAAACTGTAGAACTACACTCAAATATGGTATATTTATAGTAATATAACTGAGAGGAGAAGAGCTGTACTGTTTGAGAAACTTCTGCAAGACGACCAAATAATACGGGCAACGACCTTCACTCATGATATTCCAAAATAAGGTTGACAAACTCATGCATGACACGAAATTATATATTTTCTTTATGGTAATTACGATTATGATAGTATTAAATAAAATTAATAATAATCGTGATGATGATACTCATGATGACATCGGCATGGGTGCGCTTTTGAGAATAATTGATATAATTTACACGTATAATTTTATCCATTGCATTAAAATAACGTAGCTGTGATTGATAATATTAGTAATTACAGGATAAATATTAATTAAATGCAAATTACGACAAATAGTGGTAAATTATGAAGAAGTATGATAAAATATGTCAACATTATTATAATAATATTATTTATTTAGAAGTTCCAACGATATTCAATAGATGGCATACTAAATAATTGAACATGAAAATCAATAAACCAACTAAATTCTGATATTATCTCTCTCTACAAACTGATAAGAGTGATAAGCAACAGCTGGGCGACTTCTATAACGTTATAAGACTTATAAGTTATAAGTAATGTCATAAATGTTTACAACGTGATAGATGAATTTAATTAAAAATAATACAAACTTAAAACAATACAATATATTAATGTGGTATTTCAAATAGATAATTTAATATGAATCAAAATCTGTTTAGCCTATTCATAAGGCCTTTATTAATTAAGTTTGCACTTGTTTTGTTTTGATTAATATTAGGTATATGTATGTACATCAGTGGCGAAGACTCCATCCTAGGCGATTATTTAAAGCTTACCTTCTTAAGAAAATATTTTTTAATTTTATATTGACATATTAAATAAGATAATCACATAATAATTAATTCAATATGCCCAACGACAACTATCGTATAATCGTCATAATATTTTTACGATCTTTTCCACTTTTTCAATAAGCACCATTTATGGCATGTCTCGAAAGTTTAAAAAAATAAGCGACATCTCGTTTCGCTTCACATATTGTATGGATTATGTTCGCGTGAATCGAAAACTTTTGTTGTATTAAGTTTGTTTCTCATAATTTCAAGACGTCTGCGGCGGCCCATATAAATTGGTAATCTATTTAAGGAGCGCTTACATTTTACGTAAGTGCACATTTATTCAAAGTAATTTATAAGATAATTTAAAAAAAATATTTCTATGGGATTCAATCACATAATATAAATATTGATTGTTGTTAAAAATAATAAATAATTTATGTCGTGATTTTTATTTTTCAGTTAGTTTATTCATAGACTAAGACAATTTATTCAGCCAATTATGTAAGTTGAAATCTGATATTGTATCTAAGCCTGTGTTTTAAATATAGAAGTATTTTAAAATGTCTAGTTTACGGGTTAAATTATAAATTGTTATGGAACAGATTCACAACAACGGATATTTTCAATATATATTGAGCGTATCTTGCGTTTATATTTAGGAAAATACATAATTGAAATTAATTGCTTAATTTTATACCATCAGTGAGCTTTTGAAATTTCATCGGTTTTTGTGTACCTACCTATTCATCAGTAGTTATGTCAGATTATCTTCTTATTTTCCGTAAATACATCTAACAAGTGTGTATTCTCCACAGCCTACCTGTTTCCAAAAGTCACCCTTCGCCACTGATGTACATAGTTACCCAATGTATTTAGTTAGAAGCAGACTTGAGAGTGGGTCTATCGTTTGGGCCCCGCATGAGTTGAAGTACGGTCTTATGGTGGAGAGAGTCCAAAAGAATTTTTTAAGACTCCTTTATTTTCGGCTGTATGGATATTATCCGTGGCTCAATCCGACTGATTTTCTCGTAGGGATGCTTACATGCTGTATCTTACAATTTAGAAGGGATCTTTATTTCGCTACATATTTTTTCAGACTTATAGGTGGCGTAAATGTGAACTCTGCCATTCTTGGTGGTGTTGGCTTGTCTCTGAAAATTACCTTAGGAATCGCGGGCATCCGTTGTTTGTTCTCCCACGGTGCAGAACTAACCTGCCATTAGTAATGCCAATTGGGAGGGCAATAACCATGTTTAATGAAATCGCTTCGGATATTGATATATTCCACTTACGTGAGGGTGAATTTAGGTGGACGTTGTGTCATAAGTTTTTAAGATAGGGTCTATCAAAGTTCACTCTGTGTGCTTCCATCTACTTTTATTTTGTTATTTTTGTTAATAACAATATTTCTTATTTTATTACTTATTGTAATGTATTATCAACTCACATTTATCTGTATTTTTATTTTTAAAAAATATTAACACTAATTTTTTGTCATGTCGTGAACGCTTTGAATTTATAATTTGTTATGTTCATTATATATAAAATAAATAAATTTGATTTGATTTGATTTCCAATATTTGACAGTTTGTTACCATCGTGAAAGAATTAGAATTTTAAAAGTAAATGTAACATTCTAATAATATATAATATAACGTATACCTATGGTGTTTTATACTTTTATTACACATAGTATATGCATTTTCAACGGAAATTTATTTCTAATAATGTATTCAATTAAAATATTAAATTAAACATTATAATACATCGTATATTATATTAACAGCATTGTCTTATTTCAACTTTGTAAAAAAAACTTGTTTAATATTTACGTTTTTTCAGCACAAACATCTTCGTTACGATCAATGTTGTAAAACTCCATAATTCCGACACGTTTCCACTTTTCCATTGCACAGAAAATTTGAATAAACTCTATCTATAAATAAACACACTAAAATACGATTCACTATTTATAAAATTAATACATAAGGTATTAATTAGCTAAACATATTAGTCATATTACACTTGAAATTATTAACTGTTTGTTTTGCCACTGATGTTATTATATTATAATGTGTAAAACTGGGAACGATTAAATAACGGTTATCCCTTTCCGACAATTCCGACTAAAAGATAAGGCATTCGTTGACGTTAGAAAAATCGTCTAGTCAACGAATATGTATACACATATCATTATTATAGTATGTGTACAATATAGTATAATAGTTAACTGATAATAATGATAACGATATAATGTGTAGACGATTACATTGCAGTTAGATATACCTTATATAAAAAATGTTAAACTGAATAATGTACAGAGGAATAGTGGGTGTACTATAAAGTGCCTATCTCATATAATTGCGGTGACAATTATTTTACTCACACGAATATTAATTGGATGCAACAATTACACAGTTGTATAAAAAAATTCGTTTTATATAATATCATAATTAATAATGTGTTGTAAAGAAAGTGATTTAAAAATATTATTAAATTATATAAATATACATACAAAATGAACGTGATATTATTAGTTGTAAACATGTTTTTGTTAATCATATGTTATTATTTTTTTATACCATGTAAAGTTAGTTCATTAACTATGAACATTCTCATTTTTCTAATAAAATTGTATTAAAATAGTGTGATAGCTTCAATATCAGAACAATAACAGATATTATCGAATTCAAGCAATTATAAAATGTAGTCAACTAATATTTTCGTTATTAGTATTTTTATTATGATCTTTATCATCTTATACTTATTATAATATTATCTATTTATTTTGAATTAACGAGTTGATTACAAAGATGATGTTATTTGTCAAAAAATATGATTTTTCAGGAGAGAAAAAACCTTTGGAATATAATATATGACGTTTCAGTAGGAATAATGATTTTTCAGACTTTCCTATCTTGACAATTATTGTCTGCAACGCATGACAGAAAATATATGAAATTATGTAAGAGAGAAGACATATTAAACAAACAAGTATAAATTCAAATTTAAAATTTGAAAAATCGGGGGAATCGTTTATTTTAACTGGGTCGTGAAAGAAAACAAATGATATGTACTCTCATTTTGACATATGGTAATGGCATATTGGGTGATTAAGAGTATCGAGAAATTAGTGAATTATCCAAGAGATTTAATGATAATTATAATAAGGATAGTGCTGTAACCTACTGTAACCTTAGCCAACATACATAATCAATAAAAAATAGGAACTTTGTGGATGAGGAAGAACCATAAGCTAAGCGTCGCCGCTTGATAAATGAACGTGTTCAGCGATGGCCTGCTCGGCAAAGTCATAAGACTCATAGGTCTCTACAAAGACTTCGCCAGGCTGATAACAGCACCTTACAGACAAATGATTGAGTCTGAGACACCAGAACAAAGATAGTAAGAGCTGTTTCACACGGGACACCTGTGTCCAGCCACCGGTGTGTCGAGATGCCGTATTTACATATTATAAATTAATGCCCGCCTGAACGCGCCCATTCAGTTAGGTGACACCGGTGTCTCGTGTGAAACATCTCTAAGATAAAACATACAATAATACAATAGTATGAGAGAAAGGGAGACCGGGTGAAGTATGAGAATATTGAGAGGACGTGGTACTGCCACGTGGCAAGATTTGCTAGTGTAATATTATGATTGTCCAATACTCCAACCTATTAAATCCAATCCTATTAAAAGTATTAACACTGTGGCAGGTTGGTTTTTTGTCAATGGAGGTGGTTGGATATATTGAGATAATTATTAACTTTTGTTTTAAATTAATTAAAAGTTTTGATAATAAATTATTATCAGCACAGGAAATACGGTTCCACATCGTGAACAATACATGAATAAATAGAGTATATTGCTATAATAATCAGCAAATATTTTTTATTTACATTGAAACTGTCTTCAAAACAGTATCACTATTTTTTTTTTTAAAATGGGCGACGAATGGTCACACTAAATGTTATAAAGCTTGCGTGGGGTTTATAATACGAACTTCATTGTGTCTACGACGTCGATAAAAAATGTGTTTTATACGAAAAATTGACATTTAAAGAATATTTTATGTAGGAGTATTTTTTTTATTGAACAATAATTACGTGTCAAATTATTCGCAGATATTTTCAAGGAAGTAAAAAAAATAATGGGATACTACACCTATCATGCGGTTTGGCTTTTGCTGTTAGGTACACACTAGCTATTAAAATTACTTGGAATATACAACTGGACTAATTTTGGAAATGCTCATCGTCAGCGGAAACAAAATATAATGTCGAAGCGGAAGTGGACACACACGATGGTCCCTACGAGCTACTCAATACCCTGATGCAGGGACCCATGAAGACACATAACTAAACCACATAAAATGGGTCATGGTTCTCAACAGTGAGGGACATGAAAACGAAGTTTAGCTAAATGTAGAGTTCGTATTTTAACCAATTTTGAATAATTCAGTTGAAAGGAATAACAACAGAATAATTACTATGATTAATATTAAAACTATCGACCGAAGATACTTGATGAAATTTGAATTTAAATTCTAATGGATTTAAGTTTTTTACTATTCCATTTGAGTCGTTTTTTACGACCCGGGTTTCGCCTTTCGGCATCTTCAGGCACCACTCGCCAAAAGGTAAATGCGAATACAATTAATTCTAACTTCTTCTAACAATAAAGTATCTATTAAGTAATTAAGTGAACAAATTATGTATAATGTTTGTAAAAAACCCCTATCACTAATAACACAATCAATAGGCGTTACATCGTCAAACCCTAATAAAAGATCATTAAATAATAATCAACACGATAGCCGAGCGGCTTAAGCGTCGGCCTACAACGTCGTGGGTCCCAGGTTCGAATCCTGGGTCTGGCAATACACATATTGTTTTTCAATTTGTGTTTGAGTCAGAGTATGGACCTAATAGGTTGGGCATGTGGCTAACATCCACAAACAAATTTGTTGACACAACCCTCCACTTCGTGGAAGCCCTATGATCTTATTAGGATCGGACATGGTCAAAAAAATTAATAATAACAATAATCAATAAATACAAAATTCAAAAGGTCTAAAATCGTCAATACTAGGAATTTAATGAAGTTAACTAACTAATGATATATATCAATAATACCTGTCAGTCTTTAAAATGTTATTTATACTAGACAATTAATATTCTTACATGCTACTATTTTTTTTATAACAAATCTACAATTAAGCACACATACCTACATACCTTTAATTACGTAGATGTTAAGAATTTATAAAGCAACGTCAATCCATCCGCCTCACCTCACGTAGGTGAAATATATTATTAACATACGAAGTTATCACCCCGAATTTTTATATATGTGGATAATACGAAGGTCGGTTTCGTTTTTCGACATTATGAATTTAAAAAATAAATAAATTACTATGTTCGCTCCTAAGCGGTGAATACGGGCCTCCACAGTGTGGAGGTTATAATATATTAACTTATCTTATAATTAACAGAGGGCAGTGTAATCTGTGAACATTTTCACCGATGCGCTCAACACTACTATTTTTTATATCATTCTATAAGTAATCCAATATGGAGTAACAATATTTATAGCTAAAGAACGCGTCGATTTGATTATAAATGCGTGTGAGCAAAATGCATATAGTGACTACGCGATTAAGAGGAGGGCGCGGATGCAACGTGGGTATTCTATTTATGATTTATGACATCGCGCAACAAAGACGCGCGCGTGCGTAAGAGAGAGACAGCTTATGCGTTACAGATAGATAGATAAAGACAAATATATATTGTAATTAACCGACGTCTTTTACAAGGAATGTGTAATAGAAACTCACCCAACCCATTGGGTTTTTGAATTGGATCAAAAATTTCTTAGTTAGTATGCGTTAGTAAAATGGAAACTAGTAGCAGATATTTAAACATTACTTCTCTTACTGTCGGCTTTCAATGTATACAATGTATTCCGAACTTAAGGAACTGTGGGTCATAGTCATTATGTTAGATTATGTTAAATTTGAGCAGTGACTTCCAACGTGGGAAGTAGCGCTCCGGCACGTCTTTTACAGCCTTTAAGGGCGGTGCTAAAACTTTTGAGCAGGGGTTCCTAACCTTACCTTTTCTATGCCCGGCACCCCTATGAAATGTGTGTTGAATGTTCACATCATCTACAAAACTAATATCACCAGATGAATAAGTTAAATTTGTATTTATAATATTAATACTATCGACCGAAGGTACTTTATGAAATTTGAATTTAAATTCTAATGGATTTAAATTTGTATTTATTAAATACATACAGTGCTTACTACAGGTTGGCTAATCGAAATTAAAGCTTGTACAAGTGGACAGCTACTCGTCATGTCGTCATATAAAATTGGCGTCATTATGTTACAACTTGGATTGATTTCAACTTTCACAGCGCAGCCAAAATAGGAAAAATCTGCCTTATGCGAACATAACGGGTTGCCATACAATATTGCATATTAAAAATCGAAAACGTTTGATAATATCATAATTGCCAACTGAATCACAAGTTGCTTTAGAAATACTAAACATATTTAGTTCATATACCTTACGATTTTAATTTTCAGTGTTTGCCAATTTAGACCTACCTATACTTAAAACATTGACTTTTTCATAATATCGAACAGGTAAAACAAACATCTTCATCCTGGTTGTGAATGTCGTGTGTGAGTTTGACCACTCCTATTACGATTGAACCTAGGCACGACGAGATATTCTGTTACCCCGTATGACACCACAAATCATCAAAGACATTTTCTTAGCACTGCAACAAGCCATCGGGCGCAATGATAGTAGTGTAGTGAAAGAGGTAGTGTAGAAGTGAAACAATCACAAATACCAAGGTTTGTAAAAAAATATACAAATATATTGTGACCTCACCGGGATCGAACCCGGAGCATCCAAAACTATTTATCATAGAGCCCGCATGCCGACATCTGCTCTACCCCGGTCCGGTAATTTGTACAAAAACATTTTCAATGAGGAAAATTGAACGAAACCATCACACCAATTTACAAATAGCAGAAAATAATTTAATCCGAACGAAATTTTCATCGATTAGCATGAAATTTAAAAAAAATAGGCTATCGAATGAAAAAAATATACGGTCAGCTAAAATATCATTAATATAGTTATACTTAATTGAGTACCTGAGCAATGAATAACCTGTCTAACCTTACTTGTTGTGTATAATTGGATTGCATTTTACATTGATTGAAGTACTGATGATTAATATTATAATATACCACATTGTCGAAGCGGTATTTTGTAAGTATTTTAAAATAAAATACGCATCATTTACTTGAGATACAACATTTAATTCAAAACAATACGAATGATTAAAGGGTTACTAAATAAATAGGTGCTTACATCAATTACTCGTAAAAACAAAAAAGAAAAATCTACTAATACAACCACCACTCCATAGAGGCCCATATACATAATCATCTGTAGAGGTTTTTACCCAACTATACAACTGCCACGCCATTGTATATGCTCATGTTTGGGGCATAGACAGCGGCGAAGCGGAAATAATAATCTGACAGTTGTCTAAAGACCTCGTTCCTGTGTGTTATAAGGTCGCTCCAGTCCTTCGCTGAATTATCAAGTTAAAAGATTCATGTTAAACCTTAGCGATATAATATAATTTAACACCATGTTATTTGCCGTGTAATAACAAACAAGTTAATGTGCGCCATAATATCAACG
Source organism: Rhyacophila brunnea (assembly GCF_057557595.1). Classification (NCBI taxonomy): domain Eukaryota; kingdom Metazoa; phylum Arthropoda; class Insecta; order Trichoptera; family Rhyacophilidae; genus Rhyacophila; species Rhyacophila brunnea. The sequence continues at coordinate 56,569,144 of NW_028232965.1, read as the reverse complement.
ATATAAAACACCAACTTGTATATAATTCAACTCTGCCCGAACGCATGTCACACACACGAGCAATCTATCTGATATCAAACGAATAACGGGTGTAGTTGGAACAAAGTATGTAACGACTACATACCTTATACCTCTTATCATCGAACATGGTGATGTAATGTAAGTGAGTAGGTATCCACGATAATTACTATAAACACTTTATTGGAACCCGATTATTTTCAAATAAGTGCTGTTTGTTTTTTAAAGTCGTAAAAATGCGCTTGGGTCGATGAAAATTCTGTTGGACTCCAATCCTTTCTGCGATTTGCGAATCGGCTTTATGGGTAACACTGGACACTACCCAAAGTATGTGATAGGTGTCCAGCGCTTTCTCACGAAGATTTGGAGTCGGTCTAGTTATCATAAAGATAAGTACACGTTGATATAAAATAATGATTATAGTGTAGTGCAAAGTTATTAGTATGTAGTAAATTTAATCAAGGAACAATTTCCAAGCTTTACGGTCGAAGGTTCCGCATTAACAGTGTGTCTATAGAGGCTTTCCGCGACACTCTGGCGGAAGTGCCTCGCCCCAACGACACGGGCTATATTTGATTTTCCTAATGGTCACTAAATTATCGACCGACCAAGGCTGATAAATATTGTGCTTTTTTTAGTTTGTCGTTTCGATAACAGTTCAACAGTTATATTTATAGATATTTCCAGAATACAGATAACTAGTAGTTACATAGTTTGGAACACCTCAGAAAGATAAATATCAGATTTGTTTTTTTATAAAAATTATTCAAATCCAAATTCAAAAAAAAAGATTTTTTTATATACCGTCAAAATTACAAATTATACATTTAAGACGTTCACAACATGACATTTAAAAACAAAGAAACAGTGTAAAGAAGAATTAAATATATGCAGTTTCACAAAAATACTATGAAAAGTAAAGTAAAATGTACAAAATTATAAAAAAATATGAATTATAAAGCATGGAAGCACACCGAATGAGCTAAGTAGACCCTATTTTAAGAATTTATAAAACAACGTCCACCTATAAATACTCATCCTCACGTAGGTGGATTAAATCAACATCCGAAACGATTTGGTTGAACAGAGTTATTGCCCTCCCAATGGCATCACCAATGGCAGGTTAGTTCTGCTCCTCGGGAGAACTATGTAGTTGACGAATGGGACTATAACTCACAAGCATCGCAATTCGGGTTGTGCGATTTGCCAGGGGCCCTATGTTAGAACTTGCGAGTGCAAGCTTCCCGGTCGACATGACGTCATATGACATCATTGTGACGTACTGCCGGAGTGATAATAGCACTCGAGAAAATCACGCTACTCAGACAGTGGCGCTATTCATTGTCACCATATACATATAGGTGTTTCATCGTAATAATTATCTACGGTGAGCACTGCGCGCGGGCGGCATGCCTCGAGCGTGGATTAGCTGACGTCACAATTACGTCATGTCGTCTGGTGCCACACGAGTCGATAGTTAGGAAATCGGGGCCCAGATCAATAATAGATTCCGTACAAATATGTTTCTAAAACAAATTCTAAATACATGTGGTGACGTAGGTACATATCTATAGTGATTAGTGTTGTTATTTAATCGTATTGAATACAAAATATTTTAATTTAAAATTTACGTTTTATAACTTTGCACTTTTTTGCACTCTTTACTATACTGACTTACGGCCTTTTTGCCTGATTAACTCGCATAAAATTAGATCACATGATATTTACTTGTAATAATATATATATGTAGTGATAAAATAGATAAAATATAAAATATATTTTTAGAATATATTTCATAAATTTCATCCTAGAGTCGAAGTGCAAAGTTATGAAGCATGTACTGTACTTGGTATTGTGATGTTACCTACAGAATTTGAAACGCAAAACTAGCGGAAAAAAACAGATGATGAATGAAATGATGTATGTAGATAGTTAAAAGTTGGGAGGCGACTCTTTTAGTAGTAAATAACAAAAGCTGTCAGCTAACACGACTTTATCTAGTTTTGTCAAATTCACAAGATAATTATTTCCACGTGAAAATATTACTGAACATAATTTAATATTGTGTGGGGTGAATTAAGTTTAAATATCGTATATTGCTTAACTCGTTGGGTAAGATTTATACATTTCGGTGGTTGAATTGAATATTTAGATTGTAATCTGGACGTATGCCAATGGGTAAATCATTAAATTTAATATTCCTGCGATAAACCATCAGATAAAAGCGACGCGTCTCACTTCATAAAGCGGATAATAAACGCTCAATAAGTTATGCATCAAAGTAAGAGATTTCCAACCGCGATAACCGATTTCGCGGTTTTGATCGATGCTTCTAGTAAATTAGTTTCTTAATGAAATGCGTATAACAAAGAACAACGTAGTACCAGTGGCGCGTTTCTGTAACGCAACATGACTCAATTGGTTCATCACAAGATTAAAGGGGGCCTCGAACATACAATAACTTATTAAAAAGTATACAAACATCCTAATTTTAAAAGATTTTTGATGTAGAGCGAGATATTTCACGTCGCATGTAAAATAATACTATTAACTAAATACAAAATCCTAAATAATTCAGTACAGTTCTGTCTGTGATTTTGAAATATTTTTTCAGAAGTTCAATTATTCAGAATTTATCAAAAAGGTCACAACCTCATAGGCATTTATAACGATAAATGACATTGGTGCAGTACACTAATAAGGAACGTTGTGGTGAGTTAATCGACATTAATTGAACTGGCGTTTACTCGGCAGAACTCCATTATAATGGTTTTGAAAAAAAAGTTATTTTTAAAGTTAATCGTTGGTTTCGAACATAATTCGGAGTGTTGATAACATATCGTAAGTTATTATTATTAAATTTGTTTTCCGTTTTTTTTATAAATACTATTGTTGAATAAATTTATTTTTAAATCTCAATATTTACGGTAAAATACTATATCAGTATAGACGAAGTCTGCATTTTGTATAATAATAATTATCTGTTGGCAAAAAACGCATTTTAAAAGATATTGATTATTTAAACCCCCCTGAATGTGCAACGTGTGCTTTGAAAGTATTGCGAAATGTTAACTGTATTAAAATCAACAGATGGCCACCAACACTAAAAAATATATACCTAACGTAAAACTTTAAAATGTATGTCAAAGATATTAATCTTAATAAATGCATCATCAATGATGGATTTATACGTACGTGCAATACAAATTTGCACGAGCAGACTTTTTATATAAATTTTCTGATATTTCAGGTAAAATGGGCTTGCTATTTTTTAATTTTATTTATCCAAGTGAACCAATAAGTGACAACGGATAATTTTATCAAAATATATAAATAACCGGCAGTTTTTTTTAAGGTTTATAATAGTTTTTTTATCAATTTAGAGTCGATAATGAACTCACCTCCACGGATGCTGATGGAATCCGGAACAGACTTCAGGGCAGTTGTCGCATGGTTGGCCGTCGACGATATCGTTGATTAAAAGACCCTGAAAAATAAATATAAAAATATTCAATTCAATTTATTGGTAGGCACAAAATTAACAACATTGCTAAAAGGGCAGAATAAAGAATTATTACTTAGGACAAAATGCACTTGAAATGGCTAGCGCCATCTATCTGATGTTTATCTAACGAGTAACTTAAATTTAGCGCGGACGCAAACCGCGCTGTTTTTCATGAATATTCTGCCGGAAAACTCAGACTACTACCGACATCTGCAGGTGGAAACCGACCAACTTCATAATAAAAACATTAATTTAATACATACTATTGTGATAAAGATAGAGAGAGTATTACCGTATTAATTCTACTTGTGTTATTTATATAAAAAGTTGGGGAGCAACTGATATATGGCATGCAGGGTTATTGGATTGGCAAAACTCAGTAGGTATACATATTATGTGACTATATATATAATTATAATAATTATAAATATAATATTGTGTCTTACGATAAATCTTTGAATTTCCATACTAATCCGCTACCTCAGATACTTATAATTTAACTTATTATATTATAATATTTAGTAGGTATGTGACTTGAATCGGTAAATTTTGTCGAATGGACAATGTTTATGAGGTGAAAAAATCAGACCCAATAAGGTAACTAAACAATCTGTGAGCATTTTAAAAACTCAGCTACATTTTTTAATATAGCCACACCATTGCAGGATTTGTGATGTTTGTGATATTAGATATCATCATTCAGATTAATTTGTTTTTTTTTTGTTTAAATGATTTTTTTAGATATATAGAATTCTGATATAAGTTGTAAAGTGTTAAGAACTATACTTCCTCTTATAAACAGTAAAGCCCGACATACACCTTTCCGAATATAATAGTTTAAAAATTTTCCCCTAAAGAAATGCACGTGTACACTATTTGTTAGAAACGTACAAATTCGCGCCATAATCAAAACAACACTGACAACGAGTACAACGATTAAAAAAACACTGGCTTTTACATAGCACCATTTTACATGTACATATATATACAATAATATTATTATGTATTTGGTTGCGGGAAGACGTATTGCGTGTGAAAAAACGACCATGGATTTTACTCAGCCACGTGCTATGCCTCAAGAGAATTTCAACCTGACATGCCTGTTCAGCAGGCCAACGGATCCAGAGGAAAGGCCGCTATATTGGGAATGGGACAACAGGACGCCAGGACAATTGGACGCCGCACTGTCGTAGACACGTATACAGAACGTAGACGAGGAATTTTAATCAGTTTCTATCTACTACTTGGTAGTTTTAATTCATTCATGCCTAAGGCTTTATATAAAATAAAAAACTCTTTTTTCGTTGGAACTTAAACATATGCACAATTAAATCATTATTTACGTATTCTCACCAACTATTAACTCATAATATAATAATTTAAATATAAATAATAATATTAAATATTTTTTTTAAAAGTACCTATAAGTACATCTATTTAATTCCGAATTGCATGGCGTCCAGTTGTCCCGGCGCCAAATCGTCTTAGACCCGCTATATTCTACCGACAGAGTGTAATACAGCTGAAATAAAAGAATGTCCTGTCATGTCCTGGGAAAATGCAAGAAGACTGGTGAGCGACAGGGATTCTTGAAAGCACCATGTGGTGTTCAGATGCTCTAGTCTAGTGGATATGGTCAAAAAAGAAGAAGAAGAATACGTATTTCGGTGTGTACAAGACTTTATATCGTCGATCATTACATTTTTTAATATCTCAAAAATTGCATACAATACCTACTGTAGGTATACTATTACATTGCACCGTATAATAAAATAAGTATGTTCCATATATTGACCAAAAACTGTAATACCTTAAGAGCGTACTTCAGTGAAACGGCAAATAATTTTCAACAGTAGGTGCGACGAAATTTCTCACTAGTCGCCGATCGGAGACCGACCGTCGAGGTGTCCGCACGTCGATTTGTTTTGTCATGGCGTCGGATGAAAATGTTCTTAAATCGTGTAAAGATGACTAAAAAACTTTACGTATGTACTTAAACAAGAAAACATGTCAATGAATATACTATTATTATTAGTAATATAACAATAAACATAACATTAAATGGACGCATGTTAAATTTTTATGACAAATTATATTTCTTTCGGCACGCGTCATTTGCACAATCCGCGCATCGCCTAGCCACGATCTTTTTAGATTTCGACTATGCGTCAACTGAAGTAGGAACAGCCTTAATATTACTAAATCAATAAATTAATATCATTAATTATGACGAATGGAATATTTTTGCAATGAAGTTGTTATGAATAATTCAGAATACAAATCGATTTGTTTATTTAACAATGATAATAAGTGACAAATGATAAAAAGAAATTTATATGTATTTACATGAAATATGATGAATGAGGGCGTTCATATTATGATTAATCATATATTGGAATATTAATTACTCATAAATATATATATGTGCAACCCGTGCATAAAGATTATATTTTGTATCCTTGAAACAGAAGATGTAATCGAACACAGACGAAGGCGCAAATTTCATCTAATAATCATGCAATTAGAGCTTCGACTTTTTTCGATTCTCGAATTAAAGAAAAAAAACATTTCAAAAAATTTTGAGATTGATTTATTGATGTCTCGAGAATCTCGAAAAATTACATTATTTCTTTTTTTCATTCATCCTGCACAAATTTTCTGCCGGCCGAATCGGTTTGAGATCAAATTTTTACGCTCAAAAAATTTCGTTCTCGGTCAAAGTCGAGAATCTTTTTCCCCAGAGAATTAAGAGTTTCCATTTCAGATCAAGCTCGACGGCTATCTTTTCCGTTTCAAAAAACTACGTCTATCTCTGTCAATACTTGAAGATTACTCTCAGAACCATACTGGCGTGGAACGCATTTAGCCAAAGTGACCTCCCATCGTGTTTTAAGCGTAAACTGTTCAACCAATGTGTGCTATCAGTGATCACGTATGCATGTGAAAAATGGACCCTTAATATAAGAGAAATAAAAAAAAACTAATAGCGTAGCATGATATGGAAAGGTGAATAACGCGGAAAGATACAAAAGCAACCAAATGACAGAAGTCGCTAAACCCACGTGACACTAAACGATTACAAGGACGCCTTAGTATATTAAGGTGCGCAAATCCCATTTCTTCCTGTGCGCAGGAACAATTTCAGGGCTAATGTATTAATTATCTATGGTCACTATCGTAAACAGTGTTTAGATTGCGCCTGTTGTATCGCCTTATCTCGCTCGACGCTCCTCCCACTCTATCTTGTTTTCTGTCCAATCTATTAAATCTCACTCATAATATACTGTAGTGCATGTTAAGAATATGCCACATTATTATATCCTTTCCGATTACTTAAGAAAACATTTAAAAACGGATTTGTTAATTAATAAGTAACTATGATGGTAATTCATAAATAGTAATTAACGAATTATTGTTTGCTTGTAAATATTAAAACACATTATTTGTACTGTCGTACCATATGTTTTTGTTTTTATTTTTAGTATTCCTTTCAGGAAGAAAATGAAAGAAGAAGACATGTAGGTAACAAACACTGTTTGCTTGATGTATTTTACATTTTGGGGTATTTTAGTATTGTTTACGTTTTCAAACGACACACCGGCTGCGAGCAGAAATACCGCAATCAGCAATATTTTACAATTTTATTTTGCAATATAAATGGTAATGTATTTCATATGACAAAATACACTTTTTTGTCAATATTTTAGACAAAACGCGATGTCGCTCAAAAATAAAATTGTACCTATATTCATTCACTGACAATTCTTCCTCTCAATTATAAAACTATACCAAACCTACCACCGGTTCCATTGTATTATTTCAGCATGCAGTACACGTGTACCTACCTGGTGGCCTCCATTGAAAGAGAGAGTAGCCTAGAAATTGAAATTAAAATTGTGCTAGACAACAAAATAATTCGGTGTAAGGTGCTACGTTTTAAGACATTGAACCGACACTTGCAATGCATCTTGTACAAAACATTAATAAGACCATCTGTCATGTATCTTTCGTAGATCTGATGCATGACCAAAAGCATGGAAAGAATGTTGGGTTCATTTGAACGGAGCGTGCCGTGTGGTTTCTTCAACGACACACAGTTGGGGTGGAGACGAAGATACAATTATGAGCTAAACGTTCTGTTTAAACGGGAAGACGGAAGGTAGACGAAAACCTGGCTGACCTGATACAGTCGAAGATCTTCGGTGTCCTAAGCTGGGTGTAACCGCCTTTGGGTAGACCTGTACGGAAGCAGATGCTGGAAGAGGCTAAGACCCGCACATGGCTGTAGCGACAGGAAGAAGATTTTGAGCACTACGTTTTGTAGACATTCCTTATACATTCCGCTACATTTATTCTATACTATTGTATAATCAACTCTCCATTTTTTGTTAAAGGTAACCCACTCATATTAATTGTTAGTGAGTGAAAACTGGATACAGCTTTGAATATAGCCTGCGATATATAAACAGGATTCCTGAAACCTACGCCATGGTAAAGGTTGCACATTCTAACTTACTGGAATCGTACAACTCGATGTCTACAAAGTAGGTAGTAGCTGCCGTCCATATGAATACACACCTTCGAAATTATCACTGAAATCCAGGAAAGATGAGTGGCCGTCTGCAGTGAAAATAATAGAGATATGGCGCGAGAATTTCAGATTAGGTACTAGACGATAGTCTACATCTCCATACTCTGGGTATACGAAAACCTGGTACTTTGCAGGACAAAAACTGCATAAAGACCAAAATCACAGTACCAATATTTAGTAAGCTTATTATGATGATCCTATTAATGCGACGTGATGCTTAGGAAACCGTGGAACACGTGGTGGTCTGTCGGCTTACTGCGTTCAACGATATCATTGACGACATGTTGGAAGTCAACGAGGCATTAGCGGAAAAGTTATTGTATGAATAAGGATTTTTTTTTAAATTTCTAAGGGTCTCACCTCTTTTCCAACATGCAATTTATTACAATTAAACCATACAGTTAAATTTGCGCTTGAAAATAAAAATGTAAGAAAACTTCACAACGTAAGGACCGGATTAACACTAGAGCTAAAGGGGCTATAGCCCAGAGAACCCAAAATGGTAGACGCCCTGAAGTCGAATAAACAGTTACGTAAAAAAAAAGAGGCAGCTGGCCCCGCGCGAATGAATTTGTAAGGTCGAAAAGCTTGATATAAGTAGGTAACTATTTACACATTTGTAAATCAGAAGCCGTAATAGTGTACCGACATTGTACCATGCAATAATCATCAATTTTGCATGCATCATCCAAAAAAAATAATCGTGGCTGAAAGACATGCAAAACCCTACAGCAAAAAAGCAAGATGACTATTACAGAAATTTAACATTTTGTAAAATGAGTTCTATGTTAAGTTATTTTAGAGACCCCCAATATGTTTAGCAATAGAATATGCATTGGCCACATGGCCCCACATTAACTAGGGCCGCGTAGAACTCCTTAAATGTTCATAATAATTATGGGCCATATGATAGTAATGACGTGGATAATCATAATCAGTTTGTTCTTGTGTAAAATCACCTCCGTTAAACCTACTTCGCTAAATAGATTGAAATTAGCGCTGCATCCAATTCCTCTGTCAATTAAGCTCGAAGTAAAATATAAAATAATAAAAAATCAGCACAAAAAAAGTTGGCAGCCAGTCGCGGTTGACTTTTATTGCTTCTATAAACCGAATCGAGGTTATGCGAAAGTGAAATATGAATATTGATAAGTTCATGTCCCACGATGCACGTTTAATTATTACAAACGTTATTAATACACATAATTTATTATTCTTATTTGTAAAACGTGAGTTGAACGATCCAAAAAAATACTCTATGATAAAGAGCCATCACCCATGACAACCGGCCGGTCGCCGCGACTCGAGGCGACGGCCGGTAGGTGAGCATAACCACAACCAGTCCGTGTAGATTGGATATGGATAGAGATGAAGCGTGTAAAGCGGGAATACCGCCGAGGAAGTAATACAGCGTGGTATGATGCACACGGAGGTGAGAGGATAACGTCTGGTGGTTAGCTCGCCGACTGGCCGTCTTGATGGGCGGTGACTCAAAACGATAACCTAGGTAGTCTAATTTTTCAGGAACATAACGTGCTTTTACGTTCATTCGGCAGACTTAAAATCCTATGTTTCTATAAGACATAAGTGATATAAAATTAAACATAAATGACTACATTTATTATATTAATGTTATTATGATGTATACTACTATGCCGTGGGTCGTGGGTTCAAATACCGCAATTGGGTAATCTTCACAACATGTTTTTAAAAAAATCTATTATTATGTTTATGTATTCAACCTTTGGCATACAACCAGTGGTTCGTCAGTAACCAATCACGGTAAGGAATTATTTATTAATATGCTGCATATTAGACCAGAGAATCATTTTCATACACACTGCAGCCGCGTTAGCAGAATAGGACAACAGTGCATGTAAGGCATGAACGCGGATTTTCAACGATGATTTTTGTTGCACCACATTAATTTGAACATATCCATTTACATTTTTAAAGCTGAACGAACAGGCTCATTTACGTGGGATTACGTATTTAGATACGATGACATTTGATAAAAATATTAAAGGTAAACAAAAATGATATATTTTTAATTAATAGATATACCAACCGTCACATATGTGATTCATATAAAATTACCGTCTCTCGAATTGTCAGTAGATACTATTTTATATCTGAAACTCTACCATATACGAATGTAGGTATTACTTTGAAGGGCTCATTAATAATCGAATACCAGCATCTATTTAGTTTCACATTCTAGGGTCCATATGGCGTCTAGAACGAAGGTAGTTGAAAAATGTTGTTATTATAGTAAAAAAAATATGAATATTATATGCACTATTTCGCATCTCATCAACATTAGAGTCAATTTTAAGATACAGTAGCAAAATATTTCATCATGAGAGGCAGACTTAATGAGCTTTATCGGAGAGAAAAATATGGTTATTAATGTGCACGCCTCACGGCCCATCATAAGCGCACGCGATCAAATGCGATTAGCATAACGAAAGATGAACTATGTTTCAACTTGAGAAAATTAACCATTATTATTTATAATATCATAATCTCCGCAGTATATCCATCAATTTTGGCTACGGCTAGTGGTAACAGCAATGATGGATATCCATTCAACAGTGGTTTAAGAACAGGTTTGTCAGATTTCCAAAATCACACATCGGGACACTCATTATGTGACATTTTGCTACGATCAAAAAAAAGTTAAAGAAATTAAGAAAAACAGAAGCGAACACATAACAATAGTCACATAACAATCCACAGGAATCACAGTTATTAAAATATAATATATTGATTAGATACAATTACATGAATTATTACATCTTGATTTAAGTGCAAAAATGTATACAATCATAAAAGTTTCAGTGAGAAAAATGACCACTTATTGGAACGCCGTTGGTTTATACGTAATTTATTTACGTAAGGAATTGCAAATGGCCGACAATAATAAATTCGCTGCCTAGGCAACGGAACAATTCTAAACTATAATATTATACTGTATAATAAATTCGCTGCCTAGGTAACGGAACAATTCTAAACTATAATATTATACTCTATAATCGTCACGATTGGAGTATCATACTGTGTCGTAATAGTAGTGCGTTCGGCTGATAACCGAACAATCGGTGGTTCGAAAAATTATGTGTTACATGTCACACGCCAAAAATACACTCTGATCTGATTTTCTAAACGCACCTAAAGAAGTATAATTTCAAAAAATTTTCAGCTTCTACAGTTTTTAATGATAATCTGATTCTCTCCTTTCTCCAGGCTACACTCATTTAACTAAATATTCTTTCGCAAATTGCATTGGAATGTGGATTTGAGAGTATGTGGGCCACAATTTTATTCAAATTATTGCAAGCGGAATGATCATTAAAAAATATTAACCATTTCTCGTCTATTGTTTTTTTTCTCATTTGTTTCAGTCATATTCATAAAAGGTGGTAGGTACGACGGGCTGTCTACAAAAATAAAGCGAACCTCTTTAACTATATACATACATTTTTGTACATAATACAACTTTTGTTAAGTCGGGATTAAGTCCCGAGTTCAACAGACAAATCCCGCTCAAATAGGGAGTCTGGCAACCCTGTTTGAGATTGACTGAGATAAATCTATGACTGCTCGAATAATAATTCATCTATACGTTTGTCGAGACAGGTTATAAGTCACTTCTCATAGATTGAGGTATGAGATGTGCATCTCGGTGGGTACTGTTGAATAAATTCGATGTAATTTTGTTGGCTGTTGAGTGACGTCGACGGTATAAGAAGAGATACAGTTTTTGTAGTAGACCTTATTAACACAAATTGGTTCACCACTTCACAAAAAAGGTTTGCGAATTTCTCAAACTCTCGTTTTCTTAACTATGGGGGGAAATAAGTTTAATCTACTTTCACATTGTATTAAAACTGTGTGATTTGTGACAGATGTCAGATAATATTTAATTATTACGACTAAACGGTTATTATATCATACATAGTTATAGTTGTTTATTCAATGTGTAATAAAATTGTTGGGAAATAAATGGGCAAACAAACGTTGTATATGGTTAGTTTAATATGGATGAATAATAACTATTAATGACGACTACTTATATATATATATACTGATGAACTTCTGTGGTATAAATATAATGCTTTTATTGGGTTTAAAATGTTTTTACCAGTATAGACTATGACAAAACGATGTCAATTTAGTATTCTAACAACATTTTTGTGTGTTTCAAATGATAGCTATAAACTCAAGATAATTATGATTAGCCTTTGAAACGAGCCCGAAACGCAGAAGGAAAAAAGTAGAATACACGGTGACAGACCAAAAATCAAATACCATGCAACCATAAAAATCGCAAGCAATACACTTTTGGTATGTTTTTGTTTCGTTATTATTCACGTATGACATTTAATGACAAAACACATTTTGTTATGATAGCTGCATATATTATATTATGAATACTAATTTACGCGATTTGTCTTTTCATATAGCGTTATTTGTATTATAAAGCGAATGCTTTAGTTCATGTACAAGTCGAATATTATTCGTATTCTAAATAGTCAACAAGTATGGTAATTAATAAAATAATATCACCAATTCAAAAAAAAATGATGTTTTATGGTTTATTATTGGCAATATTTATTGCTATATATTGAATAATGTATGGAATTGGCTGAATGAATGAATCTAAAAATGTGTGGAAATGCTCACGATTTTTTTATCGATATGACGTTTGTTATAAATAATTAATATCTATATATAAGTATTTGCAGCTAACTTCATTATTAGTTTTAGTAGTGTTTTTTAACTACTTTCACATTAGTCAATATATAGGTTTTCTTCAATTTTTATTGGATTATACATTATAATAATTAAAAGTAAAATAATTATTTATTTTTGCCGCTCTTTTAATCAAGTAGACCAGTAAAATTGTAACACGAAATCAGAATTTGATTTCATCTCGTGGATGCGTACCTAAACCACACTAAATTCACAAGAACGAAGCACAAAGTACAATATATTTAACTAAACATACGGTACATGTCGTGGGTATTAAAATAATTTGATCGTGAGTGCAATGCGGCCTGAATGTTGATAATGTTTATGTACACCTACGTATGATGACAGGTTGTCAATGAGAATACAACTACAGCAATAACATAATATCGAAATCATGCTTGCCATAGAATCACCAGATAATTTTTATCAATATCCGGGTGAACCTGACGAATTGCAAGATTCATTCAAACGAAGCCATAAAGGGAACAGTTTTCGACAATGTATCAAATAAGAGATATGCATATATCCTGAACTTTTATCTCAATAAGTTGTTTGTGTCACAAGCTGTATCATCATCATCATCATCATCATCATCAGCCGGGGTCAATCCACTGCTGGATGAAGGCATCCCCAAGCTTCTTCCAGCTCTCTCGATCCTGTGTCCTTCGCTGCCACGTATTTCCGCCGAACTTTACCAGTTCGTCAATCCAGCGGCTTTTAGGACGACCCTGTGGCCGTTTTGTGCCCCTTGGGTACCACTAGATGACGGCATCTGTCCAGCGGCCGTCCTTTCGGCGAGCAATGTGCCCTGCCCATCTCCATTTCAGCTGTTTGGCAACGTCTATTACATCGCGTACTCCTGTCTGCTTCCTAACCCATTCGTTTATCTTACGGTCCTTTCGCGTGTTGCCCAACATACACCTCTCCATGCCTCGCAGTGCGACTCTTAGCCTTTGGACATCTCTCGTGTTGAGGATCCACGTCTCGCAGCCATACGTGAGCACGGGTAGCACACATTGGTCGAACACCATACGCTTAAGACACAATGGTAGGTCACTTTTGAAGATACTATTCAGACTTCCGAAAGCACTCCATCCCAGCTTTGTTCTTCGAGCAATTTCATCGTGCATGCTTCCGTCTATGGACACCTGCTGACCGACCTGCTGACTTGCTCGAGTTGGGTGCCATTAATACAGATAATCGCAGGGTCCGAAAAACAGTTCCTCATCGCTTTTGTCTTTGAGACGTTTATCTTTAGGCCGACCGTTTGACTGACATCCGCGAGCACATACGACATACAAGCTGTACCTATAGCATGTTGCATTATCTTGTTTGAACCACATATCGTCCAGATCAAAATCATCTAATCTAATCCATGCCAGAAAAAACTTCTGTAGACCATTGACGGAAACCGCATTATCATTTTCGTTTTCAAAAAAATCCGGTCTAATAACACCTTCAGACCATAAACCACACCAAACTGTTAATTTTTGTGGATGTAAAGGTAGTTCAAGAATAATAAGTGGGTTTTTATTACTTTAAATGGGACAATTGTGTTTATTTACGAAACTAACTATTGAACCAAAAATGAGCTTCATCGCCGTAGATGATTTTTTAATGAAATAATAGATGTTTTTCAAGTTGCTCTAAAGCCCAATCAACAACATTTTGACGCACGAAATACTTATTCGGTTTAAGTTTAAATTATGTTAACTGCATTTTATACGCCTTCAAATGCAAATCTTCATGAAGAATAATCCATGTAGTGCCATAAGAAAGTTCAAGTTCATGAGAACGAACGTGATTGTTCTAGATTGTCATCCACACGTTGATTCACAACATCGATACTTTGAGCAGTACGTTTACATTTTTGACGGGTTGAATTCTTAAGATCACAAAAATTACCATTTGACTAGAATTTTTCAATTAAATTACGAATAGAAGCTCTGTAGGTCGAGTATTTTGATCATAAATTTCACGTAATGCCCGAAACGTAAAATGTGGCTCGAATAAATTAATTATTTTTGTAATATATGTTAACAATTTGTATACGCTGGACAACCGTGTATCTTTCCATGATGATTTGCCAAATAATACTGAACACAAATGTCAATTTTGGTAGGAATCAGAAAAAATGGCTGCTATGACGTTTTTAAAATCTATAGTACTACTGTGTTAACCCTCTACCTACTTCGTTGGTTTATGTATGATATATTTTTCAACCGATTATAAATATAAAACAACGAATAAATTGTGAGTAGGTACCTAATGTAAAACGCAATCCTTATCATGTTCTCGTAAAAAATTAATGGTTGTGCCTGACAAAAAATACTCCGGATATTGAAAGACACGTTCCTAATTGATCACAAAAAGACAAAAATAATTGGATCGAAAATTCAATTGTAAATAATATATTCTCTTGAAATATACGGAAAAACGAAATAATGTAGGCATTTTATCGCAATAAAAACTATAACTACTTAAATCATTATTTCAGTATTTGACTATTCAATTTAACGACTTGCGAAAAGTTTAACATTACAATAAATATAAGATGATGAAAGCTCGAGTTAACAACATACGCCATCAGTGAGACAATTACGTACGAATAGGAGTTGAATATGGATAGGTATCAAAAAATCGATACTTTTTGATCGATACCTATTCTAACATATCACTTCTAACATCCAAAAAGAGCTACATGTGATAAATATATCAAATTATCACTTTACGTATTCAGGCGGTTATGTAAATAAGTTAACCCTCGGAACTGTCAAAAAGTGCTATCTTTTAACAGCCCCTCTATTGGCTGTGTTGACTTATAGAGCGAGCAATTTTAAGAATTGAGATGCAAGATCAGACTGTTCTGAAATATGATTACGTCACAGCCACCGTCTTAATTTATAGTTACCTGCGAGCTGTCAAATATCGAGTGGCTAGTAGCAGCTAGTAGTAACATAATATTTTTTTTATTACAATAACATTTTGTGCTGCAATCGCAATGACATGACTAATAAAATTGTAGGTTATGTCTGACGTGTCAATACAAAATTCTTGGGTTCGGTAGAATCCGCTTGGGTTCGGTTTTACCCGCCAGCACGAACGTACCCGAATGTGACCGACATGTCTACCAACCTAAATTTTCGCCGTATTACGAATTTACCGATTATTGTGTGAATGGAATGCTTTCCGTGTTAATTTGGACCATTGAAAATAACGGAAACTTGCTAAAGTGATAACTGTTAAGAATAGCTGCGCAGGTATCAATACTTTTCCTTTCGATAAGAAGTCCCTAGACACGACGAGCTCATCTAAGATGATAACTTAGTATCAACAATGTAGTGCAACTGTGCAAGTTTTATAAATATTGGTCCAGTAGTTTTTTTAGTTAACAAAAAGAGATAAACATGTAAAAAACGGAGAATATTTATTTCTGAGGAATCACTGATCAAAAAGAAAATATTTTGATATCACAGCAGACACTTCAAATTATGTTTATTATAATAGTTATAGATACTCGTAATATAAATAGTTACGTACCGGTGTAATATATAATAGATGTTGAAAATATAAGTTATTGGGAAATATTAATAATAATATTGTAATAAATTGTTGTTTAATACTATTAGTATTAATTATTATTACATAATAATTGATTTCAAGATCTTCCATTGGGACCCAAAAAACCAGCTTAGTATGTCTAATTTTGATTGTCGCGAAACTATCTGAGATCAGAAACCGACAAAGAAAAGCCGAATTGAGATTGTAAGTCAATTATTCGATAAAAAGTTACTCTTTTACAAAACATCCGATTGTTATCTGTGATCTGAATGGCGCTCGGCACAAAGGGAGACGGAAATACCTTTCTAATCGGTTTCAATTCAAACAGCTGTTTATGTCTGGCGGTACTATTATCCATTCGCCATACTTGTCGATGGCAACAAAACGACAAGTGAATCGAACTTTTACAGAGTAAATTAAAAAAAAAAGTTTTGAAATAATTGTAGATTACTATTAATTGTACCATGACATCTTATCTCGCAGCTGTGGATGTTCTATACCAGTTGCAGAGAACCAGCGGCAGCTGTATAAAGCATTGCGACTAGAAATGCCATCACGTGTATCGAGTTAGTTAGTTGAATAAATTATTACTTCTACTAAACATCAAAAAAGTATAAGCAAAACGACCATGTATTTATAAACATTTGGCTTGAAACTATGCTCATACAAAATTCCATTATTTTATTATTAAACGTGGGAAAAAAATTGCATTCATATTGGAGCAATATTGTCATTTTCACTTAACTTAAAACCCATAGCTTACGGGCCGCACAAAATTGTGTTTTTGCTAATTACTTTTCAAATGCAAATTAACACGTTAATTACAAAATTAATTAAAAGGGCCCGTAAGCATTGTGTTAAATAATGCCACATACATTGAAGTTAATGGCCCCACCAAACCACACCCGGTCTTAATCAGGCGTATCACGGAACTCTACGTTTGGATGTGAAGCGTAATTTTTATTTTTATGACTGGGAATGTCTCAGGAGCAATTACCCAAGACTAAGGTCATCATGCACTCAAATGTGCTTTGACTGAATTTATATGACTTTAAGTTAAGGTACCCATGGGAGAGTAGCACGTAGAGGCAATATTAAAAATTGTATGTAGTAACAAATTAAAGCTAATACAAAATTGCCGAACATTCGAAAATTCTTAAGAACTTCACGTTGACGCCGCAAATTTTCTAAATGCAATAAAATTGGCCTTTATGGCGACCAGGTCGGACGGTCCGATGGGCCTAACAGCTGGTTGAACCAACTTGAGCAGCTCTTCCCTTTCCGTACACATTTCAGGACATTCCCAGAGGATGTGGTTTGCATCCTATATTTCTCCGTCACATGGACATGTTGAACGGGTAACAAGCAAACAAAAGCCTGCCAGCGAAGCCACCATATCCAGTCAAGAATTGATTGGTGTAATGATCTGGAGTCAAATCGGTTAGCTGCCTAGTAATGCCACATACAATTTACATTTTTAGTGTTTTGTATTTGTGATTGAAAAAAATATTCTGCCTGTATTACAATAACAGTGTATATTGTTAATTTACGTGCATATCGACACCTCCTACGTAAAATGACGGAAGTGCGTTTTTTGGGTATTTTGACTGAATTGACTTTTATTAAATATTTTTTTAAGATAATAAAATGATGTTATCGAAAAAACAGCGGGACCAACTGGCTACAAATAGCAAAAAACAAAGCCCAATGGGACTTTTTGGAGGAAGCTTTCACCCGAGGAGGGGTTCTTGCAAACCAAACTAACTAGTATCTTAGCATTAAAATATTATTTAAGTTACAAATACATAATATATGCTAATATAAACGTTACATACCACTGTTTAATTATATAAACATTATTTAATAATATTATATACAAAATAAAAATCTTTATATATATATATATATATATATATATTATATTATATTATACAAAAATATAAAAATAATAATAAATATTATATAAAATAGATAGAAAAAGAAAGAAAAGGAAGAAAATACAATCGTAAATTCACTGTTATTTACTTTTTTGTTTCTAAGAAATAAAAGGCTTTTTTTTTATTATCGAAAAAACAAATCAGTCTTTTATAGGCATAACTAAAAAATACGTTTCCCGTATATAAATCGACGTTATGATGCACTTGCGCCAACGGGTTCTCTGTTGGTGACCCCTGAATAGATAATAGTCGGTTAAGTAGAATTAAATTTACGTAAATCCAGAGTTCAATAAAGACAAAAATATATAAAATAAAATTATGCTTTTTATGATATGGTATAATTTTTAGCACGATTGTCATATCTTTACGTTACCAACACTCATATGTTATACCATTTAAGTAGTATGTTGAAAATTATACTCAAAACGAGAATTTAAATGCTCACATTAAAAATGTCATCATAGTTTCGTTTTTGTGTCCAAAATTTAAAATAAATTATAATCGAAACAAACGATAATCCTATTACCTAATAAGTAATATAATTTTACATGCGAAAACGCGAGTCAACTATTTTGACAAAAATCATTTGTATTTGTATCTGCAGTTTAAGAATTTTGCAAGACATCAAAACTAAATTCAGCGAGTTGTCAGAATTTATTGACGTTAAATAAGTATCTACGCCACACTCCATAGAATTAAGTATTAAAAAAATACATTTATCAATAAAAAAAAAACCAAATTTTAAAATTAGCTTTCGTATACAAAATCTTTAATACGAAAATGCGAATTCAATGAGAATCTCCTGTCAATTTCTGAACAAGACTTAACTGACCAGAAAGCTATCGTTCTTATATCTAGAAAAAAAAAACACAATGACCAACGTGACGAAGTATAATATTATAGTAAGTCACGAACGACTTTTAATTGAATGCTTCTGAGGCAGCCGGTCCGTAATTTTTTTCATTCTTAATTCGCGTACCCTTTCAAAGGTTCAAAGATTTTTCAATCGACACGATTCATTAATTTCTAGTATCACGTAATAGTTATAAGTAATTGTTGCTATTACAAGACCAAATAAATCAATCGAGACAGTCTATTTGTCTAATTTTCAACAACGTGAAATTACTAACTATCAATTATTTATTCGCAAGAGTGTAAATATTTTAGAGAGTATTAATTATTGTAAATGGTAAGTGTATATTGTCAAATATATTTATATTTGACGCATATTGTCGATGCAGTGAGATAATATAATTTAAAAACAAGTTGTATTCATATTAATCGCGATAAATAATAATAATAAAGTTTTTTTACAATACATTGTAAAATCGGTGAATACCTATATGCTATACACGTGCTTATTCCTTAAATTGGCAAATAAATTAAAACAAAATAAAACTCAAATGCACCATAATTAAAGGTGGTAGCTGAATTAGTGAATTGTGGAAAGGTGAAATAGATGAATAATTTGAATATTTTTGAAGTTATACTTCTTTTGGCGCGTTTGGGAAATCAGATCAGAGTGTATTTTTGGCGTGTGACATGTAACACATAACTTATTTTTTCACACGAAAAAAAACGCACTCGATTATATTCGAACCACCGATTGTTTGGCCGAACAGCCGAACGCACTACATTTACGCCACATTATTATACCTACTGCAATCGTGACGATTATACAGTATACTATTATAGTTTAGAATTGTTCCGTTGCCTAGGTAGCAAATTTATTATTGTCGGATATTTGCAATTCCTTACGTAAACAGAGTGACAGTTGATACATTAACAATAAAAACAACAAGAAACCATTATATAATTTAGTAATATAAGTTAAATAAACCAACGGCGTTCCAATAAGCGGTCCTTTTTCTTGAGTGTGTAATTTAACAAGATAATTAAGAGCTAGTCGAAGAATCTAGGTTATCACAAGTTGTGTCACGCCAAAGAAGTATAACTTCTAACGCGCGTACATAAGTACACACGCCGTTTTTTAGTTACCGTTCGTTGGCTAAAATAATTTAGTAATATTAATTAATTCAATTATTACAGTAGTATAATATGCTAAGCTAGTGGGACCCTGATCATTGAGCGCCTTCAACCCCCCCCCCCCCCCGTTTAAGTTCAATTATTTTAAAAAGTAAATCGACGAGACCCATTTTTACATTACTTTGTGAAAAGTTATTAGTAAATGTTTCAGAACGACAAGATCATCAACAAAAAGCATATGATTGGAGTACCGTATCGCCTATGTAATGTATTGTCACCGAATTAGCACACATGTGCCGAATTTCAGGTCTCTGGGTAAACGGGAAATAGGTGAAAATGATCTTTGAGTTGGACAGAAAAGTGTTAGGAAAATGTTATCTTGGTAGGTATGTTAAAGATTAGATATTAAGATATACAGTATATAATAAAGAATACAGATGCTTTGAGTGCACAGTCTCATACTATTTTAAACAGTATGTATTAATTAACCTAATAATACAAATTAATTCAATATAAACTCCAAGGTAATAAATTATTTTCGAAAGTGAAAGATCCCGAAATGAAACAAATTTTAACACTAATAAATTCTCTAATGAGTATAAAAAGAATTAGGTATACAAATTTAAATGCAATAAATTTCGAAAACTCATTGTTATTTATATAAAAAAAAACTCGTTTGGAATAGTAATTTTATCAATGATGCAACACTTTTTTTGAAATTTTTATAATAGGGCAGAATAGATTAGATGAAATACCGTCTTCTAACGAGATAATCATTTGGAAAACATCAAAAAAGATTAAATTAATTATTAATGTATTATAAAGAAGAATAAAAAAACAACATCGATGAATTCATTGACAGTATGATACAAAAAAACTGCATACGTATTTGGGAGATTTTAGAAGTTTACAACTTAAATACATTTCAAATTCAATGATCGCGAATTTTATTAAATGTAATAAAAACATGCACTTTATGGCGTTTAGAATTAAATTAAAAAAGAAAGAAAGGCAGATTCTTCTGGTAAAGCGGCCTCGACGAAAACATTTTGGAACGCTGTTAGTGTAATTTTTTTTAAAGTAATGAACCAACGCCTAAATGAATCGCCTGCACTACCACAAAAATCTGACACCATTATGCGTGTAAATATTAGGTATGTTTTTTTCTCTTAAATATTATGGTTTCATATTGTATAACATAATAGGTATGAACGGTAGTAAAAACTTTCGGGATTCAGCAATTGCACATACCTACATTATATATTTAGGTATTTATAGATTATGAGAAAGATTAATAGATATAGATAATAATATGGTGAAATATGTGGCATCATAAACAACAGTATCTCAATATATTATATGTATATCTTTATAATCTCTATATTTATATTATTTTATCTATTATATTTAATTGAATATTTTATCTCAATCAATCACATGTAGTTTGTACTGCCACCTACATGAATCAGTCGTAAAATATTATATTATATTATTATGTAGGTACATAATATATTTTTCGGGGAATTTTAGCTACAGATGTTTGTTATTAATAAGGATATACATAATTTGAAAAAACTTAATATAAGACCGCTAGAAAACATATTTTTGAAAAATATACGACACGCAGCAGGATTCGAACCCTTGCCCCCGGGATTCATGCCCATGTGCCCTGACCACTAAGCTATACGTATCTTATCGAATCGCTACAAAGTTAACTATTGTTTTTACAATAGTCCCTGAAGCGCTTTCTAAATTGCGTCACACCGGTTAGTAATTACAATACTTTGATTTATAATACAAAAGCTGATTGCCAATAAGTAACGCAACTCAGAAAGTATTGTAAAAACCATTAGATAACTTCATCGTAATTAGATAGGACACGTATAGTTTAGTGGTCAGCCACATGAGCGCAAATCCTGCTGGGCATCGTATTTTTTTCAAATCTAGTGGTTATATACGAGTATAGTGTTTTCAAATTATATATTATGGCGGGTCCACACTGGCAACATGTCGCGCGACAACCTCTTTAAATTTTACGATAAGTATGATAATTATCGTAAAATTTAACGAGGTTGTCGCGCGACATGTTGCCAGTGTGGACCCGGCATTGCGTTCAATAAAAGAATGTTACATTTTTTAATCTTATGAATTATTCTTTGAATAAAAAAATAGTTCATTAATAAGGATATCTTAAAATATACTGTTAGTAAATTCATTATGACGTACCTGCATTTTTTTACAATTCAACCAATACAAAAACATGCTACAAGATATACATACATGCTATACATACTTATATAATTTATTAGTTTTATCTATAATAATGTTAGTTATTCTACATATATTAACATAATGGAATTAATATTAACATAAAATGGTAGTTTAACACCCAGACCCAAAATGACAGGTAATATTTCTACCTTTTTGCTGTAGCTCCACGTGATTCGCGAAGGCGCCGAGTGATCATTGTCATAATCCCTCCCCTTGCTGTGGTACAGTTTCATCAAGTCTGCATTCCTGGTATCTTTAATGAGGTCTTCTTCTTCGTCAGCGTAAGCCAGTCCATTGGAGAGGCTCTCGCTGTGGCCGCTGTCCAGCACAGACTTGCGAACGCTCCGCGAAGTCGACCTCGAGTCCAGATGCTGGGGAACAGTTGAAAACTTATGAGGAGATTCAGAAATATACACAGAAGACTTTTTGCCATAGGTCGGACTCATGTCACGGACATTGTTCCTGGTCTCAGGAGAAGAAATTCTAGAACTATCTGAATGGAAAATTTCTTCGTTTGGTCGAAAATCGTCTCCGAAGAAAGATTTTTTCTTGTTTAGCGTAGACACTGGAGACTTCACAAAAGTATCACGAGTTGGAGAAATACTTGCACCTCTGTATTTTGAGGAAGTATCAAACGTTTTACTGATCTTAATGCTTGTGCTATTTTCATTTTTATGATAGTCAGACAAATTTTTATCGGATGTAGTAACTCCTTTGTAGTATGAGGGTAATTCATACCCTTCGTCGTATTTCGAGGTGTTTTTATCAACTGACTTTCTTTCTGCCTGGGGTTTACGATATGTATCAGAAAAGTATACTTCAGGTTTATTATTGTTATCACGTTTTGGAGAAACTCCTCTATTATCTTCATCTTTAGGGCGATAGCTTGAATGCCTGTTTTTATACACTGGTGCATAATCTCCGGTGTCTTTTAAAATCGAAGGTTTATACTTGACATCTTTAGTTTGTTTGGAGGAAGTATTATCAGTGTGGTGTTTTTCCGTGGTCTTTTTGTCATTGGTTTTATTACCAGAAATTGCTGGCTCCACTGATTGGGCACGCTTCGAGAATATTTCAGACACAGATTTGCTACTCTTCTTAGACTTATTCTGCTCATAATATTTTCTTGCATTATCTCTAATTTCATCTTCCGCCGAAGGCCTTCGAAGTAAACTCTTCCCAGTTATATTTTCTTTGTCTAAATACCGATTGTACTCATCTTCGCTTACTTTTCTGTGATTGATATAAAAGTCCCTTTTCATTTTTGCTTCTTTCTCTGGATCCTTCCAGAAGATATTTTCGTTTTTCCTATAATCTGGATCATAATCTTCTTTGAAATCATCGTATTGCTTAATGTTATATTTCCCCATGGAATGGGCCCGAGTCGGATCGGCTCTTGGCGAAGTTTCACGAGCAGTATAACCGTTTGTAGCGCTCTTGTCGAACCGGAATCTAGTTCCATTTTCCGGTTCCCTACTCGAATTCAAGTAGACGTTAGAGGAATTATTTTTTGTTACAGGCTTATGATTTCCATTTCCATTTGCATCATAAGGCACGTCGGGATGATATTTTTTGGTCACTTTCATACTCGATGAATAATTAGAAGACATTTTGAATTATTTACAATAAGATATTGCTGTGGTCGATATGTTTAGTTTTATTTGTAACACTATTATTGCAAAGTTTATCGATAAAAGCACTGGTAATAAGGCACAGTTTCTTATACTGTTTAGTTTAAAAGGCCGCCGTTTAAAGCTAATAAAATAACTATAATTGAACAAAAATAAAAATGTTATTATTAACGTAGTAAAGTAACTAATCAATTATATTATAAGTTCACGCAAATTTACATAATTAATAAACACACGTGTCATTTTTAATACTACGCCATTTATATAGATTACATATAATATTAATCTGGTATTTAAAACATTATTATTTTTTATTTATGTTGAATAAATTAAAGCATCATTTAATTTGAAATATTTTGGAATATTATCCTTCTGGCAATATAAATGTGCGATATACCTACAATATTTTATATATTATAATAAATTTGAATTATGTTTAACATAGGGATTGTGATTTATATCATTGAATAAGTTTTAAGTTGTATTGGTTCATATTTAATACGGTAATATAAATAAACAGTTGGTATGCGGCTGACAATTAATTAATGAATTAATGCAAGTCACAGTTATATTAACCTTAATAATAGGGAAAGTTGGTATTTGAAATAACCATGCATTGAGATTTTAATAGCAGCAAATCAGTCATTTGAATCTGTATTACTTAATTCCTACACACAACATAATACCTACTAACCTACCAAACCATTCAACGTCTTAATTGAATTCATGTATACAAGATAAACAAAAATGGATTGCATTCTTATTAATGTATGTACCATACCTTGCCAAATAAACCGCACAAGAGAGCATTGACAATTGTATTATTCGCTTATCTCAAATACGCTAATATGACATTTTACATTCGTTATAATCTAATCAAACCCGTAGAAATGCTAAATGTTTTTTTAGAAAATACATAATTATTGAAAAGCTTCGCAAATATACGTATTATAAAAATTCTAAAAAAATCTTTCGTGTAGTTCTTAAAATTAAAAAAATTAAGCTATCGACCTATGTATAATTCTTGTAGATAATAACTACATACGGATACCAAATCTACAACCTGAAATGAAACCCTGAATTACTAAACATAATCAAAACCAAATTCAAAATACATACATAAATTCTGATTTCATGCAATGACACAACATTCCTATGCACGTCTCTTACGTCCAGAAAAAATCAATCCTTAATCTTAATAGAATTGTGTCTGATTCTTGTGACAGTGTAGGCGACTCATTTAGGTGTTAGTATCGTTACTTTAAAATAACAATAACAACGTTACAAAGTGATTTCATCGTGGCTGCAATGCCAGAAGAATCTGTCCTTCCTCTACCTAACGGTATTTTTTTTGTCTAAACACCAGCAAACTTTCTAGAAATGTGCACAGTGTGCTGCTACCCCTAAAGACTCGAGGAACATATTTTTTAATGAAAAACAGTTGGAAAAACCAGTCAATATATGTATATGTTCATAAAATATTCAATTACACTGGAAAATTATAATGGAAAAGAAAATAATTGTTCAAGATAACTAAATAGATATATCTCATATCGACGATTGTAACGATTATTAAACTTTTATTTTTATTTCTTCTGTACTTGTATCAGTGCTTAAACGTAAGTTTTGTTGAAACAAAACTGTTTGCCTTGATCTTTAGTGAAATATTAAAATGAGTCATCCTACCAATAGATCACACAGCCGTACTAATGGCCAGCATCCTTATACTTCAACAACATAACATTGAAATTCCAATAGAACAGTACAAAACTTAAATCCATTAGAATTTAAATTCCAATTCAATCAATTTCAATTATTTTCAACATATTGTGGACATTACAAATTATAAGTTGAAGACGTTCACAACGTGACATGAAACATTATTATAAAGAAGTAATAAAAGCGATAAAGATGAAAATATAAAAAGAGAACATAATATAAACATACAAAAGCAGTGAAAATACAATTATACATCTATAGAAGTTCAAATAAGTACACTGAGTTTGCTAAGGAGACCCTAATTAAAAAATTTATAAAATAGCGTCCACCTAAACTCACACTCACGCAAGTGGAATATATATCAACAACCGAAGCAATTTGGTTGAACACAGTTATCGTCCCCCCAATTGGCATTACCCGTGGCAGGTAGGTTCTGCACCTTGGGAGAATAAACAACTGACGCTCTCTATTTCTAAGATAGTCATCAGGGACACACAGGTCAACACTCCCCAGAATGACAGAGTTATCATTTATACCTCGTATAAATCGAAAAAATACGTAGCTAAATAAAAGTCTCTTCTAAATTGCAGACTGCAGTCTATGTAAACATACTTAAGAAAAAGTCAGTTAAGTACCCTGGGTCGATAGTATTAATAACATTGACTTGCACTCTCCATGACTGATACCTTTACCGCACAAAACAAGCCGGAATTTGAATTAACAAAAATTATACGTAAAGAAACGGAAAAGAATAGAACGAAATTAATTAGAATGAGTAAGAAAAATTTAAATAAATTAAAGCATCCTCAAAACACAATCGTAACCGGTGGTTTGGCTAACATATTGATAGCGGAATAAATTATTTCATTTACTAAGTCAAAATTTCTATATTAATCATTATACAAGTTGGTTATACAATTAATTTAATATTTAACTTAGCATTACATAAAATTTAAATGTCACTTGCAAAATATTAATATTATAATGTATTTAATCGTTTTATACAACAGCAAATCAACAAATTTCAACATTCCAATAAAATACGTTAATTTTATTTATATTTCGAATAATTTTTTAATCAGGTAGGTTAGTAGTAGACAATACAAAAATAAAACAAGTTTTCCTCCGATATAAAAAAAAATCAATCTATTCTAAAGCGCCTCTTGCGTACAGATGCTATTATTGAGAGCATACCAATGATATTATTAAAATTATTGTATATACAAAAAAAAATGATTCGAAGGCGTTTGCGTCGATTTTTTTGCGAACTGTAATACATTAAAAAATATTATTTGAAACCAGTGCGGTATTAATTTAATTACCGGTCATAAAATTATAGATCAGGCTGAGGTCGTTTACACTGAAGAATATTTATTTTTTCATAAAATCATGCTCGTGCGTATCACTCAATGAATTTTTGATAACACATTTCCACGAGTTGATTTCAAATATGTTTTACAAAAACCAGACACCATAATAAATTAAATAGTTTTGAAATCACTATATTGACACAATACACAATGCGTAGTACCTGACAATATTTATTTAATCAATTTTAGATTAAAATAAAATTGCTAAGTTGTAAATATTTATAGTATGTATCTTGAAAAACTGTTCTTACTTAAATCTTTTACTTGACGAACGAGTCTAATATCCATTAGGCTACTGACCTAAGTATCCGTTCCGGATAATTCCGAATACTTACAGTTTTCAAATTCTGTCAATATAATAATGGCTGCCGTCTTTATAATTTAAATCAAAATAATAACATTATTTGTATTCAAATTTTAGTTACATCATGATCATGGGCCCCACATCGTGAAGCGGACCCCCAGGCTAGGATCTTTGGCGGGCCCCCTACCTATTGCTAAGGATAAAGGCAATGTGACGCTCTACAGTAGCGTTTTCCAAATGGTGTACGCGGTAAAATTAATGTGTATGTTAAGTGTTTTATTGTATATTTTAATACACCCATTTGAATTATGGAGATGTCGAGTATTAATACACAATTAAAAATTGTATCGTACAACCACATAACTTTGAATAATATTTTTGAAGGAAGACTTTTTTTTACTATTAAAGCAAATTTTTGATGTGTGTTTATCTCATTTATCTGGTCGTCTCGAATCGCCGGGCCCCTACTGAGCCCGGGCCCCCAGGATAGAGCCCTGTCAGCCCCCCCTTGTGGGGTCCATGATCATGATACTTGCTAATAAATATTTTTTTTATATAAGTAATACAATATTTAAGAAGCCAACATTCTTTATTGATTATTTTTTCAAAAATTCGTCCTCAAACTTTGTTTCAAAATAATAGTAATATTAATTAATTATATTTTAATAAACAAAATTTGTTGACTTCGCTGGACGTTAATACACTTTTGATTGGTACGAATATAGTGTCATTTTACCTGATTTTAATATAATAAGGCTTTCATATTTATAACGTATTAAGTAATTCTACAACTTTTTACAATTTATCATGTTGTATCGAGAGCGTTGATAATCGTGAGAACGCCTAATTATTGATAAAAAATAAAATATTTATTATTTACTTACTGTTTTCAAAATTAAATCTATCAAGTATGTGCTAAATTAATCAAGTAGTTAAGGTTAAACCCATAATAATATGTAGTACGTATAGTATTTAAAAAAAACTGTGGGAAAGTAAAAAATATCATGGGAAAACATTGGTTTTAGAACAAGGATGTGAATGGACTATTTAAATATATACTATATTGAGCCAGTGTAGGCTGTATGGCATAATGATAAAAATAACATGTTATACAATTTTAATAATGACTTTCAATACGATTCCAATTAAGATATCAAACCAGATAAAATGCTTTTAATAAGATGTTTGTACATGTTAATTAAAATAGACTGCGTTCATAGATAACTAACTAACCAACTAGTTTGCCATGTCTCAATTGTTTCATTGATTAATAGAATAATTATCTGATTTTATCGATTGAGGGTGAATTGTGATAATTCATTCAAGATATACAGAAAATGTGGAATTTTACGTATTTATTTATCTTTTTGAAATGTTTTTTTTTTATAAAGTAAAAGGAAATCGATTTCTGATAAGATAACATATGAATGGCATGGGTTTAAGTTTAAGCTTCATGCCATAACTTTTTTTTTATGAATGAACATATACGTGAAGTAAAGTTTTTACGAATACAGAAAACACATTTCTTACAACATGGATCGGAATGTTGAGTAGAAATTAATGACTTATAATTTTATTTAACATCACTGTAAGATTTTTTACGAAGGTTCGTATAAAATAAAATTATTTTATCTCAGGTCATAATTTAAAATGAATATTCACTTTTTTTTAAATATTTAATGTCGTTAGGTGTGTATGAAGAAAATAACGGGTTTGAGGTTTTCAAAATTCAGTGACTATATTAACTTGGATGATTGCAAGATACTATGTAATATATTAGCTTACTAATAGGTATATTAGTGACTTAAAAATATATTATATTATAAATTATAGTTGTTTTATCAAAAATATATATATCATTGAATTTATTTAGATATGACTAACAGTGTCAACTTATTAATACTTCACATGAAATATTTTTCAATTAGTAGAAATGTTAAAAAATTAAGTAAAGGTGGATAAAAAATATCATACAATACAAGTTTGTGGTATAACATTTAACTGAATTATTGTGTACCACTTCTTTAATTTATTTTATTTTGTTAACTGTCAATTCATGGTAGAACTGCATTGTATTGATGTTTTTATTTAATAAAACGCAATTTTTTTATCTGAAAATCTCCCACTGAGGCGGACGAAACCGGTCCTAATATATTAATTAAAGTGGAATAAGTACTATAAAAAAATGCGTTTTATTAAATAAAAACAACAATTGTGTACCACCACAAACAAACTATTTATTTTCATACTAACAATATTTTATTTGTGTATGTGTATTTAACTTCGTAAACTTTGATTCCGAGATAAGTATCAACAAAGAAACAGCTGCAATACTTAAAATTGAATAATATATAATATTTGCTATGATAAATATGTAATTAAATAAATATAAACGTTAATAATGAAAATGACTTATGTAAAAACATTTTAATTATGTAGATACAACCAAAGTTTGCTATTGGTCAGATAATATAATCATTAGAGATATTACCGAATATGCAACTAATTTCTGTTTTAAATTTTAAGGAACTGGATTTGACTTTTAACTCACGATTTCATCAGAACTTGAAATAACAACTCAAATCGCATAGTTGTTAAGAAATGTTCGTGTGATTAGCAATAGTATCGGTAGCTTAACAGTAAAACTCACCGCCTAGATTAAGATGGGTATGGGATTTCTTTCTAAAAACTTTAATAACGATTGCACATATTCGTAAAGTCTTTAGCATTTAATAAATTATTTCTCTAACGAAATTATTCTTTTTTATGTCTTATTCTTTTTTATGTCTTTATGTATCTTGCAAAACGTATAGTATATTTAAATAGTTCATAAAATTCTATATAAATAAATAAATATGCGTCATATATGTGTTATTTTATTTAAATTACTATGCTGTTCTATATCCTATTAAACTAGTCATACTATATAATACTCCAACGACCCCGGTACAAGAATGATACCTTTACATTGAATTCAATGCTTAGATAATTCGAGATAATTTCCAACACCACAACATAACACAAGTTGCGGTCGCCAACGAATCAATCTAATATGCACTTAGGGTTTCGAATTGAAAAAGCTGTATGTCAATTACACAAGGAAGTACGAAAAAGAAATATGATTTACAACACCGTTACCGACCGTGGATTTCTTGATACATTAACCCATGTCCGTTAATCTGACAGTTAACCCGCGAAATACCACCGAAGAAAACTACATACTTAATGGAGATACCAACATATTATTAAGCTACACAATTCCTCAAAAAAATGATGCCAAATAGCTCAGTAAATGTAACTATATAATTTTCAAAATAACCAGACGTTTTTATTTTGACAATGTACAAATACGAGTATATTCTTACTTACTACTTAAAAACAAAAACGATGAATAAACTTAATTGAAGTTAAATTGATACGAACTCAAGTTTAATCAAGATGAAGATATATATGTTAAATGTAAAACAATATTAAGCGTATCGTAAATACGCAATCGCTAAAATAATCTATTCTCCCTCCATTAACATCGATTATATTTAATATAATATTCGTTTGTGAAATTTATATTAAAATCTGAGTTTATCAAAAACGTTCCTTATAATATAGTTATGCTTATTCAACACCGATAAAAATGAGAAAAACCTGCTATTGACGCAGTGAAAACTAGTACATGTGAACCAATTTTGAAGTCTCTGGATACGCAGTAATAGGTATAATGTAAAAAGTGTAAGTTGTATGAATAAGAAACAGATGAATAAAAAATCATCAACTGGAAAAGTTTCAAGCAATTCACTCTATGTTTTTATGACCTGTTTTCTCAAAACTATGATCTTCTGACTTTCCAAATACTGTCCCAACAATTGTGTGCAGTAGTTATAAATGTAAAAAATTGATTGACTTCAAAATATGACACAAATTTATACACGTTTCCTAAAAGTTCATCACAGATAATATTTTATAAAACATTGTGATGAGTCTGTCTTCTTATCTTGAATATAACATGTCTACTGCTTAATCTGCAAACCGGCTAACTCACTTTTGGGCAAATTGTTTAGGAAGGAGAAAAACTCAATAATTTAACTATCGATCGAAATTCAACAATTCCAAAAATACACTTGGAATTTTTTTTAAAGTCAAGCTGCACTATTTTAGCTTCCCTTTTACATATTATAAAGAAAATTGATATAAAGAGCGGAGTTGTTCCATTTATGATAATGGAATTTTGGCACCTGCAGTTGGCTATGTTGTGTGAAGAACGATAACTCATTTATTTATCGGTTTAGGAATTTGAAATTTTGTGTGAGAATAGAAAATATGCATTATAACAAAATATTTTTGGTCAAAAATGCAGTTAGCTGGTTTGCAGATTAAGTAGTCGATGTAGGTTTTATCTTTTACACGGCACAAAATTTTTAGGCATACAAGTAATTAAATGCAATGGACGTTTTCAAAAGTTTAGTATGTATTGAAAAAAATGTTCTCGTGTTTCGTAAACGTTCATGGTTGCAAAGGGTTGAACTTTATTAGAGCACACAGTTTTAAAAGTAACCGCGTTTGCTTCGCGTTTTAATATTAGCGATAAACTAGAACTATCACACTTAAAACTTTATTAGAAACGACGCTATACGCCACATAATACAACGTATTTAATTTCCAGTCTTCCGTTATATATGTTTTTATAAGGAAAAACGAATTGATTATTATAAACTAAAACAACCACTGCTTTTAAGTTAACACGTAACTTCTGAATTAAAATAATGCACACAGGAATGACATATTGTTTCTGAAAACACATAATTTAGATTTTTATGAGCAATATTCAGATATATAAACAAAATTTTAAGTATAAGTCGCATGCAGGTAAAATTCACCAATTAGTGATTTTGTTATATACCTAAATCGAACGGATAAAAAATTAATATGCTTGACAAAGACAGTTCTTGCAAGCCACCAAAATTAAACATTATTATTTATCTGTGTATATTATACACCATTCGATACGAAATACGAGGTATCTTCTAAAGACTAGGCGTCAAAATGGACCGGAACACAGCACCGGTTCCTGAAATCTTTGGGACTATCGCTCCGTTTCATGGGAAAATTATAAATTGCGTCGTGGTTCGTGATTGATTAATAAAATAATTAAATTAAGTTACATTAAATATTCTTTCTTAAGAGCGCCGGCTAGGGGCTCATACTTTACCACAAGCTTACCTGCGCAAACTGGTTTGTATCGGGAAGCCCGTGTGTATGGACGGGAAGACGAAGATGTAATATATCGGACACTGGCCGAAAGCTTCTGACAGTGATTCTAAGAAGTTACAGGTATTTAAGTGTAGAATCTTGCGAACGGTCATTGGCTCAATCTGCAAGGGTGGTTTCTTGCGACGTCATTACAATTATTAATTCTTTAAACTCTTTGATGAGACTGACGTTGCCAGATTTATTGAAACCCAACGCCTGGGAAGGACCAGCACGTCAGTGGGTTCTGAGCGCTGGGAGTATCTAATCGACTGGAAATGGGGGCCACACTGGACTGCAGGGCAAGTCCGCATTGTTAATTCCAGAAGTCGTTTCTGGAGCGAGCATGTCGGTGAAATTTGTGGTTCTAGGATGGAGAACTTGCGACGATCATAATATCGATAAACAAATATCTACCTGGATGATAAATACCTATTGCAAATTAAATTGATAAGAAAATATTATTTTTGTGTATACAATACTCCAATCCAAAGGCAGACATAATATTTAGGCACACATTATTGCTTCATAAAATATATTTTAATTATATATTTTCAACCATAGTTCCGAGAATATCATTAAATTGTAGTTAGTATGATAAATGAACAGCTCACAGAAGAAGAATAATAATAATTCATAATCAAAATTTTGCCTAAAAAAATAATATTGACTTCACTAGTTTTTGCTGTAAATTGTATACTTGTATATTATGTTTAATCATTCCGGTTAAGTCATAATATTCGTCATGATGAATCCAGATGAGTCTAAATTAAAATGCACTTGAGACTATTACAATGACCTATCAATTGAATAAAGTTTTTTTAATCTAAAATAGAACGAGACGTGAAGTTCCCTAACGATGCAAACACATCTAAGTGGCAGTGTGGAATTAATCAACCTTGATCTTTGAAAATCAAGTTACGATGACTTTGTAAATTAAAAAAAAAGATTAAAATAACACAAAGTCGAATTTATTCTTTACCTACACAACACACATAAGTTACGGCAATAGACAACATTGTCCTCAGATGAGTTTTGACATATTTAATGACTAAAGATCTTTTTCTTTTAATTTTAATTCAGCGATATTTTGATGAACAATGTATATATAGTTAAGTGAATACTACATTATAATAATATCGAATTCTATCATCTATCTATATATCATTCAATAATTAATAATTGTATTGATAACTGGCGATCACTCTCTACTTCATCCGCGCAAAATATGGAGAGAAAATGTAGACAGATACATAAAACGAAGAAATTGTCTCTGTTCTGGCAGAACACACTAACTGGAGAATACTAGTTTTGAGTAATTTGACTTTGAAGTTGTTAAAATGTTTGAAATGGTCTATCACGTGTGTTTATTAAGTAATCGTAAAAAGGATGACTTTAAAATAAAGACTGTTTATTTATTAAGAAGGTTTCCAGACGGTAAAGTTGGAAATAAGGAACATTTTGGTATAACTAACTCAATATGTCATTTATTCGAATTAGTGTCTTCTGCCAGAATAGTGACGAAATATACATTTGAATAACGCCTATTATTATTTTTTCTTTCAGGCTCACATAGATGCTTCACCGTTTTCATTCCTCGGACTCCCCATTTTTTGGCCATATAGCCAACCTGCAGGACTCTGGAAAAACTCGTGGTATTCGGTCAGATCCAAGATCATAGAAGACGAGATGGACGGACCATGGGTTTTCCACTGACAATGTTCCTACGTGTTGTTTAATGCCGAGAGGGAGAAGCCAAGCAATAGAGAAGACCATCACGATCTTCAGTCATGTGATCCCTTCGAATAATAGGAAGATTATTAGTTATCAAATCACAGACAGACACTTCTATACGAGCTAATAATAGCTCTGATTATTCTCGGGTGATAGACAACTATCCGCATCTTACTTCACCATTCTACCGCTGCTATGTGCACACTTATCTACTCGGACTGAATGGTTGCAAGTGCGTTATTTTCTTTTCTTCTATTAACTTTTGAATATATATCTAAGTATAGAATACGATTATGTTACAAAATTCGGCGGTAAAGATATTAACTGTATAAATTAACTATTTGATGGTTGATTAATTATTTTGAGATATTAGTTGTGTATAATAATACAACTTATTCTCTTATATTGCATAGAAAAAAAGATTGAAAGCTAGAGTATAATAAATAGCTCTAACAACAACAAAATTTTAATACATAAGATATTATACACTCATAAAAATATAAGTAGTATTCGTTTTTTCGAGCATGACTAATAAATAACCTTGCCCAGTAAACAGTGTGAAAAAAGGGAGATGAAATAATAACTTATGATTTTCTAACTGCTTTCAATTCTCAAGATTGGTGTATTGATTTCTAGAGAAAATCTTCCACACGGGCGGTCATTATCTGTGAAAAATTCTCTAAAAAGAATCTAATTTTTAATTTTTCGAGATACTTACCTATACGAATCTTGAAATATCATACAGACATCTCAAAAAACGAGAATCGTGTTTTCTCATTAGGTATTTCTCTAAACTAAACGATAATTTTCAATCACACTAGGTGGAATATAATCTAAATAGATTATAATTATTATGCCCAATTGACTGAATTTTAGTTGAATTGTGCCAAGTACTAGAACAACAATGCAACGTCATAATAATGTATTTCACAGTATGTACACGGAAATTTTACCGCGAAGGACAATAATTGATTGCATTAAAAAGGTAAGTTAAGTAGGTATATTTCTATTCCATATTATAATCATTTCTTTATGTACTCTGATTGCCCCACTCTCGAGATTTGGATACAAAGAAAACGCCACTGTCGTAACGCATTCAATTGACATTCATTGTAAATTACATGTCTTTAAACGATAAATTACAATGTAATCTTAAAAATGAAAATTTGCGAAACATTAAATGTAAGTGATTCTAAAGAGCGACATAAATTCTAGATAACAGATGTTATCTGCAACGTAGCATCGTGAAACAAACAATAGTATTTACTCCAAAGCCAGGAAAATGTCACTTGATATGGTGAAACATGAAAATGACTGTAAGTGCAAACAATAATATGTGATATTATTAAGTATATTTACAATTCAACTCATTTTGATATCATTTATCTGGAAAATTGTTGTAAAGTGTGTATCACAGAAACACATAAAATTTAATATTTGCTTAACCAACATTATTTGGTTTGCTCTTAAGCATTGCGGGATTTAATAAATTGTCTATTATGTCTACATAATATTAATTAAATGTTTAAAACTCAAATGAATATTTTTAAGTGTACAACTGTGGCGTAGTTGGTAGGACGCCGTCTCTAAAGCGGGTTTGAAACATGTTTCTAGCTAATATTACATTTATCGTAATATATGTTTGGGTTTTCACCCCGTGTTCTTCCTTCTTCTTCTTTCCTCGACGTTTCGAGTTCGTTACAGAGGCCATTCTCAAGAAATAATGTGT
This sequence comes from Rhyacophila brunnea, assembly GCF_057557595.1. NCBI lineage: Eukaryota > Metazoa > Arthropoda > Insecta > Trichoptera > Rhyacophilidae > Rhyacophila > Rhyacophila brunnea. Next base: position 56,532,792 of record NW_028232965.1, on the reverse strand, counting down.
TGTCTAGATGTCGAAGAAATAAGGAGGAAGATGAAGCTATGAAAATCCAAAAATCTATTACGATAACAAACAACCGTGAAAGTCTTAAGCATTAAATATTAAATTTTGTTTTTTTGATTGTGTTTCCAGAGAAAATACCCAATAGGTTGGGCGAATATCGTAAGCACTTTGAAGGTCCATATGCTCCGCTTTGGAGCAAAACTGGTAATTTAATTTTAACATTAAGTGTATGCGGAGATGACTCATGCGTGTTGATAGAAAATGATACTACAACTTTCAGAAGATATTGCAGGCTTCATTCTCAAGAGGAAATAGTGAAAGAGAATAATTTATAAATAAGGACAAACGTATATAACACAATGAATTCGTCATATAAAGCTATGTCTATCTCTAAGTTTTCTCATTGCAGTAAGCCAACATGAAGTAATTTATAAATTGAAATGGCGTTTACAAGGCAGAACTTTATTATAGTGGTTTTGAAACAAATCTATTTTTGTTAATTCTACTTTAATTGAGTCTTTTACGTTGACAGCTGTATTTTATATATCTTGATAATCCGAATTTCTCCAATCGAACTCCGCACTCTAATAGCTCAACCCCGTGAGTTCTGCCGTCGAGGTCGAACTCCCATTACCCTGCAGCGATGCTACGAGAGCGATCTACGTGCTGCAGAGTTGAAATGGCACGACAGTGGGTACTGAATCGTGATGAAGTAAATTCATTACACTCGGGTAATCTCATAGGATTTGTGACAGAAGCGTATGCCAAATTTGTATAATTTATGATTGCATGTTGTACAAGTCAACGTAAGCGTGAAATAATCATTTAATATCGAGAGAGGTGGGTAGATATAATGGATATTGATTAATATAAAAACGGCCATTGCAATATCCTCATAATATGCATGCGAAATAGAATAAATTGTTAATCAACAGGTGAGAGCTTGTGGGAGTCTAGCCACGTCTACAAAGAAACAATTTCGTTATAACGGTGAATCCCAAATAGGATGACCATAAGTGGGTGTTGCATAATGGTAATAATATCATCGTCGAAATTAGCACTGCGAAATGTAAAATCAAGAATATTCTAATAATTGGCATAATAAACATGTTCTTAGAAAAACCTAACCTAACTAGTGGATATTCCGATGAATTTTCAACACCTACACAATATTGCAGTACATAATATTATAAAATTTGTTTCTGTTTCTATCTCACCTACATTTTACTTACGTGAGACGGATAAGCTTCCGATTTTTTTAATTAAAAAAACCTAGATAATACAAAATAGTATTTTTTCATATCAGATTAATCAGAACATAAGATTCCATATAAATTAATATTATGGTCAACACCTAAATAAATGAGAAATATATTGTATTGTACTCGTAATATTACAGAATTACTTTTGTATATAACTGTGTTTTTTGTCCGACTGATATATATAACCGTCACCTCAATTCTAAAACTAGATAACTCTGATTTGGCCATTGTTGGGAAAATTAAAATTAAACTTTACTCGATTAACATAAATCTAGGCTATAATTATTATTTCAAATTGTGCTCGTCTAATTTGGAACAATTAAATAATGTTCAATTGTATGAAAAAATATTGTAGATTTATTGTTTTATTTATTTAATGCATTTATGGTTTTAAAGCTATTTAATATTGTCAAACACAAAATTAATACAGTTCCCATTAACTTCTGACTCACCTAGTTGTATCATTCTGTAGAGAAGGACATTTAATGTAGAATCATATTCAATTAATAGCTATCTCAAAAACAGTGAAAATCAAGTTATCTAATTGTAGTATTAAGGTGACGATATACAATATAAGATAAAATAGGTATGTTTATTTGTTCCTTCTAAATTTGGAATTTTACAATAGATTAAGATAATATAGATTCGATTTTGATTTGGTGTTCATTTGTTTGACTTTTACTGCTGTCAGAATTATTTTCATGTTGATATATTGAGCTCGTGTGAAGCCGGGTACTTCAGTTAGTATTGTTATATAAATGAACTTTCATTTGGGTTTACATGGTGTAATTTATTGTTTATTCTCCAAGGTAATAGAGAATTTACAACGAGTAATGGTCATTAGCCATTTGATGCTCTTTAGACGCGTGTTCTGAGTATTACTCCAAGCTATTCGTATCTCAACAATATGTATGTCCATATTGAGGGTAGTAAGCTAATAAGGTGCAAAGGACTTTTGGCGAAAATGCGTTATTTATGGGGTTAGCTTTAAAACGTATCTACCGAAAAATGAATATGTACATATTATTATATTGAAAACGGAAATTACCAATGTTGTCTGTACCGACCTCACGATTTTAATGAAAAATATTTAAGTACAAATTTTGAACATATAGTATCATATATTTTATTTATTACGCCTGTAGCCATAGGATTCACCTAGGTTGCTGCCGGTCCCAAGCCCGGATGAAGGAGGAGGGTTCATCGTAGGGCTAATCACCCTACATGGTAAAAACACCAGATTACGAACACCAACACAAGCGCCTCGGAACACAGGACCCCTATCAATGAAAGATGGGGAGGGCTGGAGACTGGAGAGGAGCAGCCAGGGAAAGGAGCGTGTGGAGGACAATTGTAGAGGAGGCCAAATCCCGCCCCGGGATGTAGTGCCGAGAAAGAAGAAGAAGAAGTATCATATATTTCAGAACCAATTCACTTTTGGCGTCTACTCATAACAGAAACATGAAAATTCTAAAACCAAAATGCAGAAAGTTCAAAGACTTCTATATTATTATCTCTATGATATTTTTGGACATACGATATACTGGATTTTATATGCCGGCTAGACAGCAGCGACTTGCCTGTGCGGTATAGTTTGTGCAAAAATACACATTTTACAGCGTTTTTCGGTTTGCGCGAGTTACAGTTTTCCCGATACAATCCGCTTCATGCAGGTAAGCTCGCGGAAAATCATGAGCGTGTAGCCGGCACAGTAGGACACCTACTATATTGATTACTTATACCTATCAATACACAAAATAGAGACAATATAGTAGAAGGTTATCAGTTTTATCACGCCTTTATCTCGCTTATTTGCATTTACACCACAACAAGTCGACAGGTAGAACACTGCTTCAAAATTTTCTTCTTCTGTATAAAACTGAAATGTTATTTATTGACTTTTCATGCGATTGCAATACTTCAAAACACGTATTGTTCAAAAACGTGTCGACACGCTTTAATTTCAAAATGCATTCAGTATTAATAATATTTTTATTGCGTACAGCCTTACAATAATAAACTGGGTAGGTATAATACACTTACAGCAAACAATTCTATTGTGACTAATTTTATTCATCCGATTTCAATATAACAACTACTAATAATATACCAGGAAAATAAATCGCAAATGATGGTAGGTACATAAGTTAAAACGACGCGATCTGTAAAATATGAACTATAAATAAAAAAATGATTTAACCAATTACTTTTTGCATTATTGGACGATAGATGCATTGTGAATTTACCGATGTACTGCTTATAAATGAAACTATACTAATAAAAGCTATAATACCAAGGAAAAGACGTGTTGCTGAATAATAACAATATGCATCAGTGGTTCTTCCTAAGCACTGAGTCACTTTTCAGATCATCAATGGAAGAATATGGAAAATATAACAATCATAGACAATCTTCGGTTATATGTCAGCACACAAAGAAGAAGAAGATTTTATAAATAGTTTACAATATAATGACGAAATAATATTTTTTTTGGTTATAGCGACAAATAAAGTAAAATATTATTATGGTGACGTGTGGTCCATAGATGCTGTAAATGAGGAGCATCACCGATAAATTATTTTGTAATAGTGTTATGTTATGTATTTATTGTGTAATTGCTTCGTAAAATTTAGTTAACTATATTTCTAAAAGTTCTATAGTAGGTACCTACTATTATGTACCTATATATTTAAAAAAAAATATATTGCAAAGGCATCACTCCGCAATATCACAGACTACACTATTTCATTAGCCACCCGCCAAAATTGAATTGCATTTTTATAAAAACTTTAATAGATAATAATATGTAGTAAATGGTAGGTAGGTATATATTATGATTTCTTTCATTCACAGCACAGCTGCTCTATAAAGTTACCACACGCCACTGGTAGTTAGTTACCTATATTAAAATAATATATTGTGCTAATCATATTTAAGAATATGGGTCAGCAAGAAATGGGATCAATCTCAAGAAATTAAAGCAATGATTGACAAAGCAATGGGTGTATTTCTCAAAAAGGAGACTCCTTCTTCACTCAACCTATATGTATATGGGACTAAGCATGGTACGCTGTGATATCATCTCGATTAATATGTATGTCATGGGGGTACGGTCAGTAAACAAGCATATATCACAGAGTTAATACCTTAGAATACCTACAACCCTCTTAGTCCAGTGCGTAAGGCGCTGGCCTTTCATCCGGGGACTCCGAGTTTGATTCCCGGTGGGGTCAAAATATGTTTATGAGATTTTCTCAAAGTTTGGGTGTGTGTGATTGTTTCGCTTATATTACTAACTATACTACTGTTTCACTACACTAAACTGTCATTGGCCCTTAATGGCGTGTTGTACTATTAAAAAAAGAATAGCATTCCTCAGCTCATTATCAAAGAAAGATCAGCGTTCTTCAGCTTGCTCTTCTGGGTATCAGACGATAAAATTAAAATTGCCCTGACGGTGGCCGACCAATTTTAGGGAATGACACATGGAGAAGAAGGTTATATTATAAGAATGTTGAGTCATATTCTTAAAATAAAATAATACCTAAGTAATAAATCTGAAACACTAGTCAGTTCTAATTCGAAGATTCAAACTGAAACATTGCTACGGGTATTTGAGCTTTAATTACGGCATTAAGTACATATAGGCTTGCGTATCACATCCCCCTAGTCTACCTAATATCCACTGTAATTTTATTATCAAAAACAAAATTTCAGAGAAGTCATTACACGTCATAGATTTAAAGGTTTATTATCACAACAACATGTAAACATTTACGCAACCTAACGTAACTTTATTTTATGACTAAAACCTTTAGGGATGCCACTTAAATATAAACTGTTGCTATTCAATTTTTATTAACCATGTATATATTGGATAATACATACATCCCATGTTTCAACGTTTTTCAATACATACCTCATAGTGTCATAATAATAAAACACGTTCGTACCTAGTTACTTACCTCCCTATATACAATGCTAACCCCAAAGTATTATATATGTTTTATTTAATAAATTGAAATGGATAAAAAAAACATACTAAGTAAAACTATCCCCAGAATGGAAATGCGTCTATTTTGTGTTTGCAGTATTTCACATTGGTGGTTTAACAGTTTAAGCTTAAATAATGACTTCGTATTTTTACCCAAAAGTTTACCATTTTTGACAAGAATTTAGTTATGTATTTTTACTTTAACAACACAGATAGTATTCTGTATGAATACTTTTCATCACATCCCTATCTAAGCATAAACAGCTGTGCGAAGTTTCGATATTTCAATTTTCCGACATCAAACTTAATTTATCATATCGCTATATTATGTAAACATTCACGTTAACTATTTTATTACCAATTCCTTTTTCAATATTAATATGTATAAACTAAGTATATTACGTTTTTAAACACCGTAATATACCTAATAAAAACATGATTTCACCACTATTCAACAAGTATAAATACTTTTATTATATTAATATATGTAAATATTCACTCGAACTCGTATTTCTTTTTCAAAAAGTAAACTTATTATTAGCGAAGATGTCATTACTACGACACGTGGTTAAAAAACCTTCTTCTATTTTAAAATAAATTTATTCCATTTTCAAAAAACGAAATATAGTAATATCAAGCTGTCATTAATATTCATTATTTATCACATCCCTATGTAAACATCCACTCAAACTGTATTCCATTTTTAAAAAGTAAACTTATTATTGGTGTTATCATTGGTTTATACGTATTTTATAACATCCCTATGTTAATATAAACAGTCAACAACGTGTAATAATTTCATTCCGACCCGCTCGTGTTATTATTTAATGAAATGCATCCGTTGATCGTTCAATGATAGATCATTTCACCGGCCGCGAGTTTCTGGGCGTCGCGTCAAAACGACATCGGCTAAGTGAGCGTCGCGACGTCTTCCACGATCCGTGCTGCCTCAGTCGAGTGCACGAACGATACTGAAACGCCGAGTCGCTTGATGTTGCGGTTTGCAAACTTCGCGGGTGGATTGGGGGCGGAATGGAGGCGGGGGAGAGGCGCCGGGGGAGGGGGAGGAAGGCTCGATCCGCGGGACGGTGGACCTAGGCTTCGCGGCCAAGATAAATGGACAACTAGACATTGATGCAAATGATACAATAATATGATCTTTCGTACGACACCACTACAAAATGCCAATGGATATGTGCATACAGAGAAAATCCTGCTGCGTTTCATTATCCACTGTGCGCCAATAGTGAACGCTGGTAGCACACAACACATTAGTTGAACATTTGACACTGTATACGCAATTCCATTCACATGTCCGAATGCTCTCTACTCCAGTTTAATACTTTGGACGCGGAAGACGCGCACGGCGCGTAATGGCTAGGCGGCCGATCGATGTAATTAACCTGCACTAAAAAGGGGGCAATTAAAATCTCATTATCTCTTCAGCAGCGAAAGCGTTAATATTGTGAGCAATTTTGTAAATAATAATTTAAAAAAATATTTATAATTTTAAATAGGAAAATCTTTGGAATGAATATCTAGGCACAACCTAATAAAGTACACAGAACCACTATGTATTGGCTAAAAAGCAACTCATCAATGTGATTCTACACCCCGGTGTGGCTCTCGAGCGACTCACAAAGAAGTTTTTTATATTTTTTATGAGAAATGTTCGTCATTCTCTAAATGTCCATACATATATTGAAAATAGAACATATCAATTTTACAGTTGCCTGATTTGAACTCGCAACCCAAAGATTCACAAATTGTCATTGATTTGAATGATTTAATATACTTTTAAAATTCATTATTATTTCGTATAAGGTGGTTCTGTAATTACATGGAGATAAGCCAATTAAATATTTGCATTTTTGAGAGGTTCCTCATTCAACATTTTAAGAGTATACGAAATAAATACATTTAATATTTTTTTAAATCCTACTTTGTTGAGTTATCTGTGAATTAAAAATAAATAATCAACAATAATACATTATTCGTAAGATCAGTTCCATTCATCATACCATATTATATATTATTATCTTATCGTAAGTAAAATCAACCATTTTTTACATTTTATCAGCGTGTAGATTTGGTATCTAATATATAGTATGATTCATCGGCTTGGCGTATGTACAAATATTACATAAAAAATACAATAAATGGCTAAAACACCAAAAATATTGGACACAATACAAAGTGTAAAGACCTCGAACTTAAGATGAACAGACCACATCGATCTAGGAACAGATCATTGCTAGATAAATATGATAATCAAGTGGTAACCAAGAGGTATTGAAAGAGCTAAGAGTTAAACCTCAAACAATTGAACAACTACACCTATCTGGGACGACAATAAATTATGTATCGATAGATGTTTAATAACCATTTCATTTATTCAACGAATAATTCACAAGATTTTAGAATGCAACATTCTATATATTGAACATACATAACTTTGAAAACACCTGAGATTAGCAGCATTTAGTTGAAATTATCGTTATTAAGTAGGAGGCTCGTAGCTTAATTGGTTAAAGCACATTGGCACGATACCAATGGATATACGAGTTCAAATTCCTGTCGGGCGTCGTATTTTTTCAGATGTGATTTTTTCTAGTGGGTATATATCTGAGGTGTTTTCAAGTTATATATTTTCAACATATAATCTATATAGATAGATGTTTCTTTGCATGTAACGACACACGGCGCACCCATGATGTTCCTTAGAGTAAGTGGTGGTAACGATGAATCCATTGGATCGATGAGATGATCAAGTTTAGCGGAAGTAGGTACATGGTAACGAAAGACTGACGACGAATAGAGTGGATACAGCAAATAGAGACCTTAGCCCAACAGTTAATCGATATTACCTAACCTAGTTAAACATGATTACATAGAAACATATTCAATACCACTACGATAATCTCCCATCTTCTACGAATATAAGAGAATAAACGGTGTACAAAAGAGAATTTGATAAAGGAACTTATAAAACTCGTTGTCTATGGAATATAATTAAAACAGTGAAAAGAATAAAATCATTGCTTGTCCTGTTATTGTAAATAGTTGCGCAACCATGTTTGATGGTGTTGACAGGTAAACTGTCGTTGGTCTCCCCTGTAAACTGCAGGGAATAAATAATACCTGCACGGTCACATTGGCATACGTGTCGAAGCGAAGAGACGGAATACGTTTTGTTAGGCATACTGCACATACCTTCAGCTGGCTGGCTCAACAGTGATGAAGTGCTCATATTAAACGCAGAGAACTAATGCAATTAAACCCGACAATAAACTTTAAATGCTTTTTAATTGTGTGGCGTTTAGACCTAATCTGAAATCGGGACCCGCTTCAGAAAGGCCATAGTGAAAAAATGGCGAATTTTTCGTGTGGAATATTTTGTAAAAGATTGTTAACATGTCGATACTACAAATGGTCTTTTAACTACTTGAGTTGGGTATATCCTTAATTCTGTTCTGCCAGATAAATATGAAACTGAATCCAGTCGCCCTTGCTTTGTACTGTGACCTTCCCCGCATATTGTTAGCCTATTCTGGGAAATTACTAGTCAACATTGGTTTTACCACTTGACCGAAATGATGTGGCTTTAGTTAATTATTTACGTTTACTACTAAAAAATCATCATCAGCTGGTGTCGATCCATTGTTTTACTCTTCACCGTGCGTAACTAATCCTACATTTCAGGATCGAGAGATGTGCGTTGGGATCTAACTCAGTGACTGGTGGTTTGCGTCGGCAAACTGCTTTAACACTTATTGAATATCTACATACACATATTTATCAACAATTAACTACCTACTCACTGTGCAATGTATCCCGCTCATTTATAAGTCCATCATATCGCACACATCATTATATACAAAACTTTATTATGTATAATTCGAAACTGTCATTCTAATATTTACGTTAGATTTGTGGGAACACACTACAATATTTTAGGAAAAAATATTGTATGAATTTAATAAATTAAGATTTCGTGTTATAGACTAAAAATGGTTAAATAATATTTTGCATAGTCATTCAGAAAGTATCATTGCATCTTTCGGTGTAATATAGTCATTGTGTCCGCGAGAGTTGCGACCCACTCTATCTAGCTTACGACGCGATGTCTACTTGCCATGTCCATAAATGAAATACGAGGGTGTTTGCCTGATTTCATTTTATTCTGTTTGATCGCCGTGCCCACCACTAGGGTTGGCGATCGCGTAATTGACCGACTTCTTGACCATTAAATAATACGTAATCAACATTATCTACAATTCTACAACTTGACGGTCGTGCCCTGCTTTAGCATTCACCTACATATACTGTAAAATAGTGAGATATATTAAGAGGGAAGAATAATATCAAACCCACGCCCTGGATATATATATGTATTTGTATAAAAGGTGTTAAATATGTATGTTTGTTTAAAATATATTTATAATTACTGGAGAGAAAGGTAAAATGCAACAAGAGCGTAGGTAGAAATGATTCTCTTGACTACGTAACCACAATGTCAATAGTGCAAGTAGCCAACCCACGATAGGGAGATATTCTACAAATTCAACCAACCTTCAATAGAAGATGTCACTAAGATATGTTAAATAATATGTAGCTAGAGCGGAACTGAATCCAAGACGTCAGCTTGGTGTGTTGAGAGTAATATTAAAAAGTATCTATCACTAATTTTCGTTAACATTTGATTATTTTGCAATATTGTATGATACCCAGAGACAGAGGTTTCTTGAGGATCTAAGTTAACATAAGTACCAATTGCCACTAGATCTTGCGATATTTTTGGCTCAGCCGAATATCAAGGCGTTCCAGTGTATCGAAGTGTTTCTGAGGGAGTGTGGCCTTCAAGTGTAAATTGTATTTTTTTTTCTTTTTTTTTTGTAAATTTAAATTGTAATTATATTACATGATTAATTGTAATAATAATATTGTAATCGAGTGTATGCTATCTAACTAAGTATGTAAACGTAAATCCAAATCCGATGAGACTTCAGACTTCAAAAAATGATAACTCAGGTTTCCTATATTTCTTTCATGATTTCAATATGTATTTGTCAATTTATGAATGACATGACAAAAACATTACATACTTACATGACTAGTTTAGTAGTAGTCTACAGAATGTTTATATCGCTTGGTGCTAATGAGTAACCACATATAAAACATATAAAATATGTGTTTACCTCTATAGTAAGTTTTATCAAATGTAAAGTACTCAATCAGTTAAATGTAGCAATCAGTTTTATTACAACACCACAATAGGCATAACCCTAAATTCTCAATGGGACAGTATATTATATAGGAAAATTGAGTAGCATAAAAATAGCCTGCTATGGAAAAACATAATAATATACATATACGTTGATAAATTACTTCCATATTTAATTACTGAGTGTAAGACCTATCATTTAAAATTTGCATCTTAAATAATCTATTGTATTCAAACATTTTTTTCAATCTTTGCATGTATGAAATAAGTAAGGTAAATATCATTATTGCTCCAATATGGAACGTATGGGCCTCCACAAAATGGAGGTTACCTTACACGAGAAACTTCTGAATGTGTGGGTTTTTAAAAAAATTAATTTGTGAAATAATATGAACCTACATAAATCACAGATATTTTAAATATTTTTTTATATTTATTTAGAATCTACTCCTACTTATTTAGAATTACTCTTACATTGTAAGTTTCATCCGATTATTATCTTAAAAGCATATGAGCCAAATATTTCAAGATATTAAAACTGTAGATAGACTACAAAGGTACATTGTAAAATCTGTTTTGTATTAGCAAAACACGAATTTGTGGAATAAGAATCGCATCTTTGAATTTGTTTCGTGACTCTACCATCAAGATTCGCATTGCCTTTTAAACGGAACTTGATTGATGGACATAAATGGAGATTATTTGTTATAATTTTGGGTTTGATTGCTCTAAGCGGTACAGAGGAGTGTATGGTGGTCCATTTTCTATCATCTATACTTTCTGTTTTTGATTAGTAATCAGTAATAAATCATATGTAAAATCTCGAATTTAAAACGTTTTCACAACCTTTCATGTGGATATTTCTAATCATTTTGAATTGCAGCAATAACTGCCATCAAGTTTCCATAATCTATAATTCAAATTGAATTGACTGTATAATTAATTTGATAAATCGTAAATGTCTTGCCTATCACAAAAAAAAATATAACACATAAAACTCTAACCAATAGAATCATTATGTTATGTTTATACTTATATACACAATTATTTACACTAATTTATATTATAATAGCACGACACTTACTATATACCTACATACTTTTAACGTAAAATGAATGTGATCTTTATGACGTGTTTCAAAAGAGCATAAGTTTAGAACAACCCACCTGCAACTACTAAAATAAGCATAATCTCATCCATGGCCCACACATCCTGTAGCGGGCCCCCAGCAGCCCGATTTCCTAACTATCGTCTGGTGCCACACGAGACGATAGTTAGGAAATCGGGCCCCAGGCCAAGATCTTTGCGGGCCCACCTAGCTATCGCTAAGGTTAAGGGCAGTGTGACGCTCTACATCAGTGTTTCCAAAATTCTACACGGGATTTATTATTTAAGTCCATCAATCAACATATCACATCAAATTACAACGCATAACTACACATTTAAAACATTTAATACCTAGTCCTGGAGTAAAGTAGCAGGCGATTTTTTTTTACTGTTAGAGTAAATTTTCGATTTGTGTTAATCTCACTTAGCTGGTCGACCCTCCACGCTGGGCCTTTAGGCTGGAGCCTTGTCACTCCCCCATCGTGGGGGTCATGCCCTCATCACTTCCCGCATATTACAAGATGAGGAGGTCGACTAAAGTTAATACAATTATTTTCAGTAAAAATAATTTACTTTTACCGTGCGGGTAAACATAGGGAGAGATAACTAATTAGGTAACAAAAACAAAACAGTTAAATGACGATTAAATTTTATTTTTATCACATAGTTTACATAGTTACACATGGTTTGGGCAAATTATAGTCCGCGGTGATACAAGACTAAATTTAAAAAAAATATACAAATTTAGAAAACGTCATATAATGTTTTCTTTCGTTGCAACGTGTTATTTAAATTATATCGATAAAATTATCAGGTTTTGCTCTACGGTCAGACGAGAATGTCTCGCCATAGCAAAAGAATGCACCGTGTAACAAATACAAGTGATAACAAGATAATATTCCAAGTACCTATTAGCGACAACTAGGATGGCTCGATGGCATGAGGCAGCTTAGGCGTAATATTTCAGACACCTAATAGTTCCCTACAAACAAACCCACCCCGCACCACACTCCAAATCACCTGCTACGCATTGTGAAATAGATGATAATCTATACTATAATTTGAAGAATATATTTGGATGTGGCTACGACCGCGTCGGTTTTTCTTTATACAAATCGACACGCGCAGTCTGATTTCGAAAAAAATTGGAGGGTATGCGGAGGCCAACGAGCCGGAGTACGTGGTCGGGGTTTCGAATTACAGATTTAACCCGTTGCACCCCAGGGACAGTTTTACGGTTTTTGCGGAAAAAGGGCGCGCCGCGTACAGGGCCTTGAAACGCGGAAGTTAATGCTGCAACCCCCATTTTTACATATTACATATTTTGAAAAACACATCTGAGAAAATATGTTATGACCAATAGAAAAAATCTTTTTGAAAAATGTAAGACACCCGGAAGGAATCTGTTCAATAATTAGAGTGGTACATTCTTAAATCTTGTGAATTATTCGTTGAATAAAAGAAATAGTTAATTTAGATAGATTAGTTTACAAATATATTTTTCTTACTCGTGATAAATAATATTATTTATTAATCATTAAATGAAAAAAAACAATTTCGAGGTGAATATAGTGTAAAGCGAATGATAAAACGTTTGTTAATTATTTTATAATTTTTTGTGAGTAATTCATTTGATATGGCGACTCTAACCTTGGCTTTGTGTTTGTAAAACAGATAATCGGTACGCCACTGAACATTGTATTGTTGAGACATTTGTATTATTTCATTCGGACAGATTCGTATCTCAGTAAATCCATTAATAATTTTAACTTATTTCAGATCAGTTCTTAAATAAATTAGGTATATTATAAATGAATCATAGATTGATACTTTCGAGCAAATTGGGAACTATTGTTGTAAACGTAAACAATGTGTATGCATCTTCGTTTCGTGAGATGTAATCTATTTTAACAAATAGTATTATTTATTGTATTGATCGAATCTTGTCAGTCAATGTTAAAACAATTCTGTAACTAATAGCTAATTAGCTAATATTTATATTTATTATTATTATTTAATAATGATTTGAGCTGACACTTACTTTTCAGTAAATAATTAAAAAAATCTATGTACAAAAATTGACAAGATCTTCTCCTTTATTTGCACAGATGATTACTATATAAAATATGTTATTATATTATTATGTATCAAACTTGACGAGTAACATTAGGCATTTTCTGTCACCAGTATTTTTTCAGATCAGATTGGGCAGAATCAAAATTATTAATCCACCAATTACAGACCCATGATTTGCGGTACATCTCTACCCGCCATGTATAATAATATGCAGCCGCGATTTGTGTACGACCTTTTCCATCACGCTATAAACGCGTCAGAATTAAAACGGACCCATCTGACCGTACTTATATTTAATAATTATTAAACAAATTAAATTATTAACGGCCCACGTGCTCAGCGTACGTCAAAATGGAGCTTTTATGCTATTTTCAAAGCATGATCCTGGACATTCCTTAAACGTGGTAGAGGTGTCCAGGATCATGCTGTCAAAATAGCATAATCCATCCATTTTGACGTACGCTGAGCATGTCCCCCCTTAATAAAATGTATTTTGTTTCGTTTCCTTTCCCTAGATTCTTCCAGTAAAACTACAAGCACTGCAGTTCGTCATAATATTATAATAAAATGTAATATAATTTTAATAAATATTTTTTTATTCAACAAATAAGACACAAGATTTCAGAATGTAACATTCTATATACTGAATATACATAATTTGAAAACATCTCATGGATATACAACACACTAGAACAAATCGTTTTTGCAGAAAAAAATAGGACGCCCGACGGGACTTGAACCTGTATCTGCATAATATGTAATATCATGTAGGTATATGCATGAGATGTTTTCAAATTGTGTAGGTATATTCAGTACATATATAGAATGTTACAATCTGAAATCTTGTGTCTTATTCGTTGAATAAAAAAATAGTTTATTAAAATTATTAGCAAGTATAAGTACGTTATAAAAATGAAATAATGGAGTAATCCGCGACGTCGGTTAGTAATAAAGGAATTAATTGATACGTACCTTAATTTAATATACCAAAACCGATAACCAACCTTATAACGCAATTCGATAAGCATTTCAGTTAACAGCTACTAGTTAAAATCGTTGCAATTATCTAAGACGCCCGTAGTTTAATGGTAAAACATTCTGGCGCGAATCCAGCAGATACAGTCTCGTCGGGCGTCGTATTTTTTTTCTGCAAAAAGATTTTTTTTCTAGTGTGTATATGCATGAGATGTTTTCAAATTATGTATATTCAATAATAATATAGTTAAACTAATTAATAATTAAACTAAAGGATATCATAGAATTTTACAATGTGGAGACTATTAACATATTTTTACGGTTTCTTTATATTAATTCGTGGGCTTATTTATATGCGCTGAATACAATGACATTAATATGGACGACGCATCTGGAAAGAAAAATGACACTCACTTTTTTGTCGGGTCTGCCGAATGGCATAATCTGTTCTAACGCCATTGTGATATTGCTATAAATTCCCGATGCTTTGTGTCGGGTCTGCCGAATGGTTCGGTTCGAACGGGTTCGCTCAAATGATGATTGTCACTAGAAAAACTGTTCTAAGGCCATTACAATAAAGGTGATATTGCTATAAATTCCCGATGCGTGATGTCGCATAATGGAAATTGCGTGACGTCTACCTATACATGTGCGAATGTCGCTATGCGTGAATTTATTTGCTAACTACTGTATTGAGTGAGTCGTCCATTAATAATGTCATTGGCTGAATACAATATAAAATATAAGTACTATTATTTACTTATAACTTATTTATAACATTTTAGATATTATAATATTGATTTAATAATACAACTTTTTTTTCTTTTTTTAATAAAAATAATTTGTAGCTTCAACATTAGAATATTATAATACCCATGTAAAGTAGTTTGACGAAACCAAACTTAACTAGAATTGTATATTACGAAATTATTGTTGAAACTGGATCAATTTTGTCGAGTCATTATTTTGTTATTGAATGCATTCGATAGTTTCCGATTCCGAGAAAAAAATTAAGACGAATTTGTATGTTTGTTTATAGATCGTTGACCTGATATGTTTCACAATATACACACGTAGTACGTACACACCAAGCTACATACACTTTCCTGAACATAATAATGTATGTAGTTCAAATATATCGAGTACCTATATATATTGTACTATTTTGATTTTCAATAAATGCCCAACTATTATTTTATTGATTTGAAATTAAGGGGAAAACTGGCCATCTCTCTAACTCGTATTGAGTAGGTACTTCGGTAACTTTTGGAAGTTCCAATGAAACATAAGTATCATGATCTGGTATGATGACAATAGATCTACATACTATTAATATACTATGTATGTATATTTATTTCTCTCGGTGTTATACCACCTACCATGGAACACGGGTTAGCGCGCTAATCTTCTCTAAGCTAAACGATGGCTCCTGAATACTAATCTCAATAGATTTCACGACTCTACGTAGGCAACTTGTACATAAACAATTATTGTAGGTTTGATAAAAAATTATCAGGCCAATTCACAGAAGGCAGGAAAGCATATTTTTTCATCAATCAGCTCTTTGTAGTTAGTACGATTTTACAACGTTTTTATTAGCTCGTATACTTGTTTGTCCGGTGGTTGTTTTTCCAGTACAAATCTTGCAATCGATTTTTAACTAACTTCCCGACTAGCTAGACATTTGAAACTTTTAGAATATATCAGAACACGATGCCAATGCATTTTTTAATACTTTTAGCCTTCTTTAAGCAGAATTGAATTCATTTTCGGTTAATTCCGTTTTGTATGGAAAGTCATTTCAGAAAAATCCGTAAAAAGTAAAAGACTATTATTGGTTGTTAAGGGGGTGGTCCTAGCAACTAAATTATTAATATATTATATGTTCGTTACAATGAAAATCAAAATGACATTTCAGTATTCTATATTATTTGTTTGTTTGTTTGTTTTTTATTTACTTCATATCAAGTACAAGTTTGAGCATATTGAGCATAATAATTCAACAGAAATTACAATTTTGTAATTATTTTTATTATTTGAGATTTGTAAATTTGATAAATTTATATTAAAATTATTTAATCTCTAACCCGAAGTTCTCGGCCAAGACCCTTCAAGCAAGACTGCTTATTATTTTTAATTATAACTTGAGTTGAAAAACTTTGCTCCAAGAATTTTGAATCCGAAGATATTCTTTATTACCCGAAATCCAGAAAATACCCAATGGAACATCGGCAAAGTTCAGTTTTAGCATCCCGTTGTTTCCCAAATTCAACCAATCCCTCTCTAATTTATAGGGAAATCGCTTCTATAGAATTTTCGTCATTGATTGCAAAAGGGTTTCGAATCCAGTCGTATTGATTGTATGAAAGTAATGATGAAATTTCTTTTGCAGCAACGTTAAATGTTTTTGAGACGGATCGAAAATTAATTGTCTGTTTTCAATGGTGGTCTCGTAGGTCCTTTGGTACATTTGTAGAGATTCTTGTCTTAACTCCTAATTTATCAGAGCACGTCAATATATTTTTTATTCTGATTTTCACTGTTTTATTAAGTCCATGCAGGTGCTCAAATATATTACCAGTCTAACCAGTCAGTTACTCATTTTTATCTCGTACACCATTTAGAAAAAGCGTCACGTTGCCTTTGACATTAGCGATAGGCAGGGGGGGGCGCCAAAGACTCTGGCCTAGGGGCCCGTTTCAGGATGTGGGGGCCAAGATCATCTCGAAAACCAACAATAATAAATAATATATACATGTATTTTTAATGAAACTTACTTCCTACAAGAAACCTTTGCGAGATTATTGAGATACATATTATTAAAGGGTGAAGTATACGTGAGGTCAGTACTCCATCGCTTGCGTACCCTGCATTCTGATCATGTGATATCACAGCTGCCAATTACGTCAAACAAAGGCGTTTCATGTCACTCGGATCCTGACTGTACCTACAGTAAATCGACTGCTCTTTGGACAGCCTGATTGATGATGCATCCGTAGCTTACCTTCCGAGAAGACCGCATGAAGAAATTCCTCAACCCTTCCGACAGCATTGTAGTTATTTTTTTTACCGCAAGCATGTTTGTATTTTGCTAATAAAAATACAGGCATTCTAATATTCAATGAAGTGGAAAACAACATAACAATATTATGGAATATTGGTGTCTACGAGTTATACAAGTTGGTTTATGTATAATTGTATAATATAATAAATGGTGCGGAAAGATGTTGCAATTTGCAAATTATTTTCTGTGTGGCATAGCCGTTGCAACGTAATATTGTTTGTTTATTTATGCCAGTGATGCACAACACAGTTAGCCAATATATACATTTTCTAATTGTGCGTGCTCCTCATAGGGTACAATTATTATTGTCGCGGATAACGATATAGGTACCTACGCGCAATTCCGGTTCGTGAAACCCTTTAAAATAGCGCTCCGTCTCATGGAATAATTAAAAACTGTGTTTTGGTTCGTGAATCGTTGATAAACTAATTAAATCTAATTATTAAATATATTTTTTTCTTAATGCAGTATAGAAATAAGACAGTAGATATATTTGTACAGTATATATACTTATTTAACATACTTTCATAATTCTGAAAACACTTCTGAGAAAATATATTATAACCAATAGAAAAAATCTTTTTTGAAAAAATCGAATCTGCATCTCTCGGGTATCACGCATGGCTTTTAATATTCACTGAAGCGCTTTCCAAATGAAGCTACTATTGGCGATCTGCTTTTGTATTTTGTAGAGGTATTTTGTAAAAATTAGATAGCGTTGATAAGCTATGCTTGCCCGAATCTTATTGACGTAATATTGACGTTAGAAGTTTAAATACTGTTTACCATTTATTGGTTCAAAGTAAGTAAGGAGAATAGTGTCAAATTCTTTTGGCAATGCAGGCTACTCATTTAGATGTTGGTATAGTTACTTTCAAATGACACTAACATTGTTAAAAAGTGATTTCATCGAGACCGCATTTGCCAAAAAAGCCTGCCCTTCCTCTACTTATAAAGCAACATATCCAGCACACGTATTTCGGAAAATTATAGTACCTACACTCCGGTTCGTGAAAAAGTCTATTTAGAGCTATTACCTAAGTACTATAAGAATATGTTATGTTATACAACGTGGGTATGTGGTCGTGATATCCGCTCACTCACCGTATGACACCGCATTTTTTTAATGTAGTAAAATTGACATATATGCAAAGCAGGTCGGTCGGCCCGATGTCCCCAACAGTTGGTTGAATACAGAATGGTTATTCTATTTTGGTACACATTTCAGGAATATTACTAAGGGTAGGTACGATGATAACACTGTAGTGATAAGGTACAAGAAAGCATATTTTGAAACCAAAATAAACTTGAGAGATTTGTCTACTTGTAATACTCATAGTAAGTACCTATCTTCCGTGCGTCTGCTGCAAATAAATTATAAATACGGATTCAGTGGGTCGTGCGAATTTAGATAATAAAGTGTCAAATATTCCCTGGTTAAGATAAAATTTATTGCTCAACACCATAATGTATCAGTTTCATTTAAGGTGTTAGAGCGAAGTTTGTGTTGAGGAGATAAATAATAATGTACACAAACAAAACAACAACAAAAAAAAAACTAATTGAGCTTAGTCACATTCGTTGGAATGGAAATGAAAATGTTTAGTGCTACACAGGAAATGCAAATAACAGGTCGTGTTTATACAAAGAAAAAAAGTGATAAACTTTTGATTGCCTGAGATGGCAACACCGATATGAAATATTTAAATTTTGGCAGGTTTCAAGTCTCAGGCAAGGATATTCTACCTGTAGGGGCAATTTTCAAACAATGGCGAAAGAAAATACACAAACTAATATATTTTTTATTCGCAGATTTTAAAATTAAAAATACAATTTCGCTCTCATCTATAAATTAGCTACCTACTTATCTACTAAAAAACGTTGATTGTACTAAGACAAAAACTTTAATTAACAATCCTAAAGATTTATATGCAAATGTCGCTTTTATAAGTATCGATTAAAAATTCCACCTAATTAAATAAACGTATTATATTCACTATTTTCTGTACCTGTGGGCCAGACTATCTACTTCTAAAAAAAACTTTCGGAAAAACTAAATTTTAGATTTTTCATGCCCGTGATGTTAATGCAATCACGGCTTTATTGTTTTAAGAATTTCGGATTTATTCAATGAATAGACTCGTTGGACGTGACAGATATGATATTTCAGGCAGACAATCCGTACTATATGCTTACATACATTATCGGAAAATTCTATTAGTTAAAACTTTCTGGTTTCATACACAGAATTCAAATAAAATATAATACTTTTTATTCATTTATTATTTTACATGTTTGATATTAGTTCTTGAAATGAAAAATATCGCAGATGTTTACAATTAGGTTGCAATGCAGTGTGCACTTGCCACTTACTACCTACAAATTTTAATACTAACTCTACTATAATAACCGAGGAATCTCTAAAGATGGCTCCCCAAGCCCAACAGGTTTGGGCAGCCATGATCTAAGGAATATAGTATCACGCTAGAAGTATGATACTCATACAAGGATCGTCTCCACGGTATAAACAATGGCTCCAGTACAAGGACTCAATGGGTTGGGCGATTGTCTAAAAAATATTCCTTATAATAAATGGATGTTGATATAACCTCCACTTTACGGAGGTATAAACTTATGCCCTGCTTAGGACCAAACATGGTAATTTACTTTTTTATTTAATAAATACTAGTTCTTCGTCTTCATCTTCAAGGAAGGCATCTGGCGACGTATTCGTAATCATGGAGTCCACGAAGTACTTCGATCAAATATCCCACGGATAGGCCGACCACATGTCATATGTGGATGAACAAGAGCATCACGGGAAGACCACAACTTCTATGATGTGATGGCTTCAATGAGATTTACAAGCACTATAAGAGACTGGAGAAGGAAAGCGAAGAACCGGACATAGTGGAAAAGTCTGTTTGAGGCGGCTAAGCTTCTCACGGGCTGTTGTGCTGGGGAGGAGAATTTAATAAAATAGTTTAAATTATATTTCTAAGAATTATTTTAGTTGAGTTGATCTATAATTTTATTTATGGAATACAATTGAAGGATATAAATTGCTCTACACTGATCGTTATTATTTAATTATAACTACTCGTATTTTTTACTGATCGTTGTATATTTTTGATGGTGTTATTTTATGGTAATATCATGGCACCTTATGAAAGTTTAAATAAACCATGCACCGAGTTTTAGGAATATATGCTTATGGCGGATGCTGTAACGAGGAACTATGCTTTCTTTCATCATATCGAAATTCAAAGACAGGCTAAGCCACATGCGTCAAGAAAGTCTCAACCTGTCCTGATTGTTCTTTTCCAACCGGACTCCGGCGTTCTGTAAAACCACAAAATACCATCCACAGGGAATAATATACGCCATAACTGCGGGACGTTGGCGTGATCTTGGAAAAGTTGAAAGCGACAGTAATTCTTGAAGGCCGACCGTTTGATATATTATGTACGAAGAAGAAGTATATTATGATTGGTAGACAATATGGTTTCTTATTGGTGACTATGAATATAATATTAATGTTGACATGTATTCGTAGTGAATGACAGTTAAACTGTAAAATTATAGATGACTAGTCATAGCTTAGTAAAATATACATGTACTGAATACTGATATTTTGATAGTTTTAACTCTACTATTTTAGAGTTAACTATTTCGTGCTGTAAAATTAAACGATAACTAAGGAAATTCTACTCTATATAAAAATATTATATTTTCAATTGATCACCGACTAAGCTGGAGTAATCGTATAATGGATCTATTAAAAATACAATACGAAGGAGCGTATTTACATAATTATTATAATACTGTCCATTTAGAATATTAACAATAAACCAACAACAAACCGTTAGTTAATAAGTTATATTGATAAAATTGTAGCATAGAAACTTAATTTAAAGTAGGCATAGTCGATTAATAGATAACTAGCTCAAGTGTGAAATTATACATAACTATCCCGTGGATTTAAAATTTTTCTCTCAACATCAATCTTCTTCTATTTTATTCAAAGTTAATAACTAGCTACTGCGTTCAATTGAATGCAAAACGGATGTAACAGCCAAAGAATCAAAAGATTTGCATATTTGTAACCCATGATAGGCGATGGGCGCATACCGATGTTAATTTGGTATGAAGTATGATGTCATAACATAATCACAATTTGGGATCTTACGGCTGAGTCGCCTTGACCATCCATTGATCGAATTTTGATCGCTGTACTCTGACATGATTTGTATCTGCTCATCAATAAACTAAGTATTAATTTATTTCTCCATTAGCAAAAAAAACTTCAGAGTTCATCTTCACGGCCTGTGAGTTATGGGGCAAAGAACTGTGGCACAAAAACCTATTACCGTCACACCTTTTAATGATATGCATCGACGAAATATGCCTGAAACTAGTAGGTAGGTAGAGTTTCTTTTTTTAATAAATATAATATAGTTGTCTCTGAATATTTGAATATTGATTGATAAAGGATCTGGAGCAAAAATGGTGATTAACATTAAACCATTAAATACATACGTTAATTTCATGCGATCATTTAATTTTAAAACTATGAATGACACTGATTTAGACTAAAATAAAATAATACGATGGCCGCGTGGCTTAAGCGTCGGCCTATGACGAAGTGGGTACCAGGTTCGAATCCTGCGTCTGGTAAGTACCTACACATATTGTTTTTCAAATTGTGTATGAATCAAAGTATGGACATAATAGGTTGAGCAAGTGGCCGACATCGATTTCTCGTAAAAAAAAAGAAAATCTGTTAATACAAATCTTCACTTTGTGGAGGCCTATATTATGATCTTATTAGGATCAGACATGGTCGAAAAAATGCTGATTATATCACCAAAAACTCGTGAATAGTTTTATATTCACTCGTATGTTGGCGACAGTATCGAAATATTCAAACAAGATCATATTATCAATATAGAACAACACTATAATATATAGAGCCACCGGTAAAGCCTCAATCCATGCCAGCGTGTTTTTATCAACTTAATGGATGGCAGTCTCCCAAGTGTAGCATATAGTGCGCAAGTCCACACACGTAAAGGACAGGGATTTAATATCCACATATGCATGCAATAATGGTGAACGGAGTCGATCCTTGTTGTCATATTTTATGATGTTTCATTTTATTTAAAATAATGGTTTTTCACCATGAATCGACAGTGAGTATGATTTAAAATACGAATGGAAATATATTTATTGAGTAAAGTTATACCCCCGTGGTGATGTTGGTCGTGGGCCGCGGATTTGTATTTCGCGTCTGGCCAATTCACATATTATTTTCAATGCTTAAACCATGCAGACATATTAGTTTGAGCGAATGGACAAAACCAATTCCCTTAAAAATCTATTAAGAATCCTCATTGGCGGACGGACGAAATTCACGCCAGATTGTATAGCAATTAAAAACTATATGTATGTACGTATGTATTACTAATGCTTTTATACCAGCGTTGCTAGTCATCCAGATTTTTCCGGGACGTCCCGTTTTAAAAGCAAAAATAGATTGTCCCGCGCGGGACAGCTAAATTCACGATTATTCAACAAAAATACAAATAAGACGTTTAGAATAAGACAAAAGAACGCCATCTCATGCTGTTGAGAGAATAATCAATGTTTAGCCGGATTTAAAATCGTATTTCATGGAGCCAGGAAAAGAGAATTGTCCAAAAATTATTGAAAAAATCTTCAAATTAAAAGAGAAAATAAAAACTCTTGCTTCTTTACATTTCGTTTATAACAATAAATGAGTTATTTGGGTAGAGTTATGAAAGAAAATCAGTCAAATGAAATAGTTACAATAGAAATGTACGAATAATTATACCAGTTCTGAAATAAACTAGATTCAAGGATAAGTACATGACAATTTCTTTGGATTTCAAACAAAACAGCAACAAAACACAGCTCGATAGCGTGAACCATATCGTATTTTATATAATATTATTATATTTCGGATACTTACAAAATTAATATACTAATTATACACTAATAATAAAAGAAATAGAATAATATATTCACTGAGCCGTAACCTATAAAAAATACACTTTCTCTAGTTATGCTTACATACTGTAACTTAAAATTGAGAAGGGATCTTTATTTAGCTACATATTTTTCCGACTTTTACGCGACCTAAATGGAAACTCTGCCATTCTTGGTGGTGTTGGCTTGTGTGTCTCTGATAATTATCTTAGGAATCGACGGCACCCGTTGTTTATTCTCTCAAGGTGCAGAACTAACATGCCATTAGTGATGCCAATTGGGAGGGCAATAACCATGTTTAATGAAATCGCTTCAGAAATTGATATATTCCACTTACGTGAGGGTGAATTTAGGTGGATGTTGTTTTATAAGTTTTTAAGATAGGGTCTATCAATAGTTTACGCTATGTACTTCCATCTACTTTTATTTATGTTATTTTATTTATTTTCTTATTTTATTACTTATTGCATTATTAACTCACATTGCTCTATATTTAAATTTCAAAAATTGTTAACACTTATTTTGTGTCATGTCGTGAACGCTGTAAATCTATAATTTGTTATGTTCATTATATGCAAAATAAATAAATTTGAATTCTCTACCATTAGTCGTGTCGATATTTTCAGTACGAAAACACCTGTTAGACATGTCTATTTCTAGTTAGTTAGACCCTGTTTATTACTGCTAGGGTGTGCCCATAATATGGATGTGTCGTTGTGAGACTAGCTTCAATTAGCGTATGTTTGACTTTCTCGAATATCAACACGTGAAAACCTCTTTGATGCTTATGTGGAAGTCGAATTGCTTCGCGTTTTAGAGTCGAGAATTTATAGCCTTCCACGTTCGTGTTCATCTTTGAAAGATTGCCATCATTCAAATCTATAATTTTACATTTACGGTTACTGAGCGAAAAATAATGAATGAAATTATTGAAGCAAACAGAATAATAATTATTGTTCACTGGATTTTCGTAGTTGATTCGATGTCGAGTTTGACTCGGCAAACGTTACGAATGACTCAAGAAACTGGCCTGCTTTTTATTCAAGTCAACCGGATTACTGCGTCTTAGAAGGCTTATGAATACTATCGGTAGATTTTGTGGAGTTACACTAGTTACAGGATGGTTACGTGACCTGAAGATTTAAAAAGATGTACGAAAAAGAAGACATTTTTTTCTTACATCTTTCTTATTGTGTTAAATGTCATTCATGGTGGAAATAGATTGTATTATTAATGTAAATAAAACGCAAATTTTATTGTACTGAAATATCCCTCGCTGAAAACGACGAAACCGGTAAAATTTGCGTTTTATTAAATTAAGACAATTATTACTTCACAACTAACATTGAAATGCTTATATAAGTATAAGTGGGTAGATATACCGCCGAAAAAGGGGAATGACATAAACCATTGCAGTTAACTTCAGTACAACCCAATTTGGATCTTGGCCGACCCTAGAAAAGGTAGATGTAGATTTCTTAATTCTAATGGATTTACGTTTTGTACTATTCCATTTGAGTATTTTTTTGCGCCCCGGGTTTCGCCTTTCGGCATCTTCAGACACTATATTGTGCACACACCAAAAGGTAAATACACATAACGAATACAGTAAAGGCTATACCTCAGCTGAGGCATGGTCTAAAAAGATCGTGACTAGGCGATGCGCGGAATGCGGGTCGCGGGTGCAAATGACGGAAGCCGAACGAAATATAATTTGTCATAAAAGTTCAACATGCGTCCTTTTTGTCCGAACGAATCGACGTGCAGACGTCTCGACTATCGGTCTCCGAATGACAACGCGGCCGTAATTTCGTTCTACATACAGTTGAAAATTATTTGCCGTTTCACTTATGTACGCTCTTAATTCTAACTTATATAATAGATTAATACAATAAAGTATGTAAAAACTTGATCACCTGCCTATTAAAGTCAAGGATCGCAATAGAAGAAATATATTTCTAAACATACACACAACATAATAAACACATAGCATTCGAACCCGCTGCCCGCGACATCATAAATAAATTGACACTTTACTACTTGCACATTCAGTTACACATATTTTATAATTATAATTACACATGCATTTTCCGCATATATTATATTACAATATAAAGACTTTATAAAACTTAGTAGGTAACTACTTATTGTGAGACCCTATAAAAGCATGTGTTGAGCACTCATGTATTATGATGACGTAACACATATCGCTTAAATTAACTGTATATTATAAACTCCAATATTGTAGTGAATGTACAGTGATTTTAAACTAAGTATCAATTTCGTTTTATTATTATGCACGAACAAGGTAAAGATGAGAGTGCAATCAATTGAAATCTCTGTTTTTAGCAATAATTTATTAATTATACGTATCATATTATTATGTAGGTATTTCAAAATACAGATAAAAAACAAAGCTTGTCTATGGTCACGAAGGATGTCTACCACCTGTCCGTAAGTCGAGTTGTATTTTTTTATGTCCTAAGAACCGAACAGGTTTAAAGGTTGAACTCGAAGATCCACTTTCCCATTTTGACGATGTCAAAAATTTCGTCACAGTTTTTTGATCAGCTGACGGTCGAATTCTGACCCAAATTTTGGCCGGTAAAAACATGCATGACAGGATATAAGTAAGCAGTAGAGATTCTGCTACAATATAACCTGTTTGGTATTTCGAAGACAATACAAACATGTTCAAAAAATCAATTCCCTAACCTTGAATTTGAAAATGAGAATATTTTGTAGGTGCATAATAGGTAATTGAATACAATCGATGTTTAAATATCCATCTTAGATGGCGGTGTAACCGCATGCGTGATTATAGATAATAGACAACATTCTTATAGAAAATACATATTGCCAACCGCTAAAAAAACTGTGATTTTGACATGACATTCGAAAAGTGTAGCTATGTAGAAGATGATAAAAACGTTCATTGAGCGTGCAGGTGTCGATGCAGTGCAGTTCAACGTGAGGTGACCTCATTTTTGTTCTGGTAATTTCGGCAGATTTTGCCAACTGACAATGTTAGTTTAAAGGTTCAAAATGTACTACGGAATGGGAGCACCAGTCTGATAACATTTTAAACACCAAGAAAAACGACATTACACACTTTTTTCCCGTAGCGGCAGCTTACTGTGCCATCACGTGATAATCCGCGACACCTCAATTGGTTCGTGCTTTATGCATCGATACTGGACTATGACAGAGTGAAAATATATCAAAGTAATGTGAAATACCGATGTCACAGTAGCTAACCATTATTGAAATCGGAACTAGGTATGTAACTTATACAATTTTATTGAAGGTTCAGTTCCAATGAAAAATAAATGCAAGGATTCCATTCAGTTAAAAAACAATCAACCCCGGAAATAAATCGCTTCTAATATTTTTTTTTCCAAAAAACGTAGAAATAGACCATCGCTCAAGTTAGTGTAAAATGCAATAGGTAGGTAGACTTTATGACGGATTGGTACACAGAGCCTGGCGACATTTCATTTATATTGTCCGTCCCAGCCGCGTAATGCCAAAGTATAGGTACCTATCGGTTAGCGAAGCAGCGGGGTTTCTATCAACCTATTTCTACCCACTATATTCAGGTCGCGACACGAAACTATGAATTTCGATCGCAGTGCTAGTTATTGCTTATACTTAGAATGCAATATGGTAAACTATTTGTAAAAAAAATATGATTGTTTCATATTGAAAATAATGGTTATACCTTAATATTAACCAAATATGCAATAAAACAATCCTCATTTACTACGAACGTTGCATCATAAGTATAAGCAATAATTAGCACTACCATCGGAACTCACCGATTAGTGCCGCGACCTGATTATAGGCAATCTTATTTTATGCAGCTGGGACGCTGCAGGTATACTTGGGAAAGCGCATTATATCACCACTTATTTATATAAACTAAGTAATGTGAATATATACTATAGACCTACTCATGACACCCACATCCTGAAGCGGCCCCCCAGGCTAGAAACTTTGGCGGCCCCCCCTACCTATCGCTAAGGATTAAAGCAGTGTGACACTCTAGTAGCGTTTTTCAAATGATGTACGCGGTAAAATTAATGTGTATATTTAGTGTTTTTTAACATCTTTTAATATATCTATTCATTTGAATTATGGGGTTGTCGAGTGTCGATACACAATTAAAAATTGTATCGTACAACCACATAATTGTAAATAAAAACATCATTGAAGGAAACTTTTTTTATTATTAAAGCAAATTTGTGATGTGTGTTTATCTCACTTATCTAGACGACTCACCTCGCCGGGCCCCCAGGCTAGAGCCCTGTCAGCCCCTCCCTTGTGGGGGCCATGGACCTACAACTCAGACACAAGTGCAAATGCGGAGATTTGTTTTACATTACAACATAATATGTACAGATACATTTTTATTAGCACTATAAATAAGACCCATTAACAGTGGTGTAGCCCAGACAATGAAATCAAGGTCAAAACTAAGATGGTATGAAACACTTTTGACAAATTAAATTAAGCATCTCTTCAACAACCAAGACATAAGTTTGTGTACATTTCAACCGTATCGGTCTAGACCAGTGGTTCTCATGTGCGGCCACCAGAGGATTTTGCTGTGGCTATCGACTTCATTTTCAGTATTTAATTTAATTAACTGGGCTAACGTTAAATATGCGTTATTGGAAATGAGTCATGACCAAGTTCTTAAAAACCATTTAAATAATACCACGGTTGAAAAATTTTGGTCGAAGTTATACGTTGACCAAGAATCAAGTCAATTCAAAGAATTGGCAACAGTTTCTTTATTAATATTGTCGATTTTTCCTACTACTGCATACTATGAAAGATCATTCAGCGTAATGCACTTCATAAAAAAACAAATATCGAAGTCAGTTGACAGATGTAAACTTAGAAGCAGAAATGCGGCTCGCATTGGAAAAAAGGAGTATTGAAGAATTTCCTTTTGCATTATTTTTAAATAAATAGATATGTAAGTACTAAAATGTTCAAATATCTTTTATTAAATGGACTTGATTTGAGTTGCCCCATCTCCACCCGCCATGTATATGCAGCCGCGGTTTGTGCACGGCCGCCTTCCATGACGCTATAAACGTGTCAGAGTGAAAAGATTTTAGTGCCACACTGCCTTCTCCCGAAGCGATGCTGCACGGGACTGATGTAGCAACCGTGCACCTTGCCTATAAATAAATCGATCCATTTCTTTAGTAAATAAAATTTAGCTTTAAATCGTTCAATTACAACAAAAGTGACATTTGGTGTGGCCACCAGACATCTCCATAGAACTGTCAATGTCAATTGTGCGACCACAGTTAAATTTCACGTGAGAACCACTGGTCTAGACTAGTCTAGAGAGTCGAAGCCTGGGCGTTAAAAGTACGGGCCATTAGAAGACTGAAGGTTTTCAAGATTTGGCTGAATCGATGAACGATGAGGAATTGAATTCCTGGATTGCCGTTATCAATTAGGCGGTTTCAAGTGAGACAATGAGCTAAAAGAACTAACATCTACAAGTCAGAGCTCGTACCATCACCGAATCATCCAACCCATAATGCAGGGTAAGTTAGAGGGATTGAAGGGTGTTAGAAACAATTTTCTTTGATACACAATCTCTGTAAATAGCTCATTATCCAGTAATCTGATATGACTAGCACAGGATAGGGAATTAATTATACTGCAATTTAGTCACTACCTAACCTTCGATATAGGGTGGCAACCAAAAGAAGAAAAATTATAATGCTTCCATTTATACTCGTATTATAACCTTTAACCGTATCAAAGGCTATTCACAAAGAACATTCATTATGTAAATTAAAAAGTAATCTATATCTACATGTAAAAATTGAATATGATCTCAAACATAATAATAAGCAAACTTTTAGAAAGTGATTGTATCAAATGAAGGAAACGAAAAAAAAAACTTTATTTGTGTGGGTTGCATTTTATACTTTCTAAAATCTTAAAATGACAGTTTACAATAATTTTATAACCCGTATTGTTCATTTGTCTATTATACTGCTGGGTTATTTATCGTGCGTCAAATTTACTATAAAATATTTTTCATTAACTGCATTTTGACAGCGGGTTGTTTCGCGCACGACACTATTAATTTTTATCAAATAAGTGAATTTGAATTATTGCAGTCTTTCCAATCTAATCTAACATTTAAAATCTATGGTAAGAAAATTATTCATAGATAATTTTGCACAGTAAAGTCTCGTAATACTTTGTAAAAAGTTAATGTAAAACATTTTAGCCTTAAGATATTAATTCAAGAATATATAACATTAAGTATGTTACATAATTTACATTTTGAAAAATTAATATATAGATGTATTAGAAATATTCTCAAATTAAAAACTAACAAAACATCACGTCTGAGCTGATGTTTTCAATGTATTGTTATTCGCCTGAAGCCATTATAATTGTAATTGAAATAAATATAAGGTGGGTAGGTATTTAGCTTAATTATTTAATCAAAGAATTTAAAAAATAATCTGGAACGGTTGCTTCTCTCAATTAGACATCAATATTATAAAATCTCTATTTTACATTGACACGCCCCAGTCTATCGTCACATCTCGCTCCTTCCTCCATGTGAAACCTATAGCGTGTAGATCACTTTTGTAGCACTGTTGAAAGGGCAGGAGGGTCGGCCACGGCGACGGAACCGTTGAGGTCGTGCCACAAGGGTACGGAGTGTCGCATTCCCTAGCTGCATCAGGAACACACGTGTCACCCACGACTGACATCGAGACATTCATCTGACAAAATCCATGTGAATCTGCATGCATTGACGCCGATACTCCTTTGCGGATTTCCGGTCTGCCTGTCGAGTTGCTGACTAGGTTCAAATACTTAGGTACCAATGTTGCCCATTGATGGCAGTCTTTCCAGTGAACTTGGAATCCGCATGGGTGTGGCGGGGTCTGCATACATCTAACTTGAAGTCTCATGGAAGTCATGGCTGTATTCTGTGAATACCAGATATCGTGTACTCAATCCTACGTGCTACCTGTGTTCATGTATGGCTGTGAGCATGGCATCTTAACATAGTTAAAAAGTCTCGACTTTTGAGCTTTGCGAATCGATGTTTCTGCCGAATTTTATGGGTACATTGATACGACCACGTTACAAACACTTGAGTTCGTAAGCAAAGATGACAGCACTCGGAGATTGAAGTAGTAGGTGTCGTTTATGAGCATATGCACAATTGCACAACTTTCGCTAAACAACAGCTGCAGTGTTTCGTTGTTCTACAATCTACGCGATTAATACACACTTTTAAAATTTATTTGGAGGTAAAATGAAACAAAATAATATAAAGGTCTTGTAATGCTATTCTTTGAGACCAGTATGTAGACTGGAAAAAATATAAATATAAAAATAAGTGAATGACAAAAAGACAACAGAACATCGTTTTTCGTCTCTATGACATTTTACCTGTCGGTTTTACGGTCTTTTACGGATAGTTTATGTACCTAAGTAGTTACCCATTATTTTTATAGGTAAAGATTCGATAACGTCATCATTTGTGCATACAAATATTTTTTGATTCGATTGCAACGTAATTATTTCTAGCTTAACTTAGTTTCCAGAGACCAATATTACGAACGGAAAAGTATAACCTCAGCAATTCACTATTACGGTCTTAAAAAACTACAATCTCTTAAATACTTAAACGATACAGTATTATTATTATCACTCCCCTACTACCATTCTAATACTTTGTCCGACGCGAAGTGCATTTGATATATTATTATGTAAGCTTCTACCTTATACGCGAAACGAGTTTTGTGTGCGTACAAGGGTAAATGCATAATATACATTACCAACCTATAAAGTTAAAAAGGTAGGTATCTCGAAGCTCGTACATACCGTTAAAACGAGTTGCATTGCGATATGTTTCGAATAAAAGAAAAACAAGTCATCTGTTTGCAAGTAAGCAGTACCTTGGATACACAGGGTATGCCATCATCGTAAAATCAATCATTGAAAAGTGGTAGTAACTGATGCTATCGGTATCGCTCAGCCAGTCCAAAGAACTTTACTGAACCGCGTGTGAATCCTTTTATGATTAATAGAAATCATCATTCATTCTTGACACGCTACAGTACGCTTCTGATGGTTAAGTCTGCGAAACTATTGTTCTAAATATGGGCGAATATTTTTTTAGATCTGATAGCGGTTACCATCTTGGTCATCCGGAGAACTGGACAGTTATTCAATCATCCGGTGTTTTAATTAATAAACTACGATGAAAACAATCGCATTAAATCGTCCATTTTTTGAATGACAAAGATAAAAAAAAATAAACAAAACGCCGTTGATATTAAATATTTACTCTATTTTTTTAATTAATCTATTTTATAGTACAATTAAAATTGAAAACTCTACACATGAGTGAAACTCGGGTAGGTATAATACAGAATTATAAAAAATATAGTGTAAATCCGTAAGATTAGGTAAGATTAAATGTTTAAAACTAGGGCTCGAAATGAACCAGAGCGAACCGGAGCGTCTGATGAAGTGTTCAAGACTATCACAGCGTTTCGTGAAAATTTTAAAAATTGCGTTCATTATTAGGAAAATAATTATATTCATTTTATTTGTACAAGCCATAATGATATGTTGCACTATTTTATGAAATTCGTATGTCTATTCAACATCAGCGAACAGACATCGTTTTTATTGTTTGTTTCTCACAAAAACTAATTCTGTTATTTGGAATTAAGATCCCGGGTAGCGCAATTAGAAATCATCTAGGTATGTGGATATATTGTATATTATTACAAAATATCTAACTAATCTATAGTAACTAAGTGCAAAGCAGTGTAGTAGAGTAGGCAGACAGCATAATATAAGAGAAGAAATGAAAATAATTCAATTTTTGTGAGTATATTTCGTACAGGTGAGTTTTTTTCGCGTGACAAATATTGCCTGACCAAATCGACAGTATATAATGCATGTCAGAAATTAAAATTTAAGGCTGTTATTCTATTTTTCTGTCCAAGGTAAAGATATAACAAATAAATCGAGCACACTATTATTTTTCTTTGGATAATTCGTCAAAGACAAGGCATGCTTATTTTTCACTCTCTTGAATCTCGTAGGTCTCTTCTGCTCTTGAAACATGTTTGCCTGTTATCGCGAGGGATGGTTTCCAATCCTGGTGTCCTGTTGAATTTACATGCGCCTGTCAATTACCTACGTGTTCGCAGCCATGATTTTTTCTAGATAGGAACCGTTTCCTCGTGTCAAGCCTATCAGGCACCATTATCGAGCGGTGCAAGACTAATCAATGCGCTCCTCAAAAACGTAGACATTTTCTTATTTATTATTTTGTATTCGAAGTTTTATTTTTTTGTAAGTATAACATTGTACTTTTTTATTATTATTATTATATTCCCTTCTTCTCTCTTGTGAGGGTAATATTCGTTATAATGTAAATCTAATGTTGTGAACGTCTTGAATTTAGATTTTTTATATGTCCACAATGTTTTGTTTTCTTAAATAAACAAATAAATAAATACATTTTCGGCAAATTTTCGAGCGCTCCAGTTCGTAAAAAATATACTTCGAGCGCTGTAGTTAAAACTCTATAGAGGACAAAATACTGAGAGTAATGCGAATTTGTATGTATAATAAATTAATGAGATGAAAACTATATTTAAAAAGCGATGAACCTGTATTTTTCGAAGTGTATATGTATCTTTTATTTTGTTAACTGTCAATTTTATTCATGGTGGAACTGCATTGTATTGTTGTTTTTATTTAATAAAACGCAATTTTTTGTAGTACTTATTCCACTTTTAATCCATAGATTAGGACCGGTTTCGTCCGCCTCTTCTTTCGTGTCCCTCTGAGGCGGACGAAACCGGTCCTAATCTATTGATTAAAAGTGGAATAAGCACTACAAAAATTTTATTAACTAAAAAAAACTTTATTAAATAAAAACAACAATGTATAGGTATCATCATTATTTAAAATTCTCCGAATCAAATCGATCTGGCTCTGGCAGGTTAGTCTTTGGAATAATAAACATGCTGTGGAAACAATTAGTAATTTCTATAAATACCTTGCGTTGTCACACAGCCTTAAAATTTATTTCGTGCAGTGGGAGGAAATGGACGAGTTTACGACTTGCACCATGAGCTCTATGGCCGATGAGCGGAGGCTGACAATGATATTAATATGACCTAAGAAGCATGATTTGTGTTATAGACACGGTGACCATACAACTTACGCCCATTATTAATATGAACAATTCTTCAGTTATTGCCGTTGATGCCTCGGAGCCGAATGCTTCGAATTCCTTGAACACGTGGTGTGGTGAACACACCACAGAATGAAACAAACAATCATCCAGATACTTAATAAAAGAACTGCAGTCAATAATATATTTGCTACGTATACTGCAATTTTCGACAAGTATTACTTATCATGGAACAGAGGATTTGGAGATTGGTGGTTTTGGGTAGCCTTCGGGTAAGACGAAACAGTGGAAAGCTTCGGAGCGCTGTAGAAATGAAATAGCTTACTAGGGCCAGCCTTCGCTTTGCACTGAAAGAAGCAGATGATCGTAAGAGGTGAAGTGGTTTGGTTACGGAGAAGATAACAGAGTTTTAACGCCGTGACGAGGGAACAACCGAGAAGAGATGAAAGTCCTATATGTAATATTTAATTTTTTTCAAAAATCCTGTTTATGCCCTTGTTATTATTTAATGTATAGAAATTTAGCTTTATACGTCGTGAAACAGTTGTTGTTGATTTCTTGACGCACGTTTTGTCGTAAATATTCTTCTTTATATTCTAAATTATCTTCTAAATACCTACTGTGATAGGAAAAATAGCATAGACTGACAGGATTTAATTAAATTATGTCTATGTTTTAAAATTGAAGGTCATGGGTCCAAAACGAAATCGATTGATCATAATAATATGATTCTAACTTTACACAAAACATGTAGGAATGCATTTCATTTCTAAAAAGTATATAATATATATTATAAAAATGTACGTTTATAATTATTCAATATTCTTTTTCTATTTTTCTTCTCTAATTTATTTATACTTTATGTTATCGCTATCTTGTTAGGCTTTACTATATTATATTTTATATATGGAAACTTTGCTTTAAAGGTTGCTACATCTTCTTTCTAATCTATGCTAATCAATGTTAATAAATATTTGTTTTCCTTAATACAATTAATAAATTAATCAAATATGTGAAATTGTATACTAAATTCAGTATTTCAAATAGTGATAAGAGCTGTAATTTTAATACAAAAATCAAAATACGAAAAGGCGCATGTCACGATATCTTTTTTTTTATTAGCACACACGCATGTCCGTTTAAATTTAATAGTATATTTTTAGTTGATTTGCATTCTCCCGGATTTTACTCCCGTTTTCTTTTCGGGAATGTCCTTTAACATTTCAAAGAAACTATCAGTGGCGAAGGGTGACTTTTGAAAAGAAGTAGGCTGTGGATATCAAAGGAAAAGAGCACAGTTGTCAAGTATACTTACGGGAAATAAGAACATAATACGATGTTACTACTGATGAATAGATACACACTAATTCGATGAAATGTCAATAGCTCACTGACAATATAAAATTGAGCGATGAGTTGAAATTATGTATTTTCCTAAACATTTATACACATCAAAAATCATTAAATAAAATATTTTTTTATTTTTCAAAGCAATCAATATTTATGTGATTAAATGCCATAGATTTTTTTTAATTATCTTATTAATTATTTTGGACAAAGCTGCAGTCATAGACAATAATATTATGCGCTAAGGTATTAGGCTTCGCCTTTAAAACCTTTTAGAGCCTGCCGTATTGCATACATTGCGGTAGACGGGCTGAGATCACGTGAGGTAAAGTCCATCATTCCTTGCTGAATAATTCGATACAATAGTTACAGACAGATGGCGCTCTGCCATATTTTTTTTAACCTTTGACAGATGGTTAAATACATTTCTATATATTATACGACAGATGTGGTTGGCAAATTAAATTATTTTATAGGATATAAAATAATCAATGTATTATTTAAATACGTGGCTTAATAATTAAATAATCCCATAGTATTGAGTCTTCGCTACTTGAAAATATGGTCACCGTAGTTATAGATTGTGTAAGTGAAACAAAGTAATCATATTGACAGTATTACAGTGGTTAACCGGTCACGGAGGTTTCCTAGTCTGTCAGCTGGTTGGCCTTATAGAAGTATCTAGTTAGATACTTAAGTGGAAAGATATACGATGCTGATCGACTGATCATATTCTCCAATCTCAAGGAGTGCCTCTACATTGTAGGTATCTATCTATTGGTAGGGAAGAGCTTCTTCAGTCGTTGGATTGGTCGCGATTTGATTTCTACAATTACACCGAATTATATTATACAATAATTGAGTCAATAACTGTTTGATTTTTATATCGACGCAAAAATAATTTTTGTTGTTTAAATAACGGAACCATTTTTAAATGAAAATAATAATCATACAGTGTATGTATCCTGGAGCCAATAATGGAGATGGAATGGACAACATAACTACGAAGCCAACAAGGAATTTGATGAACCCAACATAATACAAAGCAACAAAATTTTCCCATCTAATATGTAATATCCAACGAATGAAGGAAGGAGAAGATAACGAAATATATCTCTGAATGCGGATGGCTACTACACGTGTCTAGTCTAGAACCCACCTTGGGCTGTTGCGCTACAAAAATGATGATGACACTCTACCCTAGATAATATAGTAAAATTGCTCAAGGTGGTAGAGAAACTCCTAACAAAAATGAGGTTATTAATATTCGTTGCGCCACGGTGTACTCCCGTTCAGCAAGTATGCATACAATGCAGGTGGTAGAATGTATGGTATGCAATACATTGAAATTAATTTATAATGTTTTAAACGGTAGGTACTGAAATAAATGGGCAAATAAAAAATAACGTCTAAATCTAGTGCCGTTTATAAAATTGCACTTGTTTAAAATCGGTAGACTGGTAAATTTCATTTTATGTATTATATTCCGGTAGTAAAAGAAAATCGTATTAATTCTTGAACTTTCCAGTGCGCGGTCAATGTGAAGGCATTCGTATTGTTAGGATAAAATGCAGTGTTATTTTATCAGTGGCGTGGTAGCTTGGAGTTCAAATTATAAAAGGTTGATTCGTACTCTTCTCTTCTTCTTGGTCGTGCACTAATGGCTGAGGATCGTGACCACATTTAAATTTCGCCATCCTTTGAGCGACCAAGACTTTCCATCCTTCTCGATCTTCCGCTTCTCTCAGGGCAGAATAGATGGTGCCCCCAGTCAGCTCTTACACTTGGTCGCTCCATCGCGCAGATGCTCTTCCTCTGCTTCGCCTTCCCTGGAGGCTACCCAAAACTACCAGTCTCTCCACTTCCCAATTGATTCTCCCATTGATTAGTACATTGATATAATTTGGGAAATTATAGTATAATAGGTAGGTATCTAGAGTTGAATACATTAAGCTAAAAAGACTCTAATGCGATAGATAGCACTGGGAACAAAATTTGGAAGGAAGAGCTTAAAAAATCGTGGATTTTGGACGGATTTTTTATTTGTCTAGAAGAGCTAAAAAAGCTCTTGATTTTTCTGTCACATAAGCTTAAATCTACCGGTTACGTTTGTATTTGATTACATTTTGCAATCGAGGTATTGACAACGCTGGAATCTCAGGATTTGGAGATCGAAGGTATTTTTATAAACGACAAAAATATTACTTAAATCAAGGGAACCATAATTACTAAAAAATGCACGAAAACTCTAGTTAAGCTCTTGGAATCTGTGAAAGAATTACATCTTATAAATGTTTATATCTTTTTATAATTTTAATAAACAACATTTTGTTCCATTGTGTGAAATATCGTAGTTAATATTATTCTATTTCATCGAAATAAAAGGGAAAATCAGCTTGAATAATAAATATTTATTTTATTCAACGAATAATACACAAGATTTTGAGAATGTTACATTCCATATATTGAACAGACATAACTTGAAAACACCTCAGATATATATATACACACTAGAAAAAATCATATTTCAAAAAAAATACGATGCTCGACGGGATTTGAACCCGTATAACCACTGGTATCGCGCCACTATGCATTAACCAATTATGCTACGAGCCTCGTATCTAATTGCGACAATTTAAACTAGTAGGGCCTACATGAAAATGGTTATCAAATTGGGCTATTATTGTCTATCGGTTTCAGTGTATTAAATCAAGGTATATTAATTAGGTACATTTATTACTAACCGACGCCCGGCTCTCACCAAATATTTTAGTTATAACGTCTACTTGAACTTGCTAACAATTTTAAATAAACCATTTCTTTTATTCAACGAATAATTCACAAGAATTTGAGAATGTAACATTCCATATACTGAACATATATAACTGGAAAGCACCTTAGATTTATTCCCACTAGAAAATTAGATTAGATAGATACGTAGCATAATTGGATAATGCACAGTGGCGCGATACCAGTGGTTATATGGGTTCAAATCCCGTCGAGTATCGTATTTCTTTTTCAAATATGATTTTTTCTAGTGGGTGTGGTATAAATATCTGAGGTGTTTTCAAGTTTCGTAAGTTCAATATACTATGTATAAAAAAAATAAAAACATAAGGCGGCCATAGACGGACAGTTCTCGTAACAGGTTGAACATGGCACAGACAAAAACTGTTCAATAACTGTACGTTAGTGGCCACACCACAGATCAGTTTAACTACCCCATTTAAATCTGTCGAACTGTCAACAGACGTGCCCATATACGTACAGTTATTGTCTGTGGCAGATCAAGTGTCAAAAACTGTGGAGGTTAAGTTCGCGGAGATCATACACAGGGGTACCTACCTAGTGTTAAATTAGTTTTAAGTAGGGTATATTGAACGATATTGATTTTGTTAGATTTATTATGATTACAATTTATTGTTTGTGTAAATATATGTCCAGATTCTTTTATTGTGAATAAATTATTCATAGTATACTAATTGTTGTTTTAATAAAATGTAATTAAGATAAAATACATACGTATTGTTTTATTTAAATCAGGGTTATATACATTAAATTTATGTAATATGTTTTATTCACTCACCAAAACAATTTACTTATTGGTTTTGAATAATATATATTAATTTGGTACAGACATATTTTCTACAGACATACTTTGTCTAGATTTATTTTACATCAACAATAAGAACATCGTATTTTGTTACATCAAAAATTTATATATTTTATTACTATTGCCATTTTTCATCGTAAGGGCAACTATAAAAAAACCTAGTCGACACTTCACAATATTCGTAATTATATAATATGAGTAGCAAAAGAATACGCAACAAAAATAATATACTTCTTATCGAACGAACTTAGAAGATTATGACAGAACTGTCAAAATTAGCCGCCAAATCGCGCCAGCTACTCTTACTTTACGAGCAACGTCACCCGAAAACTTTCGGTGAGTTGAAATTCCAACAGTTTTACAAAAACACGGGAGTGGGGGGTCGCTGAACATGGCACACATCTAACAGGTCGAAAACTGTCCGTCTATGGGCGCAGCAGATTATCTAACAAAGATAACTGTATGGCCGCCATTACGTATTAACTGGTATGTTCAACCTCTTACGAAAACTGTACGTATATGGCCGCCTATAATGTAACTGTCTCTCGATTTCGGGACTGGTAAAAAAATTTACTCGAAAAATTACAAAAACATAACATTAAATATGAAATATTCGATTCGATTATTTCACTTTAACCCTTCTTTGTGTATATTTCCTGAATGTCACTGTCGTAAATATAGCAATGCATTATAATATGATTGCATTCACCTTTATCGAAGCAACCACATTGCGTGTATATTTTACAATAATAATTGATTGTTGTCATGGTTTTGAATTAGACATGTTATGTAATTATTTCAGGCGGCCATTTAAAACCCGTTAGACGTGACAGAATAGTTTTGCAATTTATATTACTTTTAACATGCTCAGTAGCATGGCGTAAAGATTAAATCTGCGATAGGAAGTTTAGTACTACCATAGGGTAGATAAGATAATGTATCGCATATTATGAACTTGCGTGAAATGAATTAATAAATTATTAATGTTTCACTATTAAAACAAACCTGTAAAATATACAGTGGTTTAATGAGGCAAGGCGCATAATATTATTATCTATGTAAGTATGAAGCAAGATTCATATATTATGCTTATAGCATTGGTAATGTCGTTATTTTCATAGAAACGTTTCTACTGCCTAACTTATCCTCAAACACTAGAGACATAAATAAATATAAATAAATGTCAATATAATTTTTAGTACTTATATTAATAACGCAGCATTTGAGCACAATAACTCACTTTGAGAATTAGTTGAAGTACGGCCTTATGATGGAGAGAAGAAATTTCTGAGATTTCTTTACTTTAGCCCAGAGGGGGGCAAACTGCGGCCCGCGGGCCGCATGTGGCCCGCCGGGTATTTTTTTGCGGCCCGATATTATTAATTGTACTTCTGATTACGAATAACTTTTTTATATATATTTTTAAAAAATATTGACAATAGATTAAAATTTGTTTAGCAATAGTACGCGATCCATTTTCAATAGATATTGATAGTGTACCGACAGAGCTACAACTTGAGATTATTGATCTGCCGTGTGACACTGATTTAAGAGAATTGCATCGTCGTGAAGAAATCCCCAAATTTTACAATGCCCTTAATTCAGACAAATTCAACCAACTTAAAGATTATGCAAGAAAAATGTTCGTTATTTTTGGATCAACCTATATATGTGAACAAACATTTTCGATCATGAACCTCAATAAAAATTCTTTACGATCAAATATCTCCGATGCCCATTTACAAGCAGTTTTGAGAATATCAACTACAAAATTAACACCTGAATTAAAAAAAATGTAAAACAGTTTAATTCTTCTCATTATTTTTTTTTGTAATGTTTATTTTTCATGATAATAAATAGTGTATATCTAAAAATGGTATTTTACTTGCGGCCCGCCGCTCATTTTGAATTCTTGAATTTGGCCCTCCAGCCAGAAAGTTTGCTCCCCCTTGCTTAGCCTATATGGATATTATCCGATGCTCCATCGGACTGATTTTGTCTTAGGTAAGCTGACATAACATATGTAATTTAAAGTCGCCACATTTTCTCCCGATTTATACTCACATGTGAATGAAAACTCTGCCATTCTTGATAGTATTGACTTGTACGTCCATAATAATTATCTTAGAAATCGGGAGCATCCATTGTTTGTTCTCCCAAGGTGCAGAACTAACCTGCTATTGGTAATGCCAATTAGGAGGCTAAAAATTGTATTCAATCAAATCGTTTTGGATATTGATATATTCCACTTACGTGACGGTGAGTTCAGGTGGAAGTTGTATTATAAGTTTTTAAGATAGGGTATACTTAGTTCACTCGGTGTGCTTCCATGTAAGTACCTACTTAAAAGTATTTTTGACACTTATTTTTTATGTCATGTCGCAAACGCTTTAAATTTGTAATTTTCCATGTTCATTATAAAATGTAAATAAAGAAATTTGAATGTAAATAATTTTTAACAGTTAAATAAGCATGTATGTAGAATTTACAGCTCACCGGTGCAATAATTATATTCGTAAAATAATTATTATGTAAGAATTATTCAATTGATTAATTATTACCCATGATGGCCGCGCGGCTTAAGCGTTGGCCTATAGCGTCATGGGTCCCAGGTTCAAATCCTAGGTCTGACAAGTACACATATTGTTTTTCAATTTGTGTATGAGTCAGAGTATGGAGATGGACCTAATATGTTGAGCAAGCGTCTAACATCCATTTCTCGTAGAAACAAAATCAGTCAATACAAACCTCCACTCTGTGGAGGCCCCCATATGATCTTATTAGGATCGGACATG
The DNA here is from genome assembly GCF_057557595.1 of Rhyacophila brunnea. Lineage (NCBI taxonomy): Eukaryota > Metazoa > Arthropoda > Insecta > Trichoptera > Rhyacophilidae > Rhyacophila > Rhyacophila brunnea. Next base: position 56,491,098 of record NW_028232965.1, on the reverse strand, counting down.
GTAGAACAAAAAAATCGTTTTTCGACCTTTCGTTCGTTTAAAAAGGATTGCTTTTTCCGCTGTTAAATATTTATTTATTTAATAATACAAAACATTGTGGATATAACAAATCTAAATTCAAGACCTACACAACATGAGATTTACATTATAAGTCAAACATTACCCTCACAAGAGAGAAGAAGAGAATATAGAAAAAAATATAAGTATATATAATAACAATAATAATAATAAATCAAAACATACTTAAGTACAATTTAATACAGAAAAATATAATTTTTGAAAAAAAAAAACACAATTTTATACAGAAAAATAGCAAAATGCAAAGTACCTACATCATTGAAAATGTCTGTCTTTAGGGAGCGCATTTACTAATCTTGCACCCCTCGCTAATGGTGCCTGATAGGCTTGACACGAGGAAACGGTTCCAATCCAGAATAAATCATGGCTGCGATCACGTAGGTAATTGACATGCGCATGTAAATTCAAATTCATTAGAACACCAGGATTGGAAACCATCCCTCGATATCATCCTTCAATATTGATAGTGATAATCGTTAGTTACCTACTCCATGTGTTGTCACCTGGTGAGACGGCGTGGTTATAGCTTAAGAAGCAATGATTCAGGTTACCCCATCTCCACTCAGCATGCATATGCAGACGCGATTTGTGCATAGCCGCTTTCCATGACGCTATATACGTGTCAGAATGAAAAGGTTTTAATGCGACACTTCCTTGTCCCGAAACGTAGCTGCGGGACTGAAGTAGCAAGCATGCACCAGTCTCGCGCGTGATATAATTACTCAAGCCGGTAGCAGTAAGTAAATCCGTGCCGGTGATATTTCTAGTATTTAGATATAGAAAAGTGGTTATTCGTCTTCCAGCTGTCTTTCGGGGCCACTTTCTCGTCATGGCCGGACTTCTTTGTCGCCGCCCACTCATCTCCGGCCCGATTTGTGCATCGCCGTACAAGGGCATGCAACTTCACATCCAGACGGTGACGTGTTTACCAGTCCGGCGAGATATCAAAATAAACACCTTCCTATTATTAAAATATTATGTACATACCTCCATGCGCATAGTATTTAACAGTAGCGAAGGGTGGAGGTAGACTGTTAAGATCCGCCATAAATAGTGCACATTAAACGTTGTTAGCAATACGTATTTGTTTTTATTGAAGTATGACTACAATTTACAAACAGTGTTGGTTAGTTTTTAATTAGTAAAGCAATTAAACCCTGCCTAAACCAAACCATAATAGTTTTGGTATATTTTGGGCGATACGACAAAATTGTGCAAACTTTTTCATTCATAATTATTTGTTACAAATATCGTTGGTTCATCTTTATAAATTTATTAAGCCCTGCCTAAACCAAATTACAATAGATAAAAAATATTATTCTATCTATAAAATATCCAAAGTTATGTATGATTTAATTGCATAATTTTAGATATTTTATAGATAGACGAGTGCTTTTTGACTATTACCTATAATGGTTTGGTTTTTGCAGGGTTTAATTGAATTTTGAAAACTAACCAACACCATCTGTAAATTGTAGTCTTATTTCAATGAAAACAAATACGTATGATTGTCAAAGTTTAATCTGGACTATTTATAGCTAACAGCCTACCTCCACCCTTCGCCACTGGTATTTAATGTATGTATCTATAACCGGGACTGAATTTTTTTTATTACCATTTAGAATTATTATTAACCATGTCTTGCTTTTTCGTACAAGGTGGTTGTTAGTAAGTAATTTTGAACAATCACAAACACCCAGGCTTTAAGAAAAACACATAAATATTGTGTCCTCACCGGGAATCGAACCCAGAACTCTCGGGTGGAAGAGCAGCGCCTTACGCACTGCATCACGAGAGCCGCATAACCGGGACCGAATTACGATTCATCAAAACATGACCTAATAAGTTAAGAGATGGTTTCTGGTGTATGAAGTGAAGGGAAACATCAATTATTGCATTTTTTAATCAGATTATTTACCAAAAACATACATTTCGTAAAACAAACAAATTGATAAAGGTTCTTCAAGTCTTTTTATGTCGTGTCTGTGTGATTTTCCGGTCCATACACGACCAAACACCTTTGTATGTCGGTTTTGGCGGGTGTCCAGTGAAACAAGTGTGACACTTCTGATATCCATCTTATTAAGAGTTTATTATACCTATATTATAATGATATTTAAATTTATTAACGTGTGTATTAATTACAAGTCGGCGTGTGCTCCGTCCTGAGGTCCACCATGGACACATGGATAGACTTTTGAGCCAGGACACTACACCTGTTTGCTGAAGCAACTGCCAGCTGGGCATCCATGATACGCTTTCAACGTAATGTACTCAGATTTGGAAGCTGGTAGTCGATGGAGGGGTTGGACTGGAGTGACCAGATGAACGAGGACACTGTAGTCTCAATACAACTGACACTCAGTGTTGCGGCGTCCAGAAAATAATGGCGGAGGATTGACAAGGGTGATGTTCTTGTTCCAGTCAGTGGAGATCGAGACCATTAATAGGAAAGGCCAATGACTCAGAATTAAATAAAAATAGTGGAAAATCAGATTTAATAATTGAGCTTTGATCGTAAGGTGAACAACGTTAGTTATATCTGCAGGCCAGTTGTTATCGCTAGACTCAAATTGAGGAGTGTCTGGATATGTGGAATGTATGTGCGGTATTCCGCTGTCGAAGTGATGATAAGCTATAAGTATTGGCGAAGTAAATGTGGATGTCAGTAGCACCTGCTAGATTTTCTTATCCTCGCCGCTCCTGTCACCAATCAATAAAAAATATGGATATCTTTTCAAAATGGAATCCCCTCCTAAACCATGTTTCTGTGTGCACGCTTGCTACAGGTAAGTATATTATAAATTATTATATACCACACTGGACATTCTTTAAATGTACTTATATTTATTTTAATGTGTTATCATTATTGTCTGCCTCCGTCCGTCGAACAGTTTTCGCAAATGATATCTACTTATTTATTGCCTATTAACAATTAATATAAAATAAGTTTCAATTCAATTTAATAAATATCGTGATATTCAGTGACGTCCCTAGATAAAATGCCGCCCTTAGGCAGGGCCAAAATGCCGCCTCATTTTTTATACATTATTTTTATCATCCTTTCATGAGTCCTACATCTAAGAAATGTGTTGTATGGAAAAATTACCAACAAAATATCAAACTAATTATTCGCAAATCTGCACGTGTCGTTTCTGGTCACCAAGGACGTCGAAGATCAAAAGAAGTATACTAGATATCGCGAGCCCGACAAAATCAGTGAGCTGATTTTTTTAATGGAAAGATACTTTCGTTATCACTAAGTTAGATAGCGATTTCTATAAATATTCCAAATGATTTTCCTCGATTTGCCGCCCTTCGAGTAATTGCCGCCCCCAAGCGACGCTCAATCTGCCTACCCCCACGGGCGGTCACTGGTGATATTGACAAAATGGTTTGATTCTATATTGCATTTGTAGTCAAATATTGTATTTTAGTTAAGCCGAGCCGATACGTTGCGATGAGTCAACGTCGAACTTTGATTATTTCCAGTGGGTGCTCTTCCGCCGCCTTCTTTTTGCTGACATAAGGTAGGTCCTCTTTTTGAGCCTGGCATAATAAAACATGCATGCAAGTACTAAGTATATCGAAATGCGGTCAACAGGTTTGTAGTTATTCACTTTTCATTGTTTTAACGACGTGATTGCGTGAAAATGTAGGCTTTCAAGGTTGACTTTGCAACTTCATGATAAAGATATGAAAAATAAAGTCTCTTAGTCGAATTTCACCAAATTTGCTTTTTTTTTTAATTAAGTATCACGGAATTAAGTGGATTGTATTGTTTTTTATGGAAATATAATTTAAATGAATATATAGAAATAAAACTGGATTTTTACTTTCTAATGTTAAAAGAACACATCGCACCCCCAGTAAAATACTGTCGTAAGTCTGAAATGGGCGTTTTCGAGTTATGGATGTGGTTGGATTCGTATTTTTTTTTGCTATTTTAATAAAATACTATCGTATCTCAAACTCAAATAGTGTCGGAGAGAAAGCACTTAATACAGTACATTACTTTCCGAAAACTGTTGAATAGATAATAAAATAGTGTTGTAACTAAGTTACGACAGTATTTTACAAGAAGCTTTCTAAAAAACTAAAACAATACTTTTCAAAAAAATACTGTTGTAACTCTGTTACTACAGGAAAATCTTGAGATACAGCGTAATTTTCTCACTAATTGCATGGATATTATTGTTCTAAAGTATTCAAACAAAAAAAACTGGAAGCAGCAGAGGCAACAATTTTTGTTATCAACAATTAAATGGAAGTAAAATACAAGAAGTATGCAAAAAATACTTTATCAACACATTTGGGGTGAGTGAAAGGTACTGCTTTACTGCATGGAAAACAAGAGATCTTCTTTCCGGAACGCCAATTCCAGAACAAAGAGATCACAAAAATCACAAAAAAAATAGTGTTGTTTAAAAAAATGATATAAGAGCTCACATTAAGTCTTTCCCAGTGATCGAGTAACATTATTTGCGTGCACAGACGTCCAAATTGTATTTAGATGGTAAATTAACAATTGCTGAAATGTATCGGTTATACAAAAAACAACAAGCTGACAGCAATATGCCATTTGGAAAAGAACACTATTATACGCATCTATATTTAATGACGAATTTAATATTGGCTTCTTTAAGCCTAAAAAAAGATTTGTGCGTTGAATGCGACCTATACAATAATTCTTCACCACCAGATGAAAAAAAACAACTTCAAGAAAAATATGAGACACATCAACCTGGAAAAAAGAGGCAAGGGATGAAAAGATCAAAGACGTAGCAGAGTCCCGAACTAATGGCCAAAATAGCGTCATTAATGTAGCTGTATATGATTTGCAGGCTGTTTTACCGCTTCCTTGCGGAAATGTGTCAAATTTCTATTATAAACGAAAGTTTGGCAATGTACAATCGTACAGTCTATAATATCACTGAAAATATTGCAAACTGATACATGTGGGACGAGAGTCAAGCTGCATGAGGATCCAATAAAATTGGTAGCTGTGTACTCGATTACAATGCATGTAAAAAATATCACCACAATGAGCATTTTATTTTTTACAGTGACAATTGTGCCGGGCAGAATAAAAATAAATACATTGCTGCAATGTATTTATATGCCACCGGGAATTCACAAAAAAATACAACGATCTCTCATAAGTTTTTGGTCACCGGGCATAAACAAAATGAAGGCGATATCGTCCATTCTACAATTGAGCAGCAGAAAACCAGGGCTCTAAAAAGTGGACCATTATTTGTGCCCAGCCAAATGATTACCATTGTACAAACAAGTAAGAAAACAGGACAACCATACATAGTTAAACCCATGACGACAAATAATTTTCTCAACATGAAAAAACTAGCAGATGAAATCGGTAAAAATTACAACACGGATGAAAATGGAGAAAAAGTTTTGTGGCAGAAGATTAAAGTTATAAAAGTAGACAGAGACTATCCATACATTATTTTTTTTAAAACCAGTTATCATGAAGAATGTAGGAAATTGAATGTTTGACAACAGCAAATAGGCAAACCGTTACCAATGGATGGTCTCAATATATCCAAAGCATATCAAGAGTGGCCAAAAATAACGACAATTAAAAAGAAGGATTTGCTTTCCTCTGCACCGCTAAACATCGTGAATTTTATTATGATTTTTTGCTTCTCTTCCAAGTGATGTTTAAAAATTAAAAATCGTATGTAAAAATTTTATTTTCCCATTAAATTAAATAATTAAGTATTTTTTTGTTGTTTTGAACTAATAATTGTATTTTTCTTTTTTTTTTCAATAAATCTTTAAAGATTGTACCATAACTTAATATTTTGAAAACCTTCCTTTACAGTGCCCAACAAATTAGTTGAAATTATTAGAGTGATGGTAGGGAAATTTACATAGAAAGTATTGAGTTGATTCAAATTTTAACATGAAATTGTCAAATATCCTAATAAAATACAGTCGTAACTCAGAAATATTCAAATATCTCCGTTTGTATATGTTTTAGAGAAAAATGATGAATACAGTTGAAAATAGATCATGTTTTTCCATAAAAATGAGTAATAATTTTTACATTCAGACTTTTCCTGTATTTACAAAGAATATTTGAAACTTCAAATGGCTCTCCTGCAAAATGCCAATTTTTGACTTACTACAGTATTTTACTGGGGGTGCGGTTTTATATTAAATTTAGTAAATTAAATAATTCCAACCAATCAATACCGGATGTGCTTAATTATGTGTATCATAAGGTCAAAGCACATTGCGAGAGGCAGTACGATGCAAATGTCGTTTAGGCGCCGTGCGTGAATCGCACGGCTTCTTGCAGTGTGCTCCGCCATTAAGACGCAAAAGTTGATGTGACATATCACTACGTGAAAGCAACGTGGGATAAAGTAGAATAAAACTGTATTTTGAGATAAGTATGTCAATTGATAGCTGAATGCTCTACCTACATAATGAATAACTGAGATTTAAAAAAAATGTAATATCCCATTTAAAAGAGAAAATGCTAATGTTGCAATGCAACTTCAAAGCAACAGTGGGATACTGAAACCCCCAACCCACTGTTAATCGAAATTCTGCCATTATCATCCATTATAAGCCGCCGATCCCGGGAACCCGGGATCCCGAGCTATTTGCGATACCTATAAATCCCGGGATTGATAAACATAATCCCGAAACTTTCGGGATTGATTTTTGTATCAATTTTTATGGAAAATAAAGTAAAAATGAAAATATAACAGAAAAAATACTTTTAATAACAAATAACTACATTAGAAATAAACTGAGTTTGAATGAAGTTTGATTTATACCCATGTGTAAAGTTGCCGATTCATTTTATTTTTTCACATAAATTAATAAAAATGAGAAAGATTGGAAAAAAATGCTTCGCACTTTTAACAAAGTAATTCCACCATGATCTCATACGTTTTACGATAGTTTCATTTGTCTGACAGATTTATGAAGCGGAAAGGCCATAAGTACACCATGATTTGCTTAACTATTTTAAATCTCGCTAACCCGTTCATTAAGTCTTTACTATCAGAAACAGCAATCTCATATTAAATTCACATTATTATTTATATTACAATATTATTTACTCCATTAAACTTATATATATTTCCAAGATTGAACGTATACAATATTAACAATAAATGTCTTCAATAGCATAAATTATACTAGATTTATTTTTGACCGATTTTATCAATGTTATTTGTAAATATAAAAATTTTATAGTCCCGGGATCGCGGAATTGTCAAATTAAAATCCCGAAACACCTGTATCAGAATTTTGGCTCGGGATTGCATTCCCTAGCCATAATATTTTGTCCACATTCGAAGGCGATGTTATTTATGCGAAATAGTATTTATTTGGAACATCTACTAATAAATATTTTAAAAGAAGTCCAAATATTGATGTTCGTAAAATCAATCATGCATAAAGTATACATAATTATGAAGCAATCTTTTATTTATGGCTGCAGGCGGTAGGTGTGCTATATACTATATAGTATATAGGTACCTAAAATAATTAAATTTATGTAGGTAGATATCTGCATAAAAATATGAATATCGTCTCACACAACGAACTAATTTTCAACACAATATACCTAATAATGTATAGATTGGACGTAGGTAATAAGATGTATTTTTACAATGTTTTATAGCTGTTTTTTTTAATCATCATCACTATAAGTCTTAAATTTACAGTTTTCGGAATAATAAAATAGTATTATTACACTTATTACAGCAAGTAAAAAAATCGCATAGTAGGTGAATGTTTTCCTATTATTTTCACCGGACGCGTTTGTTTTATACAGACATCTATTTTTGACTAGCAACAGCTTATTATAATATGGTGTGAATCTGTGGTGGTTTTGATGATACATTTCCATCATAGATGGACTCTATATTAATATTAATTCGCTATTTACTACATTTTATAAAATAATACGGATTCGAATAAATTATATCTATTATAATTATATAATATATTCAACCGAAGTATAAGAATTAAATATCAAGGAGCTTGGACTATAAACTAGGAAAAGTCATATAAATTTTTGAATTTTCTTGATGGTGATTCCACAACGTTTTTCGATGTGATTTATGGTTGATATACTTACTAAATTCAGTGACCATTATTATCGTGGTGTAAGTATATTATTGGCAATATCTGTACTATGCAATATGCAATTGACTGATTGAGTGAATCTAAAACTGTGTACGATAGAGGGTGATAAGACTAGAAAGTTTACAAAAGAAAATGCAAGCATCAATGCGAAATGACTTAGAACTAATTTAATCATTAGCTCACTAGGCTAGATTATTATTATATTATATGTTATCTATTTTAAATAATTTATTATTTACGTTAAATTACAAAACCTACTACATATTATTTAGTACTCTTTTATTCAGTATTGTATATATAATACCTATATTTGAATGCACATAAGTTGTGTTTGAATGATATTATGTTTGTGTAGTCTGTAGTAAAATAGTAATAAAATATCGATAACATTACCAGCTATTTTAAGAAATGAAACAGTCATAATATTCGCAATGACGCAAAAACAAAACAATAAATCAGGGCTAGAAATGGATAGGAGCACAGCTCCGGTTCGTGAACTCCTCGAAGTTGGCACGGTAGCAACTAGCAATAATAAAATTTATTTACTTTACATTACTATTTCTTAAAATTTCATAATAAAAATATACTTAAAAAAATAATATAATTGAGCTTCTTTTCTGTATTATTTTACTACAAAGAACATTAGACGATTTCAATTTATATTTAATGTCGTCCTCCAGCAAACAGACATAGCTTTTTTTATGTTTTTGTTATAACTTTAAAAATCATAATAAATGGGTAATGAATATACCTAATGGAGTTTTAGGTTTCTCATTTTATAAATTGAAAAAATATAACTAGCCTTCAATCAAAAATCAATCAATTGTTATAACTGAACTGTGATTTATAAATACAAAGCATAATGCATGTTCAAAAAACTTAGCGAAACCAAGTCCTGATTAAGTAAGGAAAGAAAAGACAATAATACAATTTTCACAGTACCTATACTTGATAGAAATAATTATTTTCGCCTGCGTCGCTAACGATTTTCGACTAATCTATTCTGTACTAGATATAAATGTCAGAAGTTTAAAAACTGTTATTGTATTTATCCGTCCAATGTATGTGTACATATATGGATATAACAAAAACATCGAACACACTTTTAATATATTATTCTATAAAATGACGAGTACTACGATTAGTAAAATTTTCTATTTCGAGCACTGCATAACATAGGAAATACTACCGTACGTTAGGGCTACTAAAACACTTTAGTACCTACTTCTTCTTCGCCTTATTGAAATATTCATATAACGTTCCGTAAAGTCACTTTACTGGTTTAATATAAGATTGAAAACATAGAATAAAAAATACATTATTGCCAGGTAACCGAGATTTGGAGCAACCTTGTGTGTGGATCATAAAATGCGGGATATGGTTTTAAATTTGAATGTACACTAGAATAATAAGTTATTTAAAGCATATGAAATTGCCGGCGACCGTCACACCAGCTGAAAATCAGTCGTTTCCGCAGAAAATAAATACAAAACGTAAAATTCAAGACTGCATATGATATTAAGGACTCACATTTGGGGTAATCACGATCATCATCATCAGCCTGAATCTGTCCACTGCTGGATGAATAACTGAAGTGAGTGATGACTGATGAGTGTTTTTTTATTTCCATGTATCCAGTGACGTCCCATGGGGGTAGGCAGATTGAGCGTCGCTTGGGGGCGGCAGTTACCTAAAGGGCGGCAAATCGAGGAGAATCATTAAGTATATATAGAAATAGCTACCTAAACTTAGTAATAACGGAAATATCTTACCATTAAAAAAAATCAGCTCACTGGTTGGAAACAAAATGTATTTATTAGGTACCTACTATAAAAGTTTAACAGGACTTTTTTGTCGAGTTCGCGATGTCTAGTTTACTTCCGTTGTCTTTGGACGTCACGTTCTTGGTGTAATGTCCACAATATGTTAAAAATAAAAATAAATAAATTGAATTGAAATTGAATTGAAACAGCAATGACACGTGCATACCTAATTTAAAATTTATCCAAATATGTACCTACCTATCTGAAACCGTAGACTCGCAATATTGGCTATTGAAGCAGAGATGGCATTTAAATTAGATTTAGTGGTATAAGTATATCTTGTTAGTAATGTATCCATACAACACATTTCTTAGATATATGAGTCACGAAAGGATGATAAAAAGTAGGTACTGTATAAAAAAATGTGGTGGCATTTTGGCACTGCCTAGAGGCGGCATTTTGTCTAGGGACGTCACTGCATATTATTATATTCTGTACCGCACTGGGAATATTGCACGTGGGCGTTGGTTATTTGCGATCGGTGGGGTTGACAAAATTAAAAATTGAAAGATGTATTTTTACTACCTATTAAAATATTTTTCTTCGACCATATCCGATCCTAATAAGATCATAGGCCTTGCCTCTACATAGTGGAGGTTTGTATTAACAGATTTTGTTTTTGTCAGTCTTGTTTCGTTTTTCAGTTTTGTTGTCAGACCCAGGATTCGAACCTGGGACCCACGACGCTATAGGTCGACGCTTCATAAAAATGTAGATTAAACACATAAATCGCACGAAAATCTGTAAAAAAAAAAATGGAAGGAAAGCTCGAGAGATTAATCTCGACGTTGATTTTGAAACCGATTAGATAGGAGAAAATTTCAGAAGGAAAAATTAAAGAACAGCTGTCGATTTTGATTTTGAATGATTTTTTTAGAAATACTAAGGTACCTCTTGCATGATTTTTGCTGAGAGGCCCAATATTTCCAGCCACATCACTGTTTACACGGTTATCTTGTTTCTGTCCCGTGTTTTTCCCTCTTGTTATTCTCCAATACTTTACTGATGATATCAGTGACAAAAATGGTAAATTCAGGCGATGAATTCACCATTACATGTAAATTGTTCGTAAAACATTTCACCGTGGCACAGTTTTTCGTGAGCTTTCTTATCGGAAAGAGAAAAAGAGTAATTGTATTAGATTCAATAAGAACATTAAGTCAATTTTCATAGATGATTTTGGCTCACCTAACCTTACCTAACAAATAATCCAGTATATCGGCTATTTTCAAAATTTGTTTGCTGCTGGCTTAAGTGTAAACCGACAAGAACCGTGTTTATTTACACATGAATTTTATTTCAGTACTTTACGACCCAAAGAGGTTGGACGGTCTTTACTATACGGCCATATTATATTTCCGATACAAGAATGGCGAATACGGCGAACGAGAAACGTACAAGTTTCCGGACACGATGAATATGTGCCCCAAACCAATGCCAACATTTTCATTACGTTACATTAGATTCTGGATGAATTTGTTTCTTATTATCGCTTTGGATGTTAGATTCCTTTTGAAGTGCGACCTTGTTTATCGCCAATGCTTACTTAATTACAAGGATGCAAAGTGGTGATGAGTTTTAATTAAATTCAGAGTATATGACGTACTTAATTCAGAATGCCTCGGGCAGGCAGCAGAGGAAATCTACGTGCCACGTGTCAACAAGATAAACGGGCCCTTTCGTGAAAACTTAATTCTAATGTGGCTAGGTGAATTGTTAAGTTGACATACTCCGGGGCACGTGCGAAAATGTCAGATAACCTTCGCCCTTTGGCGGTCTATTTATTCAACTTGATCGGGAAAATTAAATGACAGTGAAAACGAGCATTATTTTCCACTCATCTTTCTACCTACAGCAAACACAATTTCTTAGTGTAAATATGATTTTAAAACGTAAGGCAAGTATAAGTATAATTAATTTGTTTAAATTAATTTAAATTGTTATTACCTTCTTAGCTTCATGGTAAGCTTTTTTCGTGAATAACGTAGTGAAATGGATAAAACAAACTTGATAGTAATTACATCAGTGATTTCAAATATTTTCCTTTCGCGGCAAGCTATGTATACATTATTTTGATTAGGTACTTTATTTTCCACATCACTTCATTTTTTAAATTCTGGTTTTAACACCGAGAGATTTTGCACATAGTTTAGGTTGAAAGAGTCTTATGCCCGGTCCACACTGGCAACATGTCGCGCGACAACCTCGTTAAATTGTACGATAAGTATGATAATTATCGTAAAATTTCTTAAGCAATTATGATAATTATCGTAAAATTTAACGAGGTTGTCGCGCGACATGTTGCCAGTGTGGACCCGGCATTACATACCGCGTCAACTTTACTGTCTACACTTGTACGTGAAATACTTTTAATTTTTGCACGAGAAGCAGTGTCACATTTTTATAATGTTGATTTTAATACAAAAATGATAAAAATATAGGTAGGTACTTCGTATTTTTTGTTTAATTAAAATATAGTAAGTATAATATGCTATTATACATTTTTTGCGGGAATCATTCGATTGGCAACGAATGTAACCATACTAAAGATCGATTGATATCTACCTAAAAGTAAAAAATGATTTTATTTTATACAAATTTTAATTTTTTATACAAACTGTTGTTTTATTAAAATGAATTATAAAATACATTTTCTGGAATTATATCGTTTTTTAAACATTCTACAGCGCCTTTGTGGATTGATTGCGGCGAACGCTCAAACTTATCACTTATGTCTGAGATTACATCATAAGAATCGTCCAGTGGTGCCTTTAGCTACATGGAGACCTGAGTCACTGACAGATTTGAAGGTTCGAGAAACTGAAAGGTATGGAAGCCTTCTGCCAAAGAAAATAATGTGCGATAAACCACCATTGAGATTACAATGAATACAGTAATTATTGTCACATCTACAAGATTTGTACACTCTGTGAAAAATAATATGTACTCACCTACATATATTTCAGATTATTTTCATACTTTTTGATGAAACGATCGCCTCGTCTGCTTCATAGAACTGTACACTTGTCGTGACTGAAATATCTATAATACTTGATAATGTTGACAATATCCCTTTGAAGCGAACGAAACCGATACTGACTAATATTAAAAGAAGTGGAACTAGTACTTACTACATATTATTGTGTTTTATTTTAATTAATACAATGGATTTCCACCAAGTATTGACTTAACACCATAAAAGAAAACTATAATAATAGTTCGGTCTTTTTGTCGATCAGCTGTTTCGCCACTATTATTTTCGGGAAGGTTTTTCCTTTATGGAATAAGTATTATGCATTATCTGTTAAGTAATAATTATCAGAGAGATGCATCGATAAAACTGCACTTTGTTTAAATGACGTTGCCTGACATTAATGATACTATTGTTAAATCTATTACAGGCAGAATCTTCTCCTTAATTAATTGTATGTACATAGTATATCATTGTTTTGATCTATGTACTCACACATCTATGTACACATAATATTCTAAATTGATAATATACGTTGGTATGCGACATGCTTATAGAAACCTATTACGTATCGTTTATTGGTTGATTGTTTCATCCTCACGAGTCAAGACTCAAAGTCAAGAGCAAGGACAGTATTTGAATGTAAATATATAGCTGTCTAAAGATAGTAAATAATTAGTGGTGGGGTTCATTCGGTTCGATAAAAATGTGCCTAACATTTCTGGAGTTCGCCGAACCGATATTAATCCTTGTTTCACTGTGTAGGTCAATTCAATAAACTATTTCACGGTAAATTTGACATAATTATTAATTTATGCGATAATCACGAAATTCCAAAAGTTCAAAAGTCGAAAAATATTATATGTAGGTATTCAGTACTGTTGCAGTTGGTCCTGCAGACGTATAAAGAGGGGCTGCAATGAATAATATGTATTACATACATTAAGATATTTGAAGCCACCTTCCATTAGATGCTTAGGACCATCTTGGACCAAATTTGGTAAATAAAATGTAACCATTATTATAGTCTAATCTAATCTTTATTTTATTTCTAGATGGACGCTAAGTTCGTGAGAAACCAGAAATTTTCAAAGAAGCACAACCTGAATCCCAAGAATCTGATTAAGAGACAAGAACAGAAACAACCATAGACTACGACCTCTTAATTACCACAAAACAAAAATGTTTTACGTTTACATGAATATAATTTATTGTAACACTTAAGGGCGGAAGTGCTCAGCGTGGGTCAAAATGGAGCTTTTTTCTATTTTCAAAGCATGATCCTGGACATACCTTAAACGTTGTAGATAATCTATTTGTATAATTTTGAAGCATTATTATCCTTTATATTTATTTTAAACATTTGATGACTGCATAAAGTATTTTTATTACATAAAATAGTATTATTTTAAACCTCTCGCTCTAATGTTTTAGAATATAGTCATATTTCAGTACATAAATGTGCAGTGGTGTTAAGATTTTTTACATTTATTAATTTTTTAACGCATTTATAAAACCATCAGTATAATTTATGTCGACATTATTATAGTGAAATATTTACGATAAAAATATATTGATAATCTCTGTGATCCCAAATTTGACAAGAATTAGACATTTTATTATTCAAAAAATGGGCAAAATTAACACATTTGAAGATAATTCTAAAGATACTCATTATAAGCTATGTCTTTGACCATTCAAGTGTGATAAACATCCTACGAATAATGATTGCTTTATAATAATTATTGACCTAAAAATAAGGTAGTGTTTTTTTGAAATACGCCATTTCTTTTGGCATTCCCCAGTGGTTAAGCTACAACATACGGCCGTAGCCATAAATTGACAAACTATAATTGATGTAGGGAGTAAAATGATGTTAACGCGCGTGTTTGAACATGTACCTAACCAAATTTATTTTTTGAACTGTACATGTTCAAACACGCGCGTTAACATCATTGACAGGGTTTCCCAAACTATGTTACGTGGTGAATAGGTGTTCAGGGAAAATCTGAATGGTTTTATATTATGCTGCAACGACTTCAAAAAATTGAAACATCTTTGAGTTTATTACGAACATCATTAGGAACTTCATTCAAATATATATTTATGTGTTATGTTTTAAAAATATTTACTAAATAAATAATTATTTCTTTTTCCTATTTTTAATTGTATTGATTATGCACTATTTACCTACACTACAAAATAAACAACGTGTTCCGTTAAAATTTCCGGATTTGTTAAGTGTTAAATGGCAGGAAAAGTTTGGGAAACATACAGTTTGATAACCAAGAATCAATTTGGAAGTATTTGAATAAAACTGAAAAAAGGAAAGTGGCGAACCGGTTGTTAAAATATGTTTAATCCCATCACTGTTTAGAGTAGTAGCGATTACTGATTGTGATTAGCAACATATATTTATTATTACTAGCAATCCGCGGCGCAGGAAAATGTCGAATAATGAAAAGATTTTTTTTTGTTTGTTAAAATTAAAATTGGATTGGTTTGGGCAATAATGCGAAAAAAATATATATGTACTATGACGTAGGTATGTACGTAACTACAGAATATTATATAAATGAAACCCGCAACAAAAAAAGTAAGTACTTACCTATTTAATTCGGCCATCGTAAAAAGAAATGTCGCCCATCACTGCCTTACAGGATACAGTTGAATATTTAAAAGGGACGTTGGCATATTATTCTATAAGATAAGAGGGACAAAAATACCCAAGCAAACATAGTTGTTCAAACTTTGCAATAAACTCTCCAACCTTCAGAGTACCTACTCTAAAATTTAAGATGCGGTCAGAAGATACAAATAGCCATTGAAAGTTCATGAAATGATGAAACTCGTTTACAACCTACAATGAATCGGTGAAGTTTGTTTCTTTCAAAAATATTATCATAATATCATCAGTACATTGATACCAGAGAGGGAGGATTATGAATAGTTCTAGGGAAAGTAACCAATGTTATACTACAATAATTTCTATTTTATATCAATAGATACTTACATAAAAATGAAAATAAAAATCTTTTTCCAATATTTTTCGAAGAATGATTCCATTTTTACGATAGCTAATAGTAACCAGTGATTTCCCGCCATATTTGCAAAAATATGCTTATTTTTAAAAATCGAACCGAATGGCGAAACTCACTCAAACGTCTTTTCTTCTTAGAAATTCTTTATAGATTTTTTTCTAATATTTACGTTTCTGAGGTTTTTAAAAATTATGTTTTGTCTAATGATAAATAATTGCTTTACTGACCCAAAAGCAATCCTTATCAATGGCACTCATATCGAGAGGTTCAACAACTACGTCTATCCGGACAATAAATGTCAATTGATGGCGGTAAGTATGAGCCAAATTAACATTGAACGCATTTGAGTGTGTGAATGGTGACCTGAGTATTATCCCAATTCTTCAATAGTGTATAAATACATGTAGAACATGGAAAATTCATAAAATAAATTCATAAACTACGAATAGTCCAACGTGGCATGAAAAGGTGCATGGTGGGCATAACGCGGAAAGACCACAAAATAAACCAATGAATAACGAGGCAGACAACAATATGCAATGTGACATAGGTCGTCAGGCTGATAAAATGGCAATGAGTGGAAAACCGCTGGACAAATGCAATCATACCCATAGGGCAGCAAACCACCACTAAATGCCCTAAAACCCGCTAGATCGATGAACTCATAAAGTTAGGCGGATGTACGTGGCAACGAAGAACTAGGTAAATACCTACTGAGAAGAGAGGAAGGAGCTAGGGGAGGCCCTCATCCAGCAGTGGATCGACTACAGCTGATGATGATGACGATACATATTATTAGTAACATCATAATAATGTTGTAGATACATACTATTGGTGTAACTATTAATGTCATGGCCCCCACATCCTGAAGCGGGCTCCCAGGCTAGGGTGTTTGGCGGCCCCCCCCCTACCTATCGCTAGGGGTAAAGGCAGTGAGACGCACTGCAGTAGCGTTTTCCAAATGGTGTACACGGTAAAATTATGTGTATTTTTAAGGATTTTTTGTATTTTTAATATGTACCTACCTACATCCATTTCTATTATGGAGTTGATGAGTATATCAGCACACAGTGCATCGTACAACCAATTTTTTTAATTAATAATATCATTGAAGTCAAATAGCGCCCTTAGTCAGCCCCTCGCCCCCTTGTGGGGGCCATGAGTGTAATATTTCATACTATATAAATGAGACGTAACCTTCTTCACTGTCTGCCGTGTTCTATCGAAGGTTAGCAATGGTATTATTGAACTCTACCTGTGCTTTTGCTGTTACTTACCATTCCCTGATTTACAATTAATTTTTATTGCAAAAATTATGATTAGTTAACAAAATAATAATGCCTACTTTCATGCGCAAAAAATGCGAGCTGACGATTTCAAAATGCATTAGGCATAATATGCCTAATATTATATTACATTTATTAGAACACATTCCCAAGATATGAAATTTTTGTGATCAATATCGTGAGGGAATTTTTAGTATGCTGCAGGCTATATTATAATACTGTAGGTTCCTGCTCTAATTCAAAATAAATGAAGACATCTTACACACATAAGACGAAGTAATCGAAGTAGGTACTACCTTATAAACGTATTTTTATATATTTTTTAAACATTTTTTATTTTTAGCAGCAGGACAAACTTGATTTATTATATTATTATCAAAAGAGAGAAAAAATCGTTTCTAAATAATTAATATACCCTAGTATTTTTTAATATTATAAAATATGAATGTAGCCATCTGTTGACTAAATTATAGAATACATCTTCGTAACGAGTTTTTACAGTGACATCTGTTTGTCAATAGTGTTTTTATTTTAACTTCTGATTTCTATATTTGAATAGATGCATTATTTTTATTGCTTTACTAGTATAACTACTTACCACGAGATGCCGCTAGCAGTTAATTTTTAATTAAATATGTAATGGTAAATTTCTGTGAAATAATAATACATAATTTGTATGACTATAATATATTTCTGTCAGGCAGCTATCTTATCGCCATCGGCTTATAAGATTTGTAATGTTGTTGTCATAATCATTGAAATATTATCATCACCAGCCGAGGTCGATCCACCGCTGGATGAAGGCCTCTCCTTGTTTAATCTCCATTGTTTTCGGTGTTTTTCGTTGTCAAGTACCTACTTCCGCTAAATATTATGAGGACTCTTGGTTGCCAATTAGATTTTTTTATCTCTGGGGCGCCACTGGATGATGTGACTTGTTTAGCGATGTACGATGTACGTAATATGTAGATAACCAGTGACGTCCCGTGGGGGTAGGCAGATTGAGCGTTACTCGAAGAGCGGCAAATCGAGGAAAATCATTTGGAATATATAGAAATAGCTATCTAAACTTAGTAATAACAAAAATATCTTTCCATTAAAAAAATCAGCTCGCTGATTTTGTCGGGTTCGCGATATCTAGTTTACTTCCGTTGCTCTTCGACGCCCTTGGTGACCATAAACGACACGTGCAGATTTGCGAATAATTAGTCTGATATTTTGTTAGTAATGTATACATACAACACATTTCTTAGATATTGGACTCAAGAAAGGATGATAAAAATAATGTATAAAAAATGAAGCGGCATTTTGGCGCTGCCTAGGGGCGGCTTTTTATCTAGGGATAACAATCTCCGAATTTAATTATATTGTCTATGCATTATACCTATTATCAATACCAATAGTATTTATTTATCCGAATAGAAAATAGGGAGAATATAAAATTATTATATATTATATACCTATTATAACCAATAATATACCAAATAGTACAAGAAAGTTTTCTGCTCCACACACTTAGTATCTACACTACAGTCTACACTCTACAGTTATAGGTATTAGAATATTAGATGATGTTGAATTTTGTTTAGTGATGAAGATCATCCCGCATGAAAATTTGATGCACGCGCCGACGCCCTACCACCTTCCGTGGACTTTGCGCCTAAGTGATGACATTTTAAATGATACACTAGTGACAGCTTTAATTACTTTGAAATCACAGAGTTTATAATATTAATTTGTTTGATCATAGGTGAATCCGTAGTTACTTTGAAGAAACAAGAAATACTTAATTAATTTCAAAATTAAACTTTAAATATTCATTAATTATTAGTATATAACTACTTACATTATTGTTTGATTGACAAAAAAAATCTGTTTGAAAAAAAATGTCTAGTATTTTCTAGGTAAGTACCTAGTTGTATATTTCTCTGAGTTGTTTTCAAAGTATGTGTGTTCAATAAATAATGTTACATTCTGAAACCTTATGAATTGCCTATATAGGTATACTTACATTATCATTATATTAGTATTATCAGTTATCATATTGATCACTAATCTAAATTTGAATTGTAATACTTTTACTTACATTATTATTTCGTTTCTTATACTTATTTACCTCGATCCAATAGGCGGTCTGCATTTTTTAATATAATATTATGTACATACACACTCTGTCCGCTTTTCTTCGTCCACATATAAATTTAATATTAATATCAATATTAATGAATATAATAGACTGGGAGCAACTGGAGACATTGAAAACGACAAGGTCACATTATTAGTTTAGCCTTCAATTGGACAAGGAAATTAAATATTTTTTATTGAAGCTCTCTTCTGCTCTAGAGGCCTAGACAGAAGAATTCCCAATTGCCATCCGTTATATTTTCCATTGCTCAAAATAATGCGATTTTAATTGATTTATGACTCCCGAACGAGAGATATCGTTTATTAGCAGAGCTATGCTCAATAGATAGATGTCTATATCAATTACACATTTTTTCTTCCGTATTGCACGTTATCAAAATAAATTGTAAAAGTCTACCACATAATGATACGGATACAGATTATTTAGTATCTATCTATCCATATTTGTCATCACTGCGTAAATTTAATATTTTGTTCAATTAAAATGTTACGTACCTACCTATATTCTTTAACATGGACTCTCAATAAAAGAAAGGTCCCGCAACTTATCACAGCACGGTATGTATGAAAAATTTCATGCTGGGCATAACATGCAAGGTAAGGAAAAATAATGAAAACCTAATTGGATAAGGGAACAGATAAGAGTATTAGATGGGCCGATCCTTTCTTGTAAAATGTAGACAGATGTAAGACATATAAGAATAGGACTACAATGACATCAGCGAAAATTTTGAACACATTTTTAAGCACATTATTAATCTGTAAACGAAAGAATGAACTCCGTATGAGCACACTTAGATATTATCTACGAGCAAAAAAAGTTTAAAAATTACAATATTTTGAGTTCTTGAGATCGTATCATTTGGTCGTGTTTCTAGCCGAATGCATATCTTTTATTCTTTGAATATTTTTTCCTTGTTTTCAAGATGTTGATGACTACTATGAACATTCGTAATTTATTCTATATGACTCTACTTTGTTTTAGCGCAGTGGCCTTAAGATTTATTTTACTTTTAAAAGCATATTAACTATTATTTGTTCAGGTCTGGCATGGTGGGAAGCTCGAGAATTGGCGATTAACTATTATTTGTTCAGGTCTGGCATGGTGGGAAGCTCGAGAATTGGCGATGGCGAACTTTTGCTTGCCCTATGCACCAATCCTGGGGCGTGACAAGGTGAAAGAAGAAGAATTGTTCTTTATTTCGATATCCGTACTTTATTTTCGCTGATATTTTGGAAAAAAAATAATTTAATAAATACCCAAAAAATACTTAGCATATTAATTACTACATTGAAACGGAGAAAAATGGTTTTACGTCTGATTTTGATAATGACATTTTCGACCATAGATCTTTCGATATAATAGGCAAATCGGACAAGTTATTAGATTTGATATAAGTAATTATTACTTATCAATGAGAATTTTTCCATATATTATGCTGCTCTGAAAATATAAAGAGCACTAAGAAATTCATTTATCAACTCTATTTTCTCCGAAATACCTACGAACCTATAACGGTTTTGAATCAATAATTTATTATCGATTACATCACAATTTTATTAATGTTGTGTTATTGTTATTTTACTATCAGCCAAAAATGTATGATATAATACTCCTGATGTAGGGTTTCCAACTGTCGGTTTGATCGGTCCAGAATCCCGGTTGAAGCTTACCAGTGATGCACAGTGTCCTGGAGCCACGTATTAATATCATACTATGTACTTTGATAAAAGTCAATACTCGGCAAAATACTGTAAAGATTTGACCGGATTTTTTTTGCGTTTGTTCAACTTTATGAATATACTTATCATGGCCCCCACAAGGGGGTGGCTGATAGGGCTCTAGCCTAGGCGCCCGGGCTCGGGAGGGGCCCGACGTGGCGGATCAACCACTTAAGTGAGATAAACACACACTACAAATTCGCACTAATACTTAAAAAATGTCGGCTGCGGCGCTATTTCACAGGTGAAATGTGTGTGTTCCTTGACTAATAAAAATGACTATCCGATATGGCGAAGGGTCGCATGTTACTTAGCTATCACAAAAGGGGGTCGCGAGCAGTGTTTCATAATATGATACCGATTGCCGACAATTTAATTGGCTTTATTTAAAAATGTCCATTTTTTTCGAAAAATACACGGAATACCCTTTATTTTACAAGGAACCCTGGAGTTCCTGTTGTTCAACATTACACTGCCCTTAACCTTAGTAATAGGTTGGGGGGCCCGCCAAACATCGTGGCCTGGGGGCCCCGCTTCAAGATGTGGGGGCCATGATACTTATATAAACATTTTATTGATTGTTTAATTATTATTATTAATAATAAATAAAATGGCTTTCATTTAATGTAAATAGAGAAGTTACTACCCCTACCCTTACACGAGAACCTACTAGTTTAAAGTGTCGCAATTACGTACAAGGCTCGTAGCATAATTGGTTAATGTACAGTTGGCGCGATACTAGTGTTATACAGGCTCAAATCCCGTCGAGCATCATATTTTTTTCAAATATGATTTTTTCTAGTGGGCATATCTGAGGTGTTTTCAAGTTATGTATGTCAAAAAGAGAAGTATTAGAATTGATCTGGGAAAAAAATACCGATAACTAACAACCAATTTATAGAATACTTTTTTCCACATATTATATTATTAATATAGGTAACTTGAAAAAAATATCATCTGCAATATTTGGCAAACATATTATTATACACACACTGGGATAAAACCATTAAATGAGATGTTTGCTCAATTACATTCTCGCAGTTTGTAACATATAGGTATTAGTAAAAAAAAACAAAGAAAAACGATATTTACTCGCGTATCGGTAATCTACGGACAAGCTGGTGAAAAAAATTACATAAATACATGATTTCCCCATACATATATTATGTGAGTTTGACGCAAAAATTCGATCTAATTAAAAGTAAATTGGCCACCCCTATCGACATACTCCTGGACTTCCCGTCTTCAATGGGGAGCCGGAATAAAGTTTTGTAGGCCTAAACGTGCAGTTTGGTCACATAGTCAATTAACAGAATATGAAAGACTTATGACGTATCACTTGGCTATCTGGATAAAAACGGAAAATGTTAAATTTACAATGCTGATTATCATATGTACCTAGATATAAAATTTTAAACTAATAGCTTTAAGTGTAATATTAAGATTGATAGCATTAAAATTGTAATTAATTTAGTAATAGGAATATTTTTTGAAGGTAAAAGATTTTGTTTTATGAGTTTGAAAGAGATGGGTGTAAAAGATGTAAGAGTGGAAGAGTGGAAGAGTGTTAGCATGAAAGTTCTTTTGTAGTAACTGTACTCGGTAAATTATCACGCGAGAATTTTTAAACATTCAAAGAGGCAGTCGGAAGAAACACGAGTCGAGAACGGACGCATACTCCCGCGCCAAAAATAAAACTAATGTGTTAATAATTATTAGGATATAAGTGTGTAAAAAAGAAAACCATTGAAAATATAAAGCCACGTGCTTACAAAAAAAGACAAAGACTTTTTATTTAATCTAATTTTTTGTGAATCCTGAGTTCGACACATACCCTGAGCTAGGCCAGAACTCGGGATATCTCACTATGATATAATTAGGTAAATCATTCTACAGTGACACCATAGGCGATTCGCACGTGTATTGAATTGCTTGCGACAATGCCTGTTTCAATGCTAGCAAACAATACCACTACAACTGCAAGCCGCATTTGCCGTACCCATGGTGCCTCTGTAAAACGATTTACCTATAATATGTGGTAATCAAACACCTTTCATATTTTTGTTTCGGAAAAATATCCCGGAATTTTCTTTAAAAAAGTTGGCAACCCTATCTCTATAACGTATTTTGACTGGCTTGAAATAATAATATGTTCAAAATCCAATTCATCTCGTGATAGAATAAAGTGTATCGAGTATGTTAAACATGTTACAGATCGTGTCTGAAATGCAAATTACTGAATATATTTGCACATTTCGGATGTATAGTAACGCTAAACTGCGTGATTTGCAATGACTAGACGCCTCAGTCATTTGCAAATCATTCTCATTAGCCCAAGTAATTTATAGACCGTTTTAAAATGCCAATCAGAACATGGTTACACCATCATCATGACATCAGACCGCTCTACAACACGTTTTCTAATAGATACGTGATAATAATATAATAATGAATATTGTGATGTGATTGAATTATTTTGACCTGATTGTATCGATGAAGTATCGACGCCATATTGAATGGAATATATTAATTATTGTCTAGACTGGATTAAATAAAATTACTTAAGTAATTGAAAATTAATTTATCCATGATATTATAATATAACTTACTCGTCGGAAGGGAATCCAATCCCTAGCCAAAATTCTGATCACGGGATTTCGAGATTACAATTTGTCAATCCCGGAATTGGCATTTTTTTCCATTGTTAATATAAAAAAAATAGATTCACAAATAACATTGATAAAATCGTTCAAAAACAAATCTAGTATAATTTATACTATTTAAGACATTTATTGTTATTGATGGGGAGGATTGCTGACAGGACTGTAGCCTAGGAGCCCGCCTGGAGGGTCGGCCAGCTAAGTGAGATTAACACACACATCACAAATTTACTATAATAGTAAAAAAAAGTCGCATGTGGCGCTTCTTTACTTCAGGACTGTTAAATATTTTAAATATGTGGTTGTGCGTTGATAAGATAAGATGATTGATATCATAGATGTATTAAAAGTAGAGATAGGCAACGATTTGGCTTCCTCATAGAACTAAATGAAGCATGCCGACAACAGCCGATAACTCACGAGAAATGGCGATGCGATAAAAAAAATGCAGTGCATCACGGAGGATTTACTTGTGTCATTATAACGTACCCATATAATATAATATTAACGTGGAAATTTTGCCGAAAATTGATTACCAATCTGTTTCACCATACTTTTTCGCCATACTTGCCGGCTTCACCATACTTTCATATACCATGCCGCCCCATGATTGATATACTTAAATGATAATTCCCGTTTAGAATTTGGGAAACACTACTGTAGAGCATCACACTACACTTAACCTAGTGATATGTAGGTGACCTCGCCAAAGATCCTGGGCTGGGTGCCATGGTGCTCGCACGTGACAACCAGTTGTTGGTGCGATAGGTCACAGGCCATGTCCTCATTACACGGACTGTTTGGACATGATGAATAGATGCTGGGAAGTGTGGGGTACCGCTGCGGAAGCGATGAGTAGCACAAGAAGGTATTAATTTTATTAAGTAGTAGATTCCTTAATTACCTAGAAATATTAAAAAAAAAATAGAAAAATGCTATATCTACTTATTGTGAAAGTTAAACTATTAACCAATTTAATTCAACCTTTTTACTCTATAAACTTATTAAGTATAAGTAATTATAATACATACATACTAATAGGCAGACTTTACCGAATAAACTAAAGGAATATTTATTATCAGTTGAGCGGTGAAGTCATTCGAATTCCTATAATATTCATTATCTATCTTAAAACGACAATTATTGAAGAATTAATCAACAGTAAATAAATTATGAAACAGTTCATGTTTAAATTATCTCAATGGAGTCACGCATTTATTATTATTTATTAATCAACCATGCCAATATCCTGTATATAAAAAAAATATATTGGTAGGTAGGTATAATCACAAGCTTAAACAGCTTTTCTGTTATCATTATCAATTATCATGTTATCAAGAATGAAATCTAAACAAACATACCTATACGAGTATTGGGTAACAATGTATACATACACAATATATATTATAAAAGCCGAGTATCCTGTCCATTACCCTTTGCTTAAGATTGTATTCAGTGTTAATAACTATAAGATGCATTTAAAACTAGTGTTATGTTATACGATAAGTTAATAGTAGTCTACCAATTATTAGTAATATGTAGGTTACTAAAATATGCATGCTGGAAAACAGGTTATATCTTGTTTGCTTAAGACTCAGCTGAACAGGAACAAGGTCATTCATAGTTTAGTCAGAAATAAACCTCAGCGTTGAAAGTACGTCATTTTAATTCAGTCTAACCTCAAAAACCTCTAACCATCGGGGATTTATTTTAAGAAACGCAATAATTATTAATTACAATTCTCGGTCGAACGAATATCATTATTATTATTCCCTTCAAACATAACATGTATGCGACGTAATCTGAAACCGGCCGAACGAATACAGGGCTGTCAAAATAATATCAATCTAATTTTACGTTTTAAAGAGTTACAAATTTAAAGTTAAAAATAGCTTACTGTACCGATGAAATAATTACATACTTCCAAGCGTCAAACGGCATACAACATTCATCTAAAATAATTATGAAAAGACTAGCTGATTATGTTATGTTATTTTTGTATTGTTCTTATTTTTTTGCTTATCAAAATATTTCACATATTATCTGATGATGTGTATTTTGGATATATCGTCATATGTATCTGGTCTCATTAAAATTGCTATTAAGTTGATATAACATAGGAAAATCTGTAAATCATTAAAATGTTAATTTCGTTATAGTTTTTAATTAAACCGGTGCAATTACATATTAGATTTAAACACTGTTGTACTGTGTGACTTTTATAATATCAGATAAAACTGTAGGATGTCAGCAAAAGAGTAAACAAAACCCAGCTCATGGGATAACCGAATGGTAAGCAACTGTATATATTATATTTTCCCGCCAAATTGCACACAATTAAAAACAATTTATCATAAAAACAAGTAAGACGTCTTCGACAGCCCTGGGTGATTGATTCGATAAAGTTGGCAGTTTTTTTTGTCTTGTTCTCTGCGATCGCTAGCTTTGAATAAAAAAAAATCTATGGGTGACCATTTTTTATGAGTATAAATTATTTCTTGCATTGGCTTTTATTAATTAATAATTATTGTACCTACCAACTAAAAGTAAAGTTGCGTTACTTGTTTGTAAAAGTGTCAGACTAAATTAATTAAACTAATCGGGTAAGTAATAAAAAGTCATTAATTGAGTTAGCATTTACTTGGTAGAATTCCATTTTAAAAGAAATGAAAATATAATTAATTATATTTTCATTTCTTTTAATAAAAAGTCACTTTCTTTTATAATAAACAGACATCACTATATTAATTTTTTTTTAAATATGCATTAGAATTAAACAATATGTACCCATTTTTTTTAAATAGTTATGTAATAGGTCTTACATATTCAAAATAAATACTATTCATTAATAATGTTTTTTGGATAGCACATGAAATAAAAATGTAGGTAGATATGTATTTCAACATCCTTCGTATGTTTAGCTCTCGGACAATTTCAGGTTAAAACGTTATTAATATATTATTATTAAGTTTATATCGTGGCTATCCATCATATTGGTTGCAATGTTTTCCACCAAACACCTGATTAACAAATTGAATTTAGTAACATTTACGTATATTAGAAGATATCATTTTTTGGTCACCCCATATTTTATACACTTTGACAGTGTTATGATTTAAATTAAATAAGAGATCATTATTATTACTTTAGACCAAAGCATTGTCGGCGACCTTTGCATATTACCAGTAGAGCAACAATTCCGGACCACATGTAAAAAAATCATATTTTCAATTCTCAAGGGCAATTCTGTAGAGCGTCCCCTTAAGCAAAAAGGGTATACGAGACATTTAGGCGAAAAATAAAACATCTTCTGATCTATCTTTTCAGGGATTGGGGAACTTTTGTAACCTAGAAAATCTTAGGGGTACATAATGAATAAAAAAAAACAAATCAGAGTCAAAGAAGCGACAATGATAGTAGTTACTTACTGTGTTTTGGAACAACCTACATTTATTTATATATTACTAGCTGAAGTACCCGGCTTCGCACAGGGTCGCTTCGTGGTTATATTTATCTTCGATATTTAAAAAATAATAAGAAGTAATTATTTTTTTAATATTAAAATATCTGTGTAATACAATATGGCAATATGAAAATAATTCTAATAGGAGTAAAGCTCAAACAAAAGAACACTAAATTAAAATCGAATCCAAAATATGAAAACGTTAATAATGTTATTAATATGTAGTAAAAAAAATCAAAATTGGATGGAACAAACTTTGTATTTTATGTAATACTAATTTAGAAACCATCGCAGGTGTGCGCACAACAACTGACAAAAGTTTCATCGCAATCGGATGAATGGTATAGGAACGCATAAGAATAGAAGAAAAAGATGATTTTCTAATTCAGAAATCTTTGCGGGCATGCGCACGACAACTCACCAAAGTTTCATTGCAATCGGATGAATGGTATAGGAACGCATACGAATAGAAGAAGATGGTTGTACTAATTCAGAAACCTTCGCGGGCATGCGCACAACAACTGGTCAAAATTTCATCGCAATCGGATGAATGGTATAAGAACGCATACGAATAGAAGAAGAAGAAGATGGTTGTACTAATTCAGAAACCTTCGTGGGCGTGCGCACGACAACTCACCAAAGTTTCATTGCAATCGGATGAATGGTATAGGAACGCATACGAATAGAAGAAGATAGAAGAAAAGAAAAAGAAGAAGAAAATGGTTGTATCAATTCAAAAACCTTTGCGGGCGTGAGAACGACACTTGATCAAAATTTCATTGCAATCGGATGAATGGTATAGGAACGCATACGAATAGAAGGAGAAGAAGATGGATGTACTAATTCAGAAACCTTCGCGGGTGTTACCACAACAACTGCCGAAGGTTTCATCGCAATTGGATGAATGGTATACGGACCATACGAATACAAGAAGACATAATGAAGAAGAAGAAGAAGATGGTTTTTCTAATTTAGAAACCTTTGCGGGTGTGCGTACAATAACTGACGAAAGTTTCGTCGCAATCGGATGAATGGTATAGGAACGCATACGGGACAGACAAACAGACAGACAGACATTCAGTTTTATATATAAGATATAGCCTATACTCTTCGCGCAAGTGCAAGCAATAAGTTGACAAAGTTTTATCGCAATCGGATGAACGGTATGGCAGCACATAAAATACGAACAAACAAACAAACAAATATTGATTTTTATATATTAAATTAAACTTTGATTCCTGAGAGACAGTGGCGCGTTTTTTTGACGCAACTGATTCGTCAGAAATTTTAAAAGGGGCCTCCGATAGTTCTAAGTATTAAAACCAATCACAAAGTGATGAAATTGTATTGAAATTTAAGAAAAAAGATACATACTTACGTATTTCTCATAATCCGAGTGTAAAATATTACCCATAACATAATTATTGCATTTATAATATGTATGTTAAGCTAAATATTGTTTGTATAATTTATACAAAATTAAAATAATACTTAGATGGTTTGAATGCATGGATTTATTTGGGAAATTAAAACTAAATTGTTATTTTATTTTCGTAGGGGGCTTCTACTTCACTAAAAGCACCACTGCTGAGATATTATATCATTAAAAAGCTCCTCAAGTTCATACGTCGTTGAATAAGTCGACTTCAAAATTATTGTTCTCCGGGAGCTTTTAATATTAAATTTCCCTAAAATCCCGTCATACATATTATATTCTTTCATTTCAGATGGTTTTGTACGGGGGGTTATAATATCATTTAATACAAATAAACATTACGTGAAAATAAAAAAGTTCTCCGACACCTGGTTTATAATACATATAAAAAATTATCGCACTTCGTCTAAACTGCGTTATGTCACGTCTTAATTTTAACTATTATGTCGAATTTATTAAAGCTTGTTTTTCCACAACATAATCAGAAAATAGAAGCTTTCCGTCTTTACTCATTATGCCTGCATGAAATGTTACGTCATCGCACCACACTACAGCACGTGTTAATTATTGCTTGTTCCACGTGTCGAATCATCGGTTCGGGATTAAAAATATCCGCGACTGTTAGCTTAACGTTTTTGTAACATCTTCTGTGTGTAAAACACTCTCCGTTTTTCCAACCTGTAACCAGCACAAATTCATAAACTAATAAACTGACAACCGAGATAACCACGACATTGGTTAGTTAGTTAGGTTATTGGTTTGTTTACTAATATAGTGAAATGCTGAAGTTTTAATGTATAGACAAATTTAACTATTAACGAGACACGTCGTTGGGCTGAATAAAGCAAATTTCGAACGTTTATCTGCCTTAATTTTATAATCGTGGTGTGATGATATAAATATAAATATAAATATGAATATAAATATAAATATGAATATGAATATGAATATGAATATGAATATGAATATAAATATAAATATAAATATAAATATAAATATAAATATAAATATAAATATAAATAAAAATATAAATAAAAATATAAATATAAATATAAATATAAATATCAATATATATATAAATAAAAGAAACGCGCACACAATTATTATCTAATCTAAGAAACACAATTTTTTAAATATGTAAAGTGAAGAAAATATATTATAAACTTAAACACATGTTAAAGAATATGTTATTTTCATAGTTATGTCTGTATGACAATAATGTGCATTAAAGTTTGTCACGTCAACCCATATTATTGTATCCAAGGGTTGAAACTAAACACATAACATCGCGTATACACCAGTGGCGAAGGGTGCAGGTAGGCTGTTAAGATTCGACATAAATAGTGCACAGTAAAATTTGTCAGTCATACTTATATGTTTTCATTGAACTAAGGATACAATTTTCAGATGGTGCTGGTTAGTTTTTAAAATTTAATTAAACCCTGCCGACCAAACCATAATAGTTTAGGTATGCTATGGGTGATCCGTCAAAAGTAGTGCATACTTTTCCAGTCATATTTATTTTGTTTGTTTTCGTTGAATTAAGAATACATATAGTTAGGCGGTTTTGTTTAGTTTTTTTTAAATTCATTAAGCAGTAATCAATAAAAATTATTGTTCTATCTATGGTTTAATGGCATAATTTTAGATATTTTATAGATAAACGAATATTTTTTGACTATATGTATATCGACTATGGCTCGGATTAGGTAGGTTTGTTTAATTGAATTTTAAAAACTAACAAACATTATCTACAGTCTACACGTCTTTGATGTCCAGTGACGTCCCGTGGGTGTAGGGAGATTGAGCGTCGCTTGGGGGCGGCAGTTACTCGAAGGGCGGCAAATCGAGGAGAATCATTAAATATATTTAGGAATAGGTACATAAACTTAGTAATAACCGAAATATTTTTCCATTAAAAAATTCAGCTCACTGGTTGGAAACAAAGTGTATTAATTAGCATAAAAGGTTTAACAAGACTGTATTTTTTCGTCGGGTTCGCGATGTCTAGTTTACCTCCGTTGTCTTTGGACATCACTCCTTCATGACAATGACACGTGCAGATTTGCGAATTATATTTGAATTATGGGTAGGTACATACTTAGGTACCTAATTAATTAATCTAAATATTTTTGTTAGTCATTCGCGAGTTTTGAAAGTTGTGAGAATTTTTAAATATATCTGAAACCGTGGACTCGCAATATTGTCTATTGAAGTAGAGATGACATTTAAATTAAATTTTGTGGTATATATTTTGTTAATAAATGTTGAAAATGTCCCTCTCTCTGAGGCGGACGAAACCGGTCCTAATCTATTGATTAAAAGTGGAATAAGTACTACAAAAAAATTGCGTTTTATTAAATTAAAACAACAATACAATGCAGTTCCACCATGAATTGACAGTTAATAAAATAAAAGAAAATAATGTATTTCTTAGATATTGAAGTCATGAAAGGATAATAAAAAATACTGTATAATGGGGTGGCATTTTGACGCTGCCTATGGGCGGCATTTTGTCTAGTGACGTCACTGTTGATGTCTTAGTTCAATGAAAACAAATAAGTTTGACTGGCAAAGTTTAGTGTGCAGTATTTATGTCAGATCTTAACAGCCTACCTCCACCCTTCGGCTCTGGTACATGCTTAATATTATGAGATTATGACTATTATGAGTATGTACTTTCCAGCATAATATTATTATTTTTGGCTCAAAGGAGTTCATAAGGGGTTATAGCTCTCGCCGCATTGCATCGAATTAATTATTAATACTGACCGAAAATATTTCGCATGCCACAGCGAGATCAATTTCTTTGATTTGTACTTAGCGAATTTCAATGACGTAGTTCTTTTTAAAAATAAAGTCGATAAAGGTACTTACTCACTTTTGTGTGGTCGACTTACTGTGCGGTAGAATCTGCTTATATTGTTAGCAATATTAAATTCATTAAAATTGCTATGTATCATTTCATTACAATTCTTTTATCAACCGAACCCATTCAGACCATCTTACTAAATTAAAAAAACAATGCAAATTATTACTCATTTAATTGGATAATTAATTACCTAACTTATTTTAATATTATATATATATATATTACGATGTGATGACCAAAATAAATATTCTAAGAAAAATATTAGCGAATCATCAGGTGCAGCATTTTTTATTATGGGTATTTGTTTGATAATTAATTTATTTATAGAATCACCTATTTACTTATAGACATGAGTTAGACAATGAACGTAGGTATTACTATTTAGTTGAGGCTGTCGTTATAATCAGCTTTATGGCTCGATTATATTGAGCTACTTTACAAGCTGCTTGTAACAAGCTAACAAGCAGATTGTAAACAATCTACCGGGAAAAGTTGAAAGCCGGGCTACTTTACACGCTACACGCTGGCGTGTGGGCCGATATGCATCTGCGCAGTAGAGCGATAGTGGCGACCTCCCGGTAAAAAAACAACTACTCAATACGTCCTATCAAAATAGTACAAAAAATGACGGTTTCAACTCGCTAGCTTGTTGGCATCTAAGCGAGTAGAAGGTTTTGTGTGTCATCATTACAATCACACTAGCTGACTCGCCCGCTTTTAAACTCGCCAACAAGCAGCTTTAAAGTAGCTCAATGTCATCGACGCATTAGTAGTTGTTCGCCGCCACCCGTAGTGTTTTCTTAATATTTACAAGAAATAGTTAGCCACACAGCAGGTACCCAATCTGTTATGGCTATGGTCTGGATCTGCTGGACACTGAACTCCACAATCCGCTACCTACCTCAAAAATTAAATAATAATTTCTACTATAATTGCAGTCTATCATTTCCACCGCGTACAAGACCAGTGTTACAAACTGGAGATAAGAAAATAAGATATTTATCAAAAAAAATAGATGAATTAAAGTTAAATAATAATAAATGATAAAACTAAAGTTTTGTCGTCAGCGTAAAAAATATCTTCGAAATAACGAAGTGGAGACCTCATTAATTAGGTGTACCAATGGAAATTCAATTTTGTAAATTTTGTTCATGCAGAGCTCATCAGAAATCTAACATTCTAAATTTAAAACATTCATGATTTTCTTTTCATGTGTTACGATGTCCAATTTACTCAACGTACAGATTGGTTTTAACTCCATCGGCAAGAGAACGTTTCAAATTCACATCGAATTAAAACATTTTGAACTATGAAACGTCGGAGATTTTATTTGAAGCTAGTTTTTTCATGAAAATGCTATTTGCGATATTAAAAGTTTCTAGCAATAAAATTTATAATAATATAAACTTAACAAATAACTTCATCTTTATCGTTATATTGATCTTTCATACTGATATCTAGTAGTGCGAGGTGGTACTCCATCCACCGCGACTTTATACATGGATGTTGATTTCCATAACCAGTCAAGTATCCCTAGTTAATTAATAAACATGTTTTAATCCCTTATTCGAGTGCAGGGTTGTTGCCATGTTGTAGTAGTTTCCTGATGTGGGTTATCGCCTAAATAATATTCCTCGTCGTTACCCTAATACTAGATGATAGTGATCTCTTTGAGAATACTGACACATTCTGAATTACTTTTCTCCATCTTTCCCAATCTTCTGATAACCTTGTGGCGGATGCTATGGGTAATCCAGAAAAAATCTTCACCCGATCACTCTACCTTTCCGTCTTACCTGGCACACTACCCAACATAATGATTATTTCGAGGCTTTCTGAGTCTTAGGGAACAGTGTGTCCAAATAATGGCATTATACAGTACTCTGCTCCTATAGTATCGAGGCATTGGTTCTGTACAGTTTTTCTAACGAAAAATATACGACGAGGTAAGAAAATAAGCCATCTTGGCAGGAAAAAATGGTAAATTTTCCTGATAATAATAAAATGACGAGTAAAAAAATATACTTATTGATAGTGAAATAAAATAATAAATAAAAAGAATGTCTTAATAAACTCACAAATAATTGTGAAAGGTCTTTTTAACTCGTCCACTGAACAATCGTCTGCCAAATAGGATTTTGTTTTGTTCGAAGGTTCCTATTAGGATCGGTCGCGAGCTAATTTCTAGTAAATAATAGTAAACGCGTTGTAAAAAAATGCTGGATTTAATATCAATTATGCCAGATGCGATTTTTGCAAGCTAGGCGAATACCAACACAAATATTCTAGATCTTGCAAGGAAAACGCTAAGTTGGCAACACTGGGCCTGTGTTACATCCGGTCCGGAAAATTAACAGTGTTGCCATGTCTACTGAAATTTCAGTAGATCTACTGATATTTTTTGCCAATATACTGAATTTTTGATTTTTTTTCGAAATTCAAGAAATCTACTGATATTTGTGTTTCTCCATAATTGTAAATTAACTGATGATTCTTTTAATAATAAACTTGAAATGATTTACGCACGACCTTTTTTGATATGTTACACTTCTAAATTGATGTAGGAAGCATTGTAACTCTACCCAAGAGCGCCATTTTACCCATGAGTATCATCATTATTTACAATAAATTAATATTATTAGTTATTGTTATTCTTATTAGTTTTAAATCATATCTAATATACTACATTTTCCAAAATATACTAATATTTTATGAAATCTACTGATTTTTTTTGTGAAAATCTACTGAAATTTTAAATTTTGACTTGGCAACACTGCCGGATATCATCAGCTCAGCAATCGTCGCCAGAACCACACGTATAATAATGCTAAGCCTGACAAGAAACACGCTTACCAGGTAACGCTGACATTTATGAATTTATGACATCAAACACCTTGAATAAAGTAAAATACATTTATAACAATGGAAGGGCTTCCGAGCGGATGTAGAATAATAGTGTAGGCATAACGCAATATAATTCAATAAAGTCCGAATAATTTATTTACTACTGTAGTTGTACTGGAGGAAGGTTTATATAATTTTATAAGTATGGACATAAGCAGACCTGTCCTAGGGTAAAGGGCCTGCTTTCCAAACCACAAAAATTGAAAATTCCACAACGGCGACGTACAATTTTCGACTCCTTCAATATCTTCAATAAACATTTCATACTTACTTCTAAAAATATATAGCTAGGTACCTAATACATACAAAAAATAAACTAATTATACTTACCCAGATAAACGTGGTTATCTCGTGGTAAATCTCTGCTCTAAAATCATTGTAAAGTAAATTAATGATATTGTGCCCACAAAATAACCAGATTTTGAGTGGTCAAATTAGCTAGGATAATACACTTTTGCAAAGAACATTATTTAATATCTACCTGGTTTAGTGTATTACTTTATGATTATTACAGTTTTTAATGATTTATACCAGGGTTGGCGAACCTTTTTACGTACGCGTGCCAAAATTTCCCAGATATTATTTTTCGACTGTCTGACGTGCCGATCAGTTTTTCATGGGGGAAAAAAAGTTTTTAAGAAACATATTTAAAAAATGATGATGTTCTAGATACCACTCATAGAACACACATATAACTTTATCACGTTTCTCAATTACGACATACATTTCGGTCCACCAATTTTGAAACTGTCTGCTAGAATTATTGCTTGTAGCTTCACCAAGTTTTTGTTTCTTATTTGGTGCAACCATTTTTTGTGAGTAGAAATTGTTTGTTAATGTATTAATTAATTTGGTTATTTACGCTCAAACTGACACCATGATTGCTCCGATCAAATGAGGCATTCTCTCGCTACAGTGATCTCAAGCATTGTAAATCGATGAAAATTAGAGGTTAGTACCGCCTGATAAGGTTAGTGCGATAATATTATATGTGACGCACGAAGCATAAGGACCGACCTATTCAATTATATACTATTTACATTAAACGTAATGCTTAATTCTTGGAGAGTATTTGCCTGCTATTTTTTATACAATGCGGTGTCATATTTTATTATTGTTTTTCTCTTCAAACGAATGCCATGCAAAATCATCTCGCGTGCCACTGGTGGCACGCGTGCCATAGGTTCGCCACCACTGATTTATACAAAACGATTCGTTGGGAAAAACCTATACTATTAATTGTGGTTAAAAATAAATAAAACATGTAAAAACAAAAATTAACGATTTTTGGCCGCCCTCGTGCATTCATTGCATATTGTGCGCGGGACGGGCCTGTACTATGTTTGTATGGAAGGTAATATGACCTAAGTGCCCACCAAGTACAAGGTTTCTATTGGTTTTGTATTCCAGCACAAAGCCGAACGGTTGTAAATCGTAATGCGACACCTGAATATCGAATTAATTTCACACTTCACAAGCACTCCAATGGGGTTCAAATGCATGACGGATTTAGAACATTGGTTTTTTATTACTTTACCAACTCTGGAATACTGAATAGTTCATAATATTTTAATACCCATTGTTTGTAGACAATATATATTGGTTATTTACTGCGCGTACAGGAGTTCGTGCGACAATTTTTTGACAAACGATTGACACGGTTCAGCCAATTCTGCGGGTCAAAGAAATAGTATTTTGATCGATATATTATTTTATTATCATGTCAGAATGTTAGATAAAAAAGTTCATCAGTTGATAAGGGAAGTATACAATGGATTTAGGTGAATAATTGTCTTAAACCCGTTCCATTCATATTGAATTAGCCCCTATCCCTATTAATAACCTCTACTCCTACTCTGTTCTTATCGGTGATTGTGATAAACTGATAAATTAGGAGTATTTTTTTATTTTCGCAATACAGTTCATTTTATAGGTAGTTATAAGTACTGTTATTAATGTTATTATAAATAATAATGCTCTGCAACTAACATTTTGATTAATGAGGTATGTTATACTGAATTTTACCAATTCTGCTTATGTATCTCAGTGTACAAAAGTGCATAGTATGTCCATAATATTAATTGCAGGAACAAAAATGCAGGTCACACAATACTTTAGCTGGTTATTAGTATCATCAACATGGATAATCCACTGCTCTCTCGATGCTGGTTACATTTATCTCGATACTGTGCCTTACTACCTAATATAATATTACGCCGATCCAGCGGCCTCTAGTAGATACTGCGCATTATCTTCATTTGAGTACCGCAAGCTGACTAATACCGTATCCACACTGGCAACAAGTTGCTGGCAACCTCATTAAATTTTACGACAATTATCATAATTATCGTAAAATCTAACGACGGTGCCAGCAACTTGTTGCCAGTGAGGACCCGGCATAAGACTTCTCAGTGATAATCTCTTCTTCGAACTACGTAGGTATAATGCCCGTTTCCATTCGTATTTAGCAAACTCCGTCACATTCTTCTTTTATCTAATTATATTGTTTTCTCCTCCATGCCCGTTAAACGTAGGGTGCATATTTACTTATTACGCTGTTCAATTTCAATTTATTTATTTTACATATTGTGGACATTACAAATTATAAGTTAAAGACGTTCACAACATGACATATAGAAACAAAGAAATATTATTAAAACAGTATTAGGTACATAACAAAAGAGATAGATCAGTATTAAGTTATTCTACAATATAAATATGTAAATACAAGAAATATAAAGTATATAGGTACAAGGAAGTACACCGGATGAGTTAAGCAGACCCTATTTTAAGAATTTATAAAATAACGTCCACCTATACTCATCCTCACGTAGATGGAATATATCAACATCCGAAGCGATTTGGTTGAACAGAGTTATTGCCCTCCCAATTGGCATCACCAATGGCAGGTTAGTTCTGCTCCTCGGGAGGAGCACATTTAGGTAATCCGTACCTATCTTATGATATAATAGATAAGCCCCGCCTAAAAATATTTTGAAGACGCGAAGGCACCGATAAACAGCTACCGGTACGTCACCCTCTCTGGAACACTTCGAATAGAAAAGGTCACAAACCACATGAGAGATGGGACATTGTTGAAGTGAAAAAACGGCTGTATAATATAAAGTGACTGTGTAGCCCACGTTTATTGAGGAATCATTTATTAAACATATTTAACACATTTATCACAGCATACTAAACACTTTACAAGGTGATACTTATTTTTATTATCACCGTGACCTAGGTCCTAGACAACTACATAATACGTCCTGAACGGTGTGCTGTATGGATTTGACGAATACTAACAAAAGAAAGCTGGTACAACTTCTTCAAACAGATTGTGAATTATATGGATAGACGTAGATAAGTCATCACTCATCATCATAATCGTGATATCCAGCATTCACTACCCACTGAAACGTTTCACAGATACACTGAACCAGGGCTTTTTAAAAAAAAAAAAAATGGTGCCGGAACTCACTTCTTGCCAAATAATTTACCTACTGTAATAACGTCATATATTTGAATAAAAGTATATAGTGATTTCCATGGATAGGTACATCCTGAAGCGGACCCCCTACCTATCACTAAGGTTAAAGGCAGTGTGATGCTCTATAGTAGCGTTTTTCAAATGGAGTTCGAGGTAAAATTAAAGGTGTTCAGTGTATCAACAAACATTAACCAAAAAATGCAATTACACAACCATATATTTTAAAATGTGAATATGTCCGTAGGAAATTAGCGCCGCAGGCGATTTTTTTTACATTTAGAACAAATTTGTGATGTACGTTATTTCAATTATCTGGTCGATCCCCCAGGCTAAAACCCTGACAACCCCCGGTCATGGTGATTTCCAAAGTTCAGTCCAATTTTCGTCCGACTAATCGTCTCGATTCGTTTTCTTATAGTTAAAGTCTATGGCCGAATGTCTTCTTCCACTGAGTCACCACCGATCAATGTATTTTGAATGATCGAAAAGTGTCAAATGTGGTCCGACGAGTTTGATGACCAAAAGTGCCAAAACTGTTTTGGTCTTCAACGAAGCTCTTATTGGGGTAATAATTAGATTCATTTGCGAAAATTCGCGTTCATATTCACTTGAAGAAATGGTAATAGAATTCAATGCACATATCAAACGCGATAATTTTTCAGGATATGTCTTTTCATATGAGATGATTCAGGAAAATTAACTAAAAGGAAAAGTACTATGTAATCGTGAACAATGTTTCATCTCATTGCTTTTGAAACGTTAAAAATATCATGAAAAAAGGTGGCGGAATGCCGTTCCACCGCGTTACATTACAAAAAAATCCCTGCACTGAACTATTTACAAATTATTTAAATTCATTACAATAAATTCATTGCCCGGAAGCTTTACCAGTGATCCATTTTAAAAGCTCTCTGCATTCTTGATGTGCTGTTTTGTAACCGTATCATTCGTTATATGATCCAATAATAATATTCTTTCACATTAAAATAAGCAATGAGAATGCGTTTGATATTGTGGTAAGCATCAGTAAAGCTTTTCAAAGCGACTGTTTAAATATTATTGAATTTCAAGTGGATGAGGCAACGCAGCGCAAAAGCCACGTGAAGCTTATTCAATTAATTATCTTCTGTGAAATGGATTGGATTGATAAGCAGGAAGTAAGCCCGACTAAAGGTGGTTTTTGCATTTCCTGGTTTATGTCTTCATACTTCATATCACAATGAATTACATAAACAAATAGTATTGCGATATTTTAAGTAGGTGTCTGTACTGATTAAATTTGTGTAACGGTTTACAGATAGATTTAAAATAATTACTTATTATTTATCCATCTTGGTAGATCATAAATTAGTACAATAAATTATTATATCATCAAATAAATATCATAGCCCAATCGATACAGTGATAATGTGATTGATGTCA
Organism: Rhyacophila brunnea; assembly: GCF_057557595.1. NCBI lineage: Eukaryota > Metazoa > Arthropoda > Insecta > Trichoptera > Rhyacophilidae > Rhyacophila > Rhyacophila brunnea. The sequence continues at coordinate 56,451,653 of NW_028232965.1, read as the reverse complement.
ATACTTCAATAAAATAGACGTCAATAAACAGTTCACAGGCTCAGTCAGTTTAGAGAGATGCAGACTAATCATTAATGATTGCAATTCCGGATAAGATTTTCAATTCCTTTGAATACGGCATTAATATTTTTTTCAACTAGGAATTCCGGGATTAGACATAATTATTATACAGGGATATTTAAAGTTTCCTACATTTTTCAAAATTATTTATACTTACTTTATAATATATCCAAACGTTTTTTTTTAAACTTATAACACCTACCCATTTTTTTCTTATTAGACGTTTTAAAACATATTTAAGTAGGTAGTAAATTTCTGCATTTTTATTCTTTTCTGTTTTGTGGAATTGTAATTTAACTAAAAGTTAGATGTTACTTAAGTTATTTTATATATCTAGGTAACTACCTACATTTCTAAACAGATCTTACGGTAGTCTCAATTATTTGAGCAGTATGTATGTCTTATCATTTTTAATAATATGTAGTGAGAAATATAGTATGGTAAAATTATTTATTTTCGATTATTATTAGGATGTAAGTTTTGATTTTCGCAGCTGCAAAATACGTCCACTGAATTTTGGCGCGAAATTTTGTACATTACCTGTATACTAGAGATTATTATCAGAGCGTTGGAGCGGACCCTTTTTTGAGTTGCTCCGCTCCGGGACCTAATACTTGCTCCGGCTCCGCTCCAGGGTCTGCTCCGCTCCAGGTAGTAGGTTTTAATAAGTATTATATGTATACAAATGTTAAAAAAAATAAAAAAATAAGTAAGTAGTTTTAAAATAATCATCATTTTCATTATTAATTCTATTAACCAAAAACTGACAGCAAATCGTCTCTCATTATTTGCCTCTTCTGTCAAAAAATTGAGGTTATTGATCATTCGGCAGTGTTGCCATATTTCAAATAATTCCAGTGTTGCCAAGTGTCAAAATATACTATTTTCATTGGATTTTAGGACGAAAATAAAAAAAAAACATCCGGAGCAGTGGAGGACTACAAATTTTCCGTGCTCCGGCTCCGCTCCTGCTCCGGGTAAAATCACATTGCTCCAGTGCTCCTGCTCCGAGCTCCGCTCCAACGCTCTGATAATTATCATTATAATCAAGATAAGACGGCCTTCTATACTCCTCTAAGTGTATGTTTACTTATTTACCAAGAATTAATGGTGAAAATGACAATTGCTATGTAATACAGGAGTGTAATGTATGTGATGAAGTGCAGAAGATGGTTATGCAATAGTTTCCCCCCTCTGATTGACAGAAGAGTAGTGCGAAACGAGAAAGAATGGTTAAATAAGGATCTCGCACATACAAACTCAATACAAGTAAAACTTTATTTAAACATTCACAAAACAACCCTACTCGATGCACTGAACGAAGCTCAGTTAATTGATTCGACATTGTTGATTGGAAAAAAAAAAGATTTTGTCTTGCAACTAAATTGGCAGTGACTCGGCACGTTTATAAATAAAGTTACCGGCATCCCTTTACGTTAAACGTAACTTAGCGCAACCATTGTTTTTTGAGCGCGATTCTGCGCAATGCTGACAAATACCTTGCAACAATAGATTAACAACACCGTATTTTCTGCCTACCTTTCATTCAATTTATATAAAAGTACACTACTATTTCGTCGGATGACATTTTAATTTTAATCACATTTTGTCGATTTTAGTCGATGTTGACATTTTGATAATAATAATATGTATCAATCAATTTGTTGGGTTTGATGAGTTGGAATTATGGTGAAGTCGTGCCAATTATCTATTTGAATGGTCGCTTAAGTTGTGATTATATTGAGATACATGTCACGTACTACGCTATCACGGCGACAAATTTGGTCTATGATTTCGTCATTTTGCAGAATATTTTGAACGAACATGATCTCTGTAAATTCAATGATGGAATAATCTAGTAACGAGTCTCTGTAAATTCAATAATATTTTGAAAATAACAGAACCGAACCCGCAAACCATAGATAATAGATAACATTATTATAGAAAATAAATAGTGCATAACATGTGTAGGCATGTAGAAATGATAAAAAAACGTTCATTGAGTCATGCAGGTGTCGATGCAGTGCTGTAAAACGTGAGGTGACCTCATTGTTGTTCTGGTGATTTCAGCAGATTTTGCTAACTGGCAATGTTCGTTTAAAGGTTCGAAATGTGTTACGGGATCAGTCTGATAACATCAGTCTGATAACATTTTAAACACCAAGAAAAACGACATTACACACATTTTACCAAGCGGCCGCTTACTGTGACGGTACGTGATAGTACACGACAATCGACGTGCACCATAATATATTTCGCGCTTAAAAATACGATTTGAAAAGGAGGGCGAATAACTTTACTTGTTTGTCTGACGATAAACAAAAGAAATGGTGTTTGGATCAGTATTGCTCATGGTTTGACAAGATTTTTACTTATTTTTTGCTAATTGTGCAAATGAAAGCATTTATTGAAGTATTGTGACCATCGTTTACCAAACTACAAATTTGTTGATGCAACAATTTTATCGTAAATTTTCATTTATGTCATGCGCACGTTTGCAAGATGTGTGGTCTTGAAAACGTCATTGTGAATATCCAATAAAATTCTATAAACACAAGTAAATGACAGCAGAAGAAATAAAAAATGTGTTAACGTCTTATTCCACGGAGATAATGGGAACAATAAATTGAAGACTGCCTTGAAATTTCTTAAATCTTCATACACAGTTAATCGCTAACTGCATGACTTGATTAAAACAAACTCTTTTTATGCGGAACCATGACGGGGACAGCATTTTAATTGCCTAATAAAAATTGTCTCATAAAATCAATGGTTCAATTCGGAAATCTGTAATGCGAATAATGTGAAGTCAAGTGGTAGAACGAGCCGACGCTTCGCCTTTTTAATTATGGCCATTAATCAATCCGGCATTCCGCTACCGATTATAACAACAGCCATCTTCGCTTTACATACTTACATAATATTACAGCATCCAGTAACCTCGGCTACTTCGAAATGGTTCCAGCTGGTTCCAATCATGATCCGCCTACGAAACCGTTTCTACCAGCTGTTGTCGCAGAGCCGTTACCTTAATAGGTACCTACAGGGAACTCAGATGTTCTGTGGGTACCTACTAATATTGAACATTTCCTGGACAATGTTCCCTGGAAGGTGTACGCGCGCACACCCACAAAAATGTGTCCGCACCATTGATATACTATCAATGGTCCGCACACATGTTTTCATCCCCCGCGCAGTCCTCACACAAAAATATTGTAAAATAAAGTTTCCTTTGCCAGATTTTAGTTTTGCTCGAATCTACGTAACCATCACATGCACAATTCTTCGACTCATTTCTCGGAAGACGAAAGTCAAGTACGACTAATGCGAGCACGCAAGTGAAATTTTGCGTCGAGCGTCGAGAAATTATCGTTGTTATATAAAATCACTGAAATTAATAAATGCCTTCAAAATATAAGTTTTAATGAAAAATTGTATGTGTGTGTTTGTGGGGTGGTGTGTAAATTTACCCCACCGGGTGACACCAACCCTAGTTACGCCACTGCTCAGATGCGTTGATGATCCGCACACACAATAGAAAAATTAGAGGGAACGTTGGTCCTGGGGTATACCTATCATTGTTGACTACGATGAATACCCATTTCGACTGCAGTACAGGGCAGATTCTATACCCAGAGTGCTCACCTATTACATCATTATTTGTTTATTTGACTATTTAAATATTTCGCATAACTATGAACGATCTCACGTCAAAAATGATAGGTTAAAAACGCAACATGAGTAAGTAATCCCGGCTTTAATTCAAATTTCTAACTGTAACATGTAAATGAGAATTCTGCCATTCTTGGTGTCCCTAATAACTATCTTACAAATCGGGAGTATCAGTTGTTTATTCTCCCAAAGAGCAGAACTAACCTGCCATTGATGATGCCAATTGGGAGGACAATAACTTTGTTCAACCAATACGTGAGGATGAGTATAGGTGGGCGCTGTTTTCTAAATTCTTAAAGTAGGGTTCACTTAGCTCATTTGTTGTGCTTTCATGCTTTATAATTTTTATATATTTTTTAATTTTTGTACATTTTACTTTACTTTTTATACTGTTTTTGTGATACGTACTGCATATATTCATTTTTCTTTACACTGTTTCTTTGTTTTTAAATGTCATGTCGAGAACGCCTAAAATTTATAATTTGTAATGTTGACCGTATTTAAAAAAATTAATTAATTTTAATATTGCGTATGCCTGGTCACACGTATACACACAAACAAAGCTAGTCATCGCGACTGAGGACTGCTCGTATCTCACATATTTCCTTACCGTACCTCGTTGCTTTTAAAGCGGACCCCACGTAATTTCCCGAGTATATTTCCCATTCCCAGACACTCCGTAATTTAATTATAATCTCGAACACCTAGCCTGCATCTATAACCACTGTTGGAATGCTCAACCCCGAATTGTTGCGACTTGTGTGGTTATTATGCCGGGTCCATACGGGCAACATGTCGCGCGATAATCTCGTTAAATTTTACGATAAGTATGATAATTATCGTAAAATTTAACGAGGTTGTCGCGCGACATGATGCCAGTGTGGACCCGGCATTATGTGCGCGTGGCTTTAATAGTGTTTTATTCAGACTACCTACAAGACAGACGGAGTCCAAACAAAAACGTTTGCATGTAATTCACGATTCTGAAATGGAACCTTCTGAAAGTAACCGGATTGTTTAATGAGAATGACAACAATTCATGACATCAGAGATGATTATTTTGCTCACTGGACATGTTTAGGAGTTAACACACTAGAATACGAAGAATTTCTTGTTATGATAGCAATCTCCCATTCATTTGTCTATGGCTTCAGTTAATTGCTATATTAGGAATGATATTTTCTGTGACATCAACTGTATCGAATTATGCCTAGCCTTTTCTATGCTAGCCTAATGTCGAGATGGAGAAAAGAGGTCGATAGAGGTTGTCAGGTGGATCGTTTCCGTTTGTGATTTCCTCACTCCTCAGGGCAAAAATATCGTCTATTTTCATGAAATTGATGACTTAAAATTACCAAGGCCTAAAACGCTTCTAATCTTGTATAGACATACCTCCAGACAAGAGAAAGCATGAGGCTAGAAGCATTGTCAAGCTCAGGTGCGTGGTACTGAATTGCAAATTACGACGGTGGTGCTAGTTATTTTTGAATGCAATGCGGTAACCTGTTCCTAATAATAATAACGATTTTCGATTGAATATTTCGTTAAAATCATTACCATTTATTTCAATACGTACGCAACAATTATCATTTTCTACAAACAGTTGAAGTTAGAAACTACCATTGAAGATTACAGTTTAGTGTCATAATGACTATAATAGTGAAAATTGGCACCTGCATTGGACACCAAACCTCTGCGCCTTTCTGTTGTCTATTGTAATGATTAGTAATCAAAATCATCGTGTGCGGAGAAACTTACTTAATTTATACAAAATATTTTTTAAGAGATTGGTTGCTTGACAAAAAAAAGATTCTGTCAGGCATCATCTTCCAATCGTTAAAATGTTGAGAAGTAATCATAATAAATTACTTAAATTAGTATGTAAATTTTGCCAGCCCATTTCGACTTGTCTTAAATGATAATGGTCTTGTATCACCATTAATAATTGTGTTGAGTTAGGCGACTAAATGTCAGAACAACTACTACCTACTTACTTAAGTAAAATTAAAAATTTATCTAGTAACTGGGTAGTAGGTACTTACCTACTTATTAATATTAACTGTCATAGTATAAATTATTTGAAGGAGATTCGTGTAAATGAGCCTTTAGCATCACGGGTGAGGGTTGTATCATTTCTCATTGTAACTCACTTTTGGAAACAAAAATTCTGAATGTAGATACAATTTTTAGATATAAAATTAGTACCTAATGATTTCCTGTTGAATACGTAGGCATGTTTTTTTCATATACATAACGACAGTCATTATTTGAATAAATTTATGGTTAACATAAAGTCAAGTTTTATTTACAAAATTTGATGTCAGTTTATAAATGTTTCGTTTTACGTGTCAATATGTCAAGGCTATCCTTTTTAAAGAATCACACACGTTTTATTATTTATGCATACATGCTGACTTACTACGAGAATGAGATTTCCGGGGAGACGAGCGTTAATTTACTACGAAATTTTAATTTCTTGGCAAAAGCTCTGGCTTGAAAAAAGTGACAAATTAAATTAAAATAACACGACAACAGATACGCTGAGAGATTGTTTCAAAAATAAAAATGCACCAGGAACATGTAAATCTTTTTTAATACCTACGATGACAATGAACGTACTTCATACTTCAAGTAATTATGTCATAAATATTACATCAGCGATGCCCAACTAGTAGACTGCGAGTTTGAAACCTTTTTGGTAATTAATATATTATGAAATTACAACACATAATTATAATATAATGCCGGGGCCACACCGGCAACAAGTCGCGCGACAACTCGTTAAATTTTACGATAATTATCATGCTTATCGTAAAATTTAACGAGTTGTCGCGCGACTTGTTTTCGGTGTGGCCGCACTTTTATATAAAGATAATTCGTTTACCAAATGCCGGGTCCACACTGGCAACATGTCGCGCGACAACCTCGTTAAATTTTACGATAAGTATGATAATTATCGTAAAATTTCTTAAGCAAATATGATAATTGTTGTAAAATTTAACGAGGTTGTCGCGCGACATGTTGCCAATGTGGACCCTATTTTTATATAATTTATTACTACTAATACTAGTTACTCAGCGAGTAGACAACCGCTGGACAAGTGCCGGCATACATTGGTACCCAAGGTGTACTAAAATCCGCTTGATATACGAACTCATGTCCTCCACATCTTGTAGCGGGTCCCCAGGCCTGGATCTTTTGCGCCCCCCCCACCCATCGCTAGGGGTAAAGGCAATGGGATTTTTTTACAGAATCGTTTTCTAAATATTGTTTCAGGTGAAATTAAGGGTATTCTGTGTATTTTTAGCGTTTTTTTTGTGTTGTTGTATACATCCATTTGAATTATGGAGTTGTCGAATATCGACACACAGTCATCAAAAGTTGCATCATACAACTAGACATTTTAAAATGTTAAGACTCTAGAAATAAAATAGCACCACAGGCGACTTTTTCCGCATTAGAGAACATTTGTAATGTATGTTTATCTCACTTATCAGGTCTACCTGCCACGCCGGGCCCCTAGGCTAGAGCCCTGTCAGCCCCCCCCTTTGTGGGGGCCATGGACAAACTCATAAAGTTCGGTGGATGTACCTACGTGGCAGCGAAGAACTAGGGACTGACAAGATTATAAGGAGCTAAGGGAGGCCTTTATCTAGCAGTTGATTAACATCGGCTGATGATGATGTACTAATGCTATTAAATTGACAGTGACATCCCGAGAAGGTAGATAGGTCATGCATTGCTTAGATGAGGCACTTTCTAATAGGACGATAAAATAATGAAAGGAGGCGAATAATAATAAGTTTTTATATTAAATTCTGTGAAGATTATATTTTTACGTCTTCGCAAATGAATTCTCAATCATTATGTACGCGTATAGGTATATCACACTTTTAATCATGTTCTTTGCATATATCCAGTTAGCTAATAATATTATTATATTAAATACTATATTCACTGTTTTTTAGATAGCTTTTTGAAATACGCCATTTCTATTGGCATTTCCCAGTGGCTAAGCTACAACGTACGGCCGTAGCCATATATTGACAAACGATAAATGAAGTAGGGAGTAAGATCATGGTAACACGCGTGTTTGAACATGAACATGAACAGAGGTTTAAAAGAATACTATTTTATGTAATACTTTATGCAGGCATCAAATGTTTAAAATAAATATAAAGGATAATAAGGCTTCAAAATTATGTAAATAGATTATCTACAACGTTTAAGGAATGTCCAGAATCATGCTTTGAAAATAGCATAAAAGCTCCATTTTGACGTACGCTGAGCATGTACCCACTTAACCGTTGTCAATTTATGGTATGAAGAAAAGAAATTAATGAGACATAATGTGAGAGAAACGTCCCTTAACTAGTTGAACTAATTTCGCTTGTGCATCGCGTTGAAAGAAAGTTCTAGGAAGCAGTAAATTGGACAGAATTAACTTGCCCGTCAATGAATCAAAACGTATCTCAAATTCAGAACAGGCCGTGTGTGGTCTCATAAGAATTGATGCACTGCCAATAATATAATAAAAAAATCGTTGCAAACTCGCAGTGGCGCACCCAGGGGGCCCTGGCACCCCTCAAACATGAAAATTATCAGAATGATTTTAAACATTGAAATTGAAAGGCAATAAACTATACCTTGAGCTTAGACAAATAAAAATACGGCAAAAAAATAATGATTTGGATTCTCCAGCACACTTTTTAGAAAAATTAATTAATAATTAAAAAAAACACAAAAATTTCGAAACACTAATGTCGGGTTTTTATAGAAACCCAATCCCTGATGTAACTGTCAAAAAATTCTCGGTGTCCACCTGAATTCCGGAGTGGTGTAGGTCATGGCTGGTGAGGGCTAATAGGGCTCTAGCCTGGGGGCCCGGCGTGTCGGGTTGACCAGATAAGTGAGATAAACACACATCATAAATTAGCTTTAATAGTAAAAAAAAGTCACCTGCGGCGCTATTCATGGCCATGAACATTTTAAATTATATAATTGTGCAATATATTTTTTGATTATTATGTGTCGATACGCGACAGCTCCATTATTAAAGTAGATGTACTAAAAATCGCCAATAATTCACTGTATAAGTAGATACCCTTAATTTGAACTAAAACACAATTTGAAAAACGTTAATGTAGTGTTTCACACTGCCTTTAATCTTAGCAGTAGGTAGGGGGCCCGCCAAATATCCTAGTCTGAGGGCCCGTTTCAGGATGTGGGGGCCATAGTGTAGGTACACGGAGTGCAATAGACAAAAGACCGATAAACGAGAAATTAGGCTGTGTTGTGTTGAGTAGGTTTGTGTATAAGTTAAATGCAATAATACTTTTTTTTGTCCATTTTCAATTAATATTTTGAAAGCTCAATAAAAAAACCAAAAATCGACGATAAACATTCGGCGAAAAGAACGACCACCCACTACAGTCGGTGGTGGTGTAAATCAAAAGAATACTTTTTCTCAGTTTAGCATACTAGGCCCACATGTCCAGCATGGTCGCTGTTATTCACTTCCAATCCGCCAGTCGCTGATGACACGCTCAACGGATACCGCCGTTATGCTTCCAATTTAATAAAAACGAGGAGAAACTGTAAAAATATACCACCGTGTATTGTGAAAATATGTAAAAATAATTATATGAAGAAGAAAAAGAGCCTATGGGACTAATTTATATTCTCTTCCTTGCCCCCCCCCCCCCCCCAATATTAAATCCTGAGTGCGCCACTGCTTAATGGCCATGAAAATTTTCAATTATATAATTGTGCAACATATTTTTTGATTATTATGTGTCGATACTCGACAGCTCTATTATTAAAGTAGATGTATTAAAAATCACCAATAATTCACTGTATAAGTACGCGTAGTTTGAACTAAAACACAATTTGAAAAACGTTAATGAGGTGTTTACACTGCCTTTAGTCTTAGCGGTAGGTAGGGGGCCCGCCAAATATCCTAGCCTGAGGGCCCGTTTCAGGATGTGGGGACCATGGTGTAGGTACACCGAGTGCAATAGACAGAAGGACGTTAAACGATAAATTAGGCTGTGAAGAAGAAAAAGAGCATATGTGACTAATTTACATTCTCCTCCATGCCCCCCCCCCAATATTAAATCCTGGGTGCGCCACTGCAAACTCGTCACTACTAATAATTTACATTTTATATGCAATCATATATTATTATGTCATGTCTGATATGAATACCAGTGACAGAAAACAATATATCATTATACTATGTTGAATTTTCAAGATATTAGATATTAGAAGATCATGTCAATGCAATTGTATGGATTAGTTGGGATTGCAGTAACGATAAAATAATATAGGTAGATAATAAAATAGATACTTTGTGTTCCTATTTATTGAAATGATATATTTTACTGACAATGAGCTGAAATCAGTAGGTACACTCATAATGTTTTAATGGATTACATATTATACAAGACGTGTTTTCCAAACTGTGATAAATACACGTATTCTTGGTGGCAGTGACGTACCGTGGGGCAGGCAGGTAGTGCGTTGCAGAGAAGTTGCGCATTATAAAGGGCGACGAATCAAGGGAAAAAAAAATTGTTTCCATGTTTTTCAATGGTAATTATAGTATAAAGGTGATATAATTTCATTTTTCACGTACTTCATCAAAATTAATAGTAATACATAAAATTAAATACGGAACGTGGAACGGATACAAATATTAAACTTTTGAGAGCAATAGCGGTCATCGCAGTTTCAAAAATAAAAGACGTAAAAAAAATCCTGACACCATAGCTATTATCGTAATACATATTGCAATGGCGGTTTATCGCACAGGATTTTTTTTCATAAGGGTGCCTCCAAACCTGCGCCACAGACCTCGAGTACGTAAAACCACCACTGTTTGAGGGTAGGTTTTACGGAAATAATAGTCTGTGTGTCAATTTAACGATTTTTTGTGTATTTGTCTGTGGAAGATAGCCTAGAAAGAAATGCGCAAAGTGACCGATATGTAGGCACCGGACAAAATTGGCCTTTAACGGCAAACCTATTTACAGCGCTCGAAATGGAAAATTTTACGAACCGGAGCGCTCGATAACTTACGAAAATATTAGCTATATATTATACTATATTAATTGTATGTATACCTGCTTATGTATTTTATAAAAAGAAGTGTGTTAGATTTTTTATTATATGACATATCTAGCTCAGACGATCAAATTAATATACATAATTTGAAAACATCTTGAGCATGTATGTATACACTATAAAAAATCATTTTGTAGAAAAAAAAAACAACACCCGACAGGATTTGAAGATTTTGCTGGATTCGCGCCATCATGCTTTTCCAATTAAGCTACAGACATTTTATTGAACTACGACGATTGTAACTGGTAGTTGTGGTGACACGAAATGCTTTTTCTAGAGTTGTTTTCAAATTATGTGTATTCAGTATATAGAATATTACATTCTAAAATCTGGTGTCTTATTCGTTGAATAAAAGTAATAGTGTATTAGGTCAAATTAATATTGCCACGAAACAGAGCGATAATTTTGGGAATTTTATGAACCGGAACGGCGCTCCGGTGCGTTCCGATCCATTTCGAGGCCTGAACCTATAAAAAAACACATTAAATTGGTGGACGTAACCTTTTTTTGAACCAAAGTTTGGTATGAGATTCTACAGTTTTCTATTATTTTTGTCAAACGTCAGTTACCTACCTACGCCATTTTTCCCCCTAAAAGGACCATGGAAAAAAATAATCGTAATAAAAATATACTTACCAATATTTCCGGATTTTGTAAATATCATTATGTACCTACCTATTAAAACAATTATTAAATTTATAGGTTATAAATAAGTATAAATATAGTATGTATTACCTTCTTATAAACTTGTGTACGTATGCTATGAATGCTGGTGCCTGGATCCGGTTCATAAAGAAATGTCTCCCAAAAACAAAATGGCTTCATACTACTGCAAGGAAATATATCAAAACAAATTAATAATTCAGTTAAGTATAATATTTTATTATCTAACATCACAATACGCTACGAAGCATTATTCATAGGTCATAAAGTTGGTGCAGCGATAGGAATTTATTGGAAACAATATAAAATTATAACAGTACCTATGGTGCAACGGAAAAGAATTAATCATAACAAACAACTCACGAAAAAATAAGAAGAAGAAAAAAACTAAATAATATTACTTACCAACAATAAATTTGAATACATTTATTTATTATAAGTTTTTTCAATTCCCTCCTGACAGTTCAAGTTCAAAACGTTTACATTACATAATCTTAAAAGAGCTCAGAGAAAAAATATTAAAGCATTAACGTTGATTTATAGGTCATGAAAAAATGTAATTCGGCTCATTACGTTCCTGCTTATTTTCCGAGCAAGTGAAAGAGAAATGAATAAATTCTGCTGTTTTTTTATTGCGTTTTATTTAATCTTGGCCTCATGGTAATATTTTTCTCGATCGATTCCATTCCGTATTGGCCCTCAAATTTTGTTGCAGTTATATTTATGTTAATCAGATGCTGGACGAGTTTGTTTACTTGATGTATTTCGGAGAAACGCTGCAGCAAGACTTGGTACACATGGCGCCTGACAGAATCCATTTTCTTTTAAAGAATTGTTTACCCATCCCGTGTTAAAGCTCTAATCGTTTTCTTTTATAAAAGAGATTTTCCAACGATGCCGAATGCTGCTACAAAGAGATGTGGAATTTTAGATCTAAATCACTTTCAATTCATTTCATTCAATACTAAACAGGCAAAACACAATAAAAATTAATGTTAAAATTGGGTATAATATCGTGGGATTGCTGCTAAAAGTTGGTGCCGAACAAAATATAATTTGTCATAAAAATTCAACACGCGTCCATTTAATGTTATGTTATTGTTATATTAGTAATAATAATAATAGTATATTCATTGAGATGTTTTCTTTTTCAAGTAAATGGGTAACGTTTTTTAGTCATCTTTACACGATTTAAGAATATATTCCTCCGATGCCATCACAAAACAAATTGATGTGCTCACACCTCGACTGTCGGTCTCCGATTGGCGACGAGTGAAAAATTCCGTCCCACCTACTGTTGAAAACTATTTCCGTTTCACTTATGTCTCTTAAGACGGTACTTCAGTGAAACGGCAAATAATTTTCAACTATAGGTGCGACGAAATGTCGGACTGGCTGGCAATCGGAGAGCGAAAGTCGTGCTGTGCACAAGTCAATTTGTTTTGTGATGGCGACGGGGGAATTAATTCTTAAATCGTTTAAAGATTATTATTACTAATATAACAATAAACATGACATTAAATGGGCGCATGTTGAATTTTTATGATAAATTATCTTTTGTTCGTAACGCGTCGTTTGCACAATCTGCGCGTCGCGTAGTCACGATCTTTTTAGACAATGCCTCAGCTGAAGTATAGCCTTAAAATTACACTATAATATCTTGAACCTTTCTTTCACCATCTGATTGATATTAATGAAACAGTAAGTTCCCATGGTATTTTATCATTGACTGAAGCAAGGATCTTGCACAGTTTTCTGTAGGCACGATCCATCATTGTTTCCATAGTATTACAACGTACAACGCACTAGTATTGAATAAAATGTATAACAGCACTGACGTCATTCTCTGGGGTGGTCATTCGTTACTTCGTGGTTATCGGTCCATATGCACTTCAATTAATTTAAAAATAAATTCCTGTGTCTCTTCGTGAAGTATGATGCCATGTTTCGCCGCAGACGGTCATTCGTCACGGTTTTATTCACAAACAATCATTTCGGATGATTCCGCCTACATGGCGTCTCCGCCCAAGGCTAAACCGCCCATAAAACTAGGCAATAAACGGCAAACCTTGCCTCGCCCGCTTGAATGAAATGGACCTTGCATATCGTTCAAGGTTATTCAAGTTTGGGAATTTATCATTGTTTATTAATATGATTTATCGCTATTTTTAATTTGACACTTGAAAACAATGGTGGAAATAATTCGGAAAAATGCGACAAATTACGTCACCAAGAAAATAATTTGATAAAGTAAAAGAAACTATGACAACCTGAATCCTCAATGCACAAAAGTGTTGTCTTCCATACTGTGTTTGGTAGTAATAATGATATTGGGAAACCGGACTCCCGTGAGCACTACAACATAAATTCTGCGATACTATCTACCTAAATATATTATATTTTGTCTAAGGTCGCTACGCTATGATCCAATTTCTTTGAAACTGAAATTATGAGATGTTAGGTTATGTTACTTGGATAGCCCAGATCTAAACCCATGTTAGGCATAAAGTCCACTAAAGCGGACTTGCGGGGCGCTCGCGCATATTCTATGTGAATCATCGAAAATACAACGTAATCAAATACGCCAGCGCACACTGGATTTGACGACGCATTGTGCCCGCCCGCCCCATGAGTCACCGTTGTGTGGCTTCTCAGCGGCACGAATTAACGAAAATACAACGTAGTCCATTCATTGAACACGGCAAACAAATCACGCTTCTGGCAGCGTCGTCGATAAGACGGGCGAGAAGGCATTATTTAATAACAGTGAACTCTTTGTTTAGTTATTGCGTGCCGATATTTCGCTGGTAGAATGATGTCATCGTGAATATTAATTACAAGCCCCGAGAAATTTAATAATATTTTTATTGCTTTGTTATGAGAGACGCTGATAATAATAATTATTTTGTGCTCCTTGAGCCCCTTATTACATAGGTGAAGGGTAATGCGCGGGTGGGAGGATGTCAAAAGAATTCAATAAACATTATAGTACCATCACGTCATCATCGCAGGCTTATAGCGCCTGTACAGTGCATGGATTTACTGACGGCAATAGTGCTTATTTTAAACTATCGTTACAATAACTGTTTACACGTAAAAGTGCTGACTGTCTCTCCAATTCATTCTTTAAGAGTAAGCGCGACGCGATGTTGTCATTTTATGGTAGGTAGGTAATATTTCGTTTTATTTGACAGGTATCTAGTGAAAATCTGTCAACCTGAAAATTCGTTCGTAGTTCGTTTTTTTGCCGGCAGGTTCACCACTATCGTTCTATTGCGCAGGCGCAGATCGAAGTAGCTTACTGTCGCATGAAAATCCAAGCTTTCTTGATTCATGCATGCAATCTTGCCAACTGCATGATACTACGCATACATTTTCTTTCTGTCAACAGTAAATATATGCACGCGTAAACGGGCTATTAGGATAGTACCGTCGTAGAGGTTCGCTTTCTGGTTTATCATTAGATACCTATCAATGTCACCGTAAAAACTCTTATTCAGATAAGACAGCTCGACGCGTACTCACAAACCATCTTTGGCGATCTAAATTGTAAATCGATGTAAGTACTGACGGCGTGACATGAATTAAAGTTACCTATTAAATGTTTAAAAAGATCACAACCACGAAATATTCTTAATCAAAAAACATCAGATATTATGGGGCTCTTGACGCATACCTATTTCAAGTGAGCGCCTCCTGGTTCTGTAGAATAAGCCGTCATTTATTCGCTTGAACCCCACATATAATATTGTCTACGGTTATAACCAGGGAACTCAGAAATAGGGGAACTGAAATACCTAACGGGTAAGAAGTAGCAGGCAACCGATCTCGAGTGCGGAAGAATACGGGACAAACTTTAACACAACGTCAAGAATACGTCGAATACTGAGAACTGCTCTCGATTTATGCATTGACGCTCATTTAATATTGGTGTATTACACACACTATTGGACGTCCATAATGCATGGTTCATTTTCGTAGGACACGCACACATTCAAAACCCTGCGTCAAAATGTTGTGTACTTCTTGAATATAGCCTATCGGAATTCTATTTATTAATGCTATACCTCAGCTGAGGCATCTCTAAAAAGATCGTAACTATGCGACGCGCGAATTGTGCTAATGACGCGTGCCGAACGGAACATAATTTGTCATAAAAATTCAACATGCGTCCATTTAGTGCTATATTTATTGTTATATTAGTAATAATAATTAATATTTTCTTTTTCGAGTGCAGGCATAACGTTTTTTCGTCATCATTACACGATATAAGAATATATTTTTACGACGCCATCACAAAAAAAAATCGACCATCTCGAATGCCGCTCGGCGATTGGCGTTTAATGCGAAATTTCGTCCCACCTATTGTTGAAAATTATTTGCCGTTTCACTTATGTATGCTTTTAATCTGCTCTGTGGTTATAACGTTATTAGATAGAGTTGCTTCTATTCGTAATACATTCTAAAAATATTTATTATCTATTTATTTTCTTATTACTTACTACATTTATTAATACACGTGTGACGTGAATAACATTCGATTTAATTTTATGCGAGGCAATTAGGCAAAGATGCGAATCAGTGTAGTTAAAAGTGAAAAAAGTGCAAAGTTATCGAAGTTATAAAACGTATACCCTACATCTCCAGTCTTCTACGTCTAGTTTTCTGCACTACGAGAGCCGCACGTAGGTACGTACTGCACCTTGGTCGCCAATCCTTGATCGCAGACGGCACCAAAAGAAGAATACCTACGATATTATGTGGTAAAATCATTATATTATAACACAAATATAATACATATATACCTAGTACAATATAGTACAAATATAATAATCAACACTTTTCATTTTACGAATGGTGCTGAATATTTGAACATATTAAAAATACATCAAATTCAATGAAATAAATTGTTTTTTTTTCAATAAGTGTTTGTATAAAATACTAATTTACATTTACGTAGGAAGTACCTACGCATATTTTTATTTTAGTATGTTTATTTCGTTATGTTGGATGCTGTCTACGTATTTTGGGCATTTGAATCCAAACAAAAAACGAATACCTACCTACGCAATGTTTTCTCGCAAAAGTGACCGCCTTTTGTTTGAAGATTGAAAGCAGTTTAGTCTGGCATTCATCAGGAATTTTTGGTGCTTTGTTAGAACTGCCCGAAGAATTTAGTCACGGGGATTGTCGAATGTCTCGTTAAATCCCCGAATAGCTGACAAATATACAACACACCTTTGAAAGCGTTCGCTTATCGCTGTGACCATTTTCATATTCGCAGATTTCATGGCAATAAAACGATAATTGGATTGCGTTAGTGCTATGTTTATGTCGTAGTTTCCTATGATAAAATAATCTTATAGACGTAATTATTTAATGTCATGTCATAAGAATTCCGAGTTCCAAATATTATACTAGCATGCGAGACAACAGGGAAATACTATTATCATCATATTATCAGATAAGTAACATCTAACATCTAGCTAGAATCTAGATTGGTGTATTTTGCATCAATGTAGAGTAACTTAAAATAAACCCATAATATAACAAAGATGAAAGAAATATGAATTCATATAACTATTTCATAAAAATAATAACATTGACTAAAGTCAAAAGGGTCAAGATTACTTGAAATTATCTACTAAACTAAGTTTAGTATAATATTGAATATACTTACATAGTTTGAAAACATCTCATGCATATATTATTATGTAAGTACACCATATTTACACTAGAAAAAATCATTTTGTAGTGTGTATAATAAATAAATGCATGAGATGTTTTCAAATTATGCATATGCACTATATATAACAGGGGGGGGGGCAAACTGCGGCCGCATGTGGCCCGCCGGGTATTTTTTTGCGGCCCGCCATCATTAATTGTACTTCTGATTACGAATAACTTTTTTATATATATTTTTAAAAAAATATTGACAATAGATTAAAATTTGAAGAATTTGTTGTTTCGTAAATGTATTATCTCAGTACGTCTTCCTAGCGTCTCGTCTCACACTATGTAACCACCATTTTCTACGTTGAACATCGTGACACATTTAAATACTTTTAACTCCGCGTTGCAAGGAAAAAAAATATATGCCCATGATATGGCAAAAAGGTTTGAATCGATTTCAATTAAAACTCAAGTTATTCCTTTGACAAATATCGAATAACAACGTGGACCATTTTCCAACTTTGTAGTTGCTGAATATACCAGAATATAAATTTAAAGAATATGGTAAAATTATTAAAGCTCTGAATGACGATTTTTCACAAAGATTTGGTGACTTCCGAAAAATTGAGACAAGTTTAGCAATAGTACGGGATCCATTTTCAATAGATATTGATAGTGTACCAACAGAGCTACAACTTGAGATCATTCATCTGCAGTGTGACACTGATTTAAGAGAATTGCATCGTCGTGAAGAAATCTCCAAATTTTACAATGCCCTTAATTCAGACAAATTCGACCAACTTAAAGATTATGCAAGAAAAATATTCGTTATTTTTGGATCAACCTATATATGTGAACAAACATTTTCGATCATGAACCTCAATAAAAATTCTTTACGATCAAATATCTCCGATGCCCATTGTTACCAAATATCATAATTCCTAAATCCCCCATCAACAATCCTCCAATCGACAGAGTTGAGAATATAATGATAATATTATTGTAACTGTAAATGAGTCAAGGCTATAAACGATGGTCGACGATGCACAGCGAAACAAACAAAAAGTACGTTACCGTTATCTGTTTCTAGGCAAACGAGGGATCGAGGGTAGGTACGGCCAGTCGGCTACCTACCCCCGTTGAGCCCTTACGTCGCCTCTAAATACGATTCGCTACCTTTTTCGCGCCACAGCGCGCCTTTACAAATGTTATTAACAATTATTTGTTTATCGTCAAGCGAAATATACTTACTTAATGTCCCTGAATCGGTGTTTTTAATAAGTGGAAAAGTGTAAATCAACACCCTCCGCAAACCCATACCTATCTCCATTTACAAGCAGTTTTGAGAATATCAACTACAAAATTAACACCTGAATTTCAAAAAATGTTAAAATATGTAAGTACAACAGTTTCATTCTTCTCATTAATTTTTTTGTAATGTTTATTTTCCATGATAATATAGTGTATATCTAAAAATGGTATTTAACTTCCGGCCCGCCGCTCATTTTGAATTCTTGAATTTGGCCCTCCATCCAAAAAGTTTGCCCCCCCCTGATAGAATGTTACATTCTAAAATCTTGTGTCTTATTCGTTGAATTTAAATATAGTTTATTACTATATTTCACTGATTCTACGGTAGTAGATATATCTACATATTTTTTATGAACCTCCGTCTATTACGACGGCCAACCGTTACAACGGCTAGTGGGTGAGCATAACTACACGCAGTCCACGTAGATTATGTACTGTCTGGGTATGGAGAGATAGGAAGCGGGTTATAGCGGAGCTTCGCTGCGGAAGTAATAAGGTCAGTCAAGGTACGCATGAGGTTGCACGTTGGTAAGGAACATAACTGATTCGAAAACGTCTGGTGGTTAGCCCACCTACCAGCAGTTGCGCCAAGTTTCAGCAGCTGGCCGTAGTAATGGGAGGGGGGTTCTAAGAAAATTAAAATAGTAAAATAGGGATAGTGACAACTCGGTTAACTTTGACTCTTTTGCCCATCAGATGACTATGGGTATCTACTTAATGTTTGGCGTTTTCGATACAGCATTGATCGAAAATGAAAAAAAATGCCTACTCAAATTGTTTTTATCTCTTTACCTGGGTGTATCAAACATATGATTTATTAGAATAGATTTAGTTTCAGTATTTTTTTTCTTATGGTAAAATGAATGTTTTAAAAAAATGTAAGTACTATAAGACAAAATAGAATACATACTATACTACACGTTTGACCTTCACCAATGCAGTCACCATATTTTGTAAGTATATTGTTTAAATTCTATATTATATCATAACTGTTATAAAAAATAGACATTGTCCATAATAGACGTGTTTATAGTATGAAAAACGTAACTAACAATGTGTCAACTAGCTTCACTGCTTCAGGCATAATAAATTAATTACAAAACACGACAGGACTTTATTATAATCGAAGTATCTAGGTATGTTTGTTGCATTGACTTCTACACTTTATAAGTCAAAAGTTCATTGAGTCTCTAGGTCAATTTTATTAAGCCAAAACAAAAACAATGTATAGTTTTTGCAGATTTCTTCAAGACTCACTCACTATCAACATTATTTATGCATTTAAGAAAGTCGACGAATTCATAATATTGTATATACATAAGATCACGTAACATTCTTCGGTGTCAAGACATCAGAAAAAAATATAAGAATAATTAAACTAACAAGGACAAACAATTTCTATCCACTACTGTTTACAGACACACTTCTGGTTAAGACAGCTCTGGAGAAAAACTAAAATAAATCAACCCTTACCCGTATTAAATTTTTGAAAGAAGGTTATTCAGAGACATGATTATATGAAAAACACCTGGCATGAAAAGAATCACGAATTGCATACAATATAGACACAAACATAGACCCGTTCAAACCAACCGTCCTGCACCACACCTGGTCTTAATCGAGTGTATCACAAAGTTTGGTGTGAAGCATTAGCAGTTTTTTACGGCTGGGAATGTCTCAACAGCAGATACCCAAGGTCCCCATATACTTAAGTGTGCTTTGACTGATTTTATTGTGGCTCATTTTTTAGAAAAGTACCCATGTGAGAAAGGAGCATAGTGAAATAACAAAATATTATTCAAAAATAATATTGATAAACAAGACTATGCGAGGAAATCTTCATGTCCGCAATCAGACGCCGCATTTTTTTTTTTAAAGCAATAAAGTTGGCCTTTGATGCGACTAAGTTGGACGCCCAATAGGTCTGCTGGTTGGACTGACATATGGACATGTTGGTCGGGTGACAAGTCCAGGTTCATAGAGATCAAGTCTTTGATGTCACGTCCAGCGTCATTTGACGTATTGTCAACTTGCTCAATAATAATTTTTCAGGGTTTGGAGACGAGGTAAGACTTTATCGTATTTGAGGAGAATCGTGGATGTACCGCGTACCTGTATCTGCAAGTCAAAGGAGAGGGTCCGGCTATGAAAGGGCGTCCGTGGAGGTTGTACGGTAGGGTTAGTAATAGACAATTAAGAGAACACTGCTCTGCCCACTTAATAGAGCAGATCTCATGAAAATGGCAGCTATGCTATTTTGAGTGCCTTTACTTTTAAACCTCATCCATCACCAGCCATACGGTCGACTCTTTGGAAGACCGTCCCATCCTTATGGACGTGGGATCTGGTATTGTGATTAAATATTAACATTGTATCTACTTGCAAGCCGATATAGGTTATTGGTTTGGATCACTAGTATCCCCACGCTGTATTATTCGGTGAGAATAACACTCTAGAACTAGATAGTTTCCCATATATTATACAATGATCCATATTATATTAATGTAGCTACTTATTTTGGCAGTCCAGGTTTCAATGATGAAAGACACATAAAAGGATACCTACCCAAGCTAATGTGACTGAACGGTTTAGAATGTAGAATATACGCGGTAGCTTATGGTAGATAAAGGGGAGAAGACGTTTTCTGGATGAGGCCAAGATATTGCTTTCTTTATTTGCTTTTATTTATTTGCACTCCCTAATTTTATATCACCGGCCGCAACTGATTCTAGTGTCGATGGTGACTGATGATGTACCTATATTCGTCCCGCCAGACGTTTATATTATTGGACACAATAATTGCACATGAGCTAAGGCCTAAGTGCAAGTAAAATTTTCTATTTTCGTCTGACACTTATATTGTAGACAGCCCAAGTTCAAAAGAGTTGTACAATAATAGCACTTACAGAATTCGCTGCAAATCACTCAATGTCTATTTCGGAATGCAAAAAATAACAATCCTGCATTGAAATTCAGTATGTAACGTTTAATATTTGAAATTGCTTTGATTTCGTTTTCACGTCAATACAATAGTTTAATTTTAAAGTAATTGATAGGTAGCTCATAAAATCGGATACATACACCCACCTGGTTGGGCCATTTTTATATTCGTATTCATCCTTTCTTTCCACCAACCTCAAATCCTCAATAATTATTGTCATACGACCACCAGTCGCGTCACGTCAGTCATGATCGACCGTGATGAAAGATACGTTTAGTTAGCTCATGACGACTGGTGTGTGTAGTTTGTAACACAGTTTATTGATTAATTCAATTATACAGACTGATTCAGAGTTGTTCGTGGGCCACGGCCGGGTCAGCTTGATATAGTGTGTCCGTCGTCCGAGCGATGCTTCTGAATACCTGGTAAACCGTGATACCGGCTCATATTCATACAACCTATCATCATCATCCATCAACAGTATACCGTCAAGTGCCGCGCACCGGGTAACCCAACAAAGAATACCGCGGGAGTGATAGTGCAACTAGACCACGGAGCCATCATCAACAACATAAAAGGTCAGTGACTGGCATCCTATTAACCCCCCCTCCTCTAGATCAGGAATCAACCGGCATCACCTTCAAATTACAGTCCACTGCAAAAAGCGCCACCACTACCTATAATTATTTTGTATGATTGTTCTAAAATTTATTACGAAGTTGTAATAGGATTAGAGCAGCGGTCCCCAACCTTTTGGACCTCGCGGACCATTAAACTCAAAATCATGAATCCGCGGACCACTACCACGTATTTTATCCACACTTGTTAAAAATTCGATATGTCAATATAATGCTAAAATAATTATAATAAATAAACTTATTTACACAGATATTCATTACGAAATGCAAAATACAAATTATTAAAAAAGAATTAATACAATAATTATTAAATTAATATGAATTCTACGTCGACATAGACGTATATAAAAGATTAATTACAGGTAACAGAAAGATAATCAGTGTGGCTTTGTATCTGCTTGTTTGAAACAAGCTGTTGGATTCTTAGTTCCAATGACTTTTTAATAAATACGAAAATTGCAAATATATTCAAATTATATTGTTGTTTTTATTTAATAAAACGCATTTTTTTTATAGTACTTTTTCCACTTTAATTAATATATTAGGACCGGTTTCGTCCGCCTAAGTGGGACATTTTCAACTGAATACATTTTTTTAAAACAATATTTATCAAACAAAATTCAAAGCGATAGAAATAATATAACAATAGGTACATAATAATTTTAATTTTTATTTATTTTGACTCGTATTTTGGTTGTATTTGTTTTTTATTCGATCTCACTTCAATTGATAATATTGTTTTATTTTATTTTTATAAAAATTTTATTGTAAATTTTGACTAATCATAATTATTTGTTGATATTGATATTAATGTTATTGTAAGTGTAGATTGTTTCATTTTTTGTGGTTTGCTAATATTTTAAATAATTTGTTTAATGTACCTGACGTAGTATGAAATATTAATGTCCAACCTCATTAGTTTTAAATTAGTCTGTTATTGGGAAGGTATTATTGGACGGATAATTATAGTACTTAACTATAAAAAAAAAATTGCGTTTTATTAAATAAAAACAACAATACAATGCAGTTCCACCATGAATTGACAGTTAACAAAATAAAAGAAATATTCAAATTACTCTGCGGACCACCAAAATTCTCTCACGGACCACCAGTTGGGGACCGTTGGATTAGAGTGCCTACTAACGATTATGATATTTATAATATAACACTGGGGTTTGTTCAGGATTTACATGACAAGCCGGAAGTCTTAAAAATGGTTCATGACGGAAGCTTTAGCAGCTGTATTTAATGATCGAATAATGAATGCCGGTTCGCAATTTAATCCGCATAATAATAATATAAAGTCTTCTCAGAATAACTGTCATAATTCACGAAACCGCTCTCGCACAAGTCTTGTTTGTTTGCATCCTTCGTCTCATTAACTTTCGAGAGCGCATACATTTCAAGGAAGTGCACATGATATGGAAATCACTCGATAGGATAGACTAGAGGGTAAATATGGATAGGTATACAAACATTTATCATTGCGTAAACAGTTTGTTGTAACTAGAGCAGGGATTACTAAAAATTTTCAGATCGCGGAGCCCAAAAGTTATTCTTTTTATGTAAGTATTTTCGCCAACATATATTTTTCCGACGTCTCGTTTTTTTAGTAAAAATATTGGAATTTCGCATTGTCATACAGTTGAACTAGATTATAATAAAGAATATATCTTAATGTCGAAGAAGGGCAATGATAACAAAAAATTTGTAGCAGGCAACGACCTCGGGCCTTGTCAGCGTTATTTCGAGGACGTAAGAAGTACGTAGGAAGTCATTTAACGATCGCACAATCGACGCATCGTCAATAAGCATATTCTACAAGTGTGACATACTTCGATGAGGTTCGACTACCTAAAGCTTGGTCATCAAAACCTCTCTAAGTTGAATAAATGCAGCGGTCAAAAGATTTCCCAATTGCGAACTACACTAACAATGACTCTCGCAATTTACCGAATATTCATGAATATAAATAGTTTATAAAGTTATTAAGTCATAGTTGGTGGGTTACCTCAGTCAGATCTTAGTGTCAGTCAGAAGTCAGTCGCAGTCAAATCTCAGTCTCGATATCACTCCGCATAGCATCACTTCCACCGAGCCTCGGACCAGTAACATAACTCCTGTATCATTAATTACGCTTGTACCAACTGTATTCTGTTTACGCAGCAATAAACTCTTGCTCCCACATTCATCTGAGTAACCTCCAATCCGACTTTCATCTCAACATCTCAACCCCTAAAGGGTAAGAGGGTAAAAGGGTTGTAAAGGAACGAGACCGGCCAAAAATATTATACCTTTAATTAATGGCTTCGTATCTTACATTAAAATTTATGCAAATTGTTAAGTATACGTCTTATTGAGCCAGTAACCAATCGGCAATCATTTCGCACTATTATTCCCAACGTATAGAAACTGTCGTTTTTGCCACTCGATTCATCCTCACCCTGAAACTAGGGATTGCAATACCGGTATTAAGAAAGCACACTCGTTTACGTTTTTGAAAATGAATTACAAGTTATGTGCAGCTAAAATGCAAATATATTGAGTGAATCCCAACAGAGGTGAAAAAATAATACATAAAACAAATTTCATCAAATATATTTAGGTATATAAGTAATTGTCGCGATGAATTATCATAATATTATTTCGAAATAGAAAACATCCGTGACAAAAATGTTCAATAATTATTCTATAATTATTATTGATGACTGCACAAGCGTTGAATTTAAGAAGCTTTTCCTGCAGCCGGACTTATGTTCACTTGATGAACTTTTGAGGGCTTTTGTTAAAATTATCAATATATTCAATTTATTTGTAAAAAATCACCAGTTCTTCAATTATGATCAATACATATTTTAAATGTCAACATAATAAATGTAGATAGGTATATAGGCTTTTGCTATAAAATAATATTTTAAAAGATTTTAATACCTAGCTATATTTTTATTGATAAGCACCTACTTCTGTTTTTTTATGTTTAAGAAATACCGGTATTCAATAAGAAATACCGAAAAATCGGTATTGACATTTTCATTCGGTATTGCAATTCCTACCAGCAACGAAACGATCAATGCGCAGTGGCATAGCTATCAAGCTATCCTATCTCAAGACTCTCCAATCATTGGGGCCCAGCTGCACAAGGCACCTAAATCTCAGTCCGGCAAACGTAAAAGAATTTCTATTTTATAGTATTACACCGTTGACATTTATTAATAGA
This sequence comes from Rhyacophila brunnea, assembly GCF_057557595.1. NCBI lineage: Eukaryota > Metazoa > Arthropoda > Insecta > Trichoptera > Rhyacophilidae > Rhyacophila > Rhyacophila brunnea. The sequence continues at coordinate 56,426,353 of NW_028232965.1, read as the reverse complement.
TTTAAAAAAATATAACTAAAACTTCTCGACACCTGAGAAGAACCAAGAAATGAAAGAAAAAGCGAAAAAACGTCGCGACTTTGATTTTGGAAGTCTAGCTTGATTTTTATTTAGGGACCCAATAAATTATATCTAGCTACGCCACTGCCGATAATAACAATGCTACATACTTTAAAATTAATGTGCCCGTTTCATACTAGCGGTACATATTTATTCGATAAAAACCCGCTAAAAAACCTTATAGATTATGTTTTCCATGAAAACATGAAAAACTGAAAACATATATAATAAGTATTACACATTAACTTCTAACTACTGTTGCAGACTAAATACAAACAATATATTACATACGATTATAATTTGGTTGTAAAACTGCTTACTTTTAAAGTTTGCTTATATTATATTTAATTAAATGGATGAAGTTCTTTGAAAGATGACTTCACCAGATGACAGCTTAGTATAAACAAAAGACTCTTTGATGATGTGATCCGATCATTAGAACTTGTTTCACATCAAATAATATATCTACGTACACTTAAAGTTTTAACTCTTCAGTTAAATAAATAAACAATTAAATTTGAAATAAAATCAGATCATAATATTGTTAATACAATTTTATTTGTGAGTGGGATTTCTGATAGGGTTGATCAAATAAGAAGCTTTAAAGCTCCCGTTCATATTTTCATAATGTTAAAGTTTATGCACAAGCGTGATAGTAGATAGTTTATCTTCATTATAACACTGTGTTTTACTAATTATTTAATCTAGTTAGAGTAGGGACTTGTAAAATTATTTTTTATGCTCTCTAGCGATATTATTTTTTAATAATGAATAATGTTGTGGTTATTTAGTAGGTTTTGTTATGTGACACACGTATTGAATCAGTTATATAAATTATTATTATCTAGAATTATTAGAAAAAATAGTAAAAGGGAGATGACGTAGTAATCATGTCACTATTGCATTCAATGCATAGCATCTATGCATGCGTAGAACCGACGACTGCGTAAAATGCAACCGTATGTATTTGTGTATTTGTGTACGCCGTCTATTAGTAAAATAAGCTTTTAAAAACCGAATCTGCTAGGAGGCGTTAAATGTACTTAACATTTTTTATGTCGCGAATAATTATAAAGTTTTTTTTTAAAGCGAAGATTTATTGATAATTATTAGTCTCTTTTAGATCCTGATAGGAATAAATTGTCCCTTTCACCGATATTGCGCACAAAGACTTAATAAAACCTTGCACATTTTCTCCTGCAGTTTTTGGACTGCATTGACGATAGATGTGAAAATACATATTGTTTCTAATAACTTAGATCTAATATTGTGTTATTAAACATACCAACAAAATTTTGATTTGCCCTTGCTTGTATCGTGATGCAATCAATGCCCAGAGTTTGTATACTTTTGGCGTGCGAACGACATAGTTATAAAATATTTTCAATGTTTATTATTGCCCTAATCTAAATAAATAAATATGTGTACGTACAAAGTCTAAATGAAATGACGGCCCTCGTAGTCCAGTTTTACAATATATTTACTTAAGCATTTTCTCAATGTCTGGATGTTTGATTGTTTCACTTCCATTACTACTTACTACAGCACTGAAATTGGGCCACATGACCTGTCGTAGTGTTAAAAATAACATATATGTAATAAATAACCAAATGGATTAATATTTAAGACAGTTGAAACTTAAAACACCCCCCTGTTGAGACAACTGCAGTAATAATAACAACAGACTAAATTATAGTTAAAACAGATATATTATTACTTTCATTTATTGTATCGGTATTGTGTTTGAGAAAAGACATTTTAAGTAATATATTAAGATGGATAGGTATATAGTATGTTGATCGCGATAATCAGGCGTTCCATAATTATGTTATATAACATGGTTCCTGAATTTTTCATTAAAATATCATCCATTTTCAATATTAAAAACAGAACTAAATCTTATTATAATCGATTGAAGTTGGTTTTATACTATTCCATTTGACTAGTTTTTTGCGACTTGGCTGTCGCCTTTCGTCATCTTCAAGCACTGCGTGCACTCACTAATAGCAAATGTACACTGACAATGAATACAGTCATTTCTCGTGTATATAACAAAATAATACAATAAAATAACGTAAAACCTTATTAAGTACCTATTGAGTTAAGGAGCAAATTTAGTATAAAAATATTTTATGATAAATTTGAAGTGTTTGTAAAAACCCGTAGAAACTAGATTAGATACTCACTATTATGAGGCGAACACACTACCATCACTTCACGTGATATAAAGTGCTGTCACATGATGTCACGGTAAGCTCTATGGGAAAAAGTGTGCGATATCGTTTTTCTTGGTATTTAAAATGTTTTCAGATTGAAGTTCTTATCCCGTAGCACATTTTGATCCAATGAATATTTTCAGTTAGCAAAATCTGTCGAAATGACCAGAACAACAATGAGGTCACCTCACGCGTGTCACGCCCCATCACCAACCGCATGAGTAAGTGAACTTTTTTTCTTCATTTTTACACATTTTCGACTCAAGTGACATATATGTATAATTATCTAACGGGGCGAACACATTACCATCACGTCACGAGCTGTGTATCACGAGTATAGTTGGTGCTGTCACGTGATACCTATAAGGTGACTTCATTATAACTCTTTGATTTAAATACAAAATAAAACGACCTGCACATCTTTTCCCCGATATGTAAGCTTAGGTAGGACGTGATTTCAATACTTGAGCTCACGTGACGTGAAAGCAGTCCGTGTTAAAATATAATATCATATCGAAAAATCACATTTCATATTATGGTTAGATAAAGTTTATTCCATGCTTTAATATAAGATTGTCAAAAAACAACTATATTGGTACGCTTTAAATATAAGTAGATATAGAAAATATACTTACCTATATAGTGATTATATTTATGTAATAAATATTCATGGATGCGATCGTGTTTCAATGTTATGTAAATAGTTTATTGACAAGATGAAAAATAGGATTTTTTTTAATTTACGCCAGCTGAATAGAAAAATATTGAGAAGATGCAAATATATTTGTCAACAGTAGCTGGGTGATGTCATTTAATTTACATGGGCGATACAAGATAATCCATACATTACTATCACAATAGGCTGCGAGAAGATTGCATTCATGTCACGTAAACGACTAAACAAAGCCAAGAATAAGAGATTTCGACCGAGAAATGGATTACGGTAAAGTTCATTGTCCGAAAAGACTTTTTATTCACTCCTCAAAACGTTTGAAAAATAATGTTTTATTCATCCATGGGCAAACTACAGTCGTAAAAATGGGCGGTGGATATATTTCCCAGGGAAACAATTTGATTGAGTGGTCTAGTCGGATTGTATTTTAGATTTATTATTTTTATGTAATACCCACATCATAGTTTTGTTTCTCACCTACATTCGAGTTGAGGCCGTTTCATTTAATCATGCTGCTCACTATAAATGTAAATAATTCATCTTCACTCAGCGCTCGATATGGAAAATTTTACGAACCGGAGCACTCGATAATTTTATGAAAATATTAACGTAGTTATTTAATGTTATGTGTATTTTATAGATATAAGTGTATTAGATTTATTGTAATATAGGCAATGTGGCATATCTAGCTCAGACGGTCAAATTATTTTTTCTACGAGATAGCGATAATTTTGGGGATTTTATGAGCCGGAACGGCACTCCAGTTCATTTCAAGTCTTGTCTTTACCTTTCATGTAGATGAGTAATAATTAATTAGTAAAAAATATGTAAATTATCTTTAAAATAATTAAACTATATCCCCGTGTACGAGTAATACTGTCATCCACAACTTTCCGTTTCGGCCTCTTTACAAAGGCATTTCTCGAAGACAGATTAAGACGAGATATAGTTAGCTTGCCGGCAACACCGAGTTGAGTCCCGTTTAAATAAAGCCTTCCAGCGATTAGGAATGCAGAAATTATACAATTTGATTTGATTTTTTACGGCGTATTGAAAATCTGTGCTATTCAAAATCTAAACATATGGAGATAGGTACGACAATTTCAAAACTAGATGTTATATTTTCCTGAAAGGTCATCATCTGCTTATGGTCGACTTTCTGCTCAAGTGTATTATCACAGCCTACTACAGGGTTGGCGAACCTTTTTATGTACGCGGGCCAAAATTTCCGAAATATTATTTTTCAACTGTCTGACGTGCCGAGCAGTTTTTCGTGAAGAGAAAATACTTTACTCGTGAGGTGAAAATACTCACAGCACACAAATGTTTTTGTTAATGTATTAATTAGTTTGGTTCTTATCGCACAAATTGACACGAGAATTGCTCCGATTAGATTAGGCATTCTCTCGCTACAGTGGTCTCAAGCATAGTAAATCGATCAAAATTACAGGTTCGTGGCGCGGCATCCTTCGCCGCCTGATAACGTTAGTGTGATAGGTAATATTATATGTCACGCATAAAGTTTAAGGACCGACCTATGCAATTATATATTTATATTAAACGTAATGCTTATTCTTGAAGAGTATTTGCCTGCTATTTTTTATACAATGCGATCTGTCATTGATTATTATTATAGATAGGTTTATTTTTTTCTCTTCAAACGCGTGCCATGCAAAATCATCTCGCATGCCACCAGTGGTACGCGTGCCATAGGTTCGCCACCCCTGGCCTACTGGTTAGCGAGGGCATTTTGTAATTTATCACCCTGGGCCTTAAAAATTAAAAAAAAAATGTCTAAAGAGTTCTCCCAAACAAAAAATGTTGAGTCACTGGGTTATACTACCATACTTTTTACGAGGAATGGTTACAAGCAGAGACGAGTCCTCTACCAATCACTCCACCGTGAGGTGTAAGCATATCAATTAATGCAATAAACTATTTAACAGCAATAAAACTGTCCATATAAATTCAATTGTAATATTCTACAATCTGTATATACAGGAGCACCTTGTTTAAATCAGGAGAGAGAGAGTGGAATCATTCCGGGTAAAAGACTCCATAGTATTGATTTATTTTACCCAACAAAGCATAATAAAACTATTTTAGATTGAATAATTCGAAGGCTATTATTTTTATGTCATCGTTTAGTTTGATGACAAGATTGTTTCGTTTTTTTTTTTTTTTTTTTTTTTAAATATTTTCGTTGTTGTGAATTCTTAATACCAATAAATAAATATCATATAAATATCTTTATTTAGGCAAAGATATTTTTATGAATTGATAGTGAACTTATATATATTTCACTACTCTCTTATTTTATAATTTATAATATAAAATCATTATTGACGTCTAAATAATACATTCAAAATATAGCCTCCCACCATTATTGCTGAAACTTAAGATGTTTAACCAATATGTCGTTCCAGTATTGTTAAGTGTTGGGTGGATACGATACATCATAATATTCAAAAGAGATCAAAACACTACGAGGTATTGCCTGAATCAAATGGACAAGGAAACAAACAAAAACAGGAAACGTAATAAAATATATCATGCGTTGAAATAACGATCGATATGCCAAAAAAATGAAGATAGACATGGCGGCGTACCGGTAACGCAAGAGCAAGAAACTAAAACAGTGGAGAGATAGTAAGAAGAGGAGACCTTCATTCAGATTGAGAGCGGCTAAGATGGTGGCAAATATATATTAATATGTAGGGTGAATACCCTACCATCCGCATGACTTGGAAGGAAACCATTTATTTATAATTACAATGTATCTTGCAACATAATATTGTTAAAATTGAAAATCAAGCGATGTATGTGAATCAATCAAATTTTAACAAAGCTAATTTAGCAAAAATAATTCAATAATTATATTAATCAATTATTTATAATTTACAAAACGATTTATCATGATATGCACAAAAGTTGTTTATATGAAAATCAATCTTGCCTAATTATTAAAAACTGCCTAATTGTTCAAATTAAAATCAATTATTTACAAACGAGCCATGCATTACACCATGAACCTAATAAGCATGATTATCAAAATATTCAAGTAGTGATAGCAGCATTTTCTATTGTATCGAATCACTATAAAAATACTCATTGCATGAAATCAATATGTCAGTCAGCTATCAAAGATTTAACCGTAAGGTTATCGTTCAGCTTCACCCGGTCGATTTCGTAAATCCGTCAGAACGCACAATCGTGATTTCACCCATCTAAATTATAATCTGTAATCGTACCTGTAATAATTAAATTAATATTTATTTGGAAGGAGATAATAAAACCAGGGTTCATTTCATTCACGCACCAAATTCTGAGTTATTCATTGGAGTCAACCTACCCCCGGTTCCTTATTCCATCTCACTTCTAAAAATATGTCAATTTTAATGATCGTGTATTGTAGTTTCAAGTACTTGCCAAAAATCGCTCAATTTGAGAAATATACTTTCGATCATAATGTTATGTACCTAATTTATTTATTGGCAGGTAGATTATATTGTTAATAACGTGGATTATATGATTATTCATTTATAAATAATAATATGATATTTACTGCATGTTGGTGGGTAAGTAGTTTTTTTTCATTGATAATGAATGGTTAAAAATATTTAATTCAATACTTTGATGATAGAATGAATAAATTGACGTGCATAAATTGAACACACAGATTATATATTATTTACTTGTAGATTTATATAATTATTTAGTTATAATTATCAAATTAATGGTAATAAAAAATTCATTGTTATATATTCAGGTAATAATATGTATTTACGTACACATTTCCATGAAATAAAATCATATCTTAGCATTACTATATATGTATATATGCCATAAACAATACGATTAGGTAATAAATAATATTCCTCCATTGAATGATAAGATTGATAAGTATATAATATTGTAATTAAATGAAAAGGTTTTCTCCTTCAAACGCACCACACACAGTTTTACGACACCATTGTGTCCACGTAATTTGTGTAATGCATGAATACGTGTTACTATTATGAAAGTATTTAATTAAATCATTCAATTGGCAATGATAAATAATTGATCTTTAAAGAATTGATAGTATTAATATTACATAATCCACTGCTTTCTATCAACATTGTATTCCATTAACTGTTGTCTGTTGTCTATAGATAATTTTTGTCACATTAAAATTGTCACATTTAATAAGAAAACATCTTCCATTGAAATTACGTCACTAAACTTTTGGTCATTATTCGTAGGTCAGAAAATAAACTAAGCCGAACTTAATGGCCACCATTAATCGTCCATTTGACCTTCGGTGGTCATCGATAAGTAATTTAGATGCCATAATACAATTTGATGAACAACCCGAAGAGTGGTTTTATCTTGTGCGTAAACAAATAAATTAGGATTATGAAAATATTCGGAATACAAAAATAATTGACTTTTGATTTCCAAATTTGGAACATGTATACAGTATATGCCGATAAATTAATAGCTTATCTATGGTAAAACATTGCCATAGATGCTATATAAAAAATAATACTTATGTTCTCTTTTCAAAATTACATAATGTTTTTTTGTCAAGATAATCAGTTTGACATTCACGATCTGTCAGACATAAAAATAATAGACAAACAATTTGAATTGTCTACAAATAATCAAGAAACGATAAATTTCAGCATTGAATAGCAAAAGTGTGTGAAGGATAATGCATAATTTATAATATCTTGCTCGACACCAAGATAGTATGCAAAAAAAAAACATCAAGAGAAAAAGGAAAATAATTGGTTCGCTCTTTTAATAGTTTCTCAATTACAAAAAAACGATATTGCCGCAAGTCAATAATTATTAATGGTTACATTTTTAAATTTGATAAATTTACCTAACTATTTTATATTAATTAATTTGAACTTGAAACATAGTTTTTAAAAAACAAAAAATATTCTTAAATGATACGATGCAGAATAAAATTACAACACATATTATTTAAATCCCACCCAAGAATAGGTATATTCTTATATGAACAACATTTCCCATTAGTTAAAATGCCTATTTCGAATTATTAATTAAAATTCAATTAAAATACGAAAATAAAGTAGAAAAGCCACCCAGGCATTTGCATAGTCAAGTTGGTTGAATGATCGCAGTAAATCGCCATTTTATTATGATTAAATTATTATGTTCATCAAAAAAACGCCCAATGATAATAACAATAAAACAGTATTTAATGGCCGGAGGTGGAGTGGTTCCATTGCAGGTATTGACGGCATATTATGTCGTTTAGGTATTGCAGATTACATGCCATCAAGCGGCATTTGCGGCGTTGTAATCTTTAATAAATTGTACTAGTCGCTCGCCTTGGAAGAAATGCCCCAAGAGAAAGAATATTATGCACGTCGCACTGTACCGTAAAGAAGATCTGTATTATAATCACTATGCATTATAGCAAATAGCTGCTCTACAAAAATGCGCATAAATAATTTTTGGAGATAAATGCATCTCGGTGTGTAGTTTTCTAAGCATTGATTAAATAATATAATATCTATTATATAGAGTGAGGTCATGAATTAGTATAGGAAATAATAAGCTGTCGCCTCAGTATTTCCCTCTGATCCCGTACTACCCAGCTTCATGTCCACTACCTGTAAAGGTCGATTCAGATTAGTCGAGTAGTTTAGTCGAGTGGCGAGTAATTTAGTAGCTAAACTTGTATGAACAGACAAATTTAGTCGAGTAATTTAGTAAAACCGAGTAAATCCATTTTGTTCTAATTTTTCGGTCGAGTAGCGACCACCACCACCTTCCAATTAACACTAAACAAGCCACGAGACAAGTCTGAACACGTTATTTTTAGTCAAGTTGACAAGTTCATTAGTTGTCGTAGAAATGACGTTTCGTTGGAGCAAACATACTATCTATAAATTTGTTTCGGAATATTTCAACCATGAGTGCCTTTGTTTCTTCTCCTCTCTTTCTTCCTCTAATTCTTTTGATATACCTAGCCATTACAACTGAAGTTTTGTTACGTTGTGCTCTGTTCATTTTGACACGTAACGCACTAATGTCCTGTGTTCGGACACTTTTCAGTTACTAAATCATTTAGTGGTAACTAAATCATTCGTCACTCAACTAAACAACTCGACTAATCCGAATCGGCCTTTATATTTGAAAATGGATACGTCCAGTTCATAATATTAGTTAATCACAGCTTAGCTTACCGATCGACTCGGTAAGCGACGATATGTCATATCAATCAAAGAAAATGTTATATTATCCAATTAATTGTATAATAAATATGGTTTGTGTGGTACTTCCACATGGTAATAAATCCCATTGGCTTTTTTGTACCTTCAAAAAATAGGTTTTTGATGGCATTTTTGACAGTTTTACTATTGTATTGTATGACTATGACACATTATCGGCTGATCGACTGAAAGTAACCGATAGCGAGTCCTAGAAAAATCGCACAAACTGGAATACTAAAAAATCCCTCGATTAAAATCGACTGTGCTTTGTGGTTGAGAAGCAGTGACGTCTCTAGATAAAATGCCGCCCCAATTGTATACAGTATTTTTTATCATCCTTTCATGACTCTAATATCTAATAAATCTCTTGTATGGATACAACACTAACAAAATATATAGGTACCACTAATACATACAAAATTAAATTTAGATATAAAAAGCGAATAAATAATACCCAAATCATCAGAGTCTGAGATTATATGTGGTTCATATTTTACACACATTTCGTTTGTACCATTAAATTTAGCAATATACAGATTTATTATTTCCACATCATTTTTACTATGCTATTATTGTAGGCATGTAAACAAAATAATTTTAGCTATGTCTATATATACCAATTAATTCTCTTCGATTTGCCGCCCTTCGAGTAACTGCCGCCCGCAAGTGACGCTCAATCTGCCTACCCCCACGGGACGTCACTGTTGAGAAGTTAAGATAAGTACCAGGGTTGTCCGCCAATTTTCGATTGGTGGTGTGCCTCTTAGTAAAATTTCTCACCCCAAATTGTGTGGATTTTGAAATTTAAAAATCACCGGGGTTATCGATAAATTAAGTCAAGCACAAGACTACAACGTGTCACACGTCTTGATTACTATTACGTTGGTAGCCATAGGTAACCATTACCTACTTAACTTTCAATGAAATATATTATACCTAACATCGTTTACCTCTCTCCAATAGGCAGTCTTCGCCATTCCTCAATAATGGCTATTGAGGAAGACTTCAATAAAACAAACATTATTAGTTGTTCAGTATTGCTGATATCAAAGAATAATTATTCTTTTATTATAACATGCATTTAAAATTTTAAATAAGTCATTAGGAAATCAAGGAGTTGTTGGTTTATGTTAATTGATTTTTTTACAGTCGATAAATTATCAAAAATAAACAATTCATGATTATTGATAATACTTTTACAGTGAATGCGTAAAGAATACACATTTCCAAGGTCTTCCACAATAAAAATAATTATTAAAACATCCGTAAAGCAATCTCACATAATTAATTTATTTTTTAAAGCACACGTAAATGAATTGTAAATATTAGTTTATTTTATTTGTTTTACATATTATTAAGAATAATGCAGTCCGAAAATTTATAGCATTGCATTTATCTACATATCAGGCGTAGTCCGCACCCATAGAGTAGTATTCACAGAACAGATAATAAATAGAATACCGATAGGCTATATTCAATACGCCGCATGGTGAAGCAGGCTTTTGAATGTGTGAGTGTCCTACGAAAATGAAGTACGCATTATGCACGTGCAATAGTGTGTGTAATACACCAACATTAAATGAGCGTAATTGCATAAACCGAGAGCAGTTTTCAGTATTCGGTGTAAAACGTATTCTTGACACGTGTGTAAGTTTAACCCGTATTCTTCTTTACTCGAGTCGGGTACCTGCTATCGCCTTACCCGTTATGTATTTCAGTTCCCATTATTTCTGAGTTCCCTGGTAGTATTTGTGGTTCTTAAGCGGTATGTATTAAGTCGATAACAAGAAAAATATAGATCGATTCTTAAATTTAAATAACCATCGCATCTTCTCATTGTTAACATAATGCGATTTTAATAAAAAATTGATTCTTTCACGGTATTGTAGTTATATGTACTGATAATTCATGCAAATCTTGACGAAATCACAAATATGTATTAATTGTGACTTCACTAGGAATCGAACCCGACACTCCCTGTGTGATAAGTATGTGCTTTACACATTTAAATATAAAAGTCATAGTATCAAGTATAAGTATTTCATTTAATGATCTGGTTTCCATGGTCGAAATAAAGCCATTATTTTAACAGACATTCATGAAAATAACGTAGGTACTTAATCTTTAGTGAAGTAGAGATATGCAGATTATATATGAAAAATAATGTTGCTAGGATCGAAAGTGATTAACTGTTTTCGCTCTCACTTAAGGAAAATTAATGATATCGTTTAAATTGCAACCTCTTATCATTTCTGATCAGCCACCGCACCAGTTTTGCTAAATAATTTCGATGTAACTATCCACGATATCAGGTATTGTGAACCTATAATATTCCCGAAAATATTAATTAAAAAATGTGGTTTGTGTATCGTGCCAAATAAGTTTTATACTTACAATTATAGTGTTCACATACTTTCTTTTAGATCAGGGGGGGCAAACTTTTCGGATGAATGGCCAAAATTCAGGAATTCAAAATGAGCGGCGGGCCACAAGTAAAATACCGGTTTCATATGACGTACACTATTTATTAACAAAAATAAAACAATCAAATGATTATTTTGCGCTCGAAGACAGCTAATTTGTTTTCCTCGTTTTGAGTTAAGCACCAAGTCTCACAGCCATAAGTGACCACTGGCCTTATAATTGTTTTATAAATTAGAAGTTTACTTCTTCGGCCTAGAATTTTCGACCCCACCAGTCCCTTGCAGGCATGCCAGCATTTATTCCCGGAGATAAGGCGGATTTTTATCTCCTCTGCTGTCTTATTTTGGGTATTTAGGCTGGATCCGAGATACGTGAACTTGTCCACCCCTTCATATGAATGCTGTCCTATGTCTATATTCTGCAGCGGTACCTGATCGCGTGTGCTGACCATATACTTAGTTTTTGACTGGTTTATTTGCAGCCCAGCGTTTTCTGCTTTTATTTTCATAGTGCCACCATGGTCGATCACCCTCTGTTTGGATCTGCTTGTAATTACTATGTCGTCAGCATAAGCACACATCTGCGTTGTACTGTTATCTACCCATCCTCTTATGTTGGTTTCACGAGCTATGGATTCCACCACAAGGTTAAATACCATAGTGGATAGCGCATCCCCTTGTCTCACACCTGATTCGATTTTGAAGCTTTCAGTTTGCTCATTTTGCACAGTGACAACTGCTTGAGTATCCGTCAGTGTGGTCTTTATTAGCCTTACTAGTTTTAAGGGAATTCACAGTATTTTTAGGCTTTGCAGCATCTTATCCCTATTCACGCTGTCGAAAGCTTGTTTAAAATCAATAAACAGGTGGTGGAGTGTAAGGTTGTATTCGTGCGCTTTATCCATAGTTTGCCTCATGAGATGGATGTGATCTATGGTGGATCTATTTGGTCGGAAGCCGCATTGGTATTCTCCCAGGATTTCCTCACCATAGATCATTAACCTGCCATACAATACACATGAGAAAACTTTATAAGCTGTGTTTAGAATTGTGATCCCTCTGTAGTTATCGCACATTGTTTTGTCTCCCTTTTTCAGAATAGGCACGATTATACCCATCTTCCATTCCTCAGGTAGAATTTCTTTTTCCCAAATATTGAGAATTATCCTGTGGATATTTGCTTCCAGTGTTGGGCCACCACTCTTTATCAGCTCGGCTGTTATCCTGTCGGTTCCAGGTGCTTTATTGTTTTTCAGCGTTCTTAATGCTCTTCTTACTTCAGGCAGAGTAGGCTCATCAATAAATTCCTCAGCAGTGTGATACAATACTTCTTCTGTTTCCTCGTGACCATTGCTATAAGCCCGATTTAAAAGTGTTATGAAATAGCCTTTCCATCTTTCCATAATGTCCTCTTTTTCGATCAGCATTTGTCCTTCACTATCCTTACAGGAGTTTAATCTGGGCTGATAGGATTTCGTTAGATTCCGAAGAGTCTTGTAAAATTTTCTGGGATCATTGTTTCTTTGACATTCCATGTCTTGGAGTATTCTCTTGAGCATCATTCGCTTTTTCTCTCGACAGAGTTTTGTTGCAATTTTTCTCTTTTCTTTATAAGTTTCGTAATTTTGGCGCGTTTCCCTTTGTAGGCATTTCTTCTTTGCTTCATTTTTTTCAAACAATGCTCGCCTGCAATCATCATCAAACCATCCTGCATATATTTTTGCTTTGTTTTCCCCCAGAATTTCTGTGGCACTCGTGATAATACAGTTTTTTGTATTTTCCCAGTCCACATTCACATCATCGGTTATTAACTTATTGTGTATAAAATAGATGCCCTGAAAGTATTATACCTCTTACGGAATCCCGCCTCCACTGGAATTCAAGAAATTATTATTAAATGACTGAGTCAACATCAAGAGTTAAGACAATCCGAATATGGAAAGGTATTTATTTTAGATATCCAATAAGTGTGAAATACTTTAATGTTAAACAAATTATAAACTTACAATTAAACTAAATTATCCAATTAAATTATTTCTAAAGAAAGTGTATCAGAATCAATACAATTTATGTTGATACAATAAATCATAGGGTTTCTTGAACATTTTTATTTCAAGTAAATTGAAAAAAATGATTCATTATTGTCAAATTCAATTAATAAAAAGAGGGAAACATAACAGTTTAACGATTTATTGACTACAAACAATGGTAGACATGGAACAGATTATCACTCTAATGGTGTTAACTCATTGTCAATTCTTGGTGGAAAACATTCCATTAATTATAATAAAACACGATATATTATAAAATTTATAATAATAATCAAGACTGTTTATTTATAATACAATAAAATAATATGTGAAATACATATTATACACATATTGTGTTTTATTTTAATTAATACAACACAAGATGTTACCATTTGTCACTCATGTGGTAGGTATAAGAAAGGAAGCTACATAATATTATATTATTTTTAATTGGTATGTCCTTATTTCCTATAACGGCATGTAATAATATAATTATGATTAATTAGATTATTTAATAAAGTTTCTTTTTGCGAAACTAACCCTTGTTGAAATCGAAAATATCTACATTTCGATCCTAATATCAATTAACTCACGAATAATATATTGGAAAGGGTTTTTTTTATATAATAATGTATACACTGCCTATTGGTTTTTTTTAGATAAACTACCTTGTTCACTTTTTTTGTGATTTTACCGAGGCTTTGACTGCGACTCGCTGTCATATCGCCTCTTCTCTTCTAGAAGGGGATCCGTCGATCAGGTCCTCACTCCTATTCTGTTAAACAACTTTACAATTTTGCCTAGCTCCTCCGTCTTACCCACCGCCAGGTCACCCTTCAATTCATCGACATTCTCATAGATATCCGCAATTCGCAGCTGTACTCTGTGAAGTTCATATTTAGGGCATTGTAGTTCTATATGTACAATGTCCTCTAAAACATGACATTCATCGCAGAGCTGCGATTCGCTTCTTCCCATGAGGACATCAAATCTTTTGCCCATGGTGTGCCCTGTTCTTATCCTCAGTATTAACTTAAGCTCATTCGTCGTCAAAGAAGACTCTACAAACCAGGGCATCTCTCGTGGTGATGGTAGAATAGACTTACTTAATTTCCCCTTTTCTAATGATGCCCTATGGTGAAAATCTATCCACATGCTTTGGCACATTTTCTTTATAATCTCATTCCAGTCCAGGTTTTCTGGTATCTACTGATCTGGTACCCCTGAATGGCCAGCTTCCTTTGCCAGATCATCTGCCCTTTCATTGCCCTCAATGCCCATGTGCGCTAGGATCCATTGAAGGCATAGATCTCCTTACCTTGTTCACTTGTATTTTGGATAGCCACGGATAAATAAATTGCAATTATGAGCTAGTAAAAATAACTTTACTAAAATGTTTCTACAATAGTAATAATTAAATATTTAAATACTGTACCTTTTACAGAGACAGTGCTTGAATGTGTTATTTTTATTCTAATAATAATGGTGATAGAAATGTAAGTATATATCTACCAAATATAGAAAAAAAAAACATAGTGATAAGATGATAAGACTGATAATAATATAAATAACAAAATAGAATAAAACCTGTTATTACAAACAATAACATGCACATATAATTTTATGTAAATGCTCTATAATTTAGTTACGGATATAATAAAACCGTTCAACGTAGCTATAAATTTGTTTTTTTTTTACACTATGAAATTATTAATTTCATGATTTTTTTACAATAGCCTTGCCTTGGCACCAAATTTTACACGCTGCAAATCTTTGTCCAAAAGTTCACATTCCCATAACGGCCAATGCCCATACTCTATCTATCCAACAACAACAAAACATAATACACTATTTGGATTTTAACCTTTAAAATCAAAATTAACATTTCACACTTTATATGTATTTCAAAGTTGGCGATTGAAATCGTTCCATTCATAATTTCGCTCGCGTGAAACCTTAAATATAAAAATCTCGAATTCTGGAGAATAAAAATATTTGATGCATCGAATAAGTCACAATCTCTATACCTACGAATACATATGTATGTTATTATAGAGAACAGAATCAGTAGGGTCTGTCGGGGCTATTTTCACACTAGTAGGTATATGACATAATGTTCCGGATGTCGCCAAAGAGTGCGACACTTCGTACCCTTGTGGCACAGCCTCAAGGGTTCCGTTGCCGTGGTCGGCCCTCCCTCACCATGCAGCGGTGCTACAAAAGCGACCTACATGCTGCAGGTCTGACATGGCGGGAGGCGCAAGAGTTGGCGATAGACCGAGGGAAGTGGCGCGAGTTTGTGCTTGCCCTATGCCCTAATGCTGGGTCGTGACAGGGTGGAAGAAGAAGAAGAATATTATGACATATATACATATAGACATATATAGTTATGGGCAAAATGGCTACGGTTATGGGAATACTATTCGTTGAGGAACATGGATCCTGATTTTGATAAAGAAAATGACGTTCGCCAATGAGGTGGAGTGATCAAGACAAAGAATTAGTTATGAGTTATGATTATCATTAATTTCATTAAATTTATTACTGTATAAGAAAGGTGAGATAGGTAGCTACAGACCTACAAACTTATCTAAAGAATGGATGGGGGAGCCACTGTCGAAAACTACCCAATGAAGACTCGCAACTGGACATAATCTGACATTCGAATGACGTCCATATGGTAGTTCGTAGTTCCATTTTTGACCGTTCTTTAGATAAGTTTGTAGGACTGTTACTAGCTGATTAGGAATCCGGCATTGTTCCAGTACGGTCTCGATTCTCATTCATCAGACATACAACAAAGAAGAATATTTTATTATTTTTCAATGTAATAAATAAATGTATTTTATTTTAAGTTTATAATAATAATGCGAACCACTAGGACTAGCAACATTTGGTTTCGAATCACTGAAATATAAAAACAAATTCAAATCCACATTTACGGAAATTCTACCTTTGTGAAGTAGGTATATTAATTTAATGTAGCATACATATTTTTAACGTTTACTGAACTTGATTACGATGACACGTAATAATTAATTCATTCATAATATTATAATAATATTTTATCGCGTTTTAAAAATAATTAACAAATAAAACGTTTTGATATTTTGACCCCGGTAATGATTGAGTGATTATTTAAATTTATTTAAAGACATATTTTTTTCCCATTTTGAATAATCAGAATACACGTTGATAGGAAGCGTGTATATTATTGCAATTCGATTATATATATAGTATATTTGCCTATCCTAGGGTACCTACTTCATAATATAATAATTAGTTTCGTTGTATACTATCAATCGCTGGCATTGTGGTTCAAATCGTGGCATGCCTTTATTTTGTCTTATACATTCCTATATCAAACATGTTCACCGTGGTATTTATTAATAACTTGTATATTAAACAGACTTTACCTAATATTAAGTAGGTATTCTAAATTCTTAGATCTTGTGTATACTATATACCTAGTCATTATTGCATGGCAACCACAAAGGGGGTGAATGACAGGGCTCTAGTCTAGGGGCCCGGGCAGAGGGGCGGGCGGCGTGGCGGTCGACCAGATAAATGAGATAAACACACATCTTAAATTTGCTCTAATAAGTAGTAAACAATAGCCTGCGGCGCTATTTTACTTAAAGTTTATTTCTATTTTAAAATATATGGTTGTGCGACATAATTTTTGGTTGTTGTGTGTTAAAAAAATCTGCACTGAATTTTATTTGACTTCAAACACCACCATTTCGAAAACGCCACTGTAGAGCATCAAACTACCTATCTATATGGGGTATGTATGTGGGGGCCATGCTTTATTGCATTAACTTACTTGGTTGAATTACAATTTTATAACATTGTTATTCTTTGTTTTCATCAATAATATAAAATGCATAAACCGATACTGTACGAGCTGTGAAACAAAAAATCATTGAAAAACCGATACTAACCACCGGCTAGAGCACAGGCATAGTTGGAAAAAGTTATTCCAGAATAATTCAGCAGTACCTGTGCCGGATTTATTACTAAGTTATGAGGGTGACGACGGGGTAAAATGACTTCGAGGCTTGTCAAAATTTCCTACCCAAAATTACCCACCCTAAGTTTGTTTTTAGTGGATTATACATTTCGGAATGATACGATAATAATGTAAATTTTACCAAGAACACTAGATTGAGAAACTACGCTAAATTTAATTGTAGTCGGTACCTGGGTGTTGAATTAACATACTTACTATAACATCAACATGATAAGAATTTTTTAATTTATTAACAAAATATATTATTTTTCATTCAGTACATAAAGTGTGTTGTATGGATTTTGTTTTTTCGCAATGATCCTGAATTGTGTGGTTAATATAAACTTATAATACATACAAAATAAAATCTGTTGATGTATTTATAGTCAAACTATAGATATTTAATGGATCAAAAATAAATATCATTATGTAGTTGATATCAATTGTCTTCATCATGAATGTCTTTGGTTAACTTTTTATAGCGTCATAAAAGTGAATCATCTAAACGATTTATGTTTTTTTTAAATCATTGGCACACACCCTGTGTGACTATTTCGTTATTTTTAAATATAATTTATTGTGTGTTTGACGGTTCTCTCATCGTGTGTAACGATTTTTTCACTATACGCTAGGGGTGGTACCACATATTATAACATTAATGAATCGAGATGTAAAGCCAGTCGCCGTAGGAATTTCAAGCAAGATTTGCTTAATGACTCACTCCACAAACGATTTTTCAGACGAGAGCACCGATAAATAATGCTAAAAAGTGTATTTATTAAATTTAAACAGTACATTTACAGCTACAGTTACATTTTCAAAAAAATTTCAAAACGCTCCAATTAAAAAATACGCATGAAGACGGTTCATTCTCACTTATAAATACGCTGACCATATTTCACTGGTGGAAATTGAAGTAAAATTTGTTTTTTTATGCCAATTTTTCGGAGCAATTGTAAATTTCAACAACATAATTCTCTTCTGAATTTCTACATTTTTTGCCCTCTTTCCATGTTTGTTCTATCCGTCCCGTTTCCCTGTAAAGATATGTGCACGCCAGTATTTAATTCACACTTTCCCCCAATATCCATAATTCAATAATTTACCACTGAAATCCGGAAACCGGATGTTCTTTGGGGTACAGTAGAAACACAGTATCCTATGATTTTCAAAATAAAGATCAAAACTAAGTTTTTCTGAGAAAAATAAATATTAAGGACACCACGCAAAACCCATTCGCTGCGGACCTTTTAATTAATATTACATCACATGCTAATTATATTTAATGGCCACCTGATGGGCAACCCACCAGTTGGGTTGGATGCAGTTTAAAAAAGAACTGTCCTCTTAAAAATAATCATTGTTCACTGTACGTAATAAATGTGCCACACTGTACTTATATAATATTTTTCGAGGACGCGATATGACATGTCGAGTGTGTCGTAGTGAAAGCCTTTATAATTTATAAAAAAGTTTCGATAGTTCTGGCCTATTCCGATACGTCAGGAGTAGGTGATCGGTCACGAGCATGGCTACATAATCATAATTATTAACCTAACCTAACTTTTTGTGCACAGGAATAGATTGTATGGGGATAAAAAAATTCAATCCGCTCAATCCGTGTCAGAATATTGATCGGCGATATTAAATATCCATTTCCCGTAGTGTCAAATTATGGCGAACTCGGCAAATACCATACTGCCATGATTATTTCCGCGATATCCATTTTTCCACATAGTCATCTATTTCCGATGATGCACACTCCATAGCTGACTCAATTATAACATTTATAACTATTGTTTCTTAAATATTATTTTGATTGTGAGTATATCAATAAATAGCGGATTAAAATTCATTGGACATGTCACTAGTATAAGTACCCGGTCTGATAGAATCTCAGTCTCAATATCGCTCCGTACAACATCTCATTCTATCGAGATTCGAACCTCGGAACAGTATCATAAGTATTGTGACATAACTACCGTATGGATCGCGCAACCAGAGTTGGTGCGACACAGATACGAAAGATTGTGTGTAATGGTGAATTTCTGAAGAATACAGTATTCTTTTACAGTTTGTTCTTTTTTGAATGTGTCTATGTGAGTATTCGGACGCCTCAACTCTGGTTACGCGATCTATAACATACTCTTGTACCGACTGCTTGCACTGCAAATAAAACTCGCTCCTCCATCCATCGGAGCAACCGCCAAATCTTGACTTCATCATCCACCATCCATGGCTCCCACATTAATGACCCTCAACAATTATAATATATGCGCAAGTTACATTTTCTCACTATATTAGTTGAGTCTACGATCGGCGATTCTTGTAATCTTCATTCACTAAAGTAGGCAGCCCTACAGTCCACCCACCCTATTTAGCGCAATGCTGACACGGATGATCCAAATATTTCGGATGCTGCTGTCTGTGATATCATTTTTATGCTAGACGCATGTCCATTACGCATTAGGAAGTATTATTATTATTAGTGTTTCGGCGGGTCAGTTTTAATGAAAAAATATTTCTCGTTTGACGGCGCTCGTTCGCAGAGCTTTCAATTATTACGGGAACGTGTTGATGCGAGCTTTGGCAGTAATGTTCTCGTGGAGCATAATAATCCCAAGGCTATGCTGAATCTATTACCGCTGCAGCACTTAACACACAATAATTCAATCTTCAAAGATTTATAACTCGTTTTGAATAAATTCCTCGTAAATTATGCAAACTATTTTGACAAAATCTTAAAAAAAAATACACGCACTTTTATCAATGTTCCACAGTAAACAAACGTTTTCTTGAATATTTTTTTTATAACCCGCGATCTATTATAGAACCTAGATAAATGTTAAAATTACTCTTAAAAATCCCGGATGCGATTTCCAAGGTTTATAATATTATTTCTATCATGAATGTCGTTGGTAGGTATATAAATAATTTCATAGAAAATTTATCTATGATATTTTTTCTATAACCCCCTCCACAAAAATTTACTAAATTCACTGAAAACTCTATATATTTATAATTATCTATTTGAGAATCATAAGGATTAATAAATAACCTGCTGCAGAATACGAAGACAGGACGAATGGCATGTGCTTTAGGGGATATCCTTTAAGACAGTGTTTCCCAACCTTATTTCTGCCAAGGCCCACTTCAACGATTCAAAAATCCTCACCTATCAAAATTTTATAGTTACTTAACTAATTCTGAAAAAAAAATGAATTGCTTCAAATAAAAAATGCACATAGGAAATACTATTTTTAATTACGTTACATGTACCTACAACTCGGAAGAAAAGTAGTGCGATACTAATTATTGTGCTATGCTTCGTCTTCAAATGATCTTCAAAATGGCCTTTTGCCTCCCAAAACATTCAAATTTCCCCCCGGTGGGGCGTACGCCTCGTTGGGAATCACTGCTTTAAGATATTTCACTCACGGCTTCAATTGATACAGATGACGCAATGTATTCGTCTGAAGATTTAAAACGGTGTCTTGGCTTGAAAGATTCGCTGATTAGAACACCAATTAATAAACTGTTCGCAGATTAAAACGCCAATAGAGAATTAAGAGTAAGGAACATGTACCTAATAAGATTGACAATCAAATATCAATATCAGTTATTTTCACTACCTATTATAATACAACTCAAATAATGATTCGATGAGCGCGTTTTAAGTTTTGGCCATGTCGTACTTACTTCTGCCTGTGTACACCACTATAATCTATCCGCAAACAAAATCTAAATCAAACAACCAATTTTTTCAAATTTTGCCGCGCATGAAAACACCTCGTGCATAATAATATAACATCTAAGTTTGCTCATATTTGAGTTTTTTTTACTGTTTCATAATTATCATACTTATCGCAAAATTTAACGAGGTTGCCGGCGACATTTTGCCAGTGTGGACCCGGCATAAGTAACGATATTAATACAATCGACCGAAGGTACTTGATGGAATTTGAATTTAAATTCTAATTGATGTAAGTATTGTACTATTCCATTTGAGTCGTTTCTTGCGACCCGGGTTTCACATATCGGCATCTTCAGACACATTGTGCACTCACCAAAGGGTAAATACACACTGACAATGACTGAATACAAATAATTCTAACTTATATAATAAATTAATTAAAGCAGTTAAAACTTTATCATCTATCTATTAAGTCAAGAATCACAATAAAAATATAACAAACAAATTATGAATAGTTGAAGTCGTCTCTGTTCTGGCAGAATACACTAACTGGAGAATACTAGTTTTGAGTAATTTGACTTTGAAGTTGTTAAAATGTTTGAAATAATGGTCTATCGTGTGAGTTTATTAAGTAATCGTAAAAAGGATGACTTTAAAATAAAGACTGTTTATTTATTAAGGTTTCCAGACGGTAAAGTTTGAAATAAGGAACATTTTGGTACTAACTCAATATGTCATTTTTTCGAATTAGTGTCTTCTGCCAGAACAGTGACGGTGTTTGTATAACGACTCAAATGGAATAGCAAGTACCTACAAAACTTAAATCCATAAAAATGTAAGTAAAGATGCTTGTAAATTTTTGTTTTTATTAAAACTGTTAATTTTAAAGCAATATTTGCAGGTGTGGGTGGATTCGTGTAAAATATAATTTGTTTGCGGGTATTTGTTCTGGATTAAGTTTTACATGTCTTTAATAATATTACCTGTTCTATCATCGTTTGCTTGTTAAAATGTACTATAATGAATGAAACAAGAGCACGATGTTAAAGTGCGGCCACACCGAAAACAAGTCGCGCGACAACTCGTTAAATTTTACGATAAGCATGATGATTATCGTAAAATTTCTTAAGCAATTATGATAATTATCGTAAAATTTAACGAGTTGTCGCGCGACTTGTTGCCGGTGTGGACCCGGCATTAGAGATGGTCCATTGTTTCCAAATAAACGGCTTAAAAGCTTTGTAAAACCAATAATACAAGTAATAAATACTAGTTATTGAAGCTTTATCGGATAAAATAAATTATTTACTTGGCGTAATGTTCATATAAAAAAGATAGAAATAAATCGCTAGGAAAGACAATTTGAGCACTTTGAGTTGATCGGTGTTTTATTGTGTAATAGATTTTAAAGTGCGTTAAATGGACGGTCGTAAAGTTTTATGAGAAACAATGATAGAGATCATAAAAATAGGATCAAATAATGTTAGTTCAATATAATTTGGTGAGTCAATAATAACATGTTCAAATGATTTTTCTTTTGCATATAGTATATTTTTATTTAAAACAATAACTCTTTAACTACCCATTATTTTTTAATGCAATTATTTGGTCATAATAATCATAAGATATAATACTCAATCATAACTTCACCCATATCAATGAATAATTAAATATTACTGATTTATCGTATTGCCCCTTCCCAACTATTTGTGAATGAATGTATATTTTACGTTTCAGAACAACAAACTGTATAGATGAAATCACAGAACAGATTAATATAAATGTAAAAAGCCATCCCCAAGGTTTTGAAGCAGGGTACATTATGACGGTCAAGCTATAAAACCCAAGTAAAGCAATGAGCGATTCATGTACCTGACAAAATTTAATGCATATTATGTATTATTATGATATGCATAACATGAAAACATCTCATATATATATATACCAACTATAAAAAAATATATTTGAAAAAATACGAAACTCGACGGGATTTCAACCCATATAACCATTGGTGTCGCGCTAATTAATGCACGGATTTGCGCGACACCAATGGTTATACGGGTTTCAAGCCCGTCGAGTTTCGTATTTTTTTTTAAATATATTTTTTTCTAGTGGGTATATAGGTAGGTATCTGAGGTGTTTTCAAGTTATATATGTTCAATATATGGAATGTTACATTCTGAAAATCTTGTGAATTATTCATTTGAATATAAGAAATGGTTTAATATGATATAGATGTGTAGGTAACTGTTGAAAATATTAATATACCTATTATTTAATATTTAAGTTTAATATACTTACCATATTTTTTCACAGTCGATATCAGTAGTCTGTTATGACTTATACGAGGGTGGGTCAATAATTCCTTAGAAAAAAGCATTAAAACAGTTTTTATTTTTGTATTTTTTTTTATTTCTCAACATAATCTCCTTGGAGCTCAATACACTTGGTTAGACGTTTCTATTTTTTTTAAACCGACAGAAAAATAAGTTTTCGGAAGGTCCTCAAAATAAGCATTTGTCCGATCGATGACTTCTTCATTTGAAAAAAAACGTTGTCCACTTAGCCATTTTTTTAAGTTTGGGAAAAGGAAAAAGTCACTGGGGGCTAAATCTGGCGAATACGGTGGGTGGTCGACCAATTCGAACTTCAATTCTTCAATTTTAGCCATTGATCGTAAACATGTGTGAACACGGGCATTGTCCTGATGAAAGAGGATTTTTTTCCTGTTTAAATGAGGCCGTTTTTCTTCAATTTTGTTTTTTAGCTGGTCCAATAAAGATGCATAATAATCCCCTGTTATTGTTTTTCCTTTTTCCAAATAGTCAACGAAAATAATTTCACGTGCATCCCAAAATACAGTAGCCATAACCTTGCCAGCTGATTTTACGGTTTTCACCTTCTTTGGACATGGTTTGCCTTCGCAATCCACTGCTTTGACTGTTCTTTCGTCTCGGGAGTATAGTGGTGTATCCATGTTTCATCTACAGTCACAAAGCGACGAAAAAATCCATCCGGATTGCGTTGCATGAGCGACAACAGGACTTTAGAGTCCACCACCTTATTGCGTTTATTGTCGACTGTGAGCAAACGCGGCACCCATCTTGCAGAAATATTTTTCATGCCCAATTTGTCATGTAAAATAGAAATGACGCTACCTTTTGTGATCCCTGTAACCTCAATTATCTCACTCAACTTTAATCTTCGGTCACTTAACACCATATCGTGGATTTTATTGATCATTTCTGGTGTAGTCAACTCTACAAGACGTCCTGAGCGTGGTTCATCCTTTGTTGATGTACGACCACGTTTAAATTCATTTAACCAGTTATAAATAGTTGCAAGTGAAGGAGCAGATATGCCGTGAACTAAATCCAACTCATTTTTTATTTCCTTTGCTGTTAACCCTTTTATATTAAAATGTTTAATAACAGCTCTAAACTCAATTTTCTCCATTTTCCATTTTTCCATTTTCCACAAGCAATTTTTTTTTAAATGTACGAGAAACACACAACAACCCGACCAATCTGATTGAAACTTCGCAGCATACCGAATCGGTAGTGCCGCTGCATGAAAACAAACCGCTTACAGTACTAGTCGCGCCACCTGTCGGCTTTTCTAAGGACTTATTGACCCACCCTCGTACCACACCAGGTAGTTTAAAATTTACCTACCATTCTTATTCTTCTTCCGTCCATCTAACACTGGTGCATATAACCACCATAAAAGATCTTCAGATGTGTCCGTTGTTTGGCAGTTTACTTGAACTACTTCCGCGTGATTCCTGCATCCCACATACAGTCTGATTGTATGACAGGTCATCAACGAACTACCAGAACGGTAGAAGTCTTCTGAGGTTGATGGGTATGTTTTTTATTGTCTTCGTAACTAAATACTGGTGTGTTCTGATCCGTGTATCATCGTTTCTATCGAAGTCGTTCCATAATATTCTTTCATCGAGTGTTCGTTTTTTGCACCCTCAAAATCACTACCTACCTAATGAGACTTTATACTAGAGATTTTATACTAGTTTACTTTTATTAAAGTTACCAAAAACTGATCGTTGTTGAATTGTTAAAAAAGGTACCTACCCATGAGATTGGTATAATAGTATAGTTACTATACTATAGTACAATATTAGGCTCACTTGGTAATCGGATACTTTCCGCTATTGATACTGCAATGAGACAAATTTATAAGAAAAACCTAGTGAAATAATACCTACATGTAGTAGAAAAATAAAGCACATAACGAAACTGGCAATAGGTACCTACCTTGTTTATATAAATGTTTTTATTTAGTTTTTTGTTTAATCTTACGTACCAACTTAAAGTGTTTAGTAAAAAAAATTCTATGATAACATATTTATTTGTATACTAACTTAATTACGCTGGTTGTAATTTAAGTGGACTGTATGAATAGGTAGGGTAGGAGCGGTAGAGTGTGGGGTTCATAGGCATTAACCTTGATGTTTTCTGTGGACGATGAGAATTCCAATATTATGTGTACTAACTTATTGACAGAGTTGACGAACGCGGACTAACTGAATTTTTAATCAACCTGTCTAATTGGTTCCTGTGGGTCTATTCTATACTTATCGAACACTAAATTGATAAATAGTATCAAACTTAGGGTAGGTTTGTATCAAAATATTAGCACTTATTGTAACAATTACACGAAGCCGGTTTTTATTGTTGCAATAAGTGCGATATTTTAACAGCAGCAAGATAGGTGCTGTTAAAATATAGCACTTATTGCAACAATAAAAACCGGCTTCGTGTAATTGTTACAATAAGTGCTAATATTTTGATACAAACCTACCCTAAGTGTGATAATATTTTTCACTTTATCACTTTAGCGGTCGATAAGCATAGAATAGACCCACTGGTTGCAGTTGCGTATGATAATCCTGCAATACACTAGTACTGGCGTGTTGACTGACAGTAGTACTCTTTGCGTTGATGGCGTGTAAGACTATATGTTGTATTTGTAACACTTATTTTTACACTACACGGATTTTTTCGGTGTCACTAAAATTCTCAGTAAGGTAAAAAAGATGTATGGATATAGGGGTTTGGCGTAAACATACGGTTATACTCGTATTTTTTTTAATAATCACTAGATTGGTTTAATAAGAAACAAGATCTCGTCTCTTTTTGTATGTAAAATACTACAAATCGTTTATTTTTATCTAGGGGCGGCAGGTTATATACAAGTATGGTGAAGCAGGCTAATATGGGGAAAAGTATGGTGAGGCAGTGACACGAGCAGAAACGCCGACCTTCAGTTAGTGTTTGTGGCAGAGTATGGTTTAACGACATAACTATACAAATCTAGCCTTGTAGTCAATTCTACTTCTCAATAGCCTTGCGACAACCTCACGACACGGTTCAGACAGGATATATAAGTCCCATGGTTCTAAATTATGGAAGAAGCAGAGAAGAAATGGTCGAAAGAGACCTTGAACAGGTAACCAGTAACGTAATCGTTTAGTAATAGGAAGTAAAATGTATGTTGTTAACCTTTCCTTTGTAAATGTAATAAAATTTTACGTAAAAAATTTTCGCCTCCGAAAATCGAGACTGCTAAAGTGTAATTGGAACGCTGTGACCACAGGCCTCGAAATGTCACATCGCGTAAATTCAGCGCGATGTATTTTGGAAATAATTTCCGGGAAATCTCCATTAAACTTAGAAAATAAGTTATGGGAGAGATTGTTTACGTAAAATTTAGCAAGTACATGCTTCAATAACTTTTATAGCAATAATGGAAATGTATGAAAATTGAAAAAGAAAATTGAATATTTATAAATTTATATACTGTATAATTATGAATAAAGAATTTTAATACTAATTTTATCAATACAAGATAGAAGCTAACTACCGTTATAAAAATACTGCAAACGCGTGCCTATACTTATAGACGCGTAATTATAATTATAGATTTTGTTAATGCTATAACTTGCTGACTATAATGAATATTGTAAAAGTAACAATTGGAAAAACTTAAGATTCTGGTATAGATGGGTTTCTACCCATAAACAATAATAAATCTTAATCGCATCCTAAGTAATAAAAGAATCAAATACTGCAACTAAAAATACAAATTGACGTGTGACCTTGAACTTTAACTGAATTCTGTTCGACTCGAATTTACGGCCCAGCTGTGCTGGCTCGCGAGGTAAAAATAGATTCAAGGTTACATTCAGATTACTATGTAAAAGTCACTATGCAAGATTAAATAAGTTAGTAACTGCTCGTGTATAACATCTTGTTAGGATTAAGCATTTATATATTTAAGTTGAAATGTTAAGTATAATATTATAGAGTTTCTACGTAATAATGTTCGTCCGACAGGTAAATATCGAATGAGAAAGTTTCTGCGGCACCAAACAGTTTTATTAAAACTTAGTAAAATTCTATTGGCCTAAAAAGGCCAAGAGTGGTGGAAAGGACTAGTACATGGGTGTCAACCTTTCGTTTTGACATTTTAAATTTAAAGACTGCCATTCCCTTATTTAGTACCCGAATACCTATTCCGATACCTCGTTGGAAAGCTAGAAACTTTCCCCTTCGTTTGAACACGAAAAATCATATAAAATCAACTATTTTGCTTACGTCATCCTAACTGCGCATTTAAGGGACATGTTCTAGAGGGTGCTTGAAACACCCCTATTGAGTCTTAATTTTGCGAAAATAAAGTAGAGTAAATTTAACCCGACTAAATTAGAAGATATCTCTATTAGAAAGTTGCCAGGAACGGGAGATATACGTAAATTTATCCCGTGAGAGAAAGATATACATCTGCTATCCCTTACGGACTGTTTCCTGTTAAACCTCTATCCGAAGGGTATAAAAGGCGACCACTTTTCCCGTAAAATCATTAGTTTCTACACTCTTCACCAGCGATCTTCAGCAAGCAGCAGTCCTCACTGCAAAGTTGTGAGACATGGTTCTCAGTACATTCGCGATTCATACGTACCAGTAAGTCCCCTTCGGCGGGCAAAACGTAGCGCGAATATCTCGTATCTGTCGGTAGTGACGTCGGCCGCTAAAACGTAGCACGAATACCACGTATCTGTCGATAGTGACGCGCTCGCGGAGTAATTTTATTTTTCATTACTCATCATACGAGGTGACGTAATCGGGATAAATTACGCGATCAGATTTGTTTTATAAAAACAAATTAATAAACTCAGTCTGTAATAATAAATTTTACAAATCTTTTCGGGATTATAAAATAAATTTTTTGAAACTTTATTAAGTAAACATAATTATAAAACAAGTTTTGGTAAATAAATTTGTAAACATAAAAACAAATTTTAGTGAATAAATTTGTAAACATTAAGCAAACCTTTTGTAAACAAGTTTGTAAACACAAATAAATATTTGTAAACATGCTGTGAACATAAATAAACTTTATAAACAACAATAAAATAAATTCTATTCTTTTTATAAACCTAATACTGTGTGACCAAAGAATAAATTATATTTTCTTTCTTATGGGAAAATATTTCATGAATTAAAAATATCCAAAGAATATCTGCGTATACATTCTCTGAATTAGGTGTGACTTTTTGGGAATTTGTGAAAGATTTCACAGAGATCCTATAGTGAACAAATAAATAGTTTACTGATACTTTAATGAGATTTAATTACGGGAACAATGACAGTTAACCTTATTGTGTGACCGTGAACTCTGGTACCTGGATAAATTCGGCACCACACCAGCTGAGAGTTTTATTCGGGAATTCAAAAGTTGTGATACTACAAAGGAGATCCACCTCTCCTAGTTCATCACTAGTCTCCTCAGTGACGGCCCGGTAGCTTTATTGAGCTAGCCGTGAGCCGGGTCATGTCAGCAGGCTGGTAATCGTAATCAACTTGCGGCAAGATTTCCACATTAACATTATATCATATGATTTCGTTATAATGACCATAGTAAATCCTCCGTGATGCCCTGCATTTTTTATCGGGTCGCTATTTCTCGTAGTTGTCGGCTATTGTTGGCCTGCTTCATTCAGTTGTATGAGAAAGCCGATTCCTTGCCCCTCTTTATATTTAATACCTCTATGATTTTTATAGTCGTGATGATAGCCGCCGAAGTTGCTATCGAGTAACAAGAACAAATTTGTGAAATTAATGCACTTAATATAATTAAAATTGCACTGTTATACACTTTAATGTTCATTCATTTTTACGTTGACTTTTATCTCTTTATAATAGGAAAAGATTTTTTTAGACAGTGTGTAAACATTTCAGAAATAACTTACTTACATCGTTTAATTTTCATACAATATTCATACGATACACCAGGCGCGTCCACAGAAAAATAATGATATGTGAGGGATTTTCCATTATGATTAAGGCTATACTTCAGTTGAGGCATGGTCTAAAGCCTAAAAAGATCGTGGCTAGGCGATGCGTGGATTGTGCAAATGACGCGTGCCGAACGAAATATAATTTGTCATAAAAATTCAACATGCGTCCATTTAATGTTATGTTTATTGTTATATTACTAATAATAATAGTATATTCATTGACATGTTTTCTTTTTCAAGTACATGCGTTATGTTTTTTAGTCATCTTTACACCATTTAAGAATATATTCATCCGACGCCATGACAAAACAAATCGACGTGCGCACACCTCGACTGTCAGTCTACGATTGGCGATTTCGTCGCACCTACTGTTGAAAATCATTTGCCGTTTCACTGAAATACGCTCTTAAATACCTGCAATATACTTAATAATTTTTTATTGATTTTTTAGGAGATGATTTATAACGCTATTTTGATATTACCTACTAAAATAAAGTGACTATTACTTATCACACCTCGTCGCTTTTACCGCGGATCCACGAACTTCGCGGGTACATTCCTCGTGCCCAGACATTTATGGCCTGGTCCCCTGACATGCAGCTACAGCCATTGGCTCAATTCTAACCAATGAGTCACTGCGATAGTAATCGTGTGCGCGTGGCCATTTGTATCATCCACGCCATGCTTTCTCACAGGCATAACACACGACAATATTTAAAGTAAACATTTATTTATTTTTATTATCACCGTGGTAACCAATTTTTTTTCGTTGCCAGGAGGATTCTCCCTCCCCCCAGCAATTGTATGGGACTGCTGGGTACAGAGATGAATATATATTATTATTTTATTACCTATCGAAAGTCTGCAATATGTTCGGTTTTTATATGACTTCAGTTGTTGATACTTTGCCAATAATCTCTTTGAAGAGATTCGAAAAATAAGTCCGGTCTGTTTGCGCGTGCCAATTTTATTTAATCTGTTTAAATTAATAAATTATTTGATATCACAAGCGGAAAATCGGTTTCTTATTATGCTTAAATTTATTTCAAAGTAAAAATAATATTCACAGAGACCGCACGAAAATAACGCTTCGCATAATAAGTAGATTTTTTAAAACACAGAATATATTTATATATATTTAGGTATTACGTAAGGATATTCATGTGACTATTTAAAAATTTCCTAGGTTGGTGTAATAGTACCACCTGTTTATTCTAAGTAGGTAGCATCGAAAATTAAAATTCAATACTTTTAATTAGTGCTGCTAACTGACATTTACAAAAGTATGCCAGATGTAAGAAAATATGCTACATTATTTCATAAAAATTCAAATAGTATCTACATCTAGAAGCTAGTTTATAAATGTTTATCATACGTTAATTTATAAATGAATATGAAATAATAATTATTACTTATTGTGTTCACAAGAACAAAAATCAAAGATGGTTTTCGTGTTTTACAACTAATAATAAAATAACTCGTAAAATTAATGCATTTAAGAAGTTTAGTCAGCATTTTGTATGTAGCATTAATTTTACTGAACGTTCAAAAGATCAGCATATTGATTTTCCAGCAAATCTGGTATACTATTCTAGCATTATTATGACAATTGTTAGCTGTTAGCAGTATCGATAAAAGATAGATTTAACGCCGAATGTTCAAACACGCACGTTAACATCATTTTACTCCCTACTTCAATTATAGTTTGTCAATTTATGGCTACGGCCGTATGTTGTAGCTTAACTACTGGGGAATGCCAAAAGAAATGGCGTATTTCAAAAAAACACCACCTTATTCTTAGGTCAATAATTATTATAAAGCAATCATTCTTCATAGGATGTTTATCACACTTGAATGGTGAAAGACATGGCTTATAATCAGTATCTTTAGAATTATCTTCAAATGTGTTAATCTTGCCCATTTTTTGAATAATAAAATGCCTAATTCTTGTCAAATTTGGGATCACAGAGATTATCAATATAATTTTTTATCGTAAATATTTCACTATAATAATGTCGACATAAATTATACTGATGGTTTTGTAAATGCGTTTAAAAATTAATAAATGTAAAAAATCTTAACACCACTGCACATTTATGTACTGAAATATGACTATATTCTAAAACATTAGAGAGAGAGGTAAGAATATTATTTTATGTAATAAAAATACTTTATGCAGTCATCAAATGTTTAAAATAAATATAAAGGATAATAAGGCTTTAAAATTATATAAATAGATTATGTATAACGTTTAAGGAATGTCCAGGATCATGATTTGAAAATCGAAAAAAAAGCTCCATTTTGACCCACGCTGAGCACGTCCGCCCTTAAAGAAGCTATAGGGGGCATTATAACCTGGAGAGACTGGTGGTTTTGGTAGCCTCCTGGGAATGTGAAGTAGAGAAGGGCGTCGGTGCGCTGGAGCAACCAATTTCAAGAGCTTACTGGTGGCAGCCTTTACACTGCCCTGAGAGATGCAGTGAGTGGTGTAGAGTTTTATTCTTACAGAAGATTACTGCATGTCAGGGTGGTAATGATCTCCAACCATGAAGGATCGACTGAAAAGAGAGAGATGTCCCATAATACTATTATAAAAGTTCCAGTAATGTCGCCATCAACAAAACTTAATGCTCAAAAACTATTACAATGAACGAAAATAAAACTATTATAATCATCTTTTCGTCTGATATTGCCAATAAATATAGTGGTACTTACTAGATTTCGTGTCATATTATAATAAGAGAAAAATACCCGTTTAAGATTAGTTTGAGGCTGTCACTAAATATTGGCTGTTAGATACTAATTAT
This sequence comes from Rhyacophila brunnea, assembly GCF_057557595.1. Taxonomy (NCBI): domain Eukaryota; kingdom Metazoa; phylum Arthropoda; class Insecta; order Trichoptera; family Rhyacophilidae; genus Rhyacophila; species Rhyacophila brunnea. The sequence continues at coordinate 56,393,885 of NW_028232965.1, read as the reverse complement.
TGCCCGCAGTCCATCCGACCCAACATAGCTAACAATTAATGCCACGTGAACTAAAAAGAATTTGCTCTTGTATAGAGTTTATGTTATGTTTCACTTATGATAATCGAAAACCATTTAATGTCGTATCGTATACTAGAACACACAGAATTGAATATCTATGGGCCTTATGGCTATATAATGTAATATATTATTATAAATGACCCAGTTTGATAAAGAAAAGTTAAATACAATGAAATGGTTTTTGCTGATCGTTAATATTCTTTGTAATAATAACTTTTTATATCTAGTTGAAAGGTCCTGTGTGAAAAATTACGTTAAATAATATGGTGATTAATTTTATTATGTAGATGTAGGCAGTATAGGTACGTTGCGAATGGTAATATTTACAAAGTAATATGTGACAATAATACTATCACAATGATGATGAATATTATTATGATGACATTATTTTACCACGCCTATCGAGAAAAAAATGTTACGGACATGATCAATGATCATGTTACCTGCTAAAAAAATATGTTGTGATAGTAATATTTCCAGGTAATATGATACTCATATGAATTTTGTAATATTTAGGTAGGTATGAATTATGTATACTTTTTGTCGTTGATATTTCTATGAATTAATATCTGTCATACGCATTATCATGGAATATCAATGATCACGGGAATGGCATAATATTTGCAGAGCCGCATCGAGGCATATGCGAAATTATTTTTTTAATTTTTTAAAGAAATTGCTGTAAATATGTTTAATTTCGTATGATGTTAAATATATTAGAGTTGTAGGTATTTCGTGTATCTAATATAAAGATTATGATTAACTACGTTGCTGGTCGAAAATAAATTCTCAGCAACGGCATTTGCAATGGTGAATAATGACATAATATTATATCTAACTGTGACAACAAAAAACCTAGACGTATGGGCGTAAGTTCTGCGAAAGCATAAAAATTAGAGAAATGCAATTAGCATGGAGAAGCTTTCATCCAGAGGTTAATTCACAAAATCTGATAATGATTGATGAATGATGAAATATACTATATCACTACGAAATGTAACGTAAGTAAATTAATATATACATGCGGTTAGCGTATTTTTCTTCAACTGTGAAGCATATAAAATACAGTAAAATGATTGCTGTTATTTCGTTTTAATAGACCAGTTGTAAATAATTCTCAACCATTTTCAATACAAGAAAATAGAAAAGATTTTTTATCTGAATTACAATATCTGTCAGGCCCAATTCACACTTTAAGTCTATTCGCAATCGCAATAGAAATCCGAAAATCTTAAAACAATTATTTACACCATTATCAATCATCATAATATGATACACAATCATTAATTACACCAATAACTAGGAAAAATCTTAAATTTCGTTTTCCGGAAAGTGTTATTTTTACAACGTTTTTCTTATGTCGTATTCTTATTTGTCCGGTACAAATCTTGCAATCGATTTTTAACTAACTTCCCGACTAGCTAGACATTTGAAACTTTTATAATATATCAGAACACGATGCCAATGCATTTTTAATACTTTTAGCCATCTTTAAGTAGAATTGAATTCATTTATAGTTAATTCTGTTTTGTATGAAAAGTTATATTTCGATACCATTATTGGTTGCTAGGGGGTCCTAGCAACTAAATTATTAATAAATAATATATACGTGCATTGCTATGGAAATCAATATGAATGACATTTCATTATTCAGTATTTCTATCAAGTACAAATTTTTTTGATCGTTTAAGCTTGTCAAGTCAAGTTTATAATATGATTCAACAGAAAATTTAAAAACGTTGTAAGTATATAAAAAGTTCTTTTTATCTTGTAATTATTTTTGAACTTTAGGTAGTATGGCTCATAGGCTCAAATATTTGTATTCAGTAGGTACATACATTTATGATTTAAATTTTAAAGCACTAGTGATCCAATTTTTTGTTTCACTGTGGACTAAAAAAATGAAAGTTCTGTGGTTATTCAGAATAGCGCAAATTATCCCACCAATAGGTAGGTACTCCATAATATGCTCCACATTGTCGAAAAATATTGAAATCCGATATAATATAATATATAATATATTACCATGTTCGATCCAAAGAAGATTATAATTATGGACCTCCACAGGGTGAAGATTGAATTCAAAGATATTTTTGACTTTACAAGAAATGTAATCTGGGTCTGAACACACGTTGAAAAACAACATTTGAATTTGCGGGTAACCGTTCGGCCATCGCGTTAAATTATGGACGCTGAAGACGCACATGCGCGTAATGACCAGGCGGCCGATCGACGTAATTAACGAGCATTTTAAAGGTGCTAATTAAAACATCATTATCTACTCAGCAGCGAATGCGTTAAGTAGGTACTTTATAATGACAAAGAAATTCTACTTGAAGTAACGTTTGAAATTTTGCCACTCGAACAAAAACGGTGGCCATAATGTCAATTTTCTATAATTTACCATTTGATTTGATTGATTTTCAATTTTCAACAATTAACACTGAAAACTGATTCGAAGTTACACTTGACATGCTGCAATTGCGAAGCCTATGAAATACCAAGATGGCAGCCAAAAAGAAAATGTTTTTTTCTCTAGTTTGATTGATTATATTTTATACATTTATTATATTTTGTATACAAAAAGGTACTACATTTTAATGTTATGAGTATTGAATACTGCCTACCTGCTCACCTACTCAATTATAATATTTTGTTTTACGTTTAATCTAGCAATCTACCTGTCATCATATCACAGCGAACCAGGAAATTTTTCTCACATAATTTAAATAAACAGTTGAATTCTGTTTATTTAAAAATAGAATCATTCACGAATCACGATAGAATGGTTCGTAAATAGGCGCACATTTGATTCTGTGCGTTACCGTAAACTCGGTCAAAGTCAAACGAGCTTATTAAAAATTGGCGTCGGTATTTTCGGATCACTGTGTCAATTATTCATATTGGCAGCACACCCACTTGATATTAAATAAAATCGAATCCAGAAGAAATTAATGAACTTGATATAGATATGTGGGTAATATCACTGATATTATGTTAGTATAGAAACCTGATTGGTATAGAATTAATCTAATAATATGTAGGTATAGTTACAAGTTTGCATGTTATTATACCTAACGATAGGATGGTCCGGGTTCGAACTTCAATACCTTGATTGCTTATTTTTGTCTTTGAAACACTGTGTATTTATTTTGTCTCTAAATTCCGAGCATTGTACTAACAGACATCGAAATATGTTATTAATTTGGTGGGAAATTGTGGTTTGCTTTTTGGCACTATTTTTAAAACTGTCTACGCATAGAAACAAATAATTAATTGTTAGCTGGACCTTGCAGGTCGCTTGGCGTCCTAATCTAATAGAAATAAGTCTAATATTTTAATAAAATCATAAAAAAGTCTAATCATCATGAAACCCATTGACTTGGTTCGCTAGTTTCTTTATGTAGTTTTTTGTAGTAGGTAGTTTGGATAGAATCATAATGGATTTTAATTGAAAGGATAGTCTTATTTTTCATACATTTAGATTATTGCAGTACAAATAATACGTTTTGTTAATTCAATGGAGGAACATCCCATTAGATTGAAAACACGACTAAAAATTATTTCTCGTAAACAGTCTTTAAAGATAATTACCACACTGAAAGGGTGGGTCCATCTGCTTTGCTTAAAAGTAAAAATTATATCTTATTTTAAATTTCAACATGCTTAATTTATTATTTAACAAATTTTTAGAGTTTTGATTATTTGTAAGTCGTTACTGACAATGTAAAGTTGGGGATATATGGGCCTAGTAGCCTATGGGCGAGATTGTAGATCCAATGAAGAAAAAAAAAGATTAATGAAACTTCCTCGTAATGAAAATAATTTCGTAGATACCTATAACATTATTGATCATAACCATCGACACGCATAAGACAGCATGTCAATGGTTTCAACAGTCGTTTTTTTTAGCTAATTCGTCAATGAATGAAGATTGATTTTGTATTAAACTTGCGTAAAAGTAGAACATAAATAATGACGCGCTGTAGAAGTTGTAATAAGATGTTTACATAAATAATATTATTGTTGAAGTATATTTAAAATTAGAATTAATGTGTCTATGAAATTGCAGTAAAGTCGCGCTGTTTACTCATTTCCCACACGTCCATCGACTTTATTTCCATGCCGCCCACAGACCGACACACATTCGCTTTTAAAAGCCTCAAACTCTGACGTTTAGATATTTTAAAATACACAATCGTATGAGCAAAACGTTAAAATGTGGCCTGGCAAACGGACAGCAGACAATATCTGTTTAAATTGTTAAAATATCATCGAGCCGATTGATGTAAACAGCATATCGATACTTTGATTTTAATGTGATGTAAAAGTATTCAAAGCATTTAATCAAAACAAGTGGTACCTAGTTATTCAATACTGGCAACATAATGTGTGTGTTGCTACATTTAAAAAAATCCAGAATATTTCAAGTCCATGGCGCATTTAGATATTATGTTAAAATATTACTTAGGTAGGGAATTTTCTTATATACATAGGTGCTAGTGAGGTGCGGTAACTTTTGCTTGTAGGGATGCTGTTGAAAAATACAAAGTATATGCCTATTATTTGTCACATAGTACTTAAGTACTTAATAACGCTTTTGTCACTAGTTGAATCTTAGCGGGCGCCCGATGAAGTTAATATATTGTGTGGTTTTGCTTGCCTTGCATTGCTTGGCTTGCCTGTCCTTCAAGCCGACCGGATTCCGGCGTCCTGGAAGGCCGCTAAATACAATCTACAGAGTGTATACGGCGGAGCTACGGGATGGTGGTTTGACCTGGAACGAAGCAAGAAGACTGGCGAGCGACAGGTATTCTTGGAGGTCCCGCGTGGTGTCCATATGCTCCAGTTAAGGGGCGGATATGGCCAAAGAAGAAAAAGAAGAAGTGGTTTTGCAGCTTGCAGCCCGATAGATTCGATATATATATTTTAATAGTAATAATATAGAACTTTTATAAATATAATTTAGCAAACGTAATATGTACATATTGATTATGTCTGGGGGTGCGGAGCATCTACAGATCTACAAACTAAAACTGTTTCCCAATCTTATTACTGCTAAGCCCCACTTCAACGCTTCAAAAATCTTCATGTCCCCAATAAATTAAAATTGTATTTTATTATTTTATTTTAACTAAGTATCACTTTATGGAGACGGCAGTTCGGAAATTAAAAATGTATATTTTCACAAATTTATAATAATCAATTAATACTATTAATAAATAAACATGTGGTTCCTAATTTATAATTTATTTTATTATGTTAACTGTTAATTCATGGTGGAACTGCATTGTTTTATTGATTAATTTAATAAAACACATTTTTTGGTACTTACCTACTTATTAAATAATAAAAGTGGAAGAAGTACTAAAAAAATGATTTTATTAAATTAATCAATAATTCTAATTTATAATTTACCCATATTAGCCATTGGCACGCCACTCATTATTACGAATATTTTGGCAAGTAAGAATAGAAAGGTTCGACATCGCTGATGTATACCTACATAAAAAAATACTTGGAAATCGTAGCATATTAGAAATAAATAGTTGTAGAAAAATACATAATTAGTTGGTACCTATACTTGGATAGGTACTTTCTAAGAGGTACAGATAGTTTTCTTTATTTAATATACCTATTCATTAAACTAATATAGGTATAACGTCTCCATGTCATATAATAAAGACTTATTTTCATATTTTGAACTCCTTGTGAGAGAAAAAATCTTTCTAAAGTTTCTCGGAAAATACCAGTTGATTGATCCAGATGAAAACATGTTTATAGTATTTACTGAAACATCAAAAACAAGTCAAGCAAAATGTTTTTTTTTCTTTGTGCACGAAAACATAAACATTTATATAAATAATTGATGATAACCTGTTGCCTCATGCTTCAGCCAACTGTAACATCTAATCTAATTGCAACTTACTTATAAAAATAAAATGAATGGAGATCCATTGTCCTTAGTTTATATTTCATGACCAATAGTTATTTATCCGTCCATCTTATCTTTTTTAATGTTTTATAGGGAAAGTTTACATGGGAATTATTTAGTATTAATTAAGATAGAATCCATATGTGTTAATTAAAGTGAAACACAGCATGTAGTCCTTATTCCACTAATAATAATCAGGACCGGTCAAGCGAAGCGGTTGAAACCGATCCTGGTTATTATCAAACGATGTAGACTCAATAGAGCAGTGTTTCCCAAAGTGTGGTACGCGTACCCCCTGGGGTACGGGAAGAGTTTGATGGGGTACGCGCAATGGTACGCGCTACACCAGGTTTTGGCTGCGCCTGGTGCAACAAGCATTAATACGAAATCAATACAACATCCGTGCTAGAGGGTTTATCGCATGCGGAAGAAGAGCAATTGTTGGAATTAGCTTCAGACGGATTCTTGAAAAATAAATATAAGGAGTGTACTTTAACATCATTCTGATTGCAAATGCAACATATGTATCCAGTTGTTAGTTGTAACAGAGAAAGTCCTGAAATTTATTTTGCTTTTTCCAACTTCATATTCAACAGGCGTTTCGATGTGGACCCGCATCTCAGATTAAAATTAACAACCAGAGAACCAAATTATGGTGATCTGTCTCAACATAAACAATTTCATTAATCTCATTGATTATAATGCATGTTATTTATAATATAAATTTTATTTATTTATATTTTATTTTTCGTTTATTATTATTTTGTTTATGTACGAAAAATGGAAAAAATAAATATATTTTGATTGTACTCAGCGTTAGAAAAATTATACAAGGGTTACACAGATGTCGAAAGTTTGGGAAACACTGCAGTAGAGTAACAAGTAACAACTGACTATATATTGTGTTTTATCTTAATTAATACAATATTTTTTCAGAAAGAATTGACAGTTGGCACGATTCAAAAAATAAACGATAGCAATAATGGTGTACTTTTAAATTGATATATCTTATATCAACAATAATGTATATATCCCTAAGCTTTTATACTAAAATAAGCCCGATCGTATTTAATTATTCCATTGATGGAGTCAATCTATCACCAGTCACTGAAACTCGCGACCTAGGTATTATTTTCGATCAGTATAAAAATTAGTAGAACAATTATTGATTCCTTTGCCATCATTTTCATATGCTTATACTCTATCTCTAGAGAGTACAGAATCCCAAACATATTTGGCCCACCTTTACAGAAAAATAAACTTAGGTAACGCCCCCCTGGAGATATACCTTTTTAACCAAACAAACAGAAAAATGCTTTGACAAATTTACCTTGCATCTATATTTTTTACCTACGAAACATAGTATAAAAATATGTTATAAATATGATGCCCTGATTCTTAAATTACAAAATTATTTATTAAAATTAACCATGCCCATAGTAAAATAATATGCTTTAAGTAAACATATATATTTTTTTTAATTTAACGTATTTATAACGTCGTTGAATCCACGTTCCACTAAATATGATAAAGGTAATGTAATTACAAACGGTTGAACTTTTTGTCGACGGATAAGGTGCATCTGTACCTAGAATTTGCATGTTGTGAGTTTATTGAGACAATATGGTAATCACTACTAGGGAATCCAATCCCGAGCCAAAATTCTGATCCCGGGATTTCGGGATTACAATTTGATATTTACAAATAACATTGATAAAATCGGTCAAAAATAAATCTAGTATAATTTATACTATTTAAGACATTTATTGTTAATATTGTATACGTTCAATCTTGGAAATACACAAGTTTAATGGAGTAAATAATATTGTAATATAAATAATAATGTGAATTTAATATGAGATTGCTGTCTCTGATAGTAAAGACATAATGAATGGATTAGCGAGATTTCAAATAGTAAAGCAAATAATCATGGCGTACTTATGGCCTTTCCGCATCATAAATCTAATTAGTCAGCCAAATATGAAACTGCCGTATAACGTATGATATCATGGTAGAACTACTTTGTTAAAAGTGCGAAGCATTGTTTTTCCCCAATCTTTCTCATTTTTAATAATTCATGTGAAAAAATAAAATGAATCGGCAACCTACACATGGGTACAAATCAAACTTCATTCAAACTCAGTTTATTTCTAATGTAGTTATTTTTTATTAAAAGTATTTTTTCTGTTTAATTTTATTTTCCATAAAAATTGATAAAAAAATCAATCCCGAAATCCCGGGATTATGTTTATCAATCCCGGGATTCATAGGTATCGAAAATAGCTCGGGATGCCGGGATTCCGGGATTGGAATCCCTAATCACTACGAATTTAATTGTATGTAGGTACACAATACATGAAACATATACCTAAGTTTTTAATTTTTTTCTGGTTCTTTCTGCTTCTTCCACCACCTTATTTATATCCAACGCCCCCCAATTACTTTCAAGGCTACTGCCTATCAATGTTCCCTGTAAGGTGTGCGTGTGTGCGCGCGCACACCTACCAAAATGTGTCTGCACACATGTTTTCATCCCCGCACAGTCCTCACAAAAATATTGTGAAAGAAAGTTTCCTTTGCCAGATTTTACTAATAACTACAGGTGTGTTCAGTGTACGTAACAAACAATAATTCAAGTGACTAATACGATTGCTTGAACAGTTACATATTATATAGTACAATAATTATACTTATTAATTACTTATCCCCTAAAAATGTCAAAAAGGAGTCGATATGATATTTCAAATGCGATCGTTAAGAATAAATCCTGCGATAAATTTAAATTGGAAAGGCTCTCTGAAATCGTCGAAACAGAAATGCCATCATCAATGCATTCGCAAAGAGTAAGAATTGGTGATATATTTGTTCATTCGGAAACAGATGATTGTGTCAAACGAATCATATGCTCCGCAACAAATATGCAAGGAGAATTCACATCCGGAAAGAAGTGGATTGAATGGAGGTTGTATCTTTTAAAAAGGCATTTGAGTCAAAAAGTACACCGGGATGGTATTACGAAATTAAAAATTTGAAAAGAGGTGGGATTTTGAAAATAATAACCCGAAGAACGAAAGAATGTGATTGAGATCGCTGAGCGCAAAAAATCTGGTTGCGATCTAGTCAGAGTGTTAATTGATAATGTACCTACTATTTATTGGCTATAAAAATAAATGCTTCTATGCTTTCTGTACAAGATATTCATAATCATGTATCTAATTACACAGATATTCCCGAAAGCTGGTGAAGTAAAAATAAAATTGTGCGACTTTGTCGAATATGCAGTCATTGAAAAAGATTTTTTTGACACATTACGGAAATCTCGGTTTCATACATTAATTGTTGATCTGTGCAAAAAATGCTAATTTTGTACGTTAATTACGAAATTAATAAATACCTTACAAATATAAGTTGTAATGAAAAATTGTACTTGTGTTTGTGGGGGGGGGGGGGGTTGTAAATTTAAATGTAAGTTAGGTGTATGAATGAAACAATATTTGAGACTTTTACGGTTGTTTGTTATCATAATACAATAATAACAAATTATCTTTTGAGAATGGCTTCTGCAACGAGCCTGAAACGTCGAAGAAAGAAGGACGAAGTATATGTGGTGACAACATGAAAATCTATTACGTAATACGAATGAATCTAATATATTGATGTTGTAAAAAACCATATCGCTGATTATGAATAAAAAAACATTATTTTTGAATTTTAATTGTACCTATCTAGGTATGTTTTTTCAACGCAATCTAAACCAATGTTTCTCAACTGTTCTATCCGACCGAACTTTTTATTGTAAAAATAATATTTGTCTTCAGTGATTCATTCACACATATTATGTGCTACTTGCTAACCGTATTATAATTATTATAATCTGTGTGTTATCATTTTGGTCCAGATATTAGGTTTGTGTACTTACTAAGTAAACAGTGTTGCCATCTTTTTATATGCTGAGTATAGTACAAAGGTGTAAAAATTATAATATTTCGGAAAAATATATACTACAGGAACATTTTACGTCTTGAATCCTTTAAAATTATAGTATTTTGGCATGTTTGACGTAAAACTATAGTATTTAATATTTTTCGCAAAATTAAAATTATAGTATTGTACTATAATTATAGTACGGTTGGCATCACTGTAAGTAAATATATGTATTAACCATAATCCCATACTTCGCTGTATATACTTATGCTCTTTTGTTAACACGAACATACGCTAACCTCGATTATATCATCGATTATTCATCGAATTATCATGAAAATTTCTTGAATACCACTGGACGATGAGATTTGTTCAGTGATGATCTGTTCCTCGGACGTTGTGGTCTACCCGTCTCCACTTGAAGGTGACATTATACTATTATTATGCCCAAAACTGTTCTTTGCTTTCTTCTCCACTCAGACCCTATAGAGTGCAAGACACGATTGGGTCCGATCGATCCAATCGTCCTAAGACCGGGTCGGGCCTATCTGGTTTAATCTAATCTGGTTCTGAAGGGAAAGCTTTCAATTGATGGCTTGTTATTCATCGTCAAAACTCAAAAGCAAAGCTGGATTTACCATAGGGATCGGGCTAAAGGGGCTATAATCCCCGCCCCCAAACTGGTAAGGGACCCCGGATCCGAAAAATATTGAATAAAGGATCTGATGAATAAACACAGTTAATAACAAAGGAGATACAATTTTAATAGAATTTTCCGTAACTACGTGGTAAATTTCAGATATAAAAAGATTTTAACAATAATTTGATTGTAAGTAGGTAAGTATGTACCTATTATATTATTTCTGAATTGGAAATATGTATAGGAAAAATGCAAATCTATTGCACCTATATCAGCAATTAACATAATTTTCTATACTGTCATTGTATATAATATACCATTGGCCAAAATTGATTGTTCACTTGCAAAATGACAATGTTGAATCTTAAATTTTAAAAATATTAAAATTTGATACATTTTATTATTATAAATAAATAAATAATATATATGTTCAAAAAATATATTTAGAATATAAGTTATGAAACATATAGGTACCTACGCTAGTAAAATCTATGTCTCTAAGGCATAAAGCCCATTGACGCAGCGAGTGCGGCGCTCGCGCAAAATTTCTACAAGTGGCGCGTAAATCATCAAAAATACAACGTAATCAAATACGCCAGCGCCCACTGGACTTAACGATGCCTTGCGCCCCACCTGCCGCATGAGTCACCGTTTTTCGCTTCTCGGCGATACGATTTAATGAAAATACAAAGAAGTCCATTCATTGAACACGGCTACCAAAATTACGCTGCTCGTGGCTTCGTCGTTCGACGGGCGAAAAGCAATTATTTAATTACAGAGAAGTCATTGTTCCGTGTCCTATATTTCGCTGGTTGAATAATGTCGTCGTAAATATTAATGACAAGCCCCGAAATAATATAATATTTTTATTGCTTTGTTATGAGAGACACTGTAAAAATAATTATTTTGTGCTGCTTGGGCCGCTTATTACATAGGTGAAGGGTAATGCGCGGGAAGAGACGTGTGATTATGGTTATGAATAAACACTGCATTCGCCGAATTCGCCCGCTCGACGCGTTCTATGAGCACTATCGCTAAAGGGATATTAGCATGCTGTAAGTGTGAGAAACACTGCTTTAAAGATTGTTACTATACAGTTGATTGTGAATAGGTTATAATATACCAAATATTTTTTTTGAATCTACATAAATCACAACATCTCACTCAATAAATACTTTCTGGTTATTTATTCGTTAAATTAACATACATTCATAACTTTGGCATGCGTATTGCGTACACACACCTGTTTTCCTTTGGAAAAATCTTTTCTAATCTAAACACAATATTATGTTTAACACAGCAAATTTTCAAATGTGATAAAAGGTGTTAGTTGCGCAAGAGATACGTAGAAAAACATCTTTTGTTATTGATAAAACCTAATCTGTGCGTGAAAATTCTTTTTTTCTCTCTTTGAAAATACTTTACACACACGATGTTTGTTTCAGGTTTCAGAATTATTATTATTACTACGACCAAGATTCACCTATGTACACAATAAAATGCGTGAGGATAGTGCTGTGTGTGTATTTATGTACATACTACATCCGAAGCCGTTGTCATAGTATTTGTGTGCAAGTAACCGATTACGCGCCAGGGAATGATAATGCATTCACAGTGGCCCAAAATAGTAAAATATTAAATAATTAAGTGTAGGTACTTATTAATTTTTTTCAATTAAAATATATTGTTTTATTTAAGCTTTAATGTTATTTAAAACACAATTAACATGTAGATACAAAAGAGATATGATCTGGAAAAAGATCAATGCTTGCGAAATCTCTTTTGGACACTGAAAAAAGTGGGAGAGACCAAATTTGACTTAAGATGTAGCGCTGCGAAGAAGGACATGAATATAGTAGAAGTGAAATAGTACACACATAAAAAGACCTAATATAGTATTATTAACAGTGGGGAAGGACAGATTCTTGTGGCATTGCAGCAACGACTTTGGAACGGTGTTAGTGTCATTTGACACCTAAATGAGTCGCCTGCGCTCCCAGAAAAATCTGGCACTATTCTACTTAGTTAATATTGTTTGTTAATAAAAAAATATTGAATGTACTGTTGACAGTGATGGCTGCAAACGGAGCGAATCAATTTTCAAAAGGTCAGAACGGAACACTACTACAAATACATATATATCAGATATTGTCATGTTGAAAATGCCTTATTAACTATTCATATACTATATACATATTAAAATGTCTATAGATTGTAATGGCATCATAATAATATGTATACACTATTTATATACGGTAATAGTTTATGAGGAACAGATATATTTAAAAATGATATTTGTTATTTTGCACGGCTAACTAAATACCTTGCCTACTGATTGTGTGTTGTGTAATTTTGAATCGAATATATATTTTATATTTTGTCATTATCTCCGTGAACCGTATATGAGACTCAATTGTTTTTCTTGATTAATTATCACTACGCACCAGTAACACACTAAACTAATAACTTTGACAAGACATTGACTAAAGACTTTGAAAGTAATGCTTTGATTTTCATTATATTTGAATATTTTTATGTAAATATATCTTATATATTACATTTTCGTGTAAAAATAACCAAATATCATCCATATAAAACATACTCGTGTCATAATGTAATTTGCTTTATTGGAAAATATCTAAGTATATTTATTATAAAGTTGTATTTTATTGCAATAATTATAAGTCTGTAATATTTAACATCTCGGCATTTGATCTAACCATCCAAAATAACGTGACAATAATCCTAGGGTTTATCTTTATTGTATTAGTAATTTGAACTATATAAAAAAAGTGCATTGCAGGCAGTATTATTTATAAAAGGTACTTGACATCCCCTGATTTAGATCTCGTTCGTTTGTTATACCTTCCTGCCGCTCGCGTTCAGTCTTGCGACGATCTGGCTTGCGGTACGGTGCAGCGCACAGCCTTCATTCAATTTCACATCCACCAAATTCAATTTGCCGATAATATATCGAACGATATCACGCGACTAAATTCACACGCCGTTACTATATTGATCTAACTATACAAATTAGCAGTAAACTTTGCGCGCGGATTCTTTTTTTAAATCTCAATAATTTTCATCGAAAAGAAAATCAGTATCATTTTCAAATTTAGAATAGAGCAGCGCTAAATTTTGTAAAATCGCCGAACTAAACTTTGACACATGTTTTGGCGGGATTTTTACAATAATTATTAATTACGTGGTGACGTGATATAAATTATCTGTTTATTTCCTGAATGATAATTAGTTTATGGTTTTTTTACAGTGACATACATAGTCGTAAAAATAAACTAATTTGGCTGTAAAGTGACTATTTAGCCGGTGTTGTGGTTTGCCGAACATTTATACCGGTCCGGAGAGCGAAAGGCGTGTGCTTATTTTGGACAAAAAGGACGATCAAGTTTTGAACTGTAAGTTTTTTTTTAAATGTCAATTCGATTATTGTATTATACGCATGACTGCGCCGCTATCACGATTTGTGGACGAAAGAATTCTGATTATGAAATAATTATTGGTTAAATCATAATAATTACTGTCATTCACTATATATCAACAATATGTTATTAAGTTATTATATTGTTTCATTGTGTATTTAGTGTGAATTGTTATTTTTATGGTACATACGTGATACCTCTGTAAATAATATGTATAAACAGACTTATTTTAGCATGGAAGTATTGATAGGTAGGTAGGTATACAAAATACATTTACATTCACCAAGTACCTATGTATTGTTTGTATATTAAAATTAGAAAAAGAAATACAGCAGTCACTATCACCGATGTAAAATTAGCCAAATATTCAAAGTTTACTCATTTTATAAACATAATAATTATGGATATTTAATAGATATCTGTATAATAATAAAATTAAGAAATACTTACTTTTTTATTTTTTATTGATTTTATATATTTTATTTATTTGTTGTACCGGCACTATTGTTGGTAGGTACATATTATACGTTATGCCGGGTCCACACTGGCAACATGTCGCCGGCAACCTCGTTTAATTTTATGATAAGTATGATAATTATCGTAAAATTTCTTACGCAATTATGATAATTATCGTAAAATTTAACGAGGTTGCCGGCGACATGTTGCCAGTGTGGACCCGGCATTATATTCATAATAATATTCACAAATTTCGGCATTATTTAGTATAAAAATAATACAACCTAACAAGTAAGTATGTAGGTTCTGCCAAAAAAGTAAAGTAGTTTTGTGTTTGAAATTGATTTCGACTGCATATTTCCACTTAGGCTTATTTTCTTTCCAAATATATTCACTTTGATTGATGAAAACAACGACAAAATGCTCATTCTGAATTGTTTTTTTAGAATAATGAATCCGAATTAATGTTTTTAAAAAAATCAGAAATGGGACGTGTTCTAATTTTCATAATTTATATTTTCACAAAACAGATCGCGTTTTATATTTTAATTTAGTGATGAAAGAATTCAATGAAAACATTTTTTACCGTTAGAATTTTTTTTACATCAAAGAATTAAAAACAAACATATCTACGGTACGTACACATACATCATATTTTATTCTCCGATTATAAGACGGTAACTAGGTAGGTAGGTACTAGGCAAGTTAATATTTTATAATCATAATAAGTACCTACTTTATCGCGAAAAGTCACCAAAACACTATTAAATAAGTAATGTCTTGTCTTGATTTATAGGTAAATATAATTTGATGAATTGTTACATAAGGAAAAAAATCGCAGTGTAGCCGAAATATGGCATATTAATTTTAATTATCTGATACAATCTTTCCGGATCACCGAAGTACGTTTGACATGGAAACACTTTTTTCGTTTTATTTGTGACCTATCATGTTAATTTTTAATTATCTTATCACATGTCATAAAAAAATTAGCCGATGTTTTATTGAAGTGTTGGCGCCAACTGTAAATGTATATTTATTACAGGTGTAGAAGTTTTTGTATTAAATATACATACCTACCTACGTATTTACGAGAAATGGATGTCAGCCACTTGCTCAACCTATTAGGTCCATACCCTGGACACACACAAATTGAAAAACAATAATATGTGTACTTGCCTGATCCAGGATTCGAACCTGGGACCCACGGCGTTATAGGCCGCGCGGCTTAAAATGCGTAAAAGTACAAAATACGAACGTGAGAATTGTGTTGAAAAAATAAATTATGACACGGACGTGGATTGAATGCATGTGGATGTGGCTTCTCAATACTAGATAGGTATTTCGTTTTCTGAATTCAACTCACGGGGTTGATACCTACCAGTGTTGCCATCTTTTAAAAGTGGAATTATAGTACAGAGCCTCCAAAATTATAGTATTTGGGGAAAAAATATAGTACGCGTTGTCATCTGTTGAAAATGTATAGGTTTTTTTTTTCTCAGAAAAAAAAATAACGGAAAATTTGAAAAACTCCGAGACTATTTTTTATTTAGGTATCTCTTCAGACCAAAAATGCTTACCGAAGAATTCAAGAAATTTCATTTAAAACCAGTGAATGGATTATTTTACGTTTTTCGAGAATTTTTTTTTCAAGTTCTTCAAATCTTATATTGCGAAATTATAGTACTTAATTTGTTTATTTATCGAACGTTATTGAAATTTTTGTACTTTTTACATATTTTTTCCAATATTCAAAATTATAGTATTTTGGGCGTACTATACCTGTTTTTTATTGTGCATAGTACGTGGACCAAAATTATAGTACAAATACTATAATTATAGCACGGTTGGCAACACTGGTACCTACCTAAATAACACCGACGTTGACATAGGTGGGTTGGTGGTCCGTGACAACAGCCCCAGAAATTTTCTAGTATTGTACCTACCTAACCCTAGTACGTGACCATGACATTGAAAATTTAATCGTATAATAATTTTACATACTTACTAGATAAGAGTATTTTTATTGGCGAATAATTTATTGACATTATTTTACTAAAATAAATCGATGAACTTTAAATAATATCTACTTGCCATCTGCGAAATTCAGATGAGCGCGTTTATTTTTTTCGGGTCAGGAATAAATTTATTGCTTATTTATCTGACTGATGTAATAATCACTTCGGTTGTATGAGTTACAATAGTTACATCATTGGAGCATACGTTATATTTCTTTCTCCAACTGAAAAAAACCGCGCATTTAACTTTTCACAGTTATTTTAAGATATTGGTCATATTCGTACACAAAGTATGCAAGTAGATAGGTACCTACCTACAAACATGCCGAAAGACATGTGGAAGTATTTACATAGCAAGAATTATTCGAACAAATCTTCAAGCTATTTCCCAATAGGCAAAGTGGAACATTGTTTTACATGGAGTTTTTATTGTAATGTACCTAATGTTTATAACACGAGTATTTTGCAAGCGAACTCAGTTTTATGCTCGCATGTGACATTCGATGTGTTTTATGTCGCTTGGCTGTTTTTAATGGAGTCTGAGCCCGGCTGTCAGATCAATCACGCCGGCAGACTTTTTTAGTGTATATTTTATAGAAACGATAACTGAATTATGCTTTTATTGTAATGTAAGTCAAAATAAAGTTTCGTATATTATATTTATATTTATTTTAAAATTCTAAATAAAATATGCATACGTCATAGTGTCTTACCATACCTATGTTATCTAAACTCCCGTCAAATTTTCAACACTATAATGATATTTACAACATTCCAACGATATTGGAAATACTGTCAAAATATTATAAAATACTTCCACTACCAACAATATATTGACCATTTATTATATACTTTCCAATCAATATAGATACTGTCAAATTACCTAAAAATTATAAAATACCAGCAAATGATTGTGAAAAAGTATGATGATTGAAAATACAGGCTATTCGGATATCTTACCTACTATATATAATTAATTGCTTTACCGTTTATATCAAGATATTTTCACAAAAGACACCCCATCACTAACTTGTCTGACACGCTACTTAATTATAATACTGAGATGCTGCTTACATGGTTTACCGGTTTCAAATTTATTATTATTATTTAAAATAAACGGTAAGTATTTAGTTGTATTATAAATACATGTTAAACAACTTTTGTGTAAGATTAACCACTCATTAATTTTATCTAGTGCAACATTAATAAGATTGAAGAGAAGTATCTGATTAAAATTTCTCAAAATAAAATATACATACCTATGTCATACCTAACAACAACTTATATTATGGAATTTTACAGTCGGGTTAAACATATTATTATTATAATGTAAGTATGCAGTTACAGTAGGTTTTGTTTGAGTACCTATTATTTTATATTTCTCAGAATGTACCTAGATAACTCACTATTATAATCTAGTTAGTTACCCAATATGAATTTATTTATGATACCTACATAATATTATGTAGATAATTTTACCGCAAACCTCAAATTTATCTAGCATGAATCACATATGTTAGGAGGGTATGTACCTAGTAACTATTTTAGTGATGATTGTTAGTAGATTCAAACGATTTTAGTCATGCCTGTACCAACGAATCTAGGATCGTTGAAATAATTACTTACGTGTAATTTTGTCAACTAAATACGAACCGCAAACATTATTGTAGTATAGGCAAAAATAGAGTACATTATCGGACATGCGTTAGGGTGAGTGACTAAGAATCTGAAAACATTCTTATAGTTCAGGCCCAGTCGCACATTGAAATGCAGCCCAGCTGGCAATATAGTCATTAATCAAAACTGGGCGCAACATTGCAACTTTTTCCGTGTGCATAGGCGAGGCAATGCCGGGACAGTGACGTTACCCGGCTAGCCAAAATGAATGACGAAGTGCAACATTTTGGGATTACACCTGCACCGCATGTCAGGTGAAATTTGTTGCATGCGACACCAGCTGTTTTTTCAAACTACAAGGTTGCAATTGCAATCATGCGGTATATTTAGTGACATGTGTTTTGTGAATACCAACAAAATCACATCGACAAATTCGACGTGTGCAGTCGAGATGAGTTTGTATACGTGACCCGGCTTCGAGAGTGTTTTGTACATTAGTGATCAGTGCAACCCATCGGATTCAAACTCTCAACCATGCCCTCAGAGACAGGCTTCTACCACTATTCCACTCTGTTCACTCTAAACCAGGGTTGGCGAACCTTTTTACGTACGCGTGCCAAAATTTCCCAAAAAAATATTCTTTGACTGACGGGCCGAGCATCTTTTCATAGAGAAAAATGTTACAAGAATTCTCTGCGTCCAACGCAACTGGTGCGTTGCCCATCAGGTGGCCATTAAATATAATTAGCATGTTATTTAAATGTGGTAATTAAATATAATTGTAAATCGATCAAAATCAGAGGTTCTACCTAGAGAACCTAGCAATTTAAATCAAATGTAGGTAATGCTTATTCTTAAAGACTATCTGCCTGCTATTTATTATCTATTATTTATGCATGAATTTCGTCGTTTCCATATTATCAAAAACCAAAGAAAATACGCATGGCTATGTCATTATTTTTTAATAATGCCTACTTAAAATATTTAATTGTATTTTTTTTTTAAATTATTATAAGTGATTTTTTTCTCTTCAACATAAAATTTAATTCGCGTGCCATGCAAAATCATCTCGCGTGTCACTATTGGCACGCGTGCCACAGGTTCGCCATCACTGCAGTCTAAAATATATTTTACAGTCAGTATTTTGTAGAGATAATTAATATAAATGTATGGCAAAAGGTATTCAATAAAATACGTATGGTTCCACCTATAATAAATGATAAATGTTTATTATATATCTCGTAGAAAATGCAAGCACACATACCTAGTGCGATATGTGTTTATTCAGACTAATAAATTAAGCAATTATTTTTAATTTCCTATAGTTTACGTACCTACATTAATCATTGAGTCTAAAAGTAACATACATTACATTACTAATAACTAGCTTTTTGCTATACTTGAAACATTTCTAAGAAAACTTTAATTAATAGCCAATTTCCCATAAAGAAAGCGTAAAATCATAATGCATCAAGTTGTTTGTAAAATATTCTGCTATCAGTAATAATAATAGAGTTGAGTAAATCGTTTTTAATAAATGTATATATTATGGTAAACAGGTAAAACACTGGTTGTAAAACATGTAATTATTTTTCAAGTGGGTATCGAAGATTCAAAAGTGACCGATTGAATCTGATATTAGAATAAGTGCATGCATATTAATAATCATTATCGATTTAACGGGTAACACTGGTTGAACTCATTTGCATACTTAATAAAACATGTGAGATTCAAAAAAAAAAATGTTGGCTAAAAGCTGCTCCAACAAATAAATAAATATCCGGTAAATGTAAATAAATAATTAAGTGTAGTTGTTGGAGGCAGACGATCTCAAAGTATGCACCTTGCCAGCCATCCTCGGGCGCCGCATCTAGTTTGAGAATTCAGACGTAGGTAATCGTAATTAAATTTAATGTCACAATAATAGAACCTCACACCTTTGTGACTGTTTTATTTATGGGTTTACAAAATTTCATCGCACTCTTCTTTTATCATTCACCGATCGACATGTTTCGCCTTGCCATTTCAGTAAACAGCGATTTTTTTTAAGTATCACTAGTAACACCAGGGAACTCTGAAATAATGAGAACTGAAACACCTGACGGGTGTCAAGTAACAGGCAATGAATATGGGATTAATTTAAACACATGTCGAGAATACGCTTGTCCTTCGTTCTGACAACTACTCTCGGTTTATTCACGGACGCTCATTCAATATCGGTGCATTTGAAGGTTGCAACACACACTATTGCACGTCTATAATGTGTTGTTAATTTTCGTAGGATACTTACACAATCAAAACCCTCCGTCAAAATGTGTATTGGGGTATAGCCTATCGGAATTCTACTTATTCTGTTCTGTGAATAACAACTAACATTGAATGTGCATCACGTTGTTGCCTCGCTATAATTATAAATACATAAGGGTAACTATGCTAATTGAGTCCAAGATTTTGCTGAACAGGCTACTTACCTGGTCCATTGATTATTATTCATAGACCTCCGTGAAAAAAGTACACACACAAAAGGGCGCCGTGAAACGAATTAGTTTGAAAATCACTGTATATTATGAAAATAGATAGAACGATACAAACTGTGTGCATTAAATTTTCGCTTAGGTACTTCGAATCAATACCGATTACTGCATTACCGTTTAATATCATATTGATTAAAAAAAATTATCTAATAGAAATACTTACAAGTTTATTGTGGTCGGTACTTGAATTATATTTTTTATGATAATATTATATATTATATGGCCGTGAGTAATATCATTCTACTGATAATATCATATTATTTTTTAATCGCATCATGTTTATATTATTATGTAACCATTTGTTTACCTTTTTGTAATCTTCTTATTTTACTATTGAAAATATAAATACTTTATTTTTAATTAGTTTTTAATTGCGAGTAGAGAAATATTATATTATATCAGTGATTCCCAACTGGTTTTAATTTACCCTGAAGGTAGTATAATTTTAGATAAACATGCAGGATTCCAAAAGCTATCCATCTGTCGTAAACGATCTCATCATTATATTATTTGTAAAGTCAAATACCGTCGTTTGGGGTGAATAGAGACTGTGGGGTGAAAAGAGACAAAAACATGGTATGAATTTCAACACAACTTTAATAAGTATCCTACGTATTTATCATGAGTATGTGAATATTTTTTGACTGCTGGTAATCTCATATTTTGGATGACAACACCAAAGCAACTCTATAATCTGTCAAAATTTAAACAACTGCGTTAGACTTCGGTGTCCGTGAATCGTTACTTTTCGACTGCTCAAAAACTTTGATATTATTCCAGAAAACGTAAGTATAACTGTGTTAACATAATAATTTACATTTACCGCAAGTGTTTTTTATACTATAAACACAAGTTTGTATAGTATTTCATCGAATTTCGGCATTATTGGGCTCTTTTTACAGAACTTGAAATTTTCACATATTTTGGGGTGAATAGAGACGAGAAGGGGGTGAATAGAGATGCCATAAGGGGTGAATAGAGACGCAATACGGGGTGAATAAGGACAGCCTGTGGGTGAATAGAGACAGTGATGATACAGAAAACTTAAATTTAAATAGTTTGAAAAGTGACTATGTTTGGTATAATATTTCTTCTTTTTCTTTTTTTAGAAAGATCACTGTACAATATAAACATGCCAAGTGTTTTAAACCAGATCCCCGAAGCACCAAAAGACACCTCAAACACAACCCATAGGTTTTGAAGAATGCTGTACAAGCTATTATATTGGGAAAACTTCCAATAATACTAATTAATGTTAATAACTAAATAATAATGATTTTATTCATTGATAAATATCTTTTTAAATAGTGCACATGTAAAATTAATAATTTCATTTAATACCTAAACTCCATAGATTTGAGCATTTTTAATTTTCAGTTACCTACTCATCTACCTAATAAACTCACAATATTAATTTTATGTAACTAGATACCTACCTATTTTATAATTTTTTCATAATTGATTGATAATTATCTTTCAAAAAGAAACCTAGTGCAATAATTGTAAAATAAATATTTTGATTTTATAAATTCCATAAATGTATGTAAAGTTAGTGTAAGGAAACCAAATGCTTATATATTTTATATATTGATAAATATTATGTTTTATAAAATTGCACTTGTAACATTATAATTCGATTTAATAATCTCAAATGTATGAATGTTTATAAATGACCTACATCTACCTACCTCCCTATACATTTTGTCTCTATTCACCTTCCAAGTCTCTATTCACCCCCCTCTCGTCTCTATTCACCCCAATTCAAGTTAAATAGAGACATCGAACAAAATTGGCTGTTCTTTAATAACCTTAAAGGATATTTGAAAAATATGTCCATAAACATGTAGAAGGACTATAAAAACAAGTTTTAAGCTAATCGTGTTGATATAATTTGGAATAAGTATGCAGATACATTATCGTCAAGGGAAAAAAGTGTCTCTATCCACCCCATTCGACGGTACCTGTTTCGAAATCAACATCAACGGTTTTTACTTACACAAAATTATCTAGATACGTGATGATTGATTTCGCTGATTTTTTTATTTGTTCTACAAACCGACGTTAATCTTGGTCGCCTTACGAAGAGGTATCTAATGCCGGGTCCACACTGGCAACATGTCGCGCGACAACCTCGTTAAAATTTACGATAAGTATGATAATTATCGTAAAATTTAACGAGGTTGTCGCGCGACATGTTGCCAATGTGGACCCGGCATAATAGTTTTTTGTTGTTGCACCTTTTCAACCTATTTGGCTCCAAACAACGTGTCAATTAGACAGACCAGGGATACGAATCTTATGCCGGGTCCACACTGGCAACATGTCGCCGGCAACCTCATCAAATTTTACGGTAAGTATGATAATTATCGTAAAATTTAACGAGGTTGTCGCGCAACTTGTTGCCGGTGTGGACCCGGCATTAGTCTAACGACTTCATAAGCGGACACGTTACCATTCGTCCATCGTGGGGCGAGATATCGATGATAAAACTACCATAATGATTTCATTAGGTGAGTAAGTACAATAGATTATCTTCGTATTTTGACTTCGACTTATAAATTATAAAGTACCTATGTAATAATTATATTATATCAGTTGTCAAAATTTTGCAATGGGCGCACATGCGTCCACAGTCTTCGAAGCCTTTGTGCTACACTGTATGCTAAATAATTGTATTATATTATTATGATAATTGATGACTACGATAAATGTCTTAATTTTTTAATTAAATTTAGTTGTAATAAAACGAATAATAATAAATTACCCATTGTTTTTATAACAATATGATACAAAATATATTCATGGAAGTATAACGTAACTAACTACATAAATGTTATTTAAATTTTAATTGATGGGAGTTTTGCTTGGATCGCATCTTTAAACATAATGTCTTTAAATAAACAGAATAATTTTGTTATTTTTTTAGTACCCAATACCTACAATCAGTTTCGATTTCATCTTTCAGGATATTATTTTACTGATATTACAATACAATTTGATATTTAATTACGATATCTTTCAACCAAGAGTTAGTAATTATTACTATGTTATGAAACTAATGGAATTTCATTAATAATATTGATGGGAAACGTGTTAAATTATCTTTACAATAATATAATAATGGTATCGCCATTCCTTCAAAGTTCATTGTCCTTATAAGTATGTATAATATAAATATAACAATTTAATTGGATCGTTATGAGTGTTATGTTACTTTGTCAGGAATTAATCATATCAGGGTTATAATATCTCCCACCAGTATGTACATAATATTATCATTTATCACCTTATCAGTTTTCTTTATTATATTATATCCCTCATCAATTTAAATTAATTAATAAAAGGAAATGTTAACAAAACCACTAAACATGGTGTGCGATCTTATAAAAACCGCACAGATAATAATTCATCGCCATTTTCATTGACCAGTCAGAAAACCTTTTTAGTAATACCTAGTCCAGGCCAAGATGCATTGGTTTTGATACAATAAAAAATTGTTGTGCTTACATTTTTGTTTTCTGACGGGGATGCATAACATTCTTCATATAGGTGCAGACGTTCTTAGTCTGGACTAGGCTTTAAGTGTCTAGGTCAGGGTTGGCGAACCTTTTTATGTACGCGTGCCAAAATTTCCCAAATATTATTTTTTAACTGTCTGACGTGCCGAGCAGTTTTTCATGAGGAAAAAATAGTTTTTAAAAATTCTATTAAATATTCTAGATAGGTACCACTCACAGAACAGCACACATATATCTTTATCACTTTTTTCAATCACGCCATACATTTCGGTCCACCAATTTTAAAACTGTCTGTCAGAATTACTACTACCAGCTTCACCAAGGTTTTGTTTGTTATTTGGTCATTTTTTTGGGTAGAAATGATTTTTTTTGTTAATGTATTAATTAATTTGGTTCTTATCGCACAAATTGACACGAGCATTGCTCCGATCAAATGAGGCATTCTCTCGCTACAACAGTGGTCTCGAGCACCGTAAATAAGTCAACATTAGAGGCTCGCGGTGGGGCATTCTCCGTCGCCTGATGAGGTTAGTATGATAATATTATTTGTAACGCATAACGTCTAAGGAGCGACCTATGTAATTATACATTTACATTAAACATAATGTTTATTCTTGAAGAAAATTTTCCTGCTCTTTTGTATACAAAGTGATCTGTCATTTATTATTATTATAGGTATTTTTTCTCTCTAAACGCGTGCCATGCAAAATCATCTCGCGTGCCATAGGTTCGCAACCCCCGATCTAGGTTATAGACCAGCGACGGCGAACCCATGGGACACGAAAGAATTGTAGGTGACATCAATTTTACAATTTATATATTGTTAGAAAAATAATATTGGTTACACACTTGAAATGCCTACTGCATTTTATTGAGAGTTGACCCGACGGATTTCTTCATCATTATTATTATGAACAAGCAACTGATTTTAATTGTTTTTGCTAATTGCTAATATTGTAAGTATTTGCATGATTTTTTTTCGGTATTTAGGTATATGTTGATCTGATTGTGTGTAATTTTATGATTTGTCGTACTGACACAAATTTAAAACACAATTTAATAGGTACATAGTAGTAGTGTTCATAATTTTAAATTTTCGCATAATACCTATTCACCGGTCGCTCGCCGCCTTTTAGTACACATGTTTTGCCTTATAAACACAAAAAAAGGAAATCATAGGCCAGGGGAAGCAAACCATGATCAAGTGCCTAAAAAAATATAAAATATTTGGTATTATGGGGGGCGTGCCAAGAGATTTTTGAAAAAAAATTAACAACATTTTTCGCTTGTTCCTTTAACATATTTTTTTAAATCTCGCAAATCTCCCCTGCCTGGTGGAAACATATTAAGGGTCGGATTAGCTACATTAGGAAAAGATTAGATGTGTCAACCAGTGGAAATGTTATATCTACTGAGACAAATTCTCACCTGTGAGCATAGGTTCTTTTTATTTATGCGTGACTGTTACAAACGGTTACATTCAAAAGAAAACTTGAAAATTCTGATATACTCATCGACAAAATATGCTTTCGGTCAGTGCTGCAGGCGAAATTTTTTATCATCCATGGATTCTACTTACCGCTGTAAAACTTGTATTATTTGCAT
The DNA here is from genome assembly GCF_057557595.1 of Rhyacophila brunnea. Lineage (NCBI taxonomy): Eukaryota > Metazoa > Arthropoda > Insecta > Trichoptera > Rhyacophilidae > Rhyacophila > Rhyacophila brunnea. Next base: position 56,368,138 of record NW_028232965.1, on the reverse strand, counting down.
TCCTTATTAATTGGCCACCCCCTATAATTTGGCGCCTAGTTACTAGCATAGCTCGATACTGACAGTAGGGTTAATACTGTTAGTATTTAAATAATTAATAACTGCAGTTTGGAAAAATGTTTATTTAATTTTATTACGTAGGTACCAAATAGCTTTCAAGTCGCATCAACTTTTTCGCAAAATTTCCCAGAACTTGGTTAGGAATCACTGATCTTGTCCCTCCCCCCCAACCTTCGTACTACGGCGTTGGCTCTAAAAACGTCCAGATTACGCGACGATTCCCACTTCTGTTTTCCCAGGTGCGACATCTCCCTATTTGCAATTCTTTCGCGTGCCACACGTTCGCTACCGCTGTTCTGGGCCCGTATCATAGCACGACAGTATATTGTCATACTTACTTAGGCATTCATTTTTCAATGACTATGGAGTCCTAGACTAGGATAAAGTAGAGTAGCTATCTACATATTATTGTATGTAAGAAAGCAATTTATTGTTGACAATTGTTTTCTACATAGTGTTCAAGAGTATCCAATTATTAGAGTAAAAAGTAGAAATATTTATCACATTTCTAACGTCGACCATTCATGCTAAGTAGAATGATATATTTTTATTTTATTAATTTACTACCCAGAGTGGCCCGTGGTTGCTTACTGAAATTATAGCAAAAGTTTTTACGAGGAATACATTTTTGTGATTCAAATTCGGATACCTATAGAGGTTGTCGTTCTATTTGTTTTTTCACCGCGATCATCCACCTTAAAGTACCTACTTACAATATTATTCAACTGCTTACAAAATAATATTACATAATATTATGTCGTATAAACTTTAGTAAAGTAGGTATTTGTTATTAAGTAGGTACGTCAGTACCCACCTTAGACATTAAATTATTTATACTACCACCAAATTCTACTACAATTTCCACAAATTTATTACATTTATTAATTAATTGTAAATGTAAACTGTAAAGTTTAAACCATGTACCTACTGTAATATATTTTTACGCAACGGGGGAACGGAACTGCACTCGTGTCCTTTGGTAAAATAACCTCTATTGTATTGTGTAATCGGGAACTTTGGTTAGGGATGATCACTCCCTATATAAATTCCCCCCTAATTTTAACAAAAAAACGCGGCTTCATACAGCTGAACAATACACACTCTCTATATATTATTACTCTGGAGTATAAATCGATTCTTTTTAGGTAAATACATTATTTATGTTTAATTTCATGTTTTATAAAAATAAATTCAATCAAATCCTAATCAAAATTGTATTTCAATAAGAAATTAAACCCTGACGGCTAAAATTATTAAACATGGATACATGCTTTGCCTACTGATTCTCTGAATGCTGGTTGTCCAAATTCGAAAGAAAATAAAATAAATTGCGGGGCGCGGGTTTACACGTCATTCCCGAAACGCCGATGACGGCCGCAGTGTTGCCAAGTTCAAAATTAAAATTTCAGTAGATTTTGACAAAAAAATCAGTAGACTCCATAAAATATCAGTAGATTTTGGAAAAAGTAGTAGTATTAGTAAGTATTAGATATAATTTAAGTCTATTAAGAATAACAATAACTAATAATATTCATTTATTATAAACAATGATGATGTTAGTGGGTAAAATAACTGGGTAGAGTTACAATGCTTTTTTTGTCAATTTAGAAGTGTCACACACAATGACAAAAAAGGGCGTGCGTAAATCATGTCAAGTTTATTATTAAAATAATCATCAGTTTACTTAAAATTATGGAAAAAAACACAAATATCAGTAGATTTCTTGAATTTCGAAAAAAAATCAAAAATTCTGTATATTGGCAAAAAATATCAGTAGATCTACTGAAATTTCAGTAGACATGGCAACACTGGACGGCCGACTGGAGTCTCTCGCGGCCGCGATACTTTTGCGACGTTATTTTTCGTTACGCCTGTGCGATTTTTCGTAACGAATCCGCCTGGGAGGTCAAGACAAAGGAATGTATCCATCCTAAAAGATACCACACTATTCATGCCGGGTCCACACTGGCAACATGTCGCGCGACAACCTCGTTAAATTTTACGATACTTAATCATACTTATCGTAAAATTTAACGAGGTTGTCACGCGACATGTTGCCAGTGTGGACCCGGCATTTATTTAGAATCACTAAAACGGCACTATGAAAATAGTAAATCTAAATTCTTGGAAACGTCATCAACTCTTTTAAGAATGTCAAAGCAATCAATTATTTTGTCACCATTTATTTTAACTGGCTTTAAAATCGATAGTTAACCCGATTTGACCTATTCGCGTAATTGTCGCGTAACAGCATATAATGCCACATATTATTATGTTGGACGCGACTGACGGGTGACCATAGCTTCTTGGCACATCGGGCAACAGCTATTTATGATGAACTATGTGGACGTGGTCGGAATACACAGCAATAATACAATGCATTCGGAACATGTATTTGGAAGCAATGGACATTTATGATGGCATTTTGAATAGCGCCATTTCATTTTATTGGTTTCTTTCATAAATATTATATGACAATTTTAATATTTTGTACATTTATTTTTTGTATTTTTAATTGAAAAAAATATATTCTCTTTTAGCAATACAACAGGTCACGGAGCCCAATGACAGTGATGTAGGTAGTAATAGAAGTGAAACAATCACAAACACCTAGGCTTTGAGAAACTCGTGTAAATATATTGTGACCTCACCGGGTTCGGACTCGGAGCCTCCGGATGAAAGGCCTTACGCACTTATGAGAGCCGCTAAAATGAAATACACGACCCAAAAAATGTTCCTAATAATAAGTAAAAGTAAGTTACTATTTTAAATACTGAGCGGAGCATATTATGAGCATTCACAGAGTGGAGATTATATTAATTAACCAGCATATTGGATCCGTGCACTGGATCACTAACACATTGAAAAATAACATGATTTTTGGTCCAGCCGTAGGATGAGAGTCGAACCCGACGGTTTGCATTGTTTCATCTGTTTCAAATGACAGTAACAATCCTACTAAGTTTTGAAAATATTTGTGGTTGATGAACCCACTGGATTTTAAATGACTTTATTTTTGTCAGCCAAGTTACTTAGGTGTAACCGATCGATCGGAGGTCAAAGCTTTCGACTTATCTAAGAGAACATTGTCAAAGAAAGGTATGCAGAGAATAAATTTAATTCATTAAGTCCAAATGAAAAAAAAGCTCAATTGACGTATCGCGTGCCGCACCTAATGACTCCAGCAATGTGTGAAAGTCCACTCTAACGTTCTATGTAATTAAAATTAACTCGATAATTATAAACTAAATTGTATAATAAGATTCAATTTAGATGAAAGACTGCGGGAATATATTAATATTCAAATAAAGATGCTGATGCGATGACATTAATTTAAATTCATTCAACTTATTACCCGGAAAATTATACAGCGTTTCTATAGAGCTTTAGCATCAGTTGAAAGCTTTATAAATTTAAAGCTAACAAATACTTAGTCATATTTTTTATCTCAAAAATTCTTATTTTTTACGAGTTAGCTTAAAGGGTTTGTTTAACATAATAATTTGATGAGAATGATGAGATGTTATAGTTATCCCTTTAATATTTCATCTAGGTACCTACTTATAAAAAGAGACAACTCCGTTAGGCATGCCATTTTCAAGACTTTCAAGCATGGAAGACATCCAACCACACGAGTCTCGTCTTTAGTAGACGTTAATAGTAATCTGGAGACGTAGCTTGTGGTGTTTGAAATATGTAGAAAGGGGAGCAGTATATTACATATTTCTAAGGCTGTGGAGTGGGTTTCCGGGGGACTGAAGGATGTGAAGACTTTCCAAAACCCACATTTCCTCATACCAGATCTTTGATTTTACCCAAATAGTCCAAACGATGACATTTTATAATTCACGTTTTTCACAAATTTGTTTCTCACGTGACAATGATGTCGTACGTTATTCAATTTTAGCCCCCACAGTTTCGGGATAATACTTTGACGAGTTCCTTTATCTACGCAAAAAGGTGTGAATGTTATGCGAAAATATTTTTTCCAGACTAATCATATTATGTGCGATCCGCACACACAATTGGAAATTTCGAAGGAACATAGAGTATGGTCGTATGTAGGTAATTATTATTTCTCTGTTCATGCCGTGTCATACAGGAGCATTACTCGAGATTAAAGTATCACATAACCTTCTCAATGATTCGCAATAAAGAACACAATAATCCAGGTTGCTATGAAACAACCCACACAATTTTGATATGAAAGAAAATATCCTTCTACAAAATCATCTGGAACGATTGGAGAACAGCTAGATTTACTATCTGGTGTATGGTAAAGATTCCACAAACACATGATATAGGTAGGTAGTGCAATATTATTTAGCAAATTTATTTATATAGCAATTTTTAGACCAACAAAAAAAAATACATCAAATTAACAAAGCACTTTTTAGTTAGGTATGTATTTACTAATCTAATCCTTGAGTGTTATATTATGTAACGTAAATTTTAAATAATCCCTAGATCAATAATTTAATAAGTGTGACTATTGAATTACCTGTCTATGTAGGTACTTTTATTATGTATATTAAAACAAATATAGGTGTGGTACTTATGTGGTCACAGTCGTATCGTATCTATACATCAATGATTATACTTTATCTATAATCTAAGTAAGTATATAATAATAATGTGCTGAATAATTGAGAAGTAGTCAGATTGAAATCAATTGCATTTATTTACTCAGCAGTCGACACTTACATGGTTTCAATTTTAATGTTTTTACACTGTTTTAATAATTCTGATTGCAAATTGTCTGTTTCTAACGCTTGACCATAATGATCCATTATAACCGACGAAACTGGTCTTTTTTTTTTTTTTTTAATAAAGAATTACAAAAATTGTGTTGTTTATTTTCTATGGTGACCTTCTACCACGGATTAATCAATAAACAAAATGAATTATCTTTGCATTTTATTACCCATTATGTTGTATAGTCTACATTTCTACATTTTATTGTTCGATTTATGAAGCCTTGACGTACATTTCGTACTTCAAACTGATTTTTTTGGCTAAATGAATTGTTATCGATTGGCGTGTGCATATTATGAAAGTAGTTATCAAAAAGTTCTTCCAATTATATAATTTTAACATTTTGTATGAAACTCGATTTACACAACTTATGAGTAGGACGTATATCGGTTGTAAGTCGTAGTACACATATAGGGAATGGACAACTGGACGCCAGGATAATTGGGCGCCGCACAGTCGAATTTTCATCAGTTTCTATCTAAGTAACTATTTAATAATTTTAATTCATTTTGCTCTAAACATATGGTTTTTTATTGTGGTTTAAGAGTTATCGAGAGGCTTTATATAAAAATAAAAGACTCTTTTATTGTTGGAACTTGCACAAATGCACAATTAAATCATTATTTACATGTGCATATCTTAATTCTCACCAATTATTAAATAATAATATAAATCATATCATTAAAATATATATTTTAAAAGTCTATAATTTTATTCACGAACGTCTATTTATTTTCTAATTTCATTCGATTGCGTAGCGCCAGTTGTCCCGGCACCGAATCGACCTAGGCCCTCCATGGCCTACATGTATTTACTGGGAGGAGATTGATTACGTGCAAGTACCAAATATCGCAAATTATAACACTTTAAAAAACTACCCATACTTATTTAATTTTATGATGAAAATTATATTGTCTGTTGAATAAATTCATGAATAATACATACATTTAATATGTATCTTTATTGTAAGTCTTTAGAAGTCAATAAATTACAAAAGCTGTTCCTATATTTTAGAAACTAGTTGACAGCAAAATAAAAATATATTATTTCATTGCCGAATAAGTTTGTTGAAATATCGTGGTAGTACTAAAACTGTTGAAAAATATCCAAACACAGCTTTAACGAGCGTCATAAATATATTAATATTTTAGCAATAAAATGGAAAAATATTTTTATGTGCGTTGGAAATGTGGCATAAAATTCACGCTTAAAACATTGAAATAAGGAAATAATAAAATAATCCAGGGCCATTAACGGAACCGGAACTGAACCCAGGAAGAGAACCGCATGATTATTTTTTTGGTGCCTGAACCTTCTCCTCATAATTCCCTGAATCGGAACTCTATAAAAGTTTTGGGTTTCCCACAGTATTGCGTTAACTAACGTTAAAATAATAAATTATAAAAAGTAGAACCAACTAACCATTATTTAGTATTTTAGTAGATTGTTCCGGAGCATATTAAGTAAATTATATAAAGGCTAGTAAATCTGGGTAGAAATTAAGTAAACCTTTTCAACCACAGCGCGTTTCGAATTTTGTATCACGAAAACTGAATCCAAGGTGTTCTTCGTTGGAACCACTTTTCCGTTAAAAATCCAAGGGTTCAACAGCTCTGGCAGCCGATTTCAATCTAATTTAGGATATGAACCTCTTTAAACTTCTGTTATGTTTTATTGTCCTTGAAGTTGGTATTCTTATCCCAGAGCATTTTTTATACAAATTACTTCATCAAACAATTATTATTATTATTAAGAATGATACAATCATTCTTCATGTAACTGAATGTGTGATAAAATCAATTAAGCATTACATTAATAATGTTTAATATACGAAGATAACGCAATTACAATGACATCAAATGAATCTTATGCAATAGAATGAATAGAATAATAATTAACACTTCTATTAGTATGTATGATAATTTTAAGTTAGATACAATGACATTTCTCACAAGTTACTAAAGAAATTTTACCTATCATGGCTACTGGTTTTGGATAAAAATCTTAAACCTGAATAGGTATTCCATTATTATAATTGCATTATATGGAAGTTTTTTGTCCCAAATTTTCATGGCATATACCTATTATATTTTTTATTACTTAGATAAACGGTATGGTGTATCAGAACATTTTATTACGTATTATTCTAAGCTATTCTTGTATGGTGGTGTACCACATTTGCACATAAAATATTAGAAATCTTTATGGCTACTAAAATTACTGCAGCTATATAAATATGACGGACATAAAAAAATATTCTCATTTCAAATAACAAGATATTTAATTATTATGATTTCTCAAAATTCGTGTGTACACGTATATATATTTCACAATTGATGTCAGTTTGCGGTAAAATTTTACAACTTTCGGTTCAGAAATTAGAGCTTACAAAATTTCGATATAGATTGAGTTTTTTTTTTAATAATCTAGTTTAAATTAAATTAAGTGCGTGTGATTAATTACACATTTTGCATACACCTGTTTTAATCACAAACTCTTACTTTTATTAACATTTTAAATGAAAATTGAATATGATTGGGTGAATAATATTTATGTATACCTAGAGGCTACAGCAGGGATGGCGAACATTTTTACTTACGCGTGCCAAAATTTCCCAAATAATATTTTTCAAGCAGTTTTTTCGGCGTTTTTTTTTAGTTTTCTTAAAAATAGTTTTTAAGAGTTCTATTAAAAAGGTTTGAAAATTACAATTGAGTTATTGATATTCTTTCACCGTATTTCTAGCCGAAGGGATATCTTCGATTCTTTGAATATTTTTTTCCTTGTTTTCAAATCACTCCGATTCCATGAGATCGTGGAAGCATTTAAACCTTTCTCTTCTTTCATATTATATTCTCCATCACTGAGCGGTTTTCCATTTTTAGAGATTATGTTTGAGGTAAAATTTAATAACGAGCAGTTAATATATTTGAGTGACTGCCGATAATTAATTTCATAAGGTTTGTTGATTGTACCTATATTTTTTTATTAATTCCCCGATCCTAAGAACCGACCTATGCAATCGTATATTTACATTGAACGTAATGATTATTCTTTAAAATTTCCCTGCAGTTTTTTATACAATGCGATTTATCATTATGTATGGATGTATTTCGTCGTTTCCGTTTCCGCATCGATTGGTAGGTCCCTAAACATAATATGAAAAACCGAAGGAAATACGCATGGCTATGTCGTAAGACTATGATATATAAGTACTTACTTAACTATATAAGTATTTATTTGTATAACTTTTTATATAAAAAATATTTTTAAATATACCTAAATAAAATAATAATATTTCTAAATGAAAAATTCGCGTGCCATGCAAAACCATCTCGCGTGCCATAGGTTCGCCATCCCTGGGCTACAGGTTCGTCATAGTTTTCAGTTTTATAGATCTTCTAGAAATCTAGCTGGATAATAAAAACTGCGTCACTGATTTTCATAGAAATATAAGAAAATTATTTCGATATTTTACAACATAATATGGTCATATAAAGGCCCTTTTGTGAAATTGATTAACCAATAGTTTTAAAAAATACACAGATTCTACACTTATTAGTTAAGTTAATGTAAATAGGTAGCTGAAATTAAAATTTCTTCATATAAAATCGCGGTCTAAATATACGGAGTTAAGACGGTACTTCAGTGAAACGGCAAATAATTTTTAACTATAGGTGCGACGAAATTTCGGCCTCGCTGGCAATCGGAGAGCGAAAATCAAGCTGTGAACACGTCAATTTGTTTTGAGATGGCGACGGGGGAATTAATTCTTAAATTGTGTAAAGATCACTAAAAAACGTTACCCATTTACTTGAAAAAGAAAACATGTCAATTAATATTTTATTAGTAATAGAACAATAAACGCATGTTGACTTTTTATGACAAATTATGTTTTAGTCTGCAAGCGTCATTTGCACAATCTTCGCGTCGCGTAGTCACGATCGTTTTAGACCGTGCCCCAGCTGAAGTATAGCCTTAACCAAATCTCTTATATTTAGTAGGTACATAGATTATTTGTGTTATAAACTACCTGTCTAGCTACACAGTTCCGAGAAGGCAGACACTAGGGACCTAGGTACCCTGCCGTGCTACCCTAAGGCGAGATTGACCGCTTGTCTGGTCTATATCTATCTATATAGACTGCTTAAAATATTGTATACTCGTAGGTAGAGTATCCTCCACGTAACCATGCCATTGTACACAGTGCATGTATTATTGTGTGTATACGCAACCGTGTAATTGTATTTGTAAAAGCTAGGCACTTGATTGGTTTACTCACGTACGCCGTATAATTGCATTAGAAAATTCCAAGCATTTGATTGGTTTACTCGCGTTTTAATTCAAAAAAATTTATTCCAAATGGCAAGGTTGCGTGGAGGATACTCTACTTACACTGATCGTAACCTTAGTTTTTACATTAACACCGTTCTCCGCTACATCTCTCGATTTTGGATCCACTTTACACCGCATCCTGATAAGAAACAGGCGCCGGCTTAGAGCCACGTTCCACATACGTATCACTAAGTTAGATGTCATCTGTAGATACTGTGGGCACATCGGTGAATCCAAATTAATATATTATTTGGTTACCTATGCTATTAGTAGGTATCCCGCATTCTAAATTTACGGTGTACTTTGTATTAGAGATGTGTAATTCGATTACGACTACATCGATGCATGTATATTTTTTCAAAATGCATGACCTTTTTACATGTAATTATTCTGTTTTACAAACTGTGCTCAGAATAGAATAGTTACAATGTAATATAAAACTTACTTGCTTTAAAGCCTGCTCAAAATGTGGCACGCTATTACATACTAGTATCAAGCATTCAAGCACTATTAAGTAATGTAGGTACATTCATCATCATCAGCCTGTATTTATCCACTGCTGGATGAAGGCCTCTTCATGCTACTTTCATTTCTCTCGGTCCTGTGCGTTGCGTTGCCACGTACTTCCGCAGAACTTTATCATTTCATCGATCCAGCGGCGTCTAGGTCTACCTTGGGGACGTTTTGTACCTCTTGGATACCACTGGATGACTAAATTTGTCCAACGATTGTCTCTTCATCTAGCAATGTGTCCAGCTCATCTCTATTTGAGGCTTTTAATGAACTCTATCACATCGCAAACCCTTGTCTGCTTCCTTATCCACTCATTCCTCTTTTTGTCCTTTCGCGTTATGCCCAGCATGCACCTCTCCATACTGCGTTGTGCTACTCTAAGTTTCTGGATCTCTCTTTTACTTAGGGTCCATGTTTCACACTCATATGTGATTACGGGAAGCACACACTAGTTGAACACTTTGCACTTTGGTACATTATTCATTGTACATCATTGTGGTTGCTGTCTGCTGACGACAACGTGTCGGAAGACCCTTCTTCTTTCAAAGATATCCTACTTCCACTTTGAATCTAAATACTATTTTAAATACATAGATGGAATATTAAAAAAAACCAGATTTTGAATTTGGCGTAGAATCTTCTTCAGTATGATGTGATATTCCTTCTCTACAACAACTCTGAACTCAATCTCTTGTGACCAGCGCTCGCAATAGAAAAGTTTATGAACCGGAACGCTCGATAATCTATTCCAAACATATTAAAATGTGTGAGTTGTTTAGTTCTTAGTGCATAGTGCATAGTGCATAGTTTGTCTACTCCCGCGGGACGTCATTGCTTTGTACTTGTAATTACTGTAGTATTGACAATCATTTAATTAGTTAATTTAGTAATATCATACAATATCCACAGACATTGAAGATGTCGGATGGCAAATACTGCAATTCTTCTTCTTTCTTTCAACCATGTCCGATCCTAATAGGATCATATGGGCATGTTTTTTTTATTAAACTTTATTAAAACTATAAATTAATGTAATAGTTTTCTTATTAATTCCCGGACTGGAGCACCATTTTTAATTTACCCACGAGACGGGAGCGGTAGCTTCGAGAATTTCATGAACCGGAGCAGCGCTCCGGTGCGTTCCAGTCCATTCCGAGCGCTGCGTGTGACTTGCCGCTACTTCCAAGACCTTGCAGAACGTTTTTAATCTCTATATTATGCAATTACTGCACCGACTGCCGTTCATTCTCTTTCTCTTCGGTTCCATTCCAATCACATTTTTTATTGTTTTGCGGATATTGTATTTTCAATTTATTAATATAATTAATTATTGTTGAGTATCCTTACTTGCTCTAGTTTAGAGTCTAGCTAATAAACTGACCGGAATACGGTGGACGCGGTTCAAGCGCCGCTTGGCACCTATTTTTTTTTCAATTAAAAAAAATATATAATGTGTTTCTGATGTGTTGTAGAATTTTGTATAAATTATGTTAAGTAGGTACATTCTCAAATTTTATGAATTATTCGTTAAATAAAAAAATAGTTTAATATATTTATTTGAAAGTTTAAAATAAGTAGTTTATTTTTAAATCACCATCAAGCAAAATCAGATGATTATATTATTTTTATGATATTAATTATGTTTTTAGTTTGTTTAGAAACAAAAACGACAGTCTGTAAGAATATTTTTCTTATATAGCATAATTTCTGAAAAAAGTACCAAGTACTAATAAATATGTATATGACGTTTTAAAAACCAGCATTTTTCAAAAATGAAGCCCTTAAACGAACATTTTAATGCCAATAGAAAGGTCAGAAAGTGGTAAAATCAATGACATGCAAGATAGCTTTATGGTTGATGCTTCATACGTACATATTATTTAAACTCAAAATAAAAAGGGTCGCAACCTAAAACATTTTGAGATGATCTAATTATTTGTATATGCACGTACATAGTTTGTAAACGGAGTAAGATTTTTTATCAGGTGACTTGCGACCGACATTGCGTAACTGAGCTTCCTACATCTTCAACAAACCAAAGAACTATGTATGCTTCACAGTTAAATAATCAACTGATAAGTAGTGATAACAGCAGTTGATACTTAGATATTATTATACTCTTCCTGTACATACGAAAGTATCATAAAAATTCTTCAGATTCCGAAGCACGAACAATTCCAACGAATTTAATCATAGTCGTACTAGTGAAATTCTTACGAAACTGGATCATAAATACTTGACTCCAGGCTTAAGGTATCTACTATAGTCGAACAACATCTTCTTGGCTACGTGTTAAAACTGAACTAACATGCTCCTCCCATTTTTAGCCGCACTTCCATTATAAACTAACAAGCTCCTCCCATTTAGTCGACAACAGCGCCTTCCGGCTTGTGCCTAAATCTTCTTGTTGGACAGCAGCTACCCAAACATAGGTGGACATGAGTGGCGTGCGGTGACTTATTCTTGTAGGGATACAGTTACCATTTGTCACATACTATCTACTTACGGTTTTGTAACTAATTTAAATTTGTCACGTGATCGACGAAGTCCATTATATTGCAATTGTAAATTTACTATGTCCTAAAAATACTTACGTAATATAAATCGAGTTAGTGAAATTAACGATACAATAAATTACACATTTATAATATTATTGATTATTTCTGGGGATGCTCCGCATCTACAGCATCCATAGACCGCACGTCACTGGTGAATATTATGCAAGTAGGGTTAACAGATGAAAAATAACGAATCAATTACAAAATTACTTAGATTGGAGGACATTATGGTAAAGCTATAGACCGCACGCCACTGGTGAATATTATGCAAGTAGGGTTAACAGATAAAAAATAACGAATCAATTACAAAATTACTTAGATTGGAGGACATTATGGTAAAGTTATTCAGATTTGAATTAAAAAGTAATTAACAGAATTGTTTATTTAATGTATAGGCCGATCTACGTTGTATCGTTGCTGGAAAAAATCTGTGGAACTGCAATCGTACCAATAATGCTGCGTCATCATCTGCCACGTTTACTACTGTACTCTCCAATAATAAAGAGTTAATGCTGTACTTTTTCCTATGATGAACCTATTGTAGTTTTCCGGTTTTGATACTAGGGAGAATTTCTCGGTCCTTTCCAATTTGTTTGAGGGCATCAAAATGTATCTTCCCGTCAGTCCAAGGAATTTTGAGAATTCACCATTTAGTCAATGTAACATGGCGATAGAGAACACTATATCTATTATAATAAGTATCAGTCGGTACCATACTTTTCGTTGTTCACCGGTCACGTTGTTAGATGCGATGGATCTAGAGAGCTTTCCATAAAGTTTATGAAAGAGCCCATGGGATTAGGGATTGCAACACCGGGATTCCAGTATTTATCAATACCGAAATACCGGTTTTAAAAATCCAAAATACCGAAATTTTCGGTATTAAGAAACCACGCTCGTTTACGTTTTAGACGATGAATTTAATGTTATTTCTTCATTAATTTGTACTATATTTCCTATCCAATTGAGTGTATAAGTTATGTGCTGATAAAATGCAAAATATTGACTGAAAACATAGGTGAAATAACAATAAAACACAATTCCTTAAATATACCCATTTATAAAATTGTCTCTATAAATTAACATAACGATATTATTTCGAAATAAAAAACATCCGTGACAAATGTTCAGTTATTCTATAATAACATTATTGATGATTGTACAAGTGTTGAATTGATGAAGCTTTTCCTGCAGCCGTGCTTATTTACACTTAATGAGCTAGCCTTTTTGAGCGCTTTAGTTGAAATTATCAATATGTATATTCAAATTATTTGTGAAAATCACCAATAATTTTACAATATTGTGATTAATAGGTTCATATTTTTAAATGTCACCGGCATTGATATTTTCATTCGGTATTGCAATCCCTACCTGGAATGCCCCCGGATTAGATGGGCGGATAACGTTAAGAGGGACACAGAGGGGCTGAGTGTGACTGACAGGAGAGAGAGAACTCGGGATAGAGATCCTGAAGGACGGTTGTGCAGTTGGTGCAGTAATTATGATGTTATTACTTGGCAAATTTATTCAACCTTGTTTTAGAAATCAGGTCACATTAATGCAATAATGAAGCAAATGTACTAGAGTCTGTCTTCTATAAGCTGGCGTGCGATTTCCCCCCGTTGAAAACAGTCGAACGCGGTGACACAATGTTCTCCGTCCACGAACGACGTGACGTGACCCCAGCTTTTAGAATACAGACTACTTCTCTGTAATTTTCTCGGCTAATTTTTTTTTAATAATAATTGGTTAATATCGATGTAAAATGTATTTACATTAGGTACTTGTTAAATGTCTTATCTCTGATATATTTTTATATCCAGTGCGAAAGTCTTTAAAAAATCGTCCACGTAAACACATCAATCGTTTTTATCTATGCGGGGGGTGATTGTAAACATTATCGAACGTGTGCAATAAAATGCGATATAAAAACAACATTTAAATTAAATGAATGTTGCATAATACTAGTTTAGTATTTAATCTGTCTTGATCGACATTAAAGAAACGTTTTTTTATTATTATTTTATAAATTATTGACCGGTCCACCAGGCGCCTAATTTTATGAAGTGTACAATAATATTACATATAACTCGTTTACTCGACAGTTAGGTTTAGACATTCACCCCGGCAAAAAAAACTGATCAGATCATAGTCTTTTTCATAGGCTCTGTAATTTAATTTATATTGAGAAGTCAATAAAACTCTTGCATTTGTATCATTTTATTAGTCTGCACCTACGATGTGTTTGTAACGCGAGATGGTTTGTTTATTTATAGATTTATGGAACTTCTAATTAAAACAACGGTCTGGTATTTATGGAAGGTAGAATACATAGGCTTTATAAATTTGCACTTTTTATTACACTGATACGCCTCTGCTTGATTACTTGAAAATAAATTGATAATAAGCTGTTTAATTATGTAAAAAAAATATTTTTAGAATATAAGTACCTACATCATTTTCATCCTAGAGCCGGAGTGCAAAGTTATAAAGTGGCAATTCTACATCTGATGTATGATTTTCACTACCAATAACCTCTCCAGCCGGACCCAAATGATACGTGGAAGGTCTTACGGCCAAAGCACACTGGGAGTGGCCGTGCGATGCGCGTGTGGCACGAGAGGCGTAAAAAGTACTTCGCTTATGAGAAAACAATACCTCGTATGTCTCAAAACACGAAATGAAGAAAACTCTCTATAGTCACTATTGATGCATAAAAATTCTTCAATTTTTGTATCTCACTATTAAGAGTAGAATACAAACATACGTGATAAATTTGATGGAATCATAGAGATTATATAGATTTTTTTCATCTCATGTACAATTAGTGTCATGTGGCATACGAGGTATTGTTTTTTCATGAGCGACTTGTTTTTCGTCACTTTTAATTAGCATCTTCGCTCCGGTAAGGAACGATATAATATTGGTCCAGGTGAAATGTTTGTTGCACACCTTATAGCTAATTGTGAATCTTTACAACACTGTTTAAATAAAACGTAAAAGTAACATTAATTTGTCTGTATTTGTTGCCAACTTCTTGTTATAAGATCAGCAGAAGCCAGTTGCAGCTTAATCCTCGAAATGGGATCAATTTAGTGGATGTCGTTGGTACGTAATAATCTACATATTTCGTATGTATGTAATTATTTTGATTGCGATAAAATATAACGTCTCCTGAAACCTTCTCCCTTTCTGATGACGAAAACGGATAGAGACTGAAAAGAGGATACTTAAGAAGATGTGGATAAATAAGTAACTCACTAACGTCAGTTATGCAAGTAATCCTACCACGAGCAATGCCATCGATATCAATGAAATGATATCATATTGCATTTGACCCAATTAAGCTTTTTTGTTTTACAATTTTTCATTAGTTCCAGCCTACCTAGTCAATTACTGGCGATTAGCTTGATGAGTCAACCAAATGAAAATTAATTGATATGGGACACGTGCGGTCCGGTTATCAGCCATATTGGAAATGACAGAATTCAATGGAAACGGAAAACTGCGGTTTCTTTAAATCCCCAAGGAAGGCGGCGCCAAGGTGATTCGTAGATTTCCATGAATCGTTTGGATACATTGTGAAAAATACCTTATGTCAGTCATGTGGTTTATGTGTGCTTTGTGTTTTAATTAATAAATTGGTATTTGTAAAAGTAGTGCCCTGATTCGTGTTGTCAACATCATGCAATCGAATTCACGGGTCGCGGCTCGACTCATTCATTAAATCTTGGTAAAATCATTAAAGTGTATCTTTTTCTCTATACCTATATATTTTCATCTATTTTCTCTATGTGGACAGAGTTTGTTTAAATCTTTAAAGAAAACCCAGTTATTAGCAAGTAATAAAGGAGGTTAGGATTTTTTTAAAATACCACGTTAATAAATACATAATGCACATATCATTTAAAGGTTGTAATGGAATCTGGAAATTTCGTGTCAGGAATTAAATCAGAAAAAGCCAATCTCGAATTTCGATAAATTAATTTTCCGAAATTTTTAGACAAAAAATCAATGAGATTCTCGAGACATTGAGAAATTGTTACTAAGAAGAACTAAAAAAAACTCTTGACTTTGATTCTTAAAGAATTTTCTTACCTTATCTGACTTATTTTTGTGAATGAGAATTAATTAGTAATACTACTTATAAATTATATTTATTCATTTCTGAATCGGATTGATGGTTTCGGCTTATTGTCTTACTTACAAATTACCAGACACACATTCAACGGTGTAAGCAGTAAAATACTGCCATGCTTAGTAAAATACAGTATCTTGATTTTAGTGAAGTCAAAGAACCCAAGTTTTAAACTAGGTACCTTTTTACGTACATAATGTAGAATTGTAGAACTATTGGATCGTTGTTTTGACATCATTAAAAAAAACGTATCTTTTTAGAGATTATGTCAAAAGATTTCAATAATTTTATATAGTTTGAGAGAAAAGGTAGTTTAAAAAATGGGTTCTCTGACTTCACTAAAACCAAAATACTGTCGTTTTACTTAGCAGGGTAGAATAGTAGACATTTTAATAAAAAAAAAAACCATCTCACTACATTTGCAGTATGTACATTTGTCTATCTACATTCTACACGAAGATGCCACTAGTATTTATATATTGTTTGTTTGCGTTCAGGTTACCTTGAAAAATAACCGAGTTTTTAAGCCGTCGTCTCTATTTAATCAAACAGTAACTCATCGAGCAATTTATCAAAAGAAATTTAATCATACAAAGCAGTCTGGCGTGTTTGATATCGCGTACCGAAAATAAAATAAATAATTAATAGTTCGTAAAGCTGAATGTGTAACCCACAATTCCGACACATTAAATTTAGAATAAAAATTATATTTACGTTAGAAAAAAAAATTCAATGATTTTATTAGGTTCGGAAATAATATTTAGAGCAGGTTAGTAGAGGTTTGCGTCACTGCTATAAGATTCAGAGTCACAAGAGATACGCGAAAATAGCTGATACTAAAACGTGAATTACTCATAGACGATTTTAGATTTACGAAGCATTTTCATCTAGTACATGTTTTTAATTTATTGCTTTGACTATCGACACAGTTTCCCCTGTGATTTCGTCGGTAAAATAAAATTAAATTGCCACGGGACTACTGAATTAAAACTGTTCTGGTGAATTGCCATTGGTCATATTGAAAGATAAAATAATAGAGTGTCTTAATGAATTTAAAAAAAATATTAATCACAAACCTATCCTCAAAACGATCATCCTCAAATGACATAGAATTACCATAAAGAAGATTTATTTCAAAACCAGTATACATAGGTACCTATTGGGAAGTCTACCACGTAAACGCCAGTTAAATTAATAAATAAAATGTAATTTATTTATTTATAGAAAAGGGTATTAGGTATACAAATTATGGCATTATAGATATAGGCCAATGCGCCACAATCATGGACCCCATAAGGGGAGGAGCTGACAGGGCCCTAACCTGGGGGCCGGCATGGTGGGTCGACCAGATAAGTGAGAATAACACATACATCACAAATATGCTCTAATAGTATAAAAAAGTCGCCAACTTAAAATGTGTGTTTGTGCAATGCAATTTTTTATTAATATTTGTCGATATTCGACAACTCCATAATTCAAGTGGATGTTTTAACAATAACAAAAAATCGCTAACAATACATTGAATGAATACTCTTAATTTTACCTTAAACATTATTTGGAAAACGCTACTGTAGAGTGTAGGGCATGCTTTAACATTGGCATAGGAAGGGGCCCCGCCAAAGATCCCAGCCCGAGGGCCCGCATCAGGATGGGGGGGAAAGGCCATAATCCATACGAAAATACAATACAAAATGAAATTATAAATAGTCGTAAAATGAATAAAAAGAGAAGCAGCAATAATAATTATTTGGTTGTTCTAAGAACAAACTGAGACAACGTTATCGATAAGTAAAAGGGTTTTCTCTATTTTATAAAACAGTATTGAACGAATGAACTGACAAAATAATAATATGCTTGGTTAATCAGCTTATAATAAGCTGGTCAGTTACACTTTTTTATTGTTAGGAAACACTTGTCTTATAAATTACATAGTGGATATAGGTATCAGTTTGTTGTAATTATGTATATCTGGAAAGTTTAGATCTAGTTCATACCATACCATGGACATTTGTATAATATGTTCAATGTTTTCTATCCACGTTGGGAAACAAAAATCCAAGCTCACTTGTATCAGAACAAACTATTAAAATGTACCTATGTAAATATTCGTATACAAATATTTGGAAACAATTTTAATACACCTTTCGAACAGTTTGTATACGTACAGTGTTCAATGCACACCGATCCGATGTATCTAAGCCTGGACCAGATAGATATGAGATACTCTTTATCACAAACATAATTAACAAAAGAAAGCAACCATTTTCGATGCAATTTTTGATCCTACGTGAATCATTTTTAGTTATAAGTTGCATACATTTAATTAATATCAAATAGTTGTATGACTTTTATTGAAGTAGGTACTGGTTTGGTCTGGACAGAGTAGAATGAATTAATAATGATTTGTCTCATATTCATTGTCGTACGAAGAGAACAGTTATTGAAAACGAAGAACTCACTAATATCAAAGTGGGTTCTATTGACCACTGCTATAAAGAAATTTCCATTTGGCTCAACAATAACAGCGTCTACCTGTCACGCGTTCAACGATAAAAACGACGGAACTGTCCATTGTCTTCTTCTTTTCTTATTTTTTTCATGTTCAATTTTAATCTTCACAATTGCTGTCAGTTTGTGAAGCAGTGACGGTATATTAATACTATGATGCAATAATACGGAAATGACTGAAACCCATGGGTGCGAATACATAATATTACTCACAAGTAGGTATTATTATACTTTCTTTTCTTTCTTTCGACCATGTCCGATCCCAATAGGATCATATGGGCCTCCACAGAGTAGAGGTTTGTATTGACAGATTTTGTTTTTTACGAGAAATGGATGTCAGCCACTTGCCCAACCTATTAGGTCCATACCCTGACACACACAAATTGAAAAACAATATGTGTACTTGCCAGACCCAGGATTCGAACCTGGGACCCACGGCGTTATAGTCCAACGCCTAAGCCGCGCAGCCACCGTGGGCGTTAGGTATTATACTAGGTACCAAAAATTAAATTAAGTACAATCTAGGTATAGGTATATTATTCTATAATTCCTATCACAGCTTATTGAAACATATATTTTTTGAAGGTGACTCGATGTTTGAGAACACCATAAAATATGCATCTCATGCCAAATAAATAAAGCACCATCCAGTGACCATATTATATCGCACCTGTCACGTTGTGGATACGTACCTATACGTAATTTGAGAGTAGGTAAATTCTCACCGATAGAAGAGGAAGCAAGATCGATTCTCTTTCACACAAACCCCCACTCTGCGGCCGTTGCTGATACCTACTTGTACTTTGGCGGACAGGAGGGTTGCACCTTTATCGATCTCGTTCACTTTTACCCTGACTTCTCAACTGGATGGATCTTTCAACTTAACTTACTTTTGTGAACGGCCGGTACGGGACGCCGGCCACACATAAAAATCAGTTTTTCTTTCACTTTATTGAACTTTTATTAACATTAATTTCTAAAATTCAGTGTCTACAATTTGAAGGGATGCAGAGCAGATGAGTACCCTATTATTTTTATTTATAATGTTTTTTTTGTAGAATAGCATGTCTTCGCATAAAAAAGATCACCGAGTCTCCTTAATTTCAATTGTTATACTTGTCAAAATAAATTTAATGTTTTTTTGCCTATAATAAACAACTATTGTTATCTCTACATCTAGTGTTTTCTTTATTTACATGGTATTTAATTATGTACACACTTAGACAGCACTTGGCGCCCTTTTTATCAATTCAATTTTATCACACACTTATAAGTCTCTTTTATACATAGTTTTCTCAGTCTATTTAAATTCCTTTTTTTACATATTTTATAGATGCTGGTTCTCTGTTAATCACATACAATTGTCAGCAAACTGATATTTACAAATTTGTTACTCTATAAAACTTGTGTTTAAATTAGGTATGATGATTTTGTAATTTTGTATTGTAAATAATATACTTAAATGACGTATGAATTACTTAAAATATTGCATTTAAGATAATACATTTACTTTTTTTCTCTTTTCCAATTAGTTTTATCTTTTAGTATTATACGTTACATCTGTTATCGAGATTTCTTTTGTTCAAAATTAAGATTAAAACAAAATCTTACAAATTTTATTATATGTTTTCAAATATTCTTTCAACATGTTGTGACAATTTTAATCTACATAATTGTTTTATCTCATTCAAGGTTCACAACTACAACACTGAAAGCTTTTATTGGATGAAAAGCAATGTCGGCTTGCAGAGATTTGTGTCGCAGTATTCCAGTGGTCAACAGCCAAATGCAATCCTGTTTTTTTTTAATTGTGTCTATTACTTTATGGTTGAGGACGTTCAACATCTTCAATCTTAAGTTTTGCTAGGTTGTGGTCATGAGGGCTTTTACGCAAATGCTTGCAAGGACAATTCAGTTTTCACACTAAAACATGTTTTTTCTTTCTTTTGTATTTCTCTTTTTACAACTGTACTGTGTACAGAAATTTTCTTTATGAAATTTATTGTTACTTGACTATCTTATTTGTTAAATCAATCTGCAAAATGGTTTGGTTTCACTTTAGGGTTGTATTTTTTTTATTCTTAGTATTATTAATTAATTTTGTGAAATGAAAATTGAGCTTGTATTTGATAGGAAGTAAGTGTTAGTGACTATAAGTTCGGAGGTCTAGTTTTTTTCAATCTTACTCTATTGTGGATGATTGCTATGCAAAACTTTTAATTTTTATACATCTCCATACTCTCTTTAATTGCGAAGTCGCGGACATTTAGGATTGGTCCTTTACTTTGTAGTTTATCTGTGTCGCTCACAGATACTTTGATTTGGGTCGGGAACATTTAGTGAGGAGCTTTACCCAATCACTCTATATAGTCATTAGTCTTATGGCATGAGTTTCATAAGCTATTGCACTACTATTCTTATTTAAGGTTGAGAAGAAGCAGATCTTATGAATGAATTTGTCACGGAACGGGCTCTAAATTCAGAATGTTTTCCTTGCATGAAAGCATAGTGGTGGCTTGTTTAGCTTAATTCTCGAAACATGACTAAATTCTTTGTTTTGTGATGGATTTTACTTGAATTAGTAATTATCCATGGATATCGTTGGTGGTATCTAACAGTAATTTCGCACTAGCTTTCGATGTAGTTTTTGATGTAGCTGTGTTGCAGCTCTCGTTTATTATGGTTTCTCGTTAGATTCGTTTATTTTGTAATTCTCGCACATTTTTGTTCATGAATGGTCTCACATTAGGTTAATTTTAGATAGTAAGAAAGTGAGTCCAAGAAAGTATATATTTGTGGTAATGGAGAAGTCTCTTTGTTTTCCTTTGCAAGCTTGATGTCCACTTCTACCTTGCAGTAATTAAGCTAGAATTAAATGGAAACTCACCCTTGGTTGTTTCATGTAATTTATCGCACGATTTTCATATGGAACTTCCGATGGATATACAACGATCTATAATCTCCAGTTATGTAACTTGTATAAAACTTAGTGTACCCTTGAAGAAAGAATTGTTGAAGTGTGGCTTCGAAGGAGCATAGAAACACAAATAGCAGACATTAAAGCTAGAATTTTTTTGATTAGATTTTTGTTTTTTTGTCAACAGTAATCGTAATTTTTCTTTATTATTAGTTCGCTAATAAGCCTAATATTATTTGTTAGTAGATTCATGTAGAGAAATCATGGTAGACAGATTTGTGACTAGATATTTCTTAGTGCATCATTTTTCTAAATAACGTTTCGTAGAAGATTTCCACGCATTATCACGCTGGGTTAGTATCCTCGTGGGATAAACAGAATAGTCTGCATACTGATCTGAAATTTCAATTGTATTTAATTTTAATTATAAATGTACGGACTGCTTACAAATAGTGAGATAGTATATAACCGTTGAGTGAAAACCTTGAAGTGAACACCATTCCAGCAACTAAGAAATTCATGGGAAGTAGGAATTTTATTTGAGGCAGTGGCTTGTATTCTTTTTATGCATTTCATTGTACTGCTTCAATCTTTTATGTTATTATTTTTTCCACCTGTTATCCTTATGTGCTTATCGTAGGATCTACTGGTTATTAATAACTACTCTTTAACGCAATAATTGGCTTGGTCGCTTTCTGTTTTCTTTTATACCAACACAATTTTTTGCACTAAATCAACTTCCCAAGAGTTATCTTATCTTTATCTAAACTTATCTATGCATTTCTCTTTGTAAAATATTACTTATATTATCAAAGAATTGTAACTTGATACTTTACATCTTTAAACTTTTATGTTGTATAAGTCATTATTATTATGATGTTGCTTGTGCAATACTAGATTTTGTATTATTTTAAATATTACATTGTCTACTTAATGTAATGTATTTACCTAAGCATTACCATTAAAAGGTAAGCTATTTTGTCAAATCAGTTTACTTAATTGTAAACATATTTTCCTTTTTTTTTAAAGCTATTTCAACTCGATTAAATGAGAATGTCATAAATTATGGCGAGCTTAAAGATAAATTAATTAATGTTCTCGATATCACGTAACGGTATTAAACTGAAGACTAAATTAAAAATAGTATTTTTTTTGCTGGTAGTTTTTTAATTTGGAAATGGACATACTGATAGATGTTATTTTAAATTGCTTATGTATCTTTTTCTTTCATTTATTTGATAACTTATTACTACGCTTTAATTTTATCTTTGCTTGTTCTTCATAAAGCTTTTTATTATTGACGAATCATTGATATCATCTTTTGCAAATGTTTTCTATTTGAAAACTTAAAACCATTTTTTCATTTGCTATGCTGGCAGACTAACAACATGTATAAATTGTATTGGTATTGTTTAACATAAGTTTTTGAATTTTTGTATATTTACTGTATAATTTTATTATTATTTTTTCTGAGACTTTTTGAGACTTCGTGATCAATTTTATTTCTGGTATTTGCTATCATTATCATCAACATCAAGTTTTTTTTTTTCTCAACGTGAAAATGACAATTTTACCTTTGAAGAAACATTCAGTGAAAGTGAAAACAAGGAACGTAATTTCCTTTAGTGAAAAAATAAGGAACGAAATTTCCTTAAGTGAAAAGAATCCAAAGTGAACAAAACGCCTGTGTTGCGAAGTGTTTTTCTCAAACGATGCTCAAAGATTTTCGAGGAAAGACAAGCCCTTGGAACAAACCACTCTGCAAGATGAGGAACTGCTCTCCACTACTGATCTTGGGTCAGTGTATCACACGATGGTCTACTACTTAGCTACTCTGGCAGAGGCAACTGAACTTCAATGGTCGAGATGCTGACGAGCTGTGGGCAAATTCAACCACGATAAGTCACACCATGAACAGCTGACTGCCAATGGAAACCCTAGGAGGAGTTCAATCTTTTTTTCTCTTGGAGTGGAAAAGGGGTGTTGTCACGTTGTGGATACGTACCTATACGTAATTTGAGAGTAGGTAAATTCTCACCGATAGAAGAGGAAGCAAGATCGATTCTCTTTCACACAAACCCCCACTCTGCGGCCGTTGCTGATACCTACTTGTACTTTGGCGGACAGGAGGGTTGCACCTTTATCGATCTCGTTCACTTTTACCCTGACTTCTCAACTGGATGGATCTTTCAACTTAACTTACTTTTGTGAACGGCCGGTACGGGACGCCGGCCACACATAAAAATCAGTTTTTCTTTCACTTTATTGAACTTTTATTAACATTAATTTCTAAAATTCAGTGTCTACAATTTGAAGGGATGCAGAGCAGATGAGTACCCTATTATTTTTATTTATAATGTTTTTTTTGTAGAATAGCATGTCTTCGCATAAAAAAGATCACCGAGTCTCCTTAATTTCAATTGTTATACTTGTCAAAATAAATTTAATGTTTTTTTGCCTATAATAAACAACTATTGTTATCTCTACATCTAGTGTTTTCTTTATTTACATGGTATTTAATTATGTACACACTTAGACAGCACTTGGCGCCCTTTTTATCAATTCAATTTTATCACACACTTATAAGTCTCTTTTATACATAGTTTTCTCAGTCTATTTAAATTCCTTTTTTTACATATTTTATAGATGCTGGTTCTCTGTTAATCACATACAATTGTCAGCGCGATCTCATGGCCCTGAATAATTCAATTATCCGATTTTACTATTCACGCTTAAATCTAATCATGCTCTACCTTTAACTTGCAATTTCTACAATTTATATTTTTATTCACACATTCTCTCCTCTATTTTATTCACATATTTATAATACAGTTTATAGCTAATATTACACACCCCCAGTAAGATACTGTCGTAAGTCTGAAATCGGCGTTTTCGAGTTATGGATGTGGTTGGATTCGTATTTTTTTTTGCTATTTTAATAAAATATTGTCATATCTCAAACTCAAATATTGTCAGAGAGAAAGCATTTAATACAGTACATTACTTTCCGAAAACTGTTAAATCGATAATAAAATAGTGTTGTAACTAAGTTACGACAGTATTTTACAAGAAGCTTTCTAAAAAACTAAAACAATATTTTTCAAAAAAATACTGTTGTAACTCTGTTACTACAGTAAGATCTTGAGATACATCGTAATTTTCTCACTAGTTGCATGGATATTATTGTTCCAAAGTATTCAAACAAAAAAACTGGAAGCAGCAGAGGCAACAATGTTTGTTATCAACTTCAATTAAATGGAAGTAAAATACAAGAAGTATGCAAAAAATACTTTATCAACACTTTGGGGTGAGTGAAAGGTACTGCTCCACTGTGTGGAAAACAAGGGATCTTCTTTTCGGAACGCCAATTCCAGAACAAAGAGGTCACCATGGCAATCACAAAAAAATTGAAGATGATTTAAAAAATGATATAAGAACTCACATTAAGTCTTTCCAGTGATCGAGTAACAATATTTGCGTGCACAGACATCTAGATTGTATTTAGATGGTAAATTAACAATTGCTGAAATGTATCGGTTATACAAAAAACAACAAGCTGACAGCAATATGCCATTTGGAAAAGAACACTATTATACACATCCATATTTAATGACGAATTTAATATTGGCTTCTTTAAGCCTAAAAAAGATTTGTGGGTTGAATGCGACCCATACAATAATTGTTCACCAGAAGAAAAAGAACAACTTCAAGAAAAGTATGAGACACATCAACCTGGAAAAAAAGAGGCAAGGGATGAAAAGACCAAAGACGTAGCAGAGTCCCGAACTAATGGCCAAAACAGCGTCATTAATGTAGCTGTATATGATTTGCAGGCTGTTTTACCGCTTCCTTGCGGAAATGTGTCAACTTTCTATTATAAACGAAAGTCGGCAATGTACAATCTTACAGTCTATAATATCACTGAAAATATTGCAAACTGATACATGTGGGATGAGAGTCAAGCTGCATGAAGATCCAATGAAATTGGTAGCTGTGTACTCGATTACATTGCATGTGAAAAATATCATCACATTGAGCATTTTATTTTTTACAGAGACAATTGTGCCGGGTAGAATAAAAATAAATACATTGCTGCAATGTATTTATATGCCATCAGGAATTCACAAAAAAATAAAACGATCTCTCATAAGTTTTTGGTCATCGGGCATACCCAAAATGAAGGCGATATTGTCCATTCTACAATTGAGCAGCAGAAGACTAGGGCTCTAAAAAGTGGACCAATATTTGTGCCCGGCCAAATGATTACCATTGTACAAACAAGTTATAAAACAGGACAACCATACATTGTTAAACCCATGACAACAAATAATTTTCACAACAAGAAAAAACTAGCAGATGAAATCGGTAAAAATTACAACACGGATGAAAATGGAGAAAAATTTTTGTGGCAGAAGATTAAAGTTATAAAAGTAGACAGAGACTATCCATACATTATTTTTTTAAAACAAGTTATCATGAAGAATGTAGTAGTGTAGAATGTTCGTCAATGGAAAATAGGTAAACCGTTACCGATGGATGGTCTCGATTCATCCAAAGCATATCAAGAGCGGCCAAAAATAACGACAATTAAAAAGAAGGATTTGCTTTCTCTCTGAAATGCTAAACATCGTGAATTTTATCATGATTTTGTTGCTTCTCTTCCAAGTGATGTTTAAAAATTAAAAATCGTATCTAGAAATTTTATTTGCCCATTAAATAAAATAATTAATTATTTTTTTGTTGTTTTGAACTAATAATTGTATTTTTCTTGTTTTTTTTCAATAAATCTTTAAAGATTGTACCATAACTTAATATTTTGAAAACCTTCCTTTACAGTGCCCAACAAATTAGTTGAAATTATTAGAGTGATGGTAGGGAAATTTACATAGAAAATATTGAGTTGATTCAAATTTTACCATGAAATTTTCAAATATCCTAATAAAATACTGTCGTAACTCAGAAATATTCAAATATCTTTATTTGTATATGTTTTAGAGAAAAATGATGGATACAGTTGAAAATAGATCATGTTTTTCCATAAAAATGATGAATAATTTTTACATTCAGACTTTTCCTGTATTTACAAAGAATATTTGAAACTTCAAATGGCTCTCCTGCAAAATGCCATTTTTTGGATTACTACAGTATTTTACTGGGGGTGCGATATTATGAATACCACGAGAGATTTACTCAAGTATAGATTTTCAAAAAATATTTAGTAGTATTGAACACTTTTCAAAGTACGTATTGTTAATTTTTATATACTGATCAGATAGTGATGAATATTTTAAAAGCGATCTTATGATTGTTGCCTTGAGTTATAACTCACATTTTTAATTTTTGAGATACCAAGTGATAAAGGCATCAATCAATAGGTATAAGCTATAAAGAAAAATAGTTCGCTATCAAAGGTCACTTTAAACTTAAACCATGTGAAAATCGTTGACAAAGTTGACTGTTGGTGTCATCATAACTCACATTTTTCAACGAATGATGTGAGTTCTGTCATTCAGGTCAGGCCTTTCTAACCAATCAGGGAACTCTATTTCTCATAGTGTGCCGTTAATTTATATAATATTAGTTTCTTTTGTTTTGTTAACTGTCCATTCATGGTGGAACTGCATTGTATTGTTGTTTTTATTTGATAAAACGCATTTTTTTTGTAGTACTTATTCCACTTTTATACAATAGATTAGGACCGGTTTCGTCCGCCTCAGAGGGACATTTTCAACTGAAGTTGAAAATGTCCTAATCTATTGTATAAAAGTGGAATAAGTACTACAAAAAAAATGCGTTTTATAAAATAAAAACAACAATAATATTAGTTAGTATTATATAATATTTAAAAAAAATGTAAATCGAGTCATTCACTTATTAATATTCAAGGGAGTTAAATACTTTTCAGATAATTACAAAAAACAGTGCTCTGGTGGTTTTTTGCGATTATCTCAAAAAATGATTTTTTGAATATGTGATCTATGACTCAATTAATTGTCTTATGCATGAAAAATATTTTTTTAAATTCACTATGGATGCATTTTATATAATGTGTAGGTTAACTACGTAGCTGATAATCCTAGCGGCATATTTTTTTTTTACAAAACTAAATTATACTTACAGAAAAATTTTAATGTCCGGCTCTTGTCGTAAAACCATCATCATTCCGAATTCGAGTCATATTATAAATGCAAACCTACATTAGTATTAATTCAGATGACAATCTGAATACAGCGTTATTTTGTTTCTTTTTTTCTTTTTCGCTAACTATTCCTGTTTGCCAAGTCTCTTATCTATTAATTTGCATACAATGACCTTCCGTTTGGCGAGACTAATTTGCTTTTAAAATACAAAACAGTGAATGGGTCCAATCAATACGCATTCATCTAAAATGCGGATATATATCAGCCCATGTCGGTAGGTATGTAAATTTAAACGTTATTTTTATCAGAATTTTACACGCGTGCCTAAGCCAGTTATTAAAATGTATGCAGTTGGAACTAGCAATTTAATATGCAAATTGCATATAAATTTTAATATGTATTTATAAATACAATCCACATAATAATAATAATATCAAAATGTTATTTCGCTAATTTTATTCCGAATTAATCTAATTCGCCAAATAAAATTTGCCAAATTCGGGATTTTGAATCATTTGAAGACTCATTATTATGTATCATTAAGCCAGCGCATAACCTGTTCGAATCGCCAATACTTTGGAGTCCAATGTTGCCATCCTTTTCTGTGCTGATTATAGTACGAAGGTGTATAAAATATAATATTTCCTGAAAAAATCTAGTATTTTATATTTTTATGGGGAATCGAAATTATAGTACCTATTGTGCTATAATTATAGAACGGTTAGCAACACTGCTTTGGACCCATATTCCGTAAAGCACGATTGATGTCTATGTGTGTGTGTGGTATGTGAATAAATTATTTCTATATGTATGTATTTTCCTAGTCTGGACATATTATTTTTAATTAAGTACAGATTTTTAGTTTATAATATAATATTTTTATTATAAGTATATTAGTATTATACTACATATGAGAGTATTATTATTTGTATAGCGCCCTCTGTACATGAACATTGTTCATTTTATACATGCACATATTATAACAAGAAACAAAAACCATCTTCCAATACGGCTGGTCACCGAGGAAGATCACGACCATAACCCTCCAAAGGAAAATACAAACACGCAATACAACAAACCTTGCGTCTATGTCCTATGTGTCTATCTTGAGTCCAGTGGGATATCTTTCTTTGGAGGAGGCCTTCACCCGAAGAGGGGTTCTTACAAACCAAACAAACAAACAAACCAAAATATTATTTAAGTTACAAATACAAAAATATATAGATACTATATAAACGTTACATAGCACTGTTTAATATATAAAAAATATTTATCAGTATTATATACAAAATAAAAATCTTAATATATGTATGTATTATATAAAAATATACTTAGATAAAATATAAAAAATCATAGATAGATATATATATACATAACAGATATAATTATAGTTTATATATACATTAGATATAGTCAATTCACTGTCATTTACTCGGTGTCTGTAAGAAATAAAAAGGCTTTTTTATTTTTTATTTATTTATTATTATATAATATATATTATTAATATTTAATAGTTTCCTAGTTTAGACATATTATTTTTAATTACAGATTTTTAGTTTATAATATAATATTTTTATTATATGTGTATAGCAGCTATACATAAAAATATGTATAATATTTAATATTTTCCTAGTCTAGGCATATTATTTTGAATTACATATTTTTAGTTGCTATCTTCGCGCAAATGCATATTTTAAGGCACATTTTCATAACGGTAGTGTTGACCAATCGCGAGATCGCATCGATATCTCCACTTCTCAATGCTTTGCCCGTCTTCGTACGTATATATACGCTATAATATATATATAATACTTAAAATAAATTATCTTCAATGCGTAAATGAAACAAAAAATACTGTGTGTTGTTTGAACTCGCCACTTGATAGAAATTCATTATTATATGCGCCCCGCACCAACTTTTTTATGTGGGTAATAATATACTTACCTCTTTAGTTATCCGAGAAAGTCTATCTATCTATCAAGCTACACATTTATATAATTATAATAGGTAAAAATAGGTAGATTTCCGTTTTCAGGCCCTCCGACCTCCGACCTCCGCACATTGCAGTAGACATGCGTCGTTCATGTACGACTGAATTTCATGTGAGTCAGTGGCTGCCCGTGAAACAGTCGTACAGTCCTACAAACTTATCTAAAGAACGGTCAAAATGAAACTACGAACTACCACATGGAAGCCATTTTGAAAACGTCATTCGAATGTCAGATTCTGTCCAGTTGCGAATCTTGATTGGGTAGTTTTCGACAGTGCCTCCCCTATCCATTATTTAGATAAGTTTGTGAATCTGTACGTCAGGTTTTATGTGAATGTGTCATGACTGAATCAGATGTCATAACTAATTACTCCGTTTCCACGTCTTTAGTGAACGCTAAGCTAGGAGAGAGACATTGGGTAGGTACTTTTTGAATTCTGTGAAGGCAGGAGCGAGTCAAACGGTACGTCATACTGAACGATGTGAAAACAGAAGTCCGTGTGATCTCCGCGAATGTGTTCGATGAGACTTTTGGTTATTCGTGTTTCGAATGATCTACCAAGACATAATAATTTATTTATGTCAAACTTTAAGCGACTGGTTTCCGATCTGCAATGCTTGTTATATTATCAGCTTTATATTTTTCTGCGAATAATAATAATTGTCGTTAGCTATTTGCCCAACTCGCTCTGGATCAAACACATATTATTATGTATTCACAAGACAACATAGGTTTTTTGCCATACGAAGGATTTGAACCCGCATTCACGCCATCATACCCTCTATTTATTTTTATTATGAATTACACATGTGGTTATTTGCCAAAATGATTTCATTTTGAGGTAAGTAGGTACCTACTTTTGTATTGTGACATAATTAACCAAACTGACATAATTATCATAATTCTTGGCACCGCAACTCCTGATAAATCTTGGCAATCTCAAGCACCATTTCCAGGATTCATGATCTTCCACTGGCAAGCGTTATCAAATGACATGTGTCAAATTAATTTCAACGAAAATAAACTTAACTCATATTCTTTTAAAAAGTGAAAGTGCGGTTAAAGCGTACTTAGTAATTGTGGCAGACAGTCACATTAATTTTTGGCAACAAAAAAATTGGCACCCGACTGCGTGAAAATAACATTAATAGTATAATGACAACATGCCCGCTTTGAAAACTGAGCAAAGATACCTCTCAAAAATTTTATTTGCATATCAAGTGTATTTATGAACAGATAACTGCAGGTCTTATTTTTAATTGCAAAATAAACTTCATCTGACGTGATAAGCATTTAAATTACAGTCTTTACGATAACGGCTTTTCTGAGAAGATTTGTGATGATTTTATTCAACTATTCTATTAAAAAAACCAGGTCTCTAAAATGTATAAATTTACAGCCAGGTTTCCAAAAATTGGTTTTTGAAATAAGCTGTAAATTATTCTAATGTGTACATATCTCACACTTATTTAATATTTTGTTGGCTGCGTCAATGGAAGCTATAGTTAATTTACCTGTTATGAGTGAATGAAAACTGAACTAGCGAATACTCATTAAACTTTAATTACGATCATACAAATATATGCAATTAATGCAAGTCGATTTCTTTGCGTGTATTTGTATAACTAGTAACATTTAGGTATTTAGTTTGGAGGGCAATGCATCCGATACGAGCCGGAGTAACTAGGACCAAAACTCCTTAACTTGATGCTAAATAAAAGGAAAATATTGCCGAGTGAGAAAAATGCCTTTAGGGCCCACATGCTCAGCGTAGCAAAATGGAGCTTTTATGGTATTTTCAGAGCATAACCCTGGACATTCCTTAAACGTTGTAGATAATCTATTTATATAATTTTGAAGCCTTATTATCCTTTATATTTATTTTAAACATTTGATGACTGCATAAAGTATTTTTATTACATAAAATAGTATTCTTTTAAACCTCTCGCTCTAATGTTTTATGATGTTTTTATTCGTATGATGTTTATCACATTTCAATGGTGAAAGACATAGCTGATAATCAGTATCTTTAGAATTATCTTCAAATGTGTTAATCGTGCCCATTTTTGAATAATAAAATGCGTAATACTTGTCAAATTTGGGATCAAAAAGATTTTAAAAATTATTAAATCTAAAAAATCTTAACACCACTGCACATGGACGTACTTAAATATGACTATATTCTAAAACATTAAAGCGAGAGGTTTAAAAGAATACTATTTTATGTAATACAAATACTTAATGTGGTAATCAAATGTTTAAAATAAATATAAAGGATAATAAGGCATCAAAATTATATAAATAGATTATCTACAACGTTTAAGGTATGTCCAGGATCATGCTTTGAAAATAGAACAAAAGCTCCATTTTGACCTACGCTGAGCATGTCCCCCCTTGTACTGATTCGGCCAGGGTCTATGCATATAAAACCGCCTTGCAAAAACCCTAGAAAATTCTTTGTAGTACCTACAAGGCGGTGTTTTAATTAATTAATTATAGAAAATTTAATATTTTCTATGAATTTTGGATTCCCATCGATTTCATCATTCATCGATGTTGCATGTGGGTGTAATAGTACCTAATATCATAGTTTTTCATAATATTATTATTTTGGACAATTTGGTAGATATTCAAATTACGTAAGTAGATATTTACTTAATTTCCCTGATAATTATGGATCGATCGACATAACATGTTTTCCTTACTGTGTAATGAAACGGACTAATGAAAATGTTTTATTGATTGTTTCCTGACAATTCAAGGCCACATGGTTATTTTTCTCCATGTTTTATACACAGACTGAATGAAAAAGAAGCCTCACACTGGCAACCGGAAATTGCAAAAACTTCGAAACTTTTTCCCATTAATGTAAATTTGCATACTTTCTGTTGGACTACTGAGAATCTTAAATAAATAATAGTTTTTTTTTTCAAATTAATGTTCTATTCTTCTATCCACGCACATTACCAGTACATACCAAATAGTCTGTTAAGTCGAATCCATATTAATTAAATTTGTTACCGCACACCGCTCAGTTGCGGGTCCTATTGTATTTGTCTGTTACCTGGTAACAGAACATGTTGACGGTATCCTGATACCTCATAACATGACTTGTTACCCAGCTCGGCTGCTTCAGTAATATGTCGATAAAATCACATACTCCAAAAAAAGTAACGCGTTACCCGGTGACAGGTTTGCACAAATTAGACAATATATTGTTACTCGTTACCGCAGACAATGAATGCAGTGTGATAATATGTCAGCCAGCAGGATAGATATGGTCTGGAAAACTGAAACGCGATTGAGTCATGGCCTTAAATGTGGGTCAGAGCAGCTGTGAGTTTTGTGATGTTATCCAACCTCATTACCACACAGTAAAGTAACAGTGCCTATCGTGATAAACTAACAAATTGCCCTTAGCCGGCTCTCACATCTAAACTTGCCTCGTCCGCCGCACAGCCATAAATCAAACCTTCCAAGATCGGCCATCCGGTGTTGCATAAGATTACCTAGCTAGATCGTATAATCGTATAGAAACGTATAGATTTTTAGATGTGGCGATCGGCGAGCCGGTATAGGAATTACCAATTCGTAGGTCGAAGCCCGAGAAGCGTGCAACTTGTCGCCCTTGTCGATTGCAACAGCAGATGTTTTTTTTCAACCTAGACAGTCACATTCGACTAATCTACGGAGCTCCATTTGGCAACGTGTGTTTTGTGAACAACGATGACGTCACATCGACGTATTCGACACGTTGCAGGCGAGGTGAGTTTTGATGTCAAAGCCGGCTTAAAATGCATAACAGCTGATCTTACAGACGGAAAGTTTAATTTTAGTGATTGCCATCCAAATAATGAAGCAAAACAATATATTAAGTTGATTTTAAGTGGAATACAAATTCCACAAAGTGCCTATAGTCAGGGTACTGATAGGATAATCCAGTAATGCCTATATTTTACTATGGGTCTAGTGATGCCAACCGTACTATAATTATAGTACAATACTATAATTTCGATTTCGCGAAAAATGTAAAATACTATAATTTTACACCAAATATACCAACATACTATAATTTTAAGGGATTCAAGACGAAAAATGTTCCTGTACTATATATTTTTCAGAAATACAATAATTTTTACGCCTTTGTACTATAATCAGCATATAAAAATATGGCAACACTGTATGGGTCCCAAAATCATTTATCTATTTGGCAACCGACTGTCTTCATACGACATTGTAGTACCTACCTAATCTTATTTTTATGATGTCTCTTATCAATATTATACATTAGTAAGTTTTTACGATGCTATAAAACTTTTCCTCCTATTTGGCTAAGCAGGTAACTTTTTCATTAGAATGTTTACAAAAAAATAATGCTAACATATGGTAGGTGACCATCCATTTAAGGTACCTGCCTCAAATCACATTATTAATTTATAAAAAAAAAAATCCAATCAGATTTATAAGCACTATAAAAGGGACCGCAGTTTTTTCAAAAAAATATGTCAATCTTGGTATTCGTAACCAAACAGATTGCGAAGTAGTATTTTTTACCCAGTAAGTGGGCAAGTGATTAATTGCAACATTTGATCTTATTACTGAACAACAAATCGAATTCATATTTCATTTTTTTTTATTAACCACTGTTGAACTAAACATCCATCCCCTCTTATTGTAATAAAAAAACGGGTTATAATAATATTATGTAAAAGCAGTGTAGGACCCTTCTGAGATTTAATATAAATTAGTATATTTTTCGAGCTATTGTAACATTGTAAGAACATATTACTAATAATAAAATTATTATACGTGTCTGCAACTTAAGCATACCTTTTCTATATGATAATTATTATGCCATAAGAATGTTGCTGACAATTTACAACATTACAGAAGAAAACTTTGAATATAAAATGATAATGTTTTTTCAGTCTCTTTTATTGTGTTAACTGTCAATTATTGTGGCTGACATGAAACTATGTCTAATAATTATGAATACAATATTTGTACCGATCAGTTGAATGAATAAATAAGCTAACAAATGATGTTTAGATGCCTTCATACTATCGACTATCGAGGTAAATTATGCTCCACCTTGGAGCAGGCATGTAGATTTAGCTTAAACAATAAGTATGTACTAATATCCCTTCGGGGATTAGGCCGGAATTGGTTTCTGACAGTCTTATAACTAGAATTGGACTTCAATTCAAGATTAATCTAATGTTATATTATTATAATATGCTTGTAGGTATACATATTTAATTAGCTGTACGATTGTAATTTATCTTTAGGTCCTTGTATGTTCTGCAGTAAAATCAACAAGCACTTGGTACCGGAAGAGGAAGCCGATTAAATATTATCTATTGACGATTGACTAGGTATTTATCCAATATGGCGAAGGGTCGCATCTTACTTG
The DNA here is from genome assembly GCF_057557595.1 of Rhyacophila brunnea. Classification (NCBI taxonomy): domain Eukaryota; kingdom Metazoa; phylum Arthropoda; class Insecta; order Trichoptera; family Rhyacophilidae; genus Rhyacophila; species Rhyacophila brunnea. The sequence continues at coordinate 56,332,810 of NW_028232965.1, read as the reverse complement.
GCTATCACAAAAAGGGTTCGCTATCAGGGCTTCATAGTATGATGCCGAGTGCCGAAAATTCAAGTGGATTTATTTAAAAATACAAAAAAATGCTAAAAATACACAGAATACTCTTTATTTTACACTGAACCCTGGAGTTCCGCGGAATATCATTTGTGGAATACTAATATTTAACATTGGCCTTAACCTTAGCGATCGGTTGGGGGTCCCGCCAAAGATCGTGGCCTAGGGGCCCGCTTCGGGAATGGGGCCCATGATTATGATAATAATTGATAATATTATTCATTTTGTATGATAATTGTAATCCTTATCACTAAAAAAATGACTTAGTTATTCACTTACCTATGCACTGTTGCAAAATGCAGTCTTGTCAACAGATGCATTGTTGTTGTTGACAATGATTCACAATGGAATCATACAATAAAGATTAAGATTTGACAAACGATATTGCTAATCTTTGCATATTAAATTATGGAAATATTAAATCCTCCTAAATAATACGAGGAAAAATGTTGAACGATGGTACGGATTATTCAACCAAACAAAAACAAGGTTACAGTTCCCACGGGAATCAAAAGGGGGCAACCATTTCGGTGTTTTTATAATATCGTATTACATTTTGATGCGGTTATGAACTGTATCAATATGTACCTACTTACATTTAAACTATTTTGTACACGGTGTCCAAAAACTAATAGAGGAGGCCAGATTTCTAAACAATTAGGTACGAGAAGATACGTACATAATAAATAGATTTGTACGTATATATACATATAAATATCTAAATGCTTTTATGAGATTCCAAATTATAGACACCTATATATTCTAATACTTATCATTACTTTCCCATTAGTAATAATTAATAAATAGCACATCAATAACCACATAACATCACATTTTTTTGCTTGTAAGTATAATATAATATTATCTTTATTGTTATTTTTCTTATTGTTTGTTTACTTATCGAACATACATAATTCCTCATGTATGTTCGAGACCTCAGATATAACTATTCCCTACTAGAAAAAATCTACGACTTGATCCCGTATCCACCTGATTCGCGCCAATGTGGTTTACCAATAAGCCACAGGCGTCCTATCTAATTACGACGAAATTAACTACCTAGTAGATTTTACGTAGGTACCTATTGAAATGCTTATCATATTGCGTTTTACTTATCGTTTACCCATCATCTACTTTTCCGAATTTCATCACTAGTGCATCCAATAACATGACCAGAAAGTTTTGTAAGTTGGAGCTTTGAAAAATCCTTAAGGATATGTTTTAATGTTTGCAATTTTTGTGATGTTTCATGTAAATATTATAAATAATGACTCATTGTAGGTATTACTTGTAGACTTGCTTTACGCCTGTAATACTAATATTTTATCTCTGTGCCACCCTGCTAAATAAATCTAGTGTAGAGCGCAATTCCATTGTGTACGATTGTGTACAGTCGTTGCGATGTTATGTGATTTTTCATTTACAAATATAATAAATTTCAATTTCACGGGTAATCTTGGGAATATCTGCACATTTAATAATAGTTAATAGATTTCGATAACAGTATGAAAACTTTGAAGATGATTACAAATTAACGTGCAATTCGGAATGATTTGCAGCCAGTGGCATTTCATCATTTCATCACCAGAATATACTAAGCATTGTTTCCATAATTTTATAGTTATTGAATTTTGAAATTGTAAGGAAAGCTAAAAAACGATTCTGACAATGATTTTGTGCAAAAAATGGGTGCGGAAAGCCAATTAGATTCGAGAAAAATTTGATAGGACGAACTAAAAAAATCTCGATTTTGGACGTTTTTTTTAGAAACACCGAGGGGGACGACTTTCATGATTGCTCAGTAATTAATAATTCTAACAGCGCTACTGCACCCTTTTTCAGTTTCACTTTCATATATTTAGATTAAGTGTTATAATAATTGATCTAAGGTTTTCTTCATTTTCATCTGTCAATGAATAAGTACGTCAACATATTCATCAGAATCTCCACTGCTTTGAGACGGTGATTTCCAATAAGGCATTGTGGCATAATGTTAAGATTTAATTTATTTCCATCACGTAGGTAGACTAAGCCCTTAGAAACGTCGATGGTAAACGCGGGTAAATAAAGGCATTTACATTTAGAAAGAATACAAAATGTTTGGCTACAGTCCAATTTTTTTGTGGATATCTTGTAGATGTAAATATATACCTACCTACCTACTTCACGTAGTATCACGTTTTGGCTTTGTAAATACATCAACTAGCTACCGGTGCCCGCAGTGTCAACATTGCTTTTTTCGTAACTGGACACCGACTGTCTTTTCTTCGTTGTGAAAATGATTGATCGCATACATTAGAGGTCATTTTACAAATTCAATGGTCAACTGCAATTGAATTCAACTAAAACTATCTCCAATAAAATTTTCGCCTTTAACTCTTTCATCGGTGGACTTTGGGCTTAAATAATTCGATATTCAGATAACTAATAATAATTATCTATTTGCTTAACATATTTTTTTTTCAAAAGACACGTTGAGTACATTATTATTTCAGGACGTTCACAACATGACATTTAGAATAAAAATTACAAGTAATCAGTTAGAGAAAAAACAAGGTAGAGAAAAAAAAACAAAGCAAAAATAGTTTTATACAAAATAAATCATCTACTAACTAGTTGACCTATGTACCTCTCGACACTTTATTAATTAATGTACCTACATGTTCTATTCATAGGACACTTTACATACTGATATTTTACAACGCTTTAGCTCCGCGCATTCTCAATTATCTCATCCATCACCCATACACCCATTATCCTATTCCACGTCTTAATCGGCGAGTCGCGATTTCGAATTATTATTCGTCTGAAAAACCAAAATTCAGTATTTTTGTTTCTACACTGGACTGTAGAACCTATAACAAACTCAGAAAATATTAATAGTTTATCTTCCTATTGTGTAGTAGGCAATTGAATCGTATTTTTTCACGATATTTTAGGCTAGTTACAGAGGCCATTCTCAAGAGGAAAAAGATACAGAACATGGCTATAATGCAAATATGTGGCCCCATAGCCTCAAACAATAATAATACTGTTATGTTCAGGGGCGGCTCTACCTTACGGGACCGAGGGGACGATCCCCACCCCCATCATTCTATAATCAATATTCAATTAAATATTCATGTATTCATGTTACATGTGCCTGCCACAATACATTGATTTTGTTAAGTATAAATTAATTATATATTTTATTTGTACCGTTTGTCCATCCTTGATTCTTGTTTTTTGGCGCAACCCTGTTAATGCTACTGCACTACTGTCTACCTACATAGTAGGTATATACAACGATACTGGCGGGGCACAGAACTTCTGAGAACAGATTTATGAGTACATAGTTCCCTGTGGCGGGGACTTGGGAAATGGACCCTTACAAATCAAAGCAATGCTTATATTATAACATGCTATATGCGATTGTCAGTTATGATTCTCAAAATTCTGTATCGCGTAACTGTGTAGAACATTAAGCACGTCATATGCACATTTAGCCCTACATGTATTGCTGCTGGTTCGGGGATGCGATTCAAAATATCCAGTCCTGCATAAATGTGAGTACCTAGGTAAGAGTTGGCGTAGGTACATATTATTATTATATTATCTTGTCGGTCGGGGCATGTCCTGTCACACACCGCTTTAGTTTGCCAGTCAGACAACAGTGATAAACGGTCATCTATCTATTAAATAAGTTTTAAATTATATTATTTGTTAATACAGACTCTTTATTAGTATTGTAAAGTACTATTTGTAGATAGTTTTCATTTCACGTTAGTAAAATAAATTTGATAAATAATATTACGTACTAGATATGATGAATGAGGTGGATTATTTATTGAAATATAAGTTTAGTACATTGACATAGAATCTACAGCAACAGCCACTACACAAAATAAATGACTTGCATACAAGTAATGTAATATACGTTTTGATTTATATTAATTAGGTATAATATGCATTAGATATTTCACGCCATCTGACCCCACTTACTAAAATATGCTAGAGCCGCCACTGGTTATGTTATCAATTTATTATATTGTTGTGAATGTGATTTTATAGCACGAAACAATATGGTAAAAATATTGTCTTAAAAATTAATTATTGAAATAGTGGTAGGTACATATACATTATACATGATTGAGTTGAACCACGCAAATAATTAATACAATGCAAGTAAGTATCTTTACTTTAGCTTTATCGCATAGTTATACGATTTGTCTATCTGCCTATCGATATTGAGACCAAAACTTCAATACCTAGGTATTTATTTTTTAATACTGTTTCATATTGGACACGCCTTTAACGTATAGTTTTAAATGAGATCAATTTCTCTGATGCTGGCAACTAATAACTAACAACGGTCTCACAAAATCTGATTGACGGGTCGCGGTGTGGCGTCTGCTCGTCGATCAACCGTACACTCATACCAGGGTTTGCTATCTCGGGCAGAACAGAATCCCGGGATTTCAGAAATAGGTTTCCCGAATATTAATTTATTAATTGAAAATATTGAAATATAAATAGTGTTTTTTTCAATAAAAAAAACAATATTTCACATTTAGTGACTTCTTTTAATTTTGATTTCAGGTGTAAACAATAATTATATTTCTGTAAATACATCAATATGAGATGAAATGAGATTTGATTAGGTACATGTTTTATTAATAATGTAAAATGAAATTTTGTACATTTTCTATTTTTTCCAAAGTAGCTTGATTTGGAAGAGCGCTGATGAGTAGGTATAACAAATATGTATTTTCAATAATTAGAATGATACATTCTTAAATCTAGTGAATTATTCGTTGAATAAAAGAAATACATAGTTAATTATAAATCATTAGCAAGTGCAAGTAAATTATATCATAAAAAATATTGGAGAAATCCACGACGTCGGTTAGTAATCGAAGTATCTACTTTGATTTAAGAAACAAAAATCGATTGCCAAAGTAGCTTGATTTGGAAGAGCGTTGATGAGTAAGTATTAAAATTGACCAATACTTAAAATTTGTCGCGTTAGTATGTCACTGCGTAGCATAGTGGTAATGCACGGATGGGGCGTAAACCCGGGAGATGCAGGGTTCGATTCCCCGCCGGGGTGGCTTACTTTTTTCAAAAAAAAAGATTTTTTCCATTGGTTATAATATATTCTCTCAGAAAGCGTTTTTCAAAAATTATGAATTTTTATATAAATATATATTATAGTATGTGTTAATCTTGCCGATTTTTTTAATAATAAAATGCCTAATTGTCAAATTTGGGATCACAGAGATTATCAATATAATTTTTTACCGTAAATATTTTACTAAAATTATCTCGTCATAAATTATACTAATGGTTTTATAAATGCGTTTAAAAATTAATAAATGTAAAAAATCTTAACACCACTGCACATTCATGTACTATATTCTAAAATATTAGAGCGAGAGGTTTAAAAGAATACTATTTTATGTAACAAAAATACTTTATGCAGTCATCAAATGCTTAAAATAATAATATAAAGGATAATAAGGCTTCAAAATTATATAAATAGATTATCTACAACGTTTAAGGAATGTCCAGGATCATGGTTTGAAAATGCAATAAAAGTTCCATTTTGACCTACGCTGAGTATGTCCCCCCTTAATATATATTTTTTACTGTATTCTAGCGAACATTCTATTCGTGTTGTAAATAATTCTTGGATCATTTTCCAAGTCAGTAAATCAATTGATATTGACTGGGCAATTTATCTGCAAAATATGACCTGTCAGTCTAGTTGATATCATTATTATCAAGCAGCAATTTTTTCAACAGTTTTATCATTTATTTATCTAATGTTTCTTAAATATCATTCTGGTAGGTAGTCATTAAAAACTTACATACCACTACAAAAAAACATATTATTTATGAATCGAGATTTAAATTGTAAGCATTGTTAATAATAAATTGTTGGTTTTATGTAACTCCGTGTTTTTTTTTCTAGAATAAAAGATTGTATGCTGTATTGTTTTTTTTAAAAGAGGTGTGTATATTTTAACGTTTTTTTAACGTAAAAATCATTAAACATATACCTACTTGCACAATGCACGCATAGATACTACCGATATTTCTTGAAGTACTCCATTGGACAACAGTGTTCCCATTATTTTACATGCCTTGGCGGGGAAAATGTTTTTTTTTTCATTTACACAACACGGATTAAAAATGAACTAAGTAACATCTAAACGTAATGCCGAACACTTTTAAAACTTCAAATAAATTGAATTTTAAAAACAAACATATTATTTTAAAGGTGGACAAAGGTTTTTACAAAACACTTCTTCGTTCACACGTGTTAGTAGAAGATTCGATAGACTTTGTTACAGTATGTATATTATCAGCTATGTGTATCCTAAATTAGTAAGTACCTATTTTTATACATTTTAAATGTCTAGGTTATTTTTAATGCCTTGTATTGAGTCTCCGCACATGCGGCGCTGGATTATGCCTAGTATCCACCTTGTCATATCGCGATGCGCCACTCTGATTCTGGAGCTCTATTTTACTGAAAGTCATTTTTAATATTTTTTTTAGGTTTTGATTATTGGATAAGTACCTAGTTAGAAATATTGAGGTCTTGCAACATTAATTGTATGGAGGAAAAACAATGTAATCCAGAATCTAGCTAGATCAAACAAAATAGGTAATAATAACCTGTTATTTTTTTTTACACTTTTAATTCCTCATATTAATATGTATTATGTTCAAGAACATTAAAAGCTCATCAGTATTGATTTACAATTAAATTTCGTCGCTTATCCGACCTTTATTTCCTTTATTTCACCATGATCATAGACATGGTCTAAGAAATTTCTCTTATTTTTTGTTTTTCATTTTTTTTAGATTCATCGTTTCGCAGATCATCTTCATCCCCGAATTACTCTGGATTAACCCCGAATTAATCGATGTTCTTCTGTACTTGACAGTCAAAACGATAATAGGTAATATAATATACATAATCTGCTATTTAATTTATAACACGTTATTAAAAATACGGTATGGTTTCAAAAATGTGTCCGAACTCCGTTTTCATAATATTATTATCTATGACTGATGCTTTCGCTGAATTAACACATTACACCACACCACATGCATTTTAAATAATTGCAGTAATAAAATTCAAGCAAAAACGATGCTATCTCTATTTTTAATGTGTTTAATCTCATCATCTGCATTGTTTTACACCTGTTTACTCATTGCATTGTCATTTTGATATAGCTTAAAAATAGAACAGATTAAATAAATTACACTCATAATAAATTCAAATCACTGTTTTTTATGAAGGTCAGTTGTTCTTATTGTCTTTGAACAAAAGCTCATCTGGTACCTCAAATATTATCTTACTGAATTTAAAATACCATAATAATAATTTTGACGTATTTACCCACGTGTTTATCAACATATGTTTTTTAGATAAATCTGTTGCATTTTTATCAGGCGCATGGTCATGGGTTCAATGGATTTAACTAATATTATAGGTAGGTACCTTCTTAGGTTTAATGCAGAAATGTTAATACGTAGGTACTTCACAGCCCCATAAGCAAGGAGACTGACAGGGCTCTAGCCTGGGGGACCGGCCATAGGAGGGGCCCGGCGTGGCGGGTCGACCAGCTAAGTGAGATTAACACTCATCACAAATTTACTCCAATAGTAAAAATAAATATACAAGTATTTTAATAATATTACTATACTTAGTCAAAGATTTTAAACAAAAACATTATAAGTAAGTATGCAATACGAAAGCGAAGCTATACAGATGGCTAAATACCTACTAAAAATAGTAACGCTGACCATTAAGCTATCCGCTAGCTTCTTCTTAGAATCGGATATGGTTAATATAATATATTATATTATATTGAACCAAGAAGACGATGGCACAGTAACGACTCACGAGATACTTAACCATGTTTTAATATTTTGAATATTTTACAATACTTACACAAGATTTGACAAGTTTTAAAAGGATACATGTCAGAATGTATCTATTTTAAATTGAAACGTATGGTCAATCGACAGTTTTAAATGGAAACAATTCGAAATGGATCTGTACAAAACTGGTTTTGTTTGAAAGTATGTAAAATTTCAATTTCAAGTATGGGTTTTTTGGCTCTCAAGGTCTAAATTATTTTTTTAATAATTGTATTATATTTATTTAAATTATATTATATAATATAAAATATAATAATTATATTATATTTAATAATAAATAAATATCTAAATTATTTTTTTTGAATTGTTTCTGTAAAAAACCGACAAGAGCTCATTTTTACGAGTTCATACCAATATCGCGAAATGTCGAATTTTTGACTTGTTACCGTTCAATACTGGGTCATCGAAGAGTTACCTGTATTCGATTACATATTGTCTTCAAATTGAATCGGGAGTCGAAGCGAGTTGACTTGTGTATTATATTGTCAACTTGGATGTGTCCAGTCTTATATGGTAGGTATTTCAATCGTTTTGGTTATCCCTAACCCATAAAAATTATTAGTTTTCGGAACTATGCCATACTTCAGAAAAACAAACAAAATCAGGGGTCACATTGCACGTCAGGAATGCTGCAGCCTGTCCATAATGGTTTTATTTGCCAATTAGTTATGTTGCATTGAGTTGGACTGCCTCCCTATAGGTACTCCTCAAATAACTTCTGCACATTATTGTTAACGTTGCTTTTGTGTAATCAAACAATGTCAGTCGCGTATTAAATTTATTGCCCGGCCATTATGCAAGGCGATACCACACGGGGACATGCGTTTTACCAGCGGGCCACGTGTTCTCGCGTATGCATTATGCACCTAATGTTGTTAACAGGCCCGTATTAAGAGTTCCCTAATTCCGATTGGACCATCATCCTAGTAGGTATATACATTAAACATAAATATATCGTTCCATCCAATATGGATATTGATTTCAAATTAAAAATTATATAAAATGTGTTTACCAAACTGCAGAAAGGTAAATACGAATTACAATCGATACAAAAGTGTATTTTTTTAATTATGATTAGGTGTATAAAATTAAAATTGGTGTTGTAATGTAATAGCATATTGCTTACGTGCCCGTTAAATTTTACGTATTTATTCGCCTAATCCCCTAATGGCTTTATACATATTGCAGTCAGCTTTTGTACCGACAACAGATGGCAATATAGCATTGATAAACCATTTAACCGAATCGTATTTTTGTATGCATGTGCATTTTTAGATACTTACTTACATTTTTTTCCTTGAGATGGATGTTCCAATTACATTTAAATAGATTAGGCATTAATTTATATCAAATGTTTTATAAAAATTACGTTGTCTAATAACGAGTACCTAACCTATCTACTTTTAGATAATTCAGAATTATTCCGGTATTTGAATTTGCATGTTATTATAAATATGATTTTGTGACATTCCCTAGCTAGGTAGATTACCAAAAATGTGCTGCGCCCATATAACGCGTTTCTTTTGGCACTGAACAAGCTAGATGACGTAATTCATTTTTGAATTTGATAATACAGATTGATAACTCTATCGTGACGCACGGCTGATTTGAGATTTAATATGTCGCGATATACTGGCAACATACAGTGTTGCCATCTTTTAAAAGTGGAATTATAGTACAGAGCCTCCAAAATTATAGTATTTGGGGAAAAAATATAGTACGCGTTGTCATCTGTTGAAAATGTTTAGGTTTTTTGTTTCTTAGAAAAAAAAATAACGGAAAATTTGAGAAACTCCGAGACTCCTTTTTATTTAGGTATCTCTTCCGACCAAAAATGCTTAACGAAGAAATCAAGAAATTTCATTTTAAACCAGTCAATGGATTATTTTACGTTTTTCGAGCATTTTTTTTCAAGTTCTCCAAATCTTCTTATATTGCGAAATTATAGTACTTTGCACCAATTTATCGAACGTAAATATCGAAATTTTTGTACTTTTTACATATTTTTTTCTGATATTCAAAATTATAGTAATTTGGGCGTACTATACCTGTTTTATATCGTACATAGTACGAGGACCAAAATTATAGTACAAATACTATAATTATAGTATGGTTGGCAAAACTGAAGATATATTCTTAGCAGTGTACAAGCTGGGTAACAATATTCATTTTTGAATGGGCATAAACAATGTCGCCTCGAGCGGCGAGGCGGTCGACATCACAGGGTGCTTGAGGCGCAACACGCGCGTACTCGAGAGTCTGGCGATCGCGCGAGAGATGATACGCTCAATGAGGTCACCAGTACCTAGAATGCGCGCGAGATATTACGCGCAAGTCAAATCGCGCCATCTTGACAAGGCCATAGGGTCATGTGCAAGGTCGCATCATATCAACCATGCGTCGCCTAGATCGGCCTTATTGCATCGCTGGTGGGTTAGGGAAGGTGGGTCACGACCAGTGGCGGCTGGTGGTTTCCAAAATTGCTTTCATTGGGGGTGCACTCAAAATTTTCTTACCTTATTTAAAAAGCATATCAATTCAGCGTTGTTTCTGTTTACACAGGTAGACATGTTAAGTCAGCCCTGATTCATGGTAAGTATTTCTGAAAGACGATTTAATTCTTTTAATGGTTGAAAAACACTTTTCAATTTCCACAGATGTCATCGGACCATCCTTTTTTTATTCTGACTCTCATTATTATTATTGATAAAGTCTATGTTTACCGACATCATTTTAAAACACATACACTTCACTGATTGAACTATAATTATAAGTATTAAGTATTATAAATCTTTTATTCAAAATTTATCATTTTAAAACACATACACTTCCCTGATTAAACAATAAGTATATATTGTTATGAATTTATTTTTATGAACAAAACTATCGAAATAACGTGACAAAACACCTAAAAAAGCCGACTATAACGACGACCGCAGAAATCATACTGAATTGTATGTAAGAAATAATATTTGAAGAAAATATTAAAAAAACAAAACTATCGATTGTTTTGAATAGGTAGGTACGTATTTTTCGACTCTCGACAAATCGTCAGTTTCTTCGTCTACAAAAAGCAATAAAACTCCAGCAAAATGCCTGCATTGTTAAAAATATGACATCATGTTATACATATTCACTCACTATGAGAAAGAACATGGTAACTGAGATTTTAATTTTTTTATAAATTATATTCAAATATTTGCAAATATAGAAGGAATAAAGGATCGATCCAAAATATTTATGTTGATAATCAATTTTTATTCAATATCAGCCTATTTTCAATGAATTTATATGAGATTTAAATAAAAAAAAATCTATTTTTTTATCAATCCTGCTAAATCTCAGTTACTACATTTTTCCGCGTAACTTTTGAGCTGCGTCCCTAATGGTCATAAAATTTTATGTATTCATGAGTTATTTATCGTTTTCACGTGTCGGCTTGAACTGTTATTACCCAATGTAATATGAACGGCAAATTAAGATCCATATTTGTGCGTTCCGACGAGCGCACGAATTCGGTGACTGTTTACTGAGTATATGCTTTTGGTATAAATTTACATGGATTAAATTGCGATAAACGAGTGATGACTTATGAATAGCATTGTTGCACATTGAGTGATGTTTAGGAAAAAGCAGTGCAGCGCACATGCATGGTGTTAGAGGAGCCGCCGCTGGTCACGACGTCGAACTTATACCTAATCAGATAATAATTATTTGAATAAATTATATTAATGGGAACATTTTGTATATTATCTACTCTTTGGTGTACATATTACATTATATTATATTATCAGCATTATCGAAAAAAACTAATTACGACCCTGACACTGAATCCGAACAGAGTCGGCAGTAAATCACTTGGTGCCAAATCCTAATGTTCTACAAACGAGATAACCTGAATAATTTGACATGGCTACCTGCATGCTTCGGGCAGTCATTAAAATAAAACACACAATGTGACATCGGTATACGTTATAGGCATATAATATTTTAAAAGCAACTGTAATTATTATAATTAGATTTTTCATGACTCAGTGAATACATATTCTGATAGGTATCGAATCTAGGCGGAGTCAACTGCTTTTCTATAATTGGATTGAATAGCAATTATTTGTTTAGTGAGTTTAGTCCTTCCATTTATATCGGATTAGAAAATTAAAGCAATAATATGTCATCCATTACGTACCTAAATCATTGAGCTTGAAATATTGGTTATACAGAGAAAATAAATTACCTATTTAATAATATTACCTACCTACACGGTACTATTGAAACTTTATCGACCATCAAATAACATTTATAGTTTATTGTAAGTAGGTATACCAATCACGTTTGCGGTGCTCTTCTGATTTCTATATTGGGTCACGTGGTGAGGTTTCAACTTGTTTACAAAACTGATAACGCCTGTACACGTGCATGGATTTACTGCCAGCAATAATAGTGCGTATATCGCGGCCATATCAAGAAAATGCACCTATTGTAAATATGTATTATCCTGCAGTTGGCAAGATTGCATGCATGAATCAAAAAAGTTCGGAAGCATAGTTTAGCTTAGCTAGAGTAAATCCATGCATGTGTAAAGTGGGTATGGAGTTAAGTACCTACATTTATATTTAGGTTGTTTATTATTTATGATCTTTCCCTAAGTGGATGTATTTAATTAATTTAATAACTTGATAAAATAATAACTGAACACGTGGATACGCCCACCAGGGTTTTTTTTAATTTAGCGTTTGTGTGTATAGAAGGGAATAAGTTAAAGAAAAAAACGCAAACACAGATGTCGTTAATGGGCGCGGAAGCTTAATTTTACGATTAACAACGTACATAGTTAACACATAGGTCATTATGTGCACAATGATTTATTTGAAACTCAGCACTTGTTCACATCAGCAACTATTGCTATAAAATTAAATGTAGCTTGGACAGTCCACAAGGTAAAAATTTGCGCACTTGAATCAAAATAGAATTCCATAAGAGATTTCCGATGAAAATTTTCCCCTAGATACTACATTTGCATATATTTTCCATCGGTAAGTATCCAAAAGCATGCTTATTTGTATAAAAATATTAAATGTCTTTGTAAACAGTTTTTATGAGTAAGTACAATGTTTTTTTGCTTGCGGTCAGATGGACGGCTCAATGAGGTCACATGTACCTGGAATGCGCGCGTGTCAAATCGCTCCGTCTGGACAAGGCCTTAGCAGCTTAGCCAATGTAACATGAGCGTATGAAAGTTGAAGTAAACGGCATTTCCATAAAAGTTACTGGGTAGGTACGACGGAAAATATAAAAGTAATGAATTCTAAAGAACCTGATCCCATAATGATCATTTGACATTCCGTTACATCATGTTGATGCAGTATTCTTGAGAAATGAAGACAATTAATAATTAAGAGCCCGATAGCTATTAGGTACCTACCTATGTAAGATTACTGTAATATTAACCCAAAAAATCACCCAGTGGCGCACCCAGGATTTAATATTGGGGGGGCCCAAGGACGAGAATGTAAATTAGTTCTATAGGCTCTTATTCTTCAAAGCCTAATTTCTCGTTTATCGGTCTTTTGTCTATTGCACTCGGTGTACCTACACTATGGTCCCCACATCCTGAAACGGGCCCTCAGGTTAGGATATTTGGGGGCCTCCCTACCTACCGCTAAGATTAAAGGCAGTGTTAAACACTGCATTAACGTTGTGTTTTAGTACAAATTAAGGGTACTTATACAGTGAATTATTGGCGATTTTTAATACATCTACTTTAATAATGGAGCTGTCGAGTATCGACACTTAACCCTTATCATACCGGACCCGGAAATTTCCGTGATTAATGTTTATTCCTTTTAATACCGGACCCGGAAATTTCCGGTTTTTTTCCTGGCCGTAATTAATTTAATATTTTCAGCTATCTATAGAATTTTTCGAAAAATTTTGTTTTCTGAAAAATTCGGAAAATTCCGAATCGGAGATATTGGAGACAGTTGGCGAAAGTTGAAGACAGCTGGCGAGAGTTGGGGACAGTTGGCAAGAGTTGGAGACAGTTGACGTGAGTTGGAGACAGTTGAAAACAGTTTTAGACAATTGGAGACAGTTGAAGACAGTTGGCAAGAGTTGGAGACAGTTGACGTGAGTTGGAGACAGTTGAAGACAGTTGGAAACATTTAGAGACAGTTGGTGAGAGTTGGAGACAGTTGACAAGAGTTGGAGACAGTTGACGTGAGTTGGAGACAGTTGAAGACAGTTGGAAACATTTAGAGACAGTTGGTGAGAGTTGGAGACAGTTGACGAGAGTTGAAGACAGCTGGAGACAGTTTTAGACAATTGGAGACAGTTGAAGACAGTTGGAAACATTTGGAGATAGTTGGCGAGAGTTGGGGACAGTTGAAGACAGTTGCAGATAGTTGGAGACAGTTGGCGAGAGTTGGGGACAGTCGGAGACAGTTGGCAAGAGTTGGAGACAGTTGACGAGAGTTGGAGACAGTTGGAGACAGTTTTAGACAATTGCAGACAGTTGAAGACAGTTTGAAACATTTGGAGATAGTTGGTGAGAGTTGGAGACAGTTGACGAGAGTTGAAGACAGCTGGAGACAGTTTTAGACAATTGGAGACAGTTGAAGAGAGTTGGAAACATTTGGAGATAGTTGGCGAGAGTTGACGAGAGTTGGAGACAGTTGAAGATAGTTGAAAACAGTTTTAGACAGTTGGAGATAGATGGCGAGAGTTGGAGACAGTTGGAGACATTTGAAGACAGTTGAAAACATTTGGATACAGTTGGCGAGAGTTGGGGACAGTTGGAGACAGGTGACGAAAGTTGGAGAGAGTTGAAGACAGTTGGAGACAGTTGACGAGAGGTTTTCTATTTATTTTTTGCCGGTATTGAAAAGGTTAATAATCAAAAAATATATTGCACAATTATATAAGTAATTGAAAATGTTCATGGCCACGAAGTATAATAGCGCCGCAGGCGATTTTTTTACTATTAAAGCTAATTTATGGTGTGTGTTTATCTCATTTATCTGGTCAACCCGACACGCCAGGCCCCCCACAGTCCGGGCCCCCAGGCTAGAGCCCTGTCAGCCCTTCCCAGCCATGACCTACAACACTCCGGAATTCGGGTGGACACCGAGAATTTTTTGACAGTTCCCTTAGGGATTGGGTTTCTAAAAAAACCTGACATTAGTGTTTCGAAATTTTTGTGTTAGAAATTAAAATCTAAGAAATTTTTCTAAAAAGGGTGCTGGAGAATTAATACAAATCATTTTTTGCCGTGTTTTTATTTGTCTTAGCCCAAAGGTATAGTTTATTGGCTTTAAATCTCAATGTTTAAAATCATTCTGATAATTTTCATTTTTGGGGGGTGCCAGGGGCCCTTGCCCCCCCCCCCTGGGTGCGCCACTGAAATCACCAATCAAGCATCATAGTTTGAGCTTTTTTTTTAAAAGCTTCTTAGTAAGTAGGAATTTAATCTAGTGATTTTAGGGGTGCCGGACGAAATCCCGAAAATTAAAAAAATACAAACATCAATATTTGCGCAATCTTAAATTGCGCAATTTTCGCAAGAGAGACAAAAAACCCATTTTTTGTGGAAATATAAAAAAAAAAATTCAAACCTAAATAATTGCGCAATCTTGAATTGCGCAATTGTTGTACGAGAGACAAAATCCATGTGTTCTAGAAAATTGTTTCTCCTGTAAAAACCCATTGAAATGCAAAACCCATTTTCCGCTGTAAATGGGGTTTTGTCTTGCGAAAATTGCGCAATTCAATATTGCGCAATTATTGGTGTTTATATTTTTCGTTTTTTATATTTCCAGAAAAAATGGGCTTATGTTTGTATTTTTTTATATTTCGGGATTTCGGCCTTCGGGATTTCGATCCAAACCCGATTTTAGGAAGCGCTATATTTGGCGTGTAATGAATTGACTACATTTTTGTACATTTATAATGCAGGTGTCATATGAAAGTAGTTACTATACGCAATTCCTAAAATAACAGTCGACTAATATGAAAACACTTTACCTCTCAGATATAAAAACAATAATAATAATTCTCCATAGGACATTACTCACTTTAGTTACTCATTGTAAGAATGCAAATTAGTTTGCTTTTTTGTATTGTGTAATGGACTGTGTCATTTTAGGCATTATTTGAATACTGACACTTTTTATTTGAAAAGTAAGGTAGGTACGTATATTAATGTTACTCGTGTAACTTCTTTATTAACAGAAGTCAGAAATAGCAATTTTGAATACAAAGTGTCTTTGCTCATTGTGTAGGTAGCTGATTGTATACAAACAACTAAAATAACAAATAATGCTACATTGTTGTTACGTCATCGTCATGTATATCGACCCTTAATCGGCAGAACAACGTAAGCGACACTTTTTGGTAAATTGCGTTTTAAATGGAGAACTGTTCAATATCACCTAGCGCATAAGTGACAAAAATATTAGAGCCCGATCTCAATCGCGTGACATTTTTTTAGGGTCTGTGCCTTTTAGCGTTTTAACTTGTATCGCATTATAAAGTAGAGCAAAACAACGTAACCGACGTTATTTGATAGTGTAAGCTACGGTACGGTTTATTCGGTGGTCCGTCTGGTAGTGAGTTGTGCGAAAACCGATTTGGGAGCAAAGCTCGCGCCGTCCAGTAAAACTGGCTGAGATAAAATAAACCTGGTAATAGAGTTTATTAAACAATAATTACCCGCCGTTACATCTCACTACTGTCGGAATAATCTACGAAGAATAGTATCTTCCTATAGATTTTTGAAATGTTAAAAATGTATAAGTATAAAATTTATACTGAAAATTTGGATTCTTTGAATGAATCCACTAATGTCGTGATTCGGAATGTTTTCAGAAACGTATTTAATAGAAAGTAAGTTCAACTTGGTTAAAGTAACAAATTTAATATGTCTGAGGAGAGACTTCGGCTAATTGAAACGGATACTTACAAATGTCCCCTTACCGTAAAGGATAAATGCAAGGAGATGTTCTTTAATGATCTGGCCAAAAGTAAAAATCACAATGACATTTTGTGCGCAAGTTTTGACCTCGAGAAGGTGCTAAACACTCCCTAGTCGAAATACGCATACTATAATGAAAGTATCTACGAAAGTGGAACAAATAATGGATACTGCTTTTTATGGGGTGAAACTGATGGTAAACGTGGCAGTAATGAGATCTCAGCAATCATGCACAAATCTTTGGACAGGACTGATAAAGTGATAAATATTATCAAACTTAGGGTAGGTTTGTATTATAGAATTAGCACTTATTATAACAATTACAATACGTTGATTATAATTGTTGCAATAAGTACTAACACTTTTATATAAACCTACCCTAAGTTTGATAATATCTATCACTTTAGCGGTCGATAAGTATAGAATAGACCCACTGGTCGTACTACGATGCCGGTCGATTCCATTCATGCGACAATTGAGTCATTTATATAGTAGTTTGGGCACTATCAAAATGACCCACCATCATTTCCAACGCTAGGTCATCATGTCATATGCAGAATTCCGTGACTGGAAATCTTTCGCTGCTACTTGCATTCCTTCAAAGTTCAAAATTAAATTTGGTGAATTATGAAAGGCATAATTTAAAAAACTTACCAAATATTGTACCTACTCTGGTGACAGTAGGACTAAACTGTTAGACCTAGAAAACGTCATCAGATCCCGATCAAGTGCTGTGATGCTTTAAGCGCAGCCACCCTTGCTGTATAGTGCTAAATCACCAATATCGGAAATCCAGTATAACGAGTAACAGTATAAAAGTCTCTGTGTTAAATGTAATATCCCTCAGAGATGACGGATGAGTTTATGAAACTGCCACATGGATTATCAGTGGAAGATACTTTACACCGGAATCCGATCAGGAAGATGTGAATGAGGATAATACAGCGATTACTGCTTAAAAAATGTGGGACAATAATTTTTTTGTAAAACTGAATAGTTGATTACAATTTTATTTTATCATAATTAGTAGGTCCCCATATTTAATTATGTACGAGTAGATACGTACCTATTTCATTTTGAAAAATAACAATACCTGATAATATTAATAATATAAGCGAAACCTTAAAAATACCAATCATTTATTTTTATTTTACCTATATGTGATTAAGTATCTACAAGCAAAAATATTAATTTAAAAAGTCAAAGTATTTTTAATTTATTTAACAACGTCCCCTTTCGTAAAATAAATGGGTGCTTATGTTATTTATTTTAATACTTAATTAGTAATGCCCTGTGATGATAATTAGCATGAAATTTATAAATAAAAACGACTACGCCAAATAGCGTAAGCGACATGCCTGGAAAAAATATCGTGTCATAGACATATGCAAAACAGCGTTACCGCCACTATCTCTAAAACTAAAAGCACTAATGCAATTGTTTTATAATTTCCGTATAGGCAGTAACCAATTATTATTAACCACATTAACAGAATTCATTTTTGGAACTAATTACGGAAATAATTAAAAAAAAACCTTCTCCTGTAAAATTTATGAATTGTCGCTTACGTTGTTCTGCCGATTAAGGGTCGATATGGTGGCTTTAAAATAAGATAGGTATGCTGAAAAAAAAACATACGGCGCCAATATTCTGTGTCGCGTTTCAACAACCACCTTGTATTAATTCGACACGTTTGGACTCCAAATTAAGTATTTATCAGTATGACCTAATCAAGACTGTCCAATCCTCAGTTGGGCCGATCGGTTATTGCGAGCAATTTTCTTCTCACGTACATGTGTACGGCATCGAACCCGACTACCAAGAGTCCAGTGATGGCGAACCTATGGCACGCGAGATGATTTTGCATGGCACGCGTTTGAAGAGAAAAAAATACCTATAATAATAATAAATTACAGATCGCATTGTATAAAAAATAACAGGTAAACTTAATATTCTTCAAGAATAAGCATTACATTTAATGTACATATGTAATCGAACAGGTCAGTCCTTAGATGCGTCACATATAATATTATCGCACTAACCTCATCAGGCGGCGGTGGATGCCGCGCCGCGAACCTCGAATTTTAGCGAAAGAATGCCTCATCTGATCGGAGAAATTCTGGTGTCAATTTGTGCGTAAAGAACCAAACTAATGAATAAATTAACAAACAATTTCATTTCTACACACAAAAAAATGACCCACAATGAAAATAAGAAACAAAAACTTAGGCAGTAGTAATTCTGGCAGACAGTTTCAAAATTGGTGGACCGAATGGCGTAATTGAAAATATTAATAAAGCTATATGTGTCCTATGTTCTGTGAGTGGTGTAGAACAAGATCATTTTTAATAGAATTTTTTAAAAACTATTTTTTCCCATGAAAAACTGCTCGGCACGTCACAGTCGAAAAATAATATTTGAGAAATTTTGGCACGCATACGTAAAAGGGTTCGCCAACCCTGACCTAGACATTGATTATCTTCGAATGCAATGCAGTCACCTGTTCGCAATAGATGCAAGATTTTCGACTGAATATTTCGTTTAAGGCTATACTTCAGTTGAGGCATGGTCTAAAAAGATCGTGTCTAGGCGATGCGCGGATTGTGCAAATGACGCGTGCCGAACGAATTATAATTGTCATAAAAATCCAACATGCGTCCAATTAATGTTATGTTTATTGTTATATTACTAATAATAATAGTATATTCATTGACATGTTTTCTTTTTTAAGTACATGCGTAAAGTTTTTTAATCATCTTTGCACAATTTAAGAATGTTTTCATCCGACGCCATGACAAAACAAATCGACGTGCGCACACCTCGACTGTCGGTCTCCGATTGGCGACTGGTGAGAAATTTCGTCGCACCTACTGTTGAAAATTATTTGCCGTTTCACTGAAATACGCTCTTTGTATGACCATTTTACAACAATAATCATTTTCTGTTTACCATATTGCATTCGAAGAATAAGCAACAACTAGCACAACTTCGTATCACGCCCTAAGTATTTTCAGTCATGGAACGGCTAACCAGGAACTTGGTAAGTTCTCCCTTGGAAACCGTCGACTTGCAATAATTGTCTATTGAAGCAGAGATGACATTTAAATTAGATTTAGTGGTATTATAGGTCTTGTTAGTAATGTATCATACAACACATTTCTTAGATATCGGTGTCATGAAAGGATGATAAAAAATACGGTAAGTATAAAAAATGGGGCGGCATTTTGGCGATGCCTAGGGGCGGCATTTTGTCTTGGAACGTCACTGATTACAGTACAAGGGCGGATTAGTGTCTTGAGATCGACTCGGAATATTTATAGCAAATCGGCCCAAAAGTATTCATAGTAATATAACACTTGTAAATCTTTAACATGAAAATGAATGATCGTATTGTTGATTAACAGCTTGGAGGGAGGGCCAGTCATATAAATCCAATACGACAATGCGCCGGAATTACTGCATTTCATCTTATTCTACAGTTTCACATTTGTATTTGCATTCTATACTAATTCTTCACGATTGTCAATAAAAGTATTTAAAAGATATTTTTGAAAGGTTGTTGCAAGACGCAGAATACTTATCGATTGATATCATCGATCGAATTAAAAATTACAAATAGATTACATCATAATACAAATATGAGATTTAGACTATGACAACATGGACAGGTATTTCTGTTAATGACATTCACCGTTATGGCTCGGGCTTTTGTACCTACAACTTTAAATCTCCAATAATTCCTGTAATTTACAAATAACGAACCACTCATCTATCTGTCATCCATAAGGTGTGTATATAATATTAATAACCTTATTTACCCGGTAACTATATGTTATTAAATAGCTCAAGTTGCATTTCGCAACGTCATTTGAAGGTATTCATTATCTATGAATGATGCATCTTTCTTGACTATGCGATCAAGTTGTTAATAATAAGTATATAGGTACCTATATTTTAATCAAAATATTTAATCTTTATCTTTACCCATTTTCGACTACTATTTATCTACACTAAACACTTTAAATCCTATAGTCATTTGGTATGAGATCTCTGTAAAAATATTTAGGTTAAATAATATGTAAGAAGTGCTAATAATTAATAAACTTCTTAGTATTAATGTAAGTTTTTTTTAAATATTATGAGATGTACTTAGAACAGGGGTCGGCATAAGCGGCTCTTTGCATATACGTTTTTGGCTCTCCAGATATATACTTACTCCAATTTCACCTCATCTCAAGTAGCCTTATTATAACTTACGAGTTTTGATTTATCAGCACAAGTGGACACTGTGGACAGCTATAAAACAACTGCCTAAAAGAAAAACAATAATATTTGATAAAAGGAATAGTTTGCCTGAAACATATGAAGCGTTAAAAAAACTGGCTTTTGGTATTCTCACAATCTTCGGCTCTACATAACAAACATTCTCATCTATGAACAAAATAAAAAATAAACTTAGAAGCAGAATAATGGATGATAATTTACCAGATATTTGCCAGATAGTAAAGCTATCAAAAGCGATGCATAGACGCCGTTCTTTTCCCCCATAAAAATCCATATCCATAATTATACATTACATTTATATGCGGCTCTTTGGTATCTTTATAATCCTGTTTCCTTGACAATTTGGCTCTTCTCACTTGACAAACTGTCGACCCCTGACTTAGAACAATGCCACCGAAAAAGGCCGTTGTGTTATTGTTAGAATCTTTAAGACTGCACTTTTTCAGTCCAGAAGTTTCTCACAAAATATTACAGGATCGTGTAAGTAAGTAAATTCATCAACATTATACATATTTTATCTGTATCTTTTCGCGAGTTTATCAGTAAAACCACTGCGCAAACACAGACTCTGATCTGTCCAAACACACCTTTTATTTTTTAAGATAATATTGTGTAAGCGTGCGCCATTCTTTTACATGTAACTTTGTGACACATTTGGCCATGATGACAGGTTGAACGAACTCACCTATTTAAACATTAACATTACCCATCTAACTAATTTATTATTTCACGAAAGAAAATCAATTCATCGAATTATTGATGATAAATAAATAATCAGACATCAAAAATTACAATTTTATTCTTGCTATTGGAGTTGGGCATTTCCCGAGAAAATCTCAATCTCGAGATTCGGGAATTCCAGAAAATAATTCTCGGGAATTCTCGAGATATCGGGAAATTTAAAAAAGCCTGTAAAAATCCTAAAATCAGTGTAAAAACAAACAAATTCCAAAAAAATATGATTTTTTTTATTTACTTATGTAAGAAAACAAACAAAACAAAAGTAGGAAAACATGGAATTTCAAAAAACACCGACTGTCAATCGCATACGCTTTTGAGACACAAAATTCCCTGATGTTGCAAAAATTGCGCACATTTTGAGTCGACGTTGGCTTTGAATTGGAATTTTGCTTTGGAATTTGAACGTTTTGTTTTTTCTGTCCACTTTTTTCATATAGAAATCATTTTTTCAATTATTATATGATTATAAAGAAATCCCGAATCCCGAGAAAAGATTCTCGAGATACGGGATTTCCCGAAATGTTGAAAATTTCCATTCTCGAGATTCGGGATGGAAAATTTCGAAAATTTCTCGAGAATTCCCGTCGGGAAATTCCCGAAACCCAACTCTACTTGCTATCACTATGTAGGTACTTCCTCTATTTATTGCCCGAATAGTTTGGGGACAGGGTTCTGTATCCTCAGGTTTGTTTGCAATGACATAACCTTCTTCTATACCAGTGTTTCTCAAAAAATTTCATACCATGGCCCCCGAAATTAGAAAAAAAATCCAAGGCTCCCTCCCGCCCCTCCCCAAAAATTTTAGTATATGTACATTTTTATTAAAAATAACATGTCATTTACAATTTATATATTTAAAACAAAACAAACAAAAAATAACTTTAAATGTGTTACAGTTACAGCCTACAAAATCAATTTAATGAGAAGGGGGTGACTGAATGTTTTTACATAAATAATTTATAAAATATCAGTAAATTATTTATCCATATCCGATAATATATTGTGATCGTGTGAAAATTCGACCTCGAGATTTTAATTGATTTGTACCGGGTTTTTATGTTATTTTTTGCAAATACTGAAATATTTCGCTGGAGCTCCAGGGCCCCCCAGTTTGAGATGTACTGTTCTATATGACTGCACCAACACATCCAGCTGTGACAATGAGCAAACTCATTATATTAAAAAATAGAACACACAGAATCTGGATCACTTTTTGTATGAGACAAATGAGAATAATATGGGCCTCCTCTCGCTATACATATTATATTATGATATTATGTTATGGGCCTCCTCTCGCTGTACATATTATATTATGAAATTATATTATATGCATCTTTCTGCGTATTCCAATGGTCGTAGCAGACGAATTATCGGTGTGGTGCACAAGTTAGAAATTTCTGTATCATTGAGTGAAGTGGACAATAGCAGAACTGCTCCCTGCCAACTTCAGGTAACGAGAAAGAAGTCATCTGCCTACATTTGATACGAATAAATGTCAAATGGTCTAATTCAATCAAATCGGAGCATTACGGATTTCAAATATACGACAATAATTGGCGAAAAGTTTAAAATATCTGCAAATTACCACTCGGTATGCTTGACGAATAACGCGCCACCCGGTCTCAATACCTACTATACCAATAATGTTATTTGAATAAATGTTCAAGGTCATAATGTATTTAAGTACAACTGTATACGTACAAATTACAAAATGTAACCATTTAGTTATGCGTACGCAAGGAAATTCAAACTGTCCCGTCGCTTGTGCAATATTATCAAACATAATATCGTCTTTGTTCTGGCAGAACACACTAACTGGAGAATACTAGTTTTGAGTAATTTGACTTTGAAGTTGTTAAAATGTTTGAAATTGTCTATCATGTGAGTTTATTAAGTAATTAAAATAAAGGCTGTTTATTTATTAAGAAGGTTTCCAGACGGTAAAGTTTGAAATAAGGAACATTTTGGTATAACTAACTCGATATGTAATTTTTTCGAATTAGTGTCTTCTGCCAGAACAGTGACGATATTATCATCGCTCAAGTAAGCAGTTTCAAATAAGCTTAACTTACACGTTGGGAAACAAGATCAGGATATAATACAATTGTAAATATTTCATAATATATGCTTGCGTGTGCTACTTTCGACAATAAAGTAAAAAAATCTTAATTGCCGTAATAAAAAATAATTATGAATATTCTCTAAACGGATGGATTTTCCTCGAAAAGCATCTTGTTAACATTTTTATTGACATTCGTTCTTCTCATGGTTGCGTCCTGTATTATAACGATTTTATATTTTGCTCGTTATTATAAGCCCAAAATATTTATAACCGTGGGAATATATTTATGACACTTCCCACACGAAACGTAAGGCGTAATCATGAAACAAATTTGGTAAATTTGTAATAAATTTGAGAATAGGAAAACAAAGTTTAATTGCATTGGTAATCAATCATTATAGTTATAAGGCCTGTTGTTATGGTCAATGTCCTTCCGCATGATATTATTTTCTTTGCAATCACTGCTTTTGTTTTCCTCTGCTCTACAAAATGAATTTCCCCATTTTTTAAAAACCTGTCAGTTTTATAAATGTATTATCTGAAGGCCTTCTTTAAATTGACTATAGTTACCTACCTAACTGGTATATGGCGGTGAATTTGGATCAATAATATCATTGATAAGATAACATAATATAGTGTTAATAAATCAATTTTACAATTCAAATCAATCAAGTCTTGTCGGCATTTCGTTTGATATTTTGGCAACCATTTTATTTAAGTACTTATACATATCTACCTGTAGAGGTAGAAATATTTAATAATATTATAGCCAATGCGATTTTTATATTTGTCAAAATAAAGCACTTGTTTTTCAATAGCTAAACAAATGTATTCTGAATCAGTGTTTATTTACCTCTTTGACCTGAAGCTCAGAGTAATAATATAAAGAGAGTGGGTATTGTTCGGCAAAATAAAGCCGTTTTTCTTATGTATAACACACAATAGAACCTCAATATTGTTATAATCAACTTAACTGTGGAACGTTATACCATCATGTTGCAAGTACAGCTACCAAATTTAAACACAACCTTATTTTCTACTAAATTAACTAAAAATTATAACCACTAACTTTATATTTAACACAAAAACAATAGCAGTTTTTAAATGACTGTAGTCATCTAAATCAATATTTACCGGCGACGTGTACAAAAAAATATTTAATTCAACCGTAGAAATTCTATCTTACTCTAACGCACATTGCGGAGATATAAGGGTGCCAAATGCTTTCTCACTCGCACTTATGGTTCGTTTTTGTTCAAGCCTTCACCTGGAGCCTCCTTTTGAGTTTAATGTAATATATTTGTGGTTCCCTCGCACAGGGAGGAAGAAAAAACATGAAAAAACGAGCTGTTTATTTTATCATTACAAAATGAACTTCAATGGTGCGTTTGGTAGCGTGTTTGACTCTACAACTGAAACGTTGATAGTTTGAGGCTTACCGTTTTCGAATCAGTTATGGTTTTTCGTTACACATCAGCCGGATTCGCTTTACCGGTGAAATTGTTGTACTGCACGTAAAAAGTTATTCTTAAAAAAAATCATAATCGATGAAATATGTCGGCAACATTTTTAGTTCTCCGGTAAGACACTTTTTTTGTAAGTCTCAATGCCTAGGTACATGTGCTATGTTTACATTACTTATTTTTGACGGTCCATGCCGAGGAACGTATACAATACATATTGAAAATCTCCAACTTAGAGAAATATAAGTGACTATCTCAAATTAAAACAGTTTAACGATGTTATTTGGGAGTGTCTAGAATCAAAACCGTTTGCCTTGAACTTGCGCAGATTACGATTTCTTATACTGCGCACGAAACTACATAGGGTGAATTCAATTATTGTCACCGCTATTATTTCCGACTGCTCTTACATGAGGCATCATATTACATCGTTTTCTCTCGCTCGGCAACTACGTCGTACTTTATGTCAAAACTATCGAACTTCACGCATATGTGATATGTTTATAACAAGCCGATGATTCTATCAACCATTGCGAAATTCAATTCTAATGCATAAAGTAAATTCTTTATCAGTGTACATAATTTTTACCAACACTTATTGCAGTATTGAATTTCGCAGTTTGATAATTTCAAATTACTTACTTATCTCGAAGAAGATAAGCATTTAAATTTTTGTAGTAACTACGTAAATATTTTTATCTTGAGTAAAATAAGTCATTTGATAATATAATGTATCTTTGATAATTATTGTTACGAAATATCAGTTGTCTGTTTTCCAAATGTGTATAACTAACCTGCCACCGTGTTGGCGATTTGGTGGGGAATAAACGTATTCAACCAAATCGCTTCATTCAATCGAATTGATCACTTGTTTCAAATTTTAAATCGACGCTGTTTTTTTTTCCTACATATTACTCACAGTTCTCTGTTAACAATATGCTCATTGTATTTTTATATTAGGTTTATTTTATGTATATCCATTCTTTTCTATCTAAATGTCACAATGTGAACATCTTCAATTAATTACCTTTAATCTCTACACAAATGAATTGAATCGTTATCTGAACAAAAATAAATCAATTCTGTCATATTGATGGCCTAATTTGAATA
The DNA here is from genome assembly GCF_057557595.1 of Rhyacophila brunnea. Classification (NCBI taxonomy): domain Eukaryota; kingdom Metazoa; phylum Arthropoda; class Insecta; order Trichoptera; family Rhyacophilidae; genus Rhyacophila; species Rhyacophila brunnea. The sequence continues at coordinate 56,306,181 of NW_028232965.1, read as the reverse complement.
ACAATAAATAAAATTAACGCACTGTTTTGACTAAAAGTATCCACATTCATCTCGTATAAATATTTTTTCTGACAGAATGATGTGTCCAGCACCTACGGCTAAAAGATTCGGTAAATAATTAATTTTTTCGCCCACTGTCTCTTTTAACTAAGGTCTTCTTTTGCAATATTTTATCAAAGTAGGCATTATGTCATACGTAGACAATAAGCAGGTTACGTGATGTTTCATAATGAATTCTTAAAAATGCTGTCACATATTAATATGTCAGTTTTTTTTGGGTTGAGGTAATAAAATTAACTCCAAAAATCTTCAAAATAACCACTACATCGATGTGTGGAACGAAAGAGATCTACCTTATAGGCAGGCACTTAGACCATGACCTGCATTATGAGCTTTTTTATATCGCAGGATAAACTGGGTGTTAAAACATGACGTGTGATATCATATCATTTATTTAAATTATTGTAGAAATGACAACTGACACTGTATCGTAAATTAGTGTGTGTTGGAGTGTGTGCAGTCATGTATATAAACAGATTTATCTCCAGTTTAAGGGGGTACATGCTCAGCGTAGGTCAAAATGAAGCTTTTGTTCTATTTTCAAAGCATGATCCTGGACATTCTTTAAACGTTGTAGATAATCTATTTATATAATTTTGAAGCCTTATTATCATTTATATTTATTTTAAACATTTGATGACTGCATAAAGTATCTTTATTACATAAAATTGTATTCTTTTAAACCTCTCGCTCTAATGTTTTAGAATATAGTCATATTTCAGTACATGCATGTGCAGTGGTGTTAAGATTTTTTACATTTATTAATTTTTAAACGCATTTATAAAACCATCAGTATAATTTATATCGACATTATTATAGTGAAATATTCACGATAAAAAATTATATTGATAATCTCTGTGATCCCAAATTTGACAAAAATTAGGCATTTTATTATTCAAAAAATGGGCAAGATTAACACATTTGAAGATAATTCTAAAGATACTAATTATTAGCTATGTCTTTGACCATTCAAGTGTGATATGAGTGATGCGAGGCTGTTCCACTATTATAATATTTCTTTCTTCTAGTTTTTAAATGTGATATTGTTGTGAATGTGAATTCATTATACCCGTCTTTTACGCACTAATTATTTCAGACATTATTGTGACCCAGAATATTTTTTTGCTAACCACCAGCATACTCAGTAGGTATTACGCATGTAACGCCATGGTATAATGTGACTTCAGTAATTGCTATCTTATTACTATTACCTAGGTCCTAGAATATTATTAAAAAACAAGCGGTTTGCATTCGATCAAATAAAAAATATCGACCACCGGTTCGCACGAGTAGATGTGGGCTGTATGTATGAAGGCTTAATTACATTGGCAGCGCCCAGACCCAACCCGATCCAACGATCCACGCCGACCGTCGTGGCCAACGTTTTACACTATTTGCAATTACACGCAACGATTCAATCGCATTGGTCCTTGTTTTTGATTGTTTTACAATAAACATAGTGTTGCTATAATTAAAAATATAGGTTGACCGAAAACTATTTCTTCGTTAGATTGGTGGCAGCACTGAACAGTATTCCCGCGCAAATTTACGTCAAAACTGAGCTGTCAAACCTAGTGGGCGGTGTTCGGATATCTTCGTACGTTCTTTGCAATCTTCGCTTGGATCGAGACGACGGAAAATAGAATTTATCCCACTTCACTCACGATCGCTCCCGATCATTGAAAACCATAGAGAATAGATTTTGACAGTCGTGGCAGACGAACGGGCCAGACGCAATCTGCCAATATAATTTGAGCTTGACACCGTTGACGGTAACTATTATAATTTATAATATTACTAGCTGACCCGGCAAACGTTGTTCTGCCATATAAATTATTTCTAGTGAATATTTTGGTTGTTAAATAAAAAAATAACGAATGTATCGTAAGTGTGTGGGGATGGGATCTATGACAGAAAGAGAAATAGAGCGCTGTAGACGATGACCGCCGATAAAAACAAAAAAACATCAACCATTCATTTTCTCAATTCAAAATGAGTAATTATGTTCATAATGAATGAATTACCTGTGACAGGATCTCTTTGTTTAATGTTTATGCAATATCCGTCTTGTCCCTTCCAGAAAATTAGCGGATATTGGAGAGCATCGTATGAACGGTGTGTGTCAGCGATGAACTCCAGATTATTGTTTCTTCTTTGAATCACGATTTCTCGCGTCGATGTGCGGTCGCCAACCATGATTCCAGCAATGTCGTCAACAACATGCGCATTGAATCGACGCACGTGCTCTCCAGCTGGTGTTTTATCAGGATTGATGACAATAGCGTGATTGTCACTTTGCAATTCGTGCATGTGTGCTTTGAAGAATTTCAATAATTCATTGTGCTCATTCAACAGGGCGTGTAGTTCGCCGACGATGCGCCTGGCATTAGGCGAATTGAGGCTATTGTAGCCACAACGTGCATCCACATGATTGATGTCCTCACCGCCCATGAAGTAGATTTGTAAAATTTTATGTGGTTCGTTTGGCATTGGCAGCAATGAGCCTACTTTGTGGTATACTTGGCCTTTGATTTTGAACGTAGAATGGAATTGTTGACCATTTGCCGCAATATTGTGAACTATTTCTGTTGCTCCGAACGAAGTCATTTGGAAGCATGGATTGAAAGTGCGAATGGACTTCAGGAACAGGTTTGAATCTGGAACCGTGCCGATGAGCAAGCCGTTCAATGGTTCTGGTGGTATCTCAATTTCTGCTAGTTGCACTTTTCCTGATGCGCAACACATCCCGGTTGACTCATGTTTGAATTTGAGCGCATGACAATGGGGGCATTCTTTGTCCATAGCACCAATCAGCACTTTGGGGTGAGCGGAATATTCAATATCTGGCTCGTACTCGAATGCGAAACGAAGGAACGAAGCGGATGTAAATGTTCGATGTACGTGTTGGCGTTGTCGGTTATTTGCTCTGCGTGTGTTAACTACGAACCGGCGCGCTTGGCTCCGTTCCAATTGTCGTTGTTGATTTCGTTCAGCTCGTGCCTCTTGTGATTGGGGTGCACGCAATTGCAACATGCTTACACGCACGTTTTTGTTATCTTGTTGGATTTGTTCGTCTGTTCTTTCTGCTCTACTATTTCGCATGTTTGTTGCTTTGCACTTTTTGTTTGTTTGATTGTAATACACGCACATAAAAATAGATAAATTAAAATAAATCGTACAAAATTTGGCACGCACTGCGTTGTGATATGCCAAATAAAATGTCAAAATGACGCGACGCTTCTCTTGAATTCTTCTCGGACGTAGTGCCATCTGTCATTCAACAACATAAATAATTTCGTTCTGTTTGAAATACAAACGACGATTAAATTTGTTCATACAAAAATAATAAAATCGCGATTAAAAAATGGTAGGGTGGAGGTAGGAGGGTGAAAATTTGGGGTTATAGGTATTTTTTTATGCCAAATAATTAAAAAAATATAAAAAAAAATTGTCAAAAAAATAAAAGAAAATTTTTCTGGATAGAGATACCCTAATAACCTAGCGGTATGAAATATACTTGTTGACCTATTCTCATACCTAAAAAAAATATATAAAAAATTCATAAAAATCGGTCGAGCCATTTCGGAGGAGTTCGACCACAAACATCGTGACACGAGATTTTTATATATATAGAGATTCTGAGCCACGTGAATTTTTACATAGTCTGATTATAACTTGGAATTTATAAGGACTTTTGTTATATTGTTTTTAATTAAATAGCGCCGATAATAAATAATATTATTGACAGTTTGGGTGTGCTTCGCCTTGGCAATATTATGAGGAGTGATCTCAGTGACCCTGGTTAGGGATTATCAGTCGTCTGCATCAGAAAATAATATCCTCACGGCACGGAGGAGAGGTGTGGTTTTTGATTCATTGAATCATCACGCGGAATATTTGAACGAATCGAGGTGCATTTCGATGGCAAACAGCCTGCTTAAGTGCATTATCCCAATGTCTCCCAACCTTTTTAAACCTGTGGACAGGTGAAAATAGGAGAAATATAACGCGGACCACTAACAAATAAATAAAAACTATTATTTTAACTAGTTTTTAAAAATATATATATCAGTTTTTAAATCATACCTATATTCTTACAGACATCGCAGTTTGAAAGTTTGCAAGAAATATATTTTTTCAATTTTATTTATTAAGGAAACAAAACAGTTACATACCTACAAACTTATCTGAAGAATGGGATGGGGGAACCACTGTCGAAAACTACCCAATCAAAATCTAACACTCGAATGAAATTTTCAAAATGGCGTCCTATGGTAGTTCGTAGTTCCATTTTTGGCCATTCTACATATAAGTTTGTAGGTCTGTACATTTTGATTAAAAAAACATATTCAAAAATAGAATACTGAAAAGTTATTGCAACCAGCAAAGTTTCCATATACTTATAAATTATAATATAGTTAAGCCTAACAAGATAGAAAGTAAGAAGAAACATGGAAATTCTATTGTTAATTGAAATAATCAGTAAATAAATTGTTAATAATAGATTGGTATTTATTCAAAATCTGCTGCTAATATCTTTGCTAGAATAGTTAACCATGTCTTCAGTGCTGTTTCAGAGAGATTTGACATACATTCGGTTGCTCTATTTTGTTTTTATTAATTACTGACATGGGTAAAAAGCCTTCTCGCGTTGACAATCCGGAAAATAATTTAGTAGATTTGTAACTCAGTGATGAATATTGTACTCCTTTTTAAAATGAACCTTCAGAAAATATCTGCGGACCGGCGGTTGGGAAACACTGCATTATCCGATGCAAATAATCGAACATTTTTGTTTGTATTAACATAGTGCAGTCGAACAAACATAATTATTATTTTGTACGTAGAACATACGGAATTATTATTTGGGACACAAAACAGTGTCAAGCGTTTGCTAAGAAGTCACTAATTATATAGTGTTTTCTATAATAATACTCGTACCTAGTTGAAATAGTGATGGATACGTACATACTTGTAAATGAATAGATTACCTATTAATTATTAGATACCTAGGTACTTCAATCAATATAATAAAATGCTTGTTTCATATGACATTATTTTACACTATAAAAACATGGTGTCAGTGAAATATTAATCTCACTTCAAATGTCAAAATAATTAATTATGCATAATGTATGTCTGTAGGTGGGTAAGCATTTTCATTATCAAGATTATAATGATGTAATTTAGCATTATTTCCTTGATCATGTGTAAGTTTTAAGTTTAAAAGAATGTGTGGAAAAAAATCTCAAGAAGTATACCTAATATGATAACTAATTTAAATTATCTTCTACACAATATTACTCAGTATTTTCGTTTTTTTATTTTGTGTTTAATTATCTTGTGAATTGTTTGATATTTAAGTAAAGTTAACACCATGTTTAAGCTATTAAATCCCATTCTATGACCCTGCATCATCCATAATCTAAATATCCATAATCATAATCATCATCCATAATCTTGACTTTCGCAAAAATTAAACAAAAAAAACACGTATATATATAAATCGTCACCTTATTATTAAGACCTCGTAAGTCCGATATTATGGAAAAATAAAGTTTATTCGACAAAATTTAAACAAAAAACATTTTAAATCATATCAAAACCTCGATTTCTAGACTAGTATGCTGTCCATATATCAACAAATTTTAGAAAATTCGTAAATCTCGTGGTTTCAAACATATAATTAAAACCTCGTATTTCACTACCAGTGTTGGCAGATTCAACAATTAGAGAGGTGCTTAAATTTAAAATATTGTTGTATTACGTTTTTTCCTTCCCCTCAACATTCTTCTCAAACAGACTTACGAGGTTTTAATAGTAAGGTGACGAAATAGACATTCGTTCTCACAGAACGCAATATTTTCATGTTTTTTCCACCCCAAAAAGATACTAGAAAAACGGTCCTGCAACATTATAAGAAATCTTTTGCGTCTTTCTACCAAATAATCTGGAATAATAAAGAGCTCATAATGAGTTTCGCCGCGTTGTTAGAATAATATGCGGTATCTATGATGAATGTAATACTAATCTATAGATTATATAAAAATTAATGTTTGTTTGTTTGTTTGTCCCGTATGCGTTCCTATACCATTCATACGCACGCCCGCGAAGGTTTCTGAATTAGTACAACTATCTTCTTCTTCTTCTATTCTATCTTCTACTATTCGTATGTGTTCCTATACCGAATTTGGAAAATCCATGCTTCTCACATGGACAGCTGTATGTGGCCTGCTCACGCGTTGGAAAACCTTCTGATTTATTCGTGTACGCACCAGACGGAAAAACAAAAAATATGTGTATCCAAAAGCACTTCAATAAACAGAATTAAAATTTCTTTCGCCTTCTTTCGACCATGTCCGATCCTAATAGGATCATATGGGCCTCCACAGAGTAGAGGTTTGTATTGACAGATTTTGTTTTTTACGAGAAATGGATGTCAGCCACTTGCTCAACCTATTAGGTCCATACCCTGACAGAGACAAATTGGAAAACAATGTGTACTTGCCAGACCCAGGATTCGAACCTGGGACCCACGACGTTATAGTCCAACGGTTAGGCCGCGTGGCCAACGTGGGCATACAAATTTTAAACACTTTATTTCTTTGGGTGGCATTGCAACGCATGCCGGGTACTCGCTAGTTTAATTATAAGTGTAGATACGAATGTCTACATTATCAGGTTTCCGATAACCGTTTTAAGGATTGGAAACGAAAATGTGTACAATTATATTTTTTTTTTGATAATTATCTACTAGTTTATTATTTATCCTCTACGCGTAGGCGTCATGCATTGCTCAGAGCGGCACATTCTAAGGATTATGCAAATAATTAAGGAAACAATGCGAATAAATATATCGTTTGAATGTAGATTACGCAGAGATGAGAAATATTTTGTGTGTATCTGTTATATAAGATAGCCACGTAAAGTAATAACATATACCTAGTAGATGATGAAAAGACATGGGGGGTGGCATGTTGAGTCTGCTTATGGGTGGCACATTGCGTAGGGATGTCATCAGTAGCGAAGGGCAGAGGTAGGCTGATAAGATCCGCCATAAATAGTGTACATTAAACTTTGTTACTCTACAATGTACAGATGATGTTGGTTAGTTTTTAAAAATCAATTAAACCCTGCCTAAACCAAACCATAATAGTTTTGGTATATTTTGGGCGATACGACAAAATTGTGCACACTTTTGCATTCATACTTTTGTTTTCGTTGGATAAGAATACATACCTACCTATTACACTAATTGTTGGTTCATTTTTTTTAAATTCAGTAAACCCTGCCTAAACCAAACTGTAATAGATAAAATATATTATTCTATCTATAAAATATCCAACGTTATGTATGACTTAATTGCACAATATTAGATATTTTATAGATAGGCGAGTATTTTTTTGACTATTATCTATTATGGCTTGGTTTCGTAGGGTTTAATTGAATTTTAAAAATTAACCAACACCATCTGTAAATTGTAGTCTTATTTATATCAATGAAAACAAATACGTCTGACTGACAAACTTTAATGTGCACTATTTATAGCGGATCTTAACAGCCTACATCCATCCTTCGCCACTGGATGTCATTACCCAGGCAACTACTATACGCATATATGTATTTTACAGATTATCAGAATATTCATATTAGAATATTCTCAGAATAACTCTCACGTGAGAATGAACTTTGTACCGAACCCGAAACGTTTAAAATATAGGTAAAAAATACACAAATTAAGTGATAAAAGTATAGTAAACGTTACTCCGGCATGTAACACATAATAATATTATGTTTGAAAAAAAAGCAACAATATGAAATATCACGTTACAAAACAGATAAAACTGCTTCCGACAGATTTATTAGCGTGAATATTTGATTAATTCTTTAGCTGTTTTTGTATAAATTGTAGCGCAAAGAAAATACAAAGAAAACTCGACAAAACAACAAAAAAAAGCTGTTGAACCGATTATTTCAGAGATAACCAGGCGTGGATGAATAAATACATTTTTTTTATTAAAACCCCTCCAACCGAAAACGAGGTATGATTTATGATTACTTTGCTTTTCTTTTCTATTTCTAGAAACGTATTTATTTACTTAGGTTGGAATTTGTGTAGATTATTATTTGTTTTGTGCGTAAGTCGGTGGCAAGCCAGCAAGAAAAAATAGTCCCTACAAGCAGTAAAGAAGTCACTGCTGACTCGTTTATCAAACGGTAATTGTACCAGAGGCGTGTGACGAGAAGGTGTTCCTCAGACAGGTTGAATTATAAAAGGAATAATTTTACGATTGCCTCTGTCACTCATAATTAATTTTATGAACTTAGTAACTTGTTGCTAATATCACAATTGCATCAAGTATCTAATCGAAATCAGGCGCTGTCGCATAGATTTTATATTGTTGTGAAGATTGGCTTGGGAAAGGGCCTTAAAACATTAACCTATCGTAATTATAAATCACCTTAACCTAACCGATATTTTGGAATTTTGATTATCGGAATTCTGATCGGTAAATATTTATAACACACTTGTTTATTTTATTTTATAATTTATAATAGATGAAATTATACAATAACGCATAGTTTCTTCGATGGCCCAGTATTGAACAGCAACAACTCAAAAACGTAGTTTTGAGATAATCATGTTTTAATATTTAAATATTTTACAATACACAAGATTTGACAAGTTTTAAAAGAAAACATGTCAGAATGTATCTATTCGAAATTGAAACGTATGGTCAATTGCCAGTTTTAAATGGAAGCAAATTGAAACGGATCTGTACAAAACTTCTTTTGTTTGAAAGTTTGTAAAATTTCATATGGGCTTTTTTGCTCTCAAGGTATCTAAATTATTTTTTCGAATTGTTTGTGTACAAAACTGCCAAGAGCTCATTTTTACGAATATTTTGATATCAATATCGCGAAATGTCGAATTTTTGACTTGTTGACCCTTCAATACTGGGCCATCGATATGGCGAATTCGCGAATTAAAGCGTGATTAATTTTAATGTAATTACATATCCCAATACATTTCCTCATTTATCTAGGTAACTCAATATTGTATTGATGTTTTTCTATAGATTTAATAAAATAATATTTCAACATTTATCAGTTACGTTATTTATTTTTTCTTATACAGTTTTGAAATACCTACGTTATTTATCGTAACTAGATGACAGCTTACAAAATAAATGAAGATAGTGAAGTTGATATTCGCATTCAAAATTCATTACGCACCGAAAAATAGTAACTAAAATATTTTGGAATGTGAAAAAGTCATGTTATTTGAGTACCTCCATACCTACATATTAAAATTATTTACGCATGTCCTTCGATCAGCCACTATTTATAGGTAATAAACTAATCATGAATAAAGTTGCATGCTCTTGTTTTTGGCTATACCTCAGTTGAGGCATGGTCTAAAAAGATCGTGGCTAGGCGATGGGCGGATTGCGGGTCGCGGGTGCAAATGACGCATGCCGAACGAAATATAATTTGTCATATAAATCCAACATGCGTCCACTTAATCATGGTTGCAGCATCAGTCCCGTGAGGCTCCGTCTCGGGACGGAATGAGCACTTAAAATCACTTCTTTCAGACGCGTTTAAAGCGTCATAGAAAGCGGCCGTGCATATCCACGGCTGTGCATATATGACGGGTGGTGGTGGGCACTTTAACGTATGTTCTATTAGTAACAATACTAATATATCCATTGAAATGTTTTCTCTTTCAAGTAAATGGGTAACGTTTTTAGTCATCTTTACACGATTTAAGAATTAATACCCCCGTCGCCATCACGAAACAAATTGACGTATTCACACCTCGACGTTCGCTCTCCGAATGCCAGCGAGTCCAAAATTTCTTCGCGCCTATAGCTGAAAATTATTTGCCGTTTCACTGATATATCGTCTTATAAATGATTAAGATAGTAAATGTAAGTGACAATGTGTTATAATGTCTTCGGACTCATAAAAATGTAATCAAAAACCAGCGTGATACGAAAAAGTCCCTTTATATAAATCGTGTACTTACCTATCTTGCTCATAAATACATCAATTACCTCGTTATTCTCTAAAAAGGAGAGTCATTGGTTTGTTAACATGATGCTGGTAGAGTTTTCTTAATTAATTTTGATGGTTCATAGTATAAAAAGTCTCGGAACATTTGATGGCATTAGTTACAAGATGGACACATTTTTTATTCTGTCTCAAAAATATATCTTGTAGGAATGTGATGATTGTCCTATACCTATATCATATCCATATCCTATGTTGATATTGTCAGTTTCAAAAGCTTGCTATTGGATAGGAATTATAATATGATTCAAATTGTTAACCAAATTATACTTTTATGTCCTGTTTTAGTTTGTAAGAAAAAATGTCTACGAATTCTGCATAAACGATAATAATATTATTACATCGTTGAAGTAGGTATTTACCTATTTAATGTCGATTAAAAAACTGAAAACTTCGAAATCTTGGAGTGAAGTGAAGTGAGCTCAGCTCGAAGCACATACCTTTCATCCGAGGCTCCGGGTTCGATCCTTGTGAGGTCACAATATACTGAAGTGATTTTTTCACTACTATTATTAATTACACTACTGTTTCACTACATTACTGTCATTGGGCCTCATGTCATGTATAGTGCTAAAAAGAATATATATGTATACTTATATTATTTTTTAACGTATATGTATATGAAATACCTACCTACAGTGAGAGGTTACTTTTAAGACGTTATACAGGTTCCGAATGTGTTCCATGTCAGTTTGGTAGAGAATTACCTACGTAGAATAATGATTATCAATAATTCCATAACTGATATATTGAAAATATTTATTTGGTTAAACTAGAATGTCATCGTATAGGCATTTCAAATAAAATAGTCATATTAAAATTCGAGTGCTTAAAGTCAGACAACGTTATCTACAAAAAAGTGTTTTTTTTAGATAACGTTATTTTACATTTACGGCTCATGAATAGTCAAACAACGTTATGTCAATCTTTTCTAATTTCTTATTAAATCTTCAGTAAAGTTTAACGCTAACTACATAAGTTACCCTTGTTTTCATATTTTTTTTAAACTATCCCTATACATTTTAACATCATCAAAGCAAGATAAATGTACAATACACAATAAATTATAAAATATTAACATTAGGTTTTAAATAAACATTTCCCTTGTTGAGTTACAAGAATCTAAAATAACGATTTTTGGCTCTCCTGTAAAGTTGCACTTTTGTAGATAGTGTTGTTTGACACTAAGCCCTCGAATTATAAACATTGTTTTATGAGAAAATAATTCATTATTCCACAATTAATAAATAAGTATACTTATAATACAACTAAAAATTAAAGAAGTTACCTGCAAACTTTGGTAATCATTTTATTAGCAAGATAATAGGTAGGTAGATACTAAAGGCTATCGTATTGATTTTAAAGCAGTGTAGGTATAATATTCTGACGTTTTCATAAGACATTTTAAACAGTTTTCAATGTCAGATAATTAATCACTAGATTTAACTTATCGCCATATTATGCCAAATCTGTACTTTGCAATCCTGATGCCTGGAGGGAAGAAAGTTGGCAACGCCGATTACCATTATTGCAGATCTGATTCGTCACCATGTGTGTGATAATATCCAACATGTGCACAAATACCTTTATTTAGATAAAATAGAAAAAATACCCTCTGACCTCAAGCGTGTATCGGGCACGCCATTGTGGCAATTCTCAATCCGTAAGTCGCGAGTTTCGCTCTCCTTGTATGGATAAAACAAGAATTCAGAATAATCGCAGTTTAATCGTTCCACATATTTACTAGATACTTCTTAAATGGAAAATCTTTGTAGTCGCTGCCCACTTAATAAAGGTTGTTTAATTCTTTCGGCTGTCCGTTACGACTTATTTGATCCCACAGAGATAGTGCTTATTGGGATATGTTGCAGTTGCGTAAAGCCAGCCGGAATTAATTGCATGTTTTTTGCACGTTATTATTATGACAGACAGCCAAAATTTGCGAAGGAGGTTTGATATTGAGAAGTCATGCGTTTCACTGTTCATTTTTCAAACCACGGATCAATATTGTAATTAGAATATATTTGAATTTTTTTTTTTTTTTTTGAAAATGTCAATCATTTTATGTCAGACTGAAATTAAAAGAGTGTATGCAACAATTTGTAACTTGTCCACCCTAACCAATTTTATTGGTCTCTTCATATTATATTATTTTTCACGTGTCACCATATCAAATAATTACAAGATAAAAAGAACTTTGTATATACCATGTTTTTAAATTTTCTGTTGAATCATATAAACTTGACAATTCTACGTAGGATTAATAATTTAGGACAAATAAGGCAACAAATCATTTTTTTGCTATTTTGCAACAAACAAACAAATATAGAATACTGAAATGTCATTTTGATTTCCATAGTAACACACGTATATATTAATAATTTAGTTGCTAGGACCACCCCCTTAGCAACCAATAATAGTGGATTGGATTACGGATTTCTTCCGAAATAACTTTTCATACAAAACAGAATTAACTGAAAATGAATTCAATTCTACTTAAAGATGGCTAAAAGTATTAAAAGAATGCATTGGCACCGTGTTCTGATATATTCTAAAAGTTTCAAAATGTCTAGCTAGTCGGGAAGTTAGTTAAAAATCGATTGCAAGATTTGTACTGGATAAACAACCACCGGACAAACAAGAATACGAGCTAAGAAAAACGTGGTAATAATAAAAAATAGTTGTAACTTGTCACAGGATAATTAATTCTTGCTAAGGCACTTTTGGGAAAGTGAATATTACATTAAAAAAATGTAACTGCTTAAGTTGTTGAAAATTGGAGCCTAAATGAATGAAATTAGTTACTCTGCTCTGCTCCACTGATTAAATTAGCTGTGACTTCACCTTGCCTGTTTATTTGAAAAGAATTTCACACTACTTCTACTACGACATTCCACAATAATTTCAGATCCACCCAATTATAATTATAGTTACATACATACATAGCTGATTGCATGGCCCCCACAAGGAGGGGGTTGACAGGGCTCTAGCCTGTGGGCCCGGGCTTAAAGGGGGCCGGCCTGGCGGATCGACCAGCCAAGTGAGTTAAACACATTACAAAATTGCACTTAGGCATAAAGCCCATCAAAACGGACGAGCGGGCGCAATCGGCGTAAGAAGCGTATATTCATAACCATAATCACACGCTTCTTGCCGCGCATTACCCTTCACCTATGTAATAAGGGGCCCAAGAAGCACAAAATAATTATTATTACAGCGCCTCTCATAACAAAGCAATAAAAATATTATATTATTTCTCGGGGCTTGTAATTTAATATCGGACACGCAATAACTAAACAAAGCGTACACTGTTCTTAATAATGGCTTCTCGCCCGTCTTATCGACGACGCTTCGACCAGCGTGATTTTGCTTGCTGTGTTCAATGAATGGACTCTGTTGTATTTTCGTTAAATCGTATCGCTGAGAAGCGAAAAACGGTGACTCATGCGGCAGGCGGGGCACAAGGCATCGTCAAATCCAGTGTGCGCTTGCGTATTTGATTACGTTGTATTTTCGATGATTTACGCGCCACTTGTAGAAATTTTGCGCGAGCGCCGCACTCGCTGCGTCAATGGGCTTTATGCCTTATAGTAAAAAAATTGCTATGCAATTTTGGATTATTATTATTTGTCAATATTCGATAACTTCATTATTCAAGTGGGTGTACTAAAAAAATACAAAAAATCGATAAAAAAAATACCATAAATTTTACCTAAAACACTATTTGGAATATACTCCTGTAGATCGTCACACTGCCTTTAACTTTAGCAATAGGTAGGGGTCCCGCTTCAGGATGTGGGGGCCATGCCTGATTGTATTCATTGGATTGGATAGTTTATAAATGCATTTAATTTAAATTTAACGCATCTCGAATATTGCCGTATCGAAGCAGATATTTAAATATACTATTCAATAATAAATACATATGGACGGATACTTCCTCGTCAATTTAATGTAGGCAGTCAAAAGCGATACATAGACCATTATTTTTTAAGATGAATAATGGTTACGTAAAACACCGAGAAATGCGTACGCAGGTTTTATGTAAACAATGCCACTGACTTCAAAAACCAGAACGCGAGTCACCGTTTTATCATTAGCTATCAATTTAACCACAACTTCTCGTATCGCCATCAAGTGTTGTACTTATTAATCCAAAAAGCTCATTATTATTACTTCAATTAGGCGAAATCAAGGTCTAAATCAAGTCATTAATCAGAATATTAATCCTTGAGGTTCTTTAAATTTCTACCTAGAGCATTCGATTTTAGAAAATAGATGTTTCATCTCATCAACGTAAATATTATTATGTATTAATTTAAATGTCTCTATCCATCACTGGGGATTCATAAAAATCAATTGTGTGCGGGGATTCATAAAAATCAATTGTGTGCATTCCAAAGTTGTCACTACGTTGATTTGAATTATGTTTACTTTTGTTATTTAACAGTACACACAGGTAAGTATGAATTCGCAGGTATTAAAACAATTTAGTATTTTCAAGAAAATTTCTATTTGCTTATGTAAAACGCTAGCATGCCAATTAAATTTACTACACGGTTGGCGATAACAACAAAAGATTTACGTTTTCTAACTGTTAACTTTTTATGGTTTACAATAACAGTAAATTTTTCTGAAAAGGGTACCTACTACCTAACTGATAAACGTGAGATTTGAAGTTTCTAAAATAACCGCAGAAGTAATAATGGTTTGTCGCTAAATGAATTTTCTTTTAAGAAAACTTTCCCTGTACTTTCTTCTATACTATCCGCAAACTACCTGACATCATTTCTATGGTTTCAGATGTGCGCACGGAATCTATTATCATTCAATTTCAATGAAAAGAATTCAATTCTTGTAAGATACACTTTACGATTACACTTATTTTCAAGTTTTTGCTCTTATATTATTGTTTGGACCGTTTGGAGTACTGGTTCACAAAATTATTTAAGTCGCTAAACTCTTTTATAATAGACAAGTAACTTGCGATCCTCCTGGCCACATTTTTAATTTGATGAAGGTACCAATCAACCATAAGATTTTCTTTCACTTTGACTATGCTTGGATAAACGTTATTTTAACCTGTATTTTGAATACGTAATTACCCATCAATCATCACATCTTCGCTCACTTAGACTATGTTTATATGTGAATTCGCAATAATCACAGTATACTCTCATTGTTCATAATCACATTACCTTTATTTCAATTATTTTTCGTTGTATTATTATTTATACTCAAACTGTCTGTTCTCATTTTTAGCCGAAGTTTATTACTTCTTATTTGCGAGGTTAATCGAGTTGCGTATACATATATAATTTTTAAGACAAATAAATCAAAATATTTATCTCTGTACCAAAGAAGGTAGATGTGTTTGTACATCTTCGGTATAGAATTTCTTATTCAGTCAGTCTGTTATCTAAACATCTGAGTATTAAATTGTTTAAGCAATGTGTGTTTCCATTGATTGTAAGAAATAACAAGAAACTGAGAAGGGTGCAGCTGTGGAAAATGCTGTTGCTGCTAATAATTATGATAATATATTTTAAAGAAGCTTTTTCTTAAATCAACTACTTAGGTTTTTTTATGTAAAGAAGCGAATGAAGTGTGTCAGCAGTGATCGCATTGATTTTCTTCTGAAACGTCGAAATTATTTTATTTACCCTGCGAACCTAATATACTTAATGTCCTTCCAACAAGAATTGACAGTTAAACCCATTAAATGCATTTAATTGTGGCAGCTAAGCATTGGGGCGGTTTTTACTACATGCTGAATTAAATAGAATCCTGCACGTGTGTTTCATTATAATAAATGCGTAGGTGATTCAAAATGTTTATTTCAATTTTATTGTATTCGTGTATATAGGGATTGCAATACCGAATGAAAATACCAATACCGTTATTTCGGTATTTCCTATTGAATACCGATATTAATACTGATAGTCGTAAAATAATTAAAAAAGTGTCTAATAAATATTATATACCTATGTAAAAATCTCTTTCAAATATTAATATGTTATAGTACCTACTACGTGTAATTGCTAGTCACCAAGGAAGAACCACGGAAGTAAACCAGCCATCGCGTAACCCGACAAAAAATAATTACAGTCCTGTTGAGCCTTTTATGTTAATTAATACAAAAATTATTACAATGTTAATACATAATAAATAGTTTCCACTTATACTTACCGAATATATCGGTATCGTATTATTTTTAAAACCGGTATTTCGAGTTATCGGTTTTAAAATACCGGTATTGGAATCCCTACGTGTATGGTTATTCACATGGTAGGTAATACCTAGATTGTTACTTTTTATTGTTCCTATCTTTTATACAGTTACTTCAATCATTCTACCAATGATGTCCAAGGACTCCTTCCTTCCCAACGGGTTTGACACGTGATATTGAATAAAACGTATAGGCAGTCTGCAGTCACTGATTGTTTGAATTTACTGGCGAAGTGGTCTTGCTCGAAGAAGTCCATAAAAGCCAATCTGCGCGAAGGCTGTATATTAACGGTGGTTTATGCGAGCCAGCTTCTGGTTGGGCAGTGAAACTTCAGAATTCTAGAGATTGCGACCAGCACTCAGAAATAATACTCACATTCATTCATTCATTGTTTTTTACGTACCTACTTCACATATAAATCATTCACATTTTATTATGTACCACGGTCAAAAATCCGGCACGTTTCTGAATATTAATATCATTCATCATTTTTTTCATAATAATAAATAAACTAATAATAATAAAAATAAAATTCATATGTCAGAAAAGTCTTGTGGTTATTTTTGGGGATGCTAAAAACTGCTTGAATAATAAAATTTCTCGTTTACTGCTTTCCCAGTGCATATTGTGTATCTTATTCTCCCTTTGTTCAGGAAAACATAGATCATATTATTATAATTCATACTTTTAACATTCAGAGTTACGTAAAGGGACAGGATAATACCTATGTCATTTTGACATTTTGTTCTACTTAGATAAAAAAATTTGGTGTTGTACCTACCTATATTTAGTACTTATATTATTTATATATTTAACCAATGTTCAGTGTTGTCAACCACACTGTAATTGTAAGTATAATTATAGTAAGTAACAATATGTACTATACTTACTTAATTTTATTTTGATTCTACGAAAAATGTTAAATATTAAATTGTATTATAGTTTTGCGACTATAAACTACTACAAATATAAACTATAAAAATACTATAATTTTGAAAAAAATATAATCATTTTTACGGACTCACTCAGTGCTCTCCAATGTCTACTTTTTCCAAAATTTGGCGTAAAAACCAATTTATATAAACCTGAGATTAAAAAAAGGTTTAACAAATTTATACAAACAACTTCAAATACGAGTATAACAGCACAATTACAATCTACTGGATTCCTTCACACATTGGAATTCTGGGGAACGAGAACGCAGATAGCCTTGCAAAAACAGCAACTCTTGAGAGGAGCATTGATAAACTCCCCGTATACAGACTTTTTTGAAACATTCAAGAAAATAGCCACAACTGAAACAGATAATTTATTAAAAGAACAAGGTCTAACAAAAGGGAAAAAGTACTTTCAAAGTTATTACAATTCTGAAACAAAACCATGGTATACCAATAAAATGCTAAATAGGGAAACAATCGTCACAATCAATCGCTGCAGAGCGGACCATTATAATCTTGCCTCATCCCTGGCTCGCTTGGGTATAATAAATGACCCTGGGTGCCGGTGCGGAAGTGAGACTGAAGATGTTAACCACGTTGTTTCGCAATGTTCTCTGTATGATACCCAGAGACAGCGGCTTCTTAAAGATTTAAGTAAACATAAGTACCAATTGCCACTGGATCTCACGATATTTTTGGCTCGGCCGAAAAAAAAAACTGTAATTTTGAAACGTTCTAAACGAAAAATATTCCGTGTGTTGTAGCGTTTTTCATAATAAATACTATAATTCTTACACCTTGAAACAACGAGTATCATAGAAAATAGGTCAAAGGTTCTAGGGGCTAAAGTTGTTTATTCAACACGTTAACACGTAGATAATTTCACTAACATACTGAACTAAATGTTTCCTTATTGAGCTGCTGCAAGAAGGGATTAAATAATATAATATTAATATTTCTGTATAACACAGGTGTCCAGTATCTTGACTTTCCTGAGCTAGGTATTTAGTGAAGGAGAATTGTTTTGGGCTGTACATAAAAATAAATATATTATAGTACCTATATTAGTGTATAAGTAATAAAACTTTTTATGTATTAAATTTAGATTAAATAAGGAACTAAGTACTATGTTTTTCCGAAAATCTTGGAACCAGTTTTCAAAGTCAAAATGCAGAGGTTTTTGAATATTCCCCGAAGCAAAGTTATCTCATAAATACATCCCCTTATAATGGAATCGATTTATCAAACATCATTGCATAGGATATAATGTACTCATATAAATAGCGCTCCCTCACGCTGCGTGCTGTATCATTTGTAATTAGAGCTTATTTTGTCATGGCGAACCATTACCGTGATTTATTGTGGCGATTTAGCGTAGATTTACCACACTTTATCAAAACATATCACAGTGTATCTGTATCATTACGATACATATAGATATTTAATACACGACTACCAAATTATTAATATCTTATATTATAATAATGAGAGTCGCTAACATTATTCTGTATATTGATCAGTTCTGTACGTTTCCATATCATTAAAACCAATAAAAATTCTAATGGATTTAAGTTTTGTATTATTCCATTTGAGTCGTTTTTTGCGACCCGGGTTTCGGCTTTCGGCAACTTCAGGTACTGTGTACACTCACCAAAAGGCAAACACAGATTCACAATTTAAATTCAAATTCCATCAACTACCTACCTTCGGTCGATAGCATTAATATTAAAACCAATAAACCTGTGATTTTGAGTATCTGCTATATTAAGGCTATACCTCAGTTGAGGCACGGTCTAAAAAGATCGTGGCTAGGCGTGCAAATGACGCAAGCCAAACGAAATATAATTTGTCATATAAATCCAACATGCGTCCATTTAATGTTCTGTTTATTGTTCTATTAGTAACAATAATAATATATTCATTGACATGTTTTCTTTTTCAAGTAAATGGGTAACGTTTTTAGTCATCTTTACACGATTTAAGAATTAATACCCCCGTCGCCATCACGAAACAAATTGACGTGTTCCCAGCTCGGCGTTCTCTCCGAATGGCAGCGAGTCCAAAATTTCGGCGCGCCTATACCTAGTTGAAAATTATTTGCTGTTTCACGGATGTATCGCCTTAAAAGTAAATCACTGAACAGCAGCCACAACCCACCACGTATTCATTCCTGTTACTAAATAAAACTATACATTAGAGTTATACCACGTATACTCCGTTTACCCGTGCATGGATTTACTGCTGACAGTTCGTATTATCGCTGCCATAACAAGAAAATGCACGTGTAAACATGTATTATCTTGCAAGTTGCATCAAAAAGTTCGAAAGCTTCTGAATTTTCACGCGACAGGTGGGATTCGTTCGATATCTGTGAAAAAAAACGAACTAAACCGCACAGACTCATTTTGAGGTTAACCAATTTTCACGACCTGTCAAATAGTACTATAAAATGACAACATCGCGTCTCGCTTCCTCTTGAAGAATGAGATTGGCGAGACAGTTAACACTTGTACGTGTAAACAGTGACTGGATTATCGCGATAGTTTAATTTAATATATACACACTATTGCTGCAAGTAAATCCATGCACGTCTACTGGCAATATTAGTTTGGAAGATTTGCGTTATCTTATTATATATAAACAAATTTCGATTATTTTATCAAGCGATTGGGGGATTTACAACAAAGTCTAAAATAAAAAAATCTAATAAAGTCTAAAATCACTACTTTTCAGGAAAGTCCAAAGTCGATTGACTTTTTGACAACTTCGTACCTAGGGTATGTGAAATTTCGTCCAGTTAATTAATATGTTAAAATATGTATTAAATCGGAAGTTTATACTTTCATTCTGGTTGTATGTAATATAAAACATTGAGAGTTTTACTTGAACGAACTGAAAATACAAAAATAAAACATTTTGACCGAATAATCCACAAAACAGAACTGTGTACACTAATCGCGTCGGAGGTTTTTAAAAGCTTACGAGTTAAGCAGTGAAACGGCAAATAATTTTAACAGTAGGTGCGACGAAATTTCTCACTAGTCGCCAATCGGAGACAGACAGCGAGGTGTCCCTCACATCGATTTGTTTTGTCGTGGCGTCGGATGAAAATATTCTTAAATCGTGTAAAGATGACTAAAAAACTTTACGTATGTACTTAAAAAAGAAAACAAGTCAATGAATATACTATTATTATTAGTAATATAACAATAAACATAACATTAAATGGACGCATGTTGGATTTTTATGACAAATTATATTTCGTTCGGCACGCGTAATTTTGCACAATCCGCGCATCGCCTAGCCACGATCTTTTTAGATCATGCCTCAACTGAAGTATAGCCTTAACTGTCGGAATATCGGTAAGTACCTATTAATATTTCAGACAAAAATGTATCCCTTTTCTCTCTCACAAAAATATATCAAACGAAATAACAAACCATGATATAGATTTGAGACTTTAAATCTAAGAAACGAAAGATAATATTTTTTGTATCATATTAAATATTTAAAGCATAATCCCATTTTGCATAAAATTCCGTTTGTGATTATTTTATAGTATATTATAGAATAAGTATATAACATTGTCGATAGTGACTCATATTATTATTATTATTAGTTAACAGGTTTTTATTATTTCCGATAAAATAAAATAAAACATTAATAGAAATAAAATCCATGTACAGTATTAAATATGTGCACATATTTGTATAATTATATGTAAATAAATATTTTAATAAAGCCTTAAATTTCGTGAGGGAAACGTTTAAAAATTAGTCACAAAAACAGTCACTGTCTCAACTTTGGTAGGTAAAGTAAGAAAGACATTATCAAAAAATCATAGTTCAAACCAGCGAAGAATAATTATTTAAAATCATTTTAATGTAGTTTTAAGCTCTGCGGGGCATCCGTGCCATTTAAACATAACAGAGCAGACAGAATATTGCTGTGAATGTTGCCATATTATTTAGATTTAAAAAGAATGGCTATTTACATAAAATTACATGTTGAATCTACGAATTTGCACAGATAAATACGTTGGATAAAACCATGAATGATTTAAATATTCCGTTACTTGAAAATCGTGACTGTTTTCGCACAATTTTGCTATAGCCCGGACACGAACCGATTAATCTAGTCTGCCATCAAGCTAACGCCTCGGGCTATAAAATAAAATTCACCACCGACTGACACGACAACGGCATCAAGCGGTCAAAGACCAAAGTTTTGATCATATATGAAAATTTATTTCTCTGGATATACATAACATAAATTTTACCACAATTATAAATGCATTATTCAAGCTAAAGACCCCTAGTGGGTGTGTGGGTGTAGAAGTAGGTAAGTATACAAAAATAATGGCTCTGATTGTGTGGGGGTAACTAATATCTTCTCTTTGTTATTTTCAGTGTTTCATTTCTTTTGCTCATTTTATGGGTTTTGCATTAATACGCATAAATTATATGACTCATAATCCTAGAAAAAATACAAAATGCACATTGTGTTATCTGGATAGTGGTTATGTTATTATGGTCCATGCTTTACCGGATGAGTTTCAGTCGCACACCGAGCTGAACCGGAGGCTGTTGTGTGGATTGATGTTTTGTCGGTTTCGCTGTGATTTGTTATGTGACTAGTTTTGTGATTTTGTTTTGTACCTACTGTATGTTTCTAACAGAATTTTTGTCTTACTATCGTCGTATGATTATACAATACATTATCGTTAAGTATAGTAGGTATAGTAATGCTATGTTTATCAATATCTAGCAAGCTTAACCTACCATTTCAATGTATATTTACATTTATGACGTGTGACAGTAACTGACATGTACGAGGATTCGTTAGGTACTAGTCAGTTGCTAAATCTGGATTCATACAGTTCATCTACTTAAATCACTGTACCCCAACCTTTTTACACCAACAGACCGGTAAAAACAGGAAAAATATTTCGGAACGTTGATTGATTTAAGTTTGTGCACATTGATGAGTGCGCATAGTGCCTGAAGATGCCAAAAGGCAAAAACCCGGGTCGCAAACAATTACTGAATCAATCAACAGAATTATTATTTTTAGACATAATATAACAGTCTAATAGTGAATGCAAAAAAATACGTGAAAATTCTATCTAGAATGAGAAACCGACTAGCAAATAAATTGTTAATAGTATATAATTCTGGAAATTTGATAAAGTTAGTTTTAATTTAAACAATAGATAGGTAGTGCTAAATTTGCTGCTGCAGCTTTGCTAGTATAGTTGATAACCATGGCTTTAGTGTTTGTTTCGGAGAGACCAAGCGCTATATTGACATCCATTCGAATTCTCTGTATCGTTTTTTACTGACATGGCCGACTTACGTGATTTAAACATTTATTGATTGAACAAACAACATAATATGATAACCTATTCTTAACTAGCAACGTACGGACATTTTGACCCACCTGTCAAAAACGTAACATGCTTAGGTACCTCTGCTCCAACAAACGGTTCTTTGATTATAATGCACCCACCTGTCAAAAACGTAACATGCTTAGGTACCTCTGCTCCAACAAACGGTTCTTTGATTATAATGCGATATTTCAACGATGAAAGTGAAAACTAATTGTTTTTTTCTTTTAGAATGATTTGTGTGGGGATATACGGATTTCCAAATAATAGATAAATAATAATGAAAGTAATTGAGGACCGTCCTTTAACTTAAATATCAAAGGTCGCATATAACACAGTTTTATAATAATTTACTACATCATGTGTGGATCTTGGCTTATGTCCAGGATATCTCTCCACCGCAGCCTATCTTGAGCTGTGGTCCAGTTTTGAAGACCCAGTGTAGTATATTAACTAACTCAAGCCATGCTATTTTAGGTTTCCGATTTTTTAATAATTTCACACGTTTTTCGATCTCGTAATTTCATATTAGCCCACTTTTCTACTTTTATTAACAGCATGTCTTTTTTTTATCAAAGTTCATACTATAGATTTCAAGATTTTTAATCCCAGCATTTTGGAATCAAAAATTGAACGCGATTTGGTATCTCGGGATTTTAAACCCTGGCACCTACCTACCTATAAAAAAACGTCCGACTTGTTCTTTATTATAACAGTGGCAAAATTACAATTTAAAAAAACCGAAGTATTTCGTGCGTGATGGCTATTCAATATATTAATTAAATTTTAACATCGCATCCGAGCTACACATTACAACATTACTTCATATTAAACTGGCAACAAGATAGTTTTTAATTTACTGCACAGAGATTATCAGCTTATTGACAGATTCATGTTTCCATCAGACATAAAAAAGGGCAGATCAAAATCGCATAGGCCCATTTCTTTCTCTCGATGAGTTATTCGACAGTGACATTAAATATTGCATCTGCCCACGAGAAATGTAAGTGAATACACAATCAAATCGTAGAACATTTACCCAACAGGAGAGCGGTGTTGATAATGTCAGTAAGCAACAATTACGATAAATATTTTAATAATATTGAGCCTATTTCATGTCCACCGTACGTCCGCCCCTCTGAATAGGTATATCATAATTTTCTGTCAAAACTATCGAACTTCACGCTTATGTGGTATATTTATAGCAGTGGCGAAGGGTGGAGGTAGGCTGTTAAGATCCGCCATAAATAGTGCAGATTAAACATTGTCAGTCATACGTATTTGTTTTCATTGAGATTATACTACAATTTACAGATAGATAGATGGTGTTGGTTAGTTTTTAAAACTCAATTAAACCCTGCGAAATCAAACCATAACAGATAATAGTCAAAAAATACTCGTCTATCTATAAAATCTCTAATATTATGCCATTAAATCATACATAATTTTGGATATTTCATGAATAGAATAATATTTTTTATCTATTATAGTTTGATTTAGGCAGGGGTTAATGAATTTTAAAAGATTAACCAACAACATGTGTAATAATTATGTACCTACCTATTTCTAAATAAACAAATATTAATGAAAAAATGTGCATAATTTTGTCGGATCGCCCAAAATATTCCAAAACTATTATGGTTTGGTTAGGCAGGTTTTCATTAATTTTTAAAAACTAACCAACACCATAAATTGTAATCTTAGTTCAATAAAAACAAAAAAGTATAACTAACAAAGTTTAATGTGTACTATTTATGTCGGATCTTGACAGGCTACCTCCACCCTTCGCCACTGATTTGAATTTAAACTATGTAACGTTTATTTTCTCATTTATCTATCGTTAGCAAACTATTGTCAGACAACAAGAATTCAGCGATAACAGGAAGTCGCTGTAATCGCAAGTAAAATATTTCTAGAGATGTACCTAACTGTCATTTTGGCAACGCGTGTTTATCGGCTATCCTTTTAGATGCTAATCTTTTTCTTCTTCGAAATAAACAAATTGTTTACTAATAATAATTTTAACATCATTCCTGATTGTTTTAGATATAGGTTTATTATAAAACGCTTCAAATTACATAAATTCAAAACAGATCCGTACACCAGGGAGCGTAATTTGAAATGATAAATTTGGGGGCGTTCCTTATTTGAAAATGGAAGTGTGATTAACTGCACTGGAGGGGATTGTTAGTTCACAGTTTTACACGTGGACAAAAAGTTCTTTTTCGTTAGTAAACATGATATTCTGGATCATTCATAAATAATCATAACTAATCTGTATAGCTTACCTCTTTCGAATTGACATACAAATGAAGACAGTTACTATATACTTATTCATTTATACAATTTATTAAACGTGCGTGGGTTTCAAAAAAATGCACTTTCTGATCTTTGATGACAGCTCTAAATAACATTAACACTTACAACAAAATCTGTCTTCAGCTTGTTAATTTCTACGTCTAAACGGAATATCTACTAAATAATATGTAAATTTATTCATGTTGATTCTCGTGAGGACTTGCCATGAAAAAATTGAATCTGGTTTTGAGCGTAATTTATTATTTTATGATAGAATGAGATCGAACTATAAAAAAACTGTTCTCTACGTTTATATTAGATAATAATTTTGGGTACTGTTTGGTTATCAGGAATACAGCGGAAAACACATTTTGAAAATACCCGATATACTGGATTATTTGTTTTCCGCTGTATTCCTGATAACCGAACAGTACCCAATTTTATGATAAAGGGGTCGTTCAAAAATGACGACACAAAATTTCAGATATTTTGTAACCCCCACTCTCCCATCATCAAATATCGTCAAAAAATCCTTTCCCTCGTATTTAAATTATTTAACTTGACCACCCCCATTTGTTAAAAAAACTATTTCTTTAAAATGTATCAATTTCAGTGCAATGTTCCATCGGAATATTTTATTCTCAGAATAAAAATGAGTTTTTAATTTGTTAGTTTTGTGACGTCACATTGTCTACACCTCCCATATCCAACTCCTCACAAATCATCATCCCCTTCCCTATTTATTGCGTAACATTAAATTTCAAATTTAAGACGTTCACAATATGGCATAAAAAAGATAATGGAATATGAACAGTATTTAAAAAAGGATACATACTGAGTATATAAATATAAAAAATATAAAGTACATGGACGATCTCTAATACAATTGTAATCATTAGAGAAGAGATAATTTAACATATTGATGGTATGATTTTTTTAAATGTCTTTATTTTATATTAGGTAAAATAAAAGATATTTTGGGTCGCATTTATGGCAGCAGTTGAAAAATCTGAATATTACCATTTTGTCCCAAATCTATAACTCCAGTATTTATAGAAATATCACTCGATCCTAAATGTATACAAAGAAGATTTTCTTTGATCAACCATTGCTGTTATATTTGTTTACATAGTTAGTGTAGTTTTCCAGGCACATAGTCCATTTCACAATTCGATACCGCAACTTAAATAAGCCATAAATCAAAATTAAAACGACGTAACTGTTGTCAATTGCTTGTACTGGGAACTGGGAACGGATGATCTTAAAAGCAGACACTGCGTCTCGTTCGTTGCAGAGCCATGTTCATTGATTCTTGGATCTTGATAAATAGCATCGCCTCGACATTTTGTAAAAACTGCAACACTACACTAACTATCTCAGTAGGTAGCGCATTTAAATTGTACATTAAAAAGCATGTGGGATACACAAATGAAGCATCCACGTCCTAAATAGTTACATTATGCAATTTCTTCATTGTCTAAAACAGTGGTTTCCAAACTTTACGTTACTATGCCCTCCCTTTTAAAACAATCTAATCTTGGCGCCTCCCCCCCTTATTTCATTAAATACATTTTTACACAAAAATTGCTTTTTTCTACCAAACGGGCTCGATATATGGATTTCATTGCATCTAATGCAGAAAATTCCGTTTCGCATAAATATGGTGTTACAAATGGTAGCAATTCCTACTTGCATTGCTTTTCTTGAGAAAGTATTATATTATTCTTCAGTTCGATTCAACGAAAATTGAACAAAGGTTTTTGTTTCCATATAGCCATTTTTATTAGTCAGGAAATACACTACAAATAATTATAAAATAAAATTGTACTTGTGAATTATCATCAATTATACACACCACACAATCACATCAAATTGTGTCATACGATTTTTTTACTAATAGAACGAATTTGTGGTGTGTGTTTATCTCACTTAACTGGTCGATCCGCAACACCGGGCCCCCAGGCTGGAACCCTGTCAGCCCCCCTCTTGTGGGGGGCATGCACAATAGTATAGAAAAGAGATATAATAAAATTAGTCTCCATATCTTCATACAGGTTTGCAAACAACCTAACTTTTATAGGACTGTTTTTTTATATAGTTTATAACTAGCTGGCATTTTATAAACTATGCACTTGCAAACTGCAAACCTGTGGCTACATTATTGTGTTAAACTTTTCGGGCCTCCCTTTGCAACAGTCCGCGCCTCCTCTGTTTGGAAATCGCTGGTCTAAAAATATGTAATCAGATAACTTCATATAAAAAACTTTTCATAATCGTCCATAGAATAGTGAAGTTCTTTGATCCCTATCATTTGGGTACATACTCAATTTTAAACTGTCGTTCTACAATCTATTTTATAAAAAAATACGAGTAGCATAACAATATTCTTTTTAAATACTAAATACTGATAATATTTAACCTTATTTTTTTATATCTTATTAAAATTAATAACGAATGACTCAGTTTAATAGGGTATACGTCTTAAGGGTGCACCCAGACGCATCCTCTACAATAGACCGGAAGTTAAAATGAGGAACGACAGACCTTTATCTTAATGCCGTTCGATTAAATGAGAAATAAATTTACTTTTATTAGCTCTGGTATAAACACAGCTCAAGTTATGATTTTTAATGTCACAATATAATTATCTAATATGTTGTGTTTATATCAAACAAAATTCAGGATTGAACTCAGTATTCATATGTATGCTAACGGTGCTTTACTATATTTTGTAGCTAGACTACTCGCTTGATCATAAAACTCGATCCCAAATTGAACACTTGAAATTGATTATACCTACTTATTGTAAGGTTTATCTTTCAAACGGTTTTTGCAGTAAAGTTATTAAATTTGTTTATTTGCATAATATTATAAGCCATCGACAATACAGATAGCCTTGCTCTGTCCAGGGCAGAGAAGCGCTTAAGTCAAATGTCACTGTATAAGCTACAGAAACCAGTTTTCGTCGGCAAAACTAGCGAAACGTCATTAGACTTCTTATAATTACATCAAAAATAATTTATAACTACTTAGTACGATTATAGCGCGGTACTCACATTTCTACCAATAGTACCAACTGGAATTTCTTAGGCTTAACCTAACAGTTTACACAAAGCCGAGAAAATAAAATCGACGACATTCCTGCTTTAATGAAAAGCGCACACCTTTAATACATGTGCAACCTATTCATTCCAACGAGAAATTAATTAACTATTTTCCCGCTATTTTTAATTACACGTGTGTTTATACAACACCAGCACAGAAGCTCTCCAATAATCTTTTATCATAATATATAGATTAATGCCACTCGTTTCAAATGTCTCATATCCCATTTCTTAATTACATAGAAAAATAAAAAATCAAAATTGATTTGACAGTTTTAAAGCTTGAATGTAGTGTTACACCCCCGAATGGTCCCCATTTGGGGATGTCTCTGTAAATCTAGAGGCCCAAATCGATACCAAATCGACAAATAGTAAGGGTTAATTACGAAAATAAATAAATAATAAAACTGACAATAGTATTCTAATATGTAATTTAACAAGAATGGCAACACACCATTTTGCGCATTGCTTTCTGCGCCGGACCTTGGCGCGCATGCGCAGAAGAGGGAAGAAGGATTTTGATAGTAAAATAAAAAACACGTTTATTCGAGCTCCGCAAAAGATTGAAATTATATAAAATGTAGCCCCAAATATTCACTTAAATAAACCTCGTCGTTTCCACCACAATTCCGGTGTGTTATTTGTCCACCTCCAAATCCCGAATCCAGATGAAAAACCATACGAGAATAAAAGTGACAGCGTGTTTTCACTTTCTAAAATGGAGGGAAATGACAGTAGGTGTGGTGATAGCTTTTAAATGCCTTACTTACTTACATTACCTACTCAAAAAGTTTAATATTTATACGACTAGTTAAAATAAAATAACGTTAAGTTTAGCAACTTATATAATATCCGTGATTTTTTTTCATGTTTTTTTACTGTGTATAATATTATAATCTCACGCAACATAACCTAACCCACCAAACCAAAAGTATTAGCCCGGATTCCTCAACTAAAGACATAGATAACCTATGCTCGGTTGTTACAATATTAACTATTGTAGAATTATATTGTATTTTGGGTAATTATGCTCACAATGTATGTAGGTATATTGATTTTAGACAAAATTAAATGATGCCCACCAACTAAGGCCGTCTCGTACCACACCTAGTCTTAAAGGTAGTGCATCATGGGTGATAAATGGTGATGTGGCCCATCTGCAGTTATTATGGTCTGATACTGTCTCAGGAGTAACTCTGAAGGCTTAGGTATCCACGCAGTGATGTGTGCTAAATGAATTTATTATTGTTAAGCAGTATTTTTTCGATAACATAGATGATTATTATTTTCCGCCTGTTTATTTTTTATGGGTTTCTTAACTCCAGTCTACCAGCCATAGCGTGAAAAAGTGCATGTCAAATTGATGCTTAATCTTCATTTCCATTTCCATTGCCACAGCAAAAATAGCTCGGTATTTACGAAAATCAGTCAGCAATGTGTGATCGTAAAAAAATAATTAATCACCTATAATACTTTTAAACTTCAAATGTCTGCATGTGCAAAATGGTAAAAAATAAACATCGTCTTATTTTTAACGTGGGAAGTCAGCGTGTATAAAATAATAACTTTATAAAATCCTATTTACAACAAAAAATCTGTGAGAAATCTAGCTGTGGGTTTTTCATAATAATCAGATTATTAGGGGGCGGATTTATATGCAACAAAAAACATTATTACATACGTATGCACTTAAAATCAATAAAATATGCACTAAAACCGAAGAAATATGCAGTTAAAAATTGACATTTTTAGTGGGAAAAATTGTAAATACCCACTTTACCCAATATTACTGACAAAAAATCGAACACGTAGTTAATACTTTTTCAACATAATACGATAGCAGAACAAAAAAACACAAACAATGAATATAAAGTTAATCAATTACAATTTTCAAAATAGCTTTTTCACAAGTACAAATAATTGAATAATAAATGCAATGTAAACCAAACATAACTTAGAAAACAAAAACAACACACTTAACTATTCCTAAATACTATTTTCTGTTTTTTGCCCGAAAAAAAATTACCTACAATTTTTTTTCAATATGCTCTGGCATTAAATTTTTCCGCATAGGTATCTGTCAGTATTTTGTTTATATGCGGAAAACGACCTCTCAACGTCCACAGAGGTGACTAAAGTAACTGACTGAAGAAGTGACTAGGTAAACTAAGGGGGCTAAATAAAAGTGCCCAAGTTGACTTCACTTTTTCTGATAAATCCACAGCTCGGAGAAGGCATTAAAGATGCAAGTGCATCTAAACTATCTACCTTCCTAACTTAGTTATATTTCGATAAAATAATTTAAAAAAACTAAAATTATAAATCCAAAAGCTCTAAAATATGCATTTACTTATGAAATATGCACTAATGTCTCAAATATGCTCTAAAGTCTCAAATATGCATTTATATGCACAATAAAATTTTATTTTTGGATTCAGTGTCTTTCAAAACAGATTTCTGTGCAACTCTCATAGCTGTGCATACACCCTAACAAAACATGCACTAGCACATAAATCCGGGCCCTACAGATTATACATAGGTATATTGGCCAAATAGTGTATTTTAAGTAAGTATATTTTATCAATCTGCAAGTATACCTAGTAAGGTTTTGCAAGTAAATAATTTCTCCAGACTACCTGTTCTATGCTGCTCATAATACATAATTGACGCTGGTCAGACTGCTTTAGTCTGTGATCTATAAAAGTATGATATCCCACGTTTTCCCCGCTTTAAATGGTCGTGTCAAGATCAGGTTTCCGCATACTATTAGTATTATCTATCTATATGGTATAATATTATATAAATTTGAAACGATGCGGCACAGCAAAAATAAAGTCGGCCAATGACACAAAATATTTTTTCTTTTTTGCATAAACTCGTCAACTTAAATTTGCAGTTTATCGTATTAATTACTAGACTCGGTTTCGATTTTGAACTAGTGAAACGATATGTAGATAGGACGATAATATGTATTTTAAATGAACAGATTAATAATTATTGTAGGTACAATTGGATTATAAGTCAAAGAATTATAATTGAATATTGCCGGTATTCTCTATATTTAAATCTTTGTGTGTCTATTAAAGCATCATGTTTAACTGAACAAAAAAAATATTACATCAATAAAAGAATGTTTTGAATTTTTTGCGCGTTTTGTAAACGTTGAAAATAAATAAGTTTAGATATATTAGGGGCCCAAACCTGAACAATATATAACCCTTTTAAGAAATTTATATCATTATTATGTCCTATTTTCTCTCATCATAAGAGTAAACATGTATAATGGTTTTGTTTAAAATCTTTGTAATAAAATTTAAAACAAAACCATATTTTTAGTTTCATGCGATATGCATGCATTTTTCCAAATTATTATTTTGTGCATGCAATTGATACTCAATAAATAATGTAGTATAATTTACTGAAATATTTTGTGGTTATAGCTATTTGTCACTATTTTACGATGCTTTAGTACAGGTGGTATATCTCAGTATCCTTCATAATATTATATAATATTATAATACAATACTTATACCATTCAATAATTTTTATAATGGAACGTGATATTTCGTAGTTATGTATTTCTAATCTTCATCAGATTACCGATGAAAAATCACGTGGTATCAATTATTTTCCCTCTCGAAATAAAATATTAAAAATGCAGCAATTTATAAAATAATAACAAATATAAATATTTGATTTCTTAGCACGTACCTACGTACTTACCCACGCTTTATATGTCGACTAGAATGCATTAAAATATACAAGGTGACATATTTTAATAGCCGTGATTGTTTATCATTTTGCTACGTACCCTAGGTACTTTAAAATCAGGTGCAAGTATTTCACGCCTACGAGCGAGCATCTCATTCATTCATACTAAAACAGTAAACACGACGAATTTAGCCATACTAAAAATTGCACGCGAAACTGTATTCAATATTCATCAAGGTCTAGTGATACCAGACTTGAAAAATAATATATTTCCGCCAATTTTGTAGTTATGAGTCTGTAAATATTATTTTTCTTCAATGTACACATTATGTAATTCTAAATGATAAAGTCGTTTAATTTGAATATGATATTAAAACTTGATTTATCTGCCCACAGCTTTTCGATGCCCACTCTTGCTTTTATCAATAAACGTTTATTTGAAATTCAATTTGATCGGGACACATTTATGGCTATTGGCTATGACCATTAAGATAACTGCATAATATATTGTCTGGAGTGAAACATCTTTTTTCGGTGACAATTTTTACTATTTTTTTTTGTTAATAGTCATGGTAGTCGAAAGATTTTTTTAATCAAATTATAAATAACCTCTTTTTGATAAATTAAATTATTATTCAAACAATAAAATTAGTTGTATCATTAATTATTAGTTAAAATGTTCTCGGCCCTACTCAAAGATTACATACGATAATATTGTTCACTTATTTTTTCCAGAATATCAATGAATAAAATAAGTTTATATTTGGCACATAATTAATACATACAATTCAGTAATTACAGATTAGAACCAGTTTAGCACTATCAAATTATTTTTGTTAAAAATGCTTGTAACTGTACATAAAATTATGTCTACTCCCACTATTTATTAAATCGTGTTATTGATTAATTTAATACATAAAAGTACCTACATAAAATAAAATTGTTTCATTTAAAATTTGCTAAGTAAGTAATCAAAAATATATGTATTTAATCATTGTTTAAATTTACTGAAAAATACACCAAAGTGTAGGTACTTATGTGTATTTAAAAATCAAAAATCTCACAATTGGCGTCTTTTCAAAAATGGGCTGTTTGTGTACACTGAATTTTTATTGCTGTGTTTTACCTTATCAATACATTATTTATAATCAACACGAGCTAGTTAGTTGAGATGATTTTTTTATTAATATTTCATTTATTACAATTTTAATATGCCTAGGTACCTAATTGCATTGTAATCAAAGCAATTCATCGAAAACCTTTATATTAGGTAGTTATTTAATTATCTTTTTAATGAGGAGGGAAGGAAAACAAAATAAAAAAAGCAATTCACTAATTGCTGCAAAATACGTTGTGAAAATTTAGACAACATTACTTGTATATACGACATAAATACAAATAATTAATGATGCATGCAGCCGAGCTGGAAAATTGCTAGATTACGTGCTTTAATGCATTTTTTATATTTTATATTAAAAATATATTCGATGAATGGATGTGTGTTGTTATTACAGCAAAAATATTTAAAATAAAAAATAAATCTTTCCATACGGGTATTGCAATAACCGCCGCATGCTGATACGCTTGGAAACTTTACTGTGGGTTACCTACAAATAATTAGATTGGTTAATTGTCTTGAATTATATTATTAGTACAAAATAATAATAATATCTATCTAGACCAGTGGTTCCCAAAGTTGACTGGGCTCCGACCCATCTAACGAAAATTTCCAATCTTGGGACCCACCTCTTAGCTGTCTTAGAGAAAAGAGGGCATAAATATTAGTAATGCTCAGATTCCCAGTGGGGAGTCGTGGAACTACTTAATGCTGTCTTATTTGTTCTAATTGAAATAAAAAAAATATTTTAAGTGTTACCAATATGAACGAAAGACTGTTGAAATACGAAACACAACTTAAATAAAAAAAAATATTACTGAAATACCTACGCCTGCAAGGATTTTTTAGGGCTAGCTGGCGATATTCCGCGACTGTACTGCCATTAATAGTGCATTGACAATTCAAATTATTATTATTTTATCACAATATTTTCCGTATTTTAAGTTTATTTCAATTTTTAGGAATTATAAATAGCTGAATGAAATATCAATTTTATCACTTCCTATTTTTTTAAATTCATGTATACAGTGGCGAGGGCCCACTCAACATTCGCGCGCGACCCATAGTTTGGGAAACCATGATCTAGACGAAACCGGTCCAGATTTATTTATTAAAAGTGAAACAACTACTAAAACAAATTTGCGTTTTATTAAATTAGTCAATAAATAATGCAGTTTCACCATTGATTGATAGTTAACAGAAAAAATGGTTATAGCTTCATTTTTCAATATTAAAAGCCACATATGACCCGATTTCGGGTTTTTACACGTGTATTTTTTCTCATCAATTGCTGTCATATTATTTTTCACCAATGGCGAAGGGTGCAAGTAGGCTGCTAAATACCGACATGAATAGTGCACACTAAACTTTGTCACTCATGAGTACTTGTTTTTATTGAACTAAGACTACAAATTGGAGATAATATTGGTGCAACCAAGCAAACCATAGGTAGCCATAACCATAACCTATAGATAGATAATTTTTTTTTAGATAGATAATAGTCATAAAATATCCATACATCAATAAAATATTTAAAATTGAGCCATTAAAACGTCAGTTTTAGAATTAGGTTATTTATTAATTTAATAACAATATTATATATCGATTATAGTTTGTTCTAGAATAATAACGTCTATCAAAATTAAAATTTTCTGAAAAAAAATAAGAATCTTAAAGAATTTTGACCATAAGTAATAGAAGACGCCTTATACATTATTTCTATGTATATATTATTTATTTATTGTCGTATATAATTAAATCACTAGGTAGGTACGTCATATTCTTCCATCACAAACATCATCAATTTATGGGAACTGTAGATGGTTCCGTGATCGTCCTCGCATAATACCATTCCATATCGATTTGCACAAAGGTTTTTCGTGTACCTATTATTGATATTCATTGAGAATTCTTCTTACCTACATGACAAATATTCGTAAAAGTTTAAAACGCCAGTATAAATTACATTTTGATTATGCAAGTATTTTATATTTTATGCTAAATGTAGTACAAATAAATGTTTTACTATATAAAAATTAATTTCATGTTTATATTATTACAAATAATAGTCGATTAACTATTCAAAACAATAAACTTGATCAAATATTTCGCTTACTGGTCTAGTATTCAGATTATAGTTAAAAATAAAATGATCCAAAACATTTATTGACATGCATGCGTGGTGTATTGTTTCTCGTATTATCATTTTGTTTATTTTTCTTTTCCGCGGAAAATGCTACACAAACGCTTGTGCTATATTTGGTACCGTATGCATTTAATTAGTAATACCCGATCTTGTTTTCAGCGAGGTCGAGAATTTTTCATCAGCCCCGCATACTATAACCCGAATTGTGTACATCTGAACATATCAGTGGCGAAGACTCCATACTAGGCGATTATTTAATGCCTACCTTCTTAAGAAAAATATTTTTACAATTTTATATTGACATATTAAATAATATAATCACATAATAACATTATATTAAATATGCCCAACGACATCTATCGTATAATTGTCATAATAATTTTACGATCTTTTCCCCTATTTCAATAAGCACTATTTATGTCATGACGTCTCGAAAGCTTAAAAAAATAAGCGACATCTCGTTTCGCTTCACATATTGTATGGATTATGTTCGCGTGTATCGAAAGTTTTTTTTTATATGAAGTTTGTTTCTCATAATTTCCATACGTCTGCGGGGCGGCCCATAGAAATCGGTAAGCTATTTAACGAGCGCTTACATATTACGTAAGAGCACATTTATTCAAAATAATTAATAAGATAAATTCTATGGGATTCAATCACATAAATATTGATTATTGTTAAAAATATAAAATAATTTATCTCGTTATTTTTATTTAACAGTTAGTTCATTTATAGACTAAGACAATTTATTCAGTCAGTTATGTCAGTTAACCTAAGTCTGTGTTTTAGATATAGAAGTATTTTAAAATGTCTAGTTTTACGGGTTAAATTATAAATTGTTATGGAACAGATACACAACAATGGATTTTTTCTAAAGATGACAATATATTTTGAGCGTATCTTGCGTTTATAAAATACATAATTCAAATTAATTGCTTAATTTTATACCATCAGTGAGCTTTTGGAATTTCATCGATTTTTGTGTACCTATTAATCAGTAGTAATGTCGGATTATCTTCTTATGTCCCGTAAATATATCTAACAATTTTCTTCTCAGCCTACCTCTTTACAAAAGTCACCCTTCGCCACTGGAACATATTATTATAAATAGAAATAGTTCTGCAAAAATTAAGTAGCAAATGTGTCCAAAATAGAAAGCTTGTGTTTATTCAAAAACATCACATATTTGTATTGATGGTTTGGTATGCCATTATTATGTTCTCATATTTATAGCGTGAGCTTTCGCTCGACTTATTCCAAAACGATTACGAAAAACAAAAACAAATGCTAATTAGATATTACGATTTGAAAGCTTACGTGCTCTTGTAATTTTCATGGTCTAAAATTATTACTCGCCAGATTTATTAATGCCAGTATGATTTTGATTTAATAAAATTTATTGACTGAAAGGTCATGGTTCGGAGACCTTACATATGGTTTGTTTAACCTTGATATTTGTTATTTTTTAACGTTTTTGATAACAAAGAAAAGCTGTAGGTATACCTTAATAAAAAAATTGTACAGAACTTATATAATACGACACGTCAAGGAACTTTTTCATAAATGGTAAATAAACAGCTAGAGATATGTACCTACCTACCAAGTTAGTACAGTATGACCTCTAATAAATGTACCCATGTCATTATAATAAAATAATACAAACAGATTGAAGTACATATCACTCAATTATAATAAAATTGACAATAACATTTCCTTCAAATTAATGCATAAATAATGAAATCACTTTACTCTGGCATCATGGGTACGACAAATGTCGATTTGCTGTTGTATTTTGTATCATTGGTACCTAATGATTGTTATCATTGTAGTGTTTCATACGAATCGTTCTCTTATAAAGTCTTGTGATTTAGTAAAATAATTCATCTTCTGTTGGTAGTGATAAGTGTGATAACAATATACTCTGGTCAAGATACGGTCACTACAAAGAAAATAACATATATTCACACAGGAGATTATAACGAGTGTTCTCAGCAGGTGTCAAATTTAATGTCCCCTTTCGTGAAAAATCCAAATAGGTACATATAACAAAATAAATCAAACCTACTTAAGATTTCACCATATCAATTATGTAAATTCCGATAATTTTTTTACCTACAGTAAAAAAACTCCTATCTTTATCGATAAAAATTACCTAATCTTTATCCATAGTTCTATCAGTTGAACGGTTGATTTTTTTTAAATAATGATGACAATTTTATTTAGGTCTAATATGGAAAATTGTATATTTTTTTTTACAAAATAACTATGAATATTATGTCCAACGTTGTAAAATAAAAGTCTCTATTTTCTACCCACGTTATATAAATACTTTTACACTTTTAAATTACTGAGTAATTTATCCATGCTCAGTAATTGTATGTATTTTCTTTAGTGTTCACGTATCTATAAATTCGTGATGATGGTAAACAATAGTGTGTCATTCGCCTGCATTACAAGATGGATGCAATATAAACAGCAGATGTTTTTAATCAATAATGAGAACAATACAAAATTATTACTGAACCTTATTTCTCCACATAGACCAACTCAACGACTGTTCAAACAAATCGCAAGGCTGACTGTTCAAACTGTTGAAACGAGATTTGCAGAGGTGATAATATATTATATAAAATATGTACGCATGCACATTGTTCGATCATTTCTATCTCAACGTAGAGTGAGGATTACTATCATTCATAGACTATAGATACATTCAAATCATTCAAACGTATAATGGTCTGGATAACGGATCTCTTTGTCGTCTTTATAGCCACATTAACATTATTTGGTAAGTATAATAATATTGATAATATTATCAGTATAATTCATAATTCTCATAATTCTCACCGTTTTGCACGAATTTGCTGATTGAAAACTATGGTGTTTCGTTGGTGTTACCGTTATGGGTTTTAAGTTTTTTCTTTACTTCATTCTAAAATAAAAACGAAACAAATTTTCCATAAGTACCCACACAGTCAAAATAATAATAATAACATACATTGGCATTAATCGACTAATACACGCGAGAAGAAAGAAAATCGGGGAAACTTTTATTTAGCTATTGATCGGTTTAATAGCCGATGATTATCTACAAAAAAACAATAATCGCTAAAGAAACGTCAAAGTATATGATTTATTATTGTTTGCAGGCGCCTACTTTACTATCAAAATTATTGAGAGATTGTCAAATCACCTGCTCGATGATAATCCTGAAAAGACTATAAAATGCCATAATTTCTGCCTTATGAAAAGCAGTTTGTCAGAATAGGTAGGTATATTGAAGGCTGGTAAGAAAAATAATTACAGGGTATATTTGTTTGTTAATTGTTATAAAATGGAATTTAAAGATAAAAAATAAAGTGAGTGATAATATCTGGCTGGTCCCTTATTTATTATATTTTTTCGTTGGTTTAATAATAAGAAAAGTATAAAGCGCGGTTTCGAGTAATTGTGATTAAAATCAGCGCAAAGTTCCGTTATCTGATTAACTTTCTCTTTAATTATATAATCGAGTTGCGTAGTCGCGAATAAAATAAATTGCATTGTCCAATTTCGGCAACAAAACCAGATTGCCTTCAGACACAAGTAACCTGACCGACCTCACAAATAATAAGTGTCACATGGCGATCTTGCACGCTTAATTGACAGCCATATAAGTGAGATAAAAAAAGAAACAATTCATTCCGAAATAGCGGCCGCAAATAACTTTTACTGGCCGAAGCTCTATGGTTGCGTCTGATTTATCGCGCGAGAGTTCGAAATTCGAAATGCTGAACAAACAATAATTAAACTGTCACGACTGCATAACTTGCAAAAGCTAAATCGCGCGTACCAACCTATTATTCGTAAAACGGATTGTCAAAATTGTAAAGAATACTGATACACCTAATTCAGGGGTCGGCAGAAGCGGCTCTTTGCATAGACGTTTGCGGCTCTTCAGACATAAACTCCAATTTTACATATGAGTTTATGAGATAGAGCCGCCGACACCGTTCCTGGTTCACTCCAGTTGCAGTTAATAGATTTAAAAAGCAAAAGACTGTGGAGCAACAAATTCGCAGATCTGAC
Organism: Rhyacophila brunnea; assembly: GCF_057557595.1. Classification (NCBI taxonomy): domain Eukaryota; kingdom Metazoa; phylum Arthropoda; class Insecta; order Trichoptera; family Rhyacophilidae; genus Rhyacophila; species Rhyacophila brunnea. The sequence goes on along the minus strand of NW_028232965.1, from coordinate 56,267,047 downwards.
CAGTCGCTTGGAAGAACTTGAAAGAGAGAAATCCAATTTGATCTCTCAGCACAAGTGGACAGCTATAAAATAACTGCCTATGATAGAAACAATAATATTTGATATATGGAATAGTTTGCCTATGACGCGTTAAAAAAACTAGCTTTTGGATTTTCACAATCTTTGGCTCTACATAATATTATTATATATGCGAACAAACATTCTCATCTTTGAACCAAATAAAAAATAAACTTTGAAGCAGAATAACGGATGAAAATGTACAATCATGCATTCAATTAAAAATAAGTTGGTAGCTATTTGCCAGATATAGTAAAGCTATCAAAAGCGATGCATGGACGCCGTTCTAATTATTTTTTTTAATAAAAAATCTTGAACTTCCCCCCCTTAAAAATCCATATACAAATATGCATATGTATTACATAAATGAGGCTCTTTGGTACCATTGTTATCCTGTTTCCTTAACAATTTGGCTCTTCTTACTTGACAAACTGCCAACCCCTGACCTAATTGATTAAAAATACGCAAGATGCGAGATATGAGGGTTCGGAATGAAAATAGGATAATATTGTAAATATACCACTCAAATAAAATATTAAGCGTTTATAGAAATTTTATGTACATTTAATGGCGTAGTTCCCTCGTTCATAATAAAAACACGAAATATGTAGTACCTACTTACTATATCTATGCATGTAGATTAATGAAATGACCTAAAATGTAGAATCCGGTATTCCAATCGCTCGTGGATCCTGGACCACGTAATCTAACCACCGCAATTTGAGTCTCCAAAAATTTCTCCGCCCAGCCCATTCTAGTCAAGAAGTTTTGATGATTTGGATGGACCATATTGGGTTAACCAAATTCCTAGTCGTACATTTAAAGCTTTTAATTAATCAAAGTGTATCTAGAAACATTGGAAAGATCAATATTTTTTTTAAATTCATAGATAATCGTACAATTTAAAAAAAGCTGTTATAAGCTTTCACCTTATTATTACATTTCCTATGATTATTTTTCAATTTAAATGTATTTTGATAGGTATTATACTTATTGATATTTATTGATTATTTTCGAATACAATGCAGTAACCAGTTTTCAAACATCTTCGATTAGGTACATAAATTTCGACAAACAGTTCTTCTTATGGCCTGAATAGCGGTGTTTGGCCACAGTACTCTCAACACAAAAAGTGATTGTCGTGGGTTTCATTCTATTGATCGCAACACATTCTAATTATATCCACCGTAGGTATATTATAATGATCTAACACTAACATTCTTCTTCTTCGATGGCGCTACAGCTCAAGTCGAGTCCTGGCCTCCTCCACCGCCGTCCTCCAGCCGGAACGGTCCTCTGCACGTCTTTTCCAGTTTCTGATATTTAGCAGGTGGTTGGCATCTTTTGCGATGTTATCACTAGGGATTCCAATCCCGGGATCCCGAGCTATTTTCGATACCTATGAATCCCGGGATTGATAAACATAATTCCGAAACTTTCGGGATTGATTTTTCAATCAATTTTTATGGAAAATAAAATAAAAACGAAAATATAACAGAAAAAATACTTTTAATATCAAATAACTACATTAGAAATAAACTGAGTATGAATGAAGTTTGATTTATACCCATGTGTAAGTTGCCCATTTATTTTATTTTGTCACGTAAATTAATAAAAATGAGAAAGATTGAAAAAAAACAATTCTTCGCACTATTAACAAAGTAATTCCACCATGATCTCATACGTTTTACGGCAGTTTCATATTTGGCTGACTAATTAGATTTATGAAGCGGAAAGGCCATAAGTAGGTACACCATGATTTGCTTTACTATTTTATTAATCATTTTCATTAATTAAATCTTTACTATCAGAAACAGTAATCTCATATTAAATTCACATTATTATTTATATTACGATATTATTTACTCCATTAAACTTATGTATTTCCAAGATTGAACGTATACAATATTAACAAGTCTTAAATAGTATAAATTATACTAGATTTATTTTTGACTGATTTTATCAATGTTATTTGTAAATATATTTTTTTATATTAAAAATGGAAAAAATGCCAATCCCGGGACCAGTCCCGGGATTGTCAAATTGTAATCCCGAAATCCCGGGATCAGAATTTTGGCTCGGGATTGGATTCCCTAGTTATCACCCCATCGTGTGCGTGGCTTTCCCACTGGTCTTTTCCCCCCTGGGTTTCGTTCGAGGATCTTCTTCGGTATCCGTGACTCAGGCATGCGCTGGACATGGCCTGCCCAGTTTAGACTCTGGAGTTGTATGAAGGTGGAGAGTTTTGAATCTTGGTATAAGCGGTATAGTTCCGTGCTAACACTAACATATTATGACATGTATATTTTCAGCCGGGGCAATCCACTCCTGGATGAAGGCCTCCCCCAGCTCCCTCCACTCTTCTCGGTTCCTTGCTTTTCACTGCCAATTACTTACACCAAACCTGACAAGTTCGTCAATCCAGCGGGTTTTGGGGCGCCCCTGTGGCCGCTTAGAGCCCCATGCAGAATCCATGATTTCGATGTTAAGGATAAGTTGCCGAAAAGCATGACTTAACTATAGACTATACTGACTATAGAGTTAAGGAATCCTTAACCATAGACTACTTTTGTTATGAACACGCCTTCTTCTGTATTACCATTTACCACTGACAGCTGCTGTCAAAATAAATTCGCGTGTCTATAAAACAGTCCATACACTCATATTCATTTAACAATTTATCTCAATATGGATATTGATGTTAATTCGTTTAGCATGTATATGCAGAATATTATTTTACTTTTTATACACTAGTCCGCAGAAATACAAAATGCCAGACAGAATGACACTGGACGCTAGTGTTACCATGTTAAAAAAATATCTTGCGGTGCCTGTGAAATCACCTATAATGACTGATAACGGAGACATAAGAGTATTATAATTAAATATTAATTATGTATTTATAGTTATTGCATTTATAAAGTGCAGTTGTCATATTTTTGTCATCGTTTAACAATTACAAAATAATTTACCTAAACTATAGAAAAGAGAATTTTGAAATATGGTATTATTTTCAATAGAAAAAATGAACGAAGCTTTTAAGACAAGGCGAACCATAGACAACCTGATCTTAACTAACGACATGTTTCTGCATAGTGTTTTCTGCTAAGGAAATTTTAGTTATGATAAATGTTTCTGCATTCCGCTCGTCCCTCGGTTACCACTGAATGAGTGTATTCGTCCATCGGTTGTCCGTTCGCCGTGCGATATGTCCGGCCCACCGCCATTTCATCAATTTTGTGACTTCTATCACATGTACTTGACGTTATTTTTTTCTTTCTTTCCAGGCCACTGCGCGGCCCACAAACTGCTGCTGACGACAATACAAATTAACGTAATGACGTTATTACGTCAGTTTTAATGCAACTGTAGCAAATGAAAACATCAATAAAATAAAGTTTTGAAAAAGTGATTTAAGAATGGGGACCATAAAACAAAGTCTACTGCCAAGATGGATTGGTTTCGGAAACTGCATTCCAGCTATATTTTTTATCATTGCAAATTTACAATGTAAGTATAATGTCATATCTATTTTGTGTTTGTTTACTAAGTTTACTTCAGAGTACGTGCACCTGGTGGCCCGTTGTGTTTTATTTTTAAAAAAATCAATGTTCAGCTTTCACCTCTAAAAAATATTTATTTCTAATTCCATCACAAAAAAATATAGTGTACCTATGATAATGTATATATATTATAACCTTTCAAAGAGATTCGGTGTATTCCTACTGATTGTAAATTCACGATAATTTATAATAAATAATATTGTAATAGGTACTCTGTACTTTCCACATAAATGTATACTGAAAGGTTCTTTTACGATATAGGGATATTACACTCACCTGCACATCTAATCTATACAGAAGGCTGCTATCGGCAGCTATCGAGGGTAGTGTATCATATTTATGTATTGAGGCTAGAGATGGGTATTTCCCGATAAAATCTCAATCTCGAGTTTCGGGATTTCCCGAAATGATGAAATTTTGAATTCTTGAGATCCGAGATTTCCAGAAAAGGATTCTCGAGAATTCTCAATAAATCGGCAAATTTAAAAAAAAAACCTGTAAAAATCAGTGTAAAAACAGACAAATTCCAAAAAAATATGATTTTTTTATTTATATAAGAAGACGAACAAAGTAGAAGTAGGAAAACAAAAATAATCCAAAACACTACTTATTAAAATAAAATTTTTAAAAAAATGTCAATCACTGCGTCTGACAATCGCGTACGTTTTTGAGACACAAAATTCCCTGATGTTGCAAAAATTGCGCTCATTTTGAGTCGACGTTGGCTTAATTGTGTTGAATGCCCCGATCAGTCTTTGAACGTTTTGTGTTTTCTATCCACTTTTTTCATAAAGAAAATCGTTTTTTTTTTTCAATTAATATTTGTTAATAAAAAAATCCCGAATCCCTAGGAAAAAGTCTCGGGATCCGGGATTTCCCGAAATGTTAAAAATTTCAATTATCAAGATTCGGGATGGAAAATCTCGAAAATTTCTCGAGAATTCCCGTCGGGAAATTCCTGAAACCCAACTCTAACTGATGCGATTAATTGATACAATTATTTAACTGTTCGAACTGTCAATAAGTGCTATGCTTTATCTCTTAATATCACCTTTCTTGGCTGTGTTAACCTTTAGAGATAGACAGTTTTGACGGCTAGATTACTTATTGTAACAATAATTATATACCCTCGATAGCAGCCTTGTGTATAGAATAGATTCGCTGGTGAGATTTATTTACGTAGGTACCTACCTACCTATTTATATTAATACCAAAATTTAACGTTATATTTAATAAATATACCTACCTACTTTTCCTAAAACATTATAAATATAAGTACCTACTTACTTACAAATATTATTATAAAACATTTTTGAAAAATATTTACATCGAATCTGTGACCGTCGCATTCCGGCATTTTTGAGCAAAGGTGCTATATTCTAGCATAAACATGAATACAAATAATTTAATTATTATCTTCAATATATGTAGTACCTACTTAGTTCTAATTATTTTATACGAGAGGGTTTACAAATTCTAATTATTAATACGTGGTGAACACCAAGTAGTAAACACATTATTTATAAGTAGCGTTTTTTCCTTTTCTTCTCTCAACCCTTTTTTCCAAAAGCTTAAATAATGACAGTCACTAAATACCTACTGCTAATATATAGATGATCAATATGATTGAGCAAATCGTATAAAATTAGTTAAGACTTGAATAATTTTAAGAAAGTTTTCGGGATTTCTATCGAAATAGTAACCGATTCTCCCTTCAAGAAAAGTAGTATAAGTACCTAATTATTTTTTTCATCAACTTTTCAGTTTCTTCAGCATCGTCAGAAGCAAACAACTCCAGATCCATGTACTACGTCTGTCCCCCTGAATTCTCCAGATTGGGCAGCAGCTGTTATTATTTCTCTCCCACCATGGCAACATGGCAGGATGCTCATTTTGCCTGCAAGGTCAGTATTTTCTTTACATTTCCTTCATTGTAATATTATTGTTGCAAAATGACCTACACGCCACTTCTTTTATTGTACGTAGTAGGTATATTTAGAATTTATATGCAATTCACTAGAACTTGTATTGTACGTTACGATGGTTGAATACTATTTTATATGTGTAAATATTAGTAAAATTAAATGATTATAATATAATATATTATAATCATAATATATAATCATATTTCGAATTTTTTCACGAACTTTTCTGTCAGTTTCAAACCCACGATCATATAGACATAATTATGTTATTGAGTAGTTTATTAAGGAAACAACTCAATCATTCCCATGTGGACAAAGTTTAGTAAAAATAATGATTATGCTAAGAAAGGGTTATTCAATTATATTACACATTCAAGATTTTTTGTTACCTTTTATTTAAGTATAGAATTATAAAAAAAAAATGTCTAACGAATGGAAACAATATCTCAAAACCAACAAAACCTTAGTTATTTCCTGAGGGAGGTATCGAAATTATTTCATAATACATTATAACAGGGTTGGTGAACCTTTTTATGTACGCGTGCCAAAATTTCCCAAATATTAATTTTTGACTGTTTGACGTGCCGAGCAGTTTTTTGAGTAATTTCAGCAGGAAAAAAATGAAAAAAATAGTTCTAAGAATTATATTAAAAAGGTTCAAAATTTTCTTCAAAGGAGTTCTTGAGTATTACTATAATGCCTAATTAGTTTGGTTGTTTACGCACAATTGACACCAAATTTTCTCGGATAAGATGAGGCATGCTCTCCGCGACGCGGCTTGCCCCGCCGCCTGATGAGGCCTGTGCTATAATATTATTATGTGTGACGTATAAAACCTACGGGCCGATCTATGCAATTTAAAGTAAATATAATGCTTATTCTTGAAGAGTATCTGCCTGTTATTTTTTATACAATGCGATCTGTCATTTATGCATGAATTTCGTCGTTTCCGTTTGCGCATCTATTGATAAATATTGTTGGTAAAAATATTATTAAAAACTGAAAAATATATGCACTTTTAATATTATATAATATGTATTTAGGAATTCGTAGATTTTTTTTAAAAATTATATCTAATTTTTTACTCTTTAACATAATACATTCGCGTGCCATGCAAAATCATCTCGCGTACCATAAGTTCGCCATCTCTGCATTATAATAATATATTCCTGGAATATATTATTACATCTCAAAGACGTTAGTTACCTACGAATAAAAGTAAAGAAAACACATCACTGAAAAGTAAACCATTATGTACCGTTAAAATCGTAAAAAAATATTTTAATGAGGGTTACTTTATCGCTCTCATTCTTTTCAAATAAAGTACTTACTCGAAACTAGACCACCACAAATTGCCCCAAACTAGGGCGAATATTCTTTTAGGGCATTTTCACTTTTTTGTGTCAAAAGTGGGGCGGCCGGAACATAATTACAATTATCTACTAAAGATAAATATCTATCAGGACAACAACGTGTTCGACAGAATGATCCGTGCATATAGAATAATTATAATGGATTGGTCAAGTGGTTCAGAATATTGCATGCGCGGTTTCCCTCAAAAACAAGGCCAGTCCCAGGAAGTGTGAGGCGCGACTGGAGCTTTTGCGCGAGGTCGCTCTAGTTGCGAGGCATGACAATTATATTCACGTATAAGATGAACATATTTTACACTAAAAATCTCATCTCCGAGAGTTACTCTGAAAAGAAAGTGATAATCACTATTCACTCCCATTCGTTTATTACCGCACGCACCATAGATGTGCTAAATTTGGAGTGCTTCTAACCACTCCAAATTTAAAAAAAAAAAAAAAAAACAGCAAGGGACATTTTTTCGAGAAATTATTTTATTGTATTTTTAAATACCCAATCTCCTAATACCCGAAATATTTTAATCAGCTGTCTAAAAGTATGTTTTTATTCATATTGAGTTAATTTGACTCAAATATATTTATATAATATGTAGGAACGATTTTAATGTCCCCTTTTATATTTTTTTTTCTTCATTTTCTCATGGTAAGTAAAGTACTTACCCAGTTTTTTGGAAATATTTTCTTGAATTAAATAATATTACTAATAACATCTACCTACTAAATTTTGAGAAAAAATCATTTTGAATCATTACAATTTTAATTCTAAAACGATTTTGAATAACTCCCTTTCTGGGTTTTGAATTTTGACTACCGAGCTTGCAGTGTACAGACCTATAAACTTATCTGGAGAATGGCCAAAAATGGAATTACGAACTACCATAGCACACCATATTGAAAAACGTCATCCGAATGTCAGATTTTACCAGTTACGACTCGTGGGTAGTTTTCGACAGTGGCTCCTCCATCTCATTCTCCAGATAAGTTTGTAGGTCTGTACAGGCTTTTCTCGGTACTACTCATTTCGGTAATACATCTTATGAGCATTCACACCAATTATTATTATGCATATATCTATCGGACACGTCTCTAGCTGTCACAGCCATTGTTGTTTATGGCGGTTGACATGGGGTCTACAATCAAGGACGGCATCAAACTAGGCCTCTTTTATTCTCCTGCCAATATTATTTGCCCCCCGAGATAGTGATCCTGAATTTATTAAAAGTATGTCCAAGATGTTTACCTTGGTTTTGACTAAATGCCATGAAGTTTTATTATTTTGTGTGATATATATTAGTGTTATATCGCCGGTGTGATGCATATCTAACTTATATTAAAATAAAAAAATATTATTTTGCATGCATAATAGGTGCATAATCAAATAAAGGGAATGCATATAGAATATATTATATTCATATATGTGAATAATAACTATTGGCACGATATATTATTTTACATGTCAAAAGCGTGCTTCACATTTTAAAGGTATGTCGTTAAAGTCTTCATTTTAATAGTAAAAGTCAACGGAAATGTTATATTGTAGGGAAATATTTTCTTGCAAATTTACTGCATTATCTTTCTATTTTCAAACGGTTTGTTAGCTACGAGCGGTGTCATACCAACATGAGAAATATTACTATCTATATAGGTCAGTGGCGCACCCAGGAATTATTATTGGGGGGGGCCCAAGGAGGAGAATGTAAATTAGTCCCATAGGCTCTTTTTCTTCTTCATATAAATATTTTTACATATTTTCACAATACATGGCGATATACATAGTTTCAACTAGTTGAAAATGTCCCTCTGAGGCGGACGAAACCGGTCCTAATCTATTTAGTAAAAGTGGAATAAGTAAGTACTAAAAAAAAATGCGTTTTATTAAATTAAAACAACCGAATTCCGAATTCCACCGAAAAAAATGTTCTTTTGATTTACACCACCACCGTAGTGAGTGTAGTCGTTCTTTTCGCAGAATGTTTATCGCAGATTTTTGGTTTTTTATTAATATTGAGGTTCCAACATATTAATTGAAAATGGACAAAAAAAGTATTATTGCATAATTTGTAAATTGCACAACCTACTCAATACAACACTGCCTTATATCTCGTTTATCGGTCTTTTGTCTATTGCACTAGGTGTACCTACACCATGGCCCCCACATCCTGAAACGGGCCCTCAGGCTAGGGCAGTGGTCGGCAAACTGCGGCTCTTTGGCCCCTTGAGTGCGGCTCTGCCACAGATGCTCTCTGTCATATTTGACATGGCTACAAAGAAGAAGCAAAGAAAATGGAAGAGGATAACCGTAAATGTGATGTTGAATAGACCGAGACTTCGCGTTTATTCAAAACTTAAATGGCTTCCCGACCTGTATTTATGTGTCGGCAAAAATTGGCGCATTCAAATTTAGAGAGATACTACAACGAAAAACTCGTAATTTTTCGCTAAATATTCTGCCGATGTTGCAAGGAAGAAAGCAGCTGAGGAGAAGAGTCAATAAAAATAAAGTTCTGTATTTAATTAGGTACTGAATAAAATCTGTCAACAATGTTAATATTGCAAGTTTTGTGGTTGGTAAAAAGATTTCCAAGAGAGGAAATTAAGAAATCGATTTATTGATGAGAACCTGGAATCGTGCTTAAAATTAAATCAACAACATACGAACCTGACTTACCCAAACTTTACAAGGAGATGCAAGGCCATTATTCACATTGAGTTTGTCAGTCATTGTCATGATTCAATTTTATGGATACCTGACTTACAATTTAATTTTTATTAATAAATAAGATCATTATTACGTATGATATTCAGTTTTATTCAGTGTACCTACCTATAATTTAATTAGGACTTAAAACTTTAACTAAAGTTTATTAAGTAAATTAGCAGTGTACCTACTTACTACCTACGTATATAATTTAAGTTTAAGAAATTTGGCTCTCAAAAGAAATCTCAATCGTTGTACTGTTGATATTTGGCTCTATTGACTAATGAGTTTGCCGACCACTGGGCTAGGGTATTTGACGGGCCCCCTATCCACTGCTTAGATTAAAGGCAGTGTAAAACACTACATTAACGTTTTTCAAATTGTGTTTTAGTTCAAATTGAGGGTACTTATACAGTGAATTATTGGCGATTTTCAATACATCTACTTTAATAATGGAGCTGTCGAGTATCGACACATAATAATCAGAAAATATATTGGACATTTATATAAATTTAAATGTTCATAGTCATGAAGCATAATAGCGCCGCAGGCGAATTTTTTTTACTATTAAAGCTAATTTATGATGTGTGTTTATCTCACTTATCTGGTCAACCCGACACGCCGGGCCCCCCACAGCCCGGGCCCCCAGGCTAGAACCCTGTCAACCCTCCCCAGCCATGACCTATACCACTCCGGAATTCGGGTGGACACCGAGAATTTCATTAGGGAACAGGTTTCTAAAAAAACCTGACATTAGTGTTTCGAAATTTTTGTATTAGAAATTAAAATCTAAGAAATATTACTAAAAAGGGTGCTGGAGAATTACAAATCATTTTTTGCCGTGTTGTTTGTCTAAACCCAAGGTATAGTTTATTGGCTTTCGATTTCAATATGTAAAATCATTCTGATGGTTTTCATATTTTGGGTGCGCTACTGATATAGGTACTAGGTATACCTATAACTTATTAAAAATAATTGATCATAAATTGTATTATTTTGGCAACACTGTAAACACAAAACATTGTTGTTCGATTTTTAAGTTATTTTGTTTTGAATATTGATGGTATTTAAATATGAAATGCTTCATTACGCATGTCGCATTTATATGCGGGTAGTGTCTTTTGTCATTACTCATTATGCACATTTTCTGTGCACATGAAACCCGATCGTCAATCATTTTCAAAGGCAGTTATGTTGGCGGTCTGCCTAGATCTCTATCAGATGGATACTTTCCACTAATAAGCGTCATGTCCTCAGTTTTCACGGAAATGTGTAAGAATTCTAAGCACATAAGATTGTGTGTTAAATTTGGTCTCTGGAAATTTCAAATTTAAACTAAAATCAAGTACCTACCTTCTGTCGATAGTATTAATTATATACTTCAAAATATTAAATTAAATTTGTTCTCATTATAGTGTCTATACAAAATCGACATAACTAAAATAATGCATAATGCACAGAGAGGTAACGAATTAATTTTTCATTCTCAATATACATTGCAGTCGATAATAATATTCTACAATGGTGAATGGGTAATATTCCATTTAGGGAGTACCTATTTATGATGACCTCTAATCAATTCAATGGAACCGCCCACCATGGAGCATACGTCTGCGCTGAACGCTTGCAAACTGTTGCGATATGTGGGTAGGGGTTCGATATATTACAAAAATTGACTATAGTGTGTTTTCATTCAATGGGTACAAGATTTACTTGTTAATTTATATTTCTTTGATACAAACCTTGGGGGTGCCTGTGACGTCACCACTAGCGAAACATAAAACACAAGCGTGAAGTTAGATAGTTTTGACAGAACATAATATATATCATAGTTATACCAACGCCGAGCGAAAGAAAACGATGCAATATGCTTTATGTAAGAAGTCAGAAATAATAACGGTAACAATCATTAAATTTCCTCCATGTAATTCGTGCGCGCAGTTGAAGAAATAGCAATCTGCGCAGTTGTTCCACTATAATTACTAATCCTAGCAAAAAATATTCAGATATTATGTGATGTGCTTCTACTTGTGAAAGTCTATATTTTTGAATAGTATGAATAAATCATCACACATTGTCATATAGCAGGGATGGCCTGTGCGTCGATCGTGATCGACCGGTCGATCGCGAAGGTATTTTTTGTCGATCGCGGACATAATAATTTATTGTACTGTCTTGTTCAAACGAGTCAAAACTACTCGACGTTCCAGCTCTTAAAATCCGCTAGTTCTTATCACTTCTCTTACCATTATCAAGAAATACACTCATGCGAAGAACATAAGTGATGAGAACTTGGAAGAAATTCTACAGGAAAACATTAATAAAATAGATGTATATTAATACTTTCGACCGAAGGTACTTGATGGAATTTGAATTTAAATTCTAATGGATTCAAGCTCTGTACTATTCCATTTAAGTCGTTTTTTTGCGACCCGGGTTTCGCCTTTCGGCATCTTCAGGCGTCGTGTACACTCACCAAAGGCAAACACACACTGACAACGAACACCCTTAACTCTACCTTATATAGTAAAACAATACAATAAAGTAGGTAAAAACTCCATTACAGAAGAACGATCCAAAAGAGAAGATATATTTAATGCATTTCAGTCGTATATTAATCGTACTCGATTTTTTATTCATAAACTACTATCAGTAACGACTGATGGAGCTTCTGCTATGGTTGGAAATCATGTTGGGTTTATTACTTTATGTACAAATGAGGAAACAGTACCCACTTTTATCAGTTATCATTGCATTATACGCCAGTAGGCATGGCTCCCACAAGGGGGGGTCTGACAGGGCTCTAGCCTGAGGGGAGCCCGGCGTAGCGGGTCGACCAGTTAAGTAAGAAAAACACAAATCACAAATTTGCTCGACTAGTGAAAAAGTCGCCTGCGGCGCTATTATCCTCAGAGGATATTTAAATTTTAAAATACATGGCTGTGCGATGCAATTTGATGTGATATGGTTATTGATGTAATTAAATTATATTAATTCATATTGTGTAGAATTTATTTATTTCCTGGCGAAGGGTTGCATGTTACTTGGCTACTACAAAAATTTTAATATTGGATTTACAGGTAAATTGTGTAACTATGTCAAAATTACAATTAATGTGTACATACTTAATTTTTTTAGAAGTGAAAGACATAATAATATTGCTTAAGTATATTATTCTCGTTAATTCGATGTTTCTGTATCGTTATTTTTTATATGTATAAAATATTAATTTGTTTTCAAAATACATATTTGAATTATAAAAAATGGGTTTTTATTGTTCTCCTATGATATAATTACTAGTGATATCAGTCGATCGCCATTAATATTTTTTTCAACTAGTCGATCCTAGAAAATAAAATTGTGGTCACCCCTGTCATATAGGTATTAAGTAAAGTAAAATCAGGCATAAATTTTACGGAATGACCGGGTATATGTTTTTATATAATACTGTATACCTACCATAGATAAGTATATCATAATAGAAAAATAAGATATATCATAATAATTATCATCCTCTAGGTCAGAGCTTTCCAACCCTTTTTGGTTGGAGGGATCCCGTATCATGTAAATCTTAGGGTAACCGCTACCAGAGTGACCCAGTATAAAGATCTAAGGGCCCTTTTAAAACATCACACATATTTTAAAACTTTCTATATACTTTTTAATCAATTCTTAAAGACCACGTGAATATCTAACCGGGTTACGTCGTCTAAAAATCTTAATTTAAATTTATTTTTACTAAACTATACATTTTTGCGAATTCTCGCAGAACATTGATTAGAAAACATTGCTACAGAGATCTAGTTTCTAGCTAGGGCAATATAACATCATGAGATATAATATATATGTTAAAAATAGTATTATAAAATTGACCTTCTCATAAAATATTATTGAAATAGTTATTCCATGATCTTCAGTATAGTAATACTCCCACAAACCTTGCTTTTAGTGCCCACTCGATGTGTAATAAAATCAAAGGCGTTCCTGCAAGTATCGTAAATTCAAGTATTATGATACCAATAACCAAACCATGCAATTAAAACCACATTCAATACATTCACATTTTATAGATTATTATATTTTGTAATGCACATGATGCATTTTTACCTTTTATTGTTAGGTATTTATACGTGTGTCATGAAAAGACACTCAACAACTTTCCATAATGTAACTGATTCAACGTTTTTAAAGAAAACAGAGTTACTTTAACGGCCCACGTGCCAAACGTAGGTCAACATGGAGGTTTTATGGTATTTTCAAAGCATTAGCCTGAACATTCCTTAAACGTTGTAGATAATCTATTTATATAATTTTGAAGCATTATCCTTTATATTTATTTCAAAATATTTGATGACTGCATTAAGAATTTTTATTACATAAAATAGTATTCTTTTAACCCTCTCCATCTAATTTAGAATATAGTCATATTTCAGTACATCCATGTGCAGTGGTGTTAGGATTTTTTAGATTTATTATTTTTTAAACGCATTTATAAAACCAATAGTAAAATTACTATTAACATTATATAGTGAAATATTTACGATAAAAAATTATATTTTATAATCGCTGTGATCCCAAATTTGACAAGAATTAGGCATTTTATTATTCAAAAAATGTGCACGATTAACACATTTGAAGATAATTCTAAAGATACTGATTATAAGCTGTGTTTTTGACCATTCAAATGTGATAAAACATCCTACGAATAATGATTGTTTTATAATAATTATTGAGTTATTAAGATAGTATTTTTTTGAAATACGCCATTTCTATTGGCATTTCCCAGTGGTTATGCTACAACATACGGCCGTGGTTTTGGAGGTTCAACTGGCTCATAACTTTAAAAATTGTAATATATTTATTTTAATTACTTTTGGATATAGTTGAATTATGCTTAAGTCAGTCATTCCCAATGACATAATATGGACGAATCATCTGGGGAAAAAATGACACTCACTTTATTGTCGGGTCTGCCGAATGGTTCGGTTCGAACGGGTTCGCTCAAATGAACATTGACATTAGAAACACTGCTCTAACGCCATTACAATAAAGGTCATATTGCTATAAATTCCCGATGCGTGATATCGCATAATGAAAATTTCGTGGCGTCTACCTATACATGCGAATTTACTTGCTAGCTACTGTATTGAGTGCGTCGTCCATTAATAATGTCATTGGTCATTCCACACAATTATGAATTAATATATTATTATTATACAATATCACAAATACATTCTGAACAACTGGAATTGTAACCAATAAACGGGGGGGTTCCTATTTTTGATCTGACTGACAAAACCGAGTACCATTCGATTCTTCCATTGGATACTTGATAAAATATGGGTTCCAACTTTCAAATTTACGTAAACGTTTCAATTTACCTCGTTTTCCTACAATTTACACACTCATTTGTCTTGAGTCCATTTTATACGTCATCATTAGGGGTTTTAAGTACTTTCAGAATATACCTAGTAATAGTTATGGCATCAGAATTTAATAAAACTTTCACTTTTTTTACACTCGCATCTGCGTACTTTCTACGAAGCGACCGCTCTCATCTGTTTATGAAAAACCGAGCAACTGTCCGTGGTGTTTACATATCAATATCGTCTCAATTTACTGGCTACAAATAATACTTCAAATATTTGTTGTGATAGGCAATCAACACTTCATTACAGTCATCAATCAAAATATATGTCAAGTGAACAGATTCAGATTAACAAAGATCAATCATCGAATGATATCGACAATGTACTGCTTATTGACTTCCCCCAAGTTTGATGCTATTTTAATACATTGTATAAAATAGAGAGGTTAAAATCAATTTGATAAATCAACACAAAATTCACGTGAGTATTTGAAAAAAGAATTTGTTAAAATGTATTGAGTAGCGGCAGCTATCGGAACTAAAATAATAGGTACCAACACAATACGTTGAAGAAACATTCCTATAAAATATATGTCTAACGGTGGCAAAGAATAGAGGTAGGCTGTTAAAATCCGCCATAAATAGTGCATACTAAACTTTGTCAGACAGAGTATTTGTTTTCATTGAAATAAGACTACAATTAAGTATTTACAGATGGTACTTACTGGTCAGTTTTTAAAATTCCATTAAACCATGCGAAAACCACGCCATAATAGATAATAGTCAAAAAATATATAATTATAATCTATCTATAAAATATCTAAAATTATGCAATTAAATCATACATCACTTTGGATATTTTACAGATAAAATAATATTTTTTATCTATTATAGTTCGGTTAGGCAGGGCTTTTTAAGAATTTAAAAAAAATCGACAATATGTGTAATATGTATTCTTAATCCAACGAAAACAAATAAGTATGAATGAAAAAGTCTGCACAATTTTGTCGTATCGCCCTAAATATACCAAAGCTATTATGGTTTGGTTAGGCAGGGTTTAGTTGGCTTTAAACACTAACCGACACCATCCATTTCTACATTGTAGTCTTAGTTCAATAAAAACAAATACGTATGACTAACAAAGTTTAACTTGTACTATTTATGGCGGATCTTAACAGCCTACCTCCATCCTTCGCTATTGATGTGTGGTAAGTATCAACGTCATGGCCCCCATATCTTGAAGCGGGGTCCCAGGCTAGGATTTTTAGCGCCCCCCCCCCCCTACCCATCTCTAGGGTTAATGGCAGTGGGACTTTTTACAGAATCGTTTTCTAAATGTTGTTTCAGGTAAAATTAAGGGTATTCGGTGCATTTTTAGCGATTTTTTGTATTGAATAAACCCATTTGAATTATGGATTTGTCGAATATCGACACACAGTCATCAAAAGTTGCATCATACAACTAGACATTTTAAAATGTTAAGACTCTAGAAAGAAAATAGCTCCGCAAGCGAGTTTTTTCCCCATTAGGGCAAATTTGTGATGTGTATTTATCTCACTTATCGGGTCGACCTGCCACGCCCCCCCCCCCTCCGAGAGCCCGGGACCCCAGGCTAGAGCCCTGTCAGCCCCCCCTTTGTGGGGGCCATGATCAACGTATTAATAAAAACATGTTAACCACTCTCATTTTGTTATAATTTATTTTATTGTATTCACTGTCAATACATGGTGGAGCTGCATTGTATTATTGATTAATATTAATAAAACGCAAAATTTATTTGTACTTATTCGACTATTTAATAAATTTTGACCGGTTTCGTCCGCCTCAAAGGGACATTTTCAACTGAATAATTGCCATAGGTAAATTTATTTTGACATATACAACGAATAATATTGAAATGAATATGACGTTTTACAATGTTTTACAAATGTAACTAAATAATCTAATATGGCGAATAATCTAGCATCGCAGACGAGCAATTCGAAATAGTGTCTGTGGATTTATTTTCAAGCCAATGAATGTTTATTTCCGAATCAAACTAAAACGTAAAGGAGCAAGAGGAGATGTGTGGTCTATTGATTTTTTTATGACTCGCAAACAGATGCGATCCACTGCATTACTAATGCATTTCGTGGCGATCGTCGATCTCAATGCATACGCGAAATATTTACACTAGCTAAGCACGTTTTTCTAAGGTAACCAAATGCCAACAGAGGCAAGACACGTCTCTACAGATTTACAGAATTACAATCTTTAATTAAATATTTTTTTTATTCAACAAATAATTCACAAGATTTAACGGCCCACATGCTCAGCATACGTCAAAATGAAGATTTTATGCTATTTTCAGAGCACAACCCTGGACATTCCTTAAACATTGTTGATAATCTATTTATATAATTTTGAAGCCTTATTATCCTTTATATATATTTAGATGACTGCATAAAGTATTTTTATTACATAAAATAGTATTCTTTTAAACCTCTCGCTCTAATGTTTTAGAATATAGTTATATTTCAGTACATCCATGTGAAGTGGTGTTAAGATTTTTTATATTTATTATTTTTTAAAAGCATTTATAAAACCATTAGTAAATTTTATGTCGACACACTATGTGACACACAATTTATGTCGTAACACTCTAATTATTGAAGATACATAATTTTGAAAACACTTATGAGAAAATATATTATTATTTTGAAAAAAGACACTCCGGAAATTGGTATTTTTTATACTTAAATCATGACCAGTAAAATATGTCACACCGAACGAAGCTCTCAACACCCCCCCCCCCGCTAGTCAATCGATGTCCTTCCGCCGTAGGAAATGTAGAAGCCAGTTGGCGCGGTATCCCCCCGCGGGTTATATAGGTAAACGTAACCACCAGATGGCGTAATGGGCGGGGAGCTTCAATAAAAGTGTAAGGGTCCCACAGACGTCGATTTTATCAGATCAGAAGTAATATCATATCGTGACAGCATGACCAAATTAGGTTATCTGTCACCTTGATAGATTTTTTGGTGCCAATACGGATAGCTATATAGATTGATGGGTACGTTATTTTGTTTCACTAACTATGTTCTCATATTTTGTCTTTCTTCTATGCTGCTGCTAGCGTGATCAAGGGCATACATAAGGGAAACGGCAAATAATTTTCAACAGTAGGTGGAACAAAATTTCGCAGTCGTCGCCAATCGGAGACTGACAGTCGAGGTGTGAGCACGTCAATTTGTTTTGTGATGGCATCGGAGGAATATATTCTTAAATCGTGTAAAGATGACTAAAAAACCTTCCGAATGTGCTTGAAAAAGAAAACATGTCAATAAATATACTATCTATTATTATTACGAATATAATAATAAACATAACATTAAAAGGACGCATTTTGAATTTTTATGACAAATTATATTTCGTTCGGCTCGCGTTATTTGCACAATCCGCGCATCGCCTAGTCACGATCTTTTTAGACCATGCCCCAGCTGAAGTATAGCCTTATTTTTTCGGCGATAAGTCAAACCGTCTGGCGCAACACCTGTTTAGGTCAGGTTGATTGTCAGGCTGATTAAATCAGAGCCTTGAAGGGCTTTATATTACCTACTTAATGTAATTTGTAATTAAAATTAAACATTTTATTACAGGCGCCTACTCACGATGTTATTTTATTTAAACATTCACCATTGATTACCTACATATTCAATTTTATTATAATACTCACGATGTTATTTTATTTAAACATTAACCATTGATTACCTACATATTCAATTTTATTATAATATCGTAAAATCGATAGCATCGTGTCATTACCTGACTTAACTGAGTGTTTATGTAGATCAGGGATGGCGAACCTATAGCACGCGTGCCGCCAGTGGCACGCGAGATGATTTTGCATGGCACGCGAATGTATTATGTTGATGGGAAAAAAATAGATATCTATAATTTAAAATATTAATTAAAAATACTTTTTTTTTACAAAAAGTTTTACACATAAGTACCTACCCAAATATCATATTATATAATATAAAAAATGCGTATTTTCTTCGGTTTTTAATAATATTTTTACCAAGAATATTTTATCTATCGATGCGCAAACGGAAACGACGAAATTCATGCATAAATGACAGATCGCATTGTATACAAAATAACCGGCAGATACTCTTCAAGAATAAGCATTATAATTAATTTAAATTGCATAGATCGGTCCTTAGGTTTTATGCGTCAAACATAATAATATTATAGCACTGACCTCATCAGGCGGCGGGAGAAGCCGCGTTACGGAGAGGATGCCGCATCTGATCCGAGCATTTTTGGCGTCAATTTGTGCGTAAAGAACCAAACTAAGTAGGTATTATAAGTAATACTCAAGAACTCGATTACTATGTTTTTAGAATTTATTTAATATAATTCTTATAACTATTTTTCATTTTTTTCCTAATCGAACTACTCGAAAAACTGCTCGGCAGGTCAGACAGTCAAAAAATAATATTTGGGAATTTTTGGCACGCGTACGTAAAAAGGTACGCTAACCCTGATGTAGATACTAGGTACTTTTATAGTATTACCGGAGTGACCACTGTTTAGCAATTTATTTATTTTGCGGGGATGATCTAATGATACTAGAGCCACTTCAATGATGTCACGTATATATGAAATGTAGGTCTCGCTAATAATGATTGAAGCATTTACCAGTACGGAGTATTTATGAATAACCTTGCGTTAAATGGTTGTAACTCATTGAATAAAACCAGCATTAATCAGGGTTCGCTTAGCAGCACACTTTACGAATTTCGTAATAGTGATAATTACCATAAATTACTGCAATTTTTCATTCATAAACAAATTTCATTGATTTATTAACGTGTTTTATGCTGTTAGTTTTTTTCTTCAATCGAGTTACGTAATGAGTTGTTTGAAAAAATTGAAACATTTAAAATCATTTAAATAAAAACTTGAAATAATAAAATGAAATTTATAGTATCAATAATATCCAACTTTTTTTAATTTACCTGACACTCGGAATATACCTATAATGTACCTCCCTAAGTCATAAGTAAGTAAAAAAAACCTCATTTTTATTATGATATTAAGAGAATGATGGGAAACACAAAATTATGGTTATGCATCATTGTCAGTTCTCAGGGTGTTCGTCAAAATTAATTTAATAGGGAGGTACTTACTAATTTCACTCAACGTGTGCTTCACCCTTGAAAATAGTTGCTCACATAATAACATTAAAAGTTTACGTCGCATCATTGTTTTATTTTATTTTATTTTTTATCGTTGTCGATTTTCTGGAGCATTACTACCTGTCTTGGGGTACATGTGAACGACGGGCCATAGGCTGGACACGTCACTCTGGTATAGATTTTCCATGCCTATTGTCTGATTATAATTCACTCAAATTATGTTGGTTTTTTGAAGTTACACAAAATTATGAATGAAACATATTTTGTTGTAATGAAAAGACTTTGCAACCCTAAGACACACCATATGGAATTCGACTATTTCATTATTATTACCACGTTTTTATTAGCTCGTATTCTTGTTTTCCAGTACAAATTTTTTCTTGTTTGTCCAAGATTTGTATTGAACGATTGAAGATTTTTTAACTAACTTCCCGACTAGCTAGACATTTGAAACTTTTTGAAATATCAGAACACGACGACAATTCATTCTTTTGATACTTTTGGCCATCTTTAAGCAGAATTCATTTTCAGTTAATTCTGTTTTGCTATTTTACTTTTGCTACACTATTGTTGGTTGCTAAGGGGGTCCTAGCAACTAAATTATTAATATATGTGTGTGTTACTATGGAAATCAATATGAAATGTCAAAATGACATTTCAGTATTCTAATTTATTCAGTATTTCTATCAGGTACAAAAAAGGTATTTATTAATACATAGAATTGTCAAGTTTATATGATTCAACAGAAAATTTAAAAACGTGGTATATAAAAAGATCGTTTTTCTTGTAATTGTTTTCTATAATCTATAAAAGGTAATCAAATTTCAACGGTTTATTAAATGTTTGTATTTTCAATAAAATAATTAATGTATCTGGATCTATTGTTTTATCTTTGTACTTTCTATCTTCACCTCGATAACAGTGATTGAGAAAACGACTAATAATGTCCTATATTACCGTTTCAATATGTCTATCCTTTACTTCTCTGGCGAGCCTTAAAATGCTGGTGTTCAGCATTCCTGGCTCTTGATATCTCTGGCTATAGATCGGCCATAAAACAAAAAAACCTAACACTTACTCATAATTTTAGATAACTATGTAAATATTTTCGTAAAATCATCGAGCGCTCCGGTTCGTAAAATTTTCCATTTCGAGCGCTGATCCTGGTCCGAAATAGTAAAAGAGTTCAATTTATACCGTATTAATTATTATTATCTATGATATTATTATGTTAACGCTATTCCTAATCTTTTTAAACAACAGAAAATCTTTACAGTTTCAATTTTCATGCATCAAGTCGAGTAGACAAAAAACGGGGAAAATGTATTTTTTACAACAAACAACACATGATACTAATCTCGTAATATATCGTTACTATTTTAATATCATGTAGTGTAGAACATAGATAGTAGATATTCAAATAAATTATACCGCCAGTTTCGAAATATCGATCTAACAAATTTAAAAATGTTAAATGTATCTAATTAAAACTTTGCATTTATTTTTAGGCGCCTGTGAAAGTCAAATAAATAATACACAAAATAATTGACGAAGTGCACATCTCATAAATTCAAATTAAGCTCTAGGCGTTTCTTTTGACAGTCGGTCAAAGCGAAAAAATATAAATTAATACGGCGCTTCGTCAACCTGCCCAATCAAAATCGGCCGGACGAATAATGCATTATTATTTCCATCCCGAGGGTTTTGACAGGCGAATATTATCTTCGGCCGAGATCTCACCAAACAATAATGACTTCATTCAATTAAACAGTGTTGCAACTCGCCAGACTTATACACATTCAATTATAATCGGACCGGTTTGCGCTGCTGGTGCTAACATTTTCAGGCCTACGCTTTGTATATTTAGATTTATTTCACTGGCAGTAAAATAATTATATTTAAGCCAGGAAGATAATATCGTTCCAATGTATATTTCGTGGTATCACTGTTATCAACTGGGAATCCATTGCTGGATGAAAGTATCCCCCAGATCTTTCATCTCGATTAGTCGTCTCTACCACATACCTATATTAAATTGTATCCTTATTAAATTACTTATTACTTACTTTTATACCGTCATGTAGCCGTTTTCGTGTTATTTTTTATAGAGGATCGTGAAGAAAATATGTTATATGCAACTAGATGTTCGACATCTTGGCTGCTTCCTGATCCATTAGTTTCGTCTATGTTCTTTTTGCGGTGTTACCCAATATGCTCATTACTGTTTTATGTAGCGATTCTCTTATTTGTTTCTATTTATGGTTTATATATAAATACAGATGTAGATTGAAGCTACTAAAAGTAAGTCTAACAATGTCCAAAATTATTGAAAGTTGTTTTCAATCAATTTTGAAATGAAAGATAATTTATTCAACTAGATGAAGTTTTATTAGCTTGGCTGCAAATGTCCCAAAGTCCTCGAGTAGTTATTTGTTTCTAAGTCCCAAAGTTAGACGCAGTCAGCAATCTGAATTATTAATCTGTGGGTGAACAAGCTTGTAACACTTTGTAAAATAATTCCATCATAACACCAATAAGATAATCAATTTCCTCAAATTAATTGTCATTATCGACGTCCTCGAGCTTCTCAAGAGAAAGACGATAAATAATACTCAATTAAATTGGATTTTATAGATAATCTTGATATTATTTATCTACTAATGAATCTCAAAAAGTGCGCTAAATTTAAGCTTTCTATTTTACTATTGAGATTTTAGATTAATTTTGGAATAACCTTTACTGGCCATATGCAGGTGTTATAAATAATATTGCAACAGCAGATAAGACTTCATTTAGGATTATACTTACAAGTAATAACGAAACATAATTGTAAGCTCTTTTAACAATGGGAAGTAAGCAAACTTTTTGTCTGGTTAGTGATTTACAACTGTCGATTAGCACTAACAATGCACGACTGAGAAATATTAATGCAAAATTTATATTAACCAGATGCCATCTAAGATATCTATTTACAAGAACAATACTCATTTCAGTCTTATTTTCTTGATTGGATGAACTCAATCGAAACGGCATCCATGTTGAATATCGTTGCGAAAATTTCTGCCAAAATATTTCTTTTGTCTTCTCATTATAACAGCTTCACGAATTATTTTTTGTGCGAGCTTTCTTAGTAGTAATTTAATGAATTAATGATACAACCTACACACATCAAAAATAATCAATCACACTTCATTGCGTTTTAAATAAATACAATTACCAAGATATTATTAATGAACATATAGGTACAATGGAATACAAAACACAAACTCATCCAGTGTCCAGAAATAATATGGCTTTTATAAACTTCATAATTATTAGTATAATACATACAAGTCAATAACAGTAACTTTTCAGGATAATAATTTAAGATGTATAAACTGGTTGATAAATGTAATGCTATTGGCGTAGTAACGAAATAATTTTGCCCACTTATATGTATCTAAATCTGATTCATCATTTTATTAATTGCCGATATCAAGGAACCGAAGATTGCCAAATTCCTATGTAGGTATTCTTATGATCAAATCAATATTGTCGTTGTAATCAAAGACAATACTGATAGAATACGTCTTATGTAGGTACCCTTAATCTTAATCCCGTGTGAAACTTATGCCCCGAATATTCAACAATTTCTACAACTGAACATTTTTGACTGATACGTCGTGTGTAGGGAATCCCGTGCCAAAATTCTGATCCCGGGATTTCGGGATTACAACTTGACAATCCCGGGATCCCTGGACTAGTCCCGGAATTGACATTTTTTCCATTGTTAATATAAAAAAATATATTTACAAATAACATTGATAAAATCAATCAAAAATAAATCTAGTATAATTTATACTATTTAAGACATTTATTGTTAATATTGTATACGTTCAATCTTGGAAATACACAAGTTTGATGGAGTAAATAATATTGTAATATAAATAATAATATGAATTTAATATGATATTGCTGTTTCTGATAGTAAAGACTTAATGAATGGGTTAGCGAGATTTAAAATAGTAAAGCAAATCATGATGTACTTATGGCCTTTCCGTTTCATAAATCTAATTAGTCAGCCAAATATGAAACTGCAGTAAAACGTATGAGATCATGGTGGAATTACTTTGTTAATAGTAGGAAGCATTGTTTTTTTCAATATTTCTCATTTTTATTAATTTATGTGAAAAAATAAAATGAATCGGCAACTTACACATGGGTATAAATCAAACTTCATTCAAACTCAGTTTATTTCTAATGTATTTATTTGTTATTTAAAGTATTTTTTCTGTTATATTTTCGTATTTATTTTATTTTACATAAAAGTTGATAAAAAAATCAATCCCGAAAATTTCGGGATTATGTTTATCAATCCCGGGATTCATGGGTATCGAAAATAGCTCGGGATCCCGGGATTGGAATCCCTAGTCGTGTGTGTACGTATCATAGGTAATACTATATTATATAAATCAACTCGTAAATGCATATTTTTCTCAGCTATATATTGTATTGTACGCAGTGCATATTATTCTTGGATAATATTCATTATCTTTTAGCTTTTGAAAGGATCTCTCATTCACGCCATTCTCATTGTAAAACAAATTACAATATGACTATAATTTGAATGAAACATGTTTCATACAAAACGTGTGCACAATAATTATACTGTAGGTAATTAATTATGGTGATTTTTCTTCTAATGCCTATTATATCAATGGATCTAAAAATAAATTTAGCTATATTTATAAACTCATCGCATATTGGTGGTATTGTCCAGTGGTTGTATAATAATAATAATATATTCGATTCGAATTAGGATTGCATATAGCTGGAATATACATGTATCGCTTCACGTTTTTCTCGTGTAGTGAAAAATACAATTAAGCGCAGTTTCTGCCACGTGTTATTTAATATCAACATTTAACATTAAACTGTTTATATTTTTGATTTTTACTGTTCTTCAGCTGTGTTTTTACCGTGACTGATAAATAAGTAATTAAAGGACAGTGTCATGAAGCTGAGGCATGGTCTAAAAAGATCGTGACTACGCGACGCGCAGATTGTGCAAACGATGCGTCCGGAACAAAACATAACTTGTCATAAAAATTCAACATGCGTCCATTTAATGTTATGTTTATTGTTATATTAGTAATAATAATATATTCATTGACATGTTTTCTTTTTCGACTACATGCGTAACGTTTTTAGTCATCTTTACACGATTTAAGAATAATATATTCCTTCGACGCCATCACAAAACAAATTGACGTATTCACATCTTGATTACCTCTCTCCGATTGGCAACGAGTGCGAAATTTCGTTCCACCTATTGTTGAAAATTATTTGCCGTTTCACTGATGTATGCTCTTAACTATGCGATTGGCTGTTTTGTCAAAAGACGTGGACAGCAAATCTGATTTAGCTATCTGATTTATGTTTATATGTATCTTATTTGGAAATATTCCTACGACTCACCTTCAGATAAGACAACTGTCCCTAAATAGTTACTATATTATATTGATCATAATCGTCCAACCCCTCATGACTAAGAATCGTGGTAACTGTGATGGGGAATTCTGGATTAGCTTTCTCCGTCTTTCCTTGTAGCGGATGTTGTAGTTTTACCAGTAAATTTCTTCATATGGTCATTCCACCTTCATCATCCCATTTATTCCATGCCCCTTTTACCTGGTAAGTATTTATACCTACTGCCAAAAATAAAATAACTTTTCAAAGCTTTCTGGGTTTCGATGAACAGTGTGTTCAGAAAATCACACATTAGTACGCAGGCAAACAAAAGACAGTCTCTCATCGATGCTCAACATCGGTTATATTGATATATAGACACTATTCCAGTGTTGGCGAACTTTTTTTCGTACGCGTGCCAAAATTTCCCAAATATTATTTTTCGACTGTCTGACGTGCCAAGCAGTTTTTCATTGGGAAAGAGTTTTTTTTAATGATGATGTTCTAGATACCACTCATATAACATAGCACACATAATAGCTTTATCACTTTTTTCAATTACGCCATACATTTCGGTCCACCAATTTTGAAACTGTCTGAACAAACTGAATTACTACTACTAGATCCATCTAGTTTTTGTTTCTTTTTTGGTGCAGACATTTTTTGTGGAAAGACATCGAATTGTTTGTTAATGTAATGTGGTTCTCTACGCACAAATTGACACCAGAATTTCTCCGATCAGATGAGACATTCTCTAGCTACAGTGGTCTCAAACATTGTAAATTGATGAAAATTAGAGGTTTGCGGCGCGGCATCTCCTGCCACCTGATGGGGTTAGTGCGATAATGTTATATGTGACGCATAAAGCCTAAGGACCGACCTGTACACTTATATATTTACATTAAACGTAATGCTTATTCTTGAAGAGTATTTGCCTGTAATTTTTTATACAATGCGATCTGTCATTTATTATTATTATGTATAGGTATTTTTTCTCGTCAAATGCGTGCCATGCAAAATTATCTCGCATGCCACACGTTCGCCACCACTGCACTATTCGCACAGCATATTATTATAACTATGTAGATACAGTATTAATTCCTCTGCTGCGAATTTCAAGTAAGCGTTGGAAAATTTATTTTTTAAAACCACTTTCTGAAGGCAATTTTCACAATTATTATCGAAGTCAGATAAGTTTCTGAATGCTATGGATTATCGTATGCAATCCTAAGTTGATGTATCATATTAATTGTAATTGTCATTATACTTTCATTTATTAGATTAATGAAACTGTAATGAAATTGAAAACAAAAGTTCCTTCTAGGTTACTAATGCCAATTATAGCACAGCTATCTTAAGAAGACATAAGAATCAGTTTCGAACCGATTTGTTAGATTGCCAAAATTGTAATTCCACATTACTATTCAACTCATTGATAGTGATCTCGCATATCAATCTGTCTACAGACGAGAATAGGCTATTTGATTAATGAGAGCTTTCACAGGCACACGCCTTTCCGAGCTTCGCCATCTTAATTAGACTGTGTGAAAGCTTGATTTTATACCGGAAGATACATACCCTTATATTAATTAAAATCTATATATTTACAACATCGTAGACAATTTCGTTGGAATTAGTTGATTTAAGTTATTTATGTTAGTGCCTACCTGTATAATTACTAATATTTTCCCAGTAACACTATGTAGTTAATTAAAATAAAACACATTATATAACATGTATTCCACATAATTTAATAAAAATATCAGGATTGCCTTCGTCCGCGTAGCAGGCTATTATGTACCAACGAACAAGTGAGTTAAGACTAATTAATTAAGACTGTTCTTCTAGTGGATGAAACTGGTATTTATTATGTAGAATAAATATATATTACCTATATATTTAATTTAATTAAAATTTATATAATACCTTTTGATTATTATCGCCATTAAAGTGGGTAATAGTAGCTATTAACTTTCTTTAGTTCATTCAGGTTTTATTTTTAAAGAAGTGGTAATGTTTTCACTAAACATTTTCTTAAATTTAAAAGTATATATTATCTTCTGAAATTACTATTAATGCTACAATCTTATATAAGATTTAGTCGACATTGATGCAATCAAAAAAAATCATTGATTACATAATATTTTATGCGCATTTATCATTGTTTGATATTTAATATGGATCTAAATCTGTATTTAACTTATTCAGAAACTCTGTCTATTAAATTTCTCAAAGCTTTAGAAATGCACATTCAATATAATAATATGTACCTACATTCAACGCAGCTTTTACGATGTTTCGTTTATCAATTTTATAGTTATTATGGATCCCACATTCAGCAAGCTTCGGCATTTTTAAATATTTTGTTTTCCAAAGATTTGAAAACATGGAGTATATTTTTAGTTTCTCATAAAAATATATCTTTATAAAAATAGGCTTTTTAAAATGCATTTTTGTTATATATTATAACCACTTACATAATATACAGAAACTAATTAAATTATCTCTCTATTTAGTTATTATAATCCGTGAATTTTAGCTAAAGGGTTGCATGATAAACCTAGTAGTTAGGTATCCGTTGTAGACTGAAAAGTGAAATGCCACGTGGTGTTGTGACAAGTTTGTTTTGTCCGCGTCATGTTATCCTTTTTGAATCATTCTAGGTAGCAATGCATAGTAATGAATATTGTTGTTAGATTTTCCACAATTAATTATGCGCGGTTTGGAATATTTCCCAATCATACGAACAGCAAAATTAATAAAACTAAAGTGAAATAATTATATCCAATGAAATATTCTCATTTTTCTTACCGTACCTACCAATGTACTTACATGAGTAAAGTTGGTATTCTATGAATATTTCTATGAATGTTCACTATATATTAATTGTCGCTAACATAAATATGTAAACGATTTTTTATTTCGCTGTAAATTTCATCCATAACTATGTTGAAACGCATTTAATTGCATTGTCAAATTACATACATTTACGGACGAAAATTATTAAAATATTGAACATACATAATTTCAAAACATCTAGGGAAGATAGAGCCTACTTACTAGAAAAAAATCTTGAAATCCGAAAGAAATCCTTGTGAATAAAAATATTCGTTGAATAAAAAAAATGTTAGAAAATATTATAATGATAGGTATCCAACAAGTGTGTACAATATTATTTTGTGCAACATTATATTATCAAATAAATTCTCTCAAGTTCATATAATCCAAATAACAAATATTACCAATATGAATAATGAAGATGCATTTTTGTGTAATGTTGTGTAATATTGAATAAAAAAATAATTTAATTTATTATAACCATTAGCAAGTGCAAGGATATCATAATTAGAGTAGGATAACTCCTGATACCAGCAGACAGCTGTTTGTACACCATGCTAGTAACTTTGATTTAAATTACTAAGTTGATTGCCGTTTATTGGCACTTGAAATGCATCAGATGACGTAGTTAGTCGTATGAGTCATAAACTAAT
This sequence comes from Rhyacophila brunnea, assembly GCF_057557595.1. Classification (NCBI taxonomy): domain Eukaryota; kingdom Metazoa; phylum Arthropoda; class Insecta; order Trichoptera; family Rhyacophilidae; genus Rhyacophila; species Rhyacophila brunnea. The sequence continues at coordinate 56,237,944 of NW_028232965.1, read as the reverse complement.
TATTGTTAGTTTAATCGATAAGAGCACTCACCCGGACAGTGAAAATTACCAATGTAAGTTCGAATCTCACTCGATTCACCCTTTTCGTAGTATGTTTGTGATGTTTTTCAAAACTATGTGTAAGAATTTCACATTTGTAAATCATGGGTTTATTCAGTTTTGAATAAAAAAATATTTTATTCATTAATATGTATGATCATATAAGTCGTAATAATAAATAAATGGTTACTTCTTTGTGACTGTGACCATAAAATTAATTGATTAATTAATTTAACAGTTTAATTAAAATATGTATATGTTTTTCTTTCTTTTTAGGATCGAGATAGCAACCTGTCGTCTCCTCTGCGGTGGGAGGATCGAAATGTGAGGAAATACCTCAACAGGCCTGAGATCTGTGAGTAAATATTTATGGCAACACTGCCATAATAACGTTTGCATTAGAAATTGGTTTCCACGTTAGATCCTCACATGTATGAGTGTTGGTTAAATTGGAATATTCTAAGCCATGTGTCCAATATTTGAACTTCGCAAGGCGACATTGAATGAAGAGAATTTGTAATAGAATTTTTTTTTTTAAATATTGTTTGTTTAAAAAAATGGGGAAATATAAAACCATCGAGATATGTATGGTGACCATATTTTCTTGGCGGAAATAGGAATGACATAATATTGTTTTTTTTTTTTTACATATTCTGTCTATTTAGTTTTCTTTCACAGTCCAGCAGGCCTATTCTGACATATCACTTAGGAGAAAAAAGAGCCAATTGTGATAAATATATCACATTTATCACGTATTCTGGTTATTAACCGTCTGAACTGTCAAAAAGCCCCTCGCTTAGCCGTGCTAACTTTGAGAGCGAGACAGAGTATGTCAATGTTACATATTGAGAATTAAGACGCAAAATCCTACTGTTTTACTGCAATCGCATTGACATGAGTAAGAAAATTGCATGTTATGTTTATATGTTTGACGTGTCAATACAAAATTCTTGTGTTCGGCTCATTACCGACTAGATGGCGCTCGTTTGGCTCTATTCGCTTGTGTTCGGTTTTATCCGCTTGTGTTCGGCATTATGAACATATCCGAATTTGACCGACATGTCTATCAACCTAAATTGTTGCCGTATTATGGATTAGAGATAGCGGCCGATAACATTTTTGTTTCTAAAATTACACGGAAGGTAAAGTGATAACAGTTAAGAATAGACCTGCAGGTTTGAGAGTTTCTTTTTTTGTTTTTCCAAAAAATATTTTCCCTCCAAAACGAGTCCATTTCTATATTTATTTTCTTCATTGATTTTCTAAAATCGTTTTTCTTCAAAATGTCATTCTCTAATATGAGTTAGGATGAATGTTGTCTCGGGTTCGAAAAAAAAGAAATGCGACTTTCAAAATAAAATATGCTTAAGACAAAATTGGGATTTTCCGAATAAAATAAATCTAAAGGACACACCATAAAGGACGAAAACTGTATTTTTGCTGTACAATTACGTGGGCCACATTTCTAATTGTAATAAACATGCCTGTTCTAAGTAAAGATTTCCATAATGCAATAAGGCTGCTTATAGATTGTCTTGGCTAATTTTCACCAACAATAATATACTCGATGTTATGTATGTATTTATATCAAGGGTCATATTACATATTACTTTAGTATATTTTGTTCAATTATGTAAATACATACATAATATTATTTCCTTTTTCTAAAAAAAATCGTTTGGTATTGTTTCACATTTCACATTAACTAGCAATATCTAAGTATGTTTTGCATGCTATGCTGACTATGCATTGGAAAGCAAGTATTATTTATAATGTTGGAATCTAACTTACAAATAATACTCATTTAAACTGTGATATCCAAGAGAGGATTGGTCTAAATTCCTCCAATCAATAATATTTATTAAACAAAGCTTATTTCTGTCACACCCATTTGAAATGAAACATAATATATTATGAACTACAAATTTATTGCATTGCTTTTTCTACAGCTCCTCTGGAGAGGTGGATTGGAGGGGTGTACGACTACGAAGCAAGGGCGTGGAAGTGGGGTGGAGAGATGCGCAAAATGAACTACCAGTCATTCTCGAGGATGCGACACCTGCAGCCAGACTCCCTCCGGTGGCATTGCGTCGCCATGGACCCCTTGATTAAATACAGGTAATTTTGATTTACTCAAATGATTTTTAGAAACACTTGTACTGTGTATTTATAATGCTATTATTTTGCCTTAAGTTAAGTAATATTTAATTGGAGCTTAATTTTCTTTTTCAATGGTTTTATGGCCATTTTCGGGCCTTGGTTTCCTCTTATCGATTTGGTTTACGGCAGGTCCCCTATTATACATGAGTGGCTTAGAAACAAAACGGCCGTTTTCATTTTCGTAAATTATTGGGGAGTCATTAAAAATGTCTTTCTAATATGTATAATTTATGATAAACTATTTTAAAATGTTTTTTATATACTTATTATTAATTTAAAATATAGTTTTGAGAAAAAATGCATATAAAAGAGATAAGGATAAGAGAGTAAGGACATTTTTATTGACTTGTAAACATTTTTTAAACATGGAAACTGCCGTTTTTGTTTCTAGAGTTCTCATAATATTGAGCAGAATCCTACCATCTTTCTTGTATAATTAATACACTCACAGTATTATTAACCTCCGATAATCGAAAACAGAATATTATTAAATACTTCCATATTTTTTAAATGTTCTACATTTTCTGTAGCATCCTTTAAAAATAGATTGTAGTCGAATATAACACGTGTACAATTTTACATCTGTATAATAAAATTGAAACGTGACTTGTATTCGTAATATTCTGCAGAATTTTATAAAACTCACCAATTCATAATTGATTTTGATTTTTTTTTTGTTCTTAGGTGGGCCCCAAGAAGCTGTGTTGAAAACAAACATTTCATCTGCCAAACAAAATTACGAAAAGTTCCCAAAGCTGATCGCAACCGACTTCGGAAAAAATGGAACCAAAACGGCAATGGTCAAAAACCGAATGAAATATCCGCACCTGACCTAAGGGACTACGACGCACTACGCAAGCAAGTTTTGATTAACAATGATCTGAATCCCAACCCCCAAATTAACTATAACCTCGACCCGAATGTTATTCAATTAGACCCTCATGGAAGTAGAGGAAATAATCCTGATGATTACATAAATAATAATGTGACTCCGAGACCAGTAATGGAAAATCCTAAATCGTATGAACCGGGATCGTTAGTTCGACCTGACAATACTGCATTTGGTCATAGACCCACGCCAAGAAGAAATGGAAACCGTGTTAATAATAGGAAAAAGAAGCCATTCCGCGGTTACAAGTGGAGCAAAGAAGATCCAGAAGCTGCCTACCTCCACAATGTTAACGCACTAAAATCCGGTAAAACAGGATTATCCAATGCTCAAATAGAGAAGCATTTACAAAGACTGGAAAGATTGCGAAAGAAAGAAGCAGCAAATAGAAAACGAAAAGAAAAAATAAGAGAAGAACAAAATAGAGAAAGAAATATTGTAAACAATGAAGAACGAGACTCAGCGCTAGCAGCACGAGTAAGTAATAAGAGAAGCAGAACTATTCTCGAAAAGAGAAAACAGAACAAGATCAGTAACAGAATAGATCCAGTTAAAAAATCTTCCCACTCCATCGAAAATGTCACCCAGAGGACTTATGTTGAAGACAATCACTTGAGTGCTCTGCATCCTAAGAATATTGTTGAGGTCCACGATTTTTCGTCTTCTTGAATAGATTAAAAGTTAACCCAGTAAACTGAAACCTGTGTCCGAATTTAATAAAGTGCTTGCCTCTTTATTATTGTCCGTTTGTTGATGTGCCGGTCAAATTAAATTTATATCGTGATTAATTCTCTCGAGAAGAATTTCATGTGATGTAAATTTTAAGATATCCAAAACGGTTTTAAATAAAGTATTTATATTTAAAGATAAAACTATTTTTGTATGTTTTATAGCTGTGTAGAATTATTACAACCCAGATCTGCTGGTATTCTTCATTATTCTTCTTTCAATCTATGAGCGTCTTTCATGAACACTCATTTTCAATGTAAGTACCTATCCTTGTAATTTCTTTTGATAATAATTATTATTGTTTATCTAAGTATTTATTTGTGTTTTAAATCTTTAGTCGCATATTCCTAAACAGAATAGGTGTTCAAGTTAAAGTATAGTGCACACATTACATACTTTTACATAGTATAAGAAATGCCAATTTATATACCCATTATAATATATGTATTTTAGTTGTTACTATAATATATAGAAATCCTTAATTTCATGCTAAGTTCTTTTACATACATTTTACTGGTGATTGTACAAAAATGTCATAATGTTTATTACTACGAGTATATACGTACATATTTTAAAGATCTTCAATTGTGTAAGTCTTTAAAAGTCAAAAATATTTTGTATTAAATTTTTCAGAACAAATTTATTTTTAAAAATTGTTTCTTCTTCACCAGTGACTAGGACTTCATTAAATTTTGTTGAAATAATAAAAATTCACAATATTCTATTAAACGTATTATTAATATCGAAAATATTTTGGTGAAATTCAAAAAAAAAAGTCAAATTTTATATAAATCAAGTGATGACGTTGGGCGATATTTTAATTTTAAAATGTTATATAACTTTACTATTACAAATACATACTGTTCTGTGTGACCATAAAAGTTATATAAGGCTTCAAGTTATGTTACCTTTTATATTATTTGTTAAATATAAACACAAATTATTGGATATCCAAAATTGTGTATACCTATCTATATTGATTCGCATTATGCGTTTGTCAATCAAGCGACATTTTATATACATATACAAAAGATTTATGGTACTTGTTTGTTTGTGTTCACAGTCAAAAGTTTAATATAGGACCATCTTCTATTGTAGGAGTTTTAAAGCGCCATTGTATGGATAGCATTCATACTAAACTTATTATATGTCGCTTAGTTTATAAACGCATAACATAATTCAATTACAATTACGTGTATGTTAGTATTATGTGATTCCTATGAGGCATAAGTCATTATTATACGTATTTTTATGCTACTAAAACATTCACTTAATTAAAAAAAACGCATTGTTAATAATAAAATAAATATTTATTGAATAAACCTATCTAGTAATTGATAGATATTTTTAGATGTACCTACGGTTATTTTTTTAATAATAATTTTATTATATTCATTTCAGGCAAATAATATTTACTGATATGAAAATATTAATCCTATTAAAATATATTTTTATTATTTGGCATTGTTATTATGAATGATGCTGTAATAGTAAATTTTCGTATATTATTTAATTTTTGGCGAGACTTTAAAATATCTTCAAACATTACATAAAAATTTACCAAGTAAGTCTATAGATGGTCGCAAATATATTTATTGGCAAATTTTGCTTGAAACTATTGATGTAATTAATGATTAAAATTGAAAAATGAAAAACGTAATTATGTAAATGTCTAGAATAAGCTTGTATAGTGTATGAATAAAAATGTATTGAAAAAAACTGTGTTTCATTGCATTAATAAATAGAATTTTTAAAAAATAAAAAAAAATCCTTCGAAGATGAAACATTGACCCCAGCTCGGTCTAATGCCTCAAGAAAGTCCCAAACCACGCGTCTTTTCTGGATTCTGGCATTCCGGAAGTCAGCTAATTAATATTTATTTATTTATTTATTTAAGAATACAAAACATTGTGGACATAACAAATCTAAATTCAAGACGTACACAACATGAGATTTACATTATAAGTCAAACATTACCCTCACAAGAGAGAAGAGAATATAGAAAAAGAAATATATATATAATAACAATAATAATAACAAAAAAAATATATAATCAAAACATACTTAAGTATAATTTAATACAGAAAAATATAATTTTTGAGAACGAAAAATATACAATTTTATACAGAAAAATACAGTTTCAAAAATAAAATGCAAAGTACATCATTGAAAATGTCTATGTCTTTAGGGAGCGCATTTACTAGTCTTGCACCCCTCGCTAATGGTGCCTGATAGGCTTGACGCGAGGAAACGGTTCCAATCCAGAATAAATCATGACTGCGACCACGTAGGTAATTGACAGGCGCATGGAAATTCAAATTCATTAGGACACCGGGATTGGAAACCATCCCTCGCGATAACAGGCAATATGGCAAAGCTAGGAGATACTACCACGACCTGGGAAAGGAAGACAGTGAAGAAGAGTCTCGTAAGGAGTGGACATTGACAAAGCAGAAAAAAACATTAAGGAGATCAATAATTTAAGACAGGTAATAAGGTAAACTTGATAGTAACATATCGTCACTGTACATGCCAATAATTTTCGTAAGCCTCAAATATAAAATTGTTCAGGAAGTGAAAAAAACTGTGGGCATTGGATTTACTTATTATTTTATATAATATTTATTTATTAATATATATATATATATTATTACAAATTGTGTGGCTTACTCTGTACGTACCCTGTGTGGGTTACGTTTAGAGAGGATTACAGCATTTATTTTGTCTAGAATATTTTTTGTCAAGTTACAAATGGCTTTAAAAATAGTTTTGAATTATTTTGACATGAAATATTTTTTGGGATTTATGATACTTAGCTAGTTCGTGTAAGAGTACTATGCAATAAGTCCATTACCATCAAAATGTCACTTTCGTGAAAAGTGAGGGTTACGGCAATTGGCTTGTACAGTGACGATATTAATACTACGACCCTAGATAACCTTGTCTTTTGTTGCATAATTTACACTTTTTAATTTAGGGTCGCAACAGGATATCGCAAGTTACTGCAAGTTGGTGTGGCGCAGTTCGGGTATGTTATGTGACCCTAAACTACTTCAAAAATGTTAAGAAATAAGAAAATAATGTTCACTAATATCTGATCTAAGGCATTGAGTATAATAATTGGTGAATCGCTAAAAATCAATTTGGGAAAGTACACATTATATTCTAAATGATTTAAGTTTTGTACTACATATTCCATTTGAATTGTTTTTTTGCGGCCCGTATTTCGCCTTTCGGCATCTGAAGGCACTATGCCAGTGGCTCTTAACCTTTTCGAAGTCACGATGCACTTTTGATCATACGAAAAAATTGCGGTGCACCAAATTCCAACTGTCAGAAAACAACGAGAAATATGCGGACATAACTTTTATTACAAATCAAACAGATTACATAACAGTCAATGAAAAGAATCATTAAAGCAACGATATAAGTATACATATATGGAAAAACTGTAGGCTATTAAAATTACCGTTAACAAAATGGAATTTATTTGATGTGAAAATCAATTAATGTTATATCTGAGCTTGTCAGATTTTGATTTCAAAAATATTAAGTCGAATATTTGACATATGTACTTACATATATTTTTTTTTCGCGGTGCATCAGTGGTCCGCGGTGCACCACTCCACCACTGCACTATGCGCATTCACCGATGATAAATACACACTGACAACAATGCAGTGAGAATCTAACTGGAAATATACACCTACCAGTGGCGTGCAGTCTATAGATGCTGTGGATGCTGTGGATATTATTAAAAAGTACTCATATTTAAAAGTACCATACGAAATATTATAAATACGCTCTTATTGGATAAGCATCAGTCAATTCGATCACCGCACGCTACTTATACCTACATATACAAAATGCCTATGGCAGTGGTGGCGAACCTATGGCACGCGAGATGATGTTGCATGGCACGCGAATGATTTATTTTGAAGAGAAAAAATACCTATAATAATAAATTATAGATCGAATTGTATAAAAATTAACAGGCAAATCATAGGATTTAATTTAATAAATAGTTATTAATAAGCATTACATTTAATGTATAATTCCATAGGTTAGGCTTTATGCGACACGTATCAACGCACTAACCTCGGCGGGAGAAGCCACGCCGCGAACCTCTGATTTCGCTTGAGACCACAGTGTAGCGAGAGAATTCCTAATCTAACCGGAGCAGTTCTGATGTCAATTTGTGCATGAACCAAACTAAGTAATATAGTAACAAACAATTTCATTTCTACCCATAAAAATGGCTTTACCATTATGGCAGACTGAAAAATTGGCCGACTGAAATTTATGGCGTAATTGAAAAAAAGTGATATGTGTGTGAACATCATCGTTTTTAATGAGTTTCTTAAAAACTATTTTTCCCCATTAAAAACTGCTTGGCACGTCAGACAGTCGAAAATGATATTGGGAAATTTTGGCACGCGTACGTAAAAAGGTTCGCCCACCCTGGCCTATGGCTTGATGAAAATAATATAATAAATTTAATAATTATTTAACATGTACGCAATTATTTAATTTTGCTTAATATCTAGTATTGTTGAACCTAAAAAACATGGACTGCAATAACGTTCAAAAATTTGTCAGACGTTCTACAGTCAATTCAGTTCGTTTGTCCGAAAGGTCAACAGCATTAGACTTGTATTTATAAACGAGAATCAATAATGGACATGTGAATGGATGTTGTACTTAGTGACAAAGATAACCATGTTTACATATCGTATTATCAACTCATATGTAATGTAATTTTATAATACATTATTATGAATTTTACCTGTATGTATGTAAGTTACCTTATGAAGCGCAATTTTTCATTTTCCTTTTCTGCATCTTCATTTTTAGAGAACATTTGTATATTAAGGCTCATTTACACGAGTCACTGCGGATGATCCTCCGCAGGGAATTGGATTCAGGCATTCACTTTTTGTTTCCACGTGTCACCGAAAGTGAAACACTCGATTCACTCCAAAATGGCGTCAAGTGAAATAGCGAACACAGAAATCACAGAAACAGCAACCAAGAACCACAAAACAACACTCCGTTTATTACAAATACTATCATAATACAATAACTATCAAATATGTGGACTGCAGGAATATCTATTTAACCGGTTTGTTTTCAATTATTCAAAATGACAGTTTACGTACCATAACAGTACTCAGGGGCGCAGTGCGCATGCGCGGAATCATCCGCAGTGATCAAAAAATGATCCAAAGTCCAACTTCATTCACTTTTGATTCCGGATGATCACTTTCGATGATTCGTTGATGAACGTGCTTTTACACGGATCACTGCGGATGATACCTCCGTGATGATCGTCAAAAGTGAACCATGTAAACTGGACTAGACGAATATATCAAATAAAAGATAATACTCGTATTATATAATATATATTGAACGTTTCTCTCAATAAGTTGATTGTGTCACGAGCTATAAATGGCATGTTGCATCATCTTGTTGGAACTACATATCGTCCAGATCAAAATCATCTAATTTATGCCAGAAAAAATCAATAATCATGTTTCTGTAGCATTTACCATTGACTGCATTGTAATTTTCGTTTTCAAAAAAATACGGACCAATTACAGTATTTACACCTTCAAACCGTAAATCACACAAAACTGTTAATTTTTGTGGATGTGAAGGTGTTTCAAGAATAGCATGTGGATTTTCATTACCTACTCCAAATACTCATCACTGAAGATGATTTTTCATGAAATAATGGGTCTGTTTCAAGTTACTCTATCATATTACCAATCAGCAAAATTTCGACGTACCAAATTTAACCATTTTGGATTTTCATCCACTATTTGATTTACAACATCGATATTTTCAGCAGTCCGTTTACGTTTTTGACGGGTCGGATTCTTAAATTACGAATAGTAAACTCTGTAGGTCGATTATTTTGACCTTACATTTCACGTAATGCCCGAAACGTAACACGAATAGATTCATTATTTTTGTAATAAATTTTACAAATATGTATACGTTGCACAACTGTGTATCTTTCCATGACGATTTGCCAAACAATACTGAACACAAATGTCAATTTTGGTGGGAAACAGAAAAAATGGCTGCTATAATGTTTTAAAAATCTATAGTAGATACCAACTAATCTGATAACCCTATAATACCTACATATTGTGTATTATAATATTATGATTTTAACATTTTATCGAACCACAACTCTTCCTAACCACATTTCTTCGCATAGAAAATTTTTTGTCGCATGTAATTTAATTTTATATGGCATGAAGCTATGCATGCTAAACCAGGAGATATCAAGGAGACTTGAGGCTTTCCGAGATGTGGATCTGAAGTTGTATCCACAAAATTACATGAACGGACCATCAAATTCGCATCATATCAAAACCACAAAATCACAGAACGTCAGCCACGTTATGAGAATACAAAATTACAGCATTCCCCAACTCACTATCCAAGGAAACGTAAAAGAGGACGACTCTGCATTTCGTGACTTAGAACCGCTGTGAAATTGTTGCTGAAAACATTGCACACAAAGATAGCCAATTTAACTGTTGATATAGGTTGATATTGATATATATATATACCTACTAAGGGTAAATAATTTAAATTTTGTGTACTTATTATTTCTCTATTTTGTCGTACGTAGTGGCAAATAATTTAATATTTAAAATAATACTATTTTATGTAATAAAAATACTTTATGCAGTCATCAAATGTTTAAAATAAATATAAAGGATAATAAGGCTTCAAAATTATGTAAATAGATTATCTACAACGTTTAAGGAATGTCCAGGATCATGCTTTGAAAATAGAAAAAAAGCTCCATTTTGACCCACGCTGAGCAATGTCCCTCCTTAACAAAACGATCAAAAGCCGCCAAATTTGAATATCACTATAGATCATATTACGCAAGTATGTTCGAAATTCGAAAAATATCTAATCATTTTTTCACTTGTCGCATATACCGACCATAGAAAACTCAAATGTTCATACGACGGTTGCTGTATGGTAGATCAAATGCAATGTATTTTATAATTTATAATCAAACTATCCCATGCATTTGACTGTAAAATATTCCCCTATCGCAACACCCCCATGTAAAGGGTACTCTGTTTGAAGCAATCCATCGAATTGTCGGTCGTAATAGATGGCGTGCATGTCAATTCTGTCCGAAGCCATCACGAAACCTCCGCCGCGTCGGCTCGCTGCTGCAACAACGCCATGGGAATAGATAAAAACCATAGATAACAGTGTTTTTCTTTTAACACACATCAAAGGCGTATCAAAGCTCTCGTGCTTTTGTGTTTATGGCGCTTTCCGTGATCGATTTGAATTGTTTTCATTTGGAATTAATAGACGTTTCTAATCTAATTGAATTACTGAATTATTATTTCCGATCTGACTTTTTAGAACAACTAAAACTAGTTCTAAGACAAAAATTCTTGTCATTAGAATTTACAAGTTTGAAATAATATGTCGATTTTTCGCTAGTATTTATAACAATCAGGAAAGATTTTAACTAGCTTGTCGAAGAAAATCAAGACAACATATTAAAAACTACATATATATTTGGAAAACGCTTCTTCTGTATAGGGATTCTCATCGTAGAGCAGACGCTACACACTTGATACCAAGATTTCAGATTTAAATCACATTGTGGGTTCATTTCAAAAACACTTCAAGCCCAGCCCGGGGTATTCGTTCAGACCATTTATCACCATTCAGTCCACTAGTTCTGGTATCACATTTTTGAGGTCATTCGGAGCTCTTGAAAAAACGACATCCACAAGCGAAGGTGAATGTCTATGTGTTGTTGTCAATTAAGTTGTATGAACACATTTTCGAGAGTAGCCGTAAAAGGTAACGGTAAGATTGTATGTAAATTGTATGTATGTAGAAAGCAGAAGATTGAGAAGGATGGAAAGTCTTGGTCGCTCAAAAGATGACAAAATTCAAAGGTGCTCACGATCCTCAGCCATGAAGGAACGACCAAGAAAAAGATTGTAACAACTTAGGGAGGAAATGCTTACCTTGACTGCTAGATAAGACGATGGGTTGAAATTAATTCGGTTGAGGAGTTGTCCCACGGGATCTGCAATAAAGAACACTTCCACGAAGTACTTAAACAAATAATCAGTCGGAAGACAGAAAGAAGAAAGGGTTAATTTCACATATCACTTTTCTAACTAATATACCAACCTATAGTATGCTTGAATCCAGTCATTAGATTGAGCAAATAGGTAGCCACCAATCATAGTAAAAATCATGTCCGGAAACTTGTACGTATAGAGCTCGCCGTATCACACTAAATCGTGAAGTGTTGTATCGGAAATATACGGCCGTATATTAAAGACCGTCAGACCTATTTGGGTCGTGTAGTACTGACATAAAATACATGTCTAAATAAAACACGGTTCTTGTCGGTTTACACTGTATAGGAAGCCAGCATGAAAAAAAAATGAAAATAGCTGATATACCCACTAGATTAATTTTTAGGTTAGGTTAGGTGTTCATTCTTGAATTAATGAATGTTGCCAAAATCAGCTATGAAAATTGAATTAATGTTCATATTGAATCTAATAAAATTTGATACCGTATAGTATACGGCAGTGGCGAAGGGTGGAAGTAGGCTGTTAAGATTCGCTATAAATAGTGCACACTAAACTTTTTTAGTCATATGTATTTGTTTTTATTGAACTAAGACTACAATTTACAGATGGTGTTAGTTAGTTTTTAAAAATCAATTAAATCCTGCCTAAACGAAACCATAATAGTTTTGGTCTAATTTGGGCAATACGATAAAATTGTGCACACTTTTTCATTCATAGTTATTTGTTTTCGTTGGATTAAAAATACATATTACACATATTGTAGGTTAATTTTTTTAATTCATTAAGCCCTGCCTACACCAAACTATAATAAGTAAAAAATATTATTCTATTTATAAAATATTCAAAGCTATGTATGATTTAATTGCATATTTTTAGATATTTTATAGATAGACATGTATTTTTTGACTAGTATCTATTATGGCTTGGTTTCTCAGGGTTTAATTGAATTTTAAAAACTAACCAACACTATCTGTAAATTGTAGTCTTATATCAATGAAAACAAATATATATGTCTGAAAAAGTTTAATGTGCACTGTTTATGGCGGATCTTAACAGCCCACCTCCACCCTTCGCCACTGGTATACGGTCATCTCTTTCCGACAGAAAACTCACAGCGCACTGTGCCACGGTAAAATGTTTTGCGTACAATTTACATGTAACCAGTAAAAATAGTATGTGTCAAGATACAACCCACGTTATGGAGACAGTTATTTACCTTAACTTATTTTGCATGCAACACAGGTGTTACATCTAAAAAGCAAAATATTACTGAAATAATTCTTTTGTATTAAAACTTATTACTTTTCTAAATCACAATTTACCATAATATTCATAATCGGTCTAATCAGCGGTTCATAACCCTTTATTAAATAAATATCTCCATGACAAATCTTTCGAGCGTTCATTACCCAACTTGTCCCCTACTACTGCCGTGGGTACCCACCTACCCATTATTATATTTTCTAAATATGAAGGTTAAGTACCCTCTTCCCTCTAGCGAACAACTGCGTAAACCACTGTGTAGAAAAATATCAACATACATCTATCACCTGTAAAATGGCGTGCTTTTAAAGAGTGATGTCATTATAGATAAATTTTGAAAGAAAATCGATATTCAGTTCATGTCTATCGCGGGTTTAGCGTTAACTTATGGAATATAGATATCTATATAAACAATATAAAGCGATACACAATAAACTGTCAATGATGACTAACCTGTGTAATGAATACTGCATGTTCATAAATCATAACAATATGTTATACTAAAATATATCCTAGTTAGGTATGTTTACATACAGTCTGCAATTTAGAAGAGATCTTTATTTGCTACGTATTTTTTTCGACTTTTACGAGGTATAAATTAGAACTCTGCCAGTCTGGGCAGTGTTGACCTGTGTGTCCCTGATAACTTACTATCTTAGAAATAGAGAGCATCAGTTGTTTATTCTCCCAAGGTGCAGAACCAACCTGCCACCGGTAATGCCAATTGGGAGGGCGATAACTAAGTTCAACCAAATTGCTTCGTCTGTTGATATATTTCACTTGCGTGAGGGTGAGTTTAGGTGGACGCTATTTTATAAATTCTTAAAATAGGGTCTCCTTAGTAAACTCGGTGCACTTCTTTGAACTTCTATATAGGTATATTTTCACTGCTTATGTATGTTTATATTATGTTCTCCTTTTATATTTTCATTTTTATCGCTTTTATTACTTTTTTCTTCTTCTTTATAATAATGTTTCATGTCGTGTTGTGAACGTCTTAAACATATAATTTGTAATGTCCACAAAAAAAATTGAATTGCATTGAAAATTGTACCTAAAATGAAAAGTACCTATTCAACCAGTGTGTTCGTAAGGTCGCGAAAAATATAAAACTTATAATTGTAGACTATTAATTGATAATTTACGTACCTATTTAAGTGTTTTAATCATTTTCATCATCATCAGCCGGGGTATTTGACTTCTATATGAAAGTCTCCCCTAGCTTCCTCCACTCTTCTCGGTCCCTAATTCTTCGCTGCTATCCACCGAAATTTACGAGTTTGTCTATCCAGCGGGTTTTTGGGCTTTAGTTCCCCTTGTGTACCACTGTATGACAGCATTATTGTCCAGGACCGCGATTTCCTAACTATCGACTCGTGTGGCACCAGACGACATGACGTAATTGTGACGTCAGCCAATACACGCTCGAGGCATGCCGCCCAGCGCACAGTGCTCACCATAGATATTAATATGATGAAAAACCTATATGTGTATGGTGACAATGAATAGCGCCACTGTCTGAGTAGCGTTATTTTCTCGAATGCTATTATCACTCCGGTAGTACGTCACAATGATGTCATATGACGTCATGTCGACCGGGCAGCTGGCACTCGCAAGTTCTAACATAGGGGGCCAGCTCGCCACTCGCCGAGCGACATGTCCAATCTAAAACATTAAAAAGAATAAAAAATTAAACTCATAGATTAGCTTAGGTACAATTGTTACAAAAAAACAAAATGTGAATTCGTTCAACGTTTGAGGATCCCATATTTTTATTACGTATTATTTGATGATTATTTTTATCATTAAAATTTAGTTTCTTATGTTTTCTTATACGCAGGTAGGTACTTCCTAAAAATATTTCATAGTTTAAATGTATTTATATTTATTGATTAAAAAAAACATGTTTTTTTATAATTTATTATAATGTGTTTATAACTTGAAATTATTTTTATTTAAATCAAAGGGAGCTTGTAAAACACACACAGCCAAGATATCTATTTGGATCATTGGATGCTGTGTTACTATTTGTGATGTATGTAGGTACCTGGGTAGGAAAATGCCCCTATCTCACTCGGTTACATGTAAATTGTACGTATACCATTTCATTGTAGCACAGTTCGCCGTGAGCTTTCTTATCGGAAAGAGATGACCATATACTATACTGTCATCTCTATTTTCATAGCCGATTTTGGCAAAATTCATGAATTCAACAATGAAAACCTAACCTAACCTAACTTAACCTAACAAATAATCAAGTATATCGGCTATTTACAAAATGTGTTTGCCGCTATCTTCCTGTAAATTGACAAGAACCATGTTTTATTTATACATGAATTGTATCTCAGTACTATACGACCCAAAGAGGTTGGACTGTCTTTAACACAATTACTGGTGACCTGTTAATATTTAATTACCACATTTAAATAGCATGTTAATTATATCTAATGGCCAACTAATGCAAACGCGCCAGTCGCGTTGTCAGCACTAAATGAGTTAAGAGCGTACTTCAGTGAAATGGCAAATAATTTTCAACAGTAGGTGCGACGAAATTTCTCACTAGTCGCCAATCAGAGACAGACAGTTGAGCTGTCTGCACGTCGATTTGTTTTGTCATTGCATCGGATGAAAATATTCTTAAATCATGTAAAGATGACTAAAAAACTTTATGTAGGTATGTACACACAATGATAGCGAATTTAACTGTTGATATAGGTACCTACTTAGGGTAGATAATTTAAATTTTGTGTAGTTATTATTTCTTCAGTGAAACGGCAAATAATTTTCAACAGTAGTTGCGACGAAATTTCTCACTAGTCGCCAATCGGAGACCGACAGTTGAGCTGTCTGCACGTCGATTTGTTTTGTCATTGCATCGGATGAAAATATTCTTAAATCGTGTAGATTACTAAAAAACTTTACGTATGTACTTAAAAAAGAAAACATGTCAATGAATATACAATTATTATTAGTAATATAACAATATACATAACATTAAATGGACGAATGTTGGATTTTTATGACAAATTATATTTCGTTCGGCACTCGTCATTTGCACAATCCGCGCATCGCCTAGACACGATCTTTTTAGACCAAGCCTCAACTGAAGTATAGCCTTATATATTTCCGAAACAACATTTCACCATAAAGTGTGATACGGTGAACTGCATACGTACAAATTTCCGGACACGATCTGACTCATTGGTATGTTCGCGTGTAGTGGAAGTCTCGGTCCCTTGTTATTAAAATTCGTCAATGGTGAATCTGTGGGGTTGAATGAGTGATTTTCTTGTTTCTTCAGTTTCTTCATTGCGATGTTATCGTAAAGCGACGCGAGTTGTTTACTAGTCTGTGATTTGTTTTCAGTCTGTGTGGTATATAAATTCAATCTTTGTGGGCTTCGGACTTCTGGGGTATCTTATTGCTGTGCTTGCAATATGATTTATTTGAGCGTTTTGGACATGTTACTTATTTATTTAGTGTGTTTTTTACATATTGGTAGCATCCATTTGGCTTCTGGACGAAGTATTTCTAGTTCTTAGACCTATAAAGGCGAATGCTAGATGTTGAATACGGTTACAAAATGTCAAAAGATTTAGATACTTTGAAAAATCAACGTAGAAATATAATTATTATAGTCAAACTATCGATCAATACGCTTGCCAACGTTTCCCAAATAGGGTTCTGCTAGGTAAAACTATGGGCTCTACCCAATTTTATTCTCAAACTAAGAAACTGAAGTATTATGACAAAAGCTATTTATTATTTGGATTCACAAACGTAGAAAATGAATATTGTCCTGAAGGACAATGCGTATTTCTGCAAGAAAATATTAGATATAGAAAGCGACAATGATATTTGTGTTAGCAAAATGACAAGCTATGCTGCGGGCCTTTCCCCTGGAAAAAAAGTAGGTTCCGTTCACTTTACATCTTCGGCATTTTTTATTCATGTGCTTCTTCTAAACATATTTAAAGGGTTCCGTTATATTCTACAAATTAATATAACACGTTTCCGTGACTAAATTCAATTCGGTTACGTTGCTATGGATGTTTATAAAAGAATATGTCTTCCATTTGCGTCACCGATATTTTAAAATAAAAGTTAACTATCTACGATTAGGCCATCCGCTCACGTGAATACTCAAAAAAGACGAGACTGAAACTTCAGTATCTAGCTAATGTATTTCAATGACGGCTCGCTGACGACAAGACTGGAATCTCTCAGTTTCAAAACGTCCACAACTGAAACCAAGGAGACAGTGGTACCAATATCAGTAGATTCGATGAAAAATCATATTTTCTTACCAAAATTGGTAGCACTGAACTGAATTAAATAAGCAATAACAAGTCAACACGTCAAAAGTTAAAGATGGGCGAACCGATTTCTAATTTAAAATATGAGAAATACTCCTGCCTGTATAATTACAGGCTGCCAGAATATTCCCGTAAAGATATTACGGAAAAGGCTTAGAATAAAGTATGAAAAACAATGGGTTTGACAGTTTGAGGTTATGAGATTATTAGGTTTCAGTAGCTCCGTGTACGAAGTATCAGTCACTGGCCAGTTTATGAGATCCACCATCAACCAGTTCGTCAGATTTCAGTTTCCGCGTGAGCGGATGGCCTTAGATGTAATTAAGGAAAATTGGTCGCAACTATTTGATCGATTCACAAATGGAAGACAACCAACCATAGTGGAATTTTCAACAAGTTTAGCATCTCTGCCGAAGTGTTAATTTATACTAATTTTATTTCACCAAAGTTCTTTAGTCTGTTGAGATTTGACAAGCATCTACGATCGTAAACGTTGAACATTAAAATCTATGGTATTTGTATTTTATCCATGGGATCCATTCTTTCAAATACACTTGCGCATCGTATTAAATAGTATTATTTTCTTTTACACTAGGAAATAATCGTAAAAAAATATTGTTACTTGATAAAAAATCTACATTTTAGTAAAAATCTAGCACGTCGTTCGCAACGTCGTTGTATTTTTTAATATTTAAAATATTTCTCTTTCTATAGTTCATTAACTTAATCTAATCGACGCCCTAATCTAAATCTTTAATTTCACTATTGATCGCCCCTCCCCCGCGCCACTTCCAGGGTGGGTGGAGCGGAATTCCCTAGAGTTGCGAAATACTAGAAAAATTATGAAAAAAATTAACTACACCAATTTATTTGAGCACAAAAATAAACACGAAGGTTTAGAAGGCCGATTGACCATAAACATAAGTTAGTTTAGTATATTATTTGATTTTATTCGGTATTTAACTGTTTTGCGTAGAAATATTGTATAATACCGACTTATAATATATAGTTTTAATTATTTTTAGCTATTTTTAGCTTTTTTTGTGATTTAACTATTTTTAGCTAAGCGTGATTAATTATATTATTATATTATAGCGTGACATCAATATTTGATACAAAATTCTAATTATAAAAACAAAGTTCACAAAATTACCTTATATTATTACCTTCAAGATTTCAAACTCTCGTTCGGCCAGTTTTTTCATACAATTCAGTGCTGGACAAGAAGAAACAGGGGTGACTATTTTCGAGAGAAGAGTCCTTCCTGTAAGAAAATGTGCAATCATAATTTGTATTATACACCACATTCGATCTGATGACTTCCGTGGTTAGGACAGACACATGAAGTATGGATAACAGAATGGTGCAAACAGGTGTTTTGCGAGACTCAAACGAAAAAGCTAAGTACATACATCAGTACTGTCGAGCTTTTAATCCATTACTTGAGGACCCATAAATATTGTTATGACCATGATAACGAACATAATGAATAATAAATTAATAATATCTACCAAGAACAAGTAAAAAATCAATATTATATTCAAAATTATCCAAACTATGTCGAGATCTAGGTAGGTAGTAGGTTCATATATTATTTTAGGTATTTTATGAAGTTATACAGTGACACCCCGATTCTACGGTTTTCAGGGGACCCTAAAATAAAAACGATAAATGCGGGAAACGATAAATGGGGGATACCTCGTTTTTCTCCTGTATTTTTTTCGAGGTCTTGAATTATTTTCTGTTTCTCAACTAGAGTTCTAGTTTTCTTTTATGAGGCATAAGAGGCCTTTTATCTAGGCATTTTAGTTGCGACTTATAAAAAAAATAAAATAAATTTAAAAAAAATATCCGCCAAATAAGTGAGCTTGAGAATGAATTCTTCGTCCAGTAGATGTTTAAAAATATATTCAGTTTTCTGAATGAAATATCAAATTTATCACTTCCTATTTTTTTTAATTCATGTATACAGTGGCGAGGGCCCACTCAATATTCGCTCGCGACCCATAGTTTGGGAAACCATGATTTAGACGATAGATCGAGGAAAACGATGAATCGGGATTCGGGGAACGGGTTAATGCGGGATTATTTAACATTGTTCTTATGAGTGTTTGGCGGGACTTTCAAATGAACGATCCTAAAACGATGTATGCGAGAACGGTAGATTGGGATTCCACTGTAGTACCAAATAAACATATCACCCCAATACTACCACTGTGTTACTTTATGTACGCTGTTTTTGAGAATGACGTCTTTATATTATTATAATGCATTCAATAGAAAAAATACGCATAACTTGATGGTAACGGTACGTGTAGGCTTTGGGAAAACAAAGATTCACAACTTTTTTTTCATTTTCTACGTTCTATTCTTGCATGTACCAGTATACTAGAGATAAGTTGGAAATACTTTGTGTACTCAAGTTTCGGATGAAACTACCCATACTCAGTATGTGTTTTCCAATAAACTTATTCCAAAAAACTTGTGAAGTGACGTCATCGCGAGTCGCTGTTCTGTGCACTCGCTAGTTGGTAGACTTTCAACACTATTGACATTAAATGCGCGCGAACGAAATAGCACTTGAATATAGGTATATTTCAATTTATTAGTCTATTGCGTTCGAATGTTTAATAATAGGTCATAAATTTTGTGTCGCAGCACAGTGGTGAGATGACGCATAGACGGCTTGTTATACGACCACTCAAAACAAGTTTAAAATTTTTAAAAAAATCACTGTTATTCATTTTTGTTAACAAGAATATTGTAACCTAACAGAAAAACAACTCATAAATTTAAAATGTGTTTAAAATTTTATAATAAATGGGACTATTCGACAAGCGGAGCTCAGCATATTTTTAGCGATTCTATTGAAGCCGATACACAGTCTGAGTTTCCTGAGCCGATACGTATTTCAAATACCAATGTGGTTTTAGTTTCAGTTGAGTATGAAACTTTTGTCACATACGCACGCCAAACGCTCTATATAGTATTCCAAATACTAGTATAGTATTTAGTAGTCTATTTAGTAGTCTATAGTATTTTGGAACGAGTTTCTATACTAAGTATTTTTTATACTGGTAGTAAGTATAATTAGTCTTCAAAATCGACGAGTTTTCCCATCTCTACAGTATACCACCAAAACTCGTCGGAAACATTGAGTTTTAAAAATATCTAAATCATTTCACCTTTGGTTTTTTATCTTGGTATTTCGGCATGCTTTTTTTCATTGGCTCTATAATTCGACGTGGAACTTGGCCGCTTCAGAGGTTTCGTAACGATATTTTTTTTAGAAATATATAATGTTAGCTACTACTTGCTCAACTTATTAGGTTCACACACATTTAGAAAAACAAAATGCCAATTTGCCAGACTTTGGATTCGAACTCGAAACTCACGACTCAATAAGCGGACACATTAGCACTCTTGCATAGCCGGCGATTTAATTTATTTAGGGGAAGAAATACGCAAAACAAAGCATTATTGTTTTAATTATTTTAAATAGACATCTAGCTTTCTACTCAATATTTAAATCAACATATAATATTGTACTGGGGTTAATGAACCAGTTTTAGTTCGTTTTAAAATAAAGTATCAAATTAATAACCTTTGTCCACGTGCTGGCTATATTAATTTATATGGCATATTTCTAATAATTATTCAAAATTATTGATTACCTACCTATATACAACCTTATAAGTAGCTGGCAGGGTGGAAATTGCAGTCGGTGGTAGGGCCTGTAATTCCGGGATCCTGCTGGATTAATACAAATGATAACGTGTTTTGGAAATCTTAAAGGCGGACGTGCTCAGTGTGGGTCAAAATGGAGCTTTTTTTCTATTTCCAAAGCATGATCCTGGACATACCTTAAACGTTGTAGATAATCTATTTATATAATTTTGAAGCCTTATTATCCTTTATATTTATTTTAAACATTATTTGATGGCTGCATAAAGTATTTTTATTACATAAAATAGTATTCTTTTAAACCTCTCGCTCTAATGTTTTAGAATATAGTCATATTTCAGTACATAAATGTGCAGTGGTGTTACTATTTTTTACATTTATTAATTTTTAAACGCATTTATAAAACCATCAGTATAATTTATATCGACATTATAGTGAAATATTTACGATACAAAATTATACTATTATACTAATTATAAGCTACGTCATTGACCATTCAAGTGTGATAAACATCCTACGAATAATCATTGCTTTATAATAATTATTGACTTAAGAATAAGGTAGTGTTTTTTTGAAATACGCCATTTCTTTTGGCATTCCCCAGTGGTTAAGCTACAACATACGGCCGTAGTCATAAATTGACAAACTATAATTGAAGTAGGGAGTAAAATGATGTTAACGCGCGTGTTTGAACATGTACCTAACCTATTTTTTTTAAACGGTAAATAAAAGTAGTTAAAGATATAGGTAGAATGTTTGCCAAAATCATTTTTTATAACCTCCCCTGTTAATCAATGACAAATTATATATTCAGTTCATTGCGTTGACAAGTCAAATAAAATAAAAATTTTATGGGGCATATTAAAGCTTTCCGATTGTTATTTATAAAGAATATAACATTTTAAAACAAACCTTCAATATCGATATAAATAACCATCTCTTTTTGTAACACAAGTAAAAACTATTTATTTCAATATAGATTTTTTTTATTTGTGGAGCAGGTTAAGGGGCCCACAAAATGCCGGTGCTGTAGTGCGAAAATGTCTTAATTCGTCAATGGATGTATCTACAAAATATTAAGGAATAAGGAAAACGTAACTCGCTTAGCACCTACCAATTATTTTAATTGCAAATAATTTTCACAGTGACGCTGTATTTCATGATTCTTTAGAATTCAATTAAAAGAAAAATGTTTTAAAAAAATTTAAAGCTCTTTATTGTAGTGGATAAGACTGATTTTATCAAAGAGCTTTATAGTTATTTTGGGAATGTAAATCGGTCATAAATCTCAATACATTATTAATAAGTGTTATATTCACACTACTTCAGGTACCTACTCAGACAATAATTGTTATAGTAGTTAAAAGAGCTTTTAAAAAAAGCACAAGTCACTTGCGAAAATATGACATTGCTTGACCTCGAATTTTCTTAAGAATACGTAATGTAGTTGAATTATACTATTAGGTTTAAACATGTAGGTACTCACAATAAAAATGATTATTTTTTTCACTTACTTTTAAGCTAGAACAAATAATTACATAGCAAGGGTAATAAGGTAGCTGGCTACATTAGTTTGGAAAACCAAATGTTATAACATTACAGATTTTCTTATCGCAAATAAACGTACTTAGATCCTAAATCTGTAAAGTTATAGAAACACGAACAGAAGTGGAGCTTATGAGTTCAGCGTTACTAAAAAAACACTTTATGATTATGCCTGATAATAAAAATAGAGCGCAAACTTTGCTGTTGTTTTTACATTGTATTAAATAAATAACTTACTTAGTTTATATTATTTACATATATTACGCATTTATTCGCGTAATTATTTGCAGGAAACACGCAACGAGGTTTGAGGACCTGTGGAACGGGACTGAATAAATACACTACTTATTTAATTATAAACTACATAAATCGTCTTTGGACATTGTGATAATATAGACTTGTGGCGAAGACTGTATGTTGGTAAACGACTATAACAAACTAAAATACCCATCTGGAAATGGAACCGGAACCGAACTCCCGATATCCGTTAATAAATTTGTAATTGGAATCGGGACAGGAACCCTTTATGCTGAGCCTTATATGAGGTGTGCGCATAGTGACTGACGATGCCAAAAGGTGAAACCCGGGTCGCAAATCATTAGAATTATAAAAAAAAAACACTTTTTAAATAGGCTAAAACCTCATACAATTTTTTTAGTAACATGTAAAACCATGTATGTTCTACGACGGGGTAGACTGTAGAGCAGTGGTTCTCACGTGAAATTTAACTGTGGCCGCACAATTGACATTGACAGTTCTATGGAAACGTCTGGTGGCCGGACCAAATTTCACTTTTGTTGTGATTGAAAAAATTAAAGCTAAATTTTATTTACTAAAATAATAGATCAATATATTTATAGACAAGTCCATTTATTTTAATAAAAGACATTTGAACATTTTAGTACATATCAATTTATTTGAAAAAATAATGCAAATGGAAATTACTCAATACTCCTTTTTTCCAATGCGAGCCGCATGACTGTTTCTAAGTTTACATCACTGTCAACTGGCTTCAATATTTGTTTTTTTATGAAGTGCAGTACACTGAATGATCTTTCACATTATACAGTAGTAGGAAAAATCGACAATATTAATAAAGCAATTGTTGCCAATTCTTTGAATTGACTTTATTCTCAGAAACGGACTATTTCACACACGATTTCATCACAAAAACATATTATCGATCATTTGAGCGTGGAAAGAAATTTAAGAAAAGTCATGTTTATTCAACTAATCTCATAATTTAATAAATAAATTTTTGAAATATTATTCCGTAAAGCGCTGGTGGCCGCACATGAAAACCACTGCTGTAGAGCATATGCTTCATAACTTTGCACGTCGGCTCTAGGATGAAAGTGATGTAGGCAATATATTCTAAAAAATAAATATTGTTTTGACATGTATTATCTATTTATTTATTTATTACTACATTATTACTAAAAGTGAATGTCATTTGATTTAATTTTATGCGAGGTAATCAGACAACTAGGCGTATCAGTGTAGAAAAAAGTGCAAAGTTATAAAACGCATACTCTATTCGGCCTAAGACCGCAGAATTACGGTCGTTGCTGATGTGATTATGTGACCTCTAGTGTACAAAATAAGTTTTCAAACGTACCTACATAAGAGTAAATACAATATAATTACATAATGATATTTTTTTATATATAACCAGTGCTATAAGAATGAAAAACCATTTCATATAAAGATCTAAAGTACCTACATTTTTTATTTTAAAATAAACTGCAAAAACTACCACGAAAATTTAAATTTTATCAAAGGTAAAGAAAACATTTTATTACCACTTCACGAGGGAGAGTAACAATGTTTAGGTTAGTGTAATTTCCAAACAATGATCAATGTTGAATAAAAATAAAATAAAATATTTAGTAAGCACTTAATCCACATTATAATTATATTTATAATATCCTGGCCAGTTTCATTCTATTAGATGGATGTTATCAACTGATATTGATTAATTACGTATTTACACAATCCATTCGCTCCACGCCATGGCTCCAAATGATGAAATGAAATCAATGTGGCTGCAGAGGGGAAGGGGTTTGAACCCATAACCAACCCCACGATGAGTCAGATGCTCCAACCTCTACTGCAAGATGGATGTCATAGTTTTACCAAACAATAGCATAATTATTGTGCTTAAAATTCATTTGGATGATAAACGTAGAGGCCAATCAAAAATACATATTAAATATATAGCGGTGATTCTCAAGTATGTTAAATATTAGTAAAAATTTAAGTGAAATCGAGGAAACTAGTTTGCCCAATAGTTTTAGACATTTTTATTTACATTCGTTAGTACGCTGTGGAATTTGAGACGAAAAATAATAAGAAGCGACGTTTTAAGCCTAATTAACTGTTGAAAACGGTACTTTACGAGGTACGTTACCCTTAGTTTCACACGTATATTTTGTAACTCTATAATAATCTTAATATCAGCCAGGTAGGAGAGTTCCATGAGATTCTAGAAAATATGACACGGCTTCCACCAATCAAAAAAGGTTGGGAGCCAGTGTTATATAGGGATGAGCGAATGGCTAACATCAAACAATTAAAGGCTCGCAGTCTTATACACAACCAGTTATGGAAGTAAATATTGGGAAATGCTAAGGATCTTTGCAATATTGTGAAACCCGGGAAAATTGTGAAGGTGAATAGAATTATGAATAATAAAATGAAATCATTCGCAATTTTAAGAAAAGTTATATTACTGTTCAGCACATAGAAGTTACACACAATAAATTTAATTACACATAATTATCAAACCACTATAACGTATGTACGTATTATATTTTATTTCAACAGCAATAGAAATGAAATATTATTCGTCAACCGCGCGTTTACGTACAGCCAGTGGGAAAAGCTTAGTGACGTCATATCCGATACAGTAAAGCTCTGACGTTTTTATTTTCGACGCCGGGAAGTTTCTATTTGGGAACATGTTGATTATGTCCAGTCGCCCGACGCCACTTTCTGTGAATAATTACCACCTCACAATAATCGATAGGAATTACGCTACGTCACCATATATACATATTATGTTGTGTCAAACGTAAAACCTTAATAAATTTAATAATATATCCTGTATCATTATCACTGTGGAAGTATTAACAAATTGAGAAGGAGATCTATGCTAAAGAATAGATTGGTTGAGGAAGATTGGAGCACCATGCGAATGTCTGGGAGTGGCAGGAGGCAAAGAAGCAAAATTCTGGACTGGATTCTAGAGCCGTGGAGAAGAAGAAGTAGATATGTCTATGTATATCTACTCTCAGCGGCCGGCTCCGAAGCTGTAGGCTACGACCTCAAATGCCTTATGCTATGGTAGGCTATGGGTTGATTGGGCTGTAGCTCCTACGAAGAAGATCATAATAATTATTATTTTTTGAGAGACCGTGACGCCATCTAGGAATTAAGCTAGTATTATTGCTCATACGAGTCATACATGCATTCAAAATGACAAAAGATAGTCACTAATATTGAAGGAATAAAATTGAGTGAGAAGGAAGGAACAAAAAAATCAAAAAAATAATGATTAAAAACGAAGAAATTCTAGATATTACCTAAGTTATATATAAAACGTAAATATATTACTTATCAGATTAGATGACTGTCTGCAAATTGTATACATATTCAAATATATTTGTCAATTATCTCAGTACTGTGTGAATACGTCAGCTAAGAGCTTTGTAAAAGTATTTTTTATAGAAGAATCTGGAAAATGATTATTTTCTGTACATTCTCTAGAATTTGCCATTTGAGTAATAAATACCTACTGATTTTTCGGTGGATATCAAATCGATAAATTTGAACTAAGTGTTACAAATTTACGTTAAACTACTTTGGCGACATGTGTATACTTCCCAGAAAACAAATTTTCTATCACTCATAAATTCTGTGTAACACATTTTTAATGTTATGAATAAATTCTATGTAAATATTCAAGACTGGAGAAGTTTCTTAGCGTCGAGTTGGTAGGTAGCTACGTGGTCACGTCGAGTCGGAAGTAAATTCGACTTATAAGTACTCTCTAATCTAGAACACAATAGGGAAAGTAAACCAAAGTATAATGCGTATGGGGTGACCACTTTATCACTATAGAATATATAATAGAATATGTATATAGTCTTGTAACCTATAGTACCAGCGCTCGAAATGGAATTTTTTACGAACCGAAGCGCTTGATAATTTTACGAAAATATCAACTATATTATAATATAATACTACATTGATTGTAAATGTGATTTATAAAACTAAATGTGTTATTTTTTTATTATATGAAATATCTAGCTAAGCCGGTCAAAATAATATTTCCACGAGACGGAGCGATAATTTTGTGGTTTTTATGAACCGGAACGGCGCCCCGGTGCGTTCCGGTCCATTTCGAGCCCTAAACCTAAACCATAATACATCCATATGTACCTACACTATAAACATCTCCATTCTTCAGAAGAGCGATTCCCAACCTTCTTTGGTTGGCAGAACCGTTTGTCAAATCTCTAAAACCCCCTACTTGACTGACATAACATTAGAAAAGAAGAAAGAAAACAAAACTTGTGGACATAATAAATCTAAATTCAAGACGATTACAATATACGTTTAAAATATTACCCTCACAAGAAAGAAGACCTATATAATATTGTTATGTCTTGAGTAATATGTTATAAGTAGATCGATACTGGGTTTGTAAAAAATACGCGCCTTTTTAAGATGTTGCTATATTTTTTTTAATAAACTATTTTTTTTATTCAACGAACAAGACACAAGATGTCAGAATGCCGCGCGAATATGGTGCCCGTAGTTTAATGGTAAAACATACTGGCTCGAATCCAGCAGATACAGGTTCAAGTCCCGTCGGTCGACGTATTTTTTTTCAGCAAAAACGATTTTTTTCTAGTGTCTATATGCATGAGATATTTTCAAATTATGTATATTCAATATTTTTAATATGACTGGTTTGGACTCTTTCGAGGCCCCCTTTTAAGTCTTCTGACGAATGGATTGCGTTATCTGCGTCAAAGAAAATCTCCGCTACTCCAAATAATATATTATGATTTATAATCCTTCTATATTTATTAGTGTATCTAGCTGATCACAAGTTCGCATTTTACCTTGAAAAGATTTGGAACCTAATTTATTGTTTCAATAGATACCTAATTCCCATGATAAAATACATGTAGCATTTTGAAAGCAGTGAAAGATATATTTTTTTAATTGAATTTACTATAAAGTCTAAAACAATGGTTTGAATCTTTTTGAGTCCATCAAACATAACATAACAACAATCGTACATACTACAATATATTGCGAACAGAAAAATATACAAAACTCGTCTATCACAATATTAATATACCACGCAAACTATGAATATAATTAAGTTATTAAATATATTCACTTAAAAAGAACATAATTCAAAACGCACATAAAATATTGTAATACTTGCCAAGTGTAATATTTTTATGAGTGTTATTTATTTATAAATCGTACCCTTTAAATGCCACAGTCACATTACTCAAGACTTCAACCCTAGGGTCAGACAATGGGGTGGTCAAGTATATTCATACGAATGTAAAAATATGGCTGTATAATAACGCATGCGCAGCTATAAAAGCAACCTGGAAAGTTTCAGAATTTGCATGACACACTTAGAAGTTCAATGGACTTATAGGCTGGCATCAAAATTATGATAAATATATGCTCTTAAATTTAATAATATGTCTATTGAATTAATTGCGTTTTCGGCTATTGTTTCTGGTGTAGGTTGTAAGGTGTGTCAACACAAAAATAAATTTAAGTTGAAACGAACCATTTATTGTAGTGTTCTCAAATGCTGAATGTTTCGCTGTTTTATATGCGATGGTGAGATTATTGACGTGGATACCCGACGCACTGACTGATTTTAAGGGCCCTCACGATAAAAATAAAATAAAACTTATAAATGGCACCCCTTTAATAAAAACAATTATTATTGAGGACGACAGTGATGACTCATGAGACATATAATATCAGTAGTTTATTTTGTTATGTATTTAGGTGCAAATGCACATAAATAAAAACACGATAAATATATCTGCACCTACTTAGAGCACCTCATATTATTATAGGACTGATGCGTCACCTCGTGTACTCGATTGTATGTAACGCGGTAGAATCAGTGTATCCCTAAGATTCGGAGGGACATCGATTCTAAAAGATCAAATGTCGCGGCTTGAACATATTGTATTTCGGATGCCGTGGTTGATACTATTTAGTGTTGAATTACGTATTTCACCCAAAGGTAAAATGAAAAAAATACTTTCAAACTATTTTTGAAACTCATAATATCAGACAAAAATTGATTATTAACCTGAAAATCACAGGTTTTGGATTCAATCTTGAATAATCATAACTGAAAGCTGATACAATAACGCACGCTACTCGTGATGAGTGAATTGGAATACATTAGCTGATTCATGGCCCCCACAAGGGGTTGGCGGGTCGACTAATTGTGAGATAAACACATACCAGAATTTTGTTACGAGTATATTAGTAAAAAAAGTCGCAATCGGCTCTGTTTCACTTATTAGATATTAACATTTTAAACTATGTAGCTGTATAATGCAATTTAGAATGGTATGATGATTGATATAACTCAGTGACGTCCCGTGGGGGTAGGCAGATTGAGCGTCGCTTGGGGGCGGCAGTTACTCGAAGGGCGGCAAATTGAGGACAATTATTTGGAATATATTATAGAAATAGCTACTTAAACTTAGTAATCACGAAAATATCTTTCCATTAAAAAAATCAGCTCACTGGTTTTATCGGGTTCGCGATATATAGTTTACTTCCGTTGCCCTTCGACGTACTTGGTGACCAAAAACGACACGTGCAGATTTTCGAATAATTAGTCTGATATTTTATTAGTAATGTATCCATACAACACATTTATAAGATATTGGACTCATGAAAGGATGATAATAATACTGTATAAAAATGAGGCGGCTTTTTGGTGCTGCCTAGGGGCGGCATTTTATCTAGGTACGTCACTGATATAACTAAATGATAATTCACATGTATAATTTTATATTATAATTATTAATAAGTTGGTTCATAATAATACGATGGCGAGTGCCGGCAAATCAATAATTCAAGGAGATTTATTTAAAAAAATAGAAAATCGCTAAAATACACGGAATACCATTGAATTTGGGAAACACTACTGTAGAAAATCACACTGCCCTTAACCTTAATGATAGGTAGGGGGAGGGGCGCCAAACATCCTGTCCTGGGGGTCCGTTTTAGGATGTGGGGGGCATGAGCTGATTATAACAAACTAAATCATTAAATACCCTTTTTATATGTATATTTTTAACTGAAAATCATAGTAACCATTATTTAGTTCCTATATGTTCGTCATCAGACATTCTGCTAAGACAAAAGAGCATAGCGAATATTTTGGTGACAAATATAGTTATTTATGTAGTTAAAATTGACTAGTTCCTTTTCAGTGTCCCAGAAATATGTCAACAAGAGATATTCCCTAACAAATCATAAAGTAGGATATTTGACTAACAATACGCAATAAAACCAATAAAAAAAATACTTCAAACTGCTCTCCTGTAAAGTTTCCAATTGATACGTTTTTTTTCACTTTGCAAGTTAAATACATTCCAATCAAATGATTTTGCATTGAAGTGATCATATAATAATTACAAGATAAAAAGAACTTTTTATATACAACGTTTTTAAATTTTCTGTTGAATCATATAAACTTGACTTGACTAGTTTAAACGATCAAAAAAATGTGTACTTGATAGAAATACTGAAATGTCATTTTGACATTTCATATTGATTTCCATAGTAACGCACGTATATATTAAAATTTAGTTGCTAGGACCCCAGACCCCCTAGCAACCAATAATAGTGTTTTATTTTTTACGGATTTCTTCTGAAATAACTTTTCATACAAAACAGAATTAACTGAAAATGAATTCAATTATACTTAAAGATGGCTAAAAGTATTAAAAGAATGCATTGGCATCGTGTTCTGATATATTCTAAAAGTTTCAAATGTCTAGCTAGTCGGGAAGTAAGTTAAAAATCGATTGCAAGATTTTTACTGGATAAACAACCACCGGACAAACAAGAATACGACCTAATAAAAACGTTGTAAAAATACATCGTATGTATAGAATACGGAAAAAATATAGGTACCTAATATATTGAAATACAATTACGAAAATAATTTTCAAAAATATCATTTTAATATTTTTTTCACTTATTGATAATATCCAAATATTAATATAATATTATATAAAATATAGCTTTTAGTATGTACTTAAACCAATAAATTTAATTATTTTGCATAATATGAACTTTGTATACAGTATGGATCAAGATTTTAAAAATAAGAATAGAAAATCAATATTCGAGCAATTTTCTTTTTATTACATTATAAGGCTATTATTATCGGCATTTTAATGTTGTGCAGTAAAATGCCCACGTAAATTATCGGCCAAAACTTATTTCAAGTATGTAATTTATTTTTATAAATTATTATTACTAGTACCTATTGAATAAAAATAAATTAATACGCACACAATAATAAAACCTACCCCCAAACCCTTTCCTCTTTATTTACACACACCCATACATGGACACGCATACATAAATAATCGTAATCTATTATCAATACACTCGCACAAATAAAACATACAGATTTTCCAGGGTTCCCACTTGACCCTTTACCTATCTGAACAAAAATATTATATTATTCGAGATAGCCGAATTTTTTTGATTCCATGAGCTGTAGCCCTAGAAAAAAAGAAGTCTCTCAGAACAACATCAATCGATATAATATTATTATAATGTAAATTTAAATTATCATTATTAAAGTTGAATGTTTACTAACAAATTGTATTATTAAGTCATGCCGTTTGATCTGTGAATGAAACCATTATTGATAATCAAGGCCGACTATATTCAGGCCATAACACTGAATTGTGAATTACGATGGTAGGTAGTGCTAGTTATTGATTATCTTTGAAAACAATGCGGTAACCTTTTCGCAATAAACGCAGATTTTCGAATATAAAATTATTACCATTTATTTCAATATGCAAAAATCATCATTTTCTACAAACAGTTTGCCATGTTGCATTCAACAGTATGAGCAATAACTAGCACTCAGTGGCGAAGGGTGGAGATAGGCTGAATCCGACATAAATAGTGTACATTAAACTTTGTCAGTCATTCGTATTTGTTTTTATTGAATTAGACTACAATTTACAGATGGTGTTGGTTAGTTTTTAAAAATCAATTAAACTTTGCCTAAACCAAGTCATAATAGTTTTGGCATGTTATGGGCGATTCGACAAAATAGTGCACAAATTTTCATTCATACTTATATCATCATCATCATCAGCCTGAATCTATCCACTGCTGGATGAAGGCCTCTTCAAGTTGCTTCCACTTCTCTCGGTCCTGTGCATTGCGTTGCCACGTACTTCCGCAGAACTTTATCATTTCATCGATCCAGCTTATACCATACTTATATATTTTCCTTGAATTACATAATTGAATTACAACAAGAAATGTTGTTGGTTAGTTTTTATAATTTATTAAACCCTGCCTAAACCAAACCATAGTAGTTAAAAATATTATTCTATCTATTAAATTTCCAAAATTATATATGATTTAATGATATAATTTTAAATATTTTATGGATAGATGAGTATTTTTTGACTAATATCTATTATGGCTTGGTTTTCGTAAAACTAACCAATACCATCTGTAAATTGTAGTCTTAGTTCAATGAAAACAAATACGTATGACTGATAAAGTTTAGTCTGTACTATCTACTAAGCACTAGGTACCATCGAACTATACAATTTCGTGTCACGACCTGACTATAGTGGACCTCGTTAATAGTGCAGTAGGTTCATAAATAACCATGCTAGATATTCTCGCGCAAACTTTCTATTGTCAGACATAGTTCCACGAGTCTTAATGATCTGGAAAATTCGCTGAAAATGTTGCCACCCCTATCGCTAGTTCTGCCCCCAACTGACCAGTACTTATTATTCATTGAACTGGTTAGTTTCAACTTTCAGTAACAGCCTGACCGTCCCATGTGCAGCAGCAATGTCGCTCGCCTCGGAATTAGATATTCCAGGTTTGTTGCAAATCATAAAAAGTAACAATCAAGGCATCACAAATCACAATTAATAACCAAATAATGTCGTATATTTACATTCCAACAAATATCGATCTGAAAAGATCAATCATTATTAGTAAAGGCCCGATCGCTTTTCCGGCGTTCCGTGTTCAATACGTCAAATGTTTACGAAGAATTTAAAATGATGTAAATGGAGACAAATTAGCAATTTCAAATCGATTAGCATGAAATAACTGAATCTATACACATTATTTTCGACTTTACAACATCGGTATTGTGTTTAAAAGTTTTACGGATGTTTATTTATTTCTAATACAGTGTATCCAGTGTCGAATGGATAGTGTTTTACAATAACAGTTAAACGGAAAATCAGTGCCATGGCAACAAGGACTACACACGTATCATTGCAATTTATTTAAAATATACGCACATTTCTTTTTTCATTACATACTACTCGTAGTTTCTTTTGTAGGTGCATTTTGGTTTTGCATAACAATGAAGATTTTATTATATCGTATCTACTCGGTATTGTAATATGTGCCTAGTAATATTTTATTTGAATATGTCCTAAGATTAGGGGCGGATTTAAATATTCGGAGGGCCCTTTTGCAACACCTAATATTAAAAAAACCTTTTTCAACTAATTTTACCTACCTATTTAAAATGGCACGAAAACCTTAATTTCATTTTTTTAATTCAAGTCAATAGTAATAGCAAGTACTTACTAATTATTTTTTAATATTCTCATTTCCTATCTTTCAAAACTGTTTTGAAGTCTTCTTTACTATTGAATACTTTTTTTTACGTTGTGTTACACTTCTGGAATCGTAATCGAGATTATTGATAACATCCTTCAAAGACAATGCATTTCTCTCAATACTCAAAAAAACTTTCGTTATTTCGTTATTCAACATACAATGTATAGAGAAAAGAAGATAATAATACTGCAGCTATTAATAAATATGTATAAATTCTTTATGATAAACAGTTCCATTAAATTGTAAAAAAAGCATTTTCACATTATTATTTTTTAATGTAGTCACCAATTAATATTTGGTTATGATTGCTTATTATTTTTTTTTGACATTAATTTAGGGGACATCTATCAGCGTATGACTATAGTTTTATCAATTATTACAAAATTATCTAAATACGTGGAAAATATAATATACATATTATAGGAGAATTATCCCATATATCATACGCGGGTTATATGCTATACATCCCACCTAACTATTTATTTCAAAACGTTAATATTCATAAGTTTATATTGAAGTTTTTATTTTCTACTTATTTTTTGCATCCATCTATAGATTTAATATTTAACTTTTTAAGTCTAAAAATAATCTTATGGTAATACATGCTTTTTGTTTTAAAAAAGGGACTGCATATAAATAGGTGTAGTTATGAATTATTATGATTTTAAAAGATTTACATATTATTTCAATCTTAACACCTATATAATAATTTATGAAGGTAACATTCGGTTAAATAATACGATTGTAATTAATTTGTTGCTTGGTATAATAATTGTAGCCAATTTGCTTTGAAGCTTAATAATACGTATTCTATATTTTCTATATACCTAGCATATTATCTGTATTTTTTTTATTAATTTTTCTTATCATTTTGACCGCTCACAATGAAGTAGATGTATGTGAGTAGCTTTTGTGATCTGAATACTGATTGGCTACGGAAAATTCACATCTTGTTTATTCATAATATTAAAATGAGTATTTGAAACCAGGGCATGGGTCCAAGGATTTAAGCAAACGGCTGATAACTGACCCTCGTAAGCGTGTGTCATTATACTATTATAAATATACCCCATAGTATGGTGGACCATATGCTTCGTATAACAACTGCAATGATTAATTTAATAAACTGATATAATTTTATTGCCAGTAACAAAGGTTAACTAATTAAATATCGGATAAACTTTTATATTCAGTTTTAAAAAAGATATTACTCATTCTTTTTTAATTACACACTTTCAAAATATATCTTATGATTACAATATAATACAATCTCTCTATGGACACGCCTTTAATAGTTATTCATTTCGACTAACCCTATTGTATATTGTCAAACCTACATACCTAAGTCAATAATGAGTGGGTATCAAATAAATAATTGCTAAGGCGCACAAATTCACCGTCAATAACATAAATAGTATTTCTGAATTTATTCAATAAAATTAAATATGATTAAGTAACTTCAATTATGTTTTAATAAAGTTGAAATCCTCCCGTAAGCATTATCAGGGGGTCTAGGATGATTTGGCACCGGGACAACTGGACGCCACGGTATTCGTAAAAAAAAATAGATGTTATGTACTTATAGGTATTTAATATTATTATTTATATTTAAATGATTTAATAGTTGGTGAGAATGTAAATATGCAGACGTAAATAATGATTTAATCGTGCATATGTTTAAGTTCCAACGAAAAAAGAGTTTTTTATTTTATATAAAGCCTTAGGCATGGTAATTCTCAATCCGCAATAAAGGAGTAAAATGAATTAAAACTACTAAGTAGTAGATAGAAACTGATTAAAATACCACGTCTACGTTCTGTATACGTGTCTACGACAGTTGTCCGGAGTCCAGTCGTCCCATTCCCTTATCAGGCATACATAATAAATTATGATATTTTAAAATGCAATATAAAAAAATCTTCACAATATTGTTATTTACTGGTCAGTAATCTTAATTTAATCATTTCTCCTAATCCTCTAATCCAGTTGTCACCTGTCTGTCTGCATAAGAAATTTCAAACAGAGCTTTTACGAGCTTTTTCAAACATACTTCATAATACGAGTTTATCATAACCAATCAACTTAAAAACGTAGTAATATTATATTTATAAATATTATTTAAATATATTAATTAATTGACATTTGAAAATAACTACAGTCGAACTCGGTTATTACGATCACGGAAATAGCGAGGTCTTGGATGTAATTCGTTGTGTTACACCCCCGTATGGTCCCCATTTGGGGATGTCTCTGTGTATCTGGAGAGGCCCGATTCGGTATCAAATCCAACAAATAGTAAAGCGCTGATTACGAAAATAAATAATAATAGAGCCGAGCCGGCAATGCCGTAGATTATGACCGTTGAAAAATATGTCGCCGTTTTTCGACAACGGCTCTCGTTGAAAGCGAAACACAAGATGACGGGAAGAACGCTGCAACAGCCAAATCGCAAACACGTACATTTCGTCCTCCGTAAAATAAATTATTAAAAATGTAACTATTATATAATATTAACGTAAATATACCTTGCCGTTTCCAAAACAATTCCGGTGTGTTATTTGTTCACCTCCAAGTCCTAAAATCCAGACGAAAAACCAGACAACAAAATAAAAATGACAGCTTGCTAGTCACTTCGAAAATGGAGGTAAATGACAGTTGACATATTAGTTTATAATTTTCTCCATACATTTATTCACTTTTATAACGAGCTACTTATCGGATATACCGAGCAAAAATATCGTCAAAAATTTTCTTAAAACTGTCAATGTGTCGATCGTTTAAAAACATTTTCGACCCTAAGCAATGAAATTCGGATTACGTTTATTACACTTGTTAAGTGTCTAAGTAGCTACCTAATTTGTGTTTTCGCCGACAACATTGAAAAGTATCCACGCATATGGTTGAAATTGTATGTAAAAAAATCCAAGCTTTGTCAAGTCAGTAGGTATGTACCTACCAGCGTTCATTACAATAAAAAACTTATTTTGTAGTTTTTGGATTTTTACGATGGTTTTCATATTTTTTTATGTTCTATGCTTAAATAGAACGTGGCGCGAAAAATGTTTTCACGATATTACGAGTAATGCTTATAACGAGCAAATTCAGTCGGTCCCATCTTCCACGTAATAACCATGTTCGACTGTTTGTTGTTTAATAAGAAATCGAATAATACAGAAATTTTATCTATAGTCAGTTCTATTATACGAATATTCTATCATATTATATTATGTAGTATATAAGAATCTCTAGTAGGTACTTTCCCATAACATGGTATTTAGTTATAATATAATATAACATACGAGGAAGTATCATTGTGAAATCATTTATCATAGAAATTTCAAATTCAATATTATTAATATTATAAATGTCAAGTTAAGTACGTATCATCCATATAAGTAGGACGTAGGTACACATCCATTATGCTCCGTGATATTATTTACACTGATTGTATCTGCAAATACCATTTTATTTGTTATGGAAACAATAAAATTTTCAGCGGAATATACCAATTATTATCATTTTGAAAAATCTAGCTATGAAAGTAAATGATACAATAGTTATTTTTAAAATTCTTAGAAGTAGTAAGTGTTCGAATAACGTAATAAGTTAAAATTAGGTATTATGAACACTTTCTAAAGATTCTAAAGGAATGAGATTCTACATTAATAGTTTTACACTAGTCTTTAAGATTAATTAGTTATTGTTTTTTTATTAAAAATTGATACTAGTGTTTAAGATTAATTAGT
This sequence comes from Rhyacophila brunnea, assembly GCF_057557595.1. Classification (NCBI taxonomy): domain Eukaryota; kingdom Metazoa; phylum Arthropoda; class Insecta; order Trichoptera; family Rhyacophilidae; genus Rhyacophila; species Rhyacophila brunnea. The sequence goes on along the minus strand of NW_028232965.1, from coordinate 56,200,527 downwards.
TATTGTTTTTTTTTATTAAACATTGATTGTAGGTACACACGATTCAAGAATATAAGATACTTGTCATTGAAAATACATCATTTATATTTTTATTAGAGGAAAACTTTTTCTATAATGTTTTCCAAAATTGTTAATTATTTTCTGTAAGTATTATTTATTTTTGACGGAAATATACGATAATAATATGTAGTTCATAGAAATATCAGCACAAAGTTCATACTTTTAATAGGTACCTATTTGTTTAGTATTTTTTAATTATAGTAAATTCTCCACACTCATGATAATAATTATTATGCTATACCCAGTTTAGTGACGAGGAGGCCCGACGCACTGAACGATTTTGAGACAACCCACCATACGATAAAATAAAAACCATAACAAAAATTAGTACACAATATATCAATGTATCTCTTTCCTAGAATCTTATACTTTAACATTAACTAAATGTAATTTTTATTAAAGACTAGCTGAAGTACCCGGCTTCGCACAGGGTCGCTTCGTGGTTATATTTATCTTAGATATTTGAAAAATAATAAGAGGTTATTATTTTTTTTAATATTAAAATATCTGTGTAATACAATATGGCAATATGAAAATAATTCTAATAGGAGTAAAGGTCAAACATAAGAACACTAAATTAAAATCGAATCCAAAATATGAAAACGTTATTAATGTTATTAATATGTAGTAAAAAAAAAAATCAAAATTGGATGGGACAAACAAACTACAAACTTTGTATGTTATATAATAATAATTTAGAAACCTTCGTAGGTGTGCGCACACAACTGACAAAAGTTTCATCGCAATCGGATGAATGGTATAGGAACGCATACGAATAGTAGAAGAAGATGATTTTCTAATTCAGAAATCTTCGTGGGCATGCGCATGACAACTCACCAAAGTTTCATTGCAATCGGATTAATGGTATAGGAACGCATACGAATAGAAGAAGAAGAAGATGGTTGTACTAATTCAAAAACCTTCGCGGGCGTGCGCACAACAACTGGTCAAAATTTCATCACAATCGGATGAATGGCATAAGAACGCATACAAATAGAAGAAGAAAAAGATGGTTGTACTAATTCAGAAACCTTTGCGGGCGTGTGCACAACAACTGGTCAAAATTTCATCACAATCGGATGAATGGCATAAGAATGCATACAAATAGGAGAAGAAAAAGATGATTGTACTAATTCAGAAACCTTTGCAGGCAAGGGCACAACACTTGATCAAAATGTCATTGCAATCCGATGAATGGTATAGGAACGCATACGAATAGAAGTAGAAGATGATTTTCTAATTCAGAAATCTTCGTGGGCATGCGCACGACAACTCACTAAAGTTTCATTGCAATCGGATGAATGGTTTAGGTAGGCATTCGAATAGAAGAAGAAGATGATGGTTGTACTAATTCAGAAACCTTCGCAGGCGTGCGCACGACAACTCACCAAAGTTTCATTGCAATCGGATCAATGGTATAGGAACGTATACAAATAGAAGAAGAAGAAGACGGTTGTACTAATTTAGAAACCTTCGCGGGCTTGCGCACAACAACTGGTCAAAATTTCATCGCAATTGGATGAATGGTATAAGAACGCATACGAATAGAAGAAGATAGAATAGAAGAAAAAGAAGATGAAAATGGTTGTATCAATTCAGAAACCTTTGCGGGCGTGAACACAACACTTAATCAAATTTTCATTGTAATCGGATGAATGGTATAGGAACGCATACGAATAGAAGAAGTAGAAGATGGTTGTACTAATTCAGAACTCTTCGCGGGCGTGCTCACAACAACTGTTCAAAATTCCATCGCATCGGATGAATGGTATAAGAACGCATACAAACAGAAGAAAAAGAAAATAGTTGTAACAATTCAGAAACCTTTGCGGCGTGAGCACAACACTTGATCAAAATTTCATTGCAATCGGATGAATGGTAAAGGAACGCATACGAATAGAAGGTAGAATAGAAGAAGAAGATGGTTGTACTAATTCAGAAACCTTCGCGGGTGTTGGCACAATTACTGACGAAAATTTTATTGCAATCGGATGAATGGAATAGGAACGCATACGAATAGAAGAATATAGAATAGAAGAAGAAGAAGAAGATGGTTGTACTAATTCAAAAACCATTGCGGGTGTTACCACAACAACTGACGAAGGTTTCATTGCAATCGGATGAATGGTATAGGGACCATACAAATAAAAGAAGATAGAATGAAGAAGAAGAAGAAGATGATAATTTTTCTAATTCAGAAACCTTCATGGGTGTGCATGCAACCACTTACCAAAATTTCATTGCAATCGGATGAATGGTATAGGAACCATACGTATAAAAGAAAATATAATGAAGAAGAAGAAGAAGATGATGATTTTTCTAATTCAGAAACCTTCATGGGTGTGCATGCAACCACTTACCAAAATTTCATTGCAATCGGATGAATGGTATAGGAACGCATACGGGACAGATACACAGACAGACAGACATACAGACATTCATTTTTATATATTAGTATAGCCTATACTCTTCCCGCAAGTGCAAGCAATAAGTTTACAAAGTTTTATCGCAATCGGATGAACGGTATGGCTGCGCATTAAATACGAACAAACAAACACACAAATATTAATTTTTATATATTAGAAGATAACAAAGATGACACATAATAATATTAAGTATTGTTTCTTTTTTATGTTTAAATAATGATATGTGTGGTTATATGGGTCCTTTTGATGTTAGTTATTTTTTTATGTTTCCAGTAATATCGTATACTTACATACTACTGAGAAATGCGCATCTTTTTAAGATTTTGGTATTATTTAATAATTGTTTGAAGACCTGTTTCGAGGCCCACATTTAAATCTTCTGACGAATCGATTGCGTCATTTGCGTCAAAGAAAATCGCCGCTGGCTATGCCTAAACTAGTCTTGACTGACGAACGCTGTTCAATAATTTAACTAAGTACATTATTATCTATTTTAACCAAACGAATGTACATAATATACACACGTTTCATATGTGCATGTTTATAAATAAATAAAATAATCTATCAATCTAGCAGTAGGTATGCAGATACCATACAACCTCCACTCTTTGGAGGACAATAACGTGATCCTCTTGGGATCGGACATAATTTTTTTTATATAAAGTTGACCAATGGTTCGAAGGCGACTAAATATATTTGAATAATTAATTATATAATCGAGTTAGTTATGCCTTATATGCCAAAGGGGGTTGGAGTCACAATTTGCAACTTTACAGGAGAGCTAAATATAATAATAATTTTATTGGTTTTGTATGATATATGTAGGTACCTATTATTACATATTATTTTTCACCAACACCATGTAAAAACCGCTTACATGTAAATTGTACGTAAAACATTTCACCGTGGCAAGTTCGCCGTGAGCTTTCATCGGAAAGAGATGACCGTATACTGTGCGGTCTCCAATTTTATTAGATTCAATATGAACATTAATTCAATTTTCATAGCTGATTTTGGCAAAATTCATGAATTCAAGAATGAAAACCTAACCTAACCTAATAAATAATCCAGTATATCAATTTCAATTTCAATTTTCAATTAATTTTTTTTTTTTTAAACATATTGTGGACATTACAAATTATAAGTTTTAGACGTTCACAACATGACATTTAGAAACAAAGAAATATTATTAAAAACAATATTGTGTAATACTGTAATTATGCAATATTAAGTTATTCTACAGTATAAATGTGTAAATACAAAAAATATGAAGTATATAGGTACAAGGAAGTACACCAGATGAGTTAAGCAGACCCTATTTTAAGAATTTATAAAATAACGTCCACCTATACTCATTCTCACGTAGATGGAATATACCATCATTTTCAAAATTTGCTGCTGGCTTCTTGTAAAGTGTAAACCGACAAGAACCGTGTTTTATTTAGACATGAATTGTATGTCAGTACTAAACGACCCAAAGAGGTTGGACGGTCTTTTAATATACCTACTTACGGCCATATATTTCCGATACAACATTAATTCACAGTGAAGTGTAATACTGCATACGTACAAGTTTTCGGACATGTTTAAAACTTAATACCTCTATGGTTATAACCGTTGTAACTTCGTAGATAAATAGTTATAGATAGGACAATAATAAATAAATTCTAAACAATTAAACCCAATTTTCGTCTGAATTTCCCTTACACTGTAACTATTTTATTGAACACATTCCTCGATATGATATAAAATTCACCATGTGGCAAAAACACTTTATACACTATCTTAGTATATAAGTCCCTAAAATATATTATATATTTTTTTTTTGTTAAAATGAAAATGTTTTGGTTTACAGGGAAAGTTGTGTCGAATTCATCTATTTTAATAATAATCAGTAATTTCTTTTTTCAGAAACGGGTGCCGTTTTCACGTTTGGAAAATCTCATTTTGCTGACAACGAGCCGAGTCATTTCTTTATCAAAAATGATCCTGTTGTCTTTATCGCTTGTGGAGATGAACACACAACTGTCATTTGTCGTACGTAATATTTTGCAATAACTAATATATGTATATTTAGTTAGAAATTAATGTTAGCTTATAATTTATTATTATCATATGTGTGATAAAATTTGGTTTTTGGGGCTGGGAAAATGGGTGATATATAAACACCACTTTTGGATCAGCTATTTGACATTTTTGCAGCAAAAAAAAATCGAATAAATCGTATTATTATCTAGAGCTTGTGAATTGTGATTTCTCGATTTCTTTCGATTCGAGAATTCGAGATTGTTTATTGACTTTTTGAGATTCTCAAGAATTGTCGAGTAATATTTATTATATTATATATAATATTTATAGTCCAGGAGGTTTTCTCAATTTAAAAAATCCGTCCGCATATGAGTGTATTTGGGCGCCTATTATTAGTACCATGATTAAAAATTACAAAAGCTGGTGGTCAATATTAACAAAATTTGGGAAGCACTTCAGTTGCATGGTAAGTTAATTTCGTCGTAATTAAGTAGAGCGCAAGTGGCCAAATTGGTAAAGCATATTGGTCGGAATCCGACTGATGCAGGACTATTTATCTTTTTTTTGACCATGTCCGATCCTTAAGATCATATTATGTGCCTCCACATAGTGGAGGTTTGTATTAACAGGTTTTGTTTTTACGAGAAAAGTATATTGGCCACTTCCTCAACCTATAAGGTCCATACTCTGACTCATACACAGATTGAAAAACAACATGTGTACTTGAGAGTCACGATGGCCGCGCGACTTAAACGTCGGCCTATAACGTCGTGGGTCCCAGGTTCAATAATTTATCTTACACGAGGGAAATATTTCCCATGTTTATTTTGTTTTAAAATAATCCGGCCAAAATCAAAGTGGAGAGTTTTTTGTTCTTTTAATTTCACCTTCATTAAATCTTACAGACTGAATATATTCGTGGCGAACCTCGAGAAATGAGAATCTAGAAATTTTCAATATAATCTAAAGATGCGAGAACCAAGTTTTCTTGCGAATTGAGTCGTCTAATAACAAAAACCGAGTCCACAATTCAATATTTTAGTGGGAAATTACGTTTTTGTGCTTATTGCTATAATATTCCTTAATTATGCTATTTTTTCCTATCGTATTTTATTTTCAACCTGAAAGAATATGTTTATTTCCATTAGATGATTCACCTCTTTTTGCAATAAATATAATTAAATAAATGATTGGATAAAATAATATTGGATGTGTCAACATTTATTTATATCAATTTAAATAATCGGTTTTTTGTAAATCATTAGGTTTTTAATTTTGTCTATGTTATTTTGGGGCGTTTCAGACGTTATAGACAATTACATATTGTGACAAATTAGACACAGAATATTTACGTAGTTTTCGTCAGATTTTGACCGTATCTGTGACTTATCGGTTTTTTTTATTAGACGCCTCAATTTGTCGATCACAACCTCTATTATCATCTAATCTCTAAAGGTATAAGTATAGTAATATTTATTAACATTCCAAAAAAATAGTGTTTTATTTTGTTTATCAAAACAACGAATTATTTACACATACCTACTGACAATACAGTATACAGTGGGTATCAGGGGGTTTCCAATGTTTTAAAAATATTTTTAAATGTACAATAAAAATACCTAGGTACCTACCTATTCATATAAAAAAAACATACTAGTGCATATTGATCGTTATTAATAAAGCAACTTTACTACTAGCCAGTTATGGTTGTGAAATTATTGCGCGTGTCCTAGATTTAGGAAAAGGCCAATAAAAACATAACTGATGGGGAATGGTGACTGATGTACATGATGTATAATATATTCAGAACACAATATGTTTATTTATTTCATAGAGAATGGAAGAGTGTTTGGTTTTGGAGCAAATAGCCATGGCCAACTGGGACTCGGTCACACAAACACCGTAGAGAGACCAGCGTGCCTCAAATGGCTGAAACCAAGAAAAGCGAAGCAGATTGCATGTGGAAGAGGACATACTTTCATATTAACAGGTACCTACTAATCAATATAATTAAATTTCTTCATATTAGGGAATTTTAAACCTTAGTTATCTTTCCTACGTTACACATAATTGAGTTCATTTGAATTTTAGACCTAAATTTATATCTTATATTGTCAATTTTAACAAGATGTAGATAGTTATAATCATGGACCCCCCACATCTTGAAGCGGGCCCCCAGGCCAGGACGTGTGGGGGGCCCTTATACATATCGCTAAGGTAAAGGGCAGTGTGATGTGTTTAGTGATTTTTATATAAACCCACTTGACATAAGTATTCAGTTGTCAGCACTCGGCATTCTCACTTAACTGATCGACCTGCCACGCCGGGCCAGACTAGAACCCTGTCAGTCCCCCCCCCCCCCCTTGTGGTGGCCATGGTTATAATGATATGCTATTGTAAACCACAGGATCTGCATTTCGTTTTATTTTATATTGAGTACCGCTTAATATTTCTTCTGAATACATTTTCATTGGTTTTCATATAGGTGTGGCAAGCTGCTCTTACAATTTTTTTTTAAATTTAAAATATAATAATACGTCTTATGAACATAATTATGACACGATTATTACAACCTTATAATAAGCGAACATACTTCATATTATTATATACCTATGTTAAATTCACACTATTTTTCAGAAAACAACCAATTATTCGCATGCGGAGACAATTCTGAAGGCCAACTTGGCACTGGATGCCAAGAGCCGCAGCTGGTGCCTCAATTCGTGGAGATAGAGGGTGAAGAAGACAGCAATATTATTCAAATTACGTGTGGAGCTGAACATACACTTGTTCTTTTTGGTAACTATAGTTTTGTTTTTCCAAATGTTCTCTTTTCAAAACTAGAATTAAACACAATTAAAATATAAAACTAGGTGGGTAGGTAATTTTTAATTTATTTCTTTGAGTGCTGTGTGAAGGTATAAAATGACCAATTTGGAATATCTTTGCGAGCTTAGCCTAGATAATCTGTAGTGGGAAAAATGTATATAATCTGATGTCATATAATATAGAAAACTTGTATTTTCTTATTGTATAACTTAACATTTATTTTAACGACCACATAAAATATATATTTTTTTAAATTGGCTTTACAATCCTATGTGGATTTGCGTCGCCTCACAAAGGGGTTTCTAACAAACATAAATTAATATAATATTAAGGCGAAATCTACGTATACATTAGCTGGCAATTTGAAACATTCTTTAGATAATTTACAATTTAAACTTATTAATTAATAAATATGTATCTAAAAACATTAAAAAGAATAATATTTTTTTTAATTTTAAGTCAAAGATAATCTTACAATTTAAAAAAAAAATGTTATAGAATGTGAATTGGTTAAGATCCCATCTTATTATTACTTACATATTATTTTATGGTCATATGTATTTAATATTAAAATTTAGTTTATTAAGTTTTCTCTATTGTAATGAGGAGATTTTTGACTAATTCGTAGTTTTGATACGTTTTATATTTATTTAAAAAACATCGATTTATATAAAAAAAATATATAAATGTGTATAGCTCGAAATCCTTTTTATTTATATCAAATCGAGCTTCAATATTGGGACTATACCTAAATAAGATTTGATAAAAACCAATGTTTTTTAAAATAAATATGAAAATTATTAAAACTATGAATTAATCAAAAATCTACGCATTACAATATAATACCCCGTTTACACGTGCATGGATGTACACTGCACAGTAAGAAAATGTATGGGGAAATATGTATTATCCTGCAGTTGGCAAGATTGCGTGCATAAATCAAACAAGATTGGAAGATTCCAAATTGTGATGATTTATTGCGCGCAAGTAAAATTATTGTCAATGCGCCTGCGCAGTAGAGCGATAGAGAACATGCCGGTAAAAAAAAAACGAACTACTCATTTTGAGCTCCGATTTTCAATAGGACCTGTCAGATCAGTCAGCACTTTTACGTGTATACCAGCGCTCGAAATGGAAAAAATTACGAACCGGAGCGCTCGATAATTTTACGAAAATATTAACACAATTATCTAATTTTATGCGTATTTTATAAAAAGAGTGTGTAAGATTCTTTTGTTATATTGCCGATCTAGCGCAGATGGTCAAAGTATTTTTCCACGAGACGGAGCGAAAATTTTGGGGATCTTATGAACCGGAACGGCGCTCCGGTGCGTTCCTGTCCATTTCGAGCCCTGGTGTATACAGTTATTTTCATGACAGTTTAAAATAAGCACAATTGCCGACAGTACTTCCATGCATGTGTACAGGCGCTATAATTAGTTATTTTTGTGCAAAAGTTTTTGGGACCTTGATATATTGTATTACATAGTATTGTTTTATACCCGCTACTCCATTATTGTATGATTTGACCGGTTTGTCGCGTAAATCTCAATTTGTTTGAACTATGCATATTATGTAAACCTAGGGGCGGCAGGTTATATGAAAGTATGGTGAAGCAAGCTGGTATGGTGAGGCGGGCTGGTAATTAAGTTGCGGCAAAATTTTCCACGTACGTTATGATGAGCAAAGTAAATCCTCCGTGATGCCCTGATTTTTTTTTTATCGCGTCGCTATTTCTCGTAAGTTGTCCGCTATTGTTGTCTTTCTTCGTTCAGTTGTATGAGAATGCCGATTCCTTACCCCTTTTCTGTGTGCGATGCTGAACGTTATTATATCCATTTTCCTTATTCCGAATAGGTTTTAATAAAATTATAATGAATATAATATGTATTTGATAACAATATTTTATTTTATTTCAGACAGCGGTAGAGCGTACGCCTGTGGCTCAAATAGTGATGGGCAGCTAGGCCTGGGCGAAAAGGTGAAAAAATCTCCAACCTTCCAATTTGTCCCGTTTGAAGATCGTATCAAAGTTATCGCGTGTGGATACTACAATTCAATATTTATCGCAGGTACGTGAAATTATGTAAGATTCTAATTGTTTTGTTAGTAGTTAGTTATTAAGCCACGCGTACATAATAACCACTTGTGGGTTCGGCAGGTTGCAACGACTCGTAGATGAGCATCCCACCAAAAATCAAAGTGCGGATTATCTGGATTATATGGCAATACGCGCGGCAAGGTGCAGGAGGTATTAGGCGGGATGTAAATTGTACGTAAAACATTTCACCGTGGCACAGTTTGCCATGAGCTCTCTTATCGGAAAAAGATGACCATATACTATACGGTCTCCAATTTTATTAGATTCAATATGAACATTAATTCAATTTTCATAGCTGATTTTGGCAAAATTCATGAATTCAAGAATGAAAACCTAACCTAACCTAACCTAATAAATAATCCAGTATATCGGCTATTTTCAAAATCTGTTTGCTGCTGGCTTCCTGTAAAGTGTAAACCAACAAGAACCGTGTTTTATTTAGACATGAATTTTATGTCAGCACTATACGACCAAAAGAGGTTGGACGGTCTTTAATATACGGCCATATATTTCCGATACAACAATTCACGGTGAAATGCGATACAGCGAATTACATACGTACAAGTTTCCGGACACGCGTCGCTGTGCGGTGTATGTGGACGTCCCATACAAATAGTGTGGAAAATGTAGTCCGCATTGTCTGATTAGTAAATGTGAAAAAAATAGGTTAAGTTAGTATTATTTTTTGTCAATTATGGTTTGAAAATTATTTATTTATTTATTTAAGAATACAAAACATTGTGGACATAACAAATCTAAATCAAGAGGTACACAACGTGAGATTTACATTATAACAAATTTAATATTACCCTCACAAGAGAGAAGAAGAGAATGTAGGATATAATAATAATAATAACAGAAAAGAATTAAATCAAAACATACTTAAGTACCATAATTAAAAACATAAATTTTTTTACAGTCAAATAAAGTTTCAAAAACAAAATGCTAAGTACATCATTGAAAATGTCTATGTCTTTTGAGAGCACATTTACTAATCTAGCACACCTCGCTAATGGTGCCTGATAGGCTTGACACGAGGAAACGGGTATGGCTGCGACCACGTAGGTAATTGACAGGCGCATGTAAATTCAAATTCATTAGGACACCAGGATTGGAAACCATCCCTGATTCTGTCTGATTTAATAAATTATTTGATTAATTTTTTCCTCTTTTTCCAGACACGGGAGAAGCATTCGCATGCGGTGAAAATGACAATCAATATCTTGGAACGCCAAGTGTGTTAATGAGGATTTTCGAACCTGAAATAGTGTCACTGGAGCGACCCATAATTGATGCATCCAGCGGAGCAAACCACACCTTCTTTGTGGTGGAGGGTGGCAGTGTCTATGCTGTTGGTTCCAATGCTAGAGGACAGCTAGGCCTTCCAAAGACTATCGAGGATGAAACTCGTCCGAAGAAGATAACAGAGAAACTTTTCACAGGTTGCAAGATTGCCAAAGTAGCATGCGGCTCGATGCACACAGCATTTGTTACAAGTAAGTGTTTTTTTCTATATTTGCACTACCTACAGCTCAAATTTACAATCTCATTGTATACCTACATATTTTTTTCAAAAATCAACATTTAAAAACCTAGCAACTACGCCTTGCTGATTTACAAATTCATTACACGGTATCGAACAAAACATTTTGAAACTAGTGCCTGAAGATGCCGTAAGACGAAACGCGGGTCGCAAAAAACGACTCAAATAGAATAGTATATAACTTAATCTTAAATCCATTAGAATATTATTTTATAATAATTATTATAGCAATGGAGTCATTGAAATGTGTTTTATGGTTTTCCTTTTTCTAAACATTTTTTCAGAAGTCCCTTACTGGGTTTTGAATTAATAATAATAGTATTAAAATAGGAATATTTGAGAAAATTACCAACAGCAAATCCTCATGGGATGTATTATGCTACACCTGAAGAATGAAATATTTTTATTAATAAAAAACACTAGGTATAAGTAGGTAAGTACTATTAATTTACTGAAGACGTGAAGTAGTCCGGTCACAAAAGCCATGCAAAAATAGCTACTCACTTTTGAAAAGCATTGATATAATATTATAATATAAATAAAACAGCTTTTAAATCTGTACTTCAGAATCAGTGTGGCACCTAGAGTATTGTTTCTTTCAGAGCCAATTTACTCTTTGAGTCTATTTATTCATAATAGAATCATTATATCTGTAGCTGCAGAATAATAAGCGATCGAATATCTATTGTTTATAAAAATATCAAATTACTTTGCAGTAATATATTCCCAGCGAATCCATTTCCAGTAAACAATTCAGCTAGACCAGCAAGTCGACTGGCGAAATTAGAGACGGTGTATTATTACATCATATCACAGCACATTATACCATTACGGTGTATTAGCTGAATAATCATTTTTTATAGTATTTTATAACACTGTAATAACAAATAATATTTCTTTTTGCCACTCAATTTAAAACGCTGACTCTATATTTAGTTTAATATGATTATGTAACAGAATTTAATGTTAATGTACTACCTTTTATTGTATAAATAACGAAGAACAATTTATCTCAATGTCACTCGAATCAGAGTACTTAGCTAGTAACTATCATGTATAATGTACTATTGTACCGATACGCTGCTAATAAATCTCACCCTGCTACATCGTAGACTTCGTCATTATCGTCATCCTCTACCTACACATCGACACCACACTAGAGTGACCCAACATATCTTAAAATCAAAAATAGTCCAGAAACGTCACACGGCTGAAAAATCTTATACTTATTGCCTTTTTTCTGAAACTGATCTTTTAGAACATACTATACGCTGGCTCTTAGGTACATAAATTATAATTTGATGGGAGTTTTGTGTTATTCCATAAAAATCATTTAAATAATTAACTTTTAATAAATTAATAATTTAATTCATATAACTAAATTTGAATCTGATTAATTTGTATTAAAATTCAATTTCCATCAAATGCCCACAGTCGATAGTATGAAAAAATATTAACATCAAGATTTAAGATGACTACATGGATAGGATGGTACAGTACGAATCAGGAAACTGTATGTCAAATAGGAGAATAAAATTCTAATGACTAACTCTAACAAAGTACTATATTTTACTCCTGATAAACTTGATTTTACATTAGTAGGTGCCTAGTACCTACCTAATTACTCAGATATTTTCAATTTATCCCATCTAAATTTTTATGATAATAAATGTTGATAGTAGTACTTAATTATATTCGATCTTGCCAAATTCTTCACAATTTGTTGTGACAGAGTATATAGATGACTCCAATGGTCGCAGGCTTAATTTACATAAACTAATAAACATGAAATTAATTGATTTTTAGCTGATGGACACATGTTTACCTGTGGGGACTCATCTCATCAGAAACTATGCTTAGATTCAGAAGACATTGGAAACAATAACATTGAGAACACTGACTCGCATCATAATCAGTTTCTACCAACTTTAGTAACAGTACTCGAAGGTTTTATCATTGATAATGTCGCTTGCGGAGGTTGTCACACTATCTTATCAGCCACCAAGGATCCATCTTTTCAAAATAACAATTTGGATCCAGAGAATCCAGAGAATCCAGAACATATACATAGCTTAACACTTGGAGAGCTACCTCCCTTACAAAAAGTCCCGTTGTCCATTTTAAATCGGAATTCAGGATCTTCACTCGGACATCATGAAAATGGTACAGAAGAGTTACCCGGAATTAATGGAGAACACGACATAAACTATGCTGAAACCAGTGTTATTACAGACGAAACGGTAAAAGAAAATTCTAAAAGATCGCCCATAGAAATAGATGAAGACGACAATGATGAAAGTGATGAAAACTTGGAAAAGGATACCGAACAAAATGGTGAAGGAAACCCAACTGAAAATTCAGCTGAAAATGATGAAGAAACTACCAGAGAACTTCTTGATGAAAAAATTGAAACAGATAGTCCATATAAAATGGTCAGTGTTTTGTCTACCAATTTGGCCAATATCGAAGAATTGGAAAGTGAAAAAATGGATATTACCGATGAAGCAAAAATCGAGTCAATTGTAAATGTTGAAGTATTGGCTTTAACAGAAAATTGTTATGAAGAATTGAATGGGAACGATGCTTCTGTAGATACCACCGATAAACAATCGATAAACTCTTTGGAACCGAATGTGAGCGGCTCACATATTTTACAAATAAATGATTTAGACTGTACCACAATAATGCCGGTTTCCGTTATAGACATCGTGGAAAACAATGAAGAAATTCAAAATATCCAAGACCATAAAACTGTGATTGAGCATGTAAGTAATGAAACCGTGAATGATTTATCAATGATAGCACATGATTTAACTATTGAAGCAATCGAAATAGTGACACCGATAGAGACTAAAATAGCCGAAGAAGTTAAAGATATTGGTACAATAGTTGAATGTTTGGAACAGGAAACTGATGCCATAAGAAATGATATAAGATTGGAAAGTATTGGATCCCCGATGAAACCCTCATTGCTCAGTGTACCTGAAGGCTTACAGCACAGTCCAATAATGAGCACTAAAAGTGAGTGTAGTCAAAAATCAATCAAATCGAGCACCGGTAGTCCAAAGTCAGAAAATGAGACCATCATCTGTCACTCAGATAAATCCAGCCCCCAAATGGCAAAAATATCGAAGACGCAAGCAGTAATCCCAATATTGAGGTCTGAAGACTCCTCAACCATAATTAATGAACTAATAGACGATGAGACAGATATTGTTCAATCTAAGATATCCAAAACCGTTGACAACGAAGGAAAGATTAGTAAATTTTTCCATGGCTCGTGCATGGGAAAAACGAGAGTATTATCCAGTGTCGACGTTAAAGGTAAAATAAACAGTATTAATATAGATAGTATTTACTCAGTAGAAACTCATTTTACAACAGTATAACGTAATAATAATCATATTGATTTCTATTATTAGTCTATAGCTATTTCAGTTGTCATAATATTGTCAACACTAACATAAAGATTAAAATATAATCTTGACTATGGTAAACTAAAGTATCGATAATGAGGTGAAAACTGTTATAGCTATCAATTAAAAAACATATTTGTGAAATATAATATAGGTAATTGTTATTACATTACGCAGTCACAATGGTCAAGCGGTAACGTATCGACTTGGTATGTCGGGGGTTCTTGGGTTCGAATCCCAGGTCTGACAAAATTTGGACCTAATCTCTTGAGCAAGTGGCTAACATTAATTTCTCATTAAAAAACGTCTGTTACGAAACCTCTTTGTGAGGCGGCTAAGATTCACACCCGGCCCTCTTAGTCCAGTGCGTAAGACATTGTCTTCTCTTTGGGGGCTCTAGGTTCGACTCAGTGTTGAAAAGAATATATATATATCGCATGTGAGTGTAAAACCATAGTAAGCACAAATGACGTAGTTCAGAAATATGAGGGCTTAAATTTTAAAGTTTTCATTTTGTCAAGATTTCTTCATAATATTGTAAAACCAAATTAACTGTCTTCTTTAATGAAAATTATTTATTGTCAATTTCTTCATTTCTACATTAAGAATAGAGTTCTTGACATTTCAAACTGTTTCTTATTTAAATCTCAAAATCAAAATTGCACATGGTTTATGGTTTTACACTCACGGTGCGATTTGTATATAAATATGTATTTATTTAACTATATTGTAGAGCCGATGAACAAAATAATTGTAATTACAATAATAAAATAGAAATAAACATAATAATATGTCACTTAGATTAGTGTTGGGATTTGTAGATTTCACCACCACAGTGCGTATTCTATACACACAGCATTGTCAGCATCCAATTCTTTTGATTAATTCCATCTAAACATGGTGCACCGGATTGAAAAAATTCATTATACATAAGAAATTGACAACTATATTTTAGAATTTTTGCTGTATCAAACGTGTATTCATGAAATTTATTGATTTTCCAAAAAGAAATCAGTGAGTTTCAATTCAAATTAGGTAATTCAATTAAATAGGCCATAATATTATATTTTTCTTCATGTATCTTTTCAGAAGGAAGTACCGATGCTGCTGATGCTTCTATTCAGCTAGCTGACCAAACGAATTCAAAAACATGTGTGATACTTTAAAAAACAATCTTGGTACCTTGTTAGAATGGTCCATATTGAATTAATAAATATATTTTTATCGCTGTAAACCAACTTCCTTTATGTACACTTGACTCATGATTTGATTGTTACCATTGTAGTTATTAAAGTTATATTACTATAGATTTGTACAAATTTTAATATCTGTGTAAGTAAATTTTAAAATAAAAATATTATTCACCAACTTGTGTATTATTGTTCAAATCCATGGAGGTAATAAGTGAAGTGGAGGACAGAGAGTTGCCTGATGTAAAAATTGTGCGTGATAGTAACCATAAACATAAACAATATACGAAATAGCCCCATAAACTTCTTGGTACATTATTAAATAAAAATGATTTTTAATAAATGCACATTTCTATTTTTTTTATAAAAATGATACCTATTATAAAAAAAATATATTAAAACCATAAAATTATTTTTTTAAAATCTTAATAGGTAATAACTTCAGCTTGTTTTGGAATAAAATGAACCCCTTTAAAATTAATACGAAATACCTGCGCATCTCTTCATATCCTTTGCCCAAAAGAGATTGAAGATTGGGAGGAGTCCAATCTCTTTGCCTTTGCCTCATTATTGAGAACGGTTTTCACTTTTCACTGAAATTGCAGGTATTGCCAACAATGTCCTTCCATCTAGCTAGAGTGATCCTGCACTGATCTTGTTGCTACAGTTGCTTTTTTGATGATGTCGGTCCATCGGGAAAGCGCACGGTTTCAAAACCTCATGCTTTTGACGCTACTTAAGATTACTCTTCTCTCCAAACTGTTTGGATCTCTTCTTACAATGTGATTGAAGAATTATTGAAAAATGTGTCTCTTGGTCAGGAGACGTTCTTGGATGCCAAGCTCTCTCAGTATAGCGACATTTGTATGCCTGACCATCCACAGAATACAGGGAATCCTCCACCAGCACCACATTACGAACGCATTGATAGTCTTCTAATTGAATTCTCTGAAAGTCCAGGATCCAACATCATTAAATTTATAGAAATAGGTACCTAGTAAAGTTGGCTAATTGACTGGATCATTAATACACATTGAAAAACATGATGCTTTTTTTTGACCAGCCGCGGGCTCGAACCCGTAAACCACGGTTTTGTAATATGTATATAAACAGCGGTGATCAGTGACGTCCCGTGGGGGTAAGCAGATTGATCGTCGCTTGGGGGCGGCAGTTACTCGAAGGGCGGCAAATCGAGGAGAATCATTTGGAATATATAGAAATAGCTAGGTGGTATAGAAATTTAATGCTTACAACGCGACTGGCGCGTTTGCATTAGTTGGCCATTAGATATAATTAACATGATATTTAAATGTGGTAATTAATCAGTCATTATCTGGTCAGCAGTAAATGTGTTAACTTAGTAATAACGAAAATATCTTTTCATTAACAAATTCAGCTCACTGGTTTTTTCGGGTTCGCGATATCTGGTTTACTGCCGTTGCCCTTCGACGTCCTTGATGACCAGAAACGACACGGGCAGATTTGCGAATAATTAGTCTGATATTTTGTTAGTAATGGATCCATACAGCACATTTCTTAGATACTGCACTCATTAAAGGATGGTAAAAATACTGTATAAAAAATGGGGCGGCATTTTGGCGCTGCCTAGGGGCGGCATTTTATCTAGGGACGTCACTGGCGGTGATCTATGTACCGGGCTAACGCAAATAAAATTAGCTCTTCAATAATTATTTAGATACAGGCAAACTTGATTTATTTAGATACCAACTTATTATCGGAAACTCCCCAAATGAAAATAATAAAATTACTTACTACCACTCATGAAAATACTACGATTAGAACCATGAACTAAACAATGTGGCAATTTTTTTAGTAAATAATGAACTATATCTATAAGAACTTTATCTTATTTTATTTTTAATAATATTATGCCCAATTCAATCTCTTTGTGCCCAATACTATATTTCATTATTTACCAATTAATATAATTATAAATTTAATTATGTAGGTACCTTATTCATTAATTGTAATGTAATTATATCATTTATCACTCTATTTTTACAAAGTATTTAAATAATATAGTTTGTTGTTGAAGGATCAAAAAAATGAGAATTACATTAATAATTCTAACATGGTGGAGTACTGTAGATTTGGCATCATAGTTTTCCTCCTGGTTTCTTTAAAAGTATTATTAGTCTATGGTTTCTATTTTCTGGCAATACTTTCCTTGCGGTTTCGCTGACACCTGGAAAGGTTGGGTAAAATATGGAAGTTGCGAGGGCTGAAGAAGTACAGGTATTTACTCAATTTGTAAGCATATTTTATCTCTTAATAAATGTACGGTTTTCTATTCTTCACTACGTGCCTGTATACATATTTGTTTTCTGTAAGAAATTCGTGCCAGCAAGATATTTTTGTCTCCCGGCTGCCATATTGCTTTTTCAAATGCCCGAATTGACATGCTGCATTCGTGCCATATTCAAATATCGACGTTTTTATTTTATGATATATTATTGACTTTTGCGTAAACATCAATTTCGCCGATATTTAGAATCGATAGACCCTTGTATATTTGTATAAAAATAGCTTTGTATTTTGAGTACTGTCATCGACCTATCACGAATGCATTATCGGGCTTTCATATAAATTTCAATAAATCACACTTGTTGACTCATCCGACCAAAAAGAGATTCTATAAAGATGTATTGTTCTGTTTTCAGCCTCTAGCTGTCGATCCTCCCTCGAAAGAAAATGAGGTGACAGAAATACCCCCTGAATTTCTAATAAAACATCCTTTAGAAAATGTTTGGACTTTATGGTATTTCGAACAAATCAAAGGTATGGGCTGGGAAGAATGCCAAAAAGAAATAACATCCTTTGACACTGTTGAAGACTTTTGGAGGTATGTTAATTTTCATTACAATATTATTGATTAATTGTTACCTGTTGTGACAATAGCTGCTACACTTGGCTGGCATTGAATTATTATTGACTAATCCAAATAGTTATTCTAGATCATTTGCCATTGACCTATATTGTCCGAAGAAAGTGGTGAGGCTTATTACTTATTACCAATGTAAATATAATAATAATTGCCTTTCGCAAATCTGCCTTTAATGGTAGGTGTTTTGACAAATTAATTAAACCTAAAGAGACTAATAATCAAGTAATCTTATGTATTAAGTGACCTTTATATTTTAACATCAGCTGTATTTAATTAATATAACCTATATTGTTTGTTGAAAAGTTATCCTATCAGTAACTAGGTCAAAGTCCTTTCCTGTATAATCAAGGTGTACAACTAGTACTTCTTTACATAATAATTATTGATATTCATAATATTGTAATTTTAATAATATTCGTACCGATTCCATAAAATCAAGATACGTTTTTCAAACATTTAGACGACTACGCCCCTTTTTTACAATTGTTTTTAGATCGGATAATTGCATTCCTATAAGGATAGGTTTGTGCAATGAGTATACTTCAATTAATGAAACCACCGTGTTCAGAATTTTGCCTGTGGTTTTATATGTATCAAATTATTACTCTCTTAACAGTCTTAACATTTTTAGCAATAACTAACATCGCCGAGTATCTAGTATTCTCTCCCGTCAAACGATAATCCTAATGTATTCGAGTAGAACTACATACTTTTCCAACCAGGCGCGCGCACAAAGGAGGGGTTTTTGGGTCAGCACCCCACCCCGCCCAAAAATGAAAAAAATACAAATTGTTTAGGTGAATGGAATATCTATTACTTTTATCTTCATCGAGACGTCAAGACCTCATGACTGAGGATAGTAACCACATATGATTTAGTTATCGAATAGCATTCTCGACAGCTTATCCCCTTTCTCTTGGCATTGTCGATATGTAAAGCCTATGTCAGTGGAAGACCCGTGGCACTCATGAATTAGTACACCCATAGTTATAGATGCCTGCCAAGTATTCATCATTATACCTAAAGTGGGAGGTGTCTGGGTATGGGGAATGTACCTGGAAAATGTGAGTACAGTTGATGCGACAAGAAGCAATAGTCGGTAGGCGGGGTAAATGTTAAAGTCTGTGGCACCTGCTAGATTTTATGCACTCTGCCCTCTCCCCCCACCTTAAAAAATCAGTAATCATTTATTATTAATATTTTTTGAAATGGACCCCCTCCATATCATTTTCTGTGCCAGTCTCCCGACTGTTCTGATGAGTGTGTGTTATTTGTGAGAAGGGTGCTGCGTAGCATATTATACATTTATGGCCTTTGTACTAGAAGTGGATAAATGATGTACACAACAATCTGGAGTTCTACAACATCTTTCAAGAAGAATGTATCTTGCAAATTCGTTAAAGAATCGACAGTGCCCAGTCGCTAAGGAGCATCTGGATAGCAGGTCAACTGGTAGGCGCCAAGTTTAGTTTAGTGGTGAATGGTGCCAAGGAAGATGTTTGAGCGACCAGTGCAATCACCTGAAGGATATTGATTCTGGTCTAAGATAGGAGTTGGAGGAGGCTAGAACGCGCCCTGGGTTTGTAATGAATGATATTAACAAATGTAAACAAAAAGTGTTTTTCTTTGATTATTTAGTGTATACAACCACATCAAACCTGCATCAGAGCTTAAGCAAGGGAGTGATTATTCAATATTCAAAAGTGGCATTCGTCCCATGTGGGAAGATCCAGGCAACAGACAAGGCGGGCGATGGCTTATTAACTTGGAAAAGAAACAGCGATATAACGACTTGGACAAATACTGGCTAGATGTTGTAAGCATAATCTACTAATTATATTTTTCATGTTTCTTGATATATTTATACATGACGTAATCTTAGCAATTCAGATTATTCACAACCTTCTTATCTCATTTTTTATGTACCTACATTTCACATTTTAAATCGCAGAGTTGATATAAATTTGAGGAAACCATACAATGCAATTTTCTGGTGTGTTGTTCCATTTCGCAACTTTGTTCTCAACTTCAATGAAACCCCGATTTTACATTTTGGAAGAACTATTGAAAAATTAATAAAAAAAAAATTGGCTTTGTAAAACACTCTTCACACCTATTATAAATTGATTTTCATGTTTCGTCTTTTACGTCATCAATTTTAGTAAAATAGGTTTTTTAGCCCTCGATATACCTCATGGCATCTTTTGTTGTTGGCATTGGATTTGAGTTCAACTCTTTTTCAACGGACAAGTTTTCTTGGATATGGCTCCACTGTGTCATCAATTTTGAATATTTCAGACATAAATTGCAGGAAATAAAAACATAAAACCGGCTATTAAATTTACTACATTGAAATGGGGTTGCGGAATATGAATTATTTATATTATGACAATATGAATTCTGGACATGTAAAATCGGGTTCCACTGTATTTGTATTTTTGAATCGGTGTTCGAGATCTCCCTAATGCAGGAGCCATGTTTTCATACTAATTTAAGTTCGGCCCATGATAATGTACGTTCATATTGCTATTATACTGTAGGTTACCAAAAAAAACCAACTATTTTTCAATTGACAAGGGAAGTGAATGATCACATGCATGATTGCTAATCATGGAACTCTATATGCCCCACAGAACAGATATTTAGCCAAACTGATTATTCATAAAAAATTATATTGTTGAATTACAACGGTATTTTGTTAATGCAGATTCTTCTAATGGGGCGAACGCATTTCCATCTGATATATTTAATCTATGGTTTCATCATTCCGCAATATATTTTTATTGATCACTATTTCTATAAATCCACGTATGGAAAGTGCCACTCGACTATTCCTCAGATTGGGTAGAGGATATCAAAGCTGTTGTTGCTTTTGCAGTTTTCGATCAACAAGATAAAAAAGCGAAAATAGTACGGACGGGTCCATGGTATAAATTAATACATAAGGAGAAGCATTGGGTCAAGCAATCATTCATTGGCAGTCAAATTACGTATAGCGATTTCCGTTTTTGTGTGCATTTTGAAGAAACATTTTTATAGTGATATCTATTTATTTTTACAAAAAAACATTAACAATTCTTGCTTGGTAGATAAATGCACTGTTGATTACCCAAACCAAAAATGTCATTTTCGGTCTTTAATTTTATCGATGTCTATCAGGTGACGAAAAATAAATTCGGTAACAACAATGCTTGACATTTGATAATATTTCGAATTATTATTCATGATTCATTAATTTTAACAGTTTCTAGTGTGGCTATGTCAAAATTACTTGCAATATTGCATACATAGATAATATTTTTAACAGAACCCAACAGCAGACCATAGAGCAAACCACTAAAAACATTGAGCAGGCGGTTTTGGGCGTGAGTTGACAAAATAAAAAAAAATTCACTTGATGTAGCGTGATATGCATGAGATGACCTCATTGATCTGACCATTTCGGCTGATTTTGCTAACTGACAATATTCATTTTGGGTTAAAATGTGCTACAGAATGGGAGCATCAGTCTGATAACATTTTAAATACAAAGAAAAACGAGCTTACCGTGATGGTAATGTATTCGCCCCATAAGCCCAGTCGTACATTGAAAATCGTCTCGACTGGGATAATAGTCGTAAATCAAAACTGAACACAACATGCTACTTTATTATAAATAGTTGCATGTGCCTCCTGATGTTTTTTTGAAACTAAAATGTAGTCCAGCAGTGTGCGAAGGTCCATAAGAGAACGTGCATTTTGTGAATAACGATGACGTGACATCGATCTATTCGACAAGTTGTAGGCAAGACGAGTTTTGATGTGAGAGCCGGCTAAGAGTTTTACCTCACTATACAGGTTATCATCGCGGGGGATACAATCTGAACATGATCGCGATAAGCGAAATTTCGTGATCAACGAGGGATTCCCCTTTTTGGTCTCTACATTTATTGTGCAAAATTTGCGATTACACACTGTCAAGTAATGCATTACAGTCACATTTTACAGCACTCACTAGCTCGTATTCTTCGTCGTTCTCGTCTAACTCCATGCATTGATTGTGAAGAGAAAGGGCTTTTTCAATTTTGCACGGGAACAGGTTCAGGGACGTCAATTTCTAGGGACGTATGGCAGTCCATTTCCTGCAGCTCTTCATTAGTTAAGGGTTCGCCATGTGATTTTAACGTCTGAATATCATCTACATCTACCTACACCTTCGATGCCTCCGGATATGGTTATAAGGCTACATAATCTCTTCGATGATATTTTGAATATCATTTTCATAATTGCAGTGAACTGCAACAATTTCACTGAACAACCTTTTCCAAACACCACTCATACACGACTGGGTGACTTATTACACGTTTCATCGATGTTTCTGATAGCTTTCATAATATAACCTGCTTAGGAGTGAAAATTGGAATTTACCTAATAACTAAATACGATCGATATACATAATGCAATATTTAATTTTTTTCAGTGTTTATGTCTTATTGGAGAAGCCTTCGAAAACGCTGACGATGTTTGCGGAGCAGTAGTTAATATTAGACCAAAACAAGATAAAATTGGTGAGGGACTTTTATATATTTTTCTATTTCACACCGATTGGACTAATTTTGATGATGCTCTTATTTTTTTGATCATCTTCAATCTCAGTCTTTTAATGTGATCAAACCTGCATTATTTATCATTTTTTTTAATGTTATTTTCTAGCACTTTGGACGGCAGATGCTACAAGACATGTGGGAATAATGGAAATTGGGAAGAAATTAAAAGATAAACTTAAAGTGAGAAGCGTGATGGTGTATCAACTACATTCAAATTCACAAAAGTCTGGATCAACTATTAAAAATACGTTTACCCTCTGAGTGTATTCAATACAATAATCTTCCACAGATTTGCGTTAAAATATTTAATTAATGTTTTAAGTTTACTCATTTCACATCTATATATTTAAATTAATTGTAATAAGGTAGCAATAATGTAAAACAGCTTCAAATAATCAACATCACCTTAATATTATTATTTATGAAGTTTTGTGTTGAAAAAGGAAATACAAATACACATTTATGATAAAACTCATATTGTTAATTTGAATACCCATTGTAATTGTATTCATGGATATTCAACACAAAAATATGTTCTTTCATATCAGATTTGTTCATAATGAAGAAACTCCTGAGGTGCTGGTTAATAAATTACATTTCAAACCTGCCAAAACTATGTTGATTCTAAAATACAACTAATATATTGTAATATGTTACTTTAATATTCTTATAATGTGCAGCTCGCTGAAAATGTTTTTTACCTTTCCGTGCTAATATAATTTCCATCACGTTGTAAAAGAATTCATAACCATCATGAAGGGATAGTTATCTCATGCGTAACTGCCTTGTAAAACCCAACTTTTTCACAAATGTATACATATATTTTATAATATGTATACTTTGTATCATTTGTGTTGCAAAAAGATGATCGTAAGATCTCTTTCCTCCATGGCGGAATATGATTGTAAAACTTTTTATGGGCCTTTAAGTATTGTATCATTTGTCTGGTTAGACAGCTTAATTTGTAAGTTTTTTTCTCTTCGCCTAATGGATGACAGTTGATAATTTACACATCATTAAATAATAATAAGGGTTTCTGCATAATGAGTAGGATATCTTTTTTATTAGGCGTAACGAAAGTGTTGTTTTCTTTGTATTTCTACAAAACGTCGTCAGATTATGATTTTTTCTTAGTATGTATGATTGGTTAATTATGAAAGTGTACTAATAGAAAAGATATTCCCTCATATATTATGCTGGAGTAAGAAAAATATATTTTCTTTATTTTTGTAAATTTTAGCACGTTTTTAGCCAAGATCTTGATTTTCATCATAATATTACATTTGTTTGATCACATAGAGAATGTATTTTTTTCAACCTTTATTAATTAAAATAAACTTTTATTACTTTGTGATACTGTTCTTTTATTGCATTTATATTCCCACATTTTCTTTCGTACAAATTTATAGCTGTGTTTACTAATTTTTGACTTCCATACCTAGAGATGTCTTATCCAGAGTGTTGGAGCAGAGCACGGATCAGTGGAGCAATGGGATTTTACCGGACCAGGAAAATTTATAACACTCCACTGCTCCGGATGTTTTTAAATTTTCACCCTAAAATTCTAAGTGAGAAGAGGCAGATAATGAAGGATAATTTGCTGTCAGCATTTTTGTTAAACAGGGTTAATAATGAAAATGGCGAATAATAGACCTTATTTCAAAACAACTTATTTTTTAACATACATACAATACATATAAAAAAAAATTACCCAGAGCGGAGCTGGAGAGAATTAGTTTACTTAGTGGAGCATCTAAAAAAAAAGTTCGCTCCAACCCATGTCTTATCGAAAGAAAACGTACCAATACTGCTGTCAGGAAAAACATTGATAGTTTTAGAATGTAGACATGTTTTTTTTCTGTGCCAGACAAGAATTTTCCTAGGCTCAAGAAAGAGGTAGAATAGCGAAACAAATCGACACCTATGTAAAAGGTCAGAACCACGTTTTTGGCTATTTCGACTTAGTTACATTTATTAAATATTTTATATGTAAAACGAAGAAAGAAAACAAAAGTTCAATCAATATTTTATAAGCATAACTAAAAAATTACCATTCCTGCACTTAAATTTACGTTGTGGTATCATTAAAATAGTATTACTGAACACCCGCGCGGTGTCGTGGGTCAGACAAGTACACACATTGTTTTTCAATAATTTGTGTATGAATCGGAGTATGGACCTAATAGGTTGAGCAAGTGGCTGACATCCATTTCTCGTAAAAACAAAATCTGTTAATACAAACCTCCACCCTGTGGAGGCCTATAATATCGTCTCTGTTCGTATATTATCTATGGTTCTGGCAGAACACACTAACTGGAGAATACTAGTTTTGAGTAATTTGAAGTTGTTAAAATGTTTGAAATGGTCTATCATGTGAGTTTATTAAGTAATCGTAAAAAGATGACTTTAAAATAAAGACTGATTATTTATTAAGAATGTTTCCAGACGGCTAAGTTTGAAGTAAGGAACATTTTGGTATAACTAACTCAATGTCATTTTTTCGAATTAGTGTCTTCTGCCAGAACAGTGACGATATGATCCTATTAGGATCGAACAGAAAAGTTACTATTTTGCAGTTCCGACATAGGTGTCGAAATGTTCTGTAAAATAAACATAATAAATAGTATATAAGGCCCTCCGTCTTATAGAAAAATTTTAAATGACGACATTACTAAAGTCTGAAAATAATCTCTTACCTAGAAATAACCCCCCTAAAGGGAGGTTTTGCATACTAGTGCCCAGATATAGCCTGATTACATGATTTTTCAGCCATATCACATGGCTGGAAATATCGTAAATTGTTTCAAATGAAAGTGGAAGAGCATTAAAAATACGTAATGAAAATAATCTTTATCTGCAACGGCTACTGAGCTGTGGGACAGAGAAAAGGATATACTCGTATCAAAAATTATAATAGCAAGGTTTTAGTAAAATGCTTATTTTTCAGAATTTCATTTTTTTTTCCGGATCGCAAAAATTAAAGTGACAAGCTTAAATACAAACTGAAATTTTCTTTTTTAATTTTTGCATGCGATGATCTAAATTGAATGAATGTTATCAAATGCCGGAAATTTTATTTGTGTATTCGATTATAGTTTGTGTGCTATTTTACTTGCGATTATCGCAACGGTCAATTATTTATTTTCCTTCTATGTGATTATCGCTTTCAGCTGAATTGAATGTGTACATTCAAAATGGCAGTGATTTTGCTCCTGTGATGATTGCATAGCAGTGGCGAAGGGTGGAGGTAGGCTGTTAAGATCCACCATAAATGGTGCACACTAAACTTTATCAGTCATACATATTTGTTTTCATTCAAATAAGACTATACATAATTACAGATGGTGTTGGTTAGTTTTAAAAATTCAATTAAACACTGCGAAATCCAAGCCATAATAGATAATATCGTCACTGTTCTGGCAGAAGACATTAATTCGAAAAAAATACATATTGAGTTAGTTATACCAAAATTTTCCTTATTTCAAACTTTACCGTCTGGAAACCTTCTTAATAAATAAACAGTCTTTATTTTAAGTCATCCTATTTACGATTACTTAAACTCACATGATGGACCATTTCAAACATTTTAACAACTTCAAAGTCAAATTACTCAAAATTAGTATTCTCCAGTTAGTGTGTTCTGCCAGAACAGAGACGATATTCAAAAAATAATTAAAATTATGCAATTCAATCATACATAACTTAATATTTTATAGATATAATAATATTTTTAATCTTTTATAGTTTGGCTTAGGCAGGGATTAATGAATTTAAAAAAAATGTGGGTAATAAATGTATTCTTATCCAACGAAAACTAATATCTAAGTATGAATGAAAAAGTGTGCACAATTTTGTCGTATCGCCCAAAATATACCAAAACTATGATGGTCTGGTTGGGTTTAATATTGATTTTTAAAAACTAACGAATACCATCAACTGTAAATAATTGTAGTATTAGTGCAATAAAAACAAATACGTATGACTAACAAAGTTTAATGTGCACTTTTTATAGCGGATTTTAACAGCCTACCTCCACCCTTCGCTGCTGTTGCATAGTAGAGCCATGAAATTAATCATTAAAAAATCTAAAAAAAATACCTAGTCTGAAATTCTAAAAATAAATATTTTCAATTCAAAGATGATTTTACCATAAGTTATTATAAAACAACTTACTGTTGTAAAATGAGTTTATCACAAGGCTCGAAATGTACAGGAGCGCCGTTCCAGTTCGTGAAATCGGTAAAATTATCGCTGTCTCGTGGAAAAAAATAATTTGACCGTCTAAGCTAGATAGGCCATATAAAATACATCTATTTTTTTTTTAATAAAATACACAAAATTTGATTACCTACTATATTAATATCTTCAGAATTTTTCGAGCGCTCCGGTTCGTAAACTTTTCCATTTCGAGCACTGCTATCAACTATTATAAAATCTGATTATTATTATTTCCCCATTATTTTATTAAAAACTTTAATTATTATGACCCTCAAAATAAAGACTACTAGAAACACTACTGATTTTTATTTTGTCGGTTGAAAATGGAATATGGACAAGTTTATTTTATATGGCAACTATTGATTGATTTTTAAGTGTCAGTTTGCCGCTAGAACGTGAAATTTTAGGAATCGATTTATAAAATTCCTTGGGGATTTGAAAATTATTTTATTACATAATATTCCCCTAAAATGTCAGTGCAGACCGTATTGCTCGATTTTTCTCTAGATCCCAATAGAGTGGGAGACGAATTAGGTCAGAGAACCTTGTTTAACAAAATCGAGTCGATTTTGAAAGACCATGTTCCTAATCTCATTTTGGCGAGCGATATTAATGTTGTCGGCGGATCCCTCAAAATTTTGACCGGTAAAAACGGATGCACGGTCTCTGTGAGATTTTTTGATCAAGGCCTTATCACCATTAATATTGAATATTACAAGCAAGACGATGTAGACCCACTTATCACATTTGAGGTAAGCCTCTAATATTGGTAGGTACCCATCATAAAAATATAAACTGTATGTAAACGTGCTAGTATTTTTAGAATCGTGCGATTGTTTAAATATTACCAATATTACATACACCGCATTTCTTTAAAATAACTGAATGTTACAAACATAGATGTTAATTAATACAAACTATTCATTGTTCAATGCTATACCTACATACAGTTAAGTAGGTGCATATATTGTGCAAATACTGATTTATTTTTCATGGATGCTGTAGAAAAATGTTTTTTAGTTTTTTTTTTTGTTACAATACCTATCTATATTTCTTACATTGGTGATATTGATTCAGCGGAATTTATGCCCAATAAGTTGATATCCCTGTTTTGTTTAGGATTTAAAAACAATGTTGACTGTTAAACATATACATTTATTTATATTGATGCCAGGTGAATGATGCATCAAGATTTATTATAAATGTTGACAATGGACATGCACTAAAGCTTTTTAATATATTATTTTAAGTATTATTTTTATGCATTACCGGTGAGGCAATTGTTGGAAACTTATTAAAAGAATTGCTGAACCAGACTTCCTTCCTTATTATTTTTTTTATTTTTTCATATCGATTAATATACCAACATAGAATTAAAGAAATAAAACAATATCATTCATTTTTGAATTTAGTTTAATCAAACCATACCTACTGATTTTACTATCGCCTCTACACAACCCATATAATTACTTAATAGTGTGCAAGTATCTAGTTACTTTTACCTACCTAATTATAATCTAAAGAAAGTGGGACCACTTTCCAAGAAATATGGCATGTATTATCAAGTACCTACCCATAAATACATAGTTCGTAGGTATCCAATTTAGATATTAAAATTAAACTAATGTGACTAGATCAAATTATATAGGTGCCTTAATTATAAGATAATATTATTTTGTTTGGTTTACTTTAGTAAGTATATTAAAACATATCCTTGATTACTTATTATGAATTTTATGTCTTGTTACTGAAGTATTATAGTACCTATTAGAAATTAAAAAATATGCCAAATGCTGTCATAATATGGACAATAATAATAAAATTAATGTTTCCATTATTACCATTACTAATTTCATTGACCATATATTTTTTTCTATGTGCACTTTACTTTGATGGGTTATGATCACTGTTCTGAAAGTCCTTACTAGAATAGTTGGACCCTGTTCCCTATCCCTCATAAAAAGCAATTAATATAAAAGTTTTTCAATACCTACTTAGCTAAATTGAAAAAAACCTAGTTGTTAAATAAAATAAAATTGGTTAATGTATTTTTGCATTATATCTGAATTTTAGTGTTCTAAACTTCTGGAAAATTCTATAAGGCTGACGTTGGGATGTGACAGAGCAAAATTATTTCCAACTATAAAAAGAGGATACAAATACGATGTTTATCTCACTAGTTCAGGTCAGGATAACAATCATCCTGGTAGCTATTAATATATAATGTAGCTTTTTTCATGTTATATTCTGTTTGATTTTCATTACCTTTCCCTTGCTGCTTTTATTTTGTTCATGTTATGCTTCCTTTTGTTTTCTCTCCCGCATGCTACGGTGACATGTCATCCGTCCGTGCATTTCAATAAGTAATCGTTCGATGATATCATAGGTATTTTATAGAAAATGCGAAAAGTTATTTGCAATTTTAGTGTTGCAACATCAAAAAAGAATCTAACCGCACCTGGGAGATTTTTTTTATTGAATTGAAATATTTCGATCGGTCCACTGTTACGTAAAGAAACGATAACGGTTATAATTATTTTCCAATAATAAATCCAACGGTTACTTACTTTTTAGAACTATCACGCACTAATTATGCACACGCACAATATGCAGTCATAAATCGTTATTCAATATTCATTTATTTTTCACATAGTTATTGGGTCTAAAATTAAATTTATATTGCTCACTTACATATAACTAAAAAGTACAGTAGATTTTCCTAAAAGCAACAGTCTTTGTGCATGCTTTTATTTAATTTGCATTCACAATCACGCTGAAAGTAACATGTCATCTCTTGTTTGATAAATAATAATGCATTCAATAATTCAAAAGTTACCTCTTGTGACTGCAGTAATTTTATGATACCACCAATGTAAGAAATTACACAGCGTTATGTTTAATAGGTAGTCGTAAGTTTCCCAACATTTATGGGTTAACTGTTTTTATTAAATAGAATCACATTTTAAAAGAGACCAGTTGTTTTGAAACACTAATTTTTGATTTATAAACTTTTAGTAGGTAGGTACCATATAAAAATGTCTTCGTCATCCAATTTGTCTCGTGATGTTTTGTCACAGCTAATGAACGTTTATTGTTTTTTGTGTGCCGTTTTCTTAACACAATTCATATTTTGTAAAATGAAATTTGCACTATTATAGCCTATTTTATTACTTAATTGTGGTATATTTAAAATATCGGCATCACATACAATGTAAAAGATTAATATGTAATATATCTGATAAAGTAAGTATGTATTTGCCTTAGCAGCAATATATTTCTTCCAAGAATTATTCTATATAAGCTTTACATACTTTAAATATTGTCTAGTTTTACTATTATAAATTATAATACTATTATGATTACAAACATACTCTGCAAGCAATTAGCGAGTTTTTAATATACCTGCTATCATTAATAAATTTATTGCTTGTACATTTATAGATATAAAATTTAAAGTTTTATATTATGTAGGTATTTAATTATTTCTATCATATTTATAATACCTACGTATCAAAATATTTCAATTAAAATTTGTAGAGATATGAAATTAGTAGGTGGGTATATTCTTGTAATACGATAGCATTTAGTAGTTGAAGGACAGTCTAAAATGTCTCCAGCAAATAAGAAAGAAATAATTTTAAATATCAAGTTTTTCCATTACTAAACAAATTACAATGACTAAACTGAAATTATTTCATTGGAATTATATTCTCACCATTGCAATCGTTAATGGGACTCCATTTCGCCGACAATTATGGCATTAAAATTTTAATGAAACCCTTTTCGGTCGGCAAATAATTTGTTTAAAATCTATATTGCTCATTAACATTGTTAGCTTGTTTATTTCTATTATTAGAAAATCAAACAACACTGTCAATGATTTTTTGACAGACCTTCAATAATGAAGATTATTTTTGCATCAAAGTATATTTTGCATTTTAGCATGGTTATTTTGTAAATTTATTCCCCAATTTTTGGTTTGTTTTTCTTTTGTTTCATTTATACCATAGACAGCCCGCGTGATGGAGGGTAAAATGATAAAGCAGATTTCTGCTTTCAAGGGGCAGGCCTATCCTCCTCTCAAGCGGACATTGTTTGGGAGATATTTCCCCAGCTCAGGTATGCCTTTTTTATATTATTGTTATCTTTATTTTCAATTAAAATTTAATCACTAACATGATGAATCAGGTAAGGAGGGCACAGACCGGTGGCGGCGAACCTATGGCACGGGTGCCACCTGTTGACATGCAAAAGAATTGTAGATTTTTATAATGTATATTTAGAAAGCCATGCAAAAAGAGGATCGGGTGCACTGATATAATTTCTTTTATCAATTCATTAACACTAATCAGTTGAAATGGATGTAACACATGGGCAATAAAACTCAAGTTCAAAAACAAAACAAATAATAAATTCACATAGTACATGCCATTCTTCGAAACAATCAGGACATAATGGCGGCTTATTATCACATCCTTTGCAAGGATAACTAGTTTCTTTACGAATTTTTTTCTGGTACACAACCCTTCAGAAAAACACATTTCCTTTGTGATCCAGGAATCGATGGATTTTTCTCTGGAAAGTGTTCACCGGCTTGCGAAGTAGAAGCAGCTGATGGCAGGTGGGATTGTACATTTATTGTACTTCTGAGTCATCTTCTGGAGCATATTCCGAAACTGGATTTGGATCCTGGTAATCAGGCACAAGTACTGAATTCCAATTCCTCTTCCTGAGGTGAATCGGTACTGACTGATTTGCCGCTTTCATTGTTTGGATCGTAATCTTCGTCAGAATTAAACTCTTCATCATCGCTTAAAGGGTCATGATCTGAGCCTTCTTCAAATTCAGCAAGAAGAGAGTTGAGTCTTCTTTGCTCCTTCTCATATGGATAGTTAGAACCGGCCATCTATCATAAAAATATAATATTTAGACATATTATATACATACAACAGAACATAAAATCCAAGTACCTATCAATGTATGAATACTATACCTACACAAGAAATCCATATCATATGTGCATCAATAAATAATATTCTAAACAAATTTTATGTTGACCAAAATCAATTAGATTACACATGCAAAGTATTCTAGGAAAAAATGCTTCAATGTAGAATAAACAAAAATCTATATTAGCATGCAGTATCTAATCATGAAATAGAGTAGACGCTCGGTAATCCGGTGTTGACCAATCCGGCACGTCCAATAGTCTGGCATTTTGCAACTCAGCTCTCCTGCTATTATCTATAATATATATATTATATATAATCTGGCAGGTTTCACATTAAGCTGCCGGATTACAGAGCGGAGAGCCGTTCGCTTAGCTTTGACAGATTATTTATTATTTCTTATGGAAATCCAATAATCCGGTAAATCTGGCATAGGTGAAAAAATATGGGTGCCGGATTACCAAGCGCCTACTGTAATTCCGGATTATTAAAAATATTAATTCTTTTTACAGCTAATTTATCATAAAATAAAATATTTACCTTAGATATGTATTGACCGAACAATAGTTATTCAAGTATTAATTGTCCTTACAGTCGGACACAGCGGAAGTTACTAATGAGAAATTCATAGTGTCACAATGTGCATATGATGACATTATCTAATGAAAATACGTTCGTACTGTGACACAAGTAGATAGGGAACCTAATGTTTTAATCCAAAATACGACTTCTATAGATGTCGTGTCGTTTTACATTGTATAGTACAGTACGTCTATGGACGCTCTGTCATATCACACTTCTAAAAAACGTGTCCGCGAACGTGTTGCCCATACTACAATTTTTTTATTTTTTTGGGACGTAAGCATAAAAAGGTTCGCCGTCACAGGCATACGCCATAGGGTGAGTATTAAAACTGTTGAAAGGAAGTTTATTTACATATTCTATTTACTCGAATATAAGGTAAAGTTTTATTTCATATGGTGAATTTGAAAATTATCTGTCATGATATATGTATTTTATGTAAAAAGATTCTTTGAATTTCTCGGCATTAATATATTATCATCATTTGCTGAATGCAGCAATACTGAATACTGATGCCATGTCACATGAATAACGAGGAAAAAATATGATAAAGTATCGTAATTTGATACGATATTAGCAAAAAAGAATCAATATCAGAAAGTATCGGTTACATTACAGAAGGGCAGAATTGAATAGGAATTGGTATGTAGATAGAAGGCAAATATCCGAGATTGGATTGGCATTTGAAGACTTACGGAATTGTTCCACATCACACAAGATAGAAATGCCTTCGCACAAAGTAGTCACCGATATTGGAGGACCTGATATGGCACATGAATGAGTTCATTCTATCCTTCGTCTGTCTCATTGTGGAAATAGTACTACATATGAGTTAATAATATTCATTGTTTTCTGTAAACCTTTAATTGGCCGATATTGTGAATTTCATTTGTCAATTTGGAAATATAATACAATACTCTTATATCGATGTGAAATAATTGTTTTCAGACGAAAGACTTTTGGAATATGACATAGATTCTGTGGTATTTGAAAAACATTCACCTTTTCAAAAGATCCAAATTGTACATTCGAAGAGCTTGGGAAATATGCTCGTGCTTGATGAATTGCAAAGTAAGTTATCGCTTATAACTACATGTAAATTTACAACACAAGTTATCTCACAATATACCTTGAAAATATGATAAAATTATTATGGCTTAATTACATTGGCAGACGCGCAGACCCAACCCGATCCAACGATCCACGCCGACCGTCGTCACCAACGTTTTTACACTATTTGCAATTACACGCAACGATTCAATCGCGTTGTCCTTGCTTTTGATTGGCTTAAAATAAACATAGTGTTGCTATTATTAAAAATATAGGTTGACCGAAAACTAGATATTTCTTAGATTGGTGGCTACACTGAACGCATTCCAGCGCAATTTTACGTCAAAAAAACTGAGCTGTCAGCTGTCAAACCTAGCGAGCATCTGTTAAAATTTACGCGGCCGTTTGACATTATTTATAGAAAGTTTGTATACTTATTGATAATTTACATCATGAATAACTGGGCGAGCTTGAATCTCCAAACCAATTGAGTAATTCGAATATCGAATAATCCAAAGACTAATTTATTGTAGCGAGTATGGCTATATTTCAACTGGCTCAGGCGGTCAGGACTCGCCGTAAACGAAAACACCGGGTCAAAAGTTGGCTAACTGAAGAACAGCGTGATCGCCATTGAATATAGCGGGTTTTTTACGTTCCACACTATATCTTTGGCGTGTATTAATTCGACGAGGTGATACTCCATATATATATTTTTTGAGTTTTCGCCATCTTGTAGTTGTTCAGTTGAAATCGACCAGTAGAATGAAATGAACGACCGTTTGCATGACTCGCGAGCAGGCGCATATTCGGCCATTTTCGTACGCTTTCGGCAATCTTCGCTTGATAATGAATGGATCGCACGACGGAATAATAGAAAATTTTCCACTTTCGTCCCGATCGCTCACGATCCTTGAAAACCATAGAGAATAGAGTTTGACAGTCGTGGCAGACGATCGGGCCAGACGCAATCTGCCAATGGAATTTGGGCTTTAGGAAAAACGATAAATTTTATAATTATTGCATTATCCTTGTGAAATCCATTAATGTGTAATTTGTATTGGCATTATTAAATAAGTGATGTAAAAAATGTTATTGCAGATATAGCGGAAGCTGATCTTATATATACGGAAACTTTAATGCAGAGAGGCAAGGAGAATTATGAAAATAAAGAAATAATTATATTAGGTATGTAAATAATAAATGCACAGAAATATGCATTCCTAATGTTGCAAAAATGAGATGGTAATGTCACTTTATACTGCAAATTTAATGTGTATGCAGATTTACTCGAAACTACAAAAAGTTTCAAAACAGGTTTTGATTCATTGGAATTCATCTATAGGAAAGAAAACAGATGTTTTGTACTAAGAATAATAGTATATTTTGTGGCGTTTACAATGAGGTTTTAAATTGAACATACAATATTTGAAAACATCTGACCTGTAATCGCTGGATTCTCGCCAGTATGCTTTTCCAATTAAGCTACGGGCATCCTACTTAATTATGATAATTTTAACTAGCAGTTCTTACATAAAATGCTTATCAAATTGCGTTAATAATGTGCACATCAGTTTTTGTATATTAAATTGGAGACCTAGGTATTAATTAAATACCTTAATTATTAACCAACGTCATGGATTACTCCAAGTATTTAGTTTTTATAATGTACTTGCACTTACTAATAATTTAATAAACCATTTCTTTTATTGAACGAATATTCACAAGATTTGAGAATGTAACATTCTATATATTGAAGATAAATAATTTGAAAATATTTCATGCATATATCTTCTAGAAAAAATCCATTTTAGAAAAAAATACGACTGTTTTAAATCTTTTGTTTTGCTCACAGACACATCTTTGTAAGCCAAAATCATACGTTTTTTTCACGTTTCAGTTTGGGCACACTTGCGCCTTAGCAGTAAAGTTATAAAACCTCATTGGCTGCAAACTATTCCATGCAATTAGCCGAAACTTCATTAGCTCCATACCGCCTAATACCAATAGGATGACCAATGAACGGCCCTGATTGTTTTATGAAATGTCAAAACTTATATAGGCATTAAACCAATGCGAAATTAGTTAAAAGCCTATCCTATATGATGAATCAATGTCCTTACTGTTGTTGAAAGGTGGTGGAGATGGCGCACTTCTTTATGAACTGTTGAAAGAAAAACCAAAGTACACTTGGATGTTGGAGATTGACGAAGATGTGATGACCGCCTGCAACAAACACATGAAGTCCATCTGTGGAGACGTACTTGAGACTAGGAAGGCTGCTAACTATGAAGTAAGATACTTACCTCTGAATTTCACATTGCCCACATTAAAAGGTTTTTATAGTGGACCATTTTACCTTAGATTTTTTTGAATAATTTTTCGTGAATGGAATTTTGCAAAAACATATTAAGATGTATCCATCTCTAATTAAATACCTGTTTAAAAACACATCTGAAAACTGTTACATAGTATGCATGCTAAAATTCACTTAATATCAAATAAGTCACACTGTGTACAGACTCGCTTAATTATTTTGGGCCCTTCTATTAAAAATACTTGTTATATAATAATATGTATAAATGTTTTTTTTTCAGATAATTGTGGATGACTGTATGGTGACTTTGAATAAACTCGTTTCCCAAGGAAAGAAAGTGGATTATATTTTCGGCGATCTCACGGACATTCCCATATCTGACACGCCGAGTGGGGAAATATGGGACTTCATTATGCTCATATTGGAGACAGCATTCAAAGTCCTGAAACCGTCTGGGAAATTCATGACACACGTATGTCATTTAATATTATTATATTACAGGGTGCTATTTAAAAAAATAATGCAATCGACTGAGGGTATTGGCTAAGGTTGTACTTTTCCAATTGAATATTTTTTTGCAACCACGGTTTCGCCTTTGAGCGTCTTCACGTCTAATGAAAAATTATTTAATTGTAAAAGTACAATAATTGTATCAGATAGGATTTAAATTCTTTCTTTGTCGATTTTATTGTCTATTGATTGGAAATTCAATTTTGTCTATTTTTTTTTTATCAATTACCTACATAATACTGTTTTAAAACATTATAAATCATTGAATCTTAATTAGCAGATGTTTATATAAATGCATCGTTGTAATAATTAAAATCGGAATTGTAAATAATTAACTCATTACTTTTAATTAGTTAATAATTATTTTTTATTCCCCACATGGTGAAATTACACACAATGACGATCTGGCACATATATTATGCTAAGAGCGTTTTAGTGTCTATGATCATATCTATGCCATCCCGACATATTATATGATAGCTATGACATTGTATTTACACTCTTTGACATAGGACGCCAACATAAGAAACGGGTTTTTCGGCAATTATGTGACAGATCGTCATTGTGTGTAATTTCATCATTATTTATCATGTATCTGGTATTATCTAAAAAAAATCTTACAATCTTTGGATCCGTTCGGTCATATAGACTTATTATATATCTATATATCATATAGAAAAATTATGTATGGCCGACAATGAAGCGGTAAACTGAGTCTAAATGTGACAGCCAAAGTTCAATTCGAGCTGTGTCGCCACAGAAGATGAAGGAGCTACAAATTAAGCGTGCAATGGTGCAATTACATTATGATCACGTCACGTACGTTACGATCATGTCACGGCGACAAATTTAGTCTGGTTTCGTCATTCCGCAGAATATATTAAATGATCATTATCTCTATAAATTCAATGATGGAGAGTGTCAACTCTAATGTATTAGTATTTTGAATTGCTATTCATTATTCATGCTAATTTCAATTAATTTTAACAGTTTCTATGTGTACGTATGTTAAAATTACATACTTGCAATATTGCATCCATAGATAATATTTTGTACAGAACCCAACCCGAAGACCATAGGTACACACCAGACATAGATAATAATTTAATAGAAAATCTGCAGAGAAAACCACTAAAAACAACGAACACGCGGTTTTGACGTGAGTTGAAATGTTGTAGACGTGCAGAAAATCGAAAAAAACGTTAACTGGCTAGTCCGGTTCGTGATGTAGCACGATATGCGTCGACACCGCCCAAACCATGGCATCCTCAGAGGCTCCAAGGCCATGAGGCCTGAATCGTCATTGGGCGGATTCATGCAGACATAATCAGATCAACTACGATACAGAAATTTCTAACCCGTTATTTCGAAAAAAATATGTCAAATCATGCATCGACTCAATATGGCGTCACCTGCGCAGTCGAATCTATTTCTTGGGTGTGCAGTGACAGATGGTTCAGCCAGCACGCGCCGACGCATGCGCAAGATACCGCCCGGTCGCTTCGAGCGAGATTGGTTCGTTTTTGCTCTCGCCTTGCGTCGGTCGCTTGGAACCAACGTACCTCGAATTATTTATTTTTAAAATATTATGTAAAGATATTCCGAAAATAAAAAGCCGTTTCCGCCGTAAATCCGCATTGTCAATAAAACCCGCATGTCCCCGAAAGGAGAAGCCACCAAACCTAATCTAGACATTGCATCATCTCAGGGGGGTCCAGCGCCTCCTACGCCCCCCCCCCCTTCTTTCGGAGGTGACCTCATTGTCATTTTAGCGATTTCGGCAGAATTTGCTAACTGACAATGTTCATTTAAAGGTTCAAAATGTGGTACGGGATGTGAGCATCAGTCTGATAAAATTTTAAATACCAAGAAAAACAACATTATATGTACACTCTTTTCCCGTAGCGGCAGCTTACTGTGACAGTAGATAATGTGATGACAATGTATTTAACGCTTTATACAGACTTATCTTAGATTATTTTGTCCATAGGCAAATGGTGCTAGCTGTCCCGAAGCATTGAAGATGTATGAAGACCAATTGGGAAAACTGACTCCAGCGGTAAAGTTCACTAAAACGAGTGCTTTTGTACCGTCATTCTTGGAAGATTGGCTTTTTTATCAGATATCTTTCAAAACCGACAACAATGGGACGGCTTAACACCCGACTGCAGAGTACTTATCCAAATATTTTAAAACTTATCTAGTGATGCAGCGTAACTTCTTACATGCAATAAATACTTCTCATAATGTTAAGCGACGTATACTTAAATGGCCAAAGACTAATGAGGTTTCCATCCATTTTTTTCTTCACTCGTTTATTCACACCCCAGTGAATGCTTATAAGTCTTTTTCTTCTCTATTTACTGTAATGAATATATTGTTACAAGTAGTCATAGCATTGTGTTTAAAATCCTTAATAGCTTTTATTGTGATATTGTTTGAATTAGTTTTAACTTTGTTGAAATATGGCGATTCTATTAGTTGTAAAGTTTTTAAATATATTATGTTATCGATTCCATTTAACTTTATTTAAACACCACTCACTCTCCAATTTTACAATGTCCCATTGCGGCCTGCCCTACATGGACCAAAACGTGCACATGATTCACAAAATGCAGTCGTGCTTTGTTCAACTACGGTTGCTATATAAACTCTTAATATTTAGTTTGACTGCAGCAGTTTTGTGTGGGAAATAACTATGTACAGTAAAAACAAAACAATGATTCGGTTCGTGGATTGTATGCGTACGAATATGTATACCGTCGTCAGCGCTACGAGCACTTCGGCTGCGAGGTAATTTGTAGCACTAGTAGGGGGAAACTTCCGCACGCACACCATCCACCAACCGAAGCATCGTTTTGTTTTTACTGTACTCCGGTCTGATTTGCATCAAAATATGTACATTCCAAGTCGGACGGGCCTAATATGTATCCCCCAAATTATTTGACTATTTATAGGATATTTTTATATGTATAATAAAACTTGAATGTATATATACATACAATAAAGTGATTTTTTTTTGTATGTACGCATCACATCACCTAATTAAATATTACAGGCGAGAGAAAACCGTTGAGAAATCAATTTTTCTTTCTTTAATAATTCTAATTGACTATCGTTTATTTTATAATGACTAATGTATATTTATAAGGATAAAGACAGTGAAAAGACAATGTAAAATATAAGCCAGTATATTATTAAATAATATCATTTACAGTAAAAAATATAAAGTATGTGCCTCTGAAATGTGACAATCGACTCTTTTTGTTTTTCAATGAATGCCTAAAGTCATATCATTAGAACAACAGGCATCACGTTATGGAGTCGATTTTGCAGTAGAGTAACTTTTGTAATATATTACATATATATAAATTACATAGACTTATTGAAACTGTGTTTCTGTATTGCCAAATATGTATCCTAATGGATGGTAATATTAAGTATGTATCGTGTACAACTAAGATCACCGTTCTGATCGCACAAAAGCAGTAAAGTTGTCAAGCAAGCCAGTTACATATAATCCACTTTAGATGATGTGAAAGATGACTTTAGCAGTCTG
Organism: Rhyacophila brunnea; assembly: GCF_057557595.1. Taxonomy (NCBI): domain Eukaryota; kingdom Metazoa; phylum Arthropoda; class Insecta; order Trichoptera; family Rhyacophilidae; genus Rhyacophila; species Rhyacophila brunnea. The sequence continues at coordinate 56,160,258 of NW_028232965.1, read as the reverse complement.
TAATAAATTATGAAATATCAACAGTTTGCGTAAGTGAAAATTCTTAGTCATTGATTTTGAAATCTATTGTAATATGAATAAAAAAGCTACCTATAACACCACACTTTGTGTGTACATACATATTCAACTTTTTTGTGGTGTAATTCATAATACTACGAACATCGAAATTCTGTTCAAGCTGATGAAGATGAAGTAATGTATATTAAGACACTTTAATTTTGTTTGAAACGATTGCGTGAAGACATTCAAAGAAAAGCAACATTATGCTAGATTATAAAATATAAATAATACATAAGCAATTATAAATCTTCAGCAATTGACCTGACGATGGAGATTGCAAATGGTAATATTTCATACCATGAAACAATCTAATATTTGAATGACAAAAACTATTGACTTGCTATAAATGATAAATCTCTAACAGTAAACACCAAAACTCCTCGTATTTACAATGAAATATAATGTAACTTAATCCAACTGAAAAAAATCACAGAAAAGGTACTGGCAACTAATCCAGCCATGAATTAAAAAGATGTTGTAATTATTTTCAATAATGAATTCATTGTGAGGTAGTTAGGTCATTTACCACTGTTTACAAAATTCAGCATGAAATATCAATCGTAAACTGCAAAGATTCATGTTTTAGTTTTAACTGTGTCAATACTCGACAGAAATATTTGGGAATGGCAGAATTATAATTTCATGTACATCTATTACATCTATTCAGCCTGGCGCAGCCTTGCCAACCGTTGAGTCAATTCATCTTGCTCTTGAGACACGGCAGTGCTACTTCCAATAGTGCTACCGGCGACGCCTTGCGGTAATTCCATGTTCAATTCCAGACTGCAAAATTAGAAACAATTATAAAGTGATTCAACGTGTATTTTGATCATTTTCAGATAAATAAATTATTGGTGAATAAAGGTGATTTCCATTGGTTTTGTGGCTCTCCTATAATAGCAAGTTTCTATACAACTATACGTGCCTTAGTCTAGTAGAACATTGTCATCGGTCACGGGTTCATATTCCGTGTTACCATAACAAACCAGGAACCCAATAGAATGGTTGAATAGATCAATCTGAAATTGAACCCGTGACATATAAGAAACTCATGATTACCATATTCAAGACTGACTCATCGTCCATTCTATACTTGTGCTATTCTTCGAAAAGTCATAGGTGATACATAAATTATACAGAAATGATATAATGGTACAAACCCAGCTTCTTCGGCTACTTGCTGCATCAGAGAATCAACATCACCCTGCGGCACAGTGGTTGTTGTGGTCTGTGACATAGCATTTTCCATGTAAGACGACTGCACGTCCAAATCTTCGAACTGGCTTTCGAATTTATCCATAAGGCCGGATATTTTTTCCAGATTCATTGACTTCATTGCGGCGTCCATCGCTTTGACGACTCCTGCCATGGAATTGGTTACCTATTCAGACAATCACAACAATTCACCAATGCAATTGAGTATTTCAATCACAACACCATGCAGGGCATTACCTACCCAAAATATTGCAATCAGGGCATTTCAACAAAAACGTGTGGTTTTTTAAAAATTTTAATCTGAGGAAGAAAATATAAAATGCTAGTTTTTGTCCATGGTACCCAATGACATTATTAATGGACGACGCACTCAATACAGTAGCTAGCAAGTAAATTCGCATGTATAGGTAGACGTCACGCAATTTCCAATATGCGATATCACGCATCGGAAATTTATAGCAATATGACCTTTATTGTAATGGCGTTAGAGCAGTATTTCTAAAGTCAATGTTCATTTGAGCGAACCCATTCGGCAGACCCAACAAAAAGCATCAGGAATTTATAGCAATATCACCTTTATTGTAATGGCGTAAGAACAGATTATGCCATTCGGCAGACCCGACAATAAAGTGAGTGTCATTTTCTTTTCCAGATGATTCGTCCATATTAATGTCATTGATGGTACCTATTTCATATTATTTATTTAGCTAAGCTATGTCATATTCCAAAGTCAAAAATGTTTCCATTTTAAAATTCCGATTATAATTCAAATATTTTTTAATTGACATCTATTTAATGGTAAAAGTATGAAAACTGCACAATATAAATTGAATAATCATTAATAAATATGGTCTTATCATGTATATATTTTTTTTTATTGACATGGCAAGGAAATTTTATATTAAGATGATGTCTGTTTACATAGACATTGACAGTATAAACAATATAATATGTATTGAGGGTAAGGGTTTACGTAGGGTGTTGATTTACACTTTCCACTTATTAAAAACACTGATTCAGGGACATTAAGTATTACGTCAGTATATTTCGCTTGACAAGTAACAATTAATTATTAGCAACATTATTTTATAAACGCACGCTTTGGCGCGAAAGGTGGCAAATTATTGTATTTAGAGGCAACGTTTAAGGTTCAAAGGTAGGTTACCGACTGACCGTACTACCTACTCTCGATCCTTCGTCTGCCCAGAAACACATAACGGTAACTTTCTTTTTGTTTGTTTCGCTGTGCGTGCATCCTGGTCTAGCCTTGACTCATTTACAGTTACAATAATATCATTATATTCCCAACTCTGTCGATTGGAGGATTTTTGATGGGGGATTTAGGCATTATGATAATATAATAAATATTATTTGGTATCAGTATATAATACTGCTAGTATTTCATATTTATATATCCGATACTCAAAATAGTTTTCCTTTGTTGGAAACTAGTATAAAAAGAACATTAAATATGACAGCTGTCAGATTTCCAAGTTATCCTTTGCGTGTGTATACCATGTACGCAACATGTGTGTGTGCATATTTTATCTCCATTATACACTAGTTACTCGAAAACAGACATAATTAGTGTTTACTGAGATTCTACGCATCTCAGGCTAAATCTGTAAAACTTGTTGATTATCAAGGACATACTTATTATTATATTAATTAGGTCAATAGGTATGTGAAATACATAATAAAATTAAAGAGATGAAAATAATTTACCTTTCTTGTAGTTAGAGCTGTCTGCACTCTACTCGATACAGCATCTACTCTGGCGGACATTCTGAGATAATTTAGGGCTTGATTTTTTTGCCGTATAGCATTTTCAGCATGGATTCTGGCACCTTCCATGTTTCCTTTTTGAATAGCTTTCTTTGTTTTCGCCTTCTCGATTCTTTCTTCCTTCTCACATTTTTTTGAATTTCTCTCTAGCTCTTTCACCGCAAATTTTAAATTAAATAGATGTTCTGAGAAATAATTAGTTAAGGAAAAAATCACATAGTAATCCCAAATAGCCAAACAAAATAACTGATAGGTGCACCTGAACTCAAATTAATATTTAAATCCATATTACATATTGATACACATAAAAATGATAAATTTGTGGGTAATTTACAAATCACCCACTTATTGAGTTTTTGTAGGTAAGTATTGCACCAAGGTCGTAGAGATACAAGAAATAATAATATATGACGTGCAGCTATAAAATTAGTGTGACTGCAAGGAGTAATACTAGATTTACTAGGTTTGTTGGATTTTCAATAAATAAGTAAATTTTGACAAGAAAGGGTGTGATGATGTCAACTAAATTGGGATGAATAGATTCCCATTGCCGCAGCTTGCAACAGTGAAATCCTGCATATAATTAATGGAATTAGTAGCACACATTACAACAAAGAATTAATGAATAAAATTATAGACTGACACTAATGAAAAATTGGACATAACAGCCCTTCAAACATGTCAACATTAAAGAAGTCTTGAAGTGCGTAGAAAAAGGATACTTTCCATTACCGAGGAAGACATTTCGTTACCCGTTTTGAGGCCGTTTAAAGCACAGATATATAAAGAAAAAATATAATTCTATGGGGATAGAATTATGACAACCAGTTCTCCAAATCTTCTTAGAATATTACGATTTTAAGTGAAATTGACAGGTGACTCACTCGCTAAATAAATTGACAATTTACTTTAGTGACTTTTAGTCAAACAGTGATACCAGCCTTGAGGAAAGTAGTAAACAATAAAATTATTCCCTTCCCTTGCCATACACGAAAAAATCATTCTTGATGATTAAGGAAAAATCATAACGGCAAAGAGGTTGGCGGCGCCTATAATCTCCCTGTGTAACGGGTGTAAAAAATATATAATTTTTATGTAAAATAAAACGATTATTATTTTCCTACAAAATTGAAAATAAATCGTAGGTATCCTTATATTATTATACGTGACCTTATATTTTTACCTATCGAACTCGTAGCGGTTTATTTTTAACACAGTAAACACCGTCTATTTCTATTTCGTTGTAATTCTGGCTGTCAAAACCAAAATATTATTTATTGTCGATCGGGTCAAGTGTCTGATGAAATTAATGAAAGACAGTCTAACGCGATGTGAAGAATTCCGCTTATAACTTTTTGATGCAATGAAGATCAATTTTAAAATGCCTTTAAGATCTTTAAATGACTGACAGGGCGTCAGTCGTGTAGATATAAAGTAGTGTAAATTTTCCATACTCCTTAGACATGGGAGGATGTCTAAGTCAAGTTTTCCAGAATGGTAGTGCATTGTTGTCGAATAGTCACGGTCACAGAATATCCGAGGGGACAGCCGCTAAGGTGCGAATTGTTTTTGACGCGCTCGTAGCAAACCCGAAGGCGTCTCTGCAAAGATTGGAAGCTCTTTTGGTTCAAATTCCCAAGGTATTGATGAATCTTTCAACAGCTACACATCTTTAGCAATTACGTGTCTATTTTTATTATGTATATACATACAATGATTCATTGTTTCTAGAATGAAAATATTCTTCTGATCCATGATGATGCCGGCTACAATCTTCTTCAAAAATGTGTGGGTCTCAACCATGTAGATTTGGTTAGATGGCTACTCACTCGACACAATTTGGATGTAAACAGATGCCCCTGCTCACTGCCACTCCATATTGCCTGCCTCAAAGGGTAATTTTCATATCTTATTTTGTCCTTAATGGTCCTAGTAGAAAAACAAATCTTCCTCTGTTTTAAAATTTAAAAAGAAGTTTTTCGTCTTATACACCACAATCTGTATGTAATAAACAAATTGCAAGATAATCACTGGATAAATTCAGTGGTACCTGAAAGGTAAAATTAGAGGCAGCTGGACCAATGTAATAGTTAAGTTCTGCTGAAGTTCATGGCAATGCAACGCACGCAGCCAAAAAGAATCAAATCAGTTTAGAGAATGTAGTAGAACTCATCATCCGGTAGTGAATTTATCCAGGCTGATGACAATGATGATATATTCCTGGATCAAAATTATCTCATATACTTTCGTTACTATATATATATATATTATAATATATAAGTACAGTCGAGCTCGGTTATTACAATCACGGATATAGCAAGATCTCAGATGTAACGAGGAAACATTTGTTGACATTTTAGTTTATGATTTTCTCCATACATTTATTCACTTTTATAACAAGCTCCTTATCGGATATACCGAGCTAAAATATCGTCAAAAATTTTCTTAAAGCTGTTAATGTGTCACTTAATGTCACTTAAAAACATTTCGACCCTAAGCAATAAAATCCGACCGAACAGGATGCCGCCGGGGTCGGATTACGTTTATGACAATAGTTAAGTGTCTAAGTACCTAGGTAGGTACTTTCGTTTCGTACTTGGTGTTTTCGCCGACAATATTGAAAAAGTATCCACGCACATGGTTGAAATTCCATGTAAAAAATCCAAGGTTTGTGAAGTCGGTAGGTACCTACTAGCGTTCATTACAATAAACAACTTCTTTTGTAGTTTATGAATGCCATGCTTATTTCGGGGAAAAATTCTAATTGTGTATTTTTGTTTGAATTGCGACTTTTTGTGTTATGTGACCACTCATTTAAAAATACCTATTCTCTGATATGACGAGTAACGCTTATAACGAGCAAATACAGTCGGTCCCGTCTTCCTCGTAATAACCAAGTTCGACTATATTATAACTATTTTTTCACAAACCCTTAGGTATGAGGAATGTGTGGAACTATTACTGCGACATGGAGCCCGAACCGATGCTGAAGCTCGCATGTGCTTTCCCGGCACACATCTGCACAACTGCGAAGAAAGTGGAAAATATTGTAAGACATCTTACATTTCTAGTTATCTCCATGTTATTATCATCATTAAATGAACGAATTTTATACCTAGTTAACTAAAAAAAAAAACAAAATATCTATGGTCCTTGGTTATATTTTGATACAGGCAACCTGGTTAATTAATTGAACTGGTGTGTACGTGGTAGGCTTCCATTATGTCTTCATTATTCTGCTATTTATTCATTCTTTTCTGTTTATCTATAGCCATGTCCGATGGAGGGATTCCTGGTAGACAAATGGGGAAACTTCAAAGTGCCATCTGTTATGCTGTGGATGGTGATCAGATCAATATTGTCAATATTCTATCCCAGAAAATGGAGGAACCCTGGGTATACATTAAATTTATAAATTCATACCAAATATTATAATAATATTTTGTAATGCAATATTGTAGATAAACTTTAATAATTGACTAGAATTTGTAATATTATAATATATAGGAAATGGTTTTAATGATTCGTGTTTTACATTTCGCCATCATCAGGCTTTTCATAATATAAAATCTGAACATGTTGAAAGGTGAAACTTGGGTTGCTAACACTAATTATTATCGAAATTCGAATGGCACAAAACTCTCATCAATCCGAAATTCAATTTCCATTGAGTAGCCCCTTTTGATAGTATTAATTTTAAATATTGTAGAATCTTCTCAATTTATGTAAGTGCCTAAAATATAGGTACTCAGTACATATTGTTGCCATACGATTAATGAATATTTATCCAGTGTTGGTTTTATATTTACATGGCTTTTTATTGCACATTATCACTGTACAGCGTGGTGTTTATATCGAAAGTACATTTGCTGCATGAACATCCGGCTGCTTTGAGTATGCGGTGTACAACAGCATATTTTCATTCCCCGTTTCTCACCATTTGATTTAATGGGAAAACAGCACCATATGGAATTGTATTACCTATGTAACCTGTCTTTATATGGAACATTTGCTCTTTGATTGGTCACATTTAATATTTTATCTAATTTACTTACTTGTGGCTTGTTTAAAGGCAGGTTTATGGCATATTTAACTAAAAAATTGTCATTTGTGCTGATCGTGACTTACTGGAACTGTGATGTTTATGTTCTTTATCTCTTGTCTTTCAGGTGCCTTTTCGCGTTAGAAAACCTTTGTTGCATATAGCATGTGAAAGAGCGGCATGGAATTGTGTTCAACATCTGGTAAATATGAAATTGTACATCAGTACTTAATTACTTGGTTGGTTCTGTTTGTTGCCTTTAAGTCAATAAAATTTAAGCAGCATTTGCTGTATTCAAAATATTAACTAAAGACATACATATTATTCGCATTTCTAACGTTAAGGTTCCCCTAAACGAGCAACTTTTTATGGCAATATGATACCGCAGTTGTGTTGCTATTAATAGTTCCACAAACCACGAAAATAATAGTGTATGCAGCCAAAATTTTCCGTCCATTGCCCACACTTACTGGCTGCACGGTCGGTCAATACATTGAATATTAAATGGAATCAAAAATACGGCAATAATTATTCATAGACAAATTTATTTCCATAGCAACATCACAGTGACAGCCGATTCGATTTCTCGTGGTGTTATAATTATTATTATTGCTAATCGTCGAATAACATTTTGCAATGAATTAATGCGGTATTCATATGGCAGAAGGGACCATCTGCAAATTTTCCTGTTTTTAAGTTTTGTTCTACAAACGGTTTGAAATGCATTAATCTTTAATGTGGCAAAAGGATACATCTGCAAGTGCACTACAAACACTAAAAATGCTGAAAGAGCCATCTGAAAATGTAAAAAAATAACGGACTATATGCCGGTTGGCACTTCTGCCATAGAAACTTCTGAGGATTTTTACAGATGGCATGTTATACATCACATGCGGACCATCAAATATGCACCTTATGAACAATATTTAGTATAGCTTGGTATTGAAAATAGGGTGTCCTCTGGTGGACTTGTGCAGCTACTGTGGTCGCATATGAGAACCACTGGTATAGATATATTCTTCAACCTAAAAAATATCTATTTAAATACACATTCTCACAATAACGGAAAAAAATATTTTTTTTACTACCAATCTGAACAATCGTAAGCAAACGAGTGAAACATTTAATTATTGGGATCGAACCAGTCAACCCAAAGATCATGTGACTGCGAATTAAAGGAATTTTCTTCAATTACTCATTTATAGTACATGCCCCTACAGAGGATAAGTCGGATGAGGAAAAAATAATACTCGGTGATCTAAATGCCAAAATAGGACGGGAGGAGATCTACACTGCCATTGTCGGAAAACATAGTCTTCAGAATGAAAGTAATGACAATGGTACCCGACTAATTAACTGTGCAGCGTCACTAAATATGGTTATTGGTAGCACAATGTTTCCCCGTAAGGATATATATAAGGGAACTTGGAAATCCCCGGATGGGTGCACAATAAACCAAAGAGACGATATTTTGATAGACAACAGGCACAGATCGGATCTAATGAGCGTCCGGACATACAGAGGGGCTAATGTAGACTCAGACCATTTCCTAGTGTGTGGAAAAGTTAGAGCAAAGATCTCAAACACCAAAAAGGAAATGGGAGCAAGAGCATAACCCTTTGACACAGAGAAACTGAAGATTCCGCAGGAACTGGCTCGGTACCAGGAGAGCTTGAACACTCACCTGAGCGACAATGTTGAGGTTGGAGACCATGAAGAGGTGAATCAACACTGGGAAGAGTGCAAGACTGCCATAGTATCCTCAGCTAATGATACCTTAGGACGCCGAAAAACAGGTGAACGATCAGAATGGTTTGACGAAGATTGCCGCGAAGTCACTACGAGAAAGAATGAGGCTTACTTAATGATGCTACAGAAGAAAACACGGGCATCAGACGATGAGTATAAAAAGCGCCGGCGTGACGAAAAGAAACTACACAAGAAAAAGAAACGTGATTATTTAAAAAAGGAAATGATCCTACTCCAAGAACACTATCAAGCCCAAGAAAGTCGGCTGTTCTATAGAAAGATAATTAATGTTAGGAAGGGTTTCAAGCCTCGTATCACAATGTGCAAGGATGACAATGGCATGATACTCACAGAAAAGCACCGTATTGTTGCCCGGTGGGTGGGTTTCTTTGATCAACATTTAAATACCCCCCATAATGATGCCGGCAACACTAACATTAATACTCATGACCAGGAATTAGTACAAAGTGGCATGGATGATAACGAAGAACGACCGACATTAAATGAGGTAAAAGGTGCCATGTCAAGGTTAAAAACAAACAAATCGCCTGGAATAGATAACCTACAGAGTGAATTAATAAAATGTGGGGGAGAAAGCCTGCTCAAACATTTACATAGCCTAATCCACCAAGTATGGACTTCAGAAAAGATGCCAGAGGAGTGGAAGGATGGGCTGATTTGTCCCCTGCACAAGAAAGGAGACCAACTAGAATGTAGTAACTACAGAGGGGTGACACTCCTTAACTCTGCATATAAACTGTTGTCGATTCTGATATTCCAGCGGCTGGAACCCATTGTAGAAGGAATACTCGGGCACTACCAAGGAGGCTTTCGACGAGTGAGATATGTGTTACTCACATATTCACTCTAAGGCAGATTCTAGAAAAGACCACTGAATTCAATATTAACACGTATCACCTGTTCATCGATTTTAAGGCAGCTTATGATAGTATTAATCGATACCGGTTATACGAAGCAATGCGAGAATTTGAAATTCCGACGAAAATAATTAAACTTGTAGAGATGACAATGACACCAGTACAATGCTGGGTAAAGCTTCAAGCGGAAATATCCGAGCCATTTGTATCACTGAATGGCCTAAGGCAAGGTGACGCTCTGGCATGCCTTCTTTTCAATATTGCGCTAGAAAACGCGATACGGGATGCAAAGATTGATGCCCGTGGTAGCGGCACGATATTTACTAAGCCTGTGCAGCTGCTGGCGTATGCTGATGATATCGACATCATTGCCATATCAGTATTGGCACTGAAAAAGGCATTCACAGCACTAGAAGCCTTTGCCAAAAGAATGGGTTTACAAATAAACGAGGCAAAAACTAAATACATGCCTGTCTATGTCACACCACGAGAAGTTGCACCAAAGTTAGATATTGGTGCATACAAGTTTGATACGGTTGACAGTTTCATATACCTTGGATCTCTTGTAACTCGACATAATGATATTACAGAAGAAATCAACAAGAGAATCATGTCTGCGAATAAATGCTACTTTGGTCTGTTAAGACATTTTAAGTCCCGCTTAACGCCCACGGTGGCCGCGCGGCATAAGCGTTGGACTATAAAGCCGTAGGTCCCAGGTTCGAATCCTGGGTCTGGCAAGTACACATATTGTTTTTCAATTTGTGTGTGTCAGGGTATGGACCTAATAGGTTGAGCAAGTGGCTGACATCCATTTCTCGTAAAAAAAAAAAAAAAAATCTGTCAATACAAACCTCCACTCTGTGGAGGCCCATATGATCCTATCAGGATCGGACATGGTCAAAAAAAAAAAAAAAAGTCCCGCTTACTATCTTGTCGAACTAAAAGCACTCTTTACAAGACACTTGTAAAGCCAGTGCTCACCTACGCATCGGAAACCTGGACATTAACTCTGCGAAATGAACGAGCCCTGAACATCTTTGAAAGAAAAATTCTCCGCCGTATATATGGACCGATCAGGGATGGCACCAATTGGAGGAGAAGATATAATGCTGAGCTCTACGGGCTGTACGAAGATTGCAGCGCAGTTCAATCAATTAAGATTGGGAGACTGCGATGGCTAGGTCATGTGCACCGTATGAATGACAATGAACCGGCAAAGAGAGTGATGTCCAGCAATCCAATAGGACATAGAAGAAGAGGGAGGCCAACGATTCGCTGGTTAGATGGAGCTGCCAGTGACTGCCGTATTCTGGGGGTACCAAATTGGAAAGCGGCCACACTGGATAGGGACAGGTGGAGGGAGCTGTTGGAGGAGGCCAGGACCCACACTGGGTTGTCTCGCCCCTGATGATGATGACCAATCTGAACAAGACAAAATCAGACATCTGACAAAATTGCAATAACACTTTGATGGCAAAAGGGGCCATTTGCAATACATTGTCATATATCTCAGTTAAACCGAATATGATTATTTTTTTCCTTAAACTAAACTTACTAAAAACTAAACAACACCCCAATAGGTTAAACAACACTATTAAATTTGACTTAAACAGTGAAGAAGTTTATAAAAAATTTAAATGTGAGAACCTACAACTTCACTGTCGGCCATTGTTTTCACATGTACGCACAAAATACATTGGCCTCACTTGCCCGGCAATGATGTCGGGCCATACATTGCCCAGCAACTGGGCAATAGTGTCACCAGTTTTTTGGAAATTGTATCGGCAATCTGCAATTTTTGATGCTCGTTTACAGGCCCTTGCCAAGGCATTGATGATAACCTTCTTTCTAAGTCAGGGGGGGGCAAACTGCGGCCCGTGGGCCGCATGTGGCCCGCCGGGTATTTTTTTGCGGCCCGCCATCATTAATTGTACTTCTGATTACGAATAACTTTTTTATATATGAGGCGCCGAGTGCCAAAGGAGCTCAAGCGCCAACTTTACGATTTTTGACATTTGAATGTAGGTTTTTTCTATAAATCGATATGTATCATGCCACAAAGTCTTATCGCTCAAATAATTATAGATATTTTACAATAGAGATTTATTTTCTGTGGCATAATTGTTTTGGTCGTTATGTCGGCACGCCACAGAAGCTTATCCGCCATTATACTATGGAGAGCGCGAGACCAAAACAGCTGTCAGATTTGTCTTATTGAATATGCGTTCTCAACAGTGAAAAAAACTAAAAATGAGCTCAAGAAGGATTAGAAAAATAGTTTCAATGTGTGTTAAACCTGTAAATGAGGAAAATCGCGGTAAGTTTAACATGTTTTATTCGTTTTTCATTCACATACGCTGTTGTTTAAAATATTTTAGATTACTTTTGAAATATGGTTATTAACGTCATTTTAGTAATTATGTCCACTAAACTTTTACTTCCATGAAAGAAAATAACTCTTATTTTTAATTTCATCTTGTTTTACATCCAATTACGATTGATATACACTAAAAAAAGTATTTAAAAAATCACCCGAATCCTTGAGAAAAAATGATGGTGTTAAATTTGAATAATGATTTTGTTATTTTGGCTAGTTTGGAGTAACGATTTGATTTAGTATTATTAATAATATTGGGTATATAGACGGTTATTACGAAAAAAAACAATCCAAAGGCTTTGAAATCATTGCTGTAATGGCAAAAACGTATTTAATATTATAAGGCAAATTTTATGCCAAACAAACTCATGTAACAATCATAACAAATTTGACCATTTTTTCAGTGTTTATTTGGCATAATAAAATTTGTTTATATCAAAATGTTTTTTTATTGCTATCCAAACCCTTACATTGAAACATTTTTTTTAAATGATTTATTTTTTTAAATTAACGCCATTATTTGAGTTTGAAAATGTTAATGCCACAGAAGCTTATGCAACAAAAAAAAGTATCAAGTGCCACCTATTTTCATTTTTCTATATGCCAAAGAGGCTCAAACACCATTTTTTTTGGAATCCAGTAGATATTTTTCATTAAATATTATTGCAAATAATACTTTGATTTTTTTAAATTTGCTTTGCTTAGAAAATAATTGTCCAGTTCAACATACAAGTTTAAAATTTAAAAAATAAATTCACTGAAAACTTGTCGGCCATTTTGTAGCACTTTTGTTAAATGGTGCTTGAGCTCCTTTGGCGCTCGGCGCCTCATATATTTTTTAAAATATTGACAATAGATTAAAATTTGAAGAATTTGTTGTTTCGTATATGTATTATCTCAGTATGTCTGCCTTGCGTCTCGTCTCTTACTATGTAACCACTATTTTTTACGTTGAACATCGTGACACATTTAAATACTTTTAACTCCGCGTTTCAAGGAAAAAAATATATGCCCATGATAAATGGTAAAAAGTTTGAATGGATTTCAATTAAAACTCAAGCTATTCCTTCGACAAATATTGAATAACAACGTGGACCACTTTCCAACTTTGAAGTTGCTGAATATACCAGAATATAAATTTGAAGAATATGGTAAAATTATTAAAGCTCTGAATGACGATTTTTCACAAAATGTGGTGACTTCCAAAAAATTGAGACAAGTTTAGCAATAGTACGCGACCCATTTTCAATAGATATTGATAGTGTACCTACAGAGCTACAACTTGAGATTACTGATCAGCAGTGTGACACTTATTTAAGAGAATTGCATCGTCGTGAAGAAATCTCCAAATTTTACAATGCCCTTAATTCAGACAAATTCGACCAACTTAGAGATTATGAAAAAAAATGTTCGTTATTTTTGGATCAACCTATATATCGTCGTTGCACAAAAAAAACCTCCAATGTGCCATTTTTACGAAAATTGGTTTTTGATGCAAAAATATTCTACGATTTTTTCTGCATCGTTGACAAGAACCTCCAATGTGATATCACTTTTTGGTTTAAAGTTATTTTCGAAAAACTAAACCTCCAATGTGATGGGTCTCATATTTAAAAGTGGATAAATCTCCGATGTGCTGACTTATCACATTGGAGGTATTGTTGTGCACGCACTCGGCACATCGGAGCTAATGAGTACGCTAATATTGCGCCGGTAAACTATCAGTTGCTAAATGTGTGTTATTCGTGATATAAATAAGCTGTTATTCTAGATACTTTACAGTAAGATACTTTGAAGTAAGTTATTTGTATGATTTACATGTATTATTCATCAATTTCGTCGTCCTTCTTTTTGTTTTAATGCTTAATTTGGACATTAAAAGTAAAAAAAAACCAAACGAAAAGACTTCTCGGAAAATCGTATACCGGACAGAAAGTTGTAGAAGGGAAAAAAACAAAAGATATACCGTGAAGAAGGCTTGTGGGCCGTTGTGGTCGTATTATGACCACACCTAAAAGTAAATATTCTTTACTTTGCGGAAATATTTCTTTCCTTTTAAGATTTTTTTCCTTAACACACTTGGCATAAAAGAAGATATTTATAAACAATGGACAAAACATAATGATATAATACGTCTTCCAAATAACTATATAGAAAACAGTACTCTAAGCAGTGTATATGAAGTATCATTTACCAAGGGACATCGACAAGATAAACTCAAGGACGTCAGAAAATGACTCAATCTAATACCTTTAGTACCCAGCCACTATTGTAGAGCTTCTTCCAATAGAAAGTATGTGGAGTCAAATTTTATATCCATTCTGCATATGCATAACATATATAAAGAATGGTGTTTGGAGAATAATCTTGACGCCGTTAATCGAAATATTTTTAGTAAAATACTACATGAAGAAAAAATTTCAATCCACAGGCCTAGAAAAGACCAGTGTAATTTTTGTTTCGGATTTAAGCTCGGCAATGTAAACGAAGAAGATTATGAATTACACATAAAGAAAAAAGAAGAACGTCGTATTGCCAAAAGTGAAGCCAAAGAATGTGCCAACAGCAAAAGAATGTTTATCACCATGGATTTGCAAAGTGTTTTGCTATGTCCGAAGATATTAGCGTCATCCGCATATTACAAATATTTTGCATATTTCAACCATCCATATTGCAATCCGCATATTTCAACTTCACAACTTTACCATCTATCAGTTAAATGATGCAGATGTAATTCTTTATGCTTGGCATGAAGCAGATCGTAATGTAACAAATTCACATCTTGCATTATTGACTATTTAAGGAAATTGTCCAATGAATACGAAGAAATTGTAATGATGTCGGATGGTTGTAACTATCAAAATAGGAACAATGTTCTTGGGAGTGCATTGAGCGATTTCGCAAAATCCCACAATAAAGTGATAGAACAGTTGTATCTAGAAAAAGGGCACACTATAATTGAGGCAGACGCTGTGCATTCAACTTTAGAACATTATTTTAAGCCGCCAATTTTCTCACCTTCCGTTTACATTGCGAGAATGCATTTAGCTGGGCCTAGTCAGCCATACAAAGTAAATTCTACACATTACGATTGTTTCAAAAAATATGACGATTTAAAAACAAATCTATCTTCACTTCGCCCAGTAATGAAAGTTGGTGATCCAGCAGTTGTTGACATTCGTGGTTTAAAATATCTACCGATATTTTATTTAAACTCAATTACTCTGAAGAGTGGCAAACTTTATCTCAAAGACGCAAATTATGTCCAATAATTGTTGAGTCACCTGCATTGTATACTGAGCCTCTATCCATATCTGAATCAAAATATAAGCACCTTCAAGAGTTGAAGGATGTAATTGATAGAAACCTCTAAAATATAAGCCAGATAAGAAACAATAGATAACTTCCAGTATTCCGTTAATATTAGATTTTTTCTTTTAATATTCAAATTCAAATTCACATTTTCAATTTTTCTTTTAGTATCTATTCAATTTTAGCAACGAGAGCAATACTTTTGAATAGGTAGCACATTCTTCGTTTTCGTATCCCTCATTGTTTAAGATCGTGACTCTTTGGAAATGTCCTAGTAACATCTCTTCAGCGATCCCTGCGCTTTGCATAGTTGAAGGTATTGAAAGCCGCGTAGTATCCTACACTTGGTCGGACCATCTTGTTGGCGACTTTCCTCTCCCGTGTCGACCCTCGATATTTCCGCTAACAATGAGCCTTTCCAAATTATTGAATAAATAAGGATAATCTAATAATACAATTTAAATAATAGTATGGCTTTTTTCAATTTTCTCATTGATTCTTCTTATAAAGTTATGGTATAAAGTGTTGTACAAGGATGACAACGCATAATAAATATTTCCAATGTGCCAAAACTGTGCAACACTTACCTCCTATGTGACAGTGTAAACATGTTATTTCTTTTATTGTAAAACTGATGAACATTATCGATCATTTTAACAACTGATAGAGTGTAATTAATATTACTCCGATAAACTGCAGTACTATTAAATTCAAAATGATTTTTTAAAACTGTCTTTTGTCTTTATCTCAAAACAACAATGACAACGCATAATAAATATCTCCAATGTGCCAAAATTGTGCTACACTTACCTCCTATGTGACAGTGTAAACATGTTATTTCTTTTATTGTAAAACTGATAAGCATTATCGATCATTTTAACAACTGAAATAGTGTAATTAATATTACTCCAAAAAAATGCAGTACCTACTATTAAATTAAAAATCATTCTCTTGATTTTTTAAAACTGTTTTTTGTCTTTATCTCAAAACAAGATTTTTGCACATCGGAGGTTTTTTTTGTGCAACGACGATATGTGAACAAACATTTTCGATCATGAACCTCAATAAAAATTCTTTACGATCAAATATCTCCGATGCCCATTTACAAGCAGTTTTGAGAATATCAACTACAAAATTAACACCTGAATTTAAAAAAATGTTAAAAAATGTACAACAGTTTAGTTCTTCTCATTAATTTTTTTGTAATGTTTATTTTTCGTGATAATAAATAGTGTATATCTAAAAATGGTATTTTACTTGCGGCCCGCCGCTCATTTTCAATTCTTGAATTTGGCCCTCCATCCAAAAAGTTTGCCCCCCTCTGTTCTAAGTAAAGTAAATTGCCATGTTCACTATTAATTGAAATCTCCTTTACTAGTAGTGAAGAGTCTGTCCGTGCTAGGCGATTATTTAAAGTAAAGTAAATTTTACTAACCTAAAGACATTTCAATTACAGCTGCCTATAAGCAAGATTTTATTGTCGCCATTTTACAAAATGACAAACTATAGAATGTTATTTTTTATATGGCTACCGATTCAACTGCAATCTCTTGTTATTGTCCAAACTCTTTGCTTAGGTATAATATGTCTTTTATTTTAAATTTAGGTGAATGTTAGATCAGATGAACTGCATATTATAAAAGATGAATACTATCCGATCCATCAAGCTGTGTTACACGATCTGAAGTTTTTGGAATTGTTAATAAGCCACGGCGCTGAGACATCTGTCAGGACATGTACACAACAAATGACATTATTACATGTTGGTAAGGAAATATTATTTCATATTTTATTATGTAGCATAATTTCATTTTCGTGTTCTTCACTGTTGAAGATTTTGACTTTTTTAAATACCCTAGTTAGGTATATCCCTTTAGTAACTCCATTTTTGACATTCGGACAGATATTGTTAATTGCTTGATTTGAGATCGTTTCCTAGAGAGATCAACCCTTGTGAAGTTTTCATAAATGTTATACGGGATGACAGCTTTGACAATCTACTACACGTAATCCAAGCTCGCCTAATATGGCCCCCACTCCCCTCTTTTGATAGTTTTCTGAACCCGTAGGTAAATTGGTAAAACACATTGGCGCAAATGCAGTGAATATACTACTTACCTACTGTAATGTTTCTAAATTGTTTTAGAAAATAAATTTCCATCTGTTTCAGTTCTTCTCGTAGCGAGAAAGAGCGCTGAAGACACCCTCAGTACTGTAAGGCTTCTTTTAGAAAGGGGGTGCAAGGAAGTAATCAATGCACCTGATAGTCTCGGAAATACACCATTGCACGCACTTATAGTCAGGTATTGAAGTACATATATTTAAATTATCAAGCCTTTGTAATTTTATATCGAAAACGCTTTTGACTCATTATGATGGCGACCCTCGTAGACCAATGCTTAAGGCACTGGTTTCTTATCCGGGAGCTCCAGGTTTGATCCCGGTGAAATCACAATGCATGTATGTGATTTTCTGAAAGCCTGAGTGTTTCTGTAGTTGTTTCACTGTTACTACTACAATACGGTTTCACTACTATTAAACTACTGTCATTGAGGTTCATTGCCTGTTGTAGTGTTAAAATGATAAAGAAACATGTTCAAAAAAAAAAAAACTAATTTCATAAAGTTGGTTATATCTCACACGTCATATTGCTTCAGATATGCATTGGAAGAAGCACAATATGGCTACGACCGTTGGAACAAATGGGGGGCATTGAATTTAGCCCGACATCTATTGAGAGCTGGCGCCCGTCCTTCCATCAATAGGCCGGGAAATAGCGCCCTGGCTAGCACCCTTCGTCACGTACGCGATTGGGATGTTTGCTACGAGTTACTCAACATGATGCTGGCACACGGAGGTATGCAGAAATTTGTTGGATATAGTAAACATCCGCATTCGATAACTGGAAACATCCTTATAATTATTATCTTTTTATTTTTTACAGGTGAACCTAACATGGTCGGGAGAGATGGGTCTGTGCCCATTATGGTATGTCTTGTGCCTCTTATCAATAAGGATCCCCTGCATCATTTCACGCATTCAATGAAGGTGATTGTCATTTATTTTTTCCACTGTATTTATTGGTGAAAAGTCTTAATACAAGTATTCTAAAGGGGCTCATAAACGAACATCTTTTTACGGCAATTTGATACGCCAATTGTGTTGCTGTTAATAGTTCCCCAATACACGAAAATATTAGTCTACGTTGCCGAAACTTTACATCTATTGCCTTTGCGTTCTGGCAGCATGGTTGGTCGATATATTGAATATCAAACTCAATTGAAAATACGGCAATAATTGCTAGATAAATCTATTTCATTCTCTCTCTGCTCCATATGTGCGTCTCTGTTTGACCTCACCCCTAGCAACAATAAAAACATTAGTGACAGCCGATTCGACAATACATTGTAATAATTTTTCGCCATGTCGTTATTAATATTATTATGGTGTTATTACTAATCGTCAATTCACACTACTTGCAATGAATAAATGGACAAACGACAGGGTATTGGAGCTTATTAATGAAGTTTATTTATGTCCGGAGCTATGGAACATCGAATCCAAACTATATTATAATGATCCTAATATTATGAAAAGGCCAACTACAAAGCTGCACAAATGTCAAATTTTGACATTCTTTTAAAGTTTTTAAATAAATAATTATCAAGAACTAATTCTTGGCTTATATTAGTTATTGTTTCACGTTTGTTCAAGTAGGGCCTGATCCACATCCTTCTTTTCTTTTTTGATTTGTTAATGTCATTACATATTCAGGATGATATATGCTGCAGAAACAAAAACAATTTCACTGTCGGCCATTGTTGTCACGTGTATGCACAAATTATATCGGCCTCATTTGCCCGACACTGATGACGGGTCATACATTGCCCAGCAACTGAGCAATAGTTGCATCATTTTTTTGACAATTGTATCGGCAATCTGAAATTTGTGATGCTCGTTTACGGGCCCCTTTAGGTGTATTATTATTGTAGTTTTTAATTCTGTGTAAGGAAAAATATTATTTGAATGATCAGTTATCACTAGGGAGCGGATTTATATGCAAAAGAAACATGATTATATGCATGCACATAATATGCACTTAAAATCATTAAAAATATGCAGTTAAAAATTTACATTTATATTACTGATAAAAAATCGAATAACAAATTAATAATCTTAATCAATATAATACAATAACAAAAAAACACAAGTAATCAATATAAAGTTAATCAATTACAATTTTCAATATAATTTGTTAATACAAGTACAGTTGAATATGAAATGCAATGTAAACTAAACACAACTTTATAAAACAGAAACGACACAATTAATTATTCCTAAATACTATTTACTGTTTTTTTGTCTGAAAAAAAAAGGTTACAATATTTTTTTCAATAGTATTCTCTGGGATTAAATTTTTCCACATATATCTATCTGTCAGTATTTTGATTATATGCGAAAAACGACCTCTCAATGTCCACAGAGGTGATTACGCAAAATTTAAATAAAGGTGCCCGCCCAAGTTGACTATTGAGTTTTTCTAATAAATCTACAGCTAGGGGATGCCATTAAAAATCCAAGTGCATCTAAACTATCTACCTACCTAATTTCGTTATATTTCGATAAAATAATTTATAAAAACTAAAAGTATAAATGCAAAAGCCCTAAAATATGCATTTATTTAAGAAATATGCACTAATGTGTCAAATATGCATTTATATGCACAATAAAATTTTATTTTTGAATTCTGCGTTTTTCAAAACAGATTTCTGTGCGACTCTCATAGCTGTGCGTACACCCTAACAAAACATGCACTAGCATATAAATCCGGTCCCTAGTTATTATGAATGTGTGCAGTAAATGTGATTTTTTTGGTTGACAGGTCTGCTATTTGAATTGCATTCGAATATTACTTCAGTACGGAGCGAATCCCAACTGTTCATACCGTTGCAACCTGACGCCCCTGCATGTTCTCATTTTTACCATTAGCGAGAATATAACCCTGAACTGTGGCACTCAAAAGAAATGCAACTTCGAATTTATCAAGAATCTTCTAGTCCTGCTGTTGCAGCACGGGCTGGACTGCAACGTCCGAGTGTCCATCCACACGCAGCACATCTTGCAGAGCTGCGCCGATATGGTTCAGAATGTGAGATGCGCCGAAGACATCTCTTGCATCCACCAGTTGACGTTGACTCTCATGCAGTACGGCGCCGATCCGGATACCCATCTCTCCAGCAAGAGTCTGGTCTCCATATTTTGTAACGAGAACGACACCCAGAGCAATAATCACATCTACCCGACTCCCGAGGCTCTGGAGAGCCGCAACTCATTCAGAAACGGATCCAAGAACTACATCCTCTACTATTATATCACGCTCATCATGAAGAAGGAGAGCATCCTGGTCGACCCTGTGATGCACTTTGCCAAGATCATCTATTTGTTCTATTTTTCGATGGAACACGATCCCCTGTACGCCTGTCTTAAGAGTCTTTACACGCAGTATATCGCCCAGGTGCCGGCAAAGACCACCGAAAATCTCGTCACCCTCATTAAAGATTTGTACAAAGTGCCGCGCACCCTTAAGCAGATAACCAGACTGAAAATCTACAAGTGCATCGGCAGAAAGCCGGCTGCCAATGTTGGAAAACTTAATTTACCGGCTCCGCTGAAAGAATATATTCTTAATTTTGAACTGTGATTGTACCGCATGCACAAATCGTGTTTAATAAATTGGTAAACTTTGCAAAAGAGAATCGACTTACATACTTAGTTGTTTTTTTTTTTTACTTCTATATGTTACCACTATGTCCACAATTTCTTGTGGAGTTATCTTAGTGTATTTTTGTTACAGATTAAACTGTATGTTTGCCATCTTCCTGGTAGTCAGGGGAAAATATCAAGACAGTCTTGCCATGCATCGAAATACATAAATATTTTATCTTCTTCGGCTCGCACAATGCACTGACATTTAGATCTGACAATAAATTAATATTTCACAGCTAGAGAGTATAAAACTCAAGCTTCTTAAAACGTAACCTAATATCCATTTCCAGCACACTCATAGAATGCATCTAATTCCCTATAAACAATTCATTACATAGTTGGCTCTCTTTTGCATAAGACCATTAATTTTATACACATATGAGTGATTTCAACAACTTTACTATGTAAGTTTAAAAAATATATACATACTTCCCCACATTGAATTGTGGTTAAAATACTGCATACCCGCAATTAAAATTTATATTGTTGTAATCAAAGTGTTTGAAATAATCAAACATAATTATTTTAGGAGGTAATATTTAATTTTATGTATGCCCACATATTGATTAATGATTAATGTAAGGTTTATTGTCAATTATCCAATTGACGGCTGCCATATTATTGCTGTGTAAAATTTTTACTGAAAGTTATGTAGCTAAAATTATAAATACAATGAGCTTTTGGTAATTAAAACAAAATGGGTCCTGCCCATTTTTATCAGGCACTATTGTTAAAACTGCCACTACACGATACATTTAGTGGTTAGGAAATAAATTAATGTTCTAATATTTTAAATAATCATAAATAAATTGATTTAGCAGCCATGGAGGATGGGGGATTATTCAGCTACGTTCGGACCGGTGTGGTGACATGAACATAGCAACATACAAAATAACTTCCAACCCTTACACTATACGCACATTAATGTGGCCACGTCAAGAGTTATTGCGGCTACTGATGTTCGATATGGTAACATGCTATTCAACGCACGCTCGGTAGTTATGCTTAGCCCGCTGATGAGTGCGTTGGATATCACAATTTCATAATGTTAAATGACGATTGGTGACTGCAATGACTGATCTGAGTCGTGTCCAAATTGTGAGCATGTATCGTTGGACTAAAGTTACAAGTTTTAAAACTATATTTATTTACACTGGGCATTCCTAAGGCTGAATGGCAAAAGAATGTTTAAATCTTTATTATAAGAAAAACACCGTTTTTTAATTTTCATTTGCAGGTACAAGAGCGATAGTATCATTTATGTTTTTCACCATTATACAAATAAACAGTGGAGTAACTAGAATCTATACTAGCCCGTAATGTGAGATCTCTACAGTCTGGAGGCGCACAACCATATTCAGTAAATTCAGATTGTAGTATAGCAGTTTTTACGAATACATTTAAAATTCTCATTTTACCTTTTTTTACAATGCACATGTTTATTTATATTGTTAGTTATTTTTATACACGATAGTAAATTTTATTTATTACCTACTCTAGATAAAAATTAATAATATTATATCTGACAGATATTTGTAATTGTTTCATTGACAATGTTTTTTTCTTGTTACTGATGAGTAAGGCAAAATGTACGCTGTCACCATCGTAAAGAGGGCGACATATGTGTCGTGTGGTCCATGGCCGGTAAATGTTTGACACAGTGTAAATATTTCAACACACATGGGCACCGACATTCACCTTGCTTGAGTCATTGTGAAGGGGAAGCGTTAGATAATGCGTTGATTTGTAGTTATTTCCAAAGAGAAGGTAGGGGCAGTGACTGGGTTTTGCACTCTTCTCTTATTTGTGTATCTATCACTCGATGAATCTGCCTTTGAATCTATGTATTTTCTATTCCCTATGGTTTCCGTACAAAAATGTTGACGAAACCCTTGTTTGTTTCCATAGGTGTTTTTCCAGTTATAGATGTCAAGTTGAATTATTTCAGAATATATATACATTATCATTGTTATCAAATTTACGATTCTTTATAATATTGTTAATAGTATAATAATTGTGTGTACATAATTATTAAATGAAATGTTGAAACATGACATCATTGCATCAGATTAATTTGTGCATTGATTCATCTCATATTGCATACATAATATATCGTATCTTATAATTAAGTGCAACACTAAAAATCTCAAAAGACAAGTTGACTAACCAACCTAACAATAATAATTATTGAAATTTCATTGCGATGTTACCATATTGTTACTGATCTATAACCGCACTGAACTAAAATCTGCCATCTTTTCTGTTAAAATGAGACATTAAAAATAAGATCTTTTATATCTAAATAAATAATATTTATATGTATGTATTTGTTAATATTT
This sequence comes from Rhyacophila brunnea, assembly GCF_057557595.1. Classification (NCBI taxonomy): domain Eukaryota; kingdom Metazoa; phylum Arthropoda; class Insecta; order Trichoptera; family Rhyacophilidae; genus Rhyacophila; species Rhyacophila brunnea. Next base: position 56,136,732 of record NW_028232965.1, on the reverse strand, counting down.
AAATGTGCACATGTTAAGAAATTGGTGTACCTATGTATATAAAATATATTATTATTGTAATAATGAATATTCCACAGTACAATTATTCTAAAGTTGCTGATGGCTCAGACTGAAATATCTAACACAGTTAGAATATAATTTATTTTGTTGTTTCGCTAAATCATTTTATTAGTCTCCGCTTTATGTTATATTGATTTATTTGCTACGTTTATTTACTTCTATGTACAACATTTTGTATTTTTCATTATTAATTTTATTTCAATTTTTAAACCAATATTTTCTTGATTCTAGTTAGCATATTATTATGTATGGTATAATTATTGTTAAATCGACCACAAATCACAAGATAGGCTGTGCCAAGCCATTTTTAAATCATGCAGTACATTTTGTTGTAATATTTGTACAATAACTACTACACTGTTTGATGGCAAAGAAAAATGCAATAAAAATGCGAATGTTATAGAATCAAGGAAGTATGGTAAATAATTACTTATACATATTTTGCAATAATGTTTTCGGAGAAAGCGGATGAACTATAAATATCTTATAATAAACTGTTCTCTTTAAATTAAAAAAGATAGTTATCAACCACGTCTTATTATTTTATTTTTATGTCAAAAGTTATATCCATCACAGTGAATTGTGTCAACAATGTCCTTTTTTAAAAAAATTATTTGGTTTGAACTACGTATTAATACGGCAAGGTAGGTCACACATACAAACTCAGTGCAAAATAGACTGACTGTATATTGTGATCTATGGGGTGAACACATTACCATGACGTTACGTGCTGTCACATGCACTCATTGTAAGCTTACGCTAAGGGAAAAAGTATATAATGTCGTTTTTCTTGGTATTTAAAATGTCAGACGGACGCTGCCTCCCATCGCGTAGCACATTTAGAACCAAAAACAAATATTGTCAGTTACCAAAATGAGATTACCTCACGTGTATCGCCCTATATTAACAACCACATGAGTCGTTGAACATTTATTTTTATTTTCTGCAGGCCTACACATTTTCGATTCAAAAACCGCATACTCGTATTTGGTGGTTTGGTCTAAGGATTTTCTGATCGATTATTATCTATGATTGGTGTTTACGTATATTATCAGATCTATGGTCTGCTGGTTGGGTTATGTTCAAAATGTTATATACAGTGCGAAAATGATTAGTCGTGGCGCTGCGATCTGTGTCAATGTTGTAGTTCTCGAAACGGCCACGCTTCACGTTAAACTTGCCGCACAGTATGCATACCATATCACAAGTAATTTGACGTGCACACATCTAGAAACTGTTTGAATTAATTGAAATTACAATGAATCATGAATAAATTTAAAAATATCAAATCTAAAACATTATTCTTACCTTACCTATCGAATTATTTTCTAAGTTGTAGTCTCCAGGAAGACATCGAAAACGTCATTTTTGGTTTGGGTAGTGTATTCAATCTAAGAATTATTAGATGTTTTTTGTAAAAATAATCAGATGTCATTACAAGAATGTTTTTTTCAAAAACACATGCAAAAACGTAAATTGCTTTATGTAATTTTTACTGCCAATAATTGCTTGAACCAATGCTTCTCGTTTTCTATTAATTTATATAATATAGATCAAGGATGGCGAACCTATAGCAGGCAAGATGATTTTGCATGGCACGCGAATGTTTTGTGTTGAAGAGAAAAAAAATAGATAAATGATTAAAAATATTTTTTTTACAAATACCTAAATATATATTGGGTATATAATATCAAAAATGCATATTTTCTTCGGTACGGTTTTTAATAATATAAGTATATCAATCGATGCGCAAACGGAATCGACAAAATTCATGGATAAATGACAGATCGCATTGTATAGATAGGCAGGCAGCTGATACTCTTGAAGAATAAGCATTATAATCAATGTAAATTGCATAGATGGGTTCTTAGGTTTTATGCGTCACACATAATAATATTATAGCACTGATCTCATCAGGCGGCGGGGTAAGCCGTGTCGCGAATCTCAGGTTTTGATCGATTTACAATCATTTTACGATGGTTGAGACCACTGTAGCGAGGATGCCTCTCTGATCCAAGAAATTTTGGTGTCAATTTGTACGTAAAGAACCAAACTAAGTAGGTATTATAGTAATAATACTCTAGAATTGCTCATTTTTTTCCTGCTCGAACTCCTCGGCACGTTAGTCAAAAAATAATTTTTGGGAAATTTTGGCACGTGTACGTAAAAGGTTCGCCACCCCTGATATAGATACATGCTCTTTCTTTATTCTGTTAATCGATAACTGCAAGAGATTATACATATCAGTTTCAATCTCTTCTTGGCAATCTGAAGAACTACTCGTGTTAGCACTTTCCATAACTGAATACATGGAGATAGTGATCATTCAAAATGACGAAACCATAGACTAAATTTACCAGTATAACACGTAACGTGATGATAATGTGTTCGCCCATTATATTATATGAATTAGTAATTGCACAGCATTGTTTGTTAAGACAACTTGCAATTTAGCTCCTTATGGTTAAAAAAACTGATCTCATTTAGAATTGGTACTTGACGTAAAATAACATATTACATTAATAGGACGAACACATTATCATCGAGTCACGCAGAAAATTTTTATCTATGGTTTCATCTTACAGGTATTTGCGTTGCGTGTAAGGGTCCTTAATACCAAAGTTGTTTAATCCAGATGCCTTCTGTTATTTCCCTATAAAAATCACTGAATCATGTTCCAGTTTTAATTAAGTGCCATTGGATGCAAAAAAACAATGTGTGTACTATGTACGCGCATTAGAAGTTATACTTCTTTGGCGTAACAAAACTTGCGATAACCTAGATTCTTCTACTAGCTCTTAATTATCTTATTAAATTACACACTCAAGAAAAGGGGCCGCTTATTGGAGGCGCGTTGGTTTATTTCTATACACTTTAACGTATATTACTAAATTATCTCATTTTTATTTTTAAAGTAACAACTGTCACTACGACGTTTAATTGTTTGTTTACGGAAGGAATTGCAAATGGCCGACAACAATAAATTCATTGCCTAGGCAATGGAACAATAATTCTACTAATCAAACTTACGTTTGTATACAGCTGACTGATTCGCAGCTAACTTCATACTGTCGTGCATTTTCGTAACAGTGTGCGTGCGGGCTCTCAATTTCACTCTACTTCAAAAATGGTAATCTATCTTTGCCTAATTCAGATGACTGTCTGGTTTGAGAATTGACAATTCAACTCTACAAATCAAAGTGTCACAGGGCAAATCTAGGAAAGTTCCACGCTGTTTTTTTTACATCAATATCTGGAAACCGAGCATAAGAAACATCGCGGAAAGGAATCAGTTTGACATCAGCAAAAATATTATTTACTTTGTAAGAACATAAAGCATCAGCTTACCTGTGTGCTGAATTTCCAGTCTGTGTAGACAGGAAATAGGCCAAGGCAAGTACAAAATGAAAGAGATGTCCAGAGAAAGAGTGAAAGATTGTTGGGAGCAATGAACGAACAAATGAAACAAATAGAGAAGTTTTTAATTAAATAAGTAATTTATTTCAAAGTTACATTTTATCAGTGAAGGTTTGGTGTTACAGAGTAAGCAAATAATAAAAGAAAAGAAATGAGATGCCAAATACTTTTGGGCACTGACATGACAGACATGGTAATGTTTTTATCTTCACCGGTCACGTACTTTGGCAAGGTGGCTATAAATTTTGTTACATCTAATATGCTAGTTTTTTTTTAACAGACAACCGACTAAACATTGGAAAAGAAATACCTTAAAAAATACATAACTTAAATAAATCCTAACTATATGCAGTCATCGGAGATCGGTATCATTCAATAATAATTGCAGCATCGTCTCTGCATCATTTTGAAGTGATCTGCAAGGATTCGATTCCTCCTTAAAAATCCCAAAGAATATACCGCAACTCCACGCCATACATAATAATGTTCACTTTCCACTCGGCATCAATTTATAACTAAGGAGACGGACCTACCGAAACAATATTTTACTAAAAAAAATGTATTAGGACACGTAGGGTCGTGCCTTTCTCCCCCTGAGTCTCTATAGTGAGATGTCAGATGCGACACTAGAAAAGAAATAACGCATTTTTACTCTGATATAATATTATAAGGCCTTATATGGCTTCTCAATTCAGCACGTATCAATATCATAATTGCTTCTTAACTTACAGGAAAAAACCCGCCCACTTCAAACATTACAAATATTTTATTCTAACACATGGAATTTTACATTACACTCGTATTTTTTATAAGATATGAATACATACAATTTATTCTTTTGAGCGAAACAATCTATAAATATTTCAAATAAAACTACAAGGACCAAAAACTCACATTATTGTAGTCCTGTCCTGAAGAACAAAAAGGTAGTTCTTCGAAGAAACCATTTTTACGCAAAATTAAAAACATAAAATTGAACTATCACTCATGTTGAAGATAAATCTTAACTTCATAAAGCGAATGGAAAACAAATATATTTAATTAAAAATTTAAACCGAGGGGCACTGAAATTATTACTTTATTTTCTTGACACACGGCGATGAGTCTTTTCTGATATATTATTCGATTTGTAAAAGGCTACATATTCAGTCACTAGGCTATACTTATGTGTGCCCCCGCCCCGCCTAAAAGTAACAATTTAAAGATGCAGACTTACTTTAAGTGCGCCACCGTAAAGCACAAGCGAAGCATTTTTTACAATATTGTATTTCAGGATATGAAACTGATTTTGATGACAGAAGAATATGTTTGCAAGTAGGTATATTAGTAAGGTACACATGTTCAAAGGATACTATTTCGATGTTGTCAAAGCAAAACAGAAAAAAAATATCAAAATGTTCATATTTTTTTATATTCAGTTACATTTCTCAGGCTCATACACGTAATTCGCGGGAGTGATTTGTTTATTATATTAATTAAGTGAATATAATGTATACAATTACATTTTGGAAATATATCGGTGGGAGCGTGAAGAGATGAAATCAATCCGAGAAAATTGCACAGCATAATAGTAGAGAGTAGATATAGAGCGCACCGCAGCGTTTAGGCACAGCTGCCAATCCGGCGGAGAGAGTAAGAAAATATCATATAACCAAGTTCTTTTGAGTCTACTCAGTGTACCCTGAATATGTATATACATACATTCACACATTGTTAGATCACATACATATTATATATACCCATTTTCATCGAATCGTCCATGTTTACAACTAATGGGAGTAACGTAAGTAAATTTAATAATGACTTGCAAAGCATGGCTGTTTTAATGAGGGTGACGTGTGATCGGCGTTCCATAGTCGACGGCTGCTACGGAGAACGCTCTCTGCCTGCCGAGCCGAGGATTATCATTTTTGTTTCTGTCTCTAATCCTCTTTTATATTAAAAAAAAAAAAACATTTTTTTATCGATTCGATATCATTTCTCCTGTCAATTTTGTTTGTTCCATACTCCAAGTTATTATGAAAGATCTGAAAGGAAAAAAATAACAAGAGTCAGTTTTAAGGGTATTCGTTATTCATAACATTATTATGTGTTCAAATATCAAAGGTGATTTGATATGAAAGTGGAAAACAAAAACTGACAATAGCTATGTTTACTTGTTCACTTCAACGTCTACTTTGCTTCAACTTTAAATTCTCATTTAAACAGCAGTTTAAGAGTAGTTTTACGCATGGAACGTTTGGAACGCACTCGGTCAACTGTCTACAGTTTTACATCAAATAGTTCTCAATGTTCCACTACTTCACAATTAGCAGGATCAACTATTATACATTTTTCGCAGAATCTTCGGTTGGTAACACTGGCGTAATGTTGAACAGGAATCCAATGCTGATGAAGCTACGCAGCTACTAGTTTGAGGTACTAGTTTGAGGCAGCCAATGTGTACGTTACGCATACACTACAATGAGTTCCTATAGCGAACGAAAATATGCACAAATGTAGACCATACTTAATAGGAAAGAGCGGTCGGTTTAAAATTAAATCGAAATGGCCAACCGGTTTTGATAAAATTTAAGAGTCAGTAAATCTGAAAATCCATAATGACATATTATAGTCTTACGCAGAAAAGAACTTGGATTATGTAGGTCAGGAACGAACATACACACGAGTAATTTCAATTAGTCCCTTTCCATTATTTATTTACACCCAAAGTTTGTAGTTGTTTAAAAGATTCACTGTTTACTTGGTAAGTTTTTAACTAACAGTAAGCACTGCTACTAAAGATGTTGGAGAAATTCTTCTTGTATTGATGGGAGTCTAAAAGTACGAAAGCGAAGCAAAAAAGGGCCCTCCAATAAATCTGATTCAAACTCTCAATGTTCTTTTTTTATTCTTCTATACAAAAATGGTTTTCTTGTCAAATTGAAACTTGCTTCAGTGATTTTTATAGGCAAACCACTGAAAGCTCCAGCTGGATAAAGATTCAACATATTTAATTTTCATGTTGTTAATACTTTTTTTTTGAACAGATGTAGCAATCGACGTTCAACATGAAATTATTCATGACACTTATTTCGACGGTGAAAGAAAAAAATTTGCTCCTAACCTGTGCATATGGGCCTCCCCAAAGTGGAGGTTACATGAGCAGACTATCTTTTACAAAGAATGGTTTTTAACCATATTAAACTTATAAAAATCAAAAATCTACATTTTTTTTAAATTATAAATAATTGAAAAACTACCTATGTTGAATGAATTGCATAAAGGCGTGAAAAAGGGATATCCAGTAAATTCCCAAATTATGTTATATAGAAACATAATTTTATAATATGCTATCACCCCATTTCTAACATACAAAAGGATGTTTATTTTCTATCAATCGAATTTCAAGATCGACTAAAAATATTGAGTGAAAACAGGGGCGTAAGAAATGAATTTTAAAATTACAATACAGGTTCGCTATTGATAATATGCTATGAGAGACATCATATCAATAGAGCTTGAATATAGTCACCCCTGATGTGGAAAATAATAGATAAATGAAATCGAAAATTTTTACATGAAATGAAATAAAGAGAGGGGATGTAAAATGGGAGACTAACAAGTGAGATCCTGGGCGTTGTGGTGCAGCCGCTGCACCTGGTCGAGGTTGAAGCGGACGAAGGTGTCGTACTGCTCGGCCAAGCGACCGCTCAGCGCCGCCTCGTACTCCGTCCGCAGGGCCGCCTCTTGTTCACGCAGCATGCGCTCGCAGATTACGCGCACCTGCTTGAAGGTGAAGAGCGCGCGAGCGTGTGGGTGGTGCGGCGAGTCTCCTTCCGAACCGCTGGACGATCCGTCGCTGTCTGCCCGCCCCGCACGCTGGGAGGAAGGACCGCCTCCCGATCCCCCCGCGCCCGCGTTCCCTGCTCGCAGCCGCAGTTGCTTGCGGTGATGGAGGCGCTTGATCTCGTCGCATATCTCCTGTGCCATGCGCTCTGCAAGCAAATAATCATTATCATTATCTTTGTTTCATAACTTCAATAATTGAGCATAGTTATACGCAAAGCAGCCATTCCACACCAACCTCAATCAAAGATAGAAGCACTTTTATATAAAGTGTTTCTTCAAATCCACAAAGCCAGTGTATACTGTTTAAACATTTTGAATGATAGATATTATATATATATGATTTTGTGTAACTTTTAAAAAGCATAAAAACTATGAAATTATGGTGTTTTAGCAGTCCAGCTATTATATAGCAACTATTTTCTTTAAAAAAACCTTCTAAGTTACTCAGGTATTATGGGAATTTCAAAGTTCTGAAAATAATTCGAAAAACTTGTAAATTATAAATTAATATTTAGCTGCCTGGCACTAATTTTTACATGAAAAATCGGTACTGTTCGGTTAAAGCGGATACAGCGGAAAACGCATTTTGAAAATAGCCGATAAACTGGATTATTTGTTAGTTTGGGTTAGTTTAGGTTAGGTTAGGTTTGGTTAGGTTAACCTAACAAATAATCCAGTTTATCGGCTATTTTCAAAATGCGTTTTCCGCTGTGTCCGCTTTAACCGAACAGTACCGAAAAATCTATATATTAAATTATATTATGTATAATAAAATGAAAAACATATAATGTAATTGAGAAAATAATGTTCATTAATTGAATCTAGAAAAACACACTTTACACAGTTAAGATTTTAATAATTAGGTACATAATATAGGCGGACCTTGACTTTCGAACGTTTGACTTTCGCACAATTTGATATTTCGCACATTTAAAAAAATCGTTTTTTTAAAACGTCGCGCTGTGGGGTAAAGATATCACCCTGTCGGTCGCTCACAAGCAAGTGCATTTCTTGCATCCTGCTCACACCTGTCACTTTGCTTGTGAGCTAGCTAGGATAGGTTTAGTGAGTGAGAAACGGAAAAACTGCAGTGTTGATACGAACAAAAAGAAATCAACGACGCATAAAATTCACACGATCGAGACAAAGATGGAAATTATTAGACATTCTGATAGCGGTGAATCTTTTGCATCAATCGGACGTTCGTATGATACAAACAGGTCTACGATATGTTGTGATAATTGTGGAAATATATCTTTAAAGATTGTTTCCAAAAGCCACGGCATATTTATGGATGAAATGGAAAAATCTTTGTCATCATGGATCGATGACCAACATCGAAAAGATGTCCCTCTGAGTATTTCAATTATTCAAGCGAAGGCTCTTAGTTTGCACAAAGATTGGAAGGCTAGATTAAAAGAAGATTCTAACACGATTTTTCAAGCAAGTAACGGTTTAAATTCACTGGAGAATCTGCTGATGCGGATAAAGATGCTGCAAAAGAATTTAATTCCTTATTATCCAAAATTATTGAAGATGGAGAATATTCCTCTAGCCAAATATTTAATGTAGATGAGACAGGTTTATTTTGGAAAAAAATGCCTAGTCGTACATTCTTATCTAAGGAAGAATCAGTTGCCCATGGGCATAAACCTTCCAAAAACCGATTGACATTGCTTCTTGGTGGAAACTTAGCTGGTGAATTAAAGTTGATGCCAATGTTAATTTATCAACCAGAAAATACCAGAGCATTGAAAGGGAAAGATAAAGAATTGCTTCCAGTCATTTGGTAATCAAATAAAAAAGCCTGGGTTACTGCGTTAATATTTAAAGATTGGTTCACTTTACATTTCTTGCCAGCAGTTAAGCAATATTGTAAAGTTAATAATTTGCCATTTAAAATATTTTATTTAAAATAAGAAAAAGAAGAGTGACAAACAGTTAATTCTTAATAACTTTTTATGGGAAACACCCGCAAACCCCACTTAAACATGTCTCTTAAACGCCTCTTAAACTTCTTATATTTACTTGATAAATAAATATTTTAAAATACACAATTTAATTTTTTTTACTTCCCTCTACTTTCGAACATTTAACATTCGCACACACTTTCAGGAACCAATTATGTGCGAAAGTCGAGGTCCTCCCGTATTATCATATGGTTGCTTCATGCAGATCGAAAAAGTCATATTCTGCGATTTGTAAAATCTTTAAAACGCATTTATATGAGATTTTTATGACAGCAGCTTGGCTGATTTGTGCAGAACGTAAAACAAAGATGTGAGATTATGGAAATCACAATAACTCATTTTTCTCAAAATTGTGGCTTGACTGCTTTGTGTATAGTTCTACGCTCAATTATACCATCGAAAGCTATAAATGTAAAATGGGTATAAAAATCTATATTTTCTATTCAATAACATGATTATTACAATTAGCACATTTCTTTTGACAGCAATCAAAACATATCTAGCATTCATGTAAAGAGTTGAAAGTTCAAATAATAAAGTTGCATGTAGTCCTGAGTCAATTAAACAGTAATTAATTATCCATATTTGCTACATTACTTTAACTGATTTAGGACTAGGTACACGCTGTCCTCATTGTAGTGTATATAGTGTAAGCTATAAATAATGATAATAGGTATCAGCACAAACTACCCAATGATGCCGGCTATTCTGCTACATATGCAATAAAAAAGTGGGTGTCAACAATCCAGTTGAGAATATGCCATTGATGTGGACAAAACTGGTCCAGATCATTATTAAATTATGTCAAATAAATATTATAGGTATAATTGTTTTGTTTTAATTACTTTAGAAATAATATCCTAACACTGACTAATCAGAAATAGGTATCTCCCTTTGCAATTACTAATTTAAACTGTGATTTAAGTAACTTAGAAATTTGTATTATTTAAGTAACTTAAATAATACAAATTACTATTTTTATTGTACATATTTAAAAAAAAAACCTGTATAAATAGATTCACAGAACCAAACCGACATGGAGTGCATTTGGGTGTCTGAATAGTATTTTCAAAAGTGACCTCACATTATCTTAAGCGAAAAGTGTTCAACAGAAGTGTGCTACCAGTGCTCATGTATGCATGTGAAACATGGATTCTTAATGAAAGAGAAATCAATGTTGGGCATAACATGTAAGGATCACAGAAGAAACGAAACAGACAGGAGTATATGGGGATAGGAGATAGAGGTCGCTAAGGAGATGAAATGGCAATAGGCTGGAATGTCGCTCGGTTAATAGACAACCGCTGGACAAATGCCATCATACAGTGGGACCCAAAGGGCACCAAACGCCCACAGGGACGCACTACAACCCAGCTCATAAAGTTTGGTAGATTACGTGGCAGCAAAGATCTAGGGACTGAGAAGAGTGGAGAGAGTTAGGGTAGGCCTTCATCCAGCAGTCAATCGACCCCGGCGGCTGATGATGATAATTATATAAATACACTTTGGTATTATGACGTAAATCTATGTAGGTTCTCACATAACGCATGATTAGGTATAACAATTAAAATAAATTCACTATAATATGAAGGGCCTAGTTTCAAAAGCCCCTAAAACGGTTTTCATAAAATTTTGAGTTACATATGTATTTGTCCACTATATGTTGGACAAAGTTATAGTTTCAGAAAAGGCCTAAAACCGTCAATATTTATTATCAAAAATTAGGCTTAATTTCAAATCCCCCTAAAATGAATAAGCCAATCAGCGGCTGGCTGCTCAGAACTGTCAAAAGTCGTTTTAGGGGCTTTTGAAACTAGACGCTTCATATTTATGAATAAAAGCGGTCATCGACTTTTGTACATTCTTCTACTTTCATACATTTTTTAAAGTTTAGAATTTCGTATGTAATGCAAAAACTGTACACTTCCATACAGTCGCTCCCCTCTCCCCCTAAAATTTTTAAAATACACCTTTTGATTTTTACATTCCTTTACTTTCATACTGACACATTTTCAGGAACCAATTATGTATGAAAATCGAGGACTGATGTTTAAACATCTCCAGTGTAAAATCATTTCTAAATCGAAAATGTAAATGCAATTTGGCATTTGTTTATCTAAAAGCGGACAACTTTATTTGATACATTGGAAATAAAATATCTGTGTCGACAAAAACAGAAGAGTCAATGATTCCATCATACATACTAACAATTTTTAGAATGAAAGAAACAACTGAAAGTACTTATAAATGCATTACATAAATTAATTTCAAATAATAAAACAATAAAATTACCATCATGCCTAGTCCAAAACAATATACATAATAAATATCCACATACACTCATTACAGTAGTTTGAAAACTTTTATCACAACACAAATCAGTCATTACTTGAAAGATTGAAAATTCTTAGCACATTCACACCTGTACACATTGTCAGCAAACTAAATAGATAGTCCGCATCATATAAATTTGTGTTTTATACTTAAGTATTAAACATTTCACACGATTGCGCATCATCACTTCCGAAACAGTAAAATCTTCCGGAAAATAAGGTAACGTTTGTTCGTTAGTCAGTACCTACATTCACACATTTGCATAAAAATATTTAGTGTATTTTTACAAATGTTTACAAACTGTTTTTGTTTATAGTGCAGCAGATGATCCCATGACCATATATCATTACTTTTTTGGCAGAAACAGTTAATTCCACGTAGTCATCTGCGGCACCATTAGCCCGTTTTTATACAATATTTGTTTACGCCACGGACAGACGTATCTCGGCCTGGACTAGGCATTCTTAAATTCGATTTACCATATTTATTGTTACAAATTAATTCAAATGTAAGATTTTATTTTTGTACAGATGTGTGAAAATAAAATCATAAGCATCTTCACCATATTAGCTCAAAACGAATTTTTGACAGATGGGAGGTACCTACCTGTAAAGTCTTGGAAAAGTACAAATTTTCGCTGACTTTATTTTCAAAATTTCTACATACGCTCTACAGAAACCCGTGGGAATGTGAATATAAGCAAGAATATAAAATACCAACAATGTGGTCTCCAGATATGAAAAATCACCATTCTTCAAGATTTCTCTAGTGTAAGAAAATAAGGCATAGGTACATACTTAAGGGAGCTGCAATGTTTTTTTTAATATTATATTTTTATAAATTTCAATTGTAACATCGCACAGACATCGTATTTAGCTAATTGCTAACCAAGACATTTTTCTCATTTTAATCCAATAATTTAGTACCCATCACGATTTAAATGAGGAACGGAAAAAAAACAAATGCAATAAATTCATTACACACAATTATTTTTATTTATTCACACTTAATCGATATTGCCTACCTGACAGGTTGAAAATATTGTTGCTACAAGTAAATTCGATCAATTAAATGCGATGAGTTACGAAATACAATAAGAAAATAATTATGACAAAGCAAAACACTTACAACAGTGTAATCGACATTGGTCAAATGTCGTCGATAAGTACAAAGTAATAATTAATTACCATTTATGGACTAGCATTGGTAGTCGTAACAGCTGTTGTAAAACATAAATTTGATTAGAATTTATCAAAAGTATATGACTTTGTCACAATTATTGTCCTCATGCGCCTTTGTTTTCAATAGATAGAAAAATAAACAAACCTGGAGTTAGCTTGGGATTTCCGACATTACTATCTCCGAATGGTGAAACTCGAGTCTCGGCTATTTTTAAACCGGGACTTGAACTTGAGGTGCTAGGAGAAAACGGCGAGCATCTCATACGCTTCGCAGGCATTTGGGACATTGACTCCCAATCCAAATTTCTCTTTAGTGTAGCGCACGCCATTTTCTTTTTACACCCAGTGAAATGATCGTTAGTACACTATATTTTAAGTAAGCTTTGTCATTAAATTATTGCCGAGACGCGTTAAATAGTAAGTGAAAAATATTTAAAATATACTGGCACAAAATATGAAGGCGTATTTTCTTATAAAGAGGAGTCGAAATGTACGATTATTCAGGATTATTGCAATTACTTTTGTAATGGAATTTAGGCGACTCGGACATACATACAGAAGTCACGAAAGCATATTGTTGCCAGATGCAACTACTTGAAAATGATAAGTGAAAAAAATTCCCTAAAATTCTAGTTGAATTTTTCCCTAGTTTACGCCAATATTTAAATGAATTTCGGTAACACTATCAATAATACACATAGAAATCAATAGATAAATATAAAATAGATATCACAGTTTAAAAAATTGGAAAGATCAATGCATATTATTACCATTGTTTATGTTAAAATACAAAATATCATTGGACTTAGGTACTAAGACAAATAAACTTCATTGAAATGTGTCAATATAGTACAATATTATATATCCGATATAATTATATCAATTATTATATTGTTATAGCTCTGTAGGGATCCATATATTATTATATACTGTTTCAATTTTGATTTAATTTTACATTATTCGAATTTGACTTTGAAGTCCTTGAGATAGGGTTTGCTCTTCCTTCTTCGCGTGAGGTGTTATTCTACTAATTTAATTTCCTTTTTCTTGTCGTTGGTCATTCCTCCCTGTTTATTTACTGGTCATACCCGCGCGTTCATTTTTTTATGTAGGGAGTTTGGGACTCCTTTGTCTTCATTCTGGATTTGGCTTTCTTACTGTTTAAAAGTTGCGTTTGACATTTCATTTCTAACTATCAAAAACATTATCTTGCACGACCGTTAAGTGATAGTTAAGTGATCAGTGATTATGGCGCAAAATCTGAATGACCGTGAGGAGGATATTCTAAAAGCAATGGACACCAGACGGCGGAGCAGACTGCTACAGGGGGAAAAATTCAACGTACGAGCGTCGATTAAGATGCTGATGTTTGAGGTATCCTCGCTACGTACCTTATTTCAGCAGGGGGATCGGCAAGGAGTGGCACAACGCCCAAAAACAATTCTTGGCGGCCCCTACGTTTGTAGAATTAGGTCTAAATGACGAGTTGCGTCGGTACGACCACTCGTCATCAGCTAACTATCTGACGGAGAAGACCTTCGCGGCTCTCCAGAATGCGATGTTTTCCAAACGGGACAGCTTCTGGTATGGTATGCAAGGGTTAGTGGATTGAACAATCAATCCTCAAAACATCATAACAGCGATGGGCCTGTACCAAAAAATTGTAGAGTTTTGGGGACAACGCATAATCAATTTTGCGAGTTCATGACTCAGATGCTTACAGATTATGCAAGCTCGGCGCCAGGTGATTTCGTCCTAAGTGAAGGATACCTTCACTCGGGAGGCACTATCAAGGATTCCTCCGAGCTCAGAGTCCCGGAAGGCCCTCGAACTCACATTATAGCCGGGGTACCCCCAAGGGGAGACGTCCTGTGGGAAGGGAGTTCTCAAGGGGAGGTACGGGCTCCACCAGGTGTCCGTACTCCAAGTGGAGGTTACCGCATCTGGACGACCAACAACATTGGGGGCTGCCTAAGAGACTTTCGGGGAGTCTGAATGGCGTAGGGTACCCCCCCAACATTGGTAAAAAAAAACCGTAGCCCCAGCGCTCGAAATGGAAAAGTTTACGAACCGGAGCGCTCGACAAATTTTCTGAAGATATTTACATAGTCATCAAGTTGTATGTGTATTTTATAAAAATAAGTGTGTCAGATTTTCTATTCTATGGCCTATCTAGCTTAGATGGTCAACATATTTTTTCCACGAGACGGAGCGATAATTTTTCGAATTTCACGAGCCGGAACGGCGCTCCGGTGCGTTCCGTTCCATTTCGAGCCCTGCGTAGCCCGCATATCTTTTGTGCGGGCATCACCATTGGTTAGTCCTTCTTTACTTTTACGGAAAGAATTTCAAACGCAACAATCAGCAGATGTCACTCTCGAGATCGAGGAGTTAAAGAACTTAGGAATTCTAGAAGAAGCGGGTCCAACCGCTAGTTTTCTATCAACCCTGTTTCTGATAAAGAAACAAGACGGGACCCTATGCACTGTTTTCACAGCCAAAGCCATTCAAACTAATTCAACATTACAAGGTTCCAGCCGTCTTACAAAAAGAAGACTGGCTAGTGATAATAGATCTAAGCCAGGTGTACCTCCAGGTACCCAGAGCTTCTCAACATCGTCGATTCGTTCGACTAGCCTACCGAGGGAAGCTCCTACAATTCACGTGTCTCCCATTCGTGCTGTCAGCCGCTCCGATTATGTTTGCATTCCTGACCAATTGGGTCGCCTACGAAAGAATGACTGAGAATATTCACTTACCTAGACGACTTCTCAGTAGCCAACCAATCCGAGAAACAGTCTCGGTTCAGGTGGAATACAGGATAACTTGCCTACAGTCTTTAGGGTGGTTAATAAATATAAAAAGATTCTGTCTGATCCCAAGCCAACAATGAGGGTTCCTGGACGTGGGACACACAACAAGCGGAGGTTTCTGTCACCGGAGAAGTGTGTAGCACTCCGTCACCATCTGCTAACGTAGGTACCAAAAGGCAGTTGGTCCCTCAGACAGCCACATATCCAATCCCTTCTGGGGCGACTCAACTTCACATCCTACCTCCACGAGGAAGGTTGCATTGCCGACGGCTACAACGCTCCAGTCATCAATATGGCCGAGGTCCCATCCTCGCCAATTGATGACAATCCTACCACAGGCCCAACAGAACATCAGGTGGTGGCTCTAGGCGATAGGATCCTAAGAGTTGACACAACGCAGGTACAAAAAGGCAGTTGGTCCATCAGACAGGCACATATCCAATCCTTTCTGGGGCGACTCACTTCACATCCTACCTCCACAAGGAAGGTTGCATTGCCGTCGGCTACAACGCTCCAGTCATCAATATGGCCGAGGTCCCATCTTTGCCAATTTATGACAATCCCACCACAGGCCCAACAGAACATCATGTGGGGCTCTAGGCGATAGGATCCTCAGAGTTGACACAACATAGGTACAAAAAGGCAGTTGGTCCCTAAAACAGTCACATGTTCAATCCCTTCTGGGGCGACTTAACTTCGCATCCTACCTCCACGAGGAAGGTTACATTGCAGACGGCTACAAAGCTCCAGTCACCAATATTGTCAAGGTCCAATTCTCGCCAATATACGACAATCCCACCACAGGCCTAACAGGACATCATGTGGTGGTTCCAGGTGATAGGATCCTCAGAGTTGACACACATAACGACATTCAATCACTTCCTGATGACAGACTCAGCCGACACAGTCTGGGGAGCCAACTGAATGAACACCACCTACCAGGTACGTGGAAACAAGACCAGTTAGCATGGCATGGCATTCCAACAGGAAGGAAATATTTGCAATTCAATCGCGGGTACAAGCAATCATAGGATCAGATCTGTTTCTGCAGACAGACAACAAAACAGTGGTGGCATAGATCGAAAACGAGGGCGGCACAAAATCTGTCACCCTACTAAACCTATGCCGAGAGATACTAGTATTTACCAGTCGAGCTAACATCACGTTACTGCACAATACCTCCGCAGAAATTACAACTGCGTGGCAGATCATCTCTCCCGCAGATAACTCATTCCCGAATGGCACCTTATCAACACCGCAACGACCCCCCTGTTTCAAAGATGGGGAGTTCCCGAGGTGGATTTACTCGCAAGCGAAACAGCACATGTCGTGGCAACATACGTCTCACGAGACATTACAGACAGTGGAGCGCTGTTTCACGACGCCTTCAGCCGAGTATAGGACTTCAGAGTGGCGTGGATATTTCCCCTACTAAACTTACTTCCACGAGTCCTAGCGCACCTGAACTCAGCAAAAGGGAAGTACTTACTAGTGGCACCGAGCTGGAAACAATACTTTTGGGGAGTGGACTTACGAAAAAGGGCGATAGTACCTTCTTATACAATACCTCACCTACATACGATACTTACTAGTAGGTACGGAGACCAACCGTCTACCTCCAAGGACCCAGGACCTGTCCCTTTAACAATGGATAATTTCGGGTGGGGTGAAACAACATCATATTGAATGGTGGAAGAAAGGGCACTCCTTACTTCCAGATCGCGGTCTTCGACCTTAAAAACTTACAAACCAGTTTGGAACAAATGGAAGCCAATGACACGGTGTACACGAACCTAATGGATCATAATAACCCTCAACCAATGGAATTGGCCAGAAACCTAGGCTACTTGTACATCACGGAGGGTTTGTCGTACAACACCATCCTGGTGCATAAGTCAGCCATAGTCACATTTTGCAAACCGATGATTATTGGAGATATCAGCGTCAACGTGGTAGTACAACGCAATGTGTTAAAGGCAATTTCGGTACATAAAACCAAACCCGTCAAATCACCGGTTTGGGATCCAGGACGAGTGGTACCTAGATCATCTTAGGAAAACAACACTGGTGGAGTACAACCTATACGAAACGTCTCGCAGGACAGCTACTCGGCTGCTTCTCGCATCGGGACGAAGGGTTCATGACCGCACACTACTCAGTAATTAATAGTAGACAATGGATTAGTGGATAAAGGTGACCACATAATTGTATGGCCAATGTTTGGCGCAAAGACAGATACCGCCAAGCATCGTCAATCGGAATGTAAGCTAAGCGCTTTCACGTGTCAGAACATCGACCCAGTATTCTGGTTACGGAAACTCGTCTGTATGTCAAACCCAAGGAGAGAGGAAGGTGGGGTTATTTCGGAATTACCTATTTATATCTTCAAGAGGACCACAAAAACTAGCCACCAGGACAGTTATAGGGAATTGGATAAGGTCAGTACTGTTAGAAGCAGGGGTACAAGAACCACCTGGCAGTGTCCGCTTAGTGGTGGCTTCCTTAAATTGTAAATATACCCAATATATGAGATCTTAACGAGAGGTAACTGGCGTAGTGAGTCGACATTTCACGACAACTACCAGAGAATGATGGACACACCACCATCAGAAGGGGAAAAGAACCAATTAATTTCTCTATTCAACCCTATACATTGAACGTCACGATGGCCTATACCTCGTCAATGAATCATTGTCACATATAGGAATTTGGCATACCCAACACCAGGTGATAACAAACAGATATCTCAAGGACTTCAAAGTCAAATTCAAATAATGAAAAGAGTTTTACCTATCAATAAAACTCTTATTATTCATGTTGACTTTGAAGTCCAGGTAACTTCTACCTGGTTCCTTGAGCCATATCATAATGAAGACAAAGGAGTCCCAAACTCCCTACACAAAAAATGAACGCACGGGTATGACCGGTAAATAAAAAGGGAGGAATGACCAACGACAAGAAAAAGGAAATTAAATTAGTAGGATAACACCTCACGCGAAGAAGGAAGAGCAAACCCTATCTCAAGGACTTCAAAGTCAACATGAATAATAAGAGTTTTATTGGTAGGTAAAACTCCTTTCATTATAATTATTTATGTAAGTATCTAATTTATTTAATTTGTATAGGTAGATAGGTACCTACTATTAATATATTTTTATTTTTTTACAAAATGTGTACACTTTTTACTTATTATAATAAGTACAAATATAATATATTTAGGTAGGTACCTACTTTTTAGGACATACCTAGGTATATTGGTGAATTTTAAAATAAGAGGAAATTAAATGAAGGTCATTGTGTCTAAGTAGATGTCATTGGTCGTAAATATTTATACATTATTCGCTATTGACTCTGAAGTCCCTTGAGATGTTGATCGTATTTTTTGCCTTGTGTTCTTCTGTGCTGGCCCCTTTTTACCTCCTTTTCTTCTCGATTACTTATCTCTCTGGTTGCTCATCTTGTTTTGCCGGCTGGCAGGACTGACGCTTCTATCGTAGCGTGCTTTGTCTTTGGTTATTCAATTAGTTGATTGTTTTCCCTTTGTTCAGAAGCGAAAAGATTTTGTCAAACGTTTAAGTGCAGTTAAATTGTGAAATTTGTGCAATAATGGAGCGTAATGAAGCCAGCAACGTCGCGGAGGGACTAGCGATGGAGACCGACTCGAATGAGTCGGAATTGCTGTTGGACGATCCAGTGGGTGAACTGAGGGCAACAGTAATGTCACTGGACAACAAGGTATCGCAGATTTTTTCAATCTTGACCCAGCAGGATCTGCCTGCAGTGGTGCCTACTCCGCAGAAGCCGACGGAAAACATAGACTCTCCGGAAAGTTTTTTACAGCCACCAGCAAGGCCTGAAACAGCGGAAAAACCCAACAGGATTCCGTTGCCTGTATTTAGTGTCGTATTACAGGAGCCTGCTTTTCCGACGCCAGACAGAGCTCGGGTAGCGGAACTTATCAGGCTCCAGCTGTTCGACACAGATAATTGGGCGGGGGTTCGCTACGCTGAAACTCAAAAACAATATTTGGCGGCCCCGTCTTTCGTTGAGTTGGGACTCAACGACGAGTTGCGCCCCTACGATCGTTCATCGCAAACGATACATCTAATGGAGCGTACGATCGCCAGCCTCCAAAATGCGATGCTCGCTCAAAAGGAGTGTATTCAGGACGCGTTACAGTGAGTGGTCGACTCTGTCAGCGACCACACCATCGGTACGGCTCTTTTTGAGACGGTCGTAAAGGAGTTCGGGCCCTCTTCGGCACTCAACAAAGTGTTTGAGGACGTCACCCGAATCCTTTGTGGAAAACGGGCAGAGTTGGTTCAGACGAGGCGGAAGAAAATCTTCTCCGGTATAAAAGATACCTTCACCCGAGAGGCTCTTAACAAGATCCCACCTAGCGCCGAACATATCTTCAATAAAGATAAACTGCCGGTGTTCCTAGAAAGAGGTGGGGGTCGTGAGAAGGTCTTCGATCAGACCACCAAAGTGGTTGACCAGGGCAGGGAGAGTCAACCTAGCACTTCGTCAGGTGGACACAGGGACACCTTTCGGAGGCAGGGATACACGAGGAGGATACCAAACCAGGTTAGGGGTGGCTTGCCGAGAGGCCTACGCCCATCCAACCGAGGTTTTCCCAGAGATAACCGAGGTGGTGCGAGGGGCACTAACCCTAGACGCAGGTGACCAGGTCTCCCTCACCACGTTCAAAGGGGGACGCCTCCAGCATTTACAGGAAATCTGGCAGGCCAAGAGTGCACCACCACCATTATTAAAAATAATAACGGGAACCCGTATTCCGTTTATAAAGAAACCCCCTCTAATAATGCCTTCCGTACTATTCCAGAAGGATTTCCAAACGCCACAATTGCCGGAGATCATTTCACAAATCATGGAACTGAAGAAATCGGGAGTATTGGAATTGGCAGAACCATCTCCGAGCTTCCTCTCAACCCTGTTCCTAGTAAGGAAGCAAGACGACAGTCAACGACCCGTCTTCAACCTAAAACGCCTAAACGGTTACCTACAACCAAGGCCGTTCAAACTGTTTTCAAACCATTTCAAGGTCCCAACATTCCTGCAAAGGGAAGACTGGTTAGTAAAAATAGACCTTAGCCAAGCGTACCATATGTACCTATAGCTATACAACATCGCCGATTTCTTCGGCTAGTTTACCAAGGAGAACTCCTTCAATTCACGTGCCTTCCATTCGGACTGTCGGCAGCACCAAGACTGTTTGCCTCATTAACAAACTGGGTGGCTGAACACCTCCGGGGAAAGGGTATGAGAATCGTCACTTACTTAGACGACTTTCTAATGGCAAATCAGTCCAGAGAGATTCCTCTGTCGCAACTGACTTATATGATAGATTTCATGCAGGCACTAGGCTGGATAATCAACAAGAAAAAATCTTGTCTGATTCCATGCCAACAGCGGGAGTTCTTGGGTATCACGTGGGATACTCACAACAATCGGAAATATCTATCAACAGAGAATTGCACATCACTTAGTCACCACCTGCAATTGCAGATCCAAAAAGGCAGTTGGTCGCTCAGGCAGGCCCAACGCCTCCTCGGGCGACTCATTTTTGCAACCTTCGTCACTCCACAGGGGAGGTTGCATTGCCGACGTCTACAATGTACGAGCGGTCAATTATCAAGGAGCCACCCTCACAAATCAACATCGATTCCACCACAAGCTCGAGAGGACATCATGTGGTGGATTCGAGCGGTGGGCTCCTCAGGAAAGATTCACAGGGCAACCTACAATCACTTCCTCACCACAGACGCAGCCGATTCAGGCTGGGGAGCGCAGTTAGACGAGTGCCACCTATCAGGTACATGGACAAAACGCCAATCCACGTGGCACTCCAACCGAAAAGAGCTGTATGCAGTACTCTCAGCCATACAACTCCGGGAGCAAACGCTCAAGGGATCAGAATTACTCCTACAAACCGACAACAAGACAGTGGTGGCCTACATCAACAACGAAGGGGGCACAAAGTCTTCAACCTTACTGAGTCTTTGCCAACAGATCCTGAAAATCGCCAACCAGGCCAGTATATCATTGACTGCATAATACCTTCCAGGAAAATACAACTGCGTGGCAGACCATCGCTCACGCAGCAAAATTATCCCAGAATGGCACCTAGTTATGGCGGCTACAGCTCCCCTATTTCAAAGATGGGGACTCCCAGACGTAGACCTGTTCGCGTCCAACACAGCCCATGTTGTCGCAACGTATGTCTCACGAAATCCGAACGATGCCCTTGCACTGTTCCACGATGCCTTCAGTCGACAGTGGGACTTCAAACTAGCCTGGATATTCCCGCCAACGAATCTTATTCCACAAGTATTGGCACACCTGAACATGGCAAGGGGAAAATATTTACTAGTGGCCCCATGGTGGAAGAAGTGTTTTTGGAGCGCAGACCTACAGCAGAGATCACTGGAACCCCCCTACCCGATCCCGCACTTGGAGTCATTTCTAGTGGATACGGTGACAAACCATCCACCTCCACAAGTCCGGGACCTATCACTCCAGTTATGGATAATTGGGTGGGCAGAGTTACTTTCTAGCTGGTCGATAGAGGACAGATCACTTCTCACTTCCGGCTGGCGACCATCCACTTTGAAGACTTATAGACCTGCATGGGACAAATGGAAAACATGGTGCATGGCCAACACGATAAGCTATAATACCCCCGAGCCTATTGAAGTGGCTAGATACCTGGGTCACTTATACAATAAGGAAGGTCTTTCATATAACACTATTCTTGTACATAAGTCAGCCATAGCTACCTTTTGCAAACCTATGATCAGTAAAGACATCAGCAGTAACATAGTAGTGCATCATATGTTAAAAGCCATATCCACCCGCAAGACTAGACCTACAAAACCACCGATTTGGGATCCAAGAATAATCGTGGATTACCTCAAGAAAACAACACCACTAGTATACAACCTATATGAAGTTTCACGCAGAACAGCTATATTATTATTATTCACATCGGGACGACGGGTTCGTGACGTTACCCTACTCAGTGTAGCGGATAATGGCCTAGTCGATAATGGCGACCATATAATTCTATGGCCAGTGTTTGGTTCCAAGACAGACACATCAAGGCACTGCCAATCTGGATGGAAATTAAGCGCTTCCAGTTGCCAAAACATCGATCCAGTATTTTGGCTACGAAAACTTATCTGCGTTTCCAATGAGAGAAGAGAAGAGAGTGGTAATTAGAGGTGGGAAAACTGGTCGATTTTGAAGACTAAGCATACTTACTACCAGTATTAAAAAATACTTAGTATCGAAACTTGTTCCAAAATACTTACTAGTATTTGAAATATCGGCTATAATAGAATCGTTAAAAATACATCCGCTTTTCGGAAAGTCCCATTTTCGAGACAGGTATAGCTGGAACTATGGCACTATATATCTACCATCGTAAGTTGGCGGCCGGTCGAATTTGAAACTAAAATTGTCTATCGAGGATAAATTTGTTACAAATGCCATTTAATTTTACAACATGTTTGGATTGCATAATATTTGTACAGAAATCTACTACCAATAAAAAATTATAAATTACCATTTTTTGTTAGTTATGGTAATATTCTCAATGTCATACTAGCGCCCTCCCTGAAACGCCAATTTATGATGGTAGATCTATAGTCACTCCTGTTTCAGTAGAAAATACTGGAGCATTAAAAGCACTGGTTTCATTTATCTGTAAAGCATTTTCATTTACAGGTGGAGCTATATTTTGCCTGGCAAATTCAATATGAATAGTTGGGTGCTTGCGCTGTAAAAGTTTCTTCAAATTTGACATTGACTTGTATGAATTTTTTATTTTACAAACATTACAGATGGCATAATTTGTAACTATTTCTTTGGAACGATTCCACACGAAACTTAACCTTTTAGTAGCCATTTTTACACAAATTGTTTATTAAGTATAATATAATTATTATCCATTTATACAATCACGCATACAATTTGAATTCAGTTTATGTTTATAAGTTCCAATTATAACACTAAAAAATCGAGAAAGTCGACGTGACAAAACCAGATAAACGCGTAGTCAGTTAGCGTTATCAGAACTCCGCTATTCCGGCTTGCGACTGACGTCAACTCGATGTAAATGTCTTACTCAACTGAAACTAAAACTAAAGCCAGTCGCATACTAAACATACGCGAGTCGCGACGCTGAGGTGTGATGATTTCATACGTAGCAAGACTACGAACTATCTAGCTGACGGCGAGATCACATACCATGCGTCGAACTACGGAACTCGATAAAGTCTCATACTCAACTGAAACTTAAAACTCTTAAAACTAAAACTAAGGCGAACTCAAATAGTATACTATAAAACGAGTGACCATTTCTGTCCTTCACTATACCAACTTTACAACAGAGGAGAAAGGGAGAACAATGACAGTTGAGTATAATATCACGGCTAGACATACGTGTATCATAATATCTCGCTCGCGCGCATTTAATATCAATAGCGTTGAAAGTCAACCAGCATTACGCGAGTCACTGCGATGACATCATCGAATGCGTTCGAATTCGAACATCTAATACGTTTCAAGTTTCTTGAAACAAGTTTATTGGGCCACAAATACTTAGTATGGATAGTTTCATCCGAAACTTAAGTACACAAACTGGTGACAGTATTTCCAACTCACCTTTAGTGGTAATATCCCGGCATTATTTATCTCATCAAGAGGCCCCCCAAAACCTGCGACTCGAGCAGTCATCGGAAATTGGGTGAAGTCAGTACTCGCTGATGCAGGGGTACAGGAATCACCAGGCAGTACTCGATCAGCAGTCGCCTCTCTAAATTAGTTAGAGAACTACCCCATAGATGACATCCTGCAGAGAGGTAATTGGCGCCAAGAAGCTACTTTTAAAACATTTTACCAGAGACCGATAGACACACAGACTTCTACAGCGGGGGAACAAAATATGTTGACCTCTCTGTTCAGCCCGGTGCACTGAGCCTAAAAGCAAGGAGATTTTATACCTAATTCTCATGTTAGGTTCATCCACCTTATCTTGGAGGATCTATCTTGTTTTACCAGGTAATAACAAACAGATATCTCAAGGGACTTCAGAGTCAATAGCGAATAATGAAAGGAGTTTTACCTACCGTTCAGTACGAGTCCAGAGAACACCTGCCTGGTTTCCTTGAGACATATCAAATTGAATAACTAAAGACAAAGCACGCTACGATAGAAGCGTCAGTCCTGCCAGCCGGAAAAACAAGATGAGTAACCAGAGAGATAAGTAATCGAGAAGAAAAGGGGGTAAAAAGGGGCCAGCACAGAAGAACACAAGGCAAAAAATACGATCAACATCTCAAGGGACTTCAGAGTCAACAAGAATAATAAGAGTTTTAATGGAAGGTAAAACTCCATTCATTATTAAATTGTTTTTCTGTTAGGTATTTATTGATGGAAAGACATTATGGCATGTATTGAAAGAATTAATAACAAATCAAGTACTTATGTACTATTTATTTAACTTATATTAAAACCCCATAATTGATTTCGTCTTGCGACATATTTTATTCGTCTAAGTTTTACTTAGATGACATTTCAATATGAACTATGGATATAATATGGAATGTAGATGTTTTTCGTGCTGATAATAATTTGTATGTCTTCAATATTTGATTCGTATGTACCTACCTAGGTACTTAATATAAAAAGATTGGACGGTGCGTTTAATCACTAAATTGTCGAGGAAGGTAGGTAGATAATTAGTAGTTTTCAAATTTTCTTTTTACCCGACTGTCTTTTATTTGTACTTTAATATTGTCAACTTTACATAGGTAGGTAATTATTTCGTGTTATTATTATTAGAACATGTTGTCAACCAATCAGGTACTATTTTAAATGTGCTAATGAAAAAAAATATACCATAAAAAATGAAGATTTCTATAAAATGCATTAATAAAATTTTATTAAAGTTTAACTGTATATATTATAATACATTATATAAATATTAAATTGTATACGAAGTTAAAAAAATAGTATGCATAAGCATAGAGGACGATTCAAAGGGTAAAGTAAGTTTAGTGGTATTGTAACACCGCATCTTTCGTAAGTCACTTTCCGTCATGTATACTAAGGACAACATTGGTGGTTTATGTTATTTTGCCAATTGTATTTTGTTTCTTTTATAGTATTTGATTTCAATTTCTAACGTTAACAGTTATTGCATAACAAATCTATATCATCTTGTGGCGTTAGTGCATATATCAAGTGAAAATATGTGACACTGGGCTGAAACAATGAGACTGCCGAACGATTGATTCCTTCAATTAAATCTACCAGCTGATAAATTAGGTAAGGTTGATCACACTTCATTTGATTCCATTCTATTTTCGTTTACCTGTTGTATCTAATTGGTTTTTCGATAAAGCACTGGTCGAAGTAAATGATGTTTATAAACACGAAAAGCCATAGGTAAAACGTATAGTCAAAAGGGTTGGTAACTTTTAAATAAATCTAAAAAAAATACCAAACTCTTTGATTTGTTACCTAGTCCAATAAAATCTAAAGTACACGTAAACTATTTAACTTATTGTAATAAAGTTGTATGTAATCTAGTTCTGGCAATGGTCAAGGCTACAATGAAATTGTAGGCCAGTATTACGTTTTGGGGCAGTGGTCACTCCTGGGATTGTTGAGTAACATTCTCTTCCATTGCAGTTTGTTTGAGTAATTTTATAGTACTCCATATCGTTTTTTGATCGAGATATTTTGAGACCCAAAACCAAACCAAAACCTAACACAACCAACTGTAACCCAAAAATAAGTAGGTTGTGTTAGGTTTTGAGTTTTTTTTCAGTAGATTGTGTTAGGTTTTGGTCCGGTTTTTGGTATGAAAACACCTTAACCACAATGACAAGATGGAATATTATAAAATAACTGTTGTTTGACCAACTGCTGGTTCTACGGGTGAAAATGTATCCTTATTTTGTTTCAATATCAAATTTAGATTTATTAATGTTGCCATATTTATTATCTTGCAGTTCAGTGCAGCTTTTCATCCAGCATTGAATACTGTACAGAAGTTCGTAGCGCTGTTTTTAAGTTTTCCTACGAAAATTGTTTTTTTTTGTATAGTCAAATGATTTCAATTCAATTGAAATAAATTATAAACCAGGTAAAGAGGTAAACCGCTAACGTTTATATTTGATGTGAGTGAAACACGTGCCACATTTATTTTTATACATATGGCGAATACTGTCTTGGATTACCACAAAGTAAATGCTGAATTTCCTAAAAAGATTAATTCAAATACTACATGGATACTTCATACAGCGAACATTACACATCGTAAGTTTAAAGCTTTCTGCCCATGGAGGTATTTAACTGTCTTGGACTGTCATAAACTTAGTATCTAATATTTTCCACACAGTGCTGCGTATATTAATTATAATTAATGCAGTAAACTTTGGAGATTTAGTACTAATATAAAGTCGAGTGACAAAAAAAGGGGATTACTTCATTTTCGATATTAAATATTCTGGCAGCCTGTAATTATACACACTTCTGTCATTTCAAAAAATTTCACTCATATTTCAATGTTTTGTTTTGAGTGTAGCCTAGCAGCTAGCATGCTGTATCTCTAGTGATAAATGACAGACATGTTATAAACAATTAGAAACTAATCGGTTCCGTGAGCGATGACGGTGATTTGCAAGCTACTGTTTGGTAATTTAAATTTCAGTCGTGTCTTTGAATATCTAATGCCTAAAACATCCACACCATGTAAAAATTGATATATACATGAAATATAATGTGCTATATTATATGAGTCGCTTAGTTGCCAAACCCGCTCTGGGCGATTTTTCAATATTAGTTTTGAATGTACGTATGTGTCCACTCTGTGGAGGCCCATATGGCCTTATTAGGAACGGACATGGTAAAATATAATATATATGTATATATTGTGCTATATTGATTGGTCTGGTCTACCAGCCTATCGAGGTGCGAGTTTTACATTCTGCCCGGTTTTATCAAAAAATCAAAATGATTATTGAGTTGAGTCGCCAAAGCCACTCTAAAAATAAATAACAATTTACAAAATCCTGTCAACTAACTAATTAAGCCTTCTATACTTGTGAATTATTGTATTTTTATAACATAATAATCGAAGGAAGTTGTTTTTACTATCATATTAATTTTTGTATTAACGTTAGGAGAGTTTTGTAGGAGTAACAGAGTTATTAATGTTCAAATTGTTTTTAATTCTTTGATTATATAACACAATCTCTTGATTTTAAATAAACATTGATCCTCTTACGTATACAAAATAAAAATTATTTTAGATAAACACATGAATGAAAGTTAAATACATGCGATGTGATATATAAATATATACAAATATGGGCCGCTACTGAATTACCGTTTCTTGTCGTCAATGTCCAATGCCGTGTCCAAATTGTCCTGTTGACAAATGTATGACACCAAACCTGTTGTGTTGGGAAGTTATTGACTAAACCCGCTCTTGTGATAATTCAAATGCCTTTATTTGTAATACTGCGCCACATAAATTGGATTTAACGTTTTATTTTACATTTTTTTATGTACCGGAAGAAATATAACAACTTAAATTACATTAACAATCATCGTGAATGCAGATAACAGTTTTTCATGACTTACTCGAAACTCAAAAACACCTCTAGAGCGGGTTTAGCGACTAAGCGACTCATATATGATTCATCAAGGAAATACTCAAGAATGAGCTAAACAGATTTTCAAAATTGATAAAATGATACTAGTCGAAATTCACTCTATTCAATATTTATCTAATAGCTTATATAATTTGGTTTAACATAGCCATTTCCATCCCAGTTTTATCAGAATTACCAAAGTCAGGTTAGTTATACACTTCGGGAGAATTTCCAGTTCAAATGTATGTTATATTTCCAGCAGCGAACATTCAAAAATTACAAGTTCAAGACGATCAAAGTGGTTACATGTAAATTGTTTGTATGTAGATCATCATAATATACAGTTCACTGTGAGCTATTGTACCAGAAACTGATGGCCGTTAAGCATTCAGAATAAAAAAATGACGCGTTGTTCGTGGATTATTTCACGTGCTAACCTACTTTTGAATCATTCATAATTATATATAAATATATATGATAATATTGTATTTCTAATTTACTTACCTACCTATTTTCTTCAGTCTTTCCCTTGTATACTGTGATTTTTATTACATATTTTTTACGTGTTTCATTTAGACATGAATTTGATTTCAATGTTATTATATGGCCATCTGTTTCTGATACAACAGCTCATGGTGAACTGTGATGCGAACTGCATAAGTGTACAATTTTCGGACACAGTTGGAAACATCACTTGAAAAATATAAAGAAAAAAAAGTCCTACACAATACAAACAGCGAAATACTTTACATAATAATATGAATATTAAGAAGAAATAACTGATGTTCTGATTTCCATTAGCCAAAATGGCAGAATTCTCAATTATAATATTATCATGTATATGTCAGAAATAAGTAAACAACCATTCCGGTATAAAAGTTAATATGGGGCTATTGGTTTTCAAGTTGGATATCACCATTTTTGTTGTTCATTTTCTTCACAATTCTGGTTATTCAAGTACATACTTTCAATGTGTAAGTTCATTAATTGTCGAATTCAGCTCCTTTTACTTCTTCTTCTTCTTCTACCCTGTCACGTCCCAACATTGGGGCATAGGGCAAGCACAAGTTGGCGCCACTTCCCTCGGCGCCTCCCACCATGTCAGACCTGCAGCACGTAGGTCGCTCTTGTAGCACCGCTGCAGGGTGAGGGAGGGCCGGCCACGGCGACGAAACCCTTGAGGCTGTGCCACAAAGGTACGAAGTGCCGCACTCTTTGGCGGCATCTGGAATACGTGTCCCAGTTACATAAAGCGTCTCTTCGTGATAACTTCACCTTTTACACCTTTTACTAGTAACAGAGTATTAAACCAGCGGGTCTATTCTATACACAAGGCGACTATCGACCGCTAAAGTAATCAAGTGATAGTATTTATTACATATTTGTATTGAGGTATTATAATTATTACGATAAGTTAGCCATCTAAACAGTCAAAACTGTCTATCTCTCTCTAAATTTTATCACAGCCAAGAGAGGTGCTGTTAAAATATAGCACTTATTGCAACAATAGCGGTCATAACATAACAACATTAGCGGTCGATAAGTATAGAATAGACCCACAGAGGTTGGTTACAGTCATTCATCAGCCGCCATTATTTATATTTTTAGACCAACTCTAAACACGGTTTTCTAATTTAAGTTTAAGTTTAATGTGTTTTAGGGAATTTTATTTCCTTCATAATGCGTAAAAACCACAACAGTTGTGGTTGCACTGTTATTGCAGCAGGAAAATTGTATTTTCAAGTTTCAGTTTATTACTAAATTAATTTGTGCAGCTGAAAGGATTACAACATGTGACAGTCGACTCAAACTGATTACATCTGTATTATTTTAGATATGGAATCACTTTGGTGAGATGACATGCGATGAGAAGATGACTTCCAAGAAGGTAACAAGGAAATGGGAGTCGTTTGCCGGCCGCAACAAGTTCCTGTGCAACGGCCGGCTGATGACCGCCCCGCACAACAGAATATTCTACCTCACCGTACTCCTCATCACTAGTACCAGTATATTGTTTTTTATTTTCGAGTAAGTAACTAAATGTCATCTACTACGATAATTGCTATAATTATGATACATAGAACACTAATACTTATCCTATTCAAACATTACATATCAATTTGACTTTATTGTGCTTGATTACGAACATTGACTGAACGATGCCGAATGGCATAATCCAGCATGCGGTAAAGACTCCGTACTGAACGTTTATTTAATATTTATTATGATTTAATAATTTAAATATGAGAATTCACTTACCTAACATAATACAATTGCCATGAATATTGTGAACCAATTTATTATCCCATCCATAAGTAACAAGATTAGAAACTATCGTCATCATTTCATAGTACGAGGGTGGGTCAATAATTCCTTAGAAAAAAGCATTAAAACAGTTTTTATTTTTGTATTTTTTTTTTATTTCTCAACATAATCTCCTTGGAGCTCAATACACTTGGTTATACGTTTCTCAATTTTTTTTAAACCGTCAGAAAAATAAGTTTTCGGAAGGTCCTCAAAATAAGCATTTGTCCGATCGATGACTTCTTCATTTGAAAAAAAACGTTGTCCACTTAGCCATTTTTTTAAGTTTGGGAAAAGGAAAAAGTCACTGGGGGCTAAATCTGGCGAATACGGTGAGTGGTCGACCAATTCGAACTTCAATTCTTCAATTTTAGCCATTGATCGTAAACATGTGTGAACACGGGCATTGTCCTGATGAAAGAGGATTTTTTTCCTGTTTAAATGAGGCCGTTTTTCTTCAATTTTGTTTTTTAGCTGGTCCAATAAAGATGCATAATAATCCCCTGTTATTGTTTTTCCTTTTTCCAAATAGTCAACGAAAATAATTCCACGTGCATCCCAAAATACAGTAGCCATAACCTTACCAGCTGATTTTACGGTTTTTGCCTTCTTTGGACATGGTTCGCCTTTCGCAATCCACTGCTTTGACTGTTCTTTCGTCTCGGGAGTATAGTGGTGTATCCATGTTTCATCTACAGTCACAAAGCGACGAAAAAATTCATCCGGATTGCGTTGCATGAGCGACAACAGGGCTTTAGAGGCCACCACCCTATTGCGTTTATTGTCGACTGTGAGCAAACGCGGCACCCATCTTGCAGAAATTTTTTTCATGCCCAATTTGTCATGTAAAATAGAAATGACGCTACCTTTTGAGATCCCTGTAACCTCAATTATCTCACTCAACTTTAATCTTCGGTCACTTAACACCATATCGTGGATTTTATTGATCATTTCTGGTGTAGTCACCTCTACAGGACGTCCTGAGCGTGGTTCATCCTTTGTTGATGTACGACCACGTTTAAATTCATTTAACCAGTTATAAATAGTTGCAAGTGAAGGAGCAGATATGCCGTGAACTAAATCCAACTCATTTTTTATTTCCTTTGCTGTTAACCCTTTTATATTAAAATGTTTAATAACAGCTCTAAACTCAATTTTCTCCATTTTTGTAAACAAGCAAATTTTTTTTTTTAAATGTACGAGAAACACACAACAACCCGACCAATCTGATTGAAACTTCGCAGCATACTGAATCGGTAGTGCCGCTGCATGAAAACAAACCGCTTACAGTACTAGTCGCGCCACCTGTCGGCTTTTCTAAGGACTTATTGACCCACCCTCGTATGATATATTGGTCTGTAGTTGTAACTAATATTTTTATGAAGATAACTATCGTCACACGTAGGGAGATTTAGAAGACTCCATACAAAAAATGATTTCAAGGTATTCAATTTATTTTGAATCTTTTGAGTTTAGCCGAATATGCTAGGATAAATTGATACACGTTATTATCTACTGTAGGTTTATTATAATACAGTAGAACCTCGATTACCCGGATTTTTGATTATCCGGATTATTTTTAATATTACCGATATGTCATCAAAAAGGAAACGTGTCGTATTATCATTAAAAGATAAATTGGATATAATCGATGCTTTCTAATACTCTAATCTAATACATATGGTGTCGGAACGTCAACTATCTCGCATATAAAAAAAACAAAGTGAAACTATTACGAAGTTTACTAATTGTTTAACGTCAGAAGATGGAAGCTCAGAGCGGAAAGTTATGAAAAAATCAGGATATAAAGAAGTCGAAGAGTGTATTTTTATGTGGTTCATACAAAGACGAAAGAGTCACATTGGTAATACAACCGATGGATCAGGGTGTAATAGAAACATTCAAATGTTTATATAGAAAACATATGCTTCGATGATCATTGCTAGCAGACGAAAATAATGAAGAAACAGTTATCAGCTTCTACAAGAAAATAAATTTAAAAGATTGTTGCTACATGGCAGCAGATAGTTAGAATTTTTTTGATGTGTCAACTTTGAAAAAATCATGGAACAAAATTTTGAAAAGACCATTTATTAGTAAGTTATAGTAACGCGGTAGACCTGCTTTAAGCTTTAAGGGGGGACATGCTCAGTGTAGGTCAAAATGGAGCTTTTGTTCTATTTTCAAAGCATGATCCTGGACATACCTTAAACGTTGTAGATAATCTATTTATATAATTTTGAAGCCTTATTATCCTTTATATTTATTTTAAACATTTGATGACTGCAAAAGTATTTTTATTACATAAAATAGTATTCTTTTAAACCTCTCGCTCTAATGTTTTAGAATATAGTCATATTTCAGTACATAACTGTGCAGTGGTGTTAAGATTTTTTACGTTTATTAATTTTTAAACGCATTTATAAAACCATCAGTATAATTTATATCGACATTATTATAGTGAAATATTTACGATAAAAAATTATATTGATAATCTCTGTGATCCCAAATTTGACAAGAATTTGGCATTTTATTATTCAAAAAATGGGCAAGATTAACACATTTGAAGATAATTCTAAAGATAGTCATTATAAGCTATGTCTTTGGCCATTCAAGTGTGATAAACATCCTACGAATAATGATTGCTTTATAATAATTATTGACCTAAGAATAAGGTAGTGTTTTTTTGAAATACGCCATTTCTTTTGGCATTCCCCAGTGGTTAAGCTACAACATACGGCCATAGCCATAAATTGACAAACTATAATTGAAGTAGGGAGTAAAATGATGTTAACGTGCGTGTTTGAACATGTACCTAACCAATTTTTTTTTTTTTTAAACGGTACATGTTCAAACACGCGCGTTAACATCATTTTACTCCCTACTTCAATTATAGTTTGTCAATTTACGGCTACGGCCGTATGTTGTAGCTTAACCACTGGGGAATGCCAAAAGAATGGAGGTGAATCGAGGCAAATGACAAGTTATAAGTAAAAAAGAGTGAAACACAATTTGAAATCAATGTGAACTTATATTTTACCACGTTTTTATTAGATCGTATTCTTGTTTGTTCAGTACAAATTTTTTCTTGTTTGTCCAAATCTTGCAATCGATTTTTAACTGACTTGCCGATTAGATAAACATTTGAAACTTTTAGAATATATCAGAACACAATGACAATGCATTCTTTTAGTACTTTTAGCCATCTTTATACAGAATTGAATTCATTTTCAGTTAATTCTGTTTTGTAATTCCTAAAAAGTAAAACACTATTATTCGTTGCTAAGGTTTGCACGGTGGCCGCGCGGCTTAAGCGTTGGACTATAACGCTGTGGGTCCCAGGTTCGAATCCTGGGTCTGGCAAGTACACATATTATTTTTCAATTTGTGTCTGTCAGGGTATGGACCTAATAGGTTGAGCAAGTGGCTGACATCCGTTTCTCGTAAAAAAACAAAATCTGTTAATACAAACCTCTACTCTGTGGAGGCCCATATGATCCTATTAGGATCGGACATGGTCGAAAGAAGGGTTCCTAGCAACTAAATTATTAATGTGTGTTACTATGGAAATCAATATGAAATGTCAAAATGATATTTCAGTATTCTATATTTATTCAGTATTTCTATCAAGTACAAAAAAAAGTATTTATTAATGTATAGTATTGTCAAGTTTATATGATTCAACAAAAAATTTTAAAACGTGTATAAAAAGTTCTTTTTATCTTGTAATTATTTATATCAAGCACCCTCAGTCGATAGTAAGTATTAGTTTTCAATGTCTATATAAAAATTGTGCCCATGGAATAATAGATACCACCAAGAAAGAGTCTATTTCTGTACTAAAAAATATTATCGCACTATCAAAAAAAAAGAATACAAATTACTATACTCTGATACATATTTAATTCACATGTATCTTGTAACAATTGATTTCACACATTTATAATTTCGACACTGACCGCTGTATTAACAAATTTAAATACACAGCATGCCTCAGCATTACATTGCAATGCCTCTGTCCCATTATGATCATTGGTTACGTTTACTATTTCAGCTGTCCATTTTTGGCGGAGAGAATAACATTTGCAATTCCATGCATTGGTGCTATTTTGTTTGTATTTACAATGGGGTCTCTCCTACGGACCTCTTTTAGTGATCCTGGGATCATACCCCGCGCCGCACACGACGAAGCCCGCTATATAGAAAAACAAATAGGTTTGTTATTATATTATGTCATAAATCAATTGTTTATAATTTCCAGAGACTCATATTATGATAACATGATTTGTCAACCTTACAACAACTACTTATTGTATCTCATTAAAATTTACTAGGAAATAATTATCATATGCAGCAGGTTTTATTATTTACAGTACATGGTATATTTAAGTATGAGTGTTTTGATTTTATAATGTTTATTGTCTGCAGTATTTCGCATATTGCATATAATTAGCTAATTATTGCTACTTGAACCAATATAAAGTATTTTCATACCATACCAATTTCATTGAAACTCATCATTTGCCTTAGGGGTCTATTAATCCTTTCTATGCCGCAATTAGTTAATTGATAGTAATTAAAGGAAGAATCGGTGTAATTAAGGCGTCCAAAGACGCTCTGGGCACTTAACCGGTTAAATGATGTATGCAACACAATTTTTGTTATATTTTGGCTTTCTTGTTCTTCCATGTACATTATAATATGTTCATCCTTTACTCTTAATATGAAATCACAATTATGCCATCCACGTTGGCTATAGAATAGGTACATTTAAAGTTGTTGGAACGATCTGCCAATATTATCTTAATGCAATAATATCAACAAAGCAATTTGATTTAAGTCACATTATACATTGCTTAAGTAAAATCATCATAAACAATAATATTATGATGTTGACTTGTTTTTTCTAGAGGTTCCCAATTCGTGTAATTCGCCCACGTTGAGGCCACCCCCGAGAACAAAAGAGGTGTTTGTTTGCGGGCAATCGGTGAAACTAAAATACTGTTACACGTGCAAGATTTTCCGGCCGCCTCGTGCTTCCCACTGTTCGCTATGTGATAATTGTGTAGATAGATTCGACCATCACTGTCCATGGGTAACTAATTATCATACGACATAACAATAGAATATGATAAAATATACATACAAATAATAAGGATTGGCATTTAGGTAATCCAAGTGAAAATTACTGAAAATGCTGAAAGCATTATATAATTCCTTTAATCAGAAATGAGTTTAAGGGGGTGTAATAGGTACCGGAGACATGCAGTCACGGAATTACAAGTCATGAAATTAAATACTATTGTGATACTAAAAACAATATAAATTCAACTAAAAACTATAAGAAAAATAATAAATATTTTTTAAATTCAAAGAAAATTTTTTACACAATGAGTGATAATTGAATCATTTATTATCATTTATTTTTATGAGTGAAATTAATTTACTTTAATATTAATTATACCATCAATCCAATTTATATTATAATTTAAAAAAATGGTGTTTTTAGGAAATCTAAGGTTTCTAATTTGAAATCCTAATTGAATTGCCCTTTAGTGATGATGATATATTTATTTAACGAATAATTCACAAGATTTCAGATTGTAACAGTCTTTTTATTGAACATAGATAATAATTATGAAAACTCTTCTGAGAAAATAAATAACCAATAGAAAAAATCCTTTTTGAAAAAAATACAACACCCAGCAGGTTCGAACCTGCGTCTCTCAGGTTTCGCCCCCACGCACATTGACCGCAATGCTATAGATATCCTATCTAATTGCGACAAATTTTAGCTAATGGCTCTTGAAGACTGACTCACTGAAGCGCTTTCCAAATTGATTTACTATTGGCGATCGACTTTATTACTAACCGACGTCACGGATCACTCTAATATTTTTTGTTGTAACTTACTTGAACTTGTTGATAATTTAATTAATTTTTTTTTTTATTCAAAGAATAATTCACAAGATTTCAGAATATAACATTCTTTTTATTGAACATACATAATTTTTTTCTATTGGTGATTTTCTCAGAAGTGTTTTCAAAATTATGCAATTTTTTATGTTTAGTAATATTAAATTACCTTTGAAATTATTTGTGTTGGTGTAAAATTTATTTATAGACTCCTGATGACAATATAAATCAGGAAATATTTTAATAAATTACCTTTGTTTAATTAACTACCATACATTGTTTTATGAAATCAATACATATAAATTATTGTTAAATTTTTCATTGAAAATGCACCGACAGTCATTCTCTGCACGATTGTGAATTAGTCATTGATTATCTGGTTTATTATTATTTATAAGAATGTGCTCTAAAGTATAATATTATTATTTTCAGGTAGGGAATTGTGTTGGAAAAAGAAACTACCGTTTCTTTTATATGTTTATAGTGTCTCTCGCATTCCTCGCAGTTTTCATATTCGCTTGCGCTATAACACATCTAATATTATGTAAGTATCTTATAGTCACACAGTCACCTTCATTGAAATTAATTAAAAATCTAAGTAAGACACTGGATAGGTATTCTACATATTTTTATATATTTCTTCTTCAACCATGTCCGATCCTGATAGGATCATATGGGCCTCCACAGAGTGGAGGTTTGTTTTAACAGATTTTGTCTTTATGAGAAATGGATGTCAGCCACTTGCTCAACCTATTAGGTCCATACTCTGACTCATACTCTGACTCATACACAAATTCTTTATTATTAAACTATGGTGTTACTTCCTTTCCTAGGCACTCCTCGTAAAGAGGGAGGACAGGAACAATATACGAGTTATTATTGAAGAAAAAGCTTGGGTTGTAATGTAAAGTGACTGGACAGCACACGTTTATTTGAACATATTAGATATTAAAAGCTACAAAGCTACGTGGCAACAAATTATTTATTTATTTTTGTAGCCAGACAATAATGACCATGGAATGAATCTTGAAAAAAGAAGTACAAATGAAAACTTAATAGATCTTAGGTATCTGGAGAGACAAGGATGGGATATTAATTGCGAAAAGGGATGCCATGACATGCCTCCAGGCTTCAGATACCATTTGTGCACACTGAAACACATTAAGAATGCCGAAGAAGACAGTTGAAACCTATTTTTAATTACATGTAAAATACGCCAGTCACTTTGATTCTCTTATTAAACGTTGTTATAAATTATTCTGCCTATATAATTAATTATTGAACTTTGCAATATCTATATTAATCAATATAAATAAAAGTGAATTTTAATAATTTTTAATTTTTTACAGTGGCCCGCGATCCACCAACGAGGGCTTTATTGGATGCGTTGCGTGCAAGTCCAACGTCTGCAATTGTTTGCGCTGTTTGCTTTCTCTCCGTTTGGTCAGTTCTGGGCATGGCGGGCTTCCACACATATCTTATAACCACTGATCAAACGACTAACGAAGATGTAAGTGTACAAGACAGATGACTGATTAAGTTGTCTCTCATTTCTCATTATAACCAATAATAGTCAATTTTAAATCATCACCATGATGTAAAATTAAATGTGTGATGCAGTGTGCATTTAATTTTTGTTTTTTGTTTTTAGATAAAGGGTTCATTTTCTTCGAAGCGAGGTCAAGATAGTCCGAATCCTTATTCTCGAGGTGGAGTATGTAGTAATTGCTGGCATGTGCTGTGTGGACCTGTGGCGCCGTCTCTTATTGACAGGTTTTTGTTTCAATAATACGAATATCAATAGAATAAACTAGCATGCTATCATTTTTGATATCACCACTTATCTCAAGTGTCCATTTAACCCGATTCTGTTGGATTATTTTTTTTATCGATTTTTTGAAACAATAGTTATTTTATTTTGACTATTTGTTAAGGATCAATCAAATCTGCTTATTGATTAAGATAAAACAGTTATTCGAGTTTTATTTTCTGTTACTGAGAGGTGATGGAACCATAGATAGCTATTTTTACCAATTTAAATATTCATGTTCTCAGGGTATCCTTTTGCCAGTGTCCTGTGGTTAGTGACGTCAATATCCATTTCAGTTTTTTTCTTTATAATATTTATATTAATGAGATTACGCAATAGCCTCTGGTTTGGCTTGATGTATGGCTGAAATTCCTCCATGAAGACATACAAGCTGGAGGACTCCACTATGTGGTCTGTTGCCTGAATCTCACCACACTCGCAAAGTGAGGACTCATTGAATACCCACTTATGCATAAATATTATTATCCGGCATGTTAATTGTCATTGAGGGGATAATTAATTCCTTTTATTTTTATTACAGACGGGGTATTGTAACGAATGAATTCCGATTGGAAATGGCAGTAGAAAATCGACCAACGGTAAATGTCTTTTTATTATATTTTAATTTTAATCGAATCAGTGTTATGCTCAAATTACATTGACAGATTCCGTCTGGCCCGACCTTCTGCCCTGATTCCCGAAAGCTATTATCTATGGTTACAAATCACTTTTCTAGAATAGTGAGGAGCAAATTGGAACAATTCCTATTTCCATCTGCCACGATTCATCTACAGCCTTAGCGAAGATTGCCGAGAATGTACGAAAATATCCGAAGTTACCGCCTGCTTTGCGAGTCACTGCGCCATAGTTAGCCATAGTTAGCCATGCCATTTTGAATTCATCAATAATTCAACTGTCAACATCTCTCTCTCCAGTAGACGTAAATTTAATATTTAAGAAGGTCACTAACTCCAACATAATATTTGTTATCCGATAGAATTTGCTTGATATGTATTTGTGCAGTCTAGCTCCCTCATTGGCTGAATTCAAAATTGTTATTAATGTAACAACGTGGCCTAAAACAAGGCGCTTGAATATACACGTTATTCGGACATCTTTTTGTTTAATTTTCAACTACCTACGTTCATTTTTATTATTACCAGTAATATCTTTATCCGGATAATTTATACGATGTTATCAAAAATTGGACGTGGTATTTCTTTGAATCGACAGAGTAAGGAAATTATTATTACATAATGCAATAGATTTTTTAAGTCACACTTGTACTGTGTTTTTGGCCGTCACCCGTTTCGTCGAGTGTTTTACTGTGTTTAAGGATTAAAAAAAAATCTATAATCAAACATTATTTGGCTTGGTTTACGCAGGATTTAACTATTTTTTTAAAAACTTACAATCACTATCTGCCTATTGTAGTCTTAGTTCAATGAAAACAAATACTTATGACAGGCAAATTTTAGTGTGCACTATTTATGTCAGATTTTAACAGCCTCATTCAGCCAAAAATTCATCAAATTTATACAATATTACACAAGTTTGTTGTTATTTTTTAAATTTTTTATTATCATTTTTATGTTTGCATCGTGTGTAATGGCTTAAGATATACCTGTAATTATTATTATTAAGAAAATATAATTTTAAATGATATTATCTTACACGTTTTATTACATATTTAAAATCTCAAGTCCATAGTATTGATTATACTATAGACACTTTAGAGCAGATAGTGCGAAGTCCAATAATTTCCCAATTATGAATTAATAAAAAATAAAACAGTCTAACCTCGAATGGCCTTTACAATTCACAAATTTAGCAAAATAATTGAGGATATCTGAACAGATTCATTTGTAGAGACATTTGACTGATTGTTTTGGTCCTCAAGACGGCAAATAACTGAAATGTAAATTAATAATAATAAGTATCCAAATTCAAGTATTTTTTATATGTCAAATAGACTGTACTTGCATACAATATATTTATAGTTAGCTTTGACAGCTGAGTGTTGATGTAAAAATGCGAAGGGAAACTGTTCAGTGTAGCCACCAATCTAACGAACAAATAGTTTTTGGTTAACCTATATTTAAAAATTTTTTTTTCCGACCATGTCCGATCCTAATAGGATCATATGGGCCTCCACAGAGTAGAGGTTTGTATTAACAGATTTT
The DNA here is from genome assembly GCF_057557595.1 of Rhyacophila brunnea. Taxonomy (NCBI): domain Eukaryota; kingdom Metazoa; phylum Arthropoda; class Insecta; order Trichoptera; family Rhyacophilidae; genus Rhyacophila; species Rhyacophila brunnea. Next base: position 56,096,224 of record NW_028232965.1, on the reverse strand, counting down.
GTTTTTTACGAGAAATGGATGTCAGCCACTTGCTCAACCTATTAGGTCCATACCCTGACTCACACAAATTGAAAAACAATAATATGTGTACTTGCCAGACCCAGGATTCGAACCTGGGACCCACGGCGTGATAGTCCAACGCTTATGCCGCGCGGCCACCGTGGGCGTAATTATAGCAGCACTATGTTTATTTTAAACCAATCAATGGCAAGGATCAACGCGATCGAATCGTTGCGTGTAATTGCTTATAGTGTTAAGACGATTGGTCACGACGGTCGGTGTGGATCGTTGGATCTGGTTGGATCTGTGGTAATAATATTTTAGTGGGATTATAATACGTATGTACTACACATTTATTATATGTAGACAATTAAATTCAGATTGGTGTCCTAACCACATAGGAGGTAGTGAATTTTATTATAATAATGAAATACATTTATAAAATAATTAACTTGGGGTGCCTGGTGTTTTCTGTAATTGGTATTTAGAATGGGGGGGGGGGGGGGGGCATGATTTGTGCATTGGGGCATACATTCACTTTCATGGCAGTTTGATATAAATTTTTCACTTATGTGAGGCTTGCTTTATTTTTTGTACATTTAGGTCTTTAAGTAGATAGTTGAAGTAAAAATTATAGGTACCTACTTAGGTACATTATGTTTTTTCAATGGAGTAAGAATCCATTGGATTGATCGAATAGCTAACATCTATTTCTTGTAAAATGTATTTTAATATAGGTATAGGGAGGGGCGGGGGGCTATGGTTCAGTAATCGCTCTACTGAATGAATTGGGGCAATATCATTGTACGTAGACCTGTGAAATTAAATGGAATTTAATAATTACTTAACAGTCGGCAATAAATATGGTTCATGCCCCAAGATTATCTTAAATATGCTTAGTTGGCGAGCTTATGATACAATATTTTTTCCTCTATCACTTTCCAATGAATGACTAGAAAACATTAAGTATCAAAAGTATTCTTAGGTACTTGATATTGTATCATTCCAAATAATATGAAGGATAACCATGTATTTTATATGGAGGTAGGTAATATGAATAATATGACAAGAACATCCATAATTGTGATTTGTGATATATTGACAGGAAAATATAAAGAAGTATGGTGGTGCATAGAAAACACGATTTCGAAAAAGATATATTTCTGATTATGTAAATTTTTTTATGATTATGCTCGATTATGGAGTGCATAAATCAAAGTGAAAATGTTGATATTCAACAAAACGGTGTTTAAATAATAAAGTAATTATTATAGGGATACTGTTGCTCACACTGAGGCATTAAATTTGGCAATGAATAGTGAAATAGATTCTATGCATGATAAATTATCAAATATAATGTGAAACAGAGCACACATTAATTAATGTTGGTATTTTATTGTTCTATCGTAAGTTTAACATGTATTTTATGATTTATTATTTTCAGGTTGTTTCTATACCTCCTCCGATCTCGATAGGTCCCACTTATGCCAAATATCCTCTGCCGGTGTTACCCAATGGTAAGTACTTTAAAATTTTTTATGTTACAATATTTACTTTCAATGACATTGTTATTACACAATATGTAATCACTGGCAACGTTTACATCACAAATAATTTGTCAAAATGATAAGTGTTATTTCATTTCCACGCGTAGAGGTGAACGAGCCCATCGGAGCGTACATGAGGCCCCACAATGGAAGCTACACAAATCTATACCGAGTAGAGGAGAGGGACGGTGAAATGGAAATAGCCGAAAATGTACCGCCGCACAATGAAAGTCGTGCGAGCTCGTCCCATTTGAAAGACCCGCACGGGACAGTGACGACTGTGACTCCCGACACCAAGGAGAGGCATCTGTATTCCAACCTCACTGATTCGGGATACATGAATCATAACTTGGATTTAGATCCTGTTGTGCTCACAGGTGAGGTTATGTCCTTACAATTTGCCATTTTATAAGTCAACGGATAACCTAAGTTTTAAAATTAATTATACGAATTAGATTGAATATTTATTTGAAGAGTTAAGAAATTACACACATCAGATCAGATTAAATTGGACCCACAATGCGATCCAAGTATAACACCATAAAATGATAAATTAATTATTAATTAACAATAATTATTTACACGTGTGTTACACACTACTTACATACTGTTTTATGCTCACGGTACGATTATTTAATATGAAAATGTATTCAAATATGAATGAATAATATAGATTGTATATAGGAAAATCACTCTTCAAAGGATGGGTCATAATTTTTATGCACATGTAAAAGATTTTATGAAACCATAAGGAAGTTACTGGTTCGACCAATGTAAATCTTGCAAAATCACCCCAAAGATTACATAGGTTCTGATAACCTGTCATTTTCAGGATCTAAAGAAAATTTAGTGTCTAGCAGAGAAGCCAGACAGCACATTGAAATGCTTCACAAAAGCGCGCCATCGAAACTGCCCGCCGACCCTTCTTCCCAGAATGTCAGCTACAGACGAGAGAGAGAAGCCGTCACCCTCAGTGACGAACTGAACCACAACGTCAGAACTCCTCAGAAGATGAGCGGCGGAGAATCCATTGTGGTGACCACCCCCACGCAGACGCAGACGTGGGCGGACAGACTGCCCCGGACCGACAACCGCGTTAACAACAACAACAACAACGGCAGTGTCACCGTTCTGAGTGCCAGTAGGCTTCGTCTTCTGCATGACACCACCATGATCGACACCGCTCTGGACTTGGACAGCTTGGACGGGTCCACCGTCTCCTTGTGGCCCGCCACCGTCTGACATCAGGACACGCGGGTCATTCACATGTAGCATAGGAGGTCGAATAACCCGCGCTTTTTCAGCATACCTTTTGAAATCGATTCTGAATACCGATCTTCAAACAGGCACTCGGTGCATCTCAGGATATGTGAAAATGAAACATTGAATATTTAAAACATTTTTAATGGTTAAGTGATCTTTATCAGTGGACCGGAGTCACCAAAGGTAAATGAATATTTTTGTGTTATATGTATGTGTACAGTGAGAAATGATATATTTTGATTTGGTTTGCCAGTATTCATAGGGTTGGCTTTTTAAGACTTTTGATAAAGTTTCATTTATTTAGTAGATGAAATACCATAATATTTTGAATTTGAATTTTTCAGAAATATTTACTCCGTTTAAAACAAGCGTGAAATGTTATAAATTATCTAGAAATTTGTCTGCTCTGGTAAAGTGGGTTGATTCTAGAATATCTAGACATTTTGTAGCTGTTTTTTATACTAAATACAGTAAACCTCGATTTAATGGATTTTTCAGTCTATTCAATTCATACACAATATTCGGCGCATGTGATCACACAGCAATGCGTGTGGAAATTGGTTATGTTATCGCGTGATGTGACTTATTACAGCAGTTTTAAATGTATGCCGTCCGATGTTCTGACATGTAAACAGCATTTTTTTGTGTTCTTATAAAATTAAAATTTTGTATTGTGTTTAAACACATTATTTATTTGTGTGGGTAAATACATAAAATTACTAATTTGTTAAATTTTAAACATGCAACAAACATTCGGAAATATACTTTATTATATATCGTCGCTTAAGAAACAACACCGCGGAAGTCAATTAATAAAAATTTTCAGGGGAAACAAAAAACGTCTCAAAAAATTGAAAATTGATACCTTTTAACTTATTTTTTTTTTGTGTTTAGTTAAAAGAAACATTTTTTTAACTAAACACAAAAAAAAATATGTTAAAAGGTATCAATTTTCAATTTTTTGAGACGTTTTTTGTTTAATTAATTGACTTCCGCGGTGTTGTTTCTTAAGCGACGATATGTGACTTTCAGCTTTATCGGATACTCACTCAAATTAGTCAGTTACATCGAGGTTTTATTGTATGTAATTCGAAATACATATTTATACAGTACAGTAAGTCCTCGACTTACGTGATTAATTTGTTCCGAAGATTTTCGTGTAAGTCTAAAAATTGCTCAAGTCGAATAAAACTTATAATCATGCAATTTTTTACATAATATGTGGTAGTTTCAAAGGATAAGTGAAAATAAAATGAACCTTCATACATACATTTAAGAAAACATTATTGATTGATGAAGTGGTTTGTTTTGCAATCCCCAGCAGTATTTCCACCAAGTAAAAGGGTTACGGCTCGTCTTAGGTAAGCGCGTTCGGCGGTGCATTGAGCGGCGCGCGCAACTCAAACGTATAACCTTATAAACGTATAACCAAAAAAAGATGTTGTCTACGAACATTTTCACACACGGTTATACGTTTGAGTTCCGCGCGCTGCTCAATGTGCAGCCGACTTTGCCCACGTAAGACGCCCAGTTAGCCTATCTATTGACACTTTGAAACCTGGCATAGATTTTTCTAGTTGGGATATATTATATTATGTCAGATCAGGCATTTTGTCCAATAAGCCCAATTCGTCCACATTAAAAATTTTGTTGTGGCAGGTAATCCTCATTTTTATGATTTCTGCTAGACTCTTGATGAAATTCATAGCTTCCTCTGTATCTGCACAACTTGGCAGCCTCACCTGTTACTTTGATGTTGTGTAGTTTATTACAGCTTTTAAATTTTTGAAACCGTCTGTGGCTTGCAGTCAATGTATTAGTATCAACACTGTCATCATTTTTACACTTTACGTCTTCAAAACAACTCAAGACTTTATCCTGAATGAGTATGAGAGTGGAATTTGTTGTTGCTGTATATATTCCATCCATATAACCAATGTGCTTTCCATTTATTCTATTATTATTACTCTTTTCTTGGTATCAATAGTTTGCATTACTACTAATTTTTTTACATGATCCGTAATATATAACATAATATTTTCTGAAAACACAGCGCAGAAAAACAAATTGCAGCAAAAAAAACATATTTTTAAAAATCGCGGAAGTACGAATTCACGCAAGTCGAATTCGCGTAAGTCGAGGACTTACTGTACAGCAAATGGTAAAAAAATAAGTAATTCTATATTTGCCCGACTGGCATTTTTCATTTTACAAATGATACATTGTCGTAGTGAACGATATTATGGATACGAGTTATAATAAATTGACATCTTGTCCCTTGCTCCTAAAATATTTCTGTAAGTAAATAAATAAAATATTGTCGTAAGTGTCTTATAAGAAAAATGCATTTTTTTGAAAGCCGCCAGTGTTTTCTGTCGGAATGTTACATGTCGATATAGCTTTCATTAAGCTAATGTCTTTGTTTTGATCCCGTACTAATTCCAAGTTACATTAGTGTTATGACCGGATTTAAACACATAACAAAAATATGATCTCTCGAGCAATATTATATCAGTCAAGAGCGGTCGCCCCGTGTCTGAACCCATGACAGAGCTTCCGGCTTTAGCCTGGTGGACAGGTGAGAGTCTTCTAATGACGATATGCAGGTATCCGGAATTACCATGCATGCAATGGTGATCACTGCAATATAATTGGACAACGATTGAAATATTCTCGAATTGTGAACGATTGCTATATTACGAACTCACAGAATCTGTCGCACAAATAGAATATGAAAAAAGTAACTATTTTTAAATATCATATTATTATTGTAATCTTGTTGAAGTCAATTAGTATCACATATTTGTTATATTTTGATAGTACTTTTCTCTTGTAATTATTATTTTTTTATATATTAAGTAATATCAATACTAATGTTATTTACCGTCAACAATCGGTGGTATGCTATTATAAAATGACATACATTACATTACACGTAATTCTTGTTCAATGAAAATTTTCATTCCGTAAAAATTGTCTGATAATTTAAATGTAATCTCAAATCGCTTTATTTTTTAATCAAAAATAATGTAAAACAAGTTTTCAATTCTGTTATAGTGACATTCCTTATGCGTGTGAATATTCGTTAAGCAAGAGTTAAGTGTAGTTATACCGCACTACTTTCACGTTTAAGGCTCCGATAGACCAAAGCGAAATATTCACAGCGCTGACGGTGATGTTTGCTAAATCACTTTTACTGTAACACAATATCATCTGAAGATGAATATTTTATTGGCCAATAAAATCAAATCTAATCATAATTCTTCATGTCATGCATAATTCTTGACAGAGTATCAGTTTTTTTTAATTTGTAGATTTGATAGTGTTTACTAATTTATTCGAAACTAATTAATAACACAATTGGCATTTTGTACTCTCGGACAGTTCGGAAACCATTTTAATGTATATGTAGCTTCTATAATTTAAACATAATTATAGTAATACTTATCATTTTTATTTAATTCTTTTCCAATTTCAGTCCATATTTTGTCTTCCTTCTGTTGGTTTTTCAGTTTTTATGAGAAAAATCATATGCATGCAATTGGATAATATCAAACCATTTCTATTGTCTTTTATATGCGCTATGATGTTGGACTGCCGTGCATATCACCACTGTGATTTCACTTTGGTCTCTGGATACCTTCATTTAAATGACTTTGACTACATTATACATTATCAAGTAAAAATGCATATCGGATAGGCATAGCCGGTACTAATTTTATTATTATAAAGTTTTGAAAATAGTGTGCGCGTGTGTCAACTCATTACTAATTTATAATAGTATGTCAGCTGACAATCATTTGATTGTATTAAATTGTCATCTTTACCACAGAGAACAGAATGTGGAAGCGATTCGTATTACAAAGTTTTTTCTTTGAATTTATTATTATTTAGATATGTAGTACTAATATTTATTAGGTTTTATCATATTGTTCATCCGAAGAGTTGGTAAAAAATGTGATTTTAATGTAGGTGCAACATGAGCTTCTTAGTTATACCAATTATATCATAATAAATGAATTTAATCATAACGGATCGTCTTAGCATTTTTCTTTTATGATTTGTGCCTTTGGGTTTTGCGAACCGAATTATTGTGATGATGTATTTATTCTGAAGTATATCCAATAATTAAGTAACGTGACATATTTGTAACATGTTTTCACGAATGAGCACCTCATATTATGTATGTACTAATATTTTTTTTCTTCATAAAAAAACATTTTTTAGTCTTTCGAAAAGGATTTAGAATGTCTTCTTTTTTCTTGTGAAGTAATCTATCATATTATGTAGGCACAGTTATATTAGAGAATTTACTGTGGTAATACGTGATACAGTCGAACTCTGTTATTACGATCTCAGACATTGTGAGATCTCGGATGTAATGAGGAAACATTCGTTGACATTTGGTTTATGATTTTCTCCATACATTTATTCACTGTTATAACCAGCAACATATCGGATATACCGAGCTAAAATACTGTTAATTTGTCGATCGTTTAAAAACATTTCGACCCTAAGCAATAAAATCCGATCGGACAGGATGCCGCCGGGGACGGATTACGTTTATGACACTAGTTAAGTGTCTTAATTGTTGTTTTCGCCGACAATAATGAAAAAGTATCCACGCACATGGTTGAAAAATCCAAGGTTTGTGAAGTCTGTAGGTACCTGTCAGCGTTCATAACAATAAACAACTTCTTTTATAGTTTATGAAGGCCATGCTTGTTTCGGGGATTTTTACGACGGTTTTCAGATTTTTTATTTTTGACTTTTTTTGTCCGATCGCTCATTTAAAAATATCTATTCTCTGATAGAACGAGTACCGCTTATAACAAGCAAATTTAGTCGGTCCCATCTTTGTAATAACCAAGTTCGACTGTAATTTAAAAATATTTTCACATGTAAGTCGGATTCGCCATATATGAAAATAATTTATTTCGGTTTGAAGAAGTAATCTTCTTGTCTGTCCTTATACTTGAATATTTTTGTGTTACCTTCTATATAATTTACAAGGCACTATTAATACAGAAGTCAAATATTTTTCAACTCATTTCTAACTTCTTCTAAAGCAATAATGATTAATTACAGCATTTATCATATATGTATAGTTTTGTTCTCTTTTCGGTGTATATCGCCATATTTTATCAATTGATTTCTCTTAGCCAATTAGAATTCTACTCTGATGTATCAATGTACCAACATTCCATAATATACCTATTTGGATTTCAGCTTCAATCACAACTTACTCGAGACTAATAAGTTTCACTTAAGCCAAGTTAGAACTGGAATGACAATATGAGGTGTCTGTTGTTCAATATTTGTGGGAAACAACGTTATTATGTTTCAAGTTTCAATTATTTGTTTTAACGTGAGATAATTTTTTCCATTGTATTCTATATCGAAATTAGAACCAAATGGCAATTTGTTTCAGCCGATAAACTCATTAATTTAATGTAATAAATACCTATAGGCAAAATAAAATTGGACGTAGCGCTACTTGTATCTCACTTTTTATTTTTTTCCGCATAAGGCACATATTTCCGTGGCACTCTCATGAATTTACCGGATTCTACAGCATGGGAGAACGTTCCCTTATTGGTTGACTTAAACACGCGCGATATCAACCAAGCTTTAAATAATATGAAACACGGACGTGGCACTTTTTGTAATAAATCGAGACTTAAAATATTTTTTTTGTAGGGTTTTGTCGCGTTTTGGAATTTTTCGATCAATACATATTGTGTAAAATTACATAAAGAATACGTGCATATTTTAGAATTAGACGCCTCATATGTCAACTGCAATATTGCTGTTTAATAAAATTCTAAAGTTTTCTCTATACTATAAGTATTACCACAGGAAATTTGATATGAATCTAATGGAAACCTTAAAATATTATTTATTACCAATTGAGTGAGCCCCTTTGAAAAATTAGTATTATCCTGAAACTCTCTTTCTGGGATGATGGTGATTAAACGCAATATGCCACTTCAAACCTACTTTGGTGCTTTTAGTGCCATTTCTTGTTTTTAATATTGATTTTTAGGTGTTATGTGGATAAAATGTATGTCACTTGCGTGTCGTTGGAACTGATTTTCCCAAAACTAACATTATTTCACTAATGCTCTTTTGCAGAGAAAGGCTCAGTTCATTTTATGTACAATTGGTTGAACTTTGTTAAAACAATATTTATTGGGGTGTTCGAATTTTCTTTATTTATATATTATATTTTTTATGAAAATGCTGTTTTTTTCATAGCGTTAAATGCATTAAGTATTTCCCTTTTCTCTTTAATAAGTACAGTCAACAAAAAAAGCTCTCTGACTAAAAACTATTCACAATATGTACTTTGCAATATTCTTCGTACTGAGAACTACAATTTTATTTTTGAATTAATGAGATTTTTTAGTTATATTATTTATTAAAATGTTATATTGGATAAAATTCTAAATGGATACATTTAAATTAAGTTAACTTTAGTAGTGTATTACATTTTTACATAAACATTTTTTTTTATCATGTGTTTAACCTAATTTAGCGTAGATGTACATTATTTTGTGTTTTTAATAATATGTTTAAATCCATATTTTTAAAGCATGTATATGTCGAGCGATAATGAAAACGGTTCATTTGTGTTTATTCAATTTGATTTCTGATTGTTGAATTAGTCTCTCTTCCATTACATTCTTATAACTTACTGACTCTTCCTCGAAAATTGTATTCACGATTTTTATAGAAAAAATTTACATTATTATTTTAAAACAAAGACTGGTAATCGAAGTGGGAGAGTATTCATCTACTGTTATAAAGTGAGGATGATTTTTATACAAAAAAATAATGTTTATAATGTAATGACAATAAATTCTTCTGTGAATTTCAGCTGAGGATTATTTTATAAATGTACAATGTTGTATATAAAATAAAACAACTGGTCGATATGAATCAGTTTGGAATCGTTCGAAGTAGTTATATCTGTAAAAAAATGGTGTTTAAATTTTATATAATTTATTTAATAGGTTTTAGTTTACAACAGCACATTCTATATTATTATTATAAATGTTAATTAAAGAAGATATTGTGATAAACAAATAATTATATTTTATGTCATAAATGTTTCATAGACATATTATAGCCATATCAATATGCAAATTGAGTTTACAACTATCTCAAAAGATCTTTCAGGTAGCGTTAAACTTTCTTTTTTATGGATGCGGTCTATCTAACTGTAAGCACAATTTAATGTTAAATAATAAATAAAGTAAATGTTTTATTTTGCCACATAAAATATTGTTTTACAATAAATGTTTGGTTCTGTAAATAATATATAATTTTTATAGACACTGTATCATTTGACTAGGTAATTCAAGCTAGAGTGGGATGATTTTAATTAGATTGTCATCTGAATATCGTGTGTTGCTGCCAAAAGTCTTGAAAGTCATGTCATGGTGTAATTTTTTTGTAAATTGAAGTTTGACATGCCCTCTATAATCGGGCATAATGCTAATATCTTTGCGCTTTATGTGCATGTTCTATATATCGGACGGCCTTGATTTTTTTTATCTAACATACATATTTTTATATAGACACATAATCCATTGTTAACCCTAAATACCTAAATTATCGACTTACCAAGATTTGTCACCAACTTCACAATATAGAAATTGATATGCCATTTCCTTCTTTCAAACCTATTTTTCAATGTGTGTTTTGATTCTGACCAATTCGAGTGGTTAAAGTCAAACAACGTTATCTACAAAAGTTTTTTTTTTTTTTTTTAATATAACGTTATTTTATATTCTCGGCTACATGATAGTCAAATAACTTTATGTCAATCTTTTCGAGTTTCTTCCTAAATCGTCAGTAAAGTTTGTTGTTTTCATATTTTTTTAAAAACATACCTATAAATTTTAACATTACCATAGGCAAGATAAATGTACAATACACAATAAATTATATTTTGTTGAGTTACAAAACACTAAAAAAAACGTTTTTAGGATCTCCTGTAAAGTTGTAGATAGTGTTGTTTGACGTTAACACATTGGACACAATGGACTGAGAAAATGGTTAAAGTCTTAAGAAAACCTCAATCCTAGAGACATGTCCTTTGGGATGTAAATGGTGTAATGTAAATTATGTTATTGTAGGCCACCATCTCTCCTTTCACTCCTGATCGAATTCAGCTCTTCACTCATGTACAGTGAAACCCCGATTCTACTAGTATTCTACTATTTTCAAGGGACCCTGAAAAATATCGATAAACGCGGGAAACGATAAATGCAGGATATATAAACTCAACTCAGTCAACTCGTTTTTCTCCTGGATTTTTTTCGACGTCTTGAATTATTTTAAGTTTCTCAGATAGACTTCTAGTTTTCTTCATTTTACTTGCGACTTATAAAAATTCGCGATACGAGATGGGAGGCAAGCCTGAGCGGCCTGTGCAAACAAAGCATAATAAAAAGTATCATAAACAATTCTGCGAAAGCCAAATGAAAAATATTCAAAAAAAAACAGTCAATCAGGATAATATTTATGACTGGACCATAATATCTGCACGATAGATCGAGAAAAACGATAAATCGGGGAACGGTTAATGCGGGATTATTTAACATTGTTCTTATGGGTGTTTGGCGGGACTTTCAAAAATGAACGATCCGTGCGGGAAAACGATTTATGCGAGAATGGTAGATCGGGGTTTCACTGTATTTACAAACGTTATGAAGGCTCAATAAATATAAATAAATTCAGACATTGATTCACATACTGTAAGTTGCATTGTCAATCTCTTAAGAAGAGCCTAAAGGATTGACGAGAGGCACTTTCTGAACTGCAACTATGAAGCACACATTGAATTTAAGAACAAAGCAGATCTGTTATTTCTTTGATTTTTGAGCTGGAAATGTCAAAATTGCACACGAAGAAGCGATAACAATGTTGCTGCCGTTTGAAACACCCATTTTTGCAACATGCGTTTTCCACTTTCATGAACTTTTAAAATAAAGTACAGAAATTGGTTGAACTCCGATGATAATATCCAAAATGTTCTGATATCAATAAGTGTCAAAGTTGATGTTTTCCCAAAGACTCATTCAACTGGTGCCGGTAATATCATTGTAAATAAATACATAATACATTATGGGGTAATTAATACACAAAAAAAGTTTCTGTACCCCTGATCATCGATTACATTGCATGCTTTTCAATATTTTGTTATAAACTGATTTATTTGAACTCGGAAGCTTGTATTCCTAAATGTTCTACTTATTTTAAATTTAATATAATATTTTTTCTATAAACTCGCTACTTTTTAGAATTAAAAAATAAATCGAAAATGGGTGTAACAGGATAAGACTAAATTATTGAAACTGAATGACCCGACCCTGCTTGATGTAATAGTCAAGTGATGTTTGTAGAATTGATTAATGATGAACATTGATCATCTTTCTATAATCATAATGATTTATTTCATTCGGATATATTTTTGTAAATAGTATTTTTATTCCTGTACATAATCATTCCAATTTTGTTAAACTTTTCGGCCCACGCAGGTTTTTTTGTGTTCTCTTTAACTCAATAAAATTTTTATATTACAAATAATTTTGTTTTTATTCACAGTTTCTTCCAATTTATTTATTCATAAATGGTGCATACTCGTTAGGACAATTTTTATAAAGTTTCGGATACAAATGAGAATGACATACTTACATAAACCAATAATAATAAATATTACAATAATTTGGTAAAATAAATATAGGTATTATGAATAAAATTTCTATGCCTTCAGCGAGTTTTCTCGCTCTATGTGGCCGTGATCGCAGGCCACACATACAAATTCGCAAGTTATCTTGTCCGACTTTATAAACTCAAATTACTAGCCACTGTCGATTGATTTGCATAATCAAAAAAATTAAACACACGGTGACATCTGTCATGAAATACTAAGCCACAAATTATCAGTATTACATCGATTTTAGTAAGAGCTTTACTCTACAAGACAACGCACAGGATCGAGAGAAGTGGACTCAGCTTGGAGAGGCCTTCATCCAGCAGTGGATAGATTCAGGCTGATGATGATGAATGCAGTATAATGTGAGATTTGCTTAGTAAGTTTATGGCTCAAATCAGGAGACACTACCTTATCTGTTCTGTGGTTCAAATGAATTTTTTATGAAGATTCCTAATCAAAAAAGCAGTAACATATTTTTTGATAATTGTCAGTTTCTATTTTTCTCAATTTTTCATCCAAATTTAAAGTCGAGACCAAAGTTTTCTTCCCTCCACCTGGCTTTTCTTTCCAATTTTATTTTCAGCACAGATAGATTTTTTCCCATTTTTTTTCGCTCCAGATTCGATTCAGTCTTCTTTCTAATCGAAGGTGAGATGTTTTTTTCGGGTCGACAAAAATAAAGTACGATACATATTCAAAATAACGGACAAAATTTGGCTTAACAAAATAAAATAAATGTAAACACCACGGTCAAAATAAAGATTGAATGATCATAGTAATTATGATGAATGACATCAGATTTTGTCTTAGTACCATTGGTTGACTTAAACTGATTGAGAGCATTCTTGGAAAACTCTTCCAGTACCTCCTCTGTCTGTAGGCGTGAATCACTGGATGTTCACTGGACTCGTCAAGCCTGGTTGACACAAAGACTAATTTTATTACATCAACAAAGCAACACACCAAAATACATCATTCAATTTTTAAGCCATGTCCGATCTCATCCTTAGAAAATCATATGGGCCTCCAGAGTGTGGGGGTTGTACTACTTAAAAGTTTTCTTTAAGAGTAATGGATGTTAGCCACTTGTTCAATCTACTATGTCCAAGCACACATTAAAAAATAACATGTACATTTACCAGATCCGGGATTCGACTCCAGGCGTAATCACTCGATCATCGTGGGCGTAAAAATAAATATTTAGATGGACTGTCCAACAACGCATTTTCATTAAAACAATATTTCTTTTTTTTTTTCTTTCGACCATGTCCGATCCTAATAGGATCATATGGGCCTCCACAGAGTGGAGGTTTGTATTGACAGATTTTTTGTTTTTACGAGAAATGGATGTCAGCCACTTGCTCAACCTATTAGGTCCATACTCTGACTCATACACAAATTGAAAAACAATATGTGTACTAGCCAGACCCAGGATTCGAACCTGGGACCCTCGACTCTATAGGCCGGCATTTAAGCCACTCGGCCATCATATATCACCATAATTAATAGCTGATATATTTGGCTGGATGCGTAACCGGCAATTCCCATGAAAATTGCGCCGTATGCAACCTTAAGGGCTCTAGGCTTAAGTCCACAATTGCTGCCCGCCATTCGGGCCATTCTCTGATAGGCCGAATTGGCCTTAGAGACGGCCGTCTTGGCGTAGTGAACGAAAGACAGTTTGTCATCAAGAATTACTCCCAGATACGTAACCTTTTAGGAGAAACGCACTGAGGTCTGGCCAAAACGAACCGTGGGCGGCCGTCGAGTTATGTTGACCCGAGAACTACCCCTGAGGAGGACAGCTTCCGTCTTACTCGGGGCAAAGGTCAGCTTGTTCAGCAACCCCCAATTAAGCATTCTGCCCAAGGTGTCCGTGGCTGCACGCTCAAGTGCCGGTCGGCTCGTCGCCCCAACAAGCAGGAGCAAGTCGTCGGCATACGCAACGAGCGTGCAGCCCGGAGGACAATCGGCCGAGGCCAGTTCGCGGTGCCAAATCGTCCTAGACCCCTCGAGTAGGTACCAATATAAATAACGGCATTAGTCCAGTGGTTGTCTGCTCAGTGAGCGACATGCCCAGCCAATTACCGTATCATTTTCTAAACGACCTCTATCACATCGCGTACTCGTGTCTGCTTTATTATTCATTGGTATATTTCGTGGTCTTCACACGTTATGCAGAACATGCACCTCTCCATGCCATTAATACTATGAATTTTAATAACAATCATAATATCATTTTAATAGTAAAAAATATTTGATTTAAAAATTAAAAGACATTAGAAAACTAAACCACAAAGAATCATATAACAAGTCACAGTGAAACGTTTTGACCTGGTGTATGGCTGAAACTCCACAGGGGAAGGTATCCTGTAGCATCTATAGATGCTACAGGACTCCACGATGTGCTCTGTAATCTGAATCTCAGCTTCATCTTTAAATTCCACTTACACATCATATTATGAGCACATCAAGAATGCTCACACCGGATTCGCTTCAGACTTTAGACTTACCTATACTATATTTGCGTGGAAGCCTAAAGTCAGGAAAGTCATCTAAAGGATAAAGAATTAGAAGGGAGTTCATCACGCTTGATGCTAGCCAGTATCCTCTTTGTCGGTCTCAGCAGTTGTCAATATAGCCTCCACATTGTGGCATCTCACTAACATTTAATGTTAATGTACGTTCAATAATTCCACCAATACTATTTTCCGATAAAACTCCTTCTTGCAACTATATTATATCCTCCTAATAATTATTTACGTGACTGGTGTCATGATAAATGTTGTCATTTTTTTGTAACTGTTTCTTTGCATTAAGTTTATGAGATGTACGGTGTTCGACTCATAAATTGAATGCACTATAGAAAAATACCTGCATAGGCATATTCTGTATTTCGTTATCTTTATAAACATTTGTTGCTGTCTAAATTTTTAAAACTATAAGTTTAAAACTGCTTCCAGTTTAGTTTGTGAACGTTTATATAAAATAAATATTTAGATGGACTGTCCAACAACGCATTTTCATTAAAACAATATTATGGCTCCATAATTAATAGCTGATATATTACTTAATACTATTAGATTCTGAATGAGATACAGATGCTGGTCTATATTAGGGGTACCAAACCTTTTATATTCATGTGCCAAAAAAAAATGTGATACGTACCACGTGGCGTACCAAGGGATTTATAAAAAAATAGGAACAGAATTTTAAATTGTAAACCAGGATCAGCACATCTATTTTATACACACGACTGCTATCTGCAATCGTCGAGGGTAGTTTTTCATATGTTTGTATCGAAGTATTATAATTATTACAATAAGTTGGCCGTCTAAACAGTCAAAATTGTCTATCTCGCTCTAAAATTTAGCACAGCCAAGGGAGGTGATGTTAAAGCATAGCATTTATTGTAACACTTACAACTAACTTACTGTAATTGTTTCAATAAGTGCTAATACTTCGATACAAAAATACGGAAAACTACCCTCGATAGCTGCCAATAGCGGCCGATAGCAGTCTTGCAGTGGCAAAGAGTGTAGGTAGGCTGTTAAGATTCGACATAGATAGTGCACACTAAACTTTGTTGGTCAAAGGTATTTGTTTTTATTGAACTAAGACTACAATTTACAGATGGTATTAGTAAGTTTTTAAAAATCAATTAAACCCTGCCTAAACCTAAGCATAATAGTTTTGGAATACTTTGGGCGATATAAGAAATAGAGACCACCAGTTGTTTATTCTCCCAAGGTGCAGAACCAACCTGCCACTGGTAATGCCAATTGGGAGAGTGATAACTATGTTCAACGAAATTGCTTCGGGTGTTGATATATTCCACCTACGTGAGAATGAGTTTAGGTGGATGTTGTTTTATAAAATCTTAAAATAGGGTCTGCTTAGCTCATCCGGTGTACTTCCTTGTACCTATCTAATTCATCTACTGATATATCTCTTTTTTTATGTAATACTGTTATATTTATATATCTTTGTTTCTAAATGTCATGTTGTGAACGTCTTAAACTTATAATTTGTAATGTCCACAATATGTTAAAAAAATAAATGAATTGAATTGAATTGAATAACAAATATGTGCACAC
The DNA here is from genome assembly GCF_057557595.1 of Rhyacophila brunnea. NCBI lineage: Eukaryota > Metazoa > Arthropoda > Insecta > Trichoptera > Rhyacophilidae > Rhyacophila > Rhyacophila brunnea. The sequence goes on along the minus strand of NW_028232965.1, from coordinate 56,079,590 downwards.
TTTTTCAGACATACTTATTTGTATTCGTTGGATTAAAAATACAAATTTATTTTTATTTTCCATTATTATTGGTTATTTTCATTAGGCCCTGCCTAAACCAAACTATAATAGGTAAACAATATTATTATATCTTCAAAATATCCAAAGTTATGTTTGATTTAATTAAATGTATAATTTTAGATATTTTTTAGATACTTAGATGAATAGTTTTTGACTATTATCTGTTATGGCTTGGTTTTCGCAAATTTTAATTGAATCTTAAAAACTTAGTAACACTATCTACACATTGTAGTTTTAGTTCAATGAAAACAAATATGTATTACTGAGGGAATTTAGTGTGAAATATTTATGTCGGGTCTTAACAGCCTACCTCCACCCTTCGCCACTGCAGTATTGTATATAGAATGGATGCGCTGAGTTATTTAAAAAAAAATATTCCGAATTTATTCCATTTAGCAATGCATATCCCATCGTCATAGATCGGCCACTTTCAGAGCCTTTCGTGAGACTTTTATTATTGCAGTATAACCTCGATATAACGGACTAATGCGGGTGAAGGAGTGTCCGTTAAGGCCGAAAGTCCGTTATATAAAAATACAAACAAAATCCTGTGTTGCTTGCTTTCAGCAATCCTGCTTTGAAAAAAGAATCAAGTTTTGTTAGCACTTTTGAAGTCTGTCTAATCAAATCTCTAAAATTACGAAAATGCGTGTAATATAGGTAGTTGAATTTCGTTAACTGACGAATAGTCAATAAAAATAATATTGATTATAATGCGCAGAACATTGTTTGCAAGCGGTGACACGTGGATTTATACATGTATGACAGTAACAGTAGGGATTGCAATACCGAATGAAAATATCAATACCGGTTTTTCGGTATTTCTTATTGAATACCGGTATTTCTTAAACATTAAAAAAACAGAAGTAGGTGCTTATTAATAAATACAGCTATTAAAATCTTTTCAAAAAAATATGTATTGATCATAATTGTAGAACTAGTGATTTTTTACAAATAATTTGAATATATTGATAATTTTAACTAAAGCCATCAAAAGTTCATCAATTGCAAATAAGTCCGGCTGCAGGAAAAGCTTCTTAAATTCAACGCATATAGAATAATTGAACATTTTTGTCACGGATGTTTTCTATTTCGAAATAATATGATATATTTGATGACATTTGTTTTACTATTTTTTCACCTCTGTTGGATTCACTCAATATATTTGCATTTTAGCAGCATATAACTTATAATTCATTTTAAAAAACGTAAACGAGTGTGCTGTAATTCCGGTATTTTGGATTTTTAAAACCGGTATTTCGGTATTGATAAATACTGGAATACCGGTTTTGAAATACCGGTATTGCAATACTTAATTAACAGGATTTTTTAAAAATAATTTTCGCATTTGACCGGATATTTTGAGCCTTGATGCCTAATGATTCTCCTCGATTTGCCGCCCTTCGAGTAACTGTCGCCCCCTAGCGACGCTCAATCTGCCTATCCCCACGGGACGTCATTGATATGATTGCTACAGTTATTTTAACACGCATCAAATGGTACCAATATTTGTTTGACTTGGGACATTGTAACAGATGTGTAAGAGGACGTAGATAGACGAGAGTATTATTAATTATTGTAGTAGAAAAATGACCCAAAGAAATAGATAGTTTATAAATAAATAGATTTTCACGAAAATATGATGACCTGTAGTCTATTGGCACTGGGGCCATGGTCGGTCATACCTACCTGATAATTTGGGTCTTTTCAACTCTGAGAAAATCAGACGTAGGTACTAACTACTTAGTGCATTTTGAACCGTGCTCCAAGACAAATCGTGGATCGTTGGAGAATAACAAATGAAAGATTTACAATGTCTAGACAGTTGCAAAGAAAATTCACAAACTCTTTTTTGACGCATATTAACTTGATTTGTGGTAGATGAATTTTATAACGCTAAGATAAAGCAAATTCTGGAAACACTGACTAAAATATTTTATTTATAGATCTTTGTAATACATACTATTTATCTCATACGATGAGATAAATAATAATGTAGTTACGTGCATACATAAATTGATAGATTCTATTAGATACCTACTTTAATTGAGATAAACTTAAATGTATTATAAATGGTACCTAATCATCCATTACGATTATTAATTTGTCACAGATAATATTCTATTTAGGTAGTTAGCAGGGGCGGGTAGCGGCCGCGTGGGGCCCCGAGGTACCAAGGGGCCCCGAGATCTTGGAATGTCTTTAAAGAATTGTCTTACAGACGGAGTACTATAGTGGAGGTGTCTTCACTACTAAAGAAAATGGACAAATACAAAACCGCCCTAATGACAGTGATTTGGAATACTATTTTACAAAGACTAAATGCTACTAGTAAATCACTGCAAACAGTGGAATGCGAACTATTGAAAGGATCTATCCTACGGAAGTCATTAGAAAAGTTCATCAATAATTCCTGAGAAGAATATGAACAAGTTGAAAAAGAGGCAACTGATTTATAAGGATTATCCTTTAATGATGAATATGGACAAACTCGCAGACAGTAAAAAAGAAAAATGTTTTTTGATGAAAACAAAGATGTCGGACAACAACTTACAACTTAAAACTAGAGAAGATTTCAAAATGAATTCATTTTATGTCATATGTGGATAAGACCAAGAAAGAACTATCGCAAAGAACACAATCATATTATGAAATAGTTATAGAGCCTTTTCGAATATTTTTTGATTGTAATCTATCAATGGAAGAAAAAAAGAACGCGATAAAAACGTTGATGGATATTTACAAAGAGGAAATTGATGTTTGCACTTTTCAAGATGAATTTGACCATTTTTTAATATTCCTTAAAGAAAACAAGGGCACTATTAAAGTACAAGCCGCCAATGAAATGTCTTGCACATTCTGAAATGTAGAAATATTATTGACTTTTTTTAACAATCCCCTTATCTAATGCGTCTGGTGAAAGATCGTTTTCTGTTTTAAAGAATATTTGAGAAGTACCTACTAAGGGAGAAGAAAGATTAAATAGTATGGCCATTTTGTATATAGAGCAAGAAATTTTAAACCGAATTATTGACACTGCCAAAATAATTGACAAATTTGCAAGAAATAAAGAAAGACGAAAATTTATTTTAAAAATATGTTTTTTTTTTTTTAAATTTTATTTCTATTACCTTTGTTATATTTTATGTTAACAAATTAATGAGTGATTCTATGCATAAAACTTTTTTTTCGAACTCATTTTTGGGGGCCCCGAAATTTTTACCGCTCAGGGCCTCCACTTGACTTGATCCGCTACTGGTAGGTAGATATCCTTACAAACGGTAACCAAAATGTAGCTGCAATATATTATTTATTACGTTGGATTTTTTTGATGGAAAAGTGCGGTGCTAATAACCAGGCATGTATTTATAATATAAATATTAGTTACAATACTTATTTCAGATTAATTTTATTTGAGTTGTCGTTGATAACGTTGTAATTACATTATTTACGGATGGAATAATAAATAAAATGTAACCCAGTGGCATAGCTTAAAAGTGTACACTTCTGTATAACAGCATTATGAATAAGCATATTTTTTTCCTGATGGTATGTTTTCTAAGATATTGAGCCATTTCAAAATTTACCTTAAATTCTAAAATTTCGAAGAAAAAATATTTTTGAAGTTATACTTCTTTAGGCGCGTTTGGAAAATCAGATCAGAGTGTATTTTTGGCCTGTGACATGTAACACATAATTTATTTTTTCACACGAAAAAAATCGCACTCGATTGTGTTCGAACCACGATTGTTCGGTTATCAGCCGAACGCACTGCCTTTACGCCACAGTATGATAATGCAATCGTGACGATTATACAGTATACCATGGTTTCCCAAGCTATGGGTCGCGACCCACCAGTGGGTCGCGAGCTAATATTGAGTGGGCCCTCGCCACAGTATACATAAATTAAAAAAAAAATAGGAAGTAATAAATTTGATATTTCATTTAGCTATTTATAATTCCTAAAAATTGAAATAAACTTAAGTTACGGAAAATATTGTGATAAAATAATAATAATTTTGAATTGCCAATGCACTATGTGAAGAAATGGGTAGCCGCCATTACATCTCTTCTTCTGCATACAGAAGTTCGCTGGTTATCCAGGGGAAAAGTACTGACACGATTAGTGGAATTGCGTAATAAAATTACAATTTACTTGAAAGGAAAAACTGAATATATTAAACATCTACAGGATGAAGAATTCATTCTCAAGCTCACTTATTTGGCGGATATTTTTTTGAAATTAAACTAACTTAATTAGTATTTGCAAGAATCAAACGGATCAGACATTTTTGCAGTTCACGATAAAATTCGAGCGTTCATGAAAAAGCTTATGTTGTGGAAAAGTTGTATTGGGAATGGCAAGCATGATTGTTTTGAAACACTTATTGGTAACACTTATGAAAAATATTTTTTTTATTTCAATTAGAACAAATAAGACAGCATTAAGTAGTTCCACGACTCGCCACTATGGAATCTGAGCATTACCAATATTTATGCCCTCTTTTCTCTAAGACAGTTAAGAGGTGGGTCCCAAAATTGGAGATTTTTCTTAGATGGGTCGGAGCCCAGTCAATTTTGGGAACCACTGCAGTATACTATTATAGTTTTGAATTGTTCTGTTACCTAGGCAGCGAATGTATTATTATATATTATATGTACGAAGAATTGTTCCGTTGCCTAGGAAACGAATTTATTATTGTCGACCATTTGCAATTTCTTACGTAAACAAACTATTAAACATCATAGTTGTTACTTTAAAAATAAAAAAAACAATGATAAATAATTATTATATAATTTAGTAATATAAGTTAAAGTGTATAGAAATAAACCTACGGCGTTCCAATAAGCGTTCCTTTTTCTTGAGTGTGTACTTTAACAAGATAATTAAGAGCTAGTCGAAGAATCTATGTTATCACAAGTTTTGTTTTTGTTTTGTTATCCCAAAGAAGTATAACTTCTAATGCGCGTAACCGATTTTTTTTTGTACTAACCAACTTCCATTTTGGACATGTATTTTATAGCTATGAATACTAATTTGAAGTTAATTTTGACATCTTGCAATAGATGGCCTCTAAGATGGTGGCCACAATTTCAAATTTCTATATATAATAAACGAGTATGACTAGGACGTTAACATTATTAATGTTTACTGATGTTGTCAGTAAAGAAAGTGGTTAGAAAACTATTTTCCATAAAAGATTATTACAGCAATGGCAAGTTTCAAACAACTTGATTAAGAATTTTATTGTCTCTTTCAGATGCCGTAAAACAATAAAGTGGTACTTAAGTAACTAGGTATATAAAATGCAATGAAACCGCGGAACGAGGTGTGTCTCGAGCAGTCAATCCTCGGGGATTGTGCCGCTTGAAAGCACCCCAAAGGATTTTCCAATATTCCTTCCGCATGACTTGAAAACTTTTCATATATTTCAACATATCTCTTGAAATATGCAAGATATGTGGAGGAAATGCCTGTTCAGTAAACATTGAGCATTGCTCGGATTGATGTCGTTTTGCACATCAAATTAAATGATAAGTTTGCGTAAAAAATGTGCCATTAAATATTTTCATGAAAATGGAACGTATAAATTTATTACTTAATATATTTTTACCGCTAGCTTTACACCGTTAGAAATTTCATCGTGCAGAAATCTATGATAATATTATATATTATGTATTTTTCAACTATAACTTTCTCGTCAAGAAGAGCATTAAGGTCTAAAAAACCCTTTAATAAGGATTGGTTGTGAAGCGTTCGTTCAACCTCTTTTTAGAAGCTTGGAGTGAAATGGGATTACAAACGCATATTTATTGAAAAAAATAATATGTCCGAGATATAGCCCAGCGGACGTGATTCGAATCCAAATATTTTTTTATTTTTATTTTTTAACTATGTCTGATCCTAATAAGATCGTATTATAGGCCTCAACAGAGTATTAAAAGATTTTTGTTTTTACAAGAAATGGATGGTAGCCACTTACTCAACATATTAGGTCCATTTAATTTAGTATATAAGCACAAAACAACAAAATCTTAGTCAGTTAAATATTTACAATAAGTTAATTTGCACACGAGGTTATAATTTTTCGCTGCGCTAATAGTGACATTCTTACAAACGTAAAACGTACATTGCCCACCTTGGGAAAACCCGATATAGAATTTAATTGGCTGACCAATTGAAACCACTCAGACGATATCTCATTGGCTGCATTCCATTTAATAGCAATACGACGGCCGTGAATGGGTAAAAACCAGGGAACTCAGAAATAATGGGAACTGAAATACACAACGGGTAAGGCGATAACAGGTAACCGACTCGAGTAAGGATGAATCCGGGTTAAACTTACACACGTGTCTAGAATACGTTTAACGTCGAATACTGAAAACTGCTCTCGGTTTATGCATTTACGCTGATTTAATGTTGGTATATTACACACACTATTGCACGTGCATAATGCGTGCTTCATTTTCGTAGGACACTCACACATTCTAAAGCCTGCTTCACCATGCGGCGTATTGAATATAGCCTATTAGTATTCTATTTATTATCTGTTCTGTGGTAAAAACGCTTTACATACTCGTGTCTGGAAACTTGTATGTATGCAGTTCGCCGTATTACACTTCACCGTGAAATGTTGTATCGGAAATATATGGCCGTATATATTAAACGGTCCAACTTCTTTGGGTCGTATAAGTACTGACATAAAATTCATGTCTAAATAAAACACGTTTCTTGTCGGTTTACACTTTACAGGAAGACAGCAGCAAACAAATTTTGAAAAAAGCCGATATAGTGCATTATTTGTTAGGTTAGGTTTTCATTGTTGAATTCATGAATTTTACCAAAATCAGCTATGAAAATTGAATTAATGTTCATATTGAATCTAATAAAATTGGAGACCGTATAATATACGGTCATCTTTTTCCGATAGAAAGCTCACGGTGAAATGTTTTACGTACAATTTACATGTAACCTTACATACTACCAGAAAATAGGTAATGTGTATGCATCAAATCTATGTGAATGCTAAATGCTTGTCGTAAATCAATGCCTGAGAAAATTGAAATTACAGAAATACTCACAATAGTATTATTTTTGTAAGCAATGTTTGAGGAATTTAATTTTGAAACGATATTAATATTTTTTATTTTCTCTTTCGGCACTGGTTGCATAGCAAGCAGTAAAGTTGATGATAATATATTTACGCTCCGAAGGAAAAGCGGGAGATATATTTTACCTTGCTGTCGTATCGGAAACTTCTATTGCACACTTGTGTGACGTAGTCAATGGCGTACCAAAACTGTGAATAATTAATATCAAAGAGAAAATATAGCGTAGGATTTTATTTATATTATTAAATATACATACGTTAGAGCAAGGTTTCCCAAACTATGTTCCGCGGAACACCAGTGTTCCGCCGAACCTGAATAGGTGTTCCGCGACAATTTGGAAAGGTTTTATACACTGCAACACATTTAAAGATCTTCTACTATGTAGAAGTAAAATAAGTAAAACTAAAATAAGTAAAGAATCTACTTCGTATTGAAAGGCGAGTGATGATCAATTTCCAATGATGTTTATGACGTCAAGTATCTAGGTCATGGCCCTTACAGGGGGGGAGTGGCGTGAGATATCGACCAGCTAAATGAGATAAACACACATTACAAGCATGCACTAATAGTCAAAAAATTCAAGCATACTAACATTTAATAATATTATGTGGTTTTGCCATACAATTTTTGATTATTGTCGATATTTGACAAGTCCATAATTGTGCATATCAACATAAAGGTGGGTGTATTAAAAATACAAAAAAATGCTATAAATACCCTTAATTTTACCTCGAACACCATTTCAAATATGCAACTGTAGATCGTCACATTGCCTTTAACCTTCGCGATAAGTAGGGGGCCCGCCAAAGATCCTAGCCTGGGAGCCCGCTTCGGGATGTGGGGCCCACGATCTAGGTACAGGCGGAGGACCATACTTACACCGTGCGCATGAATGATATGGGGTACCTATATTGTTTTTACCTGACCGGCTGACAAGTCTTGTCAGTTTAACGACAGTTGCCAAAATTGACAGAACGGCTAGCCGCGCTAATAAATAACCTAATAAATAAATTAAGAGTTCCGTTATAATTTCCGGGTTTGCGAAATGTTCCATTGCAGAAAAAGGTTGGGAAGCCCTGCGTTAGAGCACTGTTTTTAAAACTGTGGTATCCGTGGCCCTAGTGGTAAGTGAATGAAAGAGGTTGAATTAGACGTGCGGAATAACATGGAATGGGACAAATGAGCGCCGCACTGTCGAATGAAATATATAGACGTTCGTTATCTACTACTTAGTAGTTTTAATTCATGTCGATCTTAACATAATAGTTTTTATTGCGGATTGAGAATCCTGTCTTTATTGCATTATGGTGTAGGTACCTACAGCACCTTATATGATATGCTTTCCAAGATAATATTTTTGCAAAAGAAATTGTACCTGGAGGTGGGGGAGAGGTACTAGTCACGCCACTGCCTGTGATTGAAGCCACATTGAGTAGAGAGTATACGTACTCCTGATATCATTCTGTTCTGTGACTCACTTCCAGATATCATCTGATATTCCCTCAAAGGAAATGTTATTGACGAAAATGTAGCAACAACTCTCGGGATACTGAATTGAACACGTCGATATAATAATATGTATATACCTACCTAATACTCACAACGTAGTGGTTTACAAGTTGAATATTATTTAGATTCCTAGTAATCGCAATGTTCGATCCGTACTTACTTCATTGACAGTTATTTGACATATTTCAATTTGGTAATGGATTCAAAGATATGACATATTAGGGTTTATTTGAAAAATTCTCTCGATGTAGTATTAATAAATGAGGGTATTATTGAATTGACAAGCCGTTGACAGAATTCCCTTTCATTTAAATTATTTATTAATCCGAGCTTGGTATGAAATAATTCAAGGCTACCCTTTTCAATTTTACGGAGGTGTTTTTAAACAGAAACTTTTTTTGTAGCGTTGTTGGCGTCATTTAAAATCAGTGTTTCACAACTGTGGGTCCGCAGATTTTTCGGCCGGTCCACAAATAGTTGTCCCAGTGGTCGTTGTATTCATTGTAAAATTATGTATTATATTATGTTAAAAATTTCAAACATATATATTAAAAAATAACCCGTTCATGGAAGATGACAATCCATGCCCAGTTAATACTCGAGACATAAAATACAGACATTGTTAGTTACAAACATTAAATTGTCGTTCATATTTTCGACTACCTATTCAAGTGTGAAGACGTATTTGACCATGTCACTAATAAAAACGAAATAGAGAAACAGAATGGATGTCAATGCAATACTTCAACTTTCCCAAGCAACACTGAAGCCCAGGGTTTGACACCCCCCAAACATGAAAATTATCAGAATGATTTTAAACATTGAAATTGAAAGCCAATAAAGCCTTTGAGCTTAGACAAATAAAAACACGGCAAAAAAATGATTTGTAATTTTCCAGCACCCTTTTTAGAAAAATTTCTTAAATTTTAATTTCTAACACAAAAATTTCGAAACACTGTCAGGTTTTTTTAGAAACCCAATCCCTAATGGAACTCTCAAAAAATTCTCGGTGTCCACCTGAATTCCGGAGTGGTGTAGGTCATGGCTGGGGAGGGCTGACAGGGCTCTAGCCTGGGGGGCCGGCGTATCGGGTTGACCAGATAAGTGAAATAAACACACATCATAAATTAGCTTTAATAGTGAAAAAGTCGCCTGCGGCGCTATTATACTTCATGGCCATGAACATTTTCAGTTATATATAATTGTGCAATATATTTTTTGATTATTATATGTCGATACTCGACAGCTCCATTGTAAAAGTAGATGTATTAAAAATCGCCAATAATTCACTGTATAAGTATCCTTAATTTGGACTAAAACACAATTTGAAAAACGTAAATGTAGTGTTTCACACTGCCTTTAATCTTAGCGGTAGGTAGGGGGCCCGCCAAACATCCTAGCCTGAGGGCCTGTTTCAGGATGTGGGGACCATGGTGTAGGTACACCGAGTGCAATAGACAAAAAGGCGACAAATGAGAAATTAGGCTGTGAAGAAGAAAAAGAGCCTATGGGACTAATTTACATTCTCCTCCTTGGCCCCCTCCCCATTATTAAATCCTGGGTGAGCCACTGTAAGTAAAAATATAATTTTGTCGTTTACAATCGTTTTTCATTGTGTATTTGATATATAACAAAATACCCGATGTGTAACGGATACTAATGATTTATAGTATCAAGTTTGTTAATATAACCTCAACTCAGTACATATACGGAAATGTGTAAAAAACTAACCTTTTTTGACATAATATATACAAATTAAGACATTTTTTTATCTTCTACATTTACTTGCATACTCCCACCATCATTGGCTTTACAATGGCGTATGTATCTTATCCGTTTTTATATTTATAATATTTCTCCACGCCTGCCTGTTCTGTGGTTCTCCAGTGGTAGCATCTCTATTTACGCAGACAATGCCCCTTAAATTATGTCTTTCAATTTTTCCACTTCTCTCTTTTATTCCCATCAATATTGTTAGCGGCTGGTTCTTCAATCCTTGCCACATGATCCGTAAAATATTAAGCGTCATACCAATGTGCTATTCTTGTGTCCTCGGCCTTCGTTCTCTAGACCCTATATTATTGTACGGCAGTGGCGAAGGGTGGATGTAGGCTGTTAAGATCTGCTATAAAAAGTGCACATTAAACTATGTTAGTCATACGTATTTGTTTTCATTGAAATTCGACCACAATTTACAGACGGTGTTAGTTAGTTTTCAAAATTAAATTAAACCCTGCGAAAACCAAGCCATAATAGATAATAATCAAAAAATACACGTCTATTTATAAAATAAATAAAAATATGCACTTAAATTTTACATAACTTTGGATATTGTATATATATATAATATTATGTTGTATCTATTATAGTTTGGTTTCTTCTTCTTCCACCCTGTCACGTTGCAACATTGGGGCATAGGGCAAGCGCGAGTTGGCGCCACTTCCCTCGGTCCATCGCCAACTCCTGCTCCCGGGAGTTGCCGATAGTTTGGTTTAGGCAAGGCTTAATGAATTGTATGAAATTGAACCAACAATATGTGTAATGTGTATTCTTTCTTAATCCAACGAAAACAAATAAGTATGAATGAAAAAGTCTACACAATTTTCCCGTATTGCCCAAAATATACCAAAACTATTATGGTTGGTTTAGGCAGGGTTTAGTTTATTTTCAAAAACAAACCTACGCCATCTGTAAATTGTAGTTTTAGTTCAATAAAAACAAATACGTACGGCTAACAAAGTTTAATGTGTACTATTTAAGACTGATCTTAATAGCCTACCTCCACCCTTCGCTACTGTTGTATGGCTCCAAAAGTCAAGGGTCTTCTCATATTTTTTTTCGAAGCATTTAAAATGGATCTGATGAGCGTTTTGTAATGTCTGTTTTTTGTAATGTGTGCCTTCATTTATTATATTTATGGAGATCAATAATTCTACTATATTTTAGAAGTATTTATTATTGACTAACATTATTGTATTTTTACCATATCAATTTTTTAATCTTACTGTACAGTTTTTTTAATTTTTTTTTAATTTTATTTATTAAGGAAACAAACAGTTACATTTTGATTACAAAAATTTAAAATATAGGTAATAATGAAAAGTTATTGCAACCAGCAAAGTTATTTCTAACACTATATTGTGTCATTTACTAAATATAAAAATAAAATGACATGCTTTTTTAGGTGTTACATATTATTTTGGAAGTAAACGGATGTAGATTTACAAAATTTAAAACCTTCCTCGAATTTCACAGACATTTATGCTAGTAGAGATACATCCTTAGTCATGTCTGACGTCACAGGTGTAACTTTTAGCATCGTAACTTTTCACGTCTACGGAGCGTGCTAAGTTCATTCCTCATGGATGAAAAATCTCGCGCAGATGTGAGCCGAGCTGTCCCGCTACAACGACGACTTTATTTTATAGTGTTTCTTCTCATTTAGACATCTTTTGATAAAGGAAGCGTGCGAAAATCACGTTTTTTTGGTAAAACAGAATTTAGAGAATTTTAATAAAAAGTACCTCCGTGAAAATACATACCTTCTTCACCTTATTTTGACTTGAACCGTCACTAGGGAATCCAATCCCGAGCCAAAATTCTAATCCCGGAATTTCGGGATTACAATTTGACAATTTCGGGATCTGGTCCAGGGATTGGCATTTTTTTCCATTGTTAATATAAAATTTTTATATTTAAAAATAACATTGATAAAATCGGTCAAAAATAAATCTAGTATAATTTATACTATTTAAGACATTTATTGTTAATATTGTATATCTACGTCCAATCTTGGAAATACATAACTTTAATGGAGTAAATAATATTGTAATATAAATAATAATGTGAATTTAATATGAGATTGCTGTTTCTGATAGTAAAGACTAAATGAATGGATTAGCGAGATTTAAAATAGTAAAGCAAATAATCATGGTGTACTTATGGCCTTTCCCCTTCATACATCTAATTAGTCAGCCAAATATGAAACTGCCGTAAAACATATGAGATCACGGTGAAATTACTTTGTTAAAAGTGCGAAGCATTGTTTTTTTCCCATCTTTCTCATTTTTATTAATTTATGTGAAAAAATAAAATGAATCGGCAACTTACACATGGGTATAAATCAAACTACATTAAAACTCAGTTTATTTTTAATGTAGTTATTTTGTTATTAAAAGTATTTTTTCTGCTATATTTTCGTTTTTATTTTATTTTCCATAAAAATTGATAAAAAAATCAATCCCGAGAGTTTCGGGACTAAGTTTATCAATGCCGGGATTCATAGGAATCGAAAATGGCTCGGGATCCCGGGATTGGAATCCCTAACCGTGACAGACTTCTCCATTCTATTCTAGTTCGATTTCCTTATTCAGTTGATTATTCCAAGAGCTCACAAATCTTTCTATAGGCCATTCAAGCGTGAATTATATTATAGTGCATGTCGCGGACTATCACGTGACGTCGCAGTAAGCTGCCGCTACGGGAAAAAGTGTAATATTGTTTTACTTGGTGTTTAAAATGTTATTAGACTCCCCTCCCGTAAAAAAATTGAACCTTTAAACGAAAATTGTCAGTTGGCAAAATCTGCCGAAATCACCAAAACAACAATGAGGTTATCTCACGCTGAACCGCACTGCATCGACACCTGCATGACGTTTTGAACGTTTTTATCTTTTATACATGTCTACTCTTTTTCGAATCAAGTCAAAATCACGTTTTTTTGTTTTTAGTGGTAGGCACTATGTATTTTCTATAATAATATTGTCTATTATCTATTGTCTGCAGGTTGGGTTCTGTTCAAAATATTATCTATGGATATAATGTTGCAAGTAATTTTAACGTACGCACACGTAGAAACTGTTAAAAATAATTGAAATTAGCATGAATAATTATTAATAATTCAAAATACTAATACATTAGAGTTGGCACTCTCCATAATTGAATTTAGAGAGGTGGTGATCGTTCAAAATATTCTGCAAAATGACGAAACCATGGAATAATTTTTTCGCCGTGACAGTATGACAGTGACGTGACATGCATCTCAATTTGATCAAAACTTAATGCAGCGAAGTCGTAGCCTTCCCGTACTATTTTTACCACGTTTTTCTTAGCTCGTATTCTCGTTTGTCCGGTGGTTGTTTATCCAGTACAAATCTTGCAATCGATTTTTAACTAATTTCCCAACTAGCTAGACATTTGAAACTTTTAGAATATATTAGAACACGATGCCAATGCATTCTTTTAATACCTTTAGCCATCTTTAAGTAGAATTGAATTCATTTTCAGTTAATTCTGTTTTGTATGAAAAGTTATTTCAGAAGAAATCCGTAATCCAATCGACTATTATTGGTTGCTAAGGGGGTGGTCCTAGCAACAAAATTACGTTAGCATTACTATGGAAATCAAAATGACATTTAAGTATTCTATATTTGTTTGTTTGTTGCAAAATAGCAATAAAATGATTTGTTGACAATTGTCTTATTTGTTCTAAATTATTAATACATAGAATTGTCAAGTTTATATTATGATTCAACAAATTTTTTTAAAACGTGGTATATAACAAGTTCTTTTTATCTTGTAATTATTTTTAATTATGAGGCACTTTATCTGTGCTTAATTATTCATAAGTAAAATTTGGCAAGCCCATTGTAAGCATAAAGTATTTGTAGAGGTCACGATTTTTGTTAGATGACATCTGTATCTTCTAGGAAACGCTGAAGTTAGTTTCTATGTGATATATTAATATTTTGTAGTTGTGATCCTTATCGTCACAACTACAAAATAAAAGAGAAACTGACGACAGGTAGGATGGAAAATAAAGTAGAGTTAAAGAGAGCATGAGACATAAAAGAGCCATGGGTTACGTGCATCCTTTTCAAGCTGAACAATAATTACTTCCGTAACCTCGCCACTGACAACTGTACAAATTTAAATTAGAATACAAAAAGGAATTGCACGGCTGAAGGCACGTGCAATCTATGATTAAAGATGTACTTATTAAAGTCCTGGACGCCACACGGTCTTGATACCGTGAAAGATTATAATTATATAGCAGTGTGGAATAAAGGGGAAATAATAAATGAAAGAGCAATTTATGTACTTGACCGAAACTATATTATAGCAAAAAACAAGAATATTACATTAAAAGGTTATTAAGGAAATACTATAATAAAAGCAAGCAGCTAAGTTTTAAAAGAAACATTGGAAGATAAGCGAATCAAATATTACATTTCTGAACTATAGCAGAGTAATGGTCTCAAGATTGCGTACCAATTTAATAATAAATATAAATCCAAGAAAAAATTTTCAGAAAATAAATGATTATTCGGTAAATTAGGACATTGTAAGTATCGCCTACTATAAACTACAAAGGAAATTTGTGAAATATATACTTACTCATAAGCTCTACACAAATTCTCTGCCGTAGCTATGAATCAATCAGGCAACAATATTAGGAGATTTCTACAGTCGGTATGAAGTTAAAGTATATTCTATGCAATATTGTTAGGAGACTGCGTTACCTGGGTTATATACATGGCCCCCACAAGGGGGGCTGACAGGGCTCTAGCCTGGGGGACTGGCGAGGCCAGTCGACCAGATAAGTGAGATAAACACACAACCCAATTTCGCTTTATTAGTAATAATTTCCTGCGCTATTTTCCTTAAATATTGTAATATTGTTGTACGATTTTTTTTTAAATTACCTATGTATCGACACTCGACAACTCCTTAATTCGAATGGATGTATTAAAATATACAACAAAAAACACTAAATATACACATTAATTTTACAGCGTACACCATTTGGAAAACGCTACTGTAGAGTATCACACTGCTTTTATCTCTAGAGATAGATAGGGGGGCCCGCCAAAGATCCTAGTATGGGAGCCCGGTTCAGGATGTGGGGGGCATGGTTATGTACACCGTATAAACGACAACTCTTGTAGAATAATGCGCGGTATAAGAGAGGGGAGGTAGTAAATGAACATACCTATGATTGCTTTATGCTTTGGCTACCAAAATGAAAAGCGAAACTATTCAAAAGAACAGGTGAAGAGAGTTGTCAGAGAAAGCCAAGATATAGCTCATAGCTTATGACGCTAACATGCACCCAATATTCTGAAGATTTCTCTAAGATTGTTGCGAAGATGATTTTTTCAATCAAGAATAAATTATTGATCGCATTTACCCATTGCCTATGGCTGCTATGAACATTGTCTGTTTCAACATACACATAATATATCTTAATAAGGCGTAGTTAACCCCAGTTTTTAATCTTTAAATCTTTAAAATGATTATGTACCTACCTAGCCATTTACAATTTAAGTATTTTCATATATTATTATATTATATATTATATATATCAAATTTGAAGTAACTCCTGACACATTTTATGAATCAAATGTTTATTATAGCGCCTGTACACGTGCATGGATTTACTTGCACCTATAGTGTGTATATTAAACTATCGCGATAGTAACTGTTTACACGTAAATGTGCTGACTGTCTCACCAATATCATTCTCCAAGTGTAAGCGAGACGTGATGTTATGATTATTTGGTACTATTTGACAGATCGTGAAAATCGGTTAACCTCAAAGTGAGCGGTGTAGTTCGTTTTTTTACCGACAGGTTTGCTACCATCGTTCTATTGCGCAGGCGCAAATATTGCACGGTCCAATTGTCGTGTGAAAATTCAGAAGCTTCTGAACTTTTTTGATTCATGCATGCAATCTTGCAATTTGCAAGATAAAACATGTTTACCCATACATTTTCTTACTGTGAACAGTAAATCCATGCACGTGTAAAAGTGATAATATCTTGGAAAGATTATCTTAGTAGGTATGTTGCCTACGCCATCATGCAATAAAGACAAGATTCTTTTTATTTTTATTATCAATCGAAATGGCATTAAAGGAAGTCTGCACTATATACGTTTACACGTGCATTTTTTTTTTGTTATGGCTGCGATAATACGAACTGTTAGCAGTAAATGCATGCATGTCGTAAACGGGGTACCTATTAGGCTATTACATTGATTCAATATAAAAACAATACGTATATGTTTTGATATTTTTTCGGTATTAGGGAACACATCTGCCAGAAGAATACTTGGGTCGATAGTTTAATGGTTAGAACACTCACCATACAACAAGTGAATGAATGATGTTTGATTGAATAAAAAATATTGTAATACCGAGCTATGTTTCAGAAATTTCAAGTAATGTATCTTAAACTTATTCTTCCGTATATAATATTACATATTTTATTATCATACTGAATATGTTTTTAATTGCAAAATATAAAAGAAATAAAATTAAAAACATTTTTAAAATTTTAATTTATAGTAAATAATATTTAAGAAAATATCAGTGGATATCAAGGAGTTATTGACATGATAGGAAAACTTATAATGTTATTGAGTATGTAAATATTATAATAAAGTAGAGTTAGTAATGTAAAAAAAAATAACTTCTATATGAAGAAAAAACTGACTTTAAAATATTGTGTTGAGATTTTTCCGAATACAATAATTGAGAAAAACGTGTGGCTGACGTTAATATAGCGAAAAAAATAGATTGAATGAGAACTTCTGTACTTGACAGTATGCACATACAAAATGAAATTATGATCATTATAACATGTGAATTCAACCCGCTTAAAAAGAGCAAACCCTTGTATATTTATTCTTTGCAAGCCTGAT
Source organism: Rhyacophila brunnea (assembly GCF_057557595.1). Lineage (NCBI taxonomy): Eukaryota > Metazoa > Arthropoda > Insecta > Trichoptera > Rhyacophilidae > Rhyacophila > Rhyacophila brunnea. The sequence goes on along the minus strand of NW_028232965.1, from coordinate 56,062,202 downwards.
TTCGAACCAGCCGTCAGTCGATATTAAAAAAAAGCGTTTGAAAAAAATCTAACTTCGTTTACCTTCCTTTGGCATTTGGTAACGATTTAAGAAAAAAATCATTTAGATGTGGAAAACGATCATCGCCCCGCGCACCACATGACTGAACAAAATGGTTTTCAGCGCCATCTTTTCAAAATATGGCTCGCGTTGTATGACGCACAGGTCGGTTTTACAGCTATGAAGATTTTAGCATATGGATGGCTTTCTGCAAAATACCTAATCTTCAAAAGTGACTTTACGTCATGCCTAAAGCGTAAAGTTTTGAACCGATGCGTGCTAACAGTGTGCAGGTAAAACATGTGATCTTGATAAAGAGAAATTCAAAATCAATGATTACCTCACGGTGGCATGGGAAGTTGATATTGGGCATAACGCGAAAAGACCATACAATAAATAAGAAGCAGTACGCGATGTGTTACATATCGCCAATCTGATGAAATGACAATGAACCGAACATGACGCTCGGATAGTGGAAAAATAGCTGGACAAAAAAAATCATACAGTGGTACCAAAGCGCCATTAAATGGCCACATGGCCGCCCTAAAACCTACTCTATCGACGAACTCACCGTGTATGCGGAAGCGAACAGTTATTGGCCGATAATAGTGAAAAGAGGTAGGGGAGGTCTTAATCGAGTCGTTGATTGACCCCGCCTGATGATGATAATTGCCATGCATATGTATACCTACTGAATTAATCATTGAATTATTTTCGTCTCCCTATCATACTCCAGCATCGGAGAAAAAGGTAAGTAAAATCGCCCCATTTGTCTAAGTTTGGCATAATATCCCATACCTCTTTCCATAGAAGACCTACATCGCGTAAATCCGGAACACTGCTTGTATTACGACAATAACCAAACTGCGCCTCGTCGATTCATGCATATATTCCCCACGCTCAATCACTCCATGATTTGATTGACACCTGGCCTACATATTATATAATTACTGGTGGGATGTTCACATACGAGTCGCTGCGACCTGTCGTACTAGTAAGTGGTATATACTGGCTGAAAAAAAACTATTAAACCCTGATAAATTTTATAACCAAATCAATATATTTGGTGATCGTTCATGATGATTTAGAAATCACTTAAAAGGATCATAGTATTTTATTATCAACAGATGTGTGATTTACTGATACCATATTGTTGGGTAAGATATCTAAAAGATTATTAACGTCTAGAAAAAGACGTATACGGGATAAAACTGGATAGAAGAAACTTGTATTCTAGAAACAGAGAGAGTTTATTCCACTTTATTTTCGTCGCCGGTTCCTTCATAAAAAAGTTTTAGTGCCCGCAGTTTATAGTTAAGTGTGAGGAAATATATTTGAGCGTCTTTATTGACACGCGGTAAGGAAGGGTAGGTTTAGTGTGAGGTAGAAGGGGGAAGGGAAGCGCAGTTACTTTTCATAGCTTGTTTCATACATTTGTCAAATTGAAAAAGGGAACACAGCAGGATTGGTCCTAATTTTTGGTACTAAAATCCTTAACCAGTCTTGATCTCTTCCATAACCATTCTTCATCCTAGATGATCCAGTACTCTTACTAAATCCCATGTAGCGCAGCTGAGACATCCCAGTTACGTGTATCCAGATTTTCTCTTAAATATGTCTTATGGATTTATTTGTGCTTTGTATAATACCTCGTTTAGTAATAATAAATCAGTGTAAATTCTGATAGAAGAGGATAATGCAAAGTGCCTAATAAAACAATAATTGGATGGACAAAACAAACGCCAATATTTTATATGGTCGCTATTGTCTTCTGTTCATAACACTTAGCTGGCTGACTTTCCAATCCGCTCTCCCTCTAAACCCGGTGTCTCAGGCTAGAGCAGTGGTTCTCATGTGTGGCCACCAACATCATTTTCAGTATTTAATTAAATTAACCGGGCTAACGTTAAATATACGTTATTGGAAATGAGTCATGTCATGACCAAGTACTTAAAAACCATTTTAATAATACCACTGTTGAAAAATGTTGCTTGAAGTTATACGTTGACCAAGAATCAAGTCAATTCAAAGAATTGGCAACAATTGCTTTATTAATATTGTCGATTTTTCCTACTACTGTATACTCTGAAAGATCATTCAGTGTAATGGACTTCATAAAAAACAAATATCGAAGCCAGTTGACAGATGTAAACTAAGAAGCAGCTGTGCGGCTCGCATTGGAAAAAATGAGTACATATTGAGGAATTTCCATTTGCATTATTTTTAAATAAATAGATATGTACTAAAATGTTCAAATAATGTCTTTTATTGAATGGACTTGTCTACAAATAAATAATCCATTTTTTTAGTAAATAAAATTTAGCTTTCACAACAAAAGTGAAATTTGGTGCGGCCACCAGACGTTTCCATATAACTGTCAATGTCAATTGTGCGGCCACAGTTAAATTTCACATGAGAACCACTGGGCTAGAGTACTGTCATCCCTTTTTTGTGAGGGCCATGCCATTAGGTATGTTTTATTCAGATTTAGTCTTGGCTGTCTTTTCATCTTATGGGAAGTCTTCCGGGAAGACGACGGCCAGCTAGTTTTTCATATAGTGTGATTCATGGAAAACTAGTGATTAGTCATCCTTTCCAACTTCTTGAAACTATATAGAATATGTTCGTTTTTATATGTTCTTTTAGAGTTTATCTTGCGATGCATCTGAACGTCCATTTTTCTACGCTTTGTTATATACATTATCCCATAACATAATAAATTATTGATTTTGACACGTTTTATAGACACGTGCGCATCTATTCTAGCACGAGACGGCTATCGGCCGTTATCGAGGGTAGTTTTGTATCGAAGTATTAGCACTTATTGTAAAAATTACAATACAAACAGTACCTGTATTGGGTGTGCTAAATTTTAGAGCGAGATAGACAGTTTGACTATTTAAACGGCTAACTTATTGTAACAATTATAATACTTCGATACAAACATATGAAAAACTACCCTCGATAGCTGCCAATAACAGTCTTGTATATAGAATAGATGCGGCGGTTTGCTGTACAAATATTATATTGTCATTTTTTGTTTTTCCATTGTTATTTAATTAAATACATCGAATACTGTGTTTCTCTGCATTTTTTAAATGGTGGTGTTAATGATGGACTCTGTAAAATAATAAATGGTGACATGTAATGGTTGATGATTCATGTCTTTCAGATCTAGTGACTGCAGTCATTTAAGATAGGTTAAGTATATGCTCAGAATATCAGTCTAATGCGACATTTTTTTACCACGGGAAAAATCGGCTATAAATCGCAATTCTCAGTTCCCAATGAATACGAAAAAATATTCATCAGAATCTCCACCGCCTTGCGATACAAAGACTTTTCCAGGGTTTTTGAAAGGCAGTTTCATAGGCTTCGAATTCGAATTAGCAAAGAAGAAGAATAGTTTTCAATAAGACATATTCTCTCAGCCGGCACAATTTTCATTTGTCTAGCATCAAGTAGAGTAGTTTGCGTGCCAAAGTTCTTAAAGAAACGCCGATAGTAAATGCGAGGTATACATAAAGGCATCTAGAAAAAAAAATGCTATGCAGCTAATTTGTCGATTGATTGGGTCGAAGTAAGGGGAGTAAATGGGTTTCCCGTGGGTGTAACAACCTTTGATGCGACGGCGACGTCTACGGCAACCTGCTCGCTGAGTGAAGGAGAAAAGCGTGACCCAGTTTACTTATTCCGATGAAAAATGTCGCCACTGCCGGTAGATTATGCAAACAATCTAAAATAACTTACGCGGCCGCCAAGAAATGACATAAAAATAGTCGTAAATTGTTATAAAACAACATAACATCTTATGCCGACCGCATAATAATATTTATCATTCAACACATGAACAGTTTAGTAACACCCTTCAGGTAAAATTCAATATGTATGATATTATAATACTAGTGACTGTAATATTATATGCTGGTCTTTTTTGCATACACAATGGAGTAGAGCAGGGATAGTCAACCTTTTTATACCTACCGCCCACTTTTGTATCTCTATTAGTAGTAAAATGTTATAACCGCCCACCGGTTCCACAGTTATGGTAATTTATAAAGTAGGGAATTAACTTTACTTTATAAAATTTATAAAGCAGAGTTACAGCAAGTTAAAGCATATAATTACTTATCAAATACTTTATGCCGACTTTCGCTAATTTTGGCAGAATAAATCTTTATAAAACAACTTACTGTAGTTATATATATCTTTTTATTTATACTTTGCATGAATGACATTAATATGGACGAATCATCTGGGAATAAAAATGACACTCACTTTTTAGTCGGGTCTGCCGAATGGCATAATCTGTTCTAACGCTATTATAATAAAGGTGATATTGTTATAAATTCCCGATACTTTTAGTCCGGTCTGCCGAACGGTTCGGTTCGAACGGGTTCGCTCAAATGAACATTGACACTAGAAATACTATTCTAACGCCATTACAATAAAAGTGATATCGCTATAAATTCCCGATGCGTGTTATCGCATAATGGAAATTGCGTGACGTCTACCTCTACATGTGCGAGTGTCGCTGTGCGTGAATTTAATTGCTAGCTACTGTATTGAGTGCGTTGTCCATTAATAATGTCATTGCTTTGCATATATAAAAGTCTGATGAAATTACATTTAATTAATTAAATTATTAATGAGATCCCTGAAGCTGAAGCTGAGAAACTAAATACTGGATATCTGGCTCAATTTTATGAAATTATAATGAAAATATTTTTAAAACTCCTACCGCCCACCATGAAAGCTGGAACGCCCACTAGTGGGCGGTAAGGACCAGGTTGACTACCCCTGGAGTAGAGCATCAATAAATGCACTCGTATTTCGTATCTATGTCATGATTATTTTTTATAGTTAAGTTGCTTTTTACTAATAAGAATAATCTTGTTTTCATTGTCTGGTAGGTACTATAACTTTTAACTTTCGGTTCCTTCCTATTATAAATCTTATACATATTACTTTCTAATTGATGATAGGGACCTGTGTTGTTGTGATTTTATTTCAAGTGAGTTTAGTAGTAAATTATTACATGTAATTTATTTACAGATGGTTGGGATTCCATCGATTAAATTTATTTTTCATGAATACTATAATATTATGACATATTTAATCAGCGACCTCCCTAGACAAAATGCCGCCCCTAGGCAGCGCAAAAATGCCACCCCATTTTATACAATATTTTTTATCACCCTTTCATGACTCCAATATCTAAAAAATGTGTTGTATTAATTAATAAAAAAAATAATTAAAAAAAAAAAATTCCCCAAAAGTGGGGATTTTTTGACGTTGGTAATACAGTTTTTCCACAAATCCTGCACTAAACTGGAAATCTGTACGTGCAGTTTCTGGTCACCAAGGACGTCAAAAGACAACGGAAGTAAACTAGACATCGCGTCAAAAAATTAAAGACTTGTTAAACCTTTTATGTTAATTAATACATTCTGTTTCCAACTAGTGAATTGAATTTTTAATTTAAGATATTTTCGTATTACTAAATTTAGGTAGCTATTTCTATATGCCTATAGCAAATTAATGATTCTCTTAATTTGCCGCCCTTCGAGTAACTGCCGCCCCCAAGCGACGCTCAATCTGCCTACCCCCACGGGATGTCACTGCACTTAATTACAGACAAATGGTTAGAAGGATGGTTGTATATACCTCTTAACCTACAAAATAACAAAATAGCGCCGTTTTTCGGAGTGGTTGGGAACTGTTCAGTTGAAGGCGAAAACCACCCTAAATTACAATTTTTTAGGTTAAATTACACACTAATACAATAATACATCGCCTCAAACCTTGATGTATTGTGATAGTGACAGTAACTACGATTATAATAAAGGCGGAAATTAAATGTATATTGGAAAGGCAGTCTTGACAGTTCGAATTGATCATGCCAACATTTTATCAAGATCATATTTGCATTGTTTTAAAACCGAAAAGGATTAATCCAACGAATTATTTATGACTTTTACCTCCACATACCTGCTTATTGTTTATTATTAAGTTAAATTTACAATTACCCAGAATGATCAACTTAATAAACACCAACTAAAGATAATACACAGCGAGTAGGCACATATTCAAAATTTAAAAATTCGAGACGACTTAATAACTCGTGTGAGTTATATAAACGGTGATCATGATATTTTGTTAGAGTAAATAGAGGATATTATTGATTTTTTTATTGTGCGTCAATTTTAAAATTTTTTTTTTTCAAAAACGGTCTTCAGATATTAAAAAAAAAATCTTTTTAATTTTTTACCACCCAGATTAATATATGATTATCTAAATAACAAGCGAGTGGATGTTTCAAAATAAAATAAATCTAAAGGACACCACGCTCAAAACAAATAAAAAAATAACATAAGGGGTAGATTTCTACTCAATGGGGTGGGTTTAAGTATACTATACATATAATTATTTCGTAATAGAGAAAGGTCGATTAGAAGAAAAAAAAATGAGTCGATTATTTTGGCTTACGCAAGATATATCGATACCCTAGTCTAGTAGACCCTTAAAATACATTGTTCTAAGCAAAATACCTGTTTGAAAATTTTGCACAAATTCTCATTTAATGTTAACGCCTTGAGTTTTGAAGTAAATGTGTTTACTTTTTATTATTACAACGTTTTTTATTATTATTATTACAACGTTGTTCTTAGGTCGTATTCTTATTTGTCCGGTACTAATCTCGCAATCGATTTTACTTATTTAACTAACTTCCCGACTAGCTAGACATTTGAAACTTTTAGAATATATCAGAACACGATGCCAATGCATTTTTTTAATACTTTTAATCTTTAAGCGGAACTGAATTCATTTTTAATTAATTCTGTTTTATATGAAAAGTTATTTCGATAACATTACTGGTTGCTAGAGGGTCCTAGCAACTAAATTATTAAATAATATATACGTGCTGTGGCACCCCCGTATAGACCCCATTTGGGGATGGCTCTGTGTTTTTGGAGAGGCCCGAATCGGTATCAAACCCAACAAATAATAAAGCGCTGATTACGAAAATAAATAATGTTGAATATCTGCTGGCAACAATACCATAATTTTGACCGTTGGAGATATTGCAACGTCGCCTTGAAAAAAACCGTTAAAAGCGGAATACAAGATGGCGCAGAGAACGCTGCAAGCAGCAAAATCGCGAACACGTACATTTCGTCCTCCGTAGAATTAAATTATTAAAAATGTAACTATTATAATATAATATTAACGTAAATATACCTTGCCGTTTCCAAAACAATTCCGGTGTGTCATTGTTCACCTCCCCATCCCGAATCAGACGAAAAATCAGACAACAAAATAAAAGTGACAATTTGCTATCCGCCATACCAAAATGGAGTGAAATGATAGTGCGTTACTATGGAAATCAATAAGAAATGACATTTCATTATTCAGTATTTCTACCAAGTACACATTTTTTTGATCGTTTAAGCTAGTCAAGTCAAGTTTATATGATTCAACAGAAAATTTAAAAACGATGTATATAAAAAGTTCTTTTTATCTTGTTATTATTTAGTTAAAATTAACTTAGCAATTTAAAATGAAATGTTACAGTTTAATAAATAATTAACTCAGATATTCCCGTTTATAATAAATTGAATTAATGATTAATCCCAGAAAGGGTTATTCGATTTTTTGACCCGTTGAAGAGATTTTTGAATATTTTTTTTTATTGAATTATTAAGATAAGACCTTTCTACATTGAATGGCATTATTAACTCAAAACCTTGAAGTTTTGAGTTATTTCCCTATACAACTAGGGTATCGATATAATATTATCTCACACCTGCTTCTGTAGTATACAACCTACGTCTTATCAAAGAGACAATAATAAAGAAATGTTGCGAAATTTTCATATTTTCAATTTCCATCAACAAAAATTCAAATGGAATGATGATTTAATCAATACCTACCTAAAAGTATGACGGATGTAGAACGTGTCAACAAAGCATACATACATATTATAACATGTTGCATTAATAAATTTGGAAAAAAATACAGAGAAAATGGAAAAAAGCAAATGTGTTGATGTTTGTTTAGGGTAATCATAGCATATTTTTGATAACTTTTGTGACGACATTATTATTATTATTACCTTCGGAAGTTTTTGTGTATTATTTACATAAAACTTTTGCAAATATTATTCGACATTTTCCGTAATTCACCCGTCCCCCCCCCCGCTCCCCGCCTGTTTATTTAGGATGGATATCAAGCCAGCGAAAACTTGTCCCAACAGATATTCAATATTATCGAAGGAAAAAGAAATTTCGACGAAAGTTTTTTTTTGTACATTCCATATTATTCTATTCCATTCGTGGAACTTTCGCGATATTTCATTTCAGCACTTTGGCTTGAAATAATGTGCGGGAACTTTTAGAAATAACCGACCGTTCTTTCTCAATGTTATACCTATATTTTATTTACACAAGAAAAATCCATACATTGAAAATATATTCGTTAAGGGCCGGAGTGCTGTGTGAAGGTTGAAAATTAATAATTTGGAATATATTTGCGAGCTTAGCATAGATAATCTGTAGATTTTGTAGAAAAAAAGTGTAATACCTTGTATTTTTTCATTTTAGAAATTAACATTTAATGACAACATAACATATAATATTACCTAATACTTTAAAAAGATATTGTCGTTAAAGCGATACCTCTACCTACCAGAGGCACCTGCCGGAAAATACAAAAAAGATTTCAAGTTATAAACATTTATATTTTTATAAAAACCGATGATTTTTAAAATAAATATAAAAATATTAAAACTATGAAACAGTCAAAAATCTCTAAGATACAATATAGAAAACTTAATAAACTAAATTGTAATAATATTTTTTTCCTGACCATGTCCGATCCTAATAGGATCATATAGGTCTCCACAGAGTAGAGGTTTGTATTAACAGATTTTTGCTTTTTTTACGAGAAATGGATGTCAGCCACTTGCTCAACCTATTAGGTCCATACCCTGACTCACACATAAATTGAAAAATAATATGTGTACTTGCGAGACCCACGATTAAGAACCTGGAACCCACGGCGTTATAGTCAAATGCTTAAGCCGTGCGGCCACTGTGGGTGTAATAATAAATATGACCATAAAATAATATGTAACAATACGACGGGATCCTTTGACAAATTCACATTTATAACATTTTTTTACAATAATTGTAAGTTCATCTTTGACTTAAAATAAAAAATATTTTTCTTTTTTGTGTTTTCAGATATATATTTATTAATTAATACAGTTTAAATTATGAATTATCAAAAAATGTCTCAAATTGCAAGCTTCGTCTTTTTCCGCTAGATACCTCTGGTAGGTAGGAGGTATCGGTTTAACAACTCAAATCAAAAATCGAGAATAATGCCGTATTTGTACATCAGATGTCCGAGGTTATAGCAATTTTTTTTAAAATTATGATATTGATAACATACGTCATCTTCAATTTTTATAAAATTATACTTACTACATTTCCATTATTTATAATATAATGAAGCAAAATTAGTTTCATCTTAAGAAATTTTCAATTGATAGCAACAAATTATTGATTCAATTTGCTGTTTGCAACTTTTATTGCATTGAAAACTATTCCATGCGAGAGCAGGCAAACTTGTTTTAAAAGTAGATTTTCAAGCTTCAAGTGAGTGAAAAGCGAGCATGTCTTGAACAAAGATAGTTAGTAAATACCTACTAGTTTGTAGAATTGCCAATAGGAAAATATTTGTAATATATATTATGGTAAAATATTTTTTTTCTTCTGAACGCGCTTTAAAATAAGTCTGTAGAAGCTTCACAATGACAATGGATGTCAAACAAACTTTTTTCTTCTTTAATTTATGACATCATAATGGTTATAACATTAAGTTCTCTCTAATGAAGATACTTCAAGATATTTTAACAAAAAAATCATTAAAAAAAAGACATTAAAAAGATAAAGTTAATACAAGGCATGTCAAGTAATAAGGTACACTCTAAATATAATGACAATCTCGTTAAAGGGTTTAAATTTAAGTTATTTAAACTTATAGTTTTTAAAGTATCTATTAATTAATTGGTTGGACCAATTGTGGTGGCCGTCGTTCCTTATTTCACTACCTATCTCAAATCCTTATTTATTATTGTCACAAGACCAAACAACCAGCAATTACCGGTCATAACACAACCGTGATTGCGAATAACCTGTTACTACTAAACCACCGTTTATTCATTAATTCAATTATACGGACTGATTCAAGAGTTAGCTCAAGTGATATCCAGAAAGCGGACGTGTGCAACCTGTTATACTTAGCATTACCGTCGCTAACTACAGCGTGACTCATACAAAATGTATCTGTTTGACCTTCGTTGCACTAAATCTGTTAGGGTTTGAGTGACCGTCGCGTCGATATCATCCACCCTGGACTTATCATCATCATTTATCAACCTCATATATCATTCATCAAAAGTGTACCGTCTGTTTACCAGTGCGTGAGTGCGTGAACACCAAAACGGCACCAGCGCGCGCCAGCTCCCTCAACTTAACGGTCAGTATCTGGCATCATGTGCAAACTCCCCCCCTAGATCCGTAATCCACCTCCTTCAAAATTACAGTCTACTGCAAAAAGCGCAATCGTTAATTATATATGTATGAATTATTAAATATTATCTATATGTACTTCTAGATAAAAACTGTCTTGGATTGGAATATAATATGAAAACACTTGTTGGACAACGGACATAACACGGTAAAAATGACAAGATAAATAATCCGTAAAGACAATGCGTCAAAATCGTTGAAAATATTCTAATAATTTAATATGGAAGTGATAAATGAATGCGGTAGAGCGAATTTAAATCCAATTTATTAAGGCGAAAAAGAAAAAAAAACAATTCGACTGTAAACATAATATCATTATTTAAATTGGGCACACACTCCACTGGAAGACATATTGATTTTAAGGGTCTTATAAGCCAGTGGCGTGAAATAATTAAATAATAAATTAGCCATCAAGATCAAAGGAATTCTCAGTTTGCCGTGATTACTAGACAGTAAACTAATCTAAAAAATATACACTATGCTGTTGACATAGTTCAAAGTTTTTTTTATCGTGTTTAATATGGTAATTAAATCATTACTCTAGCGAATGGGTCTAGGACGATTTGGCACCGCGAACTGGCCTCCGCCGATTGGCCTCTGGTAATTGGCCGCCGGTACAATCGGACGCCGGCCCAATTGGACGCCGACCCAATTCGACGCCGACCCAACTGGCCTCCGGGAGATTGGACGCCGCACAGTTGAATTAAATGCGCAAAGGAATAGACGTACGTTACGATTTGTTGGAGTAAATAAGCAAGTCAGTTTAATATGCTTCTATCTTCTCATTAGTCGTACCTTATACATTTCGCGCTTGACACATTTTTAATATAGATTGAGAAAAATTATTATGCCTTATGATGTTTATTAAAAGAAAATAATTCTTCCCTCGCTAAAACTTAAAGATGTGCATAATCAATTAATTTATTGTCTATACATGGGTACTTATTTATATTTACAACAAATATTAAAAATAATGTTAGATGTTAGAATGAAAATTACATTATATTTCAGCGTTTTATCGACTTAATATTATAATAAAGCTTAAACATGTATATTATTATGCATAAATGCGTATTTTAAGATAGTATGAAATTACAAACAAAATATTAAGTAAGTTATCTGCTAAGTATAAATGTTTTAGTAGTTTGATTGATAAACTACTTAGGTACTGGGTGCCGGACGAAATCTCGAAGGCCGAAATCCCGAAAGCCTAAATCCCGAAAGCCGAAATACCGAATATCGAAATCCCGAACGCTGAAATCCCGAATGGCCGGAATCCCGAAAAATAAAAAAAATACAAACATCAATAATTGCGCAATTTTTGCAAGAGACACAAAAACCCATTTTTTGTGGAAATATAAAAAAAATGTAAAATACAAACATCAATAATTGCGCAATCGTGAATTGCGCAATTTTTGTGAGATGCACAAAATCCATTCGTTCTACAAAATGGTCTCTCCTGAAAAAAATTGCGCAATCAGAAAAACCCATTTTCAGAAAAAATGGGATTTGTCTCTCTTACAAAAATTGCGCTCACGATTGCGCAATTATTGATGTTTGTATTTTTTCATTTTTCGGGATTTCGGCCATTCGGGATTTCAGCATTCGGGATTTCATCCGGCATCCAGTACCTAAGTAGTTTATCAATCAAACTACTGAAACATTTATACTTAGCAGATAACTTACTTAATATTTTGTTTGTAATTTCATACTATCTTAAAATACGCATTTATGCATAATAATATACATATTTAAGCTTTATTATAATATTAAGTCGATAAAACGCTGAAATATAATGTAATTTTCATTCTAACATCTAACATTATTTTTAATATTTGTTGTAAATATAAATAAGTACCCATGTATAGACAATAAATTAATTGATTATGCACATCTTTAAGTTTTAGCGAGGGAAGAATTATTTTCTTTTAATAAACATCATCAGGCATAATAATTTTTCTCAATCTATATTAAAAATGTGTCAAGCGCGAAATGTATAAGGTACACCTACTGAGAAGATAGAAGCATATTAAACTGACTTGCTTATTTACTCCAACAAATCGTAACGTACGTCTATTCCTTTGCGCATTTAATTCAACTGTGCGGCGTCCAATCTCCCGGAGGCCAGTTGGGTCGGCGTCGAATTGGGTCGGCGTCCAATTGGGCCGGCGTCCGATTGTACCGGCGGCCAATTACCGGAGGCCAATCGGCGGAGGCCAGTTCGCGGTGCCAAATCGTCCCATTCCCCTAGCGAATTGATCACAATACTTAACATTATAAAAGTTCATTAGAAAATTCGTGATGTGTGAATATATTCAACATATTGCATTAAAAACTTCAAGATTCAATAAGTATTTTTGATTGTCACAGAATCATTTGAATACCCATCCTTGGTACATTTTTTATGAGTGTCAAAGTAACGAAAGAGTAAGGCTTCGGTCACATAGGCGGGTGCTTCGCTAGTCCTGAGCTAGATGCTATGCTTGTCTACTAAAAACACTACTACCATATTGCAGGCTACGTGCTTAGGTACAAATTCATTTGACATTTGGGAGCGCTCAAGTCAACAACGATATGTCATTCTCAAAACTAAACAGAAAGCTACTTCTTACAGAGAATTTATGTTTAAAATTTCGAAAGTCTCAAATTCGAACTTGTTGGATGCATTCATCCCATGCGTCATTATTCATAACCTCAAAATATACGGTGTTTGACGTTTGTCATACTGAAGAAACATACGCCATCTTGCAAAATCCATAGACAATGACAAAATCACTAAGTGACACAATAAAAATAACCAACACGTTTGTTCGCTGGGAGACTCACGAGGCGACTCATAATCACGTAGAGAGACGTGAAGCGTGCAGTGTGGCCATTGCGATACAAAACATAATTTGTCATAAAAAGTCAACATGCGTCCATTTAATGTTATGTTTATTGTTCTATTACTAATAATAATAATACATTCATTGACATGTTTTATTTTTCAAATAAATGGGTAACGTTTTTTAGTCATCTTTACACGATTTAAGAATTAATTCCCCCGTCGTCATCACAAAACAAATTGACGTGTTCACAGCTCTACTGTCGCTCTCCGATTGCCAGCCAGTCCGAAATTTCGTCGCACCTATAGTTGAAAATTATTTGCCGTTTCACTGAAGTACCGTCTTAAGAATTACTAAACAAAACTGAACAAAAAAATAATGCTACTTTCAAAAATGTCGTCATAAATGGGTTAATTAAATATTGGTTTATATATTATTTTAAAGTGTGTCTTGATCTATCGAACAAAATAAATATTATTCAAATGAGCAATGGTTACTTTTGGTTCAAAATGTTTCATTTTTGTGATGTATGTATTGGCGGTGCCTTCATTTACCTATATAATATACATATTATTATGTATGTAGATCAACATTCACACCTTCTCTTAGCAGACTGCCACGTTAGCAGTGCCGTGCCCCCACGTTACGCCCGCTGGCTGTCACTCCACTCTACTACGTCACTGTCATATATGGGGCCTATTTAAATGTGAAAGCCTCGATTGGCACACCCTTTTGACCTTTTCAATTTCTTCTTTTCAGTCGTACCAGCTACTTCGATTCACAGCGTTATTAATCTAAACCTCGAATTTTCAATTGCACGAACCCGCACTTTTAAGTCTGAGCTTGAGTTGATTATGGCACGTGCTTCTATTTTGGCTTGTATCAGTACTTAAAGGTCCATCTAAGTGGACGAAACAGATCTTGGTTGTTATTTAATTATGTGGGTTAATTAATATAAAATTTGTTTTATTTCAGACGACCTGAATTACACGTTTTCGCTGAAATTTGAAAATGTTATTTAATATTTCAAATGCGCGCGCTTTTCATTCTTTTATTGGTTTTTTAAAAATTTAATATTTCGAGATCAATCGTTTGTTTTGAAATATAGAATAATAAAATGTTTAAAGTAAATCAACAACGCTCACATTTTTTTTGTATTGGTACTAACAACGTACCCTATACAAAAGCATGTTAAATAATATGCTAGTTCATTTGTTTTTAAGTTATAAGCAAATACGTTGAAATAGACAGATAGACAAATTATCGATTTATTTTATTAATTAGTATACCTACTAAATGTAAGAGATTTAGAAAAAAACACGCAAATCACGCGTAAACGCTACTTATGTTGATTATTTTAGACGTTCAATTCGATTTATACACACACCGCAATATATTCAAACCGGACTGAGAACAATCTATTGCAAATTGGCATTTAAAAAGATATTGAATGTTAAAAATCGTCTTTTCTACGAAACTAAATATTTTCTGCAACATTTTAAACGGTCTGTTAAAAATGACAGTCCAGCGATATTGACCTGTAGTAAAAATAATTAAATATCATTCCGCTGTATTATTAAAAAAATATACGCAAACGCCACAGTAGTTTTGAAATAAGGTTTATTTTTCGTCCTTTTAATTAGGTATATTAAACAAAATTTCCGACAGCAAATCATCTTTCATTATCTGCCTCTTCTGTAAAAAAAGTGAAGTTATTTATCACTCGGCATTGTTGCCGTATTTCAAATAAATCCAGTGTTGCAAAGTGTAAAATGTAATACCTTCATCGGATTTTAGGACGAAAATGTAATAATAAAAAGAAACATCTGGAGTAGCAAATTTTTGGTGTCCCGGCTCCGGTCCTGCTTCGGGTAAAACCCCATTGCTCTACTGCTCCATTCTCCTGCTCCGAGCTCCATTCCAACGCTCTGGTGTCCGAGGTAAAATCGGTATAGATTATTAAAATCAATTGAATTTCACGACACTAATAATAATAATATACACAAACAATTTGCCTCGCATTTATTTACTGTAAGTATATATTTGGTAAATGTAGTTTACTCAATTTATTAATTGTTCACCTTTCGTATAATAGGCAATATTTACCAAAATAATATATTTATAATAAATAAGTGTTAAATGATACCTTTCGATATATTCATCATCATCAGCCTGAATCAATCAACTGCTAGATGAGGGGTGATTATTGTCAGTCCTCTCCGTTGTATTGCCACCGCGCATAACTTAACTATTTTGTCAATCTAGTGGCCTCTGTAGATCCTTATAATATATTGGTTGAATAGCACTTTTGAATACACTATTCAAGCGGCCAAAAGATTTTAGTCTAGCCTATAAACTACCAGTGACGTCCCGTGAGGGTAGGCAGATTGAGCGTCGCTTGGGGGCGGCAGCTACTCGAAGAGCGGCAAATCGAGGAGAATCATTTGGTAGGTATACCTATATAGAAATAGCTACATAAACCTAGTAATAACGAAAATATCTTTCCATTAAAAAAATCAACTCACTAGTTGGAAACAAAATGTATTAATTAACATAAAAGGTTTAACGGTGCTGTATTTTTTTTGTTGGTTTCGCGATGTCTACTTTACTTCCGTACTTTGTTAGTAATGTATCCATACAACACATTTCTTAGATATTGGAGTCATGAAATTATGATAAAAAATACAGTATAAAAAATGTGGCGACATTGTGGCGTTGCCTAGGGGCGGCATTTTGTCTAGGGACGTCACTGTATACTGAAGTAAAATGGTATTTTGTTATTGCAAATATGAGTTTAATATTAATTATTAATCGGATACTCGTTAATATAATATTTTTTATAGATCTTTCAGCCGCTACTGTTTTCAAATCAACTTTTCGAGTCTTTTCGAGTCAAACGTCTCGTAAAAATATTTTACTCAATAGGAACTTTTATAATATAAAATAATAACACTTAAAAAGCATCGGATGATTTTTAATTTATAACCAATCTTTTAAAAATCATCTGTTTTTATTATATAAAGAAAATCGTTTCAAGTAAGTCTTTAAAATCCAAAAAAAATAAGAAAATTTCCGAAGGCAATCTCACCGTTTGTAACACTCATTGGCCCAGCTTGATATTTGAATAATGCCTTCGCTTTCTCCAGATGCCTTTTCCATTTCCCTGTTAACGTTTGCTCACTAAAGACATAACAAAAGAAACGTAAAAATAACGTTCAAATAGCTTATTTAAAATATTTCCACTTTTATCTACGCCAAGTATATCTATCCATTGTTTTCGTGTATTATTATTTCTCCACGACCAATCCCTACGACTTTTTTCCAATCCACATTTTTTCAATTTTGGAAACATCTTGAAATAAGAAAGAGTAAACCCAGATAAGGTAAGTATATCAATATTGAGAGAAAAAATAAATTGAGAAACGAATAGTTTTTTTTGTATCAAAGTTGTTGATAGTTTTGGGTCATACACCCCAGAAGACAATCAAATCCGCCTCGAATTGTTACGATTTCATATTGTAAATATAAATAATTACAAGATAAAAAGATTTTTTTATATACCACGTTTTTAAATTTTCTGTTGAATCATATAAACTTGACTTGGCTAGCTTAAACGATCAAAATAAATTGTATTTGATAGAAATAATACTGAAATGTCATTTTGACACTCATATTGATTTCCATAGTAACGCACGTATATATTAATAATTTCCTAGTAACTAATAATAGTGGATTGGATTACGGATTTCTTCCGAAATAACTTTTCATATAAAACAGAATTAACTGAAAATGAATTCTATTCTGCTTAAAGATGGCTACAAGTATTAAAAGAATGCATTGACATCGTGTTCTGATATATTCTAAAAGTTTCAAATGTCTAGCTAGTAAGGAAGTTAGTTAAAAATCGATTGCATGATTTGTACTGGACAAAAAATCACCGGACAAACAAGAATACGAGCTAATAAAAACGTAGTAAAATAGGTTAAAACCCCATCAAAGAATGTACGAAAATTCTTGTTAATTATTGGGAACTTTTTGCTGATATCTATAATTTAAGAAAGTACCTAATGTAAAATAATAGAAAAAATTGCTGAAATTCCTCCAATAAATTGGGTACTTATTATTCTCCGACCATGTCCGATTCTAATAGGATCATATGGGCCTCCACACATGAGACGGGATTTTAACCCACCGACAATGTTTGAAAATTACTTGTTTAAATTGCCCAATCGATAAAATCCACTCGTCAAAATAAAGAAAATTACTGTTTGAATAACTAAAATCGGAAAAGTTTTCGACTAACATGTATATGGTGGCGTAGCAGTGGCGTAGAGTCTACGGCGTAGACGATGGCCAATTATTCCTCTACGTCGTAGAGGAATGTGTTTGTACGGAAAAGTGGGTAATCAATTACGTAAATACTCAGGCAAAGTGCAGACCTATTGGATCAGGTAACGCCTGATGTGGCAATATATTCCGCCAGAGTAAACATTGCTCTTATAGTTTTTCTTTCTCTTAACTGAAACTGTTTGTATTGGACTTAAGTAAGTAGGTATCTACTTGGAAACAAACAGTACCGATAGTAGTTGAACAAATTCATTGCCATAAAAACTATGGTAACAAGAATTAAATGAGTATGTCTAGAATTTTATGTTAAAAAAAATTAAAGATTATATTGAGTACCTAAATAACAATGTTTAGTAATTTTTCCACTATATATTATATTAAAAATAAATCAAGCAAAAATAACAATTTACATATATTGTACTGAACGATTGGTTAACATTTTGTTTAATAAATACTATGAAAGCTTGCCACAGTATAAAAAGTATGTTTAATGGAATTATAAAAACAAAAAAAGTTGAAATACTCAGATGGGTACTTAATTATTTTATTTTGATCAATATACATATTGAAACAAAAATTATCTCATAACAAATTATTTATTGAGTATCATTATAATATTGAAAAATTGTGTACTGTTACGTTAAATTATTTAAAATTATCTGTACATATAAATATTGAAGAGTTTATGGAAAACATAATAACTATTATTGAATCAAATTTATGCGAAAAATTCCGTTTTAATTTTGACAGCTTTATATCTTAGGTAGTTAATATATTTCAACATTAGATTCATGTTTATGTAATTGAATTAAATGCATTAAATACGATTAGTTAAAAGACGTTTGCATTTGTCGCCCCGTGGAATCCTGCTCACCATATATACCTTGGGTATGTCAAACATCTAAGAAAGTGTGTTAAACACATTGATTACTTGAAAGGGAACATAACAGGGAACGAAATTGGGACATAATATTAATGGAGGATTTCTCTTACACTATTTACCTTATCTACAAATAATTTTCTCTATACTAGTAAAGAGTTATGCGCTATCAAATCCACATGTATTGTAGAAATATAAAGAAAACATGGATAAGGATATTCTTAGAAAACAATACATAACTATGTGATTATCTGACATATTTAATGAAATTCTAAAGATGATTGATGATAAATGTAAGTACAGTTATAGTACATAGATACCTATGGTGTTATTTTTTGTTGCTTTGATAGAACTTACGAAGGGGTTAACTATCCGACCAGTGATACAGGGCTCACTTTTTTACATTTATGATCGGTTGGTATAGTCTGAAAAATTATCATAACAATACCAAAGTATTAAAATTTACTTTGAAAATCAATCATCGAATTGTGCAACTTTTAGAGGTTGTTTTACCACAAAATTGCGTTAAGCGATAAGGTTCATTTTTGACTTAACGAGTTTGTTCATAAGAAAATTGCCGCATGTGTAGTGAAACCAATCCAGATAAAATCATACATATTAATGAATCCACAAAAATTCAACGTTTGGTCCGGTTTCACGCTGGTGGCATCATCGGACCGTATTATTAGAAATAGGCTGGAGCTCACGTTACGGTCAATGGAGATAGTTACCTGACCAAAAATACGGATGACATTGACATGTAATGTAGTTTTATCAATATGGCAATACTTGCCAGACGGCGACTGTAACTATCGACTTATTGAAATCAAAATTTGTCGAAAGGTTGATTTCGAGATATGGATCTGTCAATTTATTGGTCTCCAAAGTCAAGCGATTTGATACTTTTGGATTATTAATTGTGATACTATGTAAAGTTACTGACTTATGCTGATAAAACAGCAACAATTGATACACTGGAAGCTAAGATATATGGCCAGCAGCATTCTCAAAAAAGTGCCCCAAAATGGGACGTCCAGAATGCGCTTCGTCAAGAACAGTCGCGGTGGCTTTTTGGCAGAATCATTAATTTTATTTTAAATTAACTATTTTTTTATTCAACGAATAATTCACAAGATTTAAGAATGTAACATTCTAATTATTGAATATATATAATTTTGAAAACACTTCTGAAAAAATATATTATAACCAATAGAAAAAATCTTTTTGAAAAAAGGGAATCGAACCTGCATCTCTTGGGTATCGCGCCCGAAAAGTAATACCTACATCGATTTAAAATTCAAAAGCCGAAAAATAGCTCAAATTGGAAAACGCTTCAGAGAAAATTAAAAGCCATTAGTTAAAATGTGTCGCAATTAAGTATGACGCCTTTAGCACAGTGGTCTATGTGCATGGGCGCGATACCCGAGAAATGCAGGTTCGATTCCTGCGGGGTGTCTTACTTTTTTCAACAAGATTTTTTCTATTGGTTATAATATATTATTATATTCTCAGAAGTGATTTCAAAATTATGTATGTTCATTAATTTTATGTTATTTTTTACAATTTCAAGTTCTATCGGGCTTAAAAAACACTAGTAATTTTGTAAATGAATTAGTCAAGCATAATATTGGTTTACTAGTAAAATTCTAAACACTTGTAAATCTAATGGAAAGAGAAAAAGCTAGTAGCAGAATATATTTTCTGGTGCAAACTTAAACATGCTGAGAGATATTGAACATATTATTTTCGCGTTAGCACGTGTTGGCACGTTTTGATTTATATTAATTTATAGATAAGTCTTCATAATGAAATAGTGTAGTAGTGATTGATCTAATTAGTTATCGTTATCAAATTAGATTGATTCGTTTAATCAACTGCATCCAATGTTTGTATAGAATGAATTGATTATTAAATGACATGCTTATTTATGATTTCTAGTAAAAATCAATCATGTATTATATTGTATACACTACAATAATTATTGCTATAGTTAATTGTATAGTGACTAATGATAATAACGAGATATAGATATATCGTCACATTAATACTACAACTAGATAACTCTTATTTGGTCATTGTTGGAGAAATCAAATTTAAAATTTAGTTGATTAACATAAATCTAGGCTATAATTTTTATTTTAAATAGAAATGGAAGATTGTGCTTGTCTAATTAGGAACAATTAAACAATGTTCAATTGTATGGAAAAATATTGTAGATATATTATTTTATTTATTTAATGCATTCATGATTTTAAAGTTATCTAATATTTTCAAACACAACATTAATATAGTTCCCATTAACTTCTGACTTACCTAGTTTTATCATTTTGTACAGAAGGAAATGTAGAATCATATTCAATAACACTTGAAACTCAAGTTATCTAGTTGTACCTAGTATCTAAGTGACGATATATATTTATATATATATCAGGTGCGCACACAGAAAAATGTTTTGGGGGGTCGATTTTGAAAAAAACATCAATAATATTTTTTATTGATTCTTAAGGCAGCGGGAGGAGACGGGGTTAACAAAATCTAGCAAGTGTCACTTGCTTCCACATTTACCCCGCCTACTGGTTAAAGCTTCTCGTTGATTCAATCGCGGAATACCATAATTTTTCGGATAGATTACCCATACCCAGACACTCCGTACTTTGAATCTAGCGGTAAACACCTGGCTTGCAGGTATATCTAAAGATGTTTACTTCCTATCTATTGCGAGCTGTCTCATTCACAAGTGGTTATCTAGTGTGCATGGCTTAACGGTGATAATTTATTATTAAGACCATCAGTGTCCGTTTATGTTATCCGCGCTGTCTTGTTTTTAAGAAACGCTGCATCGGAGTATTGCAGCAATCATTGGATGGACCATTGACAAGGTTTTTCGGCAATCACGTCATCTGGGCACGATCCTTAGTCGTGAGGTCGTGACGAAGAATAAGAAATATTTTATTCACTTAAATAATTTGATTTTTTGCCATTCCGCCCTCGTGTCCGCGCATGATACTTATATATACGATTTGATTAAATTTATGTTAGGTACTAAGTACGATTATTTGTAGTAAGCAGATGAGAAAGTTAAACAATAAATTGGTTTTTCTATATATCTTTTCGCAATAAATGTCTTCGTAATAGATAATAAATGTTCATTCTTTGCTTAATTCCACTTTATCGTAAGAAGCAATATATTATTTTATAAATATATTCTTTTAGTATACTATTAAATAAAAGACAAAGAAAATTATCATTATGCAGTCTAAGAGGAGCATGTGGCCACCCATTATATTATTATCAGACACTTTAAAACACTGTAAAAATAAGATTTTTTTATCAGGCGCAGAATCAAACCATTGACCTATGCCTTTAGAGACGGGTCTTCTACCAACTATATCACTGTGGATATCTTATCTTATTATATAATATACTACTTCACCATATCAGATCATGCGTTTAAAAATTAATAAATGTAAAAAATCTTAACACCACTGCACATTTATGTACTGAAATATGACTATATTCTAAAATATTAGAGCGAGAGGTTTAAAAGAATACTATTTTATGTAATAAAAATGCTTTATGCAGTTATCAAATGTTTAAAATAAATATAACGGATAATAAGGCTTCAAAATTAAATAAATAGATTATCTATAACATTTCAGGTATGTCCAGGATCATGCTTTGAAAATAGAAAAAAAGCTCCATTTTGACCCATGCTGAGCACGTCCGCCCTTAATAGATTTTGTTTTTACGTGAAATGGATGTTAGCCACTTGCTCAACCTAATAGATTCATACTCTGACTCCAAACACAAATTGAAAAACAGTACATGTATTTAATTGTCAGACCCAGGATTCGGCTCTGGGACCCACGATATGACAAGCCAATGCTTAAGCCACTCGGCCATCGTGGGCGTGAATATATATACTCTATTAAGTACCTAATTAAACCGGTGATAAGAAAAATTTAGCCATACAAATGAATTTATTATCAATCAAGTAAAGTTTTTAAAATGGCCGCTTATGGAAAATACAGAAAAATAAAACAAAAATTGCAATACACAATAACATTAGTGCT
Source organism: Rhyacophila brunnea (assembly GCF_057557595.1). Lineage (NCBI taxonomy): Eukaryota > Metazoa > Arthropoda > Insecta > Trichoptera > Rhyacophilidae > Rhyacophila > Rhyacophila brunnea. The sequence goes on along the minus strand of NW_028232965.1, from coordinate 56,039,440 downwards.
AAAAATCTGAAATAATATTGGATTTTCATAATTTTGAAAAACTTCGGAAACCCACCCATTAGAAAAATAAAAAATAAGTTGTGTCGTATGGATTCAAACTCACATTTTTCACTTTTTTGATGAGTGCTCTATCCTTTAAGCCAGTGTTTTTCAACATTTTTGAGCTTGTGATATACTTTAAAACTAATAAGGATTCCATGGGAGGCCACATTTATTATTTTAAATGTTTTGCTTGAAATAATAACACCTTTGCACTAATGTATTTTAGCTAATGAAACCAGGGGCCGTGATAAACTTTTTAGTAAACACTGCTTTAAGTTATCGATCCGATTGAGGTTTTTCAACATTTTGTATATTCTGTAATAAAGAATTGTCTAATATGTATTTCATGGCCCCACATCTTGAAGCGGGCCCCCATGCTAGGATCTTTGGCGGCCCCCCTACCTATCGCTAAGGATAAAGGCAGTCTGACGCTCTACAGTAGCATTTTCCAAATAGTGTAGGTACGCGGTAAAATAAGTGTGTATATTTGGTGTTTTTGTATATTTTAATGCATCTATTTGAATTATTATGAAGTTGCCGAGTACACAATAAAAAATTGTATCGTACAACCACATAATTTTAAATAATAACATTGAAGGAAAATAGCGCTTTTTTACTAGTAAAACAAATTTGTGAGGTGTGTTTATCTCACTTATCTGGTCAACTAGCCTCTCCTGAGCACGGGCGCCAGGCCACTGTGGGGACCATGGTGTATATATTCTGTAGATATGGAATAAAAAAAATGGATTATTAATCTTAGGTAATATAAAATATTGAGTAATGCTAATAAGAAAATGCAGAACGCATTGTTCAACAAACGCATATATTTGCACTATTGCACCTTTATGGTAATTAAAATAAATAATTCAATACGTTGATTGGCTATATTTGTGTTGAGTAATTTCTAGATGCAGTTCGAATTCTCCGTTATTCTTGCCATTATTTCATCAGAACTAACCTGCCATTGGTGATGCTAATTAGGCATGCAAATACTGCGTCCATTCAAATTGCTTTGGATATTCACATATGTATTCCATTCCATTGAGCTTAGGTGGAAAGTGTTTTATGATTTTTTTTAAATCTGGTATTTTTCGCTCACTCACTTCTTTTACACACATATATAATATACTAGCTGAAGTACTCGGCTTCGCACAGGGTCGCTTCGTAGATACATTTATTTTAGATTTTAAAAAAATAATAAAAAGCAATTATTTTTTAATATTACATATCTGTAATACAATATGGCAATATGAAAATAATTCTCATAGGAGTAAAGGTCAAACAAAAGAACACTAAATTAATTAATCGAATCCAAAATATACAAACGTTTTAGATAGTATTAATATGTTGTAAAAAAAATCAAAATTGGATGGAACAAACAAACTTTGCATTTTATATAATACTAATTCAAAAACCTTCGCGGGTCTGCACACAACAACTCATCAAAGTTTCATCGCAATTGGATGAATGGTATAGGAACCGTACGAATAAAATAAGATAGAATGAAGAAAAAGAAGAAGCGGGTTAAATCTGAAATTCGAGACCCATACCACGCACTCCGGCTCGTTGGCCTCCATCTACCCTCCAAATTTTGTCGAAACCCGACTGCGCGTGTGGATTTGTATAAAGAAAAACCGACACGACGGTACAAACAAATATATTTTCGAAATTATAGTATAGATTCGGCGTCCATTTTAAAATCGCGATAAGTCATTCAATATTTATTGCAAATTTTTTTTTTCAAATCAGAAATCCATTATTTTAGCAAATAGTTCATTTACTGCAATAAATATAAGCAAAACAAAATTTAACATTATATCTATATTTACTTATATCAATTTAATTAATATAATATGTCACAAATTTAAAAAAAAAAATTCAGTATGCTTTGGAGTAAAGTATTTTTTAACGAAATGTGGCAATGATCATAAATTGAAATTTTTACAATATAATAAAACGATGCTATGTTTATTGAATTGTAATTTCTGTGTGTTCAACGAGTGTGTACTCCCTTAATCACATGTTCAAGTAAGCATGCACTCTCGGTTAAAGAGGGGCGCATTTATAAACTTAGTTTTGCACAGCATGTTTTGGAAAGGGGTATGTTGGACGTACGCAATGGAAAAAAATTGAAATAATTGGGCAAGTAAATAAACGAGGGTACGCGATCTAATAGAGTTATGTAAAAACTTTAAACATAAATAAGTGGGTCACATAGCTTGAAGAAGAGATAAATTTGGTCGTCCAGAAGTACTCAAGAGCTACAAAACATCCGAAAGGTTAACTTACAGACAGTTGGATAAACGAGATAGGTTCTTAGCTAAATTTTGTGGAAATGCAATACAGTACAACAACGATTTCCAAACTGGAGGCGCGGGCTAGTGCAAATAGAGGCGCGAAAATTTAAACAGAAATGTAACTACAAGTTTGCAGTTTGCAAGTACCATAGTTCATAAAACGGCATCTTGTTAGGTATAATAAAAGAGTCCTTTAAAATTTAGTTTGTTTGCAAATCTGTGTGAAGATATGGAAGCTAATTATAGGTACCTACCTCACTTCTAAATTATTGTGGATTGCGCTGGGTGTCTCATGCAAAAAGGATTCAAATCGTGTTTGAACTCAAAAAGATTGTCTTGATGACAATCATAATGAAGAGGCAAATCTGTTCAGGAACGATAACTTTAATATAAAATTTGCCTATTTGGTTGATTTTTTTTTAGAAAATTGTGTGTTTTAAATAAATCACTGCAAGGACCACAAATGCATTCACTGATTCAAAAATACAAAGTGAAAGCGTTCATAAAAAAATTGGAGCTATGGAAATCAAAATTCTTTCATGACATGTTTCCACTTTTAAATGCTTTTTGCGCCAGAGTTAATATTGAAGCAAACAAAAATCTCTTTACTGAACATTTGCATGGTTTGCTAATGCACTTTTCACATAATTTGTATTCGCGTGGATACAGAATCCATTTGTCAATTAACAAGAAGATGAATTTGAATTGGCTACTATTTAAAAATAAAAATTGATAGAATTATCTTGCGATAGGTGCTACATTGAAACAAAAAAAATCAGAGTGAAACCATAGTTAAATTTCGGTTGAATCGAAGTGAAGACTGTAACACTTTGCCAAGCAAAGCCATGCATGTACTTCTACCATTCATAACATCATATGTATGCGAAACGAGATTTTCTGCATTAGCTGCAATGAAATCCAAATATCGAAATGATTAGTAATAGAAAAAGAGCTACGAGTGGCACTCTCCTGAATGACACCCAGATTTGATAAACTTTGTGCTAATAAACAAGCACGTCCGTCGCATTAAAAATATAGTAAAACCTTGTTATTATTCTGTCAATTAGGTAAGTTTTTTTTCATTTTTTATATAACACACTTATAAAAATTGTGTGTATTAAATAAAAGGGGGGGGGGGAGAAGGCGCCAATATTAAGATTTTTTAAAAGGAGGCGTAGCAACATAAAGTTTGGAAACCACTGCAGTACAATATTTATAAGACAGAGGGCAATATTGTCAGTTTACAGAAAATGTCTACCAGCGGTAGGCTGGTCTAGGCTTGGCTCATGCGTAAATATTGACTTGTACTATTTAAGAAAGTCTGTGTTGTATTTCGAGCAATGCACTATCTATACCAGCGGTGGCAAACCTATGGAACGTGTTGAAATTTTGCTGGTACGTGAAAGAAAAATTGTCAAATCTCAACTACGAAATGACGCATAATGACCCTTTTTTAAAGCACTGAAAATTTTCTTGGACTAATATTTTCTTTACAATGAAAAAGCTGATCAGAAAAAAACTAAAATGAGGCTATGTTTAACGTTGACACCCCACTGTCCAATGAGGTTTTATTTATTGGAAGAAAGAGATAAAAAAATCTTGATTCTAGGTGGGAAGAAGCTCATGAAAATTGTGCGCCCCCTATTTGGAGTTGCTTTTCACCTAATGTGCTTCAGCACTATAAAAGTTGGACTAAGTTGGTAAAAAAAGGTTCAAATATAATATTATGATTTTATGATCTGTCACGTGATGTCACAGTAAGCTGCCAATATGGGAAAAAGTGTGTAATGTCATTTTTCTTGGTGTTTAAAATGTTATCAGACTAATGCTATCATCCGGAGCACATTTTGAACCTTTAAACGGACATTGTCAGTTAGAAAAATCTGTCGAAATCACCAGAACAACAATGATGTCACCTCATGCGTACCGTATTGCATCGATACCTGTATGACTCAATAATTTTTTTTTTATCATTTTCTACATGCCTATACATTTTCGACTCATGTCAAAATCGCGTGTTTTTTGTTTTTAGTGGTTTTCTATAGGTAATAGTGTTGTCCATTATCTATGGTCTGCAGGTTGGGTTCTGTTTAAAATATGATCAATAGATGCAATATCGCAAGTACTTTTAGCGTACGCACGCATATAAACTGTTAAAACTAATTGAAATTAGCATGAATAATGAATAATAATTCAAAATACTAATTCATTAGAGTTGGCACTCTCCATCATCGATTTTATAGAGATAGTGATCGTTCAAAATATTCTGAGGAATGAGAAAACCATAGACTAAATTTGTCGCCGTGACAGCATGACACTAAGAGACGTCCATCATAATGTATTTGAACGTTTTTGCTCTAATAAAAAATTATTTGAGGAATAGCGCTTGGTCAAATCTTATAAATGCTGCTACTATTAAAAAAAATCGGTGTGTGTACTTATGTACGCGCGTTAGAAGTTATACTTCGTTGGCGTAACAAAACAAGAACAAAACTTATGATAACCTAGCTAGATTCTTCGACTAGCTCTTAATTATCTTGTTAAATTACACACTCAAAAAAAGGGCCGCTTATTGGAGCGCCGTTGATTTATTTCTATACGCTTTAACGTATATTACTAAATTATATAATTGTTTCTCGTTGTTTTTATTTTTAAAGTAACAACTGTCACTCTGACGTTTCAACAATTCTACTATCAAACTTGCGTTTGTATACAGCTGACTGATTCGCAGCTAACTTTATACCGTCGCGCACTTTCGTAACGGTGTGCACGCGCAGCTCTCAATTTGCTCTCTACCAAACGCTCCAAAAGAAGTATAACTTCAAAAACCCTTAATACAAATATTTTTGGAGTAAAATATTTGGCTTTTGCTTATTTTATTTTCGTTATCAATGTGAGAATGTCACGAAATATAATATAATGATAGAGCTCTTTTATGTTGTGGTGGCTTCTTTTGATTAAATCGGTGCTTATATTTTTGTATGGAAGATAACGAGGAGGCCTACAAAGCCTTTGAATGGACACGCAAATCGTACGTGGAAATGTGATCGATGTATTCACGCTGGCAGAGTACGTAAGCCGATTGCTACCGCCGTACAAAGGAAAGGGACAATTCAAAGCCCATCCCGATGCCCAGATAGGCATACATACTCCTTAATAACCAGATAATGGTCACCCGTACAGTATGCGCGCGCAGCTCCGCGATCCTAGCCGACTTTTCACGGCTTTTCCCGAACATCCCAGGCTGAGTTTAGTCCCGCATTGTCAAGCCTGGCCGTTCTGAATGCGCGCGCGTTCGCCGGCGATGGATTTTTCCTCGTGCCTTCGACGTCTGCTACCTGAAAAACATTTTCGCGCGTCCTAGGCCATTATCTGTTGAGCTTCGGGCGTCAGTGTATTGGGAGACTTCGCGAAGTACGCGTGCGTGGAAATTCGCGGCATTTCGAAAACACTTTGAAAAATAATGCACTATTTCAAAATATACACACTTTACGCCGGCGGTGTAACAGTGATACAGTGAATTACATTCAGTAAAGGAAAATATTTACCACACTTTGTGGTTATTTATTGTGTGTTTTAAAATATACAATTTCCAATCATAATAATATCAGTTTATTTCTTAGTGTTTTAAGTACGGGTAGCGGATATCAGCTGGGTGTAAGTATAAACATTTGGCGTGTTATAATGTAAACAAACAACATACACACTTCTTAACTAAATGTATAAACTATTACTAACTTACTTGATTAGCGGTATCTCAATTTTTATTTAAAGATCCTTATCATGTGGATTTATACACTGTTAATTACCGTTTAGTTAATTCCAATGCCAATATGTAATTAATGTTTGGTTGTGATTCTAAGAATTATTCTCTAGACATTAGGCAAACAATTTTATTATTAGGTAATTGCAGAACAGTCTGATTCAGAAAATATGAACACTTTTGAATGCGGTACACGATAAATGCAGTCTTAGGAAATTAATTAATTATCTATTTGTACCATCGTCAAAAAGTCAAAACTATTAAAATTATAATAACTAAAAAACTATTAAAGACAATATTAAAACAATAAGTTGTAAGTTAGGTTAATATAATGAAAATAGTAGTATAATTTTATAATATTATGTGCAATGCCTTTGTAACCGAATGAGACTAGTTCTGCCTATTATAAAGTTATGTAAATTAGGTACTAGGTACTACGATGTATGTTATTTCATGAATTACATTCATATTATTTATTTAATTTAAATATAGTGAATTTTTCAAATTACAAATTCAAAACTGTCACAACGTATGTAGGTAATGGGCTTACGCTGGAATTTATAATTAATAACACACATTACAGTGACAATTTTCAGTTATAAGTTAAATATAATTAATTGAAACAGTTTCTCAATTTAATACTGGACGCAACTGGTGCGTTGACCATCAGGTACCCATTAGATATAATTAGCATGTTATTTAAATGTGGTAACTACATATTAATTAAAAGGTCCGCAGCGAATGGGGTTTGATTAGTATGGTAGTAACTCAATCTGGAAAGCGCTTCAGAGTGTCTTCTCTCTTCTCCTCAGTCTTTCTTCGTCATTAGTTAAAATTTGTCGCGATTGAGTATGGTATAGTGGTCTATGTGCATGGGTGCAAAACCAGAGAGATACAGGTTCGATGAATGCTGGGTGTCTTATTTTTTCAAAAAAGATTTTTTCCATTGTTCCAAGTGTTTTCAAAATTATGTATGTTCTGTATGGTATAATTATATATTTCTGTTTTTAATATAAAATAAAGTTGGCACCGTGTAATCTAGTATATAGGGATATATATTATATCTAGGATATAAGATACATATATGGTAAATATACATATTATTAAGATGTATATATTTGCTTATCTTATATATATATATAATTGAAGAAATCTCGTATATTATAAAGACACTCAATTAAAATTACACATTTCACAATGTTGCGTGGTATTTTCCTCGAGCGATAGGACAATACATTTTCTCATAAAAGATTCAGTTTCTGCTGTCGTACCGTTGAATGTAGATACAAAAAATACGACTTGGAAAATATGAAATATCATTCCAAAATAACAAAAGATCCTTTGAAAATGATTTCCCCAGGCGCCCAAATCCCGGGGAAGTCCTTATTATACCTACACAAAATTTATTAAGGTATTCTTCACCAACTAACTTTATTGTAAACATTGCAGAATAAAGCATTGGGAAGCTTTCTTCGTTGACAAAAAAAAACCAACATACATTATCAAGTCAGCGGCAAATATGTGTATCGTAAACATTGGGCGATTGTTATAATATACATCTTACAATTTATGTCGAAGTGAAACAGCTTGTTAACAAAGTATCTGTCTTGTCTTTTTAGATTTTATATGTGATATATTTAGTAGTTTTTTTTTTTCACCGAATAGGATTTGAGCTATAATAATCACAGGGCCCACATGCGCCACGTAGGTCAAAATGGAGATTTGCGCCATTTATATTGGGCCAATAGAAATGGCGTATTTCAAAAAAATACTATCTTATTCTTATGTCAATAATTATTATAAAACAATCATTATTCGTAAGATGTTCTATCACATTTGAATGGTCGAAGACATAGCTTATACTCAATATATTTAGAATTATCTTAAAATGTGTTAATCGTGCCCATTTATTGAATAATAAAATGCCTAATTCTTGTCAAATTTGGGATCACAGAGATTATAAATATAATTTTTTATCGTAAACATTTCACTATATAATGTTAACAAAAATTTTACTAATGGTTTTATAAATGCGTTTAAAAATTAATAAATCTAAAAAATCTAAACACCACTGCACATGGATGTACTGAAATATGACTATATTCTAAAACATTAGATCGAGAGGTTTAAAAGAATACTATTTTATGTAATAAAAATACTTAATGCAGTCATCAAATGTTTAAAATAAATATAAAGGATAATAACGCTTCAAAATTATATAAATAGATTATCTACAACGTTTAAGGAATGTTCAGGCTAATGTTTTGAAAATACCATAATCTCCATTTTGATCTACGTTGGGTATGTGGGCCGTTAAACTATGGGTCTTCTCACTAATCACGATGAAATTTAAGTATGTCACTGAGGTGTTATTTATAATTATTTTACTTTTGAAAAAAGGTGTTTTGTACAAGCCTTCATTCCTAGATGCCTTCAGGATATCTCTAAATTTTAGTTAAAGCGTACTTTAAACTATTTTATATTTTTTATTCAATACAAAATACACACGGTCTTAAAATCGTATTTTTATCAATTTTTTAATTAGGAATGAATATTAAACAATATTTAATATTCATGGAAAAGTAAATCTATTATTAAGAGAGTTTAATTTTATCTGTTTTGTATTGAGATTAATATTTTTGCATACAAACATATTATATACAATATTTGAATGCTTATAAACGTTGTCCATACAAATTATAAATTATAGAAAGTTCGCTCTATATCATTCAGTATTACTTTAAATCTTCCTAAAGGCTTGTTTATATGGGTTTAGTACTCGCTACTGGAATAATATTAATGCATATTACTAATTCAGTAGTGCTAGTGTAGTGAATACTTTGAATGAGTACTAGGCCCGCGTGAACAAGCCCTTACTCAACGTTTATTGTTGATTTACAATTTACATTGTTAATGGTTATTGTGAACAATTACTTATATTTATAATTCATACGGCAAGATTATATAAATGCGTACACAATAAAATTAAAAATACATTAAAGCCAGTATTTTATACTTTGCACTATATCTCTATATCATTTTTTTATTCGATACAGAATGCACACAATATTTAAGAATGTTCGATTCTTATGCCTACCATAGTCATGCTAAGTGGGAGGGTAATAATAATGTTCTGCCAAAACGTTTCGGATATTCCACCAACGTATGAGTATAGGCGTTATTTTATAAATTTAAAAATTCGGGTCAACTTGACTCATTCGGCGTATTTATATGTACTTACTTTATAATTTTTGTATTTTCGTATCACGTTGTGAACATCTTAAATTTATAATTTGTGAAGTTCACTAAATACAATTGAATTTATTATTGAAAATACATTACATTGGCCAATTTATTCTGGCATAGTTTGACGCGCCGTCGAGGACACATATTTGATTTTATTCGCATGATAGGTGGACCGATAGCTCAAATGATAAGAGCTATCACTCACCGTGAAAGAAGTGACGTTCGAATCCGACTGTGTTTAGATTTTTCCTAGATTTTTTTTTTAAAGTTATGTTTTCTGAGGTTTTTAAAAATAATGTAATTATAGTCATCATCATTATCAGGTTGGTAATAATTATACAACCTTGTGAAAATTTGAGTCTCCTTCCATATTTATTGATATCTTTTTCCATCCCAGCTCTAATGTGAATGATTCATAAAGGTTGCTGTACGAGTGTAGTTTGTTAGCCACTCACTTATGGCTGGAGTACTATACTATACCATAAACAATTCAACTTCGTTAAAAATTAAGACAATGGAATTTAAAACGACATTACATACTTGCAGAATTAAGGTAGTACGTCGTAGCAATTAAAATACTTTTTTAGACATGCCATTGCAATTTTATTCTGAGATATGATAATATTATGACGTGATTATGAGCCTAATATATATTTAAAATAACAATATTAATTGGTATTTTTAAATTCATCGGAAAATGATAAAGCTTTGTAGCAGCTTTCCATTTTCATATAAAACGTATAAGTAAACGGATACCGGCCAACTAAAAACCGCTTTCCGTTAGAGGCAGGCACCACCTGCCCAAAAACTAAGCCACGTGAAATTGCTAATAAGGTTATTCCCACAACGCGTTGAAAATGATGGGGAGCTGCTTACTGAGGTAGGTATAATACATTACCTATATGAATTTCACATATGAGTCAGCACTTCTGAAATGTTTTCCATATACCAAAATTTTCATATTCTATTTGGTAAATAAGCTCATAGTTCGATAAAGTGGTGTGTTATTGATTTTATTAAAATAATTTTTTGAAAGGGGTTTTATTGTAGATAGTTTTTCCACACATAGAAAATAGTCAATTACTTCTTAGATAGGTAGGTATATAGAACACGTCCGTCATTTTTATGTTATACAATGAAGAGATATTTATAATCCGTGTTAATATTTTTGAAGTTGCGAAGAACAGAATAACAAATAATAACATTCGATGTTTATTAATCTTTTTTGTGCTCAATGTAAATTCTTGGTGGAAAGACATTAATTGACTAAAAGAAATTATAATTGTATTTTTAATTAACTATTTTGTTAGTCAACGAATAATTCACAAGATTTAAGAATGTTACATTCTAATTATTGAATATACATAATTTTGAAAACACTAAAACGCAATTAAGTATAGCGCCTATAGTTTTTAGCGCCTTTTGTTACAGTATATTATAAATGATTTATTAAAATACATTTTATTTCTAATTAACTATTTTTTATTCAACACAACTCAATTCGGAAAGCGCTTTAGAGAGTATTAAGAACCAAAAGTTAAATTTTGTCGCAATTAAGTATGGCACCTATAGCATAGTGGTATATGTGAATGTTCGCGAAACTCGAAAGATGCTGGTTCGATTCCCGCTGGGTGTCTTACTTTTTTCAAAAAGATTTTTTTCTATTGGTTATAACATAACATATTTTCTCAGAAGTGTTTTCAAAAGTATGTATGTTTATAATTGTATTTTAATTTATCAAACTTTCTAATCTTAAAAATTCAATTGATAGTAGATATTTGATACTTTGGTATCGATATTGTTATTTCGATATAGATTCGTACGTAGATAATACCAATATAAATATGATTCACTTTGTCCCATATATTAATACAATCAATATTTACAGACGTTAGACAACCTCCCTCTATAAAGACGGCCCCTAAATATGACATATGAACGTGAAGTGATCAGTCAATAATACTAAGCATAATATACAATAAACGCATTTATTAGCCCCGTGATAGAAATCGCATCTACGCAGCTAATAGTTAAACGATTCTAATATAATATTCTTTTTATGGCTACTGGCTACCAATTAAACCACGTCTAAAACAAAATATCAATAAATATATTGTTATGCAAAGTTCACACTAAGATAAATCTATGTGTAAACAGATGAACATTGTATAAAAACTCTTCAAAAGTTGTATAAAACAACGGCTTTTTACGAACATTTAAAATGTTATAATATAAATTTAATATCTATGTTATTTTTTTGTATTTTCCTTTGAATCGAAAACTTTGTTCGCATACAGATATTCTTGGTATTGACTGATAATAATACAAGAAATTTATATGAACCCTTATAGGTTAAGTCTAAAGTTAAACCTAAACTATTTGCACTCAAATTACTACACTTAGGATAATATTTGAATATACGGTGACAATATTATTCAAGTTATATACCCAACGTATTCGAGAAACTCTGTCATATCCAATAAACGAGTAATTACTTGTAAGCATACTATTCTAAACTGGAGGTAACATATTAAATTAAATTAAACTGATTGATGTTGGTAATTCTCTTCAAATGTGTAAGTGAGCTTTCAAAATGGTTTCCCACCCAACAGCGAGCTTTTACCTGATTAATTAATAAGTAATAATCACTCAAACGTGAAACTAAAAAAGCTCATTGCGCATTGGCTGTTAGTATTTATTTATTTTGATCAAAACACATGTTTATTTATTCTTACGTAATACATTTTTAATCATTTTTCGGTGAAATTGAAAAAAAGTGTTGTATAGTATAATATTAAAAATTCCAAATAATCTATGGATACAAAAAAAAATGTATTATATTATATTTTATAATTTCGTAACGAACAAGATTGAATTTACTTGCTTAACCAAGCATTATAAATTAAGTTGATTACACTTTGTTTAGCTAAGATTTTTAATCCAATTATCTGAAAATATTTGAATAAGCCTGCAAAAATTCTCTTCTTTATTAATTTGTGAAATAATAATATAATCCATTTTTTTTCATATAATTATTTCGAGCTCAGTGATTTCTAGTCTTCGGCATAGAAGAAAAAATAATACAAAAAATTTACAGGGTTTGAGCAATCGGCATTCCATATTATATAAAATAATATAAGTAATGTAATTTCAATGATGTATCTGTATATTATGAGTTGTATAATGTATGTATTTGTAAGATATATTAATAGAATCGATTGAATATTCTATATTTTAGTTGTTACTTTCTTGTGTGGCCATATCTGGCAGTGTTTGTATGAATTTCAATATGAAAACTAACACGAATTTACCAGTTTCAAACCGACTAACTACATTATAACTACAGTATAACCTCGTTTTTACGTGCCCGGTATTCACGTTTTCCCGGCAATTGCGTGTAATTTTTTCGGTCCCGATGTATTTCAGTACATTTAATACCCGCATTTACGTCTTTCTATCCCGCGATTTACGTCGGAAATATTCAGAATATGCAAGTTACGCGCGCTTCTGAAGAACTGTCTGATGAAGAAGAGGTTGATATTCCAACAAAAGAAGAAGCAATGAGGTTCACCGAGGGTTTAAAAACCCACTTTACAAACTTTTCTGATATCCAAGATGACACTTTTAAATGTTTATATAGTCTTGAAAGAGAATTACATAACAAAAAAAACAAAAATGCAACAAACTAATATACATATTATGTACATGATTTTTTCAATAAAAATTTAAATTGAATGTTGTTTTTTAATAAAACGTTATTTTTTTAGAAACATAAAATTTTAATGTTCTTTTTTTCAATACCCCCCTTTTACATTTTCCCTCCAATTAGGTTTTTTTTTCCAGTCCAATACATTTAAAGTCTAACGGAATATGATAGTGTTATATTATATACAAAACAGTTAATTGTGTGTATTTATTGAAAATATTAGTTTAATTCTTATTTTTAAACTCGCCTTTCATCATCATCTTCGGCCAAGGTAGGCATTCTGGAGTAGTTGATTATAATCTCGGCGGTTCTCTGCTGTCAATCAGACACCAATGTATTCAGTATTGACAGTGAAATCATCAGTCTATAGAATCCTCAGTGTCCAATACCTGTTCGCCCATTTGAGCTTACGTAAAACACATGCGTGCATGGGTCACCGTTATCCGTGTGCTGTTTGTGTCCTGCCCACCGAAGTCATCCAACCGAGATACGGACTACGATTCTCTCAGTTCATCATTGAACGGTACAATTTTCTCTATAATATTTCATTTGAATGAGTGGGCATAATAAAACAAAATGAGTCATTATTATAATTGTAATATATATATATACATAATATATCATACCATTGACTACCATAAAACTAGTTAATATGAATAAATATTTATATAGAAAATAGATTATGACCTCCACGACAAAAAAATGTTTATATAACAATAATATGCTGGGTACATATCGAAATTGGTTTCAGTACATAAACTCAGTCACGATTATACTCGTCAATACTAATTTCAGTGTGTACTTATTTCTTACACTACGAAGCAAATAATTCAAAACAGCACTTGTGTTAAATTAACGGTATTGATTGAACAAACATAATATATTATTCATTACTTGTTGGCTGTATGGAGTATCAGCATGTTTTAGCCAACTGAATTATGTACGAGGACGTAGGGATAGGAAATACTCATTTACCTAAATGTCAATATTTCTGCTGTATCGAATGTATATAATTTCGCTTGACATATCATATTATCATCATCATTATAGTCAGTATTATAACCCAGTGTGAAGACATACTCGTTGTCTGTCGCAAAATCTTTCAACTGCATTAGTATAAAAAAAGTTGTGTCTTTTCTACATAGTAGAATCACCATTTGCCACAGTCGACTGGATGCCGCCAACAGAATGAATAGACGACAGGACTAGGGATTGCAATACCAGTATTTAAAAACCGGTATTCCAGTATTTATCAATACCAAAATACCGGTTTTAAAAATCCAAAATACCGGAATTTTCGGTATTAGGAAACCACAATCGTTTACGTTGTTGAAGATGAATTTAATGTTATTTCTTCATTACTTTGTACTGTATTGCATATTTAATTGAGTGTATTAGTTATGTGCTGCTAAAATGAAAATATATCGACTGAATCCAACAGAAGTGAAATAATAATAAAACAAAATCCATCTAATATACTTACCTATATATAAAATTGTCGCGATAAATTAACATAATATTATTTAGAAATAGAAAACATCCATGATAAATTTTCAATTATTCTATAATAAAATTATTGATGACTGTACAAGCGTTGAATTGAAGAAGCTTTTCCTGCAACCACACTTATTTGCACTTACTGAACTAGCTTTTTGAGGGCTTTAATTAAAATTATCAATATATTTAAATTATTTGTAAAAATCACCAGTTTTACAGTAGTATGATCAATATATATTTGTCAACTGTCAAATGTCAACATAATATACGTAGGTAGGTAGGATTATGCTGTAAAATAATGTTTGAAAGAGATTTTGATAGCTATATTTCCTGATAACTACATATGTTTATGTTTTAACGATTACCGGTATTCACTAAGAAATACCGAAAAACCGGTATTTATATTTTCTTTCGGTATTGAAATCCCTAGACAGGACATATGGTCGATTGGCATATGAGTGCCGTAAAAATAAAATACATTTAGGTACGTCACGGCTCCTCGTCTGTAATAAAACAAAGTTTATTGTTAAAAATGTCAGTGAGTTTTCACATTCAGATCTTGCAATAAACTGCACTAATATTATATATAACAATTAGGTCTCTTCTAAGTAAAACTTTACCATAATATATTAAAACAGAATATAAATCACGCAAACTGGAGTTAACGCCAACTTAGTTATTGTAAGTGTTGTTGCTGTTGGATACACCCAACGGTTATATATAATTATACGTATTACATTTCACCGTAACACAGTTCGCCGTAAGCTTTCTTATCGGATAGGTATGCGATCATCTCTATAGCACCGAGATGAAGAAATTACGCGTTGTTCGTGGAGCATTTTCATATCCGATTTAGGCAAATTCATGAATTCAAGAATGAAAACCTAACCTAACCTACCTAATAAATAATCCAGAATATCGGCTATTTTCAAAATTTGCTTGCCGCTGGCTTCTTGTAAACCGACAAGAACCATGTTTTATTTAGACATGGATTTTATCTCAGTACTATACTACCCAAAGAGGTTGGACGGTATACAACCATATATTTCCGATACAACATTTCACGGTGAAGTGTGATACGGCGAACTGCATACGTACAAATTTCCGGATACACACCCGACATATCTTTCGAAAGTGCTTACTGTTCGTTACGCCGCAGTATTCTACCACAAAACGTGTGTGGAGATAAGGAGAATCTATATCGGTAAACTGAATGGTCAATTTTTAAAATATATATTTTCATCCACATCATTACCACAATATATCGTCACCGTACAGACTAATTGTCGTAAACCTTACTTTTAATCGAAGTGACATTTTGATAGAAATTGACTTATTGCATACTCTTACATGAACTGGCCAAGTATAATAAATCCCAAAAATTATTTCATATCAAAATAATTCAATACTATTTTTAAGCCATTTCTAACTTGAAAAAACATATTCCAGCCAAATGCTGTAACCCTATGGTGTGTCAATAAAAGAAAATTCTCAATTTGTAATAAAATAATATTTCAAATAAAATTGTCAGTGTTCAAAATGAGTTAATTTTTTGTACGCAATTCCTCCAAAGTGCTCCGAGTCAAGTATCGTAACCCTAATTTTTGATGAAAAACATTAATAGTTAAATATCTACTAGTCATATCATTGTGAAAATTTTAACAGAGCTTTGAAGTCCGTTTTCAATCAAATGTGATTGATAATTTTGATTAATATTACAATAAATCCAATACCTACCTACAGTTTTCTCCACTCTTGAACAATTTGATATTTAAAGAGATTATCGCATGACAAGTATATGCCACATAATTATGAAATTGTTGATTTTGAATAAAAACAATTCCGCGGGTACACACTCACGTTTTACTAAAGATACTTTTTAAAAAAAATTACACAGTTCTCTTTCTATATTATCTATGTGCAGTTCTTGCAAATTCAAATTATAACAACAACAAAAATGGTTATAACATGGTATGCCACAACAAAATAATTATTTGTGCAATGCATATATCGAACATTTTAAATGAGGATAGTGATTTTCCCTGTTACAATAGTAATGTTGATCAAGAATATGTGAACAACGAACAGGAACATTAAATTGCCCATACTCCAAACTATGTTTCTGTGGCATATCATTATCTTGGAATGACCCCTTCATTTGACGGTTACAACACTTAATTGGCTTGGACAGTGACGTTTTATAAAATTATAGTTTCGTATGTAAAATCTTAGATTTCACTTAGTTGGTAGGTCTTCCAGATCGCAAAAAACGACTAAAATAGAATAGTAATTTAAATTGAAATTCCACCAAGTATACTCCGTCGATAGTATTAATTTTATAATTACTATGTTATTTAAAATATTACGTATCTACCTAAGTTTGTTTTTGTAGTAGTTACCTTGAAAGCAAAGTCGTTACTGAAAGATTTAGAGTCTAAATATTAAGAGCTCAAAGATAAATAATGACCAAAGTATAAATAATTTTACAACGGACAGAGTTTTATTTTGGTTCCGTGAATAAATATGATCGACGAGGCAATGTGATAGCAGAATAGCTTGCATATATGTTGTTCTGAGCATTTTTTTAGTTAGGCTTGTACTATGTATGTAATTAATAAAATTATAATTAAGTAAACATTTAATAAAATATATTTGTCATTTCCAATAACCTTCCGCTAAAAATGAATAGTGAATATAATAATAAGTTACCTTTTTGGCTTATAGTGTCATGGGCTTGAATCCCGGTTCTGGAAAATTAATATGTTGTTTTTTAATGTGTTTTTGGATCTGAGTAAAAGACTTAATATATTGAGTAACTGGCTAACATCTCTTAATGTATAAATAAAAATCTATTAATACAACATCCATATTATAATATGATCTTTTTAGGATCGGTCACTGAAAAATAAACAAATAATAATTAAAGAAAATTCCGTAAAATGTCTTACCGCAATAGAAGGATTGAGGAATTGTAATATTATCATTAAAATTATACATTTCGTCACAATTTTTAATTTCCGGTATTGAGCAGTGGCGGTTTTAAGTACACGGAGGCCCACGGCGCTGATAGATTTGTAGATCCCATCGTAAATAGTTTTCTTGTCCGATAAACCGTGAGTATTGAAGATAAAGTTGTATTTATTTTGCCAGGAGTGTTTTATTTATAATTAATTGAATTGGCGTTGACGTGCTAGAATAATGCGTTTAAAACAAAGTTTTTTTAGTAATCGGATAATCGATCGAGTGCAAGATTAGTCAATGCGCTCCCCAAAACATATACATTTTCAGTATTTTGTTTTTCAAATTTATTTTATTATATTTTTATCATTTTTTATTTCTTATCTCTCGCGAGAGTAATATTAAACTTAGTATATATTATGTAATATTGTATTTTTATTTAATTTGCTTAAATAGTACCAGTTTAAAAAAATCTCATATTATGAGCGTCCTAAATTCAAATTTGATATGTCTAAAATGTTTTTTTTTTTAATAAATAAATAACTACATTAAAGCAATTGATGCCTTTGAAATGTGGCGTTGGTGCTGAACGACCTAATTAATCATTTAGACTTTAGAGGTTCAAGCTAAAAGAGCTTTTGTCAAATATTTGTATATACTCTAAAAAAAGCTCCCTTGTTCTTTGGTTTAGTTTGCGGTTTTTCCACGTTTTGGCCAAAGTGCATTTTTTCAAGCGACGCAACGATATTTTTTATTATTGAACTTCACTTACATTGCGGGTTCGTGTTTTGCATACTAACGTTACGAGAGTATTGGTAGAATATACAGAACAGTGTATGCATACTTCTCCCAGGGATATAATTCAAGTGCTACATTGCAAAAATAAAAGACAACATAATGAATTGAGAGAAATAATTGTACGGATAAGTTAGTTACATAATATTATTATTTATCAATCATGTAGCAGTGTCCAAAGATTAGACAAAAACTTAGAGTTATAGTCTAATTATATGAAATTGAAACAAAAAAGAACCTGGTTAACTGATTAAGTTAGCTACAAGTGAATTTGCATTGCATGTTTATTTGCAGAGAACTTCATTCTACTGCTATGACATTTATTTGCCAATTTGCAGTGCATATGAAAAGAGAATTCATCAATATGAGTATATAAGTAGCATATAATAACTACACATAATGTAAAATTTGTGTAAAACCATTTAAAACCGCAATCGAGTAAGGAATAGCAAATGAGCGATGTTAATATTTGTGGATTTAAGCCGTGTGGTTCATGCGATTGCTAAATAATTTCAATTAATGTCAAATGGAAGACAAGTAACATAATACAAGGGTCCTTCTATTTATAGTCCAAATTCTTTGAGTAAGACCAAAATATTAATATAAATCATTATTCTAATAATTATCATCAGTCTGGATAAATTCGCTGTTGGATAAACGCCTCTCCATATGTACATACATAATTTTGAAAACACTTCTGAGAAAATATACCTATTATAACCATAGAAAAAATCTTTTTTGAAAAAAGTAAGACACCTAGCAGGAATCGAACCTGCATCTCTCCGGCTTCGCGCCCATGCACATATACTACTATGATATAGGCGTCATCCTTAATTGCGACCAATTTTAGCTTTACAGAGTATTAAGAGCCATTAGTTAAAATTTGTTATAATATATTTTCTCAGAAGTGTTTTCAAAATTATGTATGTTCATTAACTAGAATGTTAAATTTTTAAATCTTGTGAATTATTCGTTGAATAAAAAAAAATCCCTATATGTGTTGCGTTGGCATGTATTTACGCAGAACTTGACTATTTCGTTGATCTAGCGGTCTATACGTCTGATGTTTTATACGGATTTTTTATGGATTTCAAACCCTGATATTAACTAAATACTTACTTCTCACCGCATGCGAAATGAATAATCAAACATTTCTAATTTCTACTGTGCTGTGTAAATCCGTTTTCATAAGCATTGTTCATTTTGAAGCAATCCTCCCACTAAATAATTCCACCTGTGATTTCTCCCCGTATTCGTCTGGAGCCAAAGGGCGGTTTGTTAGTCAAGTTAGTCACATTATTATTTTGTTTAATTTTTCAGTTTTCAATATAATATATCATGTACCTACGTTAAATACGTTATGTAAAATTAGATGGGAGAGTTTCTAAAATGGTTACTAGAGAAGCTCTCTTGAGATTTCGCAAATGAAATAATATTATTAACTGACTTCTGACCTAGCAGAGGATCAGTCATCAGCAAAAAAACCCTCCCCAAGTTTCGACTATTTAAAAATTCTAACCATACGTGTTTATATGAATGACCACGCGCACTTTTCATATTGGATGCCGGTCACGTTCTCTTGGGTTGTACTACCCTAATTTGTAATCCTCTTGGAAAAGATTTTCGAGTAGTGGAATCACGTGATAGTGTCTCCCGCAGGATGAATTCACATTTTAAGGGTTTCTTTTCAAACAATCAAGTCCCGACTTCTTCGCGTTTGGATGAAATTAAGGCAATCCTAGGGTCGTGACTTAGATAACATATTATTTACAAACGACGCGAAGTGATAGCAACAATGCAGCCATATGTTATTGTTATAATTTATGTGATCGTGCCTCAACACAACTGAAAGAGAAAGGATTATAACGGTTTCTCAATAGTTGTTGACGAAAAAGTTTTAATATGAGATTTTAAAAGCAATAACATAATCAATAGTACCGTGTAACTTAAATCTACTAAAATATATAATTTATTTTAGATAAAAAATCTTTAATTTAAAATAAATTAAATTGAAAACTAATACTAGAGGATAAAATAATAAATTGTATAGTGTTATTACCAGGGATCTCAGAAATAATGGGAACTGAAATACCTAACGGGTAAGGAGAAGCAGGCAACCGATCTCGAGTAAGGCAGAATATGGGATAAATTTAAACGCGTGTTAAGAATATGTCATACGTCGAATACTGACAACTGCTCTCGGTTTATGCATTGACGCTCATTTAATATTGGTGTATTACACACACTATTGCACGTCTATAATGCGTGGTTCATTTTTGTAGGATACTCACAAATTCAAAACTTTGCTTCAAAATTTACTGTATTGGTATATAGCCTACAGGAATTCTATTTATTTTCTGTTCTGTGGTTATTACCCAGATTTAATTAAAAAATATGGTGGTAATTTGTTGATGTAAACATGAAACACCTTCAAATCGTATGTTTTAGAAAAGCTCTGCAAGGAAAAAGCTTGGATCGATAGCTCAATAATTCAGACGGCTAACTTATTGTAACAATTATAATACCTCAATACATAAATATGATAAACTACCTTCGATGGCCGCCGATAGCAGCCTTGTTTATAGAATAGATGCGCTGGTATGTTTATAGTAACACATTTTACGGTTGAGTGTATGTAATATTATAATTATAGTTAATATTATGTGGTGGGGTTAGAAAATAAGTTATGATAATATGTGGTGTGGGAAATTGAGTAAAATTTTATTTATGAAATGAGTTATTTATTATATTATAATACATATAACAATTAGTGCTAAACTCTTTTTTTTTATAAATTTTAATGAATTATCACTTAAACCTCTTGAACATTTAAAATTCCAAATTATAATTGAGTACATGAAATAACATCAACTAAATGTGTTGCATTTTTTACAACGTTTTTATTAGCTCGTATTCTTGTTTGTCCGGTGGTTGTTTGTCCAGTACAAATCTTGCAATCGATTTTAACTAACTTACCGACTAGCTAGACATTTGAAACTTTTAGAATA
The DNA here is from genome assembly GCF_057557595.1 of Rhyacophila brunnea. Taxonomy (NCBI): domain Eukaryota; kingdom Metazoa; phylum Arthropoda; class Insecta; order Trichoptera; family Rhyacophilidae; genus Rhyacophila; species Rhyacophila brunnea. The sequence goes on along the minus strand of NW_028232965.1, from coordinate 56,018,128 downwards.
TATCAAAACACGATGCCAATGCATTCTTTTAATACATTTAGCCATCTTTAAGCAGAATTGAATTCATTTTCAGTTAGTTCTGTTTTGTATGAAAAGTTATTTCAGAAAAATCCGTAAAAAGTAAAAGACTATTATTGGATGCTAAGGAGGTGGTCCTAGCAACTAAATTATTAATATATACGTGCGTTAATATGGAAATCAAAATGAAATGAAAATGACATTTCAGTATTCTATATTTGTTTGTTTGTTTGTTTTTTATTTACTTCATATCAAGTACAAGTTTGAGCATATTGAGCATAATAATTCAACAGAAAATTTAAAAACGTTATCAAAAAAGTTCTTTTTATCTTGTAATTATTTTGTTAATTTTTAACGAAGCTAGGATATTCTTAAAATTATTGTAGTGTTTAGACCAGCGATACTTAACCTGCGGTCCGCGGGCCACATGCGGCCATTTAAGCTTTTATGTGCGGCCCGAAACACATTATCAAGAATTTTGTATATTTTGAGATTCGTTTCGACTTTGACGCACATAATATAGTGACACCCGAAGAGGATTGTCATTATGGTCCACATCAGATCTGGTATAAGAGTGTTGCTATTGCACACGATTAATTTAAAAAACATGCATAATTTTTAAAATCTCAAAAATGTTTTGTAAAAAAGGGGGGGTTTCATGATTTTTTTCGTCACATCAGTAGTGATGCGGCCCGCGTTACTTTACAAATATATGTATTTGGCCCGAAGAAAAAAAAAGGTTGAGTATCATTGGTTTAGACTGTTCAGAGTATTAGAAGTCTTCTATTAGTATTTATTTCATGTTTGTTTTTGACGTAGGTAGACAGTACTAATTAACAATAAGATTTGATAGTCGTAGCATATAATATGTCTTAGCTACGTGGCTTTAAATATCGTGCGTATATTTATACTGTATCTTATCTTACTCACAGTATTATTAGGGATTGCAATACTGAATGAAAATGTCAATACCGGTTTTTTGGTAGTTCTTATTGGATACCGGTATTAATACCGGTATTTCTTAAACATTAAAAAAAAACAAAAGTATGTGATTGTCAATAGATATAGCTATTAAAATCTTTTTAAAATATTATTTTATGGCAAAAACCTACATACCTATATTTATTATGTTAAGATTTAAAAATATATATTGGTCATGATTATTGTATAACTAGTGATTTTTTTTAAAAATAATTTGAATATATTGATAATTTCAACTAAAGCCCTCAAAAGTTCATCAAGTGCAGATAAGTCCGGCTGCATGAAAAGCTTCTCAAATTCAACGCTTGTACAGTCATTAATAATTATAGAATAATTGAACATTTTTGTCACGGATGTTTTATATTTAGAAATAATATTATGATAATTCATCGCGACAATTATATATATAAATATATTTGATAAAATTTATTTTATTATTTTTTCACTTCTGTTGGATTCGCTCAATATATTTGCATTTTAGCAGAACATAACGTATAATTCATTTTCAAAAACGTGAACGAGTGTGCTTTCTTAATACCGGAAATTCCAGTATTTTGGATTTTTAAAACCGGTATTGCAATTTCTAAGTATTATATACTAAGTATTGTCTTATTCTGTAATGTTGAACATCTTCATTTAGGTACTGGCATCATGACATCTGGTACGAAGGAACAATGAACGCATTGAAGATTCTAGAATATTCTCGCAGGTGATTTATATTTTATGTAAGAATATTAACGGTTACATGTGTTTTACTTGATAGATTCTACTTTAGAAAGAATATATTATATAGTATTAATTATATTACATTTAACAAATTAGTTTTATAAGAGATAGCTATTTTGGTTATTATTCTATTATCATTTTGTTTTGTAAAGCAGAGTTTCCAAGTAGATGCCATTTCAATTACTAATCTATTTATTTGTGTTGAAGCAATAAATGATAAATAATATAAATTCACACCTCTAATGCTGCGATTACATTATGATTACGTCACGTGCTATCACGTGCTGGTACGGCGACAAATTTAGTCTATAATTTCGTCACTCTGCAGAATATTTTGAATAATTACTATGTCTATAAATTCAATTATGAAGAGTGCCAACTCTAATTTATTACTACCTATTTTGAATTATTTAATTATTTTTTTATACATAGGTATATAATTTAGCAGTACATAATATGCTGTCATGTTATTTTATAACATAACACACTAAGTCAAGGAAGTCTTTACGAGGGCAACACTACGCAAAAGTACGACCGGATCGCGCCTGCGCACGGGATAGTTTGTACGGAGTTCGTGACGCTATTTCCGGCGCTATAGGAGATAGCGGGCTTTTTACACGAAGGCGAAGCAGGAGTCGTTCTCTCAGTCTTGATCGTTCGAAGGAAGCAGACGTCTTGGCCAGTTCCGAGCCTCGGACCCTGGGCACAGGGCTTTCGATTTCCTGACGTTTTGGAGACGACGACGATGGCCATCTGAAGGACGTCCCGCCCACGCCAGGAGATCGGAGGAACTCCACGGTCCCCACACGTTTGAAGACGCACTCCTCGATTCCGTCCTGGAAGGAATCAAGGGCAGCGAATAGGCTGGAGAGCCTTTTGTGTAATCGGTATTTATTGTTCATTTATGTTACGGTCCACCGACCGAATTAGCTTTTGGGTTTTTTGTTCTTATTTATCTAAATATTGTATCGCTTTAGGTGCTCGTGATTCACTTAAGTAATTATACATTTTTATACACTGTAGCCCGCAAGTTATCTTATTTATTAATATACAATTGTTGAAATTTCTCTACTTGCTTTTCATTTAATTATCCTTCACTATTGTCTCTATGCATCATCATAGAGTGGCGCTCAAACCGAGATATTTATATTTATTCCATCTTTATGTACTTTATTATTATACAGGAACTTCCAACGAATGAGCGAAGTAACCGGACAGGTAACTGAGGTCTTAGAGGTAATAAGTCAAACCATCCACGACCCTGCATCCTATTTCCCCGAGTCTCATGCTTATCCCCAACTTATCCCTATCCTACATCCCCAAACCTATCCCTATTCCCTATATCCCCATCCTATATTCCCATCCATACCTATTCCTAACCCCCCATTAAAGCGATTCCGTGATAATGCATACGTTAAAATTACTTACGATATTACATCCAAAGAAAATATTTTCTACAGAACCCAATCTGCAGACCATAGATAATGTAAACACCACATATAAATAATAATTTAATAGAAAATCCATAGAGAATAAAATAAAAAAAAACGAAGGGCGCACGTTTTGAGGTGAGTTGAAAATATGTAGGCACGTAGACTGTAATAAACAACGTTCGTTGATTCATAAGGTTGCCGATGTAGCGACGTACGCGTGAGGTGACCTCATTGTTGTTCTGGTAATTTCAGCAGATTTTGCTAACTGACAATGTTCGTTTAAAGGTTCAAATTGTGCTACGGTATGGGCATGGGATTAAATACTAAGAAAAACGACATTGGACAATAATTTTCTCCCGTAGTGGCAGATTACTGTAACAGCATCTGAAAGCACATAACGTGATGATAATGTATTTGACGCGTATGAGGTAATGAGAATTTCTTAAGAATGTTCATTTATTTCGTTAGAATAAATGCTCATTAATTCAACATGAAACCTTATCTATAAGAAAAAATAAAATGCTCCGAACACGTTAAGATATTTTCGCTAATAATATGGTTTCCATATTACATTATTTTTATAATGAAAATTGAAGGAAAGCCTTGAAAACGAAACAACATGGCCTACCTATAAGTTTTCAGAATATCCCATATCGCGTTTAGCAATCTCCGGTGTTGATTGAGATTCCGTGTTTCCCGGTTTCCCTTAGTAGATACTTCTTGGAAAGTTTCCCATTCAAGCTAGTTGTTCAAAGTTATTTTTATCATAATAATATTAGTATACGTTTTCGCACCCAATCTCAAAATATAACTAAATACAGTTAAGTTACTTTCAAGTATTAATATTTTCTCTTAAAACCATATTATTTATACTAATATTATATAAAAGATATGTGTTGTATATATTATGCATTTGATAAGGAAAAAGTTTTGTTCTTATATAAGCTTTTAATGTTTTTTTTATTTCGTTCTGATTTAATTTCTGTTTAATCGTATCTTATATTTATTTTTATTACCTTGACTACTACCTACTTCACTATGTTTGATATTGAGAGAATTATTTATAGGCCTCCACAGATTGGAGGTTGTATTAACAGATTTTTTTTACGAGAAATGGATGTTAGCCACTTGTTCAACCTATTACACATTAAATCTTTGGAGTAGAGACCAAGAGCAATTAGACGCTGCAAACGATATAGAATTTTTCTTACTCCGCAAAACCATTCGGAAAAAGACAGAACACATTAATAAATTTAATGTAAACCTCATACAAGTAATTATTGTAAAGTCGAGTAAGAGTTTGAACAAAAATAAACAATGGTTGTTGTTAATAAAATGCCAAATAAAAAGGGAAAGAAAGTTGTTGAGTTTAATTTATTTTAGTGTTAAGGGCCCACATGCTCAGCGTAGGTCAAAATGGAGCTTTTATGGTATTTTCAGAGCATAACCCTGGACATTCCTTAAACGTTGTAGATAATCTATTTATATAATTTTGAAGCCTTATTATCCTTTATATTTATTTTAAATATTTGATGACTGCATAAAGTATTTTTATTACATAAAATAGTATTCTTTTAAACCTCTCGCTCTAATGTTTTAGAATATAGTCATATTTCAGTACATCCATGTGCAGTGGTGAGATAGAGACTGGAGAGAAAGATTTTTTATGTTTATTAATTTTTAAACGCATTTACAAAACCATTAGTAAAATTAATGTTAAAATTATATAGTGACATATTTACGATACAAAAATATATTTTATAATCTTTGTAATCCCAAAGTTGACAAGAATTGGGCATTTTATTATTCAAAAAATGGGCACGATTAACACATTTGAAGATAATCTAAAGATACTGAAAATACGCCATTACTATTGGCATTTCCCAGTGGCTAAGCTACAACATACGGCCGTAGCCATACATTGACATGGCACGAAATGACACAGAAATGGCTTATTTCAAAAAAAAAATACTACCTTTTTTATTTTTCACAAAAAGCAACAGAAGTTTTTCGTCTAATCATTCTCGTCTCTATTTTCTAGACTTTTCTCAAATCGACGAATCGAAGACGAAAATCAACCAAGAGAACAATGCGGATTTTGAGAAGGATAGCTAGTATTCAGAGAAATCATAGAGCACTGTAAAGAATACAAAGTGTCACTTATATAATTATATAATATGTGTTTTATGGATTGTGAGAAGGTATATAATATATTGGTAGTTCCATCACTTGGATAAAAATAAACACTGTTAGATGAATGGTTGTGTATTGTATTAAATTGAATTATTCTGTACGAAATTGAAAATTAATATTAATAATGACTCCAACACTCCAAAAATAAGTCAGAAGAAATTTGATTTTTTAGTAATATGTTTTGTGTACGCATACTTCATATTGTATTATGTAAACATCTGCTATTTAGAAGTAGCTAGTTTTTATACTGTTAGAGAAATACTCAATAAAAACCAGTGGAAAGCTATTTTTATTTGATTTGATAAAGCACTCAAGTGAACATGCTGAAATAATATCAAAACAGATTGCACTCACCAACAAAATGAGTCTTTTTGTGATTCACTTACTTTTATAGCGAATAAAAAATATCAATAGTATTTCTATCTATTTTAGAAACATCTAAACTTGAACTAAAAATGACAACAATATTGAAAATACATAATCTGAAAGACTTCTGAAACATACACAGTATTCTCAATAAGTAAATTATTATACATTGCACTATACGCGATTCGCATGTGTATTAATTGCCATTGTTTGCTACAATGCTAGCAAATAACACTACTACGACTGCAAATTGCTTTTGCTGTAACCATGGTGCCATTGTAGAATAATTAGCCCATTTCAAGCGAGACCCGAATCTGCACCCATCTGATTTCGGCCAATGTGCTTTACCAAATTAAGCCACCTGCACCATAGCACATTGAATGAATGTGATATTATTAGATATAATGTATTCGTCAATGAACGAAAAAAGTTATTTTAATGCGATATATTATTAAAAGTTATCATCATATTACTCATGTAATTTGGTTATATTCGGACTTACAGCAGTGGCGAAAACTGCTTTTTGGACTGAGATAAATGATTGTAACGCTGTAGAAGAAGATGAATACACACATAGACAATAATTAATATAATATATGCATTTTAATAACGCACAACAATTTGTGCTGGTTAATATATTTTAAATATTATTTTTATATATTATAAGAAAATCTTTCGTATTTCTCCCGCATTTCTGTAGGCCATGTTCACACAAATGAGGATGTTTGTTTCAAAGTCAATAACCTCCATATTCCTCCATTTTGAGGTAGTCGTAAAAAGCCATCAAGCAAATTATTTAGGACTATTAAACATTATTATTAATAGCACCTGTACACGTGCACTGGCACCAATAGTGTGTATTTTAAACTATCGTGATAATCACTGTTTTCACGTGAAAGTACTGATTGTCTCAATAATCTCATTCTTCAAGCGTAAAGGAGACGCGATGTTGTAATCGGTACTATTTGACAGGTTGTGAAAATTGGTAAACGTCAAAAAATAATGTTTTGCGAGGTGTCGAAAGTTTTTTTTTCTGGTAGGTTTGCTACTAACGTTCTACTGCGCAGGCGCAGATATCTTACACGTTCCTATTATCACGTGAAAATTCAGAAGCTTCTGATTTTTTTAAATTCATGGGTGCAATCTTACAATTTGCACGATAATACGTGTTTACACGTGCAATTTCTTGTTATGGCTGCAATAATACGTACTGTCAGCTCAGCAGTAAATCCGTGCACGTGTATAACTAATTAGAAAAGCGATTAGCACATATTTGAAGTTAGTCTTAAAGTATAAACAAGTTTGCAATCAACCTCCGGTTTAATTCTATTTAACTAACAAATAGAGCAGGATTTCATATTTTAGACAATATACATACGATGAAAAAGTACTTACATAATCAGAATCAACAAACACATTAAATATAAAAATGGCAGTTACCGACTTTGGAACTACTAGCTATAAATATTAAGTAGGTAGTGAATTAATAAAGTTTTTACTTATTTACGGGTGGAATTATAAATATTTTTTAAAAGTATATGTTAAGAAAAAAAAAACCCTGACGGCTAAAATTATTAAAAATGGAACATGCTTTGCCTACTGATTCTCTGAATGCTGGTTGTCCAAATTCGAAAGAAAATAAAATAAATTGCGGGGCGCGGGTTTACACGTCATTCCCGAAGCGCCGTCCACGACCGACTGGGGTCTCTCGAGGCCGTGCTATTTTTGTGACTATATTTTTCGTTACGCCTGTGCAATTTTTCGTAACGAATCCGCCCGAGAGGTCAAGATAAAAGCGTGTATCTATGCTAAAAAAATGTATTGGTTTTTATACAAGTTACATGTCCATGTTCTTTTATTTTCTTTAAGCAATAATGAAACTTTTCCGAAAGTTGGTTTTACCTATTCGACTGTTTTTTGTTAGCAAGGCATGTCAATATTATATACAGATAAGGCCTGAATCTGAATTCATAATATTATTATATATACATAAAACAATAATAAAAAATGTTACTGAATAGGTCAGGGATGGCGAACGTATGGCACGCGAGATGATTTTGCATGGCACGCGAACGATTCATTCTGAAGAGAAAAGAAATTACTATTTATATATATTTAAAAAATGTTTTTTTATAAGGATTCGTTACAAATAATACAATAAGTAATTAAATAAAAAAATATTGACGACATAGCCATGTGTACTCTCTTCGGTTTTTCATATTATATTTATTTACCAATCGATGCGCAAACGGAAACGAAGAAAATCATGCATAAACGACAAATCGCAATGTATAAAAAATAGCAGGCAAATACTTTTCAAGAATAATCATTACTTCAATAAATTAATTATCGGCAGTCATTCAAATATAATAACTGCTTGTTATTTTGGCTCAAACATAATCTCTAAAAATGGAAAACCGTTTAGTAATGGAGAATATAATATGAAAGAAGTGTGGTTTAAATGCTTCCACGATCTCTGAGGAACTTGAAAACAAGGAAAAAATTATTAAATGAATAAAAGATATGGATTCAGCTAGAAATACGATAAAAGATAGAATATCAAGAACGCAGTTGTAATTTTAAACTTTTTTTTCGCGATGAAAAACTGCTTGGCACGTCAGACAGTCGAAAAATATTATTCGGAAAATTTTGGCACGCGTACGTAAAAAGGTTCGCCAACCATGGAATAGGTGGTATCTGTGCCAAAATCAAATATGCAGCTACGATAGCTAAATGTAAGTAAATAATCATATAGTATAGAAGCACAAAAATAAATTAATATTGTAGAATATTATTATTATGTAATTGACAAAATTGTCTTGACGCCAGATAGTTTTCTGTTCAAAAGCAATGAATGAGATTTCTATCAATGACTAAATGAAGTTCCATTTAACTCTTTTAAGCCTTGATTAAAGTGCATTCAAAGCACTTTAGAGCGTAAACAGTTAATCACTTTTCAGTATTGGATAACTAAAACAAATAGCCCGGCTTCGGTGTTTGCATACATGCCAATCAGTAAGTCATAATATTAATCCGATATTTACATACATTGGTCTCACAGTAGAGAACTGTGTTTAAACGCCATTCAAACAGGGTGGTTATTAATTTAATATTAATTGAATTATCATTTAATTAAAAATTAACTTAAAAGTTTATTAATTTCTATACTTGATTATTATATTTTTGTTCAAAATTATGTATTTTCAAAAATAAACTTGGCTAGCAACATACGTCGGCTACAAATCGAATCATTATCCCCCATGCAATATAGTGAACTTTTAAAATTATTAATTTAAGACAAAATGACATTTAAAAACAAAGAAATAATATGAAAAAAGTATAATGTATTAAAAAAGAAATAAATACAATATTACGTTATTAAACAGTATAAAGAGTAAATACGAAAATTATAAATTGGATACCAGGAAGTAGGTACACTAAATGAGCTAAGTAGACCCTATTTTAAGTATTTGAAAAACAATACCCACCTACATTCATCCTCATTTAGATGGAATATATCAACATCTGAAGTAATTTGGTTGTTATGTCCCTCCCAATTGGCATTACCAATGGCAGGTTAGTTCTGCACATTGGGAGAACAAACAACTGATGCTTCCGATTTATAAGATAGTTATCAGGGATATACGTGGCCAAATATAAAAATCGTCCAGTGTTTAAACTACTGTATGTAAGCATACCTAAGAGAAAGCCAGCTAGATAGAGCCACGCATAATATCCATACAACCTTAATAAAGTTAGTAACGTCATTTATGTTAATTGATTATAAAGCCGATCGCATTTCGTTTGGATTTTGAAGTACATATATAAATCATAGATGCATCGATAGCTTATACTCAGACTGAAAGTGAAAGATGTCAGCTGTCCCGATTGGTCTAATTTTTTTTCAGAAAGATTTTCTGAGATTTTTCAAAGTGGTGTATTTTCTTCTCATTGTTAAATCAGCGTGTATTCACTATTCAACGACAAATTATGTTTTTGTTATCGAATAAACAATTTTTTATTCTCGAAAAAGTCACTGTAAAGGCGGTAATGTCATACGAAGATTGCAGCGCAGTTAAAATAATACATATTGGGACACTGTACTGACTAAGGCATGTATACTGTATGAATGATAATGTGGCAAAAAGTAATGTCAAGCATTGCAATAGGACGCAAAAGTAGACACATATAGGGCTATCATGCTGGCGTATACTTTAACTGTAAACTTGAAAGCGGACAATATAGACAGGGATGCGTAGAAAGGGTTTGTGGAGAAAGCCAGGACCCGCTCCGGGTTGTCGCACTCCTGATGATGATGATGCTTTTATTTTATTTTATATATTGGTCATTCAAAAGTTTAGAACTTTTCTGGTAAAATAATGACAGAACCATATAATATAGTATTCATAATATACCAACCAGATTTTTTTTTCAAAAAAATACGACAACGGGACAAACCCACGTATATTGAATTTCGGTCAATGTGCTTTATCAACTGAACCACATGCGTTTTACCTAATAACGACGAAAAATAATTAGTATTCATATCGACTGTTTTGTAGGTGTTTTTTTTTTAAATTATTTACATTCAATAAAGAATGTTACATTGTGAAATCTTGTGAATTATTTGTTAAATAATATATATATATATATATATATTTAAGACTTATATACCTTTACTTATGTAAGTACTATATTTTTAATCTCATTGAGTTGCAACTATGTAGAAATGGAGTCAATAGGTTAAACAATTCGCCTTTAAGAAGCAACAAAGAAAAAGCAGACGAGATTTTTTTGTAATACTGTACTTTTCCTCCTCGCCTTTCCTATCTCTTGAATAATGCTCAAGCAATTGACTAACGACCCTTATTCATAAAAAAAATATTTATTTCACCCTCTTACGTACCAGTCTCAAAGCACCAAGTAGAAAAAATAAAAAAGAACAATAAATTTATGAAATATATATAATGAGTGAACAGTCATAGTATTAAAATTTCAGACATTTTCGTTTAGTTACACATTGTTTACTCTACAAAGGCACACTTTGCCACTGATAGTTAATGATATTTCGTTTACGACCTAATCAAGTTTTTAAGTCTGATGGTGAAAAGTTTTAACGATAAGAGCCTTAAATTTGCAAACAAGTCACAAACGAAAGGGTCACTGGTACCCCCTTTAGACGCAGTGGTTTTATAGCTTAAATGTAAAATACCCACTGTAGAAATACAAATGCGTGCCACTGACCGAAATAGAGATTCAAAACTAGGGATGCGGCATTAATACGTAGCGTCGTATCATATTATGTAAATATTTTTTTCTTTGCCAATATCGTATTTGAAGAATCTCGTATCACAGAACAGATAAATAAATAAAAATGAATCAGCCATCGCCGTGGACCGAAGATCTGAAGGAGCGTAGTTTTTGGCCTGACCGCCAAAAACCGAAGTAAAAAAACCGCGTCGACTGTTTCCAAAGATTGAAAGCACGTTACATTAACGTGACAAACTAAAATACATATTATTAACTATAATAGCATGTTCCTTAAGACGTGTTTAAATTTATCCCATATTTTTCCACACTCGAGATATCTAGTCGGTTATAACACACCCAGTAGGGTAAGCCAGTTCCCATTAATTTTGTGTTCCATGTATGATAAAAAATATTTTTGAGACCTTTCCATTGAGTAATAAACAGTGACATCCCGTGATGGTAGGTAGATCATGCGTTGCTTAGGGATGGCACATTATAAAGGGCGGCAAACGAAGGTACGAATACGAGTGTTATAACTTTTGAGAGCAGTGGCAGTTTTTAGTGAAGCAGACGATGCATCTTAGTTTATAAAATAATGGAAGCAATAACTAATGTAATAAACAATGACGAGTTGTAATAACTAATGACGATTTATCGCACAGGAAAAGTGGGGGGCTCTAAACTTTTCAGGGTTTCAGACCTCCACGCACCTAAAACACCGTTATTTGACACCATGATTCGTAAGAATGCTGTGATCCTCAGTAGATGATGACTAATAAAATAGGTCGGTAGGTACTCAACAAATTTACATTCAATTTGAGACTAAAATGAAACTTTGCTTAGGGACGTTACTGGTAATAAAAGGTTCGGAAGGTAGATATTGATTGTGAAAATATTCGACAATACAGAGTATGGTGGTTATAAGTCTTCGTTTATTTTAATATAAGTGGGTACATTGCTTTTAAATATCTATTGAAAACAAAATGGACCCTTTTAAGGAAAAGTAGCGTTATCCCGAAATCATAGTGTTGGGATAATAAGATTTAACATGACGCACCCGTTCAAAAAACATGTGATACGTGCTGCTTATCACCACTCTAACAATTCTACTGCCATCTGTTATCACGATAATACTCTTTTTCTGGAGAAGGGCTCAATTATCGTACGTATATTATAGAATATACATATATAACGTAACAAATTTATTCATTATCATCTTTGACAAAACAATATTTGGCGGTTTTTGGCTTCCTACAAAGATTTTTCTAACCCGGAAGACCCAGTGTCATCTATTTCTGAATAATTTTCCGATTTAAGATGAAGACCTCCAATATCTTCTTTTACTATTCTAGATCTTTAGTTATTCACTGCCAAGTAAATCAGTCAAACTTTATTATTTCGTTGATCCAAAGTTTTTTTTAAATTTAATTAGTTGCAATTAACGGCACTTGGATACTGCTGTATGATTTTGTTACTAGTTTGACTCCAGTGGTTGTCCACTCACAGGGCGGAATGTGTGGCCCATTGCAATTTTACAAGTTTGGCGTACTCTATAATATAGATTACTATTGTCTGCTCCTAATCCACTGGATTATTTTGTAGTCTTTCTGCGTTTTTTCCAACTTGATTCATTCTATGTATTACATATTGGTTAACAATCTAGGCATAATAAGTCAGTTTTGAAGTTACTATAGGTACTAGATGTTTAGCAGATATTGACATAAAATGTCAAAGCTTTAAAGAACCATATAAATGCCTGTATTGCACAAAGTCTGTATGAGTTTCTTCATTCATGAATGGATTCACAAGTTTCATAATGAAAATACACAATATTGTTTCATGTCAATTTCATCCAGTTTCTACGCTTTCTCGTGCAGCACCAATATGTTTACCTAAATAACCCACCATTTATTTGGTTTATATTTCGATCTTCTTGGCTGAGACAATCACATGGTCATTATTTTTCATATAATAAATAAATAATAAAAAAGCCTTTTTATTTCTTACAGATGAAAAGTAAATGACAGTGAATTGACTATATCTAATGTAAATATAACCTATAATTATATCTGTTATGTATATATATCTATCTATCTATGTATGATTTTTTATATTTTATCTGAGTATATTTTTGTATAATACATATATATATATATTATGATTTTTATTTTGTATATAATATTGATAAATAATGTTTATATATTAAACAGTGTTATGTAACATTTATATAGTATATAGTATTTATATAGTATTTGTAACTAAAATAATATTTTGGATTGTTTGTTTGTTTGGTTTGTAAGAACCCCTCTTCGGGTGAAGGCCTCCTCCAAAGAAAGAAATCCCACTGGACTCTGGGATAGATGCAAGGTTTGTTGTATTGCATGGTTGTATTTTCCTTTTGAGGATTTTTCATATCATCATCATCAGCCTGAATCTATCCACTGCTGGATGAAGGCCTCTTCAAGCTGCTTCCACTTCTCTCGGTCCTGTGCATTGCGTTGCCACGTACTTCCGCATAACTTTATCATTTCATCGATCCAGCGGCGTCTAGGTCTACCTTGCGGTTTTTCATATATTCATATATTATAATATATTTCACCAAAAATTACTGAATGCAGAACTTATGTAATGTTTAATATTATACGCAGTAACAACTTGACGTTTAAATATGCTAGTATTTGTTATATTGTACATAGTGCCGTTGATGACTTAAAATGAGCCATTAGAATAATATGTACAAATGTAACAGACGGTCTAATCTACAAGCCACGTGTATCGTAACAGACCGAATTTTGTTTAATGTCTGGCACATAAACCCTCCCCAAATATTTGTATTGATTTTCTTTGCAACCGACGGCCGCATTTGTATTGTTATTATCGCCGTCGCAGAATCGTTGTCTTTGTTCTTTTAGTGGCTATTAAAAGACAATTAGTGATTCTGTCTTGTTTCTCCATCGTGAACTAATTTCTTTCGTACACGGCCTATCCGTAAAAATCATATATTTGTTTCTAGGTATATTAAAATCGTAAAGGCTACGAGTTTTCAGCCATGCCAAATTCCATTTTTGAAAAAGAGTATTGACATTATTGATTCGATGAAGGATTGTCAAATCAAAAGTTAAAACAAATGATTGTCTTTACTGTAGCTGTCATTAGTTTCTAGTTGTTGATACAATTTATTTTTCAGAGCTTATACATACTAAATATAGGGCAAATTTTTGATGGTGGATAAATCTAGGCAGATTTATTTTTAAACAGCATCAAAACCAATCATTTCATCGCAAAGAGAGACACAATATTGCTGAATGCCATGCATTATTAAGAGCATACATCAGTGAAACGGCAAATAATTTTCAACAGTATGTGAAACGAAATTTCGCACTCACCGCCAATTGGAGACCGACAGTTGAGGTGTGAGCACGTCAATTTGTTTTGTGATGGCGTCGGAGGAATATATTCTTAAATCGTGTAATGATGACTAAAAAACGTTACGCAAGTACTTGAAAAAGAAAACATGTCAATGAATATACTATTATTATTACTAATATAACATTAAATAGACGCATGTGGAATTTTTATGATGAATTATATCTCGTTCGGCACGCGTCATTTGCACAATCCACGCATCGCCTAGTCACGATTTTTTTAGACCATGCCTCAGCTGAAGTATAGCGTTAAGGTAATCAGAGAGATGGCGTCTTTTTTTAATGCTGTAATAGTGAAAACAAACTTTTTAGGAATAATATCGTAGTTTATTGTTTCAAAAAATGGTTTGACCAAATTTGAAAATTTATTATCTCTTGAATTATACGTGCAAGCGATTGACGGTATTTTTTTCAAATAATGGAATGTATGAAAAAAAAATGTGAATAAATTTTAGTAGGTAATCTGACCACATTTTATATTGTTACTTAACCTAATTGTAAATATTGTGAAATTGCGAAATATCATTGTTACTTCAACACAATATAAAATACGTCTATTTTGCTAATATTGTGATGAATGAAATTTCATCCAATATCTTGAGCAAGTATAGTTCTAAAAATGCCCATCTAACAAGTTTACATGTGGAGTGGGTAATGTAAATTGTATCAATTTATTTATACTTTATTCTTCTTCTTCTTCCACCCTGTCACGTCCCAACATTGGGGCATAGGGCAAACACAAGTTGGCGCCACTTCCCTCGGTCCATCGCCAACTCCTGCGCCTCCCGCCATGTCAGATATGCAGCACGTAGGTCACTTTTATAGCACCGCTGCAGGGTGAGGGAGGGCCGGCCTACGGTACTTTATTAGAGACCTATTCATATTTTTTTAAATGACAAAATTATTTTATTTTTCACTACAAAATAACAAGTTCTATACCACACCATATTGGCTCTCATATGAAGCAGTATCAGGTAATTAATATATGTAAACAATACCGATTTACTGAGTGTATTGGGATATCAATTTTTTTTAATACTTTCTGTACGGCACTGTTCATTTTTTAACAATGTAGGCCAGTCCTGTTTGCATTTTAAATACATGTACACGTCTTTAATTTAACAGCAAGTTGAAAATGCAAGGCCGTTTTCAACCAGTAAAATATTAATCAGATCAACAACACGAGTTCCACAAAGTCACTGGTATTATAGATGGTAAGACATTATAAAATGATAAAATATTTTCTCTATTTCTTCCACGTATTTAATTTAAACAATATAAAATGGTTTCATTTTTTAAGAGATTTTTTTTTATTTGATCTGTTGAAAATGTCTAAATCAGTGATGCACATACCGTGACCCGTGTTCCGTATGTGGCCCAAAATAACAAGTACCTTATCACCAATATGTAACTATTAAATGTAAAATACTGAAATGTCGTGTCCGAAAACTTGTACGTATACAGTTCGCCGTATAACATTTCACCATGATATGTTGTATCGGAAATATATGGCCGTATATTAAAGACCGTCCAACCTATTTGAGTCGTATAGTACTGACATAAAATTCATGTCTAAATAAAACACGATTCTTGTCGGCTTACACTCAGCAAACAAGTTTTGAAAATAGCTGATATACTGGATTATTTGTTAGATTAGGTTAGGATAGGTTTTCATTCTTGAATTCATGAATTTTGCCAAAATCAGCTATGAAAATTGAATTATCGTTCATATTGAATCTAATAAAATTGGTGATCGTATAGTATACGATAAGAAAGCTTACGGCGAACTGTGCCACGGTGAAATGTTTTACGTACAATTTTACATGTAACCCTAAAATGCATGTGTCGTCTCGTATAATATATCGTTATTTTTCAACACTTTTACCCACTGCGGCCCGTGAAAAAATATGAAATGGATAAATTGAGTTGTACGCCACTGGTCTAAATCGACGATAATATGGATGTTATTTTTGATATTTTTAAGTGCCGTTAATATGTGCTATTTTTTTGTTTTTAAATAAAATGCCGTTTTCGAATATTCATGTATTGAATATATGACTATGTTATTAACGGAAAAATTGCACTAAGAACTGGATATTACTGAAAATTAGAACTATTATTATGTTAAAATGAATTATCATTGCATTCATAATCTCTGTACATTATATAACATTTTAAGCGCATTGGATTTTACTGACCTATTAATAGAAGTTCTGGGTCGCAAAAAAATGAGGATACGTCTTCGGTTTCTTCCAGTATAAATTATTTTTTACAGCTGTTTATAAATACTTGTAAAATTTGATTCATTTATATGAGGATCCTGTAAATAGTTTCGTTTACCATTTTTATGTTGGTTATGCTTAGGTAAACAATCGAAAGTAATGTTTACCATTATTAAATTATAAGTATAAGAACTATTACTCAATTTATATCACTATAATCTTATTCTGTAATACAAAGTCATCGAAATAGCACGTAGCATCGGCAAGTAAACAGAATATATAAAGTTTATAATATGATAGAATACTGCGGTTTTCCAAGAGTTTATATTTCAAAGCACTAAACTTGGATGTGATACAAATTTACAATCTCCTTGTGAAGTGAGTAGAAGTAACATAGAATTTGTAGTTTACTAAAGTAATTATTTACTATAGTGACGTTGGTTTTGGCCCGACCCATATGCAAACAACGTTAATGTATCAGCATTATGAAACACAAGACTATTATAATAAGTACTTAATTGTATTACTGCTAGCAGAAATCCAGTTAAAACTTTCAAAAATATTTAATTTATTAATAAAATACTAGGAATAGATGACCGTATGTACGGGTATCGTTGAAGTATTTGTTCTTGAATCATTTAGCAAAATATGTATCTAGTGAAGTAACATTTTAGTCTGGGAGTCGTTAATTCTATTAATGTTACTATTGTCTGACAACAAGGAATTCGCGATAACAGGAAGTTGCTGTAGTCGCATGTAGTTTTAGTGACGTACCTGTCATGGCAGCAACGCGTGCTAGAGGCATATTTAAATAATGTATCATGTATCGACTTTTTTCTTCTTTACAATAAATTAAAAGCATACTAATAATAATTATAACATCACTCCTGATCGTTTTAGACATATTTTTATTATAAAAAGCTTAAAATTAAGTAAATTGATATATCCATATACCACGGGAGCGAGAGATGAAATGATAAATTTGAGGGCGTTCCTCATTTGAAAACAGTGCGATTAGTTGTACTGGATGGGATTGTTAGTTCACAGTTTTAAACACATGGACAAGAAGTTTTTATTCGACAGTATATTTTATTTCCTCTTGACCAGACAATCATTCGTAAGGTAGATATTTGTATGGATACATTAAGCTATTTATCTTTTTGTCATTGTCGAATATTTGTCTCAGCAGGTAGTCTTAGAGCTAATCAAACATGTATAGAAACATAACATAATATATAATAAAACTAAATTATACTCCTAGTTATATTCATAAAGGCTGGATCGGACTGATCGAGTGATTTAGTCGAGGAGCGTCTGATTATTTAGTGATTTAGTGATTGAAAATTGTCCGAACACAGTACATTAGTAAGTGATGTGTCAAAATGAACAGACCACAACGTAACAAAGCAAAATGAACTATTTTTTTATTCAACGGATATTTCACAAGATTTAAGAAAATAACATTATTTTTATTGAAATTTTTATAAATAAAAAATAAAAAGTTAATAACTTCGTATATTAGAAAAATTGGAGGAAGAAATTCTACAACAACTAATGAGCTTGACTAAACATAACGTGTTCAGACTTGCCTCTAGTATTAATTTGGTGAGAGGTGGTGGGGGTCGCTACTCGACTGAAAAATAGAACAAAATGGATCGACTCGACTAAATGATTTTACTAAACTACTCGACTAAATCACTCGACCAGTCCGAACCAGCCTTAAGAGTATTGGCCTACTACCCGAAAGGGGGTCAATTTAGTGAATATTGTTACTCATGTCCCTTATGAATGTTATGTTATGATATTTGAGGATACTGATAAAGGTACATTAAACAAAATTTAACTGCGTTTTAAAATATATGGTATAAATTTAATACTCGGCCATAAATGGTGGCAATCAGTTAATGAAATGAGCCCTGCAGAGTCCCCAACCGCTCAGAGTTTATCGTCGTTGTGTAAATATGCAACTTCAAAGAACTAATCATCAATTTGTGCTTGACGGCGCGTTAGTAATATGTATTTACATAAGCGAAGCCTGCCTGACCAAACCAAAGGGTATCATCTGCTACGGGCAGAGGCAAGCGAAAACTTTTGATTTTCTTTCCATGCATGGGAGATATTTATCGGGGTTAATTCGCTCACGTGTTATTAATTATGGGGAGAAACCGAATGGAATAATGTTTATTCCTGAGAATACAACAGTATAGTTAAATCAAAATCTTTCAAATATATATTTTTTTTCGACCCTAATACAATGATATTAATATGGACGAAGCATCTGGAAAAAAAATGACACTCACTTTTTTGTCGGGTCTGCCGAATGGCATAATCTATTCTAACGCCATTACAATAAAGGTGATATTGCTATAAATTCCCGATGCTTTTTGTCGGGTCTGCCGAATGGTTCGGTTCGAACGGGTTCGCTCAAGTGAACATTGACACTAGAAACACTGTTCTAACGCCATTACAATAAAGGTGATATTGCATAATGGAAATTGCGTGACGTCTACCTATACATGTGCGAATGTCGCTATGCGTGAATTTACTTGCTAGCTACTGTATTGAGTGCGTTGTCCATTAATAATGTCATTGCCCTAATAAGATCATTTGGGCCTGCCTACGCAGAGTGTAAATTTTGTTTTAACGAGAAATGGATGTTAGCCACTTGCTCAACCTATTTGGTCTATACTCTGACTCGTACATGAATTGAAAAAATATAAGTGTACTTGTCAGATCCATGATTCGAACCTGGAACCCACGACGCTATAGGCCGACGCTTAAGCCGTTGTTTACACTGTTAATAATTTAGTCAGTGGCAATTTACTTTTACGCAGATGACGCAATCGATCAAAATATTTAAAAAAGGCCTCGAAACAGTTCAAAATAGTCATACAGTTATTAAATTTCTCTTCAATTGAGCAAATCCAAAGCTTCCCAAAGCTTTAAAAAATATTTGAAATTAACACCAAAGGGACCCATAATATACCGGATACCCACTCAAACAGATATGTAGGTATAAAACCACTAATATTATTATGTGTCATTACTGCCAATTTCATTATTTTAGGTTAAAGGTGTGATTCTAAGAAAGAAATACCTATATTGATATTTTTACTAAGTACGTTGGCTATTGGAATTTGTGATTTATATTTTTTTTTATAGTAGGGGCCTCAAAATCAGTCAGTGCTTCGGACTCTAAAACCCTAAACCTGCCCTTTCACGGGATTTTAACCATGTTCAAATTGAATCCCTCCTTTATAATCGCCAATTAATCTGCGAAAAAGGTTATCATATTCAATTGTCTGTTATTCAAATATCATGGCATCGTTTAAAAATGATTTTTGCATGAAAATTAATATTTTTTCAATGTACTATTTAGTAATGGGCGAGCATTTAGCTGTTTCATTTTTTTCTACTGACACGTCATAATATTAGTAAAGCCCGGGACAGAGATTTTTTTACGTTTAACCATTGTTAAATTATTAATGTTTTTAAGTTAAATCAACATATATTATTGTGATTTAAAAACTAGCTAAAACAGTATTAATAAAAAAAATGTAAATATGCCATCGTCTTAACTTAATGAACGATTTATTAGCATTATATCAATATTGATTTAAAATAAGTAATATGTAATATATAAGGTTGTAGCATTTTGAATTCATTGTCCAAACCAGACCACCCCTAAATTGTAATGACCCAATCGCCCATGTATCAAACTTCAAGTAGGTACATAATATGTCTCCAGGGAGTGATCGAAGAACAAGTTGAAGTTTAAGAGAAAAATATGCCTAAGTGGTAAAGGTAATAAATACACATGGATAATTATCTATGTCATGTGTACTTATGACCAACTGCTCCTCTAATGTTTCTATTGTGTGCGCGAAACATAAACTAATGTACGCGAATATCCACCATTTTTGCATAGACAAATGAGTTCGTCAAATTATTATGCCGCGAAAGTAGTCGCATAACAAGCAAGTAATTATTTGTCCATAAATTATACAAATATGTTTACTCGATTTTGGTACTGTAAACCGAAAATCGTATACTACTTACAAAATTTGAGTGTGCGGAGGTTTGGAAACTGTACGGTTTTTTTTTTCTGGAACGTTCCTTGGTTATGACAGTAATATCATTAATATAATTGTCATAAATAATTTTTATTTGTTGTATTTACTTATAATATCGTCACTGTACAGGCCAATATTGTCGTAACCCTCACTTTTTACACAGTGGCATTTTGATGGCAATGGACTTATTGTTTACTCTTATACGAACTGGCCAAGTATCATAAATCCCAAAAAATATTTTATATAAAAATAATTCGAAACTACTTTTAAGCCATTTGTAACTTTACTAAAAATATTCCAGACA
Organism: Rhyacophila brunnea; assembly: GCF_057557595.1. Classification (NCBI taxonomy): domain Eukaryota; kingdom Metazoa; phylum Arthropoda; class Insecta; order Trichoptera; family Rhyacophilidae; genus Rhyacophila; species Rhyacophila brunnea. Next base: position 55,997,137 of record NW_028232965.1, on the reverse strand, counting down.
AATGCGGTAACAACCCTCTAAACGTAAGCCACTGGTGTGTCAATAAAAGAAAATTCTCAATTTGTAATAAAATAATTATTAAATATTATATAAAATAATAAGTAAATCAATGCCTACAGTTATTTTTCACTTCTTGAACAATTTTATATTTGAGGGTTACGCCAATTGGCCTGTACAGTGACAATATGTCAATAAATTTAAGATGAAAATTAGATTACTAAGAGTATAATAATATTTGTTCACAATTCGGCAAACAATCAATGACTCGATTTCAAATGTTTTGATATTGTAGTTAAATCAGTTATTTTGTAATTTTTACAATTGTACTTGTACTAAAATGGCAGAATTAACAAAAAAATCATTTCAAAATCATTGTAATTGAATTCCATCTCATAAAATTGATCAATTAATATTAGCCGTGTTATAATATAATATCAATTAGGTAATAGTAATTTTTGTTTGAAACTTTCACTGTTGTTTGTTTTTATATTATGATTTTTGAGCTGACACCGTGTATTCTGCCTTCTTCTTCACTCAATGGTATGGGCTCGTTATATAGGTAATTTTTAAGAGATAACATAATGTACTCATAGTAGATGCAGTTAGGAACGTGTAAACACGTCGCTTGAGAAGTGTAGAAAAGTATTTGGTTTAGCTAACAGTCAATGTTTGGATTCAGCGGACGTCCGTGAGGTAAAGTGTCGCGGATGTATGAATAAATATATTGGCCAGACTTTACGAACGACGAAAACTTATTTATTACGTCTTTAATAAAATTTAAAAATACATTTTAAATATGTGGGTTTACGGAATAACAGTTAAATCGACGCTTATAAAAGGTGTAAAAGGAGATAAAACTAATTAAATATATGCAATTATTGATATTAATACTGTTATTTATTAAAAAAAAAAATACGTTAGAATGTCTACACTCTACATATTATTAGCAAAATATTGTACTCGAAATATGAGACGTCGTCACATTCGCTACTTAACGCTAATATCTAAAGCTCGCTTAGTGAAATTCAAAGCATATTATGAATCGTGGCATAAAACATTTGCCATTAATCATAACAGACATAAAGCCTATTGTCCCATGTCATTCTGGCAACAGACAATGCGGCCCTGCTCAAAATTTGAGGTAAAGTGCTCTAAGCACGTCATATATTACATTAAATAATTTCTCAGCTATCTCATAATTCATTTCACACAACGATGGGGAAAAATGTCAAACCGTATTGCCTAATTTATCTTTCCATACTTTTGACAATATTTCAAAGTTTTAAACGAACGCAATGTTGCGCTGCTTAGCATATTATTCAAATTAATCCATCCAATCCCTGTGTTGCCCACCTCAATTATTTCAATAAAAATATAAGTTATCATTTTTCTTCTTCCATTGACGTTAGAGCGCAAATCGAACAGCGGTCTCCTTAATTAATGTCGTTCATTTAAACCTACTCTTTTTTTTCGTTTTCGTTCAGTCCTGCATGCCTGGCTAGGGATTAGAATACCGGTATTTCAAAACCGGCATTTCAGTATTTATTAATACCGAAATACCGGTTTTAATAATCCAAAATACCGGAATTTTCAGTATTAACAAAGCACACTCATTTACATTTTTGAAAATTAATTATAAGTTATGTGCTGCTAAAATACAAATATATTGCCCGAGGTGAAATAGTAATAAAACAAAATTCATCAAATATATTCACATAATTGTTACGATAAATTATCATAATATTATTTCTAAATATAAAACATCCGTGACAAATATACAATTGTTCTATAATAATTATTGATGACTATACAAGCGTTGAATTTAAGAAGCTTTTCCTGCAGCCGGACTTATTTGCACTTGATTAACTAATTTTATTTAGGGATTTGGTTAGAATTTTCAATATATTAAAGTTATTTCTTAAAATTACTAGTTCTACAATATTATGATCAATACATATTTTTAAATGTCAACATAATAAATGTAGGTAGGTAGATTATTGATATAAAATAATGTTTTAAAGAGATTTTAATATGTATATTTACTGATAAGTATTACATATGTAGTATACTAGGTATTAATACTGGTATTTAATAAGAAATACAGAAAAACCGGTATTCACATTTTCATTCGGTATTGCAATCCCTATGCCTGAAATCCCTAATTTCACGTGTGTTAGTCGTGATATTTCTGCAACATAGGTGAACACATAAAACAGTGAGAACTATCTTTGGAACCCTTTATACAGCTCTTTGTTGTTTCATATTTTCCAGGATCTCCTTTCTGCAGACTTAATTTGGTATTTTTGTATGTATTTAATTAAGTGTGGACTGTGTGGAAGTATGGAATAATGAGGATATACTTTTTTTCACTACTGTCAAACTTTGCAATTCTTTATAAAATCCCTTGCTATACTTGATGATATAAGATCCCAGCTATCTTTTAATTGGATCATTATCCTACTTAACTCGAAATTCCATTGTTAAAAAACCGCCATAGATGTGTCACAAGAATTTTAATACAATGTACAATGCCAAGGTCATTTACATGCTTTTATCTGTAATGGTCGCATCGCAAATCGTCGTTGAAACTAGAAAATTGTGTAACTCCGTTTTGATCGAAAATTGACTTTGAATGCCATCTAGTGGCCGTTGATAACATCTATCTGTATTGCAAATTTTGTAATTCCAGAAAAATTGTATCATTGTTAAATCATGGATGATTTCACTCCAAAACCATACATTTGTATAGGAAACCATAATGTTTTTTGTCTCTCCTGTAAAGTAGTGTTTTTTGAGTTACACAATTTTCTAGTTTCAACGACGAAATGTAATATTAAAACTTGGCCCCACAATTAGATTGAATACGACTTTAGTAGGTACTAAATTGCTTTGTAAATTTAGGTATCATCCACTGAATCTAAATCAATCAACTCTAAAATAGACTGAATATATTTTGAATTATTAGATTGAATTCTACAAATTACTCTTTTTTAGTCAGTATCAAATTTCGTTGTCACGCAATCTATCGAAGCATACCTCTATAACAGGGCAACTCTATAAATATGGCAAACCTTTTTATGTATGCGTGCCAAAATTTCCCAAATTATATTTTTCGACTGTCTGACGTGCCAAGCAGTTTTTTTATGACGAATTTTTTTTTAGTTTTCTGAAAAAATAGTTTTTAGGAGTTCTATTAAAAAGGTTTCAAAATTACAATTGAGTTATTAATATTTTATCTTTCACCGAATTTCTAGCCGAAGGCATAATATCTTTTATTTTTTGAATATATTTTTCCTTGTATTTAAACCACTCTTCTTTCATATTATATTCTCCATCACTGAGCGGTTTTCCATTTTTAGAGATTATGTTTGAGGTAAAATAACAAGCAATTATTATATTTGAGTGACTGCCGATAATTAATTTCATAAGGTTTGTAGATTGAATATTTTTATTTTTAATTCCCCGATCCTAAGGACGGACCTATGCAATCGTATATTTACATCAAACGTAATGTAGATTCTTTAAAATGATTTGTCTGCAATTTTTTATACAATGCGATTCGTCATTATTTTATGCATGAATTTCGTCGTTTCCGTTTCCGCATCGATTGGTACCTAAACATAATATGAAAAACCGAAGAAAATACGCATGGCTATGTCGTCATTATTTTTTAATATTATAAGCAAGTAATTAAGTAGATACTTGTAATTATATTTATTTGTAAAACTTTTTTTATAAAAAAAAACATTTTGAAATATATATAAAATAGTAATATTTTTTTTCTCTTCAAAATGAAACATTCGCGTGCCATAGGTTCGCCATCCCTGCTCTATAACCTGGTCTTTGTCTTTTCATATAAAGTTATGATTTATTTTCTCATATTGACCTTAGTAATTATTTTTAAAAACAATGACAGTATTGCAGCTTAACATGGTATTATTGACAGGATTGTTATTTTCATGCAATTAGGTATTAATTAGGATTTGTTATAATAATTATTATTAAAAGAAAAATTCATTCTCAATAAAAATCTGAATTAATAAACCAAAACCATGTTATATAAAAATGTTAATGTACGCATAACTAAATTGTATTAATTATGTATAGCTATTTATTAATTTTAACCTGTTATAATAATAGTTAACAAATGGAAACATTGAAGGCGAATCCTGTTTTATATGCGAACGTTATGTTTAAATTTCAGATGTCGTATTGAAGGTATCTAAATATGCACAGAGAAAACCTTTCCTCCCAGATATCGAACGTACAACTTACTCAATAAATCGGTTATCTATCGAAAGTTTGCACACATACGGGTTCCTTCCAAGCGATTAAAATAAAATTGTTATAGACTATGTGTGAAACCCTTTTAGATATCTCAAAGAACCCTTTTATCCGATTCGTTTCTGACAGGTGCTTCAAACGATTTTATTTCGAAGGAACTTGTTTCAAGCTTATTATTATAATTTTCGTATGCTTTCAAATATATACTACACACCCTAGCAGTATGTACATAATGTATACTAAACCGGATACTGAATGATATTATAATAGAACATTTTTAAGTTTTTAATTCTGTTTGGTTACGATATTTTTTAATTTCTCCGGCAATTTATTTTTTGGACCAGATAGAATCACATAAGTCGATGTTCGACAAAAAAATTCTATACATAATTGTTACAATTGAAGACCTTTAATTTCACTCTCTTTTAAATTGGGACAATCAAAGTATCAACATCATAAATTTATCGCACGTATATAATATTTCTCTTTCACAATTCTGCCTGGTTTTACTCCCCATGGGAGAAAGTGTTCTATTTATTAGTGAAAATAAAACTATTATAGTGGAAATATTTAGTCCCAATTTGTCGTTGGTGAGAAGTAGCTGCTAATCTTGCTGGTTCCTGTGAATCCATGTAGGAGAATAAGTAAGTCAGTCAGTGCTATATCAGGAGCAGAAAGAAAATACAAAAGTCGTGATCATCGTATACCTATCGATAGATAAAATACGTTTTAGAAATATTATTTTCGACTTTAACACTAATATGCTTTTTTTGAATATCATTTCTCCGAAAACTGTCATAGAAACATAGATAGTAGTATGCACTGATATTAGATACGAGTATCACGTTCGTTTTTTATTTTTAATCCTGCATATAATGAGGATTCGATTTTCAGAATAATGAATTTTAAAATTGGAATAACGGAAACGGAAGTGGTTACATATTTTAATATCGGAAAATATCCATTATGATTTTAATATATAATATTAATATATTGTATCGTTTTCAAATCAAATATATAAACATTGTAATTATGTAAACGGTAAGTGTAACCAACAGCAAAAAAGTGATCTTAAACTTGAATGAAAAAATAAACTTACACTCATTTCTTCAACAAATCAGTCATAATATGTATTAAACCAACAACAACTATAATATAAGATAATGACCCTAATATTATATTATAGCAGTTTCTTATAAAAATGACGGGGAAAACTGTTATTTTCGCAGAAGAGAAGGCCGGGGCCTGTATTTAAAAGGGGTATGCCCCGTTCTAAATGGGACGCATGGCCAGCCTTACTACAACGTGGCAAAGAGGTAGATGACGCGATCAGAGTTTCAAAGGGATGAACACGAAGCTCGTGATTCTGATTACAGAGAGAAAACTTCTAAAGCTTGTTAAACAGATTACCATAATGGCATTGCTGAGTTATGAACAAACTCCGAACTTCCCGGACAAAAGATTTTTATTTATCTACCTATTGTGGAAATGCCCCGTAGCAGGTCAGTATGCCAGATATCAGTATAGCAAATAAAGTTTGAATTATTTTCAAAATGCTCTTTACAATAATATACAATATTAAATATAACGATACGAATAAGCTGGTGTGAGTTGTTAGTTATTTACCATTATATAATTTACGCCATTTAAAAAACGCAGGATGAAAGCTTACCAATAATTCTTTCCACTCTTTGTCACGTACTTCCGCCTAAAATAATTAGATTATCTCAGCGGAGAAGGGTGGAGGTAGGCTGTTAAGATCAGACATAAATGGTGCACACTAAACTTTTTCAGTCAAACGTATTTTGTTTTGTGTAAAAATTGTTTGTTTGTTTTTAAAATTCAATTAAACCACGCCTTATCTAAGCCATAGTAGATAATAGTAAAAAAATATTTGTTTATCTGTAAAATAACTAAAATTATGCCATTAAAACACACACAATTTTAAGTATTTTATAGATAGAGGAACATTTTTTAACGATTATGGTTTGGGTAGCCAGGGGGGCTTAATGAAAAAAATTAACTAATATATTGTTTGCTTAACTCAACAAAAACAAAAAAGCATGACTATAAAGTGCGCACTATTTTTGCATTATTGCCCATAGCATAACTAAACGATTATGGTTTGGTTTAGTCAGACTTTATTTGAATTAAAAACAACTATCCAGCACCATTTGCAAATTGTATTCTTAGTTCAATGAAAACAAATAAGTATGACGTGTGCACTATTTATACTGAATTTTAACTGCCTACCTCTACCTCTCGTCCCTGGATTATCTACCTAGTGTATTTTAAGCAGGCCAATGGTCCTTTAGTTACCCTTGCATACTTACCTTAGCTGACGGTACAGATCATTCATGCCCTATGGTCGACTGCACAACCATCCTGCAGGAATCTCTATCTCAAGATCTCCTTTTCCAATCAGTCACACTCAGCCTCTCTACGCCCCTCTTGACGTTATTCCCCCATCTCCTCCAGGGGTGGCCCAGGGGTCCTTCAAAAACTTAATGGATATCTTTAGATGCATCGTATCTAACAACGTGACTGGCCCATCTGAGTCTTCTCACCCTTAAAACATTGACTATCAAGAGCTTAAATTATTCTCCGAGCTTTCCCTTAATATGACTGAATTTTTTTAAATCGACTATTCATTCAGTTAGCCATAGTTCGAGTATATTGACATTTTATTAGCTTGTCAGTCTCCATCTGACTTTTTATCCATCAGTTTATTTTGTAGTCTTTTAGAGTAATACATACTCAATATTCCGTACCATGATGAGCCACTAATCATTTTAAAATTACTCTTACGTTATAGTATATATTTTAAGCGCCAGCTAGATGTTCATGCTTTACCACAAGCTTACCTGCGCAAATCGGTTTGTATCGGGAAACCCGTGTGTATGGACGGGAAAACTGTAGCTCGAGCAAACCGAAAAGCGTGTAAAGTGTTCGGTATTTTTTGCACAAAATATACCGTGCAGGCAAGTCGCTTCCATCTAGTCAGCGAATTACAGATGTATTATCTTCAGTCTTCACTGATATCTGTGGCTCGACCACTGATGCCTCAAAAGTGTCTCGCAGTAGCCTGCCATTTCTTCAAGCCAAACGGATTCTGATATCCTGGAACACTGCCCAATACCATTCGCATGGTGAATACGGCAAAGTTACAAGATTGGTGAGCTATAGTAGTATTCCTTGGAGGCGTGGTGTCCATAATAGACTCCTCGACTCCTAATCGAGGGCATCCGTTGATTGTTCTCCCACGGTGCAGAACTAACCTGCCATTAGTAATGCCAATTGGGAGGGCAATAACCATGTTTAATGAAATCGCTTCGGATATTGATATATTCCACTTACGTGAGGGTGAATTTAGGTGGACGTTGTTTTTTAAATTCTTAAAATAGGGTCTGCTTAACTCATCCGGTGTACTTCCTTGTACCTATATACCTAATATTTTTTGTATTTACATATTTATACTGTACATAAAACTAATTTAATAATATTTCTTTGTTTCTAAATGTCATGTTGTGAACGTCTTAAACTTATAATTTGTAATGTCCACAATGTGTAAAATAAATAAATAAATTGAAAAAAAAAAAATTGAAAATTGTTTCCACCAAGGGAGTGGATATAGTCAAAGAAAAAGACTAAATATTTATTCAAAATATATGTTTTCGAAAAGCGTTCAAAACTTTCGGATAAAGCTTTTGCGTATGTTTTTGAAAACGACTCAATCCAATATTTTTATGATTATAGATCGAAGACCGTATTTACCATGTAAAGATGTCTACATACTTACATCTTGTGTATATTCAACGTCGAACAAATAATAATGAAATATATTCATAAATTCTGGGTACTTGTTTTAGATTTTAATTGGTCATTATTTTTATTTCTACTGGTATTTTTCTATTAGATGTAAAATGTGGGTATATTAAAACCAATACAAATCTATATTAAATACTGTAATCTGTCTTCTAATGTATAATAAAAATAAACATTTATTTATGACAGTAATTGTTATTATTAAAGTTTTCCATTTTATGAATCTCACGTTCTCTCAAGAAAAAATATAATAACTCAATACAAAACTCCTCTGCCCCAATATTTACTTATGTATCAGGATAAGAAAAATATGGCTATCTTTGAGAAGAATTTTTGGGGTTGTTCATGAAGATGGCATTTAGAGGTCGAGAGTCGAGGTATAATGGGGCGCTCTAAGTACTCACATTATGGGAGCAAAAAGATCACGATGCATATGAAAATGCATAGACTTCGTTGGGTCGGCTACGTGTATATGAGGAGTAATCAGCAAGGTGGGCTATGCAGGTATCCCTTGAGGGTTGGATGGCCAAAATTGAGATGGGTGGACTGTGCACAGGGAAATTAAAAATAATGGGAACTGAAATACCTAACGAGTGTGGAGAAATAGGGAACCGATCTCGAGTGTGGAAGAATACACCTGTATTTCTGACAGCTGCTCTCGTTTTATCTCATCCAATATTGGTTGCAACACACACTATTGCACGTATATAATGTATGGTTTATTTTCTTAGGACATTCATACATTCAAAACCTTGCATCAATGTAGTGTATTGGGATATAGTCTATCAGAATTATATGTATTAATTTGTTCTGTGACTGCGCAATAGGAGATTTAGGAATGCTTGACCAATGCAACTGCAGAGTGTCAGCAATGGACAGTCCAGGATCGAGGTTTTTGAAGGACGCCAAAACCTGGCAAAGTTTGTAGTGCCGTACACGTATATGGGTTCAGAATACGTTGATTAAAACGCTATCAATCATTTCACATATGAAACAAAATTATACGTAACCGGGAGGTGACCAAATTTCTTTTGTTATTGTAGGCAATTAAAAACAATATATAATAATAATAAAAATGCTACTTATATTTTATTTTAAAATATAATATTGAGTTTATAAAAAAAATAATGTTCATTTTATTTTATTTAACATACATTTTAATGAAAAAAGAATGTTGATGTAATCATAAAAAAATCCACTCAGGTTGGAGGAAATGATTATGTTTGCGTATTAAAAAAGCACGTCTGGTAATTGGGTTAATGAAAAAGCTAAGAGCTATAATTAAGTTAGTTAAAAGTTTGTTTTATTCCAAGAAGATTACATGGCTTTTAAAAATTGCTTTCCTTCCAATAAAGGTGAAACGTATACCTACAAAAAGCTATGTTTAGATTTTCTGAACTGAAATACAGTATTTTAATATCCTGCTAGAAAAAAAAACCAATATTTTCTTAAGAACAAAAGAATATTTCCACATGTTATGTATAATATATTTCATCAATATTTATGTTTGGCTAATATTAAAAAAAAAAAAACTTCACTTCAACTTACAATATCTAAGATATGCATATAGTAAACATATAAATCCTAAAATTATATTTAGTTATGCGAAATTTATTGAAAGTTTTATAATATACTGAATGGATTTTTAAAAACAATATGTAGGTAATCAGCCTTCCTACTTTACATTAGTGAGATTAAGATACTTGCTTAAATATAATATATAATATAATAAAAAGGATTTCAAGTTATACACATTTATATTTTTTATAAAAATTGATGTTTTTTAAAATAGATATAAAAATATTAAAACTGTGAATTAGTCAAAAATCTCTTAGGTGATGCTTAGAAAACTTAATAAACTAAATTTTAATAATAAATATGACCAATATATATATATATATATAATAGGGTGCGGTCCGATTCAACAAATTCACATTTTATTAGATTTTTTACAATTGTAAGTTTATCTTTGACTTAAAATAAAAAATATTTTTCTTTTTAATGTTTTCAGATACATATTTATTAATTAATACAGTTGAAATTGTAAATTATCAAAAAAAAAATCTCAAATTGCAAGCTTCGTATTTTTCCGCTAGGTGCCTCTTTAAAATAGGCGCAGTAAAGGCTTCACCTTAATATTACCTGTTGTATTCTGGTTCGGCGGAGGTTAGGTATTGCAGATGAAAGACGGTAGTAGTTGTTCGTCATGATGGAGGAGATGAAAATTTATTTACTGTTTCAAATAACTACAATCGATGCAATATAATAAATATAACGGTAGTTCGGTACGATGTGTCTTTAACGGAAACTTGTAATCGAGTGAGATGTCCAATCAATTCTGACCCGCTATTTATTGACTGGCGCACTATGAAATAATATGTTGGAAGTATTATGAAATCATATTCGTAATGTTATGAAAATGCCGATCCGCTATCTCATAACATTAATCATAACGAAATCATATTAAATATAGGTACCGACTGATTGTACGTGAAAAATGAATATTTAATAAATAATAGCCATGTACCTAATATATTCGTAATATAAATTTGTCGATTTGTTGTTTGATCGAAATATTTCTTCCTCCTGGCACTACAACAGCCCTATGTGGGTCTTGGCTTCCTCTACAATTCGCACTCATTTAGATTTATACAGAGCCACTTTTTTTTCAGTTTTAAACTCTTAAGGTCTTTAAAACTGATTCAGTAGGTATCATATATCCACCATCTACGAGGTCGACAAACTTTTTAGATATATTTACTTGTTAATATATCATAATTAAATATTAATATTATTGTGGTATGACAGAAATTTCTTTGTCAAAATAAATATATTACAATCAATAATTTAGTTAATTTAGTATATAAAGCATGATACACTGTAATATTTGTTACTTTTAATATATTATATAAGATATGAGGTAGGTATACAATGCCAAAAGGCAAAATCCGGGTCGGTAAAACAGATTCCAATATAATAGTACAACACTGTCATTAATTTATTATTAGAATTTAAATTCAGTTTCTATTAAGTATTAATAGCATATAGTATTCAGAGATGTATTTTTTTATATGCAGTAATAATATTCAAATTATAAATAATATAGGAAAAATCGTAATATATAAGTATATATTTAAAAAAAATAACGTTTGCCAACTTATATAAAAAAAATATATAAAAGAAAACAAGATTTTAATGCTAATTAATTACCCTGATAATTTTCAAAAACATGTTTTTTTAGTTTTCCTCAGTCGTAATCCAATAATTATACGTAATTACCAGAACTTTTCCTAATTGTCTCCCATACTTTTGACAACGCTTAAAAGCCTTGACCTGGTCGTCTCCGAGTCGTTTATTGTTCTGCAATTGTCAGTTATGCCTGTCTTCCCTTCCTGTTGGAAGTCTGCCAAAAACTGGGGCTTATCAGGAAGCGGTCAATCAAACAACACGAGGGTAGCTTGGTTTAAAATTCAGAGCACATCCCAAGACATTTTATTAATTTTGTACCTACTTATAAAATGAAATGAAAAGAGAAAGTTTAGTACAGAACGTGATAAGACTTTTGAAACTTCTTAGATATAGATTAATAAGAATCACCAAAGCATGGATATACCGATACGTTAAAACTTTTTTATGAAGTTTTATTTCCAGAGGCATGGATTAAATAATTTAAAAACTTTTTAGTAAGATAGTAATTTGTTCACTAACATTATGTAAAACTGAGCATATACAATTCTACGTGCAATACAGCAATTTTGTTCGCAGAGTGAATTAAGGTAATCTATAACGAAAAACCTTCTTTATCGTATAGTTTCCATGGGGCTCGTTCGATGGGTCCATAATTAGGAGGTAGTTCCTCGCGCCCGTAGTCAGGCATTCTCCTTCTCGTTCTGAAGTAGCTATTGTGATGCAATCCAGAGATGATATTTCAATCAAAGATGTTTCTCTGTTGGAGACGTTATGTTGGTATAAAATCACTGTGGCCATGTTACGCCATATTTTTGGTGGAACTATTATTTGAAATCACATGCAGCCATTTCATAGTATTAGTAGTATGTATGAGAATAATGTGCTAATGTGCACAAATGGCACAGGTAAAGTTGAAATATGACTTGAGAAGATTACATTAAAATTAAAATTAACACAAATATCTTTAAAAAAGAAAAATCTAAAAAAGCATCAGACTGACATTTCAAAAAGCAAACCTATTTATAATTTAAAATCGTGAATAAAAAGGCATCGTCCCGTTTCAATTTTATCGCGCGAAATAGAATTTAATGGACTAAATTTGCAGGTACAAAATATTTTTTTTTGTCTCATTACTTTGCATTTGACGTCTGGCCTGGGGTAAATATTTGGAATTAATTTAAAAATAACAGCTCGTTATGCAATTCTGAGGTAATCTTTTTTTTACTTGGCAACCCATTTTGAAAGAGTAAACAGAAATGTCAAAAATATAAATTGAAGCACTAGCGCCGCAGCTTGCCCCGAGGCGGTACACTTTCATACGAAATGTTCATCATACTATAATAATAATAATAATATGATTCACGAGAGAAGTTCGAATAAAAGAGTTCTACGAATAGAGTAATATTATGTAAGTGTTTACTCTTCAGAAATATTTTTTTTATTGAATTTATAGTAGAATAAAATTATTTGGGTGTTGGTATCACATTTACCCCTTCTAAATTAGCGTTTTTTTAAAACGTCACATTCAGACACGTAAGTATGTCTAGGCCGACTCGCACATATATACTCGCCTCGCCTGCCGCAACGATATTGCATATGAAGAAATTTTGGCACGCGTACGTAAAAAGGTTCGCCATCCCTGTTCTAGAATATCCCAGGAAGAACCAAGATCCTGGCTGTGAATGGTGTGTATTAAAGTATGCAGTCTAAGACATGATTTACCCGACAAAGTCGCATAATTTTTCACATGGAAGCCCCCTTTCACACATAGCTAATATTATCGCGCGAGACGAAGTCCTCAGTGTACAAGTTTGTTTCGGTTTTTTAGGAGTATTTCATCAAAAATCGGGTCTGAAGTCCCTACTCAATATCATTTAAAAGCATCCAAGCACCGTTTAAAAAGAAAATGTTTTGAAACTTCAATAAATTTACGTCATGTGCATGTAGTCAGTTTATTAAAAATATCCATAATAAGTAATATTTGTATAAAATATTAGCGAATGTCAGAATGGAGTAATAGAGAAAATTTTCATCGTTTGCAGGCGGAAAAAAAAACCAAATCTTTTAAAATGTCGTTTGGTGTGTCTGAAATACACCTAATTTACGTATAATACCCTGCCCTTTCATTTCTCAGACGAGAAATCCGATTCGGCGAACTGAAAATGAGATTTTCTTCATTTTTTATTCAAATTACGTTGAGTTATAAATGGCCATGTTGCAAATTTTTCGCTCTCTTTGTCGCTTTTGTATCGCATTGCTATCAAAAACATTTTGGAATTTACACTAATAAAATATTATTAACTAAGTTTGGGTTATTATGAGTGATTTGTCTTTATAATTATAATAATGGTAGCGAAAGTAAATTTACTGATCTCTAAATCATGGTTGTGTTTCTTACAACATGGTTTCTAAGAAGAAATTAAGTAATATGTTTTAGCCATATTTAATTTAATGTAGTTTTTGTACTTACTTTGTAATGTTAACATCAATTGGATTTTATATATTATATTTATAAATGTAGCTAGTAGGTATATAATGCGGAAAGCTCTCAATCAGCAGAATACTACTTGGTGGCCAGAAAATAAATAACTCGAACTAGATTCGAAGCTGACAACTAATCGATGCTGACGTCTGCACGACGATTCCAATGTAATTAAATCAATCAAAACTGTGAAACTGTGATGATTAAGCAATCTATACAATATCAGGACGTAATTTTCAAATCTTGTTAAATCCACTTTTTGATAAATTGTGCAAATGCGATATTTTCACTCCTTCCTAAAAGGTTTGTGTTTACTAGCAACCAAATAAATGGTTCGTCTCTTTGATCGCGTTCATAATGTGTAGAGTTTAGCAAAAATGGATTCGAATCTGTTTGAAAATAAACTACTGAATTTATCCACGATTGATATATAATCCCATATTTCGTAGATTGAAAAAATAATTTGACGGGTTCTGATGATTACATAGTGTCAAGAATTCTTTAAAGACTAACATTGCTAGAAAAAATATATATTTTTTGGAGTTGACTACTTTTGAAAATTACCTCTATAGACTACGACTATGGACGGCCAATGAGGTCACTATGTAGTAGGGCTCAGGAGAACATGCTGCTATAACATTCGCTGATTTTATGGTGCTATGGATGATTGGCATTATATCACAATGGACCCACTCCTTATTATTGCTTTTCTGAAGATGATGATGTACAATTTCCTCATAAATATTATGAAAGGTTAAAACAAAAACTTTTTCCTTGACCAACATATCTAATAATTAATATTCGTAGCTGGAGCGGAGCTCAGATATTAGAGAAAACGTTCAGCATAACATTATGATGATAAAACCTTCGACATATTGTGTCATATAACGATGGAGAATGCGAAAATATTATCATTATAATATTAATATTGTACGAGCGTCATTCAATACCATTAATTATTTTTATGTTATTAAAATTTAAAAAAAAGAATCATACAAACTGTCACAATATTATATAGCACGTAAAGGCGGGTCTTCATTTTCCTTTTGTATTAAAACAGGTCCTTTCAAGATGTCACATATTATAAAACAACAAACAGAGCAGGCAGACAGATGTAATATTTAAACATTTAGAAATAATACTTTACGAGTACATACATTCATGTATTTAATTCAACAGAGGTAAAAGCATGAAAACTTCTAGTCTAATATTTTTCTCTGTGTAATGGTAGATATATGATTTGACATCGTAGGTAAACTGACAGAATACACGCGACGCTTGTATTGTATTGCTGAACATAATGTTGAATTTAGTTTTATAGTGAAGCCAAGTGGTATCATGTAGTTTTTCAACAAGCGGTTCGCAAATTATTAAAGTTGTAGGCACTTATTAAATTAGCAATCGCTCTTTTATACAATTTTTAAGTGAAAATTTATTACATGTGGTACACCAATTTTGCTTGTAAAGTGAATCCGGAATCTGTAACGAAAAACCGTTATGGCTGATCGAAAATAGAACCGAGCACTTGACTACAAATTATAAATCTTTCGATTGACATCCAATTGAACAATTGATGCCATGGAAAATATAACAAAATACTTAATATTTGGTAAAAATGTAATAATATGATGGTAATGGATTTTTTTAAAATGTGGTTAGCGGGTCTAAACACGGGTTCTCCTTGTAACAAACTTCCAAAGAATTAACATTTTTGTTAATCCTGCTATCGAACAACTTTATATCACATTTAGTTGACTGATGTAATGATTATGCAAATAATGTTATGAGATTTTTTTTTAAATTCTATAACACATCGTTCCATCAAAAATTAACTACAAAAATATTATATAACCTATGTAAATGCAAAAGCCCAATTTTGGGTTTATCACTGTTTTGCATGTACACGCATATTACTTTAAGTTATCATGATATTGAAATGGTACATGCTGATTCAATAAGAAAAGATTTGTCAAAGCCACGCTTTAAATTTTTTTTATGTTGTGGCTAAGGGTTGTGCGATTTACTAAAATTGATGTTAATTTACATTTAGAATTCACGACAACAATCGGCACTAAAATGTATCATATTTTGACAACAGGTTCCGACAATGATGTTTCGCCTCATAGAAGTCAATCGCAAACTATATTATATACATATGTACGTGTTTAGAAATAAGTACACGAGCCGTTAATGTTATGTTTTCGTTACATAGTATTTTGCACAGGGACGTCTCTTGACAAAGTGCCGCCTTTATGCGGTTAAAAATTCCGCCCCCTAAAATTGTATGTAAATTTATTACTTACTCTAATTTATTATTTCTTCTTATTTATCTTAATCAGACAAATATTACGAAAATATTCAAAATTTTCTGTGTACTATAATATACACTTAATACTAACGTTGTTAGTATTACGAGTCAAAATAAGCTGATCTTTATGAAACTTATGCTGCGATTACATTATATATTGAGTATATCACGTCATGTGGTGTCACATGCTGGTACGTTGACAAATTTAGTCACTCTATGGTTTCGTCATTCCGCAGAATATTTTGAATGATCACTATCTCTATTAATTCAATTATGGAAAGAGTAATTTATTAGTATTTTGAATTATTTTATACGTGTGCATACGTTAAAATTACTTGCGATATTGCATCCATAGATAATATCTTGAACAAAAGCCAACCAGAAAACCATAGATAATAGACGTAAAAACCGACCATAGATAATAATTTAATAGAAAATCCTAAGAGAAAAAAAATAAAAACAAAGAGCGCACGTTTTGACGTGAGTCGAAAATGTGGAGGAATGCAGAACATAATAAAAAAACTTTTATTGAGTCATGCGGTTGCCGATGTAGCGCGGTACGCGTGAGGTGACCCTATTATTATTCCGGCGATTTTGGCAGATTTTGTCAACTGACAATGTTCGTTTAAAGGTTTAAAATGTGCTACGGGATAGGAACATCAATTTGATAAAATTTTAGATAGGTACCAAGAAAAACGACATTACACACCCTTTTCCCGTAGCGGTAGCGGGATGTTGTGACATCACGTGACAGCACATAACATGATATATTTGTATCACAATGTATTTGACGCATTACTAATAAAAAAATTATATCCACATAGATTTTTTAATTTATAAGACTGTAGAAAATATTATGGTATCAGGTTTAATCCTGGAGTGAAAACAAGAATGGTAAGATGCTAGGTAAATCTTTTCGGAGTGGACGGAAAACGGAGTGGAGGCGTGGAAACTCATGGAAACTATACTCAGAAGACTCGAAGTGTGTACAGATACGTCTTTAATATAAAATCGGAAGACAAAGAATATCGTCAAGGTGATGTTGATGATGAAATAATCAAAAAGTTAAATCTGGAAAGTATACTTTAGCCACGTCATGTGGAATCTCATGATTTATTAAATTCTGCGTCGTATCGTTCAAATTAAGATTTCTGGTAGGTAATTACTTTAGGCTATACTTCAGCTGGGGCACGGTCTAAAACGATCGTGACTATTGTATTGAAGATTGTGCAAACGACGCGTGCAGAACAAAACATAATTTGTCATAAAAATTCAACATGAGTCCATTTAATGTCATGTTTATTGTTATATTAGTAATAATATATTCATTGACGTGTTTTCTTTTTTAAGTAAATGGTTAACGTTTTGTAGTCATCTTTACACGATTTAAGAATTAATTCCCCCGACGCCATCACAAAACAAATTGACGTATTCAAAGCTCAACTTTCGCTCTCCGATTGGCAGCGAGTCCGAAATTTCGTCGTACCTATAGTTAAAAATTATTTGCCGTTTCACTTGGGATGCTCTCAAAATATTGTCACCAGATGAATGTCTTGATTAAGAATCTCAGAGACTGGTTCGAGCTCAGCACTATATCCTCGAACAGAGAGAGCATCGACAAAAATCATCGCCAACGTCTGATAACTGATGCGACATAAAAAATAAATTCATTTATTCTTTTATAATGTGTGACTACTAAATAATTCGTGATTTCCCTGACCCACGGGACGCCACTGAGTGTGTGTATTGTCTGCATCAACCCGCTACTGCTGATGATTACTCTTGTCGGCGTAATTTTCAAAGCCTATTCGTTCCAGTGACTGATACACGCATGGGCGAAGGGCTTCCACCTCACTCATCACATATCACAAACAGAAGCTACAATGTAGCGCACAAGCGAAGTTAAGACTAAGAGAGTTTTTCCTTTTGAAAGTTGGATACTGACATGTAACTTAAAATTTCTTTTGATATGAAAAACGAAAGAGTTTAGATTAAAACGTTCGCGGAATTTGATGAAAAATTACGGAGAATTTTAATATTAAATTCGTCAGCCTTCTTGTTTAACCATAAAAAGTATTTTTGCTATATATTTACAGGTACAATAATTATATTTTCTCATAATCATATTGTTTGTCCAACGATTGTCGAGGCATTTTGTCATCCAGTGGTATCCAAGAGGTAAAAAACATCCGCAAGGTAGACCTAGAGGCCGCTGAATCGATTAAATGATAAAGTTCTGCGGAAGTACGTGCAAACGCAACGCGCAGGACCGAGAGAAGTGAAAGCAGCTTGTAGAGGCCTTCATCCAGCAGTGGATAGATTCAGGCTGATGATGATATTGTTTAATTATTATTGAAAACGAATTTACTCTCTTGTTGATGTAAATATTTTAAATCATACGAAAAAATGTCAAATAATCACAAACTGAAATTTATGACAACGGATGTCAATTCATAAAACGCATGAGGAACGTGGCGATTCAACGCATTTTGAGAGATTTTTTTTTGATTGTAAGGATTTGGCAATTAATTTAATTTTGTATATAATAAAAGTGTAGAATAATCGTATACCTAAGTCACAAATAGCCATATAGTTAAAGATGGTGGAGGAGGTCCTAATATAACAATGGTTAAATAAAATTTACTAGGTACCTACCTATTGTCAATGATAAGTCAGTGATAATAGTTTGTATAGTATTTTTTTTGTATCTATTGACATTTCTACTTTTTTAATTTAAATTAATTGCATGGGTCGGTTTATGACAGATTTACCTCTTGAAACAACTTGTTATGTGGTTGGCAACGGAAATGCTTGTCATCAAACTCTGATACTCCACGTTTTACAATAAGTTAGTTGTATTGTTACAATAAATGCTATGTTTTAACAGCACCTCTCTTGGCTGTGATAACTTTAGAGCGAGATAGACAGTTTTGACTTTTTAGACGTTTAACTTATTGTAACAATTATTATAATACCTCAATACAAAAATATGATAAACTACCCTCTAGTATAAGTATAAGTAATATTAAGAGCATAATAGTTATAATTGTGAAAGAATTCAGGTGAGTATGATTCGCAATGAAACTGGAAAAATAGAGCTGAATTGAGTTATATTACAATGGTTAACAATATAAAAAAATTGAAATAGTTAGTAAGTAATTAGTAACGCTTGGTTCACGTACAAGATTTTCATATATGTATAGGAACAATGTTAGATAAGGTAAAATATATTTTCCCATACCTATTAAAAGTTTTATAAGAATACACGACTTCTACATGATCATATTAAGATTTTTAACTAGCAAAACAGAGTAAGTTTACATACGACGCTATAAAAATGTTTACTAAAGCTCTCAATGGCTGCGCACTAAACTTTTTCGAGCTTTTGAGGGAGAGCTTATTGTCAGAAAAGGTCCATTTATAATGAAAGTTTGTGCAAGTTTATCTCGAAAAGTCTAATATTTCA
Organism: Rhyacophila brunnea; assembly: GCF_057557595.1. Classification (NCBI taxonomy): domain Eukaryota; kingdom Metazoa; phylum Arthropoda; class Insecta; order Trichoptera; family Rhyacophilidae; genus Rhyacophila; species Rhyacophila brunnea. Next base: position 55,977,583 of record NW_028232965.1, on the reverse strand, counting down.
CAGTTCGTTGTGTTTATGAACGACCGCTTTTAATGCACGAACCGTGTATGAGCCGACCTTTACGTGAACTTGATGAGTTTTCCATGCGTATGACTGTGCAGTTAAATGTTGGTAGGTAGTAGAGTTTAGGGTACTGGGTAAGTACCCAAAAGGTATCGGAGCCCAAAAAACTATTTTGACCAAACGACGACATGTAATGTAAATACTAATGATCTATTACGTGCGGATTCGATGTTCCAATTCAAATTAAAACTCAATTTAAAATTTATTTATTGATATTATTAAAAGGTCTGTATAATTTGATTTTAGCCGTGACCGACACGTATGGTCGTCAAATGCGCGATATAATATGGTTTTGTTTACTAAATTTAAAGTGATCATTGTTTCTTTTCATTATTTTCATGTTGGAAATGGGAAGCACCTTGCCATTCTACACCCAATAGCAAATAGTTATAGAATATTGTAATAATTTATCTGTTATGAGGAGCCAAACGTGGCAAGGGGAGAAAGCCAGATGGGCGACGTAGCCCCACTACAAACTTATTCTATTCAATTTATATTAAGTTTACTTATTTGTAGCATATTGTGGACATTAAAAATTATACGTTTAAGACATTCACGATATGAAAAAATATTATAAAGAAGAAAAAAGTAATAAAAGAGATAAAAATGAAAATATAAAAAGAGAACATAATATAAACATACAAAAGCAGTGAAAATACAATTATACATCATCTATGGAAGTTCAAAGAAGTACACCGAGTTTGCTAAGGAGGCCCTATTTAAAAAAATATGAAATAGCGTCCACCTAAACTCACCTTCACGCTAGTGGAATATATCAACACCCGAAGCAATTTGGTTGAACATAGTTATCGCCCTCCTAATTAGCATTACCAGTGGCGGTTGGTTCTGCATCTTGGGAGAATAAACAACTGATGCTCTCTAATTTTAAGATAGTTATCAGGGACGTACGGGTCACCTCTCCCCAGAATGGCAGAGTTCTAATTTATACCTCGTATAAGTGATAATATAGTCCAAAGTATGAGAAAAATAAAACATAGACCCACCAAACTTCCCTACGTAGACGTTTATATGTTAACCACACTCTAGTGCGGTTTGACTGAATTGAAATTGACTTCGTTAATAAAATGTATCCATGGTAGAGAGGAGTACGAAAAACTAACAAAAAATACCAATGCTAATTCAAAACTGACGAATATTCTATGTGAAAAGATTTTCAAGTCCGCAGTAAGTTGCCGCAATTTTTTCAAATTCAATAAAATTGGGTTTTGAGGCAACCAATTTGGATGGCTTGATAGGGCCAACTGATGGTTGTGTATCCTATATTTCTCCGCCATATGGATTATACAGCTTGGCATTGAATCCAACGTCCCACTAATTGGTGTAGTATCCAAGAGCTAGTGCGGTTATCTCCAATCGGCATTAAACACTAGGAAAATACAAATATTTCACTGCCAGGTTTTCGACGCCACATCTAGAGTCATAGCATCTATTAATTGTCCGCTTACTAAAATATACGTTTTCATCTTTAGAGGCAGCGCATGATGAAAGTTACTGATTACCGCATTCTTGCCCTATGGCTGAAGAATTACAGTTGACAAGCAAGTAAAATACATGTGGTTCTGATACATGGATTCAGAGACAGACGCTTTACCAATTATGCCCACCATAGGGTAAGAATACATGGAAGCTCTTTTTTTAAAAACTGACATTGGTTGTTAGTCATTTGCCCAATTCAATGCATCCTAAAATAATGAATTTAATAGTTTTGTAATTAAGTCTTGTAAAAAAAATGCGGTGAATGTGCCGCAGAGGTGGCCATAAAACTTTCTTTTTAAACGAAACCAAACCTAACCTAACCTAACCTAATCTATCTTACCCCAACCTAATATTACCTCATATAATCTTAGTTTGTGATAATGGTGTATCAAAATGTATGGAAATTTCAAATTTTCAATTAACGATTTTTTGATCGAAAAGCCCATGCGCCGACATAAAAAGGTATTTATTATAATTGTCTACATGGAATAAACTGTTTTTGTAAAATAAAAATATAAAAGCTCATGGCTACCGCGGCACAATTACCAAAAATGCAACAGTGTTTATTGTCCGTGTATAAATGAACGTGTAGATTTTGATTGAAAGTTTATTATTTTGAATGGAAATGTAACCGAATCATAAATGATTAAATATAACATAATACTGTTCGGTAGTTGTAATAATAAGGAACTACCTGTACCAAGTATAATAATAAAATTGTAATTTAATATTTACATTACATACATTTTCCATTTTCACAAATGATGAAAACATTTATAACACAGATTCAAAGTTTTCCAACGCCACATTGTGATTAATCTAAAAAGGGTTTAAAATTAATAATCAGGTAGCCCGTGAAATATACCATTATTATTATCATTATCGCACTATAATATTATTATTATCACGTTAGTGAAAAGTTTTCAAATGAAATTTGGGTAAAATGGGAAATGTATTTAACTTTAATAACTTCTGTTGGAATTGAATGGACGCAAAATTACAATGGGCTGTCATTTTCAGGCATGTCCCGGGCGTCAAATAAAACTAGGTTAAACGTACCTAACCCAGGTTATTAAAAATTCATATCGTAGTTTATGTTCCGTTTTCTTTCCGGCCCGTAGTTAAACATACGTTGCACAGTTTAAAGAAATACTATTTTGTTTTTCATAGTCTGGTTTTAAAAAAAACTGTTTTAAGGTGATTAAAAATTAAAAATTTCATTTAAACTACTTCTCATTCAATTAATAATACTAATGATTGAGGAGCATTATTTATTGAACATGCACAATTTAAAACAATATAGAAACATATATAATTTAGAAAAAAACTTTCTGGGAGAGTATATTATAACCAATAGAAAAAATCTTTTTTTGAAAAAAGTAAGGGGTGACTTACTTTTTTGCCAAAGTAGCTTGATTTGGAAGAGCGCTGATGAGTAGGTATTAAAATTTACCAATAGTTAAAATTTGTCGCAATTAGTTTGTTACGCCGTAGGATATTGGTTAAATGCGACGGATGGGGCGTAAACCCGGGAGATACGGGGTTCGATTCCCCATCGGGGTGACTTACTTTTTTCAAAAAAAGATTTTTTCTATTGGTTATAATATACTCTCTCAGAAAGTGTTTTTCTAAATTATATATGTTCAATAATCAGAATGATATATTCTTAAATCTTGTGAATTATTCGTTGAATAAAAGAAATAGTTGATTATACAATATAGAAACATAAATAGTAATAAAGAAATAAAAATATTTAGGTATGGTCAAATGGGACCATCATCTTTATTACTTACTTGATTTTAAATTACAAAAGATTGTCGCCAATAATAATGGAATTTGAATTATTTATACATCGATGTCACATAATTTGTAATTTAGCTGTAATCAGTGATTGCATCGATAGCATAATTGGTGAAAAACATCACCCGGCTGTGGGTAACAGAACCACTTGGCACGTTATTCCATTTTCTTCTTCTAATACGAATGTTTCTGAGGTGTACCTACCAATCTATGTTCATTTACAAAAACGAGGATGAAACGTTATTTGTAAAAATAAATGAAAAATTACGTATTTTATGAACTTTGGAAATCTTTACCTAGATACATACTGAATTTTTTAAAAATAAAGTTTTAGTTACAATAAATGTAGTTTTTTCACATCTGTAAGGGGATAGCAACATGGAAAAAATGATATTAATTATAAAATACGATGTAGGTATTAATTAATGTTAAAGGAACGCACACTCTATAATGATTTTTTTTAAATTGTTAGTCTATCTTTCATGTTTAAAAATACCAGTTGTAGTTTTTAGTTTTATTTTAAATGTTTTTAGACGAACATTGATAAATTAATTAAAATATTTTTTACCGTAAATTATCAACGTTTGTGTTTAACTACATAAGCTACATAATATAATGTCATTTGAGATAATATGTATCATTATTATCATTATGATCCCCTTTAAATCTTGTAACCAATAATAAAAAAAAAACTATTAATAGAATATTCTAAAATAAACTTGAATATCATGAAATATTTAACGTGGTACGTTTTTCTTGCGAACAATTATTATATAATGCGCTCCCCCTTCTATATTTATAGATAATAATATTTTTTGGTTTCTAAAGTAAATTTATAAGAATATCATGAAATATATAACGTGACACGTTTTTCCCGAGAAATAAATTATACAATACATTTGACTGCTCGTTGAAAGTTTGGTAATGATAAAAATATACATTTTTAATGGTCTACGAAAACTTCTCCATGGTCGACCCTGAAGAGGAATAAAAATAATCGTATTTATCTAGGACCATGGGTACTTCTATTTACATGACCATTATTAAAAATAAGTAGATACATGACTTATTTGTTGATACAAATGAATGATACCTGTAGTAAAAAGACAAGTTAAATCGAATTAATAATATAATTATGGTTCTATCGACGTACGATTTTACAAATTACGAATGAGGAGGGTTTGAGACTAATTAATAAATAACTCAGGAAAATTTATAGCTCTTAGAAAGTGAAAGAAGGCTGCATATATCGGCCATATTTTCTGTACTGTAAAACTATGATTTTCTCCAGCTCACAGTATAAGGAAGGATAGAGGGTAGTAGATAGATAACGACTCAATGTCCAAGATGTTAGTGATCATAATATAAAGCATACAAGAAAAAAAAATCTAAAATAGGTACTTACATAGCACTACACCAAAAATGTTTACATCTATGTGTAGTGGATTGATTAGTCTCGAAGCCTTAGCTATCTTGAAATGATTTTTGATAAAGAAAAAAAAGAGAATGATTGGATCTCGCAAGTAATTGAGAGATGGATAAACAGTTAAAATTTGTTAGTAAGAGTAAAACTTGCCCACAAGCTTTATGACAGTTAAAACCGATCAATGATAATAATACTTGTATAATAATTGTACAATCTGCACGGGTATGGCGTAGTCTGCATTTAGCGAACTTGAAGTCGCATGGAGGTCAAGGCTGTGTCTGTAAAAAAATGTCGTTTGTTTAATGTGTGCGTGGTACCTATGCTCCTGTATGGCTGTGAGACGTGGTATCTTACTATATTTCAAAGGTCTCGGCTTTTGAGCTTTGAGAATTGATGTCTCCGCCGAATCTTAGGGGTATATTGGTACGACCACGTTGCAAACACTGGAATTGATTGAGTTAATCACGAAAAAGCGCTTCACGTGGCTGGGACATGTGTTCCTGATGCCATCAGAGAGTGCGATTCTGTGTACTGTGTATTCGGCATAGCCTTGAGGATTTTATCGACATAGCCGGCCCTCCCTCATCCTGCAGCGGGGAGCTACAAAAGCGATCTACGCACTGCAGGCCTGGCATGGTGGGGGGCGAAAGAGTTGGCGATGGATTGTGCTTGCTCTATCCCCCCTGTGATGTGGCGTGACAGGGTGCAAAAGCAGAAAGAAGAAGAAATGAAGAATCTTCTCACCGTTGAGGACTACCTCGACTACATTTAAAAATTCTTCTTGCGGTAATTGTTCAACGAATATTTCCTGTGTTTTGCTGTCGGCATCTAAATGCAACGACATATGTTTCCATTGTGTTTCCATGAAAGCTTGTAATTATTATATTAAGTTATACTTCTTTTAGGGCGTTTGGTAGAGAGTGAAATTGAAACGTTACGAAAGTGCGCGATAGTGCGCGAAAGTATGACGTTATCTGCGAATCAGTCAGCTGTATACAAACGCAAGTTTGATAGTAGAATTTTTCCGGTTGTTCCATTGCAACGATTTTATTATTGTCGGCCATTTGCAATTCCTTACATAAACAAACGATTAAATGTCAGAGTGACAGTTGTTACTTTAAAAATAAAAACAACGAGAAATAATTATATAATTATATAAAAAAATATAAGTTAAAGTGTAAATAAATAAACAAACAGCGCTTTAATTAGCGGTCCCTTTTCTTGAGTGTGTAATTTAACAAGATAATTAGGAGCTAGTCGAAGAATCTAGGCAATCTAGGTTATCACAAGTTTCGTTTTTGTTTTTTTACGCCAAAGTACACGTAACGATTTTATTTATTTATTGGTAGCATTGCATTGGTAGGACTGCGTTCGTAATTTGAAATTTCGCGCAGCGCGTTGAGTATACAAGGCACAGGACCATTATCAGTTTGAAAATTTCTCTCTCAATCCGGCATTATATGGCGGCTTGGGTGCGGAAAACGGTGCTGATTGATACTACTATTCGTACCTAACGCAAGTAATTTCACGGGAAACGGGCGAAGGGTCTAAACGCCAGCCAGTTTCTCAGACAATGCGAAGACATTCTGTTCTCCTATAGGCGATTACTAAAATCTATTAGACCGTGCCTTAATTAAATAACGGAAAGAACAAAGAGGTCCGCGTCTCGATTCGTATCTTTGACTCTGTTCCATGCGAACGGGTTGGACAAGGCACTTGGAATTGTGTTCTGAAGGCACACTTACGCCGATTGCTTTCGAAGATACTATTAATTATTGTTGTCAGACGTTTATATTGTATCTTTAGTATTAAATTCTTACCCTTAAAGCTTGAAAATATATTTCAATTAAATGAAATGAAATAATAAATAAATAAAAAAATCGGTGCGTCTACTTATGTTCGCGCGTTAGAAGCTATACTTCTTTGGCGTAACAAAACAAAATAATCGCAGCGTTAGTCAAAATTCACATCAACCAAATACATTCAAACATTTAAAAAATAGTTTTCACATAAACTAAATAATACCAAACAATTGTAACGTACCTATCACACTTAAAAATATAAGTAAGCTTAGTTTTGACAGCTAATCACATAGAAAACGGAGTACATAAAATTCACAAAACGAAACAATATTTTTCACCACACAAGAGTCAAGCAAAAGTCATGTTTCAGATCTGTCAAATAAAGTATGATATTAGATAGAATTGACGTTTTAATTGCCCTATATCAATAAAAACTAGAATAAAGGAGGGCCGCTTATTGGAGTGCCGCTGGTTTATTTCTATACTCTTTAACTTTAATTATATAATTATTTCTCGTTGTTTTCATTTTATTTTGGCCAACAATAGTAAATTCGTTCGGATTCGAACGAAAGAATCAAAGTTGCGTTTATATACAGCTGACTGATTCGCAGCTAACTTTATACTGTCAATTACTTTCGTAACGGCTCTCAATTTCACTCTCTACCAAACGCCGAAAAAGAAGTATAACTTCAAAAACACGATGGTGTTCAACCAGCAATTGAGATCTTGAATTATCGTGGAATCAAAAGTTAAATAATAAGCACATTTGGGCTAACGAATTTTGTACAGTGCAACTTTCATATCGAGTTTTCTACGTCACCACGATCGTTTCTGCGCATCTATTCTATACCCAAGACTGCTTTCGGCAGCTACAACAGCTATCTACGGTAAGAAAGTATCGGAATATTAGCCCTTATTGTAACAATTATAATACCACGTTAGTTGTAATTGTTACAATAAGTGTTATGTTTTGACAGCACCTCTCTTAGCTATGATGAATTTCAGAGCAAGATAATCAGTTTTTACTGTTTAGACGGCTGACTTAGTGTAATTGTTACTGTAAGTGTTCATACTTCGATACTTTCCTACCCTAAATAGCTGCCCTAGCGGGCCAAAATCAGTCTTGTGTATATAATAGATGCGCTGGAACTAAAACCCTGTCCACGCATTTACTTTCACCACTACTACAATCCTCGCGCCCGTAATTCAGAGTATATTCGATATCACGTAGAGTTTTATTAACATTAAAATAGCCAAACCTTTACGAAAGCAAACGTTTAGAATTATTTCAAATGTAGAAGTATTGTGAGGAGGGAAAACAGAAAATAAAGCTTTTAATTCTCTCATTAGTGCCATGATTAATTCTGTCAATAGTGTATCTGCGATGACATTGAAGTTAACGGCCCCACCAAACCACACACGCCCCACACCACACCCGGTATTCATCGGGCGTATCATGGGACCCTACGTTTGATGTCAAGCATCATTTTTTTATGACTGGAAATGTCTCAAGAGCAGTTAGCCAAGACTAAGGTCGTCATGCATTCAAATGTGCTTTGACTGAATTTACATGACTTTAAGTTACGGTACCCATGGGAGAGATGAGCACGCATAGGCAATATTAAAAATTGTAGTACGTAACAAATTAAATCTAATACAAAACTGCCGAACATTCTAAGTGAAGAGATCTTCACGTTGGCAGTATGACGCCGCAAATTTTTCTAAATGCAATAATGTCAGTGTAATGTGGCGCTGTGACGTAGAAGGCTTGGTATAGAAGTTGGTCTATAGTTAATAATCAGAAATATAAATAAATAAAAAGTGAACTAAAATAGTCCAATAATAGAAAATTCTAATTGTAAACCCATCATCAATAATATGTCATAGTCAAATATGAGGGCTATTTCTTTCCGCATCGAATAAGAATTGATGTAAATATTACAATGCGAGATTTATCAGTATTTAACAGTTTTATCTATTTCGCAGTTCATCCAAACTCTCGAAAAGTAAATCGACGGCACCCATTTTTTTGCATTTCTAGCTGGAAACTTACTGGAATTTGTAATTGTTTAAAACACAATTCAATTGGATAATCTAATTATAGGATAATGTGATATTTAAATTTCAATTTATTTTTTAACATATTGTGGACATTAAAAATTATATATTAGTATAAGACGTTCACAACATGACATGAAAAATTATTATAAAGAAAAAAAGTAATAAAATCGATAAAAATGAAAATATAAAAAGAGAACATAATATAAACATTCAAAAGCAGTAAAAATACAAATATACATCTATACAAGTTCAAAGAAGTACACCGAGTTTGCTAAGGAGACCCTATTTTAAGAATTTATAAAATAGCGTCCACCTAAACTCACTCTCACGTAAGTGGAATATATCAACACCCTTATTTTACATTATTGTATGTAGTTACTGTTTTGCATAATTTTTGATTTTTGCTTATATACGTGAAATATATGTGTTCATCATACGGGAGGTGTTATAAATTCACTGTTATGATGAATCATTATATTTTTTACAAATCAGGTTAATGTTAAATAACCGTTCATTAACGTTTATTCGCGAAAATATACGATGTAAAAATCAGACGACCAAATAAATATTGACAAATTTAATCGTGACGGTGAATATTGGTTTTTGTTAAAATTAAAACACGTTTTTTGGACGAATACACTGCGATAGTAAAAAAAAACATGGCGTGTACTTTGATTAATTATAATTTTTATTTAATTAAATTTGATGGCGTGACAACTTCCGTCACATCGTAAAAATATAATACATACGCGCCTACTAATTTTGCCTGTATAAAATGTATTTTTATTTCAACGTTATATTGGTATTTTTTCGTGACTTTTCTCAGAGTTTTTTTTAAATTTTATGGTCTATTTCACGCTTCGTTTTTCCATTTAATAACAGTGAATTTCAGTGTGTTTATGTTTGGTATGCTATTCAAAAACTAAAGCGTCATATAGCGTAATTTAAGAAAATACTGAGTAAAAGATAAAAGGAAAATTCGTAAAGCGTTTAATTCAACCGAGTCATAAAATATAAAGTGCCTACTAAAATATACTAGTAAAATCTCACTTTCTTTTTTTTTGTTTGTCACTATGGCAACGTTGTCAAGTAAAAGGTGAATCACTACTTCCGTTCAATTTGTTGACTTTTACAAAGGATACTTTACTCTTTTAATGAGCATCTTATTTTGAATCAAATACACATTGAAAAAGTGAACGTCAGCACGGATTTATAGAAATATTTATATATACTTTAATCGGTACTAGTCGGTTATCCCGGATACAGCGGCAAACACATTTTTAAAATAGCCGATATACTGGATTATTGTACGTTGTAATAAACTGGTGAAAATACCAAACTGTGTTTAAATCCACGTTAAAATATGCTATGAAAGTGTCATCATCATCAGCCACACTACTCCCAGACCTTCTTCTTTGTTGATCACCAGCCAGGGTTGAGCTAGCCAAGCCTGGTGCATCACACGACGCATAGTAAGAGTTGATTGCGAGAATAAATAAATAAATACCTTATAATAAATAATATAAAACCGGCAACATTGTCCAAGTGCCGTAAAAATATATATATGTAAATGGCTACGCCGCATTTTGTACCCAATGACAGTAAACGATTTTTCCGCGCAGCAAACGCCCCTGAATATCGACATTGTAAACACGTACATTTCGACATCCGCAAAAATTATAACAAATTGTATAAAAATGTAGCACCAAATAGTATTAAGCAGATAAAAAGTCACCGTTTTCGACCATTTTGGTATTATTTTGTTCACTCTCAAGTCCCAAATGACAGAAGATGACGAAACACCAGCATAATGAGCGAGAAAAGGAAGCATGGAAGCATCTTCCCGCTCCCAACTTGACGGGAGATGTCAATACATAATTTTTGAAAACACTTCTGAGAAAATATATAAAAACCAATAGAAAAAATCTTTTTGAAAAAAGTAGACACCGCGGGAAATAATGAATAAAAAAATCGGTGTGTGTACCTACTTATGTACGCGCGTTAGAAGTTATACTTCTTTGGCGTAACAAAACAAAAACAAGACTTGTGATAAATTAGATTCTTTGACTAGCTCTTAATTATCTTGTTAAATTACACACTCAAGATTTTTCTTGAGCTTATTGGAGCGCGGTTGGTTTATTTCTATACACTTTAACTTATATTACTAAATTATATAATTATTTCTCGTTGTTTTTATTTTTAAATGAACAACTGTCACTCTGACGTTTAATGGTTTGTTTACGTAAGGAATTGCAAATGGCCGACAACAATACATTCGCTGCCTAGGCAACGGAACAATTCTAAGCTATAATATTATACTGTATAATCGTCACGATTGCAGTACAATCGGTGGTTCGAATCCAATCGAGTGCGTTTTTTTTCGTGTGAAAAAATAAATTAATGTTACATGTCACACGCCAAAAATACACTCTGATTTCCTAAACGCGCCAAAAGAGTACAACTTCAAAAAGTAATTAATTAAATATCATCATTTTAGTCATCAATCCTTTGGCGGATTATGGCGTCTTAATGTATTCCGGGTGATCTACTACCGACGCTTTTCAATTACATTGGCTGAGTATTCTCAAATCCTCCGTGGCGCAGTCCAGCCAACTCAGTTTCGGCCGCCCATGTCTTATCTTGATCTCAGGGGACACGTAAATAGCCTGCCTTGCTGGCAGTTTCTCCGACATAATATTTACGCCACTGCTCCAGTGCAGTCTTTGTATATTCATATGCCCATTGATCTATATTTTCGTCTCCGTAAAGTGATGAAGTATATCTTCTCAATATAAACCGAGCTCCAAATTCCCTATTTTTGAAGTTATACTTCTTTTGGCGCGTTTGGGAAAACAGATAAGTGTGTATTTTTGGTGTGGGACGAAGTTGCGCGCGCAAAAGTAACGCATTAATTTGGCGTGGGACGGAAGTTTTGCCCGCCGATGCAACATAATTTATTTTGCGCGGCGACATTGGGGTGTTCTAAATGCTGGAGGTTTGTAAATTTCAGCTGTGATATTGAGGGCTGTGGCTTGGGCCAGTTGGGTAAAGATTGAATGTTGAAACTTTTTTTTATGAGTAAAATTATATATCAATAAATAAATAAATTTTGTGAATGAGTTGGTAAATAATTCAAACAATGGTATGTTGTAAATTTATAATATTTGACACTTCATACATAAAAATACATATTTTTACAGTTTATGATAATATTTGTTGTACATCCCACGTTAATTTATTTATTAGCGGTTTATAATAATTGAAGACAATAATAATTATTATGTTTCATCACAAAAGCCAATATCACGTTTCAATTAAACCATTAAATAGGGCATTCACCTTCTAAATTTTATGATTTCTGAAATACGTATCCACAAATATTCAAAGAATGGCCTCTACGGAATTTATTCCCAGAAGTTGTGTTATACGACTTATACGCAATAAATACTTAAATTTCTGCCCCCTTATAATGTGATCCCTTAAAACAATGATACTAAACCTTTTTTTTCTTCGGGCTAAATACATATATTTGTAAAGTAACGCGGGCCGCATCACTACTGGTGTGACGAAAAAAATCATGAAACCCCCCCTTTTTGAGATTTTAAAAATTATGCGTGTTTTTTAAATTAATCGTGTGCAAAAGCAACACTCTTATACGAGATCTGATGTGGACCATAATGACAATCCTCTTCGGGTGTCACTATCTGTGCGTCAAAGTCGAAACGAATCTCAAGATATACGAAATTCCTGATAATAAATGTTTCGGGCCGCACATAAAAGCTTAAAGGGTCGCAGGTTGAGTATCACTGCCTTAAAATAACAAATGATCTACCTATCTATACGGACAGATTCAGTCAATAATAATTAACTAATAATTTCACAAAAAAGTCTACACATACACGCTGGTGGTTTAAAAATATAGCATTGTTAAAAATAGTGTTAAACCTTTTTTTTTGTTCTATTGCTAAAAAGTTTATGCGAATTATCGCCAAACCAGTGACACTAATGTATCATTAATGAAAAATCGTTAAACTCAAATAGAATATCTCATGGTAATTTGCGTGGACATTGCTGTTTTGATTTTAATATATAAAAAAAATATTCAAATACATTAATTTGTCATAAAATGTAAACTGTTTGACAAAAAATGTAAGCACAATTGGTAAGCCAGCAGGGCAACGATTTTCAGCATTTGGCTTTGTCGGCATCTGGTCTAATTGGCGCGCCAAATTATCGGACAGAAGCGCCAACAGAAACACTGCAGTGACGTTCTGTTCTGTAAAATACTAATTTTACCTTGTAATACGATTAAAAAAATACATTAAATGTTATATTTTGTCATTAATAAAGGGCAATATAAATAATTGTCCTAACCATTTCATTCAGACAAAAAGTTTTGTAACATAAGTTTTATCTAGATATTTAATGCAAATTTATAAAGCAAACACTGTATTAAAAGAACATGTGCTTTTACCGTCGATTTTATCAAAAGCTAAAAGATATAAAAGCAGTCCGTGCATTATTTTTATGATGAATAAATGGACTTTGAAAAGGTTCCTAATAATATTCTGCCTTTAAGCTAACCAATCCCGATGATCTTCTGCGTACACATAAATAATTCTGTCTGTTTGTGATTTTAATTACATTCAATATTATATATAAGTGTTAATTATTATATTGTAGGTTTTTGACAATGTTAATTTAACACGACCGAAACATTGGACACAGTAAGATGTAAGTAGTTAAGTAAAAATATGATATTATTACTATCAACCAATTGTACTTGATAGAGTTTGAATTTTATGAGTTAATTACACTGAGAAAGAGTGAATACAAAAAATTACTAGAAAGTCTTCCTTCTAAAATAAGCCTTATTTTATTATAAATCGACCATGGTCGCTATTATTATGTAGAGAAAATATTATATTTTGCAATTTATTTATGTTGGTATTAACTGTTTTATTGAATTGCGAAACATCTACGCCACTGAATACCTAACCTTACCCAAAGCCAAGCCTGCGTCAGCTTTGAAAACGTTCTAATTAGCAGAGCTCGGCTTAAATGAAAACTTCATTTCGGTGCGGTCGTAACTGAAACCGAATACTTTTAGGTTAAGTACATGCCCCAACTAAAATTTAATAACGTTATGGTTTATAAATTAGTCGCTACGCCAATGGATAAATGTAGCAATTTGCGAAATCTCTTTTATGTAGGTACGCCGTATATTACAATAATTATTTCAATATAAAGTTATTTTGTGTCCACTTACGGCTATGAAAATTTAATTAAAACAATATTTTAATAATAATGTTATATACAGTATCGCTGAGGTGGTGAAATTACAATGAATTGTAAATCCACTCATATCATATAATAGTATCCAAGAGGCACTAGGGCTACCCTAAAGTTCACTATCTACATCAACGAACTCATGTTAAAAAATGATGAATGTCATGAAAAGAGTAGAAAGAGCTAAAGAGGCTTTTATCTAGCAGTGAATCGACTCCAGCTATTGATGGTCATAATGATAAAATGATTATATTTGATAATCCAGGCACGTACACACGGATGATTATTACTTCTTCTTCTTCTTTAATAGGACCTCATAACTGATGATCGTGATCCGGATGATTTTCTTGTCAAACAGCCTTCTCAACGACATGACCCCTATCCTCTTGGAATTCTACGACACGCTAAGCCAGTGTCAGTGGAAAACCATGAATTGGTGCAATAATTTGAGACATCCAATGTTTGCCTTAATATTCCAACATAACTAAAAGACAAAACAGCACAGATGATACAAATGGACACGAATGATCCTAGTAATATTATGACCATTGGGCCTCGCGCGTTCTATAACCACTTGCGACACGTTTCTATAACATGTAGGCATACCTATAGTTATACCTGCAAGATAGATATTCATTGCTAGAATCAAAAAGCGGAATGTCTGGGTATGAGAAATGTGCTCGGAAAAGTGCGAAATTGAAACGACGAGAAGCTGTAAGTAGTAAGCGGGGAAAATGTTGAGGTTCTCTTTCTCCTGCCGCATTAAAAAAATAATTTATTCCAGATATTCCAGATGGGGGTAGGCAGATTGAGCATCGCTTGGGGCGGCAGTTACTCGAAGGGCGGCAAATCGAGGAGAATCATTTGGAATATATAGAAATAGCTACCTAAACTTAGTAATAACGAAAATATCTTTCCATTAAAAAATCAGGTTATCTGGTTTACTTCCGTTGTCCTTCGACGTCCTTGATGACCAGAAACGACACGTGCAGATTTGCGAATAATTAGTCCGATAGTTTGTCAGTAATGTATCCATACAATACATTTCTTAGATATTGGACTCATGAAAGGATGATAAAAATATTGTTTAAAAAAATGCGGCGGCTTTTTGACGCTGCCTAGGGGCGGCATTTTATCTAGAGACGTCACTGCATTACACACTTTTTCCCGTAGCTGCAGCTTACCGTGACAGCACATAACGTGAATATAATGTATTTGAAGCATAAGATTCTCGAGGCACGTTGTCGAGTCAGGTGCAACGTTGCATTTTCACCCTGAATGTGACAAGAGGTTGAATAGTCTATCTCTCTTATCTGATAACTGAAACATCTGAAATCATTGCGCACCGTGAGTACTTTAGTGTATTAAGTCAAAAATCATCATTTTGTAGTAAATAATGCAGTTTTATTCAGAATTTATTGCTTTTACGTAGTAACTCAAACAAAATGTGAAATTCGTTGTAATTGAGTTACTTCACTAAAGTATTTTGAAAATATTTTAAGAAGCTGACTGCTTTACTATATTATTATTAAGATATACTATGGTAATGCATTAATGATTAATGTGATGTATTTGTGATATGGTAATGCATCAATGTGATGTATATTTTGGTGCATTAGTGCATTATTTTGATACTTCTCATTGCTGCCCATATTCAAATCCAGAAATGTCCACAGAAAAGACCCGGCTCTATAAAATCGTCACAGTCGTTGCATACGGGTGCGAGTCATGGACGCTAAATGTGAAAGCAGCTGAAATGGTGGTGGTTTGAGAGAAAGATCCTGAGGCGGATATACGGACCCATGAATGATAGTGGGGAGTGGAGAATTAGGTACAACACGGAACTATACCGCTTATACCATGATTCAAAACTCTCCATCTTCATAAAACTACAGAGGCTAAACTGGGCAGGCCATGTCCAGCGCATGCCTGAGTCATGGATACCAAAGAAGATCCTCGAAGGAAACCCAGGGGGGGGGGGGAAGAGCTGTAGCGCAATCGAAGAAGAAATAGTGTATTATTTTGATTTGAAATACTAAAGTAGGTATTAAGCTCATACGAAGTTCTTAAACTTACCGCAATATTACAGATATAAATGATTTGTAACTTCAAACGTTGTTATCTCAAAACTATACTTTTGGAGTTAATAAACTAAAGTACTCATGGTGCGATGTATCGGTGCATTTAGTCATTAAAATCGTTATTACATATTACATAAACGTACTGCGCAGTTATGCAAGACTATTAAAAATCGGTATTGACCGTAAAAATATTTAATGAATTTTAAAATAACACAATATTATAGCATGTTAAAAATACGGGTACGGATAAAATGATTTAAGAGTAAAAATGAGACGGCAGTCAATTTTATGACAGAGATTATAAAGTAGTGGCATCACTCGGTGATAAAAGAATGTCACCAATATAACCGAAACATCCACGAATAAAGAAAAATACATTATTCCTTCCATTATCAAGGGGGTTGAGAAAAACGAAAAAATAATCGCCATCGTTACATTTCATGCAAATTTACGACGCCCATGCTGCGATTTAAATATCTGGCTGTTTTGAAAACTCGTAGAACCAAAACCTCGTACAGGGCCGGGCCGTGGTTCCTTGGCGCTCCGGGCAAATGATGTTTTACCACATTTATTTCTAATATTTTCATTCCGTTATACCCCGTTTACACCTTCATGGATTTACTGTTGACAGTACGTATTATCGAGGCCATAACAAGAAAGTGCACGTGTTATTATAGGCGGCTCTCGTGGTGCAGTACGTCAGGCGCTGGCCTTCCACCCGAGAGTTCTGGGTTTGATTCCTGGTGAGGACACAATATTTATGTGTATTCCTCAAAGCCTGGATGTTTGTAATCGTTCAGAATTAATAACAACCATCTTGTACGAAATAGCAATAGCATGATTATTAATAATTCTTTAAAAAAACGACATATTATCGTGCAAGTTGCAATATTGCATACATAGATTAAAAAGTTTAGAAGCTTCTGAATTTTAACGCAACAATTAATTGATACTTGCATGGTGGATGCGCATGCGCAATATAACTATAGTGGCGAACCTGGCGGAAGAAATATGAACTACTATATGAAATATGAACTGTCTGAATATGTCAAATAGCACCATACAATGACAACATCGCGTCTTGATTCCGCTTGCAGAATGAGATTGGCGAGATAGTCTGCACTAATACGTGTAAAGAGTTATTATTGCGATAGTTAAAAATACACACTGTTGGTGCCAGTAAATCTATGCACGTGTACAGGCACTATTATAATAACAAACTAAACCCCAATATGAGTGTTGGCATATTTTGAAGACCTTTATCTTTGCAAACAGCATTTAAAAATATATGAGAAGTGCTATTCATTAAAAATAATCGTGTAACAATCGTAAACATCTTGTAAAAAAATATTTCAATTGATTGTCTCTTAATAAAATGATTAAGTACTGAGATTTGTTAAATTCATATTATATTATGTAGTGCAAACTGTCAGCTGATTATAGTACAGTTTTGATTCCCGATGATGTAAAAATACATACTATGTCTGATTTTATTAAAGAACGGGTGTTTCTGTGATTATTTTATTGTTGTACTACGCTAATTAAACGAATAAATAAACAAAATTAACAATGCAAAAATCACCCAATCAGTTAGAGTAAGATGACAATATTCATAAAAAAAATAAATAAAAAAAGTACTTATGTACGTTGCGCGTTATGCGCGTTAGAAGTTATACTTCTTTGGCGTAACTGTAACAAAAGAAAATAATCGCACACCGCGTTAGTCAAAATTCACATCAACCAAAAATATTCAAACAGTTAGAAAATAGTTTTCACATAAACTAAATATGTACCTAATACCAAACAAAAGTAACGTACCTATCACACTTAAAAATATTAAGCTTAGTTTTGACAACATACAAAAAGGAGTAGGTACAATTCACAACGCGAAAGAATATTTTTCACCAAGCAAAATAAATTCGTCTCCTAGGCAACGGAACAATTCTTCGTACATATAATAATAAATTCGCTGCCTAGGCAACGGAATAAAATGTTATATTATACTGTATAATAGTCACGATTGCATTATCATACTGTGGCGTAAAGGCAGTGCGTTCGGCTGATAACCGAACAATCGTGGTTCGAATCCAATCGAGTGCGATTTTTTTCGTGTGAAAAAATAAATTATGTGTTACATGTCACACGGCAAAAATACACTTTGATCTGATTTTCCAAACACGCCTAAAGAAGTATGACTGAAAAAAATGTGATACCTACGTTATATTGGTTTGGTATTATTTAGTTTATGTAAAAACTATTTTATAAATTCTAAAAAAATACATTATACAGTTGGTTTGAAAAATGTATTGCCTCTAAATCTCGGTGCCCCGACCGACCCTGCTTTCGTAGAGGCATGAAATTCGTAGAGGCGCAAAACTCGTAGAGGGTAAAGCTCGTAGAGGTATAACCGCGTAGGGGTTTTCACGGTAGGTGTGTCGGCGAGAGAACATGTCCGTAACATGAAAAAGTAGCGTGACCGGGAAACCTACTACATACATAGGTCATTAATACTGCGTGCCTACCTGCTTCTTTTCGCTCTACGGGGCTGGTTTAGAGTATATTGGTTTCTCACTGTATTCTGTAAATTTATGTGAAAGCGTTGTTGGCATATTTTAATATGAAATAGAAAATAAAGGTATATGCCGAACGGCCATTGGATTTACGTGCATTAATTTATAATATCTTCTCTTTCGCTGTAGTTTTACATGTCTGTGGATCACATACTTTCTGGAAAATTGAATGTCTCTGCATCAGATGCTTGAATTTTATAATGTATTCTGTCACTCTTTGGTTAAATATTAGAGTTATTCATTTGTATAGTATGAAACGCCATAGTAGTATATCTATATTTTTAAAACGGCAATTGGTATACCATTTAACACAATGCTTACGGGCCCTTTTAATTAATTTTGTAATTAACGTGTTAATTTGCATTTTAAAAGTAATTAGCAAAAACACAATTTTATGCGGCTCGTAAGCTATGGGTTAAAACTGTAAGTAAAGCGTCAATGACATTGAGCTACTTTACGAGCTGTTTGTTGGGGAATTTACAATCTGCCTGTAAAGTCGCCCAGTATCATCATCGAACAAGCTAACAAGCAGATTGTAAACAATCTACCGAGAAAAGTTGAAAGCCGGTCAACTTTACACGCTACACGCTGGCGTGTGGGCCTACTGCGTCTGCGCAGTAGAGTGTAGTAGTGACCTCCCGGTAAAAACCGAACTACGTTCTGTCAAAATAATCGCTAGCTTGTTGGCTTCTCAGCGAATGGAAAGTTTTGTGTGTCATCATCACAATCGCAGTAGCTGAATCGCCCGCATTTAAATTCGCCAACAAACAGCTCGTAAAGTAGCTCAATGTAATTGACGCATAAGAAAGCTCACATGCAGATACTCTCGCACTGCCCATATTACTATCGAAATAATGAAAATTGTTTGTTTTTTTGTGAATTTTCACATTTTATATGGGAACCGACCACAGAGAATCGATTAGCGAATAATTTTGTAGGGTCAATAACAAAAAATATAATGTAAACCGCATGGTTGTATTAGCCAGACGTGTGTGGATAATCTATTATTGACGGAGTACTTCACGTATGGTGTACCAGAAAGAGAATTGAGTATTGTACGATTAAGACTTCAGTGGCTTAAATACAAAAAGATATTCAAGCGCAGATAAATATCAACTGGAGAAGAAGTGAAAAATATCGAGCAGAATGGAGAAGTATGTTTAAAGCAGCAAAGATACATCTTGTGATGGACATAGTGGATTCGCTGCCACGCTCAATGAACATCGACTTGTTACCACACTAATGAACTACAGGATGCAAAGTACATCTTCTGGAAATGTGTACGATAAGATAATATGTCCAAGTCAATTCAACCGACCGTTAGGCCCATCGGGTCGTCCAACTTGGTCACCAGCAATGCCATTAATTTTATTGCTTTAAAAAAAATGCGGCGTCTTACTGCGGATGTGAATTTGGAAGTTCACTATTCTCCTCTTTCATGAGTATTTTTGTTAGAATGAGTAAGAGTAAAATCGATCAAAGACGCGGTGAACTTAGTTTTGAGTATCTGCTCCTGAGACATTCCCAGAAGTAAAAAAACTGCTGATGTTTTACAATAAAACGTAGGGTCTCGTGGCACACTCGATGGAGTGTGGTGCGGTGTGAGTTGGTTAGGAGGGGTTTATGTTTGTGTTCTGGTATAGCGTTACAATAAAAGAAGCAACAAAAGCAATAGCATTTATTAAACATTTCAAAAATGGTATTTGAATTGATCGTTTGGTTCTTAACACAATGCTTACGGGCCGTTTTAATTAATTTTGTAATTAACGTGTTAATTTGCATTTGAAAAGTAATTAGCAAAAACACAATTTTGTGCGGCCCGTAAGTATTGGGTTAAGAGAAGATATTTATGTATATGTATATAAAATAATATTAGGTACCTAAACTTATTAATATATGGGAAGGTCTCGTATCCCCTATACATCTTGCTGAACTTGCCGGTAGAAGGTTGCGGCAGGGAAAGTTATGTCACACCACCTCAGTATCTTATTGAATTTACTGATCAGACGGTTGTGAAGTTCTCAAGTCGGGTGTCACCACTGTGGGGGTGTCATCAGTGTGGGGTTCGGTTTGAATTACCACTGTGGGAGTCATTGACGTGTACAGGTCATGGTGTTGAGGATGATGACGAAGAAGTCGAAGATGGATGAAGGAGCGAGTTTTATTTGCATCGTAATGGTCGGTACAATAGTATGTTACAGTAGTTATGTTAAAATAATTATGATATAGTTCCGAGGTCCGAAGATAGATGAATAGATATTCAAGCGACAAGTCCGATGAATTATTATTCGCTATTTATACAATCAAAATAATATTCTTTTTATTAAATATGTAATCAAGTCAGCTACTATCTGGCGTTTGTCTCACGTGATGACTGACTAAGTGAAAAACGGATATGCAGAATTTATTATTGAGGTCAGCTCCTTACCGAGTTTGCTATAATTTGTCACTACGAAAAATAGATATTTAATTTGTAATTCTATATCTCTATAAATATTATCAGGGATTGTATTCAAATAGATATAGCGTGATGCATTTGTATTGTCTCTAAATAGAGCATGTATCGCAAAATTGTTTACTGTAATCATTGTGTTGTATAAGAAAAATTAATACCGATAGAGAAAATAGGTTTCCCATTTTCCTTTCAGTGGATTTTTGCAGACGGGTAAAATTGAATACCATTAGAAGCAGGACAAAAAGGTTTTCCGATGGGAATCATAAATTTGAAATACGCACATTTTGGTTTAACGCTGTGTTACATAGAATTTTCTACAGCGAGTCAGATAAGAGGATTTGAATTTTAATGAACTGCAAACTTTGCGGGAAATCTTCAACAATTTGAAAAGTAAACGGATTAAGCGCAATTGGAGAAAATCAACTAAAAGAGTTCTTGAATAACATGCATGAATTATTAAATAGCGTCTGTTAACGACTGGACTTTCTGTAATCTAATATAATTTGTGGGATTTACTTTAGTCATATAAAACTTCTGAAATTAATCCAGACAATGAATTCAAAAAATTATATGAGTGACTGTAATTTGATCTGTCATATATTAACAGATTCAGTGCTGACCAATTAATTACTTTTTAATTACCACATTTAAATATCATGTTAATTATATGTTATTATAATGTTAATTATAACTACTGCAAAGTCGCGTTGTTAGCGCTAAATGAGTTGAGTTATTTTATGGTGTAAATTATATTTAAAAAAAATGTTAACATTAACAATGAATGAGTTTCCACAACGCTTGTTAGGTTAGGTTAATAGCAAATAATCTCGTGTGCAGTCAATAATATAGCACAGAAACGCAAACAATTTTTACACATTATATCAAACGACTTTCAGTGTGAAAATACGCCGATATTCGAGCATACAAAGACGTAGACCGTTCGTCTAGATTTTGTCACGAAATTTCGCAAGAAATTCACACAATACAGTACACTCTCAGTAATCCGCCGCTCGATTATACGACAACTACTATAATCCTCCGTTATTTTTACTAGCTGAAAGCACAAAATCAAACTCTATAATCCACCGGTATTCGATTATCAAATTCAGTAGTCCGCCGCAGTATACAACGCAGACGATTTATTTTGGAAACTTCTTCTTCGTAAACCGTACGTTTATCGCGAAGAAAGTAATGTACCAGGGAGGAAAATGCCCAAGGACCGAATCACAATTTATTATGCCGTGCTCCAATGCAACCGGGATACACAAATTGAAGCTTTTGGTCATAGGGAAAGCCAGGAACCCTACGCGATTCAAGAATATCTGCCTCACTGAACAAATGGTTATGTCAAGTGATTTATTGTTTAATATTTAGTTAATAAACCTAGTTTATAAATATATATAATTTAGTAAATACTTGATTTAGATTATAAATAAAACCGTAATTCGCTAATAGAAATTTCTCAAAAAAAAGCTATTTTTACGAAATACCTGTTGTAATTTTTACCATATTTGTATGTATGCACTATAATCCGCTGCTTTCACTAATTGGACACTTATCTGGTGTGTGGAGTGGTGGATTACTGAGAGAGTACTGTATATTTTTTCTTCGACCGAATAATGTTGCTACGCATGATTAGTTATTTCGTATTGCAGATTAATTTGTAGCGAATTTCACACTATTATAGCATTTGCAAGCATTTCAAAAATAGTTTTTAATATATGAAATCAGTGGATTCTGGACATTACTAAATGTATAAGTATAATATTGACAAGATAATAATCAAACAACTTGAATTTTATTAGTGGATGATATTTTTTTTACCATCAAGTATTTTGATAAAAAAGGCTTATAAGAGTCACTTAGTAAGTACTCTTTGTAATTTGTCTTATTTATATTGCATCAATGGAATTGTGGTAATACACCCATAACACACAATAAAATAAATTACAAAATTATAAACAATACAAAATTATAAAAAATCATGAAATAAATAAAAATACTTAATTAATAATAATTATTAAGAAGAAGATAAAGTAAGTAATTATGTAAATATTAATTAAGATAAAATAACAAAACTAATTATACATTTAACTTATTTAACACGTCCACAAATATTATATACTTAGTTATAAAAAAATAAATCAACCTCTATCGATTAATCGCACGATACACAGCATCAACATCCGTCCCGCATAACATTATATGGTGCGTAAATAAAATGAGAAGAATATAATTATACCTACTTGGCGTACAATGTATGGTTTCGGCTCAAATCGTGACCAATCCAAATCGTGGGTTCAAATCTAAACATGACAAATTAAAAATTCATGATATAAAAATAATTTATATTTATTATATTCAACTAAAAATACAGTGTAATAAATGAGTAAAAAAACTACATGGAAGCACACGTTAAAAATATATAAAAATAATTACAAGATAAAAAGAACTTTTTATATACCATTTTCTGTTGAATCATATAAACCTGACAATTCTATGTATTGATAAATATTTTTTTTGTACTTGATAGAAATACTGAATAAACATAGAATACTAAAATGTCATTTTGACATTTCATATTGATTTCCATAGTAATGCACGTATATATTAATAATTTAGTTGCTAGGACCCCCTTAGCAACCAATAATAATGTTTTACTTTTAACGAATTTTTTCCCGAAACACACAAAACAGAATTAACTGAAAATGAATTCAATTTTGCTTAAAGATGGCCAAAAGTATTAAAATAATGTATTGTCGTCGTGTTCTGATATATTCTAAAAGTTTCAAATGTCTAGCTAGTCGGGAAGTTAGTTAAAAATCTTCAATCGTCCAATACAAATCTTGGACAAACAAGAGATAATTCGTGCTGGACACACAAGAAAAAATCTGTACCGGACAAACAAGCATACGAGCTAATAAAAACGTGTTAAATGAATCATATGCTTAAGGGCCCACATGCTCAGCGTAAGACCATGTTAACGTGCGTGTTTGAACATGTACCGAACAAAAAAAAAATATTTTTTAAAAAACGGTACATGTTAAAACATGCGCGTTACCATGATCTTACTCCCTACTTCATTTATCGTTTGTCAATTTATGGCTACGGCCGTATGTTGTAGCTTAACCACTGGGAAATGCCAATAGAAATGGCGTATTTCAAAAAATTACTACCTTATTCTTAGGTCAATAATTATTATAAAGCAATCATTATTCGTAGGATGTTTATCAAATTTGAATGGTCAAAGACATCGCTTATAATCACTATCTTTAGAATTATCTTGAAATGTGTTAATCGTGCCCATTTTTTAATAATAAAATGCCTAATTCTTGTAAAATTTGGGATCACAAAGATTATAAAATATATTTTTTTTATCGTAAATATGTCACTATAAAATGTAAACATTAATTTTACTAATGGTTTTGTAAATGCGTTTAAAAATTAATAAAACTAAAAATTCTTAACACCACTGCACATGGATCTACTGAAATATGACTATATTCTAAAACATTAGAGCGAGAGGTTTAAATGAATACTATTTTATGTAATAAAAATACTTTACGCAGTCATCAAATGTTTAAAATAAATATAAAGGATAATAAGGCTTCAAAATTATATAAATAGATTATCTACAACGTTTAAGAAATGTTCAGGGTTATGCTCTGAAAATACCATAAAAGCTCCATTTTGATCTACCCTTAGCATGTGGGCCGTTAATAATCGAAACAAAACAATGTATAACAAAAATGTATAGTTATAAAAAAATATATTAAATTACACGTCTAAAAATCTAACAGCAAATAAATATATAAAATTCTCTCGTACAAAGTGGTATGGATTTTATTTCATCAACGTCTACTGTAAAATGGCTGACCAAACCAATTAAATTGTTTCCCGGTCATTTTTCTCCCCACAGAGTGGATTAAGCCATTATGTACCCTCATAACGTCACCTTTATCTCGCGTCTCAGTTGCTGTAAATTGATATTTTTCTCGCATGACCTACATTCGAGGTGAGTGCTTCGAAATGAAAATAGAAGAAAGGATTTCGGTATTATTGTTTAGGTAAGTAACTGTAATGAAAAATGTTTTTAACGTCAAATTAGCTTTATCAACACTAAAAAATTTCAGCAGGTTTTTTGAATAGGGTCTGTAATCCAGGGAATCCGCTCAATTTCCTACTCACGAAATTCCGGGATTTCGGGATTCTGTTTTATATAACTTTTGAAAAAAAAAACAATACATTTTTTCAAATATGAAAGTGTGATTTAATGAAGACCTCTCCTTCGTTTTTAAGTGACACATCCTCTGCGAAGGTAACAGCTCTCGAATTGGAAAATTTCACGAACCGGAGCGCTCGATAATTTTACAAAAATATTAACATAGTTATCTAATTGTAAGTGTATTTTATAAAAATAAATGCGTTCGATTTTTATTATATGGCGTATATAGCTCAGACGGTCAAATTAATATGTTCACGAGACAAAGCGATAATCTTGAGGATTTTATGAACCGGAAAGGCACTGAGGTGCGCTCCGTTCCATTTCGAGCCCTGGAAGGTAAGCAATCATCAAATCAATCCTTAACTTTGAAACCGTTGTGTTACAAAAAGCGATACTGAACATTGTAACGGAATTTGATAAGAATTTTATGAAAAAACCACTAGTTAAAATCGTCGCAATTAAGTAGGATGCCTGTAGATTAATTTAAAAAGCACGCTGGCGCAATGTTTATTGAACAAAGATATTATTTAATCACGGTGTTCACCTATTTTTTAAGAAAGATGATTTTTTGGAAAGATGATATTTTTCAACATTTCTGGTGGCGCTTTTAGCAGTGGACTGTAATTTTAGAATGCTGGTGGATTACGGATCTAGGGGTGGAGGGGTTGCCAGGATGCCAGACACTGACCTTTTATGTTGAGAATACTGGCGCGCGCTGGAGCCGGTTCGGTATTCACGCACTCACGCACTGTTCGGAGTGTCACTCTCGCGGTTTCACTTGGTTTTGGGACGACTGATGATGAAACGTTCAGGATGGATGATAGACACGACGTTCGCTCAAATCGTATCAGATTTAGCGTAAAAAGGTGAAACATATGCGTTTTGAGTCACTATGTAGTTAACGACGGCTAAGCTATAACAAGCCCGCACGTGCCCGTTTTTTGATGTCACTCGAGCTAACTAAATGTTATTCGCAATCACGGTCGTCTCATGACCCGTAACTGCTGGTCGCCCTGGTCTTGCGACAATAATAAATAACGATATGAGGTATGTGGGGAAATAAGGAATGACGGCCACCATGTTTGGCTCAACCAATGTCAAAAATACTCTAGCTTCTAAAACGTTTTGGTGTGTAATAGTTCTTTCTAATTATCTATACTACCATATCATTTTTTACTTTGTCTTCTTTCCACGATATTTTAATCATACCTACGTATATATTATATTCAAAACATAGAAGACCGGATGCTTTTTCATTATGACTTGTTTATAATCCATGCTTTTACGCTGGAGAATTGAACACATGTGGAGTGGAGTGGAGAACTTTTAGATTTGTGTTGCATAATAATTATACAGTGATTTGTTAATAGAAAAATGTTTTAACCTATAATTAATATTGCAATTACGTGATTAACAAACAAGATTACTTACACGAAAAAAAGTGTTTATCAAAATTTCACATGATTATAATATCTGACTTCGATATATCGGGATCCCGGGATTGTAAACTACTAATCCCGGTATTTAAAATTCTGTCCGGGATTGCTATCTCAAGTTTCGACATAAAAAGTTTTGTTTTGAAGTTAGTGGAGCGAAAAAAATATTCCATAAAGCCTCCGTGCAATTTGTAACGTTTTGTAAATGGAGTATAAAATAAAAGATGGCCAACTTGTGGAGAGTGAAATACTCGTATTATAAAGAATATAATAATATAATATGAACTATCGCTTCATACCATATATGTCGGCTGAAGATAATATTAGTATTATTGTTAATGGACAAAATCAGCCATTCAGTGGTACCTAAGAGTTAGAAAACTGTAAATGCGGCTTCCTAAATGCCACTGAATTATGTAGTAAATTTTATAGAAGCATACGGACTTCTACATAATACAGGCTTTATTAGCAGGCATTTTTTTAAAATGAACAATGGCAGTCAGCCATTCACTAAACCCATTGGGGTTGTGCCTTTAATTGTTCTAGACTGTAATGGTTCTAGACCAAAAGAAACATACCTATAACAATAACATGATAAATTGCCAGACACGATATTCAAACGCGGACATACGTGTATAAAAACAAAATGCTCTACCAGTGGCGAACTAATATCTGGTAGAGAAATATTATAAATTACATAATAACGGAAGCACTTTTAAGAAATACGAAAGGTCTGTATTATTTATTAAAATAAACTGAATGTATTTTTGAGTTAAGCCGAATATAATTTATTAAATTAATACGTTTATTGGATGTACTTATAACATATATTGTTATTTTTTTTACAATTAGATTTTTTAGCTTTACGATATTTGACGGATTTTGGTTTACCCGATAAACTTTGTTTATTGCAGACGATCCAGCACAGTCGTTTTACAATCTCTTTGACCAAGTATTTTCAAATCCCCCATGGCGTAATCCGGATATCTCAGTTTCGACCAGACCTTATATCAGTATTAGGGAATGCGTAGTATAATGCGACTTTTTGGTAGTTCCTCTGATGTTCTATGTAAATGCGTTTCAGCGATCCACCTACATAAAGTGTGTACCTATATCGACCACCAACTATCATTTTCTTCAATATTCTTTTCCGAATTTTCCTCTTTAAGATAATTACTCTCTGTTTGTTTGGCAATTACAAAGCAATCTGACATATACATTAATATTGGGTAAAGAATAGTTTTGTTGGTTTTCTTTGAAAGGGCTCTGCTCTTCAGAAGCTTTTGGATGATTCCAAAATAATACTGTTTTGAAAAATAGATTAGATCGTAGAAATATAAATTTATACGCCCACGGTGGCCGCGCGGCTTAAGCGTTGGACTATAACGCCGTGGGTCCCAGGTTTGAATCCTGGGTCTGGCAAGTACACATATTGTTTTTCAATTTGTGTGTGTCAGGGTATGGACCTAATAGGTTGAGCAAGTGGCTGACATCCATTTCTCGTAAAAAACAACATCTGTCAATACATACCTCTACTAGGATCTATTAGGATCGAGCATGGTCGAAAGAAAAGAAAAAAATATTTGTAGTGTAAAATGGTTTCAAAAGCATCGCCGCCAGTGAAAAGGTTGGTATTATCATTATGATGTGGATGTATAGTAAATAACTGGCATATTTTGTTTTGATTTCGTTTATTCGAATACTCATGCTTGCTGTAGTTGACTTTGCTGTAAAAATGTCTATTCAGAGCTTCCATAATAATTCCTGAATTATCAGATTATGTTAATAATTACTTTGGTTTATGAAATATTATGCAATTGGCTTCTATTTTTGCAACACATACATATTTTTTTATGTGATACATTAAACAGAAGTCAGACAAGTACTTCATCTTGTCTAAGATTATTTCTTGTCAGTAGTGATGATGATAGACTATTTTGAACCCTCGGGGTTGAAACAACCCTTGACATAGGTACTTAATTATTATTGTTATAGCTTGTTATAAACACTTGCCTTTCATCCAATATGCAGCTTTAGTCACTGAATCATCATACTGACGTGACTGACGTTACCAATCATTTACACATTCATATAATTATAATATATTCATAATATTAATACTATCGACCGAAGGTACTTGATGGAATTAGAATGCATTTATGTTTTGTACTATTCCATTTGAGTCGTTTTTGCAACCCGGCATCTTATACGTGTGTATATACATATATATTATGTGCGTTTATTTGTGGATTTGTTATATTTTAAAAATAATTTTATAAAATTAAAATAGGTTTCATGTAAGAATATTATTCCATTGAATATTAATTGTTTAACTAATAACTTTTAAAGACTGATGATATTATAGATATATCATTCTCATGAGTTAACTCCATATTAATTCCTAATACGTTACCATTGTTCCCAGAATGGACGATTTCACACCTCTGGAGTTTTTTTTATTTTTTATAATTACTAATGATCTATTATTAGGTTTTGACGATTTATTATATGAATATCGAGTGAGTTTTTTTACATACAACTATTCATAATTTGTTTGTTATATTTTTTTATTGTGACCCTTAATTTGATAGGTAGGTAATGGAGTTTTTACCTACTTTATTGTATTGATTTGTTATATAAGTTAGAGTTAATAGTATTCGTTCAGTGTTTATTTGCCTTTTGCTGAGTGTACACAGTGCCTGAAGAAGCCGAAAGGCAAAACCCGAGTCGTAAAAAAACGATTCAAATGGAATAGTATAAAACTTAAATTCATTAGAATATAATATATTAATTTTTTTCAACAATATAATATGCTGTTTAATATGCCGTAATTGAATAAACTCATTCAATATACACGTGCCTAAGTAATCGACAATATACTACTGACACAATAGCAAATCAACACTAAGCTATGTGTGAGGTTGGCCAAACATGATACGGAATAATAAAACGGACACCAACACCTGTTTATAATCAAAAAGCTATTTTTCACAACAACTGTTAAAAAAGCGGTCGTTAAGCTCTATAACCCGGCAGTAAAAGTTTCGAAAACAGTTTCCGGTAAACTGAACATAATATATATACCTATCTACTTATACAGGTTAAAAAAATTATATTGGTATTTTTTGTAGATTATCTACAATGATAATGCAATAATATTTCAAAATTAATAAAATATATTGTTGATTACCTGAAATATTCAGCTTATTTTTGGTTTCTTATTCTGAATTGGAACAAAAGAAAAATGTTATCCATGCTGTGTCGGGTGGTTGCACAAATTAGTCTGGTTGTTATCAAGGAAGTTAAGGTTACATGTAAATTGTACGTCAACTATTTCACCGTGACATAGTTCGCCGTGAGCTTTCTTATCGGAAAGAGATGATCGTATACTATACGGTCTCCAACTTTATTAGATTCAATATGAACAATAATTCAATTTTCATAGCCGAGGCAAAATTCATGAATTCAATAATGAAACCCTAACCTAATAAATAATCCAGTATATCGGCTATTTTCAAAAAAGTTTAAACCGACAGCAACCTGTAGAGGTCTTATCAGCAACAATAACTGTTATACTGTTGTTTATGCTCATGCTGTCGTATAGACAACAGTAGAAATGGATACCTCGAATGACAGTGCTCTAATCACTTTCTTCTATCAGTGGAGTTACGCTTGGAAACACCTGTTCGCCAAAAATGCTACGCGCGAAAGTATTGTAAAATATTATATTATAATATAAGATGTACATATGTTTGTTATTAATAATATGTAACCGTATGATTAAATACACGTACTACGAAACGACCAATCGAGTGTTTTCCAAGTACACGCGCAAGAAACAACCTTCAACCAAACATAAGAGATGTTGTATTCGTACCACCAAGAAACAAGGACGGTCTTTAATATACGGCAATATATTTCCGATACAATATTTCACGGTGAAGTGTGATACAGCGAACTGCATACGTACAAGTTAACGGAGACGGGAAGACAAATAGTCAATAATTCATTCCCCGAAAATTAAACAAATACAAATACCTGTACCGATAGAATTCAAATTAATAAATATGCAATTGTAAATTTTACATAACTATTTTTAAACAACCTTTTATAAATAAGGTTTCTTCTCAAATAATTGTTTATTACTATTCCACAATCCAATACGGCTGACACAACCATCTTCCAATACGGCTGGTCACCGAAGAAGATCACGACCATAAGCCTCCAAAGGAAAATACAACCACGCAATACAACAAACCTTGCATCTATCTCAGAGTCCAGTGGGATTTTTTTCTTTGGAGGAGGCCTTCACCCGAAGAGGGGTTCTTACAAACAAACCAAAATATTAATTAAGTTATAAATACAAAAATATATAATATATAAACGTTACATAGCACTGTTTAATATATAAACATTATTTATCAGTATTATATATAAAATAAAAATCTTAATATAATATATATGTATTATACAAAAATATAAAAATATACTTAGATAAAATATAAAAAAATCATAGATAGATAGATATATATACATAACAGATATAATTATAGGTTATATATACATTAGATATAGTCAATTCACTGTCATTTACTTTTTATCTGTCAGAAATAAAAAGGCTTTTTTATTTTATTTTAATTTTATTATTCCATAAAATAATAATGGTATTTCTTATCTTCATTAATATTTTCAGTTATGTCTATTATACTCGTTTTACCGTTTTTTAACATTTTTTTTTAAATTCAGTAATATTTATCGTAAACAAACTCGTAGAATAAACAATAAACATAATATGTTTGTATTATTATATACATAATATTGTAAATGGGATATACTTACATGTCAGGAATAAAATGCTTAAATATGGGTCTTCATCTGAATGCGGAGCATCTGAAGACAAAATCCATGTGCAGTGCTGCATGCATTAACGCCGACACTCCTCTGCGGGTTTCCGGTTTGCCCGTCGAGCTAGTATCCAGGTTCAAATACTTGGGTGCCACGGTTGCCGACGATGGTGGTATTTCTAGTGAACTTGGAATCCGCATGGGTATGGCGTGGTATGCATTCAGCCAACTTGGAGTCGCATGGAGGTCAAGGCTGTATTCTGTGAGGACCAAATAAATTTCGTTTGTTCAACGCGTGCATGCTACCTGTGCTCCTGTATGGCTGTGAGACATGGCATCTTACTAAGCTTCAAGAGTCTCGGCTTTTGAGCTTTGAGAATCGATGTCTCCGCCGAATCTTAGAGGTACATTGGTACGACCGCGTCACAAACACCCGAGTTCGTGAGCAGACAGTAGCCTTCGGTGATTGAGGTAATCACGAAGAGACGTTTTACGTGGCTGGGTCATGTGTTCCGGATGCCGCCAAAGAGTGCGACACTTCGTATCCTTGTGGCACAGCCTCAAGGGTTCCATCGTTGTGGGCGGCCCTCCCTCACGCTGCAGCGGTGCTACAAAAGCGATCTACGCGCTGCAGGTCAGAAATGGGGGAGGCGCAATAGTTGGCAATGTGTCGAGGGAAGTGGCGTGAACTTGTGCTTGCCCTATGCCCCAATGCTGGGTCATGATAGGGTGAAAGAAGAAGATTAATATAATATATTTTTAATAATATCAAAACAATTAAATGTTTGTAGCTTGTTTACCTATTTTGCGAGGTAAAAAGTGGTCTTAACTTATAATTTGTAAATTATATGTATTACAGCAGTGCTCGTTTCATTGATAAATGATAGACATGATTATGTTCAGATGATATGAGATGATACAGAAGAAGAAGTTTTAGAGGTGCTATTCTACAAACACGTTAGTTTGGTCATAATTTCCGGCACTATCCACGTTAAGTATTTTCTAAATGAGCAGATGATACTTATAGTAAAACAATCGGTCTAACTTTGTCTCTGTAAGTTGTAGGAACAAAAGCTATTACGCTCAACGTTGCAATAACATTATTTGACGTTATCTCTTAGCCAAAGTTCACTTACGACCGCCGCCATTATGCAGCTAACATTTCACCAAAGTACCATCGCGAACTATCCTAAAATACATAATAATAATATAGGTATACGTCATTAATAGAGACCGGATTATATGCAACATAAAAAGCTTGAAATATGCATATAAAGTTCTTAAGGCGATACTTCAGTGAAACGGCAAATAATTTTTAACTATAGACGCGATGAAATTTTGGACTCGCTGGCAGTCTGAGCGCGAACGTCTAGGTGTGAATACGTCAATTTGTTTCGTGATGGCGACGGGGGTATTAATTCTTAAAACGTGTAAAGATGACTAAAAACGTCACCCATTTACTTTAAAAAGAAAACATGTCAATGCATATGTTATTATTGTTACTAATAGAACAATAAACAGAACATTAAATGGACGCATGTTGGATTTATATGACAAATTATATTTCGTTCGGCATGCGTCATTTGCACCCGCGACCCGCGACCCGCAATCCGCAATCCGCAATCCGCGCATCGCCTAGCCACGATCTTTTTAGACCATGCTTCAACTGAGGTATAGCCTTAATATATGCATGAAAAGTGTCAAAATATGCAATAATAAAAATAGTAATTTTTAGTTTTTTTTCTTCAAAATCAGCACACAATTAGTAAGTATCGTCGATAATAATTATTAATTATTAATTAACAATTATTTAACATTTTGTTACTCTTGTAAACGTTAACAATCAGGTACTGTTCCAAATGTTCGGTAGCAAGATTGTCTTCGATCACTCAAAATATTTTTATAAGAAGTGGAAAAGGACCGTTCCACATCCACTGAGGTAACTGGGCAGTATTTGATTTTGGGTGCTATGTTAGGACTTATTGTTTCTGGCAAAAGTTCACTCGTCCCATTAGTAGAACTATCAATTTGACACAAAGTTTCAAAACCTGCGCTATTTTTCAAAATGTTTACAAATTTTTCTCTTAGTTTACGCGGGAATACCTCTGGCAATGCGGAGTTCATTTGGCGGATTTTATTCATTAACTGAATAGATTCAGTCAACGCGTTGAGTTTCAAGCTTTTTAATACTAGAAGGTATGTGGGAAAAATGAGAACTCATCAGGATAATATTTGTCGTATATCCCATGTCAATTTATTTTTTAGCGGTTTATAATAAATGAAGACATTAATAATTATTATGTTTCACCACAAAAGCCAATATCACGTTTCAGTTAAACCATTAAATAGGCTGTTTTACTTTTGATTTGTAATGAATTATCATTGTTAACGAAAATAGTTGTACAGTCATCTGTTTAAGCAAAGATGGTCGATATAGCGGTTCGCAAAATTTTTCAAACACAGGTTTTGAGATTTTTCGCTTCCAAAGTAGGTACATTCTGCAATAATATTATTTATTCGCATACATAATATTATTGCTGACGGTACATATCGATAAAATTCCCTCGAGACCGAAATTAATATTATCATAATAACACGCCAATAAAATTTATTTATTTATTAATTCATCATGGGCATTTCTGAATCGATTATAACCGCTTTATGGCAAATATGAGTTTTGGTCCAATACAATAATTAAATTACAATTATCATGTGCTATAACAGACACAGATTAATCGCATACGTTTTCATCAACCTAATCTACTGTAAGATTAATAGACTCAGGTAACGGCTTATTTTGTTTTGTTACGCCAAAGAAGTATAACTTCTAACGCGCGTACATAAGTACACACACCGATTTTTTTATACTAGAATCATTAAATGCTTCCTTGGACTGACAAACTGTCATGGCCTCTGCACTATCAGAGTCGTTTACTACACCTTTGATGGCGAAAATATGCATCATCACTAGATGTTATGTAAAATATTATGCAATAACTGGTGAGAATGGGCTAAATATGCATATAATCCGGTCTCTAGTCATTAATATATATATATATATTATGTAAGAAGATTTAGAAGCTATTCAAATGCTTATGTTACGGTAGGTAAGCACGAAGATTTTTGTTGACAGTGTCGCACTAAAAATATCGATTTATAGAAGGAGTGCTGTGTCTGCATACTTAAAACTCACAATATTTAATTATCGGGATGGGTAGATTTACACACTATAGCTCCGAAATACGTTTATGCTTTATAATCATTATTCATTTTTTTTACCTGCCACTGTGATATAGTATATGGTAGCATGCATGGGCCCACATGGCCACGATGTTTGGAGACTTCCCCCCAACCTATCACTAAGGTTAATGGTAGTTTAATGTTCTACAGTAATTTTCCCCAAATGTTATTATGCGAAAATTCAGGGTTTTATGTTAAGTAAAGTGTATTCGATGTATTTTTTTTAGCCATTTTTGGTATTTTAAAATAAATCCACTTGAATCGACGGCTTTCGGCATCATATTATAAAGCACTAATTGCGACCCTGCTTTGTGACACCTAAGTAATATTATGCAACCCTTCGCCATATTGGATAAATAATCATTTTTATTAGTAAGAAAACACACTAAAAACAATTATAATGTAAAATCCGTCTCGGCGAGTGTGTGATCATGCACAATATATTGTTCTGAAGACACGTGAACCATAACTCAAGGGTCAATATCATGAAATCATATTGTGTTTATTTTTTAATAAACGTGTGATGTGCAGCCATTTTTTCAATTTTTAATTCACAATAATTCGTATCTTACTAATATGTTTATAATGTGCTTGTTTTCTCAGCAAAGATGTGAAATCTATCCACCCTTCCCTCTTTGAGGTAATAATATTTATTCTACAAGTAACAAAAAATCGGTTTCAAAATCAAAACAACTATACAACTAATAATTTAGTATTTTTTATTATTTATCCAGGCCGAGTAATTGATACGTGACAAGATACGCTAGATTGTTGTCAAAAAACAGTAGAGAAAAAGAAAATAAAATATAATGAAGTAAAGTAAGTCAATTGAGAAAATTGTCTACGCCACTGTTTTTTTGTAAATATACAAATAATGTAAATATGAGAACAAAGAAAAGACGACAATGGCGTTATGCTGATTCAGCGCCATTAGCCTTCGTGAAAAATAAATTTTCTCAGTTGATGCTAACTAATGACTACATTAAATGATCATATTATTATTATCATGGAAGAAGAATATAAAAAAAAAACAAAGCAAGAAAATCGTTATTTTGTAGATGTAAACTTACCGAATTTTCGTTTGTCTTGCTGTTTATTTACCTCTGAATAATTCTGAGTTTTGTGACATGGATTAAATCGGTTTGTGTATTTATTTTAATGTGGTTTTATCTTATTTTTATTATAGTTTTTCATCAATATCTTTTTTCGGTACTGTTCGGTTATCAGGAATACAGCGGAAAACACATTTTGAAAATATCCGATAAAGTTGATTATTTGTTAGGTTAACCTAATCTAACCTAACCTAACATAACCTAACCTAACCCAACCTAACCTAACCTAAACTATCCCAAATTAACAAATAATCCAGTTTATCGGGTATTTTCAAAATGTGTTTTCCGCTGTATTTCTGATTACCAAACAGTACCCTTTTTTCATTGAACGCACCTGTAAATACAAGTTTCTCAAAAGAAAATAGCGTATTTTATGAGTTGAATTTTAGTAGTGATTTATTGAAATATTTTCATAAAACAACTTAAAATCACTAATCTATCTTAGCTAATAACATTGAAGTATTTACCCAGTCGCATATCGATGGCTTAATGTTAATATCCCGTAAGTGACTTTTTACAAATTGTGCAGGAAGCTAAAAAAACTAAATATTTAATATCACGTATCTGAACACATATTGTAACTACATAGCATGCCAATAACCCGTAACCACAGAACAGATAATAAATAGAATACCGATAGGCTATATTCAATATGCCGCATGTTGAAGCAGGCTTTTGAATGTGTGAGTGTCCTACGACAATGAAGCACGCATTATGCACGTGCAATTGTGTGTGTAAGACACCAACATTAAATGAGCGTAAATGTATAAACCGAGAGCAGTTTTCAGTATTCAACGTAAAACGCATTCTTGACACGTGTGTAAGTTTAACACGGATTCTTCCTTACTCGAGTTGGTTACCTGCTATCGCCTTACCTTTTATGTATTTTAGTTCCCATTATTTCTGAGTTCCCTGCCCGTAACGTAAAAAGTGGTAAAGCAAAGCACATAACGCCTAATATAATGATAACATCCAATAAAATCTAATATTATATTATATATAAAGATAAACATCCAAATTTGTTATATTACTTACTATTTTACCTTTTAAATAATTCGAATGTGACATTTTGAAGCTGAATTCAACACACGGCATGCAACACGCTTGACAGCTTAAAGGCAAGATGCGGGCTATTACAGGTTTACTCTTGCAATGTTTAGATACAGGAAATTACTAAAATGGCTGTATCATTTTTGTTAAAATAACTACAGATACGAGAATTTCGCAGTCGATGGGTAGTATTTTTTTTCCATATAGGTCAGATACGGGGTATTAAGATTAGACCATCGATATACAAACTTACTTCACAAAACAAATGTAACGGGGCAACATTTTTCGTAAAAAACATCAGCTGTCGCATGCAACATATTGTACACGACACGTGCCGAATATAGAATAGTATAATCACGTAGAAAAAAAAATGAATATACCTACATTTTAATAGGGGTGATTATTTCAAATTCGAAGTTGAGTTTTTGTACGTGAGAGTGTCCTGGTATAATGGAATAAAATATTTGATGTAAAATAATTTTACCACTCATACTGAGAAATCTCATTGTGTTTTTTTTGTATTGCAGTTGCGGTGAAAAGAGGGAGGCCGCGAGGGTGGGCAGGATTCCAGGATGTCGGTCCCGGAAACAGTCGTGATGGAGACCCTCCAAGGGTACTCCAGGAGTGCAGACAAGTGGCCTTGCCCACGACTTGTCAAGATCTTCGTGTCGAGTGCATTCAATGGTAAGGATCGCCTTTGTACTTTATAATACACTCCCCTATTTTTATTATAGCGTGAACTTTTTGTATGAAATATTCTTGTATTAAGGTTAAAGGCAATGCCACCTTTTCTACTGTTGGATTTTATGTTGGGGTATTTTATTTTGAATTTTCTTTATGTTCCTTAGAATACTTTAACTTTCATAATATCTATTTTTTTATATCATAAAATAGATTTTTTACAAATAGGTACTATTTAAAAATGTATTAAAATTTACGTGACAATCAAAAACTCCAATAAAAAGTTTTATCGAAAATATTTACATAAATACACGATGACCGAGCGGTTACGCGTCTGGTTTATAAAGCCGTGTTTCAAATCCCGGGTCTGACAAATTCACATGTTGTTTTAAAATGTGTGTTTGTACCCAGAGTTAGACTTATTTATCGTAAAAAATAAAATAAATCTATTAATACAAACAACCTCCACTCTGTGGTGGAGGCTCTTATAATTTTCTACGGATCGAATGTGGTAAAAAAAATACATTTTAGTTAGAGTTAGAGGTTAAATTTAATTAAATAAATTTGGATCGTGTTTTCAAAAATAATCTGAAAAATAGCAATAACCACGATTATAATTAAATATTTTGTCCCTAAGTTTTGACCCTAAGCCAAAAGAGAGATCCAGAAACTTAGAGTAGCACAACATGGTATGGAGAGGTGCATGCTGGGCTTATGCGCGAAAGGACAAAAAGAGGAATGAGTGGATAAGCCTCAAATGGAGATGGGCTGGACACATAGCTCGAAGAAAAGACAATCGTTGGACAAATTTAGTCATCCAGTGGTATCCAAGAGGTACAAAACGTCCGCAAAGGTAGACGTAGAGGCCGCTGGATCGATGAAATGATAAAGTTCTGCGGAAGTACGTGGCAACGCAACGCACAGGACCAAGAGAAGTGTAAGCAGCTTGAAGAGGCCTTCATCCAGCAGTGGATAGATTCATGCTGATGATGATGATATAAAGGCGTTTAAAATGAAATAATTACAAGATAAAAAGAACTTTTTATATACAACGTTTTTAAATTTTCTGTTGAATCATATAAACTTGACTTGATTAGCTTAAACCAATGACATTAAATTGGTACTTGATAGACATAATACTGAAATGTTATTTTGACATTTCATATTGATTTCCATAGTAACGCACGTATATATTATTAATTTAATTGCTAGGACCCCAGACCCCTAGCAATCAATAATAGTGGATTGGATTACGGATTTCTTCCGAAATAATTTTTCATACAAAACAAAATTAACTGAAAATGAATTTAATTCTACTTAAAGATGGCTAAAAGTATTAAAAGAATGCATTGACATCGTGTTCTGATATATTCTAAAAGTTTCAAATGTCTAGCTAGTCGGGAAGTAAGTTAAAAATCGATTGCAAGATTTGTACTTGATAAACAACCACCGGACAAATAAGAATACGACCTGATAAAAACGTTGTAATAATATTATATTATATTATTATAAAATATGTTAATATTAATATATTATGTAATATGTATTATGATCATTATATTTCATTTATATAGCAAGAATACACATTTTATGGCTTGTTCCAGAAAGATTCTTTGTTTTATACCTATTTAATGCACTTACTTAATCAAAAATTCTCTTATTGTTTCTCACTTTCGAACAATTGTTTATTAGATGTTTTCCATTATTAAATTAGTACAGATACATTTTAGTATCACGTTACATGATGAAATGAAGCATATTCAGAACACGAAACATTTGCAAATGACTGTCGGTTTTGTCTAGTTAACCTTGACTGATCGATGTTTTCAAGTGATGTATATATAGGTACCTATGTACTAATAATTATTTCTTTTAAGTTTATTGGATTGTTATTTAACCATTCAATATAGTCAGGCTCTAAGTAAGAAATCATGTTAACGCGTGAATTATTCACCTGTGATGTTGCCACCATTAACACGCACACTTATTTACGTCAATATTATCCATCTTATTTCATTATGAATTATATACTTACCTAATACCAATGTGATACTAATTCTTAATGATTTTGTTAGAATAAACGGCGCCGTGGTATTAAATTCTCATAATGTACCTATATAATCATAGTAGTTTTAAAACGTTAATAGAACACTATAAATTATGTAGATTTTTTTACCAGCTTTAAGCCATACCTGAAGTTGAATAACTTATGTTTTTATTATTATAAAATAAATCTAATGAAAAATAGTGACAAAACAATAAAAACCTGTCTGCGTTGAGGGTCGTCTAGGAACCGCGACGGAAATTTTATACAAATATGTATATTTTCGGATATTTTATATTATTACATTTAACAATACAATATCACATAAGAAATACTTTCAGATCAATGTCTTCTTAAACAAACAAAATTCGCCATATATGGGTATTAAATTATTTTTATTTTCTACAGTTCCCTCATATTTCGTTTGAAATAATTGAATAGTCAATCGTATACGAATATTGGTCGTATCAAATCGTATACAATTATTCAGTATATTATATTTACAGTTTTTATGATATTTAAGAGGTTATAACAATATGTATGTTTTTAATGCTACTTAGCGAAGTTTGAAGTAACATTATTATATATTTTTTTCAATCTACTGGTGTTCTAAAAGTAAAAAAAAAAAAAATATACTGACTGAATTTTGAAAAAATCATTCGGCAACACTGCTTTAGTGTTAAAATAAACTTCAATACGGCTACATAATAAAGGGTTATCAGATTAGTACTATACGATTTTAAAATGTCATAGCAGCCATTTTTTTTTCTCTGATAACCACCAAAATTGACATTTGTGTTCAGTATTGTTTGTGCAAACATCATATAGAAAGATACGTTGTACAGCGTATACAAACTGTTATTTTTGTTTACAGCAATCGTTCTCAAGAACTTGAACTTTTTTATGGAACTGCATGGAATATTCTTCATAATAATTTAAATTTGTAGATGTATAAAATACAGTTAACACAAGAACTTAATCTGGTTGACCATTTGGTGCGTCTAAATTTTTCTGTTTGGGCTATATAGTAACTTGAAATAGACCTATTATTTCATGCTCAGCTATGAAGCTCATTTTTGGTTAAATGGCTTCGTGAATAAGCACAAATATCGCATTTTGAACAATGAAAACCCACACACTATTCTTGAAACACCTTCACATTCATAAAAATTAACAGTTTTGCGTGGTTTATGTTCTGGAGGTGTAATTGGATCGTATCTTTTGAAAAAGGAAATGAAAATGCATTTACTGTCAGTGGAGAACGCTACAGAAACATGATTACTGATTTTTTCTGGTATATTAGATGATTTTTATCTTGATAATATGTGGTTTTAACAAGATGGTGCAATATGCCATACAGCTTGTGACAAAATCAACTTATTAAGAGTTAAAAAAAATATATCTCTTATTATTCATAACAGTATATTATATAATTACAAGTGCCGGTTAAATTAATCGCGTTTCACCATCTAGTAGTATTATATCAATCATATCTATTAATAACTAAACAATATATAAATATCGTGTAATATACTTATAAGCCTGTATATATTCGGAATTATAGTATCCAATTATGGTCGAGTCTAACGTCAACAATTAAAGTTCTCCATTTTACGCTCACCCTTCCTCTCATGTGGTCGCAGTTAGGGATTGCAATATCGAATGAATATATCAATACCGGTATATCGGTATTTATTATTTAATACCGGTATTTGTCAAAACGTATTGTAGACGTAAACATATTAAAATGTATTTAAAGTATTATTTTATAGCAACCTACATTTATTATGTTGACCTTTATAAATATGTATAGATCATAATAAATCCGGATACAAGAATATCTCTCTCAAATTCAACGTTTGTTGGATGTACTATTAATATTGTTATATATATATATATATATTGTTATAATATAGTTTATTATAATTAATTATTATAGTTATAAAATAATTGGAAATATTTGGCACGAATATTTTCTTTTTCAAAATATGTCAATTCATCGCGACAATTATATACATAAGTACTTAATATATTCGAGGGATTTCGTTTTAATATTATTTAAGTTTTGTTGGTTTCAGTCAAAATATTTGCGTTTTGGCAGCATAATACTTATACACTAAATACAATATAGTAGTAAAAAATGAAAAAAATAACATTAAATTCATTTTTGATAAACATAAACGTGTATGCTTTCTTAATACCGGAAAGACCGGTATTTTGAATTTTGGAAACCGGTATTTCGGTATCTATAAATAATTAAATACCGGTATTGCAATCCCTAGTCGCAGTTACCTAACCCAAATACCCACTTAAATTTTCTACTCGATAAGTACTCAAATCAATATTATGATTATTAAACATTCATTACTTTCGTTTATTAGTATACATTTTTATTTGAGTTAAAATACAATTATTGAATTGACATCCATATAATACTATGTGTGTGTAAATTACTATAATTATTATAATAGTATATCGTTTCAAAGTCCAATTGCAAAGTTAACGGGTCCTAAGTGTAAGTTTGTTTGTGTTTAAAACTCATCGAAGTTTCGGAATGGAAGGCGTCGCAAACAGCGGGCCTGCGGGCACAATAAAAACCAATTCGCAACTTACTTACAATCCCCGTGCGCCTTCGCTTATCTCATTGTGGTATTGAGACAACAGAACTTTGGTCGGGCGTTAGAACATTGGATTTATTCGAAAACCTTGTTGTTCCAGCCAACTAACGAAACAATATTAGTGTTAATAAGCCGGGGTAATTATTTTGATTAATGAACTTGATAAATTAGAAAGCAATGCAATAATTAAATGTTATACAAACGAATTTAAGATTAATGAATACTTCAGAATGAATATATTGTTATTTGTGGTGAAAATTAAGGTAAGCAACAATTAGATATTAAAACAAGAGAATGGAATATATTTTAATTATCAATACTATTATATTGTATGAACATAACACTAGAATATGTTTGATATTCATTATTAGACATGACGCATACATGAT
The DNA here is from genome assembly GCF_057557595.1 of Rhyacophila brunnea. NCBI lineage: Eukaryota > Metazoa > Arthropoda > Insecta > Trichoptera > Rhyacophilidae > Rhyacophila > Rhyacophila brunnea. The sequence goes on along the minus strand of NW_028232965.1, from coordinate 55,934,900 downwards.
GGAGCATAATAATATTATAATGTTTGGAGAAGAGAAATAATGGTTAATAGGTTTGTTGAGCCTATTTGGTTATTTAGTTAGTACGAAGAGATTCGTGAACATACTAACATAATATGTATGTTGTTTTTTCAATGTATACTGGATCCGGAGTATGGACTCAATGGACAGGGAGATTTTTATTAAATTAATTATAACTATGTTTCGCTAATGACAGCGGTGGTGAACAATGCGTGCCAAAGAGAATTCTTTTGACAAGCGAAAGATTTATATATGACATCAACATATTATATAGAAAATAAATCTTCTTATTTAATAAAATATGTACGTCCTCAAATGTTATTAGTAGTTATGGAAAACCATTTACTGATGACGAATAGGTATATAAAAGAAAGTATTGACGATATTAGTGTGCAATATAAATAAATATAACAAATATAATAAGGTTTTTACCAGTTTCTATGTGCAATTATGTTTAATTTTGAGTGGTAACGCATTTCGCGTATGTACTAATAAACATCGCATATAAATAGGCTTTCATCAGTACTTATTTTGGTTTTCAAGCAGTTTAAAGTAGTTAAACTTTAGTAACCTAAGTAGTTATATTTTGTATATTAACAGACATCGCATTCAAGGTGGTTTCATGTAAATTTACATTTTTTTTTAAAACATTGTTTATTACAATATTTTAAAATTCAATTGTGAATACTAAGAGCGAGATTGTAATATATTATAATATTATGTTGTGTAAAATGAATATTTGATATAATATCTGGAGATTTTATGAACTAATGAAGAATTGACATAGCATTAAAAGGGTTTTAATAAGCCGCTTTAGATAAAATATTACACGCTTTTAATTAAGGTTGCTGTTCTTGAGGTGCACATAAGAAAGCCACAAGAAATTTTATGCTCAGAAAATTTTGATACCCTTTAGAAAATTCAAGGAAAATTACACTATCCAAGGAGCGCTGAAATTGTTCCAATTATATATATTTCATTTTTACGATACCAATAAACGAACGTAATATAACCATGGGCGAAGTATATAAACGGGCTAATAATAATTTCTGGGATAAAATGGCACAATTCCTATACAAGTTATTTATAGAGCAACATAATATTTTAATATTCTTTCATGTGCATGGATTACTTTAATGAGAAATATGTGAAAATGTTTTTAATTATGGTATATAGCTATATTGGACATTGGCCCTAATCTCTGCCAAGGCTTTTCCATATCTCTCTCTTTGCAACATGCGCAAGATCAATACTCACAATGCAATCTTTAAGTTCCGTTATTTCTAAAAGAAAATCGATGTAATCCATGTTTTTTACATAACTATCTGGAAACCGTCTACCAATAATTTATTAGTGAAATTTGTATATTAATTCATGGATCATTTTTGTAGTATCAGACCACTTCCAAGTTTTAATAGAATATATTTTCACTGATTTAGCAATTGTGTACTGACTTTGAGGTTTCAACAGAAAAACGTTTCAAGATTTTACCATATCTTTTTTTATATTATAGAGTAGATTCTATTATTAAAATGTAAAATAATAGTTACAATATAATATTTTGTATGGTAGGATTATTGTTATTCGACTGATAGTTTAGTACCTACACCAGACATATAAAAATGTTCTTAGGACGTTAAAACAAATTAAAATTGTTTCCGAAATTATGATTTTTGTTATTTTTAATTGTACAGAGTACAATCTATTTAGAGTTAAATTTATACTAAGAGAGAGAACAGACAAAAGTTTAAATTCTGCTCTTGATGAAATTTAATATCTCCGCGAGTTAAATCTATCCCGTCTTGAAAGAGGTTTTATTAGAAGTACCAAGGGGGGAGAATGAAACGTTGTTAAGTGTTAACTTTAAACTTAATAGATTAAAGAAAGGGCAATTATCATGGAATTGTGGGAGCAGCTATTAAATGGATTTCCATTAGATTCGACTATTTGCTCAAAATTCAAGAGTGTGGTTATCTATATGAAATTAATTTACGAGATTAAACTTAGATAATTATACTTGGTTTAGTTTAAGGATAGACTATTATTATTAATTGTAGGATTGGATTAATACAATTATAAATTAGTTATAAATATAATTACGAGAGTGAGAGAATAAAGGCGCATTAACACGGGTTATATTGAATGGTTCATTCAAAGCGACCCGTGTAAATATGGCTTAATCGGAAGTCACTTGTATACTTTATTTGGTCATCTAATAATTGGGAGTAAGTACAAAACTGTACCTATTTATTATGTATTTTTTTTAATTGGCCCTGAAATAATAATATGTGTAACAGTCGTAAAAATTATACCATGGCAAATATAAAGTGTAAAATGTTGCAATTTCTCCAAAATTACCAGTCAATTGTAAATTCCGATACAAAGTAAAATAATGTATAGTGCACGTATTAACAAAATAATACGAGTAATTTAAATAGGTGCTATAACCTACCAATATGCGGATTTATTGAAATATGTCTTTATTCTCAATTTAAAATGATGACGATATTATTTTACTCTGAAATATTATTTTCTCAAGTGAGATTAAAAATGACAAATAATGACATATACCTACATCTTGCCAACAAAAGATTATTCAGGTTTAGGACCCAAAGATATCCCAAATTATTTTCTCTTTCAATATTTAAATGATATGTTGGTCCCTAGTTTACTTATATTTAGCAGTTTTTGCCAATCTTGCCACACCGCGATCTGGTTTTCTATTTCAACTGCCTAAATCAAGCAATTCCAAAAGTAATTAACTATATTTCTGCCTTTTAACCTATACCCACTTCCCTCTAAGTTACGCAAAACAAAAACTAAACGAAGACACAATAGAGCTATGGAACCACAGATACACAACATCCGCCACAGGATAAATAACGCATAAATTTATTCCAAACATAAACTGTGCCATCACTCTTGCCAGGAACTTAAAAATAGCACACGAAATCACACAGATGCTAACAGGCCACGGAGCGGTGCGAGCTTATCTAAAAAGATTTAAATTGAGGGATGATGACTGTTGTCCATGTGATGGCAACACATCTCAAACTGTGTGGCATGTTATCAACGACTGCCTTATACTAGAAAGGGAGCGATGGAACGATGTAGACAGCATAATCATGAAATTGACCTCCAAAAGCCTCACGAAGTACTAAGCAATAGAACAACACAAGAACACTACACTAAATATTTAATCCTGGCCATAAAGAAAATTAAAGATATAAATGGAGGCACCTAATTAGCCCCACATCAATGCAACTAACCCACCCAACCACCTTACACGAAAAAGCAAGGGCACGGTTATTAATAACAAAAAAAAAACTATATTTCTGCTCAATTATGTACTAATATTACAATTTATTTCTATCTAGAATCCTGGATGAAATGTCATTTTACATTCGTACTTTTACACGTTTCGTCTTGTAGAAAGTAATTGCTTCTGCATACAGTTGATTCGGCGAAGGCCACCGAGAGAAATCCAAACTAATGCAATGCAAACAAAATGTCCGCCTTGCGTAATATTTATTTTATCCACAGCCATGTTTGTTTTACCGCTTAACTGAACCTACTATGTATAAGTATGAAACATAGCGTCGTAAAGGAAAAATTACAAGACGCCACCTGCTATGCTGAGCTATTATGTTTTGATTCAGATACCTACCATTTCACCTAAGAATTCTCGTTGGTAATATATTTCTTTAATGTAATCAATGTGAATCAAAATATATTTATTAATATTTTAAAACGTTATGTTTCGGCACTGACGTCCCATGAGGGTACGCAGGTCATGCGTTGCTCAGGGTGGCACAATATCCGTGGCTTTATCCAACTGACTTTCTCTTAGGCATGCTTACATACTGCAGTCTACAATTTAGAAGAAATCTTTATTTAGCTACGTATTTTTTTCGACTTACGAGGTATAAATGAGAACTCTGCCATTCTGGGCAGTGTTGACCTGTGTGTTCCTGATAACTATCTTAGAAATAGAGACCATCAGTTGTTTATTCTCCCAAGGTGCAAAACTAATCTGCCACTGGTAATGCCAATTGGGAGGGCGATAACTATGTTCAACGAAATTGCTTCGGGTGTTGATATATTCCACCTCCGTGAGAATGAGTTTTGGTGGACGTTGTTTTATAAATTCTTAAAATAGGGTCTGCTTAACTCATCCGGTGTACTTCCTTGTACCTATCTAATTTATCTACTGATCTATCTCTTTTTTATGTAATACTGTTTTATATATCTTTGTTTCTAAATGTCATGTTGTGAACGTCTTAAACTTATAATTTGTAATCTCCACAATATGTTAAAAAAATAAATAAATTGAAATTGAAATTGAATATTGTAAAGGGCGGCGAATGAAGGAACGGATACAAATATTACAACTTTTCAGAGCAGTGGCAGTTTTTCATGAAGCTGATGATGCATAAAACAAATAAATAATCGAAACGTAAAAATCCTCACAACATAATTGAGTCGCTTAGAGTCATAACTCACATTTTTCAGTTTTGTCATTATTGAGTTAAATATATTAGATGATTTTATAGGCATTAATCTATATAAAGCAAAATAATTGGCTATCAAAAGTCCTTTAAACCATGTGAAAATCGTTGAAAAAGTTGACTGTTGGTGTCATAACTCACATTTTTCAATGAATAATGTGAGTTCTGTCATCGAGGCCTTTCTAACCAATCAGGGAGCTCTATTTCTCATAGTGTGCTGTGTGTCTGCAGCTTTCGGAGTATTATATATATTATGTATATAAAAAAGATTGTAAATCGACTTACTCACTCATTGATATTCAAGGGAGTTCAATAATTTTCTTCTAATTATAAAAAACAGTGCTCTGGTGGTTTTTTTGCGATCATCTCAAAACTCGATTTTTGGAATATGTGAGTTATGACTCTAGGCAACTTAATTATTGTAATACATACTGTAGTGATGGTTTATCGCATATTCCAAATTTCTACCAGGGTACCTCCAAACCTGTCAGCGCCACGATCTTCACGTGTCTAAAACCACCACTGTCTAAGAGTAGGAAAAGCTTTAATCCTTAGTAAATGGTGTGAATGTCATTGAAAATAAATAAAAAAAATGGTAAATAGATACTTAACAAATTTTCAGATAAATTGAAAGTAAAAACGAAGGTTTTCCTTTATATTTGTTTTTTTTTGTAATATTTATATGTTTAAAAAAAATAACTCTGCTTGGTGACCTCAGTTTTAGGTAATTGGTCCTAAGATAAGCATACAAATGTAGACGTTATAGCAGGCCAGATATGATACGCGGTAGGTTCTGTTATGTTTAATATTTGTATATGAAATTTAATAATTGTTACCGGAATCAGTTCGTAAATTTGATTGTACGTTATTCGGAAAGAGTTACGCTGTGTTTAAATACCATTAAAATATAATGCAATCAACTTCTTAATCGTGGACTAAAAAGGAAAACTTATATAGATTTATGATTATGGTTTACGTTTACACTATCTAGGTACCTAAAGTGTAGTATCGCTAGTATATCAGAGCGAATTTGAAAGTTAATAATAGTAAAAAATAGATTCCCTATTCTCTATAAAGATTTCATGAAATCTCTTTTCAAACCAAGCTATTCCAACTGAATTATGGTGACACAGATATGATTAAAAAGATCAATAAATAAATACAACTGTGTTTACCGAGCGCGCCCACTATAACGTCTGGTTGTCTTGACTTTACCCCATTATACTAAATATAAGAGCGAGTTGGCGCGGTATGTGTGCGCGGGGTTTAGAGGTAAACATCTGTTACGAAACAATTTCAGGAGATGGCCAAGATCCACACTGGATTTTCTACTTTATCTACTTACTTTTTGGAACAATTTTTTATCTACTTACTTTTTTATGTCCAGAGGTTTGCAATTCTGTACAAACATTGTAATGCGATGGCATATCATTGTTAATTCACAAATAGATTTGTCATGAACAGTCTCTACATATATATATATATATATATAAGGTTCTGTCTGTTTAATTTCCGAGATAATCTAATTAAAAAAAATTACGTGTTAATATGTAATTACGAATTTATCAAAAATAACACAATATTATATTATGATAGTTATTCGATACTGACGCACTAATCATAAAAGTTCTCATCATCATCATCATCATCAAGTTTTACTTATTCCGAAATCGTAAAATTGTAAATACGTTTTTTTTTATCTTTCACACTTTTCAGTTTCTGATTTCTTATACTTACCCTATATTGGGTAAATTACAAACATGTTTTTTTTTCTATTTTAAAAAGACGTACAAAAATCATTAGTAGTGAAATACACCCTATCCTATCAATAGGTATTATGAAATTCTCGAGACAAGGACTTTAGAATTTAGATTATATAGTAAGAAAAATATGTTTTCCCTAAAGCTTCATCAGAGACCGGTTTGAAAAAGAAGCCTTATTAACGCCTGTCGTAAAAAGAACCATAATAATTGTTATTAGAATTGCTTGGGTCTGGTATTATATTACACCATAACCTACCAGAGGTAAAAAGAAAATTGAGAAAAAGATAAAATTAATTTACCAGCTAATGAAAAAGTTATTTTATTTAATGAAGTAAATATACAATATAATATTACTAATTATATTGGGCTTCATATGTGTGTATTCTAATTTATAATACACTTATATATAATATGTTGCTCGATGACATTACGTGGTAGAAAAGAAGAAGGGACCGAAAAGATTGGATAGAGCTTGAGAAGACCTTCATTCGGTAGTGGATTGAAACAGGCCGATTATGATATCTCTTTTTCTGTTATATCCTAGTTTATTCATATGTATACATTTTAATAATATTCTTAACACACGTCTTAATATATTATATATTATAGAAATGTTACCCTTTCGTCTATTTTTCTTATTTTTAATAAACTATTTTTTTTATTCAACGAATAAGTCACATGATTTCAGAATGTAACATTCTATATACTGAATATACGTAATTTGAAAACTTCTCATGCATACACACACTAGAAAAAATCGTTTATGTAGAAAAAAATACGATGCCCGACGGGACTTGAAACTGTATCTGCTGGATTCGCGCCTTATAAAGCAATTCGATAAGCATTTTATGTAACAACTACTAGTTAAAATCGTCCTAATTATCTAAGGCGCCCGTAGTTTATTGGTAAAATATACTGGCGCGAATCCAGCAGATTCAGGTTCAAGTCTCGTCGGGCGTTGTATTTTTTTCTACATAAAGGATTTTTTCTAGCGTGTATATGCATGATATGTTTTCAAATTATGTACATTTTTCTTATTTGTAATTTATTTCTATTTTATGTTCTTCTTACTTTCTATCTAGTTATGTTTTACTATATTATAATTTAAATATAAAATTTGCTGAATATCTATTCTCTAATATATTTTATATATTATATTTATAATTAATGTAACTATTTTTTCCCTTAAAACTATCGACGGGTTTTTTGACCGTTTCCTGTGTACATGAGACTTGAAAATACTGTAGGTACACACGTATTAACGGGTGAAAATAGATAATATTTAGATTAAGGGGCGGTCCTGAAGTTCTAATATTTCCACGTTATTTTCTGTTTCAGGTCATAATATAGACGAGATTTTTCGCAATTTTCGTTAATATTTACCAGCGTCAATATGGCAACCGTCCAGTTGTTCTGGCATCCGTTGACAAGTGAGCATTGTCAGACTACGCCAAATCATCTCACTCTTACATTTAGGTAAAATACAATTGAGTCTAACACGGATTTATCAATGTTACTTATATTGGAACGATTGATCCCAAGGATTATGACATTTCCAAGGCGAAAATCTAATTAATTTGGTTGATAAAATATAATACGATTAATTTGAAAGCTACGATTGAAATTTTCCGTAATCTCGGCTTCCTAATCGAGGGTTTCACCCGCGGGATTATAACAATAATAATATGGAGGTTCCAGTAATTCCCAGAGCAAATCAAATTATGTATTTATTGTATAATCTGAAAATCGAAGAGCTGGATTTTGCGAGTCATACGGTAATATTATTAGTGTTAAAAGTTGACTATTGGTTTACTGGGGAAGTAGGTATTAACCAAAAAGCAGATAAACCATGATATAATCTTCTATAACAGTGGTCCCCAACTTTTTGGACCTCGCGGACTACTAAACTCAAAATCTTGAATCCCGCGGACCACTACTACGTATTTTCCCACACTTGTTAAAAATTCAATTTGTCGATATAATGATAAAATAAATATAATAAATAAACTTATTAACACTGATATTCATTACGAAAAATGCAAAAAAATATTTAAAACTTCATATTATTAGATACAATCATTAAAATAATATGAATTCTACGTCGATATAGAGGTGCATAAAAGATTAATTACATGTAACAGAAAGATAATCAGTGTGACCTTTGTTGCTGCTTGTTTGAAACAAGCTGTTGGATTCTTGGTTCCAATATTATCCACCTATTTCCGTGTCTGGGATCCTCTTCCTTTGGATAATAATGGCAGAAAGAGTCAGTGAGCGTCTGTAAGTGGTATCGAACAAGAGTTATTACCTGTCGGTTGACATCTTCCTGTTTCACATAATCATCAAAATTAGGGAACATTTGCAGATCTTTTTCAGCCAACAGCGTTTGCCACAGAAATTCTTCCTTTGAAATGTATCAATTTTGCCTCGCAATGTGAACACATCCGTATGCAGTCCTTGCAATGACGCGTGCAGCTCGTTCAACAGAGAAAAAATGTCTGCTATGTATGCAACCTTCGCCAGCCAATCGTCGTCAGACAAGAGATCTTGGAACTTCGAAGTATTTTGCTGTTGAAAAAATAACTTGACTTCTTGGCGTAGGTCAAACAATTGGGTTAGTACTTTGCCCCTCGACAGCCATCTCACATCGGCGTGAAGAAAAAAGATGAGTATGCTGAAGGCATCGGCAAGGAAAAATATTCTATAATAATCTTTGCTTAACCTTATCTTTACGGTGCCAATAAATTCCATCCGCTCCTATGATGTCACCTTGGTTACGATAAGAGATTGACAAAATTACAGTATTTAAAATGAAAATTCATATTTTGGTAACATACATAAGTCTAATAAGGTTTCATCGTCAATATGTTTTATTTATCAAAATATCAAAAAGGCTTAACTTAATTATAATCATAAGAGTACTTTTACACATTGTTATAGCTTACAAATCATAATACTATCTTGATTTCACCGCTTACTTTCATATACCTTTTCTCACTTTTGAATATGTCTCTCTTTGTCGCATACTTATACTACTTTTAGAGCTATCTCTTTTTTCGTAATGGAACGAGTCTTGATTCTCATTCACAAGAAAGTACCAATAGGTACCTTTTTTAAAAAATAAAACATCCGGGAAATACGAGTATGACAAATTCCATTTAGAATTAAAGTCGAAAGTTTATTTTCTTATTTCCGGTCAATATAACCGAGTAATTAAATTTTCTTAGGCTGCTTACCTTCTGACAATTTCTTGAGATTTGAAAAATGAGAATTCTTCAAATTACGAAAAATTAATTTCTAGAATTTGGCTGTTTATAATTATTTCTCAAAACTTCTCGATTACAGCCTCTAATTAATACCATTTACAAAAAGGAATTATCATTAATAATGCAATTAAACCACTATATTGATTACGATTATGGATTACATTTGAGGGGATATTTATATCAATTTATTCTTCAACATTTAAATGTTGAACAAGATGGATGATGGATGTGATTCTAGAGAAAGTTCACTAACAAAATATACACGTGAGAACGCTACATTACACATGAAAATGGGGTGAATCTGTTGAACAGGTTATGTCTCAGGGATGGAAGCCGCCCAACCCAAGAGGCACCTCCTCATTGACTAGAAAGGAGAAAAATGGGTCGGGTAATAAAACTGAGATGATTGGAGTTTGGACTTGGTAAACAACACATTAATCCTGGGTCTAAAGTAACGGAGAGGTTGAGGGATATAACTAGTAGTGTAGGCGTATCCTGATGGCAGCACAAACCATATTTTGTTGAAGTTCCAGTGATGATGATGAAGGTACACCAAATGAGAAGTGGTAATTGAGCGTAGTTATACGCAAAGCAGCCAAGCCACACAAACCTCAAACAGAGATAGAAGCACTTTTATGTAAAGTGTGTTTCTTTAAATCCACAAAGCCTCTGTATACCATTTATACCTTTTGAATGATAGATATTATATATTTATATGATTTTGTGTAACTTATAAAGAGATAAAAGCATAAAATCTATGAAATTTTGGTGTTTTAGCAGTCCAGGCTGTTTTGTGCAAAACGGGTTTTTTAGAATGTTTATTCTTGAATGCAGTCAACTCTTATTTTTGTAAGAAAAAATCGTTATTTTTGCATCTATTTTCTTTAAAAAAAACCTTCTAAGTTATTCAAGTATTATGGGAATTTCAAAATTCTGGAAATAATTCGAAAAACTTGTAAATTATACATTAATATTTAGCTGCCTGGCACTATTTTTAATATGAAAAATCTGTATATTATACTCGTATTATATATAATAAAATGAAAAACATATAATGTAATTGAGAAAATAATGTTTATTAATTGAATGTAGAAAAACACACCTTACAGTCAGGATTTTAATAATTAGGTAAGTACATAATATTATCATTTGGCTGCTTTTTGCAGAACGAATATGGCATATTTTTAGAACGCATTTATATGGCATTCTTGTATGACAGCAGCTTGGTTGCTTTATGCAAATCGAAAATGTCATATTCTGCGATTTGCAAAATCTTTAAAACGCATTTATCTGAGATTGTTGTATGACAGCAGCTTGGCTGATTTGTACAGAACGTAAAACAAACGTGTGAGATTATGGAAATCACAATATCTCATTTTTTTCAAAATTGTGGCTTGGCTGCATTGTGCATAACTACGGGTATCGGGTAATAATTATTATTATTATTACCCGATATTTTTATTCTATTTTTATGTATGTAAACATTTTTCACATGTGAAGTAAAAATAGCCAAGAGATTATAATTTTCATTGATAACTTTGTTGACCGGGAACTCTATCAACCTACCGTGGGTAATCGACTCGGTGACTGAGTGGATGGATGTATTTGAAGATAAGTAATTGAAAATTAAAAAAACCAACATAAAAGGTTATGAAGATAAGTATTTCAGCATAATACATTGATTTCTACGACAATTATGGTTTGCGTCCACGCGGCCAGAAAATATAATGGAACAATCGGCGAAATCCGGTTGGTTACTAACTAATTCATTAATTTAATATTGAAAACTATCTCATAAATAGATCTTTCTACGTTCAATAAAAATGAACCGTGTTTCAAAGCCAATATGGACAAAGTTCAAAATTATGTTAGCTACTTTAAAACTATTTTTCATATCACCTATCTTTAGAGCAAAATATTTACGAAGATTAATATTTTCCGTGCAAATAAATACACCCTGGGACATAAAATGGCGTGGGCGACAGAGAATAATGGCTATTCGGAGTATGGTAATGAAAAATGCCCGCCGAGTTTGTTTGCGCGGGAAAATTGCGAGCGGAGGTTGCCAGTGCATAAAGATAATAATTTTCCCTGAGACAACGAGCGACATCTTTGTTTAATTTACATAGTAAGATGTAGAATAAGATTCACGGCGGGAATTTAAATATTTAATATTTATCTACAGTCGGGTCAAAGAATATCAAATTCAAAATTAGAATAACCTGGTAATCGAATTGTTCCAAATTTAATTATTGTTAAAATGCAAGTACCTACTATTTGGCGGCAATTTTCTATATTTTAATTTCAGCTAATGCTATTAATATAACGTTGAAAAATATTGAAAATAATTATATAATAATCCGACTAAGATAAATGTTTTCCTAGCCCTTAAGGGTAATAATTGCATAGACGGATAAAACTTTCGCCAGCATTACAAATTATTATTTAAGTTTTTAATGTTATTAGCTGTTAATAATTGTTGAAGGAATAATAAAAAAAAATGACTGCTCATCTGATTTAATGTTCTGAGTCAGGTTTTCTAGGGAAAACGAACAACAAGAATAAGTCAGTCAGTTAAAGTGGAGTGCAATATGTATTTGAGATATGTCTCAAATGACGGAATGATGTGTCATGAAATATAACCCAATTGATTGTAATTAATATGTAAGTATCTAAATCAATAATAAAAAAATATTTATTTTTATAGTTTATAAAAATATAAAATATATTTAGTTTTATAGTTGATGAGTTAGTTAGTCTAAATAAATATTAGTATAATCGTAATCTCGGTACAATCAGTAAGCTTCATGTCATTCGCTCCTCACAGCATTTTATTCCACCGACCTCTGACCTCGGAACAGTATCAAAAGTATTGCAATATAATGCTCTTGTAACATACTCTTGTAATGACTGTTAACGCTGCAAATAAAACTCGCTCCTCCATCCATCGGAGCAACCATCAAATCTTGACTTCTCATCTCTCTTCCTGAAGATTCTCCATTTAAAACTCCTGGTCATCCCAAATCACAGCGGTCTCGTCCCTCAACAACAAGACCCGCCAATAGTATTACTTGAGTCCAAGTTTCGACATTTTTATGATTATTTTTATAAATACAAATATAGTTTAATAAGTTGTCTCCACTAGATATTCTTGAAAATGATAGAGTGGGTAGTAAAAAATATGTCTGTAGTTAAAAAATTAAAAGATTATAACAAGTAAAATTGAGCATTTGTTATTTTGTCAATTATGTCTTAGGCCAAGATATACTTGTAGAAGTGAAAAAAATAAAACAAAACTATGCTTTAATATTACACAACTTATAGATTTTACCAAACGAAATTTGTTACGCCTATTAATTTTATTCATTAAAATAGATACGAGGGGCGTTCATTATAGTATCTGTACCAGTAGGAAAATATTGTAAGATCAAAAATATTTATTATTTTACTTTTTAATATAGACCTCTCATAGTAAATACACTTTACTCACAACTTCTGCAGCGACGATAAGCCATTTGAAAATAATATTGTTCGAAAAAGCAGATCCCCATCTACTCATTGGCTTCTTGTTGCATACAAATCTTTATTCTCCGATATATTAAAAAAAATAGAAATAAGAAATAATCCAATATTCTGAGGGGACCAGGGTTTCCGAGTAGTTTCGCTATCGGACTCATCTAGTGATTCCAAGTTTTCCTAGTAGCATTGGAGAATACGGTTCTACTAAAATAGGTTTCAGCATTCATCTTGCACAACATTTGGACATGAAAATATTCAAGAATTATTATTTTACAAACTATACCTGCTATGATTCACATGTATATGGTTATTTTAGAAACATTTGATCATCTATCGGTGAAAATTAAACATTCAATTTTCTTGCACAGTTCTTCGGATATTGCTTCCACGGATCACACAGTGCGACTTTAATAAATGTATCTTACTTACACTACCTGCTTCAAATTTTGACTTTATATTTTGAAAAAGTAAATTTTCCATGAACTATCACTTCGACTTTTCTGGGTGGTATTAACGCAATTTCTTGATAGGCTCACACGACTACCCGCTTGTCACTTTTTCACTTTGAATATCAGAATCGCATTGAGCCAAAACTGTACATGCCACATACAAAATTATTTTATTTCATACTGAGGTGGATAATAATAATAATATATTGAACAGTGGCGAAGGGTGGAGGTAGGCTATTAGGATCCGCATTAAATAGTGCACATTAAACATTGCCAGTCATACGTAATTGTTGTCATTGAAATAAGACCACCATTTACATATGGTGTTGGTTGATTTTTTAAAATTCAATTAAACCCTGCGAAAGCCAATCCATAACTATATAATAGCCAAAAATACTCGTGTATCTATAAAATATCTTAAATCATACATAACTTTGGATATTTTATAGATAGAATAATATTTTTTATCTCTTATAAATTGGTTAAGCAGGGTTTAATGAATATAAAAAAAATGAACCAACAATAAGTATAATATGTATTCTTTCAAACGAAAACAAATAAGTATGAATGAAAAACTGTGCTCAATTTTGTCGTATCGCCCAAAATATACCAAAAATATTATGGTTTGGTTAGGCAGGGCTTAATTGATTTTTAAAAACCAATAAACATCATCTGTTATCTTAGTTCAATAAAAACAAATAGGTACGTATGACTAAAAAAAATTAATATGTACTATTTATGGCGGATCTTAATAGGCTATTTTCATCCTTCGCTACTGATATTGAACACCTTACTTAGTTTTTGTCGCTTTGTCATTATGCGTTCAGCCATTTTTTATATAAAACTTTAAGATTTTTGTTCGAAAAAAAATATTAAAGATAATAAAATATAATTAATGAAGCTTTGACAGCGTTTCTTATAAAAATAATCGCACGGCGCGGATGAAGGATCGAAAAAAGTAAATTTTGACAGATTGTTATTAAAACTTCTTTGTGCCGGTACTCACTTAGGCAATATTTAAAGTGTCAATCATGACCAGAAACGGCTAAATTAAAATTATAAACTCTAACAGATGCTATAAACACCTGCTGTTTTCTAAATATTCCAATTTGATTAAATAATTTCAAAAATTAACTCCAAGCAAACTTTTTTAATCACGTTTAAATCTCACTGGATTTTTTGGTTTAATTCTATAATACAAAATTTTAATTACTAATGGATTACTACAGGCACATCCATTATCTAACTTCAAGTAGGCTGTGATCTACTATGCAGTATCAATACTGGCAATAATCTACCGTACTCTCCCATTACCATTCTTCAAGTTGAACAAACATATTATATTTGGATGAGGACATTGAGCCGTTAAGAATTAAACAATAAAACTAACCATCATGTCTAAAAATAGTACGTAATCTCTCATTCGCAGGAAGCTCTCGTGGTGTAGTGCGTAAGGCGCTTGCCTTCCACCCGAGAGTTCCTGGGTTCGATTCCCGGTCAGGACACACAATATTTATGTGTTTTTCTCAAAGCCTGGGTGTTTGTGATTGTTCAAAATTTGTACGAAAAAGCAAGGACATGGTTATTAATAATTCTAAAAAAAAAAATCCCATTCGCCATGAAGAGCTTTGGCCTTCCTTCAAGCACTCATCGTCAAACTATTTCGATACCATGCGAATAGTCAAAGGAAAATACACACCCTTTTTAAGCGCGGGGATTCACATCTTCCTTTTCTCTCCCTCCTGTGGCAGGCTATGTATGATTCAATCTGAAGCAAGTAATATGACGAAGTCACGCAGGTATCCTCATTGTTAATTTTAAAAGGTCTTTCATAAAAGCTGGTAATGGAAATTGAAATATACCCGACATGCAGCGCAGGTATTATTCCGAAATGTCGCACTTCGGCATTCATTTTGGCTTTCCGTGTGACGTCACTGTCCTCGCACGGCCTTGAACGGCCACATAAGAAGGTTGCATGTTGCGCTCAGTTTTAATTTATGACTATTATCCCAGTCGAGATGATTTTCAATGTGCGACTGGGCTAAGGAATGGCATCTTTCATGTAAAAATTGTAAGAAATATAATAGGTTCACTGAAATATAATTCAGTGAATATATATGTGGTATCTATGTATATAATTATTCTGTGAGTACATTTTCAAAAAAAAACATAGGTGAATATTATTTTACAATTAGTATAATGTCGTTTGATGAATAAATAACTCGTCTGTGATATTTAAAATTAGGTAGGTATTTATTTGTACGCGATACTTAATTACTACCTAATATTTAACTAACACATTTAAATAACATGCTAATTATATATAATGGCTACCTGATAGGTAAAAAGGCGCCGGGATATTGGTAATATACATGTATTTCATGATGGCTGTTATAAAATTTAAATGGCCATTAGAGGAGGTGTTTCTTATCAACAATAATTGAAAGGTATGTCTCAAAGTACGACTTGTAAAAAAATGGCGTTTTTGTCTGGTGTATTCACATTCAGCTCCAATTCATCGTTAAGACGGTACTTCAGTGAAACGGCAAATAGTTTTCAACTTTTAGATAGAGGTGCGACAAAATTTTGGACTCGCTGGCAATCGGAGAGCGAACGTCGAGCTATGAACGCGTCAATTTGTTTCGTGATGGCGACGGGGGTATTAATTCTTTAATCGTGTAAAGATGACTAAAAAACGTTACCCATTTACTTGAAAAAGAAAACATGTCAATGAGTATATTATTATTGTTACTAATAGAACAATAAACAGAAAATTAAATGGACGCATGTTGGATTTATATGAAAAATTATATTTCGTTCGGCACGCGTCATTTGCACAATCCGCGCATCGCCTAGCCACGATCTTTTTAGACCATGCCTCAACTGAGGTATAACCTTAAGGCTATACTTCAGCTGAGGCATGGTCTTAACTAAAACGATCGTGACTAAACGACACGTAGATTGTACAAACAAAACATAATTTGTCATAAAAATTCAACAATCGTCCATTTAATGTTATGTTTATTGTTATTTAAGTAATAATAATAATATATTCGTTGAGATGTTTTGTTTTTCGAGTAAATACGTAACGTTTTTTAGTCATCTTTACACGATTTAAGAATTAATTCCTCCGACGCCATCACAAAACAAATTGACGTGCTCACAGGTCGACTATCGCTCTCCGAGTGGCAATGCGGGCGAAATTACGTCCTACCTATTGCTGAAAATTATTTGCCGTTTCACTGAAGTATGCTCTTAAGCACACCGAGAGGAGGGCACCATGGTAAAACCGCCCAGACATTGCCGCCAAACCAAATGCGCCCGTACTAGTGCTTGTAAATATCGCCCGAACAAATCCGCCAAGACAAAACCACCCGCAAAAATAAATAAATAAAACAAGTGCTTTTTTTTATTTTTAGAATTGCGTATCGATAGAAAATTACATACCTACTTACGATAATCAATGTAATTTAAGATTTAAACCGTCGCAGCTGTTAAGTGAGTAATAACTTAAAATCATCAGCTTTTAACACTTTGATAATACGTGTTTAATTCGATGCAGCTACCTACGTAGCTTATACCTGAGTTCCCTAATGGAATATGGAACACCTGTAATATCTACGAAATCCCGCGAGAAATGCTGATAACGGGTCATAAAGTCTACTTATATACAAATATGGAATGAAAATAGTTTATATTTTTTTATATCTTTTTTTTTATAAATCTATATTCGTATGTTTTTTTATTTGTGTACCTATACAAAATATAATATTATGTAAAAATAAAAATTATCTCATTTCTAAATTGTTTTGACGCTAATGTCTGCCCGGCAATGTCTGGGCGGTTTTGGTTCGGGCGGTTTTGGTTCGGGTGGTTTTGTTGGGACCTGGAGAGGAGGCGTTATGTTTGGAAAATACACGGAAAACAACGAAAGCTTTGATTGCGCATAGGGCAACCTCACATTTTTTGGCACACATGAGGAAGCAAGAACAATAGTTTGAATAACATGTAATTATCTAGAGGCCAATTATATTTAAAACTAAAACTGTAGTTATATTTTACACTATTTGGTTTATATTAAACTCGCGTTTTTTACCGTTTGGCAATATTTGTGACAAACTACTGTAATTAAAACTTCCGCGCGATAAAATGTAGCACACTTTGTCAAATATGTACGTATTTAATGTGGCGTAGATTTATTTTTTTATTCGAGAACGTTCAGCCCTTTACCTCCCCACACACAAGTGGAAATAAGTTATTTCCCTGTGGAATCGACCGTTATTTAATATCCGGCAACCAAATCGTACAACGTTCGTTACTCGGAAAGAAAAAAAATCGGACTGAAGCATTTTGAATGCCGGCAATAGGTTTGCCGACTTAGCAAAAAAAAAACCAGTTTTTAATGCTAGCCAATAATAATATAACCAAAATTGTCAGAAATTCAATTTCATTTCGATATTTATTCTACAAAATAGATTGATCTTTGCTTATCTTATTTCATATTTCTTGGTACTGTCGAAATAGGCCACCGTTTGACATTTTTAAAATAACTAATGAATGAGGTATTTTTCATAGAGAAAATGGTATTATTATTTTATATACAATACGAAATAAAGTATTTGCTTCAAAATCTATGAGTTCGAACTCCGTGTCTGTTCAAATATAATATAACAGCTATCCAAAAGTCACGTACAAATTATTGTATCCAAAAGTAAGCCAAATACAATATTCACGCCAAAAAAATAAGTGGCTTGTTTTTTAATATCTTTTGATGCAGGACATAAAAATCTTTATTAAAATCTCTTAAGATGCCTCCAAATGAGATGGTAAAGATCTTGATTAAATTGTAGGAGAAATGAAAATAAATGTGTTCTTTTGGTATTAAAGAAACTTTAAGTAGAAAATTCAAACATACGTATAGCGTCCACAACCAAACGATATATACATACATGAATATAATATGTTGTCGCTATGTACATACATTATAATTTATATATTATTAGCGATTACCTACCCGGCATGCGTTGCAATGCCACTCAAAGAAATAAAATGTTTGTGTTTTAATTCTGTTCATTGAAGTGCTTTTGGATACACAATATTTTTTGTTTTTTCGTTCGAGTACGCACTGCTCAAGCTCGTTCGTCTGAAATAGATGATCAACGGGAAGCAAGACAGGAAACCACTTTTTAGATTTTTTTTCATAAAGCTTCGCGGGTGTGCGCAAAACAATTCACCAAAGTTTCATCGCAATCGGATGAATGGTATAGGAACGCATACGGGACAGACAGACAAACAAAAAAACATCAATTTTCATATATTATATAGATAGATTATGTAGCTATGGATTTGAACCATGAACTGGAAACACTAATATCATTCTACTAACCAAACAACATATGAAATCACCGGAATGTTACTAATTTCGGCATAATCAGACTGTAATTGCTTTCCCTCCTCAAGTCAATCCGTCAACAAAAGTAATTCGATTCAAAACTGAATATTAAAATATCACGCCATATTCGGGACGTTCGAATTCATCCATCATGATGGATTTATATCATCAATGTGTACAGTGAAAAGGTAAACAACTCGATGAATCTAAATCATCCTTTCAATATTTACCCTGCCTTATTTTAGTGACCAGTTCATGACCTTCGTCCAACATCGTAAATAATATAACGTGTGATGTTTAGCTACAGAATCACAGAGTCACAGCCAATTCTACAGATGCAATAAATTCAAGAATGCACTTGGAGGACGATGTGATGAAAAAAAAGTGCAAAATGACATAAGTGTTGGAAGAAAACAAGAAGACTAGACCAAGTCATGAATTGAATTGCTTCAGAAAAGAAGGAATAACTATATGGAAAACTATGGATCGTTTCGAAATTAATTTCGAATAATATTTTCATAACAAGCGATTAGTTATGTATTGTCTCCAAAAAAAAACTATATTTTCCATTATCCTTGCATGGTATCCCTCAGGTGTCTTAATCAAAGTAGTGCATATTAATTTCTTGTTTAAATTTCATCAAATAATTTCTTACCATAAATGAATTATCTCATCTATTTTACCTTTATGAGTCCAATGAAATATGTTACATCGCTGTTTTTTGTACTTTGATAATTAATATAATATTATACCATGTATATTATGATAATAGTCTTGTCTTTTTGACTTGATGTAATTTTTGAAAGATAAAGTTATATTTAAGTATCCACCGTATGTAAGCTCGAGGGTAAAAAACATCGCAGAAACTTTCCAGACTTTCGATGTAATAAAATTCGCAGCGCAGAGGTGGCACCACTGAAGTGTGCAATGCCGCGGAGTGTTTGCGCGGGTAAAGCGAAAAAAGCTCTCACGTCCGCGGAAAATGGCGGGCTTTGTTTGAGAATTAATTCTTAATTATGCCCGGGGCGAGCCGGCTGGGATCGTAATTCACCGAGCAACGCTGCCGAGCCGACAGTGACGTGCCGAATCGAATAATAATGGGAAATCAATAAATAACGAATGGATCACCATAAACAATAGATTAGCTTAATCTATGTGACTTTAAAATATGTTTGAATACCTACTACAAGACTTTTAGAGGGATATATATAATGGATTGCGATATTTTTTTGTAAAAATGGTGAGCTGTAGACTTTGTACTTAAATATTCTGATTTATAGCACAAAATGTACATTTAATATTTTATAATTAAAACTGTTGAAGTAACAAAAAAAATCTTACCTTATGACAACTATCTTTAATTGTGGAAGAGAATTGAGAATTTAGATAAAAGGGAAAAGGCGATATATATATATATTTTAACACAACAAAATACCAAGACGTTGAATAACAGTAGTGTAGCTAGTAATAGAATTGAAACAATATAGATTTTGAGAAAATCACATAAATATAATAATATGGTGACCTCACCGGATCGAATCCGGATCCCCCGGATTAAAGGCCAGGGATTTGCGTACTGGACTACAATGGCCGAGTTTTTAACTGTTATCAAAAAGCGTAGTAAGACTGCGTTATTTGATCTATTCCAGTATTTAAAGGAAATGTCATTTAAATGAATACCTATGTAGGGTGAATACCCTACCATCCAGCATGACTTGGCAGGAAACCATTAATTTATAACTACAATGTATCTTGCAACATAATATTGTTAAAATTGAAAAACAAGCGATTTATGTGAGTCAATCAAATTTAAACAAAAAGATAATTTAGCAAAATAATATAATAATTCAATTAATCAATAATATCGCAAATTAGGAAATAATGCCATGCAAGTTTACCATGATATGCACAAAAGTTGTTTGTATGAAAATCAATCTTGCTCAATTATTAAAACTGCATAATTGTTAAAATTAAAATCAATTGTTTATAATTTACAGAAAGAATCATGCGTTGCACTATAAACGTCATTAGCATGATATCAAAAATATTCAAGTAGTTGATAGCAGCATTTTCTATTGTATCGAATCAATATAAAACACTCAGTAGAAGAAAGCAACATCGTCTTTCAGTTATCAAACGTTGAACCGTAAGGTTATCGTTTCGCTTCGCCCCGTCAATCTCGTAACATCAGAGCGCATACTTGTGATTTCACCCAGCTAAATTATAATCTGTAAACTTATCTGTAATAATTAAATTGATATTTATTTGGAAGGAGATAATAAAACCAGGGTTCGTTTAATGCACGCATCAACCTTCTTATTATTGGAGTCAAACCAACCTACCCTCCGGTTCCCTATTCCATCTCATTTCCGAAACCCATATTTTTTTCTAGTGTTCAAACTACAGAAAATCTGCTACATATCAAGCTGTACAAGTAAACTGGGTATCCTAGTTTAAAAAATATAGTTACCCTATAAATAAGACTATTATATAATTTGATGTAACTTGTATATCAATACAACATTATATGCGTATGTTTGTAAATAGTCATGTTGGTAGATGTTATATACATAGTAGTATTTTGCCATTATATGTATTTTAATTGCCACTAGTCTACGCCACTGCGGCCATTATATGTTCAGACCTCGTATATTATGCTTTTAACTAATTACTCGGGGGCAGAAAAGATACATAACCGTTCACTACATCGTTCGTACTGAATACATAACTCTCTTATTAGAGAATTAAGCCTGCGGAATTGCTGTGTGACAATCCATTATTACCTACTTAGTTGCTTTCCATTTACCTACCCAACACTCCCTTTTTATCAAGGGTGTGTATAGTAACGCGTGTTAGACGCATTTCAAAATTGTTCCAGAAGTGTTGCGAGAGCAACCTTCAAAGATCTTGGTTGATTTGCCGCGGAGTGTGCGTGATTTTCGCCTGGCACTGTTATAATCAAGACAAGACAAGATAAGAGATCTTCGTGTTTATTGTAACGACTCGTACTATATCATCGCATTATAAAATAACCGAATGACAGACAACGTTACCAACTTTTCTTTTTTATTGCCAGTTAAAATATTTTACCAGCGGGTCTATTCTATACACAAGGCCGCTAAAGTGATAAAGAGATAGTATGCATTACATACATTATGTATTGATGTATTATAATTGTAACAATAAGTAAGCCGTATCATCAGTCAAAACTGTCTCTCTCTCTCGCTCTCGCGCTAAATTTTATCACAGCCAATAGACGCACTGTTAAAATATAGCACTTATTGCAACAATACTAACCAACTTATTGTAATTGTTACAATAAGTGCTAATAACTCCATGAAACCTACCCTAGTTAGCCGTAAATACTATCACTTTATCACTATAGCAGCCTTGCGCATTGAATAGACCCGCAGGTCTACGTAATATCCCAACTTGAGCTCTTTAGTAGGTCTTTTGTAGGACTGTCCGAGTTATGGATATGTTTACTACATTAGAAAGTCCGGAATATGGGACCAAATCATATCATTCAATAATACTCAATTATTTAGATCTTGAACCTGAATCTCAACCTGATCCCAGAACCTGAACTCTTTAGTAGATCTTTTGTAGGACTGTCCGAGTTATGGAGATGTTTACTACCTTGGAAAGTCCGGAATATGGGACCAAATAATATCATCCAATAATACTCAATTATTCAGATCTTGAACCTGAATCTCAACCTGATCCAGAACCTGAACTCTTTAGTAGGTCTTTTGTAGGACTGTCTGAGTTATGAAGATGTTTACTACCTTGGAAAGTCCGGAATATGGGACCAAATCATATCATCCAATGATACTCAGTTATTCAGATACTTAAAAACCGAACAAGCTTGATAAATAAAATGGTTTTGGTCATAAATTCGCGTAAAATTTTCTTCGAATATTTTTGAAATTATACCTCTTTCGGCGCGTTTAGTAGAGGGTAAAATTGAGAGCTCCGCCCGCACACCGTTACGAAAGTGCGACATGATGAAGTTAGCCGTGAACGTGATCGGGGTAAACCCAACACGCATGTGCGAATCAGTCAGCTGTATACAAACGCAAGGTACTAAGCATTGCAGGGTACTCATCTGCAAGGTACTCATACTGCAAGGTACTCGTCATCCATTGTGAAGCAGTTCATGTATTACATTTTATTTATGTTTATTAATTTTTTTATTTAATTTAATTGTGTAAAAATAATTTTACTGTGTATAAATAAATATCATTTTAATTTGATAATGATTTTTAATCAAAGCTTTATTCATTGCATTAAATATCTTTCTTCAATTATTTTATCGTATTTTCTACTTACGTAAATTATTGGCACACGGGATACAATTTTTTGTTTGTTTGTTTTTTTATTTTGCTTAATTGTCTAACAATAATTTTACTGTGTATAAATAAATATCATTTTAATTTGATTATGCTTTTCAATCAAAACTTTATTATTGTATTCAATTTCTTTCTTCAATTATTTTATCGTATCTTTTACATACGTAAGTTGTTTTGTTTTTGTTTCGTTACGCCAAAGAGTAAAGTACACGCACCGATTTTTTTTTATAATATGATAACATTAAAATAATCGATATTGATTCGTATTTCGTTTAAAATGTAACTTAAAAATTATTATAAAATATAATAAGTATGGTATTTTTATGAATGCGAACAATATTAATTTTTCTAAAGGCAATGTTTACCTCTAAAATAATTGGGTGTGTTAAGTTGAAGATTTTATGATTAAATTCATAAAACCAGACGTCTCGAGGGTAAATTAAATCACAAGTTTCCTAATGACTAATTCACTGCTCACTGAAACTTTTAGTTAAATTTAACACAGCTTTCAACTGGTTAGATTTCGAGTTTTAAATTGGATGCACAGGGTCATTTCAAATGAAGAAATCTGGCAATAAATAAATGTTTCGATTCCAAATTCCGATTAAAATATGATAATTAACTGGTAACGCTTTTAAAGTTGGCAACACTCGTTACGTATGACTGATTTATCTGACGGTTCATTTATTTTACAACGTTTTTATTAGCTCGTATTCTTGTTTGTCCGGTGGTTGTTTGTCCAGTACAAATATTTCAATCGATTTTTAACTAACTTCCCGACTAGCTAGACATTTGAAACTTTTAGAATATATCAGAACACGATGCCAATGCATTCTTTTAATACTTTTAGCCATATTTAAGCAGAATTGAATTCATTTTCAGTTAATTCTGTTTTCTATGGAAAGTTATTTCAGAAAAATCCGTAAAAAGTAAAAGACTATTATTGGTTGGTAAGGGGGTGGTCCTAGCAACTAAATTATTAATATATACCTACGTGCGTTACTATGGAAATCAAAATGACATTTCAGAATTCTATATTTGTTTGTTTTTTATTTACTTCATATTATTAAGTACAAGTTTGAGCATATTGAGCATAAATAATTCAACAGAAAATTTAAAAACGGTGTATATAAAAAGCTGAAATGGTGGATTGCTTTGAGAGAAAGATCCTTAGGCGGATATACGGACCCACGAACGATGGTGGGGAGTGGAGAATTAGGTACAACACGGAACTATACCGCTTATACCAAGATTCAAAACTCTCCAACTTCATAAAACTCCAGAGGCTAAACTGGGCAGGCCATGTCCAGCGCATGCCTGAGTCACGGATACCGAAGAAGATCCTCGAAGGAAACCCAGGAGGGAAAAGGCCAGTGGGAAAGCCACGCACACGATGGGGTGATAATGTTAGAAAAGATGCCAACCAGATACTAAAAATCAGGAACTGGAAAAGACGTGCGGAGGACCGTTCCGGCTGGAGGACAGCGGTGGAGGAGACCAGGGCTCGACTTGAGCTGTAGCGCCATCGAAGAAGAAGAAGTATATAAAAAGTTCTTTTTATCTTGGAATTATTTGCTGTGATGTTGACAAAACTACCTAGCTACTTACTTCTTTTCGAATTATATTTATTAGATATTTCTAATTCTACATTATGATTTGATTCGAGTATATAAAAAAAATTATAATAGTTTAATAATTTTTAGGTTGGTATCTTAATATAATATCTTATATCATACGAATATATGATCATACCATTTTTTTTCTGACCATGTCCGATCCTAATAAGATCATAATTAATATGGGCCTAAGTATAACTAATTCTGAGGTCGTTTGTTTGTACATATCAATTCAATGTTTTTTTTACAATTTTCCCACCAGGAATGGATTGATAAGATTTCAGTTCGACAGCATCACTATCAAACATGTTAGTTTATTTCGAAGAAAGTTATCTGGGGGGCGTGTTTATAGCACTGGACTGCCCCCAATTGTTTACAAAACTTTTTGTAATGGCACAACCATAGACTATAGATACATCTAGAGTCTAGACGCCACCCGTTGCATTGCTAAATGAAGCTGCGTGCCGTGCGTTTGGTTTGTGGGCGAGCGAACGCATTCGTCTATAAATGTTCGAGACCATAGACCATTTCGCTAGTGCTCACCCAAAATGCTCGCACTAGACGCTCAGAATTAAAATATAATTTTCTATTTTTTACGTTATATAGTATTTTTAAGCGGTTTAAAATGCAACCATTAGGTAAAGATATCCATAATTTAAGTTATTTTAAAGAAACACTAGGTCACTGATATTAAAATATATAATAATATACAAATAAATTTTCACGAACATGTATCAACTTACCTATGATACGTAATACCATCTTCTTGCATATCAGTACGGTTACCATATTTTAATACAACACACAGAACCATCTTTCCTAATTAATTAAGGGCACAACATTTGAATGCCGAATTTCAAGTCTGGCTGTACGGAAAATATGCGAAAAAGTCATGACAGTTTAAATATTAAATATATATGTTCATATATATATATAATATATGTATACATATTTTTATATTCAGTCGGCTTATACAGTCATGGGTCTCGGGATTTAATCTCCTCGTGTCTGGAAAATTTACATGTTATTTTTTCAATGTGTGTATGGATCCAAAGCATATATTATTCTAATAGGTTGAGTAAGTAGCTAATATCCATTTATCGTAAAACAAAAATCCATTCATAAACCTCTTCGGTTCAGAATCACATAGAATAATAAATTGTAGAGGTAATTATAAAAAAATATATGGAGCCCATATGGAGTTAATATTATAAAGTTTGAAATAAATTGCTTTAAGGACGTTTTAGTTTAAATTCAAAAGTTTTCTGACAGTAATAATAATATGTATTTACGTTCAATTTTTAATCCATAATTAATTTATTATTTTAATTTTCAATTTCAACATTTAGTCATGCAGTGGTATCCAAGAGGTACAAAACGTCCGCAAGGTAGAACTAGAGGCCGCTGGATCGATAAAATGATAAAGTTCTGCGGAAGTACGTGGCAACGCAACGCACAGGATTGAGAGAAGTGGAAACAGCTTGAAGAGGCCTTCATCCAGCAGTGGATAGATTCAGGCTGATGATGATGATATTTATTATATTTGTGGGTTTGTTTATATGTAGGATTTAGGATCGTTCATTTGGTTAATTAAATATTAATACTCAATTCAATGTTACACACACACAAAATTATATTCAAAATATTAAAATGGTTGCCCCTTGGCCTTTCAGAAGTGAAATGTATTCCATATTCCATATTCCATTGTAATTCTATTTATGTCGCTCATTAATTGGAGCGGAGTTCAGAATTCGAAATCCATTGAAGCAAAATGTCGCGAGGGTTTCAGAATAGGTACATATCGTGATACACAGTTTCCATTATTCTCTAGCGCAGTGTTATATTATGATTCAAAACTAGCGTCGCTTTAGATTTCTCCATTTCTAAAGCCATACAACTGTAACGTGTTCATAAAAATAAAAATATCAGAGATATTGCATTCAGAAGGAATAACATTTCTGCAACAAAGTGTTTGAAATTTTATTGAGATTCCAAGACATTTATAAGTAAAACTCTTTAGTTGTATCATTATTAATTTTCTCTTATAAGTAGGTATTTCTTAGTCGAAGAATATGAAATTTAAAAGAAATAACAACCTAATTATTGTTAATATCAAAGGTGTCGAATAAAACCTTTTAACATAGAGAGAGAGCAGGTATGAAATTGAAGCAAAAAAGGACACACGCATAATAAAATGCCCACGACACACATGTCATACGTCGATTTAAAAAAAAATCTATCTTAAAAAGAAATTTATTCGTTATAGAAAAACCACGGTTGAAAATATCTACACCTTTTTAAATACGAGTAGTATAAAATAAAGTTTATATCTACAGTAAAATACCATTCAAAGGGAATTAGTGTATTGTAAAATAGAAAAGAAACCAAAGACACTATTTTTAAATATAATAAATAATATTAATATGTTAGTAGATAGGTATATTAAAAAAACTAAAAATAATTTCAAACTATTTCTTAACACTCTCACTAGATAATTACTTTTTAATTACCACAATTAAATAACATGCTAATTATATCGAATGGCCACCTTAATCGTTACGCGCTGGGCGCGTCTTTAGCGTTCAATGTATTAATCTGAATTAGGTAACTACTCTCGAAAACAATTTATAAATTAAAACACAGTCACTTTATTTATGACGTTTATATATTTTTATATCCAACAAATAAGATTTTTTTTCAGAAATATTAAATAATATTTCAACAAAAATTCTAAAGGGATAAAGAGGTATCTGATATAAATTGAATCGGTTTTATTGAACTAGGGTTCGTCTATCTATGGATTTTGGATGTATTTTACCAATTAAGCAAAAATGGTGCAATACTAATCAAGCCGAATTTTTTTAACAATATAAATTATCCGAGATATTATCGATCTCATATTATTATAATTTTAAATCAAGGTATTAAGAATAAGTTTGTACTTTCCTTGATTATTAGCCGGCATCAGGATCTCTCCAAATATTAGTTTTCACGTACTCGATCTTGCTAAAAACTTGTAATTAAAATATTTTTAATTTTATAACATACACAATTTCATAGGCTCCACATCATGAAGCAGGCCTCGAAGCTAGAATCTTTGGCGGCTCCCCCTACTTATCGCTAGGAATAAAGGCATTGTGATGCTCTACAGTAGTGTTTTCCAAAATGGTGTACACGGTAAAATTCATGTGTATATTTAGTGTTTTTTTGTATATTTTAATAAATCCATTTGAATTATGAAGTTGTCGTGTATCGATATACAATTAAAAATTGTATCGTTCAAGCACATAATTTTAAATAATAACATTATTGAAGGAAAATAGCGCCACAGGTGATTTTTTTTACTATTGTAGCAAATTCGTGATGTATGTTTATCTCACTTATCTAGTCGACTCGCAATGCCGAGTCCGTCCTGAGTCCGGGCCCCCAGGTTAGAGCCCTGTCAGCCCCCCCACAATTTGCAATGCGCCAGAAACTATTAGAATAAAAATATTAGTATTCTTAAATATTGTGTATGTTAAATTATGTTTAAAATGATGTATGAGATAAAATTAATTATTGCTATTAAGAATACGTCACTCAGGGGAGCTAGCGTCGCTTAGTTGTGGCTTAGTCATTGTAATGGAACATTAATTAGTTGCAAAGTTGATCGCTGGACCAGTTGCCGGTTATTCGGTTATTCGGTTATTCGACGGTCGGAATGTTGTTGTGGCTCCGCAGAAACTATTTCAATTAGGACGTGCAACGGAAAAGTTACGTCGGATGATACTTCAACTTTTTGTACTTCGCTGAGCTTTATGCCGCATCTGCATACGTCCTACACAATATGAATATTTTAACAGTAAAACCATTCCGCTTCCAACTAAATGTGAAAGCAGAGTTCTGGGTTAGCTGTAATTGAATAAGTAATGCAATTTATAATAACATGGTAATTCATTGTGAAAACTTCTCTAGAATAATGAAGAGGTGCTAATAACGTAATTAATTAATTTTAATGCTATACACTAATCAAAATACCACTTCCTATTTTGAATGTTGTATGTAATTACTACAGAGCATAATCGTCTTCTTTTTTCACCCTGTCACGACCCAGCATTGAGGCATAGAGCAAGCACAAGTTCGCGCCACTTCCCTCGATCCGTCGCCAACTCCCGTCAGGATCTCTTCAAATTTGCCAAGTTTTCTAATATTTCTAATTCAATGGTTAATACACAGGGTAAGTAAATAGTTCATAGTATAATTTGGGGTAGCAAATTCTTAAGCCTATGGATAAAACTACATCAGTGATGAATGATGCATCGTTCATGAGCTACATGCAGTTTTCCATGGTGGTTAATGCGGAGTTCCGATTACATGAAAAAATATTCGAAAAAATTTCAAGTTTCTCCTAGACTAGATTTTCAGTGGAATAAATTAAAATAGTTTTATTCGTTAATTATAACTTTATTGTGCAAGACATAATAAATAATAAGTATTCGCTGTAATATTACGCTCGCAATAGCTTGGTGCACGGCGCATTTAACGATAAAAGCGCATCAAATTTGGAGTATAAAAATACAGCTAATGAGATGATTGCTGAAAACAGTGGGATAGTGTTTCTCCTCACTATCTGCATGAACTTGGAAACATAAATTGGGATTACTGATAAAAGGTATGTGCAACACTTAAATTCCGTAAGCTCTACTGAAAAGGCACCAAAACCACACAGGTACACGTGTGAAAACTGATGATATTTCAAAAAATCATTTTGCCCTTACCATAGTTAGACAGGTGATGATATTATTTAATTTACGGTAAGTACCTATTTTTTTTCAAATCTCTAAGTAGGCAGATATTATAATACCAATATGAAAATAATCCATTTTTTGGGAGCGAAATTCAAGCTTTCAACCGCTTGATATATAATATAGATTTTCGGCGTTTTGGTTTTAGGAATATCATATAAGAATACCACAGAACAGATAATAAATAGAATACCGATAGGCTATATTCAATACGCCGCATAGTGATGCAGGCTTTTTAATGTATGAGTGTCCTACGAAAATGAAGCACGCATTATGCACGTGCAATGGTGTGTGTAATACACCAACATTAAATGAGCGTAAACGCATAAACCGAGAGCAGTTTTCAGTATTCGACGTAAAACGTATTCTTGACACGTGTGTAAGTTTAACCCGGATTCTTCCTTACTCGAGTCGGTTACCTGCTATCGCCTTACCCGTTATGTATTTCAGTTCCCATTATTTCTGAGTTCCCTGAAGAATACACTCAAAAGGTGGATTGGTTCTAAAATACGGTTCACAGACAATTCACCGTAGTCAATTTATCGCGACTATTTTACCATAAGGGTAATAAATTCCATGCTGGGACAAATCACCGTGCGGACAATTCACTGAGATTATAAAATTATTTTTATGTTTTAGCCCTCATTTATAAATTGAACAGAAGAATGGTTTAACTCATACAGCGCTGACGACACGGCTGCCGTGTCGGCATTAGATGGCCGTTAGATATAATTAGCATGTTATTTAAATGTGGTAATTAAATATTGATTAACTGGTCCGCAGTGAATGAGTTTGGTCATTTCGGTATTTTTATAAATTTTGACTATCGTATAATAAAAGTGAAAAATATTTTTATAAGATTTTTTTATACATTGTTATAATGGTGAATTGTCGTTACAATGAATAGTTA